>NW_026294551.1:32062070-34463314 GCF_007827085.1 Peromyscus californicus insignis
TGGATGGATAGAAAGGAAGGAAGGAAGGATGGATGGATGGATGGGTGGGTGGGTGGATGGAAGGGAGGGTGGATGGATGGATGGGTAGATGGGTAGGTGGAAGGATGGATGGTGCTTTAGAGAATGCAAGTTAAAGATCCTGACAGGTACAAACAATCAAAGCTATTTGAAACATCTGCACAGTAGGAGAGGGACTTGAAAGGTTTCTGAAGAGTCATAATTTAAGCATAACGGTGATTTGGGCCACTTAGTTTACAGATGAAAGGGGGCCATCCCACTCCTCTCCTAGTAAAGGTGTAGGACTAAAAACCCACTAGACCGAATGTGGAATATTCCAGAAAGCAGTGAGACAGTGGCTAGCTCTCCAGGAGAGAGCATTTCAAGACAGCTTGGGTCTGGAGATGGTGTAGTGGTTGAGAGCACTGAGTTCAGTTCTCAGTACAGACATGGGGTGCCTGTAACTCCAGTTCCCCAGGATCCAGTGCCGTCCTCTGGCCTCCATAGGCACTGCACACATGTGCTACATACACACAGCCACAAACACATACACATAAAATAAGAATATACATATTTAAAACATAAATGCATATCTCTTAGTCATATAAATTCTAAGTAACAATAGTATAAGGTAAAGCTTAAGAGAGAAATCACCCCATACGTTAGTTTCCTTTTACCTAATCAGACAACCCCAAAGTAAAACCTGAGTTTTGTCATGGAGCAAAAGTTTGAGGGTAGTGAAAAAGGACTTTCAGTTTTCAAGGTTAGCCCCTGATACCTAACTTCTGTATTTTAATGTTGACAGCTTCTTCCCTGTGATTCTCTAGAAGCCGATGAGCTGGGAAAACTTAAACAAGAAAGGGATGCTGCTCGGGAAGAAGTGAACGCACTGAAGGTACTCGCCTCTTCAGCTTCCTCACTTTTCCTTTGAAAAAGATGTGATCCCGTACTGGATTCGGGAGGATTGAGGCTCATTTTGTTTTTAATTAAAGTACGTTAGTACCAAATAGGATCAAATCGCTTGTTTAATTGTCTTTAGAGAGCTTTCTGATGGTTCCCACTCACTTTTTTTTTCCCACTTTGTGATACGCGCATAAGATCCGATGTGCACGGTAGTTTTCCTCTCATGTCTGATCCGGCTCTTCTTCCTCCTTCTCTTCTCTCATGTTGGTGGCAACAGCAGATGTAGCTGAGGAGCCAACTAAGCAAGCTGTGACAATTTTGAATCCTCTGATGTTTGTAGGAAATATATTTTTTTTCCAGGTGCAGGGCCATGTCTGAGGGATGATGTGTTTTGCTAATGCAATTTGAAAATGAAGGCACTGTGTTTTCAGAACAAATCACATATGCTCCAAATACACGATAACATTTTGATTCACTCTCTGTAGTGGCATTCTGTTCTTAATGGAATATTGGGTCTAAGTTAGATCCTGACTTTTACAGGAAGTCATTATATGTTCCAAGGAAAGCAACAAAATTTAAATTATTTTTAATAGGTGATGACCTCTAGGTATTTAATTTAGTTTCATGTGACATAAATTCTTTATTCAAAAAAGAAGCACCATTTTCTTTCTTCTGTTGTTTTATAATGCCAGTCTTTAGAGAAAGCCAACATTAAAAATTTTTTAGCATATCTTCTCAGAGAGTTTCTGAAGATAGCCCAGCCAAATCACATTTTTAAAAATAAACATATATGTGCAGGGGTCAGAGACACATGGGAACTTCTGTACCATTCTCTACCTTTCACTATAACCCTAAAACTGCTCCAAAAAGTGAATTCTTTAAACAATTATAAAGAAGTGGATGTGTGTTAACTTACGCATAGATTAGTTCTTATAGAGCCACGTTATTACAGCTCGGCTTCTGTTTCTCCCGTGCTTCAAGATGAATCATAGCAGCTTCTACCACGGCTCTCCCTTGGTAGAGACCCCCTACACCAGCTATTCATATTACAGTGTTTTTAGCCAGTTCTCTGTTAATGGATGTTTAGGTTATCTCTAGTTTTCCATAATCAAAACTAACTCCAGGGACTGGAAAGATGGCTTAACAGTTATGAGAACTTTCTCCTAGTCCAGAGGACCCGAGTTAGGTTCACAGCATCCATATCAAATGACTTACAGCTTCCTATAACTCCAGCTCCAGGGGATCCAACACCATCTTCTGGCCTCCAAGGACACCCACACATATGTGACATATACACAGTAGATACACACACATGAAAATGAGAAAAAAGTAAGTCTGTAATAATAATAATAATAATTATGTTTTTAGTAACTTTGTAGATGTGTGGGTGGGCAGCTGTGAAAGTTCACAGTAAATCTGTGAAAATGGAATTGCAATATTAAAGAATACCAGTGTAAAACATTCTGTATATTTCTCCCAATTTCCTTTCATAAGGTTTTAGTAATTTGTATTCCTTTAGTAAAATGAACTTCCTGCAACTGTGGTTATATTTCATAACTCTGAAATCCCTCCCTTTCCACGAGTTGGTGTATCTGTATGGAAATACAGAATTCATTTTTTAAATCATTAGTTTCTTCTTACTCTCTTCAGACAGCCCTATAGTGTTGGTCATGTTGATAAGACAGAATTTTCTATGTGAATCATCTTTACACAAACAAAATCCACAGATGCCAGAGGTTTCAGGGGTTCTTGGATATTTTTCATTTCCCTAAATTTTATCACTGTTAGATTTAATGATATATTTTGAGTTTTATTTTAATGTCAATATTAATTGCTAGAATTTTAATTTGAAAGTGTGTGAGCCAAACTGATGTAACATTTAGACAGGGTCCCCACGAGGAGCCATTCAATCAAGATCACCTTTCAAGTTCATGAACTGTAATTGAGCATATTTTAATGTTACAAACCCTGGAGTCCCAAAATAAAACAGACTCTGTTTTAAGTTTCCTCTGCATTAAATCTTTTCTCTGAGACCCATTTTCTTCTAAAGTTTTATAAGGGCTGAAGGGCTGTCTCAGTCATTAAGAGTGCCTGTTGTTCATACAGAGAATCTAGGTTCTATTCCCAGCACCCACTTGATGGTTCACAACCAACCATAACCCCAGTTCCAGGGGATCCTATGCTCTCTTTGACCTCTGTGGGCACCAAGCACACATGTGGTACACATACATACATTCAGGCCAAACACGTATGCACATAAAATAAAATGGATAAATTTAATTTCAAAGTAGTATATCAAGCAATAAATATTTTACTTGAGATAATGTTTATATTTTCAGTTATTATACCTGTTGTGCTACAGGTGTGTACACACACACAGGAATATGCACACTTGGACACAGAGCAGCAGAGCTTGTTAAATGAGGATCATAGAGCAGAAATGGTCCACTCCCACTCATCATCATCCTCTGACAGCTCTAGTCTCTGTGTCTCTCTTGAGGTACAAATAGGCCATGGCTAATTTTTATTTTGCAGAAGTGATGCGTCATAGTGTTATGGGAACTTTTTAACCCAAAGCCTTTCACAGAATTCAGACCGCTCCTGCTTTTCAGAGAAGAGTGGAAATGTAGGTGCATTTCCCATCAACAGGTGCAAAGGAAAACAGAGCAGAGCACCAAGAGGGAAGGTGGCTTGAGAGCGTGAAGCCACACAAGGCCCCAGGCTCTCGCTGCTGACCTGTGGCAGCCATTAGACTGCTCAGTCAGACTCGCCTTCACTTGCCTTTATTTCCCTCCTAGACCAGAGCAGGCTGAGTTATCCAGAGGTCAGGTTTTGCATCTTCTAAACATGGTGATGTTGCCACGAATCTTCACCACGCTATTTAAGGTCCAAGTAGCCTGTTCACATTTTCAGGAAGCTGGCTCCTGAGTCACTAAGCATTTCTGACTAGACCACTCAGCAAGGTGGGACATCTCAGAGTACATGCTTAATTTAATTTTAGGTTCAAAAATAGTAATATTTTACTGTTATGTTGTAGACAACTATGTATTTCATATTTTGGCATAATAGTTGTATCCTTTTTGTGAGTTAATTGTTTGAAAATGGGCTAAAATTACATTAGGAAACTAAGAGTCGACCCAGTCTTTCTTTGATATGATTAGAAGCTTTTTTTTAATGCCCAATTCAGAATAACAAGGCCTTTTGTTTGGTAGCTCTTTGGTAATAATAGCTGTCACTCAAAATTTAGTTGCTGTTTACCCATTTCAATCCTGACTGATTTCTTTTGGATCTCAGAATTTGACATCATATAACATTAAGGTAATAAAGAATGTTTTCACCACAATTGTACTTAGATAGCTAAGTACTAGAGAATGATATGTGAAACCAGAAAATGAGCAGGAATTGCATTAGGAGATGTTAGCAATTTGATGTTTGAGGAATAAACTTTGAAACAGAGGACTAAAAATCATACTTGATGTCACGATGACATGCTATTAATTCAGTGGTTTTTAAACACAGGAGAAATTACTTGAATCAGAAAAACATAGGAAAGAGCTAACAGAAGAACTCCAGAATGTGAAACAGGTAAGTCCGTGTGGGGGTAGGGTGTGTGGGGGGGATTGGGGGTGCGTGAGGGTGGGTGCATGGGTCTACCCAAATTTTAAAGTGGTAGTGCTTCATCATATCTGAGAATCTGCTGCTGCAAACGACCCAGGAGAAAACTGGAGAACTCTTAAAAAATGAGCCTTTGGAGTTTATACTCACTAGAGTCCTGCTCTGTTACTTAAACAGGTTTTAAAACTCTGAAATGGCTTCCATGAACCAAAATGACCAGCCCCGTTGCTTTCCTGTCCTTTCATTTCCCTTTTCTTTCTGTTCTCCCTTTCTTTCTTTTGTCATTTGTACTTCAAGATTTTATTAAAGAAAAACAAAACAAGCACTCCTCCCCAAAACTGCCCACAGAGCATTGTTACAGTTAGTTGTTAATAGTAAGTGATGAAGAATTTGCTTTCACGGTCCATAGTCTTCACCAAATTGGAAACAGATTAGAACAAGACAGCTAGAAATATGAAAAAGTAGAAGCACAAACAGTGAATCCACCCAGAATGTTAATACTCTGAGTAAGTGTTGCTAGAACCCTGTTAGAGCCCTGCAGTGGTTGCTTGCTTCTGAATCCCTCTCACACTGCCCTCATAGAAAGCGTTAAATTGGCCAAGAAAACAACCTGAGCCACACTTGACTCCTATCCTCAATATGGCCATGGCAGAGACCAGAAGAAACCTCTAAAAGTACATATAAGGAGAGTAAATTATTTTCAAAGTAAGTCCTGAAGCTGGCCTGCCACTCAAACCAAGGCTACCTAGAACAGAGAGGCATTAAGGACTCTGAAAGGAGTAGGGAGAAACAAGAATCCATGAAATAGAAGTGAAATCAGCCCCAGAAAGAGAAGGTGTAGTAATCAATGCCCAAATCCCAGACATCTGACAGGATTTGATGGCTCTTAGCCTGGATTCAGAAGAGTGTGCCCCCCAGAAGTAGCAGCCACTGAGAGTCATAGCTTCTGGGGAAGAATCAGGTGAATTAGTTAACAGAATACTGTGGGACCACACAGTTACACAAAAGAAAACCCCAAGAGGAAAGAAAATAAAGGATCTTACAGAAAGAGAAGACATCTCAATCTGCCCACTTCTCACCCTGGGACCATCAGTAATATGACCCATAATGCACCTACACAGAAGAGGGTGCTCTTGACCTAAGACCTTTCTATGAAATAATTTTTTAAGCCAAAAAAAAAATCAACATCATTACCAAACTGCACAAGTTTGTGTGAATTAAAGTTTCAGTCCTGGTAAAATGTGCACAGCAATTGAATAAGAAAATGGTAGACAGCTGTAACTTAACATCCCACATTCAGCCAAACAAGTATTTGGAGCTAAGAGAAATAGGCCTTAAATCTGAAATTTAAAAAGAAGAAGACAAGACTAGGGCCAGTGAGGTGGCTCCCGGAGTCAAGGTGCTTGCTGCCAGGCCTGACAGTTGTGAAAATTTAGTAAAGAAATAGAAATGAAAATTAAATTTCCAAGATTTATATTCAAGTGCACTGGAAACATGACAATAAATTGTAGAATTTCTTGGAGAAACCAGTCAGAACAAGAAAACGCTAAAATTGAGAATTATCCAACCAAACTTTCCAGAATTAGAAAAGCTGCATCAAATGAGCAGCCTCTCGGAGGGTCCAGAACCTCCCACCACCACCATATGTACACGCCCAGAAAGATGATGGATTTCGGGGCCCAGAAGTAAGTTCAGTTACTCCTGGAGCCACTTCACAAAGTAGGAAGTGCTGGAGTTGACAGAGCCACACCATGAGGAGCTGCCTGACAAGGACTTCTGTGCCTGCGTCTGGATGAACCAGGACACCAAAGCATTAATCATAGTCGTAAATGATGCACCGTGGAATAATGATAACTCACAAGCCCGTACCATGTATAATTAGATTAGCTAATGGATGGGGAAAGAGCAGCACTGTGGCTCATGGTGATTGTGGAGTGCAGACGGGAAACAGCAGCAACACTGCTAGAATTGGAAAGAAGCATTTTGAATGTTTTAGTAAGGATTGAATTAGGGACAAATTAAGATGCTAAATTTAGGAGGAAATTTTAATGAACAAGATATCTACATAGTTATGTGGTTTAAAAGTAACTCTCCAAACCACTGCTAATTATAAGGGAGAAATAGTAATTATGCAGTGGAAAATTGAGAAAACAGTTTGATGCTAAAAGTTGTCCTCACCAATGAAGAAGTCATTGTCACTCCAAATGTGATACCCTGAAAAGGACACAGTGTCACCTGTGTGCTATTCTGACTGAAAGTGTGTAGCCTAAGTCTAACCTTAGGGGACATCTGGGTGTGTGTGTGTGTGTGTGTGTGTGTGTGTGTGTGTGTGTGTGTGTGTGTGTGTGAGTGTGTGTGTGTTATTCTTCAGAACCACTCACCCTAAACTGATACAATGCTGGACATTAAGAGGAGTTAAGAAGCAGGAAATCTAAAATGCCTGACCCAAGGCTGGATCCTGTACTGGGTGTGGGGAATAATGAAGGACATTACTGAGTGATTTGACCAATGTGGAATGCAGAAGGTAGAGCAGATTGATAAAAATATTGACTAGAATTTAAAACTCCTAAATGAACTATAGTTACATATCTTTATTAGGAATACTGTTGTACTTAAGGGGAAAGGGCTATGATATATGTAATTTACTCTACATGGTTAAGTAACCATATGCATGCATGCATGTTACATACACATACATATACATGCTGAATATAGGGGAGGTTGAAAACGTAATGTTTTTGCAACAGCTTCTAAATATCCATGCTTTATAAGAATACCTTGTATCTCATTCATCAACATGTTGGCCAAAGGCTAAATCTGGTATGTTTGGGAAATCTGGGTGGAGAATATAAGAAAATTCTTCTTCTTCCTCTTTATTTTTCTTTGTTTTATTTATTTATTTTATGTGTATGAATGTTGGCCTGCGTGTACATATTACACCACATGCATGCCTGTTGTCCAAGGTCAGAAGAACCCATGGATCCAATGGATCTGAAGTTATAGATGGTTGTGAGCCACCATGTGGGTGGTGGAAACCAAACCTGGGTCCTCTGCAAGAGCAGCAAATGTCCTTAACCAGAGACATCTTTCCAGAATAATGCTATTCTTAGACCTATAAAAAAAATTATTATTTATTTTTTTGTTTAAACTTTTTTCATTTTACATACCAAACACTGTTCCCCCTCCCTCCCCTTCTCCTGTGCCCCCCATCTCCCCCAATCCCACCCCCCATTCACTCCTCAAAGGGGTATAAGGCCTCCCTTGGGTAGTCAGCACAGGCTGGCATACCAAGTTGGGGCAGGACTAAGCCCCTCCAATATTAAATCCTCTATAGTTCAGCAAGTTTTCAGACTTTTGTTTTGAGATAGCCATACCCTGTAACCTGGGTCAGCCTCAAACTAATGACAGTTCTCCTGCCTCAGCCTCCTAAGTGATAGAATTACAGTTTAAACAGTCTTTTTTGTTGTTTTAGTCTTTAATTAAAGTGTATATGTGCGTGCGCACCTGCATGCACATGCACACACACATACATGGTGCCTGAGCGCATATGGAGGTCACAGGACAACTTTAGAGAATTAATTCTTTTCATCCTGCCTTTGGGTTCTGGGAATGGACTGGCTCATCAGGCGTGGCCATGGACATCTTTACCTTCCTAGCACCTAATTGGTCCCTGACCCTTATTTTATGATCTATTTGATGTTATGCCTTTTAAGTTTTTTTTACTTCTATGTCTTCAGTACCTGTACCTTCAGTATGCTTTACATCTCAGTGTTTCTTTGTGTTCTGAAAGTGGGATTTATGAATCTTCCTAGTTAAATTTTATGTGTAAAATAAATTAAGGGATGTTCTCACTACATTTAATTAAAACTTTCTGTTTTCCTAAGTTCTTGGGGTGCATTAACTGTTGATTACCAACTATGTTTGATGTAATGGTTACATTAAAGCTGACAGAAGACACAAATCTGAGAAAGGGAGGAAGGAAAGGAGCCTGCAGATGTACTGTCTTTTCCCCGCAATACCTACCCTTTCCACATAAGGCCTTCCTGTATTTATTTCTCTGAAATGATTATTTTCCATTATACAAAAAAAATCAAATATATCAATAAATTATCTGTATCAGAACTTAATTTGAATAAACAGGGAAATGAAACGAGATAGATGAAAGTGTGAAGAGATTCTTACTCTTCTATGATGGGTGAATGTGCAGAAGCACAGGTGTAGGAGATGAGGGGCTACTGAACGAGTGTGAGTATTAGACCATGTAGGCTTGTACCCCCATCCTTCCTCATGTTAGCAGGTCACCTCCAGCAAGTTACTTTGCCTTCCTACGCCTGTGTTTGATAATAGGATCCGTCCCAAGAATGTCAGAATTGAGTTAGAGTAAATCCATACAGTGTGCTGTATACCACCCATAGTAAACACTCAAGTATTAACATGACTATTAGAAGTCATAGAAGGAATGTTAAAAGATGACTGCAATTTGTTTTAGCCATTTAATTTAGAGGGTAAATGAAATTCTAGCTGAGGGATTAGAGAACTTCTCATAGATGGGTAGGGTATAAGCTGGGCTTATAACAGTGTGAACATTCTTTCATAGCAGGGAGAAACATGTCTGTAGGGCCAGAGGCCATTTTTGTGTTTTTAAATTTTCACTGTGTTTGTATCTTTGTGTCTGATAAAGTAATAATAAAGTCAACCTGTAATTTATCCCGAGAACTTCAGAGTTTAATGTGTTAACTTTGTCAGCTGATCCTTGGAAAACAGCAGTGAAGTATTCTTGTAACATCATCATCATAGTTACTAAATAGAAACATGGAGATAAAGAGGACAGGAAATGACATTTAAGTTGAAATTTTGAGACCAAAGCACATAGGAAGTTGACTATTAACCTACAGGTTCAACAATCACCTGCCCCCAATGGTATTTGACAAATGAGAATAATGTGCATTTTCCTCCACCCTTAATCTGATCATTTCTTTTCACTCCACATCCAACTTATTGTCCTTACAAAATTTGAGGTCAGCTGAATGATTTTAACTGAATGAATGTAATTACAGTGTTTACCACTCTTTAGCATTGCCCTCTCTGTTCCAAGCCCATCTTCCTGGTATTGTCAGCTTCTTTCCATATCATACTTCTACCCTTGCCCCACCCCTCAATAGTCCAGATTGAACACTTAACTATAAATATTCTTTTAAAAACTTAAGAGAAAACTGTAGGTTTAGGGTGAAAGGGCCAGCCAAAGAAACATACTCTGGCCCTGAAACCAGAGCCAATGAAAGAAACACACTTGGCCCTGAAACCAGAGCCAGTGAAAGAAACACACCCTGTCCCTGAAACCAGAGCCAAAAGGCTAAAACGGGCCAGTGAAAGAAACCCATCCCAGCAATGAAACCAGAGCCAAAGAAACCTACTCTGCCTCTGACCAACTCAACACCAAAACCAACCAATCCCAGAGCAGGAAAACGAACCAATCTCTGAGCACGAAATCCAGCCACTCTCTGAGCTTGTCCAAGTTCAGGGATTGAAATCTGACCAGTTCCCACCCTGCAAATCTTCACCCTGGAGAAGCTCTGCTCCTGAGAAGCCCTGTATAAGTAAGCCCTCTGCCTGCTCAGTTGGCCCCTGCCGTTTTCTACCCTGGCGGAGGCAGCCACTCTCCTGGATTCTTCCCTCTCAATAAATCTCTGTGAGGTTTGAGTGAAGACCTTCTTTTGCCCAAATGGAATGGAGCAGGGAAGTAACAGCTTTCCCTGGAGCCAGAGCATAAAGGAACAGAACTGCAGTAACTTCACTGGGAAAACCTTCCCCTAGCAGGGCAGAGTTGTTAACATTGGGGAAGCCTTTCCCTAGAGCAGGGCAGTGAGCTCCTTCGCTTGAGGTGACTTCGTGGTACTCCTTCGCGCCTGACTGCCAGGATCCCTTCCCATCTGATCAGCAGTGTTTACAGTAGGATTTACTGTCATATCTAGTAAAAGCCAAAAATCCAAAGCTGACAAGGTGGCCAACGGGATCTGCCATCTTGCCCCAACTGACTCCTCTCACGCTCTCCTCACCTCCACCCCGCTGTGGTTCTCCATCCCTTCTCTTCCGCTTTCGCCAGCCCCCTGGTCTTCTGTACCACCACCTACATGGTGGATGGGAGGATTTTGAGTAGTGCTAATCTCTTTTGCTCATCCTTTACAATGTGCTTGTTAGGTTTTCCTCCTTAGCTTTATCTCCTGAGTAGAGAGTATTTCTTGGGGACAGCTACCTCTGATTTCAGCAGCAGCTGCCACAGACTAGATACTCCTATGTTTGGGAAAGTGAGGAAGGGAAGAAGGAAAAAAATGAGAGATTAACTTAACATCAGATTAGGAAGTAACTGAGAGCAAATGAAAGACTTGTAAAAGTCTAATTTAACACTGTCCAATAGAAATATAAAAGCCACTTACAGACAGTTAAATTGTACTAGCAGAAAGAAACAATAAAATTGCATATATTTAATCTGTTACATATAAAATATTTTGGCATGCAACAATGTTAAAAATTTTTTAATGAGATACTTCATATTTTTTGCACTGTATCTTTACAATAGTATTTTCACTTTTAGAACATCTTTATAATATTAAATTTTGATTGGAAATACTGGACCTGTGTTTTAATAAAACTTATGTAAAAACATAGATTTGTGTGCTCAAATTTTTCTAAGCTTACTTTAAAAGTTTCGTATAACTGAATTAAATCCCAAAGTTTTAATATTTGTATCCATGTTCACATAATTAAGTTTTTTATAATAATTTATCTTTTCATAACTACATCTGCTTAAGAATATTGTGTAATTCTTTTCAACTCAGTAATATAACTTCATTTTCCAGGAAATGACATACATTGGTCATAGCTCTAAACAGTATCAGCTGCAAAACATATTTTAAGATCATATTAGTTTTGTAGCCAATTGATATAATATCTATCAGTAACTAGGATTTACCTGTCGATACATATGAGGAAAAGTAATTATAAAGTAATTATAATTGTTGGTTATTATTACAAATTTCAGTGGCAGTTTAAGTTCTGACTGTTTCATACTTCAGAATTCAGATCTCCCATTTGTAAGAGTTTCATGTGAATTAGTTCATTCATATGCAGTGTGATATTGATGAGAAAAATGTAAATTGTACTGCCTTTTTTGTTGTTGTTGTTGATGATGATTACTAGATAATGGGACTAAAACTGTGCCCACAGCAGTTTTACACAATGAGCACCAGAAAGCTAAGCACAAGTTTGTGGGGTATTTACCATATGTATCTTTCTCATGGTGTAATAAAATAATAAAACGCTTGTTTAAAAACATCAATAAATTCAATGTCTTGCTCTAACAAAGCTGGAATACCATCTGCTGGAATAACAACTTGTTTTTCATTATCTAGCTGAAATATTTCTTTAAAATATCTATTCTAAACATTTTGAGGTTTTTTTTCTCAGCTAAAAATTAACATTTCATCAAAACTTTGAAAGTTCTTTGAGATAAATGTTCTTGAAATCTCAGTCCGCTGTTTTCTCTTTTGTTACATCATATACCTGAAACTATAGAAAAGTAATTGGTTTACATATTTTAGTTCTGCAGATCACTAGTATTGTTAGAAAGTTTCTAGGGTATGTGGGAATTTGTGACTTAATTAAAGACCTATATATTTACAAAGTACCTTTTCTGTCCTTATCATAACTGAAATTACCAGCTTAATTTAAAAAAAAAATGGTTTCCTTTGTTTCATAAACCAAATAGGTTCTCCCGCTGCCAGGGTTACAAATGTGGAGCATTTCCTTCTGAGTTAACGGTGAATCCCATTCGTTCTTTGCTGGTTATTAAAAGAAGACTTTCTAGCAAATTCATGGTGCGCTTACAAAAAATATGTTTCTCTATTGCTCAGTGTTTATATATTGAAAAAATATTGTATTCCAAATATCTTTGTAAAATCTTCATGCTCAGTCTCTTTTTCTGTCCTGGTCATATTGCTAGTCAGTTTATTCTTCATCAGTAGAATATCCTAATTGTATTCTTCTTAATATTTTGATGTATTCTTTGACAGTATCCTACATGTGTGTAATGTATTGTGATCATTTTCACCCCTAACTCCCACTCCGTCTCTCCCCTTACCCTTTATACTTCCCCATCCCACCTTAATGTCCTCTCTCTCTCTTTTTATAACCTTCTGAGTCCAATTAGTGATGCCTGCATGCTTGGTGGTTAATGGAGTCCTCCAACTGCACCCCTGAAGAGTAGTGACTCTACCTCCCTCAGCAGCCATCAGTTGGGAATAGCCCCTTAGCTAGGATAGTGCCTTGTGAGCCCCTCCCCCACGCATGCCAGAATGCTGGCGACCTTGGGTAACTGTAGCTGCTGGGAGTTCCTGAGGGCAGTGGCCATGTCATGTTCTGAAGACAGCATGTCACAGCACTTTCCCATCCTTCAGCTCTGACAGTCGCCATGCTCTGCCTGGTCAGCAGATGTTCCCGGAGCCTTGAAGGGGTTAATAGAGATGTTCTCTTTAGGACTGAGCACTCAGCGGTCACTTAGTCTCAGCTCTGGGGTCAGATAGAAAACTGTACAATGACTGCTGCTCACCGGGAAAAGAAGATTCTCTAACCAGGGATGAAAGCAGGCACTAATCTGTGCATTGAAACAAATATTTAGTAGGCATTTTGATACCGTGTCCGTTTAACAGAACATTAGTACATTAGTAAGTTCCCTCTTAAGGCTATGGTCTCCCCAGCCATGTTTTTTTTGTTTGTTTGTTTGTTTTACCAAAGTTACATGAATTCTTCCTGTACAGTGGGCCTCACATCCGGTCAGAAAGTGGGTAGCTGTGCCCCTAACCGACATGCTGTTCTTGTACCAGTAGACACACACTGTCCGGAAGGTGGGTATGGTGGCATACAGGGTCCACTACTGGAGAAGTCCACTGATGCTTTTCTCCCTCAATCGCCTACATAGCACCTCTCAGCACTATGGAAGCTAGCCAGCAGGAACTTTCTAGGTCAGCTCAGCTTGGTTTCTCTGTGTCCTGCAACCAAAGTATGTTATGTCTTCAGCAATAGCATCTTACAAACTAGTTATGGTAGGGAAGCAGGACCAATGGCAATAGCATGTGGTGTTTGAGGGGCAGGGAGCCCTGGGGTCTTGCTGACCACTAATTCATGGGGGAAGTCCCTTTATTAACTCATTTCGAGACTGTATCTTGTACAATGATGAACCAGTCCTAAAAGCATCGTGGTTTCTCCTTTCAAAAGGTCTTTAGCTGTTTTAAATTACGGAAGCTGATTTACCTTTAGTGTAATGACCTAAAAAGAAATCAGCGAGTAACTAAAGGGAAGAGAGGGATAGTGGGCAAAAGGCAGAGAAAGAAAAAAATAAAAGAACAAGCTTTAGATATTGGCGTCCTTTTTCACTGAAAGGGTCTGGCCCTTTGTTTTTCTTCAACCAGGGATCACCATGACACTTCATACTCTTGGTTCTGTAATGAATTGACTGTACTGGTTTCTGAAACCTGTCCTTTTTTTTTTTTTTTTTTTTTTTTTTAGACTTCATGCCCTACAGAGTAGCCCAGCCCTGCTGTTTAAATTATAAGGACAGTTTCCCATGAAGTTATACTTGTCACTTTTTTTGTCTTCAAGTTCTAACAACTTCTAACAGGCATGAGCCAGCCAGTCCTGTAGCATCTTCCTTTGATCAACAACTTTCTAATACCCACCCTCACACTCAAGTTGTTTTTAAATGTCCTTCCAAGGTAGTGTTATGACCTCGGGCAACATGAATTGGTGAATACTCCAAAGCCAAAATACTTGGCCTGTCTGAACCGGTCGGTCTTTGCCCTGATGGAACACGGGAAGTTGTTTATTGGCAGCTTCACTAGGAGCAGATACCTGGTCCACTTGTAGCTGTCTCACCTGCGCAGAGTTTGGGCCAACGGCTTCAGAGGGGCAGGAAATAGGAGGGTGAGTCAGTTCAGGGTTCTCCAGCATGGACTTGTCCACAGCACACGCTGCTGGCAGCTCTCTCTGGGTGTGTGGATGAGGCAAGACTGACAACTTTGAAAACAAGTTACCCATCTCTAAAACGAGCGTGGTCCCAGTTCCACACTTCTCAGGAGTGTTTCCTTGTGGCTCTAAGGAGACAATGACACCTCTGATTTTCATATCTGGGTGACCTCTAGATACTGCCTTAGCTTTTGGTAATTTGAACTTTTATTAGTTTTCTATAGCAGTACTAGTAGTTATTCTAAAGTACCATCTCATCATTGGAGAGAATACATAAGAAAAATACAGACGTTCATTGTATCAATCCTTTCTCTTCCAAAAACATGCTATATTAAAATGTTCCTCCTCTTAGACTGATAACTTCTGCTTCCCTCTAAAGACCTTCTACAGAGAGATGCCTCGTGCTGCTCTTTTGGGGCCATGGCCACCTCCTTCCTCACACCCTCCTCATACCTGGCAACTGCTAATCTATTGTCCACTCTTCGTTTGTCATTTGGAACCGCTGTACACATGGAACCATATAGCAAGCCGTGTTTCATCATCCATTTTCACTCATCTTAACTTTCTTGGATCCATCTGGAATGTTGCAGCGATCCACAGGCTGCTCTTTTTTGTTGATGAGAGCATTATAAAACTAGTTTTCTCTAAGATGTCGGTGGACTGTTTCAGTGTTGCCTTCCTGGTTGTGATTCTACTGTTAGCATGCAGGATGTGACTACTAGGTGAGATTTATGAACATGAGATCGCTGTGTGGTATTATAATTGTGACTCAGTACTAACCTTAGAAAGGCATTTAAGGCCGGGTGGTGGTGGTGGTGGTGGTGGTGGCGCATGCCTTTAATCCCAGCACTTGGGAGGCAGAGCCAAGAAGATCTCTGTGAGTTCGAGGCCAGCCTGGTGTACAGACGAGATCCAGGAAGGGTACCAAAACTATACAGAGAAACCCTGTCTCAAAAAAAAAAAAAAAGGCATTTATGAGCAAGAAAGTACTCTGAGAACAATTATAAAGCACTTATACCGTTAGGCAACAATGTGATTCAAGAAGCTTATGGAACAAATAAACAAATAAACTTTTTCATCATTAATTCTCTTTTTTTATGATCAGAAAATGACTTCTCTTTTCCCTACCATTAGACTCTGTCCTAGACACTGCCTAAGGTAAGGAAAGCTTACTTGACAAAAGGAGCAGGAGACGTGCTTTCCCAGCGTCCCAGTCATCGTCCTGTTTAGACCTAGTGATTCACTTGAAGTGAATGCAGCACTCCAGGCAAGCTTTAGCAAACTCAAGTGTTGCTATGGCTACGATATGGTTGAAGTATCTCCTCAGTTTCCTGTGTTGGAAGCCCGGTGTTCAGGGCAAAGATACAAACAGGTGATAGAACCATTAAAAACTAGAAAGACCCTTAGGTCATGGGTCATACCCTCGGATGTTCTCATGGGACCATTTCCTCTCCATGCAATTACTCCTCTCACATGCGCCATCTCACTTGTACTTCCACCATAACACCATCCACCATGATGTAACACAGCGAAGTGACCTGTCAGTCATCATCATGCTGTTGGGTGTAGCTTGAGTTTTCCTGCCTGGCCCACAGTCAGGACAAATCTCTCTCACCTGCCAGTCCCACAGCCGCTCAGACCCAACCAAGTAAACACAGAGACTTATATTGGTTACAAACTGTATGGCCATTCCAGGCTTCTTGCTAACTGTTCTTACAGCTTAAATTAATCCATTTCCATTGATCTATACCTTGCCACATGGCTTGTGGCTTACCGGCATCTTCACATGCTGTTTGTCATCATGGCAGCTGGCAGTGTCTCTCTGACTCAGCCTTCCACTTCCCAGCTTTATTCTCCTCCTTGTCCCGCCTATACTTCCTGCCTAGCCAATGGCCAATCAGTGTTTTATTTATTGACCAATCAGCAACACATTTGCCATACAGAACATCCCACAGCAGTTGGGAACTAACTAAACCTTTCTTTACAAATTACCCCACTCAGATAGTTTATAGCAGGAATGACTAATACAAGTGTCTACCTCAGAATTTCCATTACAGAAGATCTTGGTGTCTTAAGGATTCCAAGAGACACTTTTTTTTTTCTGTCTTGTCTGTACTATAAGCTTCTTTTAATTGTTCTGACTTCATTAGAGACCATTTTCAGTATTGGAGGAATTTGGAAGGAAAGTGATGGTATTCTTCATGGAGACCTGCAGTTAATTTGGTTATACCATTACCTGTAGGAGGTTTCCCTGTGGGAAACTGGTGAAGAGAGCATTCCATACAATGCATCTTTTATGGTCTGGCTCTGCAAGGGACCACATGCCATCCTCCAACCCATCACTTTGCGCATGCCTATAGTAACTTGCAAGAGAGAATTGACGGAGTCCTTTTAAATAATTTATTAAATATGGGTTTTATACTAAGGTACCATGAAGGATAAACATACAGCCTTTAGGACTGTAGGGAGAAAAAAGAGTTAAGTAGAGCAAAACCATCACTTTCTAGTGAACTTTTCCTAGTAGGGACCTTGAAGCTGGTGGGTTGTTAGAGACGTATTTGTATACAAAACCAACTGGCCTCCATAATTTTCCTTATTTACCTAAGAACAAACAAATACATACCTCTAAAAATTCATAATCATTTGCTGATGGAGCACCTTTTAGGTTCCACTTTAGACATCTGTGTAGATGCCAAACATTTTTTTTTAAATGTCGGGGCAATATATAATATTTGGACTGACAAACGAGAACATTTGATTCAAGGAGGAAGTAGTGATAAGGTGGCTGGTACTATAAAAGTCTTATCTTGGCAGTTCAGTGTGTGAGAAACACCTTCAGTACTCCTACTGTAGTATGGGACTCATGACATGTTACTAGTGATTTATTCACAAAATATTGAAGAGCTACAAACAAGATTCATCTAGTCTTGGCTGACCCCACATAAGTAAATTATCCTGTTTAAAAATGTACATTGGGAGAGATTGTCTATGCCTGAGTTGGAGAATAACGAGATCTCCATCGTAGTTCTTGAGTGTTAAAGGCAGCACTTGCACTTGGTGATTCACTTGGAGTGAATGCAGCACTCCAGGCAAGCTGTAGCAAACTCAAGTGTTGCCATGGCTACGATATGGTTGCAGTATCTCCTCAGAGTTCCCTATGTTGGAAGCCCGGTGTTCAGAGTAAAGATTTAAATGAGTAATAGAACCATTAAAAAGTGGAAAGATCCTTGGGTCAGAGGGCACACCCTTGGGTGTTCTCATGGGACTCTTTGCTTTCCAGGCCATTACTCCTTCTCACACATGCTCCATCTCACTTGCACTTGCTGATGTGGCAGAAATGACACTCTAATGGTCTCCACAGAGCCTTTGTCTTACTGGCATCTCCTTTCGTGCCTTTTCATCTTCTTCTCTCATATTCTTAAGACCTGCCTCATCCCATTTCTCCATATCAGTATATGAGATCTCTTTATATGGTGGATACCGACTCTTTTTTATCGTTTGCTTTTGGTTTGGTTTGTTTTGGTTTTTTGAGACAGGGTTTCTCTGTGAAGCAGTCCTAGAACTCACTCTTATAGACCAGGTTGGCCTCGAACTTACAGAGATCCGTCTGCCTCTGCCTCCTGAGTGCTGGGATTAAAGGTGTGTGCCACCACCGCTCAGCCTAGATATTGACTCTTATTTCTCCCAACCCCAAGACAAATATTTAACCTGTACAAACATCCCTTCTCTCATTGCACGAACACGAGTGGTTTTGTATTGTCAATTTAATTTTACTATCTTTTTCTTTTTAAAATCTTTGAAGAACTTTAGTCCTGGCCATATATCAGATGCATATTTACCCAGATCCCTATCCTATCTTTATTTAATGCTGAAAGTATTCTTTCAGCATGTAGTAGAAGATGAGAGTATACACTTTTCCCCCAAATGGTTTCCTGTAGCAACCATTTATTGTTTTTTGTGGTATCACCCTTAGTTATAGACTCATTTTTACATAGCCTAAGGTTTGTTTCACCTATTCAGTCTTTACAGTACTTTCTCAATAATTATTTGTTAGGCAAGTGACTATTTTATTTACTTCTTTGGCTAGAATAAGATATTATAATTATTTATATGTGAATTACATCCTTAGGCTGTGTCCTACATTGTGCCCCCCCCTTTCTGAACTTCAAGATCTTAAACAAGATTCTCATTCTTTCTCTCTCTCTCTCTCTCTCTCTCTCTCTCTCTCTCTCTCTCTCTCTCACACACACACACACACACACACACACACACACACACACCAAAAAAAAGTTTAAGAAAATTTGTATTCCAGAGTTAATTTGAAGTGTATGTACTTCTCTTTTAATGACAGAGAGCCTCTTAAGCCCTAAAGTTTGGAAGAATTCTCCATGTTTAATATCTAAAGATGTAGCCACTGAGCTGCATTGTGTCTATAAAAAGAGTTTAAACTCTATGAAAGGCTTTCAGTATTATAAATATTGTCCTTGGACACATTTGTAACTAAATGGGCACATAGATTTTTATTTGTCAACTTTCAGTACACTAAAAAAAAAATACATGTTCAGGGTTAAACCGTCCTGATGTTAAAACATGGTTTAAACTAATTAACATATATAGATAGATAGATAGATAGATAGATAGATAGATAGATAGAGATAGATAGGTATAAAAGATTATCACATGGTGCAACTTATCTGAGTTATGTACATATGTACCTGTCCTTGACTAGGAACTCCTCTTTATGAAGGAGATTGGAAAGTATTTTCTTTGCTGTCCAAAGGCAGAAATAGGTTTTGTACCTCTTAGAGTGGGGTAGCTACAGGTAAAGAAGTTGGCAACCCCTAGGAATGTTAATTAGAGCTAATTATAATATGATTGACCTAATTTTCTTCCAGAAAGTTTAAGCGATTCTTTCTTTGCACAATGAAGATTTTATTTTTTCATATGAACTAACCCCTGTTTTCTGAACTTATAAATTATCCATGTTATACACTTTACAAAAAAAAAAAGAGGTGTTGCTTCACACATTGTAGAATAAGGATTAGGTGGGGTTGGAACAAACCTTTAAGATTTTATCATCCTTAACAGCATTTACTGTATTAATACATGTTGAAAAGGGAATATAAACAAATATTTGTAATTTTAAATCTTTAATGCAAAAATAATATAATTGTCAAACAGTGAAGTATAACATTTCTTTTAACTTTGATATTTGCTTCATTTTATTTAGATTTTATATAATCTCATTTGCTTGATAAATACCATAAAATGATTCTTTTAAATTCTTATGTAGATGTGTATTAGGCATATGTGTGAATCTTTATGTGTGTCATCATGGAAGACAGTTTAATGTACTAAAGCTGGAAGCTCACTTGGATGCTGGTAGTGGAGACTTTGAAATATGGAGAGGGAGGATGTATTTTACTGTGGACCGTATTTGTTACTGAAGCTGGAACCTGACCGATGACTGATAAACTGATCCTTCAGCAATGTGGAGAGCACATTACAATGACAGACACAGGAGGCAAGTCCCTTACGTGAGTTTCATCCCATGCACAAGATGGTAAAAACCCAAATCTGATGTGAGGATACAAAAGGAATTAAGAAATGGCTGCAAACTGCATCATAAAGATTTCACAAGTGTTTAATGGCCGATTAAGTAAGGTGCTACAGTCATTAGACCAGGATTGCCCGTGAAGATAGGAAGAAAGGTGGGGGGCGCAGAGACAGGTAATAAGTTTTCGGTGAGCTGGTCTTGGTCCTACATGCCTCTAGTCCTAGCATTTCGGATGCTGAGGCAGGAATATCGACTCAAGTTTGAGTTTCAAGTCCAGCTTGGGTTACAGAGCAAAAGGGTGTCTCCAAAAGTGTTTTGTGAATTTAGAGTCTTCTCTAAATTCATTCATGTTTATTGGGTGTGTTGTCCATTCATTCATGAATATATCTGCAAAGCACTTTGAGATCATCCTTTCAGACAGCTAAAAAGTAAGTCAGATACACAAATTAAGGAGACTGGCCATAACTTGTTTTTAAACAATTCTCATTCACCAAACAGCCTTCTTCCTGCAGTAAGCCTTAATTTTTTTTTTTTTTTTCCGAAAACTGTAAATGGGACCCAAGACTCAGAAAGGCTTTCCAGTGAGCGAATGTCGGAAGCTGATAAGAGAAGCATTCTCGGGGCTTGGTAGCATAACTTACTGAAGACATATCTCCTTGCAATCTGCTGTTTTCCCCTGTCAGCCACTGACATTTGAAAGATTTACTGATTAGCTTCTAAGTTACAGAGCTTGTAAGTGTTGTGGACTTCTGAGCTAATTGCACGTTTGCAGCAGCAATTAATGCTTCTCCTACTTTAGGGAGCTGGTAGCACTCATACCTAGAGAGAGGATAGTTTCATGTAATTTTTTTTTATCATTAAAAAAGACATGTGCAAATTACATTTCCAGACAGCTAGTATTACCAATTGAGTACTTCAAGAAAGCCCTTACTTAATAAAGTAGCTTGTCAGGCTGTATAATGGCATACATGATATGTACATTTTTTCCTGAAATAGTACAAAGAAACAAAGGAAAAACTGTAACAAGGATGGTAATAGTTTCTTTAACCTTCTCATGAAAGTTATTA
Source organism: Peromyscus californicus insignis (assembly GCF_007827085.1). Lineage (NCBI taxonomy): Eukaryota > Metazoa > Chordata > Mammalia > Rodentia > Cricetidae > Peromyscus > Peromyscus californicus. Next base: position 32,083,227 of record NW_026294551.1, read on the forward strand.
TGGTCTTCTAATTGTTAGAGCTCACTATATAGATGAACATGCTGAGTCTTAGAGAATTATGTAGGCAGAAAATGAGAGAAAAGGGGATCTCAGATCTAAGATACTGACCTAGCTAGGACCCATCCAAAGAGTATGCTTTTGTACTAAGCAAGTGCTATTGTTTGTCTTGCTGTAGATCATGTTACTTTGTGGGCGAAAATGCTGCATGTGTGAAAACATACAGCACAGTGGCCTTTAGCTAAGGCCTACAAAGATTATCATCAGCTTGAATTATATTTTCAAAGAAGAATTTGGTCTCATCTTTCCTAAAGATTCACTGCAAAGTTGTGGGGGGGGAAAACATTTGTTTAACAAAGAGGCACTGTGAACTGAAGGCATTTTCTCATTATTGCCCCTAGAAAAATTCTGATTGTACTTCATACTTCAGGATTTTCTTCTACTGAGTTCACTTATACTACTTAATATTTAAAAGCATGTTTTAGCTGGGTTTCCTGGCCTGCTGTTATGTCTTTGTTTTTCTTTTAAGATCTACCTTTGTAATCTCAATTTACCTCTAGCTCATACGAAGTATCAGTCAAAGAGCACTGTATTTGTCCTGACTGGGATTGCAGGTTGATGGCGAGGCACTGAGAAAATTCTAGCTCAGATGTTACTGACATAGGAGCCTTTGCAGTTATTTATTAGAAGACAGCCTGGGAGGAAAAGAGAAAATGGATTGTTGTGATCCTCTCTCGCTAAATCCGGCCCACTGCTGTTATCTTTTCTTTCCTGCTTTCTCTGAAAGGCATCATTTCGGTACACTAATCTTTTAAGCAGCCATTCAGTGGGAACTGGGCTAGAACCTTGCTCAGGGGTCACATTCACCAGCCTGACAGTTATACATTTACAAAAGAAATGGTATGAATTTATTCAGCATCAAAACCTCTGCATCTCTTACCACCCAGCCGTATTTCACACCGTATTACCGTCACTGCGCTGCAATAGCTGCATAAATCCCATCCAGATTCTTCATTTAATTAACCAGCGTTCTTTGAGCAAAAATAAAAGTGCTGTTTTTATAGAGGAATAAAAGCTGCACGACGCAAGTGTGAAGAGGGCAGATCGTCAAATTAGTGGTTCTTCACTGCAGCTGGGGTGATTTTCCTGCCCTTCCTCTCTCACTTCAGAGGCTTTTTTTTTGATTGAATAGAAAATGGGGAGCAGTGCAGTGTCCTCAAATGTGTTTGAGAGTCTGTTGTTATAACCACATCCTAAGTTAGTGCAGGGCTGGTGCTGGAGATAACTGGTACCTAGAAATGATTTTTATAACATTTCCTGTAGTTGACCAGATAGTGTGGACTAGCGACCAAGAGCGTAAACTCTATTAACTAAACTGCGTGAGTTCAAATCCCAGGCCTGCCACTAAGCTTTCTGTGCTTTGGTGCCCTGTCTTTGAAATGAGGATAATTCTAGACATACCTTTTACTACCATATGCAGTTAGCTGGCTTGACACATAAAACCTTTAGGACGAGGCTATTATAGTAAACTGTTACCTCCTGTGTGTGCAGCAGCAGTCTGGTGCGAAATTGACCTAGGTATGCCACTAGTAACTTTCCTGGTCACCTGGACTGGACTGACAGGTGCTGTGCATTAGGTACATCCCCCTTTCTCATCCACAGTCTCATGTCCAAAGGCACCCTTCCAGTATAAGACAAGTGCTTTCAGATACAAGGGAATAAAAACTTTGAGTGACAGGTATAGAGGTCTGTTGACTTCTCATACCACTCCATTTTGCACCCAGCTGCCAGGTTTACCTTTTAAAAGTAATTTGATTAATTCATGTGTTTATATATCTCTTCTAAAAGCAAACAAGCCAACAAAAAGCTATCTTCCAATAGCTCCCTCTACCTCAGTCAAAACCCACCTGACATCATTTCTCACATGCCACATTCCTTCTTGCTCATTTGTCCACGTTGATTTATTTGTTTGTTTGTTTTATCTAACACTCCTTACACCATTTATCTACATCACACCTTATGCTCTAGCTTGAGCCAGAAAAGGTGTAGGTATTATTTACCCCTTTATATTGTATTGACATGATATCCCGCAGTTGCCTGTATGACGTAGATGCTAACTTCATGTTGATGACCTAGCCTGTTGCTCTTCTCTTCAACTACTGGAACTCTACTTGCCTCATCTGTCTCCTCTTCTACAGCCACCCTGGTCCACCACAGTTGGCTTTACCTGTTCCCTTCCCCCTCTTCCTGCACCTACCTGTGTCCTTCCATACAGTCTGTTCTTAACTGAACAGTGAAATGCACCCCCTGAAAACTTAAGCCAGTTCATATCACTTCTCTACTCAAAAGCCCTCCGGTAGCCGGGCGGTGGTGGCGCACGCCATTAATCCCAGCACTCGGGAGGCAGAGGCAGGCGGATCTTTGTGAGGCCAGCCTGGGCTACAGAGCGAGATCCAGGAAAGGCGCAAAGCTACACAGAGAAACCCTGTCTCAGAAAAAAAAAAAAAAAAAAAAAAGCCCTCCGGTCACTTCCTACCTTACTCTAAGGGAAGCCAAGCTCCTTCAAATGGCCTACCTCTCCAGCCCATCCTGTCTCCACACTCACTGTTACCTCTGCCCTGATATCTCCCCACTTCCCTATCTTTCCCATACTGCTCACTGCTTCTGCCTCACTGACTGCCTTGATGTTCCCCAAAGATACAAAGATACGAAGCCCGATCCAATCCCAGGACCTCTGCACATGTGCTCCTTTTGCCCAAAAATCTTCTCTTCAGGAAATCATGGCATGGTCCCTTTTGTGGGTCTCTAGTCAATTCTTCTCATGGAGATTATAACTCATGCCTAAGCAACTGTCTGTCTCCCCAAACTAGCATGCAGATTTTGAAGGGTGAGAGTTTTCCATGTATACTGTTCATGCATATTCCAGAGATTGACATATAATAAGCAATTATTGGATGCTGAATGAAAACAGACCCTTAAGAATACCCCACACCCTCTCCTTCCCTCAGTACTTTATGCTCCAACAAAAGCAAATGTTCCATAACAGCTTCAAGAACATCAAAATAGCCATAGTTTAATATTAGCCATAGCAATTGGAGCAGAAAGTTCCATTACAGAGAAGAGAGATTCCTGCACCCTCTAAAGAAGAGTTTTATGCTATAATACTTGCCATGTTAAATTATACAGGTGTCCTAAGGGACTGTGACCTAGCACCAAGGTACATTTTGAGAGAGCAAATGGCTTTTGCCACCCTAACCTTCCAAAGTGGAGAGTATAACTAGTGTTTTTAGCATTTTTGTTTGTTTGTTTTGTTTTATTCTGTCATCCAAAGACAGTAAAGTGATGAAAAAAGATCATTAGTATTGAAGCCAAGCAGACCTGCCTGGGCTCAAAATTTGGTGTCTATATGCATTTGATCAGCTTGTTTATTCTCTGGATCTCTCATGGCTTATGTGTAAATAGTTTTTAATCCATTTCTATGGACATTATTCCAAAAATTGAATGAGCAAAGACAGATGAAGCACACATTGTGTATTTAGTAGTTGTGTCTTGAACATTGTATCCAACAGATAAACAATTAGATATTATGCTACTACCAAAACAAGAAGTAACAGTCTGATGTCCAGGAAGAAAGCTTTGCCTCTGGTGCTCGGTCCACTGTGAAGCCCCGCAGCACTATAAGCCCCTCCCCCAGCATCTGATGAAGCTGCAGGAGCCGTCTGAGAACACCAGCCCCTCCACCTACTTGTTCTTCTGTAGCTTACTCCTTTATCTTTTGAATCAGTTCCTACTCATCTATTTTGGATTTTCAGTTTTCTTTACCTTCCTTCATTTCTCCAAAAGTGATGCTAGGTATGTGATGCTAAAGATTCATACAGAATCTTTATACAGAAAAAAAAAATTATACAAAAAAAAATTTCAGGAAACCAACAAAAGACAGCAGCTAGTTCATATAATGAGATAACATGCTCACTAGTTTTTAGGTGGAAGATAAAGCACAGAGACACGTTAAGCTTTGGAATCATAACTGCCAAAATGAGGAAAATACTTTGTATAGACTGCAGACGTATGTTTTGCGTTTTCTTCACTTGACATTAACTTTTAACTTCCTTAGGAAGCCAAAGCTGTAGCTGAAGAGACACGAGCTCTGCGAAGCCGGATCCATCTTGCTGAAGCTGCACAGAGGCAGGCGCATGGGATGGAAATGGACTATGAAGAAGTGATCCATCTGCTGGAGGCTGAGATCTCAGACTTAAAGGCTCAGCTTGCTGATTATTCTGACCAAAATAAAGTAAGCAAACAGCCCTCTCTAGTTACCATGGTTTCCTTGCCACTGTCGTGTATCCTGTTTTCATTTTCTTTTCATCTGCACGTCTAAACTGGGTCAGTGTTTGTCTTCTATTATTCAATGATAGGACGTTGTGTCGTGAAGAGGGTGGTGTGGAAGTTGTGAGCCTGCCTTTATCCAGAGAGCTTGGAGACGGAAAAGAAAGCACAGGCCCAGAATTAATTGGGTCATTGGTCACCATTGTTCCATTCAGCCATTCAGGCCTGGAACTATTTAACATTTAATTGATGGCACTGGTTTTTTCTTTCTGCTTTTGAGCTTGCTAATTTGTTTTGTGGAGGTGGAAGGAGGCAATTCATGGGATGAGTTTTGTTCTCTGATTAGAGTACTTGGGGCAGTATAGCAGTAGACACATTAATGAATTGTTACACGAGACCCATGATGACTAATGAGAAGAAACCAAGTTTGATTTGTTTTGTTCTGTTTTGTTTCTTTCAGTGTAAGGAGTACTAAACTGGGCTCTTCTAGAAGAGCTCTTAATTGCAAAACATGATACTGAGTACTTTGCAGAAAGCAGCTGAACATCTCTATGTGGAAATTGTCCACAGTATACCATCTTTAGTTATGACTAACCTTCAAAAACCATAGTAGGTGTGTGTGTGTGTGTGTGTGTGTGTGTGTGTGTGTGTGTGTGTGTGTGTGTGTGTGTGGTGTGTGTGACAAAGTATAAACTAGAATGAATTGAAGCAGATATTTTATAGCTTTATAAAAATTCTTCAATTATAAGTAATGAGTGTTTATATCTATAACCCATTCAACCTTCAAGAGAATACAAAACAAATTTGAGCTATTTATGAATATTTGAGCATATAAGGCATATTATGTTCTTTAACCTACCAAATAAAAATGAAACTAGCTTTAGAAAAGAAAATTCTAACAGAAAATATGATATTTTCTTTGCTCGGCTCTAAAGAGCCCTCGTCATTTTTCCAGTATCTCCTCATTTAAACCAGCTCACAGAAGGCTGGAGGACCCACTCAGCACTGAGGAGACCACGAAGGAGCACATAGCACCTGAGAAAGCAGCAACACTTAGGAATTTGTTCATCTGTGTGCATTTTTCAGCAGCTGTGGCTACGCCATGTAAGACAAGTTGCTAAAGGGTCTTATTAATAAAAGCCCAGAGCCAGATGTTGGGGTAAAAACTGAGAGATTAGAAAAGTAGAAAGAAGCCAGCCATGTTCTTACCACTTGGAAATCCTCAGCCAAAGCTACTTCCTGTAAACTCACACCTATATGCCTTTCTGTTCTGCATCCCACTTCCTCACTCCACCCAGTTATACCACTTCCTGTCTGTCTGTACAGACCTCCAGACCTTTATGGTTAACTAGTGTTGGAATTTAAGTCGTGTGCCACCACGCCTGGCTCTGTTCCCAGTGTGGCCTTGAACTCATAGAGATCCAGACAGATCCCTGCCTCCCGAGTGATAGGATTAAAGGTGTGTGTTTAATGTAGTGGCTGGCTTCTTCCTCTGATCCTCAGATAAGCTTTATTAGGGTGCACTATATATTGGGAGACATAATATATCACCACAATGCCATGTAACTTTAATCTAATTATGAGAAGTTATAGAAATTACTAAAATATTAAAAATACTTTTAATAAAATAGTTACTTTTAAAGCAAAAGTTGCCAGTGTTTAATAGTTTCAAATTTTTGCTGTTGTTTTTTGTAGCATTGGAGATTGAAGCAGGACCTCATATGTGTTAGGCAGTGCTCTCTTGTTGAACTCTCGGTGGCCCTGTATTTTGAAGTAATATACTTGTAAGAGGTTTGCATAAAATTATCCAGTGGTTTTGTTAGTTTTTAAAATATTTATCAGCGTTTGTGTGAGGGGATATTTGGAGGTGAGAGGGCATGTGACCCAATGTGCATGTGGAGGCCAGAGACCATGCTGTGGAGTCGTTTCTCTCCACCAGCCTGTATGTAGGTTCCTGGGAACAAACTCCGATCCCCAGGCTCATGCAACAAGCACCATTACCCACTGAGCCAGCCCTCCGGCTCCCAGTGTGGTGTTCTGTTGTATAAAGTTTAGGTTATTACGTTCTCTCTTCTCCTAAGTTGCCTGGCAATATAATCAATTCATGTTCTCCCTCTTTGTAGCTTTATGTGGGATCTCATAACATCCCTTTTAATAAGAGCCTAAACTACCTCTCTAAAATCAATTTTCTTTATTTTTTATTTTGAAAGAAGAGATATTAAATGTAAACATCTCAAGATTCAGTATTTTCCAATTTTGATACCAGTGGGGAAAAGTAACCTTTTCAACTGTGCATAAGACTGCTTAAGGATCTGTTGACCTAGGTACTGTAGAACAAGATTCAAATATTTAATTATCTTTATTTACTTATTTCGGTGGGGGGCAGAGTACATATTGACTAGTGTGTGAGTGCATGTGTGTGTGCACTTGCATGTGGAGGTCAGAAGTCAATATCAGGTATCTTTCCTAGAGAGCTATCCATCTTTTGGGGGTGGGAGGAGAGGAGTGTTCACAGAGATTCGCACTGGGACCTGCATTACCGAGCGCTTCTTCCGGTCACCTTTCCAGAGAAGGGATGACGCACGTGCGCCACTCCACCCGGCTCTTCACGTGGGTGCTGGGAGGGAACTTGAGCCATAGAGTGCACAAGAAGCACATTACCAACTGAGCTATCTCTAGGGCACCTAAATATTTATGTTTTAGATATGGATTCTTTCTGTCATAGTGCTTTTATTTATTACTGTAATTTTCCTTAAATTATCAATATATTTTCAAATTTGTATTTGGGCTTTTGAAAAAATGTGTCTGATGCATAAGAAATAAAACATTCTTGGGACTGGAGAGATAATTCAGTAGTTAGGAGTGCTTGCTGCTCTTGCAGAAGACCCAGGACCTGTTCCTACCATCCAGGTGAATAGCACAACCTGTAACTCCAACCATAGGGGACCTAATGCCCTTTCTGATCTCATGGGCAACCACACCCACATGTACACTGCACATGCATATATGACACATGAGTAAAAATAAATATTTTAAAAAAATAAAATGAAGCATTACTAATACCTGTGAAGGACCACAATACCCCTCTTCAGATTGCATCCACTGCCCTTGCTCACATAGTATCTACTGTTTTATTGATAATTTTATTACTTGCATATCTACTCCCTGTTTGTTTAGTTTTGCCTGTTTAACAGGTTAATTTGTAGCTAGTTGGTATCTTTTTCCGTCTTTATTCCTCATTGCATGAATTACCACCATGCAACTATCCATTCTGTATTTGATGGGCAGTCTTATTATTTCTATATTATTCTCTGAATCATGCTCCTGAGAACATTCTGATGCATATAACTTTCTCAACATGTGTAACTGTTACCTATGAGAAATAGTATTGCCAGGGTGAATGATAATTGTATGTTCAACTTTATAAGTAAATGCCTAATTGTGACTGAAAGTATTTTTAACTAATTTGTATTCCCATGAAGAATGGAGCAGAATTACCATTCACCCCTTGCTGATCCTTGGCTTTCTTTCATTTTGAATTTTTATCCATCTGGTTGGTATAATAATTGCTATGCCAGTATGGTTTAATTTGAATTCCCCTAGTTACTAATGACTAACATAGTGGTATGCTGGGACCCATAGACAGTGGCTCATGAAAACTTGTCTCTTCTCAATGCCATGTTCACTGATGGAGGTTGGAAGCTTGAAATCAACCATGATGGAGTCATTTATATCCCCAAATGCCGTAAACCTGCAATTTGCCCTCCCTGCCTCAGATAAACAGTTGAGCATATATTTATGCATTCAATAGTCACTTATTTTTCTCAGTGAAATGTGCTTCTGTATCTTTTAGTTATTTTCCCATTGGGTTATTTGTCTTTTGCTTAGAGACATGCATTGATTCTCTTGGTTACTAATCCTTTATTAACTTATATGTTATAAAACTTCTCTCTCAAACATGTGGCCTGCCTTTTCTACTCTATAACGAAATAGAAAGGAGCTCTTAATTTTCATGGAAACTTATCGTCTTAGTTACTTTTCTATTACTGTGCTAAGACACCATGACCAAGTCAACTTATAGGAGAGTTTATTTGAGGCTTACAGTTTTAGAGGTTTGGAGTCTGTGACCATCATAGTAGGTGGCATAGAAGCAGACAGGCAGGAATGGCACTGGAGAGTAGCTAAAAGCTTACATGATGGTCCACAAGCATCAGAGAGAAAGCTAACTTGGAATGTCCTGAATTTTTGAAGACGCCATGCCTGACCCCAATGACACACCTCTGCAACAAGGCCACACCTCCTAATCCTTCACAGACGAACAGATCACCAACTGGGGACTAACCATTCAAATATGAGCCTATGGGGTCATTCTTAATCAGACCACATTTATCAATTGTTTCCTTCTTATGTTTTTTCAAAAGTCCTTCAGTCTCCAAAGATACAAAGGTATTTATTTATATTTGCTTCTAGAAGTTGTAAAGTTTTGATCCTTCTCTAATTGGTTTTGTAGCACTACATGAGATGGAGAACTGTCTCATCCTTTCATTATTCCCCATGAGTAACACTACCTGATCCTTCACTTAAAAATTTCATTTGCTAACTTACCTGGACGTCGTCTCTGTACTATTCCAAGGTTCCATGTGGGTCTGGCTCTCTAGTTTCTTTCACTGGCCTACATTTTACCTCTGAAGATAACACAGTTGGTTGCTTACTATGCCTTTTACGATAATCTGATCATGCTGTCTACTTATTTTTACCCAAAAGTGTGTTGGCTACATGGCCCTCCTATTACATATTCTGTATACTACTTATCCATACCGCTAAAAAAGAATTGCAAATTTGACTGTAAGATCATTAAATATATAAACTTGGGAAGGATTTTTTTTTTGCCCTTATCTTTGAATACCACTGAGGCAAAGAAAGGTTCTTGTCTGTGACTAGAGAATCTAGTTTATAGGATCACAATCCAGCAAATTTTGCTGATGTTTGTTTGCTTCATGGCTCAATATGCACTTGGTCCTTACAAATGGTCCAAAAGAACTTGAAAAGATATCTGCCATGCCAGGTACTCTCCATGTAGTTAACAAGGTTGAGGACATCAGGGCTTCAGTTCCTCTCCGTTCATAGTAATGTCTTTATGTTCTTAAACCATCAGTATTCATAGAAACATACTAATATCTCTCTTGGGATTTCCTTTCTTTAGTATTATTTGGATATTTTGAAACAATACTTTTAGATACATTAAGGCTTGAAATTATACAATGGTCTTTTACGAAAATGTTAGGATTCTATCTGTAAATCTTGCCCCTTACAATTATTTTCTATTTTCATTGAAATAGCTACATTTGTTTGATATTTATTTATATATTTTTAAAGTTTTATTTACTTTCAACTTTTTAGGTTCTATTTATTTCAGTTATGTCTGTGGCAAACATGAAGTTGGAAATTCCTATCCCTACCCCCAGCACACCCATTTATTAATTGTTGAGTTTTAATTGGAAATAACTTTCTATTTGTAGACTTTTACTTATTAAAGCACCTGGTTAGTCTTTGTCCTCTGACTTGTTAACTGTAGCTGTCCATGTATTCAAGATATTTAACTGGAGTTTTATATTAATTCAGATATCTTCTGCCCAATTACATGTAATTCTCTTTGCTGTTTTCAAAATTATGTACAGTCTCCAATATTTTTTTATTTAATTAATTTATTTATTTTGCATCTCGACTGCAGTTTCCCCTCCCTCCTCTCCTTCTACCCCACCCTACCCCCAATCCACTCCTCCTCTGTTTCTGTTCAGAGAGGGGCAAGCCTCCCTTGGGTATCAACAAAGCATAGCATATAATGTTGCTGTAAGACTAAGCACCCCTCCCCCTTGTATTTAGGCTGGGCAAGGCAACCCAGTATGAGGAATAGATTCCTAAGTGCCAGCCAAAGCATTAGGGACAGCCCCTGCTCCCATTATAAGGAGTCTCACAAGTAGACCAAGCTACACAACTGTCACATATATGTAGAGGGCGTAAGTCAGTCCTGTGCAGGCTCCCTGATTGTTGGTTCAGATTCTGTGAGCTCCTGTGAGCCAGAGTAGTTGATTCTGTGGGGTTTCATGTGATGTCCTTGACCCCAACAATTCTTTGCTCCTACAATCCTCCCTCTGTCTCTTCAGCAGGATTCCCCAAGCTCAGCCTAATGTTTGGCTGTGGGTCTCTGCATCTGTTTCCATCAGTTACTGGATGAAGGCTCTCTGATGACACTGGGGGTAGTCACCAATCTGATCACAGGAGATGGCCTGCTCAGGCTATGTATCCACTATTGCTAGGTGTCTTAGCTGGGTTCATCCTTGTAGATTTGTGGGAGTTTCCCTTGAATTAAGTTTCTACCTGACCCCAAAAAGCACCCCCCCCTTTCCAATCATCTCTTTCAGTGCTCTCCCCCTCTACCCACCTTGATGCTGGCACAGTGGTCAAGGCTGTTTGTCCTCCTCTGCAGCCACTGAGTCTTGGGCCTCGACTAAAGGTGGTGAGTGAGGGTCTGCTTCTTTGTGTGGTAGACACCTTCCAGCACATCTGTGCTTTGGCTGCAGCTGAGGAAGGAACTTCTTCACTTTGGGCACTATTTTGGCAAAAATACTGTTATAAACCACCATGTGCTTGCTGGGAATCAAAACTGAGTCCTCTGTAAAAACAGCCAGTGTTCTTAACTGCTAAGCCATCTCTCAAGCCCTGTGTCTCTAATTTCTTAATGATTATCCTGGAATATTTGATATTCTGTATTAAATTATTATGAAATTCATCAATAATGTTTCCCCCATCTACATATTAAAAGCACTTTATCTCTCCCTCCTTAATTTCTGTTGCTGGTAGATTCTAGTTCTGTCTTGACTTTATCGCTTTTGCAGTTTGGTTAATGTGGTCCAAGTTGGTCTGAATAGATCCTGTGCCTGGACCTTTTGTTCATAATTCCTTATTACGTCTCAGGCTTTCTTGCTTCCTGAAACAGTTGTTTCAAATTCATTTAGTGAAGTTGTGCTGATAGTAAACTCTCCATTTTGTTTCTCTGAAAAACATTCTGATTCAACTTTGAAAAGAATATATTTAGGTACATGTAGAGTATTGTGTTACCATATAATTGTCATTGTTTTTATTTCATGCTACCATGTCAGCCATCAGTCATTTATAAGATATTTCTGAATGGTTTTAAGACTCATTGGCTTTGATATCAGTGTTTTAACCCCGTGTTCATATGTTGATCTGATCTGTTATAATTTTTGCTATTTGGGATTCATCCAACTTCCTCATCAGAGGATCACTGTCTTGTCCTTTCTGGAAATCCTAAGCGTTCATCCTGATTGTTCTCCGCCCCTCCTCCCTCCTTTTCTCCTTCTCTCCCCACTCCCCTCCTCTCTCCAGGATCTCACAATGTATGCCAGCCTACCCTTGAATTCATACCGGCCCCCCGCCTCTACCTCCTAAGTGTGGGATTAAAGGTGTGTACCACAATCCACAATGCCCACTTTTTTTTTTTTTTAAGATTTTCATTTTGACTGCAGTTTCATAGCCAAAAAATTTAATGGAATAGGCCTGATTCACCACTTTAATTCAGAAACCAATGCCTGCCTTTAAAAATAAACATGTATTTGTTAATTTATTTTAAGTGCATCAGCATTTTGCCTGCATGTATGTGTACCATGTATGTGTCTGGTGCCTGCTAAAATCAGCAAAGGGTGTCAGATCCCTAGAAATGGAGTTACAGCCAGTTTTGTGCTGCCTTGGATGTTCTGGGTACTGGACCCAGGTCCCCTGTAAGAACAGAAAGCGATCTTAAGGAAAAAGCCGTCTCTCCAGCCCCCGGGGTGTCCCCTTGATTCTTTCTGGTAGTCTCTGTGCAATCAAGAGACTCGCCTGTGTTCTCTTCCCGCTTCTTCATTCGTAGTTCAAATTTTATTTCTCTTCAGTCCTCAGAAGTTTTACTGCTTTTGTTTTCTAGTTTCCCCATTTTCTTTTTCGATGTATGAAATTGAGCAGTATTGTGTTCTAACTCAATAACTATATTATTAAGATGACTATGTCATTGGATCTGTTTTGAGTTTCTTGTCCCGTTATATTTTCTTTATTTTGTTTTATTATTTATTTATTTTGGTTTTTCAAGGCAGATTTCTCTGTGTAGCCCTTGCTACATGACTGTCCTGGAACACACTCTGTAGACCAGGCTGGCCTTGAACTCAGAGATCTGCCTCCTCTGCCTCCTGAGTGCTAGGATTAAAGGCCTGAGCTACCACCACCTGGCCTATTATATTTTCGATTTTTTTTAAGCCCACTAAACATAATTATCTCTATGTACCAGATTAATATATACATTCTTTTAGATCTAATGGTTAATTATCTGATTGTCAATTCATAAAACGTATTTCTTTATGTTTAGTGATTTTTTTAAATTCTAAGTTCATGTTCTTTTGTCACACAATTATGGAAATTCTATGAAATACCAATTTAAAAAATAGCTTCCAGAGAAGTTTTATTTTTGCTTCTCTTAACCTAATACCAGCTTAAGTAATAATTTCAGGTTATGGATTTTCATGACATCTAAATAATATAAATTCAGCCCCCAAATCTCCTTCTGTTTCTCTGTCAAACATTGTTTGAGCCTTACTGGGTAAGGACTTACACTTGGCAGTTATTCAGGACAGACTTTTTTACCAACCAGAGCCAAAACCAGAGTACCTGTTCTATGGAAATCATATCACTCATTTACCCATCACAGTTCAGCATGCCATGTGTGTCTGATGAAATCCCCAATGTGGACCTCCAGGATCAGGACGTGCCTCAGAGCTAAGGATGCTTCAGAATTCCCCTGTCACTGCGGCTCACTGGGCACTGCAGCTCTTCTTCATAGAATGCTTTTTTCTCTGTTGTTAATAGTTTGACCTTACATTGGAGTGTGTGTGTGTGTGTGTGTGTGTGTGTGTGTGTGTGTGTGTGTGTGTATTCAGCACTTTGGGCTGTGCTATCCATAGGCTTTCTGTTACCCTATATTAAAACAAGTCCTTAAAAAAACTTGTAAGCTGAATGTAAGTCACACAAAAATCAATAAAAGTCATATGCAGTGTATGTCATAGAACTGAAAGTATCTGTGAGGAAATAATTAACTTTTAAATATTTAATCAGTTGTATTCCACCTCTCCTCAAAATCAGAAACCCTTTGTAAAAAGTGAGACAATAAATGAAATGGTAGTATCAAATACTAGTTTATGAAAACTAGAAATGGGCAAAAATTGTTACAATTGAAGAGATGTGGACAGTGTTGCTTCTGCCCTCTTTGTCCAGGAAAGTGTCCAGGACTTGAGAAAGAGAGTCACAGTTCTTGACTGCCAATTGCGAAAATCGGAAATGGCTCGGAAAACTTTCAAGGCGTCCACTGAAAGGCTCCTTCATTTCGTAGAGGTAAGTTCCCTCTTACGTTGACCCTCTGTCTCCTTGGATTCTACAGCAGTGAGTTCAGCTAAGCATGGATTGAAGAGATCCAGGAACAAAAACTCCAGGAATTCCCACAAAGTGCACCAAGCTCTATGTTGAGTCTGTGTGAATGAAGTGGTGTAGTCACACCCCACAAGATCACCATTGTCCTTCTCCAGTCCTCTCTAGAGTGCCAGTCACCTCATTTCTCACTTGTGTACTATGTGCTCAGGCCTGAGGTGGTTGCTTCAGTTCAAAACAAGGATAGAAAAACTCGAGTCCTTATTTTGAATATAATAGACTATAAAACTATTTCCATAAAAGCTATACTGTCTTATTTATAAGTCATTTAGAGATGATTTGAAGAATCCATAGGCTGTGTATAACACATGCATACCTACTAAACCACTTGTGCATCTCTGGATTTTTATTGTGGCTAATCATAGACACAGGGATACTGAAACCAATCCCCTGTACTTAAGCTACTGAGGGATAACTATATTATATTGGTTTTTTTGGTTTTGTTTTTAAAAAACCTGAAGGCACAAGGTTGTAATCCTAGATTCTTGGAATCCTGAGGCTAGAAGATAACAAGTCCAAGGCTATCCTGGCAATTTAATGAGACCCTCTCTCAAAATAAATAGTTAAAAGGAGGGTTGGAAATATACTTCTATGGTAGAATACTGGCCTGCCATCTGAGATCCTAAATTCAATCCCCAGTACTGAGAGAGGGAAAAAGGGAGGAAGGAAAGGAGGGAGGGAGGGGAATAAGTACTGTCACAGAAAAAGTTGTGCTGTCTGGTAACTACAGAAACATCTCTTTCAAAACAGCAATTCTAACTTACAGTCAGATTTAGATTTGCCTTGGTATATGAAAAGAATAGTTAATATTATATAGGTTGTTAGTGATAATTATACATATAATAAAATATACTGTGTTTTAATAAAAACTCTCCTAAAAATCCTGATACCATTTAAGCATAGTTTGGTAATTATTCTCACTATCATGAAGTGCTAGAGAGATGGCTTACTTTACCAGAGAGGAGTGCTTACTGATCTTGTGAAGCGCCTGAATTCCGTTCCCAGGACCCACATCAGGTGACTCACAACCACCTTAACTCCAGTTCCAAGGAACACAACACCCTTTCTAGCCTCTACAAGTATCTGCGCGCGCGCGCACACACACACACACACACACACACATATAAATAAATACAAATATTTTAAATAAATAAATATCTTAATGATGTCCAAGTAGAATTTCATGTTAATATAATTGATTCACCCATCATAATAGGAGCATCTGCATAGTTAATGAAGGAGAAAATTGTAAATATTAATTAATCAAGCAGAGTTTTTGTTTTTGTTTTTAAGCTATTGAACTTACAAATCTCCTTCACCATTTTGTTTGTCACTAGGCTGCTCAGGAAGTACTTTTGGATAGTTCTGCTCCTTTATCCAGTTTAAGGTAAGAATGCATTGCTTTCTGCAGCGTATGAACACTGATTTCTTTGTCTACAGTTGTGGCTAAAATACTCTAGGGTAGTTTTAGGATGCTGCGTGATTCCCGTTGAATGCTCTTTTTCACTTTTTGGAAGGAAGTGTACGAACATACTGTTTGGGTTCCATCTCCCTAAAAGAAACTGCTGAAGCATTTAGACAGCCATGGTGACTTTGTACTCTTAGATTGAGGATTCACACATCCTGTCTGTGTGTGGGTAAGCTGCTGGCGGCAGATGCACTACTGAAGACGGTCTCAGCCTGGCAGATGCATTACGTCAAATAGGATTTTGCAAAACATATTCACACAATCAACTCCTTTCATTTTCATCATTCGGTAGATATAAATAAAAGAAGTATGTTTGTAGACTACACCTTGATTTGTTATTATTCACAGCATGCTGCTGTCTTCAGGATTCCTCCTCGGAGCTGCAAACATACAAATGTTTGTTTGTCTCAAGCTACAGCTTCCCATTCACTTTGATACATGATGAAAGGCGTATACAGAGGCCGTATTCCTACCGGTCTGTGTTAAAGTACTTGTTTCCTTATGACTACCATAGTTCATACTGTGTCCATCTCCACCAGCACCACTTGCAGAAACACAAACTACTATTACTGTTGAGAAAACAGCCGTTCAATAGAGGAAATAAGATCCACGCACAGTGGCTTCTGCCTGTAATACCAGCACTTGGGAGGCTGAGACAGGAGGATCTCTGTTGAAGTCAAGACCAACCACCATGGCTACAGTGAGGCCGTCTCTTAAAAAAAAAAAGGAAATAATGTCTACAGTTGCTGACTTTTCCGTTCATTTTAATGTTTCATTTCTTATTATGAAAGAATCAGGCATTTTTGTTAATAACTGTTGCTTACAATATAATTCTGTGAATTCTATGAATATTGTTTTAGGGATTTTTAAAACGCTCAGTAGCCATATTTCCATTTTACATGTTAAATGTGCCACACCCCTTCAGTGTCTTTTTGACCTTTACTAATTCAAATTTTTGGTATTAAATACCAAGTTTAAAAATAATTAGTTAAAAGCCAAAAGCCAATCCTTACCCTAAAGCACTTCTTAGGGGGGGAAAAAAAGGCTACCCTAAAAGCTACAGTAAGCAACTTTTGCTGTGTCTTGAAAGTTAACCACTGCTACAATCTTGGCCACTCTTCTTAATATACTACACCTTCTATATGGATATTGACCTTGGTCATTTAACACAGAGTAAAGGCTGTGTATCTGATTGGAGATTTCTTAAGTTTATCCTTGTGAGTTAATGTCCTCATGGTTAAAAAGATGGGCTGCACATACTGATTATTTTTCAATACAAAGTCGTCTGTCTTTTTTAAGTGAAAGCTTTAGTGTAATTTTTTTGAGGAAAACGTTTCATTTTAAATTATGTCATAATGCATTTATTTCAGATGATACCTTAGTTAAACTTGGGAACACAAAATAAAAAGTAATAAGTACAGCAAAGAGATTTCCAAGTGAGAAGGGGGCTGTCAGGGTGGAGGTAAATAAGAAGAATGGGGAGCATTACCAGAATGCACTATATATAGGTATGAAATTATCAGTGAACAAAATGTATTAATAAAAGGTAAAATCAAATGTCATAGTACAAAAACATATAAAGCCTTTAAGCCATTTTGTAATTAGGAAAAACAAAGGGGAGAATTTAAAAGATAATTTCTTAAGTAAATATACATATATTGAATTGATATTTAATATTAGTGTAAGCAATTGAAAACATCTGTTTAATAAACTAAGGTTTATATGTTTAGTCTGAAATTTTACAAAATGAAACAAAAAGACCCAACAAATTATTTGGGATGTAGGCTATCCTTCATTCACTACCTTCTTGTATGTAAAGTCAGAATATTTCTAAATAGGCCTATTTCCTATATAATAAACAATAATAAGAAGAAACACTACTCTATTTGATTGAATTCTTGTGTAGCTCTATGAATGTAATGTTCCTAGAATTGTACAAAATATTTTGGTACAAACAAAACGACACATATTCAGGTTTAGCAAAGGTGCCCCAGGGTCACTTGCTGTGCAGTGTGCTCAAGGTCATTTCCTTCCCATGCAGCGAAAGAAGAGCTGGGTTTGCATCACAGACATCGCTCCCACTGTTGGGAAGGAACGGACGCAGCTTCCCAGCAACCCTGCTTCTGGAATCCAAGGAGCTGGTTAGATCTGTTCGTGCCATACTTGATATGGACTGTAAGTTATCTTCCCTTTTTTTTTTTGCGCTTTTTTGATAATTCATTAAACAAAGCAGAACTACTCAGTTCTAATGGTTTAATTGCATAAAATGTATTTGTCTGCAGTAAAATTGATAGCTACTCATTTAAAAGCATTAACATGCCGATTATGGAAAAGAATATTGGCTTCATTTGAAGTGCTCAAGACAACGTCTAACTGAAGAGAGCTAATTAATGCATGTCTTAAAAGTTAAAAAGTTAAGTAAACTATGAGGGGAGGGAAAAAAAAAAGACCACAAACAGGAATAGCCAGAACAGATCTTGTGGCAGTGAGCAAGGTAATTAATGAAAGGGCTGTGGAGAATTGGAACCAGTTCCCTGCTCTTCAGAGCTGCCAGCTTAGGTGTTTCCTCCTGAGTGAGGGTCGAGAGAATGCCACTGTGGGAACTGTGTGATCAGTACTAGTCAACACTATGGGTTCAAGAGAAGCAGGCCAGTTTCTAAGTAACTCCCCACACCTAAATGACTGGACATTTCTACCTTTCGCTCATCATGTCCCCAGGCGCTTCTGCCTCTTCATGAGAATTTCAACTTTAATAACTATTTTCAACATACCATTTATTTTCCTGCAATGAAAATTATAGGTGATTCTTCTAACTCTGACATTTATAGAAATCAATAATAACATGTCCAAACTATAAACTAGAGGAAAAATAAGAGGAATGTGATTCATGATAGAGCGATCTCAATAGCTGAAGTCTTACCCAGCAGCACTAGGCGATGTGATGATGTAATGCTGTTACCTACACAGAGTCCCTACAAAAGTGAGAGCCGTGTGCTTAGATTGACACACCCACCTTAGGTTCTCAGTTTAAGTGCACAAGTCCACTGGCATCTGGAACATGGTTGTCTAAAATGGTGAGCAAACCCCCGCAAAGTTCTGAACAAGGGAAGATGCCATGTTTTATTAATTTGTTCAGTGGTTCCAAGCCTGGAACAGCAAGGACATATTTAAATTATTCAAATGTATTATGTTTATCTAAAAACAAGATTATATTCCCAGGTCATGTAGCTTAAAATTTTTTAACAACATTAATTTCTTATCAGACATTTGAACATCATATAAG
Source organism: Peromyscus californicus insignis (assembly GCF_007827085.1). Classification (NCBI taxonomy): domain Eukaryota; kingdom Metazoa; phylum Chordata; class Mammalia; order Rodentia; family Cricetidae; genus Peromyscus; species Peromyscus californicus. The sequence goes on from NW_026294551.1 coordinate 32,101,832, forward strand.
AAAGAATAATTCTTCGATGCTCAGGATTGTCAGATGTATTTGATATGTTACACTGGGGTGGGATCTGACATCCTTCCTCTAAACACTAAAGTGTGCCCCAGTGCTGTGCTCATAAATAATGCCTTGTGCGTTCCCACAGATGCTCTTGTGTGGCACCATGCTTCAGCTAAGACCCTGATACTCCTCAGCCCAGAGTCACCTAGTAACAGTCCATAGGTGGACAGAGCTGTAATAGAGAAATTTTAGACAAAAAGAAAAAATGGTCACCAGGTAAATGAAAATAATATAACATTCAGAGCATAACTACTAAATGAATTATTATACTTAAAGATATGGTATCCATTATAAAAGAAGCATTTGCTATTAAAGAAACAAAATCTTAAGAGAACTTTATTTATTCCTGAAAAGGAATATTAAATATCTTTTCCTATTACATGAAAATAATACCCATTCAAAAAAATTTTGTGAAGATTTAAAAAAGCGTTACCCATACTAGATTTCCTAGCATAAAACTTGATTTTAATTTAATTTGTTTTAAGTTTTGAGGTTCTATATTATACAGTAAATATTTACTAATAACCATGCCCATCTAACAATGATGGAGACTGAGGTTCAAAGATGTTAGGTAAGTACTGAAGTCATTCTTTAAACAGTACATATCAGAATGAGAATTTCAAACCTTGATATAAATATGATTTCACTTCATCTCTCTCTCTGCCCACTGAAATAAACCACTACACTACTATTGTTCTCTTTTCCGATGTGAAGAAATGAGTTAGCCAATCGGCCTCTAGTCACATGATCAATTAGTAGTAAAGCAAGGATTTATAAGCAGCTATGACTCATTTCAGAGTTTGTGCAGTGGTTCTCAACCTCCCTAATGCTGTGACCCTTTAACACAGTTCCTCATCTTGTGGTGACCACCCAACCATAAAATTATTTTATTGCTACTTCATAACTGTAATTTGTCACTGTTACAAATCATAATATAAATGTCTGACATGCAAGATATTTGACATGTTACTCTCAAAGGAATTGTGACCCACAGGTTGAGAACCACTGCAGTAGAGGAACTTACTGCTCCAACACCATATTTAGCAGGCAACATGATTGCATTTTAAGTTGCACACACTTCACAACTGTGAATATACAAACTTAAAAGGTACAATGAAGACTAATGATGAAATGGAACTTTATACAGTGCTAATGTTATCATTAACTATCCTATTAGTCATTACTCTATAGCAAATCACCCCAAAATTTGATGGCTACAACTTTTTAGTATTCTGCCTTATGGCCTATAGAGTACCAAGGTTTGGCTGGACAGTTCTTTTTAGGGAACTCTAATGTGGTTACAGGCAGCTAGCTAACTCCTGACATTACAGTCGTCCTATGATTCTACTAGGCTGAACATCTATCTAAATGGCAACTCAACTTGGGATGTCAACTCTAATACCTGTTTCTTACACCCTCTCCACCATGAGGGGCCTTAGGTAGTTGAACATACGCAGTGGCACAAAACCCCCACAAAGATTGTAAAATGAGCAAGTGGGAACTGCATCTCCTTCTTTGGCTTAGCCTCAGAACTTGCACAGTATTAATTCCACCATTATTCTGTACATCTGTGCAGATGATTCCAAGGAGGGGCTAGGGCTCCACCCTGGATAAAAAGGTACCAAGATCACATTTTAAAAGATAGTGTAGGCAGATGTTAGTTTTGTGGTCACCTTTGAAGAGTATGATTTTCAACATTCGAATATATCAGATATAATTAAGTTAGTCATGATGGCTACATAACATCATCCTTGTGTCACTTAATATGTGGCATTTAGCAGAAGAGCATGTGGCCTTTGTTTCTGTCTCTTTCCTTAATATCACTACCTGCTGTTTGTTTTGCTCCAACATTCCACTGTCCATCCTATTCCCTTCTGATTTTCTCTAAGCAGGAACCAAATGCATAAAGGTGGATGGATGAATGACTGAATGGATGGGTGAATGATCAGGGTAGGAAGGATGGACAGATAGACAGATGAACAGGTAGGTAGGAATGCAAATGAATAGCTAGGGAAAGAGATAATTTCCTCCTAATTGTCAAAATTCTAAGTTGTGGATACAATTCTGCTTAGTAAGTAGCATTGCTTGGCTTGATGAACTAACATTCACAGACCCTTTGGTAACTTTTGACTTAAAAGATACATTACTGAAGATTGGAAACCATGCCTCTAAAATACTGTCTGTTCGCTTTATACGATGAATGTGTGTTTAAATTTTTATGTAACCTAATACATTTTTTAAATAAAGTTATATGTCAAGAAAACATAATAATTCATTATGTAGAGAATTTTCTCTATGTATTTTAGAAAGGGCTAAACCCAGGCACTTCTAATAAATATGTGTAGACTCCGAATTCTGTGTATTAAACATTTTTATGTTTAGGTGGGAGCAGTAGAGGGAAACACCTGCATAGACATCGCCCAGTGGACATTGCTGCCATTAATTTTAATTACCTCACTAACATTAACCATTATCTCTGTCAAACATGATTATTCAAAGAAAATATTTGAAATTCAGCAGAACTTCTTTGGAAGAGAACAGAACACTGACGTGTGCACTTTTTATCCTTTGTAAGATTATACGTGCTTTGATGTTGAAACCAGAAAACAGTTTCTATGCTGACTGCTTATTTAAAGTATAGCTGCTAATGTTGGCATGTTTTGTCAGTATTTTTCAACTTTATAGGCGTAACTCTTTAGGTTTAATGAGTCTTTTTTTTCTGTAAGCAGTGATTTTTTTCATGTATATAATAGGAAACAGAAAATTACTAGAGTGAGGTAGCTCAGTCAGCCAAAACCCCCAACCTCATTTCTTTTGCCTTAGTTATCTGCATATTTCAAGCTATGATCTGAAATATTCACTTGGGCAATTGCCTCCGCTTTCTTTTAATATAAATACACTCTAGGATGTTACACTAAAGTTTTTCCTCGAAAATCTGTAGGATAAGTTCTCTTGGACCTTATAGCTTAAAAACAAGCTCAGAAGACTGTGGAAGATTGTGTCCCACCAGCCAGCCCCCAAATAATGACATACAGACTTCTTATTAATTATGAAAGCTCGGTCTATAGCTTAGGCTTGTTCCTAACTAGCTCTTATAACTTAAATTAACCCATTTATATTAATCTACATTCTATCACGTGACATTACCTCTCTTCCATCTTGCAGCTCAAGTTTCTTATTTATGTCTCCTGGTGTCTCTCTTGTGACTAGCTTCCTCCTCCTCTTCCTTACTCTCTCCAGAAATACTGCCTATACCTCCTGCCTAGTTACTGACTATTCAGCTTTTTATTACACTAATCACAGCAATACACCTTCACACAGTGTACAAATATACCACAAGAGAAGACAATCCTGAACCTGTTCTGGCTTCTCAATTCCTGAATTCTGGTGAAATCCCCCTTCCAGAAATGTCAAATAATTGCATTTTGCATCCATTTTTTAGAATATTCCTGAAACCTAAGCTACGATCCCCGTATGTAGAATCACAAATGCTTTCTCCAGAATTGTAAGTATGGCCATCCTATCCTCATCAGAGTGCCTGTGGAAACATATGTCAAGACATGTGATTCTGCATAGACTGGAGCTCTGCAGAGTCTGAGCTTCTTCCTAAGAGGTGCTCCAGTGAGCACAGGGGCTGTCCATCCACTCTATGGGACAGATGACTTAGCCCTCAGCTCTGATGCCTCATATCAGAAGTGGAGGATTCAATTGGAATGCATGGAAAGTACTCCATGGAGCTGGAGCTGAAGATGGTCCATACTTAGATAATGCTACTGCTGAGGTGACGGCTGGTGTTACATGGTGATGATGTACAGCAAGTAATTTAAATTCCCTTTCTATCTGATAAGTATTTGGTTGTTGTCTAGAGCCTCATTCAACTTGGATACATTTGGAAAGAAGGTAGATGAGAGCTCTTCTGGATATAAAGCATTTAACATCACTGCTGTGATGAACGTGGGGAACTGCAGCAAAGTGTCTTCATCAGCACCTTATCCTTCAACTGTCTGTTGGTAACCATGACGATCTTCAGTCTGTTCTACTGTGTTTAGTAAAACAGTATGGAGGGAACATAGACATCTTCAGTGCAACCCCGGAAACACTCTCACAATCTCTATCGATATCTGCAAGGCCGATATCACTGTGGTAACTTAGTATAATCTTCATGTGCACTAACTGCTGCTTCCTATGTTTGATTGACATATAGATTGACAGAATTATTATGAAGCTGAAGCAAAAACACCAAGTTCTGACTTAAAATAACTTTAAAACTTCTTGCCTGTTATCCCATAGGAGACCTTTTATAAAATGAGAGCTCATTGGGTTTCTAGTATATTAGTGTAAGAACAAGCATTTAGGGCTGAAGTGATGGCTCAGCTCCTAAAAGCTAGGCTCATGATTAAAGAAGAAAAATCATTTAACTTCCTGCCTTCAATATTCTCATAGAAATGAAAAATAGGTTATAAAAATAGAGAGAAACTTACAGAGGAATCTTCATACCTTTTCAGGGTGGGGTAGATAGGACCTCACAGTAGGAAAGCAGGAAAGGCTAACCTGTTACTGTTAACAGTAGAATTATGGGAGAGCTGGGCCCCTGGCAGGAATGCACTCCTACTGTGTTCTGGCTGGAAAGGTAATGAATAAAGTCAAAGGTGCCTGAGGGTGAGAAACTGTTGTCCCTGTTCTGTTGTGATAGTCTGTGGCTTCTTTGAAATCTGCAGACTTTACTCAGATTCTTTGTCAGTTAGAAGACCAAGTGTTGATCTTTTGAGAAGAACAGACAATGCTTTAGGTCCAATGTACATGGGACTATTAGTGTAGAAGGAGCTAGCACCAAGTGCATATGACTTTACACAGTCACTCCTGTCCCTGCCAACTACTCATGTATACCATTGTGTCGTTCTTGTGTTCACAGCGCAAACACACAAAGCCAACTCCAACAACCTGGTCATGTGTGTAGATACCCAAGAAGTCCCTACATCCTTTCAATAGTCAAAGCCAGAAGTAGAAATATGTAACATAGTTACATACATATCTCATTCAATCTCTTATAAACAGATATATACGACTACGTGGTTGTGGAAAGGCCCACCACATTAAAACAAGAAAACATAGAGACTTAGGAGAGTTTAGAATTAAGATTGTAGTTGTACTAAAGCCTTCCCATTCTGTCTGCATGCTTCAATTGGCATTTACAATTGGGTGTGCACTTTAAAAGATTGAAAGAGAGATGTGTCTACACAAGAAACAAAATGAATATATCATAGCTGGTGGCTTAAGCTTGGCGTTTCACAGAGCTGAGATGCAGTTAGGGCTCAATTTTCTACACCCACAAGGACCTAAATGATGCCAGAAAAGGAAGCAAAGGGCATGGATCATTTTGTAAGAAATACACTTTCTTCTCTCTTAAATTACTCATCTATTAGGCATTTAAAAAAAAAAAACTTAGGAGCCATCTGGGCCTACCACTAATTAAAGTTGAAAGTAAACATTCCCATCGACTATAGGTGGGAATGTAACTTGGCACAACATTCATGAGAATATATATATGTGTGTGTGTGTGTGTGTGTGTGTGTGTGTGTGTGTGTGTGTGTGTGTGTGTGTGTGTATACACACACACACATACACACAAGATCTTTTAAAAGATCCTTTGAAAAGTTTTTTAATGTTAAAATGTTTTAAAGTATCACATATTTTAACTCACTAATCTCAATGATTGGTATTTTTACAAAGCAAATAATAAAAGATATGTGTAAATATTTTGATTATAGAATTTCTTATTAAAAACATATGAAGGTCCAACTGTTACAAATTGGTTGACTAATTAAGTTTTACTGAGCCATATGAAAATAAGGAGAACGTTGACTTTATGAAGCACTGACCCTCTGATGATATGTACTTGTCTATGCAAGTATGCAAGCATCCTCCATCAGTTCTGCTGTATCTATCATTAATTAGCAATAGTTTAACTATTTTTTTTAATTTACTTGTATTACAAGTATATAAGTGTTTTATCTGCTTGTATGTTCATGTCCCATATGTATGTATGGTACCCACTGAAGCTAGAAGAGGGCATCAGTGCACCTGAAATAGGAATCACAGGTGTTTGTGAGTGGCCATGATGGTGCTGGGAACTGAACCAAGTCCTCTGCTGGAGCAGTGGAATGGTTAAAACTGTTGAGCCCTCTCTCCAGCCCAGGATTTGAATTCTTAAAAGTAGGATGTCCGTTTAGTATGTCTTCTCTTTATGTTCTGAGACAGTAACTAACACCTTTGTCAAGTTTCAGAGCATCCTTTCCAAGATCAAAACCAATTCTAAGAAGATAACTCAGGGCTGGAGAGATGGCTCAGAGGTTAAGAACACTGGCTGTTCTTCCAGAGGTCCTAAATTCAATTCCCAGCACACATATGGTGGCTCACAACCATCTGTAATGAGATCTGGCTCCCTCTTCTGGCCTGCAGGAATACATGCAGACAGAATACTGTATACATAATAAATAAATCTTTAAAAAAAAAAAAAAAGAAGATAACTCAATTTAAAAAAAAATGTGTAACACCTATCGTATAGAAGCTACATGAAAGCTGCTTAAGCCAACGAGAAAATGTCTCATGAAGTGAGGGAGAGGCAGTGGTGTGACATCTTAAATGCCTTCATAATTTTTCCTTGAGATTCCTCCCCTCTCTCAGATCCCAAGTTCATACTTCACATCTTCTCATTCCCACCATTCTGTGCCTTACACTCCCATCATTATTTATTTTCATTTCTTCTGATAGCATATTTTTATGATTAGCCTGAATTTGTCAGAGAAAAACCATGTTCTTTCAGTAAGAGTCAACTATACTATTCAAAATCGGTGTTGTGCTATTTGCCTGCCTATCACCTGCTTTTCTTGGAACTAGCAGAAGTATGTTAGGGAGTGCTTTATTGTGTGACTGTGTCAGCTGAACAAAAAATTAAGCTGGTTTTGCAGAGTCAGTTTCTTCTCTGATGACTTCATTTTTCAGTCTGTTATTTAAGTCTGTTGATAGTCATAGACTCTAACCATTCCAGAAGTGGTAAACAGATTCCACTGTATTATTGCAAATTGAAAGGTCAGAACTGATGGTTCTACTAAGAAAATGCATCGAATTTAATCTTCGGCAATTTAATTATTGTTAGCTTCAAGAAAAATAATTTCATTCTGAGTTCAATTTTACTTCCAGAAAAAAGAAAAAAGCAAAGAGAAGCATACATCCCTTAAGAAAAGGCAAGCATTTAGATCATTTCATTCTTTCAAACTACTGAGTGTCTACAATGGGACAGACTCAGATCTAGGCACTAAAATTACAATATAAAACACAGAATGCCTAAAGTATTATTCATATTTCCTTGCTGTCCAACAACCGAGATAAATGTACCAGGGAAAGATGTATAAACAAATGATCAAATAAGCAAATATCATAATTCCAGAAAGTGGTAAATGATATACACATCAGGAAACCAGCTGGGGAAAGCAAGTAAATGGAGATGCTACTTAATACTGGTAGACAAAGAAAGTTCTTTTGAAGAGGTAGGACTGGAGTCCCAGCTCAAGTAGGAAAATCCTTCAGGAAGTGCTTCTCCAGCCCAGTACAGAAGCTCTGTGGTAGTAACGACCTTGAAAGGTGTGAGGGACAATAAAAACTAAGCTCTGTACCACCAGATATGAGCAAGAAGATGATGACTGGAAGATAAGGCTGAAGATGTAGGGCAACCACTAGATCATGTCGGGCTTTAAATGACATGCAGAGGAATTTGTCTTTATTTTAAGAGTCACAGGAAGTCATTGATGGTTTTAAGCAGTGATAAAATAATATGACCTACATTTGCAAAAGTCTTTTAGACAAATCTTACACTGAAGCATAAGAGTAACAAGAATGAAGGAAACAAGACTAGTTGGATGCAGTAATGAGGGTGGGGATGATGGTCACTTTGAGTAGCAAAGACACTTTATTTTAAAGAGAGACACTGATGCTGCTCCATCATGTTTTAGATGTTAGAAAACCTGAAATTCACTACTAATGTTTCAGCCGGGTATTCATTTGTGTTACATTAATGAATGCCCTAAAGCCAGTAGCAATAAACACTTATCTCCTATCACTTTGTCTCTTAGATAACTGCATGCCTCCCTGCTGATCCATCTGTGTATCAATCAATTGACAAATATTTGCTTTTTTTAATAAAAAAAAATCCTGAGAAATTGAATGCTGAAACTATTTAATATTATCAGATCTATAGCAGCAATCTATAATTTTCTGTTGCTACATAGGAAGTAAATATATACAAACTTTGAAATCATCAAGAAACCATCATGTTTCTAGTATTTAATATTTGCAAACCAGTTTCTACAGTCCCAAACCTACCACATATGATGGGTTTTCATAGAAGATCATTTCCAGGAACTTATCTTAAATCTATACTTTAATCATGTATACTATCAGTAGCCTCAAGTTATGAAGGCATGGCTAGACCAGAGAAATTTCATTTCTCTCTCAAGGCAGGAGTAAGCTTGTCAAGGGAATTGCAGGATATGCAAAGTCTAGGATTTAATCAAGTAAAAAACCTGTAGGCCCTAGTATGAACATGGCTAATGGATTTTAACATGAACTGGGTTCAAAAAGGAAGGGAGAACAAATGCAGAAGCTGCTCCCAAGATCACAGAATGCATTAACGGTTCCGTGTCGATAGCAATAGACAGAGAAGACTCGCTCTTCCGTGAGATGAAACACCAATCATTTTCACAAAACTAATTTTAATCACAGAATGCCTAAAGTATAATTCATACTTCTATCTTGTAGCTAGAGAGACTGTAAAATGATGTCAGACAGAAATGGTTTTTCCCTAGACCTGAAAATGTCTCCATTGAAACTGAAGGTATTCTATTGGGATAATATTAGATGTTCTCCAGAATTCATATGAAGACAAAGAATTAACAGTTCATCTAAACAGGTGGCAACTGTATTAAAATGTGTGCAGTAACAGCTTTTATAATGACTTAACATAAGACAGTTCAATTTAGACCTTAAAGTTCAGCCCCTACCTTCATAACAGTATTAATATTATCATTATAGATGTTATCTTTGAAACTTGTGCCATCAATATAGAAGGTTTGTTAATGTTTATAATTTACAGTCTTACAATTTAAGCACTAGTTTTATTTCAATACAACCTAATTAGCAACCCCTTGAGATAGGTGCTATTTCCAATTTAGAAGAATATGAGTTAAGAACACTTGCTGAGCAAGTATGAGGATCTGAGTTCAAAGCCCTAGTACCCACATAAAAAGCCAAGGCATGTCTGTGTAGATTCCTATAACCCTGGTGCTGGGAGTAAGGAAGAGATAGTGACAGGAGGATTTCTGGGAGTTGCTGGCTCACAGTCTAGCTCAAGGCTTAGGGGAGACCCTGCCTCAAGGAAGCAAGGTAGAGAATGCAGGACACCTTAATTCTTCCTCTGGCCTCTGCAAACAGACAGGCTCGGATGATTGCACTCATGTTGTATACACAACATACATTCACACTTTCATACACACACATCATAAAAATATGAAAAGGTAAGGCTCAGAGAATTTACTTCAGTCACAAGCTTAGAACAGTGTTTTAAGTCTAGGGTACCTGATAAGTCCTTTGACTGTCACAAGGGTATAGTTAACAAAGTATGTACCAATTGAGTTGGTAAGATTTTTGTTTGTTTGTTTTATGGTTGTTGTTATAGGGGTTTGTTTTTGTTTTGATTTTCATTTTTAGAACTGTATAAAATTATATGGTCTTAGCATCAGTGGCATCTAGGAGCTGGAAAATACTATGAGCTGTCTCCATAATCTAGTTTTCTGACTCCAAAGAAGGGGCATCATCTTCATAAGGTCATCTCGAGGATTAAGGGGCTTGGCATGAAAGTGCCCTGCAAAATGTCAAGCACTCTGTAAGATTGCGTTAGAGAGAGGTTTCTAAATTAAAGTCCATGAACAAAAGAAAGTGTGTCTAATTTTCATGACTTAGATGCCCATGCCCAGGATGTAACAATAGGTGACAATGCTCCTGACACTTCGGTAGTGTTAGATCCGATGCAAGGTCTCTAACTCAGTGATGATAACATTGGCTTTCTCAGGAAGGAGGAGTGGAAGACTATTTGTTTTGTTCTCCTTAGAAGCTTCTGAACTTTTCCTTAAGAGAAATCATGTTTTATGTCTGCACTGTAAAAGCATCTCTTTAAGGTAAAAAGAATTATAAAACAGCACAGAAACCTCAGAGCAAGACATAAGTGACACCTTTGGGGCCGGATATGTGATGCATATACAGCAGTGGTCCTCAGCCTATGGGTCACAACTCCTTTGGGGGGGTCACATGACCATCAGAAAGCATAGACATTTACATTGTGATTCACAACAGCAAAATTATGGTTATGAAGTAGCAATGAAATAATGTATGGTTGGGGTCACCACAACTGTGTTAAAGATTCGCAGCATCAGGAAGGTTGAGAACCACTGATATAGAGGGAATAGGAAGAGTGCCTATGGGACACTCATAAAACCGAGAGAGAGGATGCAGAGCCACAAAGAATTCTTCTGGAATGTTTGCTGAAAAAATATGACTCTATACTAGCCAGATTTAAATGCCATTCATGTTTAGGACCATGCAGTGTGCTAATCCTGCTCATTTCTTTTATAACCCCAAATGTTAATGAAAATTAAAGTTAGAATAGGGAGAACAGGAGATTGAGGAAATATGCTTCCTGGAGGAGATCATTCACAACCTTAGACAAATAACTAAAACTTGCTTTTTATACATTTGTAAATTTTTAAATTAATGCATCTGGCTTCCTTAGCATCATGGGATAAAAAGATTTATGACAGTTGCTTTTACTTCTGACATAACAATTAATTGCTGGTGTCCTAAATGACATCTTTATGAAATTCATTTTTTTTTCTTTTGAGAGACAGGGGAGCATAGTGATGTAAGACAGTGTGCTACAGGTTCAAATTCCAGGCCTGCCACAGATAGACAGGTGCTTTGGGGTTCTGTCAGCTCCACCAGCTTCATTTCTTTCCCTGTGAAGAAGGAGAGAACAGTACCTCGTGTTTACGATGAGGATTAAAGATGATGCATCTGAAGTGGCCAGCTACTGTCACTCAACAGCTGGCACTTGCTGCACACCTCCTCAGTCTCCTTGCGGCTCCCAGTGTAGGTCAGAAGCAAATCCCTTCTTTTCCCTCCTCGTTTTGTTTGCCCTAAGGAGACCTAGAAGCCTTGGAAAGAGGTGAGGGGTGTGTGTGAACACAGATTGACAGGAAAGCAGTGAGGGTGTGTGTGAACACAGATTGACAGGAAAGCAGTGAGGGTGTGTGTGAACACAGATTGTCAGGAAAGCAGTGAGGGGTCTGTGTGAACACAGATTGTCTGGAAAGCAGTGAGGAGTGTGTGTGTTAACACAGATTGTCGGGAAAGCAGTGAGGGGTCTGTGTGAACACAGATTGACAGGAAAGCAGTGAGGGGGGTGTGTGTTGACACAGATTGTCAGGAAAGCAGTGAGGGGTCTGTGTGAACACAGATTGACAGGAAAGCAGTGAGAGGTATGTGTGAACACAGATTGTCAGGAAAGCAGTGAGAGTGTGTGTGAACACAGATTGTCAGGAAAGCAGTGAGGGGTGTGTGTGAACACAGATTGTCAGGAAAGCAGTGAGGGGTGTGTGTGAACACAGATTGTCAGGAAAGCAGTGAGGGTGTGTGTGAACACAGATTGACAGGAAAGCAGTGAGGGGTGTGTGTGAACACAGATTGACAGGAAAGCAGTGAGGGGTGTGTGTGAACACAGATTGTCAGGAAAGCAGTAAGGGTGTGTGTGAACACAGATTGACAGGAAAGCAGTGAGGGGTGTGTGTGAACACAGATTGTCAGGAAAGCAGTGAGGGTGTGTGTGAACACAGATTGACAGGAAAGCAGTGAGGGGTGTGTGTGAACACAGATTGTCAGGAAAGCAGTGAGGGGTGTGTGTGAACACAGATTGACAGGAAAGCAGTGAGGGGTGTGTGTGAACACAGATTGTCAGGAAAGCAGTGAGGGTGTGTGTGAACACAGATTGTCAGGAAAGCAGTGAGGGTGTGTGTGAACACAGATTGTCAGGAAAGCAGTGAAGGTGTGTGTGTAAACACAGATTGTCTGGAAAGCAGTGAGGGGTGTGAACACAGATTGTCAGGAAAGCAGTGAGGGTGTGTGTGAACACAGATTGACATAATCTATCCTTATCCAGTCACTCCTCTAAGAAATGGATGGAAAAATGAAACAAACAAACAAACAAAGAACCTTGAGACTAACATTTACTTCCTCAAATAAAACTCGGTGGAAGAACAAAATCACCTCTCTTACATCTGTCCGTCCCTAGCTGGATACCCTGCCCCATTTGCTGGGGCTGTCTTGTTACAGCATGTCTATGGAAGGTTATGCTAGTTTTCAAAGGAATAGATCTGATAGAATGAAGGTAAGAAAGACCTCAGACAAGGGTTCCTGAGCAGAAGGTCGAGATGTGAGTAAATGATACACCAAAATGGCACCCACTCGTTTCTATTCTCTAAAAATGAGAATAAACTCATTTAATCCAAGTTTAAAGGAATACAAAACAAGATAAAACAACCATGCTCTCGGGGAGTCTGTGCTCTGTATTCGGATATGTCTTATTATTAAATGATTGCCAGGCCCACATGTTAAAAGTGCTAAAGACCTTCCTGATCATGACAGCCTGACCGGCAGGAGTTAACAAATGACCCATTTAGGAATTTGTGTACTGGTTGGTTCCAGTCCACTCCTGTTGCTTCACCATGGTCATTCTTTGATGAACTTAACATGTTTAAACAACTGAACAAAAGACGAGGAGGAAACAGCTAATCAAGAATGAACAATGGCCAAAATCCTAAAGCCAGGATTGACTTAGTTAGTAGCATACTATTGCACACAATTAAAAATAAGCATATTTGAAGTAATGAAACAGGTAAGTTCTGATGTGAAAAAAGTCTAAAATGATGTGTTAGGCAGACAATTTGGGTGGTTCTCATGGCTTGTTCTTCCTGTGTTAATGGTCTGATAAAAATCCCCTCCTCTAGAACATGCTCAGGACGTGTAGTCTGCTTGTACCCAGTAGAACACCTTCCAGGTGACAGGAAGTACCTGATTACATTGCACATGATTTTAATGCCTGTTTTATGCTGGGCTCTCTTGCCCCTGGGATGCTTCAGAGTTGAACTGCTGTGTTGGGAGACTTGCATGGCCAGTATCTGCAAACCGTCTGACGGCAGTCTTCAATCTTTCCTTAGACAAGCCACAGATAAGACCTCACTCATGCTCTCCACACAGTAGGAGCCTTGTGAGAACTTACAGAGAGGACTGCCCTGGGCCACTACCAGTCCCCTTCACTGCAGAATGTGGAAGACCATCTATAGGTATTGTGTTCAGTAGTTGCAGAGTAATAATTGATTACACCACCAAAGAAAATTAATAGCACAGGACACTGTCATTTCCTTCTAACTCCCTAGCGAGGAAATGACCTTTCTAAGCAAATACTGAATTTTCTTGGGAGTACAATAAGAGACAAAATTATATTCTTACAGTTTTGAGTCCAATTTCAAACTCATAAGTTACAAACACCCTCTCTATTCCCCTGGCCCTCTCTATCTAATCAAGGGAAGTGTGAGAAAATGAGAAGGTTGCCCCTCTCCAAGTTTAATTAAGACTGTAACCTCCAGAAGCAGACAGCCGCTGCTATATGAGAAATGCTGTCATGAATCTTCTCCGGAGACCCAGCTTTCCGCCTCACCATGTGATGTTGTCTCAGTCAGCTCAATCCTCCAGTACCTGTCATGGCACTTGACACATAGTTGATGCTCAGTGATTGATGAATGAAGTCCTTATTAAGTTATCTCACCCATAATGAGGAAAAATGGAGAAAAGTCACCTTTCCTACAAGGACACATCTCCTCCTTATAACCCAGGGAGAGGAAAAACTATTTAAATTCAAGAAAAAACAATGACTCATCTGTGAAAATACTGAAATGATTGGTTTGCTTTCTGTAAATGAAAAGAATTTTAATTCTCTAATATGAAAGTGAATCATTTCACAATTCTCTTTATTCCTTTTCAGTCTACAGAACTGTGTTGACTTTTATATGGGCTTTTGCTTCAGAGTTAGTAGATGCCATAAACTTGTCAAGTTCCAAATGATACTGGCAGGTGGGCTCATTCGTTCTATCACTGTTCTGTGGCTTCTCATCATATGAAGAAGGCACAAAGCTTTTATAATCTGGCAGTCATTGAAATCCCTTTATCTTTTATTCATGTTCATTCTCAGTGCCCTCCTTTGAAGACCCCTATTGGAAACCAAATTCTAGCATTCTTCATTTGTGTTAGCCACAGTGAATGCCTGAGCGTTATACCTCGCTATTAGCAGTTTGTGAATTCTTAACAAGTGCTTTCTTTAATTGTTCCTAATTGCTTTGTTGGACATTGCTGATAACAAAAATATACCCCCAAATTTGGCCTCATTCACGTGACCTGTAAATAGAAAGTTGGCAAAAATCATGTCATTGCTTTTGCTGTCAGAATCATTGCATTGTTTTTGCTAAACTAGCAGAAATACAATTTAACTCATTGTGTGTGTTTGTTCAAAGCACAAAGTGAAATGACAAGTAACTGATGACCATGCGTAACTAATACTATTGTGATTTTTTCTAATTTTCTAAATTTTTATGATATTTTAAGAATAAGTTCTCATTTCCCCCAAATAGTTGAGGGATATAGTATTCAGGCCATGTGGATATTCTGATTGCTTGACCTTAGCCTATATGCTGTATTATACATTTCAAATTTTCCAAAATAGTAAACATTCATTAGTTATCACTTCTTGATTTCTTGCTCTGGACAAGGCACTGTGGTTGTCATATAATGGATACAAGGGTAAAATGAGCTATATGTCCCTCCCTTATGGAGCTAGCCATTTATAGATAGAATCAAAGTGTGTATGAATATGATATAAACATAGCATGGAAGGGCCCCAGAAGAGTTTCAGATGTTGATGGATTTGTGAAAAGAGGCAAAATATTATATAGTTCTGGAAGTCAAAAGTTCAAAATGGGTCCCTTTAGGCTAAAACTGAGGTTCAGCAAAAAAGCTTTATGCTCTTCTAGGGGTTCTTGAGGGTGTTTTTTCCATTTCTTTCCTCATAGATTCTCTAGGCTACTCACATTGCTTGTGTAGTGTGAATTCTAATTGCTCTTAATAATAAAAACCCAGAGTCAGATATTGGGGTAAATGCTGAAAGATCAGAGAAGTTAAGGAGTCAGCTACTAGAGAGACTTCTTACCTCTACGGAATTCTCAGACTGAAAATGCTGAGCTCCTGTCTCTGCCCTCCCTACCTTATCACTTCCCGTTTCCTCCTCCCAAGTGCTGGGATCAAAGGTGTGTGCCATCACTGCCTGGCCTCTAGTGGCTAGCTTTGCATTCTGATCTCCAGGCAAGCTTTATTAGTTAGAGCACAAACAAAATATTACCACATGTTTGGCCTCTGGTCTTTCCATCCTCCAGCCCACCTTTTCTCATATCACCTCATTCCAGTACTGGACCTTCTCTATCCACACTCATTGTTAAGGCCCTCTGTCATTATTTTGAGCCAACACAGTCTTGCTAATTTAAGGTGAGATGGCTAGCAGCCTGACTTCTCCCTTGCATATAGTGTAGTGTAGAATTGGTTCATTGGATTAGAGTGGGAACAGCTTCAGGGAGATGTTATTCTACTTAACGTAGGAACAGAAGAGAGGCTCATGAGGAGGAGATGATCCTTGAAGGATGGATAGATTATAGGCTCCTGAAGGTAGAAGGAAGAATACAGAAATTGCTTTGTAAATGAAAGGAATAATAAAGTAACAGGCTAAAACATCTAAAGTGAGAAATAAGTAAGAAATTTTAAATTATTTGGCTTTCAACTTGGTTCAGCAAAATATTTCTTAGGTTTTGTGTCCTAAAAACAATGTCCCTATGTCTGTGTTGCCACTGTTCAACTCTGCCATTGTGGCAGGAAAGCAGTCATTGATAATAAGAAATGGTTGAGGTGCATTCTGATACAACTTTATTTGTAAAATCAGGTAATAGGCCAAATTCAGTGTTAGTCTTTTGCACAAATAATATGAAAAGAGATCATTGAAAATAGGTTAGGAGTTGGTGTAAACGCCTGGCAAAGTGTTTTGAAGGATTTGTGTTTTAATAGACAATGAGGAGCTACTGTGCTTTTTTTTGTTTGTTTGTTTGTTTTTTCAAGACAGGGTTTCTCTGTGTAGCTTTGCGCCTTTTCCTGGAACTCACTTGGTAGCCCAGGCTGGCCTCGAACTCACAGAGATCCGCCTGCCTCTGCCTCCCGAGTGCTGGGATTAAAGGCGTGCGCCACCACCGCCCGGCTGCTACTGTGCTTTTTGAGCAAGGAGCGGGTATAATTGGAGCTGTGCTTCTGCTTCGGGAAGTTCTGTCTGCTCAGCGCTGGGTTACTGAATGGCTTTATTAGGTCCTTCATTTGGGGCCTTAACAGCTATTTGATGTCTTTGTCACCCTGATTCTACCCACTAGCCGTATTCATCTTTCTGTAGTCCTTCAGACATGTCAAGCCTACTCCTACACCAGACCTATGACACTGGCTATCCCGCCTGCCCAGAATGAAATCCCTCCCTTCACAAAGCTCAGTGGCTCGATGTCACCTTTCGATCATCGCCGTCATCACTGTCAGTCACTCTTGAGCTGCTCACTTACTCTGTCTTCCCATTAGAACTACTTCTTCCTCACTGAAGATCCAGAATGTACCTTAGCCATCATTCGGTAAGGATTATTGAATAAATAAATCAGTAACTTCACAGAAGTGGTTGTGTCAGAGCAAATATCAACTGAAAGAGAAACTGGATTTTTCAGCTGGATTCTTGGAGATTGCAAGACTTGTAACAATCGAGGATGTCAGCAGGGAAGACATATTCGGGAAGAAGGAACACAAACCCCGGTCATAGAAACACTGAGGAGCTGGTAGTTGTCTAGTGAGGGTTTGGGAGCAAGGTCAGGGTGTGGAGCTCTTGATAAGAGAGAGGGGGTATGTCCATGTCCTAGTGATTGCTGGAGCCCTGACATTGCTGAGAAAGAATGTACCAGAAGGAGAAGTTCTTTGAGACAGCTTGAAGAAGTAGAGTAGAGGGGCCAGATGGGGAACATTCGCTGACAGAATTAAATGAATATCTGATTACTGGGGATGAGGATACTAGAGAGGAGAGAATTTCTAAAGAATGATTTTCAGTGCTAAGTGCTGTTCATCAAAAGACACATGAGAAAGGCCTGACAGCGAGAGTGAGCATTTTGACCTACCTATAAGAGACAAGTTCCAGTATATTGCTAAGGGCAGAAATACATTTCACTCCAACACTGTTTTGAATGTCAGTTTAATCTTCTGCGATTAAAGTATTTCAGTATCTGCTAGGAATTCACTTATAAATATCAGCTGTGTAACTGTTTTTTAAAAGTTACAGGACTAAGAAAAAAGATAGAGAAATTGCATATTGCAAAGTTGCATTCTAGATGCTTCACACACATACAGTACAAAAAGGGGCACATACATTCTTTCACTGTGTATGCACATGTCAAAAGATGTCATACATCATAAATATGCACAATAAAAAATAATAGAGAAAGTTCTAGAAGATTCAGCTGAATCCATCCTGTGATCCTATAACATATGTTGAAAGCTACTTAATTGTAACAAATTCCTGCTTGTGTCCAGGTTCCTGTGACTCCGGAGTGCTGTGGTTTGAGAGCTGTCAACTGGTTGACATTCACTGCATTCACACCCCCTTCTAACTAGAGAATTGCTGAGATACGAAAGAAAAGCTTAGGCCAGCAGCAATATTTTTATTTTGTCTTCTGCCGACAGATGAATGGTGTTAGACTTTTTGTTGAAAGATTACAGAGTAGAATGAACCAGTAGAAAAACTTGGGCATAGCCTACCACCAAGAGTCAGTCATGGTTTGTGACCTTTGGTCCTTGATTTCTACTTTTTAAAATATATTTACTGGGCTTCTTCTTGTTGTTGTTGTTGTTTGTATAATTTTAAAAGTATAGTGGCTAATAACTTAAGACCCAAAGGGCCTACTTTCGAATCCTGCTTCTGTCTCTTAGGAGTTACATGATTCCAATGAGTTTCTTGATTTGTCTCTACCTCTGTTTTCTCATCCATAAAATGGGGAAGCTTTAGCCAGCATGCAAACAGAGTTGTGAGGCCAGGGAGATGGCTTGATGAGTAAACGTGTTTGCTGAGCAAGTCTGAAGGTTGGAGTTGGGGGTCCCAGGAGGCCATGTGAGATCTAGACAGGACGGTGCATTCTGTAATCCTAGCACTTTACAGTGAGATAGGAGCAGAGACAAAAGAATCTCCTGGATTCTTTGCAGAAACTGATCCTGGTGTACAAAATGTAGCAGCAAAAATCCTGCCTCCAAAGGGAGGAAGGAAATGACCAAACATCTAGGGTCGCCCTCTGACCTCCATGTAGATGCTGTGGCAAGCTCATGCCCCCCCCCCACACACACACACCACACCACACAATCAAAATCAATACATTTTTTAAAAAAACAAAGCTGATCCCATCTTTTTCCCACCTTTCCGAACTTCATGTCCTACTTTTTCCTTACCTGCCATTTTATTTATTTAGAAGGTTTTACATCTCATTTGCTATTTATGATCTTTTGCTTCCATGGTGTCCTATGTTTTTTTTTACCATTTTTCTTTATTTAAAATTATTAGGAACAAATTTCATTTGCAAATATACTCCAGATTGGGAGCCACCTTGGCTCTTAGAACTAAGAAAGCAGGAACCCAGTTTCAGAGCAGCATCACACTGTGCCCTCTAATAAAGTCAGATATGGCCTGGATCTGTTCTCAGAAAAAAAAGGATGATAAACTAATTAAGGCATTTTATTGTCTGTATCAGAGTTATTATCCTAAGAAGCCACTAACCATACAATGATAATCAAATGACTGGATGGGCCGTTAACAGTAATATGTCCCTAAGGGATCCACACTGCACTGTGTGTGTGCCATGCGCAGACGTAGTGATAAAAGTGCCTCTGAGACTAAACTAAGTGCGCAGTGTTTCACTGATGAAGAGTCCATGGAGGAACAGTTTTCTCCTTTCGTTTGTTTCCTGAAAGGCTTAACATTTATTTTAAGCACAATGTCTTTAAGTAAAAGGGAGATTAAGAGGAATGGTCTCATTGGCCTTTTGGTTAAAACAACTGGTCAAATAGCATTAGACATCAGAACACGGCTATCAAAGGTGATCTTTCTCAACTTCATGGCTGAAAACAAAAACAGTTCTCCCCATCAAACGCAGTGGGCTCTAAGGGTGGGACAGTGCCGTGTTACCTATTGTCCCAAATCAACCTTGGTTTGAAGTGTTCGAAGAACCCTGTCTATAAATTCTCCTTTGTTACTCCGGAAAAAATTATTTTTTAAAGCAACCGATAAGACATGATAAGAGGTATCAAAACAGAGTTTTGTTAACCTTAGCCTGTATGGACAGCAGCTTACTCTACATGGCACTGCAATATGAGTCATTTGAAGTTGGGCCTTCTGTATTGTAAGGTACTGACAAGGTTCTGTGGTGTGTATTTGTAAACTATACATTTTGTTTTCTTTCTAAGGTATCATTTTATTACTCAGGTAGTTGAATTGTCATCAACTTAAGGGAATCGACCACTGCAGGTTTTTCTGAGTATCTTGCAATAAATCAACTCCCAGAGACTTCCTTAGGAAACACATTGACCCTTTCAAAAAATAAGTGTGATAGACCGAAAATAACTTTTTATTGAAAATAGAGTCTTCTCTCATACAGTACATCCCAACCACAGTTTCCCCTCCCTCCACTCCTCCCAACCACAAAGCTCTTTTGTAATCCAAAGATAAGAAGACTGTATCAAGATGAAATGTGGCTTGCTGTCTATTTGAAGAACATGCAGCTTAGATGCTCCCAATGTACAGAGCTTTACACGCTCTTACTTAGTGCTCTGTACACTCTGACTTAGTGCTTTGCATCACTTAGTGCTTTGTACACTCTGACTTAGTGCTTTGAACACTCTGACTTAGAGCTTTGCACGCTCTCACTTAGTGCTCTGTACACTCTGACTTAGTGCTTTGCACACTCTCACTTAGTGCTTTGTACACTCTGACTTAGAGCTTTGCACGCTCTCACTTAGTGCTTTGTACACTCTGACTTAGTGCTTTGCACGCTCTCACTTACTGCTCTGGCCACTCACACTTGTATGAGATTGACTAAGAGAAAAATAACGTGTGTGTGGCATCTTGCCTCTCATCATCTTGAAGTTTTCTTTTAAAGGAACTAATTACATGCTGCTTCCCAAATAGAAGTGCAGATTTTGTTCATGCATTTTCTGAATTTTTAACTATACCTATATTTTTATCTTTAGGAGTAGAAACCATTATTTTTGTCTTTTACAAAATGCAATGACAAATCATTATGAAATAGGATCACTAATGTAACGTGGATCTGCTGAGCAGGGCAATTTAAAACAATCATTCTCCCAGCAGTGGACCTGGAGCAAAGGCTGAAAGCTAAGCTGGACCAGGAACACGTTAGGATGCAAAGATGCTGCTGTCCTCCAGAGCTCAGACTAGTTCTTAAATTTACAAGCAAGATTTATGTCTGAGCTAAATTTGACTAATCAGACATGATTCATGGGCTAGATTTAACTGTAATAGGAAATGACAGAAAAATCTTCACTTTCCTTCATGTCTTTTTCTGAATTGCTGAAAATTTTAGTCTGACTAGGTGTCCAGTCTTAGTAACCCAATATAGACATAAATACAAGCTCTAGGAAATAATGCCTCGTTGCATCATTTATATGTCTACCGTTATACCTTAGCCCCTTATGTCTCAGGACCAGAAAAGCCCAATGAGCATATATACATTTTATCAAAGTTGTTTTTAAATGTTCAAAGGAAATACTACCATTTCCCAACAACCTGATAAATGCACTCAAAACAGCACTTTGGATATTTGCATGGGGTCTGCAGCCATCTGAGTGTGGCCCTGCGGTTAGTGTTGTTTCTGAAGGCTGTGAGTGCCTGGACCACAGCACACAGTTATGCATGTGTCCTGCTGTCATATGCAGAAACCCATGAAGGCAAGGAATGTCCCAGGCAGCTCTTTCCTGTTTAGTTATTGACTTGACATGTGACAAGTCAGCATTACAGAAACTTAATTGGTATATAAAACTATGTTGGGGCTTCCAGACCAAACTGTTCACAGAAACATAGCTGTTATCTAGCTTTCTGTCTAGTGGTTACCCTTAGGAGACACTGACTGTAAGCTTTCTTACAGATCTGAGGAGCATGTTAAAATCGTAAAAGGTCCAAAGATAGCTATGATAATAGATCATTCTCATATAAGTCAACCAGATAAAATTGCAGAGTAAGTCATTTTTCATTGTTGTTTAAACATGATTTTCTTATCTTAGCAATAAGCAGCGGCAGCGGCTAAGTGGGTGTTTGCACTCTTCTCTTAGAGCAGTGGTGTCTGACCTAGATTTCAGATCGCTGTAGTATTTCCTGTAGAAGACCAATGCCTTCTCTCTGTGCACCGACCACTAATAATAAAGCTGTGCATCAGCAGATAGAGGAGCTGTCTGTGTAAGGTGTTTAAGCAGTCCTTGTATTAATGAAAAACAAGTGCATGGTTTGTTATACTGCACATGAGTTAATCAGCTAAATAAAACCAAGAATATTTCTAGAGAAATTTCTTCATGGGAAATATTTAAACATTCAGTCCTCTTTTCTTAAAATAATAACAATACCTTTTTATCTACGTAAGGAATTTTTTTAAACAGAAATAAAATACTAAGTATTCATCAAACATTTCTGATGGCCTACCAGATAGCAAGCATTGGCCAGATTCATGGTACATGAGAATGGGTGGCTATTTCACCCCTGCCCTCATAGAACTCATGGGGAGAGTTGGGGAGAATAAATATTAAACAAGAAACCAGAAGATAGCATCTAAACATGAGAAAGTGCTATGGATAGTGGACTGACTATAGAAATGGAGAGGGTCAGCAAGGCCTGTCTGCAAAGTAAGATGGTGAGTGAGACCACCTTCTGGCAAGTTATGGACATGAGCCTTTCAGCAAAGAGCTCCTGTTCAGCCAGAGGAGGTTCACTTAGTGACACCGGGGAGATGGAGAGGAGGATTGGAGACGTACATTAAAACTTAATCTGGAGAAAAGTCATCTAGGCTGCCTAAGAGGCATCAAATCGAAGGTGTTCTCACAGAGTCACTGTTCCCAAGTCTAGATTTAGAAATGGCTGGATTGGAGAAATAAATTTGAGAATCTTTGACATACATGTGATTTTTAAAATTATGAAAGTGGTGGATTCTCAGAGAATGGAAGTGTAAGTAGAGAGAAAGGATATTCAGGCAGAATAACACTGGGAATATTTAGAGGTCTATACGAAAGAAGGTGCTAGACCAAGAAGTTAGCAGAAAGAAGGAAAATTCAGCAAATACATTTTGGTCTTTGGAAACCAAGAAAAATATAATGTTTTTAACTGTATTTGTCTCAGTCACCCTGATAGTACATTTTTTTCTCGATAAATACTGAAAACTCCATGGCTCTTAATGTTTTCCTTTCTCCTTCCACCCCTCTCTTCCTTCACTTTCTCAAAAAAAAGTGGGAGCAAGCAACCTCTATGTTTAACCCACTTGCCCATCTATTCACCTCACCAACTCTCTGTCAATAATCTATGGACATGGGTTCCTACCTGCATCAAATAAGCTTCTCACTACTTGTCATTAACTTTCCACAGCTCCCAGTTAAAGTGTTGGTTCCACTCCTTATAAATTAGTTACATAATTATTAAGTTGATGAAATAAACATTTGGAAAACTTGATACAGTTCTAATAATGACTGAAAAATGCCACTGATAGGGTGTGAAGGAGTCATCTGGAAAGATGCAGCAATTTATAGAAGTCTAGATTCTGCCTTTAGATTGTTTCATAGCTAGAATTCTCAGTCCACTCTAAAGCACCCAACACTCGGAATAACACCCACTACATTCTGAGTGGGGTTCCCATAAGAGTAATCCAGAACCCCAACAGAGGTCCCAGTCAGAGGTCTAATAGCAAGAAATTATGTTGGCCTAATGATTAACAAACATATCTATACATTTTAATTTAAACTAAAACATATAAAACCAAGGTACACCCATCATTGAATAAGTGGAATTTTCCAAGGTTAGTTTGCTCTTTCTTTGGTTTTTGATAGTCACACCTTAAATAAGGACAGCAAGTCTCTGAATACTTTCAGTTTTCTAAGTATTTCTACACATACTCTATTTCTGAAACTAGCCCTTTCTTTATTTGTCTCAGTCTCACATTGACTTTTTCTGTCTTTTTTTGTTGTTGTTGTTCTTTTGGGTTTTTTGTTTGTTTGTTTGTTTGTTTGTTTTTGTTTTTCGAGACAGGGTTTCTCTGTGTAGTTTTGGTGCCTGTCCTGAATCTCTCTCTCTAGACCAGGCTGGCCTCAAACTCACTGCCTCTGCCTCCCGAGTTCTGGGATTAAAGACATACGCCACCACCGCCCAGCTCACATTGACTTTTTAAATATATGTATGTGACTTGTCATCAGAGAAAATCAACAGTGTAGTCTCACTTCTGTTATTGATGAAAATCACACTGAAGATAATAAAAGCATACTTTTTTCCAAGTAGAAAACATAAATTTAAGGGGTTCTTCCCCCAATTTCCTGAAGCTCTCTTTAGAATTAATTTTGAGCCTTTCTTAAGATTCTTAGAAGACATGAGAAAGCAGTGGTGTTTAATAGCCCCTTTCATGTGCCAGTTCATATTTTCTGTAATTTAATCACTAGCATTTGATTACTTTTACACTCAAGTTGAATTTTCATACCTAATATAACATCAGTGAAGAATGTAGAATGTCAAGTCATCCAACGTCAATCACCAGAAATGGATAGGTGCTAGAATGAAGGACAATAGAAAGTGATCTAATGATCTAGTGTAGAAGAATAAAGGGGCGTTTAAAGTCTCCATGTTATTTTAATCATATTCTTAAAGTAGACTTGATTGGTTGAATTAGTGGATCGTTATATGCTGTTCTATTATGTGTGTTGCTTAGGAGGCCACTTCCTGCCAGAGATACAAACAAACAGGGATATGAGTCGTTATTATATATCTAGATATCTAGCACCAGAAACTATATTTGGGACCCACAGAATCAGTATGATGATAAATTTTATCTCAAATGTGCAAAGGAATGTGAAGTTCTGGATTCCCATCACTATATTTAAAAAGGCAAGAGAAATCAAGAAAAACAGTGCGCACAGAATCAAAAAGAACTTCCGAAATCCTCTCTGTGTGCCTGCCACAGAGCACCTTCGTTCTGTGCAATAAGTAGAACTCAGGAGTGTACACTGGGAACTAGAGTCCAGTCCTAATTGACTACCCTGCTGTGTGCTCTGGAGCAGGACAGCATTCCCTCAAGGAGGAGTGGAGCTACGGAGATGGCTCTGTTGGCAAAGTGCTTGTAAGACCTGAGTTTGGTCCTCAGAAGCTGTCTTAGTTAGAGTTACTGTTGCTATGATGAAGCACCATGACCAAAAGCAAAATGGGGAAGAAAGGGTTTATTTGATTTACACTTCCACATCATAGTTCATCACTGAACAAAGTCAGGAAAGGAATTCAAACAGGACAGAAACTTGGAGGCAGGAGCTGATAAAGAGGCTATGGAGGATTGCTACTTACTGGCTTGCTCCATATGGCTTGCACAGCCTGCTTTCTCATAGAACCCAGGACGACCAGCCCAGGGATGGCACCACCCACAATGGCTGGGCCCTCCCCCACCAGTCACTAAGTTAGAAAATGCCTTACAGACTTACCTACAGCCCAATCTTACGGGAGCATTTTCTTAATTGAGATTCCCTTCTCTGTGATGACTCTAGCTTATGTCAAGTTGACATTAAAACTAGCCAGGACAGGAGCTATGTTTAAAAATGCTGGACACACATTATAATCCCAGTGTTGGAGAAATAGAGACAGGCAGATCTCTGGGGCTTATTGGCCAGCAAATATCACCTCTCGGGGTTGATTTCTAGTCTCCACATGTTCACATACACACATGGATTTGCACACACGTGTATACACGTCTTCACACAAGCATAAACAAACACACACAGAAGTGCCTTTTTTACATTTTTCACAGAAGGACCAATACAACAGTCTAAGTTAACAAAAGGAAATGAATGAATTATTCTACTCAAAGAATCCTCTTTTGAAACCTGCTGTGTGTGAGCATGATTTAGGGTTCTAATCCTCACAGAGCAAGCAGTCTAGGCAAATGGGGAACAAAATGATTGTAAAAGTAATCATAATGCAAAGTTTAATAGATTAAATATATTGTCTATGATACAAAGTAAACATAGCTCAGAGGAATAATGAGGGAAATTATTTTTAAATGGGGAAATGTGTATATAGAAGGAACTGTTACAGATTTGAGCTCTGAGCAGTTTTACATGGCAGTGATAAAGCCAAAGTCAAATGGAAGGGAAAACATCATAATTTAAAAGCATGTGAGATTGAAACCATCTCAAAACTATCTATCTCAATATGAATTACTCTCC
The DNA here is from genome assembly GCF_007827085.1 of Peromyscus californicus insignis. Lineage (NCBI taxonomy): Eukaryota > Metazoa > Chordata > Mammalia > Rodentia > Cricetidae > Peromyscus > Peromyscus californicus. Next base: position 32,127,614 of record NW_026294551.1, read on the forward strand.
ACGCACCCATTTGTACTGACAGGTTGTATTCCCCATTGACAAACTCCTTCTGACAAACTTGGTAAGCTAAACAGCTCCTATCTAGTATCATGTAACCTTTGACATTAGGGTTACCCACCAACAAACAGCTTTTGTTTTTCTTCAGTTATTAGTTGAGATAAGCAGATGAAATCCAGACTTATTTTGAGGATCCCTACTACTCAGATGACAATTTAAAGTTAAGGAATTATTGTCAGGACTGGCCTCTGACTGTTTTTGGAATGGTCTGCTGTCTATGTCTTTCAGAGCAAATCAGTATGCAGAAGTAAAACATGGTTGTTCATAATTTCTTTCCTTATACTAAATTATCAGTAACTATCACTGGTCAACTGAGAAGGGACTTACATTTTTTTCTTTGATATGGGTCCACTTTGCTAATGGCTATCATATAAGGAGGGGGAAAAAGAGGGTGTTGGAATGTTGAGATGGAATATTCCTTCTTAATATAACTAAGATGAACAGCCTGACCACATCTGGGGCAGACAGCAAGGAGAATGATAGAAAATAAAAGGACAGGATAAAATGAGAGATCTACCATTAGGTTCTAATAGACAATACTCTCCTTCTGTTAACAGTGCATCTTTGTGTCTGTTGATACCTTTTAGTTGATAATTATGTGTTGTGAGTGGTTGTACACACAATACTATTGCTATTTCATGACTTGGCATGACGATATTGGGTTGGCCTAAGGATACTACAGGAAAATTATAGGGCAAGTCACCATTGAAAAATTTAACCAAGCATAGTTAGGCCCCATGATATAAAATAGATGTCCAGGTTTTGAATAGTAGACGTTTGGCAAATGTCAGTAGGAAGTGTCCTGAATGGAATTTCTGACAGTTCCAGTGTCTGGACAGATGAAGGCCTAGACCAACTGCTCAGAGTGGACCAGAGTTTTGCCTTGACAGTCTTGTCAGGGAGATTTTGGCCAGTATTCCAGAAATACCTGGGATGAGAGTTCACAACTGATTGGGAGTTTAGTCAAGTCAGGAAACGGAGTCAACTATTCACAAACTCACATGAGCTGCCCAAGTGTACTATCCTCCAGCTTAGCTTCTGATAATCCTAGTTTTTTTTTCTTTCTCTTTTCCTTTTCAGTCCATAATCTGCACACAACTATTTTTACAGCCAATTCAGTTAAGAGCCATAAATGTTTTGAATCTCTCTTTCCCTACCTTCTCACCCTTCAGTTCCTTGTTTACCTCCTCACTTTCTTCCCATTTTTATCACTACCTCTCTCTCATCTACTAACCACAAGGCTGGAACAGAAACCTTTTATTCAATATTCTGCATTTATTGTTGGGGGAGTTTTTATAATTCTTTGACTATTTCAAATTATATATGTATTTAATGTTTTATGCCTCTAAAGAAAACACAAGTTAGTTATGAAGGTTTTGTTGTTGTTTGTATGTGACTTTTCACATAGTATTTTTCAGTGACATGTTCCTTCCTGGGGACAAACATAAAAGGTTCCCTTCTCTGATCTGGACACTATTTGAAGTAACATGTGAGCACTTCAGTAGACAGGATTCTAAGGCAGCCCTTCAAATTCCTGACTCCTGGCAAGCACGCATGTACACACTAGTCAGTGAACTACTAGCCTAAGCGTATCTGCGATGGGGTCCTGTGTGTAATTAGTTAACCTGGAAACAAAGAGGTTCCCCTTGTGGATGTGGCCTCCACAAGCTTTAAAGACCTAGAGATTGGAGCCCTGGAAGGTCCATTGAAGTATAAGGCTAGTCTGAAGGTCGAAGGAGTCATATAGCAAGCAGTGCTCCCCACTTCTAGGCCTGGCAAAGCAGGTCTGGGGCAGCTCATGTCCTACAGCTACAAATTGAATTCTGTCAATTACAAGTTAATTTAGAAGCACATAATTTCCTAGTTCATCGAAAAAAAAAGGTCTCCCCAGGCAGTATTTTCATTTCTGTCCCATAATGCTTTGAGCAAAGAACCAAGTCATACCCTGCTCCACATCCCTCCCGTGGAGCTCTGTGCTGATACATGTGTGTGCTACCTTTGTGAGAGTTTGCTATGCAAGAGGGAAAAACTAAAGAGGTATGCACAGGAAGCATATTTTCTTAAAGGCTGATTTTCAAAATAGTTTTTTAATTATCTCTTTTTCATACTTGAGTTTGGGAAATCTGATATGGTACACTCTCAGATGGAGAGTGAGGCAATCGACAGTGACCCTCAGTAGAGATGCTCGCGTAGTCTTCTTAGCATTTGAACTAGTTAAGCTGTCTTCATGGATAAGTTCGCCTCTGCATGGTTACTCTCCGACAGCCTATTGGCTGCAGAAGACTCCACCTGTCTGTTTGGACTACCCGCCATGTTGTTGTTACTCCTCAACAGAGACAGTGAAGCTTGCTGAAGAGCAACATTCAACCTCTACTCAGCAAACTAGTTTCCCTGAAGGGAACTAGAAGGAGAATGCACAGTTATCCAGGTGTCTTCCCCTTGCCCTGAGTAGACCCACTAACTCATGTTCAGCAGCCAGTCACCCCTTCACATCTCCATTATGCTAGTGAAACAGTAGTTTTAAAGGAATCTTGCTTGTCTTTGTAAGAGCTTAGAACCAGACATGGTGGTGCAGGCCTCTAATCCCAGCACTTAGGAGACGTATACATGTGGATCTCTGTTGAGTTCAAGAATAGCCTGATTTTATATGAGTTCTAGGCCAGCCTGGGCTTAAATAAAAAGACCTGCCTTAGAGAGAGACAGAGACAGAGACAGAGAGAGAGAGAGAATTAAAACCTCTACCTTTCCCCTTCTGCTTTGTAACCTATAAAGAAGAAACTGTCAACTCATAAGAAAAGAATACAGATCATTGAGTACACCCTTACAGTACCACTTTTAAATTCTTATCTTAATTTAGCACCCTTTCAACACCTTTTTCTAACATCCTCTCCTCTCATCTTGTGTCTGATTAAATAGTAGGTGTTTGTATTACCATAGACATTTGGCATAGTAAACATTGATTCCTTAATTCAGCAAATAGCAATTAAAAATCGTATATGTGCACAATACTGCTGGCAGTGGGGGCAGGGAACGGAAACAAGGCGTGGGGGTTGGGAAAGAAGGAAAGCTGGTTAAGGCAGAGGAGGCAGAGGTGACTGTTTTATATTGAATGACCAGGAAAACACCACTGACTCGATGACAACTAAACCATCCCCTGAAGGAAGCGACAGAGTGAGCTATGGATGTGGGTGGGTACAGCTCTCTGGGCTGTTAGCCATTACTGCTCTTTACACTGATCAAGTCAGACGAGTTGACTAGGCATGAGCAAAACTTGTCAGAACACGAAGAATTTTGAAAGGACCTTTTAATCCCTTTACTAGCCTGTCTCTTTAGGCTGGTTATACAGAATGAGGTCACATAACTTTGCCAGGAAAACTGCCACAATCCTTATACTGAGTTTGGTCAATGCATAGTATAAAGTCTGCTGGATATTACTGGTTTTAAGCAAAGCAAACCCAAATCCCCAGGTGGCTCCCCTAACATTGAGTAAATGCCCAGGGACAACTGTGAGTGATGTTCTACGTTCTCACCTACAGTCTTGGGCGTGGGATGAAAGTGAACAGTAGAAGAAAGGACACTCAAGCTGGCTTGCCAGGTGTCAGCATGTAGGAGTTCAAGATGCTGAACCCTAACTGGGAGTAAATTCTAGGAGAATGCAGATTACATGTGTTGAAAGGGAAATGTAGAAAATGGGTGCTAGCCTTCTCACCCTCCACTTTAACTGCATACTATTCTAGAATATATTTATTTGCCAAAAGAAGCGACAACTACCCGAGGAGGATTATGGGCAACCAGGTTGCTTATGAGTGTATTTTCAATGTTTTCCCTTCCATGTAATCATAGTCTTTCTTGGGTGGATGTGTGGCTTCTAATTTGAATAATGTAACATCTACATTGGCATCTATAGGTGCAAATTCTTATCCCTGCTCCCCAGACAAGGGCAATATGTAACCAAATCCCAGATGCAAAATCATGCCTACTGTTAAAGCATTTATACAAGTCTAGCAATCAGGAACACTTAAAGCACAGTTCTGAAACTTACATGGTTCTTTTGGAATTTATTTCCTTAGAATTTTTTTGCCCTTGAAATAATGAATTATCTGGTTATTTATAGGTCACAACCATCATTTAGTATGATAGATTTCTCTTTCATAGGAAAATTAAGTGTAGTTCCTTTAAAATTGGCATCACAGTTTAGACCTACAAATTAACTTGAACAATCCTAAAATCTAACAAAAATGACTCTACAATAGACCATTTTGTCCCTGAGCCTAGAATCTAGTTCATTTCCGCCTAAAAGATAATTACTTGGCACAGTAAAGGAGAGATTGGGATGTTGGGGATTCTCTTTCTCTGCTTGTTCGAGTGAGTTAGGAAGAAGTATTAGTTAATCGTTTTGCTGTTGGCTGTTAGCAATGCAGAGGCTGAGGCTGTGGAGACAGACTAATGCTTTAGTGACGGAGTGCCAGTGTCAGGGTGTCAGGTCACACATGATCACACAGTGCTTGCATCATTTACTAGCAACGTGACAGTGAAGCAGAGATGGTAATCCCCTGCACTGAGGGAAGGAGTGTGGCAAAGTATGACTTCCTCTTACTCAAACTTGTCCCATAGGTATTGAAGTTTTTCCTGTGTTAGATGTCTGCATGACATCAATAGAGTCCTGGGCAATGAGGAAGCTCCTGTTTTGTTGCTATTAATAATAATGGCCTCCTTTTGCATATAATTGTATCATTATATATTAACTAATAATAGTCTCATGATAACTCCACAAGCTAGCGGGATAGCTGTGATCATTACTCATATAAATGAGAAAGCTGAGGCCCTGCACAGTTATTACCACGTTCTTCAACTTTGAGTCAAAAGCAGTGCCTGTGGATTTAGATTTTCTGATTCGAAATCGATTGAAAATTCCTTGGATGGGATGGATGTCATAATCTTTAGTGAAGCTTTGCCTACTTAGTTCAAAATCTCTCCCTCCCCCCGTTTCTCCCTCCCTCCACCTCCCTCCTGCCTTTCTTTCCTGCCTGGGATGTCCCATGGCACTGGTTGAGTCTCCTTGAGCTGATGAGGACACTAGAGCTTTGCAGATGCACTGGAGACTCCCTGCAGTGTGGTCCTTGTCAGTGTCAGTTTCCCTTGTCTGACTGTTCCAGCTCCTGCCTTTCTCCATCCGGACCCTTCCCCTTTCAGTTCCTTTTGTCAGGGTTTCTGTGCCCTCCTTCTGAAGCCCCTTCATGTCCACCGTGAATCTTGGCAGCAAGAGTACCCTGCTGACTCAGTCAGACCTCACCTCTTCCCAGTTTGCTACATAGTGATCATCCTCACCAAGGCGGTCTACTCCTCCACCTCCCAATCCCCGTGTCTTCTCTCTACATTGAAAGGCTCTGGTCCATTATTCCAGTCTTTCTCACAATCCCCTAAACTCACTTGGCCTTCTTTCTTTACACCACACCATTTAACAGGATTCCAAGCCTCAATAAATGAAATTACCCACATTCTGCATTGGATATACAAACAAAAGCATTGTGGTATTGTAATACACACTCTTATACCCATAGGTAAATGTGGCTCTCACCCCACTGGCTGTAGCTCTTCATGTAGGATTGGGCCTTGTGAAATTTCCACCATCCACAATGCCATGTCAACTGTTGTTATTGTTATGCAGGTCTTGTTCATGCAGCCATACTCTTGAGATATCATGGGTACAGCATCCCTGTCAAGTCTTGGGGGCCAAGAGCTGTTTCAGGAGGACAAGTGTGCTTGTGTTTAGGGCTCCCAGAAGTGCTAAGTTACAATGGTCCATAATCACATCATGTTTTTAAATGGGTTAGTGTCCATTGCTTTCTTGGCCATGTTCCTGGCAGCTCTTCCTCTCCCTTGCTCTGTCAAGAAAGAGTGTGTGCACTTTCTCTCCTTGCAAGGCTTACTTTCCCTTGAAATTCAGTCAGGTAAAAAACTTGGGCTCTGTGGATCTCAAATTTTTGTTTTTTGATTATATGGCCTTTTCCCAAGTATAATGGGGCAGCATTCCCTTGCAGCTTCTTCATCCTCAATGGGAGCAGGTCTTCTCTTGTTAGGAAACTGCCAGTTCAAGGTCGCCTGCTCTACATAGCTGAGGCTATGAGACCCTGTCTCAAAAAGGGAGCAAGGGAAGGGGAGGGAAGAGGAGGGAAGAGAGGAGAGGGAGTCCCAGACAATCCTGCTGCAGCATGCAGATCACAGTGTAATAATGTTTCCAGCAGAATCTTTCTGCACTTGTGTGGAGGCAGCAGGTCCCTCAGTTCTCAAAGTGCCAGGAGGCCTCCACCGCAGGCCTCATGACTGTGTTCCAGCTACCTAGAGTCTTTATCCCCAGGTCTGCACTTTCCCGGCTTCCACTCAGCTCTGCAGCCTCTGGGAGACTCCTGCTGACCTTTCCTCACTACTTTGCAGTTCTTCCTGTCCTGGAGCTTGGCCTGTACTGACTGACCTGAACTGACTTTTGTTAATATGTTTGTATATGATTGGGGGGAGGGGCAGTGTTTGGTTTTGTTTTGTTTTGTAAGAGCTTTTGTTTATACTTGAGACATGGTCTCATATAGGCTGACTTCAAACTCCCTGTGTTGCCATGCATGACTTTAAATTGTTTCTCTCTATCTCTCCAGTGTTGGGATTATAGGTATGCACCAGCATATCCAGCCCCTGTTCACGAAATGCTGTCGAGCAGAGCCAGGGCTTTGTGCAGGCTAGGCAAACACTCCACCGACTGAGGTACATCCTCATCCTTATTTTTAAAGCTCTGTGAGATCAAGGTGCATGTTTATTTTCCATCTTTATTTTATTGAACACCAGGGCAAAAATCTGAACACATAATAATCCATAAATATTTAATAAATTAGTACGTGGGCCAAACATAACAAAGAGAATCTGTGGTGACGAATGGACTGGGGAAACAGAGAGGAAATCATTTTGTGTGGAAACATGATGAGTTTGAATTTAGATATGTTGAGTTGTAGGTGACAGCCAGGATTCTAAGTTCAATATGTTCCAGACTTTCACTCTGGCAAGATACTCATGCAGATTTTGGAGTCATCACCATGAAGTTTGTGATTAGAAACAGATGATCTCTGGTGGAAAGAATGTTCTGTGAGAACTCACAGGCAAACACTTCCAATCAGAAACAATTGCAGGTGCTTGGAGTTGTCAATAACAGTTTTTAAAAGAAAATATGAAAAGGAAGAATTAGAAGCAGCGTATATTTACATGTGAAGATTTTGTAACTATACAACTCTTTCCTTATTTGTAACAATAATGATTATTTCAAGGTACTTATGTTCTGTTATAATTACTTCCAAATCATCATTATGAAGAAATAAAATCATTACCATTGGAAACCCAAGTATATCATAATCATGTATGCTTGTGAATACCAAAAGAGCTCTTTTATATGAAGTAGGCTATTTGTATGTCTGTCTTTAAATTAGACAGTGATTGTGTTTCTATTACTTAGATATCATGGGGAGATTAATTACTGTCAGCTTAGTCTCCAGTTCTGTTTACAGATGATGTTAAGATGATTAAAATAAGAATCTTTGGTCTTTAAAAAAAAAAAAAGCACTTGCTTTTTTCAGGTCAGAGAATGTCATTTTCATTTTTATTAGTTTTGTTATTTGACAATTTTATATATGGTGTATAATGAATTCTGATTGCTCTCTCCCCCACACTATCTCTTGATTCCCTCTTATCAATATCCCTCCCCATTCCATATGAGTCCCTTTCCTATAATCATAACTTTGGGGGTGGTTTTGTGACCCATTTTGTTTAAAAGTAGGGCCATTTTTATTATCACTGGATTGAAATTATCCAGTAGAGCCAGATGGGGTCATCAGTGGGCATACAACAGAAGGCAGTGACACCCCCTTCCCCGTCTATCTTAGAAAATAGCTCAGCAATGAAGGGTAGGGTTCCCTGAGCCCCTCCTCCATCTGACTGTGCATGGCCATTCTTTTTTTTTTTTCTTTATCTGGTTTTTTGAGACAGGGTTTCTCTGTGTAGTTTTGGTGCCTGTCCTGGATCTCACTCTGTAGATCAGGCTGGCCTCAAACTTCCAGAGATCCGCCTGGCTCTACCTCCTGAGTGCTGGGATTAAAGGCGTGCGCCACCTCTCGCTGATGGGATGGGCTGTTCTTATGCAGATTCAGTTCAAGTATCCACAGCTGCCATGGGTTTCTTGCTGTAATGGCTATGTCTTTCCCAGAAAACAACTTTCTTTTTGTTTTTCTTTTTATTAAGAGATTTTCTATTAGTTTTACATATCAACCACAGATTTCCCTCTCCTCCCTCTTCCCACCCCCTAGCCTTCCCCCCAACACACCCCCCATTCTCACCTCCTCCAAGGTAAGGTCTCCCCTGGGGTGTCAGCAGAGCCTGGTACATTCAGTTGAAGCAGATTCAGTCCCCTCCTCCCTGCACCAAGGCTGAGCAAAGTGTCTCAGCATGGGCCCTAGGTTCCAAAAAACCAGCTCATGCACCAAGGACAGGTCCCGGTCCCACTGCCTGGGGGCCTCCCAAACAATTCAAGCTAAACAACTGTCTCACTTATCCAGAGGACCTGGTCCAGTTCCATGGGGACTCCTCAGCTATTGGTTCACAGTTCATGTGTTTCCACTAGTTTGGCTAGTTGTCTCTGTACTTTTTCCAATCATGGTCTCGATATCTCTTGCTCATATGATCCCTCCTCTCTCTCATCTATTGGACTCCTGGAGCTCCCCTGGGGCTTGGCCATGGATCTCTGCTTCTGCTTCCATCAGTCACTGGGTGAGGGTTCTATCATGACAGTTAGGGTGTTTGGCCATCTGATAACCAGAGTAGGTTAGCTAAGGCACCCTCTTGACCATTGCCAGTAGTCTAGGGTGGAGTCATCTTTGTGGATTCCTGGGGACCTCTCTAGCACTCTAATTCTTCCTATTCCCATGGTGTCTTCATTTATTGTGGTATCTCTTTCCTTATTTTCCCACTCTGTTCCTGATCCAGCTAGGAACTCCCGTACCCCTAAGCTCTCTTTCCCCCGGCCCTTGCCCTCCATTACCCCCTCTCACCCCCAGTTTGCTCATGTAGATCTCATCCATTTCTCTGTTGCTGGGCAATCCCTGTGTCTTTCCTAGGGTCCTCTTTACCAGCTAGACTCCTTGGAGCTATGAGTTGAAGTCTGATTATCCTTTGTTTTACATCTAGTATCCACTTATGAGTGAGTACATACCATGTTTGTCTTTCTGAGTCTGGGTTAACTCACTCAGGATGATATTTTCTAGTTCCATCCATTTGCCTACAAACCTCATGATGTCATTGTTTTTTCTCTGCTGAGTAGTAAGTACTCCATTGTGTATATGTACCACATTTTTTTTTATCCATTCTTCAGTTGAAGGGCATCTAGGTTGTTTCCAGGTTCTGGCTATTACAAATAATGCTGCTATGAACATAGTTGAGCATGTGTCCTTGTGGTATGATTGAGCATTCCTTGGGTATATGCCCAAGAGTGGTATAGCTGATTCTTGGGGGAAATTGGTTCCCAATTTTCTGAGAAGAAAACAACTTTCTGTAGCTCCTCTTACATTCTTTCTACTGTCTTTCTTCAATATTCCTTGAATCTTAATGAGGTAATATAAATATGTCTTCTTTATAACGGAGAAAATGAATTCTCAGCCAACCCAATTTTAAACTGAACTCATGATTAAAAGACACAATGTTGGGCCTGCCAGGGTACTTGGTGGGTAAAAGGGTTTCCCATGCAAGTTTAATGGCCTGAGTTCAGCCTCTAGAACCCACATAAAGGTGGAAGGAGATAATTCCACAAAGTTGACTTCTGACCCCCAACATGTGCTGCATGTACAAGCCCACACACACATTCATCCTGCACACACACATTCATGATGATAAAGTCTAAAATTTTTTAATAAAAAAGACTATTATTAAAGTGTACCTCTTTCTCCTATTTTATTAAAGAATGCCTGTGACTTGAAGAATTGGGGAAACAGATGGAATTGTACCAATCAAACAATTCACCCAGCAAATCAAAACCTTAGTCACATTAGGACAGCTTTTTCATTTCCCAATGTTTACTATTTTACCCAAAAACTAATCAGAGGGTTTCTGTCATATAAACAAGGTCCTTACAGTCATCAGTCTTCCTTGTAGGCAAAGGGGCTCATCACTGTCAGATGAAACTATTTTTTTAAAAAAAAATATGCAGAAAGTGTAAAGACAAAAAGTAAATCAACTCAGTCTTGTAGGACAGCAACATGTATCATGGATGATCAGTGGACATGAAAGAACACATGCACAGGATGTCACTTCCTGTGTCACAGGATGTCACTCCCAGAGTTTTGCTTATATTGAGTTCTCAGAAGCTCTGAGTAAAAGTAGGAACATACATTCATGAAGAAAGGATAGAGACCTCAAGATGGCCTTATTGATATATGGAAGAGACAGTTATAAAATTTTGGCCCACAGTTTTGGACTGGACTCAATATAAAGTCTTCCATTTGTTTTTCTTAAACACACACACACACACAGAATAATAGCCTCTTCTCAAAGAAATATATTCTCTAAGAATTAAATGGGAATGAGGTAAAGTTTTATTTCATCCATATTGTTAAGTTTCCTTACAGTCTCCCCCTTGCTGATATTTAGAGGAATGAAAGTCAAGTATTTGTTGTTAAGGCTCAGTTACATTCCACATTCCACAACAGTAGCTGCCTGAGTAATGCAGCCTTTTTTTAAATGTATTAAAGTATTTTATACCTATCAAAAGAGCTGTGATAACCTAATGTCATAGAACTTGTTGGAAAGGTCAGTAAAAATTTTTAGCAATAGCAATATATAAGACATACCCCAGTGATAGAGTAGAATGGGTAAAAACCATTGCCATCCAAAAAGACGCCACCAACAATCTAGATGTGAGAAAATATGGCAGCCCAGCCCACTGACATAGACCTGTGATTCCAACTAGTCAGGAGACTGAGGTAAGTGGATCTCAAGTTTAAGGCCAGCCTGGGCTACAGAATTAGTTCATGTCTAACCTGTGCAATCTAGTGCGACCTTGTCTCTAAAAAGAAGAGGCTGTGTAGCTCAGTAGTACAACACTTACAATTATATGCATAAACGTTGGTTGAAACCTCAGTAAATGGAGAAGGAGAGAGGAAAAGTAGAACTCCTAGACAGAATATGCCCCCATGTTGCCTGCTTACTTCATTCCATATCTCTTTTTAGCTAACTATTCTCAATCCCATTACAGAAATGGAAGCTAAGTTTAGCAAATTGTTTGGCCTTTTATGTTTAGTGCACAAAATTCTTAATTAACAAAGTAAAATGCCACCATCCATTGTAAATCACTTTGCTAAACTTTCAAACTTAATAAGGAGTCTTGTCTTGTCCAAAAGCTACTTTCAAACCCCTGCTGATCTGGCACTCATGCCCGATTCCCTGTGGAGCTGAGTGAAAGAATGTAAAGGGAGCCAATTAAAGAAACTTTGAGCCAGAATAGACAAGCAGAGGCCATCTTGTCCATCCTTCTGCCTCCAGGCAGAAACCATCCGCTGCAAACACAGATTTCTGCGTGCATCCTGCTGACAAAAACGTTCACCACATGTAAATGATAAGTCATAATCCAGTTATTGCAACTAAAGCAGATTGTTAACTGTTCGAGACTTTATTTATTGTGTTGTAAAGATGCTGAGTCCCAGAGCTCATCTGAATTGTCTTAATTCTCCCTTTCAAGAAAATAATTTTGTACAAGAAATGCACTCAGATAATTGTCAATGTGGGGGAGGTTTGTGTCCAGAAAATAAAGTTATCTTCATCATCATATTAAGTGTATTTTTGGTTTCCTTTCACTCTAGGCTTACCTTACGGGTGGGAAGCAGCTTACACAGCAGATGGAATCAAGTACTTCATCAAGTAAGTACAAGCAGCTCGACCAAGTAAGCAGTTTTGCTCACATCTGGAGAGAACCTGGAAGTTGCAGAATAATCAGCAAAACCAAGAAACCCTCTTGGAGGTTACAAAAATTAGAAACAAGAAATGAAGCCTCACCATCTTCATTTCATGTGATTTAAATGCTGATATCAGATGTCACGGGAGGGGGTAAAACCCTAGTAACAACTTCTAGGGAAAGATCCAAAAACTGGAACAGAATTGTGATTTGAACGTGAATGTTGCCTGCCTGAACTCACTTGCAGGATGATATCATTACCGTTCTTGAAAAGTTCATATCTAATTAAAAATCTATTTGTCATGCCCTAAAACAATACCAACAGCAGTCACTGCCTTTAAATGCTGTACAGTATACACAGATCATTTATTCTGAAAACAGTGTTTGGTCATTTCTGTTTGCCTGCAGTATTCCTGGACATTAGCAGTGAAATATATAGACTGCATACCTGACATCATGTAATTCATGTGGCCATAAGAAATGACAGACAGTAAATAGTCTAAGATATAAATAAGACAGTATACAAACAGCCCAGATCCTGGTGTGGTAACATTAACCTTGAGGGTATGTGTACCACCCTACCATTTTCCTTAATCTGTAGATGAAGAAAATCAGAAGCTTGAATTGCTACCAGGAAATCCACAGCTGCTCTTACCAAGTCAGAATCAGAAGCAAAGGCTCCTGGCCCAAGACCTTTTCTATTGTGCTAGACTGTCACTTACATTGGCCTTGAACGCCTGAGCAGGAAAAGACTCCCTTGTGTTGGACTGGATAGTTTTTCCCTGAATTCAGTGGGCTGTCACATTTCTACCTCGTTCTGAATACGCCCTTTGATGTCAGAACCAGTGTTATGAGAATGGCAAGGGGAAACCCACCTCCTGGCTGGGATTTCTAGAAAACCTCTTCTACATCCTTTTGGCAAAAGCTACAAGAGAAATGCCCTTGCTGTCCTTTCAGATGTGCACATACTTTCAAGCAATATACAGATTTTTGCTTTCCCAAACCTTGTGTCTCTATGTAAGTTCCTATGTCTCTCTTAACTTCAGTTTCTCATCAAACAAGGAGAGTATGTCGCTGTTGTAGAGTTTCTGATGTTAAGTATCGACCATGTACCCTGGATCCAGGAAGTGACTAATAACCACTTACCATTATTTTTCTTTGTGGAAAGACTATCATGTCAAGAAAGCACAAAGCCTGCAAATCATCATCTTAAAAAGATCATAATTCAAAATTTCATATTTGTAAAGATTTAAGGAGACTTATAGATAACCCTGGCATAGTTTTCATGGCTTGTTTTTTCTTGTTCTGTTTGGTGGGTGATAAAGCAGAAATGCAGTTTATAGCATGAAGTAGAGAGAAGTCTTGGAATCCCATGTGCAGATCACACTCAGCAGCTCACTGCTCACTTCCAGAATCATTCCCCTTCTGGAGACAAACCTACACTGCACTGATCATGTCTGGTTTCTGGAAGAGTTTATGTCCTATAAACTGCTGTATATATGCTGTATAGATGGTAGAAAAAGGAAACACCATATTGTAATTTGCATCAGGCTTCAGTTGATGTTCATTGGCCAGGAGCACATTAAGTGTATTTGTCCATACATTATAACATTTAATCCTCTTAACAGTGTGGAAAGTAAATACCACAGGGCGTCATGTTTATGACATCATGTCATCATGGTGCCGTGTGGATGTCAAGCTTCATCTCACCCTCATTCAAGCCTCCTAATAAGGTCCCCAGAGGAAAGTCATGATCCAAAGAAGGAAAACTGGAATTCTGCATTCAAAATGTCCAAGACTACACCCTGTAGAGAGTTGTTCCACCTGAGCTGAGCTATGTCCAACCCATAACTGAATGGCAGGACCTCACAAGTGCTCTGTGAGAAAAGGGCACAAAGGGCAGAGTTGCCCATAACACAGGAAAAAACAGACCTAGATATGGCCACCCAGAGAATCAGTTTGTCTCACTGGTCCCCAACTGGATGAGCCACTGGACCTTAGAAAATGGAACAACTTTTAAGCTGGACTTCTACTACAGAAATTAATAGAGCATATGAGAAGACTGAAATAAATAAATAAATAAATAAATAAATAAATAAATAAATAAATAAATAAATAAATAAATAGCCAGCAATCTCTGGCCACTCCAAACTCTAGCTTGATTCCTGTGAAAGGAATAGAAAGAATGGACATTTACCCAGCCTCCTTTGATCCACTCTGAAAACAGCCCAAAGTGTGTTCTGGAAGCTCATCAGTTCTTTTCATTGACCTTAATCATGCTGTAGGAGGAAAGCAAAAAGAGAGAGAGAGAGAGAGAGAGAGAGAGAGGAGAGAGAGAGAGAGAGAGAGAGAGAAGACAGACTTCTTTTCCAAAGGGTGGGTATCATTGTCACATCACTGCAGCGGAAGAGACTGTCAAAGAGGCTAAACTCAGCAAGGTTACCCTCAATGAAACTGCAGGGTCCAGACCCAGACCCAGACCCAGTGTTCTCTGGCTCCAAAACCACCCCCGCACACACACTGAGCTGCGTCACTCTGCCTCCCTTGTTTTCAGGTCACTTGGTGAGAGGTGACAAGAAGGACATTTTAAGCAGATGTTGACTTAGGTAGAATGTTATACTTTGTCCATTTTAAAATAGCAGAACTTGCTTCTAAGAACAAGTAGTGATCTTCTGTAGATTGGAAGGTCAAAGAGTGAAAATAAGAAAATCTAACACTATGCCAGCCGCAGCCTCCTAGAAGAGTAGAATGCTTGCTATGAGTTAGGTCTTCCTTTCCAAAAATGTAACCCTGTTCATCAACAAGAAGGATTTTAGTCTATCTGTTATACCCGTGTTATATTTTTATATGTGTTATATCCCTACCTTCTTGTAGGGAGCCAGCCTATTGAACAAAACTGTTATGAGCACCCATCATTAGACAGATACAGTGAATTTTGCAGGGATTCTTAGACTCCTCACTAGAACAGAGACTCAGTGCATCTCTCACTGACCTGGATGTGCCCATCTGTCTCTTCATCTTCACTACATTCTTCTTTTGTTTCTCTACAGAAGCCACCCTCTTTCCCAGGAGTGGTTTGTTTGAAGGATTGTAAGGCCATATGCAGACTGATTTGAATTACTCATCAATAGACTTTAAATATGGATTGCTCATCAATAGGCTTTAAATATGGGTCTGCAGGGGTCCTTATGCGAGTTAAGGGCATCATTCTGGTGCAGGTGGCTCTGATTGCAAAAGAAAGCCTTCTGATGTCAGGAGAGAGAGAGAGAGAGAGAGAGAGAGAGAGAGAGAGAGAGAGAGAGAGAGAGAGAGAGAGAGAGAATGGTCTTTGGACCTGGAGAATCCTGCATTCTAATGCTGGTGTCTCCACAGAATAGCTACTTAACATATGT
The DNA here is from genome assembly GCF_007827085.1 of Peromyscus californicus insignis. Lineage (NCBI taxonomy): Eukaryota > Metazoa > Chordata > Mammalia > Rodentia > Cricetidae > Peromyscus > Peromyscus californicus. The sequence goes on from NW_026294551.1 coordinate 32,143,034, forward strand.
GTGCTTTAATTTCCACTCTATAAAGTCCTTGTCACCCAAAAATTTTCAAATAAAGGGTACTCTCTTTACTCTTCCCCTCACTCTCTGACATTTTGATAGGGGTTTCTGCATGGTTCTTAGGCACAGTTAAGGCTGATCCCAGATAAGCAATGCATACACAAGCCTACTGATATTTTCAGAAATATTAAGTTATTGATTTGTTTTCATTTTTGTTTTACCCCAGCCAAACTTTTGGGCCTGGGCAGCCTATGTTAATCTTTTGAGGGAGGAGTGGTTCATTTGTAGGTAGATGACACTTTTCAGGCAAAAATAACTTCACTTAAAAAGAATGACTAAAATTACCCTCCCAAGACTCTGGGGGAGATGATGGTCTGCATACATATGATCTCCTGACAGAAATTGGCACCTGTCACTGTCATCCCAGAAATGGAACTGTTACATCTGATGGAAGCCAAGCCTCAGGCAAGGCAATGACTGTCAGTGCTGCCTCGAGAATGCCCAGGCACTTAGGGTCCTTGTAGAGTATTTCTGTCCATCCACATGACCATTACACTTCTATTAATACTGTGTCATCTACTTAAGTTCTGACAAGGAGAAGAGAACTTCTTGCCTACCTGTGTAAACATGAATAATTGGTTTTGGCATCACTAGAGTCTGTGTTTCATAGAACCAACAGACATGTGCTTCTGTGTGTATGCATATATGCATGTAGGCATACTCACTTGCCATATAAATAAATATGTAAATCCACACACATATATTTGTATAAAATATAGCACTGCATTCTGGGAAAGGTTTTCCCCCCCATAAGAAAGTTATAGTATCCTTAAACTTAATGATAAAATGGCCAAAACTTTAAGCATGCTGTAATGAAATTATTTGGATGGATGGTCATTTTTCCACCTGACTTCCTTTTTGTTTATTTGGTTTTTATTTTATTTTACCATAAATAAGTTATTGATTTATTTATTGATTTAGTTATTGATTAACCATGCTGCATTACATGTGTGGAGATTGGAGGACATCTTTTCCAGGTCTTTCTTTGGGCTACCAGCTACCAAATAATGACACGGAGACTTCTTATTAATTATGAAAGCTTGGCCTTAGATTAGGCTTGTTCCCAACTAGCTCTTAAAACTTAAATTAACCCATTTATATTAATCTGCATTTGCCACATGGCTCATTACCTCTCCTCAACTCTGTACATCTGACTTCCTCTGCATCTTGCTGGTAAATCCCCTGCCTCTCAGATTCTTCCCCTGAGTTCCTCTCTCACCCTGGAACTCCCGCCTATCCTTTTCTGCCTCACTATTGGCCATTCAGCTCTTTATTAAACCAATCAGAAGGTGCCTTAGGCAGGTGAGGTAAAACGGAGACACGTCTTCACACAATGTGATCAAATATCCCACAACAGAGTTAGTTGCTTCCTTCTGATTTTTTGAGGCAGGGTCTCTTGTTTCTGCAGCTGTGTTTAGCAAACTTCCTGAGGATTCTCCTGTCTCTTTCTCCAATCTCACCTTTGGGATTGCAGGTGTGAGCCACTGCATCTGGCTCTGTTACGTGGGTTCCAGGGGTGGAACTCAGGTTATCAGTCTTGTCAGTAGGCACATTTATCTGAACTTTATCCATAGAACCATCTCCCAGCCCTTCTACACAGCTCCTTTTCATTCCCATGAAGTCATATACTATAAAAAGTTTATTGGAGTTTTTCGGTATGATTCTACTTTAGAATTACACATACATTTGGTATGTGTCATATATGCCAAAATTACTATGAGTTCTGCAGGTAAAACCAAATTTGTTGTAAATTGGATGTAGCTACTAATTGATTTCATTATACTTGTTTATCTTTATATTAGATTTGGATTCACTGTTGTCAATGATCATTAACTCTCCATTTCTGCATTATAAATTTTCTTCAATGTTTGAAGCTTAAAACAATGTATATTTATTTTTTCAACCAGTTTTATAGAGTCCCAGCAGTACAGGGGTGGCATCACTAGATTACTCTGGCACACTTGCCCTCACCTCCTTCTCCCTCCTCTGCTCCATCTCTCTCTCTCTCTCTCTCTCTCTCTCTCTCTCTCTCTCTCTCTCTCTCTCTCTCTCTGGATCTCTCATGGAATTGTCAAACTGTTAAAAGGGCTGGGAAATGAAGCATAGCCTAGCAGGCTCCCTAGAATACTTGCACCAAACACACTCATGATGCTGTTGGCAGGATGCTCCGTTCCTCACCATGTCTCAGGCATTAGGGATACAGGGTTATTCTCAACAGAACAACAGTCTTTCCCCAGAGCAAGAGATGAGGGACACTCAGAAAAAGGCTGCAGAGTGTCTTCTATAGTCTATTCGCCATCACATCTGCCACAAGCTATCAGTCACAAGGACCAACCTGGTGCAGTGTAGGAGCAATGACCTAGGAATGTGGACAAGTAATAAAGAAATCTTAATATCAGATACTTGCTTTTAATACCAAATTAAACTCCTGGCAGCACACACTTTTACCCACTGGGCTAGCTTGCTGGCCTATATTTATAGAATTTAAAAGAATAGAAAACACAAAATGAACGATTTGACATTCTCAAGTCTTAGACCCTAACTTTCTTTTGCAAATAGGTATTATCCTAAGCAACAGTATCACAAGTAGAAACTAAGGAGATGGTAGAAGGAAGGAAAGAGAGGAAGCGTGGTTTCTGGTTGGAAATAAAAAAAAAAAAACTTCATTTTTGCTTTATAAATCCTTGGCAGATTATTTCAGCTTCACTTCAGTGGACATTGTCAAGAATTCTCTCCCACCCCAAGACCTCGTGAATTGAACTGTTTTGCTTCCTTTTCAGTGAATAAGGTGGTGGCCACTGACAGACTAATATAACCTGGGCTTTATCTGCTGAGTGGTCAGAATGGGTTTTATGCCACTGACCTCATGGCTTCTGAGAATGTGTTGAAGCTCCTGGAGGATTTCTGCATGTGTAAGAATCAAGACTACCATAAAGAGCGCACAGAGACCTAATGTGGGCCTTCCCAAATGGCTCTCTCAAACCACGTCTCCCACCGAATAAGTGGTGAGGCCTGAAATAGTCTGCACCCGATAGGGAGATCTTCCACCTGAGCTGAGCTCCAGCAGTCCATCTTAACCCAAAGCTGAGTGCCAGGGCCCAACTCTCTCTGTGGTAACTGTTAGAAGTAATCATGACCTGCCACAGAACAGGGCATGCTGAGGACTAAAGTTCAAATAGATGAATATTGTTGACAAGTTGAAGAAGCCATTGAAGGGAAGAGAGGGTATCCGATAGGCTTGGATTTTAACATTGGACCACCACGTTTGAGAGTGACCTGGTAGGTCATTTCAGTTCCTCTGTTATCCCGATTCCTACCTAAAAACAAGGAGTGTTTGAGAATTGGATGCATCCGGGGATGTGAATCCCCTGTCTAAATCCTTGGTGCAGGGCGAGCGCTGAGCAGACGTCAGCTTCCCATGCCATCCCCACTCTGCTGCTATATGCCAGAGAAGGAGTTTTAAATGACAGCATTTGTGCAGCTGCAAAGAGAAGACAGTAGCCAACACCTACATTTGCACTGCTCTCCGGCCAGTCAACAGCCCTGGGATGGGAGCAGAAAGGCTGCATTGATCACAAGCCCAAGACAACTTGCCCAGGATTTTCTATAAATACCTACAGAGAGGTGTAGGAATATGAAGCGCTGGAGAAGAAATTGTCACTTAACTGAAAGGCCAGCCAGCTGGCTTGGGTTGTTCAGGATGGCAGAGCCCCTAAAATGAATAAAACATCTAGATCTACACGCCCAGCACTGAGCTCTGCCCCCACTTAGCCGATGACAGGTACAGCTTCACCTGAAGCATGTTTTCCCAGTGTCACATTCCCTGAGAGCACATGACTACTCTGGACTCATTATCTTTCTGGGGTTGTTCTTCTTTGAGCCCAGTTTAGAATGGTCTCTGCCTCCAGAACCCTCGTTTTTAGATTTGTTCACCAAATACTGAATTTTTTCATCAAAACTTCCTCTGCTAGGTTTGGTTGCTGCATTGGTGTGTTAGTGCTCCTGTAAGGAGACACCACAAACAAGGAGTTTAAACAGCAAAGATGTTTCTCACAGCTCTGAGTGCCCTGTAAGGAGACACCACAGACAAGGAGTTTAAACAGCAAAGATGTTTCTCCACAGCTCTGAGTGCCAAAGCCTTAAGTCTCAGCAGGACTACAATCCTTCTCGCCCTGTTCTTTCATGGCATGGCTCTCTCTCTCTCTCTCTCTCTCTCTCTCTCTCTCTCTCTCTCTCTCTCTGTGTGTGTGTGTGTGTGTGTGTGTGTTTCTCTGTGTGTCTGTGTATGAGAGAGAGAGTGAGAGCTCTCTATTGTCTCTTTCTCTTATCACGTGGACCCTGAGCAGAGGTCCCTTCAAGCCAGTAGTCACATCCCTCTGACCTCTTCTAATGCTTCTTACCTTTCCCTGCACATAGTCTCCAAAAGCATGGCTTTTGATGAATTTTTATAGGCCATGGGCATTGTTCCCAAGTCAATTTTCCCCTTAATTTAGTCCTTTCCCTCACTGGGGCTTGAACCCTGGTTCCATGGCAATAAGCAAGCACTGAAATACATCCCCAGCTCCTCTTACCTGTCAGTTTGACACACGGTCTTGCTGTGTTGCCCAGGCTGGCCTTGAACTGGTGATCTTCCTACCTTAGCCTCCCCAGTACCTGGGATTACAGGCTTGTGCCAAGACCTGGCTGTCTTAACTTAGTCTCCATCAGATCTGCTCTTGCTGATATTTGCCTAGCTTTGCACAAGTTACAAGAAGTTCTCCTAGCTCGTATCTTTTCCTTTAGGCGCTACTCTGCAGAAGAAGCAGTCAAGGAGACCCCAGGTATGGAGAAGCCCAGAACCTGTCTGTGACAGTGTCAGGTTACTTAGTAAAGGGGAGTTAAGGTTCCTGATCAGCTGACCCTGAGCAGAGCTTGCCCTCCTTGGTCCAGTCTGACCTCATGAGCCCTTAACAGTGGAGGCAAGAGGCAGAAGAGGCAGATAAGGACATGCGGTGATGGAAGCAGGACCGTTGCCCGCGCTGAAGAGGGTCCCTGTGAGCCTAAGACCGTGGGCGGCCTTCAGAAGCTGGAGGAACAAGGCAATGATTCTCCCCTTGAGCCCCGTTTGCTGATGTCTTGAGTGCACCCCAGTAGGACCCACGCCAGGCTTCTGATCATTAGCCAGCAAATGTAAGTCATTTGAAGTCACCAAATTTTTGGTGATAAATTATTGCAATAGAAAATCATACAGGGGTGTGAGAGAGAGGTGAGAAGGACCTGTTTAACTGTGTGTAGAAATGTGTCAGGCCTAGAGCTGGGGCACTAACACATGCTATCTCTTAAACTATTGAGGAAGGTGTTATATGTCACAGAGGTTGAAAAACTGAAATTCAGGGTATACATAACTTCCCAGATTTTCATATGCAAGCTAGAGTTGTCTACAGAGCTGGCCACTAGGAAAGAGTGATTGGTGCCTACATCTCAGTCCCAGGCCTGCTTCTGTGTAACTTTGGACAGAGAGGGCACTTCAACCCTCTAAGCCTCGACTTCGTCAACTGTGGAAATTGTAGAGAAAAGTAATGTTTATGAGATTTTTATGAAAAGTAAATAGGGAAAATATCAAAGAACATTACAAACTAGAAAATGCTTATCTGACAGAAAATCATATCCAGCTGCCTCATCCTGGAACATCTCTTTGGGGTTTTGCTTTGTGAGATATGGTTTCTGTGTAGCCTACACAGGCCTCGAACTCACAATCCTCTAGTCTCAACCTCCCAGTGCTGGGATGGCAGGGATGCACCACCACACCAACTTGAAGTCTACATCTAATCTGTGATCTCATATCAAGGGGGGCTTCAGTGGTCTCTTTGGATCACAGCTGGACCTTGTTGATGGATATCAGCATTTATGGCTGAGTAAATCTCTGTCTGGCAGTGGAGGACTTTGAGGTCTATAAACATGGATGGAGTTTATTTGATCCCTTCAGAGGCTGAGAAATCCCCGTGTGGTAGTATGAAGGCTTAGGCAGACCATTCATCATCACTGTAATCTTTGGTAACATTGTAACATTTTGTACTCTAGTAGTTAAAACAAGATTTTTTTTTAACTAAGGGTTGTATTCATTTACAATGAACAATTAAATCTTGTGTGTGTGTGTGTGTGTGTGTTTTAAGCTTTTGCTTTCCTTTTAATGTTCTACTGCTTCCTTATTTATGTACTTACTTATGTTTAGTGTGTGTGTGTGTGTGTGTGTGTGTGTGTGTGTGTGTGTGTGTGTGAATGTGTGCCACAGGAGTGCAGGTGCCCGTGAGGCTGGAGGAAGGTGTCAGATCCCCAGAAACTGGAGTTGTACCAGTTGTGAGCTGCCTGCCATGGGCGCTGAGAACTGAGTTCTGGTCCTCTGGAAGAGCAGGAAGCACTCTCCACTGCAGAGCCATCTCTCCAGCTCCCGTTTTGTTTGTTTGAGACAGTCTTGCTATGTAGCCCTTGCTGGTCTCCAACTGGTTCCTGACTGGTTCCTTCGAGCTGGGGTAGCATGCATGTGCCTCCATATCCAGTTCTAATTTCTTTTTTTTTTTAATGCCAAATGCCAAACAATTAAATCTTAAAGTCTGAGATTCTAATAAGTCTATTTAGACCACTGGCTTTTAGAAAATAAACTCTAGCCCAAATTATTTAAATTACCATCAATTTTAATCCTTGCCCCAAATTAATGAATAGATCTTGCAAGTCGATTGGAATGAGACTATTGGTAAGGAGAAAATGCTAATTATTTGGTGATGTTGGTTTTATTTGGATAACTCTAATTTCCCTGATAATGCTCAATTTGTATAAACACACATAAACCACTTAGGGGAAATCCACATCATTATCACATTTGAGAATTACCTGATCTTCAATTATAAATAAGCTAGTCTACCAGTTGTGTGTTTATCCTCCATGGTGTGACTACAGTAGTAATCAGAGGGGTTTATAGTGATGCATGCCTCAAGCATATGTTGATGCCACTCATGGTACGTGGATACAGCTATGAAGAGACGGGAAAGACAGGCATAGCCCTGCCCTGTTGAAGCCAGCAGCCTAGTGGGCACAGATAAGATACATGACAACAGAATATTACTGCTTGGAAAGCACGAAGCCTCTGAGTCGAGCTTCACACAAGCTTTTTATTTTCTCAGTTGCTCACATAACATTTTTCATGAATTTCATAGGAAAGAATTTTTAAAAGACATAGTAGCTTTACATATATAATCTATGATCATTGAATTAATCCTTTAATTAATTTCATTTTGCAAAGCTGAAGAGCCCCTTTCTGGAGGTCACTTAATCCATCCCAGAGTCTCTTCACATATTGCTATGGAAACTAGCCTGGATACAGAGGGGTTGAATATAATGGTTAAATTCTCAGAAGTCATTAGTTGGATCTGGGCACTGGCTCTGCTGTGTGCCAGCCCTATGACCAGGAGTAAACTCTGCCTCCTTCTCAGATTCATTTTCTCCGATTGGTTCACCCACCTGGTCACACTTGCAAAGGTGGTATCAGCAATATTTAAAGCTCATGGACCGGCTGAGCTTTTTCTTTCTTTCGTTCTTTCTTTCTTTCTTCCTTTCTTTCTTTCTTTTTTTAATCATCATTAAAACGAGTTTTTGCCAGAAATTTTCTTTCAGTATTTATCTTTTAGTAGTCTAGTAACAGCAAATTTTCTAATATTACACACACACACACACACACACACACACACACACACACACACACATCTTTAGATTCTTATAAACAATTTTATGTCTAAGACCTAAAGATGTTTTCATTAATTGAATCTTAATATTGGATATCTGTTATATATTGCATAGAAGTATCATAAACACAGAATAAAAATAAAATTCTAATTTATTCCCTTTAAAGCAAATATTCTTTTAAATATAACTCTTTTGCTGTCATTAATACTTGTACTTTGTGGCCACTTAGAAATTTCTCCAGTACTTCAACATTACTGGGCCCTAAAACAAATTATATTCAGAAGTCTTGCCTATTTTTACTTTCTGATTATATACATATAATATATATGTATTCCCCCTAAAGTTATATTGGAAATGTATTACCTTTGGTTCATTATCCTGCAACTTTGTCTTAGGCATGATAAAATAATCCAGGCAAGTCTTCTTATCTCACAGTGACACAGAGCCCTGTACCCAATGGAGAATGAACAAGGGGACATCTTTCACCATCACAGTTAAGAACAGATTTCTGTAAAGCTTTTGTACTTTTTGTGTTTAAGTCACTTTTTTCTAGAGACTGTCCTTAATTTTTATTTTGAAAGAAATAAATTTGCTTTTCTTTTTGAAAGAACACATTTGATCCTCTAGCTAAGAGGTAAGAAACATAAGGAGGGTAATTATAATGGGATTTAAATAATTCACTTAACATTTCTTTGCCAATAAAATAGAGCATGTTCTCTTGGGCTTTTTTAAAATAAACTCTACAATATGTCTTTCAATTTACTAATATTACTTTTAAAAACACGCAGCACCGGCAATCTACTGCTCCAAAGCTATTGATTCCCAACAACAGATCTGGCAACCGCTCAAAACCAATGGCCTTTCAGATTTTCAAATACATCTGAATGACTGTTGATGACTCCCCAAATCAGGTCAGATGCAGTGTCTCTGCAGAAACATTTGCCAGGGCTACTGCATGTTTAGATGAGGACTTCTTTGTGTCTCATAGTCAGCTTCATTTATTTACCAGCCCGCTAAATTTTTCATTCTGAACAGCAAAATCTCCCTTTATGAACCGTGAGGTCTTTATTAATTAAACAGAGTAGTCAGCTGGACTGATTTATTCTCCATCCTTAGTTGAATTGCCAAACACACAAATCAGGGGGGGAAGTATTTCTAATACTAGAATGTTCTCCAAGCCAGTAAATCTAGGATTATCTCATCATACTGATTATGTCAAAGAGCATTAGCCACAGTGCTCACGAAGACACAAAATGGAATGGTGGACTAAGACTGGCTCCACTCCAGCCCTGTCGGCAGAATTCCAAGGTGTTCCTGCGCTAATCAAAAAGCTCTGATTGTCAATAGAACTAGCTGTGATCATTGCTTGAATGTGTGCTCTTTGTCAGAGCCTTTACACACGCCACCTGGGCCTCAGAAGTTCTGTCTCTTGGGTTCTGATCATTTTGTATTATCTTGTTTCCAAAGATCCAATTGTAGACTTTGAGGCACCAAAAGCCTTTCTTTGTTGCCTTGGTTTTATTTTTCCAGTAAACAGTTACAGGTATTACATGTTTGTTATTTAGAGATGTGTGTGCAGGTGGGGTTTGGTGGTGGTGCTGGTGCTGGTGTGTGTGTGTGTGTGTGTGTGTGTGTGTGTGTGTGTGTGTGTGTGTGTATTTCTTTACCAATGAAATCAAGCTATTATCTTAGGCATCTATCTTTGCAGAAAAGTATATCATAAACATAAGATTAGTCAAACAAATATAAATTACAGTATGTAAAATATAAGTTACAGTGTGACCTTTGAGTGAGGTCATATTTTGCATTAAAGTTTTGATGATTCTTGGGAGTTTCCCTTGCACCAAGTTCCTACCTGACCCTGAAATACCCCTCATCGAGACATCTCTTTCATTACTCTCCTCCTCTAGTCCTCCCCCAACCTGATCCCTCATGTTCCCATCCCCACCCACCCCCAGTTTACCCAGGAGATTTCTTCTATTTGCCCTTCCCAGGGAAATCCATGTGTCTTTCTTTGGGCCCTCCTTATTACCTAGCTTCTCTGGGGCTGTGGATTGTGGCATGGTTCTCCTTTACTTTATAGATAATAACCACTTATGAGTGAGTACATACCATGTTTGTCTTTCTGGGTCTGGGTTACCTCACTCAGGATGATTTTTTTCAAATTCCATCTACAAGGATGACCCCAGCTAAGACTCCTAACAATAGTGGATAGGTAGCCTAAACAGGCCATCTCCTGTGATCAGATTGGTGACTACCCCAAGTGTCATCAGAGAGCCTTCGTCCAGTAACTGATGGAAGCACATGCAGAGATTCACAGCCATGCACTGGGCCCAGCTCTGGGAATCCTGTTGAAGAGAGGGAGGAAGGATTATACGAGCCACACAAGGGAACCCACAAAGACAACTAACCTGGGCTCATAGGAGCTCACAGACACTGGACCGACACCTAAGGAGACTAAATGGGACCGACCTAGGCCCTCTACATATGTGTGACAGTTGTATAGCTTGGTCTACTTGTGAGACTCCTAGCAGTGGGGGTAGGGCCTGTCCCTGATGCTTCAGCAGGCTTTTGGGAACCTATTCCTCATACTGGGTTGCCTTACCAAACCTTAATATGAGGGGAGGAGATTAGTCCTACCTCCAGTTGATATGCCATGCTTTGTTGACACCCATGGGAGGCCTGCCCTTTGCTGAACAGTAACAGAGGAGGAGTGGATTTGTGGATCTGGTGGAGGGGGGAGCACAGAGGGGAAACTGAAGTCAGGGCACAAAATAAATGAATAAATTTAATTTTAAAAAAGTGTTGATAGAGGTTATTAACAAGAACAGATTTCAGGTAGAACTTTCTAATATCAGTTGCAGACAGTTAGTAACTATATCTTTTCTCAAACATCTTGCTTTCATTTACTCTGTGTTACCAACTTACCAAGATCTATATGGTTACATAGTTAATATTTCAAGGATGAGAATATCACTTGTAAAATGTCAAATAGCAAAGCATGTACCTGAACTTATCCTGCAGATAATTATTCTTGGTTTTCTTATTCCTGCTCTCCCCATTCAGGTAACACTATAAGGGAAGAAGTATTTAAAAGAATTTAAATGACACTCTCTGAACTGCACCAATCCATTGTAACTGTCTGTGCTGGTAAACATTGATTCTCGAGATACTGAGACGAGACTGCCAGATCCGCAAAGCAGTGTTCCCCAGCACTCTCCTTTTAAACATGCACTCTGTTCGTCTCTTCTTGCAGGGGTGCTCCAGCCCTCTTGGTTACACTCCTTAATGTTTCTTTACTAGTGCTTTCAGTTTAGGCCACAAAAAGGCCTTGAAATGAAATGAGTCTGGGCTAAGCAGATGCTCTAGTAAGGTGAGCCTTCATGAGAAATCCCTTTACACCATTTTAAAGAGAGTGGTAATATGAATTACTGCTGAGAGAATAATGATTCCTTTTTTTTTTTTTTTTGCTTTAAATAAGTATACATTTCTTTATTTAATACTGTGTTTACATTCTTTTTTTTTGTTTTTGTTTTTGTTTTTTTTTTTGTTTTTACAAAAGTACAATGACTATATACAATATATACAAGTAATAAATGTCTAAACAATGTCTAGTCCATTTGTATTTGACAAATTCAGAGAAAATAATTTCATTATCTATCCTATTTTGTTAAGTCCAAAATGTATCTAATTCACTTTCTATCCTAATTAATCTTCAACTATAACTAACTAACCTTCAACTATAACTAACTAATCTTCAACTCCCTCAGAGACCCAAGAAGGAAATAATATTAGCTAACAAAAATAAAAACAGAAAGTGCATGCAAGCAACTTCCAAAAAATTTGTGAGTTGACAGAAACAGCCAGCTGCCTGGACAGTCACCTGAGGTTTCTCCACAGTGTTGGGGCATCATCTTCAGCCTATAGGCTTAGCATATCTGACAGACTCATTTGTGAAGTAGGATGTACACAAGGTCAACAGTTCAACCTCACATTGGGTGAGAGCAGTCCATGTACCAGAAACACCTGAATTCCACTAGTGTCATGTCATGATTCAGGATTTTAAATTCTGGAAATTGTTGTTGATTTTTTAATTCAGCTGTCCATTCTTGGCTGTGTATATATGGCTTCATCTTAGCATCCCGTTCTTCTCCACATCCCTCTGTCAAATGCCAGTTTACTATTGCGAGGCGTGAGCTTAGTTTTATTTATTGTTTGATAATTTCAGACAGGCCTACAGTGTGCTTTGATCAAATCCGTTCCCCATTTCCTTCCCCCCATTCCTCCCTCACCCACCCCCATGACTTTTCTCTCCCAACTTCATGTGCTCTTTTTTATCCCCCCCCCCAAGCTCACTAAGTCTACTTAGCACTATCTGTAGATGCATGTAGGACAGTCCACTGGAGTGTGGGTAGCCTCTCAGGAGCCAAATCCCTGGAAAAATAAAAAAACTGACTCTGCCCTTCCCCACAGCCATCAGGTGCCAGGAGCTCCTCGGCTAGGAGGGACTTCATGTACTTCTCCCCATCAGGCAGGGGTTTTGGCTGGCCTGATCTTGTGCAGGTCCTGTGCATGCTGTCACAGCTGCTGTGAGTTCATGAGTATAACAACTCTGTCATATCCAGCCAGTACTTTTCCACTGCAGACATTCACTGCCTGTGACTCTTTCTGTCCTCTCTTCCCCAATGATCTCTGCACCCTGTCGAGTGGGGGGTGACGTCCCATTTAGAGCTGAGCACTGAGCACTCTACAGACTCTTATTGTCTGCATGTCAAGCTGTTGTGGATTTCTGTGTTCATCACCTGATGAGGGTTGAGAGATGTGCTGATACATGGGTATGAAGATAAGACTTTAGGGGGCAGTTTATTACTATGTCCATTTAGCAGAATAATAGTAGAAGTTTCTTCTCTACAGCCTGTGACCCAGACAGCCATGAGTTTTTAGCCCCATAGGCGGTACCAGGCAGGAGTCCCATCTTAGGGAACAAGCTTTAAATCCAATCAGAAAGTGATTGGTCACTCCTGTAACATTGGTGTCACCAACGTGTGTATCTTGGCAGACCTGCCATTGTAGTCCACAGGGTTCGTGGCTGGGTAAGACTGTTGATGACTCTTCTCTCCTGGCAGCATGCATCGAACCTTCCAGCACTGTGAAAGCTAGCCAGTTAGGGAAGAAGCTTCCAGGTTGACACCAGCTTGATTTCTCCTTGTCCTATGACTCAAGTATGTAGTGTCTTCAGCAGTAGGGTCTTACTGTCAAGTTCTGGAGGGAAAACAAGAGCAATAGCTCCAGCCTATAATGTTTGGGGCTTGGGGAGCTATGGAACCCCACTTACCAACAACTCAAAAGTAAGTCACCGGTACCTGACACTGGGCTTTTTATTTGAAAGTCTATTATGTACAAGATTGGCATTATCCCCCAGTGGTAAGGTAACACAATTTAAACACCTTTTATATATGAATGTATTCTAGGAAGCATCTACAATAATAGGTTTCCATGTGGGTTTTTCATTGATCTTTAGTATTAGTTATCCCTCGCTGTACTCCCTCTATACTAGCACACTCAAACTCTGGAAACTATGAAGAAACCTGGGTCTTGTCACCTCCACCTTGACTCTTGAACTACTTGAAGTCCTTTATCCCATGGTGAAACTATTAGTAATCTACTCTTATGGAAAGATAAATTTATTAATGTATCTGCAACCCCACCCCACCACTCCAAGGGGCTGGGCAAACGGTAGTGGACGTGGAAGGATCATCCAGCTGGAAGCTAAGTGAGGTTATGCAATCTGAGACATACATCCACTGGATGGGAGTGTGGTTGGTGGTGTTCTGCCACACCCTAAATGTACCTCCTACCCTAGTGCCCCTTCCCCAACTCTGCTTCTGTCCCTTCTTCCCACAGTGCTCTTCAGGACGCTAGTCATTTGTTGTGAGAATGCATCAGGCACCACAAATGCAGAGATAAAAACATTTCCTGCCCATCAGGGAGCTTTCTGAGCAGTAGGGAGGCGGGTAATAGACATGCATTTATAATATAGGAAAATTAGAGCGAAGACTGTGGGTTCAGATGGGAGGAATCTTCAGGAGAATTTGCTTCTTTGGAGTTAGTGTGAGATAACTCCCTAGAGAGGAGAAATGTGACCCAGAATCATACTGTAGAATGTGTTTGACCCAGAATCGGTTAGAACCTAGTGTTTCACCGGTAAGTAACAGTGTATGCTTTGTCGTTTAGAAAGGTGTCTGGGCTGGAGTGGAGAATGAATTAGGAAGGAAATAGAACCGAAACAGAAGCTCTTTCAGTGTACCAGACTATTACATTGGAAAAGGAAGAGAGGAGACAGACTCCAGAGATGTTGCTCACAGCTAGACAGCCATAGGACATGCTCACAGGCAATATCGGGTGAGGAAAAGGGAGTTTGAGGTGATAAAATTCATCTGCATTCATGGTTACAAAAGACCCTTAAAACATCTCCAGGATCCAGTTCTAACTGCTTTCTGTCCCCAGGGCTGGCACCTGGGTAGAAGCAGTGTCCCTGGATGAGTACTTGTTTGGGTAGAAAGACAGTCGTTCACATTCTAATCTGCGCTCCTTGTTCTTCTCAAGTCATGTAACACAGACCACGTCCTGGATCCATCCCATGATGAGTGTCCTGAACCTGTCCTGCTCAGAGGAGAATGAAGAGGACTGTCCCAGAGAGCTAACAGACCAGAAAAGCTGATGGCCTTCCATGGGAAACGGCACTTCCAAGTCTTCCGGCTTTTCAGTCGTGTGCACAACCAGACACAAGACACCACACCGTTTGAAACGGGAATCCAGCACATTCTCCCGGGCGGGGTGTCAAGTTGAAACTGTGCTATTTCTGTGTACATGTTAAAGATCAGCTGCCACTACACTAGTTCTTTGAAAATAATATAGGTGCATTTGTTGAAGTCATATATAATTAGATTTTATATGCATATAACTTTTCATATATAATTAGGTCTATATAACTTAGTATGTAGTTCATTGTTTGGTATTAGATGCAGTGGTTTTTATACCAAAACTTTATCTTGAAAACTTATATGAACATAGGAAACTACTTCTTTTCTGATAATCCCCCCTCTCTAATCACAGTTTAGGAGCGTGATCTGAGAAAGCCTGGGTTGGGGAGTGCTATACAGCTGCCCCATTAGTTGCTAAATACAACTTTTTTTTTAAACGATATCTCATAGGACACAATCTAACTTGCATCATTAGGAGACTTCTGTCATTTATAAAATGCTTTCAAACCTCATTTTATTTAAACCAAAGAGCAGGGTTATAGGGCTGATCTATTGACCATTTTCATTCATGTCTTCAGCTGCAGAAACAGTTGTTCAGAGAGACAGAGTGTCCTGTCCCAGGGCTCAGACTAACACCTCATCTTCTGATCCCATGTTCAGTCCCCTTTGCCCTGCTCCCTACTGTCCTCACAGAGGGAGGGTGCAGTCCAACAGAGCACCTTCATTCTGTTGATGCAGCTGGGTCCACAGCTGTGCATTCCACAGCAATCCAGAGGACACCTCAGAGCCAATCATGGCCTCTTCATAACACCACTCTTCTCCTTCCGTGGGCCCACCCCTCATCACCCCAACTGCTCACCAACTGCTCTGTGACCTTTCAGCAGCTTTGTCCCATGGCTTGCCATGCTCGGGTACCATTGCCAGTAGGAGCATCTAAGGAGAGCTGATAGAAATAAAGGTATCTTTTAAAATACTGCCAGGCTGCTTGCAACAGATTGAAGACCTGGAGCCAAGGAAAGCAGCCCAGCATTGCTTAGGCAAGCCTAGCGCTCCCGAGAACACGGTGTAAGAGTCTTCACATAAAGGCACTTTCTAAATGAGTCACCGAGTTCCTACACTGAGTTAGCTCCTGTGTCAGCATCAGGCACTGGCTCCTACGTTTTCTACTGAGTTTTACCTGGTATTTGGAATGTATATGGAGAATACGTATGGGCATTGTGCTCACTCATACCTCTCTGAATACATTCAAGATTTAGGATTTAAGTTGAATACATTTAGGATTCCTACTTTATGTCTTGAGGACAAACATAAAGTCAGTCAAACACAGACTGACAAGGAGTTACTAACTCTGAGAAAGACAGAATGGCTGGAGTAAATGTACCCCCTGTCCTCATTGCTGTCTGGATACTAGGAAGCTTCAGAGGGGATAGTTCTGAGAGCAGTCCCAGAGGGAGCTGTTCCCTGTAGTCTCTGGGAGGTGAATGGGCACTCACACACTTTTATAAGAGAGTACCTATGCTGTGAAAGGCAGACTCCTTTCAGGAGACCTCCTACCCCATTGGAGAGCTTCTTCTTTTGTTTATAAGGAAAGCTAAGATGGGACCCTGAAGCACGCAGTCTCTAGTCCGTATGTGCTCATGTATGTGTGGTACTCACCACCTCTCTGCTGTTTGTACCGATTCCCTCCCTGTATCTGTCAAATACATAATCAAAATCTACAAAACTCATAGTGCTATTTGCAGAGCACCCTACATTGCAATGTATAATGAACTGTCTTCTTTGGGGAGGTTATTTTGAGGTAGCTTCTTCCTGTGGATCCCCCTGCCTCAGCCTCCCAAGCACTGGGATTTCAGCACCAAGATACTTCTTAAAGCCACCCGTAAGTGGCGAACCATAGATCCCCACTTTGTGTAGAAGCCCAGGTTGAGAGAGAAGTGGCCATTGCCCAAGGGTCCCAGCATGCCTATGTGTTGATACTGGACCTCAAAGCAAATCTTTGATTGCAGGGCTTCTTCAAACCAGCAAGCAGAGCAATTGGATTTAGTCAGCTCCGCAAGGCTCCAGCACCCAATCATGAGGGACTTCCAAGTTCATCAGAGAAGAAGTCCCCAGGAGCAAAAAACACTCCACAGGTTCTGGTGCATCTGAGCTTCTCATGGGAACGTAGCTAAGGAGGCTCAGCCTCCAGTTAGCTGATTCAGATGAACACTCATTGAGACTCCTCCTCCCTCTCTAGTCTCAATCAGAGAAGGATGCTGGGAGAACTCCGGAGGGCTCAGCAGGAATGCTTTTCTGATGCAGATAGAACCCTGAGTTACTTTTTGGGAAGTTGATATTCTATAACTTAAATTAGCCCTATCACTGGGGTCATCCATCGGACATGCTTCTCCACTGACTCACCCCCTCAGATTCTGGGCCATAGGAACAATATGATGGCATCCCTCCCAGTGCATGCTTTAGTGGCATTGGCCATCAGTGGTGCTCCAAGTCTCACTTTCCTAGAGTGACAAGGGAAGGCCTGGCCAGCCTCACTCCTCTGTTCCCTCAGAATGCTCATTAGCTTCCAGCAATGTGACCAGCACTCTGGGCACCAGGGCAAAGCAGGGCACCAGCTAATCGTTTCTTGGGCTGTTTTAGAAATAAAATGATTTTGAAAGTCAGAATTACAGTTACTTTTAAATTTCTGAATTTTAAAAATTATTTTCCTTTCAAAAAAAATGAAAGTACTGTGGAAATAAATTGAGTTAAATAAATAGCCCATCTCGCTTTCTGGAATCTGCCATCACCAATGTTTCAGTGACTATTTTCACTCAAGGGCAAGCATGCCCCCCTTAAAAGTTCACCTTTGAGTTAGTATATTGTGATCATCTTTTTTTTTTTTTTTTTTTTTTTTTTTTTTTTTTTTTTTTTTTGGTTTTTCAAGACAGGGTTTCTCTGTGTAGCTTTGCGCCTTTCCTGGATCTCGCGCTGTAGACCAGGCTGGCCTCGAACTCACAGAGATCCGCCTGCCTCTGCCTCCCGAGTGCTGGGATTAAAGGCGTGCGCCACCACCGCCCGGCTCGTGATCATCTTTTTATAGCAATATGGGCACTTCCATTGTGTTCCAAATGTCTGCATAAGCTACCGCCTCAGAACGCTTATTGTCTGTGTGTTCAGCAACTTATTAATGAAAGCTTAGGCTGTTTTCAGTTCCGTCCTGTACCAGTGCCACAGTGAGCATTTGTATAGTTGTTAAAACCCTTCCTTCAAGCATCCTTGCACTCAAGTGCTGCTGTCTATAGTGTGGAGATTTGTCAGTCAGCCACCGTGACAGAGTGCAGTCCAGGCTGGGTCACCTGAAGAAGAGCCTCTCCGTCCCTGTCGAAAAGTGTGGGTGTCTTAATCATTAGGGTTTAGTGTTTTAGCATCAGAGACCGGCTTCTGTGTATAGGAGAGTCTGTCAGTGAAGAAGTCAGCGTTTCAAACACATCACTGTTCTCATTGTTTTCTACTGTATATAGAACGATGATGGGGACTCGCTTCTTAATTAGCATAGAGAACACACTCTTAGGCATACAATACAAGAGCCTCCACATCTCCATCCATGGAACAATGGCAATACTTCCTCATGCCCCGACACTTCAACTCAGCACCCATCAACTAAGCACCTACTGGATGCCTGGCCATCCAAGGTGTTCTGATCATTCCGGGTAGCACAGATTCCCAAATCAAAGAGCTCAGTGTCCTGATATTTCTGTGCATGCACACACACACACACACACACACACACACACACACACACACAACACAATACACACTACCTGATTTGTCTTTCTGTATAGAATAAGAAGTTAGGCATTTGTTTCCTAAGAAACCCTTAAATTTGAATAATTCTGGAAAATGTCGACCCCCTCCTCACCCTGGCTAGAAAAGGGTAAGAAGGAACATGCTGGAAGAGGCTCTCCAATAACAAATGAAAGGCAGCTGTCAAAATAGAGAGTCAAATAGCGCACTCATAAAGTGCTTGCACAATCAGAAAATAATATCCTTTTTCTAGGGAGAAATGGGACATTTCTCTATGGTAAGCAAAATGTAACTTTGTGAAGGGTCAACACACTTGACATTTTTACGATACTTACACAGAAAGAACTGAACAAACATTAATACAGCTTTCACAGTCTTGTGTATAATTTTCAAGATGATGAAAAGCACAGAATACGCCTGTGGAATGTAAAGAATTAAACAGAATATGCCTGTGGAACATAACTCTAGAAATGTTATACCCGAGATGTTTTAGCCATAGCTGTTCACATATAATATCATTGTATCAGTAAAATGCTTTTATAAATACTAAATGCAGTGCCAGATTTCCTTTATTCCCTTTCCCTCCCCCACCCCCCATATGGGGTTTGTGTGTGTGTGTGTGTGTGTGTGTGTGTGTGTGTGTGTGTGTGTGTGTGTACATGAGCATGTGGAGGCCAGAAATGGATGTCGAGTGTCTTCCTCAATCACACTCCCCCTTATTTTTTTTTTTGACACATTAGTCTCCCACCGAACCTGGAACTCTTAGATTTGGCTAGGTTGGGGGCCACTAAATCGCAGGGATTCTCCTGCCTGTGTGTCTCCAGCACTGGGATTATGAGCATGCAGGGCCTTTTCCACATGGATTCTGGCAGACTGAACTGAGGTCCTCTTGCTTCCTCTTTACTGAGTGAGTCATCCCCACAACCCCTTCATCTGCCTGTCACCTTCAACCTCAGATGGCTTTTACTAATTCTAAGTGTGATTTTTAGTCTTCCAGGGCAGGCTGGACAATCGGATCAGTAGCTGTGTCAGAACCACCCCTGGGGAAAGAGACATGGTTTCAGCAGTTAAAAGCCCATAACTGCTCTAACAGGGTTGGAGTTGGGTTCCCAGCTCCACAATGGGCAGCTCACAACCACCTATAACCCCAGCTCCAGAGAGACTGGATTCCTCTGGCCTCTGCCATTATCTTCACTCGCATGACAGAGCCATACATAGACATAATTAAAATTAAAAAGTCTTTATGAATGAAATACCTCCCTTGTTCCTATGCACTGGTCACCAAATTCCTCTCTGCCTCCCCACCCTGTTTCTTCAACTCATGGTATTCATCCGTTTGTTATGATGTTGTTTTGTTGTCTTCCTTAGAAATGAGGATAATGATGGCTCAAGCTCTGTGGGGGCAGGAACTTAGCCTATCTTACTGGCCTTCAGAATGCAACATGGTGCCTGCCCCATAGTAGATGTTCCACATGTGTTTGCTAAGTAGTCTGTATAATGTACCACCCCTAACTAAGACATAGTTTCCAGTGTAGCTCCTCTCCCTTTGTGTTTCTTTATTCACTAAAACTCCGCCTACCACACACTGTTAAGTATTAGGGGCGCAATGCAAGACACATGTGACTGTAGCCCTCCAGTAAGTTGTATTTTATGCAAAGCACATAAAACTGAAATTAACCAAAGCTTTTTTCACTTATTTTCCCCCCTTTATCACGTATTTAAACAACTAGTCCTGTTAACATTCCTTGCCTCAAGACAAGATGCCATGAAAGAAAACAGACAAAAGTATGATCCTTTGAAGAGTGTCAATATCGTAGCTATCTGGGAAGATGGAGATGATCTGCATTCCAATGCAGATCTGAGAGCACCGGATGATGAAGATAGGCTTTTCCTGTCTGTAGCTAGGAAATATTCCACCTCACTGGCTGTGAGGGACTCAGAGAGGGACAGCTGGACCTCATCCCCTATGCAAACTTTCAAGGAACGAAGAAGCCCCATTGATGTCTCTTAAGGAGCAGAAGAAGATCCGGGCAGTTTCGGCAAACTCCCTCCTGACTGATTTTCCGTGAACCCAAAAGGATTGCAGGAGCAGAAGACACTGGATCTGGATGAGCTTCTTCCACCCTATCCACATGGCTTCTCAGTGAAGCAACTTTGGGCCAAATAAGTGTTATTGGCACTTTTACCCAAAACTCTGGAGGTTAAGTAAGTTAATTTGGAGGCACTATATTTTAAAATCCTGCCACTGTCCTCCATTACAGTCGGCTTTTGTTTAAAAATGTCTCTATCATGCTGCATGGTGGTCGCACATGCCTTTAATCCCAGCAGTTTGGAGGCAGAGGCAGGCAGATCTCTGAGTTCAAGTGCAGCCTGGTCTGCGAGCGAGTTCCAGGACAGCCAAGGCTACACAGAGAAGCCCTGTCTTGAAAAACAAACAAACAACCAGAAAAGTCTATCTCACTGAATTTGCAATTAATTTAGCCAACACAGAACATGTGTCTCACTTGCTGCATGCTGGATCTTTAAGTCAAAGTCCATATATAGTTGTTTTATCTCACACTAGATAAACTCAATAAATACTTACAGAATAAAGTAAAAGGGTTATTTATAACTTTCAAAACCTCTTTGAACTGTTTCCTGCTTCTGGCAGGAAAAGACAAATTGAATAAAAGAAAAAATGAGCTGCATGTCTGTACTAACTAGCTCCACTAAGGTTGGGAATATAATGGATTTCAACAAAGAAGGAAGTGTGTGGCCATAGACCTCACAGCTTGGTTGCCGTGACGGGTTTTAGAGCACGTACTCAGACAGTGATGTGCCCGAGGTTTTGAAGAGTCACAGTAGATTGACTTCAATGTGCAAGGGAAGATGATAAACCCTAAAACCAAAAGAGAAGGTTGGTGCTTTTCAAGGCAAGTGCAGGCAAACCTGTGTTCTTGTGAGTTAATTAGTCACCTTCCTGAAGAATTGGTTTAGCGCAGAGGAGCCGTGTATCGCCATAGTTACCTGAAATTGCAGAGATCATTCCATATATAACTAGCCTCACTGGATTTCCTGACTGTTTTAGTTCACAGTAGAGAAATTCACCTTTCATCAGCATTTTTTTTTCAACAAGGAAAAAAAATCACAAATTGAGTGGACAATAATGTTTCCTTGGAATATGGACAGTCCAGGCCTGGAGTTTCTGTACAATAACAAACGGAAGGATATTTATAGTCAGATCTATTGGTTTATAGTGAGCAGCCTTGTCATCCCGAGAGAGATTCCATGCATTTAATTTAGTGCCAGCTTTAGGTTTTTGTTTGATAATTCCACAACAAAAGAAAATCTGGTCCCCAATTAAATGCATGAATTACTTATTTAAGTGGAAAAAGCATTTAATATGAGTAACATCTGAAGGAAATAGAATGTACATACCACACATAGTATATGTTTATGTATAGATTATGTGCTTATATGCATGGATATATACTATTCTTTCTCATTGTATGTGTGTGTCTCTCTCTCATTACATACCTTTCTTTGATAACATTTTCCCTTCTCCAAATTTTAAGACTGCCACTAAGTCTAATTTTCATGTTCATAATAATACTTGCAGCTCACATTGATATAGAATTTAAAAATTAAAATTCATATGCTCTGATGGCCTGGTGAGAGAGGGCAAAGATTTTATTTCACACATGAAAAACTGAAGCTCATATAAGTTACATGTCTTTCGAAGGCCTTACTTGAGAGACTAATTGTTCAGATTTTCAGAGTGTAGGTTCCAGCTTCAGGCAGGCCACGCCAGGAAGGACTCCTGTAGCTATAAGGGGATGAGTCCTAGTTTCCTGCTAGAAAAAAAACAGTAGTGCTTGCTAAGCAAACTTCTCATTTTCCAGGGCCGAGAAAACACTTTCGTAAGTCTCCAGAAGTTCCCCAGGAGCTCCCACTAGAAAGGGGGAGGGGCGTTGAAAACACAAAGAGAAATAACGGTTTCTCCCCCAACTAAGGCGATAGTTTCTTCCCTGGGGCTGGAATTTCCCAAAAAGTATCAGCAATGGAAAATTGTTTAGCTATTTTGTTGTTAGGTTGTTATGAATGTGAGTTTATTATTTTCAAGTACCATGAAGGGAAACGGACTTCTGACAGATGCGTACTTTCAGGTGAATTTTAACACATGCATGGATACATTTGACCATCACCATAGTTAAGATAAAGACCAATGTTAGCATCTAAAGATCTCCCTCCCTTGCTCCACACCCGTTCCCTGCAATTTCTAGAAAAAGAGACTCCTCCAGCTACCACGTAGATCCATACATTTTCCTATTGTGTAAGTGCATCATAGTTTGATTAGTAATTTACCTACTGAAGTCCATTAGGTTGTTTCCAGTGGGTGTGTGTGTGTGTGTGTGTGTGTGTGTGTGTGTGTGTAGAAAGGTACTTTTGTAAAAAAGTCTACTGGGTTGTTTTTTGCATGAACATAGATGTTTATATCTCTAGGTGAAATACCCCTGAAGAATTACTCGATCACATGCTGTAATCATTTTCTATTTCTGCCGTTGCAAATTATCACAAGCCTAGTGAGTTAGACAGTGCAGATTTATTATCTTACAGTTCTGCAGGTCAGAAAGCAGTGCTGGGAGAAATCCAAAGTATCAGCGGGGCCGTGTTCCTTACAGAAGGCTTTGGAGGGAATCTGCTCAGGTTATTGGCAGACCTCAGCTCCCCGTGGGTGCAGAAGTTGGCCGATGGCTCCTCTCCTTCACAGCCACAGCTAGTGATGGCCAGGCAAGTTGTCCTCACATCATCTCTCTCTCTCTCTCTGACTCTCTATCTTCTCTGACCTTGCTTCCATCACTGCACCATCACACTCTGACCCAGCCAGACCCCGATAATCCAGCATAATTTCACCTTCTTTAAAGCCTATACCTTAGACACATCTGTAAAGTTTTCGGGGGTTTTTGAGTGTATCATATTCATGACACCTAGAGACTGTAGGTGAGTTTGCTGCCCATCTAGCTTTTCAAGAAACTTCCAAGCTGTGTTCTAGAATGGCTACGACCATTTTCATTCCCATTGGTAGGATAGGCAAGTTCCAGTTGCCCCATGTCCTTGTAAGCACTTGGTATTGTCGGTACTTTTTTGCTTAGTCTTTTCCATGGATATGCACTGGTAGTTCCTATGGTGTGAGCTGGGCCTTCTCCCATCTCCAAATGTGCACTGTGAAGCACAGCCTCCAGCTCCAGGGATCTGATGACATCGTCTGGTCTCTGCAGGCACCTGCACTCATATACACATCACACACACACACACACACACACACACACACACACACACACACACACACACACTAAAAATAGCAAAATACATCCTTAAAGAGAAATACTGGTGCTAAGACACATGACATCTGCAACTTCCATATCCGCATCTACTTCCAACATAGTTAAGTGCTAGGATTTCTGAGTGTGGATGTGACCTCCACCAGTGAACCACTAGGCTAGTCAAGTGACAAGTCAAATGAACTCAGGAACATTTTGAAATCACCAAGAAGTAATTTCAAAGGATAGGGAGGGATTATCTACCCTGCTGAATCATATAGGTGTATAGATACCACACCAGTGTGGAAGAGTGTGATTTCTGAGATCTAAGGACAGCTGCTCATAGCAGAAATGCTGAAACTTAGCAGGGAGTAGAAATTTTATAGCAAGCTTTCTGGAAATTCACGTCTGTGTCTGTATAATAAAGCAGCAATCTGGGGATCTCTTGAGATTGACTTTCAAATATCTAAAGTTGACACAAGCCATCCCTGAGAACTTGGAAATCATAATTTTACATGTACCAAAAACCCAAGCAGGAAATAGAATCCACCCCAGATGGTCTGAACGAAGACACGACTCCAAGGTAGGTTGGTGGTGGTTCAGGGAACAAACAAGGGATGGGTGCTCTGCTCAACTATTAATAACTGTAATGGAGGTAGAAGCCATTTCTGCTTTGAGGACTGAAGGGTATGGATACACACATCACTGGAAGACACTGAACTGCAGAGCTGAAGGCTTCCTGCCAGACTCGGAACATCAAAGCAAGGGGCAGACAGAGGAGTAGATACTCTGAGACTACTCCCTTTCTTTTCCTATCCTGTCTTCTTTGGACGTTTCCCAAAAACACACAGCAGGAAATTCCACGGGAGGTGGTCCTCAGGGCTCTGCCCCATTCGAAGGCATGGAGATATGGAACTGAAGGTGCAGACAGATAACAGCCAGGATAAGTAATAATCCAGTCATTTTTGGTTTGTAAGCCAGAGACATTGGCTGCGAACCTAAGTATAAATGAGCCAACCATCTAGTCACTCATTAGTGCATAATTACTGCACATCTTTTAGGGACACCGGTGCTGCTTGTGGATGAGATGTATATAGTTCTCATCTTTTGAGAGTTTATGGCACAGCCTAAGACAAGTAGGTGGACCCAGCAGGGGAGTACAGTGTGCTAGATGAACGCAGTGGAGGCATCTAACCAGAAACCAGAAATCAGAAGGAATTCCCAGAGGAGATCATATCTAAACTAGAGAGGGAACTCATTTGTGAACATTATGCAGATGGAAGAATGGAGTAATGGCAGAATAGTGAGAGTGTGATACTGTGTGGGTTAGGATAGCCAGAACACAGCTTTCAGGTGGATGGGGGGACACAGACATTGAGAATGCCTTGAAGTAAGCTGAGGGAAGGGTCCAGAGGTCATACCTCAGATGGCCTTGAAACTCTGGAGAAGCTTGGGCACTACCCTAAAAATATGGGGAAAGCAGGGAAAGACATAAAGACATAAAACCACCAATGGCTTTATGTGTCACTTTTCCGGCACTGAGAAACATTCACAGAACAGGTGAAACATATTTCTGGATATGTCTGTGAAGGTGGTTCTAGAAGGTTAGCATTCAAATTAGTAGACTAAATAAAGGAAGTTTACCTTCGCCCATGTGGTGGGCGTCATTGTATATGCTGAATGCCCAAGTCCGGTAACAAAGGGGAGAGAAGGAAGATGATGATGATGATGATGATGATGATGATGATGATGATGATGATGATTTGCATCTTCTTGAGCTGGCACACTTATCTTCTGTTCTTAGACATCAGGAGTCCAGTTCTTAAGACTTCAGCCTCAGGTGAAGCATCCCACCAGGGCCATTCCATGACAAGATTCTCAGGCTTCTGGCCTCAGCCTCAGCGTCTCACCATTGGCTTCCTGATTCTCAGGACTGTTGACTTGGACTGAATTACACTCTGGCTTTTCTGGATCTCTGGTTTGTAGACAACCTATTGTGGGAGAACTCAGTCTCCAAAATCATCTGAGCCATCCCCTTGTGTCTATCTGTCCATCCATCTATCTATTATATATATATATATATATATATATATATATATATATATATATATATATATATATCATCTATATATCAACTATCTCTATCTATCTACCTATCCTCTAGCTTCCTAAATATTTAGCTTACTACCTAGTACATATCTATTTTTAGCTATAGCTCACCTGTCTATGTCTATTTCTATCTCTGTAGTTATAGATATAGAACTGGTTCTATTTCTCAAGAGAACTATTACTAACAGACTGGGTAATGGCATAATAAAATACGTGTGTGTGTGTGTTCATATTTGTGTGTATTTGTGTATGTGTGTGCATGTACATGTGTGCATGTGTGTGTAAGCCAAAGGTTGATGTCAGATGTCATCCTCTGTCACCTTCAACCTCATTTTTTGAGACACTGTCTCTCACTAAATCCAGCACCCACCAATTGGATAGACTGGCTGGCCAGTGAACCTGGGGATCCATCTACCTCATCCCCTACAACTCTAGATCTGTATATGTGCACAGCCACAATAAGCTTTTAACGCAGGTGCTGAAGATCTGAACTCATGTCCTCACACTTACATGGCCAGCAAATTACTAACTGAGCTACCTCTGGAGCCCCTTGTTCTTTTCTCACAGGTATGGAGGACCAATGGGCAAGCGAGAAGAGTGCACGGAGATTTTACAGACTGTTCTCTGGCCGTGGTGCTTTGGCCAAGCATCTCAGCCTTTCTTTACCTGCATGAGAACAGTCAAGTCTGCGCTGTCGGCCCCAATGGACTACTGAAGCTGTGCATGGACATGAACAGGCTTTGGCAGCTACGGGACACAGTCATAATTCCATCTAATGTTGCAATGAAAAGCGAACGTGGCTGACACTTATGTTTTCCATGGAAATCTGTATAATCCTCTGACCTATGTCCCAAAGCATAGAGAGAAAATGGAGAATGAAGCGCACAGGAGCCGGTACCCCGAGAGGAATGTGTTCATCCCGTTGCTTTCCAAACGGAACCCTGTCCTCTTGTCTGTGTGGTGCATGATCGCCGTCCCATAATACGAACTGATGCACAGCTGAGCAGAGATTTGTTTTGTTTTCATTTTCGCAAACCCTCTTATGACCACAGAGGGGATAACTAAATTAATGCCATATGCCTGTGAAATCTCTCTGACAGCTTTTATTGTAATGGAAGATGACAACGGTTATCAGAGCAGAAGAAACATGCTTGAGAAAAAGTAAATAGCAAACACCTTTTGGGAAACAGGGCACCTTCTGTGACCTTGGCAGCTGCCTGGCTCTCTAGAGTGTGGCGACCAGACTTGGGTGATGATAGTCTAATCAGGATTTCCTCTTGCTTGAAAAAGTGTGCCTTCTCCCTCTCCCTGGGTTGTGCAGAATTTTAAATGTCACAGTAATCACATCTTCCCCTAGGATAACATGAAATATCACTAGAGCTTAATGGAGATGAACAAATGATCGAATTTAGTTGCTAGTGATATATTAAGTTAGAGGAATCAGATCTAGCCCACAAGCTGTACAACCTCTGAATTTTGTTAACACAAATAGGAAATCAAGTGATAAAAATCTAGTGTTTCTGAGTCCCTTACCATACATACAGTCCTGTTCCAAGTACTTTACACCTATCATTTAAACCCAACAGTCCTTCAGGGGAGCATTACCATCCCCATTTAACAGATCAGTTCAAATGACAAATTTGTTGACCTACACAAAGCCATGTGATTTGTGGGTACGTAACTGACTATCCCTCATGAAAGCCATATGTGCTTGGCAAAGTTACATAAGTGCTCTAAGCCTCATTGGCAGGAAGCAAATAACATCTTAAGATGGCAGAGGGTTGCATTAAGTAGATTACGTGCAGCACATTGGTTTAGTGCTTGCTATATATTAATTGCATGCTACATTATTCAGAGTTCTCCAGAGAACCAAAAGAAAAGGGAAAAGAAAGAAAGAAGAGTGTATATGTAGAGAGGAGTGGGCTGATAAGCTAGGTAGATAGAAGACAGATAGACAGGCAGACAGATAGTAATGATGAAAATATAAATATATGAATAACTATGAAGATAGGCAAGCAGATAGATACATATATACATGAGCAGATACATAAATAAAAGGTAAACAATACATAGAAAATACTTACAAAGATTTATTGTAAGAATTGGCTTGTGTGGTGTACTGGCTAGTTTTATGTCAATTTGATACAGGCTAGAATCATCAGAGAGGAAGAAGCCTCATATGAGAAGATGCCTCCTTAAGATCAGGCTGTAGACAAGCCCAGAGCGCATTTCCTTAATTAGAGCTTGGTAAGAGAGAGCCTAGCCCACTATAAGTGGTGCCATCCCTGGGCTGGCGGTCCTGGGTTCTATGAGAAAGCAGGCTGAGCAAACCATGGGAAGCAAGCCAGTAAGCAGCACCCCTCCATGGCCTCTTCATCAGCTCCTGCCTCCAGGTTCCTGCCCTGTTTGAATTCTTTTCCAGACTTCCTTCAATGATGAACTATGATATGGAAGCGCAAGCCAAATAAACCCTTTCTTCCCCAAGCTGCTTTGGTCATGGTGTTTCATCACAGCAACAGTAACCCTAAATAAGACGTGTGATTATGGGGGCTGAGGATCCTGCAGATACTTTATCTTCAAGCTGGAGACCCCGGAGAGCTGTTGGGGTAGGTCTAGTATCTGGAATCTGAAAGCCAAAGAATAGAAAAGTTAAGTCAAAGAGCAGCAGAAGAAGAATGTCTCAACTAAACAACTGTGCAGCAAGAAAGAGCTCTTTTCAATCCCACCTTGCCTTCTATCCAGGCTTCAGTAGATCAGGCCTTTGTGACTTGGAAGGGCAGTCCCTTTAACCAATTCTACCCATTCAGTGTTACTCGTACCCAGAAACTCCCCCCGACACACACACACACAACACAATATGGGTTTAATGACATGTGTGAGCACCCTAAAGCCAAACCTGCTTGACACATAAAGTTAACCATTCCACCACAGGGCACTTTGTTAACCATGTCACTATTACTGTAGATTTGGCATTCTGTAAAGCATTTTTCACATTGTCTCAAAACCTAGATCAACCATCAGTATAATAATGGTAATGAAACCAAAGGCAAAACTGATTTTTCTGCCTCTACAAAAAAAAAATTTTTTTGATTAGTTCTTTGGGAATTTTGTGCACTGAGTTTTGATCGTATTCAGTCTCCTTCTCCTAACTATTCCAAGATCCACACCATCTTCCCTTCCCACCCAACTTTTTGTCTTTTTGCTTTTTCCCTATCAAGACCAACTTGTGCTGCCCAAATATTCTCCGATGTGTCATCTTCCAGCAATTCACAGCAGCAGTTATACCAGGGAGACAATTTTCTCAAAACTCTTGGAAAAAGTTAAATGTTAATTCAGATAGGGGGAGGCCACATGCTGATCCCTACATCAAAAAGTAAATACATATGGGTAGAGGTGGATTGGTGGTTAAGAGCACTGGCTGCTCTTTCAGAGAACCTGGGTTTGATTCCCAGCATATACATGGCAACTCACAACCATCTGGAATTCCAGTTCCAGCTGAAACAATGTCCTTGTCTGTACTCAGTTGTCATTGCACACACATGGCACATAAACATATATGTATGCAAAATGCCCCATACATAAAATAAATAATAAGTAGTATTTTAATATAACTAAATTAATGCCGAACAAACAGCTTCTTGCTAGTCCGTTAGGCTAGGCCTGTTAGAAAAAAAATCATAGATTCAGCTCAGATCACATATCCTTGGCATGGACATGTTAGAGACTCCACATCAAACTACATAACAAGAGAAAATTAACTCAGATATAAAGGCAAGAAGATCACACACACCACAATGTTCCATATTTTCCTTGACTCCAACTTGTATCTCTTTTACTAGGGTATTCAGTTTTTTCTATCTATGATCAATGATGAGGTTGAAAGAACTGAACTCCAAATGCAGCACTACCAGGTATTAGCCATGTTACCTTGAGCCAAATACTCATCTCTCTGTTCAGGGACCTTCTCCCATGGTCTCATGAAGCCAATGGAACCAAGTTAGTGTCAAAGTTAAGAAAAGTACCTAACTGTGCCTGGTAGCTAATAAGTCCTCCACACCTGCAACCTTCTTTCCCACTCTCTATTCCCTGCCTCGATGAAAGAAAAGCAGTCTCTTCTTAAATAGGTACTGATTGGGAAAGACTGAAAGATGGTGTCCATACCTCTCCATAGAAGGAGAGTGCTGGAATGGGAAGGCCTGTGGGAAGCATCAAATCTCCTTGACAGGACTGCACCAAGTTTCCTTAGGAACGTGGGGTAAGGAAGTACATTCAGGTAAGACGTCCACCCTGGTCCATCTCTCCAGACATTTGCTATAAATTGAGATTTTAGTGATACCATTTATCTACATGCTTCTTCAAACAATTGCTCATGATTTAAACAACAATGAATTAATGTCCCCCCAAAAAGAACTGAAGTAGCTAGGGAAAAGTGCCTTTTTATAGTGGACACCATGAATAAACGTTCACAATAAAGGAATGTGTGGAAACAAAACCTCTAACTGCAGTTTTAGCTAATATAAATACAGGAAATGAGTTTTCAAGAATTAATAGTTTCACTGCATACTAAGACTTTTCAAAATGAATCATATTAGGAGAGGTTCGAGTAACTTGAATAAGTCAAAGCATGTAGGTCTGTGAAGGAAGGAGTGTGTAAGGAAAAATACACCCTTACTAAGTGGAGAAAATACACAATAACTCAGTTTTAAAGGATTCAAGATATTCAGATCAAAGGAATACCAGAGTGGTGCAAAGTGATGGATTTAGGGCTAAATAATGAATTCCCAACTTAGGGAAGAGGAAGAAAATGATGAACTGACTTTATTTGTGGGGGAGTGCATGTTCTTTGGATACAAAGCTATAGAGTAATTCACAACCGCCTGTTGCCTTCTGTCAGTCCATGGATATCTCAAGAAACTGTTGTACATGCCCAAATACCACCATTTTTATTTCTCTTTTTATCTTTTGGTGTGTGGAGGTAGGGGGTGCTCACCCATAAAGGCACAAGTGGAGACAATAAGTTGATATCAGAATGTCTTCTTCAGTGACTTTGCTGCCTTTTTTTTTTTTTTTTTTTTTTTTTTTTAGTTCACTGTTACTGCTGGATGGGCTGGACCGATGGGATTCACCTTCCCAGCCCCCAGTGCCGGGATTACAGACACACAGCCTAGCTGGGACCTGAGCACTGGGGATCTGAACCTGGGTCCTCATGCTTCTGCAGCAAGCACGTTACCCACAGGACCATCTCCCCAAATTCCCCTCTCCTTTTCTTTCTTCATTCTTCTTCCCTCAGATTCACTTGCTCATTTTTACAGATGTCAAAAAAAGGTCAGGAAACTTCAAAATGGATCCAAAATAAAAAGAGCATATTCATCACATCAAAAGAGACCGAAAAAGGGCTCTTGTGAGGCACAGGACGAATACACTGATGTCCGGAATCGCCTTATGCAGATTGAGTGCTTTGAAAATTGGTTACAGACCTCCAGTGAAGCCTCTGCCTCCCTCAGGAGTGTATTATTGCTATCACTGATGCTTAGGGAGTGATGAATCTGCCCTCCAATTGGCTGCTCAAAAAGTAGGCAGCACACTCACTCCCTGAGAGGATGGTGTACAGAAAGGGACTAGACACAAGCATGCATAGGCAGAGATCTTGCTGAGGAGACGACTTCTTCCATGAGAGGTGGCCAGGCTTCGGAAGGAGTCAAAGAGACTTGAGCTGCTAAGAATTATGCACAGCCAAACGCGTGCTGAGGTGCCCTTCCTGCATGCTCTCTGAAGATACTGCTTGCTGTGGTGTTGTTTTTTTCTTTTCTTTTCTTTTCTTTTCTTTTAAATAATTCCAGAACTCTATGGAAACTGTCAGAAATCATAACAAGTCACAGATCTTGTGAGCCAGTACACACCTGGCTGGTCTCAGAGACTGACGATCCAAGAGCTGGCCCCTTGTCCTTCCAGGAAAGGATTGAGAAAATACAGGTCATACCATTGACAAAGCCGCCTCCCTAGGGATGAGGCTCTAATGAAAACACATGGAATTCCCTCCAGAGGAAGCTGTCAAGAACCTGAAGGAGGGGGCAGGAGTATCAGACGAGGACAGACAGCACAAGAAAAATAAGTCCCCGCCTTCCAGAACTGTCAATCAAGGATTTAGAGGGATTTAGAGAGAAAACACCGAAGAGGAAATCAACCTTTCCTATCATGTTTATAGCAGCCAAACCTAAGATTTAAAGATGCTGGCTATGACATAACAGCCCAGAAAGATTAAATCAGAGCAGCCTCAGTATTAAGTGTGCCAGATGCTGGGCTGAGCTCCACCATCACTATCTTGTTTCATCTTTCTGACGTCTGTGATGGGTATGGTTATCATCGCCCCCTGGACAGGTGTGGAAACTGAGGCTTTGAGCTTATGCAACTGTAAGACCAAGCAACCCAGCATTAAAACCACAGCTGGATGTTGCCTCTGTGATGAAGACATTTAACCCACCATGAGCATCCGGTAAACAATAATTAATGATAGCTCATGTTGTTCAGGCCAGATAGAAGCATGGCTGGATTAACAGAGAGCTGAGTCTGAGCTGTTATGTAATGTGGTGTATGTTACTTGATGTATCTGTGTTACGTTATCTTCATCAGAAAGGAGGGGCTTAGATTAGATGTTGTCTGGGTAAAGGATGCGGAGAATAAGTCATATAGTGAGCCAACAATTCAAAGCCATGCATCACGTCTAAACCAGAATCCCCGCTGTCCACTCTCACTTCAGTCCACGCTCCAACTGTCTGAAGTTGCTTCTCTCCTCCTCGAACAGAGATGCATGGAGACTGGAAAGACACAAAACTTCCACTCTACAGTCCCCTGTGGCTTGGCTGGGAAGGGCTCTGCCGTAAATAGAATGGCCCTTCAGCACAGCCACTATTACATGCGCACTTACCTCGTGATCTTATTGGTCCAGTCAAAAACACTGTGCCCACTCCTGACTTGAAAGGACCCACAAAGGGTTTTTCTCTTTGCTCAGCTCTATGGCTCTTTCCTAGCAATTGGAATACAGAGACATTTTCCACCAAAAACGACCACATAATGACAGGAAAAAACTGTTACAATGTGCCTGGAGTGAAACCATCATCTCCAGTGTTTTCAGACATTTCCTTTGCTTTCTTTCTAAAAAGAATCCTCTCTTTTTCCTTTAAAGGCATTAAGTAGAAGTGGTTGGTCAGAATTCATTGGACCACAGATTACTTTTATATCCATTCTTAACCTTACCCATTTTTCATATTTACTCAGGAGCCATCTGCTCTCAGACCTACTCAACCTTCTCATCTATCCAGACTCTCAAAGCCTGTCTCCTCTGAGAGTGTGTCTTCAAGTTCTGTGGGTAGACACCGGCGCAATCCACAGGAGTGAATCCTATACAGGCCGAACTCCATTTCTTCCCTGTGCATTTTTGTTTGTTTGTTTGATTGATTTGTTTTTTTATTTTTATTTTGTTTTGTTTTTTATTACTCAGCTGGGAGCCTGAATCCAGGTAGCTATCCAACAAATACTTGGTAAACAATCTGAGAGTGAGCCTCAAAATATCCAGGAAAGCGCTAATAGACTAAGTGAAAATATATTATGATGAATACATTTTTAATAGAGGTTATCAAGCTGTCTACAAACAGTAATTACAGTGATGACCATATTTCCTTTTGAAGTTTCATGAAATATGTGCCCTGAACAACCTGTATGTATAGAAAAGCCAAAGACAATTTATCTGGGAGAGGAAAAGATAGATTTTTTTTTTGAAAATCCAAACGCATTTACATCAGAGCTTACTCTTGAGTCTCACCGCAGTCCCAACAGATGGATAAAAGGATCAACCTCCCCATCTGCAAGCACCCAGGAGACGCATCACTGCCCTGGATCTGAGAGTACCGGAAGTTTTTCAGTCCAGGGTCAAATTGCGTGTCCCCATTAGAAGGAGATGGGTTAGAGAGAAAGAATGGAGGTTAGCTTACAAGATGATTATTATTGAAGATAAATCAGTACAGGGGGGTTAATGACGACTGTCACTCCTCTCTGGCTTTGGGCCGTTCCCGGGCCCTATTCAGACAAGATTCTCCCCAAGGAACAGATGCCAGAGAGGACCTATGATCTCTTCCCTGTGCACGCATTGGGAGGAGCGGCTGCAAACTGAGCTTGGGATCCTCCCCTGTACCTTAGGGGCTGTTTGACCCTGGTCACATGTCATTTTCTTGTACAGGAAAGTGGAGAAAGAACACTTCCCATGTATCATGAAAGGTAGGGACACAGTTGTTACTCTCCTTTTTTCTGGGCAGTAGATCAATAGAGAAAAACTGGCAGTGTGTTATGATTTGGGTCTTAAATGCCCCCCCCCACCAGGCTCATGTGTTAAATTCTTGGTCATCTGGTGTTATGAGGTAGGAAGGGGTGAGACAATTAGTTGATGTGACCTAGTGGGAAGTCACTGGGGACATGACCTTGAAAGTGATGCTGGAACCCCTAAGCCCTTCATCTTCCTATCATTGTTTCCTGGCCACCGTAAGTGAGCAGCCTTCTCAACTGCTTGTTCCACTGCCGTAACATTTGTCCAAAATCAACAGAGCCAGCCAACCATGAAATGAAATCTTGAGAACATGAGCCAAAGGAAACCTTTTATCCTGTGTGCTGATTGCCTCAT
The DNA here is from genome assembly GCF_007827085.1 of Peromyscus californicus insignis. Classification (NCBI taxonomy): domain Eukaryota; kingdom Metazoa; phylum Chordata; class Mammalia; order Rodentia; family Cricetidae; genus Peromyscus; species Peromyscus californicus. The sequence continues at coordinate 32,177,434 of NW_026294551.1, forward strand.
GTATTTTGTCACAGTGACAGAAAACTGACTGAAAGAGAGAAACTTACTAAAACTGGAAGAAATTGGCCAGACTTCAAACAGGAGAAGTGTTAGTGTTGAGATAAACTGGTTTTTGAATGGAACCACAGAGGCAAGAATCCTCAAAGACACCACAGAACTCATTCAAGTCACTGGCTTTATCCACAAATAGTTATTAAGCATCTGTTTTATGATGAGTGCTGTCCTGAGTCCTGAGGATATGAAGAAAAACAGAATACTCTCTATACCCTCAGAAGGCTCACAAGCTACTTATCAAGACATTCATTAAATCTGCACACACACAGGGGCTAGGGATGTGGCTCAGCTGACGTGGTCCAGTACTTGCCTAGCATTCAGGAAGCCCTAAGTTCAGCCATCAACACTGCAGAAAACCTGGCATGTTGGCTGGTCCATGCCTGTGACCCCAACCTCAGGAAGCAGAGGCAAGAAGATCAGAAGTTCTAGGTCACCCTCAGCTTTGGAGTGAGTTGGAGACCAGCCTGAACTACAAGTTCAAAACAGAAAAAAAAAATGCACATGCATGTGTGGGTAACATTTTGAAAGATCTCCAGAGGAGCCTATAGGTATACAGCATCTTTTCTGCCCTGTGAAGGTGGTCTTATCAGGCAAGGGTTCATTGACACTGAGAATGGATGAAAAGCAAGGATAAGAAGGCAGATTTTTCTTTAATTTCTTTCACAGGTGATTCTTATATTCTTTTTTTTTTTTTTTTTTTTGGTTTTTCGAGACAGGGTTTCTCTGTGTAGCTTTGCGCCTTTCCTGGGACTCACTTGGTAGCCCAGGCTGGCCTCGAACTCACAGAGATCCGCCTGGCTCTGCCTCCCGAGTGCTGGGATTAAAGGCATGCGCCACCACCGCCCAGCGAATCTTATATTCTTAATATACACCAAACTCTCAAAAAAACAGATAAGAAAGAAAACATAACGTTGCTGTCTGGCCAAGGCCTCAAAATCCGTAGAAAAGTAACAAAATAAATTGTACTGATGCCAAATAGTATTATAAATAAAAGACCATAGAAATATGATGAGGAAATGGTGGTTCTGTCCCCAAAGGGAGTTAGCAAGCACACCCAGGAGGTAGTCCAACATTGCGGTTTAGGTGACAGTTTTCATGCTATCCCCCGAACTTTTACACTGTGAACGTAAGTGATACTCACAGTGCCGGCTGGTATTGTTAACAACTCAAAGCATTAATGTAATACAGTGACGCCCTCAGAAAAGAAATGGAGCTGATAAAGAAATTAACGTGTTCAAAAATAAAGGCTTCATCTGCTGACATGCTCGCATCTTCACACATGGTGAGATTTACTCAGAACTAGAAAGAATACAGCAGTCAATTTAAGTTCATAAGCAATAGTCTAGGGAAAGGTCAATGTCTCCTCTGCAACATCATGAATTAAGCAATGGACATTCCTTTGTATCCATGGCCTTTGCCAGTTTTTAAAATATATTTGTACGTGCCTTGGGGTTTCTGGTGTGGGATTATGAGGGTCTGGTATATGTATATATGTCTGTGTCTGTGTGTGTGTGTGTGTGTGTGTGTGTGTGTGTGTGTGTGTGTGTGTGTGTGTGTGTGTATGCCAAAGGAAGATGTCAGGTATCCTGCAGAGACCAGTCTTTCACTAAACCTGAAGCTAGATATTTTGACTAAGTTGGCTGACCAACAAGTTCCTGGGATCCTCCTATTTCTACCCCTCATGCTGGTTTACAGGCACACATGGCCATATTTGGCTTTTTTGTTTTCTGAGAAAAAAAAAAGTGGATGCAGGGGATTTGAACTCAAGTCTTTGTGCTTGCACAACAAACACTCTTACCCACTGAGCCAACTCTCTGCCTTCCTTCAATGTACCTTTGCATAGAAATTTCATTGTTTCTTCCCAACAAGTCCTAAAAACAAAGGTTGCAGATCTTTCATCCCCATTGCATGGAGAAGAGGATAAGGCTTGGTTGGGGGGAGGGTAGGTTATTTCTATAGTCATCTGGCTGAAGCATGGTAAAATGTTGGGACCTGTGTTCCAGTTTTCACCCTAACAGTCTCCTAATGCACAGGGGCAGGATTTCTCAAATTATCAGGGGCATATGAGACACCTGTGAATCAAAATGCAGAATGGGATACATGAGACTGCTAAGACAGGAGATTCTGCTTTTCCAGGTGACTCTGGGATGTCAGTGTTCCCAGGAAAAGAACGGTCTTCACAGTCAGAGGCAATCTTTGCCTATTTCCCAGGGGAAATCATTTCAAATGATTATGACAGTGGATGATCCTTCATATTTTTCAAAATACCAAATCATTGCCTTCAATGCCTTTTTCTCAGGCAGCGCCTATCTGTATCCCTTTGATGTTTCTGGATCCTGGATGTTCCCTGTCACAGTGCATCTATCACGGCTCTTTCCCTGGCTTTGGCTTCTTATGTTCCCTCTAGGAGTCTCGGTCTGTAATTTTCTGTCACTGCCCCTGTTTGGCCAGCAAACTCTGTCTTTGACTTTACAATGACAAGTTGAAGCCTTTTCCAGCATAACAACTAAGTCTTGGATTCTCTGGACAATGACTCTACAGCCAACAACTCAACATAATCCTAGCACTAATTACCCTGAGTCAGAACAGACCCCCCAGTCTCAGTGCTTGGTCCCCAAGGTTCCCCCAACTTCCTTTACCAGTCCCAAGCCCTGGGCCTTCCATGAACCTGACTAACCGGTTACCAAGTATGGGTTCTCATGATCTCCTCAGATTCAAAAATTTGCTAGAAAAGTTCTTAGAACTAAAGAAATCAGTGTTTTACTGATTCTTGTTGGCTATTAATAGATAATTATAAAGAAAACATCCTAGTCGCGGCTGAATGGAAGTGAAGAACAGAACAGCAGTGCACAGAGCTCCCATGCCCTCTGAGGACACCTGTCTGTCAGTGTTGATGTGTTTACCAACCAGAGGCTCCCCAAAAACAATTGTTTAGAGAGTTTAATGGAGGGTTTCTCACAGAGACATGAACGGGTAAACATTAACCATCAACCTCTCCCCATTCCAGGCTAGGCACTCCAGGCACTAATCTTCTTATTAGCATGTAGAAGACATTCCTGTCACTCTGGAGATCCAAGAGTTTTAGAAGTCATATGCCAGGAACCCAGGGCACAGAAATGCATACTTCATTTATGCCACCCAAAGATTTTTCACATTTTGCTTTCTTCATTATGCCTTGCCTTCTTAAGCAAAGACGGAGGCACCATGCAGCCTTCCTATGCAACAAACAGAGTTACCCTCACAGGTTACCAGCCAGTCAACAGCTATTCATTAGGTGCTTCTGTGTGCTCCACAGGCCTAGTGTTGCGGGATCACCTTCCCAGGGATGAGACTCGAGTCAGTTTGGAACAAGATCAAGATACCAGGGACTAAAACAATAGGATTTTGGTGGGTTTCAAAACACAGGACCCCAAAATGCCTTGAGCACCTTGGCATGTTGGAAGACAGCAGTGCAGGAAGTCTCCCTGACTTTCACCCTTCCCTTCTTTGAATCCATCTTAAAACACAGGAAGGATGTTTATAACCTTCCTCAGAGGAAACCCTGACCCTCATGTAGGAAGCACCTTTCCTTCACTCAGAGGTAAGGAGCATCCTTGGTTCTGAAGGGGAAGGAATGAAAGAATACAGAAGAGAATTGGAATAAACAGGCCAGACTAACTTTCCCCAATTTGTTGCCATCAGATCACGTCTTTCTTTTATATTTGTCCAAAACAATCCATCCTTTACTAAATCTAAAGTGTAATTTATAAAATACACTCAGGTGCATCTTCTTGGGAGTCTTCCTTTCCTTATGTAGGCTCCTGGACCACATAAAACTTATTAAGCATGTTTATTTAAATGGATAAGTCCGTCCTTCCTTTATCTAGACATTGCCTAGTATTACAATCACCCACCTATACACCTCATGCTCCAGGGCACTTCAAATTAAATTCAGTTTACACAGTGCCATTGAGAATTCTCATAGCTTTCTATCTTTTGCTAAGAGTGCTCTCTCTCTCTCTCTCTCTCTCTCTCTCTCTCTCTCTCTCTCTCTCTGTGTGTGTGTGTGTGTGTGTGTGTGTGTGTGTGTGTGTGTGTGTGTGCATGCGTAGCCTTGCTCATGAATGACATGAACATGGCATGCAAGAGGAAGTCAGAGGACTTTAAGTTTAAAGGAGTTGGTTCTCTTTGACTAGCGTAGGGGTCCCAGGGTTTGAACTCAGATCATCAGACTTGGTAGCAAGCACCTACAGAGACATGCTGCCAACCCTCATTTTTATACTATGCCATGACTATTGGTTCACCCATCTTCCAACAACTAGACGGTAAACTCCTTAAAAATACATACCTCCCGAGTATCTGCCACCAGTTCTAGTACATAGGAAGTACTCCGTAACTGGTGAATGAATGAATAAAGGATGGATAAATGGGTATTACAAGAACAGCCTCCCCTAACCCCAAAACAGAATAGCTCCACCTGGTGCTAAAATAGATTTGACAACCATTCTCTGAGGCTTGAAGTCAAAACCCACAGATGTTAGACAAATCAACTGGTTCAGAATAGCATAAACAGCCAAGCCGTAATAATTCTATGATGAAGAACACGCATACATTCCAGTGTGTTTCTGACAAACCCAGCCAGCACTTGAATGAAAATCAAATTCTTTTTATTGAATCCGTAATATAATAATCCAGCTCTTCAGACTTGTGGAGAGTGAAAAAGATGCTTAGGGCCCAGTTGGAGCTTAAGTTTGGCTGGTAAGTCACCTAGGAAACTATTAAAGCAATTAAACACCTCAGCCCAACCAACTAAATAAAAATCTTTTTTTTTTTTTAAAGAGCAAAGACTTGGTCTTTCAAAAGTGAACAGTGTGTGATTAGAATGGCAAACAAGGTTGGGAACTGCTCTGGGGTCTTCTTCAGAAACTCTGCCTCCAGGGAGCCACTGTAGAGATTCAGGTGGATACAGGAAAATGTGGTTCCCTTCAAAGGGACAGCAACTGACAGCAAGTGTTTGGCCTCACAAAGCCCAAGGGGGGAAGAAAGGATGGCCTCCACAATTCAATGCAAGTGTATGGCTTTTACCAAGGTACAATAGGGAAGCCATCTTGATTGCTTTCAAAATTCCAGGCTTAGACAGGGAAGAGCATTGAGGGGGAAGGCAAAACAGGATTGGAGATGCCAAACCCTGGAGAGGAAGTATCTGTTGATTTGAGTGGGTCATGGCTGCTCGTCCATGCCACATTGAACTAATAGTAGTGCTTAGATACATACCACAGTCTCAGTTTTGACAAGACAGACTCAACCAAGGCTACAAAATCATCAAGACTTTGAAATGGGGTGGGGGGGGGAAGTCACTAGAGATAGATCCTGTATATTTTCTTTATATATTATAATTGCACAGGTGATTTCAGAGGTCACTCATGATTTGCTGCAATTGCTTAAAACAAACCAATCTTTAACACAAAATTGATTCACAAATTCATCCAACATAAAATCAAATGGAAAGCCCATCTTCCCAGCACCCAGAATTCCTGCTTTGAGGTGGATGGTCTCCAGAGGCATCTATGGCACACGCCATTAATTCCAGCACTTGGGAGGCAGAGGCAAGTGGATCTTTGTGAGTTGAGACTAGCCTGGTCTAGAGAGTTCCGAGACAACCAGGGCTACACAGAGAAACCCTGTCTTGGAAAAAAATCCATTCCTAAATAAACTAAAAAATACTGTTCAAAGACCAATGTGGATCATGTTCCATCCAGGACATGAAGTGCATGGAGGTAGTGTTGCTAATGCCAGCATCTGCCCCATGTTTCCAACTGGAAAGCAAGCATTCCCCAACCAGGCTCTACCCATGGCCTCTCTGGAGCACTGTAAAAACTGAGACATGGCCTTTCCATGCCAGAGGGAGGACTAGACATGCCCCTTTAATACAACTAAGATTAATTTATAGACATATTTAATTTAAAAAATTTCAAGGAAAATAAAGAGAGAGACTTGGAGACATTTGTGGATCTGAGCATGGTGCATACAGCTAACATCCTATCCATGCCAATGGCCATTTGCTGTGCTGTTTTGGATCGGCATCTGCTGCTGGTTAGCAAAAATTCCATTCACAGCTGTCCAGATGAATCAAATATCCAATTAGCTTTTTTCCCCTTCTGTGACAGGACTCTGCCCAGAAGGAAATTTTAAAACAGAAAGCATAATAGAACAGAGTTTTATACATTTTCTTGCTGAAAACATTATTCTGTAAACCCTTGAGTGTTTTAGAAAAAAATTACAGAGAATTATCAAAATCTTCCAACAATGTCTTTTCCCCACATGCAGTGAAGTTCAGATTTTCCATTCATTATGTTTGCTTTCCTGATAAAAAGCTTTGGTCTGTTTTTTTTCTTGTTCCTCAATTCTAAAAGCCACCAACATTGTAAGCTTGCCATCTACTACAAATGGAAGCTGGAGAGACTCCTTGACCAAAAAAAAAAAAAAAGCCATCTCCTGTCTCCAATGGAAACTTCCAAGGTGACAGTCAACTGAGCTCGGCCCAATCCATTGATGTCCCTTAGTGATGAGAGCCAGAGTGAATTTTAAAGGGTGTATTAAGGAACTCCAAAAATAACTAGGATTTGAACTCACAAAAGCCTCGGAGGCCGAGCCCAGGAACGTGATGGATGTGCCTCAACAGTTTTAAATCCTTTAAAGGTTTCCTATTTCACTCAGAACGACACTGCTTGAGCCCAGCACTACCTGGCCCTCCTCTCAAGCCGCATGCACCTTTCTTCCCTTGGCTCCCACACCCAGACACACTAACCTATTTCAAACCCTCTCTTTCAGTGAGCCGACATCCTTTTCTCTGTAGCCCTTACCAGGGTGTGGGATTCTGTCTACCATACTTTCAATTTTGTCTATCATTAAAGGTAATTAGAGCTTAATTAATTTCCTGGGATTCATCACAGGCTCATTCTTAGCACAGTGCCTTCTCTTTAGACATCTATGAAAAGAGGTAACTTATGGAAGGCTCCCTCAATTCGGGGTGTGGCCTCACCCTGTTCTGTGGTGGAGCAGGTAGGCCTTGTTCTCTCTTCCTTAGGAAAAGGGAGCAAACACTTCCAACAGGGCAGTCACAGCCACACGGTAACTCACAAAGCATTTGCTTGGGCTTTTACCCTATAGCTTTCCCCCTTCTAAAGGGGAAAATGAACACAAAACACAGAGTTGTTATTTCTTCTAGGTGGCCTAAGATCACCAGTTGCTAAGGAGCAAAAGGACTCTGATGTAGGTTCTAATGTCCTGGTTCTTCCTACCAGCCTTCCTCCTTGTCCCATAATTCTCCCTGTCTTGAAGTCAACTACCTCCTGCCAAAGTCTGGAGATGATTTTTTTGGAAGAATCTGCCCTAAAGGAGAAATAATACAGTTTTTTTTTTTCAAATTTGATTGAATGTGCAGCTAATTCAGCTTGCAAAAGGAAATGTGTTTCCAGAGTTCATTTTTAACAATTAACAAATGTGATGCATATATTAAAAACAAAACAATTACTTAAAAATGACCGTGAAGAGAAGTAACAAAGCTCCCTCTCTCCCTCCCTCTCCCTTCTCTCTCCCTCTCCCTCTCTCTCTTCCTCTCTCTCTGGAGTACTGCTCTATCCATCTTAATAAGGACAGTTGCAGGAACGAGACACATCTGTATTTTCTTCTGCCTCCAGAGACAGTTTTACATATGCTTTGCTTAATGGAAGTTCCCCCATGGTCAAAATTATTTTCCATTCACTGTCACATCCCCGTGCCAGAGTTGATTTTTCTGACAAGCTTCGCCTGCCGTTAACACTGCAGCCCAGATGTTTCCATGGCAGCACATAAGCCAGGGCTGCAGAACCAACCATCCTCTCCACAGCCACGCTGGTATTTAAAGTGATAATTGCAAGAGCAAGTTTTCCAATCACTTAGGCTTCCATGTCTTTTTTGCATGGTGAATGTATCATTCTATATATAAACAAAAATATCTATTCTAAATTATTGTTTGGTTGTTTATTTTCATGCAATAAAGGTTAAAATTAAGAAAGAGGAGAAAAAAGACAGAGGAAGAAGACGGGAGAGAAGGGGAGAGGAGGGAGAGCTCCTGATAGACGAGAGGAAGGGGAGTGAAAGAGGCGGTTACTACTGCTTTTGTTATTAATGAAAATAAATTTAAAGATCTAATTCCTTTCTCAATATTAAGATAATTACAGCATTTCTCATTCCCATCAGCTTTCAATTCTCCTCTCAGCATGCCTAGGAAATTTGAACATATTCCAGGGAAGAAAGGCAATCAAGAAGTAACTGCCAAGGTCACCCAGGAGGAAACGTTCACAGCAAAGACAGGGAGAGCGAGATAAGTCTCCTTTGGACATCTGCTCCCTCTGCATTTGCCTCCTCAGCAGTTTTCTGTCACTGTCAAATGTTCACACGGAGAGCCGGGCGGCGAGTGCAACAAGGCTGAGCAAGTGTGAATCCAGATAACTGTTGCTATCAATGCGACTTGCAGGAAACTCGTCTGAAGCATACCTCATGATGACGTTTGAAGTCCTCATTCTGTTGCAGGGTAATTAGCCTAAATGGCAATTGATTTACATAAAGGTTGGGGTTGCAATTGCATCGTGAAATTCTTTTCCTGTCCTTCATTCTTCAGCGTTGTTTGTAGTACCAAGAACATTTTACTTTTAACTTGTTCAATATAACTAATAGAAACAAGGGGTTGAGGATTTAGCTCAGTGGTAGAGCACTTGCCTAGCAAGCGCAAGGCCCTGGGTTTGGTCCTCAGCTCCGAAAAAAAAGAGAGAGAGAGAGAGAGAAACAGATTTGCGGGACAGACAGACAGACACACACACACACACACACACACACACACACACACACACACACACACACACAGGTGAAATGGTGCCAGAATCAGCTCAAAATCTAAAGCTCCCTCTACCCCACCCTACACTCTCTTCATCATAACTCAAATTTCTATTCTTCTCCCACCAACTTAGCCCTTTCCAGTCACCCACAGGCTCTCCTGATCTCAGAGAATATACATGTGTGTGTGTGTGTGTGTGTGTATGCATTCCTACCCACAAGCATGATAACGTAGATGCCAGAGAGTCTAAGAAGAACAAGAGAAATCTGCCTTACATAGGTTCTGTTCCTTGTAGTAAGAGGATATGTATTGATGATCTCATTTAATTTCTCAATAATCTAGCCAATGTTGTTGACATTGCACGTAGTTTTGTAGAAAAAGAAATCAAAGTGACTTCTTTGGGATGATACAGATGCTGGTAAGTGATGAAAATCAGTCAGAAACACACATGCCGAATCCCACTTTCTCACCGTGGTAAGTGGAAAAAAAGTCTTGAGAATGGAATTACAAATAGCACTAACTAGAAAGGGACAGAAAGGGTGTAACAGATCTGATTTATTTCCAATGAATATTTTATCCACTATGGTCCTGTCACTTCACTGCCATGTGTGATTCCATTGGAGGCAGAAATTCTTGATCCTTTCCTACCCATAATGCATTTGGGAGTGTGTACAGACTTCCAAGCTATTTAGTGTTGGAAGTATATTCTTCTAGCACATCTACAGGGACATGGGCACACAGGCAAGGAAGGCCATCCAATAATCATCTCTGGAATGTGTTAGGGAGAAAACTCCACCCTGTCATTGTGCTACCTCGGCTGGATACTGTCATTCTCCAGGCACTGGAAGCTGTACTGGGCTGTGGGAAGAAGTTTGGCTACTGTAGTTGAGAATAAGGTAGACTGACCAGATGATGCACTCTTTAATTCTTTCTCCTCTTGCACAAGGAGTCTGTTTTAAAGCTTAGAACACTTGTTCTGCTTTTCCTTCCAAAGAAAACATAGTGCTGGAGAGATGGCCCAGCAGTTAAGAGCAATGGCTGCTCTTCCAAAGGACCTGGGTTCAATTCCCAGCGTGGTAGCTTATAATTGCAACTCCAATCCCAGAGTTCTGACCTCCACAGGCACCGCATACACATGGTACACATACATACATGCAGGGAAAATACCCATACCAATAAATAATAAATAATTTTTTTAAAAAAATAAGAAAGAAAACACAGTTGATTCTTGGTCTGGTGCCACTTTTTACTCCTTTAAGAGCTCGGTCCTCTTCCTGATTGAGTTGGATGACCTTGCTGTATACTCCAGTGTCTTACTCTCCATAACTCCCATCAGCACACAGCACTAAGTCAACAGCAATACCTTTCTTATCCTTTTCATGAAGAGCTTGTCACAGAAAATGAATATGTCACCGTTACTATATTCACATCATTTAGGAAAGTAACTGATGATAATAGCCATTGAGTGTTTGGAGAACAGGTGGGTCGTAGAGGGCTGAAGCCAACCTTGAATGATGTTTTCAAACTCAAAATCATTGAAAATGACCTTTCACACACAGAAAAATTAGCTCCGTTTTCCATGAGGTTCTTATGAGGAAAAAAAATGGAACCAGTAGATATTAAAACCAGACACACAGACACATCTTAATATACTATTATATAATATAGAATAAGAATGAATTTCTGTCAATTATACACAGGTCCAAATGGAACAGCCTTTCTTGTACCTAATGACAGGTATTCAAGGAAAAGCTGCTAGAGTGTATATGGGAGGCTCTGGGTGATGTTCTGTCATCTTCCAGCCTCTCCTGTTTCTACTTGCAATATGTCAGCAGACTTCAGAATGCATTTGGAAGGAACCCCTTTATGTCTCCCTCCCCTCCTTTGTCTCTTTAGTAGTTTTACTCTGTTGTATATAGAGATAGATTTTTTTGATACATATTATAAAAGCCTGTAGCACTACTTGAAAACAGGGCTTCATTTCTGAAATCATGTGTGGAAAATCTTAGCCACTGTCTCTACAGAATGCCTCTTAGCCACATTTCTCTTCCCCTTCTTTTCAAGACTCTGGCTACATGCACACTAGCCAGTTCTACCACACCTGCCTGCCCATGCTCTTAATCTTCTTGTATTGTTCTGGGTATTTTCTTCTGATCTTTCAGTCTTCTGGTTTCCTCTTTAGCTATGGCTAATTTGTTATGAAACGATTTAGCTTAATTTTAGTTCCTGTATTTGGTTAGTTCAATGTGGGTTTTTGTTATTATTGTTTATTCTTTTTCATAGACTCCAATCCTCCACTGAAATTCTCTATTTTGTCACCTAATTTTCTCAACACATTAATTATAAAATTCAAGTCTTAAAAACTCCAAGAACCTTGGAGTTTACATCTGTGGTCTGATATCCATACATACATACATACATACATGTGTGTTCATGTGTGTGTGTGTATGTGCATTGTGGTGTTTGGTTAAGCCTCATCATTTTGTCTACCTGTTTTTGTTTGTTTTACTTTGTTTTGTTGAAGTCTAAATACTGTGTTTGAAAAATTATATCTAACTTGGTGCTATAAAAATTTGCTTTGCCATACAGAGAAACCCTGTCTTGAAAACATTTTTTAAAAATTTGATTTTAGTTGAGACCACAGTTATGATAGAATATAACCCTGATCCTCTTAAGTCTTTATAGCTGGGCATTGGACTTTCCAAGAGCTATGATTACTCTACTTTTTTCTATACCTACTTCCAACTTGTAGTTCTGCGAGGATCTGAAAAGAAAGCCTCAGAGTATTTATTTACTAGGGCCAGTCCTCTTCGTTAGGCTTGAAACTCGAATTTCGACATTATCTCCCCCATAGAAATAAAATGAAAATTTTAATTATTTTTTTCAGCAGCCAAGTGACATCAACTGTGCTCAACTCTATGAACTTTCTTTTCTATAGATCTTTTCTCAAGCACTTGTGTCTTCGGTAGCCCTCTAATGCCATTACAGTTACACACACACACACACACACACAATCACATGTATGCACACAGAAAGAGAAAAAGGGAGGACGGAAGGAAGAAAGAGAGAGATTTATCTTTAAAGTGTCTCATGGAACATTTCATATACAAACCACACATACAAAGTCAAGGATGGTGGCAGACAATAGTAATCCCAGTATTTGAATGACCTTGGCAACAAGATTATAAATGTGAGGCTAACGTGGGCTATCTAGCAAGACTCTGTTTTAAAAATAGCAGCAATATGGTCAACCACAACACTCTTCCCGCTCACATCAATCTCATAATGAAAAGTGAAGAGGTCTTCAAAGTCTCAACGGTCGCAAGATTGCTCAAAGTTGAAGTCCAAAGTCTCTTCAGAGACTTACTCTCTAAGCATCAGAACACAATGGTGTGCAGCATACATTCTAATCCCAAAAGGGAAGAATAGGAGACCATCAAGGAAGCATTGGACCAAAACATGAAGAAAATTCAGCAGAATAAATATTCAATCCTCAAGGTACAGATCTGGAACCCAGGGCATCAGTGGCATGGTGTGAGCCCCAAAGGGGTTAGACAACTTGTGCCTTTGGCCTTTCTGTCTAAAGACCATATAGCTATGTTTGTGGATTGGCTTCATTCATTGCCCACGGCTTTCCTTGGCTAACAGCCCACATCCCTGGGTCTCTAACTTCCTGGAACATTGTTATGGTTTGAATGCAAAATATCCTCCATAAATCATGCATTTAAAAATGTGTTCCAGTCATTTAGAATATAAGAGATATTTTCATAATAGTATATTGCCACAATCAAACATTACACTGTTCTTTATATCAACCAAACATTTAAATTACCTCTAATCTGTTGGAATTGAAATTTTCATTGAAATAATTAATTGTTGTAATTCATATCCCATTTTCACATGCACTTTGATTATTTATTTTTATCTTCTTTTCCTTTCTTATGCTATATTATTTTCAGAAATTTTACTCTATTTTTGGTTTTCTATCACACACTATCCAAGCTACAGGGAAGAGTGAAATCACAGTTGTTCTGTAATTAAGAGACGTGAGTTTATGATCAGGATTTATTTTTACTGAGCTTCACTATGAGTCTGGAAATCTTTTTGTAAGTTTCACTCATAGTATTATATTTTACTCATCATTAAAATCTTTCTCTTAAAAAAAATGGTTCCCAGCTGGTGGGACTGTTTTGGGAGGACCTAAAATCTTTAGGAGATGAGGCATAGCTGGAGAAAGTGGGTTCCTGGAGTGGAAGCCTCATGTGGGCTAGCTCTCACCCCAGTCCTAGCCTGGGTTCTTTCTCATCTTTCTTATCCACAGAGATGTGAACAAATAGCCTCCCACTCCTACTGCCACGGACCTAACAGCTTCAGTCTCTCTGCCCTCAAGCTCATGTGAAATATTTTACTAGGGGGAACCCTGAAGACAAGGATAATAAAGGAAACGATTGAAATGATTTGTGCCAAAGGTAACAATGGCTTGATTCAGGACAATGGATACAAGAAAAGCAGAGAAGGCAAGGGTTCAAACACACTTCATGTTTTGTGAGAGATGAATAATAGCAAGGAAAGAAGTATGTCTTCACATTGTTCTCTATAGTTTTAGGAACATTTTATAGCAATTTCACACAAGTAAATACTTTGAGTTTGCTCTGAATCTGCATAATGGCATTAATAGAACTGTAAAAATCCTAATAAACTACAATAATTTATATTTTTATTTAAGAGATATTTAATGAATATTAAATGAAGCAAAGAGTAAGCAATTTGTACTGGTTGACTCATTACAAAATTTTATGACAGGACCATTTAAACTCATGAGTCCATCAGTTTGTTACTAGATATATAAATACTAATGTCCTCTTTTAATTAAAATGTTATATGCCATTAAAATTTCAAATTACATCCAAGTTTACTCATGAATTAAGTAAAATGTTAAAAAGTTTGGAAGGAATGAAAAATAGATCCATATATCTAGGAAAAAAATCAAGAAATTTTGGTCATGTATACTTGTTACGTATTATATATAAAAGAAATATTGCACAAAATGAATGTCAGATGAATTCAAGATCTAAACCTTCAGTCATATTAAGATAATAAACACCTAGAGGTCTGCACACATTGTGAAAACAAAGGACAAGGGCTGGGGATGCAGCTCACTGATGGAGCACTGGACCAGCACAGGCAAAGCTCTGGGGTTTATCCCCAGCAAAGTAAACAAGAAAACCAAATAACAAACTCATCTACTGTGGTGATATATTGTGTACCCTAATAAAGCTTGCCTGAGGATCAGAGGACAGAGCCAGCCACTGGATTAGACATAGAGGTCAGGCAATGGTGGCACACACCCTTAAGCCTATCACTTGGGAGGCAGAGATCCATCTGGATTTCTGCGAGTTCAAGGCCACACTGGAAACAGAGCCATCTCTCCAGCCCAACCAGAAATTTTTTAACCTTCAAGAAGAACAAATATTTATTTAAGATCTTGACAAAGGTATGAAGAGATATAGAAGTTCTTATACACACTTAGGGGAAAGATAAATTGATACAAGTTTTACAGAAATAAATTTGACGAATTTAAAATAAGTATACTATCTTATAGGAGTTTCTGTTAAAAAATATTAGTACTTGGATAAAAAGATGTATTAAGGTATCATTTCTATTAGTATAAAATTATAAATTACCTTATAGTCCCTAAGTAAAATGATTAGCTGTTTGTACATATATTAAATAACATTATGTATCTATTAAAATACAAGGCATATTTATAAGTATTACTTTATATTATTTCACTTGTTCTTAAAATAAGCAAATAATAAGAAATTTTAAGGTAGATCATTCCAAAAATAAGAATGCCTGTTGTGCAAGCATAAAACGGGCTTAGACCCCCCAGCGCCCATCTACAGCTGCACACACTGATAACCTGAACACTGTGGAGCGCAAAATAGGAAGGCAGATCACTAGGGCTTGCTGGCCACCAGACTAGTTCCAGGTCCGGTGAAAAAACCTGTCTCAAAGGAATTAGGTGGAGTGTGACAGAGCAGGACACCCAAGTTCTTTGTCTGGCTTTTGTACACATATATTATTCTTGTACACATGCCACACATGAATACCACATATACGTTCATGTGCAAATGTACACATAAAGGAAAAATACAGTCTACATAAAGGAAAAATGTCTGTGTGCATGTGTGTGTTGCTGCATAAGCTGAGCTCAGTAACCAAGCTGTATGTGCTTCCAAGTCATCCCTTGCTACTCATATACTACTTCCTCTACAGGTACTTTGTTCTTGGATCACCCTTGAGTATTAAGAACTAGTTAGTTCAAATTAAACTTCTATTTCACTTTTAGTTTAAATCTCTCCCCTCTTCCCAGCACCAGCCTAATCATAGTTTGGGGGCCAGCATTGGGGATGGCAGAGAAGTGTTCTCTCATTCATCTTTCCTTTCATCTCATCCTGGTTGATGACTACAACAGGGCCCATTGTGCAAAAGATTTCAGAGGAATGCCTGTGAGCTGGGCTTTGGTTGCATTGATGACATCAGACATTTATAAGTTTCAGAATACCAGGCTGCCTGTTTTACTAATACTATCCATGTTGATGGTACCCACAGCTCTATGGTTGCACCTTTGTCATAATAAGGGGTCAAATTATTTGCCCAGTTTGGCGAACATTCTAATCTGCACTGAGCTTAGAAACCAGTGTCACATGCTTCTCAAGAATCCATGACAATTCTGCAGTGTTTTCTCATCCTTTGCACCACTTAGCTAGATTATGGGTAATGAGCACTCAGGGCTGTTGGTTTGATTACGGACTGTGAGCTGCCCCATTGCTTCTGGAGCAGCCGACAGAGTCTGTGTCGATTTCTACTAGACATTCCACATGCGGCTATATCTATTGACTCCACAACTTACCAGCTGAACCAGGACACTTTTGAGTGTGTAATTGGAAGTCCCTCAGAAACCTCCCAACTTTGGGGGGCAAAGATGATTTTATGGTTCACTCAGATGGAAGAAGGGTTGGAGGGGGAAAGGATAGATGGAGGAGCGGGGAAGAGCAGAGATAGGACACATCTTGGTGTCCTGTATGGAGATCTTTGAATAATCAACTAATTCTTACACTGTTAATGATAAGAATCCCAGCAATAAAGTAGACCCAGGAAAGAGAAAGCATATTTGAATAAATGAATGGAATTATTGAAAGTTGGAAATTTCAAGTCTCATGAAAGGAGAGGGCTAGAGAGCCACGGATAGGAATAAGGAAGAAAAGATACAAGGAAGGGTGTGAGGTTTTGAAGGAAATGATCCCACTTGTTTTCAACTCCTACAGACAAACAGTGAACGTATAAGGAGACTGAAGATAAATGGAAGACAAAATGACCTTGGAACACAGACTACTCATCTGTCTGGGAAGAGAAGAGAGCAGAGAGGAGATCAGACCCTCGGCAAGAGGGTTGTGCCAAAGGCTACTGGAAGGCAGCAGAGACTCCATGTTCAGCTCAGATAAGCTAAGGCTCACCTCATCCTGCCCATGCTGGCAGGGCCCACACTGGGAAGTCATATTAAAGACTTAAGCAAACTGCCTGGGCAAGTGGTACCCACCTTTCTTCATCCATCTGTTACATATGAGAATAGCTACTCTGATGGTGAAAAATTGGAAAACTGTGTGGAAGCCACACATCTTTTAGAGTCTGATCACTGTTTTTGAACAGCATCTCATCTGTCCTGAGTGGAGAGAGCAGCCACTGTCCCACAATCAAGCTGTTGGTGTCGTTTCTTGTCTGATGTTGACCCTATGGACACCTTATCATTGTGGTTCTGTTGGTCACATCCTGTTGAAAGATAGATGTAGCCGCCAGATGTGGCTTTCCATCTTACCATTTGCTCACCTCTTCTGAGGAGTTTCCTCTCTCTTGGGGCCAGTTGTAAGTTCATTATTCTGGGGGATTCAGAGCATATAGAAGACAGGCTAGTGGGGAATGTGTTCGTATACATACAGAAAGAAGGAAAGTGGGGTGTGTGTGTGTGTGTGTGTGTGTGTGTGTGTGTGTGTGCAAGTTTGTGTCTGTCTGTGTCTTTAGTTGGGGGAAAGAGGTGAGATAAAAATGATTAAGAATAAAATATCTCCCAAGCATGCCTACCTTTTGTATCTAGAACAGTGGTTCTCAACCTTCTTAATGATGTTATGGTGGCCCCCAACCATAAAATTATTTTCATTGCTACTCCATAACTGTCAATTTGCTACTGTCATGAATTGCAATGTAACTATCTGTCTCTTCTGATGGCCTTAAGCGACCCCTGTGAAAGGGTAGCTCAACCACCCCCAAGAGGGGTTGCGACCCACAGGTTGAGAACTACTGATCTGGAATTGTCCCCCTTCCCAACTTTCAGGTGAAGAAACTCAACCAAAGACATAATTACTAAGCCTACATTTTAAAATGTCATTTTATGGCATTCAGCCTTAATGAGAAAAGCCTGAACAGAAGAGGAATCGAGCTTATTAAGCTCATTTTTTTTTTTTGCTCTATTTTTCTTGTTCTAAAGAGATCCAAGATTCAAAGCCAGGACAACAAAGGAGCTCTCATTCCCCTTTATGGGGTAATATGTTTGTTTTGTTCATTTTAAATTGGGCTTAAATTAGGCTTCCGAAGGAGGGAATTCATTAAAATCCTGATTTGCGGCTGGCATGCTGCCATCTCAAAGGCCAGTAGCATCGCTCTTGATACAGCTTAGAAGAGAAAAAAAAAAAAAATCCTCAAAATAAGATTGGGTCCCACTTGCTACCAATGTATGTTTTCATCAGATGGCAGAATTAGAAAGATGAAGACGTTGATTCCTGATGGGCAGACTTTATCCACTAAAAATAATCATAGATGTAAACCAGGTATGTGTCTTTCTAATAATTTTATGAAGATATAAACATAGAATCCCACAACTATGCATGCATGTTATAAAATTGATATCATATATAATGCATAAATTTATATTTTGCTCTTTTCACCTAATCTTATATTGTTATCTTTGCTTTTTGCCACTGAAAATATTCTGTGAAAAACCAATGTTCTGTATCTAAATAATGTCCCATCCTAGGCTAGTAATAAATCATCAGTAATTTGAGAGTTCCTTCCATTGTCTGCAGAGATGATGCCCACTTTTACCATTTTGTGAGGAGACGCTGCTCGAATATATAATTTTGACAACAGATATCTCTTTAAACTCTCAGCAGTGGGGTTTTTATATTCAGAGTGATGGTCATTCTGAACCCTTTGGAGCTCTTGCTGGGAGATGCACCCCACATCCAGGGAGCTTGTCACTGTGACTCCCAGGAAGGTTATGATTGGGTGGAAGGGAGTTTGGACATCAGAGGCTTTTCAGAGGAGATATCAGTCCTCACACTGCATCCCACCACAGCCTGCCTCACCTTCTGCATACACCATGGAGAAAGGGAGAGGATGCCGTTGTCTGCACACAAGAAGTGGCTTTACCTGGAAACCTCAAGAACTTCAAAAGTGTACCCTGGAGGTGAAGACCCAGCTATATGGAATCTAATCCATATTTCATGTACTTGAGAATGAAGAACTGAAGATGAGAATTCTTGGCTGCGATTAAGAAGGAACTATGTCTCACCAATAGCAGTTTCTCCTGGGGCCAAGTGAGGATTCTCTGATTAGTTGGGCCATCTAGCAGTACAGAATTTGACCAAGGAGGCTGGAGGTGGGTGACATGACACTCAGGCACTGAGGGAAGAGTTTGGCTAACTATTTAAAGAGTTCATCCTGTCCTCAGAACCAGGAGCTCCACAGAGCACCCTCAGAGCACTCCAACAGGCTTTAAACATCTGAACCAGGCAGAATGATGAACATTACAAATACATAGGCCATTCCCTGTCCCCTGACAGCACCTACTTCCTCTCTACCATGTCCCCTGGCCTTTGGGCTCTAAAGAGCAGAGGGACAGAACCCCCAGCAGATGATGGTATTTTCAGTTCAATCAAGGTTCAGACGTTAGACTAGGCTGAGAATGTTTAGATGTCTAATGTGACCCAAAGACTTTTTAATGATCTGAAAGAGGCCTGAAGCATCATAGCGTCTGCCTCAGAATTCACCCAAAAGGGCAGGAAAGAGTGTGCTCTCCTAAATGAAGATGTGGGAGCAGAGAGAAAACAGGATAAACTGTTTTCTGCTCTCTTCAAAAACTGAGGTTCAGTATTCCAGCAAAGATTTCTTTAAATTATAATGTTTATATAATAATAAATAAACCATAAAGGGAATTAAGCCTATTGGAAAACTGGAATTCATCTAATTAATCAAAGAGAGTACAGATAGTGGTAGTTACCAAACCAGTCAGCCTATGGATGGTTCCTTAATGTTATCAACTTGCTTTCTGTGTCTGTGAGTTATAATCACACCATCCATGTCAGCCGGAGACCTCATTGTAAACCGCAGTTAACTCAGTGGTAGAATGTTTGCTTGCCTGCCTGGCATGCAGGAGTCCCTGAATTCAATCTCTAACACCACAAACAAAAACAAGGCAAATAGCCTCTGCTAAGCAAGGAGCTTAAGTGAAATCAGGAGTTACTGAGTAGTTAGTTTATTTTCTGTTTTGGCACTGAGAAATTATAACGTAAGTAATCGGCAGTAATTATCTGGTCACAAAATTCATAGACACAAAAACCATAATTTTGCAAACTTTTGGTAGCTCAATTTAACAACTATCTGGACTCTTTAGTCTTCCTGATATAGAAAAAAATTAAAAAATAAAAAGTCTACTCAACCCAGTGCTCGTCCGTAATAGGTACACTTCAGATTTCCTGTCATTTGACTCAAGTCACCCCATGTATGCCCACTTCCGTTCTACTCAGAACCAGTAAGAAGGAAGCTGGAAGCTCTAGTTTCCTGAGCCCATATCTGGTGAAAGAGACCATCTACACCAGACACACATCTCCATCAGTCACCAAAAGGTCCTTAGAGTAGCTAGACAGTGACGGAGTTCAGCCAGGAGATGTCTCCTCCAGACCCTTGCCCTCCTACATCAGATGTATCCCCAGAAATAAAGAGTAGAAATAAGGGCAGTCAAACCCAAAAGGAATTACCTGTTTGCCTGGCATTTTAATTTCATAAATCTAGTAATGAGAAATGACAATGGAGAAATTCTATCCCCATGGCTCCCCCATATCAGACAGAGAATGTATTTTAACTTTATAACAAAGGCAGATTAATATGCCTCTAGCTTGAAATGACTTTGGAATTGTCTAGAAAGTTAACTGGGGAGCACAAGATCCCACCTCCATTCATCAATCATTGTGAATTATGTAATTAAAACCCCTATGAGCCTCCACAAGGTGAGGAACATTTTTAACATATGACTTAAACAAAGGTCTCAAAGGACAATTATAAGTAGAGGGACATAGCCTCTGATCAATCATAGAAGGAAAATGGAATTCATCCCTATCCCCCACACCCCTTTCCATTTGAAGAAACAACAGATAGGAAAGAAATTACTCATCTGGGCCTCTTCCTCCAAGAGGCAGAATCAGGCTTAAGTTCAAGAAAGAATATATGCCAGACAAGAGTTATCCCAGTGAGTGACACTTCCGGGCTAGAAGTTTCTCTTTAAAATCACCAACTTGTCCTCACTTCTCCCAAGTCTCATTAACATGGAAAGTAGGAGAGAGTGAGATGAGAGAGGTCTTGTTCCCACTCAGGTGTAGGCAATAATCACAGAGGTTTGATATTCTTCCTCCAGTGGAATGATTGGCTTTTTTTTTTTTTCTTCAAGACAGGGTTTCTCTGTTTAGTCCTGGCTGTCCTGGAACTTGCTCTGTAGACCAGGCTGGCCTTGAACTCAGAGAGATCCACCTGCCTCTGCTTCCTGAGTGCTGGGATTAAAGGTGTGCACCACCACTGCCTGGCTTAAATTACCAGTTTTTAAACCCTCCTGCCCCCCTCCTCTCCCTGATAAATCCTGGGAAAGCTGAGAGTCATGTACTGGTTTCTTGTTGCTCGACTGCCATTCTGTCCTGTTGTGACCTCAGTCTGCTCTGTGATGGCTACTGCCATCAGAGACTTTTCTTCGTCTCACTGCTACATTCCTAACTTCCTGGCTAGCCCCTGGCTTGATCTGTCGTCAACAAGAAGAGGGACATTTTCCTCCCTAACAATGTTTTGGCAAGCAGCCACAAGAGTTGCCTGGCTGTTGTTTTCATGTGAACATGCAGCAGGTACCCAAAACGCACTCAGCTATCAACTACCACATGCCTGGCACTAGGCTTTTATCTGGGACACTGGGGAGCAAGACATTGGTGGCAGCTGTGGACTTGGTGGAGTGCATTATCTGGTGTCGGTATTATCCCTCTTTTGTGCTGAGCACCATTCAAACAAGCTGTTCAAGTACAGAAAACCCTGGGGTGGCACTTCCTGGGCTGGCATTCATACCTGTTCATCATACTTAGCGTCTCGGGGCCGTCTCACCTCTCCACACTGAAATGAATTCAGGCACTTCCCTTTTTCTACACCTTTCTCCAAGGTTTTTTCATCACCAGTTTACAGAAGCTAGTACTCCATCCATTCCTTACTGCTGTCCCCAAGAGAGGTTGTGTATGTAATTGGAAATAGAGTTGTATTTGTCCCGGTAGGACAGAACTATGCTGATTACATGTGAAAAGATAAGGAAGAATATTTAAACCCAAGACCTGAATATTCACAGTATTAAAAAATTGTAGGCAAGGAACTGTCAGAGTGACAGCTATTGGAGGAACTGCTGGAGATATATTTTATATGTTTTGCTCACTTTTCTCAGGGCTGAAGAGTGAAGAAACCGTGGATGATTTCAGAAAGTAATGATATGACAAGATGTTTCTGCTTATCCTAAAATATATTTATTATTTAGTGAACTTGGAAAATAGGAGAACTTGTCCTAATGCTAGGGGTTCTCCAGATTAAGGAGGTCAGATATCTCACTCACTTCCTTACCCTTTTCCTTTCAGGAGAGATTTCCCCAGCCCCCTGAAACAAGATCATGTTATTTAGTCCAGGAAGGGCTACAATGTACAGTCCTCCTGCCTTAACTTCTCAAGTGCTGGGATTAGAGATGCATGTCATCATTCCAAGCTCTTTAGGATAATTATTTTATTCTGCCCTAAAATCCTGTATGGCAGAGACAACCAAAGTTCCTTTTTGTCTTCAGGAATTTTGTCGTTAGGTAATTGAGGCTGTACTTTACTCTTAGCCATAATTGCACATTCTATTCATTGTGCATTCTGGTCATCATTCTCTGGGATAAGGAGGCTGGAATTTCAGGCTTAACTGTGAAAACAGGGACCAATTATTTCCAGTTACTCCCAATGGAGCACATCATGATCTTCCCACAACAAAACAAGATCCTTGGAGTCAACAGTAAGAAGGTTTGGTCTTTCTGTTTATTGTGAAATTTCTTTTACAAATTTAAGACGTAGATGTTATAGTGAGGTGAGAACGTTTGCAGAATGAACTAGAGTCAGGGTAAGAGTGGTGTTGCTATGTAGACAGGATAGAGCCTGAACAGCTAGCTATAAACCTTTATCATTGTGTAATCCTGTGAACTGTCTTTGACCTGCCTACTCCCATGATAGGCATGTACTCAAGAGGTCAGTAAATCTGACTAAACAGAGACATACAGATCAGTGTGATCCTGGGACTTCAGATTGTTATAAACTGTGACAGAGCCTACTGGCAGGAACAACACAGAGTGCTAACTTGACTGTCTTGAATGCCCAGGCGTGAAATAGATGTCAAAGACTATCCCAGTTTTCTGCAGTGATTTCATTGACAAAGGGCAAAATTGTCTATATGAGAGAAGCAGTGAATGGAATGGACCCCAGGGTTTTGAGAGTGTGAACGCAGAATCGATGGAAGAATACAATATGGAAAATGTTCCTGAACAAAGCAAATGAAAACTTGATCCTGGTCTCATAGATAATAACCAACCTAAAGCCATACGTCACAGCAGAAGAGAGTTGTTTAGCTAGAGTATAGAAAAATGGATACCAGTAATGTAAACAATAATAGGTCCAGCCTATGTTGTTTACTCCAGGGTCCATGGAAGAGTCTAACAACCAGCTGAGGATTCTAATCTGACGGATATTCAATGAATCTAAGCACACTGAGTTCGTTAGTCCGTTCACTTTATTCTTCTAAGTCAATTCTATCTACAGTTTCTTTTCTGCTCTCTTAGCTCCTCTCAGTCCCTCCTGCTCTCAGTCCCTCCTGCTCTCAGTCCCTCCTGCTGTTCTCTCACATCTATCTAGTTCTTTCCATCTTCTTCCTCTCCTTTGTTCCCCCACGCACATATATATCCATTCATTAACAACTTGTTAGTAAAAACTACAAAGTAAACTTTCAGGGACAAGTATTCTGATAAGAGTCACACTTGGCAAAGACTTAGTCAGTTAATTGGTGACTGACAACAGCTGTAGGCTGTAAAAAGTTCTGGCCATCTCTTAAAGGGATAGCTACAAGGGTTACAGGGGAAGAATTTAAACCAATGAGAGATTTAAGGAAAAGGCAAAGAACACGTTGGCTATTTATGTGATTAATAATATCCAGACATGGTTAGTCAGTTAACAGCCTTTTTCTGTTAATCACCTGAATCTCAGGACCTATATATAATTAGTCTACTGAGCCTAAAACCTTGCACTAAAAACTGGTGTAGAAATAAATACAAAGTGTTAATTGTTATTTGAATCAGAGTGGGGAGGGGCTGGTGGAGGAAGCTTAGGGCAACATAGGTGCTATTGATCTCTTGAAGGACTAAGATATACCAAGGCCAGACACCTGCACTATCACTTCTGGTTCGCTATAATTCTTCTGAAGAGTTTTGATCTAACAAGGCCAGGCACCTGCAATTCCACTCTGTAAAAGTTTTACGAGGACACTTTGTCTGGCCAATATTTACCTTGTCAGTGGCTAAGGATAGAGAGCAAGACCTCTAAGTGTCTACAGTCCACATGGAACAATAGACCTAGTTATGAAGCATATTTTAGTATGTTTCTATTCATAAAAATTGTACGGTTAAATAAGAAACCATCTTCTAGACTATCCACAACTATGTGTGCCCATAAGATTGAGATGTAACCATGAGATTACATGTACACATTACATGGAAATGCATGGTAAATGGGGAGAATCATAGCTGTTATTGCACAAGTTTACAAGAGATAGCCAGTTCATTCAAAAGGCAGTAATTCCATAATGTCTTGCATGATGGTTTCCTCTAACAGAATCCTTAGTTCTGATAGGTTGGCCTTGTGAACTCTAGTAGTCACTGATGTATACTCCATGGACTTTTGCTACCAGCGGCTCTCAATACATCAAAACGACCAAATTTGGCATTATGCACTCAGTATTGCCCATGGGATACTCTCTAGAGCCCTCATGTAATAAACAGAGCACACAGCACTTGGCTAGGACTGTCTTTAGGATACTCACACCAACTCAGTTTTGAACACCAGAGCCTCGACTCACTTAGTAATTAGCTCCTGTCTTAAGTAGCTAAATTCTCTGAGCTTTGCTTCTTCATCTGAAAAAAAACTGAGACAATAATAATGGTTATTTTTTGTCTCTTTGACCTGAACACTTTGTGCACAGACTACATTTCCCAGTCTTCTCTGTAATTTTAGGAATGATCATGAGATTGATTTCTGTGCAAGGAAGTATGAGCTGAAGTAGTATCTGACTCTTCCAAGAGTCATACATACAATCTTCCTCTACATAATCTTCCATCTTCTTTATCCGTCTACTGAGGGATGTAACATAGCCTCCAACATCCTGAGTATTTGAGTGACTACATGATGCAAAGTCCCATTACCAACCCAGAACCACCTCTCATTTAGGAATTAATTTAACATAGCATTTAATCATTTTACCTAATGTGGTGGCTTGAAAGAAAATGACCCCCAAAGGGACTGGCACTATTAGGAGTGGCCTTGTTGGAGGAAGTGTGTCACTGGGGGGCTGGCTTTGAATTTTCATATATTCAGGATACCTCCCAGTGTGGCAGTCAACTTCCTGTTGCCTCTGAGTCAAGATGTAAGGACTCTCAGCTTGAGCACCATGCTGCCTGCATATTGCCATGCTCCCCATCATGGTGATAATGGACTGAACCTCTGAAACTATAAGTGAGCCATGCCTGTGAAATATTTTCCTTTATAAGAGATTTCATGGTCATGGTGTCTCTTCACCTAACTAAGATGCCTATTTTTTCTCTTTTATTGTTGTAAGACTTGAAAGACATGCATCCATGTAAAATATGTAGACTAGTTCCAAATTTTGTGCTGACTGTTCTGGGTCTGCACTAGACCAGTGTTCCTTGAGTGTAGTGCATGTGTGAGAAAAATGAACTTAACCCAATTCAGCTGTTATTTCATTCATTGACTTTAAAAATACCATAGTAGCCAGTGAGCACTGCACACAGTGTGTGTGAGTGGGATACATGCTAATTTGAGTGAGCAGATAGTAGACCTTCTATGTCTTTAAAGGACATTCCAAACGTAGGGTGGCTTAACAGCCATACAGTGTGTGTGTGTGTGGGGGGGGGGGGGTTGGTAAGAACAGCCCAGCACTGTACATGCATCTTGTCCTTATACAATTTGGGTTTGGGAGGTAAGAGAGAGAGAGGAGCTGGGTCAGATCATATCTAAGATATAATCTCAGTTTGGATGTGGTGGTATTGTGTTCCCCAAAATATTGTGCACCCTAATAAACTTATCTGGGGTCAGAGAACAGAACAGCCACTAGATATAGAGGCCAGAAAATGGTGGCACACATACCTTTAATCCTATCACTTGGGAGGCAGAGATCCATCTGGATCTCTGTGAGTTTAAAGCCACACTGGAAACAGCCAGGCATGGTGACTCACGCCTTTAATCCCAGAAAGCAAGCCTTTAATCCCAGGGAGTGATGGTAGAAAGGAAAGATATATAAGGCGTGAAGACCAGAAACTAGAAACTTTTAGCTGGTTAAGGTTTCAGGCCCCCAGATAAGTTTATTATGGTACACAATATTTTGGGGAACACAGTACCATCACATTTCCCCTTTTTTTGTCTAAAATTAAAAAAGCTTATAACTAATACAAGAAAAACTATCTGATAAGTATATACAATATATACAATCAAGAATTACATTAATGATATCTAGTCCATTAACATTTGACAGATTCAGACAAAAACTCTATTATATACATTAACAATGTCCAGTCCAGTAACATTTGATAAACTCAGACAAAAAAGATTTTTCCTTATCCTATTTAAAACAAGTAGTTCCGCCGGGCGGTGGTGGCGCACGCCTTTAATCCCAGCACTCGGGAGGCAGAGCCAGGCGGATCTCTGTGAGTTCGAGGCCAGCCTGGGCTACCAAGTGAGTTCCAGGAAAGGCGCAAAGCTACACAGAGAAACCCTGTCTCGAAAAACCAAAAAAAAAAAAAAAAAAACAAGTAGTTCCTTTTTTTAAAGTAGATTCAGTAATTGACCTTTTTATCTTATCATTTGGAGATATTTTTCTTGCTGAACTACTTATATAATGTTTTGACTTTCATTTTTTTTTGCTATTCTGCCATATCTATTTAGCAGTTTCAAATGTAATAAGACAGACCAATAACCTATTGCATCCTTTTCTCATCATACAGGTTACTAACTTTTCTTCTACTTAATTTTCTACCTTCATGTCCTAGAGTAAAGACTAATCTCCTTACAGATAAGAAAAATCCATATTAGAAATGAATATGGTGACATGATTATTAACCCTTCCAGCTATTACATCTTACATCATGCCAATTAAATCTGTGTCCCACCCCAAATTATTCTGTATGGCATGTGCAACTATCTGAAATTGTATTACTGTTTGTGGATGTATGAAGATGTGTGTGTGTGTAGGTGTGTGTGTTTGTATGTGCATGCATGTGCATTCATATACTTATGGAATAGATATCATTCCTCAAATAGCATATACTGTTTTTTCTTTGTTTGTTTGCTTTTTGATATGGCCTCTCTCCAAGTAGGCTACGCTGGCTGACCAGTTTAGCCCAGGGATTGCTCTGTCTCTGTCTCTGTAGCACTGGGACTATAAGTGCGCACACAGACACAGACACACACACAGACACACACACATCATGTCCAGCAGAGGACTGTGAGTGTGCACACACACACCATGTCCAACAGGGGACTGTAAATGTACACACACACACACACACACACACACACACACACACAATGTCCAACAGGGGACTGTAAGTGTGCACACACCATGTCCAGCAAGGGTTCAGGGACCAAACTGAGGTCCTTATGCTTGCAAGGGGAGCACTTTACTAACTGAGCTCCCTCCACAACCCTGACATGTTATTTTGACCTGTCTTCTCGTTTGTGTGATTGTTCTCACTGATGGAAGCTATGGGAGATGTAGGACTTCACGTGTTTGCCACTGTACTTCATCAGCCTGAGCACTGCCAGTCAGCAAGCAGAATCTCAAGGAACACTATTTTCTCAAAATGTGCTGATAATTTTTTTTGAAGGAGTCTATGATTTCTATGCATTGGTTTTCCTGGACTTTGGATTCTCAGAGATTAGCCCAAGAATTTCTAGGAGAACAAACCTAAGTGACAGATTCTGAGCCAAGTTTAGTGGAAAAGTCCAGTGCTTAGGTAGCCAGACAGCTGGAATCTGTAGGCAGTGTGACTGCATGGCCTTAAGAAATATTTGGGAATGAAGAGAAATTTGCAAATCAAAGTCTAGACACGTATATGGAGATGGATTTAGCTTATTGCCACATATTGCAATTCATTATCCTCCTTGCTGGAGTCAGGAAAAAACCCTCAGAGCCCTTGGGATTACCTTACATAGGAGAAAATGCCAAGGTGAGATATCATCCGCTAAGAAATAAGTCTTGTCAAATTCACCTCACGTTTTAGGGGTTAGGGTTATTAAATGAGGCTTGTGAAATTCACCTCATGCTGGGTCAAGGTTATTAACTGATGGAGCCCAGGACTGATCTATACTAAAGAATTTTCTTACACACAAGAAAGAAAAAGGTGGTTAAACTGACATAGGATTAAAGAACCGTTATGGAAGGTACAGCAGGGGTCTTTGGTGATGGACCTCAGCAGATTATATGAATGCCTGGAATACACACTGATCAAATTTGGGCCATAGAGATAGGAACAAGAACACATGGGTGACAGAATCATGCGCCCAATAAATGTCATTTGAGCTGTAATAATGGACTGAATATAGCAAGACTGAATTTAATGCAGATAAATATCAAGGCACGTACTTGGGGTCTACAGATCAACCACATATGTGATCCAGCTGAATTCTTCTAAATTAACCAAACCATTTCCATGCCACATAAGCAATGATACAGAAAATTCAGTCCCCGGCATCTTTCTTAGCCAAATCTTGAGCCTTAGTGGCCAGTGCCACCAGATAACTTGTGCTTTGCACAGTTCTGTGCCTCAGTGCCTGTTGAAAGAGTGTCTGCTGTCCCTGGCTATGATAGGTACCCCTCCACCAATGTGACCGACCCCCTTGATGCTGTTTTGACTTCTCTGGCTTTATGCACCCTCATGCCTGAGCCTAGTCTCCGGGAGCCACAGCCATGCACGCTCTGACTGTAGATATAGCTCAAGGATATAAGACTGGATAAATTGGTCAATCTTTTCAAATAAGAAAATGCAGGTTCTCACTTGGCTAGAAGTAAGCATAAACTGGATCTAAGCATTAAAAAACACACCAGGGCAGCCTGCACTGTGTGCAGATCCAAACCATCTTGTGATGGTTTAGAACTGAAATACTTTCCAGAGGCCCTTATGCTAAAGGCTTTGTTGTCGGTGGGGCACCATTTGGGATGGTGGAACTTTTAGGAGGCAGGCCTTCATTATTTTCCTGCCTCCACAAGAAGCTGTTGACTTTGTTGACTTTCTCCACCTACTCTGTGAAGACCAGACCACATCTCCAGCTCGGACTTGCTTCTGTGCAAGTAACCCAAAAGTGTATCCCCAAAAATGAAGATAAGAAGACCTTACAGTCTACCCTATGAGTGAGTATTCCTTCCGATTACCAGGGGAATGGACGAAAAGAATCTTCTTACTTCTTTAAAAAAAAATATATATATATATATATATATAATTATTATATATTATACACACACACACATATATTTACAAAAGCATGTTCAGTACTTAAAATTTGGAGAAGACAGGTAAGTTCAAATGTACATGTATATTCATCCCACATACACATATATATTTACAGAATAAATGTTGACTCCTACTTGTTATCACTGCCATCCTCCTCCAAAGGCCCTTATGCTAAAGGCCAGTTTGCTAAAGTATGGCAATATTTGAAAATATTGGGACCTTTCACAGATAGGGCCTGGTGGGAAGAAGTTAGGTATCCTTGGAGGGGGAATTGGGATTTCCAGTCCCACCCCACACCCACCTCCGTTCCTGCCTCACATGTGCTTCCTGACCACTATGAGACAGGCAAGTTCCTCTGCCATGTACTTCTGGCCATAATTTTCTGTCTGTAGGTCCAAAGGCAGCAGAGTCACATAACCAGGGACTGAAATCCCCAAAGCCACAAAGCAACATATAACTTTCCTTTTTTGAGACCAAATGTCATTCTGTAGCCCAGGCTGGCCCCAAACTCAGGATGATTCTCCTGCCTGCTGTGTTTTGGATTCCAGGCACACACACCCACAGCCAGCCCTTTTATTTAGTGTTGTTTATCTCCGGTGCTCTGTCACAGTGATGGAAAATGCAATACTTCGTTGCTACCTTTTGTGCTTTATAATATATTAAGATGTTGCGACCATGAAAGTATTGTTCTACTTCTAGAGCATTGAAGAATGCACAGTAGAACTATTTTTTAAATAATTTGAACTTTGTTATAAAGAACTTGTAAATAAAAAAAAAAAATCACACAGCGAAATTAGCCAGATCCAGTGTCTACACATCACAATGAACACTGATGCACTTAGAACTGTATTTTGCCAAGGTAAGTGGTCTGGAGAATAAGGTTTCACTACCCCCAAGTTTTCTCTCATTCTGATGTGATTTTCTAAGCACTGATTGTATCAGAATCCAGCCACCATATCAGTGGAGGACAGCTCTAAATACCTCCTTCCCACTACCCCACCTCTTTATTGTCCCTCCAGAGGGGTTCGGGGGTGCCTGGGGTTGACAATGCTTCATCT
Source organism: Peromyscus californicus insignis (assembly GCF_007827085.1). Taxonomy (NCBI): domain Eukaryota; kingdom Metazoa; phylum Chordata; class Mammalia; order Rodentia; family Cricetidae; genus Peromyscus; species Peromyscus californicus. Next base: position 32,207,564 of record NW_026294551.1, read on the forward strand.
TCTCACCAGTTTTTGAGTGATGTCATGTGACTAACTTGGAGAAGGGCCAAAAGGATAATAAATAGCATCTTTAGTCAGGCCTGGAAGGACGGTAGTTCCTTAGGATGTCGGGCTGTTTTCCACGCAAATCCAGAGAAGAAGTCCCAGTGAATGTCATCCACATAGCATCCACCCAGGCATATAGTGGTCCCTTCCCTTATCATTATCCTCAGCTTCTTCTGCTGGGAGGGAGAGGGAGAGGTGAGATGTTATATTACTTGGAAGCCCTCCACTGTCTCTGTCTGTAAGTGATTTCTTTTCCTCAGACAGCAAACTCAACTCCTTGGGAGCCACCGTCTTAGTTACTGTTCTATTGCTGTGAAGAGACACCCTTACTAAGGCCACCTATAGAAGAAAACGTTTCATTGGGAGCTTGATTACACCTTCAGCTGGTTAGTCCATTATCATCATGCTGGGGAGTGTGGCAGCAGGCAGACATGCTGCTGGAGAAGTAGCTGAGAACTGCATCGGATTCACAGGCACCAGTCAGAGAGAGTGAGACTGCAGCTGACAAAAGCCTTTCAACCTCAAAGCCTGTCCCCATTGATGTACCTCCTCTAACAAGGCCACACCTCCCAGTCCTTCCCAAACAGCTCAGTTCCCTGGTGACTAAGCATTCAAATACCAGAGTGTAGGGTTCATTTTCATTCAAATCTCACAGCTATCTGGAAGCTATGGTGCTATGGCCCATTTTGTTTTCAAAGTACAGGAATGCCATGAAGACTCCACCTCACCTTTCAGAAGGAATGGGATTTAGTGTTATATTTGAAAGCTATACCTAAGTACTCTCACCCCACCCCACCCCTACCTTTCAGAGCTAATGAGGATCTCCCTGTCCCACCTCCCACTGAACCCCCTTGTCAGGTTTTGTCTGGCCTCAGTGGCCGCTCAGAGCCTCCCGTGGAGGAAGCACCAGGGAATGCCTCTTCACCAGAGTCTGTGGCATGGTCCCTGCCCTCTTAATTCTCATTGCTCTCTCCGTATCACAGTTATAAACGTGCACCTCACCCTGCTCTAGGCTTCTTTAAGTCACAACGTCTGGTTCCTCTGTTTCTCCCTCATAGAATTTGGAAATGAGTCCTTATCAGAAAAGCTACATGGGTTCATGGTGCCAAAGAAGAAACCGCTTGTTTCTCTTCCTTCTAGGACACTTCACAAGCTTCCTATTTTACCACCTTCCAGCTCTTGCTTGGGCTTCCCGGTGCTCCGGAGTGATGCAAGATTCTTACCAGCACACACCCTTGCTCTTCATGCTCACCCAGCACCACCTCGACCTGCAGGCAAAGAGTGGTTCTAAGCAGAATCCATAAACAATGGCTCCTCCCAGCTCTTCCTTTCCCTGCTCAGTAAACCCATGACATGACTCCGATCCCTTGGCTTCAAGGGGAAGCCAGAGCCCCCCTGACGGGCACCACTGCAATGAGGTGGGTGGGCACAGCAAGAAATTAAGTGGCCATAGGTACAAAACCCAGGCTCTGTCTTAACTTTCTGAGAGTGATATCCTCAAAAACAATTTCTCACCTGGAATTCTTCCCTACAAAGGCAGAATTGGGGCATCCCAAACCATTTCCAGCTTTATAAATGTACCATTTAATGAAATCTTGTATGAAAATGAAGACGGATAAGATAAGTGAAAACCTGCTGCCCTGGTTGAAGTTTAAGAGAATGTGATCCCTCCTTGCTTTATATTTTTGCACCTGCAGCTGCCTCTATAGCCCCTGGGAACCCCTGGAACCAAGTTGAAGGCCATTGAATGGACAACCTCTAAGCAGTTCTAACCAGAGTTACTAATCTCACAAGGTAGACATCAGTGATGTCCCAACAAGGAGAGGAGCTGAGGGGGAAGCAAAGCATCCTGGGGAGGATGGGAAGTCTACCCAGGGACACAGCTGTCTTTCTGTACACAGATCTGCCACACCCAGACATTCTCAGGGCTTTTGGGTTGTGGAGCCGCTCAAAGACAGAGACTGCTTTGCTCATCTCTGAATTCTCACTTTTCAGCACTGTGTCTAGTTCAAAGTTGCGAGGCGTTTACCCACCAACCCCACAGCTCCCCAGAGTTTTCTTGAGTGTGAGCAGCAGGAAATATTAGATAGAAGGATTTAGATTGTGGAGATGAACAGATAGAAAATAAAGGATAGCCTCGAGAGGGCCTGGAACCTATTCCAATGGGCCCTGACTCTCTCTGCCCCAGGGTATTTATAGAGATGCCAAGGGGTGGAACAAAAGACCTCCTCCCCCAGCACAGTCAAGTGCAGACCATCTCAGACACCTGCACCTCAGGCCCGTGATCCTAATCATCCTCTCTATAAGACCTGCTGGGTAAAGCCACAAGGAACCTGAAAACAGGCTCCCACACGAAGTTAGCATTTCTCCTGTATAGTTGATGGCGCTCAAGAGGGATGAGCTGCTCCCCATGCCTCCTCTAACGAAAGGCTTAAATTCCATCTGGCTTAGCACCTAAACTAGTGGTCCATGTATCTACATCACCGTGCAGTCAGACAGCAGGAGGCAGGCACACTAACTCTTCCTTCTCTGCATCTCGGACAGCTGATGTGGTGATGTAGTCCATGGTGAGCACTCAGTGAATGTGAGCGAATGAATGGTTGAAGATGTACAGATTCTTGATGCTGCTGTCTTGGCCATGAAGTTTGTGTCTTTCCGATGACTTCGCTGGCACCCTCCTACTTTGCCCCCCATGGCAGCTGGACTTTGTTGAGACACTGTCAAGAGCCACTCAAGCCCACCCAAGTGTCTGTTCTTCACTGACCCTGCTCTGTCCCTTCCTTTGGGTAGAAGGAGTCCTTTGGCTTTTCTTTTCTTTCCTTTTCCTCTATCACAGATTCAAGCTATCACCATTTCCTCTTCCTTCCTTCTCTTTAAAAATAACACATCATGAGTCAGGAGCATCAGCTCAGTGGTTAACAGCCATGCTGCTCTTGCAGAGGACCAGGGTTTGGCTCCCCGCACCCACCTGTGTGGCTCACAATCATCTGTCACTCCAGTTCCAGGGGATTTAACTCCCTTTTCTGACCTCCATAGGCACCAGACACACCTGTGGTGCATATACATGCAGGCAAAACACACTCATGTACTTAAAATAAATAAAATTCAAAAACTAAAATAACATGTAATGTAACATAGACTAGCATAATATACTGTAACGTCATAACATAATAATACAACAGTAACATAACCTGTCCAGTCCTGGGCTCTCCCTGTTCCTCTTAGGGCTGCTTACCTGGTGGTAAGGATCTCAGGCTGGCGTTTCAGCAGCCCTTAGAGTTGTGTAAAGGGTTTCTGTGGTGATTCAGGATGGGGATCCTGTTCCGGTCCCACTCTAAGACAACATACACAACAGAAAAGCGGCTGGGGTCAGGAAGGAGACTAAGTCAGAAGGGGAGGAGAGAGCCCAGGGAGCACGATGGGACGGTGTGAGCAAAGAACAGCGATACACAGGTATGAAAATGTCGGAATGAAACCCATTAAGTAAAGGCACTAATACGACCGACAAGCAAGGCAGCAAAGCTGCAAGAGGTGCAGACAATGCAACACAGAGTTAACTATAAACGACTGGGCGTGGGGCTGGCTCCCTGCTTTGGATTAGCTATGCATTTTTTTTTTTCACTAGCAATGTGGGAGGAGACCCCTAGGGATGGGGGCAAAGCCCTGATGAGGTTTAACAGGACCAAAGCTGAGTTCCTGGCTTTACTCCCATGATCTGCTTCTCCCCATCTCAGAAACCTCACTCTTCACTGCTCCTGTGACAAACTGACAGTCACCCTTGGCCCCTTTCTGCTTCTCACAGCCCATCTGTAGTCTATTGAGAGATCCCACTGGTCCTACCTTTAAAACAGATTCAGAAACTGGTCGTCCCTCCCTATTACTACCAGTTACCACCCTATACCAGTTTCTCTGCCTCAGCTCTAGTGACATTCAGGCCCAATAATTCCTTGTAAAGAGGAGGTAGGGGTACACTCTGAGGTGGCATCTCTCATATCTGTCTACCCACTAGGAACACATACCAATCTCCCTTTCCCCTAAGGTGTGAAAAACCAAACCATCCCTAGACATTGCCAGATGTTTCACAAGGGGGAGAGACTTGTGTAGTTGATAACCATGCTGTAGACTCAGCATTGTTGGCTTTCCCGTGCATGGCTGCAACAGTCAACTGTGTGACCTCCCTTTAACAGCCCTGGCCTCCCCTCTACAGTCTACTGTCAACCCAGCCACGAGCAGAGCTTATCCAATCTGGACACCGAATCACGCTGCTCTTCTGTTCAGCACCCTGCCGACACCACTCTTCATGAAAACCCTATCCTTCAGCCGATTAAAGAACCTGACCTAATGGGCACCAGCCCCACCCACCACAATCTCCTTCTTCACTGCCTCTCCTCTTTGTTCTGTGGGTGGCAGCCACCATGGCCCTCTTGTTGCTTCTTGAATGCCCAACACAGTCCTACTTCAGGACCTTATCCTTGCTGCTGCTGGGGTTCTGTTGAGGATGGCAGAGCATAATGTATGCAGAATAGCTAACATGGAGTTTGTCACACAGTACACTCAGAGATGTGAGCTAATGTTGTTTCACGATTTTTATGTTCAATTCATGAAACGTTTTCCCAAATCACCATCAGTTGCTCAAAATATTTGGTAAGCGATTTCTGGCAGAGGCTGTGAAAATGGCCCTAGAAGAGAGGTTCTCAAATGAGTTCTGGGTAAGGTATAGAGACATCAAGAGAAAAACACAGAACTCTCTCTCTCTCTCTCTCTCTCTCTCTCTCTCTCTCTCTCTCTCTCTCTCTTCTTCCTCTCCCTCCACCACAGACACACACACACACACACACACACACACCTTTTCCATCTGTCGCTGCTTTGATGGAATTCTACACAGCACATCACCCTCCAGTATTGTTCCCTGAGGATCACCCCTGAGTCAATGTGGATGCAGGAGGCATCATTGATGTTTCCCTTGAGACTTTGTGGCTGCTCAGGATGAAGAAAGCCTGAGATAACATGCTGTGCATGAATTGACAGAGTAACTAATATCACTGTGGACAGCACAGGACAGAAAACAAGGTCCTACAAATGTCTTAGTATCCTTGAATGTTCACCTCCATTGTCTCCTTACATGCCAAACCCAATCTTTAGGCAGTGAACATGGATGTATATCTAAAATCAATACATACCAATTCTTTTTTTTTTTTTTTTGAGACAGGGTTTCTCTGTATAGCTTTGTGCCTTTCCTGGAACTCACTCTGTAGCCCAGGCTGGCCTCAAACTCACAAAGATCCACCTGGCTCTGCCTCCTGACTGCTGGGATTAAAGGCATGTGCCACCACTGCCTGGCAATACATATCAATTCTTAAACCTAGTTTATAAAATAAGTTAATTTTCTGCTAATAATAAAATCTACTTGGCTCCAAGTCTGCACTCCACTCTACCCTACAGCAACCTTTTCTGTATCTGCTCTGTCTCCGAGGTCACAGGGAAAGTGCTTAGACAAGTGTCTAGCTCCATTCTGGTAAGTTGTGTCCAGTGAATACAATATATTATTATTCCTAACGTCAATATCATTTCTAGTATTTCAGCTTACCCATGGAAGTCGGACTTTGTTGAGCCACCTTGAGGCAACAGGTACACAGTTAAAGATGCTCACCAGAATTCCAGGTCCTTCTTCCTCCTGGCATCACAAGTGCACTTACCCACTCTGGTTGAATGGGGCCACATGATCAGTTCTAGCCAAAGAATTGAAGAGTCACCTCCAAGCTGGAGTGTTTCATGCTGTTGCAGGTCCTTTGAGCTTGATTTTCACTCTGCCAAAGAAACCAGATAATGGCTGTGCCTTCTGTCTCAGTCCCCAACCAAGAACAAAGATAAGATGGAGTACCAACCTGTAGTGAACAAGAGATAAATCTTTACTCTTTCAAACCACTAGGATTTGAGTTTCTTTGTTACTGTGACTTACCCTGATCCACCCTGATACACATCAGTAACTTTGTATCTGAGAACAAGCTGCAGCATGGCTAGTGTGTCATCAAAGCAGGGAGCCATCGCTTACAGGGAATGCCAAAAGAATTTTCCCAATGGGCTGAGGAACCGGCTCAGTGGGCGAGAGCTTTTGCTACACATGCATAACCGTAAGTGCCTGAGTTTGGATCCCTATCATCCATATAAAGAGTCAAGTGTGGGGGCTGGAGAGATGGCTCATTGGTTAAGATCATGGACTGCTCTTGCAGAGGACCTAGCTTCGATGTCCAGCACCCACATGGCGGCTAACAATCATCTATACTTCTAGTTCCAGGGAGATCTGATGCCCTCTTCTTGCCCTTGCAGGCACTGGCACACAGACAAGCATGCAGGCAAAATACCCATACACAAAAAGCAAAGATAAATCAACCTCAAAAGAAGTTTTAAGTTTTACACCTCTGTAAGCCCTACACCTCAGAGATGGTGGGATGGGGACAGGAGGATCTCTGGGGCTTGCTGCCTGCTGGCCTAGCTCCAGGTTCAGTGAGAGACCCTGCCTCAAGGACATAAAGCTGAGAGCGTGACAGGGCAGGACACCTGATGCCCTCCTCTGACTACTGTGTAGGAGTGCGCACACATGCGTGCGCGCACACAGAGGTGGGGGGACTATTAGCCCTAAATCGTATCTGAGGGTTTGGTTTGGCTTTTCTTTGTCTCACAGGAAGTATAGAGAAAGGAAAACTGGACTCCTACTTATGCATTGTGTGAAGCTCCTAACACTACGGCCATTCCTCAGTAATACATCTTAGCGATACCCTGTCCTACCCGGGAAGACATGCTTGACTCTCACTTTGATCCCTGACATCCCATTGGCAGTCATACCCATGCCATCACCTGGACACTCTAGTGCCCTCTCATGGCAATCTACCAGTCATTGGGCATTTTCAAATAACATTGAACATCAAGAAGGAAAAAGAGAATCTCCCGTCGTAATACTTGCCGCCTTATGCCAACATGGTCAACCCCACCCAGTACCTTTTAATCTCCAGGCCTTATGGAATGGGTAGCTTTGTAATGCCTGAAACTGAGCTCCCAGTTCCCAAAATAGGGATCTTGCCTGTCCTTCTACCCCTTGGCAAAAGTGAGTTCAATCCTTAGGTGATCATCTTTTAGGATTTGGGCAATTTTCTACTTGCAAGCCTGCTCCCTAACAGCCTCTGAGGGTTTTTTTTCTTTTTTCTTTTGTATCCAGGACTTAAATATCATTTCTTTCTTTACCCCAGCTGTTTAACACAAGGTCTCGTAAAATTGGGGGGGGGTGTCACCTCTGAAGACCTAACTCAGGTACCATATGTTGCTTGACTGTAGGATGTTGACTGTGGCAGAAACATCCATGCATTCTTCAAAGAAAAGCATCCTCTTGGAAAAGAATTTACAGTTCCTTATTGTTCTTATTTGTCTATACCCCTGTGACCCAGAGAGTACAGTATTAACTCCCTTCTCTCACTGCTGTGACACCACACCTCACCAAAGCAACTTAAAGAGAGAATGGTTTATTTGGGCTTGAAGGGACACAGTCCATCATGAGAGGAAAAGAATGGTGCCAGGAGCATGAGGTGCCTCATCACAGTGTCCCCAGCCAGGAAGCAAAGATGAACGATGATGCTCAAGGCTCCACCTCCCTTCCCCTCTTCTTCTCCCTCTTCCTCCCACTCTCTTTCTTCTTCCCTCCCTTTCTCCATTTCTATCCAGTTTGGAACCCCAATCTTGGGGCAATACAGAACACATGGTGTGTGGGGGTGGAGGGTGGTCTTGGTCTTGTCTCCTCAGTTAAACTTCTATGGAAACACCCTCACAGACACACCCATATGTGTGTCTCCTAGGTGATTCCAAATCCAGTCATGAGGACAATAAAGATGAACTCTCATAACCACTTTCTCTGCAAGACTTGATCTTGACTAGAGGCCAACAATGGGCAAACCCTGACCTAGCCTCACACAACTTTATGCATGTGTGCTTAATTATTGGATGAGTATACAGATTTCCAGATCATCCACATAAATCCACACATCCACACATCTGTTGACAACTCAACCTAAAGCAAGGCTTGCACTACGGGATAAAACTGGATAAGAAAGACTTCTGCAAGACAGAGAAGACCTGAAGAAAAGGATCTGTGTCTCCTGCCATCTGGTCGCTCTCAGGATGCCCTCAGTGCACTGTGGTCTTTGAGTTTCTAAGAGACATTTTCAGGTTACTATTACTGGCCTTTGTGGTCCACAAGACAAAGACAGCAGCATGGCCTTTCTGTATAACCACCCTCTTGTGACCTCAGGATAAATGCCAATCCAGTTTTGCACCTTAGCTGCATCGCTTCCCTCTCCTTGGTGCTGGTCCTGCGCTGAGCACATCTTGGACTTGAGTTGATAGTTGTTAAATGCTTAAATGTTGGAACTTCAGTGAGGACCTGATGGCTGTGGGTGTGCTGGGTATGTGTGCAGCTAGGGCTCAGCACGCAGCAAACATTCTTGGGTCTTCCCTCTCCTTCCCAAACAGCTAGCTAAGTGGTAGTGAGGCCTGTTTCATCTTGTTTTGTGTAGGCTAGGACAGGGACCAGATCCGGGAAAGGACAAGCATGACAGATACTCTTGGGGGTAATTTGTAAGCACATATGAAAGCGCCTGCCGATTCTGTGGTGTAACTGCATGAGCGGTTGGGAAGACGGAAGCCAGTGTCTTTAAGTGCTTACAATACAGCTACATCCACAGGAGAGTAGGACCTGGGTATCCTGGCTCCTCACCTTTCTCTCATCACCTCTCACTCCTCTGGCACACTCTCCCCATGTCATGAACTCTGGCCTCTTAACAGTCTACAGTGCTCACAGTGTCCAGCCATATACACAGCCATTTTCTCTCCTGTTTGTTTGATTGGATCCGAGCAATCCTTCATGACCATCTCCCACTTACTATCTTCTTCAACCACTCTCTGCCTATGCAACTGAACACCGACCACTGCATTAGCCTCTACAGAGGCTCTTAGCTGCTTGGTGTCTAGGACTGCTTTAATAGTTGGCAATCACCGTCTGCTTCATTATATTCCCTTTGGCTTCTGGGACTTAGTCATGGATGTCTTTTGGGCTTTTTTGTTGGTCTCTTTGTTTGTTTTGTTCCGATCTTTTGTTTTCCAAAAGCGCTGGTGCCTCTACATATAGGAGGCACTGACTGCTTACTGTACGGGTAGATAAAGAAACAGCATCTCCACCGTGGTGTCTGCAGCCTTCCTTTTATAGAATTCTGCCAAATCAGCAATGCTGATTTCTCCTTTCTTGGGTGCTGTTTTCAGTAGCAGAGAAGTTCTTCTGTTCTTATGCTAAACTGGAAAAGTGTACAGCTCAGGGAAGAATGTTGGGTACAAATGTGCAGGGAGACAGGGCTGTCATTCAGTCCATCCCACCTCGCCTGGAATAGCAGTGGTGCTGTGAGGGACACAGTGGCTGTCTGCCCAGCACTCCTACCTGTGGTCTGTTTTCTCTTGCTCACCCAAAGTTCAGAGGCCAGTACATTAACCCAAACGAGTCAGCACAGTCCCTAAGCCTGAGTTCTAGGAAGGGTTCAAATGTGTGTGTACACTGGCCCTAGCGCAGGCCAATGAGCACGAGGAAGATGTTCGCTTGATGTCTCTGGGAAGAAATGTGGTAGAAAATGAGGTGTCATGGCTGAAGCCACAGAAAGCTCTGGCAGGTGAAAAAACAAAAACAAAACAAAAACAAAAAGCAAAAAATACCCTTAAGTACTATGCATTGTTTAGCTGGTAACTCAAAATACCCAGGAATGCGGTCTTACTACGTATTTTAGTTAGACAGCTGTCTCATCAGAACTCTTGCTTTGGTTATTTTCTGTTCCTTGCAGCCAATCCCAGCCAGTATGGGAGTCTCTGTTAGCCACCCACAGAATAACTACAAAAATAATAACATCCTCACTAACAGCTCAGAGCAACCAGGAGAGTTGAAAGCCAATGGCAGGTGTAAAACTGCTTTATTATGCAAATATTTACCTCTGGGAATCCCTGGGCAATACCCCTTTCCTCAACAGGCAGGACTTGACTTATGTGGTTCATCTGACGAGCTCAAAATTTTCCATGCAATTTATCAGAATACTTTAGACATTCAGAGGCAGGCCGAGTAGAGCTGGCAATGTAACAGATACTGTAAAAGAAAAGGAAATGATTTACATACCCCAAATCAGGTGCCCCACACAATGTTAAATTGTTCTGGTGTTTTATTTATTTGTTTTTAACTCTAAAAACAAGTTAGTCCTATAAGGTACAAAATTGAATTTACTCCAGCGCCGGTAGAGTTAGTAAGGTAGTAAGCCTGTGTCCCCAGCCTCCCAAATCTTTCTCTATCTTTCCAGTTAGTGCCTTAGTAGAGGGGTGGGTGGGGTGGGTGGGGTGGGGGTGGGTGTGCATGTAATCTTTCACTCAAATGCTAACATCTTACACACTGTTTATAGGTGTGTTTTTAAAGCCAAGTCGCATAATAGAGCGAGGGGTCTGTTACCCTAGCTCTCAGGAGGTTGAGGCAGGAGGATTGCCGCTAATTTGAGGCCAGTCTGTCCTCCGCTACAGTGTTAACTAACTGCTGCCAGCCGACTCCTTAAAAAAGATTAAAAGCACATAATGTATCTTCAAGATTTCTCTGCCTGGATGTCTACAGAGCTATTTCACAGTCACTGCTCTTTTCAAGCGTGGTCCAGCCCTATCTTTCTCTTTTCCACAAACGGAGCCCATGACGCTGTCGGGCACTGAAGTTATTTCACCCTCTTGCCTTGGCAGAGGTGCTATGATCCTTCTCCTAGGGACCTCAAAGCACAGGATCAATTCCGAATTACGGATTTCAAAGGGCAAATGAAACTCCTAAAAGTCCTTTCCAAACTTCAGGTCCACGGTGACCACAGCAGCGCCCGCGCACTCCGCGGTCCGCACTCGCTCCGCCCGCAGTTGCTACCCCAGGACTGTGCAGCCCTGGCCTGGATGCCCCGGGCACGTGCGATTCCACGTGAGCCGCCCGCCCGGAGCGCAGAAGCCCAGGACGCATGCGCCTCCCGCCACTGAAAGTAGGTCAGGCTCCTCCTCTCACGTGACCCGCTCCCCTTAGCTACCCTCGGCGCCTCCCCGCCAAGGCGCAGCCGGGTGCGCTCGGCAGCCAACGTGATGGGGCCGGGCGCGGGCGGGCGCGGGCAGGGGCGGGCCGGCCGCGCGAGGATTTGTGGGTTCTCCTTCCTTCAGAGCGCTTGGTCGGGAGTCGGGCGGGCAGAAGCCGATGCCGCGCGAGGTGGATAGACGCAGAGAAGCAATTGAATGGGGGAGGAAACTGGTCTAGGAGCCCAGACTGAGGCCACTGTTCTCCATCTTCAAGACATTCTGCAAGGAAAGAGGGAACCTGGGTCACCTTGAAGTGGAAATAATCTCAAGGATCCTTTGCAGTCTCAGTGTGTACCTGGGGCAACTCCAACATTCCACAAACTTCGAAAGAAAATGCAAAGGAAGTTAATGGTTCCTGGAGTTTTGCAGGAATAACTCACAGTCCCCATTTCTAATGTCTCACCCACCAACCCCAGAAAACACTCATTCCAATGCACAGTTCCCCTTTTCTATACGAGGTCACAGGGAAGGGGGGTGACAGGCAGAAGGGGTTGTGAACAGGGCTGGGGTGGAGGGCAGGGGGGTGATCGCAACTCCTAGATGGCTGAAGCCAAGCTTGTATGTATTAGGAATAGATTCCTGTGCTCTCTCCATGATTTTGAACTTGTTGCATGATACCACTGTCTCAATGAGTGCAATCCAGAGAGGAGATTGGCAAGCCAAATCAATGGGTTACCATGCAGCAGGTTATAAATCTCTTGACAAGAGGTGTACCCACGAGTTACATAAGCAGGGGAAGAGGGGCGTCCAAGTGCAGGGGTGGGTACCCTGAGTTTTGAAGGCTAAGTGGGAGTGAGCTGGCAGAGACGCTAGGCAGAGGGGGTGGGAAAGTGTTCCAAACAAAAGGAACTACTAATAGTTACATAATATTTCCCTGGGGAGTTTTTACGAGAATTGTCTTAGCCATGCTGAGATGTATATTATTTATGTGTATGTGATTCTAAGCTGGTCCATGAGAGAATGTCCGTGGCCATGATGTTTCTCTCCTGGTTTTTGAGTAACTCCTATGGAGTCAGATTGCTATGAAAAAATGCAAATATCTTTTAACCCTTTCTTTTCAGTGCCGAGGATGGAGCTCAGGGTTTGCACATACTAGGCAAGCAGTATACCACTAAGCAACCTCCTCAGCCCTAATTTTTAATTTTGATAATCACTGTCAAATATTTTCTTAAGTAGTACCAAGATAGCAAACATTGAGTACTACTGTTAAATATTAAAAATCAGCATTGAATTATTGTAAGATATTTAGCATTCAACTGGTAAATTTGCCAGTTATTTCAAATCCACGAGAGCCAGTGAGATTAACACCTGATCTCTAAGAATGGCATAAATCCCAATGTATGCATTTCTGAGTTCTGTGAGCCATCGTAAGTCTAATTGGAGTGAAGTTTGGGGATTGGAAAATGTCCAGTCAGTTCATTTAATCCATACAGGGAATCACAACGGGGGGGGGGGGGGGTTGAACAGGGGTGCACGTGGAATGCAGCCCTTGCTGTGAATCAAGGGTAACAGAGATGAGAGACACCCCACCCCACCCCCACTCCGCCTCTGCAGCCAGAACAAGTGACACGTTAGTGTCCCCTTGCTGTGACAATCAGCTGAATAGGAGACATTTTTTTCTTTTGGCTTGCCATCTCAGAAGTTTCAGTGCATGGTCACTTGGCCCTGCTGGCGTGTGGTGAGAGAGTACCTCCTGGTTAGGGGTGCCTGAGGGGAATACTGCTCACCTCACACTGTTAGGGTTAGGACTTCAGTCTGGAAAGCAGAAGTAAGAAGGAGGTTTCCAAGAGTCCTTAAAAGACACACACCCAATGACAATGACATACCTGCTTTCCAGTACTTGTTACTAGTACCTCCGGCTGTCAACCAAGCCTTTAGCACAGGACACTCTGAGGACAATCCAGAGTCGTTTTAAGCCCTTGCTACAAATGTTGAGGAAGCTACAGTAGGCCCAAAGGCGTCTAGGTAATTTGACCAAGGACATGACTGTTATGTACAGGAGGAAGGCTGGGGAAACATTTGGTAATTTCCCAAAGCAAGTGTGCCTCCCATGTTCATTTGCATTGGTAATCTGTACAAAGAGATAATGTGACATTCAACTTTTGGAGCTGGGCATGGTGGCTTACACCTTTAATCTCAACAGATGAGGCAGAGGCAGGCAGATCTCTATGAGTTCAAGGCCAGCCTGCTCTACATAGTGAGTTCCAGGACAGCCGGGGGTACATAGAGAGAGACCTTTGGGACAGAGATAACAATGGCACTGAAAGAAGAGCATGCCTTGGATGGTGTGATTTTGCCTGCATCACACCACATCATCAAGGAAAACTGGAGCAGCTTCAGGCTGTGGTCCACACAACAGCTGTTTTCCTAATATCCATTCTGCCTCTTGTATATCCATCCATCACATACGTTCAGAAGGGATGGGGAAATCTACCTCCCCTTCAGATTCAGGGATTGGCCTAGACTGAATTAGTGTATCAGGGTAATGCTATTGCTCTTTGTTTTTGCTAGTTTTTTTTTCTTTTATTGCTTTTAATTTTTATTGTGACAATCCTTGACATAAAATTCACCATTTATATATTTTTTAAAAATTTGACAGTGTGTTATCGTTGCTTAGTATTATAAGATAGCTCTCTAGAGATTATTGATCTCTGCTGTGGATATTGCTCTGTGTAAATAAAATGCTGATTGGCCAGTAGCCAGGCAGGAAGTATAGGTGAGACAAGCAGAGAGGAGAATTCTGGGAAGTGGAAGGCTGAGGCAGAGAGACGCTGCCAGCCGTTGCCATGAAAAAGCAAGATGTAAGGTACCGGTAAGCCACAAGCCACATGGCAACTTACAGATTGATAGAAATAAGTTAATTTAAGATATAAGAACAGATAGCAAGAAACATGAGCCATTAGGCCAAACAGTTTAAATAATATAAGCATCTGTGTGTTTATTTTATAAGTGGGCTGTTAGACTGCCGGGGTTTGGTAGGACCCGGAGAGAAAACTCTAGCTACAGATCTCACTTGACTAAAAAACTTCATGTTCATTCATTTGCAATGCCTCTTGCTCCTCTTTTAACCCCAAGCCACCTCCATCCCGTGTCAGATTCTACAGTTTTAGATACTTCATGGATGTGCAGCCATGTAGTATTTGTCTTTCTGTGTGTAGCTTGTTTGTCTACCTTGTCTCATATGGAAAATTTTCCTTCTTGTTCGAGGTCACGGAGTTATTCCCCTGGATGTTCATACCACATTTTTCTTATCCTTTGATCTGTCAGTGGACCATTGAGTGGTTTGCATAATTCCCATCTCTCCTCACATGCCATCACTCTTCATATGAGGACTGGGAATGAATGCAACCAGCAGCTCTTAGAAAAGGCTGGCACACACTAAGTGCTCGGTGACTTTCAATTGGCGCTACTGCTGCTGTCCCTTCATTAACAATGGCTGCTCGGTCAGAGGCGCTCCTGGACTTCCTTTGGTGCCAATCTTTCTCCTGGAGTGAGGGTGAAGAAGCATGGGTGTTTTTTTTTTTTTACGTCATCTTCCCACTTTAGGGGAAGGATGATCTAGCTACCGACCTAATAAACAGAGGGATGGAGAAGGCCTCCCCTTGATCAGACTACACTTGCGGACATTTCTGTTGGTTGAGCCAAACACCTGCTGCCTGTTGTTCCCATCTGTAGGGTTTGTTTTGTGTTCATTGCCCACAAAAATCACGCTCATGCCATGTACTGGTCTACACGTAACCGAGGCACTAAATAATGATACTGGCTTTGTTCTTTCTGAGCATGAACACGATAGAGTGAATGAAATCTCATCTCCGTGCAGATGCATGCACTGTCCAGTGTACCCATTTCCTGGAGACTGGTAGCACAAAGTGCCGGGAAGTCACCGAAACTCACCAGATTTGCTAGGCCCCCTCCTTCCTCAACCATAGATGAGCAGTGAGGACTGCTGAGAGACACTTTCAGACCAGCCAAGCTGTCTGGGAGAGCTACCTAACTGTAGTAGAGATCAGCCAAGTTGACTGGCAAAGGCTCAGACCAACTGAGTTGCCTGGAAAGACACTCTTCAACCTGTTGAGCTGACTGAAGGTTGTGCAATGTGCTCCAGTTTCCAGCTTTCATGAGCTGTCACCCATGCTGGGGTGGGCTTTGGTGGGACAGCCATCTTTGAGTCATTTCTGTAAGTAACCCCTCACTCATACTCCTGTATGTAACCCCACTAAAATTGGCTGGCTCACCAAGATGGACTTTTATAGTATCCTTACATTGGTCTGTCATTAGTTCTCTTTCTGGGGTGAATAGACATTTGTTCATGTCTCCCCGGGAATAGTGTCACATAATGTGGCAAAGCCTCTGCATTTAATGACACAGTTTAGCCTACAAAATCCAGCAAGATATTAAGATATATATATATAAGATGTGTTGTTTGGTATCAGACATATACCTGTATCTTAACTATCTCATGACACAGTTTAGCCTATAAAATCCAGCAAGATATTAAGATATATATAAGATGTGTTGTTTGGTATCAGACACATGCCTGTATCTTAACTATCTTTTCTAAGTTTTGTTTAGTGTTTGGAGACTGGGATTGGGCTTAGAAAGGTCTCCTCTGAGACTAGATCCAGAATGAAAAGCAAACAAATAAACAAAGAGCATGTGAAGTTTTGGCCAGCCTACCACCACTAAATGTTTCCCAAGTGAGCAATTCATGTTGGTGTCAAATGGGCAGCAAATAGAAAAGGCACTCTGGATGTCTTACTCCTTGTCTGTTTCTGTGATGCTACAGGACTTGTCTCAGGATAATTTCTTTTTTCCCTTTCCCAATAACATTTCTTGGCCAGACTGCTGGTGTTGTATTGAGCAATGGGACCTCAGTTCTAGGCATGGTTAAACAACCGCCTGTGTGTGCTTTCCAAGTCCAGTAAGGCAGCATTCCCCAAAGGAATAAGAGCTTGGTTTGCATTCTGAGACTAGCCATTGAATTGGGTGGATTGTTCTTTAAGGACAAACTGTGGGACACAGAAATCACTTTCCACTTCAGTCTCAGTTTCTCTCAAAGTGAAACGAAGCTGTTGGAATCCATGGTTTCTAGTATTGACCTATTCATCAAATTAGTGAATGAAAAGAGGGTATTAATAAATGCCTCAGGTATTATTCCCCAAAACCTTTCCCAGCATGCAAGTGGCCATGAAGCCTATGTCCCATATTCATGACAGACTGTGAATGTTTGTCCCTGAGAATGAGATAGTTCAGATCACTCATCTTTGTGCATCTTATGATCTTTATTTCATTGTATAATTCTCTATTTTTCTGAAATGAGAGAAGGAAGACCAATTACTTATAATAGAAGACAGACAGCCAAGGAAAGTAATTTACTATTGCTAACCAGTGTACTGTGGATACATGCCAGTAAAGGAAAACTCAATCTCACAGCATCTTAACCAAAGATGGACATCAAAATCACTTGGGAGATTTGCTAGATACATTTCCTTTGACTCTACTCCTAAAAAAATGTGACTCACTGTGGTTGATATATTATGCACCCCAATAAACTTATCTGGGGGTCAGAGAACTCTAATTTTTGTTTTGTTTTGTTTTTTTTCCGTTTTTCGAGACAGGGTTTCTCTGTGTAGCTTTGCGCCTTTCCTGGGACTCGCTTGGTAGCCCAGGCTGGCCTCGAACTCACAGAGATCCACCTGGCTCTGCCTCCCGAGTGCTGGGATTAAAGGCGTGCGCCACCACCGCCCGGCTGGGTTTTTTTGTTTTGTTTTGTTTTGGTTTTTTTTTTTTTTTTTTTTGAGAACTCTAATTTTTAAAAGACAATGGCTAATTTTGTTTTTGTTTTTGTTTTTGTTTTTTTGGTTTTTCGAGACAGGGTTTCTCTGTGTAGCTTTGTGCCTTTCCTGGATCTTGCTCTGTAGACTAGGTTGGCCTTGAACTCACAAAGATCCACCTGCCTCTGTCTCCCGAGTGCTGGGATTAAAGGCATGCGCCACCACCGCCCGGCCTACTAGATTTAAGTACTTTACATTGGATTGGATTTTTGTATATTGCATACAAATTATATATATATATATATATATGTGTGTGTGTGTGTGTGTGTGTGTGTGTGTGTGTGTGTGTGTGTATAGTTAGTTAGTTAGAAAATGCTGTTTGTATATTTCTAATTTTGTTCAGGATATTGTACCTATACAGCTCATTTAACAATATAATGCAATTTGCTAATCCTTGAATGTTATTATTACCAACTATTAGGATATGAAGAAATGAAAGTTGGTAGTTAGACATTACAATTGAACTTGTAGTCATATTAGGTATGTTTTCAAGGTCAAACAGAGATATATTTTAGATAGACAGGTCATCTTCAAACCCTTTAGAGATCTAGAGAATATGGCATTTAAAATGTTTTAGTAGCATAGATTTTTTTTCTTTTTTTATGACTAGGAGACATGTCTGTTCCTGGCAGTACCAATCTACTTCAAAGAAGATATGAACATTGAAGAAAATGCATATGGAGTTATCTTTCATTGTGGCAAAAGTTAGCCACTGGGCAACAAAGTGCCCTTGCATCAACTGCTGACAGTGTGCTATCCAAAGTGGACAGACAGGACACAAAACAAAGGACTACTGATCCTTGCCAAGACAAGTGTGGTTGCAGCTTTGGCAACAAGCATCCTCTGAGGCCAGGACAACATGGCACCATCACTGAATTGGCCTTTGCAGTCTGGAAATGGTACAGTGCCCCTTTCTTTGAAGGCAGTTGAACAGGCAGTGGACCAATGGCTTCTGGTGTCCAGTGGAGCAGTAGCTGAAACAGTTACTCTTTAAGGAGTAACCAGGCTGACAGAGTCTAACCTCTCAGTGGTAGACTGACGTTTAATAAAAGAGATGAAGCCACCCACAAGCTGAGAAGAATGGGCAACCAAATTCCAAAAAACCAGCAATTTCCAGAATTTAAAATCCTGAATCATGATGGCACACTGGTGGAATTCAAGTTTATCTGGTACATGGAATACTTGCACTGAATGTGAGGTTGAGCTGTAGGCCTTGTGTACATACATCCTACTTCACAAATAAGTCTGTCAGGTATGCTAAGCCTGTAGGCCGAAGATGATGCCCCAACACTGCAGAGAAACCTCAGGTGACTGTCCAGGAAGCTGGCTGTTTCTGTCAATTCACATTTTTTTGGAAGTCGCTTGTTTGTACTTCCTGTTTTACTAGGTAATATTATTTCCTTCTTGGGTCTCTGAGGGAGTTGAAGATTAGATAGTTGTAGTTACAGTTTTTCATGTTAAGAAATTCAGAAAAGAAACTCACTAAGAGGTGTAAAGTATATAGATTTCAAAGACAACATAAGATAATTTTCTGTTGGTAATACAAGATAGGTTAGAAAGTGATTAGGTACATTTTGGACTCACCAAAATAGGATAGATAATGGAATATTTTCTTTGAATTTGTCAAATGCAAGTGGACTAGACATATATATATATATATAGTTATTATACTTATTGTATATAGTTTTCCTTATATTAGTTAGAACTTTTTTATTTTTTTTTATTTTCATTAGACAAAAAAGGGGAAATGTGGTGATATTTTATTTGTGCTTTAATAAAGTTTTCCTGGAGATCAGAGGAAATAGCAAGCCATTTTAAGTAAACAAAGAAGTCAGGCAGTAGTAGCACATGCCCTTAATCCTATCACTTATCTGGCGGGATTTCTGTGTGTTTAAGGCCACATTAGGGAACAGAGCCAAGCATGGTGACACATGCCTTTAATCCCAGTATCAACTATAGAGACCTGGAGGTCTGTACAGAAAGGTATAGACAGAAAGTGACAGAGCTGTGGAGGAAGAGGAAGTAAAGTAGCTGGACTAAGATAGCCAATGAGAGGGCAGAACAGCAAGGCAATAAAGGCATGAGTAGACAGGAAGTAACTTACATTTGGAAGCTGCAGAGTTGGTGAGGTAAGGTTAGCTGGAGGCTTTCCCTATTTCTCTGATCTTTCAACATTCACCCCAATACCTGGCTCCAGGTTTGTTTTTATTAACAAGACCTTTTAAGATTCATGCTACATCTGGAGTCCAACTTGTCAGGTACGAATTTTCAAAAAGCCTATTTGCATGTAGCCTTGCAGTCCACAGCTCAAGCCTGAGCTGCACTTGGCTGGTTGTAGTGGTGCATGCCAGTAGGATTTGCTGAAGGAGGCAGAGGTAGGAGGATCAACCTAGAAGGCTTGCTAAAGAGAAGCTGCAGCTAGGCTGAGCCACAAACAGTGGCGGTGGGACCATGGAGGCAGCAGCTGTTGCTCCAAGTTGCTGGCTGCTCATCATGTTGGTGACTGAGGTGATGCTGCTAATGAAATGAAGTGTTTACTGCTGCTTGTTCAGAGAAAAATTGCCAGGACCATTGTGTTACAAGAAAGCATCAGCAAAGGACAGTTTGGAGAAGTTTGACAAGGCAAGTGGTGGGGAGGAGAAATTGCTGTGAAGATACTCTCTTCTAGGGAAAAATGTTCATGGTTCCAAGAGACAGACATTTATCAGATTGTGATTGTTCCAAAACCAAAGAGGAGGCACACACACAAAAAAAAATTTTCTGTAGGGAAACATGACCATGCCTAACAGCAACTTTGAAATCTTCAAAAGGATGACAGGATCCCACAATGGTGATACCACATGGACTATGATAAAGCCATTAAGCTGATTAACACCACGGAAAGATCTGCTTTGGACTACAAACCGCTCAGAACAGTTTCGAGATGGGTAGCTGAGATGATCCAGCCTCACAGACTACTCAAACAAGGACTTGAGATAAACCCTGCACTTTTGCATTATGCAGAGACTGGACAACAAATGATATAGCTATCTTTCCTGGAACCTGACAATTAACCCCAAAATTTTCTTTTCATGATCCCCTAAAGATGACTTCGCCCCCAAACAGCAAGAAGTAATTTTAAGAAAATAATGCCCACAATCCCAAGAGGTGGGGTGGGTAGTTCTTGGTCATTTGAATTATGGATATTGTTATTGTTTATGATGGTTGATTACAAGTTGTTAATTGTTAATGGTCAGAAAAAAAGGCTAAACAAAGGAGATTAGATTAAGCGTTCCTGTTTAAAAAGAAAAAGAAAAAAGGATATAGATAAGAGGTAGATTATTGAATCTATCTGAAAAAAGATAGAAATAATGGAATGAAAGGGTAGATTATTGAATCTACTCTGAAAAGAAAAAAGGGAAGATATAGAAATAGTAAATGAAAGGTGGACTTTTTTAAAAAAGGGAAGACATGGAAATGATAAGATAAAAGGTAGACTTTGACTCTATTCAGAAAAGGAAAAAGAGAGAAAATGGATATGATAAGCTAAAAGGTAGATTATTGAATCTACTTTTAAAAAGGAACTACTTGTTTTACATAGGATAAGTAATGAAATTTTTTTGTCTGAATTTGTCAAATGTTAATGGACTGGACATTGTTAATGTAATTCTTGACTGTATATATTGTATATACTTATTGTATATACTTTTTCTTATTAGTTATAACTTTTTAATTTAAAAAAGGGAAATGTGGTTGATATATTATGCACCCTAATAAACTTATCTGGGGGTCAGAGAACAGAACAGCCACTATATTAACCATAGAAGTTAGGCAGTGGTAGCACATGCCTTTAATCCTAGCATTCTGGAGGCAGAGATCTGTCAGGATCTCTGTGAGTTCAAGGCCACACTGGAAACAGCCAGACATGGTGACACACACCTTTAATCCTAGCACTTGAGATCTCATGTCTTGCTTGGGAAAAACACATGCCTTTAATCCCAGGAAGTGATGGCAGGAAACAGAAAGGTATATAAACTGTAAGGACCAGAAACTTTAGCTTTTTAAACTTTTAGGCTTTTGAGCAGCAGTTCAGCTGAGATCCATTCAGATGAGGACTTAGAGGCTTCCAGTTTGAGGAAGCAAGATCAGCTGAGAAGTTGGCAAGGTGAGGTTGGATGTGACTTGCTCTGTCTCTCTGATCTTTCAGCGTTCACCCCAATACCTGGCTCTGGGTTTGTTTTTTATTAATAAGACCTTTTGAGATTCATGCTCCAACTCAGTAAATCTGGGGGAAGGGCTGCATTTGTGGATAGTTCTGCAGTGCTGCCTACCACCAGGTCAGAGCTGCGCATTTGTGTCTAAACCATCATTTCCTCATTTACGTTAGAGCATGTCAGTGTTCTTTCACTTAGTGATTCTAAAACATCATGTCTTGCCCAGTACAGTTCACATTAATGGAAATATACATCTGTAATCAAGAAGGACAAACAGCTCGGGACTGGGGCTGTCGCTCAGCAATAGAGCACTCACTTTGTGCATGTGAGGGCCTAGGTTCAAGCCCCAGTGCTACCAACAACAAATGGACAACACATCTTTTGTCCAAAGACACACAGTAGGAGCTTTAGTTGGTTGTAAGACATAACATGATGCAATTCAGAAAATGTTATTCTGTCATTGCAAATACAGTCAGCATCTCTGAAATTATGTGTGATGTTCTGCTCCAGAACTACACATTCTAAGCAACAGCAAAAAAGTTTGCCCTTCACAATAGATGGGGAGCAATATTTGAAATCAATGCTCTTTGTTAAGTCACTAAGGAACATTCTGGAATTACAGCACTGAAACAACAAGAGGCTTGATCCCATCAACCCTCCCGGAGAGTTTACTTAAGGAAATCGTATTTGTTTGCTGAACTGTAAATCAAACAGGTTCTGGCTTTCCATTCCTTCACACTCACATTTCTGTTGCTATATTAAGGAATCCAAAAACTAACACTGAAGGAGAGAAAAGGAGCAAACACCCTTTAAAATGCTGAGAAACAATTACTTGTTTTCTCCAAAGACCCAACTACTGGAGCAGCAGAGTAAGCAGCAGTTTTGGTGTCAAATGCAATAGAGTTGACCTCCAGTTCTCTCTGGACCTGTCTAGTCCACACCCACCATTCCTCCTCTGTTTTGATGTCTGAGCTTCATTGAGCTTACCTGCAGATTGGCCATCACCAGACTCCATGACAGGGCTGCTATGGGACTCATAGGAAGAACGTTGTAGATAAAATGCCCAACACATACTAGGCATTATCAAATGATTGAAAGCATCATCATTATTTTCTTACAAAAATTAGGCAGGTGCAAAGAAGCCCTGTTTACTTTTGCTTCATAGCTTCATCTCAGTGAGATGAATTTAGAAGGAATCAGACTAAATGTGGAAACTTCTTAATTGACTTTTTGTAAATAGAGCACCAACTCTGATATGTAGGCTTCTCTGTAGACTGTGTGCAAAATGTTAGCGTGTATATGACATTTGCACAGGAGTCAAACTGAAGACTTTAAAATGTCATTAGATTACACAGTAGCTGTAAATTCGGTTTCATTTGCCATCTGCTGAAGACTCGGGTTTGGTGAGCGTGGTGGTGCATACCTGCGATCCCAGCCCAGGGAAGGTGGAGACCAGAGAAGCCTGAGGTTGAGGAGAGTTTAGGCTACATAGAAAGACCAGAATGGCAACAAACTTGTGGAGATGAGTCACTGGCTTGATTTGGTTCAGTCCTCTTCCTTATGGGAGAAAGGCCTCCCAATAAGAAACACACTTAAAAGATCTCAGGTTCTTGCAGATCCTAATAATAAATTTAAGGCGTGTGGCTCTGGGGGGTGCTTAGTTGTTGTAAGGGAAGGGGAGAAGAAAATTCAGACCTTTAAAGAATGAACATACTCAGGTCTTGAATTTGCTTGAGAGTGAGTTTCTGTATCATTCTTAATGTGTCCAGACAAGAGGAAGCCAAAAGGAATAATTGAGATCATAACATCAGACAGTTGGAATAGAGGGGGAACACTTGAGGTACTTTATGAGTGGGCCTTTGCACCAAATAACATAGTAAAAAGTACGAACCATGGCTAATTGGTTGAAATTATTGAGCTACATGAAGTTTAAATTGAAAATAAATCTTTTTAAAGTATTGATACATTTTTAAAAGCTACTACATCTTATATTTAAGGAAGAGCTTTATAAATGATCAACTGTGGACACAGAGTTTGTAGTACTTGACTCTTAAGATGGTTTTCCAAGCAGTCTTTTTTGGGGGGAGGGGGTCTTTTATACCATTGGATCACCTTATAGTCATCATTTATCATGTTGTTTTCATTCAAAAAGAATATCTAATAATTACTGGAGACCCACATGGCAGCCTGGATACAAGTGGGAGAGACAACATGTACAGTGTCTCCCTTTCCACCTTTTAATCTTTCTCATGTTTAGAATATGGATCTATGGACTGGAGAAATGTATCAGATGGGAAATACATGCTGTGTAAGCCTGAGGACTGGAGTTCAGACCCCTAGCATCCATGTAAATGCTGGGTGGGTGCGGTAACCTGCCTGTAATCCCAGCACCTGTAGTCCCCAGAGCAAGTTGCCTAGCTAGACTAGCCAAGTCAGTGAGCTCTAGAGTCAAATAAGAAACCCTGCCTCAACATATAAGGTGAAGGAGGAGCGATCAAGGAAGACATCAGTGTCAACCCCTGGCCTCCACATGCGCCTGCACACACATGCACTCACATGCAAATCCGTAAACGCATACACTCATCCATGTGCAAGCGCAAGCACTCATGGATGCACAATGCACACACATATAGATTTGAAGAAGAACGTGGATCCAGGGGACATGGTGATGAGCCATATCCAACCAAGCTGAAGAAGGCCATTCACTAGGGAATGAGTAACAACAAAGAGGAAGCCTGTGTCTACCACCTAGAAACCCTGGGATGCTAGGGTATGATTTTTTCCTGGGAAGACGTGAATAATTCTCTCTTCATCCCAGATGGGCTACGGAGAGCTGACCAAAGGCCAACTTTGCCCAACTCCAGCTTAGTGAACCAATGCATTTACTGAAGTTACTTTCAGGAAATCGGGATCACTCAGAAGAGAATGGGTGATTCCAGGAGCTTCATCAGTGAAACACCCAGCCCAGTAGGAGTGATAACCCCCAAAAGCTGCATCACTCGAGTGCCTGGTGCAGTTTTCAGGCAATTCTACCCAAGAGTTTTCCCTCCCCCAGCAACTGCTCACTGCTTTTATATGCCCTTGGGAGGTTGGGGGGTTCATAATTATTGTAAGTTTCTTGTGAGTGTCACAAGCCTTCTGAACCTCTCTCCTTTTACCAGGGGGGAATGTTTCAACACAGTAGCAACAGCACTGTAACAAATGATCGCATCCAGACTACCATGAGAGAAGGAATAAACCTCCGTCTTGCTCACATTACTATGAATTGGACACCTGCATATATCAGTCAACATCTCATCACTGCAACAAAATACCCTAAAGAAACTATTTCAAATGCTCATGGGTTTGGTTACGATGTCAGAGGTTTCAGCCCATAGTCCTTGGCCTCATCAGTGTGATGCTGAAGGAAGGCTTGACATCATGGTCAGGAATACATGGTGTGGCAAAGCTGCTCCCCTGACAGCAAGGAAGGGGGAGGGCAGAGCTGGGGACAAGATACCTTTTTCATGGTGTGCCTCCATCGACCTACTTCACTTAACCCCATCCTCTATAGGACTTAACCATGACGTCATCTTCACTTGTCCATGTAATTATGACTCTGTGAGAGGATTCATCCACTCATGAGATGAGATTCAGTGTCTCGGGTTCTTTTCCTGTTGCTATGATAACGTACTCTGAACAAAAAGAAGCTTAAAAGAGAAAGGGTTTATTTTAGTTAAACAGTTCAATATATAGTCCACCATGGCAGGAAAATCGAGATAGCAGGAGCTTGAAAGAGCTGGTCACATCAAATCCACACTCAGAAAGCAGCGAGATGAATCCTCTGCCCAGAGAATAGCCTTGCCCACAGTTAAGTTAGGTCTTCCCACTTCAATTCAGTAATCAAGAAAAAAAAAAAAAAAAAACCCAAGGCATCCCTAGAGGCCTATCTCCCAGGTGCTTCTAGCTTTGGTCAAGCTGAAGATACTGACAACACAGCCATCATGAGCCAAATGTTTCCCCAAAGCCAGGCTTCTGAACATGGTTGCATTGAAGATCGAGCCTTTAGCACAAGAGTCCTGGGAAAACATTTTGTAGCCAAACCACAGCACAGTAAGAGCAGCCAAATTTATAGTCTATTATTGCTTTGCATTGTGTAACTTCCCTTCTAAGAATGACAGCAGTTACGTTACATTTTATGACCACCATTAGTTAAAATGTTCAGATTTTGTTTTAGGTGTAATACATTTCAGTGCTCACTGGTAACACTGATATACACTTCAGCATCACACACTTCAACCACGCACAGAGGCCCTATGAATAAAGGAGTGAGGGACTGACCGAATTCCTATATGTGGTTGAATGATAATTTCACTGACTCTGGGTTCACATTTGTTTTCCCTTAAATCTCTAGAGACAGCCACTGGTCTTTTCTACTCGTCTACTAGATCTTTAAAAGAACAGTGTCACAAATATATGTGACAATATTAGTCAGTATTTAACCATCTTTAAAGAACCCTGATGATCCCATTTTCTTACTCTGTTATTTAACTTTTATTTTTATTCTGTTATCATCTTTAGAAACATTAACTATCTTTTTTGTTTGTTTGCTTGTTCGTTCATATAGCCCCAGCTGGCCTCAAATTCCCTGTATAGCAGAGACTAGACTTGTATTCTTGATCCTCCTGCCTCCACCTTTAAAATGCTAGGATTACAGGCATGCACCACCATGCCTGGTAACTCAACTATCTCAACGCATCCATCCATCCAACAAATATTAAATAAAGTTGGCTTCTGCTCCCCGTATCCTCAGGTGTCAAGCACTGCTCAACAGGCCAAGACTAGAATAACAAACAAGATAGGATGTTTCCACTCCATGGAGCATGCCTTTCAGTGAAAGAGGCGGAAAAGAATTAAGCAAACAGAAACTAAACAGGGTCAAGTTAGACAGAGATCCATTCCAGGAAGAGAATCCAGGGCGATGTGATGGTGTGACTCCCGCAGAGCAGTGGATCACAAGGATGTCCCACAGTTTCAGTGGAACCACGAGAGACTGGAAGAAGCCATTCACCCAGATGGTCTTTCTTTGTCACATTCTGGGGCCGGCCCCCCTCAAAGTCCCGCTGAGGAATTTTGAAAAGCGATTTCAAAATGCATCTTAAATCGGACCACTTCTCCCCATGTTAGCTGTCACATGGGCAACCAAGCTACTGTTACCTCACTTCCTCTTGTTTTCACGATTGAACCCACCCTCTGGAGTACCCTTCCCACCCCGTATCCACAGGGACTTCGGAAAGACAAGTCCATTATGTCACTGCCTTGCACATAGCCTAGCCATGACTTTCTATGACAGGGAGTTATTTTCCTGTATTTCTTTTTCCTTCAGGAATGGAATCATCCAGTTTGGGCTGGACACACTTCTCATCTCTCTTTAGAGCCAGTTTTGGCCATGCCACTAAAGTCTGGCCAATGAATGGGTCTTGAGCAGAAGTGATGTGAACGGTTTCGAGGTTGTGCTCACAAGAAGAAAAGGACTGCCCCCCTCTTTTCCCTCTGTTGTTGGCTGTAATGAGGACCCACATGAGAAGGTACTGCTGTCTGCCATGCGGAAAGTGGTCGTTCCTGAGGATGATGAACTGAAGAGAAATATGGTTCCCGGCACTGTCGAGGTGTCGAGCAATTGATGATTACACAGGGGAGAAAATATTTCTATGTTTTTCAAATCCCTGCCATTAGGAATGCGGAGTGGTGGTTATGTGCGGCATTTCTGGGTTGTGTCCTTAAAAGACCACCTTGCCCTTCTCTGCCTCTGCACAATAATAACAGAGATAGCAGCCGTGTTGGACCCAGAAATGGAAGCAGCACTTTGAGGATCTTAGAGACATCATAGCATCTTGGGCTGCATATCTATGGATAGTTATGTGAGCAAGCAGCAAAGTTGGAAGGCATTGGAACTTGGGGACATCCAGAATCTCATGGCCACAGACTCTTAGATCCTGTGTAGCTGACATATTTCTTGTTATACTTCAGTGAAACCTGAGGTCCTTAATTAGGAGAAGATTGTGTGTCTCTCACAGGAAGACAATACAGAGCCTGGAACAAGATTAAAAATAGATTAGTCTCCTTCTCCTCCTCCTCCTGTTCACCCAGCACATGATTTTAATACCTGGGACTCTGAGATCAGTGTAGCTGAGTTTTAATGGGGCTCTAAACAATACCTACCATTGGAAAAAACTGCTCAATAAAAGGATAGCCTCACTAGACACGTGTGTCAGGAGGTATCGGGTTATAATCTGGCTTTTAAAAGATTCTACTTCTCTGGGAGAGTGGGAGTTATTGACTATATGCATTACAACTGTCATAGAGACATTCTGTCCAATCTGCAGCTAATTTTCCCTCTCTTCTAAGTGCCTACAGGAATGAGTACATTAGACACTCAGCAGCAGAAGCTTGATGTGTTAGCAAAGCACAGTGCTGGCACTTTGTTTAGATAGTTAGAGCCTGTAAATGTCAAGCCCGCTGCTGACACGTCAGTTAAACTGTGCGACGATCAGCGTCTCACTTAGGATATTCGTGGGATCCTGAGGAGAGGTTTTTACCTTCCCCGCTTCCCATTAACTGTTCAAGCTGCAGGTGAGAAAGGAAACCAATGGACTTTCTGCTAAGTCCCAAAAATGAGGTAGGAGTGTTGCATGCACTATTTCTATTACTCTCTCACAAGACTCCCGGAGGAAGGGCTGTGATGATCCTGGTTTTATTGGTGGGAAAACTGACGTTGGGAAGCGTTGACTAATTGATTAAGAATGGTGAACAAGATGATGGCAAGGCTAGCTTTACTTCCCTGCCTGGATCTAGCCAATGTCTATGCTCCTTCCTCCATCCCAGCTCCAGCTCTGTCCCCTCTCTGCAGAATTGGTGCCTCTGACCATGGAAGACGGAAGTAACAGCTGTGCATAGGAGTCTGGAGATGGGCGTTTCTGTTACCTCTGCTCATCACGTTGAGCCCTCTGGGCTTCAATTGTCTGAATACATGGGGTGCTAGAATTGAGGTAGATGGTCTACATTCAGCCACTGTAGGGAGAAGGGATGTGGATCCTGTGTCTGGTACAGGAGTGACAGAAAGAGTCCCACGTTAAGCACTCCAGGCCAACTTCTCCTTCCTTCCCTTAGCGTGCCCCACTTCCTTCCTTAAGTCCACACATACCTCCAGGCACAGCTTTCCTGTATTGTTCAAGAAAACCAAGAGTCAAGCGCTTCAATCACTGGGCCACACTGAAGGACAGAATTCATCTGTTTTCGACCCTCACGGAGCTTCAGGACTCTTCGGTCCTGGGCACAGGTCAGATCAAAACAATTAAGTATTTTTTAAGTGTGAAAAAATGAGCCAGGCAGTGGTGGCGCACACCTTTAATCACAGCACTTGGGAGGCAGAGGCAGGCGGATCTTGTGAGTTCGAAGCCAGCCTGGTCTACAGAGTGAGTTCCAGGACAGGCACCAAAACTACACAAAGAAACCCTGTCTCACAAAAACAAAACAAAACAAAGAAAAAATGAGTAAATGCAGATATAAGAGGGAGAGAGGAAAGAGAGGAAAGGTAGGTGTTTCACTGGGTAAAGTGTTTGCTGGGTAAGCATGAGGCAAGCTGAGTTCTATCCTCAGAATCTTCATTCAGAAGGAGATGGGATAGTGCCTGCATATAGTCCCTGCACTGGGGGAAAAGGAGGCAGGCAGATCTCTGGAGTTTGCTGTCCAGCCAGCCTAATGAAATAACAGGTCGGTGAGAGACCATCTCAAAGAATGAGGTGGACAACTTCTGAGAAACAGCATCCAAGGTTGACTTCTGGCCTCTACATACCCACACATATATGTATATATCTTCATGCACATACATGAACACAACCCCCCCATACACACACACACACACACACACACACACACACACACACACACACACACTCCCCCAAGTCACAAATCTTATGAATCCTCTCCCAGGGTCTACTCCATTCACTTGCATGCCCTAACTGCCAGCTTGGTGCTTCTGAGAACTAACGCTCACATTTTCAGTTTTGGATCTGATAATTACACAAAGTCCTGTTAAAAATGACTTCATATAGACTTGCAGTTAAATAAAGCATGCTAAATGCAGAGGTAAGAAAGAGATGGAAAATGAAAATTAATATATAGTAACAGAAAGTAGATCTGTGTGGCCTGGTGCAGGAGGAGAGAGGGAGGGACCAGAAAGGGCCATTAAAATCTTTGGGGGAGGGGTTGGGCATTTTTGTATTTTGATTATTATGATAGCTTCATGGGTGTATACAGATGTCAAAACTAATCAAGTTGCATGTATGGTTTGTTATATGCCAATTAAACTTCAGCAAAACTGTCAAGAAAGAAAAAAGTACCCAACCTTGGTTATTTGTATTTGTTAAACAGCGGAGTAAGTGTGTTTTAAACTCGGGGGTAGATGAGAAAGGTGGTATTCAAAGGTGTGGCGGGGAATGAAAGCCAGCTTAATCCTGTCATCTCAGGTGACATGAGCTATTGAAGCATTCGCCTCAGAGTGAAAGGGAGTTGCTGGGAAGATCTTTCACCGTCTGGACGTGGGTAAAATCACTTCAAATGAGCTACTTCAGGGTTAGTGTAGAAAGGTCCACTGTGGTTCATGCTGTTGAGGTTGTTTTCCTCGTGAAACTGTCGGGAAGAAAAGCCTCATACTTCTGTGTGACAGCCTCCTTTTCCCAACTCCACGTTAAGTGTGTCACATTAGTAATTGAAATCAGCCATGGTAAAAGCTTTGACACTGTGGGAACCAGCCAATACTGAAAAATCATGGTTTACTTGCCCAAAGAGCCAGCTGTTGGGCAGACATGGACACGACAAGAGTATGGTAGCTTCTAAATTTCTACAAACTGTTTGTAGTTCAGGGCTGGGGAGATGGCTCAGCGGGTAAAGGGCTTGCTGCAAAAGCCTAAGGACCTGAGTTCAGACCCCCAGCTCCCAGGTAAAATCCTAAGCATGGTGGAAGAGAGCGACTGACATGCCCCAGCATCAATGTCTGGTCTCCACCCATAAGCGCTGCATGTGGGCACACACGCACGCACAACACACACACACACACACACACACACACACACACACACACACACACACACACACGGGATGGCAGGGCATGCTGTTTACAGTACATACTCTTGGGCTTTCATTTCTCTGGCTCTATCCACATCACATGAGGTTCATCCCTGGTGTTAACATGGCATGAAGTCACTGGGAGGTGAATGGTTCCCTGCAGGGAGGCAAGGGCGGGAGAGAGGAACAACGTGAAGAGGTAGTTTGGGCTAGAGTTTTGCTACCAAGAGCCGGTCTGAGTATAAAGCTAGCTGAGGGAAAGAAGCTTTGGGCTAGGATGCCTGACTTGAGGGTCATCTGGGGGTCATCCAAGGACCCGGACTTGCCTTCAAAGAGGAAGTGGAAGATTTACAGAAAGTAAATTGTGTCTTGTCCCAAGAGAGACACCAAGGAAAGGATTTGTAGCTGATAGCTGGAGGATTAGGGACACAGGAAATGAACACCGGACAGCAGAGAAGGGGCTCTGTGGACAAGGCAGATAGCAGACCTGAGACTGAGTTTCCACGCTCTTGCAGAAAGAGCCAGCGGTAGTGCAGTTCCTAGGTTAAAACCTTGGCTTTGAATCGGCATGGAAAGGAGACTAAGGCAGCGGAAGGGGAAGGAGAAATCTTATCTCATTGGTAAATGTATACTGATAAAACACTGGTGTGATGGTGTGATGGTGTGTGTGTGTGTGTGTGTGTGTGTATGTGTGTGTGTGTGTGTGTGTGTTACAGAGAGGGGAGGGGAATCTTTCTTCACCTTTCAATACACAGAATCCTGAACGAATGAGGAGAACTTGGCCCCCATGCCTTTGTGTTTGTGTATTCAATTACAGATGTGGTATTTCTATTTCAAGTCACGGGCCCGATGACTTTGACTGGGGGACAATATCTGCCCCCAAAACTCTGCTGAAGCTGGTGGCTGGGGAGGCAAGTCCCAACTGCTCGAGATCCAGAAGAACGAAGACAAGATTCCCCCTCACACTGAGTCAGTCCTTGCTGGCATGTTCAGTTTAGACATTTGACTTCCCAAACTGTAAGAGAACGCTTTCTGTGGTTTTCAGACATCGCATTTGTGGTGCCGTGCTAGGCAGCTCTAGGAAAAAAAGACATGTCTCTACGAGGCGGACACCAGGCTAGAGAGATGGCTCAGAGATGAAGACAATGTGTTCTTATAGAGTGGTGGTTCTCAACCTTCCCAATGCTGCGACGCTTTAGTACCGTTCCTCATGGTGTGGTGACCCCCAACCATAAATTATTTTCATTGCTACTTCATAACTGTAATTTTGCTGCTGTTATTTATGTTATATGTAATATAAATATCTGATATGCAGGCTATCTGATATGCAACCCCCAAAGGGGTCAGTACCCACAGGTTGAGAATTGCTGCTGTAGAGGCTTCAGCTTGGATTCTCAGCACCCACTTGGCAGCTCATAACCAGTTCTAGGGAATCTGACGCCCTCTTCTGACCAGGCCTGGGCATGATGCACAGACATACAGGAATTCGAAACACTCATTCACACAAATCTTGAATAACTATATATTTTTTAAAAGCACATACACGTCCTAATTCAGACAGAACAGACTCTTGCAGCAGACAGACCCACGGATCTGCACTCTGAATCATCCTTCTGAACTTTGGAACAATCTCATTTGACTGCTACTGGAAAAGAGCAACTGAGTATGGCATTGGTCTTTCTGGACTCAAATAGCTCAGTACTGCAAGACATTTCAGAACTAAACATGGAAATCTCATAGGCTGCTTGCCATTTTCTTAACAAAATACCCAAGACAATTAGGCAGTGGTATGAGATACCCAGATTACTAGCTACTGGACCTTTGTAACTACGTAAGCGCTGACTAGCTGGCAACTGGAGGCACACCCGAGGCGACACATTGAACAGTAGTCTCATTTGGATGGGAACCCATTGGGCTTGGGCGTGTTCCGAAAGGAATAAGGAAGGAGAGCTGAATGGTCAGGACTAAGCCCCAGCAGGTAAACAGAAACCCAAGCCAGGGAGGTAATGGAGACTATGGGAGGCACTGATAACAAACACCGCCAACCTTCAGAGGTGGGTAAGAACTGACAGGCGCAGGAGGAAGGAACAAGCTGCTCACTCTAGAGCGATAGTTTCCACTCCTTCAGAGGTGGGTGAGGAAGAACAGTTGAAACTGGAGAGCGAGAGAAAACAACCGTTCTACAAACAGATCCGCCCAAACATATGGCCCAGGCAGATGACCCCGGACTTCGGCACTGCCCTCACCCCCTCCACCCCCGCCCCAGTAGCATCTGTATACACCTTCAAGCCATGAGGCCATGCCTTCCATGTGATTCCCAAGGATGGTAATACAGCTCGGTGGATAGAATGCTGGCCTTGCCAGCGCGAGGACCCGTGTTCAATGCCAAGAATCCATATGAAAACCTGCATGTGGTGGCATGGGCTGAAAATCTCAGCCTACTTAGTGAGGCTCAGGACAGTGAAAGACCCTGCCTTAAAACAAGCATGATGGATGGTGCCTGAGGATAGACGTCCAGTGTTGTGCTGTGGCCAGTACACACACACACACACACACACACACACACACACACACACACACACACACACACAGAGAGAGAGAGAGAGAGAGAGAGAGAGAGAGAGAGAGAGAGAGAGAGAGAGACCAACTAAGAGCAAGGGGGAGAATTTTCCTGTCAGTGGAGGAAATCCAAATAAAACAAACTCTTGAACTCCTGGGTGTGGCGTACCCCCGTGTGCACCTCAGGTGAGTCTGGAGAGAGGGAATGAAGCATCAGGATGAGAGGTAACAAGGCAGAGGCTTTTGATACTCGCCCTGTGCTGCACCAGCCAGTTTGACTTTGGCCTGTGATACAGCTCAGAGTTATGTTTCATAAGGAATGTTAGCAGCTGATTCATGGGGTTGTTTTAAAGATGGGTGACCATGTGGCATGCAAACCCTCTAGCCAAGTGCCTTGCTGAGGCAGAGTATAGTAAACAATAGTTGTGTCTCTTACAGCCATCCGGTAAACCTCACGTTGCAGAAAACTGAAAAGCTTGTACTTTGAACTGTGCCATTCCCACCCGTCTGTCCTGACTGGACCTCCTTCCCCGTTCCCTGCCTCCTTAGTCCACTCCTATCTTCAAAGCCTTCCCCACAGCTGCCCTATGAAGACTTCTCTTCGTCTTCAGAGCTAATCGCCCTTTGTGTCCTCCCCATCCCACCATTAATGGTAGATTGCCAGACTGCAGGGGCCTTGGAGCTAAATCTGTACCCTTTGGTCCAATCTTCAGGGCCCAGCCCAGAGCCTGTTCCAGAAGAGCCCTCCACTGGCGGTGTGTGTGTGTCCAGAAGACCATGATGCTGTCATCTCAGGAGAGCAGTCCTGTTGAGAGCCCATCAATCTTAATATTCTCTGCCTGGCCTTAACAGATAGGGAATAGTGTGCTTGGAGCCTAGTAAAGGAGAGCCTAAAAACTCAGGAATGCTGCCTCCTGCGTGGTACAGAGACCAGCAGATGCCTGAGAGGCATAACAAGTAGGAAGAAAGTAACCTGAGAATTTATCCCATCGCATGTCAAAAGATCTAAATCACTTCAGGCCACACACAGTCTCTCCTCCCACATCTCTCCCCTCAGTCCACGTCCCTGTGATGAATGCCCACATCCACACAGCTGCTCCACTAGAGAGAAACCAGCAAGGCTCTGCACACCTGGTTGGCACTGCCTCATATCATTAAGGTGATGCTAGTCACTTCCGGTGCTCTGATTCCATGTTTAGCAAAAAGGCTCCCACAAAGAGTAGCCCCACAGGGCAGAGAACATACTGTCCAGGTGACAGGGATATTTTTTTTTAAGTATTGCTTGAAGTTCCACATAACTGGCATGCTCCTTAGAAAGAATTCTTGTCTAAAGAAAAGCCGCACCAGGCTAATCTGGCTGCACATGGGACACCCATGTGTCTGAGTTGTAGTGGCTTGTCATGGCCTGTAATAAGTGAACCGATTACTAACGATCCAACAGAGATACCACATATAGATATAAAATTGGCCAACCACTCATGACATGGCTCACACGAAAGCCCAGGACCTTTATAGGACGATGGCAATGTTTATGAATCAAAACCTTATCTTGATTTTTTTTTTTTTTTTGGTTTTTCGAGACAGGGTTTCTCTGTGTAGTTTTGCGCCTTTCCTGGGACTCACTTGGTAGCCCAGGCTGGCCTCGAACTCACAGAGATCCGCCTGGCTCTGCCTCCCGAGTGCTGGGATTAAAGGCGTGCGCCACCACCGCCCGGCATCTTATCTTGATTTTTAAGGCTCAACTAATAGAGGGGAGTTGGTCCTAAGCCTCTGCAAAACTGTTGGCTGTGGTGGTTTGAAAGAAAATGGCCCCCGAAGGGAGTGGCACTATAAGAAGGTGTGACTTTGTTGGAGTAGGTGTGGTCTTGTTGGAGGAAGTGTGTCACTGCAGAGGCGGGCTTTGAGGTCTCATATATGCTCAAGATGCCACCCATCGTCTGAGACCACGTCCTGTTGCCTACAAGCCAAGATGTAGGACAATCAGCTACTTCTCTAGTACCATGTCCGCCTGCACACTAACATGTCATACCATAATGATAATGGACTGTACCGGCTGGTTTTGTGTGTCAACTTGACACACAGTAGGGTCATTGGAGAGGAAGGAGCCTCAGTTGAGGAAATGCTGCTGTGAGATCCAGCTGTAAGGCATTTTCTCAGTCAGTGATCAGTCTGGGAGGGCCCAACCCATGGTGAGCAGTACCATCCCTGGGCTCATGGTCCAGAGTTCTATAAAAAAGCAGGTTGAGCAAGATGTGTGTGTGGGGGGGGGGGGGGGCTCTCCTCCATAGCCTCTGCATCAGCTCCTGCCTCCAGGTTCCAGCCCTGTTCTGACTCCTTCCAGTAATGGACTATGATCTGGAAGTATAAACTAAATAAACCCTTTCCTCCCCAACTTGCTTTTTGGTCATGGTGTTTCACCGTAGCGATAGAAACTGTAACTAAAACAGTTGGACATGGCTTCAGGTCTCCTCTACCGGAAGCACTGTCTGCTTCAGTACTTGGTCTACGAAGCTTGTTTGATAGCATCCTCCTCGGATTAAAAATGAACTCTGGTCATCTGAAGTTTAGAAGTGATATTTTAGAATGCAGTTGATGAATGTTAACTTTGGTAAACTGTTCCCCTGACCTATCAATTGATCGAATTACACATTTGATTCTGAATCATGGTGAACCTTCAGTCTCTTTCTTCAGCTATATTTACTCATTTTAAACTGTTACCTAATCGACACAATTCTTTTCTGTCACCCCTTACTATGAACCAAGATAAGGGCAACTCTATCCAGAATCTGCTGGATTTTATTATTATTATTATTATTATTATTATTATTATTATTATTATTATTGAATTTTAGGTTGCATTTTTTTGAGGTTAGGATAAATGTGACATGGCTACCTGGTGAGAGAGAAAGAAGGTGAAAAAAAGTATTCATATTTAGATGCAAAATACCCACTAACAATGTAGACTTAAAGAAATGGGTACGCAGGTTAATCTGTGGGTATACCTCAGAGGAAAGAGAAAATGAAGTCTCCAATAGCAAGGCTCGCCTTAGTCTAGCCTTCAAAGTTTGCTAAGCACTTGCCTATGCATTGCAGCATTTCAGTCTCCTAGTAATTGCTAGCTGAGAAACACAGGCATCTGTTTATATTTCCCCCAAAGAGTGTGGAGATCAGATGGATTATCCAAGGTTACAGGACAGGAGTTGAGCCTGTTGGAAATTCAATGGGTTTACTAAAGGGATGTATATCATTTATTCTCTAGATAGAGAGAAAGAACACACGTGCTAGAGTCCAGCAGAGCTGGTTTTGACTCATAACTTGTGTGTGTGCTAGCTAATCACAGGAAAATACCAAGTCTCTCACTTCTGGACCTCATTGGTTTGTCTGTAAAATGGGATGATAATGCCATATACCCTACACTGTGTGACAAGTCATAGATGAGATAACGAGTTACCAAGATTAATACTTTGTATCACAGTTAAAGAACACAGCTAAGCACATTGTAAACATGTTGCTGCCATGGCCTCTTCCTCCTTTTCCTCCTCCATGCTGTTGTTGACATGTAGACTAGTGGCAGCAGGTAGGTACCCAGGAACCAATGTACATTTGGCCCCAAATTGTGCTCTCACTCTGTGTAATACTCTACACTGTTTTCCTTTCTCCTTGCTATATATTTTTTCTTTCTTTCTCTTCTAAACAATGTCTTTGGTCTTCTAACACACCTGCGTAAATCTTGCTCTCTGTACCTAGTGTTATTCTTTTTACACCTCTCTTAGTATTTGCCATTGATGTTTGCCAGAGCAGTACAGGGCTTAGGGAAAGAGTAGGGCAGTCTAACCATGATTCTTTCACTAGTCATTCTTGAAGAAGAGCCTAGCATTCCCAGTACATGTCTTAATTTTGTTTTTCATGTTCCTGAAGCCAGAGAATCCATTCTTCAGTAGTTAGGCTGATTAATCATAATTGTCCTTTTCAATGTTTTGGGTGAGTTGGAGGCCTCTAGAAGAGCGGAAGGGACAACCCTTGGCTTGGCAATTCAGTGCTTTTCACTGTGAAATTAATTCCCCAGATAAACTGGCGACAGGACAAACAGGTTCACCTAGAGCTTTGGCCCGGCCATACAATGCACTTCATAATCGCTAGGCAGTCCTACCAATGCACAGGTTCCCAGGCCCTGGGAGGGCACAGGAACAGGGGAAGGCACTGTGTGCAGAGCTGGATTTCACAGCCACCAGGAGTCTGAAACACAGACACTATTCACATAGCAAAGACCCCCTCCACAGAGCTTGGCCAGGGCCAAGGTGGCTCACTCCCACCTGCCCTTTCCACTCCATTCTCCTGCACAGCCCCCAAGTGTCCCTACTTAACCTTATTGTTAAGTCTCTTGGAATGATAACAGGTAGAAACCACTGGCCAAAACCAGAGCAGAGGGCCTTACAACTGTCATAGAATCTTTCTTTCTTCCTATGGTCTGTCCTATCCCCCTCTCTGAACAGCACACTGATGGATCTGAAGAAAGACAATCAGCAAAGTTCTTAGGATGCTAAGGATGCTCAGTCATTGTCCATTGGAATTCAGAGATGGGGCCAGGAAGGAAGGGCATCCCAGAAATGAACAGCATGAATGAAGACGTAAGAAACCAGTTGGCATGTACTAATCCCACTTAGACTGAGCTCCCGACACTGGCTCAGTCTGGTTTATCTTTGCATTTCGTAGATAGCTGTACATGTCATTGCTTAGAATGGATATGGAATGAATGGCTGATGGGCCATAATTCAACTAGTGACTCATTGAGCTGACAGCCAAAGTATCTAGTGCTTACTAACTCCCCTGATGAACTATACTGCCTAACTTCCATGCCCTATGTACTCCCCTCCCTTGTTGACTCAGGCCTAGCCACACACCTGATTTTGAACAATGGGCATCAGCAAGTAAAGCTTCAGGAACACAGCACATGGGGACTTATCTACTTTGCTGAGAAAAGACGTGGAAAAAACCACCCAAGGAGGCCATGTGGGAAGAGAGAGAGAGACCTTGATACTACAGGGGGAAAAAAGAAAGACCAACCTTGCAAGCATCCCCGCTGAGCTTCACCCATAACGTAAAGTGATGAGAAACAATAAAACGTTAGATGTATATGAACCACTTGCTTTGGAGGCTATTGTCCAACAACAGAAGATTGGGATGATATTTTTTTTAATGGATTGTCAGGACAAAACAATAGCATGGCGTGGAAAGGTCTTGAAAACAGACACATGCTACTTGTAACTCAGCGCGTGGGTTCAGGTCAACCTTTACGATGATTTGCAGCTCTGCATAGACTGAAGAATCAGCCTGAGGGTGAGAACCACCTTTTCCTGGCAAATGGAGAGCATCACAGAAAGCCACAGCTGGACACAATGCGGAGGTAAATGGATCGTGGGGAGCACCGCCCCACAATCGCAGTGCTTACATGTATATGGCAGGGAACATTTCAGAAGAGGAGCCGAAGGACTGTGGGAGACAGAATGCCAGGAAGTCTGCTCTGAAGCAGTGTCTCCTGTAATTAAAATTCTTAACACTAACTTATACACTGCAAGTGAAGAGGCAGAGCTGGACAGAAGAGAGAGTCACTGTGGTCTAAGGCAGTGGTTCCCAACCTTCCTAATGCTGTGACCCTTCAATACAGTTCCTCATGTTGTGGTGAGCCCAGACATTTTTTTTCATTGCTAGTTCATAACTGTAATTTCGCTACGGCTATGAATCATATTGTAAATATTTTTGAAGATAGAGAGTTGCCAAAGGGGTCGTGACCCACAGTCTGAGAACTGTCTAGGGGGATGGAGTTCCAGGGTGCCTACATCCAGAGGTGACCAGGCCTAGTGAAAGCAAATTAGATGAACCAGCGTCTCGGTAAACTGAGTGATGAGTCACCACGCCAGTTAAATGAGAACTATTTCGAAGCCATGGTGTTAGGCTCTCTCTGAAGAGAAGGAAACGGTTGCTCAGGCAAACAAATTCCTTGACTCAATAAGGGTTCCATGTGCAGAAACATGGGGAAGTGAGGAAGGGCAGAGAACAGGTGGCATTGAGGGATGCGGACGGGCTGTCACACAGGGCCTGGCGTCCTTTCTTAGGCTTGGAATCTTCACTTGTTTCTAGTCAGAATGCTTGCACCTCTCCTGGTCTATTGGCTCACAGGGTTGCGGGGAGAGTAAGTTGAGGAGATACCTCTCTCTCTGAAAAGATCATGGGAAGGGAAGCCCGTGTGTGTGTGTGTGTGTGTGTGTGTGTGTGTGTGTGTGTGTGTGTGTGGTCTGCTTCTATGGCAATCTTTACATGGCTCACTCTTGACAGGTTCGTGTCTTATCCATCTTCTTCAGACCAGACCGGGCACAGTCATTGGCATGCAGTGGTGCTCAGTAGATGTGCACACACTCACCATGGAGGTTTGTGTTTCTAGAATCCAGCATTCCAAGAGCATCTTGGTTAGCATGTTACTTTAACGTTCTGTCCAGGTTTTAGTCTGAGGGAATGAAGGCCACAAAACCATCCATCCTTTTACCAGGAAACTTCTGCTCAGGGAAAGAGCTACAGCCGGCCAAAGGCACTTGTTATGAGCTTCCTGTGCCCCTGGCCAACGGCCCCTCAGGGTTTCCTGAGTTTTAGGTTTCTTCTCTGCCCTTTCTTACCCTTTACTCTTGGCAGTGAGGCTTGGGGGGGCATTAATGTTTGCACCCAGGGACCCAGTCTATGGCCACAAAGGTCTTTATGTCTCATTGAACAGATTCTTGCAGACCCTTCCCCACAGGTCTGAGAATACAGCTCACTGTGGCAGAGCACTAGCCAGACATGAATAAGGACCGAGTTCAGTCATCACTACTGCAAAAACCACCACACAGGTTCCTTTATGGGCCAGGGGGACTTAGTATTGGCTAGAAAACGTGTAATGGAGGGGGCATAAAGGTGAAAGAGGACTGTGGGGATACAGTTTGTGGGTCTCTGCTCTCCTGGCATGTGGTGTTGAATGGTCACATCCCACCCCATCCACTCCACACCTCAGCTCCAATGTCAGAAGACTGGCCGCTCTACCAGCTTTCGGAGGGCCAGACGGAAGTGCAGCAGTCACAGATGACAAGATCCTCTTTACCTTTTAACAAATAGTTTATAAACTTATGTTCATTAGAATTCAGACCAACTGCAGCTGTGCCCAGTTACAGTTGTGCTAAGTCTTGTAAACACTCATCAAATTTCATTCAGTGTGTAAGTCTCTCATGCCATCCTTCCTTTGCAAGCGAACGTCTGTCTCATTAATTCCCTCTGACAGCGTGGGAGATAGTTCACTTCAGCTCAGTCTGCCACTCCCGTCTCCATTCTACATTTGCACCCTCTTTAGAATTCAGGAAAGTAGTTATTTTAGGTTGGATATGGAATGGGGCTAGAAAGAAGGCACAAAGCTCGCCAGGGCCCAGGAGAAATACTTAGAAGTCATCTGCTTCAGGTCTATCCAAACAGGAGTTTCCTAAACTTGGCCTCTGGTTGAAGCCACCCCAGGAGCTTTAAAAACCCACAATTGCCAGGACATCACCCCGGAGGGGAGGGTCTAATTTAAACCTGGGATGCCAGTGGCCATCTTTCGTTTTTTTCTTTTTCCTTTCTTTAAAAAGCACCAGTGTCCACGCTGAAAACCACTGACGCCAATTCCTCATCGCTCTACTCACTCTGGAAAAACAAAAACAAAAACAAAACAAAAACAAAAAAAAAAAAAAAGAACGAGCGCGCAAAAGGAGACGAGGTGGGGGTGAGTGGGGTTCCTCAGAGCCCAAGGCAGTCAGTGAACCAGGAAAGCTGGCACCTGCGCTTTTAGCAGCCCACCGTCGCGGCAAGAAGGTCCAGAAAAATCAGAGCGTGCGGCGATGCTACACACGCAGCCCGGGAAGGGCGGGGATGGTGGGCGGGGATGGCCTGTGCTCCGCCCCTGCACGCCTATCGGCGCGCGGTGCGGGCCCTGACGTCACTCTTGTCAGTGCAGCGGCACATGGACTGCCTGATGCGCTGAGCCCGGCGCTGCGGGGCCGCGGAGCGCGGGGAGCAGCGGCCGCGGCGGGGAGGGGGGTGGGGCGGGACGGCACCGCCTCGGGTGCTCGTGCGAGGGTCCGCGGCCCGCGCTTTGCCTTCTGCTCATCTGCAGCCGTCTACATTTTTTTTTCTTTTCTTTTTTCCTCTTTCTTCTTTTTTTTTTCCCCTTGCAATTTTGAACATTTTGCAAGTCTGAGTGACTGGGAGGCAGGTGAGAGCATCCTGCCCAGGGCCGGAGGATCCCGCGGGCGCTGAGTGAGTGCGCTTGCCCGCCCGGGACTGTCAGCACCGAGCACCCGAAAGTTTTTATTTTTATTTTTTATTTTGATATTTGTATGCTGGTGTATTTACAAAGACAGAGTAATTTTTTTTTTTCTTCCTTGTCTGCAACTGTTTTGAAAGCGAGTACTTTTGGTTGGCAAAGGACGGAGGAAAAAGCTCATCAACATTTCGGGGCGGCGATTGGCCTTCTTTTTAAAAGACAATTGAGTGCATCACGATGGAGAAAATGTCCCGACAGCTCCCCCTGAACCCCACCTTTATCCCGCCTCCCTACGGCGTGCTCAGGTCCCTGCTGGAGAACCCGCTGAAGCTCCCCCTTCATCCTGAAGACGGTGAGCGTTGCCTCGACAGCAGGGCTCAGGGAAGGGACAACACTTCCAGGGACCCCCCCTGCTCTGCCTGGCATCCGAATCTTTCTTCCCCTCGCCTGGCTTTAGTGGAAATTGGGGGCTCACTCATCACTCTTTCTCCTCAATGCAAAGGGGATCTCTCCGGGCAACATTTGAAATAGCGCTGGGGACCTGGCCCGGACTGTCTAGGTCTATCCTGCAACGCAGGTGACAGATGAACTTGACAGGTCTGGATCGCTGCCTAGAGTGACAGGGCATGGGAGTCTGCGGGAGAGTCTTGTCTCTGTGACTGAGGAGGGGAAATGGGGGAGTAGGGCTGGTTAGAGCCTGGGGTCCGAGTGAAGAGCGGGGGTTGGGGGGGGCGCTCACTCGGCAGCCTGGATATTTGGATTGTGTTACTGTTTCCGTTACTGTTTTGTATTGTGAACTCACGCGGCAGGAGCGGAGAGGCTTCTTCTCCCGCAGCAGGGCAATTCACAAAGCGGGGTGGGGGTGGTGGGGGGAGTGGTCTGTCGGCGGGAAGCGGTGCACGCCTCCAGCGCTGACACTTTCCCGGTGCACTCTTCCCGGTGGGAGGGGAGAGCTGAGCAGGCTCACGTGTAACCGCGTGCAGGAGCCGCCTCTGGCTTGAGCCCTTTCTTGGTAAGTCTCAAACCTTCCCTAGGCAACCCTGGCTGGAGCTGGGGAGACAAGGATAGGGTGGGGTAGGGGGGCATGCATGTGAGACCGGGCGGGGAAACCAGCTGATGCCCCACGGATTTGTGTTTTGTTTGGGGCGGATGCAGTTTCTTGCCTTTGGTGGTATCACAGTGACAAAAGCGAATCATGCGGCTCCAGAATAAAAAGTCTTGAAAGATTATTTGGCTGCAAATAGCCTCGGGGTGTTTGCATCATTTTCTCTGGGAGAGAACGCCTGTTGCGTTGCAAGAGTTGCTGGTGCTTGATTGCGCTTCCAGACCCCCCCCTCCCCCCCTCCCCAAACCCGTACCCTTCCTGCGTCTGAAGGAGTAGCATTTGGGAGAAAGCGGATGCGGTGGGCTCTTTGCGGTGGATGTTTTAAGTCTAACTCTCTAATGAGACTGTGGAGGATTTGGAGATTAGAATGAGTGGCAGTGGGGCTGCATATCTCTAAGGAATAAAAACTCAGAAGCAAATTCTGTAATCCTAGATTCCACCCACACCTGAATATTGGCAAAATGCAGAGAGCTTGGTAAAGACCAAATCCGGGGGAGCTGTATTTCCAGGCAGGAAATAGCTGCATTCTTCCATCCTAGTGTAGAATACAGCACCTGTGCAACTGCTTCAGATGGGATGCATCAATGTATACTTTTTTTTTTTTGTAAATTAGGTAATACTTAAATCTTTGGGGAAAAGAAAGAAGAAACCACCGTTTAAAACCGACTTACTCTTTTTGTCCCGTGGCTTTTCAAGCAAATGGATGAGTTTGAAGGTTCTTCCCATCAACCCCCCACTCCCCACCCCCCACCTACTACCCCTCCCACACAGGCCCCTGGCTCCTTCTAAGACAGGAGCCGCCTTATCTTCCTTGTAAATGGGGATAGT
Source organism: Peromyscus californicus insignis (assembly GCF_007827085.1). Lineage (NCBI taxonomy): Eukaryota > Metazoa > Chordata > Mammalia > Rodentia > Cricetidae > Peromyscus > Peromyscus californicus. Next base: position 32,250,713 of record NW_026294551.1, read on the forward strand.
TGTAGTCTTGCAAGTTTATTGAGATAATATATGGAAAGGGAGAGTGTAAGAACTAGATATATAGTATTAAGGAGGGGGGGGCTGTTTTACTAAGATTAAGCATGAATACTCTGGCTTATAAATCTGAGTGACCTCAGGTTTTTGCTGTCATCAATTTTTGGAAGATAAAAATCGTGTCAGGTTATTGGTGGTTTCCTTTTAAAAAAAAAATCACATCAGTTGTACATAATCTTGGGTGTTATTTTCCCAGCATAGATTTCAGGGACTTGTCCCTTCAAATAACACACTGAGGACGACTGTTCTCTTGTTTGTATTCCAAATCATCCTGTAGCCCGGTGCTACAGACCGGTGCTTGCTTTCCAAAGTAAATAGGAAGATGTTGAAACTCTAGATCCACAAAAGACAGCATCCAGAGGGCCTCTGGTGCCCCCGAGAAGTAGTTTGGTAACAGATGGCAGGAAAGCTGGTGACCCCTTTTCTCTTCTGTTTTTAAAACAAGGCTCACCTTTGCCTTCTCCTTCAGCATTTAGCAAAGATAAAGACAAAGGAAAGAAGCTGGATGATGAGAGCAACAGCCCGACCGTCCCCCAGTCGGCCTTCTTGGGACCCACCTTATGGGACAAAACCCTTCCCTATGACGGAGATACTTTCCAGTTGGAATACATGGACCTGGAGGAGTTTCTGTCGGAGAATGGCATCCCCCCCAGCCCGTCACAGCATGACCACAGCCCTCACCCTCCTGGGTTGCAACCGGCGTCCTCCACGGCTCCCTCGGTCATGGACCTCAGCAGCCGGGCCTCTGCACCCCTCCACCCTGGCATCCCATCTCCGAACTGTATGCAGAGCCCTATCAGACCAGGTAAATTCTGGAAAGTTCACCCGTTAGATGTGGGGAGTCGGGGGAGGGGGGAGAGATTGGCACAAGTAGGAGACCTTACTTAGCACACCTTCCCAGAGGAGAGGAGGCCTCTCCTCTTTCAGTTCTGAACATCCTTCCTCCTTCAGTGAGCATGCCCAGCCCTCACCTGCAGAGTCAGTTAAATTCGGACTCTATGGACCTGCCCTCAGAAAGCTGGTGTGATTTCAGATCTGGGGTGCAAACCCAGCGTGTTCATTTTAACCAACTCCAAGGAGAATTCTGAGTAGTTGGTTCAGAGGCTACAGTTTAAGATACTCCAGCCTAGAGTTAATGACTGGGCTAATGGGTTAATGTAAACATCCATCCTATCTCCTGCCCCCTCCTCCTGGGTCCCCAAACACAAACATAATAGGATCTTGCTGGATAATTTGAGTAGACCCCAGAAGGCTGGGTTAACCCATATCCGTTCTCTGGCCCAAAGGGGTCAACGCCAGGAAAGGGGTGGGACAGTTATTTGTTTTTTCATTCATCTCGTCTTGTCGTTGACTAAGACCCAGAATCTAAACAATGGCAGGCTTTCCCATTAGCTGAGGCTAAGCCTCTTTCTTCTTAGCTCTCTGTTCCTGGGAGCCAATCTGCCTTTCGGTTCTAGTTTTCACTGTCATCTGTTCACCACATTTATTTCACCTTTATCAAGGCCTGTGACAGGGCTGGGGAGAGAAGCTTCAGGCAATACGTGCTTGTGTGAGGACCAGAATTTGACCCCTAGTGCCCACGTAAAAAAAGCCAGGCATAGTGGCACATTGGTAACCCTAGTGCTGGGGAGGTGGATACCCGAGGATCGCTGAGGTTAGTGGGCAGCCGGTTAAATCAAATCAAACACATGCACCCACATGCACTCCCCCCCATTGAAACAGGCTCACACATATATGCAAATGAACAATGAAATATGTTTTTAAGTGACACAAAAACATTACCTGGAAAGAACTAGCCTTTAAAAATTCCATTGCCAAATAGACAGGGATAAGCACAGACTGAGGCAGCCCTGGATCCATACCTTTAATACTCCACAGCACCAACCAAGAAGGAAGAAAGATCATTGTATGTGCCGGTTCCAGGAACAAAGATTCAAACTGATAAAATGACAGGAAGGTCACCGAACGGAAGGTCTTAGCTGCAGGGAAAGGCAGAAAACAGGACAAGAAGAGACTTGTGTTAGCATTTGCAGCTGAACTCTGTGTCCTCGACTTAGGCAGAAATTTCTGTTACACACAGAGCGGGGCTTAAATGGAAGGGAAGGAGGGGACGGAGAGAGCTCACCTACCTTTCTAGGTTAGTTCTGGAGTTCAGATTCACTCTTTTGTACATCTCTGGGCTTTCAAATCTATTTTACCCCATCTCCCAAATCCACTTTGGTTGATAACTCTAGGCCACGGGTTCTGTTGGAATGAAGTCTTAACCTGCTGTGACCCCCGGAGACAGCATCACCCTCTTGATGTGAATTAGGTGGCTTGCTATGAAGAATGCATAGCTCCACTGTCCTCAGTTTCTTCACTGGGAAAGGTCGCTAGCAAAATACTATGCTGGATATAATGATGTGCCACAGGGAGAGAGCAGAGTCCTAGAGAGTGGACACTGGCACTTCCCACATTCTGCTGCATATCTGAGTGACCTTAGCAATGGCATAGCCTCTTGGAGCCTCAGTTTCCCCTTTAATAGAAAGGTATAATTTCAATTTGATGGAGGCTATTTTGGAAGTTATAGACAATGCACCAAGGTCAGGTGGCTAGCTTCGCGTGTTTTGTTAATTCAAGTGGTTGTGGTTGTTGCTAACTTTCCCTGTTATGACAGTGTCACCTGAAATACCTTCCTAAAGTCACTAGAGACAGTACACAGCCTCTCTCTGGAGGGAAGTATCAGGAGAGTTTGCTCAGTGTCTAGGGTGTTCCTACTGAGAGTGAGAAATTGGGATCTTAGAATTTGAGGCTCAAGTCATTTCTCAGAGCTTCTTAGAGACCACAGTGGTCCATGACTCAGGTGATGGGGATTCCCCACTCAGAGTTGCTGTCCATAGCAAGGAACTCCCAAGTGTCTGTGAGTATCACTTCATTAAGTTACAGAAGAAACATACCAAGGGATCTGGAAAACAACCCCTCCATTTAAATATCCTTTAAAAAGTTAGTCGAATTACATTTGAAAATGATTTTATTCTTCGAATGGAAAAATGCAGTGGTAGTCATAACAAGAAAAAAATCAAAACTCTTTTTTCAAATGACAATAGATAAAAAAAATCACATTCTGCAATTCATACAATGGTGCTCATGATAAAGATGATACTGAGAAATGAAATTCTAGGGGACACGGACTTGATGGATGTGTTATGTCAAGCCAACCAGAAAAAAAAAAAAAAAAAGACCAAGTTCTTGACTGTTCTGCATAGCTCACAGGGCTGACCAGAATAGAAATACCGAGTGAATCTTGAGGAAAGTAAGTCCTCAGAACGGAAGAGCGCAGATGTAGCCATGAGCATTCTGAGAACTGTGTGATTTCAGCCCCAACCGAGATTTCTCAACCTTGGCACTCTCCCTGGAGGACAAGTCTTGTGGTGTACAGCCCTGTGGAGTACAGGATGTTAAAGGATATCCCTACTCTCTCCGTTAGATGCCAGTGGCACCCCACCCTCCAGCCGTGGCAGGTAAAAGTGTCTGCAGTCACCTCCAAACGTCCCCCTGGAATAAAATCTCTCTTAGCTGAGAATTAATGACAGGGACCTTCAACGTAGGCAACAAAATCTAGACTTAATTTAAGCTGCTATCATACAAATGAGGACTTTTTTTTATCCCCTATAATACTCTATGGCAAAACTTTGGGGAAGGTCCAGAGACAATGGGTCGCCAAGAAGAAAAAATATGGATATTAATAAGAGTTTCCCGCACTTTTAGGGGATAGAATGAAGTCACCAGGGTAGCCAGGAGAGATGGTGCAACACAGTTCAGACATTTGCCTTCAACGGCTTGCTCGGTGTGCAGCTTTTGAGTTATGCTCACATAGCATCATGTCGATAGCATTGCGTCACCTGTCTGGGTGAAAGGTAGGGAAGCTAGACAGACAGATCAGGCAGGAGGAGGTGGAGCTTGAGAGTATCTTGGAATAACAAGGTGAGCCTAGTTGGAAACTGTCCATCATGACTGCTCCCCAGACCCTTTCCGTATGTTAGGCATCCTGATCCAGTTCCTCCATGTAGTACTCTAGAGACACATTGAAAGCTGTGATGGTGGTGGTGGTGGTGGTGGTGGTGGTGGTGGTGGTGGTGGTGATGATGATGATGATGATGCCATGGGTTGTCCTGTCCGTGAAGGGAAGAGTGGTGGGTCTTGGATGTGGGGGCCTCAGGGTGTCTGAATGCAGCATGCTGGCTGTTCCCAGCCCAGCAGGATGGCCGAAATGTACGCTTTGCTGTTTGTACATCAGATTATATCAGAGGTCGTGGGGCGAGCATGCTCCTGGCGGTTATGTGCTGGGTACTTGGAAAAATAAGTATCTGTTTGCCCTGAGAATTGAGTGACTGCTTTAAGGAAAGCTGTCCCTTTAGGGACAGTCATCTATATAGCTTTGGGGTGTCCTGCCTCTTTAAGACCCAGATTCAGTTGAGAATTAAGAAGGTTTCTTTTCAGTTCTGAGCCCAGGGACTGAGCTGTGATGAAGGCTGGGTGCACAGAAATGTGAAAATCCTTCTGTGTGGTCACATGTGGGAAGAGAAGGACTTTGAGTGAATGGTACCCAGAGAAGGGAATGAGGACACTTGCTGTGGCTTTGCAGCCTGCAGTTTGTGTCTTCTTTCTGCTTCGTGTCCTTGGTGGTAGGACTCTTGACATGGGAGGGAAATTCCAGCTATGGAGTTTGTGTAATTATGTGGGGAGCTCTGGGCAGGTGGTTTCAGGATTATGGGAAGTCCCACAGAGGAAAATGGGTGAAGCTTGTTTTAAAGGACCTGTAGATCATATCTTTCCCTACCCAGGGTATGTCCATCCACTGGCTGGGAGCCCTGTGAGTGATGGTGTCATGTACAGCACTTTGAGAATCTTGGGAGTTTCTACTTCATTTGGATCAAGAAAATTCTGAAAGGGAGACAAGAAGGCCAGCTTGTTCTGAATGTAGTCTCTTAGAATTACTTATCTTGTCCACCATGCCCTGAAAGGGGACAGACTTAGCCTATTCTCCTGTCCATGTTGCTGACATATACAGAATAGTAATCCCTTGCCTGGGGCAAGAGATATTCAGGGAGGGAAATGGCAAGCAAGGCCGCTTGGCGGTAGGAATGTCGGCTTTGGTACCGGAGGTTGAGGTTTGCATCCTAGACCCACCCTTGGCTTGCCAGGTCATTTTGTGTCTGCTTCTCAACCTCTCTAAGCCCCAGTTTTACGGAGAAATAGAGTGTAGGCTATAAATAATCTTTTCCCCAGGGAGTTTCATCAGGCTTAAACAAGATGAAGCATGGCAAAATGCGATGAAGTGCGGGGCACGGGAAAGCTCGGTGTGAAGTGTCCTTAGGAGAGCAGTGGCGGGGTAAAGGAATGGCGGGGTTCCCTGTCCCCATTCTCCATTTAGGGATTTGTTCGTCTAGTCCTCTTCCCTCTGCAAAAAAAAATAGGACATGCTTTTTTCTTTCTTTTTTTTTTTCTTGTTTCTTTCTTTTTCCCTCAGCATGCCCAACAGTCATTCTTGCAGCTCGTGTGACCTGTCTCTCCCTCCTGGGTTAGAACAAATTACTTCCCTGATGTTAGCCTAGCACTACCATCTCTAGGTGAGCAGCTCCCCTTCTGCCTGTGGGAAACAACCCAGCATCCATCCATCCCCCACCCCTAGGTCTCATGGGAGCCCTGGACACCCTGGCTGCCTGCCTGCAGGACCGTGTGCTCCAGGCACGTGGCCATGCCCTGTGGAGCTTGCCCGACTCTGGGTGGTGTACTGGCTTGTCTTTTTTTTCTTCTTCCCTCCTCCCTCTCGCTTCTCTTCCCAGGAGAACTATTCCAAGTGCCAGTGAGCGATTGCAATCCTGACCCTAGCCTGAGAAAGCTGAGCTCCAAAGGGAGGGCCATTGGCAGGCCAGGGAAACCTGCTAACCTGGCTAGCATCCAAGCCAGCCCCTAAGCCTGGCCCTCTGGCCTGCCTCTCAGAGGCCCTGTCTCCTCTGTCTTTCCTGTACTGTGGCTGTGGGCAGGATTCCTGGAGGCCGGCTGCTGCCAAGGGTCTTGGCAGAGCGTTTTCAGTTCAGCGCTGTGCCTACCAGACTAGAAAAATAGCACTCGAAAGACAGAATTAGGTGGAGAAAAGGGAGAAAATGCAGAACGCCGGAGGGTGAGGCGACAGCCGTGATTTATTATGTGACTCCGACACCTCTCTTCCAACTAGCACTAATCACTTTTACCCAGGAATCATTTTTTATGTCTTAGCAGTGAAAGCGAAGAGGAGAAGGAAGATAGAGGAAGTAATAAGATGGGAAAACACATTAACAGCAACCAGAAGGCGGAGAGGGGCAGGTGGTACAGTGTTTGGTTCTGTAATGTCAGGAACATTCATATTGAATCTTTTTCATCCCTTGTGTTTGACACACATACCCCCCTGCAAACATCTTCACCTAAACCACTGAACCATTATTTTGCCGTGAACTTAAATTCTCTTAAGACCTAATGACCTGGTGGCTCACCACGTATCGTGTGTCTCAGAATCTTCTGGGTCTGAAACATGGATGTCCACATACAAGGTAGCATGGGCTCCAATAAACACAGCCAAGTATGAATCCTGACGCAGCCCCTTCCGGGCTCCCAGTTGATGTCGGGTAAGTCATTTAGGTGATGTGAGCTTCTGTGTTCCCGTGTGGGATTCTGGAATCATCATAGGGTTGTGAAGGTCCTCTGAGGCAGTGCATGGTAGGGCAGAAGCACAGAGCCTGGAACACAGCCACTGTGAGCAGCACCCCCAAGCTCCAGGGAGTGTCATTCTCTTAGGGGATTGAGCCTGAGACTCAGAGAGCCTTCACGCTGCCCTCCTGACCAGAGTTCAGGTCAAGGACTCGGGATCTCTCTTCTGCCCCTCTAGTTTGTCTTACCTGGCCCTCACTTAGCCTCTGGCTTTTATTCAGGTGATCGATCGGTCATGGCTCATGATGACCTTTTCTCATGTCTCCTCGCTCACAGGATTCAAAACCTGAAGCCAGCGAACGAAACGCAGCTTGAAGAAGTGCTTGCTTAGATTTATCTCATGAGTTATTGGCTAGTATATCTTCCAATGCCACAGCCTAATTTTTTTATAGGACGTTTTCATAACTGCCCTTGACCCCAGGAGAAAGGAAAAGCAAGACTTCTTGGAAAAGGAGAGTTCAGTCGGTAGTCCTGGCGACCCGCAAAACTGTTTATTCATCACCCCACCCCCAGGTTTTCCTTTAGTGTATACATCCTCAAGCTTCTTTAACTTCCTTATGCAAGAAGGGCCCAGCATACACAGTGTTTGCCACCAGTCAGCTCTGCTGCCTTTCTCAGGTGATACAGGGATTAGACTGGACCAGAGAAGGTTGTAAGATGCCAGGGCCAGGATGGACAGGCCCAGAAATAGCATCAGGTTTTGTTTGGTTACCATTGTGCTCCTGGGGGAAGACTGATGAGCCAGGATCTGGCTGCTTGTCTCCAGAGGGTGGTCATTTCAGAGGGAAGTTCAAACTTAACAGCACACAGATCAGTACCAGGACCAACTATATCAGTGCCAAGTGATGAGTTTATTGAGGCCTCCAGTGTCTACTGAAAAGAAGAGGATGAAATAGACACGTGTAACATTTAAAACTATGGAAGGGATTAGTGCCAGCCCTAGCTGACAGACCCCACAGGAAGTGCCCCAGGCCTGGCTTCCTAGAAGAGCTGGACCCAGTGCTCAGGCCCCAGAAGAAATGGGAGAGCTAGGTTGGGGAGTGGGAAGTGGAAAGTGGCACAGAGCTGTAGAGGAATGAAGTCCTCAGTGTGCTTGGGCAACAAGGTACAGGTTGAGTGCGGCTGGTCCAGAAGGTTCGTCTGCAGGAGGTGGTGAAGAGTTCTATAGTGGTTGGTCTCCTGGTACAGAAGGTTCGTCTGCAGGAGACGGTGAAGAGTTCTCTCGTGGTTGGTCGCCTGGGCAGCTCCATGCATAGTGGGCTTCAGAGCCTGAACTGTGTTCCGAAGGCAGTGGGGAGCCCCTGGAGGTTCAGGAACAGGGAAACAGCATGTGAACGTTTCTATTTGGGTTCAAGGTTAGATTTGAAACATTTTTAGAAACTTGACAATGGTTTCCTCTGGCAAACTAGGATTTCCTTATTTTTTTTTTATTATTTTGAAAATAAACACTCTCCCTCCAACATCAAACAGCTTTTTAAAACACAATGTTTTAATTGATCTAGATGAAGTAATTTCAAAACACAGGGTTTAAGTTTCACTTGTGAAACCCATAATTTTGGTGATTGGGGGAAGCACTGTCTGGCAAGAAAATAGTTGGAGGGATTTGAATGGTTTAGAATTTAAATGTCCAAAAGCAGAGCTGGCCTCAACGGAGTAAAAAATAGATTTTAATAAACTCAGCCCATTAGTGTTCATTGCTTTTAAATGCCTCTATTTTATACGGATTACTAGGTTTGCAAACAAGCATATTGAACCAATTTTTATGAGCGCATTTGTGTGTGTGTGTGTGTGTGTGTGTGTGTGTGTGTGTGTGTGTGTGTGTGTGTAGGTGTAGGTGTGTATGTGATTATATGCAAGTGTGGGAGGAGCGAATGCCTCAGTGATACAAGCAGTCCTTGATCATAAGGGTTAACTGCAACAGTAATAGCAAGCTAAAAACAATTAACCAAGTTTCTGGTCAGGTTCTTAGTTTTACTTGAGAACTGAAGGAATCATCATTGCACTGTCGCATGCTTGTTATCTGACCTTGTATTTGTGGCTCCCAGCTTCCCTGAAACCAGAATAAACCGTGCCTCCTGTTTATAGCATCCATATGTATTGGGGGGGGGGGGGTGTTCTTGCTAGAGAAGGCTTGGTGGGAGGCGTTGGGATGGCGGGTAGGTGCTGCATGAGACAAGCATGAAATGACATCTTTGGGTCCCCCTAGATGGTGCACATATCAAGCTAGCATTACAGGAGACTGGACGGTTTACGGCAACCCAAACCAGTGACCTTAAGTAAAAATAAGTAAGTTAGAGGCTATTGTACAGTTTCACTTCCGGCCACATGCAGTGGACAATCCCCAGGATGAGTCTACTAAAGAAGAAATTATCCAGTGCATGCTTCTGTTCCCCTGTGACTGTATACATGAAATTTTCTATAATGTTTGTGTTCCTTCTTTTCTGACACTAACCAATATCATTGCCATCTGAAATCACCATCTACCCAGTCTCATGTCCTCTCCTGAAAAAAAAAAAAATGACTGGGCACACCAAGTTCCAAAAAGTTTTACTTTTAAAAGTTTAATCTGGCGTGTTTATTATTGTTATGATCGATGCACGAATGCTTTGAAATCTGCCGGTCTTATAATGAGGTGTGGTGGGTGGCTAATGGAAACCCCTTGGCACTCCAGTCTTTCCCCATAGACCCTGAATTCCTAAAAAACAATGAGTGCGTACTACAGAAAGATGCTCATGGGACCCACAGCACTAAATCATCTGTGACAGAATGTTCTTGCAAAGAGTGGAATTGCATAAATGGATCGGCAGAAATAAGTGCTTTGGCAGAAGTCCTTGAGTGCGGAAGAGCGCTGTTTGCTCTTCTAATTAGCTCTGGGTAGCAGTCTTCCCTGATGTCTTCGCTGAGGAACCCAGGCTGAGATCTCCTTAATGGTCTAGTAGAGCTGCCATATATTTTTTTTGAATTTGTGTGTGTGTGTGTGTGTGTGTGTGTGTGTGTGTGTGTGTGTGTGTGTGCGTGCATGTATGTGTGCATGGGGGAGTCAGAAGAAAACTCAGATGTCAACCTCATACAGTCCACTTCCTTTGAGACATAGTCTCTTGTTGGCCTGAGCTCACCAATTATGCAAGACTGGCTGGCCAGGGATCCCAGCAATCCCCCTGTCTTTGCTTTCCGGGTGCTGGGATTGCAACCACACACCACTGGCTTTTTATGTGAGTTCTGGGGATCCAACCCAGATCCTCACGTTTGTGAGATAAGCACTTTACCAGCTGAACTAGCTCCCCAGCCTGAGGGCTACTACTGTCATTGGAAAGGGTTAAGAAGACGCTGTCCATCCATGCCCACGGAATGCCTCTTGAGTTGAACTGGTGAACGAGAAAGAGGAGAGTTTTCCAGTGAGGGAAAGGATGCCACAGGGCCCTGAACCATGGGATTTAGTGCTGGAAACCAGATGGGCAAGATCACCCAGGTACGCAGCAGTCAGCTTAGCCAGGACAGAGATCACCATACCCCTAGGTATTATACAAGCTCTGTTAAGGATGTGGGCAAAGAAAGCCCCATGCTTGGCACAGAAGACTTAATTCATCTTACTCATTATGAACATACCTTGCATTTTGCTCAAGAGAACTGTGAAACAAAGGAAGAAGCACTCTCGAATTCAATCACAATAGCATTGCTTTACTTTCCATATATATATATTTGGTTTTTTTTTTTTTTTGGTTTTTCGAGACAGGGTTTCTCTGTGTAGCTTTGCGCCTTTCCTGGGACTCACTTGGTAGCCCAGGCTGGCCTCGAACTCACAGAGATCCGCCTGGCTCTGCCTCCCGAGTGCTGGGATTAAAGGCGTGCGCCACCACCGCCTGGCTATATTTGGTTTTTTTGAGACAGGGTTTCTCTGTGTAGCTTTGCACCTTTCCTGGAACTCACTTGGTAGCCCAGGCTGGCCTCGAACTCACAGAGATCCGCCTGGCTCTGCCTCCCGAGTGCTGGGATTAAAGGCGTGCACCGCCACCCACTGCCCGGCACTTTCATTATATTTTAAAAATTACATTTACTTGTTTAATTTAGTGGTGTGTGTGTGTGGTTTCTGTGTGCACGTATGTGAGGGCTTACTGTGTGACACAGTTCATATGTGGAGGTCTGAAGACAGCTTCCACAAGTTGCTTCTTTCCTTTTACCATGTATGCCCTGAGATCAAGTTCATATTGTCAGACTCAGCGAGTGCCTTTACCCAGGGAGCCATCCTGCTGCCCTAGGATTGCTTTTAAAAGTCCCAAAGCCCTGGAAAGACCCAGGGGGGAAGGTAGAAAAGTAAGAAAGAAGAGAATGTAGAGAGAAACAAAGTCTGGGTAGACGTTCTGGGGATGACAGCCATCCAGGGCCAACTTTATAAGAACTGCATAGGTTTTGTTTCATTACAATTGAGGGTTGTTTTTTTTTTTTTGGTAAGATTTATTTATTTATTATGTATACAGTGTTCTGCCTACATGTATGCCTGCATGCCAGAAGAGGGCACCAGATCTCATTACAGATGGTTGTGAGCCACCATGTGGTTGCTGGGAATTGAACTCAGGACCTCTGGAAGAACAGCCAGTGATCTTGACCTCTGAGCCATCTCTCCAGCCCACAATTGAGTTCTTTATACTGACCTACATTTTCAGGGAATCCAACAGTTATATTTCTTCATAGAATCTGCAGTAGGCTTAAATGGCCAGCAACATGCATGGAAATGAACAATTTTTAAAAAGCTTTGATCTGTATAAAAATACATTTCATTTTTAGCTTATGAGTGAAACTTGCCCAAATAGTGAAGGCCAGTTAAAAGTATCCAGTTATTATATTCCTTAGATGTTTGAAGGTGTACTGTATGTAGTAGTGTGGGTATTTTATCAACTAGACATAAACATTTGAGTCTGCTTGCGTCTGTTTCTCTTTTTTGACTTTCGGCTTATCAGGTGGTAGCATTGCATTGACTTAGATTTTATGATCATTTGACCTTGAGTCAATGATACAGAAATTTGCATTCTTTGTTTTTGTATGTGTATAGTATGTGCATGTGTCCACTGTGTGTGTATGTAGAGGCTGGAGACTATATCAGATATCTTCCTCTATGGCTCTCTCCCTCATTTTTTGAGACAGTGTCTCTCACTGAATGTGGAGCTCACTGATTCTGCCAGAGTAGCTGGCCACTGAGTCCCAGGGTCCTCCTGCCTCTCCCTTGTCAGTGATAGGATTACGCATGTCCGTTATCGTACCTGACTTTGATGTGGGTGCTGGGATTACAAACTCGGGTCCTTCAGCTTGCACAGCAAACGTTTTACCTACGGAACCATCGCCTGTGTCTCTTTATGAAGAAAGCATTATGAAAACATAATTTGGGGAGCACTTGGCCTTACCTGAGCAGGAAAAAGTCTTTTAGGACCTTAACCATGAGCATCTGCATTGACCTTCTTAACCACGAGTATGTATTAGTGAAGCCAAAGGACCTCTGACGTGGAGGTGGTTCTGGGTCACATTTGTGTCCCCTCCACATTGCTGCTCTTTGTCTCGAGCTGCCCCCTCCAGTGCTATTTTAAAGTGTTTTATACTTCTATACAAAAATTCCATACAAGGACCTAAAAGCCAAATACCTTTTTTTTTCATTGATTTGTTGTCAGAGAGGATGTCATAGACAATTCCCAAAGATAATGTTGTTGTTGTTTTTTTCTTGAATTTTACTAATAAAAACTCACCTGTCAGAGCCACTTCTCAGTCATCCTTTTTTTTTTTTTTTTTTTTTTTTTGGTTTTTCAAGACAAGGTTTCTCTGTGTAGTTTTGGTGCCTGTCCTGGAGCTCACGCTGTAGACCAGGCTGGCCTCAAACTCACAGAGATCTGCCTGCCTCTGCCTCCTGAGTGCTGGGATTAAAGGCCTGCGCCACCACTGCCCGGCTCAGTCCTCCCTTTTTATTGAGAAGCGATTGCTAAACTTCCGCCCTGGACTTCTGCCTTGACTCCACTGTTTACCAGCAGCAGACGGCCTCTGCCTTTATTTCCTGCGTTGTAAGAGAATGGAAATAGCTGCTTCCAGGACCCCGGGAGGAGCCAGCGAGGCCGTATATAGGAAGGCACGTCTTACCTACATGACAGATGGTGGCTTCCAACACTCTTGTTTCTGTTATACAATCATTGTTTCTCCTCTTCTCACCTATGGACACTTATGTGAGAACACACCCGTGTGAGTGAGGTGATGGATGGACACTGTTCCACACCTGTTGGGCCAATATAGGAAAGAAAGGGCTATGAAGAGGCGGCAGAGAGGTGACCCTGTGTGCATTTGCGCCTGTGGGAAGAAGCACACGTTTGCAGTTCCATGACTGATCTTATTGCCGTTGGCCCTTCAAGACATCACATGATTTCCTGGCTCCTCCAATCCACATCTTTGAAGCCGGAACTTGTATTCACCTGTATCCTCCACCCTGCCATCCTCCAACACTGCTGCAGTACGTAGAGGGAAAGAGAGCAGAGATATGTGTCTCTTTACTCTTGAGCCTTTTACCATGACGGGAGATTTGTGATGCTCCCTTCTGTCTTCTTTTGGGGGGACACCTCTGAGTCATAAAGGAGAGATATGGCTGCTCTCCATTTGGGGGGTGACACTCTTGTTAATGGGAATAAACAGGACAGTGGGTTTCCAAAGCCAGCATCCCCACAGGCCCATGTTCCCCTTCATAGGAATCTCTTCAGTGCTATTTGGGGAGCACCGTGTCAGACAGGAAGGTGACTAGAAAAGCTTGCACAGGAAATGCTGCCCTTTTCTTGACATGAGATGGAAACATAAAGGGATTGCTAGAAACAATTATTAAGAAAAGTGATGAACCTGATATGTCTTTGCTTTCATACCACATGAGAGGTGTGAGGTTCTCGGCGTATTTATTGGCACCCTGTCATGTGCTGCATGCACATGTGGATGAGGCAGGGTAAAGCTAATGGAGGTACAGCAACGCAAAGGGGTTACACAGCATTACAACACCAGACCTAACACGATGTTCCCCTCTTAAGAAGGATGTTGCTTTCATCCCAGCTAAAGCCCCCTCATCAGATCTTCTCATCCTCTCAAGCGTCTCTGGCCACTCCTTTTACAAAAGATTAGATCTAATCCTCCTAAATTTAAACTAGCAAAATGCAATATGGAATCATTGCCATATGCATAAGGGCTTTTTATCCTGTGTGTGTGTGTGAGTGTGTGTGTGTGTGTGTGTGTGTGTGTGTGTGTGTGTGTGTGTGTGTATGTGTGTGCGCGCACGCTCTCGCAGATGCATAAGGAGGCCAGAGGTTGCCCTAAGTGGCTCCCTCAATCACTCTTCACTTTATTTACTGAGGTGGTATAGTCACCTTGCCCAGTGGATCCCAACTCTGCTTCTGGTGTCTGAACGCTGGTCCTCATGCTTGGAGATCATGTACCTGTCGAGCCATGTACCTCTGTAGCTCCCATGATGTGGGTAAGCCGGGGGCGTGCTAAGGATTTCATGTAAGAGGGGGAGAGATTTACTCATACTAAGCATGAGCGTGCTTCTTGGAATTTAGCCTCTTCCTAGGAGGGTTGAATGTTGGAAATGCTTTGCCAAAATACTTCTTTTGTTCTCTATCAGCCCTTCCATCTTGACTACAGGCAGCTTAAAAATAAGTTGGGCATATCTGAGTGGCCAGAAACCATGGCAATCAGGATGAAATCATTATCAAGGCAGAAATAACAAGCTTTGATAAAGCTAGCCAGAGAAATGGTCCTGAGAGCATCCACACACTTGTATGGACCCTTATGTCACCAAATTAGATTGGATTTGAAACCCCAGCTCTTATAGGAAGCCATGAAAAGTTGAGCCAATTCTGAGCTCTGCTCTGCCCTTCTCCTCTAGAAATGGTGGCCTGTTTCACAAAGTTGCCATGGGGGTTAAGTTACATTAAACATGATACCCGTGAAACAGCCTGGGGCTGGGCCTCCTTAAGAGTTGTGACTGTCATTTTAATTCAGAGTCACATTCTATTGTTAAAAGAGAACTTTCTAAAATGAGTGTGTAGTTCCTAGCTTTGGAGTATCAGTTTCAGGTTGCTAGACTGAGTCTTTACAAGTTCCCTGATGCTTGCTTGGGGACAGGAAGCGATCTTGTGTGTAATTCTTCTGTGTGACTAGTTATAAGAATCGTCTTATGCTAGCCACCTCTCTGGGTTTTACTTCTTTGTTTGTAAAAGGACAACAATGCATGTCTTCTATGTGTCGTCTAGAAGCCAGTTAGAAAGTGGACCAAACAAAGCTCAGCGTGAAGTTCAAACTGGGTTGGCTGTATTATTTCCATTGGATTTGAAATGGCCAAGGGGGAAACGTGTAGCAAAAACACTTCAAAGGTAGCATAGCCCCGAAGAACGAAGAACTTGGAGTCAGCCGATCCAGGCTTGGCAGCCGCTTTGGCAGAATGACGGTATATGTTTTTGGACAGGTGACCACTGCTCTCAAGGCCCCAGCGTTCTTGTCTGTGAAATGCAGGTGCGGGTTTTAACTTTGTGATTCTGTGTGCTTAGACTCCTCTGAGCTGTGACACTAACAGTCACATTTTGGGGACAAAACAAAACAAAACAAACAAACAAAACAATTTCTTAAAAGCCTCTTGGAGTCATGGTGCCAGGGAAACGGGTTGAGAACCTGCCAGCCTGCCACTCCTCAGAGTGGATGGTGTTTAAAAACTGAAGCTTTAGTGCCGGGCATTTGACACCGTTTGAGGTGGGGAGACAATTAAAGTGGGTTAAAAACAACCTCGATTCTGGATGAAAACCACTGGTTTCTTAAACATTCCGGAGCTACTCTGAACCTCAGTTATCTGTCTGGAATCGTTGCTCCAAGGGTTGGCTACATCAGCAGTGGTTCATCAGCCAGACAGCTTACAAGGCAGAGGGGGAGGGGGAGTGTCCTCAAGGTCCTCAGCTACCTCTTTTGATGGCAATTTTCCCATCTGGGCTTCAGCTGCTCTTTGGTGTGTCTGAAGGCAGGTTTCTAGGACTGCTCATGGGGGTAAGTTTCATCTCACAACCTGGAACGTTACCTCGAAAGATTCGGAGGCTCAGCCTGGATCAGTGGAAACAAAGAGTTTTGGGATTAATTAGCAAGGTCTGCCATGCTTAGGTGTGGCAGTACTAGTGCCAGATATTTGTGCCCCCCCCCCCCCGCCGCCGCCGCCGCCGCCGCCCCCAGAGCAGGTTGGGAAGATCCTCTAGGTCGTGTCCCCTCCACTGGGCAGCAGATCAAGGACTTGGGCCAGTGTTGTTTCCGGTGTCATGGAAAAAAAAATGTTTTCCAAGCCTCCAGCAGGTTCTGTTTTATTCTCTAGGGGAGGTTTATTCTAGTTAAGTGAGCAGAGAGAATGGAAGAAAGGAAGTCTGTTGATTCTGCTCCACAGTCACAAGACAGGAGCTGCAAGGTCAAGAAAGTTGGAAACTCCACTGTGTAATCTGTGGAAACTCCAATGAAGACCAGGCAAGGTGCCCCCTGGCCCAGCAAAGGCCACCACAGACCACAGATCTTGCCTGCCTCTGGCCAGAAGGTCAAGGCTACAAATTCCCTGGACACTAGGCCTTTGGTAGGCAATCAATCATACACTCCACATCCAATGGCCCTGGAGAATTTGCCAGTTCATTTAAAACTGAGGATACCTTTCAGTTATTCATGTTGATGGAACAGAGCATCTGAGGTCTGTTTCTCTCCAGTTTTGGAATGTGATTTATACTTTTATACTGTTGATCTGCTTTCCCGGTGATGTTTGAGCATTTCAGATTTTTTTTTTTAAAGAACAGTGGAGGGGGTGAGAAGTGCTTTTTTGCAGCTCTCAATGTGTTTCTCATAGCCAGCCAAATGTCTCCGAGTCTCCTCACTTTAAGCCCATGAATGGTACCATTGGAATCCTAACACCTACCTTGTATTGCATTCTTACTATGTGATCCCTGGGATCCTGGTAACTGTGCGGAAAAAGGGTATGTATATTCGGGAGGATGTTGGGCAGTGTTGGGAGAAGGGACTGAAGGCTAAACATTGTCTGTGAAGAATCCACTAAAGACCTCACAGAGTGGAGAGTGGCCCTGACTTCCTTTGTTCCTGCTGCTTCCTGTTATTTTCCAATGACTGCACTTGAGCTCTGCATACAATTAACTTTCAATTATCCTGAGCCTGATTAGTCAGTTTGCAGATTAACTAAGGTGAGGGCTCACCTGGGCCTGCGAGGTGCTCTTCAACTCAGTTGCTCTTGCTGATTAATTAGTTGGTTATGGCTGATTGCCTGCTCTAGGATTCGGAGACTCTGGGACTGGGCTACTTACAGCAGAGGAGGGCGGTCAAGGGGCAGCTTTGTCCACGACCTTTGACTTTCTTCAGCCGGAAGTCTTCACCAGTCATGGAAAGCTCGGAATTCTCCAGCCCAGTTCCCCAGAGGTTCAGACATTCCCTGGGATCCTGCTCTTGGGCCCTCACCCCACCTTGTGTTTCAGGCAACACACTTTCCAAACTGGGAAATCTAAGTTGACCACGGGTTGCTGTGAATGGGAAAGTCATTGTGATTAGAAATCTAATATGCTAAAAGTAAGCCCGGGACTCAGCAATGGGGACTGCCAGCCCCCTCTTCCTCCTCAGGCTGTAAACCTCCCCTCTCCCCACATGTAGACTGACAGCCCCGGATCACTAAGCACTGGATCCCAGCAGAGGTCTGTGGAAGTTAAGGCCATGGGGACAATGGAGACAGGGGCTGCAGGCTCCTCAAGGTCCCGATCTACCCAAGGTGATTGTTTAGGATGCTTGTGATTGGATATCATTGTTGTCCTAGGTGACCACATTTGCCTAAGTCCCTGTGGGGTGAGAGGGCAGACATACGTAAGTTGGCCATACCTTACACAAGGTCAGAATAAACCCTGTAACCTGGCATCAAGCTCTCACCACATCTGGGTTTGGGCAACAGATACCTTGAGTCTTAGGTAGATTCCAAACCTTGAGAAAGTGTCCACTGAGGATTTAGGTCTGTGGATCACAAAGAAAGAGGGGACACACACACATCGTATTTGATGGGGTTCTGTGAATTGCCCTCACTGCTCAGGCAGCCCTCACCGGAGCACCTGACTCTGTCTTCCTCTCTGGGTTCTCATTTCACATTTCCCAGACGTTGGCACCGTGGGTCCAGCATCTGCCGCCTCTTTCTAGCCAGGCCCGTCGATATCTCTGGTCCTTCATGTTTTCCCGGGGCTGTCAGTGTGTGTGTACAGTCTAGAGATCACATTTTATTAACACAAAGAAATCTGCTTGGGCTGCCTGGTTTTGCAGTCACGTGGAGAGAAATGTGTTTCCTTGGTCCGCCAGCCTGCAGCTCTCTGTGCAAAATACAGCAGAGAGCCGGGCACCGGGCCAAGCTTACATTTCACTTCGGAACACACTTTCGAATCACTCCTTGGCAGAACATCCCTGGCGGTGTCTATTTGGGGAGTAAGTTAGAGAAGTGTTGTTTTTCTCTTAGGAGTGTGTCAGGAGATAGGACCTTTAGAGCGTGTTTTACTTTTCCCATCCTCACATCTTCAGGGTGCCCAGATATCTATATGATCCAGCAAAAGGCTGTAACATCAGGAGAAAGAGAAGCCCCCTTTTGTCCCTGGCTGCCCTGCAAAATCAGTAAACACAGCCAACACTGCCTGGGCTGGAGAAACTTAGGCCAGGGTAACAACATCAAAAGCTAAGTTCTGCAGCTCCGGGGGCAAAGGGGCTCCTCTCCCAGATAAAACAACATTGTTGTCCAATTCTTTCATTCCAAAAGATCTGAGACTTCCCTACAGTGGGACCTCAGCCAGCCAGCCAAGGAAGGAACTCCAGCAAGCCTTTGGAATGGTAAATGCTATGAAAATAAACAAACAGACCTCTTCCATTCCCTTCTCCCTCCCTTGCCTATTTTTATTCCCCCCCCCCCCCACCTCCCCGTCGTTCTCCAGCACACTGCAGTACCCTGCTTGCTCTATACTGCTCCTTTCCCCACCTCCATATTCTCCGGGACTGCGCTCACTAGTCTGCCTTCAGTAAAACAAAGTGCCTAACTTCGAAACTGAGGAATCAGAAGAAAGGAAGTCTAATTTGAGTAATCTTCCTCAGTTGCCTCATGCTCTCTTCTTGTAAAGTGACAACCTGAAGCCGAACTTGTGTCTGAACGACGAAGTTGGTTTGGGAATTTTAAATCTCCTTTAAGAAAGATCAGAATGGCTAAAAGACATTTGCTGGCATAGTATGGACCTCTCTATTCCCTAATGAGCTAGACCCCTCTCCGTGAAAAGAAACTCTGTCTTTGCCCTCACCCCCACCCAGAAGCTACGTAAGGATTTTTCAAGGGCCAAGCCTTGCTCTCATTCTAACATTGGAAATTTGGGAAGGTTGCACTTTCTGTCAGTACTGTGTGGCCAAGCAGCAACTGATGGGGACCTAGAGAACCTTCCTTGGCGGATGCATGTGTCTGGCTGCGGTTTCCTAGGCCAAGTAGCCCCTGGGAGCCGCCGCCCGCCCCCCTCCTCTCGTCGAGGATGCCTAGACTCTCAGAGCCAGGCTGCAGCTTCTTGCTGGCCAGCTCCTGGTGAAGCCTTTGCTTGCTTTGCAGAAGGCAGGTGCCAGAGACCCATCCACCCTCCCGGAAACCTGTTGGTAATTAGCTTTAAAAATAATGCCAGGGTTCGCACATGGCTGCTGGGTGCGTTAACTCAGTGGGGAGGAAAGAGAGTGCTGCTTCCAGGTGGGGTTAAATCAGGTTATCCAGGAGATGATGTCACCTTGTGCCTTCCAAGAGATCTGTCTGCAAGTGTCGAGGAATAGTGGAAGGTCAGAAATCTATTCAGAGCCACGCCCCCTTCTCTTCATATATGAGACTGGGACATTTTTAAGTCTTGCTTTCTCTTTGAGGAGACTGGAGATTGAACCACGGTTCCGTATGTTCTGAGCATACACTTTACCACTGACAGGCACCCTCAAACCTGTCACATTGTTGGTGGGGGCAGGTGGGGGGGTACTTGACAAAATCTCTGAGAGAGGATGGGGAGTTGGTCACTTGTCAACATCAAGCGTCCATTCTCCACTGTGAATGTGTGGATTATCTTTTCAGTGTACTTAGCCTGGTAAATGAATACCTGGATAGTTACTATTTGCCACTTAGGGAAAGACCATTGACCTCTATCCCACTTAGGGAGTGTTTGGGGAATGTAATTTCATTTCACAAGTAACAATGTATATCTTTGGAACATTATAACAATAGGACAATTATTATTCAGACAGTGCCTGGACTAAGAGAATCAGCCATTAAGGTTGTAGGACTGGGATTGTGTCCCGCCTCTTACCAGTGTTAAACTTGAAGCTTGCAAGATTTTTGCCTTTTCATAAGAAAAGATTTGTGGAAACTGATCTCCTAGGCTCCCCAAAGCTCTCCATGCTTCCTAATGAGACCTTGCCAATCCTTTGACTAGGTTTTTGTTGATAACTCCTCAGCACATGTTTTCCACCAGAATTGGTAGCCAGGAATCAGTAGGTGAATGAGTGAAGGATACATCCAAGACCCCTGCTTTTGTTAGAAATGGCTTTAAATGGATGTTGGTGCCTGTAGAATTTTTTTTCCAACACGGTAGGTGTTTACGAAGGTCCTGATGGTGCAGTGAGCCGCTGGGTGTTCCTGAGCCGGTGGGTCTCGGAGGAGGTCAAGTGTAGTCTCTCCCCCCCCCCCCCGCCCCCGCTGCTGCAATGACAGGCCCTGGGATCCTCCGCGCATGACACTTTCCTGATCTGCTTTTGTTACATGCCATTACCTTCTGATTGATTGTACAAACAGGCAAGAAAGAAGAAACCTCTGAGAGTAGAGAATTTCGATGCTTGCAAATCCAGGTGGATATCCAACTCCAGTTCTCCACCTTTTCATCACAGAGACATGTCTGGAAGTCAGCCGCTCCACCTGCATGTGCCCAGATCCCCTGTTAAGATTTCTTAGAACCCACCCAACAAGTTCTTAGCTGGGATTTAACTGGGTAAATAGACAGCGTGGGCTGAGGGAAGAGGATGTGCTTTTCTTTTCTTTTTAAGTAACTATCTACCAAGGGTTAAGAAAATGGCTTAATTGGTAATGTCCTTGCTTTATAAGCATTAGGACCTGAGTTCAAATCCCCTACTACCCACATAAAAAGCTGATGTAGTCACACACACACACACACACACACACACACACACACACACACACACACACACCAAGTTAAACTTCTTTGATTAATAGATAAAGGCAAGCACTTCTCTATAGACATGCCATTTGCAGCTTCTTTGTGTGTAGGGTTTGACTGGTTTACAAAATGGTGAGTCTCTCCACACCATCCAACGGTTGACATGGGAACAGACGTGCCCAGTGCTGAAGAGAACCACTTCACAATTTAGCTGCGGCCACTACTGCAGTGCCCCCCTAGGTGGAGGGGTTAGCTGCTTCTTTCAGATGTCCTCAGTCCTCCCTGCATCCATCCTGAGCCTGCCATCCCATCCCACGGGGCCATGCCAGGGAGTGGAATGTGAGTCTCCGGCAGCAGCTGGAGTCATTCATCCTTCCCACGTGCACCATGCCTCGGTTCATCCACTTGTTAAGGAGAGGAATGGACCTCTCATCCTGCCAGGTCGAGGTAGCAGAGTTCTTTAGATTGGGTACGGCAAAACATTATCCACTCACTATTATAGTCACGTGGGAATCCAACTACGACAGGTCAGGGCCTTAAGAACTTCTGTTCTCGCAAAAGAAACGCTTCATTTTTCAGACCAAACTGTGATGACTCTGTTTCATCTCTCCTAGAAGTGTGCTTTCATTTTATCACTAAACATGCCTGATTTCAGCCCCAGTTTGTGGGATTCTGCATTCCCTTTTGTTTATACTGTGTCGGGGGGGGCAAGAGACTGATTGGCCTGGGCTGCTTCTGTGCGCCACTTTGGGATGCAGGAAGGTTCTGTCTTGAACAGTATGGATAGACCCCCTTCTCAGGAGCCAGAGAAGCAGACAGGTAAATAAGCAGAGCCCCCTTAGTGGAAGGGCTGAGTGCAGACTCGAGACACAAGGAAGGCAGTGGAAGGGCCACTGGGTATGGCAGCCATACTAGGCAATAGCTGGTCATCATCGTGCTCCATTGATGGGGGACAGAGCTTTCCTTTTCCCTTCTGCCTGGGAAACCCTTACTCCGGCAAGAAACCATGTACCCTCTACTCCAAATTTCAACCTTCCATCAGGAAGGCGGTAGAAAAGGAACAGCTCCCTAGTTACTTAGCCTCTTCTTTTGTACTTATGATAGTTCGGGCGCCAGGCTGCACAGTTTTATATGTGTTATCTCATTAAACTCCAAAGCCACCCCTGGGTATTACTAGCGTTAGCATTCGATTGGTACTGCTGTTGCTGTCCTCTTACAGATGAGACCCAGAGAAAGTGAGCAGAATGGGAGAGAGAGCAGTCAGCAGGCAGGGCTGGGACAGGATGCCGTGCCACCATCTGGCGCTGGGGCCCTATGTTAGGTCGCTGCGGCCTCCTCCACTGTTCAGGAGAGGGCTCTCTGCCTGCAGGAGATAGCAGAATGTCGGGAGCTATCTCAGTGCACCTGTGTCCGTGGTATGACATAGCGGCTGCTAGGTTCTAGGATCCTGAATGTGGAGGGACAGAAGAGAAAAGGATGTTTGGACCTGGCAGCATGTCTTGAGCCCTAGGCTCTAGTCAACCAGCAACCAGGGAATCTAATTTTAAAGGACAGCCAGACCAGCTTGCAAAGCACAAGGTTTATGTTTAAATCATGAAGGTTTAGTTTAAAAGTGAATTCTCTGCTTTTGTTCGACTTGCAAAACCTCAGTTCCTTCTGACATAATAGCAGCAGAGATGTACCCGGGATGAAAAACTTGACTTGGCAATCAAGCAATCTGTAGGAATGGCCGAGGGGGAGTTAGGAATGTGGAATGATGTTGTGCCTCTGAGGCCACGGGTGCCCAGCTCCCAGCATAGTCACACAAGTCACAACCCACACTGCCCCGTGCCACAGATGATAGGTGGATATAGTCAAGAGAGCCTCCATCTTTCATGAATAGGTTTCTCTTGTATGGACACACGCATGTACGTCCTTAGTGTGACACGTGCATAAATACCTGGCTATGTTGGACATCAGCTGTGGGTTTAGCCCTCAGTGAGATGTGGAAGGGAGATAGAGGCCCTTTTTCAATATTCCTATCCATCTATTTCCCTGTGATATACCTGGTAAGGGTTCCTTCCAGATACGCACCGAGGAAGTCGCTTCTTCAGAGATGCTTACGGGAGGCAGCACAGGGCATGCAGCCTCACTTGGTAAATATTAGTTTCCTTCCTCTTCCTGTGTGTAAGGCAAGTTGTACGAGCGAGTGAGGCCGCGACAACTCAAAATGCAAAAATAGCTCTGCCTGCGAGGATGTGGCCTCTTTTCCCCGAGTGTGGACCAGATGTCAGGCTGCCTGGTGAGGACTCGGGGAATGTGACAGCTTTCCTCTGCAGGCCCTCTGTGCTTCTCTCCAGATGGAAGCCTCCCTTCCCATGTGATTTGTGGATCTGAAAAAAAAAAAAAAAAACAAGAGCCAAAAAGACAGTCCGGGAGTCTTGCTCTTTATCAAACGCGTGTGTGGATATATGGATTTCAGGTATCACCGTCAAGTCAGAGGCGTGGCCATCTCATCATTTCCCCGGTTGCTTAGTGACAGTAAAGATGAGGGGTAGCCTAGAGACTATGGATATTCATTTTGAGCTGCTTGCATTCGGTTCTGACCTCACGTTTATTCAGAGCCATCTGTTTACGGTGCACTGAGCTGGGTGTCTACAGTTGAGATAGAAGGAAGATGCCTCCTTTGAGCTGCTAAAGCCTGTGAGGTGCAAAGGAGATAAATCATCATGACTGGAGTGTGATAAGAGACGGAAGGAAGATATGAATGATAATCTCTGCACAGGTAGAAGAGGGAATAGCAGAGATGATCCTCAGTTCTGTCCTCAATGTGGTGAAGAATAAGCAAAAACAGAACCCATCAGTCGACAGGAAGGATTTCCGACTGAATGGGTTTTACGAGACTTAATGAGTTTTTTCCTAACAGGCATTAACAATGTACCAGTAATGTGTAGGGAAAAATAGCCAGTCCACACCAGTGAATCACAGGCAAGAACCATTCAGAGTGTTATAGGACAGAGGACGTGGGTCAGAAAAGAAAAGAGGGAAAAAAATATGAAAGTGGTGCTTAATACACTCCACCTAACTGGCTCTCCTTCCCCCAGATGAAGGAAGAGTTTGTGGCATAGTGTGGGGCCTGTGTCAGCACTCCCAGGGCGCCAAACCATGTGTCTCAAACATGGTGTGTTTAAAGAAGATGTTGGGAGGTTAGAGGCGGCATAATTGATATGATTTAGAAGTCGCTGTGGCAACACACCCACTTCTAGAGAGTCAGTGTCTGTGGGAGGGCAGGCAAGCTTGTGGCTTTTGCCCTGTACTTTCCTGTGCCTGCCTATCTCCTGCTCTGGGCCAAAGGTCTGGACAAATTCAAAAGGACAAATGCCCCACGTGGCTCACTGCAGCCAGTCTTTGTGAAATTGACCCTGGAATAAGATAAGGAGGCGGTTAGCAAACCAGCTAGGAGGTTACAGGGAAACGGTGAGGGAGAGGGAACCCAAGCCAGCTTGCCAACTCTTCAGGATGCGTCTCCCCATATCGGAAAGCATGGAGTAGCCTGTGGATTTCCATGAAAAACATAAATGCATATGGCCTCCATGAGTGTACACTGCCTTTGTTATAAGCAGTAGCACGGAATGCTTGGGGACATAAGTAAAATAGACTTTTCGAGTGGCAGAAAGATTTGGGTTAATGAAAAATTGGCTATGATGAGTTTCAAAGACCTCGGTGCTCGCCTCTGAGGCGCCACCTTCTGACGAATCCTCCTATAACGTGGTTGGAGGCAAGCTTTGGTTTGCCAACCCCTGAAGCAGAGGCTCCTTTGACCACATTAGTAGTTCATAAAGTTGGCCTCACCGGAGAATAATTAACTAGTGGCGATTCTTGACATTTTTTTATTTTTAAATATTCCATTAAAAAAGTACTGTAGGGTCATTCTTAAAGTCAGAACTATACAGCAATATAGCTTAAGTTCTTACAGCCTATTTCCAGATTGGCTTCCTACCATCTCTTGCATGCTTTTCCAGAGAGTTTCTTTGCCTTTATAAGCATATACATACACACACACACACACACACACACACACACACACACACACACACACACACACACATGGGGGTGTGGGGGTGTATATCATGTGTTTGGGGACATGAAAATATATGTATATATACTTATATGCACCTGGCACGTGCTGTTGCACAACTTGCCTTTTTAATATCTGTTGGAGAACTACCCTTATTAGCACATAGAGATCTGCCAGCTGCATGGAGTCCCGTTGTCTGGGTGTTCTGTGGTTCGTCGTTGTTTCTAGGCATTTAGATCGGTTTCTTCCACAGATGCCATCATTCACGTTTGTGGTAGACCTAAAATTTAATTCCTAGATGTGGAAATGCTGGATGGAAATGTGTAGGCTCCAGAGGAAGAGAACCAATTCACACTCCCACTGTAAGCATGTAAGAAATCTCCTTCCTCTTTCATTGAAAAGAGAAATCGGAGAGCCCAGGCCACATTTTCAGATCTTCTGATTGAGCTGGGAGGGGTGCTGGACGTCAGCGTTACCTCAGTGTTCCTCAGAGCCTCGTAGGTGGATCTCTAACAAGATGGAGAATATGAGCCATGAGTAGAGAGTAAGGGTAATTACTTGGTCATCCTTTGGGATCCAAAAAGCAAGACCTCGTGCGCTGTTGTGAGTTGGGAGAAACAGAATGATGTATTTCTTCTGAAATTCCCACTACGCGGGACATCCCCATTTAGACAGACATGGCATTAAATGAATCTCTATCCATAAACATGGTATATTAAAGCAACGAGGACCAGAGAAATGCTGCCTAGGTTCTGTTGGATACTTTCCTCTCTGTTGTAATTGTTTAGTAACAATGCATTTTTTTCTTTGTACAGTCTCTTAAGGAAAAGTCATGGCCTCAGATGCCTTAGAAGTAGCTAGTTTGCAGATATTAAAGGTTAACACTGTTTGCTTTTGTTGCAATATGAAGTGTCCTGGGTTGATGCAAAGCTTGCCACCTTCAGAAATTCAAAGTCTCTTCTTTCTCTTCCTTAGGTAACTCAAAACATTGAGAGACACAGAAAATGTCATCCACCCGAAGACTCACACTAGTTACTGTCTTCTGTGCAGCCCGTTTCAGACAAACATCACTAGCCTTCAGTTCTTTGATCCTATCTTTTGTGGCTGTACCATCTCATTCTCTCCAGGGAGTCTCTGTCCTCTGAGCTGCTCTGAAGCCTCTCCCTGCTCACTCTCTCCCTCAGAGTGCACACTTAACACACACACACACACACACACACACACACACACACACACACACACACACACAGAGAGAGAGAGAGAGAGAGACACACAGACAGACAGACAGAGACAGAGAAAGAGACCATTCATCTTCACCTAATAGCATTTCTTTCTTTTGCCTTTTTTTTTTTTTCAGTACTGGGGATTAAACCAGAGCATCACACATGACAGACAAACCCTCTCCTTTGTCACTGAGCTTTGTCACTGTATCACCTGCACAATTTTATTACTTTTTTTGGAGATAGATCCTCACCACGTTGCCCAGGCTGGCCTTAAGCTTGTTATGTAGCTCAACCTGGCCTTGAGCTTCTGATCTTCCAGCTTCAAACTTCTGAATAAAAGAATGGTTGGTGTTCTAGGCATGAGAATGGCTGGTGTTATAAGCATGAGATGGTGTTATAAGCATGAGATGGTGTTATAAGCATGAGATGGTGTTATAAGTTGGCTTTATAGGCATGAGCCCCCATGCTGGGCTTCTTTCTTTTTCCTTCTGAGAGAGCTTCCTCCTGCCCCCTCCTACCTAGGGTTTTCCTAGTGTTCTTTCTTTTCTGTTGTTGTAAGGAACCTGTCCAAAAGCAACTTCAGGGAAGAAAGGGTTTATTTAGCTTACAATTCCAAGTTTTAGACCATCACTGCAGGGAAGTCAAGGCCGGAACTTCAGGCATCATATCCACAGCCAGGAGCAGAGAGAAAATAAACATGTGGATCCTTGCTTGCTGGTCTGCTTCATCTAGCATTCTCCTGCCTTGTATAGTGCAGGACCCTCCCTGCCTAGGGCAGTGTGCTGTGCACATTCATGGCAGGTCTTCCTTCACCAATTAACAATCAAGACAACCCCCTGCAGACATGCACACAGACCAACCTGGTCTAGACAATTCCTCAGTAAGACTGTGGTCCCGTGTGATTCTCGGTCATGTCAAGTTGGTAGTCAAGTAACCATGAAGCTCAACATAGCCTTAAAAAATGGTTTTCTCTTCATTCAGCTCATTCCCACAGTTAGGTAAAGATGGATTTTGATAGGGGGTTTTGTGTAGGAAGCATACACCAAATAGAGTGTTACCTGTTAACACCCTGGCCTGACAAATGGGATTTGGAAGCTCTGGTATGCTCTTGGTCCGTGGAAATGTAGAGACTAACATGGGACTTCTTTTTGGTGCACAGTCCTGATGGGCATGAGCTAGAGGAGCTGAAAGGGAGCCACAGCATGGATGATCCAACTGCTTGGTGATGACTCAATGCTGCGTTTCTGTTTACCAAGAGGCACACAGACCTCACCTTGTGTCTGTGAAAGAGAAAAGCAGCTTTTGTCCCATGAAGTTTTCTACACAGACTACATTATGCAGAAGCCAGATGGGTTCAGTTTGGCTAATCTTAGTGCAAGCTGGGAAATTTCAACTGAAATAACACATTTCTAAGAAATTGTCTGGGGTAGAATATTGTTCTCATGTATGTATAAGAGAGCGGCATGGTTATAGGGCAAAGCTGAACTACTGTATGCTTAGATATATGTATGAGGATTTGCCTGTACCCCTCTTTCCTATTTACATATTAAGAAGAGATTTAAGAGGCCCCCTCATTTTTCTTGCTTGCTGTTTCAATGGCTGTTAAACAGTTTTCCTCTCATGAAAGACTTGAATTTATTTGGAAGGTCCAAGTAGGCCTTTCTCCAAATTTTGGCTTGCATCTGAATGTAAAAATCACCTATATCCTCCATGACTGTTAATTCAGATTATAGGTATTTGTAATAGACATGTGGCTCTATAATATTCCCTTTCCTACTGCCTCAGGGATTGACGATGGAGCTGTAGATTTCCATGATGTCCCCCATGCTATGAAGAATACACACATCCAGATACATACCATTTAGCACAAGAAGACTTGGGCATTGAATACATGCATGACACTAACCTGTCCGTCACCGAGTGCAAAGGCTGGTAGCATTGGAGCGAATGTTCACCTTGAGATCTTGGAAACATGAAATCCATTTTTGTTTAGGCACCAGGTGCCCCTGTGGAATTAACTCGGCTTGTCCTCTGAGATCCATATTCCTGACTAAGCATATCACCAACCCCTACCCCTGAAACTCCCTCCACCTAACTGCACATGTTCCATAATCTTTCAGAATTATCAATGACAAATATATAGTGTGGGAATGACCATTATTCTGTGGTATTTTCGCAGCCTAGGGGGCAGATGGCCCTGATAGTAGACCACAGAGGATGTCTCTATAGGCATTTCACTTGCCATTCTTTCTTCTTCCATAACATCATTCTCCAGACCTAGATATAAAAACACATAAAAAAAAAAATGGAGTAGCACCATGAGGCCATAGGTTTACTAGGCAGTAAAAAGAGGCACCTTTATCAAACTAGGTTTTTCAGTCTATTAAGATGCTCTTAGGAGCATCTCTCTGGGTTTCCCCGCAGAGATGCAGACACCCGACACCCCAAGACACTTGCGAGAGTCCCAGCATCCCTGCCTCATGCAGGAGCCATGTGAGTGTTGCTTGAAGGAAATTGTCTGGCATTAGCTGTTTGTGTTAGGGATATCTTTGATGGGCTTGGGTGTGTGGGAGTGGAGGTGGAGGAAGAAAGGACTTTGGAGTTAGCCTTACCTTTGAATATAGCTTCTTTCAACACACCATTTAAGCTTCAGCAAAGGACTTAATTCGTTCAGTTACGTTGTTTGTCTGGTTGGCTTAGTTTTTTTTTTTTTAAAGACAGAATCTGGCTACTAGCCCAGACTGGCCTTGAACTCGCCACCCTCTTGTCTCCACTTACCAGTGCTGGGTTATATAGGTGTGTCCCTCCACACTCAGCTTGAACTCTTTCTTTCTTGTTTAATGGAGGTGATATGGTCGCTGCTTACTTACGAGGCCTGGTAACTGCTCCTGAGTGATCGACAGTGTAGTCAGAAGCATCTCTCTTTGGTCAGTCCCATTTCTGTTTTGTGAAAGAGCTGGTAGCCTTTTCTAAGTGTGCTGCTCTGAGTCCCCTCTTCTGCCTGTCCCTGAAGGGTCAGTGTCCCTTCCCCAGGATCTTTTCTTTGACTTTCTTGCTGCTGTGTGTTCTCTCCTCGAGAGGCCTCAAGATCAGTACATCTGTAACTGGTTAACACAGCTCTTCAGACACCTAAATCTACCCATAAAACTGTGGTGCATGGCCTCGAGGCTGCTCCATCAGGCATCTGCAGGCAGATGGGGCCACCAGACTCTGCCTCTTCCTCTGAATGTTTTCACTCTGCCTATTCCCTCACCAATGAATGATAACACCTCCTTCCTGTCCAGGTAGCCACGTTACCATCACCCTCTCCCTCTCCTCTTCCTATGCAGTTGGCTGAAACTCATCCTTATCCCACATCGGTAATGAGGTTTCTACCCCTGGTGTGTGTGGACCCTCACCCATTCTGGTTCTCTTCTAACCCCACCCCCATGCAATAGCCACACCCATCTTCCAGAAAAGAGCCATGCCGGTGATGCTCTTGTTCCAGTCTCTCCAGCTGGCACCCATTTCCTGGATGGTAAAATCTGACCATCTCTAACTGTTCTTGGCTCTCAGTCCACACTCCTTGCCCCTGAACTCCAGCTGTTCTCCAAATGGTGTATGACTTCTCCTGTGTCTGGAATCTTCGTGTGTTCGGTTCCTTTCCCCTTGCTCTTCTTCTGTTTGCTTTCTGGCCAGTTTCCAGAACCTGGCCTAGCATAGATGCCAGCTCCCTTTGAAAAGCATTTCCTAATGTCCTGTACTCCCTCCAAAGAGAGAAATTAATAAGCAACCTTTCAACTGTAACCTTTGGCTCTTTGGACAGAGTTCTTTCAATCACTTAACACCCTGTACTCTAATCATCCATGTACTTAGCAGTCTCCACAGCCAGACTGCATGTTCGTAGAGTTTAGATTTACTTTTTATGTTCTCAGAACCCAGTCCACAATAGGCACCCAATAAAAGTATTTAAAGCAAACACATTTTTTTTTATCAATAAGCATTTATTACTCTCCTGTATAAGTCATGGATACGGTCTTGCCTGAAAAGATTTACAATCAAGTTTGAGAACTGGTAATTACTTAAACGTCAAGAGACAGTTAATATGATAGAAACTCCAGATTGGCGTATGTTAAGTGCAAAATGGTATAGATAGTATCCCGAGAGAGATCAGTTTGCCCTAACTTCAGCTAACTTTGTCATAGTTCGGGGGAGGTGAAGGACTGGGATCAGGGCTTGTTAGGTGACAGGACAAAGAAAACTGGAGAGATATGAACACAAGTGTTCTAAGGCAAGACAACAGTTTGCCTTGGGCAGATTGTACAAGGCAGGGGCGATACGCCTCACCATGGAGGTCATCCACCATCAAAGGGCTGGGACGGAGAGGCGCTGGAACATTATGGGCTGCCTTGGATCATGAAGATGTTCTGTTGAAATAGCAGATGGCAGAAAGATCAGGTACAAATATAGCTTGGTCGTCCAAGTCCTATATAAACAGGCCTGCATCCAGCCCACGACAGGGGTCCAAAACACAAATAAGAGACTGGACTGGACTATATTTATGACTACACCCAGAGGGAGCTTGGACTAGCCTCTCAGCCTTGTCTCATTATTTCATGGGAGTGCAAACTGAGGTTCAGGGTGTTACTCCCAAGGTTCCCATACTGAGAAGAGGGTCCTTGGAATCCACACCGTGGCTCGTTTCTCCTTTCTGCCTGAGAGTTGATGGTTAAAATTTAAGGCCGGACAGCGTTGAGAAATAGCCAGTTTCCAGGCACGAGGAACCCTGCAGGAAGGGTGAAGGTCAGCAGAAGCTGGAGGTGATCTGAGCTTGAACGCATCCAGGCTGATGATGGTGAGGCTGGAGGCACTGACTGGCAGGCGGCAGCCCATTTAGCACTCTGGGTGAACTTTAATGCAGGGGAGTTGCAGAGAGCACTTGGACAAAAGCCAAGACAAGGTGGTTTAGGCAGGGAAGCACGTTTACGGGACGGGGGCCAAACTTGGTGCCTGGGGGGGGGGGGGGATTTGTGACGCTCCTTGAGATGCCAGGGACACACCTGAGTGTTATTCATGTTATCCAGAAGTGGATGTCTCAAACAATCCTGTTTCCCTTCCTGTCTTGTTTAATTTGACTGGGGGTGGGGGGAGAGCAAGGGTGACAGGGTGGAGCGCATGAGCCCTTTGCAGTTGGAGCCTAGGTTCGGAATGGACAAAAAGCCAACACCGGTCTCTTCCTCTGCTCTCCTGCCTCACGGCCCCCTTCTAGATCCAAACCAAAATTTGCACGTAGCCCAAAGGAAAGCCGTCCATGTAATAACTAACCCTGGCAGCACTTTGTAAACTGCGGCTTTCAAATGACTAGGCCTGCACATTTCCACTGACTCCAGCGATTAAAGAGTCTCCGGGGACCTCCGCAGCGCGGATGCTAGTGGTGGGGACTGCCGTTGAAAACGGGAAGAGCCGCTTTCTGAAAATAGACTGCAGGTATGGGCCAGCTCATTTCCCCTGCTCGATAAGGAGGTCGCCCGGCCTAGGGGGAGTCAGGTAGATTGCTTACTGGCTCAATTTCTCTACCAGTAAAATGTACCCATTTAGTCCCACCCATTTCACAGGGTTGGCAGAGGGGCAGGATGAGGTCGTAGATGGGCAGCAGATATCCAAAAAGGTCTAGTGTTGAGAGCAGAAGCCCCCCGCTTCCTCTGTGGAGATATGGTGGCATTGATGGCCGTTGTCACCTTGCATACCACAGGGGACTCTGTAGTGGGTTGACTGTAGGCTATCTCCATTTTTCCCACTTCACTGGACCCTTTGACTTGTCCTTTATTATGTAGGTTTGTTGAAAGGCAGCTTGGAATGGCTGTTCTTTTCTACATCTCTGCCCCCACAGCAGCGGTGGGAAGAGGGATCTGGCTGCTGCTCCCTTTTAAGAGGGACCACTATTAAGCCAAACAGTTTACAGAGTTTGAGCCAGCCAGCAATTGGCTACCTGATTTCACCTTTCATTCCCCAGGACTTAGCCCTACCCCCACCCCCCGATTCCCCACAAGTATGGCAGAAACTAGGACATTGCCCATTTCTATGTAGTTCCAAACATTGGGGTGCAGTGTGGGACAGAGAATAGGTATGGGATGGGGGTGGGCATTGTTTCCCATCCTATCCATAGCATCTGTATCCACCTTTCCCTTTCTAGAATTTCCCCATTCTAGGGCTTCAGAGCTGCAAGATCCCAAAAGGAACTCACGCTGGTACTCAGTACTGCTGGCACTGTGAGTTCGTTAGCGGCCTCCTGGAGTGCAGTCACAGCTATAGAGAACCCACAGAGCCATATATGCTGACTTCTGCCGCTCTGTGATGCCCCCGCCCAGGTCTGCCAGACGCCCTCAGCCTAGGGAAGAGCAGGCAGAGGGTGCCCTGGGGTCCTCTTCTCGATGATAAAAATGGGAAGGCCCAGGGCCACACACACTCTGACCTCTAGTTGAAACATCTGTTCCCTCCCCACCCGACTGGCTTCTGCCAGGCTGTGGTTGTGAGCTCTGGTCCCACCGCTCGCTCGCTCGCTCGCTCGCTCGCTCAGCGGGTTCAAGAAAGCAGATTTTGCTGACGGCTCTGGCAAGCGGCCTGGTGACAAACGCCCTTGGAATGAGAGGCCTTGCTAATCCTCCGGGCCAAACTCCTGCCAAGTTAGAAGCTGCCGAGTCAAGTCAGGGCCACTCCGAGTGCTGATACACAGCCCCGGGACAAAGTGCTTGTCCTGGGCACAGGGTCACACTTGGTGGTATCTAACAGGCTGAGCGAGGCTGGGGCTGGAGGAAATGGGTGCCAGGGGCATGGCAGGAGAGAAGTTCAGGATCCAGACCTACTCAGGGCCTTTCTTCTTTCTGTATGTCCCATGTTTCCAGGAGAGGGGAGCAGTGTTGTCTCAACCCAATTCACCGGTGGGGGGGGGGGGGTAGGACTCTTCAGGGTAGAGTGACTAGCCCCAAGCTCTGTGGGTGAAAAGCCCTGATTTGTCTGCATTTCTGATGAGTGATGCTCCCTTCTCTAGGACAGGTCCCAGACAAGGGTCCTAGGCATGAGTGAGAGCCTCCGAATAGCATTCTACCCACACCAAACATCAATCGTCATGCTAATCCTAAAGAGTATAGATATGAAACACTTCTTCCCCACGAAGTGACCTGTACGCCAACTTTTTGTTTATGTGCAGAAGGTATATGTGATGCCCTTCAGGAATCCTGTCTCCTCAGGAGGAGGAGCAGCAGCGTCTGGCTACGTAGAGGTTCCTTACATACGCTGGTGTGAGGGACCACAGTGGCAGGTGTGCTAGCCCGGTGCGTCCATGGTTGTCTTGGCAAATGTGGTCCCACTTTCTGCAGAAGCTCACTCTTCTGGAACCAGAACAGGGAGGAGATGGATGGATGACACAGAGGGAGGGACAGACAGACGGACGGATGGACAAGGGTGGAGAGCCGACTTTCCTGAGGCTTGTGTGCATGACAAAAGGCTATACTTGTCTCTTTGGATTACCAGCTCTTGTTGAGGCACCCATTGGGCTGGAGGTGTTGGGATCTGAAGATACCCCTCTTTCTTCCTCTGCCGCCTGTGAGGGAGAGGGTGAGGTAGAGGTGAAGTATGCATTTAGGGTCTGGCTGGCTGGTGGCCGAGTCCAGCTGACTTGAGTGACTGACTCAATGTGAGTGGTCTCATCGCTATGACCTCTTTCTTTTCCTTCTGTAAGACATGAGACAGTGTCCACTGCACAAGGCAGGCTGATGATTCAATGTGGTTCTGTTCAGAGAATCCCTAGCCCAGTCAGGATGCAGGGCTGCCCCTAGCTTGCCCTAGAGGCGGGACTAGGCTTCATGCCCTGCCCCCCTCCCCCGGGTGGTACATTTGTCTGTTGCAGAGTGAAGAAGAAAAGTCAGAAGAATCTGACTTTGTTACTGGGCATGCCTGGCAAATGATGCGGCATTTCAGAGCCGATTTTGTTCTTCTGATCTCCGTTCCTTTATTTCCCCATCTAGAGAATGAGGAGCCTAGTGATTCCACCCTCAGAGCACAAACGTGAGGATTAAACACGAGCTTTCTGAAAAGCTGGTGGAAGTAAAGGTTCCACCTGGTTACCCCTCGGTTAGTAACAATGATACTCACGGGAGGGAGCCCACCTGCTTGCCCCCAGGACACATTGCATCCATCTTCACACTGGATGGAACAGAGCAGCTCCCCTCCTGCTGTTTACACACCAGGGCTCAGATGGCTCTGCAGATTTACTGCTTACCCTTGTTTCTGCTGGCAGCCTGTTCCTCAGTGAATAGAGGTGTTGGATAAGAGCCTGGAGATCAAAGGCGTCTTTACAGTGGGACTTCCTTTGTATTGATTCTGCAGTCTTGAGAATGAAGACTTCCTGGCACCATGTCTGAGGACTGCTTGAAGTGTGTGTGTGTGTGTGTGTGTGTGTGTGTGTGTGTGTGTGTGTGTGTAAAGGTGGGGAGATTACACATACACACACATATATATTTATATAGAAAGACATATATTATGTATATGTATATATGTGTGGGGTGTGTGTGTGTGTGTGTGTGTGTGTGTGTGTGTGTGTGTGTGAGTGTGCGTGTGTGGAGACAGAGACAGGCAGAATGAGTGCCCAGGATCCCAGGCCCAGGACACTTAAAAACATTCAAGTCTTAGCAAGCTCTTAGTTCCTGGGGGAACAGAGGACCCATTTCAGTATAATCTTAAGCTAAACCTTTCCTTTCCTTTTGTTCATGCATGTGTAAGCACGTGCACGCACGCACACACACACACGGTATGGTGCATATATATGGGAAGGCCAGAGAAGGATGAATGGCTTGCTGTATTATTCTCTGCTCATCCCCCTGAGCTAGGCTGCAGGGCAGCAAGCCCCCTTCTCAGCCCCTCAGTGCTGTGGTTATAGCAGCCGCAGGAGCATGCCCAGTTTTGCTGACCTTGTGCCTTAGATGCTGTGATCTGAAATCATCTCCATGCTGCGCAGCAGGTGTTCTTACCCAGAGAGCCATCTCTCCAGTCCCAGGGTAAACCTTTTCTAGCTCTGTCTTTTTCTTTTCTCCCCGCCCCCACCTTTTAACTCCTTTTTCCCCTTCCACATCCTTTCTTTTTATTTAACCTGCATTTCTTCTTTCAGTCACTCTTGTGTCCCTTCTTTGGGTTCTTCCTCCATCCCATCTTTTGACATCTTCTTGGCTCCCCCTTTTCTTCCTCCTCTTCTAACTTTCTAGCTCCTTGGGTGGTCTTCCCTCGGCAACATGTAGAGCAGCTCCCTACAACATAGGTATCCAAGAAGACATGCCTGCTTAAAAATGCTTTTATTCTTCAGAGTTTGAAAAGCAAAGATGCCCCTGAGAAGCAATTCGAAAACAAAAATGAGAAAAATCAGTCCCTGTTCCAGTGCTATTAAAAAATAATAATAATAATAATGTGGATGGAGATGAATACCATGAGGAAACCCAAAGGGGTTGGATGGGAACTGGGTGGGGCAGAAGCACATGGGAGGATGGGAGGAGACGGTATTGGAGCCGGAACTAAAATAATGCAAAGGAGCAGGCAGGCAAATGGAGGGGAAGAATGGAGGTGGGGATGATACCAAGTACCCAGGCCTTGCCTGTGTGAATGCAGAGGGAGGGCTAGTGTGGGGCAGGGGTCTTCAGTGTTGTCACATGTGACAGCGGAATTTTTCTGGAAGCTCTGATACTAGAGGTGACCTGCCTGCGTGTCTGTCTGCTTGCAGAATGTCTTCTGGCAGCTGGATTACATGGTTGGGGCATGGGTGGAAGGACAGAGACTAGCTAGGAGGACAGAGGTTCCAGAGGTTCAGGAGAGGGATGGTGCTGGCCTAGAAACAGGGATGAATCTATGTGTGAGTCAGTCTCTGTGATCATAACATCTACAGTTTTGCATTTGTGGTTATATATAGATCACTCACCAAGTTCTTTCCAGGTACTATGTATTATGCTGAACATTTTACCTGTGTACATTGTCTCATTCCTTTTCACATATTCCTCTCCCTAGCTGTGTGGCCAACACTCTCAGCTCCTTTTGTAGTCAAGAAAATCAAAACTCAGAAAGAGACCATAAAACTTCTCTGTCTCTCTCCAACTCTCTTTCATTCTCTCTCTCTCTTGCTCTCTAACTCTCTCTCCCCATATCTCTCTGTCTCTCTCTCCAATTCTGTCCTTCTCTTTCTCCAACTCTCTCTCCCCATCTCTCTCTCTCTCTCTCCAACTCTGTGTCTCTTCATCACTGTATGTCTCTGCCTGTCTGTGTCTCTGTTTGTCTTTCTCTGTCTCTGTGTCTATCTCTGTCTCTCTCTCTTTGTGTGTGTCTGTGTGTGTGTGTGTGTGTGTGTGTGTGTGTGTGTGTGTGTGTGAGAGAGAGAGAGAGAGAGAGAGAGAGAGAGAGAGAGAGAGAGAGAGAACAATTATTCCTTTTCCCAAACAGACTTTGATGGGGTGTGGCAGAGCAATTCATCTTGTCCTTCTATTCACAAGTGTCCTGATGTGTATTAGCCAGGTGGCAGAACTGGAATTCGAAAGAACCTAAGCATGTCTCACTTCCCAGGTCAACGTTACCTCCTTAACCTCTGGCTTAATGTGAAGGAGACCGTAAACATCCCCCATGCAGAGTAGCTCAGTTCCTGGGTCAGTCATGTGCTGTCATGAGAGTGCTAACCAGTTGCAAAACCTCAGGAACATACGCAAGTAAGGATTTATTGTTCACTCATCTGCATTTGCTGTGAGTCAATCAGTGGCTGCTCTGACCTTAGCTGGACCCACGCATCTAGGAAGGAGGTGATTGAGCTGATCCCTGGCCTTTCCAGCGCCCTTCATCTTCCAGCGGGCTTGCCCAGACATGTTTGTGGCGATGGCACACATGCTACTGATAAAGAAATGGGAACCTGCATAGTGCCTTTAGGCCTAGCTGCAGAAACACCAAAGCATTTTCCCATATTCTTTTGGCCAGTGCAAGGCAGGAGACCAGCCTGGATCAGAGAGCCTGGGAAATAGATTGTACCTGGAATTGCAAAGCCACGTGGAAAAGTTATGGTCAGGAGAGGGATGGGACCTTGGACCACTGGCACATATCTGCACGTGTTAAAGGAAATTACATCCCCTGCCATCAGAAACCAACTGGCCTGGACTCAGAGTCTGGGGAGAACCACACTTTTAGGATATGCTCGGGAAGTTTTTATTTAATCTCTGTACATACTGCAAACTCTCCTTATTGATCCTGAAATATCATTATAAGTCTCCCAAGGCAATGGGCTTCTTGCATTCTAAAGGGATTTCCAGGAACAGGGGTGTGTTATACTGAAGCAGGCAGGCTATTGAACCCCCGCTGTTGTTTTCTCCTGAAATCTGGGGGTTGCCAAGAGAATAAAAGATCTTATTATCTTACCCCATCTGGGATCCAGAAGATCATAACAAGCAAAAGGATCCAGGCTAATGATGGAGAGAAGAGAAGGAGGCAGGAGAGAAAGAACCAAGACCAGGCTTTGGATCACAAGGCTTTTCACCCACCGGATGGAAAGGGATCCATTTGGCCAACGTTAAAAACTACCTTCGCTTTTCTCCACCTTTCTTGATGGAGGCTGACTGCCCTCAGCTTGCTCATGCTCTTGAGGAACAAACACTGAGCAACATGCCTCTGTCTGTTTTGACACGGCTGCCTTAAATCTAATGCCTGTCTGTCTACCTAGCTACCCGAATGTGGAGCACACCAGAGGGGTTGTGGTTGCTGCAACTAATCTTGAGGACTAAGCAATTAATCACGTGATTATGTATGACTTTGATACAGCCATAAATTAAGAACATAAACCAATGACCTGAGCAGACAGAACACAGATTGCGGCTGTCCCCACCCGTCGATGCCTGCCAGCTAATCAATTCGTTGGACAGGGGCTGCTAAATTCTCACTAAAGAGGAGGAAGGAGAAGGTTTCAGCAGGCCTGTGTGGTGGTCAAAGCAGAGACCGACTTTGGGTGTCAGGGTGACTTTG
The DNA here is from genome assembly GCF_007827085.1 of Peromyscus californicus insignis. Lineage (NCBI taxonomy): Eukaryota > Metazoa > Chordata > Mammalia > Rodentia > Cricetidae > Peromyscus > Peromyscus californicus. The sequence goes on from NW_026294551.1 coordinate 32,289,019, forward strand.
AATCTCTTCCCAGATTTCCTTTAGGACCTCTATTCTACCTTTTCCTCCAGAATCTTCCTTGGCTCTTCTGGAAATGTCATCATGAGGCCTGTAGAAGAGGAAACCCATGCGCAGCAGACAGTAGAATCTACATAGTGGAGGTTGAACCTGCATTATTTAAATCAAACCTTAGAGAAGCATCAAGTTTGAACATAGAAAATACAGGAGGAAAACACAAACAACAACACACAATTATCTTAACATTTTTTAAAGAGGGTGACACATTTGAGGAAATTTAACATTCTTATTTCTGATTAAAAAAAAACAAAAAAACAACTGCCAATACAATACGGGTGGAACTCCCTAACCGTGAGACTGACCCTTCGGGCTTAATGGTTTGAGGAGTCAACAGCATTTTCCATTGACGTCTGTACAGTGGGATCACCCATCTCACCTCATTCCACCTCATGTTGCAGGTGCAGCTGATGCAGGCAGATTAAACCTCTCCCAAAGAAAGAAGTGGGAATTAGAAGCATTCAAAACAAGCTGTAACCGGCCCTAGAGGCGGATGATAAAATTATTCACCAAAAAGTTAAGAAAAGTCAGACTTGCTAAAACTGTGAGAAGCAGGATGGGGAAAGTGGCTGGATGTGAGCCTGGCACCTTAAGACCAGCTCCTTCCTACCTCCCAGCCATAACCAGTGAAGAAATAAGGGAATGAGTAACAACCACCATAGAGCATTTAAAATTAAAAAACACAGCAAAAAAATTGAAAAGTTAAGACTACTGTAAGAACTGAAAACATGTTTTTTAAGACTCCCAAAATAAAATGGAGATGTTAAGGATAACTGTTCCTGCAGGGCTCACTGGTGATCTTCACAAAGCTCCTAATGAAGATTTTAAATACAACTCAACAAACGCATTCTGAAACTCACCTAAAAGGATGCAAGTATAGGAGCAACCAGAGGCATTTTTTACAAAGGACAATAATGGAGACAGAACCTGTCCTGTCAAACATTAAGCCTTACCAATATCATTTATTAGAGCCAGGCATTGGAAAGCATTAGTGAACATCCTTTTTATGTTGTACATGAAAAGAAATTCTGGGTGATTCAGAATAAACCAGCTACAGTTGTAATAAAGAAAAGTACAGGGTTATATGCAGATATGTGGGCATACTGCGTACATATGTAAGATATACAGTGACAATGGAAAAATCTCTCAGTGGTGAAAAACTATAAGATCATAAACATAGGGGGAAACTGTTATACGTAAACCAGATGAGAAGAGTATATCAATAGTTTATAAAGTTTAATTTAAAATTGAATAAACACTGAGCTCACAAGATGGTTCAGTGGGTAAAGGTGCTTGCCACTGAGCCTGATGGCCTGAGTCTGATCCCCGAGACTCACATGGGAGAAGGAAAGGACCAACTCCCACAAGTTGTCCTGACCTCAACTCTGTGTGCACACATGAGCCCACACAAATATTCACACAGGCTCACAAAATAAATTAAGTGTAATAAATGTATTTTAAAATGCATAAAATCTACTTTACCATTTTAAGTCTTTTGGAGAATTTCACATATGTATATTGTGTTTACACTATCATTTCCACTCCTCCCTCTCCCCCTCCACTCTGTGCCCTCAGATTCATGACCTCTTACTTAATTTTGTATTTATATTTTTAAGTCAAGATTCATATATCTATTATTAAGTCAAGACTGAGCACTGGGGAATGGATTGGGTAAACTGCTGGGGGCTTGTCCCTGGGGAACACCAATTCAGCAGCCACTAATTACCCGTAGTTCTTCATCTAGAGGGAGGGCCTTTTTAGATTTCCCCACCCACATTGGCATTTTAACTGGTGGTGTCATTGTGTTGGTCTTCTTTAGGCCACTGTTCTGTTGGAATTTTATGAGTGCAGCTTCCCTGTCATATACAGAAGACACAGTCTCGGAGCAGACTTTCTGGTCCTCTCGTTCACGATCTTTCAGTCCCCTCTTCCTCCATGTTCCCAGAGCCATAGGTGTAGGCGCTGTCTTGTAGATGTACCCCTTTGGGTAGGATAAAACTATGAGGGGTACAGAGAAGAAGCTGGTACCCAATAAATGTGTAGGATGATGAGCATGACTAGTAACCAGAGAAACGAAAACTTGTGCCTCTCAAACTGGCATCATTTTAAAATGAATGTTTAGTTAAAAGAAATTTGGACCCTCCTTTATGCCTGTGTAAGTATGAATAGGATGACATTTTAGGGCAAAATTTGGAAGTACAGTCATCACAATATTAAAAAAAATGTACTTGGCTTCATGTGAGCAGCCAAATTTCTAGGGATCTCCTGTATTTAAAAAAAAACCCACTGAGAAAGCTCATTAGCTGGGGAATTATTGGATAATTATTATATTCAACATTGGTTCTTTAACAACAAAGTAGAGACTTGGGACGGAGCTGGAGGTGGGGTGATAACACCTCATTAGCATGCAAGAGTCCCTGAGTTTGACGCTTACATAGCAATGCATCATACATTTACTATTTGTATTAATACTTTTATGCCTTAAATATTAAAAAAGCAATATAAGATACATATTCCCACTTGGCTTATACTGTTTATGTGTAAAAGCCAAGGCATCATGGGGGAAGGGTGTAGCCCACTGGTAGGGTATTTGTCTAGCATGATGGAAGTCCTAGGTTTGATCCCCAATACCAATCCCTGAAGTTTTGAAATGATAACTATTCAAGGTTTTGCATCAAGATATTCATCCCCGGGGTGGTGGTGGAGGGGGGGGGGGTGTTGAGAGGGGCTAGAGAGAGAAGAGCCATGGGAACTGCATATTCACTTTCTTGACATATTTCTGCATTTGAGGTTTTGCTGTGAACGTTTTTGGTAATTTAAAAGTAAAATGTAATGCTTCACTCTAAGTCAATAATTCTTACATTAGAAATCTGAAAATTCATAAAAGGTAGAAAAATGTAACAAAAGCCTTTCTCCCCATGACCCAGTGATTCCTGGGAGTTTTCAATAAAGGGTAAAACAACTTCAGCGGGAGGTAATGTAGCAGACAAGATGGGTAAATAAGATGACAGGAGGGACCTGGCTTTGTCTCTTTACATCCCTAGCCACTTTCTGCTTGACCCTGGGGCGGCCATTTACTCGTGCTGAGGTCCACTTACATTTTCCCATTCTGTGGGAAATGCTGACCTGCTCCTCTGGAGAAGAGGGCTACAGAGATAGAATGCTAGAATGTTCTGCCTAAATGGGAAGTGCCACTGTTAGAGTGACCATGGATGCATGTCAGGAGTTCAGTATCTCAGGGCTGGAGAGATGGCTCAGTGGTTAAGAGCACTAACTGTTCTTGGAGGACCCAGGTTCAATTCCTAGCACCCATTAGAAAAAAAAAAGAGTTCAGTGTCTCAGAGGACCAACCAAAAAAAGGGGATTGTTCTTTAGATACCATAACAAGGAGTTGGATGGGCATGAAATAGTTAAAATGTGAAGATCTATGCCCTCTGGTAGAAAGTGTGTGTGTGTGTGTGTGTGTGTATGTGTGTGTGTGTGTGTGTGTGTGTGTGTGTGTGTGTGTGTTTGTGTGTGTTTGTTTGTGTGTCTGTCTGCCCACACATGCATGCTCATGTGTATAAAGCTTAAAACCATTTAAGATAGCATAATAAACAGAACACTGAAATCTGAAGAAGGAATTTGAAATAATGGAGAAATTCTATTTGGGAAGCAGTAAGAGATGAAGCAAAGCCGGCCATGGAGGCTCACACCTTTAATCTAAGCACTCGGGAGGCAGAGGCAGAGGATCTCTGTGGGTTCAAAGCCAGCCTGTTCTACAGGGTGAGTTCCAGGACAGTCAGGGCTACACAGAAAAACCCTGTCTTGAAAAAACAGAAGTGAAGTGGGAAAGAGGTAGGGAAAGAAGTGGGTAAGATACTGAGTGGATAAAGGCACCAAGGCTGGTAATAATAATCTAAGTTCAAGAATGACATAAATTTAATCCCCAGGACTCACATGATGGAAAAAGAGAACTGACTCCTGCAAATTGTCCTCTGACCTCCACATGCGTGCCAACACACACACACACACACACACACACACACACACACACACACACACGAATATAATAACAAGAAGCTAGAAGAAGAGAGAACATTAGGTATTATTGTTATTAAGTTCAAAGAGATTTCCTTCATGAAAAATAACGTCCCTATTTGATGGGGATGAGGTTCCTTTTGAAGGCAAGGTCAAGAGGCACAAGATGAAACTGCACTATCACCATCCAGTACGGAGCCCTGCAGTCCCTAGTAGCTGGAGCTGTGAGGCAGCTTGGCTAATGAGAAAACCCCATCAGCTGCCAACGCCTCAGGGGCCGTCTCTTCCTGTCTGGCAAGCAGTACACAGAGCTCAAAGCAGAGCAGGAGCCTAGAAGGTCATTTGGGTCATTTCTTTTTCAAGCTCCCTTCCAGGCCTTTTCTGAAACAGGCACACAGGGGTTCGTTTTCACTACAATAGAAGCAATGGACTTCACGCTTTACCCTCGGGTAGGTTTTTAATGAAACGTAAAGATTTCTTCATACACAGGGCCCACCTTTGGCAGTGAAGGAGAGGAGGAGCTGGGCCAAACACAGCCAAGCTGCATCCTCTTATTTATTCCTCCAGCATGAAAGGCGCAATTGTAAAACTCCGATGAAACCAGAAGTTAAGCTTCAGGACTCCCAGCATAAACATTTGGCCTGTCATTAAGTTCACTTTCACCAGCTCGACAAAGAAACACAATCCACCCATTGTTCCACGGATGTTGGTGTAGTTCAGTGGCCTTGTCTGCAGAGGGTTCAAGTTGAAGTTAGGTTGTCTCCATTATGCCCTTTCTGATCTTTTTTTTTTTTTAAAGTACCCCTTTTCAGCATCTGTAAAGCCACTGTTAAAGTGTGCCTGGTCTATCACGACAGCCTTGGATCTGACCTGTATCCACCTGTGCCCCCTTCAGTCCATTCTACTACAAGTCTTTTTCTAAGCTAGCTATTCATTACTTCTCTCCTCAAAGTCTTCCTGTGACATCCAGAGTCATTTGTTATATTCCCCACAGCTCACCTTGCCTGTGGCCACATCTCTGGTGGCTTTACCTAAACCTATTCTGTCTTCTGGTTCTGAGTTCCAACCACTGAGGACGATTTGTAGCTTCTCAAAAAAAAAAAAAAATGCAAACTGGAGGGCTGGGGATGTAGCACAGTGGCCCAGCCCTTGCCTACAATGCTTAAGGCCCCGGGTTTGATCCCCAGTATAAAAAGGAAGGAAGGAAGGAAGGAAGGAAGGAAGGAAGGAAGGAAGGAAGGAAGGAAGGAAGGAAGGAAGGAAGGAGTGGAGGGTGGGAGGGAGGGAGGGAGAGAGAGAGAAAGGGTTTGGGAGATGGCTCAGTTGGTAAATTGCCTGCCACCAAAGCATGAGGACCTGAGTTGAGATCCCTAGACCCCATTTGAACACCCAAAAGGGAGAGGGTCTGGGGACAGATGGGGACCCCTGAAGCTCATCGGCCAGCCAGCTTAACTAAATTTATGAGTTTCAAGTTCAATGAGAGGCACCATCTTGAAAAATAAAGGTGGAGAATGACTGAGAAATGACACCCATCGCCTGTTTCTTGCCTCGCAGGTATACGTGCATACCCGTATGCATATGTGTGCAAACCTACACTGCCAAGTACACATACAACACACACACACACACACACACACACACACACACACACACACACACACACACACACACACACACTGAAACACTTGAAAATTTCTAGCTTAACTTTGTGGCTAGAGTACCTCTTTGCTGCTTACTATCTGTTCCAAGATGCAGCTGGACCAGGTGTCATCGCCAGGATCACCCTCTAACTTCTCTTAGGTTATGTATGCTTTCCTCCACTCTGGCTCTACATGGGATTTACTTCCATCCTTCTACCATGACCCCTTACCCTAACTGGCTAAGTACAGGCCTGTCTCTGTGACTCACCTGGGAAACACCTGGAGTTTCCTACAACTGTATTCCTAAAATCCTGTAACCTATCCATCACACCATCCAGCATGCCTGGCATGGATTGATGCTCCATGTGTGTCTTAGAGTTATTGCTGTGACAAAACACCATGGTGGTTTTCCTATGGTTCTGACCTCTCCATAATTCTGGGGTCAACTCAGTTGCACCTTCACAGATAGCCTCTCCTAGGCTCTCTTTGAGGACTCTGATCTATCCACATAGTAGCAAGTCTCAACTTCTCTCCATGAACTCTTCAGTCTTGGGACTTATACTTCAACTGAAGCTGCACATTCACTCGTGGCCTTACTTAGCTTCCCATGAGTCCAACCTTTAGCTGCACTTGACTTCATGCCTTCAAAACCAGTACCACCTGGGAGACTCTTAAGAACACATGGCCAAGTTTGGCTGCCAGCATGAGGTCCAACCTTGGCCACCTCTGGAATACAGCTTCTCTGTGCTGACTCCAAGGACACGTTTCTCAGAAGATTTCACCTCAGTGATGCTGGTCTCTTCTTAATCACCACAAATTTCTTGACCCAGGGACCCACCATCAGTTAGTTGTCCTAGTAAAGCGGAGATTTCACTTCTGTGGTCTTGATCTCTTGTTAATCACAGCTGATTCTACAGCCCCAGTTGACCAGAACCGCAGCTTCTTAAACTCAAAACATCAAATGGCCCTAATAAAGTCTTTAAGGAACTCAAACTTTCCTCTGAAACTTCACATGCCAGACCCCCACAATTTATGCTACACAACATTATCTTCAAAGCTCCCATAGAACAACCCCACTGATCTCTGAGCACTGACTGACTTTTCCAGTCCAAAGTACCAAAGTCCTTCCACAATCCTCCCCAAAACAGAACGGTCAGGTCAGTCGCAGTCACTCTCTGCTATCAATTTCTGTCTTAGTTAGGATTACTATTTTTGTGATAAAACACTATAGCCAAAAACAACTTGGAGAGGGAAGGGTTTATTTAGCTTACCCTTCACCATCACAGTTGATCCTGGAAATATGTCAGGACAGGAACTCAAACAGAACAGGACCCTAGAGGCAGGAGTTGATGCAGAGACCATGGAGGGGTGCTGCTTACTGGCTTGCCCCTTAAGGCTTACTCAGCCTGTTTTCTTGTAGCACCCAGGACCACAAGCTTGGGAGTGGCACCATCCACAATGAGCTGGGTCCTCCTACATCAATCATCAATTAAGAAAATGCACCACAGTCTTGCCCCGGGCCAATATGGTGGAGGCATTTTCTCAATTGAGGTTCCCTCTCCCCAAAGGACTCTAGCTTGTGTCAAGTTGACATAAAACTAACCGACACAATGATTGTAATAGGAAAAAAAAGAATGTGTATTTTTTTAAACCGTCTTCATCCTGTTTGTGAACAAGTATGTATGTGTCTTTGTTTTGCCTGAGAAGACATGAGTCGATCATGTTCTGCCTGCTGTGTCCTCAGAAACACAGTGAAGATAAGTAAGGACAGATGGCAGTGGGGTCAGACCTAGGTTGGTTAACGACTCTCAACACGCCTACAGAATCACTAAGTGGCTGTGTCCTGGGTGGACTTAGAGGCGATATAAACGAAAACTCCTGTGTTGTTCCAGGCCAGCTGTTACCGGCAAACCGAAATACACCGAGTCCCATTGACCCTGACGCCATCCAGGTCCCTGTCGGGTATGAACCAGACCCAGCAGACCTTGCCCTCTCCAGTATCCCAGGGCAGGAAATGTTTGACCCTCGCAAACGCAAGTTCTCCGAGGAAGAACTGAAGCCACAGCCCATGATTAAGAAAGCTCGCAAAGTCTTCATCCCAGATGATTTGAAGGTAAATTGGAACTGGTAATCAGGCTGTGGGTAGATGGAAAGCAGGATTAGGAGAAATTAAAGGGGTGATTCCAGGAAGGCTGCACACACTTGGAAAGGGAGGGCCTGTGAGTTCTGATTATGTTTGTTGGCATGTGACTTCTTGGCATGGTACTTCCTCTCTAGGAGTTTTCTGAAATATGCTTTCATGTCTTGATACTGATCAGAAATAAGGAGAAGCAGTAAAAGGCTGGAGAGATGTTAAGTTCCCACAGGAAGCAAACTGGCTCCTCTTTACAAGGGATCCCATGAGCCCATGTATCAAGCCCAAATCTTTCAAGGTTGCAAAGGAAAAGAAAAAAAAAAAGATGATTTGGAAAGGGAACCTGGGTCTCAGTTTTCTGAGGTGTACCTTCTTTGTTCATTGTTTGTTGATAGTGAGCACTACCATTTCCCTGAGTGCCTTGGAGACTAAACAAGTCTGAACCCCCCCCCCTCCATATTGCTGACTCAGGGCCACCAGGATGGCATCTTGTGGGCAGAGATGGGGGATCCACTGCTATCATTTGTCTGTCATGTAAGGTTCTCTTGATGTTAGCTCAGCAGTTAGTTCTGAGTGGGTTTTCTCAACAGTGTTGAAGGGCATGCAGCATTTATCCAGGGAAAGAGATTTGCCTGTTTATTCTGATACATTTACCTTAGGATAAGAGATATTCCTGAAATTATGCCAGCACAGAACTATGTGTGATTAGCCATTGCATAGGACTTTTTCTGTTCATGCTTCTTTCTAATCATGAGAACAATAAATTATTATATGTATGCAAGGCATTAAGACCAAGCATAATTAGCCCTTTTTGATACCCAATCCTCATTGCCCAACCATAAATATGCTTCATATGTAGAGACACTCTCTAGGAAAATGAGAGTCTGGGACACTGTGTGAACTGATGAAGGCCAGTCTTTCCACCTGTGTGTATCTAGAAAGAACACAGGAGGCAGATGTGCCCAGAAGATCTAAAGACAGCTGTTATCCTCACATATATCTCACATCTGAGAACTCCTTAATTGCTGCAGAATGGGCAAGTGTCAGGGCTGAAGTCCAAAGTTACCACTTTACAGTGGAGGATATAGAGAATCAGAAAGGGGAACTGAGGTGAACTTTAGAGTAAGACAGATTCTGGAAAGGTCACTGTAGCATATTAACCCAGACAAGGGACCCTTGCATAACAAACCAAGAGTTGTCACCCTAAGAATCAAAACCAAGACCGTCTATAGGAAAAATCCCAGGAAATCTAAACTTCTCAGGGCTTTGATGGTTAGATTGTAAGGGGCCACAGGATTAGGTCCAAGTCGAGTTAAACACCTTATTACAGTTGGATGCCTTCAGGGGTTTTGAGTTCTTAGTCATCTAATTCTCTGTATTTCAGAGTTTTAGCCCTTCACCTAAACCAGGAAGCCTAGTCAGCTGGGGCTACTTCTTGACTGGAAGGTGGTTTGACAGGATGCTACTGAGCAGTAGATTGAACTTCTAGCCAAACCTTCACAGAGTCTCCAAGTTTGCATGTTGGAAGAGTGAGCCTACTTAATGGCCCGTGTGCTCTTGGCAGCAAAGAGGCTGTGCTAAACCATCTGTGCTGGAATGATGCGTATTGCTTCTGTCATGGCTGAGCCCGCCCTTTCCACATGGTGGGTAGGGAACTGGCAGGAACCTTCTCTTTCAATGTGCCCTTAGGGGTTTTTTTACAATTGCAGGTGAAGCCACCAGGCACAAATCTGGAGCTGCTGAGAAGCAGGAAGAAGTGGTGTTCTTTCACAGAGAGGACAGGGCTGGGGTGGGTGGGAGACAAGGTGCATGTGGCCTTCAGCACTGGATGACAGAGCAATAGAGTTGGGTGGGACCTACCAAGAATGGTTTTCCCCACCAGTGCTTGGTTTTCTTCTTTGAAGTTGGCCTGTTGGGCTGGCATAAATACTGAGGGAGAGCTAAACAGGGACATATGGGGGCTCCTAACTGATCACACACAGTCACATCTATTTCTTACCACTCTTAAGGGGCATTCATTCCCTTGACAGACATCTTTCAGAGATGTAGGCTAAAGTAAGCCAACACCAACACTGTATTTGGGGTCATGGAAATTCTAGTCTGTAGAGAAGAGGGGAGTGTCTGTTAGAAGTGGGTGGGATGAGTAGGTCCCTGCTGTGTGATGGTACCTGGGTAGCCAGATAGCATCAGCTCCTGGCAGGGACAGGATGGAACGGGGAACCCTGTGCCAAGTCTGTCATTCCTACTAGAGATCCTGCCTCCCTGTCTCTAGTCAGAATGATGAAAGGAGCAAGATGGTTTTTCTAGGCCAGGGCATTCCTTCTTCCATCATTCCCATCTCTTCCATCCTGTCTTACAGCTCTGTTCTCTGCTTCCCTCCCACTTAAGAGCTTTCTTCTCCATTCCACATTTCTGCTAGCTCATCTGCACGTGTGGGCAGATGAGGCTGGGAAAAAAAAAAAAGCACCTTACATGTGATAAGAGGTCTGAACAAAAACTGAGTTAAACCTGAAGAGAATTGAGGAAGAAGAGTTGGTTGTTACACTAAGGCCATTCGGCGACATCGTGGTCCTTAAAGACATGGTCAGAATTGTCACAGAGTGCCCAATCCATTCTACCACTTCCCAAGGGCTTGCTCTCATGTACAGCCTCACCTTGTGCCCTCATGTTCCCCTGTGTGTAGGTTCTGATCCATTCTGACTCAGCCCTCCATCGGAATGTGCTTGGAAACCATACTCCTGGGCACACTGACAAGTGTGGTGGCTTTCCTGATACTATAAAGGGGTGGAATGGAGGATGACCACGAGTGAGCCAAATGGCCGCCATCAAAGCTGGGTGCTTGACTGTTCGGAAGATACCTCTGGTTCCCCTCGCCTGGGTGATGTCACTGGGTTACCCAGGACCTCCCAGCCAGTCTCCTTTTCTGCCATTCCCACCAGCTTTGAGAAGCACAAACAACAAATTCTGTCACCAGCCACAGCATACCTGTCCACACTTGCTCATCTAGGTATTCCCCAAAGGGCTGCCTCCTCCCAAGGAAGAATTCTCATATCAGCTATTCTGAAGATCACTTTTTCCTCCTGTGACACATTATGAAATATATAGAAGTGCAGAGACACTTTATGAACAAAGGACAATCTTGTGACCAGCAGACAGGAAGTACCTTCACACGTTTTCCTTCTCACACACTGTCTTCGCGAAAGGTACATGTCTGCTGAGGATAATGGACAAGTGTAGGGGCAGACCACTGATCCTGGCTGCCTTTTGCAGCCTTGAGCCCCACCTCTGTGAGTGACTTCTTCCGATACTAACTGTCTCTTGGCATCCTGAGAGAGGGGAGGGACTGGCCTCACCCATTTATTCTAGGTGACATAAAGTAGCAGCTTTGCTAAGACAGAGGTATTCGCTGTAGCACATTGTTGATACAAAAGGAGTTAGAAACTTTCTTTTGGCACCATCTCATCGATGGATTAAGAAGGTCAAAAAGATCCCCCTCTGTCTTCCTAGGAGCTTTTCTTTGTCTTGGTAGAGAGAGAAATGATGGAGGCATATATGGGAATTCCAGATAGGGTAACTGAAGCCCAGTAAGCAGTTACGTAGGAAATTAGAATACATTATTTAAATGTTAGCCATTGGTAGAAGTCCACTGAGTAATGAAAGCTAATACATTTTTTTTTTCATTTCTGTTTTCAATTACCAAAGTGTACATGCCCCTTATGTGACATTCTGATAGCTCAGGATGTATAAACTGAAAGGGTAAGAGATCTTCCTTTTGTCTGTTGCCTCACTGGTTTGGTCATTCTTATTAAAGGCACCTATATTGGCCACTATAAAGCCATCTGGGCCTCCCACTATTAGTAAAGTATAGTTTTAATCGAACTGTGATAAACATGCATGTTCTCCAGCAGGTTGCTGTAATTTCTACCCACATCATAGTGTATCGCACACATCTGTGCAGTATCCCCCCACAACAGGTCTTTATTTTTAACAACTGTAGAATATCCCTTTGTGTGACTCTATGATAATGTAGTTATGGACTCTACTAGAGATGATTAGTTATTCTCATTTTTAGCTTTTACAAACAATCCTATAATAAACAACTGCACCTGTGTCTGCATACGTGGAGAATGTGAGATGAAATCATAGAGGTGGAGTTGCTACATCAACAGTGTATTCATGAAGATAGATTTTAGAGATTTTTAGCATGATATGGTGCTAAGTGGTCAATGATAGGAGGATGAGGAGTTCAAGGCCACCCTTAGCTACATAGTGAGTTCAAGACTAGCCTGGACTATGTAAGACCTGATCATAAGGGGTGGGGAGGTAATTTGTTAGTTAAAAAACAAAAATTATGTATGTATACTACTGAGAAATATCACCATATTGCCTTCCAGGAACAGGGTCCCAACTTATAGAAAAGCCTAGATATGTATTCACGGAAGAAAAAAATAAGTTTATAAAAAAGAAAACCTTTCAACCAAGAGAGTGAAGAAAATTGGAATGGAATTTAGGGTGTGTGGTGAGCTTCCAGCTTTCAGTCGAGCTCTGATCTCTGCTTTACTGGGCACAGTACTGCGTTGGGCAAAGCCTGTTGTGACAGGTCGGTCCTTTCTCTAGGAAGGAAGCCATGGCTGGCAAGACCATGCCCTCAGTCGTGTAGACGCTGTAAAGGAAGGAGACAGGAATTAAGAAAGCCAGGCTGGTGTCCCAGCACACCCCTGGCTGACACCCAGTGTGTGCGGCTGAAACCTAATACCTTGTTTCTTTTTTCCTTCTGTAACTAATGAGCAGGATGACAAGTACTGGGCGAGGCGCAGAAAGAACAATATGGCGGCCAAGCGCTCCCGGGATGCCCGGCGGCTGAAGGAGAACCAGATTGCCATCCGGGCCTCGTTCCTGGAGAAGGAGAACTCAGCCCTCCGCCAGGAGGTGGCTGATTTAAGGAAGGAGCTGGGCAAATGCAAGAACATACTTGCCAAGTACGAGGCCAGGCACGGGCCCCTGTAGGATGGCATTTTTGTGGGCTGGCTTTTGACTAGATGGACAGCTTGTTTCCTGTCTGGTAGCACCACACCCAAAACCAACCTTTCCGACATCAGCACTTTACCAGAGGCATAAACGCAAACTGACTCATACTTTGGTGTGCATCTGTGTGTATGTGTGTGTGTGTGTGTGTGTGTGTGTGTGTGTGTGTGTGTGTGTACACGTGCTTATGGTCCCATGTGTGGTCAGCGGTGTGCATGTGTGCGTGTGTGTATGTGTGTGTATTCCTTCACATTTGCCATTTAAAGATAGTCCTCTTGTTGTCTTTTAGTTCCGAACAAGAAAGGTGCCATGTTTTTATTAGACTCTGGAGACTCCTCTGGGGTTTCCTCCCCTCCCTTCTCCACTCCTGCCCCTTTCCACCTTGCTTCATGTTCCAGTGAACTCACTTTTCCAGGGGCTGTGTGGGCTACAGGAAGCGGGGGCCCCTGATAAAGCAGTGGATCTCAGTTATCTAGAACATAAGCTCTTGTTTCTGTTTCAGCCACGAGTTACCATGCTAAAAAGGTGCACAGCATACCCTAGCACTACGCTGCAGCTGAATTCCTTCATAGGTTGCCCCCCTCCCCACCCCCATCTCTTTCTCTCCTACCCTTTCTCGTTTTCCTTTCAGTTTTGGTGATAATTGTCTTCAAATTTAAAGTGCTGTTTAGATTTAGTAGATCCCATATTTACTTACTGCTACCTACTAAGTTTCCTTTTAATTCTACCAACCCCAGATAAGTAAGTACCATTATAGAACACAGAGTGTGTTTTGCACTGTCTGTACCTAAAGCAATAATCCTAGTGTACGCTAGAGCATGCTGCCTGAGTATTACTAGTGGACGTAGGAAATTTTCCCTACCTAGGAATTTCACTGTCTTTTAAAAAAAATCAAAATTAAAGTAATGCATTTGCGCATGACCAGAATATTCTCAGGACAGGGAAGCAGAGGGCAATGGGAGGCCTAAGAATGAGGGGTTGATTTATCAGTATGTAAGCCAAAAATAATAATAATAATGCATCTTGGAGAAGCCTTTGCCATGGATGTGCTTCGTTTTGCTATCTCCCTTCTCCCACACCAGCTCATTCCCACTTTTCTAGTTAACATGTCCCTCTTGATATTCAAAACGATTGAATTACTTAAGATTCAGTTCACCCACTTTTTTTGTAATGTATATTTTGGGGAGGATATTTTGCTGTTTTTAGAAATCAGTTAATTAAGTTAAAGGGTTGATGTTTTGTAAAGCCCCCTTCCCCCTGTGGTGTCCTTTTTGAATGCCTCACAGATCAATGATTCTGGAGCCTGTGTTTCTTACCTTCTGTTTGCTTTTGAACATATGTGCGCCTATCAAGTGGACTTCTGAAAAAATGAATGTAAAAGACACTGGTGTATCTCAGAAGGGGATGGTGTTGTCACAAACTGTGGTTTATCCAATCAATTTAAATGTTTACTATAGACCAAAAGGAGAGATTATTAAATTGTTTAATGTTTATACAGAGTAATTATAGGAAGTTCTTTTTTGTACAGTATTTTTCAGATATAAATACTGACAATGTATTTTGGAAGACATATATTATATATAGAAAAGAGAAAAAAGGAAAACTATTCCATGTTTTAAAATTATATAGCAAAGATATATATTCACCAATGCTGTTCAGAGGAGTGCTTGGGGGTTTTGAAGTCTTTAATATTTTAAACCTATTACTGACACATCAGCATGTTTTCTGCTTAAAATTAAAATTTTATGACAATATTGAGGCTTGCTGTGACGAATCCTGCTCCAACACTTTCTTGTTTCTTATTAGGTCTCAGAAGGAAGTCAGTTAATGTCACCCAAAAGCACAAAATGGGTTTTAGTCAAATATTTATTGGATGATACAGTGTTTTTTAGGAAAAGCATCTGCCACATAAATGTTCACTTCAGAATTCTGAGTTGCTGGATTGGAGTGTTGTTGCCAGAGCCCCAAATGCTTTGGTTCTCTTTTGGCCTGTGCATCTCAGGCAATGCAAGGTTGACCTCGGTGCTATGTGTATGGCTTACGATTTGATAGATGTTTTGACTATGAAGATGGTTGTTCTTTTGTTTCACTGAGTTGTATAATGTCAAGAGAGTCTGCTGCTGCTTCAAAGGCACATTTTGTGCTTGATTAAAATCCCCTTTCATCCATGGATGTTTTCCAGTTTCCTTGCCTCCACAGTATCTGAATTCTCTGCAGATCTGGTGATGCCCTTCTCTTTCCATCAGCCACTCTTCTGTCTAGTGTCAGAGTTCTGGAACATGAGACCTTTAGGATTTAGTCCCAGGTACCTGTTTTGTTCCAAGCCACAGATAATGGCAGAAGATGAGAGAATATGAGACTTGCAATACATTTTCCAAGTAAATTACTAATAAAAAAATACTTCGACAGCCTCCCATAGAACTGAATAAGAGATGATTCAGTAATAGCCATGAGATGACAAAGAGTTGGTCTTTTTGAAGATAAAGAGGCTGATTGCAGAACTGCTCAATGACAGTATTCATCAGAGCAAAGATGAATATATTTAAACTTAAGTAGAGAAGTGTTGAAGTGTTGTACTATAGACCATCCAGATTCAAATGGGACTGTTAAGTGGTAACTGACAGAAGAGCATACCTGGTCTTTCTTGGAATTGTTTGTACCAAATGAACCTTACAAATGTTTTCTGCAGAAGACATAAAAAGATCATAATAAAGCTTATTCTTTTGTATGCCAGGGAAGGTTTTAGGAACTTACCTCATTCAAAACAAAACAAACCACCACCACTTTGGAGTCTCCACAGGTGCCTTATATATAGGTCATTATCACCCCCTCCTTCCCCTGGCAGACTTCTGTCTGTCTGGAGACATTAAAACAATGATGCTCAGTGTCCCAAGAAGCTAGGGCCCAGGGTCAGATGATTACAGCAGATCGCAGCCATTAGGAAAGTTCTGTTTTCAACAGTCACCATTTCAACCTAGGCATCTTTCAATGATTATTTGGCCATTAAAAATGCATCCAAGCTGCAACATGCTATGTGATCTAGACATAATTTGGAATGAACAGTATAGCACTTCCTTACCAGGTCATGTCATCTCATTTTTCAACTATTTTCAAAGAAAGTAAAAAGCAAAAAACAAAAACGAATCAGTGTGTCTCTCTGCTCATGCTACCTTGAAGGAATGGGAGGGTTATAAATAAAAGTCTCGACTCTAGAGGAAGTGATACTTTGGACCATTCACAAACCACATCAGGCATGGCTGAGCTAGGCCTTTGTCTGTCAATAATAACAGGCCTTTAAAGAACCATCCCTTGAAGCAGAAGGACCCTGTGTCTGAGAAAGTCAGAATGGAATTCAGTCACTGGCTGAGTGGGAACTAGATTAGAGAACCCAGAGGTTCCTTCTAACCCATTATCTTACTGTGGGAACTTACATTAATTCTAAATATACCTTTGAAAGGGCTGTAGCCTTGTTTTGGGGAGAGCTGTGGAGGGTGGCAGGGGGACAAAGTTGTAGATGGCAACTTCTCTCCTGCCCAAGGGTGAAGCGATTAACATTGTACAACATACAAGTTAGATGTTGATGTTTCTAAGAGTTAATCTGTTTGTCCCTGTTGTTCCTTTGAGGAAAAACTGAAACTTTGTCAGAGTTAAATATGAGGTCCGCAAGCCTACTGAACTGTGTGTGGCCTGTCTCCATGGGCCAGGATTTAACTTGGAGGTTGGTCCCCAGCAGGTGACTGAGCTGAGGTGTGATGCCTTCCCTGTGGTAGATACCTTCCACTCTGGCTCTGAAGGTACTTGTTTCCTGCTGAGGGCTCCTCAGGACATCCCTCTGGTGAAGCCAAATTCAACTCCAGATGTTTGGTAAAATCAGTGTCATGAACAAATGAACAAAACCATAGGTCTTGACGGATTAAAGTTTTAGTAACTACAGCCAATGCATTTTGCCAAAATGTACGCAAAGCAATGTGTGTTTGTGTATGGATATTTAAGTGGAGACATAAAATCTGTAAATTTTTTAGCACCTCACCAGATGTAACAATTAGCTATTATCCTTCCGGCAACACCACAAAGATCGCATCTGTTAAACAGGTTCAAGTTAGCTGGAGATTAGTGTAATTGTACACCATGACGTAGGTGGTATTTATGCTGTCAAGTCCAAAACTTTATTTGTTCTTCTAAATGTTTAATAAACTGATTTTTTTCCTTTTTTCATGTACTTTTTTTCAACAGCCGACTAGCAGCTGATTGTTTCAGTCAACATAACCGATAGTTCATTTGCAGAGATTTGAAGAGATGTTAATTGTACTATATAATTAGTAATAAAGTATCATTTATGGATGACTTATGTACCAAATACTGCACCATACACATGGTTCCAAAATAACCAACGAAGTAACAATTGTTACAGAAGAGGACATGACAGTGTAAGCAAGTTAAGAAACTTACATAAGGAGATGGAGAGCTGGCTCAGTGCTTAAGAGCTATGGCTGCTTTTCCAGAGGACCCAGGTTCAATTTCCCACACCCACATGGCAGCTCACAACCACCTATAACTCCAGTTCCAGGAGATCTGATACCTTCTTCTGGCCTTTGTGGGTGCAGACGTTTATACAGGCAAAACTTAACAGTACACATAAAATAAAAATTTAAAAACAAAATAAAACCAAAACATTCTCAAAGTGATAAGCATAGTAGCTACAGAAATGAGTACTGATCTGCTGACTAGGTACCATATACAGGGAGATCACAAAAGCTCGTCTGGGTCTGTGTTCTTGTTGGGTAAACAAAATCACACAGGGACATATTATAGTGGCTCAGACCAAGCAATTATGAAGCTAGTTTGAGTTGGGGTCCAGAAATCGGAATTTTTTTTTAGTGCCCCCAGCTAATTGCCACATATGATCAAGCGTAGTTGACCTTCCAGATCTGAAGGGCTTGGTTCAGGACCCTCAACGGTGACTGAAATCTGTGATGCGCAAGTCCTTTATATAATACGGTGCGGTGTTTGCATGTAACCTGTATTTATACCCTCCAACTGATGCTGTAATTCACCTCTGTGGTACCTATACCTACCACAATGTAAACGTTATATAAGAGGATGTATTTATAGGGAATGATGAAGAGGGGAAAAGTCTGTGCATGTGCAGTGTAGACGCAACCATCCCAAGCCCACTACACAGCATAGAAGAGCAGCATCCAGGTTGAGCCTTGCTCAAGTACTCTCTCAGACATCAGTTTTCAGGAAAGGAAAGCATATGTATAGGTGGCGGAAACGCCTTTAAACTTTGCCTGTGCGCATGTGTTTCTTGGGAATACTTTGTCTTCCACCAGGTGCGGCAGTTTGACAGTTAGCTAATCCCTGTGCACACTCAAAGTTTGCCAAGTCCTCCTCGAAATGATGGAGAGGTGCTAAAGAGACCAGCGCAGTAGTGAAAGACAGGCTTATAAAGGCCTTTGTGTTCCTTCGACGTCCTCAGACTTCCCAGGTCTTGACCTTCCCAGTGCCTCATTGTTCAAATTCCCTTAAAATCAATAGCCCTAGAATTACCCTCTCCAACTCCACCCTTTAAAGGGCTAATCTGAGAGGAGTTCAGTTTCTTATAACCAGTTCTTCCCAGCTGGTAACTTTATAGTTAATATTTCTGAATTGGCGTATTGATGTTATTTGATGTTATTTGAATATCATTTACATTACACCACCAGATTTTATACACACACACACACACATATCACTTGTCAAATATATAATACCCAGCAAATATGAGTTGCTCCCCCATACTGTCCAGTCCTCTCTCCTTTTCTTTGGACATTCCAAATGATAGATAAGAAGCCTCTAGAATTAACTGGCTCAAGATTAGTGTCCTCTGTCTGGCCTTTGAAAATCAAATGAGTACCAGGAGGGGCATAAAGAAACAAAAAGCCCATTTAGCCATTTCTCCCTCAGGCTAGAGTCACATGCAAGGTTTCTCTCTTAAATGTATTAGAGGACAGGAAGTGGATTAATGGTCCGGCCATCTCTGTATATCCGTTATGATCCCTATATCTGTCATGTCCACCCATCACAGACTCATGGATTGATGTGTGGTCACCAGCTGCTGAAGCTATGCTTGGAGGTTTCAAAATCTCTGGGAGCTGGGACCTAGAGGAAAGATGTAAGTCACTGGGATGGATGCTTAGAGGTACTGTTTCTCGCCTTCCTCCACCAACCCCTGCCTTCCTGTCTGAGGTGAACTCCTCTGTCTGCTGCACATTTCTGCAGCCATATTGTTTTGCCAAGCACAAGGACCAAGTGACCACGGGCCAGATGCTCGGCAACCATCAAGCAAAATAATTGCTACCTTCTTTATATCTGTTGTCTATCTGGTCATCTCAGTGAGAAAAGTAATATACCTCTGTGATGGTTAATGTCAACTGTCAACCTCATGACATGTAGAATTATCTGAGAGATGAGTCTCTGGGCACACCTTTGAGGGAGTACCTTAGCTAGGTTAATGGAGGTGGGAAGATCCACCTGCCCACCATAGTGGCACCATTCCATGGGATGGGATCCTGGACTATGAGCTGAGCAGGCATTCATCACTCTCCATTTTTGACTACGGATGTAACATGGCCAGTGGCTTCAAGTTCCTGTGACTGTCCTGCTGGGATAGACTGAACCCTGGTGGTAATAATAAACTCTTCCTGCCTAAGTTGCTATTGTCTGAATATTTTATCACAATAACTCGAAAAAGGACAAAGACAGCCTCCTAACAGTCATTACCCTCCACTCCCAAGATAAGTAAGTACTGTGGGCTTCTCTCCCAAAGGCACTCCAATTTTGTATATGCACAAGCAAAAAGAGTGCTTTTTTTTTTTTTTTTTTTTTTTTTTTGGCTAACATAGTTTTGTTTCGGCTCTGTAACCTCTCCACTCAGAGTGCAGCCACCAAGCCTCTTCCAGGAAGAACCCCCAAACCACTACTGAAAATGAGTTCCCAGATACAAAAGACGTCTGTGCCCTAGAGTTGAACCTGCAGTCACCAGCCAATTAGAAACTGTACAGTTTTCCTGGGAAGTAGGCTGGGTGGACTTCTAGCATGAGTCACAAAGCACAGATGCAATCCAGTTTCATTCCCCAGAAATCAGTTGTCTTTTTGTTGAGATCTTTTCAGGATCTCACGTCTTGGAAAGGGGCAAGAGGGAAGAGGGGAAGTGGGTCTTCCCATGAACTTCTTCGAGGAAGCAGCAGTGGAGAAGGGAGCAGGGAGGCGGCCTGCTCCCTTCCCTGTGATGAGGATCCCGCCATGTCTGAATATCACTGTGTAAGATGAATGACATTCTCTCACCTGGTTTTCATCACAGCCCTTTCAGGAACTCTGGGAGGTATTCAGGGCCGAACAAACAAAGAAACAGATTTCACGATGGCAAGCCTCACCCAAAGGTCTGAGAAGTGGGACAGCCCTCTGTGGCAAGGCCAGCTGACATCTCTTTATTCCTAAGGGGGTGCATCCTGACCCAGCCTCCTTCCCTGTGGGTCTGGGCAGGGGCGGCGGGATGGCGGGGGAGGAGGGGGAAGGTCACGTGTCATTTTCAGTCCTATGAACACACACTCAGATGTCCTCAGCCATAACTAAATAATCTCAAATAAATTTAAGAAAATGAATGCCGGAAGCAGTTTGCACCCCTAGCAGTTTATCCCTAGCCTGCACCCCAGTGCTTTTCCACCCACTACCCCTGAAATGGAAGATTCTGATTTGCAAAGGAGATGACAATTTGGGGCTGACTCCATCCGAGACAGGGCTGCCTTCTCCAAAATGAACCTCCTTCACCTGGAATCTAGTTCTCCCTAATTTTTCTGTTCAGAACTTTGCCGTTAAAAGGGGTGTTCTTTGACAAAGCTTCCTGGCAATGCCTCGCCCTGTCTGCAGCTGCCTACCTCTTAACCGGACAGCACTGCAGAGCCCTGTGATCCTTCTTTCAGGTCGCCTTCTCCCACAGCTACAGACAGGAGTGGAGACACAGAAGAGACTCATGAAAGAACTCTTAGAAGACCAAAGGCTTTTCGTTCTTTTGAATGAAGATGACACTTAGAAGTAGGGGGATGCAGTTTGAAAGAGGAGACAGGTGGGTGTACAGAAAGAAGATGAGCCGTTCCTTGGTCTCCCAGCTCCCGGTAGGAGCCTTGGATCTGAGATATTTGTGTGCTGAGAGCCCTTCTCCCTCTCAATCGTACTGTCTTTCATCTCCCCTTTCCCTTTCTTCTCTGCTCCCTGGCTTTCACTCTTCTCTCCCCCTGTGTGCAGGGAGATAACTGCCCATGGACAAGAGGTGGGAAAGTGAGGATGAGATTCATGTCTCCATGCAGAGGATGGCCAAGAGGAAAGGCCAGAGGGCAGCCAAGACCTCCTGGCCCTCTGACAGTGATCTTATTATATACATGCCATGGTTTTGAGACCCATTCACCAAAACGTCAATATATTTTCCCATCTTCAAATACTGACCTCCTAGCATCACAACGTAATGTTGGAATCAGAAGGTGCACTTTCTAGATTCCGTTTATCAAATCCCTCCACTCTCTGGATGAGAAGTCTGTGGTCTTGAGAAGAAAGGTGACTTGCAGAACGTGGCACACAGTTACACACAATTGTATTCCAGCAGCCCCTGCTTTCCAGCCCAGTGGTTAATGCGGTGCCCTCTCTTTCTTCTTCGGCTATTTCCCTATACTAGACCCAAAGCATGAAACTGGCCTCATTCTTGTTTTGCAGATGGAGAAATGAGCACAGGAAGACCTTCATCCCTTCTGTCCACTCTCTCCTAGGATGGAGTATTCGCTCTAAATATCTAAATCCTGCCCACTCTTCATTATAAATTGAAATCACTTTCTCTGAAATGTTCTGTAGTCTCCCATGTTGCCAGTGGTTGCTCCCTCCTTAGAATTTCACCCATTTCCACTAAAGGCTGCTTATGTCCTTCTCTTGTGATGACTAACTGCCTATAATGTGGATTAAGTACATTGGTCCATAGTATAGTACGGGTCTAAAAGATGCCAGCATCTCTGAGGATGGAGACTCAATGCCTGAGACTGTGATTAAATCTAACCCTAACTACTTCATTGTGTGAGCTTTTTAAAAATGTGTTTCTGTTCTCACAGATTTGGTTTGCAAAGTTTTTTGTTTTGTTGTGTGTGTGTGTGTGTGTGTGTGTGTGTGTGTGTGTGTGTGTGTGTGTGTGTTTTGGGGGGGGGGAAACACAACAAACCCTTCTTGGCTTTTGACGAAGATTAAGTGAGAAACACAGTGAAGGATTGGGAGGATGGTTTAGTCAGTAAAATAATTGTCTTGCAAGAACCAGGACCTGATTTGGATCCCCCAGAAAGTACTAAAAACATTAATAAAATATATGATATATAGAAATGGAAAAGGCTGGGTGTGGGGTTGTACACTTGCAACCCCCGTTGGCCAGACGGCCTAGCTTACCTGACAAGTCCCAGACCAACAAAAAACCAAAACAAAACAAAACCAAACAAACCAAAAATCCCAAGGTGGATTACACTTAAGAAACAACTGAAGTTGGTCTCTTATCTCTAAATCCATGCGCACATATACGCTTGTACACATGTATACACAGGAACATGCACATACACACACACACACACACACACACACACACACACACACACACGAAACACAACAAGTTAGACAAGAATCTAACCTTGGAGCACCATTATTTATTGAAGTCTGCTTGCCATGTATAACCCAATCCTAGTGAAACAACCTCTCAAGGGATCACCCTCAACAGGTGCACACCAAAGGCTGGTGGTAGGCTGGGTCAGCCCCAGGTACAGGTAGTAAGAAGCCGATTGTTCAGAAGTGATTTTTGTTTTGTTCTGTCTTGTTGAAATAGGACTTCATGCATCCCAGACTGGCTCTTAACAAGTTATGTAGCTCAGGATGACACTGAAACCTCTTGTGGGCTACAAGAATATATTATAGAGACTCAGCTGTATATTAAAGCTATACTTAGAAATTTCAAGGCATTTTTTTCTAGAGTAAGCCATCTATCATGGAATATTTGGAGTTATTCAGTTTTTAATATTTTAGCTATCTTCTGCTATGAAATTCTTGTGGGCCCATATACTACTAGACTGTATTGACAAACTGTGTGAGCTTCTCAGATGCTGATCCACTAGGTAACACTCCTCCACAGAGCCTAGGAGACAGGCCGACTGTACAGCTTTGCTTCTTGTGCAAATGAAGCTCAGACCATCCCTTGCCTTCAGGCCTAGTGGCATTGCAGAGTGACTGACTGGGAGCAATAGGACTTTTTGCATAACCAGGTGTAGTAAGGACTGGAGCAGAATTCCAGAGGCAGGCAGAGAGCCACAGGGCAAGAAAAAAAAGAACAAGGAGAGTTTCTGTAGATGGTGAGGCAGAATGACTCAGGCTGAGGAGTGAGGAGCAAGGAAAAGTTTCTTGTAGATTGTAGGTGAATCAGCTCAGGAGAGGAGAAGAGGAAGGAAAGATGGAAGACAAAGGAACAGGGGACGAAGATGAGATCGAAAGCATAAGGGCTTAGTTATTACTAGGGCAATGAGGGGACAGAAAAAGTAGATACGGAGAGGAACTGAGGCTCAGGATGGAACTGAAGCTGTATAGATAGAATTTTGTCATAGAGGAATAAAGTAAATGGACAAAGGACATGGTGTATGTAGATTCTTTTCCCTCAGATAACCCCATGCTGGATGCAGTGTCTTCCCCAGGACTCTGGGAGAAATCTTCTCTGGGCAGGGACTTGGGAAAATTCCATTAGAACCCTTCATATTCCTGTGTCCACATTGTAAGTGCCACATTACATTACAGGAGTGTGCCATTATGCCTAGCTTGAAGTGATCTGAAATGAGATGATGTTAATATTCTTTGTTATCTGACCATTTTATCTTTTCTCAGGATAAACTTATCTAAACATTTACCAAATACAATCAGAATTGTGAAATTTCTGCTGAAGGTATTTTAGTGGAAAATTTTAGTTGTAGAAACTTGGAACACTGGTAGACTAGACCCCAGAGGAAAACAAAGACATTGGGAGTGTTGTAATTTGGGAGAATCTATCGGGAAATGGGATTTTTTTTTTTTTTAATGAATCACTGCTGATCTTGGGCACACATGAATATTCAAATTCTTCTTGGAAAATTCCTATTTGTAAACCTGTTGCTTTATGTGAACGAAAATCTTAGAAATTAGATTGTTGAGCATTCTCCAATTGCCCACACACGAAAAAAAGCTTGATGTGAAAAAAAAGCTACCCTGTCCAAAAACTGAATATGCTAAAAAGTGCAATTTTGACAGTCAGTCAGTCAAAAAATATACCTATGTTAAGGCATAAACATAAAACCTACAATAAAAATAGTTTTGAAACAGGCCAATACTCAAGTGTGAGTTTTTCCCTTTAAAAACGTACTAACAAGAGACTGGGGAGAAAGCCGAGTCAGTAATGTACACACCATACAAGCGTTAGGACCCAAGTTCTTCCCCAGGACCCATATAAAACCAAGTGTGGAGGCACACATTTGTAATCTCAGCACTGGGAAAGCAGACAGAAGCATCCCTGGGACTCAATGGCCAACCAGTCTAATCATCAAGCCCCAGGTACCAGGGAGAAGCTGTCTCAGAAATCAAGATGGATAACTCCTGAAGAACAGTATTGGAGGTGGGCCTTTAACCTCTGCACACATGTACATGGATGTGCACCACACATATACAAACATATTAACACACACATACATATACTGCATACATACAAAATACACTAATAAGAAAGATTTGGTAGAACCGATTTATAATCGCTGCTCCCTGACAGTCTGAAGCAGGGGGATCATGACGAGTTCCAACCAGCCTCTGCTAGATAGGTAAATACTGTCTTAAAAACAATAAACAAACAAACAAAAATTAGTGAAAAATTAAAAACATTATTATAACTACTCTTTTTTTCCAATTTATTATATTTATTTTACTACTGTGATTTTTTTTTTTTTAATAAGGCAGTCAGTGGAACCAAACTATGGCTTTCTAGCCAATATTATTACTTCTTACAAGTTGCAACATTACTAAAAATAATTACACTGGACAGAGGAGAGGAGGTTATAAGCTAGCTGCTTTCCAAACAAAAGCTGGGTACTCCCCTGCTGTGGAGATCCATTCTTTGGCAAGACCTCCAACATCCCCACAGAATTTTGGAAACAGAGCTCAAATAAGGTGATGTCTCTGGCAAGGAGGTGTATGTATTACTTGGAGCTTCTTATTAAATTTCTGGTCCTTGTCCATTTTCCTAAGTGTGAAAGGAGAAAGATGTTTTCCATCCTCAGAACCTCCTGTCAGAGAGTGGAAGGTTTCTCCACACTGACACTATTGACAGGCCAGACAACTCATTAGGGGGAACTGCCTTGAGCATATGTTCAGCTACATCCCTGTGTTTACCTTCTAAATACCAGAAGTACTTCCTCCTTGACTGTGACAACAGAATTGCCCGCCAGAAATCACTCAGTTGAAAACCATGGTAAGAGACGGAGTTCCGGCATTGCTTTGCTGAAATGGTTCCCTTTTATGTTGTTGAACTTGGCCAATGCTGTTGAGCTCTCCCTCTTGTTCTTCTCCCCTGACCCCACACCTAGAAATCAAAAATAATACCATCTATTCTGATTTGATATAAAGTTCACAAGAGATAACACACACAGGGAAATGACTTGTACAGCTTCATAAAGTCATTATGATAGACAGGTCAAGAATCAGATGTAATGACTCAATTGGGGAGGGGGGCAAATGAATCTCTTCAATAGATGCAGAACTCAATTTCATCTTTATTTCAGTCCCTCAAACCTTAATTGTCCAATTAAAGGTGATTTCCTCTTTTCTAAATTAAAAGAGGCTCTTCCACTCAACACAATCCCTTTGGAGATCAATTCAAAGGACAAATGCTTATGATTTTTCTCTCCTCAGCATCTCTCTCGAGGTTGTATATTGGGGTCAGGTGTAACTTATCAGTCCTATGATGGTGAGTGGTAGAGTTTCAATCCACATGTTGGCCTCAGGTCTGTGCTAACCTCTGGGATATTTGAGACTGAGTTCATAGTGTTCATCTTGTTCTTTGGAGATTAATGTGTCTTCCCAGACCTGGCCTCTACGAGTGGGGTCTCTGCATCCTGAAGTCACCTTATTGATCACCTAGTCTGTTCTTGTCCTTCATGTCTTTCATCAACCAGAATCTGTGCATATTAGCATATAGGGCTTCAAGCCAACTTACCTGGACACCTTCCCGGCCCTCATCCTGCTGCCTTGGAGCTATCTTGGAGGATGAGTTGTGTGGACCAAGGACTCTCTTTAGGTCAGGTGTAAGTGATTTTTCTATTTCCTTATCTGTGTGGTCCTGCTCATCATCCTTTCTTCCTTCCCACTTGAAACAATCCAAGTTGTTCTGAACCTCCTCAGAACTACAACGACCACCACCACCACCCCTCTCCTGTGGAGTAAGGGATTCTTTTATCTTTTCATTTTGAAACAAGGTCTCACTGTGCAGCCCTGGATAGCCTTGAACTCATGATGCTCCTGCCTCCACCTCTCAAATGCTCAAGATACAGGCATGCCCCACTATGTTTTTTTCTCACTGCTCTAGTTTCCTTTCTGTTGTGGTGATAAAATTCTAACCAAAAGCAACTTAGGGGAGGAGAGGGTTTATTTGGCTTGTACTTTCAGGTCCCAGTCCACCACGGAGGGAAGTCAGAGCAGAACTCAAGCAGGAACTTGAAGCAGAAACCATGGGGATTCACTAGCCGGCTCACTTTCCAGTTAGCTTTTCTTATAGAGCCCAGGACAACATGCCTAGAGAGTGTTGCCGCCCTCAGTGGGCTGGGCTCTCCTACACCAATCAATAGTGAACGCAATCCTCCCCAGGCCAGTGTGGTCTGGATAGTGCCTCAGCTGAGACTCGTTTCTTAGGTGACTCTAGGCTATGTCAAATTGACACCTGTAATTAAGTAGGACACTCCTCCCTTAACAATTTATCTACTCGAACCTATGAAACATTGTTTTTTTTTTTTTTTTGCTCCTTCCAAGGGATAGCAGATTTATCGAAACATTGATGTCCATTTCAAAAACACTCACAGAGTTATGGTGAGGGTTCGTGGCCAGGTGTTGGGAAGAATTCTGTGAAAATGAAAAAGCATGTTCCAAATTATCTTCAGACTTCTGCCAGCTGTCCTCCCACATGGAAATAATCTGTTGCCCTTGAAGATCCAAACTCACCCTCAGAGAGACTGCGGTGCAAGCTTTGAAAACCCCCTTGCTTTTCCGAGTTGTCCTTTCTCTACCCTTCTTCCACTGTCCTCTGCCTTCGCTCTGGGCTGGTTTCCTGTGTGGATTGTCCCTGGAAAGAAGCCCTTGGGTGAGCAGAGGGCTTCTTTTCTGGGGAAGTCAGACCGATACAGCTGCGCTGGCAACCAGTGTTTCCAAGGAGGGTCGCCAAGCATGTGGGGCCTCTCCTGAGAGAGCTCAGACAACATTCCCTCATGGAAAAACCATTCAAGTATGTTTCTTCAGAACCACGAGAGAAGTCCAGGGCGGACTCGCGGACTCTTTACTAGCCACAGGAACCTCAAAAGTAACTGCCCATAGCTCTGTCAGCAGTTGTCCCTGGAAATTCAGATCCTTCAGCCTGTTCAGGGCCAACTCTGCATTCCTGGTGTCACCCCCAAACTTATGCTACATGCGTGTGACACACACATGAATGGGCACACCTCCCCTTGGACTTGATTTAGAAGTCTGGATTTGTATAATGGAACTTCCTGTGCTACACAGACTAAAATAACTCTGGAATTCCTTTTGGGGTAGATTTTAATTAGGAAAGACATAGCACTTAAATTATGCTTATTGCTTTCAGTTGCTCGTACAGATTGTGGATTAAGAAAAGACCACAAGAGTCATATGAACTATATTTTTTTTTTAATGGGATGGATCTGGTAGGGGAAAAAATTCTACTCCGTGCCAGAATCCTGGGTAATGGGCATCATGGTCATTATCTTACTTGGTCAAGAGGTGAGAGTTTGAGCAACTGGTCTAATTGGGAACCAAATGCTTTAGGAGCTATCAGGGAGCATGCCCTTAGCATTATTCAGGGACACCTCCCTGCAGCCACTATTCACCTGTTAGGGCGTCTGGCCATCACCAATAGAGATAGGATGGGGCCTATGTGTAACTAAATGAATTGTGAGTGTGACGGAGATATTCAGAGTGAATCGCATGAATAAGAAGTATGTGTGTGTGTGTGTGTGTGTGTGTGTGTGTGTGTGAACAAGGTCTGAGCCACAGACGTCGCTTTTGCTCCATTTGTAGTGTACAGTTCCACTTGCCAATGAATGGCTATCATTTTGCTGAGACTTAAAATTTGGTATTATATTTTTAAAGGTTCCTGGCTCCTGCCTTTCTTTCCTAAATCTTGATGAAAATTAATTTTCAGCCTACAACTATGATTTTACTCAAAAGCCTCAAGCCACCTGACTTTGTATTTTTGTGTGTGTGTGTGTATGTATGTGTGCATGTGTGCATGTGTGCACACGCATACGTGGAGGCCAGAGGGCAACACTGGCCATCTTCCTCAATTGCTCTCCACTTTCCTTTTTGAAATAGGGTCTCCCACTGACCACCTGGGGCTTGCTGAAGTAGCTGGATGGACTGGCCAGCTAGATGGAAGGTCCAAGAGATCTTCCAGCCTCAGCCTGCTGGGGCTGGAATTACAGGTGTGCGGCCCACACCCAGCTTTTAAATGGGTGCTTTTGAATTGAAATCTGGTCCTCACATTTGTGCCTCACATTTTGCCAGCTGGGCCATCTCCCCAGCCCCTGACTTTGCAGTTCTTTAACAGTCACATGACTCTAATTGCGGCAGCTGCCTAGTTTTTCCTAAGGGTCCTAGATGATTACTAAGCAGCCATTTTTCCGTTCTCTGTTTTTCTGCTAAAGAATTGTGGGGCCTCAGATGTATCACGTGTCTTTTACCATAACCATTGAACAAGTATTTATTCATCATCTCTTGCCAGCTAGTCTGTATTCTAGACGATGGCAGGGATGGAGCTGTGAATGGTAGTGAACATGGCAGGGAGGACAGGGAAGGGAATGAACAGGGTAGTTCCAGGTTATAATGAAAACTGTGAAGAGACTGAGAGAGAGTGGCACTAAAGGGCTGTGATGGTGGGGAGGGGGTAGACCATCAGGAGAGACGCTCAAAAAACCCAAAAGCTTTTAAAACTGAGACATGATTCATGAGGGGAAGAAACCATGCCTCCATCTGAAGAAAGAAGAGAGACGTACAGCAGCAAGTGCCAAGGCCTTGATGCAGGGAATGGACACCTCAGTGGGCCTGGTGGGATGTGGAGGGGTCCAGCACGGGCACATAGCACGTGGAAGAGCTTACAGGCCATGGTATGAAGCTCGGGTTGTATTCTAAAAGCGGTGAAAATATTTGGGAAGTTTTAACAGAGGGGAGGCTTGCTCTGGTTTACATTTGAAAATGATCCCTCTGGCTGCCATATGGCGAATGAATTAGAAAGAGGCTTGCACGCCAATTGAGTGGAAAAGTCCACAGTGGAAGAGATGGTCGCCTGGACTCTAGGTAGGGACATTATGGAAAAGCCTGGATCCCACGGGTAAGTAAGACCACAGGAAATAGTCAGTGCTTAAGCCCACTGAACCATCTGCTCCAGGCCTACTATATGGTAGTGCAAATATGCTTGAATCCGGGGCTGGAGAGGTGGCTCAGAGGTCAAGAACCCTGGCTGTTCTTCCAGAGGTCCTGAGTTCAATTCCCAGCAACCACATGGTGCCTCACAACCGTCTACAATGAGATCTGGTGCCCTCTTCTGGCCTGCAGGCTGAACACTCACTGTATACATAATAAATAAATGAATCTTTAAAAAAAAAAAATATGCTTGAATCTTCCACTCCCAAACGGTGCTTTCTGCTGGGTGACCTGGTCAACGGGGACTGCTAATGTCTCCACGGGAACTAGAGTGACATGGTCTGAGCCATGACCACATACCAGCATCTCTGACATCCATCTTCCTGGAATGCCGGTCACAGAATAAGCCATGGGAGGCCACCAGGAAAGGGCAGGGGAAAAACAAAAGAGCTGAGAGACCCTGAACTCCTTGTGGAGCATCTGACCCTGAAGACGTCTGAGGAAGACACAGACAGACAGAAAAGAAGAGGCCCATGTCCGTCCAAGATCACTAATGTGGATGGCAGAAAGACAGAAAGACACAGAAAGACATAAAGATGCTGGGCACGAGAAGGCCAGTGACTTGCACTTTCAGATGAACTTGAGGGTGTGTGCTCCCTGAAGTGAGGCCCTGCTGCAAAAGCCTCCCAGCCTCCTCTTTTTCTAGCAATTCACACCTCCTCTGGAAGTAAGGATAGAATTTCCGAACATTTCTAAGAGTTCTGTATTCCCCAGTCATCCTGTGAGCATCAATGCTACTCTACCAAGGGTGTCACTGCTGCGTCACAGTATCTTATATGTTACATCCTAGTGTGAGCCTTTCTCTGTAGCTGTGCCTTCTCCACAGGAGGATGGCCTCCTTGAAAGGGTCTTGCTTGCTTGTGCAGCCTTGGGCCATACCCAAGGACCTTATATGCAGTCGGCAATCCACAAAAAGCTGCTCAACAGTTAGCTGTATGACATTCCTAATCATTCTTCGTTGTTAATCTCTGTTGGCTACAGATGCTTTCGAGAAAAACGATGATAGTCATGGATCCTTTCCTCCAGAAGAACCCATACACAAGAGACTATTTCCTTGCAGGCATGGTGGTGCATACCTGTGATCCCATCACTCAGGAGGCTGAGGCAGGGGGCTGTCGAATTTGAGGCAAGCTTAGACTGTATAGGAAGAACCTTTCTCAGAGGAGATGGCAATTAACACAGAAACCCTCTACTGATGAAGGTATAAAGAATGAGACTGTGGAGTGCCCACCCTAAATGGGACATCTACACACACACATCCCCAAGGCTTAGGGACCATTTCAGAAGAAGGGGCAGAAAGGATTAAGAACCAGAGGCGGTAGGTGACTGCCAGGAAAGAATGCTTCCAGACACAACAGGACAGTTGCACATAGAAACCCATAGTGGTTGTGACAGTGCACACAGACCAGTGCAACCTCAGGGCAGAACAAAACCCTGCACACAGACCAGTGCAACCTCAGGGTAGGAAAAAAAAAACCTGCACACAGACCAGTGCAACCTCAGGGCAGAACTAAACCCTGCAAACAAGACCAGTGCAACCTCAGGGTAGAAAAAAACCTGCACACAAGACCAGTGCAACCTCGGGGCAGAAAAAAAAAAAAAACACAGAAGGAGGAGGCAGTCACTAAGTCCCACCCCTAGCTGAGGAGTTATTGGCATTTGATAGCTTCTGGAAGAAGGAGAGATTGTTTTCTTTAAAGGATGTGACCCCTGGTAGGTCAGCCATGCCTTAGGGCAGGCCCCATGTCCAAGAGTATCTGGGCAATACAAATTGTACTTGATAAATTTTAAAGAAAGATGGCAGGAGAGGGGAGGAGAGGAGAAGAGAACAGAGGAGAGGGGAGAAGAGCAGAGGAGAGCAGAGGAGAAGAGAGGGGAGGAGAGCAGAGGAGAGGAGACAAAAAGTCAAGCTAGTATGGAGATGTGGGATCTGGGAGGACTCGGGGGTGAATATGATCAAAACACATTATATGAAAGTCTCAAAGAGTTAGTAAAAGTATTATTTAAAGATAATTTCATCTTGTATCTAAAGCCTCCATATCCCCATAAATCGGCTGTTTATTTAGTTATTGTCCCAACATCATTGAGTGAATTGCTTTCTTGGGTCATGCTCTTTCTAAATTGTTGCTATCATGAGTCACATAACTGAAATCATCTTGGAACAGAAATTGACAAGGTTCTTTCTCGAACAATATGGCACGTAAGCTATTTCTCTTCACTATCAAGTCCAATTATTATAATATGTAATACCAAAAAATTAAACACAAGATTTCCATGTGTGCACATGCTCCTGCGTGTGGAAGTGCAGATATACATGTGCCCATGTGGAGGGCAGAGGAGAACCTTGGGTGCTATTCCTCAAGTGTCATCCACCTTGTTTTGAGTTTAGGCCTCTCACTGGCCTTGAACTCACCATGTAGGTTAGCCTGGCTGGCCATTGAGCCCTGAGTGCACCTGCCTCCTCCTCTCCAGTCCTGGATTCTACCACAGCCAGACTTTTTTGCATGAGTTCTGGGGGTCAAACTCAAGTGCCCATGCTTGCAAAGCAAGCAAGATTTTACCAACTGAAACATCTTCTCAACCCAATACATTATATTTTTATTTTTTATAGTTGGTAAAATTGAATACCAAAATTTAAAAGTGACTTATTCAAAGCCACCATATCTCTTTTTCTCATACCCAGAACTCAGATAGCTGGACCGTCAAATCCTTTCTCCCTTCTGTGATTCCTGGCCAGACTGCATGGGTCACACTTGCTGAGGATTCGAAAATAAAAGTCAGAACGATACAGAGAACTGGTCCTAGAGCCAGTTCTTAGGAAAGAGATGACAGCTAAGATATGAGGCTCCTACCCTGGGCTGTTGTAACCAGATTATGTCTGTCCTGGGCAGAAGAGCACAAAGGGTGCTGAAGTCCTGGAAATGGGTGACTATTCACTCCACTGCCCCTGCGAGCAGGGCAATGATTCCAAGTGTTGTATTCAGGAATTCAATCTAATTGAGATTACTAATTAGCCCATTTCAACCTCTTGCGCACGAACACATCCAATGCAGCAGCTCTATCTCCTTGCAATCCAGTTGGTTTAGGACAAAGTCCCAAGGGGATGGGACACTTGAATGGTCCTTCACCCCTACCTTCCCTTGTCCACAGTAGAAGGAAGCAGATTCTGTGATGCTTATCCTGCATTCCTTCTGCTTCTAAAAGAGAGAGGGAGGAAGGGGAAGGAAGAAAGGTAGAGGATGGATGGATGGATAGATGGATAGATAGATAGATAGATAGATAGATAGATAGATAGATAGATAGATAGACAGATAGATAATGTGTTCAAAGAACGGAAACTTGGAAATGAAAAAGGAAGGAGAAAGAAGTCATGATGCTGGTGTGAGTGGCAATAAGAATATCTTTCCCTACAACTGTGAGGACTTTCACAGCCTGAAAAACATATTCTCAGCCGCTTATACTCAACACTTTGTCCTCCAGCAGCCTTGAAGATGGGCTGTCAAATGATTTGTGCCCCATTTTACAGATGAGAGACCCTGAGAGGGGCAGAGGGACAACTCCCAGCCATTTTCTCCTTCCTGCCTCCACCTGTGTTGCCCGGGCACATTTGGCAAAGGGTTCTAGGGGGTTTGGACAACCATCTGCTAGGGAGTGTTAGCAGCCCTGGCTCAGATTGGCTTTGGGGTTAAGAGCTGGGCGACAATGTGTTAGTTAAAATGAACAATGATTCCTGTCCCTTTCCCAAATCAAAATGTATCTAGGCAATGATTCAAGATTTTTGCTTTGGGGACCTTTTTAGAAGAAAAATTAATGAAAAACTATGGATTTTCTCTTTGGAATCTACCCAGAAGCTCTGAATCCAATCTTATGTAGAAATAAGGTCCTTGAAGATGTAATTTTAAAAGAAAAGGTCAAACTGAATTGGAGTGGGTCCTGAATCCAATGACTGCCGTTCTTGTAGGAAGGAGAGGATTACAAAGCACCTAGAGTTCAGGGTTGAGAATCCATGGGATGATGGAGACAGGGGCTAGGGACAGAGTGACAGCCCATGGAATGTCAAGGATTGTTCATGGGATGATGGAGACAGGGGCTAGTGACAGCCCATGGATGCCAAGACTTGCTCGAAGCCACCAGAAGCTAAAAGAGACCAGGAAGGCCCCTCTCCTACCTAAAGCCTTCAGGGAGTAAAGAAGTCCCCACTGGAACTTTGATCTTGCATTTCTGGTCCCCTGAACTATAAGAGAATGAACTTCAGTTGTTTTAAGGTGCCAGTTGAAGCATTTCATTACATTAGTCCTAGGAACTTGGTACTCAATATCTCCTCTGCAGACTACTCACTCCGGGAAACAAACGGTTTTCATTTTTCTAAACATGTGCTTTGGTTCCATGCACCACACCTTTATCCACTACCTCTGCCTCTTATGCTCCAGTCCTTCTCCCATTCAGTGCCTACTCCACCCTTGGGCTTTTGGGTAGCGTTTCTTTCCCAGAACTTTCATGACTCCTTCTCTCTCCCAGGCTGGTTAAAATACTCTTTTTCCCTCATGTTCCCATAGAGCGTTTTCCTGTATCGTGATTGTTACACTTACCCTTGCCTATTTACTAGACCAGGAGGCTTGTGAGAAAGTATCTTGCCTGAGGCCCAGATGTTGACAGAACACCTGGCATCTATTGGATAGTTAAAATGAGACTGTGCATTTAGTTGTAGACAGCTGGCCTACTTAAGACAAGGCAGATCTCCTGTGGCAGGGCAGGAGTTGGAGCTCCATTGAGTTTCCAGCTGGTGAGTTG
Source organism: Peromyscus californicus insignis (assembly GCF_007827085.1). Taxonomy (NCBI): domain Eukaryota; kingdom Metazoa; phylum Chordata; class Mammalia; order Rodentia; family Cricetidae; genus Peromyscus; species Peromyscus californicus. The sequence goes on from NW_026294551.1 coordinate 32,323,444, forward strand.
GAGTCAAAGCGGCACCAGGAGGCAGACACATGGCCATTAGGCTGTGCAAAGGCCCCTGGCTGTTTCCCTACAGCTAGTTCATATGGGCTTTATTGCCCTGGGGAATTAGACCAAAAATTCTTCCTCAGATCTCTTCTCCTGCTCCTAACCCATGCTCTGGGACAACGTGTTCTTCCAAAGCCTGGGAGTGCAGAGGCATTGGCCTTTGCTCTGATAGGGGCTACCTGTGTGGCCTACATGACTTGAACATTACAACACTCATGACCTTGGTCTTTGTCTATAAACTGAGGAGCTAAAAATTGTCATCCCAGCTCTGAGAGTCCCCCTCTCTGAGATGCCACAAAGCAAAGAACGAAATGCTGCTGGTGTCCTGTTAAGGTGATGTGCCTCCCCCAAACCCATTTGAGTACCAGAATTCCCACTTCTTCACCCCTGCTTCCAAGCTTCCTTTTGCCCTGTGCCTGTGTCTCTTCTGGCTGTAGCGAATTAAAAGGTGTTGATGGAAAGATAACATCCTTTATAACTCTTCTCGTCATTTTCTTCATTCAAGAGGTACTATCCTCAGTCCTGGGGAAAACAGAACTAAAGAAAACACGCTTTATGAAGCAATAAAAGAACAGCTGACTTCCCACTAAGGATTGCCGTGAAGTACCAGATGTCCAGGAGGGAAATCCTATAAAACAAAGCAGCTGTGCGGACATGGCTTCTCAGGTCCCCTTGCCCTCCAGGCCCTCATACCACAGGTTCCTGTGCCTTTCAGTTGAAAGGGAATCTCTCCACTGCATGGGCCCTGTACTTTAAAATTACCATGCTTGGTGTGTGAGGACCATCCGGATGCTGCAGCTTTGGGCCACATGGAAAGACTCTTCCCTTTGCTGGCTCTCCAGGCTCCTAGGAACCTCATACTCAGCCTAATCCAGCTCCAAAGTTACCTACCTCTTTATTGCCTCTATTGTTAAGGTGATTCTTTCCTCTGTGTTCAAAGATGAGGACAGCTACCATATAGACAACCACTGTGCATCCTCGATGTGCTACTGCGTCTTCAGTATCGGGCCTAGGAATAGCTAGAGTTCTTCTCCAGAACTCCTCTGCATTTATCTTGGCACTGTGAGTCATCTAACCAACCATATTTCCTTTCCTTTCTTGCCGTGGCTGCTCAGATGCTCCAGGCCAAAAAAAAAAATAAAAATAAAATAAAATAAAATCTGTGGCCCATCCCTAGTACATCTACCAAATCCTGTGATGCGATATAAAAGGCCAATCTTACCTTTATTCTTTTCCTGTTTTGTCTCTGCCTTTCTTTCCTCTTGATGCTGACAATGAAATGAAACGAATATTTGGAAAGATTTCCCTTCCCCCTTTGGACAACTAAGCTCAAATTCTGGATCAAGGAGAAGAATATTAAACAGCGAATAAAATATATGGTATATAGACCTCTGTAATTTTCCCCGCATTCCGCAACTGACAAGGGACGTGGGGCTCAGAGGGTCCGGCTGGTTGGTTTTTCGCCAGCTCAACACAAACCTAGACACAACTGGGAAGAGGGACTCAACTGAGAAGATGTCTTCATATGATTGGCCTGGGGGCAAGTTTACAGAGCTTTTTCTTAGCCAATGATTGGTGTGGGAGGTCCCAGCCCACTGTGGGTGGGGCCACCCCTTGAGCAGGTGATCCTAGGGTGTATATGAAAGCAGGCTGAGCAAACAACAGGGAGTCAGCCAATCAGTACCACTCCTCCCTGGTTTCTCCATCCGCCCCTGCCTCCAGGGTCCCGCCCTGTTTGACTTCCTGTCCTGACGTCCCTTCGTGATGGAATGTGATGTGGAACTGTAAACCAAAGCAAACCGTTTCCTTCTCCCAAGATGCTTTCCGTCGGGGCGTTTTATCACAGCAATAGAAACCCCAAGGAAGACAGAGGGGTTACCTAACAATTTCAAGGTCATACAGCTTTCAGGTGAAAGAGTTAAGATGTCGAAACGATATCCATCTGACCGCAAAGCTCACACTCCAGGGGGCATCATCACGTGTACCTAGTGAACACTTCCTAAGTACCTGACGTTGGGCTGAGGATCACGTGTGCATTATCTCATTTGTCATCACCAGTATCACATCCCAACAAAGCTGCAAAACTGAGGTTTAGAGAGACCAAATTATTGTCCAAGCTAATGCTGTCACTGACGCAAAAACCCACACAGCCTGGACTTGAATTTCTGAACTCTTTGCAGCCTTCGCAATGTATAATAGAGGTAAGCTTGCAGACACAGATGACTAATTAAGTGTTGTCTGGCTTCTTTTGAATGCCCAGCTGCACGGTTAGCTATCACCAAGTTCTATCATCTAAAAACTCCTATGGATGTCTAGCTAGGAATAGGTATTTCTGAGTTTCACAGTTCTCCATGGAGCAGATGGATCAAAAAACACAAAGTCTGTGTGCAGCACTGGAGTTTTAAATGCCAGCCTGAGCACTGGCAGAGAGGAAGGATTACCTAGCGTCTAGGGTGAAAAATAAAGCCTTTGGGAACAGCAGCTCCGCTCGTTGGCGCCACCTAGCAGTAAATGTTGGCAATTGCTCACAGAAGGAAAATGAAATTCCCTAAGTACTATTTATTGGACCTCTGGGGTGTCGAGTGTCACCTGCACATCTTTTTCTCTCCTATAAATCCTAACCGGAGACATGCTTTTATTTTAAGAATTAGAAACATAGAGATACCAAGCAACTTGCCAAAGAATTTGACCCTTATCTGTGCTCTTGGAGCCTTTATTTCTTCTATACTGTATCTCAAAAGCAGTGTTTCTTGGTACCCTGCGACTTCTCCATCCTCTCGCATTCGGGATCACAGATGCTCCATACTCCACTGGAACTGTGATGACACTTTCAGGAAGCAGATAAGCTGTGGGTGTCCGTAAGATGGGGCTCTCCACATCCAGTCCAACTCATGGTGTAGAATGCCTGACTCGGGAAGCAGGCCAGCAGCTCTCATAGAGGGAGAAATGGCAGATCCTCATTATCATGGGGATCAATCACTACTTACTGACTAGGTGCTGTAGGGATTAAAAATACTGGCCAGCCTCAGAGCACGCCAGAGCCCTCTGAATGGGGTTAATAGCTCCGGAGAGCTCTGCGGCATGCTAACTTACTGTAATGGCTAGTATTATCAGTCAGTTTGACAGGATCCAGATTCACCTGGGAGATGGGTCTTGTCTTGGTTTGAATAAAAATGGCTCCCACAAGCTCATAGGGAGTGGTACTATTAGGAGGTGTGGCCTTGTTGGAGTAGGTGTGTCCTTGTAAGAGGAAGTGTGTCATTAGTCACTAGTGGGTGGGCTTTGAGGTCTCAGAAGCTCAAGCCAGGTCTAGTGGTATTCACTTCCTGCTGCCTGCAAATCCAGATGTAGTCGCCTATGTGCTGTCATGCTTCCCACCATGATTATGGATTAAACCTCTGAACTGCAAGTCAGCACCAATTAAATGTTTTCCTTTGCAAGAATTACTGTGGTCATGGTGTCTCTTCATAGCAATAGAAATCCTAACTAAGATAGGCCTCTAGGCATTTGTGTTGGGGATTATCTTGAATGAGTTAATTAGGGTAGAAGGACCTACTCACTCTAGGTGGTATGGTTTCCTGCCTGGGATCCTGGATTGTGTAAGCAGAGAAAGGGAGTTGTGTTGTTGAATAGAATATTTGTTTAGCTATATAAAGATGTGTTGCATTTGTTTGTGTTACAGAATAATTGTTTTTAGCTATGTAAAGATCTATTACTTTTGTTAATGCTGCATTTGTTTAACTAGGTAAATGTGTTGCTGTTTTACCTTGTCTGCCTAAGGCACCTGATTAGTTTAATAAAATGCTGAATGGTCAATAGCTAGTCAGAGGAGAGACAGGCATGGCTGGCAGGCAGAGAGAAAAGGAGCCAGCTAGCCAGCCAGCCAGGCAGCCAGCCAGGGGCCAGCCAGCTGAGGGCCAACCAGCCAGACACGGAAGAAGCAGGAAAGCAGGATGGACGGTATGTAGATGAGGTGAACAAGCCTCCTCGGGGCAGCACATAGATGAATAGAAATGGGTTAATTTAAGTTAAAAAAAAAAACTAGCTAGAAACAAGCCTAAGTGAAGGCCAAGCATTCATAATTAATAATAAGTCTTCGTGTCATGATTTGAGGATTGGCAGTCTAAGAAAACCTGCTGCAGAGCTGAGCATCAGGAAGGATGCATCCATTGCTCTCTTCCTCTTGACTGTGGGGTGTGATGATGTGATGTGGCCAGCTGCTTCAAGCTCCTTGGTGCTGTGGGTTTTCCACCATGACAGGTTAAATCCTTAAACTGAGAGGCAGAATAAACCCTGTATGTCTTAAGTAGATTCTGTCAGGGAGTTTAATCAAAGCAACAGGAAAAGCAATTAGGGCATCTACCTCACCCCATTTCCCTTTTCCCAGCATCACAGTAGCCATAAAACCTCATAGCCTCACCATCTTGGTGGCTTTGAAAATCAGCATCCTAGCAGGCCAGGGAGAGCAAAGCATGTTTGGAGCACCACCTAAAACCTAACACAGAGAGCTGTTGCTATTTGGCCTGTCTGGGAACCCCTGAAGATCTCTACTTGCAGAGCTTGTCTTTCAAATAAAAACTAGCACTAATTTTAGTGTCTAAAGTGGATTTCATGATGATATTTTCATAGACACACCTATCATTGTACTTTGCTCGTGTTCACCCTTCCACGACCTTACCCTGCCCCTCCTCCTCACTCCCACTGGTCCTCCTCTTTGCCCTAACTAGCAGCATTCCTTCTGTTTCTATGTTAGACAGATGATTGATAAATATGGGTAGATAGAGATATGTGTGTGTGTGTATGTATATATGCATATAAGTTACATCTAGATTCCACACTCTTTTTCCCATTATTCTCTCTTGTTCCCATGCCCTCCCCCTCTTAGTCCCTCTCTCCTCCCTCATAGTTTTCTTTAATTTTATGTCCTATGTGGGTATGTGGGTATTGTCATGTCATATATATTTAAGTCTATTTCACACATGAGAGAAAACAGACACTATTTGTTTGAGTCTGGATTATTTTACCTAATACCATGACCTACAAATCCTCCCCGTTTTTAAACAAATGGTATAATTTCATTCTACTTTATGGCTTAATGAAACCCTACTGTGTATATAGGCCACATTTTCTTTATCCACTCATCCATTGGTGGACATCTAGGCTGGTCCCACGTCTTGACTGTTGTGAATAGTGCAGTAGCAAACACGTCTGTGCAAGCATCTCTGGAGGAGTTGACTGGGGTGTTTGCACAGGACTGGTTCAGATGGCAATCCTACCTTTAGTTAGTAGATGAACCTGCATTCTGATTTCCATAATGGCTGCATCCGTTTGTATTTCCACTGACAGTGCATTAGGGTTCCCCTTTCCACACATCCTCTCCAACATTTGTTATTACTTGTTTTGGTTTTTGTTTGTATTTGGGGGGGATGTTTTTGTTTTTGTTTTTGTTGTTGTTTTGGGTTTTTTGAGACAGGGTTTTTCTGTGTAGCCCTGACTGTCCTAGAACTCACTGTGTAGACCAGGCTGACCTCGAACTCACAGAGATCTGCCTGCCTCTGACTCCCAAGTGATGAGATTAAAGACATGAGCCACCACAGCCCGGCTGCTTGTTTTCTTGACATTGCTGACTAGTATGAGACAGAATTTCCATGTAGTTTTGTGGGTTTTTATTTTTTTATAAACTTTTTTTAGTTTTAAAATTAAAATATATCATTCCTTCCCTTTCTTTCCTCCCTAAACCCTTTCTATTTTTCCCCCTTGCTCCATCTAAAATTCATGGCCTTATTTTCCTTGTTTTATATATATACATATATATATATATGTATATATATACATATATATACATATATATATATAAAATGATATGTGTATATATACGCATACATGTATAAATATGTAAATGAAACCTAGTGAGTCCATTTAGTATTGCTTGTATGTTTATAATTTCAGGGCTGACCATCTGGAATTGGATAGCCACTCAAGAGGATCACCCCTGGGATGACTCAATCTTTAGTTGCCTGCAGTTCTTTGTCTAGAGATGGGACTCTGCAAGACTCTCGCTTTGCATGTTAGCATGTCTTCTGGTATGGCCATTGCTCAGGTCTTTTTTAGGAAGTTACATTGTTAAGATAGCATGGTTGTAGCTTCTCTCTCCTTTCTAGGAGACACAGTCTCACAATAGACTCTCTGTTCCTCTGGCTCTTACAATCTTTCTGCCCCCCTCTTCCTCCGTGCTCCCAGATCGATGGCGGGAATTGTGTTATGGATGTGTGTTATCTCCACGGGGCCTGGCATCCCCTGATCTGTTATCTTTACAATACGATCAGTTGTGGTTTTCTTAATGGTCTCTGGTCACTGCAAAGAGAATCTCCTTTGATGAGGACGAGGGCTGCACTTCTCTGTAGGTATAAGGTTACATGCTAGAATCTAGTTAGGAGTTAGGCTAGTCTAGTAAAGTGGTGGTAGTATGTTCTCCTCAAAGATCTACTACCTCTCTATGTATAGTTTTACTTTGCATTTCCCTTCCAGCAATGGATGTTGAACATTTTTTTCAAACATTTATTAGCAATTTCCATTCATTTTTCCACTTATTGATAGGATGAGTCATTTGGAGTCTTCATAGACTATATGTACTAGCCCCTGTCAAGTGAATAGTTGGCAAATGTGTCATCCCATTCCATAGGCTGTCTCTTGACTCTGCTGATGTTTCCTTTGCATGCAGAAGTCTTTGAGTTTTCGATGCTTGCTATTACTTTATGAGCTATCAGGGAATCCTTTCCAAAAAGTCCTTGCCCATGCCTGTGTCTCAAGGAGCTCGAGTTTAACTTTATTGAATCTTTTTCAGAGCTCTGTTGATAGGTCAAGTTGGGGGCATCTGCTGAAAACAATCACGAACAATGTTTAACACTGGGGTTCGCTTAAAGCAGAGGTCACAGTTGGGACAAAGATGAAGCCTTAAAAGGAAACACTCAAGACGGATCTGCAGCATCTTTAAAGAGATCGAGAAGGTCACACATGTGTGCAGGGCTGTGCCCTCAAAAAGACCTAAGAGTACTCCAACGTCTTACCTTCAGCTGACAACAAGGCCCCACATTAGCAGGAAGTGAAGGCCAAGGAGGCAGAGTTGTAAATGCTTTGCCCAAGTAGAGAAGGCTCATCATAAAGCTCACAGAGAGGGCCTTGGCAAAATAGTATAATGCATTTAAGATCATCTCTATTCAGTTGTGAGCTGACCACCAACTGATTGAGTGGAGAATTCTCAGAATTTGTTCAGAAACATTGCTACACAAGCAAACAGCAATGCAATAATAGCAAATCCTTAAGAGGAGATCATGTCTGATTTCCATGGGTGCCATATTTTACCATTTAAATTATCCAGTTTTCAACAAAACCAACAACAAAACCTGGAGATAAAAAGAGAGTACAGTGCCGGGCGGTGGTGGCGCACGCCTTTAATCCCAGGCATATCTCTGTGAGTTTGAGGCCAGCCTGGTCTACAGAGCGAGATCCAGGACAGGCACCAAACTACTCGGAGAAACCCTGTCTCGAGAAACCGAGAGAGAAAGAGAGAGAGACAGAGAGAGAGAGAGAGAGAGAGAGAGAGAGAGAGAGAGAGAGAGAGAGAGAGAGAACAGCCTGTGTTCTGTGTTCAGAGAATGAAGTGTTCCATGGAAATTGCCTGTGAGGAAGCTCAGACTTCAAAGCAGCAATTATCACTCTGCTCAAAGATCTAAAACCATATGCAAGGAATGCAGGGAAATCGTGAGACCAATCCTACCTGAATGGAGACCATCGATACAGAGCCGGAAGTTATAAGGAAGAACCAGATAGAAGTTGTAGAGTTGAGAAGTCTACAATAACCAGGATGGCTAGAGGAGCTTGCTGCAGGGCGAGCGTGAGAGCGAGTCAATTGTGCCTGTGACGTCTGCGGAAAAGAGAAAAACCTCATCAACGGGGATCACCAGAGACCTGTGAGCAAACATCGAGCACACAACATGTTAATATAGACGAATAATGACATACCAAACAGGAGAGAAGAGAACAAAGGTGGCGAAAAAATTTTGAAGACTTAGTAACGGAGGACTAAGGGTGTGGCTCAGTGGCAGAGCATGTGGTGACAAACATCTGGAATTGAATGACAAATTTAAAAAGACGAACCCCAAGCCCGATGCAGAGATAGATACATGCCTGTAATCACAGCACATAGGAGGGTGAGGCAGGAAAATAACATGTTTTAGGTCAGCCTGAGCTACTATATTAGGTACTTTTCTTACTGTTGTAACAAAATACCTAGAAGTAATAATTTAATGATGTCTTTTCTTTGGCATCCTGGGGATTGAATTTAGGGCCCTGTCCATGCCAGACGAGTCCTCCTCACCTACTGAGTCATGCCCATCCTACCTCATTAAATGTTTTAAAAGGAAGAACGATGTAGTTTGGCTGATGTTTGCATATGTATCAGTGGCTCTGTTCACGGTTTACCCACTTCCTCAGCAGCCACTCCATGTTTGTGGGCGTCTCCACAGTCTTCCTCAATCTTTGCCTTCATCCTCACATCCTCTTACCTTGCCCACTCTGGGGCTGCCTGCAGGGATCTCGTCCCTGTCCCACTCTGTCTGACCTGTGTCCGTAAGTCAGAGGACAACCTGTCAGTTCTCGCCATCTAAAATGTGTATTTCTGAGTACTCGGTAGATTATTAATGGTGGGAAAATTTAGGGATTGGCTTTCTGTTTATGTTTGTAAAAAACAAAAACAAAAACAACCATCAACAACAAAACCTCACTGTTCATAAAATCACTGTTTCTGTCTGGACCAGGAAAATTGTGGATGGTACTGGCAGAAACCACCCAGGTGCTGACGACTGTACAGCCAGAGGCCGGCAGTAATTTCTTTAGAGACAACTTAGGTCATGAGATCAGCTTCATTGGACCGGGATGAATTGGTAAGGTTTGTTTAACATGAGGCAATCAAACTATAGTTTCTTCATCTCCAGGAAAGAGACAACCATCCCTGCCATGTCTGCTGTATGAGACTCTATGCAGCTGTAATGAGATGGGTAATGAAGCCGATTTGTAATAGTCAGGGTCTGTCTACTTTCCCTTTATTCGGTCTCTGATGGACCGTACTATCACTCTGTGAGTGTTTATTGAACTTCACTAAGTAAAGTGGAATCTGCAACCTGAGATATTGTGCTGAGAATCCATAGTAATGCTGTGGTACATACAAGAGCCGTCCTGTGTTCATGTTAGTGGATGCCTTCTGACTAGCTATGGGAAGTAGGGTAGGGTTTTTGTTTTTTGTTTTTGAGTGGGATTAAATATGGATGGTTGACCAAGTAGGCAAAGAAGTTTAGAATCTACAGAATACCAAAGTGTAAGAGGTTTAAAGTCCAATGTGAATTTGAGTCTTACTCTACCACTTCCGAGTTAGATATTTGTTGTTAGGCAAGTGTGTGTGTGTGTGTGTGTGTGTGTGTGTGTGTGTGTGTGTGTGTGTATGCGCGTACGTGCACTTAGCAATGTATCCAACCCACAAAACATCATTTAATATTATCTTTCCAATAATGCTCCCACCTGTCACTGACTCCTCCCTTGTTGTGACTCTCAGCATAGGCAGTAGCTAGGTGCTGTTCATCCACTTCTCTTCACTGTCACAGAAGCTAGAATATCCTTGCAGAGTGGTTAGCCCTCTGGGCCCATGCTAGCTAGTGATCTCTCACGTATGGAGCAGGGTCAGGCAAGACTGTCTTTGGAGAGTGAGACACAGCCGTGAATTAGAATTAATGACAAGAATCAAGATCAATGCCACAGATCGGGCTCCAACGCTGAGGCCACGCTACCACCAGGAAGTGGACAGAATGTAAAGGAACTCGGAATAACAGTGCCAAAGAAGGAGATGGAGAGTGTAGAATGTGGCTCTGCCTGAACAAAGGCACCTGTGGGGTCCAGGTATTCCGTCACAATCTGCTCCATTTTCTCCTTCCCCACAACCATCCTTTACCCAGGTCCTCCCCGTTCATTTGACTGTTTGATCATTGGATTGTTCTTCAAAATCCAAGATTTTTCCAACATTTGATTCAGTTTTTCAAAGCCATAACCTTCTAGAATAGTAGAAGGTAAGAGGGAGGTGTAGTAGGTGGAGACTTGGGTTTTCTACTATTGTCCCAGCCAGAACAAAAGCTCCATTTTCATTCCTCTTGACTATTATGGGTTTTAAAAATTCAGATATATTTTGAGTGTCTGATTAACAGTGTTTGCTCCGCTGAACAGCTACCTTTCTAGAGGCACCCCTCAGCTTGGCCAGCCTTCTTTCCTGTGTCCCGCTCTACGGAAATCACGCAGAATGCTCCTTCATTAAGTTTACTTTTCTCTGCTCCAGAATGTCTTGTTGTCTTTCTTTAATCATCTTTTGGCCACAGGTCAAAGCCTTACCCAATCCTCTGGGGACCTGCTTCAGTCGGAACGAAAGAAACAGGCCAAGGTGTTAGGCTATTTAGAATGTTAGTACACAGCCTGCCCCCAGTGAGTGAAGTGAGTGAACACCAATGCCGTATGTTTTATTGTTCCTTAAGGGAATTGTTGCCTCTCTCCAGTTCAGGGAACAGTACCTTTGTACTTGGGAACAGTGCCTCACAAACTGAAAAGATATTCCCTCCTTGCAACATAGTTCCTTCATACACTAACTTTCTAGTTTGAGAACATTGCCCAGTGATTTGGGGAAGGATCATGATCTTCAAATTTTTTTTTGTATAAAATGGGATGTTGATAGTTAGGAAATGATTTCAATGTCCACCTTTTGTTGTCTGGAAAGACACTTCCCTCTGATTAGTCTACTGACTAATTGTACTGACTTGGGATGGCTTAGAAACCCTTGAGTCCTTCGACATTCTGCATGGGGCTGGGTGCCCCCTGGTGGTGATCTGAAGCCATGCAGATGTTTCTAAGATGGTCATCACAGAGGTACCTAATTCTATGCTCCAGGCTAGACAGTTTTTGTAGGTTAGCTCATCCATCCTCATAGCAATCCAATAACAAGTGAGGTAGCTACTGTTTGCTGAGTAACTCATCCCAAAGAGCATAGATAGTGAGTGGCAGAAGAGGGGCTTGAATCCAGGCAGGTTAGACTGGCCTCTGTGCCTCTGACTCCTGTGTTATGGGGAGAGATGCTATGGTCTGTATATAAAGATGAATTTAGAGGCAGTACCTTTGGAATGATCTCACAAAAATGTTGGTAGAGATTCTCCTAAGAAAAAGAACAACTGAATTAGACAAAATTATTTAAAATGTGCATTACTTAAAGTATCCAGAAAGTGTACAAGCAGCATTTCTCAACCTGTGAGTCACCTTTTTGGGGGTTGCATATTAGATATTAATATCATGATTCATAACAGTAGCAAAAATACAGTTATAAAGTAGCAACAAAAATAATATTATGGTTGGGGATCACCACAACATGGGGAACTATATTAAAGGGTTGCAGCATTAGGAAGTTGAGAACCACTGCTATGTGCCATATAGCAAAGGTGGAGCATTCATTCTAGAAAATATATAACATCTTAGTGAGAACGTAAGAGTCTGTGGCATTTGGGGCGTGCTATGCTGTATAACACTGATGAGGTGTGGCCTCTCCCAAGTCTGAAGCTATGGTTTCTCCCCTGGAAAAGCAGAGTGCATTTCTCACCAAATCCAGAGCCTCAGTCTGCAGAAATCCTAGTCTATATAGGGAGGTCAGGGGCTTTCTAAACAGCCACGGACAATAGTAAAAGCTTATGAGCTCTACCCTGAGGGAATCAGAAACATTGTTAAGTTTTCCTCACTAGGAGCAGCCAGTGTGAGATAAGAGACAGGTTGAAAATGTTCCTCATAGATTCACCCACAGATTCAGCAACAGAGACTGGAAACTCCATGGCACAAAGGGCGTAACCACCACCTCTTATCAAGAGCTGCCTGAATAACCAACTGAGACAAGAATAATACTAGAAAGCCAGACTTAGAAGTAAAGTCAGTCATCCCTCACAGCTTGGAAAACCATGTGCATGTCCAAAGTTGCACCCTCATAGGGGGAATCAGAGGGATCCACCAAATAACGGTTTCTTGGTTGCATGTGGAAGAAAAGTAGTAAGGTTCTTTGGATTGTGATAACAGCCTCCATATCATGTGGCCTCAAGGCTCTCTGGATTGTCATAACAGCCTCCATATCATGTGGCCAAGCGTTATTGAACATGCAGTATTGGACTAGTTAGTTTCATTTGGCTAAAAGGCAAAATGAAGGAGAAAAAATCCAAGCAACGATGTTAAAGGCTTCACGCTGAAGAGATGATAGCCGGCAGAATTGCTTCAGCCTAGCTGCTAGGCAGACCAACAGCCAAGCAAACAACCATTCCTGGGAGACCAAGGCCCAGAGCTGCTACAGTGGATTATCAAATGTGTCCACTTTCCAAAAAATGACTGTGAGACGTTCAAAGAAGCAAAGAAATGTGACCTACGCATAGGAAAGAAAATGAGAAGCAGGCACCCCAAACCTGCTTGGGGGAGGGCCTAGATGCTGCACTTAACAGACAAAAATTTCTAAGTAGCGGCTTTGATGTTCAAAGCCTGAAGGGTAACTTGCTCACAGAAAAGGTGAAGGCGCGACAATCCCGCCAAGTACATAATGTCAGTAAAAAGACAAATTATTTTTCAAAGAAACAAGGAGAAGATCGGTAGCTGAAAACGGTAACAACTTAAATGAATACTTCCAGAGAGAGGCCCCATAGCAGATATGAACTAGTAGAAGAAAGAATTCATGAACTGATAGACTGATTGAGAGAGATTAATTAGGCAGTGAGATAAACAACAACAACAACAACAAAAACTAGAACCCAGTAGTATGTGGGATCGTTCAACACACCAACATCCATGAAATGAGAACAACAGACAGAAGGCCTGGAGAGAAAGGGACAGGAGACACTGGAAACAATAACGGATAAAATGCCCCAAATTTGATGCAAAGCATTGATCTGCACATCCAGATCAGTGACCACCAAGACATGTAAACACACAAAGACTCATCCTGTTCAAATGTCGAAGAAATGAGAGAACCCTGAAAAGAGGGTTCTCTGAACACTAAAAGTCAAGTTCTCATAGGAAACGGGGGAGGCTAGAAAGCAGGAGGAAATCACATTTAAAGTACCACAGAGGCAAAATCACCAAGAATACAAAATGGTACAGTTATTTTGGAACACCACCTGGCACATACTCAAAAACATAAACACAATATTGCTCCATCACCTGGTAAGTCCACTCTTAGAAAAACTAAAATTGAAACGTACACAAAAACACACGCATACCGATGTCCACAGCAGGATTGTTTATGTAGCTGAAGAAGCAGAAACACTGCAAATGTCCATCGGCAGATGAATAAATAAACCACATACACACGGAATAGTATTTGGCAATAAAAAGGAATGAAGCAGTCATATTTGGATTGCCAGTGGGGATGTGTTCTGAGAACTGCATTGCTGGGTGATCTCATCACTATATAAACATCACAGAGTGCACTTAGCAAAACCTCCATGGTACAGGCGACACTGTTGTTGTGGACTCTTTATGTAATCAAGAGATTCAGCAGCCGTGAGATGGATAAGGCTTGTGCTGGTGTAGCAGGGCATATTATTTTACACCAAACATTTCAAAAATGCACAGGAAAACACTCTAGAACAAAGACAAAAGCATAGCACAGGAAGTTCATAAACAGGAGCGTGGGCACTTCTCCCTACCACATATTATCGTATGGTGGTTAATTGCATGTGCTGTACTTACATACGATTGGTAGCACAGTAGCTCTATGTACAGCAGGATTATCACAAACACACCAGCAACATGTTGTACCGCTACAGCGACACCATAGTTGGTAGAGGTCTTTCAATCCCATCGTGATCATCTGGGACCACTGATTTACACGTGGTGTTTTGACTGAAACGTCCTTATACACGGTTCAGCTTCGCTGAAGAGACGGGATAATACAACATGGATGAAAAAAACTAAAAACAAACAAAAGCAATTACTCTGGCTGGTGAGATAGTTCAACGGGAACTGTTGCCAAGCCTGAAGACCTGAGTTTGATCCACAAAATCCCCTTGGTAGAAGGAAAGAACCAACTCTGACACACTGTCCTTTTACCCTGACAGTGCTCTGTGGCATGTGTGCCCCCCCCCCCGCCCCGCCACACACACACCAAAATAAGTGTTGTTGTTTTAAAGTATGCTAAGTGAAAGAAAGAATCCATTCACAAGAAGTCACAAAGTGCTCAAATCTATTTCAGAAAATGTCTAGAATAACTAACTCTATAGAGACAGAAAGTAGATTAATGGTTGCCTAGGGATGGAGTGGTAGGATGGGGTAATGGTTTGCTGAAGGGCATGAGGTTTGTTAGAAGAAGGGAGATAAAAATGCCTTAGAGTTATGTTGTGGCGAGTGAGTTGTACCGTGCTTGAATCCTATCTCCATGAAGCTGAATTTTTAGGATGAATTAGACAGGCTCTTGGCCCTTGGGAAGTTTCCAAGAACAGTGTGCCTTCAGCAGTCTTTGTGAATTAGACCAGAAATCAAGGCAGAAGCCAGCATGATTTCTCTGGGGGAAGTATTAAGCATTAGGAATTCCAAGCTCCTGATAAACTCTCAGAGCACAGTCCTCTCTTAATTGAGAGTGCATTGTACTTTAAATTGAAAAACATCCTTAGGGTCTGCATTGAGACCAGTTCGAAGAAAGAGGCATTGGGGTAAATGGGGGACTGTTCAGTTTGTGGTGAAAGTGAGAAGGGCAGAAGAGAAGCCGTGGCCAGAGGGAGGCTGGGCCTGCTAGATCCTGACAGATTGGCATAAAATGAAGATAACTTCATGAGACCAAAGATAAACGGGTAGTTCAACTAACGGATTGAAAGCTTCTTTGAAGGTGAGGAATTGCTGGTAAAGAAGGGTTTAAAAATGAGAACTGCACTGGGCAGCGGTGGCACACACCTTTAATCCCAGCACTTGGAAGGCAGGGCCAGGCGGATCTCTGTGAGTTCAAGGCCAGCTTGGTCTACAGAGCAAGATTCAGGATAGGTACCAAAACTGCATAGAAAAACCCTGTCTTGGAAAAAAAAAAAAAAATGAGAACTGCAAAACCATGGTTTGGAAAGGCACACGAATCTGTGAGGAAGGTGACACCTGACACCTGGGTATGTTTGTGAGTACATGACCTGGGGTAGGAGTAAGGAGGTCAGTGAGTTCATACTGCCCAGGTATTGGGTAAGCAGCTGGCTTGCTTCAAAGCTAATGGGCTGTGTGCTTGCGGGAGACAAAGATCATGCAGCAGGTCCTAAATTCTTCACTCAAACAGGGGAAGTGACCAGTAACAGGGAGAGAGGGGTGACATAAACCAGCCCTGGCTTGAAAGAAGTTGTGTTTATAATGGCTATATGGTGCTGTTTCAATTTGGTTTTAACAGGAATAATTGTCTGGAAGTAGCAGTGGGGAATGAAGAAGACACCTATCCCACCATCTAACCTTGAACTATGGGAGAACAGGGCAGTGTCGAAACACTTGGACTGCCGTTACAAAATACCATAAACCAGGTGCCTTATAAACAACAGAAATGTCATCCTCAAAGTTCTAGAGGTTGGGAAATGGCAGCTCATGGTGCTGGTAGACTTTGGTGTCAGCTGAAGGTCCACTCCTCAGAGATGATGCCTTCCCTCTGTGGCTATGCTCATCGAAAGGGCAATCTCCTTCTGCTTTCTTCCTGTCGGTGTCTCAGTCCCATTCACAAGGACTCTGCTCTTCTGATTTAAGTGGCCCCTTCCTTTCGATACTGCCATCATCGAGGCTAGGGTTTCAACACAGGAATGGCAGGCCACAGACATTGAGGTCATAGCAGATGACACAGTTATCTTGAGTGTCACCAAAGGAATGAAGTACAGCAGATGCTCAAAGAATGTCTGGGAACGTAGGTGAGTTTCTTAATCACTTAGTAGGTTCTTGGTGACAAAGTGGTAGGGGTTGGAGGGAGGCAAAGATAAGGACTATTTAGAAGGGGGGATATTTTATAGATATGTTGTATGTGTGTGTTTATGTATGCATGTGTTGGTGTGGTGTATACATGTGAGCATGCACATGGGTGCTTGTTCTGTGTGAAGACTAGAGGTCAACATTAGGTGACTTGCTCTCAGTTTCTACCTTACCTTTTGAGACAAGGTTTTCATCAACCTAGAACTCATAGATTGAACTAAATTAGCTGGCCAATGAGCTCTAGGGATCCACTGGCTTCTGTCCCCTGCAGCTGGGGTTATGAACATGTGTTGCTGCTTTTACATGTGTGCCAAACGCAGCTCCTCGTGCTATACAAGCAGGCGCTTTACCAAAGGAGCCATCTCCTCAGTCCTTAGCATATACCTTCTCAATAGCACCAGAATAGCTGCTTGTCTGGTGCACAACTTAGTACAAGAAACTTGGTTGAGGCTATACGTTTATATGCATATAAAACAATCTCCCCATCCTTTAATAAAACAACTGCAGAGAATCCCAGTGGTATCTGATCTGGTTTTATTTTTAGCTCTTTTTAAATGGCTTCCTTTGTTCTTTTAGATATCTCGGGTCCTCCTTGGCGGTTTGTGGCTTTGATTCTGTTCAGCTCAGCTGGAAAATAAACATTAGGAAATGCGTTTGGGCTTCTCTGTGTGCCCAGCAGCAACCCAAAAAGAAGCTGTATTTCATTAGCGCACCAGGATGTGGGAAGAAGTGAGAAATCTCTGCGAATGAAAACGCAAATGACTAGGAGAGATGTCAGGCGAGCTTCCTAAATTCAATGCTGATTTTTTTCCCCAGACCTCATAGGAAATCAAGCTGCTGGACTAGATAAGGCAGGTAGGTTGTTTAGGAGAGTATTCAGATTACGGCAGCAGGAGAGGAATCTTCTTCCTCAGGTGGGAAAGGGTTTTGTTTGGTGCAAAATAGTATGTGGATCAAAGGAAGCACTGTGGCTCCCGAAGAAGATGAGAACAGGAGGCAGCCATAGGAAAAAGAAAATGTGCAGAAGCTGTGATTGTCCACCTGGTCAGGCCAACCATCAGTGGAGTCAGGACCAGGTCCAGCCATCTGCTGATCTGAAAACAAGGCTATAGGCCATGTGTGATAGCCCAGTTTAGCTTTTATGTGTGTTTGTACATGTTTGTGGGTGTTCACATAGGGGATACATGTATACATGTATACATGTGTGCAAGTCCATGAGAGGCCAGAACTTGACATCCAGTAGCATCTTCAATTTCTTCAATCACTTTCTACTTTATTTGTGTAAAGGATGTGTGTGTGTGTGTGTGTGTGTGTGTGTGTGTGTGTGTGTGTGTGTATGTGTTGTGTGGTGTGTGTATATGTCTGTGTATGTGTATATGTGTTGTGTGATGTGTGTGTGTATGTGTGTGTGTGTATGTGTATGTGTGTATGTGTGTGTGTGTGTGTGTGTGTGTGTGTGTGTGTGTGTGTGTGTGTGTGTTTGGTAAATGAGAATGATGGTATGGCACCCATGTGAAGAGCAGAGCACGACTTTGGGTGTCCTCTTCCATCACACCCCGCCTTATCATTTTGAGACAGGCTCCCTTGCTAAACCAGAAGTTCACCTTTTCAGGTAGGCTGGCTAGTCAGCAAGCTCTTGGGATCTACCTGTCTCCAGGCCCCAAAGCTGGGGCTATAGGCACATGTGGTCTGGGTCCTGAGTATTTGGGCCAGGCCTCATGCTTGAAAAGCAAGTATTCTTTCCTACTGACCCAGCTCCTCAATGCCTCTTCATCATATATTTTGACACAAAGTCACCCACTGAAGCCATAGTTGACCAATTTGACTAGACTAGCTGCCCGTGAGCCCCGAGGACCCTCTTCTCTCTGCTTCCTTAGCACGGGGACTGCATATGTACACTGCCCTGCCTAGATTTTCATATGGGTTCTGAGGATGAAACTCCAGTCCTTGTCCTTGTGAAGCAAGCACTTTGCCAACTGAGCCATCTCTCCAGCCCTGGGTCCAGCTTCTGAAGAGCTTGGAAAAAATATTTGCTAAACTCAGAGGGACCCAGTGCATCCTAAGAAACACCTTTAGGGTCATTCACTGGAGCCTTATTTAAAGGTATTACATTGGTAATTTCAAGAAGATAATATGTCTATTCTAGCAAGAAGGCAAGCTGCTTTCTTTCCAATTCAGTTATGATAAAAAAAAAAAACACAATGAAGCAGTGGACTGGATGACATTCATTGCTCTGGCAAACAATTATTTTCTCTCTCTGAATTATAACATTGTGGCCCTTTAAAACTGAAATTGCCACTGATCATTCTTCAGTAAAGAAGCAGCTTCATCAACACACTTATGTCATAGCAATGATCACACTGTCTTTCATGAGATGATTCTATTGGCCAGTCCGATACCATGCATACATACATCATCCCCACTTTCCCCATAACCCTGTGTGGCAGTTATAGACCCTCAATTTATAGATGAAGTGCTTGCAACATAAAGCTTCTGCTACTTAGCCAAGACTCCTTTATTAGTGATCAATATCACAAAGAAAAGCTTTGCTTAACTCACTCTGTGTCATTGACAAAACATAGGTAACAAGGATTCCTAACAAGGATTTTGAATCCCAGCAAAATGGTTAACTAATTTTGGGTCACTGTGATCAAACATGAGTAGCATTCCATTAAAAATAGCAAGTATAAATTCATACCCATTTTATTTTTCTTGAATGTTGAAGATCTTTATTAAAATTGAGATGTAATTTTATTTATTTGTGTGTGTGTGTGTATGTGTGTGTGTGTGTGTGTGTGTGTGTGTATTGTGTATAAGTATGTAACATGTGTGTAGGGTGTATGCACGTGAGTGTACAGGTCCATATGACCTTGTGGGTTTATGTGGAGAATGAAGGAAGACTCTGGATTGCTGTGGGATGGTCTGTATGTCAAATTACTCTGATTGGTCAATAATTAAATCACTGATTGGCCAGTGGCTAGGCAGGAAGTATAGGCGGGACAAGGAAGAGAATAAAGCTGGGAAGTGGAAGGCTGAGTCAGAGAGACACTGCCAGCCGCCACAATGACAAACAGCATGTGAAGATGCCGGTAAGCCACGAGCCACGTGGCAAGGTATAGATTTATAGAAATGGATTAATTCAAGCTGTAAGAACAGTTAGCAAGAAGCCTGCCACGGCCATACAGTTTGTAACCAATATAAGTCTCTGTGTTTACTTGATCGGGTCTGAGCGGCTGTGGGACTGGCAGGTGAGAGAGATTTGCCCTGACCGTGGGCCAGGCAGGAAAACTCTAGCAACACTGGATGTCCTCCTCTATTGATCTCTGCCTTATTCTCTTGAGACCCTGAACCCAAAGCTTGTCAGTTGGCAAGGCTGGCTGAGCAGCAAGCTCCCAGGATCCACCTGTCTCTATCCTCCAACACTGAGGTTACAGGCATGTGTGGCTGTGCCCAGGCCTTCTGTAGATGCAGGGGACTGACCTCAGATCTCCCATCCTCATCCTTGCACACTAAGTTCTTTTACCCACTGAGCCATTTTCCCAGGCACAAAGGAAGCTGCTTTAACTGTGGGAACCCATCCTTTGATTCATTCTCTTCCTGTTTCCCACTGTTTCTCTGAGCAATTTCACTTGCATTAAAGTTGGCTGTGATGACCAATGATATCCTGGTGACCTTAGAATTGTTAATTATACTTCAATCTCTCTTTGGAATTTAAAAATCATAGATACCCAGTTTTGCCCGAAAGATATATTCTCCCGGGGGTCCTAAAGGAAATCTAAGCTACAGATATCCTGAACTCATTTCATTGCCTTTTGTCCCAAACAAACTTCTACTCTGCCTTTATCTTCCTAGGTGGCAAGAGCAGGGCCTGGAAATCTTCATAGACTTTCCCTCTGCTCCTCTTGATGTATTCTATTGGTCACCAAGTCCTGCAAAGGAGAGTCCCCAGCGTCTCCTGATGGCCACTCTCAGCAACCTAAGGAAAGTCATCAGAAATAAAAGTATCTGAGCCCCATGCTGGTTCGCTTGAATTAAAATCCCTGGGTACAGGACCCCGGGATTTATATTTTAATAAGTACTCCAGATGATTCTAGGACATGCTCTAAATTCATCTTTCTTTTCACTTCTCCATATATACCATCCCAGGATCTGCTGTTAAGACATACATTCAGGACTGTTCCCAAATTTGGTGGTTTGAAAGAAAATGGCCTCCAAAAGGAGTGGCATTATTAGGAGGTGTGGCCTTGTTGGAGTAGGTGTGGCCTTGTTGGAGGAAGTATGTCACTCTGGGGGTGGGCTTTGAGGTCTCCTATGCTCAAGCTACTCCCAGTGTGGGCCACACAGTTGCTTCTGCTGTCTGTGGATCAAGATGTAGAGCTCTCAGCTTCTTTTCTAGCATCATGTCTACCTGCACGCCACCATGAAGATAACGAACTAAACCTCTGAAACTGTAAGCCAGCCTGCATTAAATACTTTCCTTTATAAGAGTTGCATGGTCATGGTGTCTCTTTACAGCAATAGAAACCTAACTAAGACACCAAGAAATATAATATGGTTAAGACATATAATCTTAGGTGACTACTGGGACATTTCAAAAGTAATGAGAAACAACTGAAATGGTTGCTGGTAGGTGAAGGCTGGAGGGGGTCTCAACAGCAGTGACAGAGACCTGATGGAGACCTCGACGCACTTTTTCCAGTTTTGGCCACCATCAGTGAAAGAATTTAGAGATGACACAAAGCAAGCCAGAAGAAGTTTATTTCAGAGTGAAAACAGACACCAGGAGAAAGCATGGACTTCTCAAGAAACTTTGGCAACCTAGAACTTTGGATAGCATTAGACAATCCAATTGATTATTCATGAATTGAGGTGTTGAACCCCTAGTCAGTACATGGAGTGTAGAACTCAGACACAGTCCTGCAAAACAAGGGCTCAAGAGAGGCAAGGACCTAAAAGAAGAAAACATGAGAGCCCCGGCCTGGGATAGGCATGACTAAGTGTTCAGTCAGGTGGAAGGAGCAGGACAAGCCATGCTTCCTGTAGAGGCACATTTTCGTTGCCCATGAACTGGATCACACCATGAGAACAGTTGCTTTCCCTCATCAGCTGTAAATCCCTGGATGGCATATTTTGCATCTTACGCTTTCCCACTTCCTCCAAGGCCAAGGTTTGCACATCGGAAGCCCAACTTAGTTTGTGATGCTGCTGTTGGAAATGAACTGAGTTGGAGGCAGTGTGTTCTGATGTGTCTATCCATTGATATGTCTTCCCCCACCCTTTAATTCCCACCTGCCAGGGCTCAGGAAGCAAGGCTGTATTCTTCTCTTCCCTAATTCATTCACAAGCTCAGTCTGAGAGAGAATATGAAAATACTCACTTACTTATTAAGTTTGAACTGTGAGGCTCTAGCAATGTGTGTGAGGGGAGCCAAAGCGGTTTTAAAGGATGCTTAGGATTTGTCTTTGTGTCTCATTTTCTAGGGTCCTCTCTTGCTGAGACTGTCATGGCAGTGTCACAGCCACAGCAGAAGTGAAGATAAGCAGATGGTGTCCACGTGAGTGCACAGGAAAAGGACAGGAGAGATAGGCTGGGACATGACCAAAGTGACAGGAAAATAAGTGGAAGGGTTCGAGGTGACAATAATCTTCACTCACTGCTTCACATAGAGACATCTGAACATCTGTGTGAGTTAAAGGTTCAGCTAGCCAAAGGAAAGAGCCCCCAGGGGTCAAAGCCAGAGAACTTTGCGCAGCCAAAAATGTCAAGCAGCATATTTCAGAAAATAAAATAAAACCCTTGGCTCTATACGGATGGAAATAAATGATGGAAGAAGCAAGTCCATGAAGGAGAATAACCAACTGCCTGGAGAAGAATTCCAAGTAATTTTATGTTCCTACTCCGTGTTCAAGGATGCAGAGTGTGACTTCCTATTCCTTAACTGTGGGCTGAGCCCTGTGATGTCCTTCCTCAGGGCTTACTGTGGAAAGGGGGAGAAGATGACTTAGAGAGAAGTCATCTGATAAACACTTCCTCGGCTAGGGGTGAAGGTCAACAGCATCCGTGATGAGTCATGGTGGAAGAATGTACCCTTGAAAACGCAGAATGCAAATATCACTGGAACTTTCTAGTCTTCACCGAAAACCCAAAACCACTGGCTGGTTGTGAGAAAAATGTCAGACAAATCCAAATGAATGCACCTTAAACAACACAGCCAACCAGCACTCTTCAAAACAGACGCACAGACTCTCTCTCTCTCTCTCTCTCTCTCTCTCTCTCTCTCTCTCTCTCTCTCTCTCTCCCTCTCCCATCACCACCAGCAACAAAACTGAAAAACTGTTACGGCCGAGAAGAGTCATGATATGATAACTAAATGTAACATGGAATCCTGTATGGGACCCTGGAACACACAAAGGGAATCATTTAAATATAACGAAATGTGAACAAGGTCTAATATTTATTTTGGTACATTAACCATGACTAATACATCCTGAGGTCTAAGATATCAGTAAGAGAGCAAACTGGGCATAGGGGTATGTGGGAACTCTGTATTACCATCACAACTTTTCTATAAATCTAAAATAAAAAGGATATAAAAATGAAATTTAAAAACAAAGGTGAATTGCAAAATGGAAAACAAAACCCTCATAATTTGCTACCATTAGAAGGCAAAGGGGTCTTTTTAAAACATCGTGTGTGTGTGTGTGTGTGTGTGTGTGGTATGTTTGTGTATATGTATTACTATGGTCCGTTTTAATGTCCACTTGTCACAAATTAGAAGTGTCCTGATCACCCTGTTTGATGTGAGCCAACTCACCCGGAAGTGAGTGTGGGCAGAAGGAAGAGTAACCTGCCTTTTCCTCCCATGGTTTTCCCTCTTGCTCTGGAGTTAATCTGCCCTCTTGCTTGCTGCTACTGATCTCTTTGCTGAAAGAACCAGAATTCCCAAGCTTCCTTTCCAGACTAGGGACCAACAGGCTTCCAGAAACTTCCTGGCTTCTGGCACCATGTTGGGACAGCTAAGAACCTCCCCCCCCCCAGCCTTAGGAACTGAGCAGCGACCAGGTTCCCAGCTCTCGATTCTGTTGTTACATATATATTTCATCCCATTGGTTTCATACCTCTAGAAAACCCTGACTAATACATGCATATTTGTGCATGTTCATGTGTGTGAGTATGGACATATGCATGCCAATGTGGCGGTCGGGGACAGCCTGGTGGAGTGTTGGTCCTTAGCTTCCACTTCATGTGAGAAAGAGTCTGTTGTTGTTTGTGGTTGAGATTGCCAGGATAGTGACCCCCAAACTTGCTGGATTCTCTTATCCATCTCTCTTTAGAAGAACTGATACTAGAGACATAAGTTCTGCATCCAGCCTTGCAAAGCTTCTCTGGCTCTGAATTCAGAGTCTCTTGCTTGCAGGACTAGTACTGGGTCATGTCCCCAGGCTGCTATACAAGCCTTTAACCTTCTGTCCCATGAGTCTGTTGGGCTTGCAATCAGCTTTAGTGGCGCTATAGTGGAAACAGGTGGTGTGTCTGGAAACAAATATGTGGTGTCACCAGGGCTCAGTGGATTCCGGACGCATTTCCAGTCACTTCAACTTTGTTCCCCTAGGTCAGTAAGCACATAGGTCATTTTTAAAGGCATGTCTAGAGCCTGACTCTGGGCTGCATCATCCCATCTATTTACAGAGTCCAGAAAAGTGCAGGAGGGAGGCAGACTATCTTTGAGTATGGCTTAAGTGCCCGCATGCCGACTTAACCTTGCCGATTTAACCTTCTCATTCCATTTCTTCATCCATAAAGTGAAGATAATGATGCTCTCTGGAGTAGTGCAAGGTTGAGGTTAAATTATACAAGATACGTGAAAGCTTTCTGTGACCTAGAAAGGACTTTGAGATCTATTTTGGAATGTCTTGAGGGAAATGAGGACCTCCTTCAGTTTTTCACCTTTTAAGCAGCCCTGTGACTTGTTCACTCGGTTCAGTCTGTCAGACATCTGTCAGGTGTCATTGATATGCTAGGTGCATTAAGACGTGCCTCAGACTGTTAATGTCAGCCCTGGAAATGTAAGAAGACAAACTTGGTCTTTATAGATTCTCGGGGCAAGAACAGTAAGTGGCTAGATGGGTAAACTGCCTGGGCAGGGAACAATAACCCATGCCAGGCATAACTTAGCAACAGTGTCTGTGGTTACTGGGGATTGAAAACCCCAATCAAAATGGCCTGAAGAAGGTGTTCCCTCGGCCAATGGGCAGATCTCAATGTGGGCAGTCTTCAAGATTTAATAAGTCATTGTCTTAATCATAGCTTCAAGGACCCAACTCAAAAGCATTTTGTTATCTACACTGATGTCTTGCTTTACCTCTAACTTCCTTAGTATTGGGAGGGCTGCCAGCAGCAAGCAGGGCTTCCTTAGACCCAGTGGATATGGTGGGATGGGTGTCTATAAAACTCACGCCACAACCCTTGACCTTAACCATCTGAGTTAACTACCCTCTAGTCCAAGTCTTCTGTCTGTCCCTAACCCTTGATTGCTTCCATCTGAACTATTTATCATTTATTTTATTTATTATCAGTTTTATCTTTTCTTGTTCCTAATCATCTCCCCTTCTAGACTGTAACATTCCATGAGGTCTGTGTTTCATCTGGTCATCGCTGGTCCCTAAACTCCCTCATAAAGAGACCACGTGTCTCCACAGTCCACAAGAGAGCGCTTGCCTCTGCCTCGAGGGCTCATGCTTCTCTGTTCTCCTTCATGTGCCTACACTGCTTCTTTCTTGGGTTCTCACTGCTGACTGGAGGTTCTGCCCATCAGAAATATTCCAGCATAAGAAAATGCCAGCTGTCCTTTGGGGAAAGTCTAACCAAAGCCAGCATGAGTTGATATTGTCTGGATATCAAAACCGGGACCTGTGACTGGAGGAGCCTGGGTAGAAGTGGGAAGAGAAGCTTGCTGGAAAGACTGTTTATGAACAGAGAGGTAAAACAGAAGTGGTAGCAAGGTGGGGAGTGAAGTAGGCAGGAAGAAAGAAAACAACAAGATGGCGCGTGGTAATCGTCAGTCCAGCACTGAGTCTATTGGTGAAATTATTCAGGCCACTCCACGTAGTTAAAAGGGAGGTTTATTTTGTGGGGTAACTCACAAACGAAGGGATAGGCTACAGGGTCTGGGGAAGACGTAGCACATTCCGGTGGCGGTGTTCTCTGGAGAACTCTGTTCGGTCTACCTCTAGCGTCCAGGGTCCGGGAACCAAGGGAAGGGGGCGCATCCAGATCTGTCTTCAGGGGCCTCTCTTGGCCCCACCTTGTAGGCATGACGGTTACCGAAGCCTCAATGGGGGTTGGAACTTCCAGATCAAAGCTGGAATGGCTACCCACTACAGAGTCTGAACGGGAAGTGTGCCCTGCAGAACACTTACTGTCTACATTCTTGAACACCTTTGCCTGTTGTGTCTCCAAGAATCCTGAGAAACATTAGTAATAGTTTTTCATACTTAAGAGCATTGTATAACTTACCGAACATGGTCTTCAATGTCTCTTTGTTGTTTGATTGCCACAGAGTTTCCAAAGGTTGGTTAACCTGCAATCAAACAAAGCAAGCCTCTGAGTGCCTTTCTCAACACCACCCAGGTAGCAGCAGGGAAAGCAGAATGGAGACATTCTTCTTCAAGTCTTGAGTTAATTCTGCCTCAGGGCAGCTGGGAAATGAGATAGTGTCTTGAGATACTAATACGTTTATAATCTCTCTGGGCTAGATTTTCTGTTTAGACTTATGTTGTGAACTCCTGTATACATATGACATTATCAATAATGCAAACCTTAAAAAAAATATAAAAGACCAAAGTTGAGTCTTTTGGTCAGCTCCTGTAGAGTACATCAAGAAGAGGTTGGGCCCAAGGTAGTCAGGTGCTCAAAGGCCTGGGCTTAAGTGCTCTAAGAATTAACTTTTAATAGGAAGAGGAACATTTGGGAATAAAAAAATAAAGAAAATCACAAGCATGTTCAAGCAGCTGAAAAAAAAAATAAAGAAAAGGCACAATGGAATGACTTGTTCCCTGGGGTTTTATATTCTCCTGCCAGATCCTTTAATTATATTTCTATTCTTTTTACCCAAATTTAATTTTGCCCCAGACTTAAATAAAGAACAGATGATGCCTCATAGAACACTTGGTAAAATGGCCTTTCATTAGTTAGTAAGCCTGAGCACAGGGCCTGACTGGTTTTTCAACTCACTGTGTGATCCTGGGTCATTAACCTCCTAGGAGACGCTGCTTCTCAGCTGTAACACAGGATTGAGGACATGTGCCATGCAGTGGCCTCCAGAAAAACTGAGGAGGAGCCAGGGTGACAGGCACTCAAGGAATTTTCAAAGAGAGTTATCTTAGGATGGGAGACACTATCATTATTGCACCTCCCAGAATCCCCTGGGCTATGGTTATTATAATTCAAGGATCTCAAATTCCCTGGCATTAAATGGCAAAGGACCCTAACTGCATGTATGGCTGGAAAGGGACCTTAGCTCTCCAGAGTCCCATGTTCTTTCTGGTCCTCTGTTTGGTTTGGTTTGACACAGCTTTCATCTTGGAAGGTATTATCAGTTTGCTCTGATGCGTCATGAAAGAGCATTCTTGGAGAATGTAACTAATTCTCCGTATCCATGCAAGGGAGACAGAATCACCTCAAAGAACAGTTCATCTTAAAGAGTATGAATCTTTCTAATTCAGCACTGAGATAATATAAAAAGGTATTAAGGTTATTATAGTCTTAATTTTGCTTTATTCAGGCTGAACCTGGAAAAAGAGAGAGGTGTTCCTCATAGGTAGGGGTGGGTGTATAGATTACCTGGAATTAAGCCTGCCTCAAGGTATTTCCCATTATTTGCTGTCATTATTGAAGACTCCAGTACATGTGAACAGCCCGATTCTTGTCTTTTCAGAATTTTCCATGCATTCATTTCAATGAATGCTCCCATTGGTACGCTGACCATTAAGTCTTCATTCACATTTTTCAAGTCATTCACTGACTCATTTTAGAAACAAGTTCCAAGTGATGCCGCCATGCCAAGATCTTCTTGAAGATCAGGAGTACATAGATTTAAGAAACTTCTTTACCTTGTGGTTTATTATGGAAACAGATGAGTAAAAACACAGTGTGATTCATGCCCAGCATAATGGAATATACTAGGGGAATGTGATGGAGGAGCAGGCTCTAATCCTAGGGCAGTCAGAACAACTTTAGAAAGGCGACCCTTGAAACTGGGCTTGAAGGCTGAGTGGGGATTTTCAGTGTAAATGGACAAAGGTGAGGTTGGGGGCAGGAAAAGCATCCTGGGAAAAGAATCCAATGTGTGCAAAGGCTGGGAAGGGAGAGAAAGCATTGGCGTCTTGGAACACCAAGCAGCTTAGAAGCGGGAAGAGAGATGAGTCCTAACGGGCAATGGCAGATCCTGTCTTGAGTACATCTTGAAGGAGAAGTGGAACACTGGGGAGAACTGAATTAGATTCTCACATTAGAAAGAAGACGACTTTGGCGGAAAGGTAGAGAATGGACTCGTGCTGTGAGGCTGAGGGAGTGGAGTGGGCAGCAGGCAGACCTGTGGGAGGTTTCATAACATGCCAACGAGTAGTGGAGCAAGACTTTAGCCAAGGCAGTATCTGTGGAGATGGTGAGAATCTGGGGAGACATTTCAGCAGAGACTCGGGGACCACGGAGTGCAGAGCATAGACACAACAGAGGGAGACAACCTGAGTAGCTTCCAGGTCTCTGACCTGGGTGAATACACCGATGTTTACAGTGCTGGTTTGCAAGGGAAATGTAGCAGGAGAATCCAGTTCCAGAGAAAAGACGATTAATTTATCTTTGAAAATATTGACTTTGCTGTAGGTGTGGTAGGACACCTGTGTAGGAATAGCTAGTAGATAAACAGGTTGTGGGATTTGGAAATCAGGGCCTGGCTAGGGCTTCAGACTCTTACTATAGATGTCAATGAGATCACCAAGGGATAGTGGGTAGGGAGGGGAAGGAGGATCACGGGAAACAGGAGTCAAGGGCTCTTCGAACAGGAGGAAGCAGTAAGAAGTCTCAGAACGAGAGGTCAGAAATGCACGTGGGAAGTGAAGGTAGTCACGTCAGGAAGAGCAGGGCCGAGGCGTGCACCACCCTGCCCAGACATTATGTAGGTTTTAGAGGAGAAGTATAAAGAAAGCCCCAACTGGGGCGGTGGTGAGACTCAGTGGTTCAGTAAGGGCCAAGCAACGGATGTGTTGAAGGGAGCATCTAGACAGGACCAGGGAGAGCTGCCTGCTGCTAACATGACATAAAGTGAATGAAATAGGTGACCAACCCACCCCCATTGCTCTGTCCTAATTCCTAGCCAAGGACAATTTCACAGTTGTCAGAGCACCTCGATGGGGGAAAAAAAAAGAGGTGGAAATAGAACTTAGCACACATTGATCATCAGGTCCTATGCTGGACACTTTATGTAAATAACTACACCACAGCCCTTGGAGCTGGATGCATAACCTTCTCTCCCATGGACAGGAAGAAATCAAGCCTCGGCATGCTAAGCTACCTGCCTCTCTTGTTTTCTCTCCAGGGGTCCCCACGGTACCATCGCCTCAGCAAAGCCGTTTTTTTGCTCTCAGGGTCTCAAGCCCTTCATGCTAAGTAAAAACAAGACTGGCTGGATGGATGGCAGGGATGTTATCTCCCAGAGAGACTTCCACGGGAATGCAGCTACGCTAGCCTGCAGCAGGGAGGTGCCACACTCTGTAAGAGATACCATCTTCCAGAGGAGCAGGGGAGAGCTAGGGTGGTGCAGGGAGGGGCAGAGTGAGGAGAAAAGTCAGCTGGTAGCTCAGCTTCTTCCTCCTGAGTGGCAAATCGATCCCCAGACTTTCCCCACTCGACCAAGAAGTTAGGCTCTCGAGGCTCTTAGGGATATGCTGGCTCACTGATGATCTTTAGGGTCATCAGTTTCAGGGGCTGGGGAGAGGGCTCAATCTGTGAATACTTGCTGCACAAACACAGGGATTTGAGTTCAGACTCCCCCACACCCACATAAAAAGCCGGGTGCCGGTGTATACCACTATACCCTTAGCACTGGGAGTCACTGTCCAGCCTGTCCAGCTGAATTGATGAGGTCCAAGTTCAGTGAGAGATTCTGTCTTAATAAACCAAAGGAGAGAATGGTAGAGGCATCTGATGTCACCCTCTGACCTCTGCACATGAATGCATATGAACACCTTCACATACTTGTACGCTCCTGAACACGTGCACATACATTACCACACAAACAAAGTTTTTTAAAAAAAAAGATGAATATTTTTAAACTAACATCTTCATACTGTTTCCCTGCTCTGTGAGGTCAATGGCCCTGGTAAATCAGCTGCATTTTAGCTGGAACTGAGCTGAGACTGAGATCTTTGTCCAAGTATTCTCCACCATTTAGGAGGCAGGTCTCAATTTAGTAGTCTGAACAGAGATGCTGAGATAATTATAATACCTGCTGCATGGAAGACTCTACCAGAAATGTCACCAATAATAATTATGCTATGCATGTGCCTCTGGGCCTTATGTGGCCCTATGTAGCCTGTCATTCAGAGCCACTATTAAAGAAAAAATAATTCCTGACATTGCTCAAGGATGGCAAGGCAGTGTTTATTTAGGATGAACTCTGAACACAAGGATGAGTGGGGATTTATAGCCCAGAAGGAGCAGTGGGGGTCAGTAGATGGAAAATTACTAAGAAGAACCATCAATGGTAGGCAGATTGTCACTGAAGGCCGGGCGAGGAGGGACACGGAGTTCAACCCACTATCCACAGCAGGGAATTTTTATGAAATGACACAGGCAGTCAGGGACTGGCCAGGAAGAGTCTGACTCAAGCCTGGTTCAAGGCCTTTGCCACTTCCACAACCTCATTGCCTTATCCACGGTATTCAAATCAGTCTCTCCAGCTGAGGCCTTTGCACTTCCTGTGGCCTCTGCCTGGAGGCTTTTCCCAGCAAGCTCCAGGGTGGCCAGGGCCTTTTGCTCGCCTACCCTTTTATCCAGCAGGCCTTCCCTATCTGTGCATAGATCACCCCATCTCAGCATTCCCTATGATGTCATCCTGATCCATTCTATCCCCCTAGAAGTCATCACCACCTGACAGACACACTGTGTGTTTCCTGATGTGCTTTCATTGGTGTCCTCCTGTGCAGTAACTATCCCTTGAAGCAGCACCGTGTCTGTTTTGATTCCGGCTTTCACTCCAGCACCTGGAAGAGCAAGCGGCACATAGGAAGAGCTCTCTCAGTTGAATGAATTGAATGTCTGGATGGAGCCTCTATAAACACCTTCAGCTCTTGATTACGCAGGTCAGTAGCAGAACACAATAACTCCCAATGACAAATGAGCCATGACCCATTCATAATGCATTTCACCATGCCTTTATTTTTGTCACGATTTTAACAAAGGCAATAACTCAGATGGACCATAAAATATTTTTCTTTCATAACAGTTTTATAGAGGTCCATGATCATAGGGGGTAGATAAAAGGCAAAGAGATTCAGAAATATTGAGACAAAGAGATTCACTTGGCTGGAAAAGAATTTACATGCTTACAAAATCACCTTCCTCGCTCTCAAAATAATAGATGAGTCAATATGGATGAAAACCATGAAGAACGGGCCAGACTCTTAGTGGGAGCTCAATCAATATTAGCTGTTGTGACTATCTCCCCTTCCAGACATCCCTGCAGTGTTCACTCTCCCAAATGCACCCCATGCTGCTCCCTACCCTGATTCTACACACACACACACCACCACCACCACCTGCTTGCCAATACCCCAGTCACATTTCAAATCTCATTTAAGATGGCACATCTTCAGGGCACTCATCTGACTCCTTAGACACCCTCCTCTGACAATGACACCCAATATAAACATTGCGTGATAACTGTTCATTTGTTCCCCTGCCCTCTCCTGGAGACTGAATGAGCCAGGTAGCAAAGACTCACCTTATGAAGTACTGGATTCCCAGCCACGACTACCGATATGACACTTAGAAGGACTGCTGTGGATACTGGAGAGACTATAGGGATTCCAGAACCAAGGACAACATCTCAGCCTAGGCAGCTGTTTCTCAGGCATCATCTCGTGAAGGTTATTCATTTGAAGGTGGAGTTCATCACGGGTTCCCTTAAAAAAGTGTGTGCTGTTTGGGTGCTCTCAAAAGGAAGAGCTGATTTTCAAACTGGCAAATTGTACTCAGCCTAGTGGATAAACAAGTGTGTGGCGCAAACAAAGGCCCCTACGCTGAAAAGCTGGGTAAATCAGCATTCGTTTCTCTTTGCCTACGCATATGGTTGTATTTAACGGCCACTCATATGGTGCCAACAAAGACTGACCAAAGCTCATGAAGACCCCAATGCAGATGACAGGAGTGAGACAAGGAGGGATGTAGCCTGAATCAGGCTGGAGCTTGGGCTTTTACTAATATTCTAGCAACCCAACATCTTGACCAGTCCTTGGCATGTAGTTGAAATCCAAGAAACATTGGTTGAATGAAAGTGAGATACATCACTGGAGAAAAAAACAAGGTAAAGGTACCACAGTGGATAGTTGGAGGACACTCCTTAGAGGGGAAAAAAGAAAGAAAGAAACCCGGCTTCAGTAAGAACAGATCTGACTGAAGGCCTGATATGTTACTAAGCATACAACACTGCCCGGGCACAAAATAACTCACCCAGCTTCCTCTGTGAATACACAGCCTCGTGCCTGGAGAAATGTTGAATATTTAAAGAACTGATTTTTTTTTAAGACCACACAAAACCTTTAGAAAGCATGGACCATTAAAAAATATGTTTGTGTGCACATGCATGCATGAGGGTGCCCATTGGAGCCCAGAAGAGGATGTCAGATCCACTGGAGGTGGAGTTAAAGGCAGTTAGGAGGCATCAGACATGGGTGCTGGGAACTGAAATCGGGTCCTCCGCAAGAGCAGCAAACGCTCTTAACTAATGAGCCATCTCTCCAGCCCCCATGGTTATTTTTAAGAGTTAAAAAAAGTGCACAAACATTTTAAAGAGTTCCTTAAGGCTGCTTCTGCATAAAAAACTCCCCAGGTGGGCTCTAGCCATCATTTCAAAAGCTTGGCCATATGGCAAGGAAGCACTTGAATATTTTATCTAGTGCCAACAATATCCCAGGATGCAATGCATTTTTCCGATTATGACTGAACCAAGAGAAACAGATAAACCCCTTTAACAGATAGGAACTGAGGTTCAGTGTAACTTGCCTAAACTTATCCAGCCAATTTATTCCAGGTGCTCTGACTCTGCCGACTTGAGTATGTCATTCACCAATGGGATCCAGAGAACACTAATGCAATTTTAGGGAAACCAAATCCTTGTGATGAAAACAGGGCCTGGTCTTTTCATTGGCCGACATCAACTGGGTATATTAAGAGTAGCCTAGAACAACGGTCTCTCCTACAAGTTGGAGTAAGGCTCCAAAACTGAGTTCCCCAAACTCCCTCAGCCTACTCAGACCACTTTGACTTAAAGTCTTTTGACTGTGTGATGAAAGTCAGAGTGACCATAAGCTATGCAGAATGAGAACGGGTTTTGTTGGGCCAAGCAGGTCCCGATGAGAACAGCCTCACTCCCCATGGAAAGCAGCTAGAGTGCACAGTGGCACCACTTCTTGGAAAATGCCACCACTGATACGTTGCAGGCATGTAGGTGGGAAGGGCACAGAATGTAAGAACATATTGGCGCTGTCTATTTAAAACAGCAGGGGCAGCAGAAAGACTTGAAAGCAATAAACCAAGCCTGGTTAAACTAAAAACACTGCCCAGGACCTCTGGGGAAACTTCAGTTTGCTTCGTCAAGACAGGGAGGTTGCTTCTGGGTCAGGGTCATTTCCTATTGAGCTATCGAATTGGCATATGGCAGGAGCCATAAGCCAAAGTCAAACACAAAGAATGGGCGAGATACAGAGCATACTGTCTCTAAACATATCTTCCTCTGGCTAAGCCCATCAGAGAAACTTTGACCTAGAGGTTGAACTGACAAAAATGAAAAATAGACTCTAGGCTTTCTGGCTCCCAGGCTGTCACCACTGAGCCTGGGCAAAAACTCATGCTCCGTGGTTACTTCATCCTGTATAAAATGGGGACAAGAAAAAAATATCTAACAAGAACTTTTCAATTGGTTGAATGAGATAACTTAGGTAAACCAGAACAGTATTTGCCCTATAAGAAACACACAGAGCTGGAGAGATGGCTCAGTGGATAAGAGCACTGGCCACTCTTTCAGAGGACCCAGGTTCAATTCCCAGCACCCACATAGTGGCTCACTGTCCAAACTCCTGTTCCAGGGAATCCAACACTCTTTTGACCTCCCTGGGCACTGGATGCATGTGCTGCACAGGCATACATGCAGACTACATACCCATGCATATAAACATGTAATCAAATAAACACAGTTGCTTACTGCCTTTAAAGTCAAATCACAAATAAAAATAAACTTTAGGTTCCCTGAAGCACTATTTGTAAATAATTAAATATTGAAAAAGAACCCTAAAAACAAATCCAAAACTAGCAGAATTTTTACTTCTGGAAAATGGTAGAGCCACAGAAAATTCTGGCTCTGTTGCTCAACATGCAATGAGATCTCAGCTTCAGTGCCCAGTAGTACACCAAAAAGAATATTCTGCCTATTAAAACGATGTATTACAACATATATCATACACACTTTGAAACCATTTACATTAGTGTGTGTGTGTGTGTGTGTGTGTGTGTGTGTGTGTGTGTGTGTGTGTGTGTTGTACACGTGCCACAGAACACACCTGGAGGTCAGAGGAAAACTTTTGGGAGTCAGTTCTCTACTTCCATTGTGTAGGTCTCAGGAATGGAGCTGAGGTTGGCTGCAAATGACCTGACATGCTGAGCTAGACAGCTAGACCTATCTCACCAGCCGAGAGCTAGATAATAGTTTTAAATATGTATGGTAAGTGTGGAAATGTAATGCCACAAAAACATTTTTAAAAGATTTGCTTTTATTACAATTTGTAATTCTGATATAGATATACACACACACACACACACACACACACACACACACACACACACACACAAAAGATTTGCTTTTATTACAATTTTTAATTCTGATATCTATCTACACACACACACACACACACACACACACACACACACACATATATATATGTCTGTCTGTCTGTCTGTATGCACATAAGTACAGATGCCTGCAAAGGCCAAAGGCATTAGGTTCCCCATAAGCTGGAGTTACAGGCCTCTACAAGAGTCAGCTCTGCTCTTAAACCCCGAGTCATCTGTCCAGCCCCTACAATTTTTATGTATGAGATAGACAGCTGCATGAAACAAAACCAAGGCCTATAAATATGGGAAAAGAAGACTGACAAGAAGCATATGGAGGTGTATTCCAATGAGTCAACTCACAGATTTAAATCTTTTCTATCTTTATTTTTCCAAGAATTGTACACTTGCATGATTCGGGGATAAAATATATGGTATAATATCAATAAGTGTGTAGCTGAAAGTTTTCCTGTGTCCTGCCTGGCCCACGGTCAGGATAAATCTCATCCGCCAGTCCCATAGCTGCTCAGACCCAAATGAACACACAGAGGCTTATATTAATTACAAACTGCATGGCCTACTGACTCAGGCTTCTTGATAGCTAGATCTTACATCATAAATTAACCCATTTCTATAAATCTATACTTTGCCACGTGGCTCATGGCTTACCAGTATCTTTATATCTTGCTTCTCATGGCAACTGGCAGCATCTCCCCTGCTCTGCCCTTTCTCTTCCTTCCTCTCTCTCTCTCTCTTTAGAATGTCCCACCTAACCTTATTCTGCCTCATTATTGGCCAAACAGCTTTATTTATCAATCAGTCAGAGCAACACATTTTCACAGCATACAGAATGACATCACCCATCATTTCCCCTCTTCTTTCTATTCAAAAGGAAAGTTTCAACTTTAACACAGTAAAATTATATATAACAAAACAGTTATCAAGCAAGAATTATAGTTATAATAGCTAGTCTATTTGTATTTGGCAAAATCAAAGAAGATATCCTATCTATCCTGTATTTGTGAGTCCAAGGTTTCATATCTACCTTATCTCCTGTCAAAACCAAGGAAAAGCAAAATTATAACTATCTAGTCTTCAACTACATCAAAGACCTCGGAAGGATACAATATTCTCTAAGTAAACAGGAAGACGATTGTAAGCAACTTCCAAAAAATCTAGAATGACAGAGACAGCTGGCTGCCTGGACAGTTACCCAAAGTTCCTCTGCAATGTTGGGGCATCATTTTCTAAGCTTATAAACTGTTGATGGGTTTTATGAAAGCTTCAATAAACAAGTGTAACTTTTCTTTATTTAGGGTAGTGTCTAATGTTTACACCCCAGTTTCTCATCCTTTTTGTGGCTTATACAAGCTTCCTGAAGCTGTAAGTCGAGTTCCAAGTAGTGCAGAAAAGCCAAGCTCTGAGCTCTAAGATAATAAACCTCCTGGTCTCCCCCAACCACTCTACCTTCTCTTTCACTCAACAAACTTTCACCTTGAGCCCAGTGCCATACTAGAAGTTAAGACCAGAAGTAGGTGGGACTCACTTCTCTTTTGAAAGACTTCCTTCTCAGGCAGGATGAGAGACCAGGAGACAGGAAACACCATCAATGCCTGGTAGGCTGGGAAAAGAATGTCGAAGCTGGTGAGTTCAATGGGAGGACTTCTAGCCTTGTCACGCACCTGTGTCCATAGCAAGGTAAAGTTTAACATCTTTCAGCAGTTGGGCATGAGCATGTTGCCAGGTAAGCACGACTCATGTCCAGCTGCAGCAGACACAGAGGCAGCAAGAGGATACAGGCACTGATTGGGTCGGGAGGCTGTGAAAAATCACCAGCTGGTTTGGAGTCATGGGCTTTGTTAGGAGAGGCAAGATCACAAGGAGTCAGCGTGAGAGGAGTTTAGCCAGAAGCCTTGGACAGGAATCCACAGGCTGGCAGCAGACGTTGGGGAGCACGGTGGACATGCGAAGGCCTTTATTTCAGAAAGATGATGCTGGCAGTGTGGAGGCTGCTTGTTCAAAGAAGGTTCAGCAGGGGCCGAGATGCAAACAAGGTGGCTGCAGTAGTCTGAGGGCTAACTAGGATTGTCTAGAGCCTTGCAGTGGCGGGGGGTCGGGGGTGGGGGGTGGGGGGTGGGGGGTGGGGGGGGTGGGGGTTGGGGGGTGGGGGGTGGGGAGCGGGTGGGGTGGGGTGGCGTGGCGGTCAGGAACCCTCTCATGGAGGGGCGAGGAAGGTACAGATGGCAACTGTGAAGACTGGTTATGGGGAAGAGTGGGGAGAGAAAGCAAGGATGGGCAGATTGGTGGTGGTGAATCAGGGATCTAGTCTTTGAGGACAGCTTAGGACAGGAGACAATAAGGAGGCAGCACTAAGTGGGCAGGCACTCTAGAAATGGGTGATAGCACCCTGGTGCTAGAAGTCAGAATCCCTGGAAATGATTTCAGAGGGCCATTGAAGGGTCGTCTGGGGCTAACCGAGGCTCTCAGCTTTATGGAAATCAGTTTCTTTCCTGTGTCCCTGCTTGGTGAATGCTCAGTTCAAGTTCTTGGATTTTGCTGACTCTAGCAATGCAATGGTACACGGCAAAAGCAAGGCTTTGGAGCTGGGCTGACCCAGAGCCTTTTCTCCATTGAGGATAAAGCGGTCAGAAGCAACTCATCTCCCTGTCTTCCTGCCTGAAATACAGAGAGGGGCTGGGGGTGCAGCTCAGTGGTAAAACACTTACGCGGCATGTAGGTATTAAGTTCAATCCCCAACACCAGGAACAAAAGTCAAGAATGACATCTAACACTTGAGTTGTGGTTAGGGATACAGTGTTGTCTAAGCTAGCCATTGGTCACATGAAAGCTTTTAATGTGAACCACACAATGCATTACATAAGCTAAGTAAAAGTAGCCCTGGGTAAAGACGTATCTACAAACGTACAACCTTCAGGCCTTGAGGTGGGAGGAAGACCATGCCCCAGGAGATGTCAAAATATACTGAAGAGGGACCAGTGGCAGGGCCTTACAGGAAAAGGGGAGGCTTCCCATGTAAACCTGGAGAGGAGTTTCATTTAAGACTGAAAATGAGGAGAGGGAGACAGAGAGCGAGCCCTCAAGAGTACACGGCCACAAGAGGGTTGATGGGAGAAGGCCAGAAGGGCCTCTTCAGAGAGAGCAATCTTCAGAACTCCTCCTCGACCAAATCCCCAGGGAAGTGTCCAGACCAAGCCCCAACAAAGGAGAAATCGGATTTTTTACAACCTGTTAGGGGAAGCTGCACATCAAGTGCTTTAGTTCAATAGCATACGTGACAAAGAGCTGGAAGAGCCAGGTGCCAGTTAGGACCATAAATCAGGGGCTCCAGTCAGACCTCAGCTCAGACGGCTTCTTAACAATCTGAGAGGGCTGCAGGGATCTCTTCAAGCTGTGGGGCTTGGCCCTTTTAAAAGTGACCACTGTCAGTTTGCACTCTCTCTCTCTCTCTCTCTCTCTCTCTCTCTCTCACACACACACACACACACACACACACACACACACACACACACACTTATATTTTATTTTTATGATATATGATCTGATCTCTCACTATGTAACTGGGACTGGCCTCAAACCCTCCTGGCTCAGTTTCCCAAATGAAATGAGTTTTCATGTGAACATTAGCACACCAGGCAAGTAGGCAAACTGCTAATGTGTTGATTGGTGCTTGAGTTAGCTCTGGCAAGTCAGTACTTAGCAGGCAGATTAGAAAGTTAAAAATAAAAGTGTGGGTTTTAATAAGCGACGCTGTCACCGCGTGAGAAAGGTCACGAGGCACGACAAAACCCATTATCAGAGTGGAGTTTTATTAGAAGGGAGAAGGGAGGGACAGAAGATAGCATGACCAGGCCTGGGGAAGAGACACATGCAGAGAGAGAGAGAGAGAGAGAGAGAGAGAGAGAGAGAGAGAGAGAGAGAGAGAGAGAGAGGAGGGGAGGAGAAGGAGAAGAAGAAGAGGAAGAGGAAGAGGCGAGAGAGGTCTGTGATCTGCTTCTTATGGATTCCCCTGCACATACGCATATGGGCTTACAGAGCACCCTGCACCCGCAGATTGCGTGACCACATTGTGTGCATGCAGTGTACGGATTACACGGATTACGTAGGACGTAAGAACCCTTGCTTGGCTACTGAACTGCACATGTGCAGTCATATAGCTGAAGGAGTGGCCGGGAATTCCAACCGAAAGGGCTGCTTTGTTGTCTCTATATTCTGAGTTTTGGAAGATGACTACACAAATTACAAATGTGTGATCCGATCAAGCTCTCCAATACCCCCACCCAGCATTACTTTTAGCCATCTGTTCCAGACAATGGAATCAACCCAAGTAACAACTTTATTCTAATCTACAGCACGAGTTTTTATATACATTTTAGTGGTTTTGACAGTGTTGCTTATGAGCAGACTTTAAATGAATCCACAAAAGTTAATATATTTAAAGTAAAATATTATACACAGTAAAACAACAGGCAGCTAAATGTTCAGGATCATGCATATAGAATAGTCCAGCTGGTTTTATCCTTGGGTACCCATGCCTACTGAAGAAATCACCAGCCAGTATCAGTTCTTCCGTCATTCCTCGACAATTTACCCAAATCAGAGCCTGAACATACACATAAAATAAACTTTCTTTTAAAATTACAACGGTACAGAATTTCAATTCATAAAGTGTATCTTCAATCTGACAGTTCCATTGAGCAAGCCTATTTCTAGACTAATAGGTTATATTAAAGTCTGATCTAAAGGCAGGTGACTTCATTTCTCATAAACACCAAGAAAGATAGCAACAAAGCAACTAATACAACAATCTTAATATAAGACATTGAGAGAAAACTAGAATATATAAATACCACTCCACTGAGTCAGCATAAAAACATGGACTACTGATATGAGTTTCTATGTGTCAATCAAAGTTTTATATATGGTATGAAAAAAATTGTATATTGACAAATGCAGAGGAAAAGGCAGAAATGTGAATTTATGCGTCTAGTCCCACAATTTAAAATGGGTATCAAACTGATACAATAAAGTTCAGTGACTTAACCTCGATGACCGAACCACTGCCACCAGAGTGACAGTCCAACAATTCACCATAATTCAGAACGCTCGGAAGAAGTGTCTGGCAGATGGTCAACCCAACAATACTATTATAATACGCACAGGGTCCTCCTCCACTGTGGAAAGAGACCCTGGAGAAACCATGGCAAAGGCCTAGAGTAAAGTTATGTCTTCTGAAAAAGCTGATGATATCAAAATACTTTCTCAGCCCCGGTGGACCACACCAGGTCAAGGATATCAGCTCCACAGCAGTACTGAGTTCAGGGTCAGAGATTGGCAGAAAGGTTCAGAAAACTGCAGTCATTTTTTTTTTTTAAATTGGCAAATTCTCCACACTTAATAAAACCATCAGAAGAGGTATGTTTGTTTGTGGAATGTTGACCGCTCCCTGCAAAACTTCACATGAATGAGGAACCGTGTGGGTGCACGTCAATGGAATAGCTCTTTAAAAATTTACAAAAGAACTAACGCCTCTTTTTAAAAAATAACCATGTTATGTCAAGATGAAACATGGTAAAAAGTAGTGTTACGTTTCCATGATTCTTTACACAGTGAATGGGAAAAGTGATAGAAACGACTTTTTGTTTTTTTCTTAAAAAGGAAGCTGCATTATTGCACTGACTTTGACAACCTGACCTAGGAATTTAGAAAAAATCATCTAGTAAAATCTGTAAAACGAAAATACAAAATTCTGGTTTGTAAACATCAGTTGGCCAAGTCTATCCAGAGTCCTTCATGATCGTGGAATGGAATGAGAACTAATCACTACCTTATCGGTTGGCTGTGAGGAGGAAAACTCCAGGGCACAGCTTTGATACTTTCACAGTAATTAGAGTCAAAAAAATTAAACGAAGTCAGTGCAAGCTGCTCATTCTTCTCCCCTGCGCGACAGTCAGCTCTTACCCCCACTCAAGTGCCTCAACTGAGATAATACTGGTTTGAAGACCTAGCACAGGTTGGTCACAAATGTCGAATGAAGTCCGTGGGACTTCGGTAAAGGTACTTCCAAATGGCATAGTAGTGCACAGCAGCTGCTGTGGCCACGAACAGGTGCCAGATGGCATGGGCAAATGGAATGATGCCGTCACTCTTGAAGAACACAACTCCCAAGCAGTAGATCAAACCCCCGCAAGCGAGCTCCTGAAGTCCATCGGTGTTATTCTGTCAACAGAGCAAAAGGTGGGATGTTACTTCGATGTCACAAGGGAAGAGTTACCTTCCTTCCCCCAAAGGCTCCTGGTTTTCTACATATTAAGAAGTGTCGTGTGAACAACACCCTAATCTGGAAACATAAAGCAAACCTAAAATGTCTCGCCCCGAATGACCTGGAGTACCCTTTGGATCTGCAGGCATGATCTGACCGTTGGACACATTACAGGCTCCACGGGACAAGGTGGCGATTCTGCTCATTTAACTGTGTATCTAAGCGGATTGTAATCACAGCTGGCCATAAAGTGCCTCCAAAGGCTGCATGATCCTCACTTCCCAGACTGCTCTTTGAAAGCTTCGTTCCACATGCGGCAGGCCCAATAAACTGGTTTATAATTTATATCTCATCCAGGCTTGTCACATGCCTTTGACCTCTCTAGTACCATCTATACTGATTGCTTTTTTAGATCTTTGCAGCATGTATGAATTTAGGGCATCTTGACTGCTGACAAGGGACACGTCATACAGCCCGAGGGATTTCCTAATTTGCCCTGTGCTTCCAGGTGGTAAAGTAAGTCCTGTGTATTTTGGGTCAAAAGCCAGAATTGTTAAGGCTGTCTTGGGAGAGTCAAAGGCCCAGCTACAAGAGTAAACTGTAAACTGACTTGAATGAATGAGGTGGTAATGGAGGTGGCACTGGTAGAAAGCCAAGCCAGCTGGTAGCTAGGCTTTGGAAGAGAACAAGAATGTAGATGCCCTAAGACAGCTGAGTGCTAAAGGCGGCAGCCTCGGGGCAAGGCCATGTGGCCCCAAGGTCCCAGTGGCCAAGTCAGGCAAAAGCAAGAGGAAATTCCAGCTCAGCCACCTGCTAAGAAGGAGCCTGTGGGCCCAGGCAGAAGCAATGACAACAGACTAGAGACACTAAGTGCCAGGCGGCAGGACATAAGGCCAGGTGTGATAAATAGCCCTGCTTTCAGCATTCATGGGGACCTCTGGGTTTGGTAGGATTAAAAGATTGGGGAGGGCTCAAAAGGACCCATATCAGACTTTCTTTATTCTTGGGCAAGAAGAGACTTCAACCAGACTTTAAAAACAAAAACAAAAGCACACGCCTTTAATCCCAGCACTAGGGAGGCAGAGGAAGGTGGATCTCTGTGAGTTTGAGGCCAGCCTGGGCTACAGAGTGAGTTCCAGGACAGGCTCCAAAGCTACTCAGAAGTAGCTATCTCAAAAACCCTGTCTCAAAAAACCAAAAACCAAAAAAAAAAAAAAAAAAAAGACCCCAAGCCAATTTAACACACACACACACACACACACACACACACACACACATATTACTTCATACAGGTTATGGGGCTACCGACACCCATCATACAACATCTTTGTATGTGCATTAGGAGCATAAAGGCTGCCACAGATTCTTAGGGGAGCAGGAACCCCAAGTGGAAGTGTCACTCATGCAACACCACCTCCTTATTTGTAGGGAAGTAAGAGAGTAGCCTGATAAAGTCACATGGGGGGCCACTGTGCTCTGTTCTCAGAGACACCACGATTTGGTTTTGACACACTCCAATCCTTCTTGTCCAAATAAGCAAGAGATCCAATCAAGTACACCAGTAAATTTTTAAATACATTCTATTGAGAGACGGTTCCTTGAAACACATTTACCTCCTCAGACACTCAAAGACTAGGAGAGACTGAATGCCAGAGCAAGTCAAGTGTAGTCTTTGTGACTCATGGCGTTGCTGGCACAACCTGGTAGACACATTGTGAAGCACTCATGTGTATTTATTCCCTCTAATCTTTGTGACCCTAAATTGGGTACTATTAACTGTCAACAACATTTACTGACAAGAAACAGAGAGGTTAAGTACTTTTCTCAAGGCCATGCAGTTTCCTAGTGTCAGAATTGGGATATGGACTAAAGTGTGCCGACTTCTGAACCTTCACTTGGGACTGGGGAAATGGGTGTTTTCAAAACAGGAGTTTGTGTGACTAATTCTG
The DNA here is from genome assembly GCF_007827085.1 of Peromyscus californicus insignis. Classification (NCBI taxonomy): domain Eukaryota; kingdom Metazoa; phylum Chordata; class Mammalia; order Rodentia; family Cricetidae; genus Peromyscus; species Peromyscus californicus. Next base: position 32,365,849 of record NW_026294551.1, read on the forward strand.
TGAAGTATACAGATCAGGCAGAACAGAATGAGTTTGATTACATTGATTACATCCATATAACCCTAATACCCCTTAAGTTCTTTGTGCCCCCTTGCCAACCAATCCTGGACCCCTCCAGTCACCAAGGCAAGCACTGTTCTTAATGCTACCAGCACACATACAAGGCCCACCTGTTCTAGACCTTCACATAAATGGGATTAAACTGCTTATTTTCTGGGCATCACATAAATCCAAGTGCATATTTTTCAATTCTTTTTCTCTCACTCTTTCCTCCCTCCCTTCCTTCTTTCTCTTCTCTCTCTCTCTCTCTCTCTCTCTCTCTCTCTCTCTCTCTCTCTCTCTCTCTCTCTCTTCCTTCCTTCCTTCCTTTCTTTTTTTGCTTAGTGGTTCCTTCATTGAACATAACTTATTAATTCTTGCCATTTTGGGGACTGTTATGAATGAGACTAATCTTAACTTCCTAAGTCTTCTTGAAGATATGTGTTTCCATTTCTGTCAAGCAAACCACTGAGTCACAGGATAAATGCATGCTTAATTTGATTAGAAACTAAAAATTTCAGAAACGAAACTGTTGGAGGTGGGCCCTATCATTTTATACACTACACAGAGGTGGGGCACAGTATTTCACATCCTGGCTGCTAGCATGGACCTCATCTTTTTAATCATAACTGTTCTATGGGTTATGTTGTGGCAGTCACGGGGGTTTTAACTTCCATTTTCTTGACCACTAATTACATGCATGTGTTGTCAAAGGGCTATGGGTTCTCATATGAATTTTTTTTTCTTTCTGTTAAAATCTTTTACCCATCTTTAAAGGACTTTAGGATTGATTTGGAGGTTCATAGACTGAGCATATTTAACAGGTGGCTGCTTTCAGGACATATGTCCTTTATCACAGACACAGCAAGTACTTCCCACCAGACTGTGACTGCCTGTCCATTTTCTTCATTGAGTCCTCAGAGAAGCAAAGACTTTCATTTTGAAAAACTCCCCAACATAATTTTTCTTCTGTTATGGTCTTTATTTCTGTGGCTCACAAAATCTGTGCCTGGTAATACTGATGACAAGATGTTCCAGGTTTCCTGAAGTTTCTGTTTCCAAGAAATCTCATGCTTCCTGCTTTACAGCTAAGCCTAGACTTCAAATGAAGTTTGTGGATGACATGAAATTGATACTCAAAATGTTCTAAACCTTGTCTTAAAAACATTTCCCTTCTTCCACTGAGTTGTGTTCACATATGCCATTACCTCCTAAATAAATAGAAATATCTATAATCATTTTTTCCTGGACATGCCCATGATACAGTTCCAGCAGCCAGCGGCCTTGTGTGCTGACATCAGACAACAGAAGACCCCAGATGTGGCAGAGCCCTCTGTGGGCTCCAATCTTCTTCAGCTGCCCTAGGTCCTCACAGAACTTGTCTAGACCATTGGTCAGAAGCTCACTGTACTTTCCATCCTTTCTCTCCTCTCAGTTCAGGAACCTGTCTGGGAACTTAACTGTGATCTTGTATTCCACCCCATCCTCCCTGAGTTCTCCAGCCCTCTTGGTGAGGCCAGTGTCTGCTTTCTCCATGACCACACAAACATATCTCCTTCCCACACCCTTAAGGACAGTGGTGGTTACCTTCTGAATCCCATTGATGTTAGTGTTGAGAGTACTCACAACATGTGCCCAAATTCCTCAGGGATCACTAGAGACATGGCAGGTGGCACAAGCCGGTGTGAGGCCTCCTCAGGAAGGATGCCATTACTTCTTGTAACCTTGTATCCAACTGCATTGCTAAACTCATTCTTAATGTCCAGGACTTTGCTGTAAATACCTGCTTCTATGCACTGATGGTCATCCACAGATAAAGTCACTTTCCTGTTCTTCTCCATTGGCATGCTTTTGTTTCTCTTATCTCTTCCTGCATAGCTAGAACAGCAGCTGCACGTTGACTAGAAGTAGAGAGGGTTACTGCCTTCTTATCGATCATTGTCTTTCACAAAAAAACATTTGCTGGTAGCACTGTTTAGAAGCGTCCTTTGTCGGATATGTGAAGTTTCTAAGTTTGCACTTTCCTTCCTCTGTTGAGATAACCAGTCTTTCTCCTTGATCCTCTCAATGTGGCAAATTTCAATGATTGATTTCTAAGTGATGTACCAACCTTGCATTCCTACATGAAATGTAACCTGATTATGACTCTTTTTACATTCTCATGACACTACATTGGCTGATATTCTGTTGGAGCCTTCTCTGTTTCATGAATATTGGTTAGTGGTTTTCCTGCAATGTGTGTTTGATTCTCAGGGTAATATTGGCCTTAGAAAATGAACTAAGAGTGTTCCTTCCACTCCTGTTTTGTTTGTTTGATTGATTGATTGATTGATGATTGATAGCCCTCAGGTAGCTCTGGCTAGCCCTGAACTCTTGATCTTTCTTCCGTTACCTCCCAGGTACTAGAAATGTCCCATCTTACTGAGCTCTACTCCACTTGTGAAAGTTTGTGTAGAAGTATTATTATTCTGACTCTAGGTCTAGAATTTGCTAGAATGTATGAATAAAGCTACCAGGCTTTGGAAGTTTGTTTGTTTATTTGGAGGATGCTTCTGGCTATGCATTTAGTTTCCTTATATATTATTACAAGGATATCAAATCTTTGTTTCTTCTTCAGTCTGTTGTAGGGAAAATGATTCAATAAATGTGTCCACTTCATCTAAGCTACTGTATTTATTGATATCAAGTTGTTGACAATTCCCCTTCATCATCCTTGCACAGCTGCAGGCTGTGGTGATATTCCGCATTCCATGCCTCATAATGGTAGTTTATACTTACTCTACTTCCGGTTCAGTCTACTTAAGTTTTACTGATTGTAACCTTTTCAAAGAGACAGTTTTTGGTTTCATTGATTTTTCTCCAATTGTTGATCCATTCCCATTCATTTTCTCTCTCTCTCTTCCTAGGAATTGAACCCAGGGCCTCCTACACGCCAAGTAACTTCTACCACTAAGCCACATCCACAGCCCTCCAATTATTTCTTCACTGTTAGCTACTGTAGGCTAGACTTACTCTTCCTTCCCATCTGAAGGTAGATGCTTCCATCACTAAGCTTCAAACCTTCTTCTTTCTATTACTCAGAGTTCTTCAAAGAGCTACAGCTGCGGGGAGCTGAGGCGGCCCTGAGTGAGTGAATGTGTGTTACTGACATGGGCACAGACACGGAGCGGTCACCAATGCCCCAGATGCATGAGCACTGGCAAAGCCTTTCTCTGGGAAAGACTCAGAGGGATGGCAAGGCCTCACTTTGGTCCAAATACTAATGTTTACCAAGGGCTGACCTATAGGGATATGTGAAAATTAGCAACTGCAGCCTCTTCCTTACAGACAACTGCAATCTGAGACTGCTCCCCTATGGAGACCTCCTACCAAGGCTAGCTAAGTCCTCCTTCTCATGCTGTGCATAATAAACTCCCTAGGGTTTTAGGCTACGCAATTGGAGTCCCTCCAGTAGAATGAGCGCAGCCCACCTGATCTCAGCTTTGTGTCTGTCCTTTCTTCACTCCCTCCTCACCCTAGTCAGGCTTCCGGGACTACCCTGTGCAGGACTAGGTGCAGAATCAGTAAGACACATGTTGGATGTCTGCTTGGAGAACAGACACGCATGCATGCGCATGTGTGTACTGACAGACTTTAAGGCACTGGCTTGTGTAATTATGGAGCAGCAAACCTGAATTCTTAAGGGGGCCAGGCAGACTGTGGTCCAGGTAATGCTGCTACTGCAGTTGGCATCCAAAGACAGCAGCATCCTTCCTAGGAAGGCCTCAGTCTTTTTTCTCTTAAGTCCCTTAGGTGACTGCTTAAGGCCCACCACATTACAGGGAACTACACTCTGTGTCTACTGAATCGAAGCAAGCATTCTGACGAAGTATCTTCACAACAATCAGGCTGGCAACTAGCAAACATCTAGGTACCATGGCCTCGTCAAGCTGACTCATACAATTAATCTGCACACTCAGAGGCATCTAAAGCACCGCACTCCTCAACACCGCTTGGGCTACAGCCCACAAACTGTCAGGCTGCATTTTCATTACTGGTCAATTCAAAGACCCAGGAGTTTATATACAAGTGTGTTGTTTAATCTTTAAATACGTGGGAGTTCTCTATCTTTTTTGGTGTGTGTGTGGGGGGGGCAGTTTCAATTTTTTAGCATCAAAGATGATTTTATAGTCTAGCATGTTGTCTATTTTGATCAGAGGACTTTGTATAATGACCTATTAGAATGTGGGGCCTTGTTGGAGGAAGCAGGTTGCTGGGGCGGGGTATGCCACTGAAGGGTTTAGCTTGTCCCTGGCTCCTTCTTAGCTATCTCTCTGTCTGCCATGAGGTGAGCCACCCTGCTCGCCACATGCTCCCTCCACAATGTGCCTGGCCATGCACAAGGCACAACCAACCGCCAAGTGACCACAGCCTAAAGCTTCTGAAGTTAGGAGCCAGAAGAAATCCTTCCTCCCCTCATGTTTTTGTGGCTTTTCATTTTGATTTTTGTTTTTTGTTTTTTTGTTTGTTTGTTTGTTTTTGTCACAGTGATTAAAAACAACTAAGACACGGGGCAGAGGAACTCTGGCCCCAAGGTGACTCTGGTCACCTGCAAGCTGGGTATGTTTGATGTCCAGTGTGGTTTCACCACTTAGGATGGTAGAAACACTACTCTTCCCGAAGCGGGTGCCTCTGGAATATCATTTTGCTCATCACCTTCAAATGGTCATTCTAAGTGAGGGCTTACACAATTTTGCCCTGCACAAATCCTGCGCAAGTCCAAACATACTCCTTTGTAGATTCCTGGAGGTTTCTCTCAGCAGCTCTCTCCTCCCTAGGTCCCTGCCCCGTGAACTGACTCACAGCTAACTTTTGGGCAGACTGCCGCTTTCCCGGCTCTCCCCTTCAGTTGCTACTTGGGGGAAGTGGTAGAATACGAAGTTCAGTTTCTGACTTCCTTCAAGCATCACAGTCCTGCACTCTCTGTGCTAGATGCTTTTTAATTCATTATCTCGTTTCATAGCTCCTTGTGGCAGAAGGATTAACTCGAGATCCGAGACTCCCCAGCTCCACAGCTCAGTGTTCACTCTTACATAACCCTTTTGATCTGGACTCTGTCTAGATCCCCCAGATAATTATCAATTCTCCAAAGAAGGTGGCGCTCTCCCTGAGGCGTGCTGTATCCTCTATTAGTAACACCTGCCTCATTCCAACCACTTCCTGGTTCCTACTTGTCTTTCTGAATCAGCTTACCTATCACTTATTTTAGTACTTCGATCTCATGTTCCCATAGCAACCTGAGTCCTCCACTCATCCCCCGAGCCAAGGACATTATAAAATTTTATTAGTCTCCTGCTGAACAGAAACTGTCTGCCTGTTGGCCCCTAAGTTCTGGGACAGCAGGGTGTGAATTATCCTCCTTCATTTTCATAGACATTAGTCACTGGCTATTATACCACCTATGAAAAGGCCGATTAAAGATTTGGGCTAGTAAAAATACCGGATAAACCTGCTTTTATGACAGCCAGAGGGAATTGACTTGAAATTCTGTTCTAATAATTAGTAACCAATCCACGCAGACTTTGCTTATATGGCTCTGGCTGTCCTGAATTGCCCTCTAACGATAAAACAGTCATGGCCCATTTTCTCATTTCGGTCACGTGCCTCCCTCTCATCCTCATTCTCTGGTGCCTTTACTGACTGAACTATATACACCTATGTATACACACACACACACATACAACAATACATGTATTTATATATGCAATAGTGCCAGGGACATCATCAAGCTCACATCTCAAGGATATATAATTTTTGGCATTTTCACAAGCCATATTTCCGGAATATTCAGCACCAGGGTTTAGCTCTGAGAGGCATTTTTCTGAGGAGTGTGGGCACCAGATAGTGGAATTATGTTCTCACACTGTATGTAAAAACTCAGTAATGAAATCTCAAGTACAATCCTGACTCAGGGCAAGTGAGGAAAAAGAAAAAAAAGAGTTCAAACTAAACAAGCTGGACTTCTTCAATTAACACAGTGGCTAATGCCCACCCAGTGTTGAACACAAGGCACCAGAGAACATAAGCAACTAGGCGGTACTGCTAGATCAGATTGCAATGTATATTCTGGATTCAAAGTGAGAGATGTGCATAGATTTCTAAACAGTAATTCAACTGGAAAGAGAATTGAAATTACACCCCATGCGAGAGTCCACTAAAGATAACAAAATACTTTAAGTTCCTAAAAGTTATTTTCAGGCAAGGTTAAAAGTAAAATAACAAACAAAGAAACGGCCACTTTCCTTTCTTAGAAAGAGAAATAATATTACTTAAAAGCAAATGGAAAAAAAATAGAGTGAAAAGGAACTGAAAAATACCCAACTGAAGCTAACAGTGTGCTTCTCTCTCTCTCTCTCTCTCTCTTTCTCTCTCTCTCTCTCTCTCTCTCTCTCTCTCTCTCTCTCTCTCTCTCTCTCCCTCCCTCCCTCCCTCCCTCCCTCTCTCTAAATTTGGGGATAAAAACTTTCTGATCTCAAACTTTCAATGTTTCTTCCTCAGGTGGGTAGGGACCACAATTGTGGGCCACCACCATCTTAATTCTTTAGATTTTATGAGTCGGTAATTCAGGTTTTCTTTACTATAACAAATCTCCAGATAGCCTCTTCCAGAGATTCAGGCTCAAACAATTATTTAACCAGAAACAGCCACTTCTTTATAGTCAAACAGTTTGACTAGACTCTTCTCTGAAAGAAGGGTGATGAGCTAGTGAGGGGTGAGGGACACTAGACCCATCATCCAGACCAAACAAATACAGAACCAACCTAACATACACAGCTTCACCAAGCCTCTGGCGGTACCTAGGGTAACTCGGTGGCATGCTGCATTATCTATGTAGGTTCCTCTCTCAGACTGTAGTTAATGGACACAACATAGTTCCAAAAGGCAAAACTGTCTATCATTACATCAGAGGGTCAGGAATTCAGAAGGAAGTAACTAAAATTATACAGCTGTGTCTCACCATTGATGTCACCACCAAGGCTGGAGAAAATCCCATCGTGAGATAGAAGAAAAGTTCAACCACTTTATACCTGCAGGAACACAAGAGGAGTCAGACACACATTCCAGGAATGCTTAGATCATGCCCATGCCAGCCTCCCCTTTCTTCATTTTGAAAGAGAAATATACGCTTTTAAACTACACCAAGGAAACACAGTTCCCAGTAGGAGACCACCGAGCCTCTCCCTAGCATACCAAACTGAGTAATGGTGAGGTAACATTTCTTCTACGATGAAAAGGCCAGAAATTGACACAGGCTGCCTAGAACAGATCTGCCATCAAAGCTAGTTGTAATCTAGTCCAGTACACTATTTTTCCCTTTCTCATCTCGGGTTGGTCCACCACCAGTTCCATCCAGAGTTGAAATGGTGAGAACGGGTGGAAACAAGGCTTTCTTCAGGGTTGGAGTAGCAGCCAGAGTAAAGGATGTGTTTCCTGTTTCTCTTCATTTTGCACATGTATTTCCAGTCTCGTCCCGTTAGGCTACAGGACATCTGAGATCTCTCAGCCCAGTGGAGGAAGAATGGGCTCCAGAGCTTGGTTTACCAGAAAGGCCTGTCTTTACTTACTATGCTATCTGAAGGGTATCACCTGGGAGTGTGAACCCAAGAAGCAAATGTTCCCTTGGATTGATATGCATTACATAATACATTCAGCATTCATTACATTCAAAGGGTACTTGGAGTCAGGTGTCTGTGATAAGCTCAGCATCCAAATTGTCTATTTGGTATTCTCTTTGTTTAGATATGGTTTAGGTGGCTATGTTTGTGAACTTCATGAGGGTAGCCTCTGACACTCCCGGGAGATACAATCTCACAGCAAAGTTTGTTTTCTTTTGGCTCCTACTAAGAATGTCCCAAATGGTACATTTCAATATGCCTTTGTTTATATCACTCATACTTCTGACTACAGCTATGACTAGGCGGGGGAGGAAGCTGTGTCCAGTGTCAGCTCCTTTTCTCAAGGATTCTCCAGATTTCTATCTTGGGTAAGTTTTGTGCTGTGACACTTAAAATCCATTATCCTTGATCTCCATGGAAACGAGGAAAAGGCTATTTTCCATGTGAGATGTCTATGAAACGGACAGGGCTAGCTTGCCTCCAGATGAGAAATGAGGTCCCCGAGGTTCTAAAATGATGGGTCGCATTGTCTTTCAACCTCATCATGACATACATGTGCTGTCTGTGCTTTTCCACCCCTACCTGTCCAGCAACAGTGAACACCAAATGGAGGGAAAGATTTACGCAGAGCACTATATTTTCTTTTTATGTATTTCTACTATGGTGAGGCATAAGCACAGAGGAAACTGTACTGTAACACAGGAACAATTTAGGCAGTTCACTGTTAAGCAATGGAATGGAAATGATTTTTCTCTTACTTTTCATGGTAGAGAAATACATAAATGGTTCCTCCAGCTGCCATGAGCCAGATAAACCAACGCATATGAGATGCCAGGGGTCCAAGTTCACGGAGATTTAACCTACAAATGTAAATGATAACAAAGGGTAAATGACAGGAAGTCAGAGCCCACGCTCTCCTAGTCACAGGAAACAGAACACAATAGCCTAACAGGCCTTCAACACAGCAAGGAGGCGTTTGGGAAGTTTGGGTGAAATTAATCATCCAAAGGTAAGATTGTTGTTGGTCCAATTTTAGTATTAGGAATTAAACATGATTTAAAAGTAGCACGATCTGAAAACAGAGATGCCGGAATGCCGCTGAGCCTGCCTTTCCCTAGCTGGGCGACTGAAGCAAAGGCTGCGACAAGCTGTTTTGTTTCTGACCAAGCATCTGGAATGCTTACAAAGCTTATTGAGAACCCAGAATAAAATCCTGAACCAGGATCACATACCCACAGTAAGACACCTAATATACATGTCTCCTTTAGCAATCTCTCTGCCAAGACAAAACATGAGAGCTCCTCTAGCATGCACTGCGGTACGTGTCTTGTCACAGTTCAACATACCACAACTTCATGTGCCCTGGTATATTAGGAATAAATATGAAAAAAAGTTCAGTTTGGCTCTAACTATAAAATTAATATCCCCAAATGGAAAATTAACTATGGACATATCTAAAACTACCTGGGCACGAATTTCCTACTCGATGCATGATTGTTCAGTTCCCATTGAATTCTTTAAATGTATTTACTTACTTTAAATTGCTTCACAAAAGCTTTTAAGCATGCTAGCTCTTATATGAATCAGACCTATAATTTAGTGCGAGGTAGTGGGGAGACCTTGCACTTCTTTTTATTCTAACAGCTAATTACATTTCTTTTGAGTGACTGAGCCTGCACGAGCCAGATTCTAGAGGCTTGCTGTTTCTACTGACTACTGCAGCGGAGGGCTCAACAGGATGTTCTGAGTGTTTAAGACTGGGCCAGGTCTTAATAGAGGAAAACTAAAGTGTCTTTAATTTCGGTTTTTAAAGCAACAAGAGGCTGCATTTGATCTCTGACAGAAGGGCAGTAAGATCAAGGGAACTGCACAGGAGACTAAGTAGTTAACTAGTGTAGTTAGTTACTTACTTAGCAAAAGAAGTGGGAAAGGTGCAGGTTTACACCAGCTACCGAGTGAGCAGAAACAAAGAGTCTAAAATTTCAAAAGGAAGCCTGCTTTTCCTCATACGTATTTACAGTATTTCCATTTGCCAAAGTTCACCGGCAAATATTCTGAAAAGCGGCAGAGGTAGATGGGAAGACGATGTGGGGGGGGGGGGGGGAGCCTGTGAGCTACACCCAAGTCCATGGCACCTCCTCTGAAACGATGCCATGCCAGAGAGCCCTTCCAGGTGCCGAGTAACCAAGTAAATCAAAGTATGCAGGTGGGGGGTGGGGGGGAGCTGGGGGGGTGCACGTGTGGGAGGGGCGGAGTCATGCAGGAGGGCTGTGGGGCAGGATGGAGAGGAGGCGGGGCAAGAAGTGAGGACTTCTAATCACAGACACTTTCCCAGGGCCCACGGACTGTCTCACCATGGCGTGTAGGAAGCAGCAATGAAGAAATAGATGACCATTCGATCACACATATGGAAACAATGCTCCACCGTCCTGTTGGGGTAAGTCAACACGGCAGGCAAATTGGTCAGAACTTTCAGACAGGAAGTGCGAGCCGACCCTCTACAAGGCCACCGTCTCCACTCATAACTCGCCCACAGTAAAAGCTTTACATTTTTAGGCTGTACATACAACGGGCATAAGATGGTGGAGCCCCACTATAGCCAGGTGATGTAAGTCTTTTCTGATGTTTTCCTTTTCTTTTGGAAGATGAAATTCTGTGAGGGAAGACCACTGCATGGTTCCTATCACAAAACAGTGCTCCTCTGTCTTAGCATCCAGCTAATATGTCCCAAGCTGAGGTCAAATCCTTTCTCTACACTTGTTTTTTTGACAATTTTATATACACACATAACACAGTCTGTCATACTCATTTCTCTACCATCTCTTACCGGCCCCAACTCCCCTCTCTTCCTTCTACTAGGTCCCTGTCCCATTTCCAAGTCCTCTGTTTTGTTTTTGCTGAGTTTACATTCTTGTTTTTTCACACATCTTTGACTTTAAACATGCCAAGGCAGACAGTATATGGTAATCAGGGAAAATCAGTCATTTAGGGCAAGCAATAAGAGACATAAATATGGCGTATGTGCTGTAAATGGGTAGGTAGCCACTGTATTTCTGAACTGGTCCAGAGTCAAAGCCAGAAAATGTAGATAAAAGATCCGACTCACTGAGGTCGACTCATAAAATGTCAGAAAGACCCAGTATTTTGTGGAGGTCATTTAAAATTAGAAATGCATGGGGACAGAGAGATGGGTCAGCAGTGAGGAGTGCAAACTGCTCTTCCATGGAACATGTTCTTCCAAAGGACCTGCGTGTGGTTCCCAGCATCCATGTCACACAGCTCACACCCACCCATAATTCCAGCTTCAGGGAATCTGATGTCCTCTTCTGGCCTTGGTCAGCACATACACATGGCATACATTCACACACATACACATACATACATATAAGTAATCTTTTGAAATATGAATTAATAAATAAAAATGTAAATGCAGAGGATGGTCTTTATTGTTTTGAGATGTCTCATATAGCCCAGGCTAGCCTGGAACTTGTAATGTAGCTGAGGCTGGGCTTGAACCCTTGGTCCGCTTGCCTATACCTCTCACAGTGCTGGGATTACAGGCATGTGCTACCTTGCCCTGCTCCACAACATTATGTTGAGTCTATTTTTGGTTTCTAGGAATGTAAAAGCTACCATTTTGTGGGGCTTCAGCACTCAGCATGGCCTCACTGTACACACTGCTGGGCAAAGCAGATCGACAAGGATGTGGGAGTGAACACGTGAAAGCCAGATTTGTGAAGAATAGTGCAGAAGCTGCAATTGACTCCCTGATAATTTAGCTGCAGGTCTAACGAAGCAAACGTCCAATCGAACTTCACCACCTCTGTGAATCACCTGGGAACAAAAGTAGTCATCTCATGGATGCAAGACTCTACTCTGAAAGAGCTGGGAAAAGAGCACAGAGGAGGAAAGAGAAGAATTTCCATTCCTTATTTTGAACTCCTGAGATCATCTTAGTTCCGAGCAAGGCTTGAGGACTTCCTAATCCTGCTTTCTAGACATTGTTAGGGCAGATATTCAAACCTAGAACCTCCCTCCTGCTCTGCTACCAGCTAGCCTGTGTGACACAGGCCTGTAATCCCAGCTACTGGAATGCTAAAGCAGGATGATTTTAAGGCCAAGGTCTACCTGGGATACACAGTGACTTCAAGACTGTCCTGAGTAGCAAAGTGTGTAACTTGTTCTCAAGACAAAAAGTAAAAAGAGGGCTGGGAATGTGGCTCAATGGCAGAATACTTGCCTAGCATACATGACATCCGAGAGTCAGTCCCCAACACCACTTCCCCACAAAACAAAAAAGCTCCACCAGCCACCTTTCTGACTCACACTATTGCACAAAAAGGGGACCAATCTGAGCACACAGAACACTAAATGTGGGAAATGTAGATAGGCTATGTTCTCGGTATAGTACCCAGCACAAACTCAGAAATTGGGACTTTCCTTCTCTCTCCTAATTCTAGACTTTGTCGGGCATTTAAAAAAAAAAAACACTGACTGAATGCTGAGCAAAAAAAATCTACATGTGGTTTGTGATTCTAGCAATGCTCTTTCAAGGTTCAAGAGAGTCTTGTTTCTATTATACCTCCTCTCCAGCCTCTGCCAGGGAGGCCCCGAATACTGAAGTCGGCATCTACAACTCTTTATTGATTCAGAAGCCTAGACATCAGAGCCAAGTGAGCCGAGGCAGCCACAAGCATCAGGCCGTGCCAAGAAGATAATGAAGTGCTCTGCTTCCAGACGGGCCTCTGGGTCCTGTGACTATGTGTCCTGGGGAGCCAGCACAGGTACTTCTGTGACTCTCCTGTGAGGATGCCCCAGAATGCCCTTGTGATTCAACGCTGTGGTTTTATTTGAATCCTAGGGAACTGTCACTTTATAGGAAAGGGTAGCAGAAAGCAAGCTTCATGCAGTATTTTAAAGGATATAGTGAAAAGGGATAACCGGGTGCCAGGCCTCTCCCCAAGCCTGCCTCCTCCCCAGAAACGGTTTTTCTGTTGTTTGCTTTGTTTCTGTGAGCCAGAGTCTCGCTCTGTAGCTCACTAGAACTCACTTTGTAACCCAGGGTAGCCTCACAGGCATGCCATTTCTCATGTCTCAGCCTCCCAAGGACTGGAATTGTAAGCATGAGTGCCATCATGTCTGGGGAGACTTTTTTTTTTTTGACAATTTATGAAACCAAAGGTCTTACATTTCTGTTTCGAAGCAGAGTCTAATTTATGCAGCTCCAGCTGGCCCCAGACTTCTGTTCTTCCCACTTCTCCTTCCTCCACACTAGGACTACAGGTGTGTGCCACTATGCCCAGCTCAAGTTTCATGCTCCTTTGAATCACCTGTTACCTGCTCCAAGTCCTCCATTCCTTTAAAAATTGTTTTCCTCTTTGGGGTTTAATCTACTCAAGTATTGAAGGTTTTATTTAGTAAGCACACATTTTCATATAAATAATGCTCTGTCTTCCAGCCTAATACTGACACTTTTACATTCATATTGGGAGGCCAAGGACTACGAAAATGTTTGGAAAGTACCTCACAGTCAATCTTCACCATGATGTATCTCCTGGTCACCACGTCCTACATTCTACACTTGTCACATTATCTTCATATTTATCACCTTATTCACTTTAATGCAGGACAATAAGCTTATAAGGTAACATAACAATCTTCAGTTTCATAACGAAGAAACTGGGGCTCTTTCTGCGAGGTGGAATTACTTGCTCAAGGTTAAAAGTAGGAGGACTGGAATGCAAAGTTCAATGGCTTTCCTTGCTGGGCCACAGCTATGGCTCTCTTAGCATTTCTGGTGTGTATGAGATCGCTGGAAACTAACTTGCTCTCAGGATCTTAGCTGTAAGACCCAGAAAGCCAGCTAGGGTACCGCTTTCTTAGATGCAAACAATGCACCGGGGTCTTCACAACTGCCCAACCCCAAGAGACTGTCTAGAACTCAGGGACAGACAGCTCAAAGCCTACAGGATGGGAGAAGGCCCACTCGCCTCCTGACTAAACTGTAGCAGCCCGGGAGCTGAGAACACACTTCGTCAACTGTGTGGATATGCACAAGAAGTGCACTGCCCCGCGTACCTTAAGTGGCTCTTTTTCCACGACACTATGTGAAACACTGTGGAGACGATGAAGAGGGCACAGAGGCCCATCCCGTAAATCCATGCTGTTACCTTCTCCCAGCAGTCATCGGACAGCCGATGGAGGAGGGCACTGCCCACGATGGCCGGAACGATGAGGAACTGGGAGGAAGGGAAAGAGAAATGAATGCCTTGGTGTCTACGGGGTCGAGACTTCTGCTTAAAAATCACGGAGGTCTGCCAATTCCAAGAAAGGAAGCTTTGAGCGAACATTTGTCCCCCTTGGCTAATCAAAAGGAGAGAAGCAGGTGTTCCTGCTCCAGGGAACTGGGCCAACCGACAAGCGCACAAACAAGCAGACACAATGTTGCCCACAAACAAGCAGACACAATGTTGCCCACAAACAAGCAGACACAATGTTGCCCAACTGTTGCGAAACAGTTGTTCTTTATCCTAATTTCATCAAACAAGAGCACAGTCCATTCTCCTCTCTAGCCTGATAGACAGGAGGTATTTCAAATATCCAAACATCAAGTATGCCGTAGGCTCCCCAGAGAGGTCCTCACTTCCAAGCATTCCATCCTGGCCTCAATCCCGCTATCTAAGGATACATGAGTGAATCAAATCCATACTCTACTGTATAAAACACCCCCACTCCCAATCAGCTGTTGGATTAGTATGTCCTAGTTTTTAACTCGGACCTTGCTCATTTTATCTATTTGGGAGTCCCTGCAGGGCAAAGGGGTTGGGGGCTTTCATCACTTTAAATAGTACACATTGAATTATCCATCCCCAAAGCCCAAAGTTTGAGGAAACCCAAATCTAAGAATTCGGACTGCCACTTCCTCCCTCCTCCTCCTCCTCCCTCCTGTTTCCTGCCTCTCCAACCACTAAGTAGGCAAGGACGACATTGAGCTCTCCCTTCTCCACCTCCTAGGTGATGGGATGACAGGACAGTACCACCGTGGTCAGCTTCTGTGTTATATTTTACACCACAGACCCAAATTTCAACATCAGATGCCAGTTTCCATTGGTCTAGTACAGCACAAGAGCAGGATGAGCAATAATGTTTTTTCATAAGGAAAAACTTATTTGTCTGAAAAAAAAAAATACCCTTAGAGATTATGTCCCTTTTACTCTTCTCATGTGAAAGCACCCTCTCTATTTATGTTTGCTTGTGGTCTTGTTGTGTTTTGAGACAGGCTGGCACAGTCCTTACTAACCTTCAAATTGCCAGCATGCATCACCACACCTGATAATACCTTCTCTTTAAAGAAATGGTGGCGGTAGATATAGATACTGTCTTCAGAAATTTCATGGGTCTATAATGCTCCCAAATATGCGTATATTTAACACGATCACATATTCTGTTCTAAAATATTAGCATGGAGCTTTTATCAGTTTTTACTAAGTTTCCGTTTAAGCACAATTCCATAACTTATGACATGTGGAGAAAAGGTAAGGAGAATTCAGGTCCGACCTACACAAATGTTATTCCTGAAGGTAGGCTGTGTTATCTAGAAATCCAAACCACCGCACTGGCCCAACCCCATCCGTAACATAAGCCTCGTCTAAATAGTCATATTTAGTGAGTGTTTAGAATAACACAATATCTCAGTCACGATTTCTCTCTCAAGGTCTCACAGGATGAAACTTCCAAAGAGAATCGTAAAACCAAAGCTAAAGGAAATGGATAATGACATAGGAAAATGCAATGGCCACTGTGAGGGTGAGAAGATTTAGCCTCCCTGTCTCAGAGAATCATTTGGTAAAACAAACAAGACCCAAGCAACAACAACAATTAAAAAAAAAAAACCTCTCATTTTCAACAAACCATGACTTGCCCTTGCCAAGTAAGCCCAGCAGCTAGCTGTCTTGAAAAAGCAGTACCTTTTGTTCAAGTGCCACAGCATCCATAAGCCAGCTTCTTTATGGTCCCCTCACCAGGGTACTTACTTCCTACTATTCTTCTGAAGATGTATTGAGGCACACAAGTCCAGGAGAACATGGGCTATGGGTTAGAGTGTTCAATGCACTCTCTATGCTCACAACTTTGAGATTCTAGTGGTAAAACCCAGCACTGACACTCCGGTACTCCCGGTCACAAGGATGAGCAGTTCCAATCACTTGTGTTGAAGTCACTAGAGAAGGCTTTTGTCCCACCACAGCCCCGAGTGAAGGATGGCGACAGAGAAGCTGTACTCACTGCGTGTGTGTAGCAATTAGCAGCATGTTCGTAGCACGTTGGTTTGTAGCGGCCATTGGCTGGGGCCCGATGGTTCATGAAACTATGGAAACAGAGAAGCCATCATGTGAGACACGCTCTAACCTGACCTTCTCTTCTAAATGAAAAGGTTGCTGTTATCAACAAGAAAAACCAAAACCATTAAAGAGGTGTCGACTTGGCCCGCAGCACTGAATCTAAAGCAAACATCTAGTTTATTTAATGAAACAGCCCTTGAGTTTGCTCAACAGATAAACCTCGTGCCAAGCAAAAGCAAACAGAAACTCTATCAAACTCAGCTGTACCCCCTCTTCCACATCAAAGGGGTGGTGCATAACCAAGTTTTAAATCTTAAAAAAAAAGCAAGGATTTCTGCTCCCCTGCACCCCCTCCCCCAAATTTTAGTGATTGTCATTAAACAAAAGAGTACACGCTGCATTTGAAAGGTCTCTGCTTTCTCACTTGGAACTTGTGAAGCTTTATGTATGCAGAGCTGGAGAGCCTGCACCCACATCAGAGGGCCTGCCAGACTAGTTTCCCTGTATTGTATTACCTGTTCTGGCACCAGGCAGCTTATTTGATACCTGGCTGCATCCAGGCCACCTAAACAAGGAGGCACATTTTCACCTCCATTCTCCCCAAATGAAAAGAGTTTGCTTCAAACACCGCACACATTATCAGTACCTGATGTTGTGGCTCTAAAATGCATACACACAGCCTGGCACACCCACACGGATGCTCACGGCCCAGGCTTCCCTTCAAGCTAACCTTATCATTTATCAGCAGAAGGATGAAAATGTGCAGTCCAGAAGACTGCTGTTCCAATCTAGCAAGAGGGTGAAGAGAGCCCTCCAAACCTAACCCCACCTAACGCCACCCTCATACCAGGTTCTGGCGATGTCTGCAGTCTGCATCATTCTGACTATTCTCTGGAGGTTAACATGTGTGCAGAGAGAGAGAGAGAGAGAGAGAGAGAGAGAGAGAGAGAGAGAGAGAGAGAGAGAAATAAAAGAGCAAAGCAGAAGGCAGAGAGAAACAAATGGGTAAAAGCCTTGACAGCTTTGAAATTCCAGAGCTCCACCTGTCAACATGCTCAGCACACACACACACACACACACACACACACACACACACACCCCCCAAAAAAACCCCAAAATCCCAAACCAACAAAAAAATCCAAAATGAACAAGCAAACAAAAACCCAAAGCAAAACAAAAAAGCCATTTTTAAAATCCAGATAGTGTGGAGATTGTTTTTGTTTGTTTACCAGTATCCAATCTGACCTATCTTTTTTTTTCCAAACAAAAGACAAACTAATATTTTCCCCCTATTAGGAGGAACCTGGTATCCTCAGATCAAATAATGGAAGACACAAGAGGTAGTCCCTGAAAAGCCCATACCCAGTTCAGGTTGGGCATGGCACAGTGAAGATATTTCACTTGGACTAGTTGCTTAGCTAGACCCTATATGAACTTACTGAGTGTATCCACTAACCAGCTTGAAGAACAAATGACCCCACCTAGTAGCTTCAGAATTTATCCAAGCTATCTTCACACATGGATGTGCATGTCCCAGCTTACCCTCCTTTCCCCTGGCAATCCCCTAAATTATATCACTCATTTCCTATGGGACAGAGGCACTGCTCTGTAGCTCTTATAAGTAGAAAGAAAAATAATTACACCCTGGGGAAGAATGCTTTCATAATGCCCCAAGCACCCGAGGGTCCACCACATCCTCAGCCCGAGAGGCAACAACTGAGCTCCGAGGCTCATACCCTACTAGGAATTTCAAAGGGTGGAGTATGAGCTTCCAAAATGGTTGACGTTGGATCAAGCCGAGAGTGCTCCATGTAGGGTGAAGCAGGAGCTGTCTACCCACCACCAGGCTGCTGACTAAAATAGCAACTTATATCTCAAGCAGCCCTAGTCTAAAAATAGTCAAACCATTACACAGCATGGGGGATAGGCTTTCACATTTTCTCCTGCAAGCAAAGAAGCTGTGTGGCCATGTCGGCTAGTCTCTGCCCGGCAGAAATCATTCAGGTTAAAAATAAAGTGGGATGGAGGGGAGATGGCTTGGGGGGCAAAGTACTTGCTATGCAAGCATAGCACAGAGACAAGTTCAATCCCCAGTATGCATATTTAAAAAAAAAGTTAGGCATCGAACATGCACCATTGGTACGCGCACCTGTAATCCCAATGCTATGAAGATGGAGATAGGTAAATCCCCATCACTGGTTACTTAGCCTAGGTTACTCAGTAAGCTCCAGATTCAGTGAGTTACTCGGTCTCAAAAACTATTGGAGTGATTGAAGAAGACACCTGTTGCTGGCTTCTGGCCTCCATGTGCACGCACGCATACAATACACACATGCACATGAACACATATACACACATCTGTGCATACACATGCAGTGGAAAAAAGAAAGAGGAAAAAAAAGGGGGAGGAAGGGAGAAGCTACAGAGAAAGACATTCCTCTCTTGTGGTCGACATACCCTGTCACGGTGGATGGATGAGCTTTATACTATAAACAAAGGTAAAAAAGCAACCATCCTGGGGACAATGTACTCTCTGGGGCTCAGTGAGAAAAGAGGGCACAATTGTTCTGCTGGGAAATGATAATACAATTTTTCAATTTCTCTTGATCTGCCAGAGTGCAATCAAGCCTCCTCCTCCGATTTCCGAAGAAACCAATCCTAAGAGACCTAAATGGAAAAGCAGATGCAAAATGCAAACTCCCACACTCTGAGCCTACTCTCTTCAACCCCCAAAAGAATGAAAAAGGGTTGAGAGAAAAAGGGCCCCCGTTTATGGAAATCATCTGTACCTAATGAGAAAGCACCCTAATGGCTACTCAGTGCCCTGGGCAGAGTAGCCAGCATGCAGGGGTGCCCAACCTTCTCACACCGTGACATGATACTGTCATCTACAAACATCTCAGGCCTCATTCACAGCTAGCCTGAAACATACGTGGGCCATGGATTGGATGGACACACCTGCAGGGGCTCTGATTTAGTTCTGGGCGTGGCAAGCATGGCAATCACATTCCGTAAGGCGAACAGTGAAGCGGGACTTAGCTACTTTCTTTCCCAATACTCTCCTTTGCCTCCGGCTTTTGGGTTATTCTTATGTGTTCTTTGCCCTACAGCAGAATTCCAAAGCTATGGAGGGAAAGAACGGTTCAGCACCAACCTTTATACATCAGCACATTAAATCCAGACCACAGCACTGGACTCTGTGGCGCTGCAGGCCGTCCAGCAGAATTCATAGGCATGAGACCAAACGCTACAGGTTGAGTATCCTTTGTTGCCCACTCCCCAGGTCCAAATATTGTCAACAGCGCTTTCAAAATACATTCAAAATCAGCTCACCACTGCAACTCCACATAACTGAAACCAAGACCAGCACGCAACATCTCCTACCTGTGAAATTGTAGCCTCATAACTGGCCTTGTTGCCTGTACCAAGACAGATTCTTCTTCATATGGCAGCCATAACTATTAAAAGCAGATCATATCATGCACCTCTACTTAAAACTATCTTTCAGCCTCCCCAAATGCTTAGGGTAACACTTCGACGCACCCCTGACCCACAAGCCTCAATAGCCATTCCCCAAGCTCAGGGCACCACCTCCTTGTCTATCTGCCCTCTGGCTAATACTACCTCCTTTCTGTTCCTTTGACGCAGAAAGGCCTTATCCGCTTGAAGGCACTGACTGTTTATTTCTCCTTAGAACATTCGACTTGCTTCTCTTCCTTCAAGCTAACTCATGTCACTTGCTAAGAGATCTTCCAGACACCACAAAGTATGACTTTGGCCTTGCCCACTAAAGCAGAGTCCTTACCGTAACAGCAAGAACTTGGTCCCTAAACATTTTCTTTTTAATTCCATCTTTTCACACTATAACACAAATCTCGGAAGGCGGTCTTCGCTATTTTATTTCCAGTTTCGAGCACAATGCTCATCTTTTGCTGCAGCTTAATTAATAATTTTTGAATGGATGGATAAAAACACAGCCCTCCCAGCTATGGAGATAAGCCATAGTCAATTTGGCTGAGATTGCACGGGATCCATAGAGAAGGGCAACAGACAGGCAAGGAGCCAGAAGAACCCTGAGTCTTATGAACAGAAAACTCCAAGGCCAAGGCAATGAAGATCCCCAAGGCCCCTTCAACGCCATTGGATGCTGCAGCTTTAACTGACTCTATGCCCAGCGCCTGCTACCATGCTAGCTTCCTTTTAGGACTGAGTATGACATTGTTCAGACAGTGCCACTATCTGTGATGGCACTCTTGGCAATCACTAATGGGAGAAGGAAGATAGACGACCACCCCATTCTGTGGTTCAACGCTCTAAGAACCGGTCCAAAAAGACATCAGACATGCTTTAGATTGTGAAGAAGACGCTTTCCCACGCACTCAGTTTAAAATCTAATCGGTAGGGTAGTGACAGCTGGGGCTGAGGAAGAACGATCCTTTTCCAGCGGAGAGACAGAAAGTGTGAGCGAACAGTGGCTGCAGAGATAAGAAACGGAACTCCAAGGTCTGCCTCTGCCTACCTGCAGCACTCTGGACGAGGACATTGTTACTCTTCAAACTTATCTGCTTTTCTTTCTTTTTTCTTTTCTTTTTTTGGTTTTTTTGAGACATGGTTTCTCTGTGTAGCTTTGCTCCTTTCCTGGAACTCACTTTGTAGACCAGGCTGGCCTCGAACTCACAGAGATCCGCCTGCCTCTGCCTCCTGAGTGCTGGGATTACAGGCATGTGCCACCACCACCCGGCACTTATCTGCTTTTCTACTACTTTAATTCGACAAATATGCAGGTACCAGCCAGTTGCTGCCACAAATGGGCAGTAACTGAACGGTAACAGTTACTATCAGGTCAGAGATGTTATAGAAAGGAAGGAGTAAGTGAGTGTGTGTGTGTTTGTGTGTGTGTGTGTGTGTGTGTGTGTGTGTGTGTGTGTGCGTGCGCACGCGCACAAGCAGGAACAAGCTTAGGTGTCTTGAGAGACTAGACTGAAAGGAATAAAGCAAGGCACAAAATACGCTGCATCCCAGAGGAATGTTTTCACATCCTACGTTTTTTTTAAGGAGCCACTTTTTTTTTTTTTTAACTGTTCCCTTACAATCTTCCTCCATATAAAGGGCAGGAGTCTGGAAGAGAATCCAAAGCCACAGTAACCACTGAGTGTCCACTCTGAGTAGATCTGCAAGGTGTTCTTTTATTTAGGCAGAGCCTAAACTATGGTCTAATGAACTGTTCCTCAAAGAGCACATTGTTCAAAGACGACAGTGTGTCGTCCCCTCCCCCTGTCCCCCTGTAGCTCCTGTGTAATCGACCTGCATGTAACTATGGTGCATGCACACCAAGATATTTAATGAACACAAAAATATGTGGAAAACTACTTTCAATATTTTAATGTGTGAATCATAATAATCAGGACTCTTCTAGCATTACTTTGTATTTGCAGGCTTATTTTCAAGTCGAATTGATGCTTATAAATAGCCTTCCAATCTAGACTATAATAGAAAAACAGATAATGGAGGGATTATGTCAATCAAAATCAGAGGAGATTTAGGGATCATCAAGAAAGAAACCACTAATATTGGTAGAATACAATAACATGTAACCACTCAAATATTACATTCTATGACACTCCAAAAGATAATCGCTGTGCTTTCTAATTTTTGAATGGGTAAAAGACTCTGAAATAAGATGACAGCAAATACTGTCCATCAAAGAGACTGCTCAATCAGCTGAAGTGGTTTTTATTTTTCCATTCTAGAGCTGTTTGAATGTTGGTGCAACAAACAAAAACAGACACTTTCCTCCTTTTTATAGAAGTATTCAAAGGGACAGAAAAGAAATACAAACTCTTGATCAAAACGGGAAGGAGTAATTTCTCAGAATATAGCCACTGTTCTCTGAAACCAGGAAGCCCACAGACATGCAGAGAAGAAAACCAAATCAAACAAACCACACACACACACAGGGCATGAGGTTCACACATGTTACAGTCTCTCTTAAACCCATGAGGTTCTAAACCAGAAAGAACAAGTCCCTTTTGCCTTTGGCATGGATACGTAGTTCCCCTCCAAGAATAGTGTCACTCAGCTGCCAAGTAATAAGCAATATTCAGAAGGCAATCCAAATCTTCAAGCTGATCCCCCTCTACTGATGTCAAAGACCACACTCATCCTTTGTATGTATTGGCCCCTTTACACTTTTGGACTGGTGAGGAATTAGATAAGCATTATTAAATGGGTGAAAAGACCAGACAAGAAAACTAAATTGTGAGTTTATATTTTGACATTTAAAGAAGAAGAAGAAGAAGAAGAAGAAGAAGAAGAAGAAGAAGAAGAAGAAGAAGAAGAAGAAGGACGAAAGACGACTACTTTAAACTCAATAGCCTGTTTTGGAAGATTTCACGCATTTCTGCTTTTGGATTCCATGGCACCTCACAGTAAGCTAGCCTGTTGGTGGTGGTGAAGGGCTGGGAATGTGTCTGGCTGCCAGGCTCAGACAAAGGGATGGAGAGTTACCAGAAACCCGACGGGTGAACTTTCACCCACTTAAAAAAAAGAAAAGCCCAGAGCTTTCTTTGGGAACAATAGGCCAGAGCCTTCATCATTCCTTCCGGGCAGGTACCTGGAGAGAAGGGCCGCCGTGGCCCTCCAGTTCGGGCGTTCCCACCACCTCTCCAGTGTAGAGCAGCCGACAGGCCTTCGGTGGCGCCTTCTTGGTTTTTCCTCCCCATTTCCTAAAGACAGGCGTCTCAAAGGCAAGTCTCTCCACCTGAAATGCTAACTTGCCCCTGCCAAAAAGCCCCCAAATAGCATCCCACTGAGCCCTTAGCCTGAGAACCACTAGACACAACACCATCGGGCAAAGCTGGATGCAGGGAAGACTGCCTCAGTTTCCCTGTATCTAGGGCCAGTCACAGACAAAACACCTAAAACGCTCAGGCCAGACCCCCTACCGTGCAGGAAGACAAATATCGCCACAGGGTGCTGGAGCAGCCCCAAGAGATCTCACACTGGGGTTTGTACAAGGATGTTTGCATAAGGCCCTGAATGACTTGGGGGGCTCTGAGGCTGGGTAGGGGCGCTTGGATCTAGCAGAAGCCATGTCTGGATGGGGAGCGCAAGGGCCAATCTGGGTGTGCAAGCCGATGGAGGAGGCAAGGCAGACGCGGAGTCCCGGGGCACAGATCCCGAGCGGCTTGGAGGAAGGGGATCGCAGGACTGGGGGTCTCCCCGGGAGCCGGTCCGGGTCAGGGCTCGGGATTCCCCGGGATGGAGCACGCGCCCTGCAGCGCTCTCACCGCTGGAATCGATTCCTGAACCGCATTGATCCTCCGCTCCTCCGCGGGGGCCGGGAGCTCCGTCTCGTCTGCACCGGCGGCGGGGCGCGCGGGCCTCATGGGTTTGAGCTGCTCCCGAGGCCGCCGGCGTGCCAGGCGGGAGCCGCGTAGCTGGGCTGGGCCGGAGTGGGCCACGCCGGGGGTCAGCACAGGGCCGGAGCCAGAGCAGGCGGCTGGGGGCGGGAGGGAGGCCGCTTAAACGGCCCCGGAGCCTCCCGCCTCCCGCCTCCCGGGCTCCTCCGCCCCCGGGTGCCCGCGCCCCGCCCCGATGCCCGGCTCCGCCCCCGCCCGCTCCGCCTTCTGCGTGCGCCCGCGGCCGCCTGCGCGTCACCGCGCCCAGTGGCCAATCAATACCCGGAGCGGCAAGCGGCCCCGCTGCCATTCATTTCCCCTGAAGCTCGGAAGGTGGGGCGGAACCTCACGGAGGAGGGGCGTGGTTAGCGGAAAGGGGCGGAGCGCTGGAAGGGCGGTGCTCTGCATTAAACCTTTGAGCTGGGTGAGCTGAAACCGAGAGGAAGAAACATTGTGTAGGAGATGGCCCCATGATCTTAAAAGCAGCTGTGCAGGAAGTGGCAGCAAGCAGGGACCTCTCTCTGCCTTCTAATCTTGGCCCCGTGCCGTTTATTCATCCTTCATTCAGTTCCGCGTCCTTCCTTCCATGTAGTTCTTCACCGTTTACGCTACCGTAAAGACAAGTTTTTAACATGTCCATCGTGTGAAGAAGAGATTGGAGTCTCTAAGAAAGAGAGATTCTCCTGGACAAGTCTTCTTACATCACCCATTTTGATCTCTATTTTTTAACCTAATAAATTCCCAAGGAAATCGGGGCCCTTTGGGGAACCCTTTTTAAAACCGAGAGGACTTGCCAGAAGAGCAGTTTGTAAGGCGAGAGGAGATAAGAGGTAGTGGACGAAGTCAAGAATACTGGAAATAGAAAAGTGGTTGACATTTGCAGAGCCTGGCAGGACCACTCCTGGAATCTAGGTGTGCTCCCCTCCAGGAATCCTGCTCACACCCATCCCCCACTCCTCAAAACACCTTCTTGAGGTCCCTAGGGCCAAGTTCCTAAGAACGTTTCCTCCGCTTGCCGTGAATGAACCATCCGGAAGTTGGGGAATTGTTTCACCCACTATTCTCTAGTTTCCTTTTCTTTAAGTGCCTAGAGGTACTTTCCACAACAATTGCATTGATCTTGGCAGGAATCGACATCATGTTACTTGTTTCACAGGTAAGGAAGCCAAGGCTTTGGAAGCTGGTGGTGCAATTCACTATAGCTAAGTTATTGAGTCAGCCTAGGTGTCCATGAAAGGATGTAGAAAGAAAATGTGGTGTGTGCATAGAGGCAGCATGGAAAATCAGTCAGCCATAAGGGAACACAAACAAAGGAGGATATGAGAGTAATCTGACTGTACTAGGTCAGGCCGTTGATCTCCAGGGTTGAGTCCTCTGATGGAGCTGGCTAGGCGGATATCTGTTTCCTTGTTTTAGCTCCAGGTGCTTCCATTCCAAAGCTGCACACTTGGCTTAAAAGGACAACCACTCCCAATCGAGG
Organism: Peromyscus californicus insignis; assembly: GCF_007827085.1. Lineage (NCBI taxonomy): Eukaryota > Metazoa > Chordata > Mammalia > Rodentia > Cricetidae > Peromyscus > Peromyscus californicus. The sequence goes on from NW_026294551.1 coordinate 32,390,762, forward strand.
AGGACTGGATCACTCTTCAGGCACGGGTCTGAGTAACTACGTTTCTCTGAAAGAACTCCCAAACAGACTGTCAGGAGGAACAATGTCATGCATGTCCTCAGTAGGGAGATAGATAGCATCGTCACATGAAGTGAAATAAACCAGACTTAGAAAGACAAATATCAAATGTTTTCTATCATATGTTAAATATAGAGAAAGAAAAAAAAGTCTTCAGTGTAGAAGGGGATCAGGGAGAAGGGAGATTAAAAAGTGTATGGGGGTGGGGATAAATCTGTTCAAAGTATGCTATAGGTGTGTGTTCTAGTTTCATGTCTGTTGCTGTGCTAAAACATCCTGACAGAAAGCAACTGTGAGGAGAAAGGAATTTATTTGGCTTACAATTCCAAGTTCAAGGCAGCCTTATTGGGGAGTCCAGACAAGAACTTCAAATAGCTGGTTACCTCACATCTACCGTCAGGGGGCGGGCAAAACGTAAATGCATGTATTTTCACTTACTTGTGCTGGCCTCAGATTCTCTTTTCACACAGTTCAGGAGCCTTTTGCCTAGAGAATGGTGCTGCCCAAAGTGGGCGGGGTCTTCCCACATCAGTGAACTTTATTAAGACAGTCCTCCGCAAGCCATCCCAACGTAGGTGATTCTAGGCCGTGTCAGGTTGGAAAAGCTAACCGTCATGGCATGTATGGGGAAAATGTCACAATGAAATCTATTATTTTGTGCAACGAGTATCTGCTGAGTGAAAAAGAAACTTGCCTCATGCAAAACAGATTCACAGGCAGCTTCCTCTCACACTAAGCCCCAGAAACCTTCAGGGTGCCAACTGCCTCCCCCAAAGCTTTGAAACAGTACATTTCTGAACACAGGCACTTGACTTCTTTCCACTCACGGCAAAGCCCGGCAATTAGCATAGACTGAAGATCTACCAGTTGGCTCCTTGACACTCCCCAGCTAAATGATCAGTGGTTCAGGGGATGGTAACAGTGGAAGTAACTAAAATAGATAAGTGACAATTAGCTGTGTGAAATGATGACATAAGGGACAGGGACAAGGAACCATAATTATAACAAATGTACCACTTCCTTGGGGAACAAAAGGGAGGTTCTATGTGAGAGGGCATGAGAAGTCTCTGTGCTTTTCTTTCAGTCCTTGCTCCGAACCAAAACCTGTTAAGAAGATTTGCTTTTTTTTTTCTTTAAAGAAAGAGAAATAAAATGCTGATGCACATACCTCAACATGAATAGACCTTGAGGACATTATGTGAAATGAATGGAACCAGCGACAGAGAAAGGGTCACATTTGACACAGCTGAAGAGCCAGCCAGCCTAAGTTCAGTGAGAGACACTGTTCCAAAAGTAAGGGAGCAGAGGAAGAGAGATACCTGATATTGACCTCTGGCTTCCGTACAGATGTGCTCCCGTGTACATAGGCACATACTTGTGCTCATACCCACAGAAACATGTATATACAACATACACATGCGAAGTGAGATGCCCCCTTCACGTGTGTTTATGAGAAGAAATCTCAAGGGTATGCATAGAAAAGAAATACTGGCTTCAATTTAGAAACTGAGATTAAGATAGTGGGAGCTAAAGAAAATGAAGAGGTCTGGCTGGCTTATTTATTTATTTATTTTGGTTACTGGTTGTGGGTTTTCTTTTGTTTGTTTTGCATTAGCAGAACATAAACGTTCTTCTTGGGCTTGGGGATATAGGTGTTTCTACAAAACTGCAGACACATTTGCAAGAACAACCTGTTCCTTGCGTGAAGAGATTTGTCATTGTGTAGACACCAGATGCTGAAGCAGCTTTTGGGAGAACACCTGTTCTGCTGACTGAGGTACACAGGGTCCCTAGACAGGATGCTGATGAGACTAGCAAGCACCTGGACCCTGCTTCCCTGACAGTGATGGACCACTCAGAACTCAGACTTTGCCTTGAGATGCCCTTTGAGGGTTAAATGAACTTTTCACTCAGATGTGTTACTACTACTTTATGATGTGTTTGTACAAATGACAGGGTAAAGCAACCACTTTAATGGAAGTCTCCTGGCCTTCCCCCTTGCTTCAAAGGAGGAATGCTGCCTTTTCCTGTTCTTCTACCCACATTCCCTGAGCTGGGAAGATCTGTTGTCTCTGTATGCTCAGTCCCCAGGCTTTCCCGATGAAAGCAACCGAAGAAAACAATGGAACATAAAATGATGACCTGGGGAAATGGGAGGGACCCAGATACTATGATGACTGATCTTTAGTGTCAACTTGACTAGATTTGCAATCACTCAGCAGACATGTCTCTGTTGTGTCTTTAGTGGAGCTTCTGGGAAGGGCTGGACTAATGAAGGAAGTCCCTCTCTGAATGTGACTGGAACCATCCCATGGCCCAGGCTCCCGGGCTGAACAAGAAGGGGGAAATGAGAAAGCAAGTTGAATACCCATGTTCATTTCTCTGCTCAGGACCGTGGACAGTGTGGCCAGCTGCCTCTCAGTCCTTCTGTCATTCACCTTTCATTTGTTTTCTTGAGGCAATGGAAATCAGTAACTAACACTTGTATGTCGTCTCTATTGATCTTTCTGGTGAGGATGAGTAAGAGAAAAGAATAGTCCATAATCCAGAGAATGTTGGTTAAGGTGTTTGAAGAGCTAGGGAGGGATTCAGCAAAGTGTGAGGGTTCATAGATGTGTAGGAAGGGACAAGAATGACAGGAGTAGGAAAAACATTGTATTTCCCAACAAGTAAAATGTAGAGGCCTATTAAAAATGATTATTATCATTGTCTGTTTTCTAGTATTGTTTTTGAAAATTCTCCTTTTAGAGACTGGATCATATGCAACAATTTGGTAAAGTGGTTACTCAGATTAATTTTTTTGATGACCTACTTTTACATCCATTTTTTCATTTTTTTTCCCTTAAAACCATCCCGCCAAAGCCAGGCAAAGTGCCACACACCTGCACACCTGTAATATCAGTTACCTGGAGGCTGAAGCAGGAAAACATGTGTTTAAGCCAAGAAGTTGTCAGTCAACCTAGGCAGCCTAGTACGACCTCATCCCCCATAATAATAATAATCCTTCAAGAAAATGTTGTGTCTATTTTATAAGTGAAGAAGTGAAAGCATTAAGGGAACTTTGGGAGTCGGTTTGATTTGTAAATGTAAGTGAAAGGGTTAAGTGTATAGTAGGCTTTCTGCCCCCAAGCCCATGCTTTTCATCCCTCTAAGCCTCCTCACAGTATGTGTGTAACTCTTCCCTGCATGAAGCAGTATTCTACTCTCAATGGGAAGTCAGTATATGGCCTGGACTGGCTGTAGTGTTTGCCCGCCCCCAACCCAACTGCACTAGATCCACATAGGATACTCCTACAGTCTCACGGTGTTCTTGCTGACTATAGAAGGTTTGGGCTAGCTGCAGCTCTCTTTTTAGAAGAAGGCTTGGTAGGTGCAGATTTGGGTGAGCAAAGAAATACTCCTCAAAGCAGAAGTTAATGGCAGTGGTTGTCACCACATGGCTCTGAAGCCACAAGAGCATACCACGGACTTACGGTGGTCTGTACAAAACCATCGTCTATGTTTTTTTTTTTTCCACTGAAAAAAAGAAAGAATAACAGGTTTTCAAAAAAAATCTGGACGTCCTTGAATTTGGATGATATAACCATCTAATTCAACGCTTCTTGCTCTTATAGGGATATTAAGAAGTCAGTGGGGACAACCGTGGCCAAAGTGAACCACAAAAGGAAAGGACGTGAGAGGGGCTTCGTGTCTCTGTGTCTCTTGGGTAGTCTTGTGGCTTGCGGGCAAAGATGAAACATAATTTCTCTTGAGGAGAGAAAAGTAGAGTTTGTTGGTGGACTTGCCCAAGAGTATTTCTCCATGCTCACACACACGGCAGGAGCTGTTCTGAAACCCTAGCCTCCTGAGAGGATCCAGACACGCCTCACGTCATCATTTATACGTCCTGTTCAGTTGGACCGTCTTGGATAGACTTCTGTAGTTGACGCTTTGCATCTATTGGCTGTGAATTTAGCCACACCTGCAACCAACTGCAGAATGGAAAGACTTTTAAAGAATAATTCCAGAGAGTAAAATCTTGAATTTACTATGCACCAAGTACCACACTGAATCCACGTAAGTGAAGTGATGTGGGCTACTGGCATTACATTAGGATTTGTAGATAATTTAGAGATAACTTAAAGTATACAAAAGGATGTGCACAGATTATATGCAAACTCTATGTGTGTGTGTGTGTGTGTGTGTGTGTGTGTGTGTGTGTGTGTGTGTATCTGAGCAGCCTGGGATTTTGGTATCCTTGTGAGTCCTGGGACCAAATCTCATGAATATCAAGGAAGAAATATAAACTTAAATGACATTTTTAAACCACAGCTAAGTAGTACTAATTGTTGCTAGTTTTCTTATGAATATGGAAAGGGAAAAGTTTTTCCATGTTCTCAATGGGCACTCTGCCTACAGTCTGCTGAGTATACCGATGCTAGGTAGGAAAGTCTGGTAAGATAATTCAAGGAAGAGATAAACATCTGACATTAAATAACAGCTCAGTATGTGATCCTCGGGTGGAATATTGCTCAGGATGTTCTAAAGGCAACGGGGCAGTGTGGGTTGACTTTGTCAGCAGGTGACAATGAGATTTAGAAAATTAGGCAGGAGAGGAAGGTGAGCAAGTTAAGCTCCAAGGGAAGAACATGGACCATACAAAGGCCTGATGGGTTTGAGACACTCCCACGTGAGACAAGCTAGAGACTTTAGTGAAGAGGAGCCCCAGGTGCAGATGGTGGGTACATAGGCTTTGTAGTAAAGAAAGGATGGAAGGATTAAGATAACATTTGGAGTTCACATTGGAAAAACTCGTAACACCCAGGTGAAGTGATCCGTTTCATAGCTAGACGAATGTATGGGAAACAGCTGACGAGGGACAGTTGAGACCGCTGGTTACTGATAGCAACTCTAGCCAGTAGAGTGTCCCAGGAGGATTGGAATGGTCTAAATCCACACTGTCACCCTTGGCTATTGAGTACCTTAGAGGTGCTCTGAGGAATATGATGGTTACTGTTACTGAATTTCAATATACTTAATTTAAATAGTTATATGTGGTTTCCATAATGCACAGTACAGTCTATATCCTTTTTGTCTTTGTACAAATAGAAATGCCAGTTTTTAGCTGAACACATGACTGCCCAGAATAAAGATTACGTTTTTCAGCTTACTTGGCAGCAAATGTGGTCAGATGGCTGGGTCCTAGACAATCCCGTGCGAGCCACAGTGTAATTTCTGGGTCATGCTTTAAGAGTCAGGGCCTCTGCCTGCTTATCCTCCTCCATAGGTTGAAATGTGGACACAGAAGATGCATAGGGTGACTCTGGCATGATAGAACAGCAAGACAGATGAGTTTAAGTCCAACGACTTGGGTGGAACTGCCATGCTAGTTCATGATTTTAGTTAAATAAGAGAAAAGTTTCCATCTCACTGACATTGCTTTCCTTTGGAGCTTCTCTCACATTGACCCTACCCCAGCAAATACCGTGAGAGAAACTGACAAACAGATTACAACCGTCCAGGCAAGAGGCAATAAGGCTGAATACTAAGGTAATATCATGGGAGAGGAATAAAGGGGAATAATTGGAAAAATATAAAAGAATTAGTGTGTATTTGTGTGTGTGTAGGTGCGTGTATGTGTGTGTGTGTGTGTGTGTGTGTGTGTGTGTGTGTGTGTGTGTGTGTGTATACACGTGCCAGTGTGCATGGGAGTCTAGAGGTCAACCTAGGTGTCATTCCTCAGGATGCCTCTACCTTGCAATTTAAAACAGCATCTCTCTTTTTTACTGGAACTCCCTGGATGGGCTAGGCTGACTGGCTGGCTGGAGAACTCTTCAACACACAGGTCTCTACCACACCACACACCACCACCCCACCACCCCCCCCCCAGTGCTGAGAACAACAGTGCAGACCACCACAGGCAGCTGCTGGCCTGAATTCTGGGGATTAACCTCGGGTCCTCATGCTTCCACAGCAAGCACTTTACCACCTGAGCTAACTCTCCTAGCCACCCCCATCTCCTGTAGAGACTCACTCTGAGGTTCAACAGGCCTCGGGGTCACAGTGTGAGCCATCATACCTGGCTGAAGACTCTATATATACAAAGCCTAGATCTGTGAAAATGCTTCTGAGACAAGAGTGACAGTGCCACCCATGGTGGCTTTTGTGTGCATTGTGCCTAACCCAGCTTTTAATCCTACTTAAAAATGGAAATCTAATGAGGGTAGAGAAACACACACACACACACACACACACACACACACACACACACACACACACACACAATACAGGACACATGCTCTTCCCTAGATCTGGCTTAGATGTTCTACAAGGTAGATAGGATTAAATGTGTCTCATATACTGACCTATTCAGAAACTTCGAAATCTTTTTTTCTCATGACTACTCAATGGGGGGGCGGGGGGGGGGGGGTCTAACAGAGAGCTAACATAAAAATTCTGGAATAGTTTAAATATGCACGTTTTGTGCCTATAAAACACCCAACAAAAACATCAATAACTTTTAAGAGATTTCTTCAAACTATGGAAACAATCATTTGACAATGATGTGCCAAGTCATTAGTATTTTAGGCAAGTTAAAAAAAGTTTTCTATACTTCTTTATCCTCAAAATGTGCATTGAAATCTCTTTCAACATTCAGAATTTAGTGATAAAAATGTTTCACTCGAAGGGTTGGTGAGATGGCTCAGACAGTACAGTGCTTGCTGCACAGCATGAGGATCTGAGCTCAGGTCTCAGCACCCATGAGAGGCATGGCAAAACCAGGCATGGCAGTGCTCACCTGTAACCCTAGTGCTGGGGATGTGGACACGGGGGTGTCTCTGGGGCACATGGGCTGGCCAGGGTGGGTAGTTATCTTAGTGAGAGACTAAAAAAATGAAAATAAGAATAAGGTAGAGAGTCATAGAAGAAGACATAACCAGTGTCAACCTCTCGGTTCCATATGTACAGTGCAAACACGTACACACAGACAAACACACACACATGCATGTATGCATGAAATTTTTAAACTACATATATTTGATTATTTAAGACCTTACAGTGCTTTAAGCAAGTAATTATCTGGCTTTTCCTTATCTTTTCTTTTTGTTTTTTTGAGACAGGGTTTCTCTGTGTAGTATCTCTGGCTGCACTAGAACTCACTCTGTAGACCAGGCTAGCCTGTCCTCAAACTTACGGAGATCCACCTGCCTCTGCCTCCTAAGTGCTGGGATTAAAGTTATGTGCCACCACTGCCCAGCAGCTTCTTTTTTTAAGACAGGGTTGTACTCAAATTTTAAAAGGTCTTTTAATAAAAACCCAGAGCCAGAATATTGTGGTAAATTCTGAAAGGTCAGAGAGACAAAGGAACAAGCCACAGCCACCACTGCTTACTTCACCAACTCCTCAGCCTGAAAAACCCTCTAGTTCCTGTCTCCTCACTACTTATATACCTTTCTCCACCCAGCCACCTCTTCCTGGGATTCAGAGTGTATGTGCTTCCCAAGCAAAGGCATGAGATCTCAAGTGCTGGGATTAAAAGCATGTGATTCCCAATACTGGGATTAAAGGTGTGTGCCAGCACTGCCTGGCTGTTTTCTCTCCTAGACTGAGTCAATCTCATGTAGTCCAGGGTGGCTTTGAACTCACAAAGATCCAGATGGATCTCTGCCTCCCAAGTGCTAGGATTAAAGGTGTGTGCCACCACTGCCTGGCCTCTATGTTTAATCTAATGGCTTGTTCTGTCCTCTGATCTTCAGGCAAATTTTATTAGGGTACACAGGATCTTACCACACACTGTGTTGCCCAGGAGTGTCTCAAATTTCTGGGCTCAGGAGATCTTCCAGTTTCAGCCTCCTGAGTAGCTGCAACTCCAGGTTTACTCTGCTTCTCACACACAAGTGGGCATGTCAAGAACGTTTGAGAGGCAGAGCTGCACGTAAGAACTTGTCTAGAGCTAGGTGTAGCGGTGCATGCCTGTTATCCCAGAATTTTGCAAGTAGAAGCAAGAGGATCGGAAGTTTAAGCCAATCTTGGCTGCATGATGACTTTGGGATCAGCTGGGGGCACACAAAACTTCAACAAATAAATAAATGAACAAACTCACTCATGTAGTAGTGGCACTATCGCTATGAGGTTAACCAACACATCTCTACTTGGATTTGAAGATCTCTCCACAGAAGAGAATCCCTGCCTGATACTATAGGCAAAAGCATACTGTATGGTCAAAAGCCATGGTAGAGGAGATCATAGGGAGCTGAATAATGCTATTTAGCTAAGTTGACACAATATTAAATTATCTTCTAATATTTATGCTCATATTCACAGGCAAATGCTACTCACACCCTTAGTCGGGGAAAGCTCTCTCCCCAGTGAACAATGGTAAATGCAGAGTCTCATGGCTCTACAAGGTGTTCAGAATACGTGACAAGTGAGTGCTCAAGCCTAAGCAAGGTGTTTTGTTCTCTAAGGCTTGGGGAACACTGTGAAAGAGAATACGGAAGGATGTAGGAGCCAAAAGATAGCAAGAAGGGCTCCAAAATGCAATCTTCTGGGCAAACCAGCCATTGTGATCACAGACTCACAGCAGCTGTGGATGTCTACCACCTTGGGTCCACAAAAGAATGGGCCCATCAATAGTCAGGCATGGATGGAGAAGGGACTGGAGGAGGCGACCCTCCTTTGTTCATCTGTTTGCTGTCGATAGATTCAGGGAATGGATGACTCATTGTCTTCCGTTTATTGACTTGCTGGTGACCCCACCAGATTCCAATGGTTAGTCTCAAGCCAGTGCTCACACAGATAGCCCTGGTTAAACTGAATGGATCACAAAACATAACCAAAAGCTATGAATCAGTGAAAGTGGCTGGGGCAGGGAGGGGAGGGGGTTAACAGGGATGGGAAGGAGTCTAAAGAGGGTGAGGGGAGAATAATCAGAAAGCATTATATACATGTATGACATTGTCAATGAACAAAATTAACTTGAAAAATAAATTTTTAAAAAAGACTTCTCTAAACCTAAATCCTGTACTAAGTTGATTCTAGCAGCCTAATGTGGCATTGCTAGATCAGTTCAGCCCCCCCTTTGAGTTCAAAGCTGTCAGAAAAGTTGACTGTTGTAGCCAAGAGCTGACCCGCTGACTTCCCTCCCCTAGAACGGAATAAAAGGGCTTCAAGGTGAGGAGTCCTTTCCCGGGACTTTTGAACCTTACATTTTCTCCTATAACTCAGGAACACTTTTCTCAAGTGTCTCAAAACCATTCTTTGGCAAAGGAATCTTCAGGAAGATTGTGGCCGGGGTCCCAGGGGGAAGATAGAATCCTAGTTTTCCAAACTGCCAGCTTGCAGACACAGCTGACCTAGTCACATTTGCATGGGTCAGCCCTCTGTGATTTTTCATTTCCATAGCTCTGCAGGAACTCAACATATTCCCATTGCCTACTCCCTCATTCTCCCTTTAAATGAGCAGTCGCTAAAAACCAGAGCTTCGAGCTTATGTCTTCCCTTATCCTCACTAGTTACCAAGTAAAATCTGTTTTCCTATATACCAATGTCCAGCTTCACTTATCCGTGATGGAAGCATGAGCCAGGTCATTCATTGGCTACATAATTCCTACTTTGAAGTTGAAGAAATTGATCCACCAAGAGATTAAATATCTTATCTAACGTTACTCTGGCAGCTCCTTAGTATTTGAGTCATAGGATTACATAATTGTAGAGCTGCAAAAACTCTTAGGATCCATCTTGTTCAGCCTTGAGGTGTGTAAGGGCCGGAGAATGTAAACACTAGCTGCTAAAAGAATTAAAACTCGACTCCTTGGTAAAGTTGTCAGATCCAAATAAAGATACAGGATATCCAAGGAAATTCGAATTTCAGTTATCAGCATTTTTGTTTAGTATAAAATGTCTGCCTCTGCCACCTGGTGCAACACTGGTTGGTAATTAATTAGTTCTCTGAAATTCAAATTTAACTCAGCATCCAGTACTTGATGTATCAATCTCACCTCAGGGCAACCCTTCCCAGGGTCCTTTGCACTCCACAACTTAATGTTGGGTGCTTAAACCATCTCACAACTTGTTCGTGTACAGTTCTGGTCATGTGGTCATGACATGAAGATTGGGATCAGTGAGTTTTGCAATTTTATCAAGGCCTAAAACCTTTTCAAAGTCAGAAACGACCCTGGGTAATATTTATAAAACAGGCCTGGTTCATTTACAAATAAATCCACTACAAAACGCAATTAAATATGACCCCTTTGTATTTGTATACTTAACTGTATTAGGGAATTATAAAGTTGGCTGAACTCAGGCTGATAGTTTTCTTACCCATTGCCCTGTAGCCAAGTAAATTTCTTTTCTAACCATATGTTACATGTTGAGGGGGTAGGGCGGGGTACAGAAGGGAAGTGGCCAGTTAGGTCCAAGTGGGTAGGAAAGTAAGATTTGACCAAACAGAAAACAGCAAGACTAAAGACCAGCACAATAAACAAGTAGCCTAGGAAGAATGCTGTAGATAATGAGTAAACAGAGCTGTGGAAAAATAGACCAGACTCACTGATACAGAGCCCAGTGCCTGCAGAACTGACTATGAGAACAAAGAGATGCAGGTACTTTCTGGCAATACCCGTGACTTTGTAAACAGAGTCACCAGAGTGAAATGAAACCCGGATAGATAAAATTACCTTCTTTTTTATTGACCAACCCAGCCCAGCTGGTAAAATGGACTCTACCACACAAGCCCTAAGTAATGTTATACAAAAAAGGGGGGCAGGGGCAGGGAGTGATGGTGCTGTTCACACTCGACAGCTTAGCTTAGCTGCAGTCTCATCTCTTAGCTGAATGTTATTAGTGACTTCCTCCCTGCCTTGGCCATGTTATGAGTGAAACTGTGGCGGTTCAGACACATTAAGGAACAGACCTCCCTGGGAATATGGTAGAGCGTTCCAATAACGCCGAATCCGAGTAAGGAAACTTTTCCAGAGTATGACAGTCTACAGAGACTCGGCCTGGGGAGTGGAGTGTTTAGTTTGCGTTCTGTTACTGTGACTAAACACTGGCTGAAAGCATCTTGGGAAGGAAAGGGTTGATTTGGCTTACTCGGTCGGATCACAGTCTAGTGTGAAGGGAAGCTAAGGCAGTGGCTGAAGCAGGTAGGAACTTGGGGGATGGGAACTGAAGCAGAGTCCACAGAGGAATGCTTTCTGCTTGCTGGCTAGCTCAGCTAACTTTCTTACACAACCCAGGACTACCTTCCCAGGGTGGCGCCCCCCCCCCCCCCCAGTGGGCCGGATCACTCCAACATCAACCATTAATCATGAAAATGCCCCTAGAGACTTGACTATAGGTAATCTGATGGATGGAGGCATTTTCTCCACTGAGGTTCCCTTTCCCAGATATCTCTAGCTTGTGCCAAGTTGACGAGGAATTAACAAGCGTATGGGTGACTTGGAGTCTACACGGGTTTTTACTAAGTGCATATATGGTTCTTCTCCTTGCAAAGAAGCCCTACTCTGTAAAGGATACAAAAGTCAACCGGGGTTCACAGATTCTAAGGCAGGAAACACGGTATTGCCAAACCCGGGGGATTTCCCAGATGATGAGACACGGAGCTCTTTGTTGTTTTTCTGCTACTTAACCTTCCATTTACTGTTCTCCATGGTAGTTCTGGTGTTTTCTCATCAGACTGACATTATGAAACCCTTTTAAAAAAAGTGCCCTGATAAAATCTACAGGACATTTCTCCTTCCCTGCCCTTCCTGGAGAATCACATTTCCGTAGTTGTTAATAGAGCTACTGCAGACAGATGGAGTGAATGTGATGCCTGGCGGAGCAATTTCTCTCTGTTCCAGATTCCTCATCTGTGACATGGAGCCAACTGTAGCTTCGTAGGACCGATAAGAACTTCCCCTCTCATCTTGGTGGATTTGGTAGCTGAGTTAGTTAGACTGAACTAGCAGTACGTATGTTAGCATCAGAAAAGGTGTGCACCTTATGTGTACAATGGTGTCCCTGGACAGTGAAGACCCACCAACCCACTGAGTTGTAGAAGTATACACACCTTCATCATAGGAATCAGAGAATGGGAGAAGTCGAGCGGGGCAGGGGGGATGGGGCAATTCAGAAGGGAAACAAATCATTTTTAGGGTGATCCATGGGTCTGAAGGATAGGAAATGACCAAGGATCCAGCTCATCTGGGCTCTAAGGTGATGATAACCCTAGTCTTCCTTCCAGCCAGTCACTTAATCTTCTAGACGATCTGGCCTGTAGTCAAACAGGGAGAATTTAAACAAAGCCTCCCTCTTGAGCCTCAAAGGAAGAAAAGGGTGAGAAACAGGGGGTGCTAGAGAGGAGCACTGAAACATTGAAATTAATTAAATTATTCAACATTCCAGAGCCCTGTATTTCGTACTCTAGTTTTCCACCCCTTTAGTAGCTTTGACTTCACAGGACGCTTTGAGACGGAAAGATAATGCCTTGAACGTTCAGCTGGTGTGTAGTGCATGCTCAATGAATATAGTTACTATTATCATTGTTGCTGTTGTTATTATATTAATTCTGATGTTTGCGGCTCCTGGATGAGGATTCTCAGGTCTTTGTTGGAAATTCACAGTGGAGGGTGTTGTTGGCACAGCTTGTCTTGTCTCACTAGGCTAGAAGTAGCCAGACTTTCTGCGAACAGGCTGTCCTGATCCCATTTACTTTAAGTGGGAGATGTGATAGAGCTAACAGACGTGTCATCCACCATATCTATCATTGGAGGTTAAGTGGGGAAGTTGTTATAGAAGGGGACCAATGAGTGGCTAGCAACTGAAAATTGATGAATACTAAGTGCATATAAGAATTTTTTCTTAGACATTAAACATCTCATTTCAATAAGTGCTCACAGTGCCTAGGAAGCAGACATCTGCTTTATCTTGCCACATTTAGGCTAGATAGGGAACTTCCAAATTGCTATTCAAATTATATGCTTCGAAACATCCTCAAGACTCCTATGCCCATCCCAGATTTATCAAAATCTTACAGTGTGTGAGGTGCCATCACATAATTATGTGTATTGGGAAGGTGGGATGGTGGGATCCAACCAGAAGATGAGATATAAATAAGGACCAATTTCTAGCTTTCAAGGCACCGAAGATCTAGGGATGAAGATCACAAAACAACTCTAAAGCAGAGGGGCAATGTCAAGTGCAATGATACAAACATGAAGTGGTAAGGTGCCAGAAAAAAGGATAGGCACCTTCTGTCAAGTGTTGCTGGGAGAAAGTCTTCATGATGAAGTCATTTGGCCTGGATGGTGAAGGTTTGGAAAAATATTGGCCACCCAAGATGAGTTAAAAAAAAACTACATATACATTGAGTAAATAATGTAAGTGTTCGGAGTTTTGAAAGAGTGGAGCCTAGTAGGCCTACAACAAGTAGTCTTGCTTGTTTCAAGTACATGCTATTCACTTAATAGAGAAGAACACACACACACGCACACACACACACACACACACACACACACACACACACACAAACACACACACACTAATGTAACTAACAGTGGCATTGAGTCAGGAAGGACTTTTTTCTTCTGGTGATGGGATTCAAACTTAGAGCCTTCTATGTGCTAGACACGAGCCTTCCCAGTGAGTTATATCTCCAGCCTCTTACGGGCTTTTGATACCAAAGGAATAAGCCAGTGACTAATTTCAGAAAGGTAGTCTATTTTTAAAATCAACAGAACATGTGTTAACATTGCTTTCACTTTCTGTCCCTTTTGTGTCGGCCACTGTGTTGTAAGAGTGTGTCCGTACACGTGTAACTTTCTTTCAGCTGTGAGACACTAGGAATTATAGTACGAGCACAACTATAACCCACGCTTCTTCTTGCCGCCTACAATTCTAAGTACTTTATATGTGTTACGTTCTCATAGTGGCCCTCGGAGGCATGGATGTTCTTGTTTACCTAAGGCTGGCTCTGTGCCCAAGTCACCTCTCTAAGGTCACTACTTGCAATGTGGGTAAAACGAATATCTACATGCAGGCAGACCGTGACATTATACTGCAATAAAATTCTTTTGCAACACCACCTCACAGCAATTTGCCTCATAGCAATTCTGGGCTTTCAGGAATATAGTTTATTGTAATTTTTGCAAACGGAGGTGACGTTTTTTGACAATCACAATGAAGTGAGTTGAGGGAGCACCTAGTTTTTATGTTCTAGTCACTCATGGCCTATCTCTGGACTTAAGAGATAAAAAAAAATGCACCTCCATCTAGAGATGGTTAGGTAGAGACAGCTGCCTCAATCAAATTTCAGAGAGCGGTTCCCTGCAGGACTTGAAGCCCTGAATAATTTATACAGTGATTCATTTCCTTCTCATCAGAGGCTTTTACTTTCAAACTGAAGCTCGGATGTTTTCTTAGAATCACAGCATCTTAGGATCGGAAAACCTTAGACTGTTTGAATTCCACATGACTGTTCCATAGTCCACCACACGGTAGTGGCTACATTTGTGTTGCTGTGACCACAACACCCAACAGAAACAAGTTAAAGGAAAAAAGATTTGTTTTGATTCATGCTTTTAGAGATTTTCAATCTATTGTGGCAGGGAAGGCTGGGCAGGGCTCAGGTCATGGCGGTAGGAGCATGTGACAGGCACAGATGGCAGAGACAGTGCCTTCAGATCATCGTGGGCCAGGAATAAGGGACAAACCCAGGAAGTAGACAAGGACAAGCTACCCCCAAGGTTACTCCCCCAGGGACCTATTTCTGCCAGTGAGGCTCCATCCCCTAATAGTTCCATGCCTCCCAATATGGTGTCATCATTTGAATAACAAATGTTCAGCGTGTGAACCTGCGAGGGGCATTTCCAACTCATAATCACAACGCTACATCATCTGTCTCGTTAATCATCAGCCCTTTTATTTCACTTCCTCGGTCTCTGAATGTAACATTCATGTGAGAGATACATTACTTCTGCATTCAAGATAAGAATTTGCAGAGTGTATGCAATTCTGGGCACGCTTATCTTTTGCCTTTCCTTTTTTTTCCACTCAAAGTGAATTAATATTGAAAGTAATTAATAGTGACAGCTGTACACACAAGACCTTCACAAGTTCAAACCAGACAAAAAATGCTAGCACCGAGAGAGGGGGAAGTGGACACGGAGTCCCGCCCCTAACCGAGAAGCTATTTGCAATTGGTACCTGCTGGTAAAGGGAAAACCAGTTTTCTACACTGGAATGTCACGGGGATACCAAACACACTCCAAGGCAGACCCTGTGTCCAAGACAACACACAATGGACTCTATGTTTGTTCGTTTTGTGTGGGTGTGTATGGGGGAGGAGCTTTTGTTCTGTTATTTTTTTATTTGTTTGCTTTGATTTTTGATATCTATGTTTTTGTTTTGTTTGAGAGAGAGAGGGAGAGAGAGAATGAAGTTGAGTGAATAGGGAAGTGAGGAGGATATGGGAGGAGTTGGGGGAAGGGAAGGAATATGATTAAAATATATTAAATAAAAAAATTTAAATAATACATTTTGGAGGGAGCATAATAAAAATAAAGTAGAAGGAAAAATGAGGGGCAGCTGTTATGTAAACAATCTTTATCGTATCTAAGTAGATTTGTACAACCATGTCCTTGCAAAGGTTGTCATTTAATTATTATTACCCCAAATTACTAGTAATACTCCCTTTGGCGGCTCTTGATGCATACGGGATTTTTTAAAATAAAAAGTGCTGATTTCCCCTACAGTAGAGATCCTGACACTGGTAATTCCCTATATCTGGTGTCAGCCCAGGACAGTTTGCAGTTTCCACTGTCAGCAAATTCCTCTTTTTATTCAGTTAAAAAGTGTTTCTAACCACAGCTGGCCCTCTACAGCACCAGGAACCCCATTTGTGCCCAACTCTGCACCTTCCCCTAGTAGTCAGAGAACAGATTCTAAAATGTCCCAATTCCCTGGAAGCCCTTTTCTTTACTTTTGTGTCCCCTGTTAAGCAACTGACCCCTCCCCCGTCTATGCTGAGCAAGTTTTCTGTGTGAGAGTCTTTCTCTAGGCATGAATATCCCAAAATTCTAGATTGGACCTATGACGGTTAATCTTTATTGTCAACTTGACAAGATTTGGGGTATAAGAATCTCTGGGGTATAGCTCGGCTCATGCCTGTGAGAGTGTTTCCAGAGATGTTTAACTGAGGAAGGAAGACACACCTTGAATGTGGGTCACATGATAACACAGACTGGCATTCCACACTGCCTAAAAAGGAGGAAGACAGGGGTTGGGGCTTTAGCTCAGTGGTAGAGTGCTTGCCTAGCAAGTGCAAGGCCCTGGGTTCAGTCCTTAGCTCTGGAGAAAAACCAAAAAAAAAACAAAAACAAAAAACCAAGATGGCTTAATGGCATATCCCTCTCTTGCCGGGCGGTGGTGGCGCACGCCTTTAATCCCAGCACTCGGGAGGCAGAGCCAGGCGGATCTCTGTGAGTTCGAGGCCAGCCTGGACTACCAAGTGAGTTCCAGGACAGTCAAGGCTACACAGAGAAACCCTGTCTCGAAAAACCAAAAAAAAAGGAGGAAGACAAATGAAAGCCATCTGAGTATTCATCTCTCTCTGCTTCCCGTTTCTGGATGCAGCGTGACCAACCACCTGCCAGTCTTGCTCCCGTGCCTTCTCCAGTGTGGTGTACCTTCCAACACAGAGCCAAATGAAGTCTAAGTCATTTCTTGTCAGGCATTTAGTCACCGTAAGGTAAAAACGAAGTAAGGGAGGAAATTGGTGCCAGGAGTAGGGTATTTCTGGATCACACGGCTCATAGGCCTTCTGAGCTGGTTTGCAGGAGGAATGTGGAAGTATTTGGAACTGTGGGCTAGAAAAGCCTTAGAGTGCTAGAATGGACCATTATGGTGGGAGTTTGCTAGATCAGGGTGAGACAATAGGAAAGGTGTCCTGGAGGCAAGATCACACCCTCCAAAGGGTGCACAGTATCTGCCACAGCTGTAGTGGTGGGGGTGGCTATATCTAGAGCTAGCAATGGAATTTGGTAACATCATTCATGTACTACTTTTGTGCGTGAATGATAGAAGAGTGAAGGGGTCACAGGAGTTTGCACCAACATTCCAGGAAGCCACCAAACCAAGGCAGTGTGGCTCAGGGTTGAATCTCCCACAAGGATGTCCTAAAGAACCATCGAATGAAGCTGTAAAAGCGAAGCCTAAGTGGCAACGAAAACCCCAGGAATTGGGGATGCTCACTCAATAAAGCCACAGTGGAGCATTCCAAAAGAAAGGTTATATGTGCTCCAGGCAGTTTGACTGAATTTAGAGTCACCCAGAAGACTCACCCCTGGGCATACATGTGAGGATGATACCAGAGAGGATTAGCTGAAGAGAAATAACTCAGCCTGAATGTAGATGGTACAGTCCTGTGGACTAGCATCTCAGATTGAATAAAGGGAGTAAGCCACCTGAGCATCAGCGTTCATTTGTCTCTGCTCCCCAACTGAGGATACATGTAGCCACCTGTCTCATCCCCCTGACGCTATGCTTTCCCTGCCGTGATGGTTAGTACCTTTAAACCATAAGCCAGGCCAAACAACCCTTCATCCCTTCATTTGCTTATCAACCGGGTATTTGCCCCACACCAAAAATAAAGGTTGCCAATACAGAACCCTAACAAATTCTGTTTCTCTTCCTGCATCAACATCAGTGGAAGTGTTGATCTCTTCAACATGTTTCCATTCATCTCCATGGGCTTTGATATGATCCTATTTGGGTAATTCAGGTGTCTGGTTGTTTTACCCATAAGAGAGAGTATTATTCTTCTTGGATAGGAGTATTTTCTTCCCCCGAAGGACAATTTTGTTTTGAGCAAATGTTTCATTCCAGAAAGTTGATCAGTGAATCCTCAGAGAGATTCCTCTTTCACATGCTGTACACTGTTCTTAAGTTAGCTGTATGTCAGAGTTACCTGGAGACCTGTGAAAATATTTTGATGTTCAGGCCACAGCTCAGGATGAGGAACTGGATGGTGGTGGGGAGATCAAGAACCAGGATTGGTATTTTCATAGTTCTCCAAGTTGATTCTCACGTGACTCTAGGCTGAGAACTACTTTTTAAATCTCAGTCTTCCTAAATACGGTCCTTGGACCTTGGTCAGCCTCTTTCAAGAGTGTGGTACAAATAGACAATGTCAGGCTCCATCTGGTGAACCAGCATCTGTATCTTTACAGGACACCTGCTGATTTCTAAGTGTATTAAGATTTGAAAAGCCATAGCCTGGACCAGACTCTAGTATAGGAGCCCACAAGCTAACATTTCGAAAACAAATCTAAATCCCTGCCTGCTTTTACAGGTAAAGTCGTATCAAACAGAGTCATACTCATTTCTTTCCATCTGATTTTCTACTGGCGTCATACTTACAATGTCAGGATTGAGTGAGTGTGACTGAGATCTCACAGTTGATAAGGCTAAAGTATTTATGAAGAGTAGCAGAGTGTGTCAGGACCACCCTGCCTCTCCCCCCAACCCCTATCCCTGCAATACACTACTTTGACATAGGATTACTGGCAGCTAAAGACACTTGAAAAATGCAAGAAAAGTGTTGTAAGCTCCTCTCCCTTCCCTATGGAAATAAGAGATTAAAATGCCCAAGAGAGTCGGGCAGTGGTGGCACATGCCTTTAATCCCAGCACTTGGGAGACAGAGACAGGTGGATCTCTGTGAGTTCGAGGCCAGCCTGGTCTACAAAGTGAGTTCCAGGAAAGGCACAAAGCTACACAGAGAAACCCTGTCTCAAAAAAAAAAAAAAAAAAAAAAAAAAAAAAAAAAGCCCAAGGGAAGCATCATGTGGTCTTTAGTGAGAGTCTTGCCCAGAGAGTTTTGCACAAAAAGACCATGTAAAACATGCCTTACCTTTCTCTTTAGCTTCCCCCCATCATTTAGTTATGGTTGTAGATTTGGGCATTTCTCTGAGGGTTTCCATATTATGCAAAAACCTTTAATGAATGTTTATCAGCTTCTCCTGTTAATCTATCTCATGATACTTGAATTCTTGGGCCCAGCTGGGAGTCCAAAGAGGGTGAAGTTTTACTTCCACTTCCCTTATGTTTACTATAGAGGATGCAATGATGATATCCTGCTGGGGATGTCTTTCTGTACGCTGTGAATATATGTTGTTCCCATTGGTTAATAAATAAGCCTCGTTAGCTTATGACAAGGCAGCTTAGAGGCAGGTGGGAAGTCCAAGGAGAGAGACAAGAAAGAAAAGGCTGAGGAGTCTAGAGAGATGCCAGCCTACTGTCCAAGGAGCAACATGCCAACAGACTGGTAAAGCCACGGAACACATGGCAAAACATAGATTAATAGAAATGGGTTAATTTAAGATGTAAGAGTTAGCTGGCAAGAGGCCTGCCATAGGCCATATAGTTTGTAAATAAGATTAAGCCTCTGGGTGATTATTTTTATAAGTGGCTGAGGGACTGTGGGGCCAGGTGGGACTGGAGAAAAGTTACGATACAATATCCAGCCAAGAAAGCATCCCTGGGCTTTCTTTAAGGCTTGCATAGGCAAAAGGATGGAAGAAAAGACGTATCTTTTGGCACATGGTATTTTTCTATCCACGCACCAGGGTCATCTGTCAAAGTGAGCCTGTTGTTTTCAAGTTTCTAATAGAATTAATTCTGGGTATATTCTCAGAGGAGCAGATGGGTTGGCACAAGTCTGCCCTTTTGAGTCATGCTCAGACACAAGCAGATGCCTTATGTCATTTAAATGATGTAGCAGATTTCTTTGACTAATGCAATATTGCAGAGTCTTTGCTGGAAAAACAGGATGACATGAATCAGGAAGATGAGTCCCAGTGCCTAGGAACCAAAACATTCTCTTCCAGGCTATTCCTCCCCAAGATAAGAAAATTTCCTCTCTCTCTCCCTGTATACACTCTCCAAGTCAGCTTGACTGCAGCTTTTAAAGACGGTGTATCCTTATATTAGTAAACCACTTGCCTCCTGTTAGAAAATGAGTACTTATCAGCTTGCCCTCTGAAGGGGAGCATGGAGTTGGCTGCTTTATGCAGCACACCTTTGCAAGACAGCTGGCAGAGCCCTAGTGTAGTGGGTAGCCATTCCAGCTTTGATCTGGAAGTTCCAACCCCCATTGAGACTTCCGCAACTGTCACGCCTACAAGGCGGGGTGAAAGGAGGCGCCGGGGACCCGAGATCTGGATCGGCGGGCGCTCTCTCTGTTGCGGGACCCTGGACTGGAGAGGTGTACCAAGCAGAGCTCCAGAGAACACCGCTGGACTGCGATACACCTTCCCCAGACTCCGCGACCTACCTATCCCTTAATTTGTAAGTTACGCCATTAAATAAATCTCCTTTTATCTACGTGGAGTGGCCTTAATAATTTCACCAATACCCTAGTTTGACCTTTTCTTTGTGGTCACAGAACAGAGATGCCCACGTGCTCTCACTGATACTGATCTTCATGAAACCTTGTCTCAAAGAACACTACATAGCATTGCTTCTCAAACTCAAAGCCACTTGAAATTACTTGAGGATGTTGTTAAGTTTCAGACTACTTGGTTTGAGCACTGAGTCTGAGACTTGGCCTCTGTAGCACAGTCCAGATTGTGCTGATGATCCTTGCACCAAGCCATTAAGGCAATGGTCTAGGGCAGGAGTTGGCTTATGTGGAGTTGATGGCCCAATGCAATCCCCTATGAAGTAGCTTAAGCCTGATTGGAAGATGTAACACTCACCTGCCTAATGTGTTGTCTCTGGCCTCTCTCTGGCTACAACTATAGAATTGTATGGTTGTGACCCAGACTACATGGCCTGCCAGTCTTAAAACTCTTTCCTGTTTGCCTCATTACAGAAAGAACTTGTTGTGCTCATTTTCTAAGAGTGGTCCAACCAGGCTACATCAGCATCACTGGAAGGTTTTGTTAGAAATACTGATTCCCAGTTGTAACGAGTCTTCTTCTGTCTTGCTAGCCAGCTCTCAAATAATGACAAGGAGACTTCTTATTAATTATGAAAGCTTGGCCTACAACTTAGGCTTGTTCCTAGGGAGCTTTTAGAATGTAAATGAACCCATTTATAATAATCTACATTCTATCACGTGGTGTTACCTCTCTTCTATCTTGCACCTCTTGTTTCCTCTCAGTTCCTCTTGGTGTCTCCTTGGAAATCCCACCTATACCTCCTGCCTAGCTATTGGCTGTTCAGCTTTTTATTACACCAATCATAGCAATACATCTTCACCCAGTGTACAAATACCCCACAACACCCAGTGTCACCGGAGACTTGCTCCTAGGTAGGGCTGGCAAGGCCCACAATTGGGTGATGCTGAGTCACCACATGGTGATGAACAAAGCCACACTGTGTACTGCTGTAGCAACAAGGCATCAGTGGGGAGGACATGTGCCTGCCACACATGTACCTCTTTAAGGAACTCATTCACACCTCTGGGCAGAAGCCTGAGTCTTCCCAAGGCACCCTGAATCCTGCATGCCTATCTTTTCTGCCATTCAAAATCAGGATAGAAGATGGACTCAGAGAGCCAATGTCGTATCAGATAAGCCCCAGAAAGTTTGTGTGCAGGGGCTTCATAGGACATGCTCTTGAAATGATGGCCATGGGAAAGAAGGAATAAGGAGATGGAGGGGAAAAGAAAAGAGACAAAGGAAGATGAAAAGGACAGAAAAGAAAGGCCACAGTCTTATGAGAACCCCTAGCTAGCTCTATGGGAAACCCAGAAGCTAAAACATCTTAGACTTCTGCAGACAGGATAAAGGAACCTGGTTGTGACGAGTTCTCTCCCCCCCCCCCGCCTCCCCCCCCCCCCCCCCCACTGCTGCTCTAAGGATAGGGCTTGCCCTCAGGCTGGATGGACTGAGAGAAAGGGTTTCTCCTACCAGCATTCCCAGCCGCTGAGGAAACAAATCCCCTTCATCCCGGAAGTGGGATCAGGGAGTGCCTTCCCAACTCCACTCCATAAAATGCCATTTTTGTTCACAACAATTTCCGCTTCCTGGGCTCCCCGTCGGGTGTCAAGCAATATGTTTTCTTGTTTCACCCTTGCAATGGTTTTATTAAGTCAGGATCATGAGCTCATCTTTTGAAGATGACAGTGCAGAGTCGAAGGTTCAGCAAGTCGGTGATCTGGTGGAGCTTTAAGTGTAGGTTTGCTGACTGCAAAGGTCACCATTTTCCATAACACCACTATTTCCCAATGTACAATCCTCAGAACAGATGTTGATTGTTTTACGTAAGAGAACCAAAAGAAAATCCCGTATGGTCTAGCAAGTTTTTAGAAATCTCGCATTAAACATAAACAGTATTCCTTCGGCTGGCTGTCTTTCTTTGCGCCTGTAGCATGCTAAGACACAGTGAGATTTTGCAGGAGTGGAGAAAACATGTGGCCCCAATCTCATTTTAAAATGGAATTGTTGGAGCTGGAAATTTCTCAGTGCGTAGGGCGCTAGCTGCTCTTCCACAGGACATGAGCTCAATTCCCAACACCTACAAGGCAGCTCACAACCAGCTGTAACTCCAGTTCCAGGGGACCTGATGCCCTCTTCTGGTCTCCACAGGGACCTGGCATGTGAGTGGTGCATGGACATACATGAAGGCAAAATATTCATACACATAAAATAACTTTTTTAACAAATTATTGTTTTGAAACAGAACATGACACTTAAGGATATGATATAAAACCCTATCCTGGTGTGTGTGTGTGTGTGTGTGTGTGTGTGTGTGTAAATGGCTCAGCCATTAAGAGCTCTGGCTGCTCTTTCTGGGCTTGATTACCAGGTCCCACATGGTGGCTCACAGCCATCTGTACTCCAGTACCAGGGCATCCAATGCTCTCTTCTGCTTTCCCCAGGCAGCGCGTGCACTTGGTGCACACACATACATGCAGGCAAAACACTCATACACACAAAAATAAGTAAATAAACTTTAAAAAATCCCCACCCTTAACCTGTCTCCTTGAGGACTCTCTTTCCAGTGGAAGATTTGGGAATCTGCTCTTCATCTTTGGGGTAAAGTAGCAGCTTGCTACAGCTCCCCTGCTGTCTCTTCGCCAAGTGGGGAATTTTCACAGGGCTTTCTTACGCAAGGAATGGAATGTAGAGCTTATACTCTGTTGCCTTTGGTCCTGATTTAGAAATCTCGGGCAGGATGTCCTGGTGGAAGATGGGGTGTGGTCGGCTTCTGAGGAAAGCTGATACTTGTCAGCAAGAGCAAGGATGTCCTTCCACATCTCCATTCAAGCTGGCAAGGGGTGGGGCCCAATGTCCCAGAGCTGCTGTTCTGGTGGCCAGGGCTCAGGAACTCACCCCAACCCTGGAAGTCTTGGGTTTAGAACTATGTATTGGAATTTACATATCATATACTCTCAAAAGTAACAACAATATTGCGTCGTTAAAAATAGAGGTTAGTGTAAAAAATGCATCGGTAAAAATGGAGGTTAGTGTTAAATGCTCAAGTTAAAACAGTGAGGTCTGGAACACTTTGGAAGAGAAATAAAGGGACCTGTAGCTGGGTAGGAGACAGCCACCTCACTAAATAAAAGGAAAGGTGGCACTCTGGAAAAAAGCCAGTGTCAACAGGTTTTCGATGTCTGTCTTGAAAGCCCCTCTACGCCCAGGGACATAGGCAAGATTGCTGTCTTTCTACCTATCCTCACTTCCAAAGCAGCTAATTGCGGCAGGCCGAACTGTGAGTTTCTACAATGCCTTCTCTTATTCCAGTCCGCCCAAAGTCAAGGAGATAAATATGAGGTATCTGAGAAAAAAAAAAAAATCACAGTCATATCCTGATAGCTGCAGTAAGATTTAACTCTCCTTAGACAGGAAAGGAAAAAGGACCATGGTCAAAACTGCAAGCTGGCCACATGAAAGAGAACATACTTTAAAGCCAGGAGACCCTACCAAGGTCAGCAAATAATAAGGAGAGCCAAGGCTAAAGTCAAGCAGAGCAGATGAGCCAAGGTCAAAATGGAGGAGATGAGGGAAGCTTCAAAGCCAAACCACTCCTCCAATTGGGTGAATAGTAAGTGAACAGTGGATGATGGTTTCCCTGGTTGGTAATGGTCCAGAAGAGCATGCCAAAAGCATACAGACCCCCAAGTGTCTTGGCTTTCTACGCGTCATAAGTCTTGGAAGAAGCCACTATGATGTGGTTCTGTGGGTTCTTCCCTCTCTTGGGCCCCCCTTCCACAGGGGAGTGAATCGACCTTTTCCTAAGAACCTCTCGTCAGTTCCCTCCAGAACCCTACTTGCCTTCTTGAGCTTGGCCTTCTGTAATAGAGCTTTAAATATTTCTCCTTTAAGCCTTCTTTCTATAACAAAAACTCCTTCTTAAATGCACCATCATCAGTGAAAACTCATTCTTGAGTATGAGACAAGGACCCACAGAGCTGCCAATGATGCAGTCAAAGTTCTCTGTGACTGTGATCGTCTGGTACCTTGACTTCTGAGTTCAACCAACCAGAGACTGGGATATCTTTATACTTAAGCACCCCTGTTTTTCCTGTTCCGTTATTCCAATACTGGCAGTCTTGTGTGTGTGTGTGTGTGTGTGTGTGTGTGTGTGTGTGTGTGTGTGTGTGTGTCTAAAAAGACTGTGCTTGTATATGTGCACACACATGTACATGTGTGTATGTGTAAGTGCTAGCATGCATGTGTACGGCACATGTGTGGAGGTCAGAGCACAGCCTCAGCTGTTGGTCCTTCACCTTGTACCTTATCTGAGACGGGGTCTCTTGTTTGCCATCACACACGCCAGGCCATTATTTGGGAAATCTCTTGTTTCTGCCTCTCCTCTCACCTTAGAAATGCTGGAACTACAGATATGTACCACTGTATCTAGCTTTAGGTGGGTTCCGGGGTTCCTGAGCTCAGGTTTTCAAGCTTCCATGACAAGTGCTCTTTACTCACTGAGCCATCTCCCCTTAGAAAACTATTTTCAGTACCTTAGCTTTCCTATAATGGAAAGGCAAAACTCAAGAACAACGCAAAAGACGTGAAGTTGCTAAGACAAGCAAGCAAGCAAGCAAGCAGACATGCTTCCTTTGTAAGAACATGCCAAGGAGCCCTTGCCAAACACAGGCAAAGGTGGCCAACCACACGAGAGTTCAGTCACGGTTTTGCAGCCCTTGTTCCTCAGCTCAGGGAGGGCTTACACAGAGCAGTTTGTTTTAGAGCAAACCTCCACCAATACAGCATAATCACAAGCCTGCAAGGGACTGGTAACCCTCAATCCACGGGCTCTTTTTATATAATTTAGTCAGAGAATTAGGATCTGTGATGACTCTCAACTGGAGTCATTGGCCTAGGTAACTCTTGTTGGCTTTAAGGGGAAAACATGCTGCCCGGTCCAATTTTGGAGACAGAAGAGATTTTAGCTTGTGCTGCCCTTACCAACCTGATTTTGCTAGCCCATGGGAATTTTAAGGTGTACGATGAATTTCACATGCTTAGTGGAATATGACATTCAGGAAGTGAAGAAAGCAGAGGAGCACGGTATGTTTGTGTGGACCATTCTAGCCTGAGGAATGAACTAGCCTTTGAAAATCCCCCACAAAGCCCCAGTGTTTGAACCTTGAATCTCTTGCTCGGCGTCACATTAGAATCTTTGCACCTGGGCACTTGGTTATTAGATAAACGGAGCCCCTGGCTAAAAGCAGACCCTGGATCAATAAGAGCCATAATACTGTATGAGGAAAATGATTAAGCCGGCGGCAAGAAACTTTCTTTAAAATTTTCACAATTATACAAAATTGGTTGTGAAACTGAGATGCTGATACAGTAAGTCTCAGACAGAAAGGTTCTTTTCATTTGCATGGTTCACATTGTCTCTTTATTTCACAACAGAAGAGTTGAGAGTCTAGATTCACTGGTCTGCCAGAATCACCTGAGAGACACAGTATCAAAGAAAAAAAAAAAAGAACCCCCCACCAAAAAAAAAAAAAAAAAAGCCCAAATCGGTGCACAATGCCTTAGGATCAACACCTGAAGTTGTCCTCTGCTTTACACATGTGAGAAGTCACATGCAAGCACACATGCACATGTGCACACATGAGAGAGAGACTCGGAGAGTTCAATGCATACTTCCTCGTCTCCAGCTGTTCACAGCAGCAATGGAAGAAACAGCATGCTGAAACCGCTTGACAGCTTCCTCCTTCTACTGTCAAGACAGTGACCGGCCCCCTAAATTAGAACCTAAACAAGGTTCCGGCAGCATTGAGGTCATTGTGTTACACAACTTCCTATCGTGAGGAGTGTTAGCAATTGCAGTAGCTGCTTCGTGAATATTTGAGATAAAAAGAGAAGGCGTGAGTTCCGTGGGCTAGGAGCGCACTCACAGACCAAGAATTTAGGTGGAATTTTTCATTTGAGCCTTGCACCACATGTCTGATTTTTAGTATTCCATCTGAGTGAAATAATTCCTTCCAGGCTGGACAAATGCTAGCTTTGAAATGACCACATACTGTCTCCTTGGGAAATGTGTATTGTTGATTGACTATTTTGAGTAGCAATACGAAGTGGCCAGAAATGAATGTTTGAGGAACTGTGTGACCTCGGGCAAACTTTACAGCTTCCTCATCAGGGAAGTGAGAAAAAACATTAATTGTTTATCTAATAACTATATAAACAAATATGTTTACCTCAGAGTTCTTGCGGAGATTAAATGAACCGCTAATGTAGAGTTAGAACACTATCTGGGACATACCATGAACTCCTTATACGTTACTGTTACTGCCAGAGAAAGACCCTGTGTTTGTTTTTTTTCTTAAGTGACCTTTGGCTAACTAATTATGTGCAGGACATGGTATCAAAATGGAGATGAGATATCTTTGTACATGATGGTGGTGGATGTTGAGGAGAGACCCCAAATAAAACTGAAGATCATTGGTCAAGGACTGTCCTACAGACCTAGGAATGGGAGACCATGATGATGACCTTGAAGTCATAGGTTAGTGAAGGGGACAGGGAAGAATGGGAAGGGGGAAAGAGTGTAACAGGGGGTGAAGATGATCAAAATATATAATACACATATTTGTAAATGTCATAATGGAACCCATTATTATTTGTAATTAATGTATGCTAATATAAACTTTTTAAAAAAGCTCACAGTAAAAACAAAATGATATATATCTTACTGACCTAGAAAGGTCCATGATCTTGCCTAAAAAGAACCACTGAGCTTAACATTCCCTAATGTTGCTTTTGTAGGCATTAGGAGCCATATTTATCTTTCATTTAGTTCCTTAATTATTTTCAAAGTTCAAATAGAGATGGAACCTGGGGACAAAGTAGCAGATGAGGCCATCAGCAAAAGCGACTTCTGAGGATGTGGTTAGATAATACTCAGTGAGCAGTGTGCTGACCTTCCTCCCGACCAGTCAGTCCTGTCTGAGAAACAACAACCTTGGGTTAGGAACTTGGCTGGGGCCAGACACAGAGAGCTACTGTTGACTCACTGTAGTTTCTGCCTGCTCTAGAGGCTGCTATTATTGATGACGACTATCCCCAATATGATCAATTATTTTATTTGTGTATGTTTGTGTGTACATGTGAACATTATTTGTCTTCCTCAACCTGGAGCTCTCCAGTTCCCCTAGGCTAGCTGCCCAGCTGAACCCAGGGTCCTCCTCCCTCTGCCTTCTCAGTGCTGGGATTCTAGATACATGCTTCTCTGCCTGGCTCCTTTCCTTTTTTCTTCTATCTTTCTTTTTGCCGTGGGTGCTGGGGATAGAACTCAGATCCTCACGGTTTTACAGCAAATGTTTTACCCTCTAAGCTGTCACCTTATCTCTCCCATAACATGGGTGGGATAGGTTCAAACACTGGCTTACTCCCCTAGTAGTTACAAGCTTTTTAGAAGCCAATGTCACGGTTCCCATATCCATTCATTTTATTGTAGTAAAATATACATAACATCAGATCTATCAGGTTAGCCATTTTCAAATGAACTGCCGTATAACCATGGCCACTGACCATTTCCAGGGCTAGTTTGGAATCCTCAGGGATACTCTACCCATGTCATGAATACTCCCTTCCCCCCTGTTCCTTAGCTCTAGGTGCTCTCTGCATATGTTAATCTCTCTCTTCTGGAAACGCCATATAAACATGATTGTCCAGTGTTTGTCTTTTGGTGTCTGGTTTTGTTCACTCACTCTAATGTCTGAAGAATCATTGGTATTGTAGCATGCATCAGGATTTTATTACTTTTTCAAGTTAAATAGTACCCATGGATATACAGCACATTTTGTTTATCCACTCATCTGGGGCAATGGATATTTGGGTTGTTTCTACCTCTTAGATATGGGGCTTTGAGAGTGATGGGACCTTTCCGAGCTTGGTTAGGCAAAACCCAAAGATCAAAGATGCCACACTTGTGGTCTTCAAAGATTGACCTGGGGCAGTGGTTTTAAGTTTGTCCTCCCATCACAAAAAAGTAAAGATGTGCTTCTCATTGGAATAGGCAAAGTTGAAGCAGACTTTTTAAAAATTATTACAGCAATGCAGGCCAGGGAGATGCCTCAGCAGGTGAGAGGTGCTTACTGTCAAGGATGTTACCCGAGTTTGACCTTCCTGACCAACATGATAGAAAGAAAGAATCAAAAGAATCAACTCCCACAAGTTTTCCTCTTACCTCCACATGTTCATACACACACACACACACACACACACACACACACACACACACACACATGAATGTAATGAAAGATTTGAAAAAGAATTATTATTGAAAAGGGAGAAGTTGAGGAAATGTAAGAAATGAAGTAAAACTAGGAATCTTGTGAGAGTTGGGAGGGGTTTCAAAGACGGAAAAAGCTATTATGCTTCCTTTATCTGGGAGTTTTATAGGACAATGGAAGACACTACATGAAGGCTGGGATGATATGTATGGAGGTTGACCAGTTCTCTGGGATAGCATGGGTTGAGCCCCTGAGCAGGCCCACATAGTCTATGATTGTCCAGTGTTTGTCTCTTGGTGTCTGGTTTTGTTCTATGTATGTGCTCCTACCCCAACAGGGAGATGATCATGAGTTGCCCCCTCAGGTAGGTAGGTGACGCCTCATTTTGGTCACCTCGGACCCCAGCGTTGTCCTTAACTGTGTGGTGACTGACTATTCATTGCTTAGCCAGCGTCACTTTCCTCTGACCTTGCAGTGTCTCACATGCTGTTAATTATCCTAAGCTCTCTTCATTCCCACACTCACATGACCAGCTTGTTCCTTTACCATAGCAAGAAGTTAACTAACTGTCTCAGACACCAAGATGGCCTAATATCTCTCGGTTATCTCATATTTAGCTCTTTGTCATAGATGATAGATAGATAGATAAATAGATAGATAGATAGATAGATAGATAGATAGACAGACAGACAGATAGAATTGTGCCTTCCATGCTTACTTGTTCCTCTGGGGGTTCGGGAGACCAGCCATCTTGCCATTACTGGCTCAGAGCTCTGTCCCTCCTCTTATTTTGGTTATCTCATCATAAACAGCTACAAGTCCTTTTATTCATCTTCTTCAGTGTCTCACTCTGAGACACTGAGACCTCTAGTCTTCCTTCCAACTCCAGCCTCTTCTTTCACTGGAGCATGTATGAGCAACTTGTAGTTTTCACAATGGGTCCTTTTCCCTTACTATCTGCAGAAAGATGTCTCTTGCCTCTCTATTTTTTTTTTTTTTGGGTTTTTCGAGACAGGGTTTCTCTGTGTAGCTTTGCGCCTTTCCTGGAACTCGCTTTGGAGACCAGGCTGGCCTCGAACTCACAGAGATCCGCCTGGCTCTGCCTCCCGAGTGCTGGGATTAAAGGCGTGCGCCACCACCGCCCGGCTATTGCCTCTCTATTTTTAAAGGGGGGGGTTTATAATATCTATTTCATAGAGTTGTGAGGATATTGTAATTAGTATATACCAGGTACTTAACTATAAAGGTTCAAATATTGCTTTGAAGGCTTAAGGAAGGGAATGTGAATACGAAGGTAAGCCAATTCTCTTCCTCTTCCCTGTTTCTTCTGATTTCTTTGTTACAATCTCCTCAGTGCACAGCATAGCTCTTACCACAGTGTATGGAAGGACATTTCTCTGAAGATGAGATTTATGGTTCTGAGAGGAGGGTTCGGGGGCTGGCTAGAATTTAGAAACAGATTTCCAGTTTCCACATGTTGCTAGGCCAAAGAATCTTTATTAGCTGAAAGATCTACTTTTTCCAAAACAGCCAGAGAACTTAGAGCAAAGATAGAGATCTTTGAAACGCGATTCTCCTTGTTGCAAAAGCCTTAAGTGTTCAGATCTGGGCCACTGGGACTGGAAAATGAAGATTCTTATCTCCCTTCAGTTCTTTCTTCTTTCTAGGGCATGTGCTTTCTTCCAAACTCAGTAGGGCAGGGCAAAGGGCTGTTTTTTTTCCCCCTGTAACTTAAAAGAAGTATGTATCTCAAAGGATCTTGAGGACAAAGAATCGATTTATCTGAACTCTTCCTGTGGGATCTAAGCGGTACAGAGCTTCTAGAAACATCTTCTGAGCCCATCTCTTTGGAAGGAGAATGCAAAGTCAGCTTGAGGAAAATGCCTAGCCAAGGTCATAAAAAAAGAGGTTAGTGGGGAGTAGGGACCGAGCACTTTGCCTCTAGCTGAGCTCCGCCTTTTACTGCTTTTTAAACCAGCTGGTGTCCAGCTGACTTTCCAAACTGAATTGTAAGGAGAAAAATCGAGATACCCTTATTAAAAGGGTTTCCGGAAGTTCCCATTGGGAGCTCCACTCATTACTAAGTCCTAAACTGGGTACTACCAAGGATAAGAGAAGGAAATAAAGTCAGGCTGACTGGGCACCCTGGAGAGAAGAAAGAAAATTAAAAATAGTGTGAGAGGGTGTCTCGGGGTAAGTCTGTAATTGGTATAGGCGGTTTCTGCCTCCTCAAAGAGACATCTGCATTTCAGTCCTCAGAAAATGTCAGTGTTATTCTGTGTGGTGGCAGATTGAGTAATATAATGCTTTCTATGGCAAAAGATGTGACTCAGCAAAGTCTTGATGATGGGAACTGATGCTAGGTGGTCCAGATGGTTCCTAACACAGTCCCAGGGGTCTTCATAGGAAAGAAGCACTAGAGGCTTAGGAGGGAACAGTGTGAGGATCCAGCTTGCTCAGACAGGTTACAGGTGAATTGAGGTGGCCCCAAGATGAAAAACCCCTAAAGTTACCAGAACTGGGAAGAAACAAGTGCCGTTGGAGGGAATGTGACTCCATCAGCTCCCTCTGCATGGATGTCAGGCTGGACAGCTAGGTGAAGTTAGAGCCGAATCTGTTCCTCTTTTCTCTAGCAGAAGGGCCCCTAGAAGCTGACATCATCCGTACAGCTGTTGCCAGATGCAGAAGTTACTTTCTAAGGAATCTGGCATTGAGTGTTGGGTGAGAATCTTTGTAACATTCCTATTCAACAAGATGTTTTCACAGCAGTTCTCAACCTGTGGGTCATGACTCCTTTTGGGGGTGGGGTCTAATGACCCTTTCACAGGAGTCATCTAAGACCATTGGAAAACACAGATATTTATGTTATGATTCATAACAGTAGAAACATTACTGTTTTGAAGTAGCAATGAAAGTAATTTTCTGGTTGGGGGTCACCACAACATGCAGAACTGTATTAAAGGGTCACAGTGTTAGGAAGGTTGAGAAGCACTGGTTTAGGGGTTAGGGGGATTGCTCAGACATTAAGAGTTTGTATTGCTCTCTCAGAGGATCTGACTTTGATTTCTAGTATCCATGTTAGGTGGCTAACAATAACTTATAGCTACAGCTCCAGGAAATCTGACACCTTCTGGATTCCTTTGGCAACACACTCATGAGCATGAACCAGATCCACACATAGGAAATTTACACACATAGGCACGCAATTTTAAACTCTTATTTTTAAAAGCTTGGTTGATAGGGATCCTCAGAAGAAAGAGAAGAAGGACTGGGAGGTTAACAAAACTTTTTTCCATGGATTAAAATGTCTTAAATGATGAGTCAAAAAGAATATTTTCACTTTTCAAAACTGATGTTTTCCAGCATCTGTTACAGTGATACAAAACTGACAAGCAGTAATTGAATTTAAAATTTTCACAATCTACTATGCATTGACTATGCTTCTGTAATATAATTAACAATTGTCTTTCTGTCACGAAAAAGTAGCATAATTCATTGAATCTATCTGTACAGAAGGTGATTTTTACTCATTAATTACTGGAATGAACCCTGCCATGGACTGCTTAGAAAGAAATCTGTGTGAACGTTCTTTAAACGAATTGACAGATGAAGACATGTTCAGTTAAAAGCTGTGCCCTTTTGGAAGCATTTTGATACTGAGCTCTAAATCACTCTTTGGAAAGACACTATGGACACCCTAGCAGTTGTTATGATCAGTTGTAAAAACTGAGTAATAGGAGCACTGAGAGAAGACAATTGTCAGTTTGGTAGGGGATTTAAGCTACTTCATGTTGTACATAGTTTAGGTTCCCATGTTGTGAGATTTTTTAAAAAAGTGTCACCATCTATCTTTACAACTTTATACACACAGTTGTTCCGATAGAATTCAGACATTCCTAGTTTCATCTTTCTTCTACATAACTGTTTTTGAACAGTGTGAAGCATGATCTATGGCAGCGGTGCTCTCAGTCTGGAATGAGAGTTTACTCAGTATGTAGCAGATAAAGGTCAAAGAATAAATGACAAGTAGTAGCAGACAGAGAGAAGCAGTAGGTGGCTAACAAAATGTCACCAAATCAGACCCACAAAACATCCAGCAAAGACAACTGAGTAGCCAAGGAAGCATTACTAACATGGGGGAATTGACTGGGGGGGAGCCTTGTGGATACAACTACCCAGGTTCCTCGTGGAGAAAACTTGGGGTGGAGCAGAGTGCTCCTTTGGTTGAGGCTCTGAAGTGAAAAATTAATCCTAGCAGGGAGATACCACCTTCAAATTGGGTGCCTATAGCAATCCAGCAGAAATGACTGGGGAAGACTAGCTGAAACCATCATGCTGGAGTTCCAGTTGGATGGCCTCAGGCAGAGCAGAGTCATCTTCCCATAGATCAGCTCCAGGCCACCACAGCTAGTTTCATATCATGAGGTAAACAATAGCAAAGCTCGCTGGAAAATGGTTCACCTTCTCGCTGTTCTCTAGAGCACAGTGTTATCATTCTTGGGCTCTTTTCATGTTTTCCTTTCTGCCTGTTACAGAGTTGAGGGTTGGCCTGATCCAGGACAGAGGGTTCTGTAGGACACTTGACATAAACATACTTGGGTCTGAAGTAGGGGGAGACAATCCCATTTCCAGAGGTGGTGTCTTAGTGAGCTCAAAATTGCATATGCCAATCGCCAATGGAATGCACATTATGCCATTAACAGTCCTGTCAATACACCTCAGCCTTCCCCGAAACAGCCCAAAACCTACCATCCACTACTCTTCAAAGCTGTATCGCACATCAAGTCTTCACACCAGCAGCTAAATGGACGCTTCCCTTCCTCTCCTATGATCCCTCCGTCAGCGCTGTCTCACCCTTCTGGGCCACACCCATACTATTCTCAGAATGAAGGCTGTGGTCCATTTTTAATTTTGTCCTACAGAAGGAGCCCGCCGTCCTTCCTCAACGTGCCTTGGCTTTCTCATCTGTAAACTGAGGAAGAGTAATTGAGACCTGACGATTTTTAAGCACCGCTTACCTTTAACAGTGAAGTCAGTCTTCGTATATGAGTCACTCTACAACCACAACCGTGATCTTTGAGCTTCCTGAGGCCGCAGTTGTGTTTGAGAACCTGATGAAGTCTTTTGGCCCTAGGATCCCCCCAAAGATGGGAATTTAGAAATAGAGATATCTGATAACAATGTGGTTAATGAAACTGATGTTGGAAGTCCAAGGTTAAAAAGTTGACTGCTCAAGTCTCTGCTTGTTTCTGTGTTGGATGTAGCAAGAAGGGTCTCTGCCCCATGTCTGTCTGTCCATTTGTCTGTCTATCCATCCATCCATCCATCCATCCATCCATCCATCCATCCATCCATCCATCCATCTACCTATCTACATATATTACTGGGAATTATGTTCAACCAGAAGGTGATGAGACTAGCAATAGGTTCTGTGGGCTTGCTCTGGAACTCCAGAATGGTTGTCAACACTCTCTAGTCGCCTTGCTATCAAGTCTCTACTCGTAGCAACACTTCAGAAAGATGATGGAGAAGCTTTCCAAACTCCTTTGGAAACAGGCCCTGACTTTTCATCCTTTATGCCCCATGAAACATCAGGTGCATCTTGCTCAATCTGTCCTAGAGGCTTGTGATTTTAGATTTCCTGATTTTAGATTTCCTGACTGCAAATGGTTGAGCAGTCATGATGGGCTGTCATTTCTCAAAGTGAGGATGCGGGTGTTTTCGAGATTAATTCCTGACACAGGAGACACTGGAAGAGAATAAATTAGGCCATTTTCAAATAAGAGTGCACTGTTAGAGAACACATACATGGTTTCTAAATGGCGAGGAGCAGATTTTACATGTTTCTATTTAAAATACTTGCATTGACATCTGTCAACATTTATATGTAGCAATTTTCCCCATGGGGAAAACATTTGTTCCTGTTCCTACCCTTCAAGATTGTGCTGCCTTTTTGAGATTATTGGAATAGAGAGCTGGGATTTTCCTTCCATCCAAACAACTGCATGTGGATATATGCTCCCTGCTTTTATTTGTTATTTATTGCTCCTGGTTGAATTTATTTATGGATTCTCTAATGTGTTCATTGGCCCATGTGCCTATTTTTGATTTATTTTTATTCATTGAAAATTTAATAAACATACATAATAAAATATGACCATGTGCACCCCTCCAACTCCCCTCCATATGTCTCTCAACTTTGTTTCTCTCCTTCTCCTCTTCCTCAGTCTTCTTCTCCATAACCCATTAAGTCTAATTAGTGCTTCCCATATGCGCAGGGGCATGGGGCCATCCACTGGATGCTCCCTGGTTTTAGACTGTACATTTTCTCCTCTGTATCTGCTACTTTATATTAATGCAATACACAACGTTTACTATGAGGACTTTAACTCTGTATTGGCATTTGACTTATTTCTTTCTTTAAAGCCAATATTGGATGCAGTTCGGTCATAAAGCTAAGAGTGCTGACTGAATCCTTTCGCCTAACATTATATGCCTTAATGTCCTTAATGCATCTGCCACATAAGCAAATAGACAGGCTCATGGCCATAGTACCCAGTGAGAAGAATTTAATTCATATTATTGCTGTTGTTTCTGGTAATGCTGTCATAACTGCTGATGACATCCACTTGCGTGGAGTCAAGATCTGACTCAGGCTGTTGATGACAACTTCAGTTTTAAGGGGTCTACGTAGCTCTCAGTCATCTCTGGGTTACTCAGCCTTGAATCATCTCTCTACAGCAGTCATTGGGCTAAATTTCATGAAGCACAGTTTTGGGTTTATTTTGTTCAAGCTTATTCTTCTGAAAAATGAAAAAAAAGCAGCCTCATTTGATATATGCCTAACACTCATGGCTTAAATTGGCCTGCCATGACCTGAACATAAAGGACAATGACTTGACTTAATTAAGTATCTCTGACTCAGAGAACAGAATCCTGGATTCAGGACAAGGTTGGTACCTCCTGGTAGAAATTCTCATTTGGATCATTTCCATAAAGTGTTAGATTGTGTTCCAGACCCTTCCCTCAGGATCAAGTTTCCAAGGCAAAGGAATGAATAGCAGAGTCCCTTACTTGGAGCTCTTCAGCAAGTTGGGCACTTAAGCTTTTTCTA
Source organism: Peromyscus californicus insignis (assembly GCF_007827085.1). Lineage (NCBI taxonomy): Eukaryota > Metazoa > Chordata > Mammalia > Rodentia > Cricetidae > Peromyscus > Peromyscus californicus. The sequence goes on from NW_026294551.1 coordinate 32,426,604, forward strand.
GCTTTCCTTTTAGTGAGAAATAGGTTAATTTTGTGATTGAAAGGGGCTTTCAATATCAACTCCCCCACTTCAACAACAAGCTATTCATTTTCTGCTCCCCATCTCTCTTTCCTTCCTCCTCTCCTTCTCTTGCTTCCCTCCCTCTCTTCTCTCCTCTGTTCCCCTTCTCTTTCTTTCTTCTTTCCCCTCTCCCCACTCCTTCCTCCTCTCTGCCCTCCATTCTTCCCCCTTTCCCTCTGCATGCACTCTGAAAACATCTTAGTCCAAAACACATAATTATTCATTCACACGAGGCCACATGCTGAATAGTTTTGTTATCTTGTCTGGAAAAGGTAAACACACAGCAATAGAAATCAGGTCAGTGGTTGCCAGGGACTGGTGTGGGGGAAGAGCTACTAGAGAAATGTTGACAGCAATGGAGATGCTCTCAGTCTTGATTGTGGTGGTGCTCACACAGCTGTGTCACTTGTCTGGGGCTGCCACAGCAAAACATCACTGACTGGTTGGCTTAATCAACAGAAACTCATTACCTGACTATTATGGAGGCTGAAAGTTCCAGTGCTCATGGGCACTCTAAGACCTCTCTTCTTTGCTTATAGAAAGCTGTGTTCTTGCTGTGTCCCTGTGTGGCTTTTTCTCTGTGCGTAAAACTGTTGGTGTCTTTTCCTCTTTTGTAGAGGGCATGAGGCACACATGCTTGTAGACAGTAACAGAAAAGCCAGAAATATTAAACACACAGGCTCTCTTTAATGGAAGAGATGTACATACCTGTTTTCCATCCAGAATACTAAAAATGGATGTGTTAATAACCTGGTAATCTTTGTTATTCTGTAAAGCCAGGTCTCACCCCCAATCCCCCTTATCCTGAGCATTGTTTCTTAGTCAATACAACCTATTCTTATGAGAAAGGGCCCTTGTACTTTGCAAAAGAGTTTGCTCTTCTGCTTATTACAAACGCTTCCTCCCTACACTCTTATCCTGGGCGTTGTTTCTCAGTCAACAGAATCCATTCTTGTGGAAGAGGTCACAGGTGCTCTACAGAAGATGTGTACTCTGCGAGGGAGTTTCAATGCCTTAAGCTTTGTTGTGACAACTGTTGTGAGGACACTTTCCCCCCAAGTTTCACTGTGTTTAACTATGTAGAAGAATAAACTGTTAGGGTCAGACTCCAGAAGTTTGATCCAGCTTAGCTAAGTAAGTCATGCCGTATCATGTTTCCTTCTTGCCTCTTCGTGGATCATTTCACTGTCAACAGTAGTGTTTGCCGGGAGCACCTCCCCCGACTCTTCCTCTAAAGCCATCAGACTATTGGGTTAGGGTCCCTTCCCTTATGACTCTATTAAACTTAGTTACCTCCTGAAAGGTCCAGTCTCTAAATACAGCCATGCACTGCATAACGGTGGTGTAGACAACAATGGGGCACATATTCAATGGTGGTCCCATAAAGTGATGTCAGTCAGTCTCATCATGGCATCTAAGTTTATAGAAATAGGTTCTGGTGTCTACACAATGACAAAGTCTCTTATGAAATGTCTTTTGGGACATATCAGTGCTGTTGGTGATTACATGGCTGCTCTTCAGTCATTTGGGATTTAGAGCTTCAACATGGAGATTTGGGGCCCATACAGTTCAGACCATAACAACCATATAATTAAAATATGTAGAGTTTTATACCTAAAAAGAATGTATCTGCTTTGTGTGTATTATACCTCAATAAGCAACATGAGCATTAGTCATCATGTAAAAATTACTATGCACTTAAAACCGGAAAACACATTGTGTAACTATCCAGGAAAGTGTAAGTTGTTTGTTTTTAATGACATTCATGTTTCAAATGAAGAACCGTGACAAAGAAACAAGAGTCACAGGCCACTCGCACTAGTTGTGCTTGACAAATTACATGTCCCTTCCAAGTGATACTGCTTTTGGCTCTGTAATGTGATTAGTAAACAGAGCAATTTAGGGCAGAGCATTCTTGTGGAAGAAATCTGTAATGTAGGTTACATTAGAAATCCATCGGGATGGGCTTGTCTGGAGAAGCAGATGGAGTTTGTTGATGATAGCCAAGTTCATGTTGTTTTTCTATGCACCTTGTTTGGGAGATTGTTGAGGTCAAGGTTGAAATAATTTAGGACAGATTTTAGGGCAAGTAGCCAAATGTAGAGAGCATACGACTTTGGCTTAAATCTTGGATTTAGATGAGTCAAAGTGAAACATCAATTCCACCTAGAAAAGGGGCTCGTAAAAGCTGGCAGGCAGTGTCACAGTGAAGACAGGAAACAAAAAGCAAAAACCACAGACGTAGGGATTGTCATCCGAAGGCATTTAAAAAAGATTAGTATTTTATTGTGTGGAGGTATTTCGCCTGCATGTTTATCTGTGTGCTACATGCATGCAGTGCCTGTGGAGGCCAGAAGAGAGTGTTGGATCCCCTGGAACAAGAATTACAGAAAGTTGTGAGTCATCACAGAGGTGTCGGGAATTGAACCCAGTTCCCCAACTGCTGAGCCATCTCTCCAACCTCCATCCAGTAGGATATCGTTGATATTTGGTATCGAGCGTGGTTGTTACAGCAGATTTATAATGGATCAGGTACAAGATGGTGAGAGACAGAATGGTCCAGTTTTTGAGGTTGCTATAGTCTAGCACCCTGGAGAGCTCCCTTTGAAGTCCCATGGCTGGGTCTGTGGAATGCTGGAAGACTTCTCTCCACTAAGACCCCAGAACTGGGTAGTCTTTGTTGGAAAGGTCTTCACTTATTATGATAAATTTTGTACTCAAGGAGCCAGGGACCTCATTGTTCACCCAAGAATATTTGGATCCTGAGTCAGAAGGAAAAAGTATCTCTTCTAAACTAATTGGAGTTTTCACAGGATCCCCCAAGCTGAGTAGCGGTAGTTCAGTTAGAGATGAATAAAAATAACAAGAAGTGTTAATATGTCCACTGCTTGATATGTAGTGCTCTATGTTGAAAAATTAGATGCCTGCATATTGATCTGGCTTTATTTATTGTTTTGTTTTCCTAAACAGGTGACTTAAGGCAAACAGTTGCTCTTCTTTCGGTTTAATTTTTTGATTATATGAAAGAATTTTGAGTTAAAGGACTCATCATCATCATCATCATCATCATCACCATCAATTCATGTGTGTGAGCTCATGTGCACGCATCTGCATGCCACAGTGTGCATGTAGAAGTTGGAGAAGAACTTGCAGGAATCAGTTCTGAGGGTCAACTCAGGTCGTCAGCCTTGCATGGGAAGTGCTTTTGCCCACTGAGTCATTTCACCAAGCCATCTAGAATCTCATGCAGTTTGAAAATGGAAATGACATTAATCTGTTTAACACAGTATTTACTCCATGGCAAAGCCTGTGTTGTGTGCTGAAAAGTTAATCAATGAGTCAGATACTGACAGACCTGTCCTGGTTTGAGCTGTTATCTCATCCAGGATCAATTTGTGTTCATTGATTTTCATCTGTGGTGTAGAAGACACTTTAATTTTTTGCATGGCAGAGTTGGGTTAAAACATTACAAAAAAGCAGGCATGATGGCACACACCAAGTACATTCCAGTACTTGGGATGAAGATTGTAAGTTCTAGGCTAGCCCAGGCTACCTAGTAAAGCTCTGTCTTAAAAACACAAAATGAAACTAAACAACAACAAAGCTAAGTAAAATAAAGCAACTCTGAAGTTTAAGGATGAGCTGAGACTTAACAGATAAGTACATGTTATATATTTAAGTACAAATCAAGTTCTCAACTCAGTTCTAACAGGCACAGGACAAGAAATATAGTGCTAACTCCGAGCACCTGACCCATCACTGCACTCAGCTCCAATCTGGGCATCTCACAGGGTGATCATTTCTTTCACTGTCAGTTCCACTCATTTGGAATCAGCTAGGAAATAAACTCCAGGATGCGTCTGTAAACAAGTTTCCAGAGCGGCTTAACTGAGGTAAGACTCACCCTGACTATGGGCAGCACCATCTCATAGGCTAAATATGAAGAAAGAGAGGAGGAAGCCATGTGGTCATCCAACATTCCTCTCTCCGCTTCCTGACAACGGCTACCAGGTGACCACATGCTTCACTCCCCAGCCACTGTGGTTACACCACCATAATGGGCTGTGCTCTCACATTGTGAGCCTTTCTGGAGTTTTGAGGTATTTTTTATCATCACAGCAATGAGATAGACAAATATACATAGATACACAGTAACAGTAGTCACAAGGTGAGAAAAGGCTTTTCTGTCCCTAAGATGTGTCCACATAGCTTTACAGTGTAAATGATGAGATGGGAAGTACTTCCTTAATGTCTTTGGATTGCAGCTCCTCATTCATTCCCCTTCCACTTGCTCCTTTGAGAGCAGAGTGTGTCTCACACAACATGGTATTTATTTCTGTATACCTAGTCCATAAATCTTAGAGTTGCAAGTGACAAGCAATTTAATAAATTTGGAACAACACCTGACTGGACAGAAGTAAATGTTAACAGAAGACATAGTTTTTGTTGATAACCAGTAAGTTAGCTAGTAAGTACCAAGGTCATTGTGGGCTACATTAGCAGAAGATGTAGACCCTGGGCAGTAAGAGAATTCAGTTCTATATCAGATGGCTGCATTCCCAAGCAGGGTATACTATTCTAGATAGCACTTGTAATGAGAGATGAAAAAACTGGAGATTATCCAAAGAAGAATGGACAAATGGGTGGCAGGACAACAGAGGAGTTAGCGGCATCCACTTTAGAGTCAGACTGTCAGTTCCAATCTTTGACACTTACCATGTCACCCCAGAGAAGTCACTTAATCTACCACAGGTTCGGTTTTCTCACCTATACACTGAAACTAATAACAGCACCTATCTCATGGGCCTCCAAGGATTATAGCTATGATGATATATTTTGATTTACAGTTGAAAGAACTGGCATTTAGTCTGAAATGTTGAAGATTTGGGAACTGGGGTTGGTGCGAATAGGAGGTGATATATCTCTCTAAGTATTTGGATGGACGCCATTGGGAAATTTTACTAGAATTACTCTCATTAGATTCAAATGACAGAATTCAGTAAAAAAGAGATTTGTAAGGAATGAGATGAAATAGCTTCAACACATGACAAAATTTTTTGATAGTTCAAATTGATGAAAATAGAACTCAAGCCTCTAAACGAGGTGGTGGTGTTCAGACTGAAGCGAGTTCAGGTGCCTGATTTCTATGTCTTTGGGATGGTACAGAGGGGAGCCCTGTACTGGTCACTGGCCAAGTGAGTTTGGACTCTTAGGAGTCCTCAGACTGTGTCTGAGAATAATTTAGGGGTTGAGCTCAGGATTCACTACCTGGCAAGCACCTTAGCTGATTCTGATAAACCAGTTTCCAGTGGGCTGTTTAGCTCCCATGGGACTGGAGGACGGGGGCTCCTTTCCCCTGTGTGAGGCCAAGATTGAATTCCACGGAGAAAGTTCTCCAAGGAGGGACAGGAAAACAAGTAAGGACGGCTGAGGGTGTGACTCAGTTCAAGAAGCTTGCCTAGCAAACAGAAGTTCTGAATTTGATCCGCAGCGCTACAAAAACGGGGTGTGGCGCATACGTTTAACCCCAGCACTCGGAGCTGTAGAGGCTGAAGAAGCCCTGCTGCAGCAGGATTACTCAGAGGGTGAAAATCAAGGTCGTCCTCAGCTACAGGGCTGGTCTGAAGCCAGCCAAGGCTACATGAGACCCTGTCTCAGTAAAGGAGAAGAGAAAAGAAAGAGGAGAATACAAGTGGCAGGCACGTGTTGGAGGTACTCAGTTAGAAGGAGCCGCCGGGGTAAGGCGTGTAACGAGAAGGCAAGGGCAGTGTGTGGAGAGCGTTAGCAGCTAGGGAGAGAGCTGGCAGGTCACCCAGCTAGGTCTCTGTGACAGATGAAGCACTCATGAAGACTCTCCGTGTGGAGGGATGAAGTTAACGATGAGTGAAAGCAGTTGCAGACCCAGTACTCCTTCCTTCTGTGTTGGGGGTTGGTGGAAAACGTCCCCCATAGACTCCTGTGTTGAACACTTGGTCTTCAGAGGGTGGCAACGTTTTGGGAAGTTGTGTCACCTAGATAAGACGGGTCCCAGCTGGAGAAAGTGGGTGACTGCTGTGTGTGGGAGTAGGGGTGAGGTTTATAGCCGAGCCTCACTTCCTGTCTCCTCTCTGGTTCCTGATCCTCCCAGATGTGGGCAAACTCTTGCCTCCTGCCTTCCCAGCCACCATGGACTGTGTTCCTTTAAACCGTGAGTCACATGAAATGTTTCCATCTTCATTCGCTTAAGGCGGGTTCTTTTTCACAGCGTGGGACAGATGACTGATGCTCTCAGTGTTCTCGAGCCAGGGCTCTGGAGCTTGAATTGTCACCTTTTCATGCCTGTGCCATACTTAATTATACATTGTGTGGCTAACGGCCCCAAACCTTAATGCTCCCTTCCATTCACAGTAGACAGGAAGGTGGGGCATTCTGTGATGTCATTCTCCCAGCTCCAGAGGACACAGGAAGCACTCAGAGGTCCATTCAACACAAAATTGACACACCACAGGACTGGAAACCAACAACCAAAGTTTTCTCTTAAATGACAAGTTCTTCTGCCTGTGGCTAGCCCAGCCACTGGCAAGTCAGCACTTTCGTTTCTGTCTCAAGGCAATCCTTAAGTTAATTAGCTACGATTATTAGCCCTGCTGCAGCAGAATGCACAGTCACAAAGGAAGGAAATGAAGGCACCAGGGAGAAGCAGTGGGGGGGGGGATTCTGCTAACGGCTCATGGTCACACTGACCAATTAAGCCCTACCGCAAACCCCTCCAAAGCCCAAAGCAAAACTGACCCCAGAACACAGAGACAGCAAAGGACAATTTGAAGTGAAAAATATGTACTTACACAGTGTTCTCTCTAGTGCCCTCCCGCATTCTGAGGCCATGAGATGTCCCCGAAGATGGATTCCTGTGGGAATAAATCACAGCAGGCAAGAAGAAGAGTGAGACTTGTTAGAAGCTTCGGTTGGAAGACTTCTTCTCTTATTAGGTGTGTGATTTGGGGCCAGTCGGTTCCATTACTGTGGAATCAAGATACGGAGACACCAACTTCAAAAGGTATAGGAGCCTTCTATGTGAAGCACTCACCGCCCTGTGCTCTGACTTAGATGTGTGAAGCTGAGTTCCTGGCTCCCCTCTCTGTGACTGGTTCTCTTATTGGGCCAATGTACAGCTTGTTGGCCCTAACACTGTCTTCATGAAGACACCAATAAAGTTTATTTCTGCTGAACTAGGACCAGTGTTGGTCAAATCTGTCTAAATTTACCCATTTTTACAGAGACACTATTATGACTATTAAGTGGTTAGGAGTTGTTTTAGTTTCCTAGGGCTATCATAATAAGGTACCAAGAATTGGGTGGCCAGAAACAGAAATCTATTCTCTCATGCTTTTAGAGGCTAGAAGTCTGAACCAGAAATGTTAGCAGGGCCATGCTCTCTGACTTCACTAGGGGAAAACCCTCCCTCATGTGTTTTAGTCTCTCATGCTGGTGTGCCATAAATGGTTCTCCCTGGTTCATAAACATATCACCCCAGGCTCACTGGGGCTTGCTTCCTGTCTGTCTTCAGGTTGTGTTTACTCTGTGTGAGAATTTCCCCCCTTTCACGTTATACCCACTCTCATGGTTCCATCTTAACAACTCTTATTTCCAAACTACTGTGCTGTGTTACATTTGAAGGATTTGGACTTTAATGTATCTTTTCGAGTGAGCACGAGATGAAATAATGTTGAAGGTTCAACCATGGACATCACCTAAGTCCATGAATTAATGTGAATATGACTAAACTCGGGGCGAGGTTGTGAACCTCCTGACATAAAGCAGCACACAGCAAATGGAATCATAAATGAACAATTTCCATCAGAAGAGTAATTAAATCTGAGCCTGGGTTTTAGTTGACTTTAATGCGTAAGAAATATGGAAAATAGAAGAAAAAGCAAATCAAACAATGAAACAGGCTGGCAAACCACAAATGTACAGTATGATCAAGAGTAAAAAATACTCATAATTGCACTGGTATAAATGAGATAGGCTGCCTCAGGAAGTGTTTGTGATAAGAATATTGAACATGCTAGGTGTGGTGGTGTGTGTTTGCAATCCTGGCACTTGGGAGGCTGAGGCAGGAGGATTATGAGTTTGAGGTACATACTGAGACCCTGCCTCAAAATCCCTAACTAACTAACTAACTAACTATAAACCAAAACCAAAGCTAAAATAACAAACATATACACGCTGTGCGATATTTTATTTGTGTTCTGACAAAGCTTGCTTGGAGTCAGAGGGTGGAGCTAGCCACTAGTTAACCATAGAGGTCTGGAGGTCTGTCCAGAGAGGAGATAGGAAGTGGTAAGGTGGGGTGGAGAGAGGATCCAGGTCCTTTTGGATTGAAGAACAGAAGAGGTAGGAATGGAAGAGGTAGCTGCTCCCCTGTTCTCTGATCTTTCAGGTTTTTACCCTGATATCTGACTCTTGGTCTTTATTGATAAGATTAATTAGATTTATGCTTCATATACATGGAAGGTTGTAGCTCATTCTAAAGGACAATAAACCCAGTCCCTGTTATAAATCAAGAGCATAAGAAAAAAGAAACTGTTCTACACTGAAAAGAAAACTGAGTGGCTGGGAGATGGCTCAGTGGAGAAAGTATTTATCACACAAACATAAGGACTAAAATTTAGATCCCTAAATTTCACATAAAATGTTGGTAGTCATGGTCTACCCTTTCCCTGTATTCCCAGCATTCAGGGAGCCTGAGACAGATCTCACTAAGGCCAGACTGGCTAGCTGAATTGGAAAGCTCCAGGTTCAGTAGAAGACCTTAACTCAAGGCAAACAAGTAGAGAGAGATTGATGAACACATTGTTGATATCAGCCTCTGGCTTCTACACATACATGCACACACACACACACACACACACACACACACACTCAGACATGTGAACATAGACACATACACACATACCACCGGCAAATAGACAAGAAGTATTAGGACCAGATATGCCGTGTAGTCCTCGTTTGGATTCTGATTTCAAGCACTTGGAAACACACTACCATTGATTGGATCATGGAGGATTCGAAGAGACCCTTGCTTTGCAGACATGGGAAGAAGACAGGGGTGATACAGGAAGATGTTCAAATTTCATATAATTTCTAGAGTTATTACACTTCTTGATAATTTTATAGACATTGGCTACCATTCTGTCTACTTTTTAGTATATTTGAAAACATTCAAACAAACACAAACACACACACACACACACACACACACACACACACACACACATACACACACACACCCTAAACCAAAAGAAAAGCATTTCCCCCAAACAGCACATTCTGTAGTTCTTGGTCTAAGACCACGATTGTCCTCTTAATCTGTCCATAGAGTAACACTGATAACTGTTGTACATTGCACTTATTTTCACACAGTTGTAAGAATTTTCTGTGTTGTAGCTAATAATCCAATTAAACCCCAGCAGGCAGATGTCCATTATCATCTCCACTTTACAAAGGAGGAAACTCAAGATCAAAGATTTTATGTCACCACTAAAGAGTATGTAGCAAGTGACTTGAGAAAGCCAGAGTTTTAACTAAGTGGTCTCCCTCTAGCATATTCTGATCCATTCTTTTTATACATCATGTTAGTTTTCCTGAATACACTGAACACACACACACACACACACACACACACACACACACACACACACACACACACACGACGAGAGAGAGAGAGAGAGAGAGAGAGAGAGAGGAGAGAGAGAGAGAGAGACTTTTTGTAGAGCACGTTAGGCTTATGTTTCAATCTCTCCATCTCTGTATGATCCTATTTTCATGTGCATGTGTCTAAGTTACCCATAACTCCTCCCCAGCCTTCCTCCTCTGCTACTAACCTAGTTACCTAGTTTAGTTCTTTGTAATCTCTCTCATCAGAATTAGCTAGAGATGGTGACTCCTACATTTTTTAGATCATTGTTCATGTGGGTCTGGATCAGGCCTTGGAAGTTGTGTTGTTAATAGACATCTGTATGATTTTGGTGGTTTGTTTCCACTGCACTTTGAGATGGAACTGGTGTGTTGCTACCTGTAGCTGGCACCTTACTCTACCAAACACTCCACCCAAGTGAGCTACCTTAGTCTACCCTAATCACCAAGTCTGATTTCAAGTCCCTGTTGTTCGCTTTAGCATGACAGGGGAGGCAATCTGAGCAAATCAACTCAACCTAAACTGAAAATAACTCAGAGCATCTGCAAATTTTCAGTTACACTTTCCAAAGACTTTCAACCAGTTTAGAGATGGGTTCATTGATGGAAGCACTCATATATTGATGACAAACATGTACTGAGAACACACCATGACCTGGACATTGGTGACAGAAAGTAAAAGACTGCTTTTGCAGGTACTGTAAGAAGACAGGGATGTTGTAGGAATATGTCCACATTTCATATAATCTTAAAAGTTGTTCCACTTAGTGACAAGTTTTTGGAGGTTGGCTACCATTCTGTCTACATTTTAGTATATTTGAAAATGTTTCCAGTAGAAATAAAGTCAACCTAAACCATAAGAAAAACATTTCTACTTTCTGAAAAGCTCCGTACAGTGAATGGAATGGCCAATGAGAAAAGCTACCCTGAGCAAGTGCAACTGTACACCTTTGCTTAAATAATGCTGCGTGAAACTAGATAAGGTTGAGATGGAGACCCTGGGAAGTCTTACTGATGTGTATTTTTGGCAACCATAATATCAAAAGTTACATTAAGACAAACATGTTGAGTGAAATAGAAAGGCACCTTGGTGGCCTGAGTTCTGGCAGTGAGCAGGCCAGGTACCATGCTGACCAGAGGATTAAAACAACCGTGTGTGTGTACATGTGTTCATGTATGTGGGCACATGTATGGAGGTCAGAGGATAATGTCTGTGTCAGTCCTTAGTTGAGACAGTGAGTTCTCCTGGCTCTGGCCCACCCCCACCTCACCACAGGAAAGCTGAGGTTGCTTGTAACTACCATGGTGCCAAGCTTGCACGGCTTCTGAGGACCAGATTCAGATCCTCACACTTGCATGGCAAGTACGTTACCCACTGACCTATCTCCTCAGACCTCCAGTCAGGATGCTCATCCTTTCTGTCTGCCATTGCATTCCTGGCTTGGACTGGGGGACCACGAGAGTCCTCTCTAGCTCTGACAGCCTATGAATGTCCAAGCCAATGCAAAAATCCACTCTTGTGAGCCAGAATGTGGGAATGGGCCCTGGCAGCTCATGTTCCCTAAAGAATAATTTTAACTCTTGGTTTGTACGCTTGACGTTTCTTGAGGATGGAAAAATGCATAAAGGCAAACATATGATATGGTCTCAGAATGAGAGTGATGAGTGTTCCAGATCCACTGTACAGTCCTCCCTGAAACGGAGAGCAAGAGAAAAATTAGTCCATGCTATTCATGATTTCCCATCTCAAGCACCATCCAAACAGATTTCAGTCACGATTTGGAAAACTCTGTTGTCAGCACCAGGGATGCATTCGGTAGGCTTATGTAAATTTACTTATATTCAGAAAGTGAAAAACAGTTGCGGCTTACGGTACATTGATTATATAGATCAGCAGGAAAATGAAACAAAATACTAGAGTACAAACTGAGTAACAGGATTGTGAGTGGACTTCCATCTTTTCTAAACTTTGCTGTATTTTTTCTCAAAGTTTCCTAGATGAATAAGTGTTCCTTTCACAATAATAAAAAAAATGCAACGAAAATAATGTCAGTGTTGAATAAAAAAGACATGAACAGGATATCACCTGCTACTAGGTCAACAACATCATCTCTTTCTTTTCCTCATCTATATTTTTCAAGATTACCTTAACAAAGACATATTAATTTTGGAAAAGAACAGACAACAGTTGCGATTGGGGAGGCTGCTCATGACCAATTCACGCTCTGCTCTTTTCTCTCGGAGTTTGTTGAGAGCGTCAGTGTTCCTAATAAATTCCTGCCTCTTCCTTCCTCCTTGTAGACAGAGGCAGGGTTTTGGTTAAGGGCTGCTCAGTGAAAGGTAAGCACATACAGTGTGGGCCTCTGGTCTGACTCAGCTGATCCATGCCTGTTTGCCTTATTTTTCATTCCTTGGCTTGTCGGGACCTCAGAGTTAAGAGTTTGGAACCGTAGTGTCCAAATTCTGATGAGAAAGAATCTCAAGGACACACACACGCACTGCAAAGGTTGGGGAGCAGAGATATGGTTACCTGGGACATAGGGGCTGTCTTGGATGCTGTGGACACAGAGCTACTGAGACAAGTTCCTGTCAACAAGGGGGCCGGAGACAGCAAAGGCCAACACCATGTTTCAACCAGTGTATTCTGTTCGCTTTCCTTCTTTCTTTCCTCCTTCCCTCCATTTTTTTCCCTTTCTCGTTTCTTCACTCCCTCCTTCCCTCTCTCCCTCTCCCACCTTCCCTTTCTTTCTGATTGTTGTTGTTTGTTTGTTTTGCTTTTTTGTGGCATTGGGTGTTGAACCGAGGACATTGGTACATTCGAGGCAAATGCTTTATGAGTGAGTGACACCCTCAACCTCTGATTCTTTATTAGCTACACCTGAGTGTACTTTTAAAATAAATACAACCATTTTTTTTAAAAGAAAGCAACATAAACTTCAATTCCTAAACACCAAAGCTGTCTTTAAAAACTAATGGTTTTTGTGGAACTGCAATGAAATTTACTTAAAATGGAAATACAAGGCAATGTTCTAAAAATTAAAGATTGTCTGAGGCGCCAATGAATCTCACATGTTTCATATTGTCAACACTCCCTGCACGGTGGTGAGCTCATTATTTTTGCATTTTTGGAACGTATTTGTTAATACACCCTAGCATCTAGAAAATCAATGCACTGCCATATGCCTAGGCTGAGACCATTTGTCATGGTGTGTGTTCCCTCCAAAGAGCGCAGGACAGACCTAGACTTGTAGAAGCTCCAGTGTGGGGATAGTTACTTGAAATGTCAGATGGAAAACACACTAGCAAATGGTGGTGGTGGTGGTGGTGGTGGTGGTGGTGGTGGTGGTGGTGGTGGAGGTGGTGGTGGTGGTGGTGGTGGTGGTGGTGGTGGTGGTGGTGGTGGAGGTGGTGGTGGTGATGGTGGTGGTGGTGGTGGTGGTGGTGGTGGTGGTGGTGGTGGTGGTGGTGGAGGTGGTGAGAGGTGGTGGTGGTGGAGGTGGTGGTGGTGGTGGTGGTTGTGGTGGTGGTGGTGGTGGTGGTGGGTGGTGATGGTGATGGTGGTGGTGGTGGTGGTGGTGGTGGTGGTGGTGGAGGTGGTGGTGGTGGTGGTGGTGGTGGTGGTGATGGTGGGGTGGTGGTGGAGGTGGTGGTGGTGGTGGTGGTGGTGATGGTGGTGGGTGGTGGTGGTGGTGGTGGTGGTGATGGTGATGGTGGTGGTGCTGGTGCTGGTGCTGGTGGTGGAGTAAATGCTGATCCCATGAAAGGAGGACTCAAAATTCTGTTGACACTTCCCACCGCTACTCACTGATCAACAACACCACAGCCTGGCGTGGTTTTTCAGGACACACCTTCCCGTCACTAGTGGATTCATTGTAGAAGCAAGAGGAAAGGCCAGGAGACAGAAAAGCTGCAGGATCACACATACCCTGGAGCAGGAACACCCTTGGAAAACTGCTAATGAATTCTCCTCCTGTGCTCTTTATGCAACTGGTGGGAGGAACTGGGCTTGATTTAGAACCCAGAACTTAAGCTCCAGGCTGCAGCCCCAAGACCTAGTTGGTTACTTCAGTCTCTCAGCTCTTCTCTCCATTTGGGGAGGGTCAAGTGGCAGCTGCGGTGAACCATCTTAGATGCCTCCTCCCTGCTGTGTTCTGTAGCAGTTCACTGTTATGGGGTAGTCATTCTCATTCAGCAAAAGAAACAAAGTCACCACCAAAGAAGGGAGACGCACTGATGTATTCAGTCCTGTGTGAAGTGAGGTGCTCTCTCTCTCTCTCTCTCTCTCTCTCTCTCTCTCTCTCTCTCTCTCTCTCTCTCTCTCTGTGTGTGTGTGTGTGTGTGTGTGTGTGTGAGAGAGAGAGAGAGAGAGAGAGAGAGAGAGAGAGAGAGAGAGAGAGAGAGAGAGATCACATGTGTGGGGGTTTACTCAGTCTATTGCATTAGATATTTAATATCCAATCAAGAGGTTTAAAGAAAAGAGTAGAATTACCAGTTAAGGGGGGAACTTGGCCTTTGTATATATGTGCATAGATCTAGTCCAACCTAAAATAAAATATGTTTATTTCTTCTTCTTCTTCTTCTTCTTCTTCTTCTTCTTCTTCTTCTTCTTCTTCTTCTTCTTCTTCTTCTTCTTCTCCTCCTCCTCCTCCTCCTCCTCCTCCTCCTCCTCCTTCTCCTTCTTCTTCCTTTTCTTCTCCTCCTCCTTCTATTCCTCTTCCTCCTCTCTCTCTCTCTCTCTCTCTCTCTCTCTCTCTCTCTCTCTCTCTCTCTCTCTCTCTGAGACAGGGCTTCTCTGTGTAGCCCTGACTCTCCTGGAACTTGCTTTGTATACCAGGATGGCCTCTAACTCAGAGATCCACCTGCCTCTGCCTCCTGAGGGCTGGGAGTAAGGATGTGTGCCACAATGCTGACTTATTTATTTTCTTAACAAAATAAAATTGTATATCGTGTTCTTAGGCAGGGTTTTGACTCTCAGTTACCCAGATTAAAGCATGAGACTTGGTGGGGCAGATCAGAAACAGACTGTTCCTTTCACACGTAGACAAAATCAGAGGTGACATGGTAGAGTGGGGTAGACATCTACAGTCAGACATAGAAAAGGACTCATAGCGTTGGTAAGAATGTGTATGTGGCATAATAAATGAATACACATACATATGCACACAGAAGCCTAAGCACTAGAATCAGGTTCACTGAAAGGAATGTTCATTCACCTCTCAAAGACATTTAGTAGGCACTGGTTTAAAGAACAGACTTTACAGTTCCGGTTGCCAAGATTGTGTCAAATCGGGAAAATGATATATCATCTCAGCATTGCAACGACAGTTCAGAAGACGTGTGCCCTGTGCTCTGGTAGCCCTTTTCTTGCTTCTTGGTAAATTTCATGAGGTCAGAGTGCATATCCGTTGTGGGAGCTGATGAATCCTGAGAGCCCTGCACTGGTCTGTGCTGTACAAATACTTTTCAGGTAAGTGCTCTACAGGTGCATGACAAGCTTTTCCCAAAACAGCCATGCCTCCTCGTGTATCTGCATTACGAATGAGCTGAGGGTGACATCAGGGTGGTGCAAATCTTCACTTACCTCCTGTTTTCAAATGGGTAAATCATTCACAGCCTTAGGTAACCCATTCTTAGTAACAAACGCTTCTCAGCACAGGCCGGCACCGATGGTGACTCACCAGTGTGCTATGACTCTCTGGCTTCTGGCCACCTCTGTAACCACAGTTTATCATACCTTTGCCCTAATCTGATTGGACGTCTCCACAAGCCATGTTTATACAGATCACTATGTGAACGGTGCTTTTTTACAAAACTGAAAATGGGCAAATGACGGAAAATGTGTGCAAAGTTCAAGAGCAAACTGACTTAGACCAAATCTCAGGAGACGGTATGTGTGTGGGTTGGGGGAGCGCACACACATGTGCACACTCTTCTGTAATAAGAACACCGTTACCAACCTGACTGGTGCTCCAGATTCCCAATTTCATGACACGTTTGCTCCAAGCTTCTCCTGAACAGTGTTAAAGTCTCCCAATGCAGCATGTTTTTCTCTCCCTTTGGAGAGAAAAATCTTTGACTTGGGGTTATGACAAAATTTCCAACAGTATCTGAAGTGCCCCTAAATACTATGAATTTGTGTGAAGTTGTTAACACTGGTGAGTTAAAATCAAAATGTCAGAGAACTCTGAAAAGCACTGAAGATACTCTTCAACTATGTCAGCAGTCTCAAATATTCAGGCAAGACTTAATTATTTATGCAAAGCAAGCCCACCAACTCATTAGTATGCAAATTTGTCTAATATTAGTAAAACCTGTGTACACTCAAAAATTGTTGTAAAATAAATTCGTGACTCAATTGCAGTAAATATGTACTTTGTATGTCTTTTTAATGTACCTTTATAGTCTTAGTCACATAAAGATGGCTTGGATAAAGAGGCCGTTAAGTGGAGAGAGTTTAAGAGCCTCTGCCTGCTTCTGTTTAACACGGCCTATCTCTAGAGGCTGGACATCCAAGATCAAGGCATGAGCAGGGACCGCACTCTCTGAAGGCTCTGGAAGGACCTGCTCCAGGCCATTCTCCTGCCTTCCAGCTCTTTTGTTTTGGTTGGCATAACTCTAGTCTTCACAGAGTGGTTTCTATGACTGTCCATGTCCAGTCATGCACTCCTTTTAAAATTTGGAGACTATGTCTTACTATGCAGTCCAGGTTAGCCTTAGACTCATGATCCTCGTGGCTCTTAGCCCTAAGCACTAAGATAACAGGCATGTACCCTCTGGCCCGGCTGAATTTGAAGCCACAGTAGCCATATTGAATTAGGGGTCCGTCCTACTTCCTGTATGAGTTTATCTTGACTAATTATTGGCAGAAATGGCTTTATTTCAAACCAAACTCAAAATTTGAGGTGTCATGTCTAAAGATTCCTACGAAATAAATCGGGGGACATATGGTGGTGGGAAAAACTCAACTCCTAACCTTTTTTTCATCCTCCCAAATTTCCACTGTGAGTGGCAGCATGCCCCTTACCCTGAACTGACCCGAGCCTTCAAGTGATGTGACTCCTTCTTATGTCTACCTATCTAACGGTGTACCAACAATGGCTTTCTTGTCACCGCTTCACTATTTCACCCATGTTTTAGTTGAAATAAAAAGACTTAGGAAGTCAAATCATGCACACAAATGGCTTGCCAGCAGATGCTGACAGAAAGGAACTGAGGTGCGTTTGTCTGGGAGAATGCCCAACCTTAGTCCACTATCCCCTAGTGACCTTGGAAACACCGGGGGATACTTTTCTGTCCAAATCAGGACAATTAGTTTATCCACCATTGGCAACTCTGGCTATAATATTCAGTGGCGCAAATCTGGTCATTTCGTTATTTACTAGGCATGCACTGAACAGTGTCCTAGGTATTAAAAGTGATCAGTAGGTAGAACATATAAGGGTAGTGGCAATTATCTGTTGTGGAAAAAAAATTAGCACAGGGTGAGACCAATGGTACTGGGTTCAGATCCTGCCTGCTGAGAGTGCTAGCTACTCTCGGGCCTTGCCAAAGCTGTATCTATTCTTTGAGTTACATATCATTAAATTTAAACCATTTTTTGTCACTCTCCCATAAGAGTGTGAGGATTAAACTTTTGAAAATCCCCTTTCTTCTCCTTTTCTGCTGCCCTGCCTGCCGGGTGTTTTATATGTATGTCTCCCACAGCTACTGCTGTGGCCAAATTAGGGGAAATGTTGCATTTGCTTTAATAATAATTGTACATGGTGGCAAAGTACCAAATTAAAATAATGTGAACCAAGAAAGCGCTAATCCCACAAGGAAACATAACTAAGATGGTATTTGAAGGTCAGGGGAACCGAATGTTTCTTCTGGTTGGCAACCCATCCCACTGGGTTTCAGTGCTGAATTTATAAAACCTAAGAACCTCACAGTTGTGAAATGAATTCCTCTAGGAAATAACTTTAATTAAAAATAAGAAGCTGTGAGGCTGGAGAGATGGCTCAGTGGTTAAGAATGTTGGCTGCTCGCCGGGCGGTGGTGGCGCACGCCTTTAATCCCAGCACTCGGGAGGCAGAGCCAGGCGGATCTCTGTGAGTTCGAGGCCAGCCTGGGCTACCAAGTGAGTTCCAGGACAGGCGCAAAGCTACACAGAGAAACCCTGTCTCGAAAAACCAAAAAAAAAAAAAAAAAAAAAAATGTTGGCTGCTCTTCCAGAGGACCCAGGTTCAATTCCCAGCATCCACATGGTGATTCACAACCATCTGTAACTATAGGCCCTGGGAATCTAACTCCCTCTTCTGACCTCTGTGGGTACTGCATGCAGCCAAAACACCCATTCACTGAAAATAAAAATAAAGAGTAACTAAAAAAATGATTTTCTAGGGTTTGAAATGCAAGCGGTGCTGGAAATTTATCTCAGAATTTATATGCTAATGGTATGTGGAGGCGTGGCCTTTGAGTAGGAACTTCAGGCTAGCTGAGAGTGAGAATTCTTATTATAGAGCTAGTGGCTTCGTAAAGCACATGTGGCCATCACAACATATGGATACTTGAAAATAGGTTTTTGGATTTTGTTTCATTTTGAGACAGGGTTTCTCTGTGTTGCTTTGGTGCCTGTCCCGGATCTCACTCTGTAGACCAGACTGGCCTAGAACTCACAGAAATTTGCCTGGCTCTGCCTCTCGAGGAGCTGGGATTAAAGGCCTGTGCCACCACCGCCCGGCTTGGTTTTTTGTTTGATGGTTTGTTTTTGTTTTTAAGTAGTATTTTGCATGGAATGATTTGCAGTGGGTTTTGGTCATTGTGATCTCTGAACATACCGGGCATTCATAGGATGGGTAGGTCAGTACTGTTAGTAATCAAAAAGAATAAGATTGTGGTGACAAAATAAAGTTGGATGGCTTTACAGAAAGAAAAAAGAAAAGAAAAGAGACCAGGGCTAGCATTTTTGTGTCAGGTGACATCCTCTGCCATGTTGTAATGTGGCAACAAGACCTTGACCAGATGCTAGCACCATGCTCTTGGACATCCCAATCTGCAGATCATGAGTCAATTGACCCCCTCCTCTTTATAAATCACATGATCTACAAGTCTGAGTTGTAGCCACAGAAAAACAGACCAGGGTATCAGCAAGAGGCTTGCAGATATATGCTTGTCATAAAATTCTGAGTATGTACTACACAGGAAAAAAAATTATATATATATATATGTTTTTAAATTGTGAAATTGGTTCCTGTTTAGAGAACACAAATTGAATAAACTACAAATCATATGACCTGGGGATGTTTAGAATAGTTCACTGCCAACTATTCCAACCTTAGCTGGCCTGTAGTTTGTCTTCTGCTTTCCTTTTTTTTTCTCTCCTCTATCTTTATTTTCTTTCATGGTGGTAGTTACTATTACTATTATCATTATTATTTGACTTTTGTTTTCTTATGATATACTTTTCTCCATCTCTTTTAATTTCCCTTTAAAAAAAGAGTGTGTGTGGGGGTGTGTGTGTGTGTAAGGGGAGGGCAGATGCCCTCTGTGGTTACAGTAGAGTGTCAGTCCCTCTAGAGCTGGAGTCACAAGCATTTGTAAGCCACCCAACATGGGAGATTGGAACTGAACTCTGGTTCCAAGAGCAGTAAGCACCTTTAGCTCCTGAGCTCTCTCTTCAGCCCCTACTTTTTCCTTCTTGAATTGGCCCAAATATGGAATTGAAACGTAACTGCCAAGTATTTCATGTAACCATTTTTAAGCGAATGCTTATTTCATTTTCTTAATTAAGAATATTCTTAATACTCTTATTAGATGAGTTGAACATTTATGTCTGTCAAAAGCTCAGTTAATTAACACTGCTAACATTAATTTTTGATAGCTCATTGACTTTTCCTCCAGTGATATATTTTGCATCCACTGACATAGGGTAGATAAAGAAGGACATTAATATGAAGAAAGAAATTTCTAGAAGCAGTGTGTGAATTTTCCATATTATACAGTCATGTTTTACATTTTCATTTTAAGAGTGGAGATTGCTATCTTTCTGTGTATTTTCAACATAATTTTCAAAACATGTCTGTAAGGGAACCAATCTGTCTTCGTGTTGTTACAGCGACTTTAAAGACAGAAGAGAATTCAGGGTCGAATCTGGCAGGGCAGCGTGGGGCAGGCTCTCCTCTTCCCTCTTTCCTCACAGAAACTATAATTCTGTTTCTCATTTTTTCATTGTTTCGGAAGACACCAGACTTCCACAGTCAATGGCTTCTATAATTTTTTTGCTTCTAAGCTTTGTTTTAGCCATTCCTTCTATACAAAAGCTCACCTCCTGTATTTCCAACCCACTTTCACTTTCCAGGAGTTGAAAGTTGAATCACTGTCTCTCTGATGGTCAAGTTGGTGAGACTGGCCAATCAACACTGAGCAAATGCATCTCTGCTCCCACGGCCTCTACAGACCCCGGCAGCGCATACACAATGCTCTTTCCTCTCACTGTCTGGGGCAGGTGTGACTCTTCTGCCCCCTGTTAGGCAGCGAAACGCAGAGGGCAGGAGCTCATGGCTCACTTACGTCTTTCAACTCCACACAGGTCCTCAGCAGAAAAAAAGGGTCAGCCAATCATCAAGCAGACCTGTAAGGGAAGGGAGGGCATGGCACATACATGTACAACAGAGATAACAATGTAAGCTCGGATGAATGAGCAGGAGAAAAAATTATTAGTCAACAGCAACTACAAAAGGAGCAAGAAGGTTGTGGGTTCTCTTTTGGGGATTAAAACACACAGCTGTAAGACCTCAGACTATAAAAAAAAATAAATCTTCAATACATTTGTATTAAATCAGATCAGATTTGAAGACTAGAGGTAAAACGTTGTGTGTTTGTGTGTGTGCATGTATTTATGCATGTGTAGGTAGGTATGCATGTGCATGTGTACATATGTGGTGGCCAGAGGTTGGTATTTTCTATTATTCTTCATTTTATTTTTTGAGGCAGGGTCTCTCGCGGAGCCTGGAGCTCACTGATTCAGCTAGACAAGATGATCACCATGCCCCAGGGATCTATCTGTCTCTGAGATTACAGGCATATGACACTACACCCATTTTTTTTTTTATGTCTGTGCTTGGAATCTGAACTTGGGTCCTCCTGCTCCTGTAGTTAGCATTTTACCGAATGAGCTGGCTTTCCAGTCCCCAGAGATCAACCTTTCTGATGAGAAGTACACGTAGGAATAAATAAAGCCAACATTCATCACAGCAAGACTAATTGTCAAGCATTGTCTCAAGTAGTTTTAGTGAACAGACTCATTGAAAACTGAAATTTTCAAATGACCCTGTCCCTAGGCCTGAGGTATGAAGAGGTAGCCCAACCCAGGCTTGGTCACACAGCTTGTGATTGGAGGGGAAATGGAATGCGGTGAGCTGTTATACAAAAAAAATAATAACCCGAAGTCTGAGTGTATAAATAAATGTGATTACTGGGAAGTATTGGAGTTATAAAGTACAGATGTTATTTAGTTTCATTATTTATTCCATCCCCCGACACCCCACACGTCTTTTAAACCTTATGCATCACCTCTCCCTCCTAGCATGAAGGCATGAGTAACCAGCCTCACTGTAAAATGATAGTGCTGAGGTCTTGCACTTGGAGAACACAGTTGGAGACCGTCGGAGCATCTTACCTTAAACAGTTGCTTGAGCAGAGGGTGGGTAGTAAGACAGAGCCTCAGTTTCCTCCTCCAGTCAGGACCTGCATTTGGGGAGAGAACTGGAGCCACAACAGGAACAGCTGTTTCCTGCTGCATTTGGTGGTCTCTCCCCGACATCCCGTATCCAGTCTCATACCACGGTGCTTTTCTTCCCTATTGGAGCGGGATCCTTAAAATGAAGGCTGGGTCCCCTTACCCAGTGGGATCCATGAGCGCTACGCTGCGTCACCACCACTCGGATGGAAGGCTGGGCGGTCAGTGTGGTCTCCGGTGCGTACTCCTTGCTGGGATCCTTGCCCCGGCAGTCATACAGCACGCAGGAGATGAGGAACACCAAAAGTAAAATGACGTAGCTTGCAACTAGGATGATGAGGTTCAAGGTGACAGGGTCGATCTCCAGGTAAAACTCCATCACCTCTCCCACGGCGGCGGCAGCGGCGGCGGCGGGGAAATGTGTCTAGGGGAAGGCATTTGGGGTCAGTTTGGGCATTGCAGGGAGCCAACACAAAGGCTATATTGACTCTGGAATAAAAAATACAGTAATCCCCACTGCTCCAGGAAACCTCGGGGATTAGAGCTGCTCAGTTTAATAACTTAAGCTCTTTCCGTTAATACCACAGGCACCAACACTGGAGAGAAGAGTGGTGGAGGGGGAGAGGGAGAGGCGCCTGAACACAAGTGCTGCTAATGAGCGAGCGCCTACCACACCAAGACAACAGTCACAAACCCAGATTGCCCTGGACGACTATGAAGTGTGTAGTGTTGTTAGCCTTCACCTAATGGAAGTTGAATGCCAAGTGTGGAGTGTTTTTGGGTTCCAGGCCTTTGGGGTTTGGATCAGCATCTTTTAATCAGGAGGAATGTACCAGCACCTGATACATTCACTGTGTTGGTTTGAGTAAGAATGTCTCCCATAGGCGCCTGTGTTTGAATACTTGGTCTCTGTTTGGTAGAGCTGTTTGGGAGGGATTAGGAGGGGCGGCCTTGTTGGAAGAGGTACATCGCTGGGAATGGGCTTGGAAGTTTCAAAAGACTTCAAGACTCCTCTGTGTGCCTCTTGCCTGTGGTCAGGATGTGAACTTTCAGTTCTTCCTGCTGCCAAGCCTTTGCATGACCATCCCAGACTCTAACTCCTGAAACTGTTAGCCCAGTTAAATGCTGGGTGTGGTAAGTTGCCTTGGTGTTCATGACAGAAATAGACCGGTCACTGAGACATTCACCATCCTTTATTCTTTTCACTCATCCATCCTTTCAAGTACCTCCTCTGTCTCATGATCTTCCTTAAACATCAATGAGGCTGTGGGAAAGGTAAGATGGTCTTGCAGGGAGACAGATGTTAAACAATTAATTGCATAAATCAAGCTTTAAGGATGAAGGGATGGGATGGAGTTGTAGCTCAGCAGTTAAGAGCACTTGCTGCTCTTGCAGAGCAAGAGGAACTCAGTTCCCAACATCCACACTGAGTGACTCACAACTGCCTGTAATTCTGGCTTTAGGAAAATCTAATGCCTCTGGCTCGGAGGGCACTTGTAGTAATGTGTACATACACACAGGCGCGCACACACATATATGTGATTAAAAATAATAAGGCTTAAAATTTAAAAAGAGAAGGGTAGGAATACATTAATAAGGGACATAACAAGAGAAGGTCCCAGGATGGATTAAAACAATTCCATAAACAGAGTCAGTTAGGTGGCTCAGCAGCTAAAGGAGCCTGCCACTACACCTGATGCCCTGAGTATGAGTCCCAGGACCTCCATGGTGGAGGGAGAAAACCAGCTTCCAAAAGTTGCCCTCAGGCTACCTGGAGCAAGAACATGTTGTGGCATGTATCCTCCATCTATAAAAATGAACAGGCTAATTAAAATGTCATTTTAAAAAGGCCAATAAGGAAGCAATATTTAACCCATGACCTGAAGGGTAAAATTTATCTAGCTAGGACAGGCAGAAAGGGTTCTTGTGGCCACAGAAAGTAGAGTACGTGGAAGATCTGAGAAGAAAAAAGGCCAGAAAATGAGAAGAATGAGAACAAAGGAGTGTAACTTGAGCATTGAGGAAGAACGAAGAGCATGGGGGTGGGTGACTTTTGGGCTATGCTAAGGGCTGTAGCCTTGGTCCCAGGGTGAGGGTACCATTGGAATTTTGACCAGAGAGCAACAAGATCCTGTTTGCATTTTGAAGAGACCACATTTGGCTGCAAGAGGGCCTGCAAGGTGAGGGGAAAGTCATATGTGGATTAGAATAAGTTATTCTTCTAGGTATAAATTTTTCCTATCTCAGTTGTAGTCCTGTCCCTGAGTGCCAACAGATCCATCTCCATTTTCTTACGATTTACACCAATGCACCAGACTCTATGCTTAGAGTGTTCTGCCGCTGCCATCTTGAAATTACTAAGAAGTTGGAATTTTGGATTGGGCTATCTGTAACAGCAAATCTTCATTAATAACTTGGCTGGATTTAGAATCACCTAGGAGATGAATGAAGCACATCTCGGGGTGTGTCTGTGAGAGCATTTCCAGAAAAAATTAACCTAGAACGGAGACTTACATTGAATATGGGTGGTACCGCCCAACAGGCTGGTGGTCTGGACAGAGGAAAAGGAGAAATGAGCTCAATACTGGCATTTCCCCGTTCTCTGCTTTCTGGACCATGGCATGAGCTTCTCTGCTCTGTCACACCTTCTTGGCCATGATGCACTGAACCCCTCCAAATCCATGACCCAAAATGGATCCTTCCTTAAGCCGCTTCTATGAGGCATTTGGTCACTATGATAAAAACCTAACTTAAGACATTCCCATAATTCATTTCTTTTTCTTGGTTTTGTATGTGTATTTTTGGCTGTACAGGACACCAACTGCCATTTCTCTAATGATAACGGCAGTCTTCTGATACTCCTAGTTAAAGGCTGATGCATCCATCCAGAGGTTGAGGTTAGTAGGTTTCTTTGTTTTGTTTTAGCATTATTAAGCTCTAATGAGCTTCCTGCCATACCCATTTCACCGTCTTCCACAGGAACCTGAGAATTCAGGAATGCTTTAGAGGGTCACTTGTAATCCTCTAGAGATCTTTTCCCAAGTAAAATATTCTATGATTGTGTGGTCCCAGACTCAGGATGAATGCTTCTCATATGCTGTAGTTTGGGGGTCAGCCTTCTTGGACACAACTGGGCTTCTTATTAATACAGATACCTGTATCTAACCCAGGTAGATCTGATGAGGATCTTTGGGACTTGAGTCTTAGAGTCTACATTAATAGAAGTCTTCATGGATATTTTACTATGCAAGTATGTTCTTGAGCATAAAATATGAAAGTAAAGTCTGTGACCATATCTCTCTGACTGTGCCCAATTTCATCTAATCTTGGATCTGGTAAGTACTTGAATGGGAGAATATAAAAGCAGAAGGTGAGGGAAATGGTCAAATGGACCTTGAACATCTGCCAAGAGATACTCCAGGATGTGTTCAATATACACTTCAATGCTGTTCAATAGATTCAGAGAATTAATTTTGTCAAGAGAAAGTCCTTTTCCTGGCAACAATTTCCATTTACACAGCTCATAGGAGACAGATGTTAAAAATAGAGTGCCAATATATTGAGCTCCTGTGGCTCCCTCTGGAAGGACCATGGTTTGCTTTCTTACTGAAGGCAGATCTATAGAAAAATCCATTTGCAATCAGGAAGTTTCTTGGCGAGCACAGGACCCTAGGAAGTGGGGTTGTCTCTTGCCCGTGTCAATCACATGTAATGTCCTAGGCTGAAGCCAGGCTTTAAAAGGCAGCGATTTGCACCAGTTCATCACGTTCTTTTGCCCACCCTGAGCTCTGGCTTCTTAACTTCTGTAGTGAACTTGAACATCCAAAGCCCAGGTGTCTCCATGGAACAACATGTAGGGTCACTTTGGCACCTTTAAACAGATGCACAGAGACTTGTTAAAATTGACTGTGACATGAGAACTCCATGTAGTGCGGTCCATATTAAATTAAAGTGTATGCCACCGTTCTGCTCTTGTGGGTGGGGTTTCCCTACAAATTCTAGAGTCCTTTGGTGATAACCCTTAATCATGACTGTAAATCTGGCCTGGCTTCTCTTCTTTCATCGGCCCAATTCATCACCTTTCACTTGGTGTCCTATAATATTTTAAGATCATTGCTTCTGGCTTCAGGATTTTAGTACTACCAGAGTAGACTTTTACTCTTCCTGTTCTTGTTGTCTCATTGTTCTATCTCTGCTTAAACTTCACTCTGTGGGCGGGGGGTAGGGGGGGTGGGGGGTGAGGAGCTGGAGAGATGGCTCAGTGGTTAAGAACACTGGCTTTTCTTCCAGAGGACCCAGGTTCAATTCCCAGCATCCACAACTGCCTGTAACTCCAGTTCCAGGACTTCTGAAACCCTCACGTAGACATACATGCAGGCAAAACACCAATGAACATAAAATAAAATTTACACACACACACACACACACACACACACACACACACACACACACACACACACACACGCACGTACCCCAAACAAACAAACCAAAAAACAAACAAAAACTTCATTCTATGACCAACCTTTCTGGTAGGTCTACTTCCTGTAATGTCCAAGGTGAAATGAAGCCTACCGGTTTTACCTAATTAACACCAGGATGCCTGCTTTTTTTTTTTTTTTTTTTTTTCACATGTTGGCCAACCTCTCCAATGGGGCTTGCCTTCTTTTAATCCCTAAAGCCTTTTCCTTTTGTGCCATCTAGTGGTTAATTGAGTAACGACAACCAACTTGGCAAAAGGCCAGAGATGATGCTTGGCAGGGAAAGGAAATGTAAAAACTAATAAGGAGGCGCATTTCAGAACAGCCCCTCAGGGCAGTCAGGATGCACTCACTCCTCGTTCCCCGAGAACATTAACTGCACGCTTAGCATGCTGGCAGATCCTCGGGGGTTCGGAGCCGGATCTGTGTAGCTGTGGCACACACCGCAGTGTTGCAGAGCTCAGTGTTGCAGAGCTTCAGTCCCGCTATTGGAGACTTGGTCTCTGAATTTAGGAAAACTGAGACTTAGAGAAGCCATGGCATGTTATTTCCCCCCTCCCTTCTCTTTCTCCTCCTCCTGCTCTTTTTCCTCCTCCTTCTCCTCTCTCTCTCTTCCCCTCTCTCTCATTCCCTAGAGCCTGCAATAGGGATCAAATGTCTGTATGGAATACCCTCTGCTGGGGAGGGAGGCATTCAGAACCTAAGAGAGGAGTACTCCATGGGTTCTCACTTGTGTTCACAAATATTTGTACTGAAGTCCATGGGGACTGCTGACCTGGAAATAGTGTCCATATCATTGTGACACTATTACATTTCAAGGCAACTAGAGTTTGTTGCTTAAAATACCCAAGTATTTTTTCTGTATTTTAAATATTGTGGCTGGGAATTTATTCCTGGTATTCTATACAGAGTTTCTCTATAAGACACAATGTCCCCAAAGTGCAGGGTTAATTTTTAATAATGTCAGAGGCAAAAATGTCACAAACCTATAAAAATTATGGGAGATATCCTTCCCTTTTTAGTTGAGGACATTTAGATTCAGAGCAGTGATGTTTTAGGATCAAATAGTAGATGATGGGAAGACTAGAAGGCCAGTGTCCTTTTCTTTCTCTTTCTTTTTGTTTTCTCCTTTTCCTTCATTCTTGTCTTGGATGTGTTGGTGGTTGAACCCAGGGCCATGTGCATGCTAGGTAAATGCTCTACCTCTGAG
This sequence comes from Peromyscus californicus insignis, assembly GCF_007827085.1. Classification (NCBI taxonomy): domain Eukaryota; kingdom Metazoa; phylum Chordata; class Mammalia; order Rodentia; family Cricetidae; genus Peromyscus; species Peromyscus californicus. The sequence continues at coordinate 32,453,749 of NW_026294551.1, forward strand.
CCACATCCTCCACCCTAAGGCAAGTTTTAAAATATATGTGTGCATGTGTTATACTTTATTATAATATTATAACATAGTATTTTAAAATTATATTTTATTAATTCTTTGAGAATTCCATAAAATGTATTTTGATCACATCTACCCCTCCCTCAACTCTGCCAAAATCAACCCCACCAACCTTCTCCTCTCTCTCTCTCTCTCTCTCTCTCTCTCTCTCTCTCTCTCTCTCTCTCTCTCTCTCCCCTCCTCTCTTTCTTTTTCCCTCTTTGCCCCATCAAGTCCACTTTGTGTTGAACTTGAGTGTGGGGCCTTCCCTGGAGTGTGGCCAACATACAAGGTGTCCCACCATTAAAGAAAACTGACCCTCTTTTGAAAGATTTTGTTACTTCTTGGAGTACATCATACATGCATACAATTTTGGATTTTATTCGTTTGCCTCTCGCCCCTAACTCCTTCCAGACCCACGTTCCACCCCTCAATGTCTTTTAACTTCATGTCTCATTTAAAAAAGTGTAACCCACAAGTCCAATGTGTGCTGCCCACGTGTCTGTGGGTGTGGCTTCATCCACGGGAGAATGGTGGGTGGACCAGGTGCCACACCCTTTTCAGGAAGGCTTTGTGCTGGCCTTTCTAACCTGAGTAGAAAACGAAAGGACACACTCCGTAGCCCATGATTTTCAACCTCCCTAATGCTGTGACCTCATGTTGTGGTGACCCCCAATCATAAAATTATTTTCATTGATATTTCATAACTGTAATTTTGCTACTGTTATGAATCACAATGTAAATCTCTGTAGTTTTTTTTGATGGTCTTAGGTGACCCCTGTGAACAGGTTGTTCAACTCCTCAAAAGGGTCTCAACCCATAGGTTGAGAATCGCTGCTGTAGACGCTAGTGGAGCAAGAGTGGCGGTGTGAAACAATGTAACTAATCTGTATTCTCAAAAGAACACACGACTTCACTTAAGACGGGACCCTTTTCCAACTCTTCATCCTAGGTCCCAGCTGCAGGCACCCATGTCTCACTGGCAGCCTCTGGAGAAATACTGCTCCATCTTACCACTGAAGCATTTCATAGCCCTCCCACTGCATTGGGTTGAACTGCACCCTCACCCCCCTACCCCTTGATTCATACCTACCTGGAACCTCAAAATATAGCCTCCTTTGGAATCAAGGTGTCCTTAGTCGAGGTCTGACATGGCTATACTTAGTATAACGTAAGGACACAGACATCCCAAAAGGGAAATGCCATGTGAAGACAGGGTGAGATGGGAGTTCTTATTCCATGGAGCATTTAGGATTACCAGCAGTTACCAAAATCTGGGAGAGACAGGAGACAGATCTTCCTTCTGAACCTCCAGAATGACTTCAGACTTCCAGTCTCCACAATTGAGGGATTGATGTCTTTGCTTTAAGTCATCCTTTTGGCGGGGGGGTCCTTTTTAATATTGGTCTCAAAGAAAACTGTGAGGCTTACAGGGTTTTTTAAAGGGCCCCTTCCGCTTTAATTTGGGACTTGCCCCTTCTGGGACTATGCTGGAATCCTGGCTCCCTTTTCTCAGGTATGGCTCCAGAACAAAGTGAGTGCGATGAGATAGAATGCCTGTATGTGGAATTTACTTCCACAAAAGATAAAGACCTTCCGTTAAAAATAGCTTCTTTTTGGCAGCCCTCATGCGGCCTTTTATAACTTCCCGGCAAAAGCCCTCAGAAGACACAGAAAAAATACCCAGGCCTATAAAAATGCCGGTGACCAGCATTGATGGGGGTGGGGGCGGGGAATAGATTTTGAAGAGGCTAAGGTCATGCCTCTCTTTCTCTCCTTCTCAAGAATGATCACAACCCATTTCTATTCCCCTTTATCACCCAGGATTTCTAAAGGCAGTGTCTCTTGGGAGAGACCCAGCCTTGAAGAGCCAGATCCATCATTCTTGAGTTCCTTTGCACATTTCAGACATTTATACCAACATCCATAAACCAAGAATTAGGCACTATGGGTAGAACAAGGGCTATTTTTATAATTTGAAGACATCGGTGTTGTGTAGCAAATAGCTAAAAACACTAAAGCCTCCAATACAAGACAAGAAGAGTGAGGAATATAAGCAGCTTCCCTACTCATAAGGCAATGAAACTTTAAAATGGGGTCCCAAAGGCAACAAGAGTTCAGATGTTAATGTGTGTCCCCCCTAAACACCTATCTTATTACATGTTGAGAGAAAGCCTAGAATCACCCAGGAGGGCATTCCAACACAGAAAAGGCTGGGCTTGTTCCATGTAATGGTGAGTACATAGAGATGTCCCTCCTTCCCCCCATCCCCACCCTGCATATGGCACTGGGCAACAATGTTCTGGATAGTAAATAAAGTACAGTAACTGAGAGATGCTAATAGGACAGACCACAGACACTTAGGATGGAATATATGCCCAGAGGATGCAAGGAAAATAGCCAAAAGTTTTTTAAGATTCCAAGATGAGGCCAAGTTGGCAAAACTGAGAGATCATAAAGGGTACATAATTCTACTAAGAGCCAGAGTGGTAACCGGTCTATAGGATGTCTCATTTAGTGGGCCATAGAGTTGGCTCAGTGGTTAAGGGCACTGGCTGCTCTTGTAAGAGGACCAGGGTTCAATTCCCACTGCCTACATGGTGGCTTATAACTGTCTATAACTCTGATCCCAGGATATCAGATGCCCTCATATGGGGGCATGTAGACAAGTTGGGGGTGGTGGTGGGAATGGGATCAGATGGACCAAGAGATCTCCTCAGGATGAGTTAGCTTTAATATGCAGAGGAGATAGGTAGGTATCTGAGCATGGATCCCAGAGGAAAGGCCAGTGCTACAAACACAGGCTTCAGAGCCATCCATATGCCCCACTGTGCACCCGCACAGAACTAAATGAGAAGCCTCGTAAGAAAATTGAGGCAAGGAGGAGAAGAGGTCTTAGGATGATGACTCAAGTGTTCCAATGTCTAGAGGCCCAGCAGAGAAGGAGGATCAATAAATAAGGAAGAGAAGGCGAGGCCAGTGAAGTAAGAGGAAACCCAGAATAGAGCACCATGAAAATTAAGGGAGAAAGGGGTCAACTAAACGAACAGAAAAACTGGGTTAAAGGTTGCTGCATGATGGGTTGGTCTGCCACCAGGTACAACCCAAGTTTAATTCTGAGGGCCCACAGGGTAGAAGGAGAGAACTGACATCCACTGGCTGTCCTATGACCTCCATATATGCCCAGTGGCATGTGCCCTAACACAAGATAAATATAATTAAAAAGTGTGAAAGATGCTAAATGGTTGGGTAATATAAGACTAGAGAATTTGGCTGTTAGTTTTACAGTCTTCATAAAAACTTGAGTTTATCAGAGGAGGGGTGGGATGAGAGTGAAAATTCTCCAACACAGATTGACAAAAGAGCTTAAAACAGACCATGAGGGCAGTGAGTATAGATTATAGATAACTGTGAGGATTTGGGCTGGGAAGGATTTCAGAAAACGATTCTGTTTGGTTCTTAGATGAATTACAGTAAAGCATGTGTGTGGGTCCGTGGGAACATTCTAATATGAAAGGTCAAAGGAAAAATCATAGTAGCATCATCCTTGGGCAAAGATGGGATTCAGAATGAACATAGAAACATGGACCCCAATCAGGAGTGGGGCTACTCTTCTATAGTGTAACTGGCTAGTTTTATGTCAACTTGGCACAAGCTAGTGTAGCATGAATCTTAAAAAGTTCTTATTAATAAAATCAAAACTGAGGCCAGTTATTGGGGTGAACTCTGGAAGATCAGAGAGACAGAACAAGCCACAGCTAACTTCACCTGGCCAACTTCTCAGCTGATCTTGTTTCCTCAGACTGGAAGCCTCTGTGTCCTCATATCTGAATGGCTCTCAGCTGAACTGTGCTGCTCAAAACCTAAAAGCTTAACCAGCCAAATGCTTAACCAGCCAAATGCTTCTAGTTCCTGGTCCTCACGTCTTATACATCTTTCTGCCTTCTACCATCACTCCCTGGGATTAAAGACTCACTCCCTGGGATTAAAGGTGTGTGCTACCATGCCTGGCTGTTTTCAATGTGGCCTTGAACTCACAGAGATCCCAGATGGATTTCTGTCTCTGGAATGCTAGGATTAAAGGTGTGAGTGCCAACATTTTCTAGCCTAAGTATCTAGTGGCTTTTCTGTTCTCTGACCCCAGATAAGTTTATTAAGGTACACAATATTTTGGGGAACACAATACCACCACATTTCCCCTTTTTTTGTCTAAAATTTTAAAAAGATTATAACTAATACAAGAAAAACTATATCCAATAAGTATATCAAGATTACATTAACGATGTCTAGTCCACTAACGTTTGACAGATTCAGGCAAAAAAACTCCATTAATATATAACAATGTCCAGTCCAGTAACATTTGATAAACTCAGACAAAAAATTTTCATTACTCATCTTATTTAAAACAAGTAGCTCCTTTTTAAAAGTATTTTTCTTTTCATAATAGATTCAGTAATCTACCTTTTGTCATTTTTATATCTTCCCCTTTTTCTTTTTAGTGTAGATTCAGTGATCTACCCATTTGTCCTATTATTTCTTCATCTTTTTTTTAAACAAAAACTCTGAATCTAATCTCCTTGTTCAGCTTTTTTCCTGACCATTAACAATTAACAACTTGTAACCAACCACCATAAACAATGACAATATCCATAATTCAAACGACCAAAAACCTCCCATCCCACCTCTTGGGAATGTGGGTGTCATTTTCTTAAAGTTACTTTCTGCTTTCTAGGGGCAAAGACATCTTTAGGGAATCCTGAAAAGAAAATTTTTGGGTTAATTGTCAAGTCTTGTATCATTTATCCAGTGTCTGTATAATAGGAAATTTTAGGGCTTGTCACAAGTCCTTGTTCGAGTAGTCTGTCAGGCTGGATCATCTCAGCTAGTCATCTCAAAATTGTCCTGACCAATTTGTAGTCCAAAGTCAATCTTTCCTTGGTGTTAATCAGCTTAATGGTTTTATCATAGTCCATGTGGAATCATTGTTGTGGGGTCCTATCATCCTTTTGAAGATTTCAAAGTTGCTGGTAGGCATGGTCATGGTTCCAGGTAGATTGATTTTTTTTTTTTTTTTTTTATGCCTCCTCTGTGGTTTGGAGCAATCATAGTCTGATAAATGTCTGTCTCTCAGAACCATGAACATTCTTCCCTAGAAGAGAGTATCTTCACAGCAATTTCTCCTCACCATGTCTTGCCAAACTTTTCCAAACTGACCTTTGCCGATGCTTTCTTGTAACATGATGGTCCTGGCAATTCTTCTCTGAACGAGCAGTAGTAAACTCTTTGTCCCAGGTAGCAGCATCACCGCAGTCACCAACACGATGAGAAGTAGCCAGCAACTCGGAGTAGCAGCCGCTGCCTCCATGGTTCCACCACTGTTTGTGGTTCGGCCCGGGCTGAAGCTTCTCCCAAGCCTCCTAGGCAGGCCCACCTTGGGATACTTCTGACTCTGTCTCCTTCAGCAAATCCTACCAGCGTGCGCCCGCCACAACCAGCTGAGTATAGCTTGGGCCTGAGCTGGGGCTGGCAAGGCCACAGGTAAGAGGCTTTTTTGTGAATTTGTACCATGAACGTTGGGCGCCAGATGTAGCATGAATCTTAAAAAGTTCTTATTAATAAAATCAAAACTGAGGCCAGTTATTGGGGTGAACTCTGGAATATCAGAGAGACAGAACAAGCCACAGCTAACTTCACCTGGCCAACTTCTCAGCTGATCTTGTTTCCTCAGACTGGAAGCCTCTGTGTCCTCATATCTGAATGGCTCTCAGCTGAACTGTGCTGCTCAAAACCTAAAAGCTTAACCTGCCAAATGCTTAACCAGCCAGATGCTTCCAGTTCCTGGTCCTCATGCCTTATACATCTTTCTGCCTTCTACCATCACTCCCTGGGATTAAAGACTCACTCCCTGGGATAAAAGGTATGTGTCACCATGCCTGGTTGTTTTCAACGTGGCCTTGAACTCAGAGATCCCAGATGGATTTCTGCCTCTGGAACGCTAGGATTAAAGGCGTGAGTGCCAACATTTTCTAGCCTAAGTATCTAGTGGCTTTTGTGTTCTCTGACCCCAGATAAGTTTATTTGGGTACACAATATTTTGGGGAACACAATACCACCACAAGCTAGAGTCATCAAGAGGAGGGAGCCTCAACTGAGAAAATGCCTCCATAAGATTGGGCTGTAAGGTGTTTTCTTAATTAGTGATCAGTGAAATTCAACAGTTGTCCACCATCCAGTTAAGGTGTGGCCCTGAGAATCTAAAGAGACATATTAGCTCAAAGTAGGTGGATGGTTTGGTTAAGCAGGTAGGAGGTTTCATCAGGTAAGCGAAATGGGGGGGGGGGGCGATAGAAAATGCTAGGAAGGAAATGGTTCTGACACTTGATCAAAGCCCTGAAACTGGATGGGTGATGAGGGAAACCAAGATATGTGATGTGTATGTGGCTGGGAAACGTGATACATGGTGGAGTTAATGCAATGGTCCCCATGTGGTCAGAAGAGAGCTGGGAGAAGGGACAGGTGTCCTAGGAAGATCCTAGGGTGGTAGCTGGAGCCAGACAGTGTTGAAATAGAGAGTTTGGGGTTCTTGGGAGTGACAAGACCAAGGACACACAGCTGAGGTGGGGCAAAAGACATACATTTCAAGCTGAGGTCGTCAGTGATCTGTATGCTAAAGTTTCAAATTGCCAAGCAGGATGAAGATGTAAGAGCAAAGAGAATAATAAAGTGAGCTGAGGGCTGAAGTCATCAGGGATGAAGAGGAGGCTAAAGGCAGTAGGAAGTGGTGTTTGGCTGTTCGCTCTGACCACGTGTCCATCACTAGCACAGTATCTCAGAATTTTGATGGAGAAAAGGGAAAAGTGTTTAAAAGTAATCGTTTGGGGCAATAAATTCGCCTGCCGAATAAATATGTGAGCTTTGGTGTGTGTAGGCGTATCAGTTTCCTGTGATTGCTGTAACAAGTTAACATAAGCTTTGTTGTTAGAACACAGATACTCTCTCACAGTTCTAAAGGTCAGAAGTACAAAAATACCACTGGCCACCCACCCGTCAAGGTATTGGCAAGTTTGTGCTTGCTCCAGCGTGCTGGGAGAGGACCAGGTCTTTTCGGTTTCTGTAGCAGGAATCTGAAAAGTTCTTATTAATAAAATCAAACCTGAGGCAGGTATTGGGGTGAAATACTGGAAGGTCAGAGAGACAGAACAAGCCACAGCGCACCTCACCTGGCCAACTTCTCAGCTGGTCTTGTTTCCTCAGACTGGAAGCTTCTGTGTCCTCATCCCAATGGCTCTCAGCTGAACTGCTGCTCCAAAGCCTGAAGCTTAACCAGCCAAATGCTTCTAGTTTCTGGTCCTCACGCCTTATGAACCTTTCTGCTTTCTACCACCACTTCCTGGGATTAAAGGCGTGAGTCACCATGCCTGGCTGTTTCCAATGCGGCCTTGAACTCACAGAGATCCAGATGGATTTCTGTCTCTGGAAAGCTAGGATTAAAGGCGTGTGCTAACATTTTCTAGCCTAAGTATCTTGTGGCTTTTCTGTTCTCTGACCCCAGATAAGTTTATTAAGGTACACAATATTTTGGGGAACACAATACCACCACAGGTTTTCACCTCTCTCTCCACCCTTCCTCCTGCCCCCACATCTTGAGTGTTGGCTGGGATTTCAGGCATGCCCTATCATGTCTAGCTCTCCTGTTCCCACTTAGCTATCGGTCTGTGAGTTATCACTTTCATCTTTAAGGGCAGCATTTCAAATACATATTCCATTTTCTCATTGTCTTCTTTCTGTACATAAAATCAGCATGTGATTGTAGTTTTAGCCCACTCAGATAATCCAGTATAATCTTCCCATCTCAAGAACCTGGGTTTCGTGTTTTCTGCATGTGTAAGGTAACATGCATGGGTTCCAGGAAGTAGAACGTGGGTATCTTCTGGGAGGGCTACTTTCAGCCTACCACACAGAGCCAGGAAGAAACATTAGCTTCTATTTTCTATGACTAGGATGAATCAATTTCCCCAGGATTGTCAGTTTTCCATAAAAATGCTAATAATAATATTAATAATGTTTATTATTTAAACATTCTTTTCTTTGTTTTGAGAATGTGTTTAGGGGGCACACCTGCCACAGAGCTCATGTGGAAGTCAGGAAATAACATACAGGAGTTGGTTCTCTCCTCCTCCTCTTCCTCCTAATACGTGTGACTCAAACTCTAGTGGTCAATCCTGGTGGCAGGTGCCCTCTGATCAATCTTGCCAAACTCAATAAGATTTACTCTCGATTTAAATCTCAGAACGCATAAATAAAAAAAAAAAAAAAGAAGCAAAGAGCTGGGCTGTAAGCGCCGTCTAAAATAGGAAATGTGGAAAGGATACCAATTGCTCCTTCCATTGAATCTGAGAGAACCTGATTTTCTATTTTGCTTTTGAAAGTACTGACAAGAACCCTTTCCAGAAACCAAGTCACTGAACAATTGAACTGAGGAAGTTCCCAGTTTTAGGGACAGCAGGTTATTATCCCCTCCCGGATCTGTTCTCTGCTTCTGCTCTCTTCTCCTCTCTGGTTAGAAATGCTTCACACCCATAATGATGTTCTGTATTTCCTTATCTGAGTCTCAGACCATCTGGAGGCATTCTGTCTTCCTTTTGCCTTTGGACTTTTTATAACCTGTGATTAGGGTACGGATGGTTAAAGACGCCTTCTTTATCTTCATCCAATTTCCCAAGTAGGGTTTACGTAATGCTAGGGTTCATTTATTTAGATATGTAGATTGGTCTTGGGAAGACATGCAAGGATCTGAGATGTATGCTTGGCTCTGAGATATAGAGAATGCTCAGATGTAACTGAGATTTTTGACAGTGCTAATTGCCAGGATGCTGAAGGCAACCCATAGGCAGGCACAAATGCCATATGGGGTAACAGAATCCTGGTGGCTCTGCACTCAAAATATCCTAGCACTCCAAGGCTCTCTTACCATCTTACTGCTTCGGGGTTGTGCCAGGCCTCTGGTACCTCCTGACTTAAATGCTGCAACTAGATTATCTGCTCAACTCTCACACTGCCCCCTTCCACCATAATAACCTTGAGGGAGCCTCTGAAAAACCGACCATATTTTTCTTTTGCTCAAAACCTCAAAATGGCTTCTCACATCCCCCCAGCAAAAGCTAGCATCCTCCCAAAAGCAGTAAAGCCATGAACAAGTATGTCTAGCCATTCCTCTCCTGTCATTCTTAGGCACTGTCCCTCACTTGTTCTATTCTAGACTCATTGGTGTTCCTTACGCTCTCTTGGGCCTTCCCACCTTGTGGTCTTAGTAATTGCTATTCTTCCTGTGACTGCCTCTCCACTCATCTGTTCCCTGGCAGAGCCTGTTCCCTGGCTTCCTCTGGACCATTGCTCAAAGGAGACTCTTTTAGAGAGGATAGAAAGGCTTTCCATGGTGCTTATAAAAGGGAGACTTTTGCCCCCCCCCCCCCCCCCCCCCCCCCCCCCCCCGTGTTCATTTTCTTTATGGGCACTATCGCCCCTCTCTATCTTATTTCACATGTTGTTCATATTTATCTGCTATAGGACATTTTTTTTCAAACAGTGAGTTGCATGGGGCAGGGAGCTATCCCTGCACTCTGCTCAGAGCAGAGCATTTTGTATGACTGTTATTGCAACTTCTCTTATTGTTTTATCAAAAAATAAATATCAGGAGTTAAATATTAGGAAATAAACCTGAAAGATCCATGGAGCAATGCAGAAACAATCACCTGACCCTCTTCTCCACCTTCCCGGATCAAAAAGGCCCACGCATCTCTCTAAACCCCTCCTTATTCCTTCTGTGTGTCCCTCTATCCTCCTCTGAGTCATCCAGAAAACTCTATGGTCCATTCTGGCCAGCTGAATGTGAACTCAGCCCTCTGAACCAAGATCTCCTTTGCTTAGTTTTCTTCCTGACCGTGACCAATAATAACTTGCAACTAACCCCCCTAAATGATGACATATATCCACCAAATGACCAAAATACACCCATACCTCTTGGGAATATGAGGGCCATGTTCTTAAAATTACTTCCTGTTGTCTGGGGGTAATGACATCTTTAGGGGACCTTGAAAAACTTGAGATAAAGATTAAGTCCTGAAAGAGCTAGCTGTTGTCCAGTCTCAGCGTGGTGGGAAAGTGCAAGGCTTATCTGAAGTACTGGCTGGAATAGTCTATAATACTGGACCATTGTAGCTAACTGCCTTGTAATTGTCCTGAGCAGTTTGTAGTCCAAAGCTGATATTTGGGCAGTGTTTGTCATCTGCATTGAATATAGGGGCTCCAGACATTGGTGTTCCTTGTACAATGTGAGGAAGGATGAAATTAGTTCTTTTTATAAACTGAAACTTCTTGCTTTTGTGATATTTGTTGCTATTCTCTCCCAAGAAATTACTGCAAGCTCTTTGTCAATGTTCATTTTCTGCCTATAATAAGGCAATTTCAGCATTAGTAAAAGATATCCCAATTTTTGTTGGGTCTATTCCTGTTAATTGATGAAGTCTTGACTTTCCTTTTAGAATCAATTCAGAAAACTTGTTTACATAGGTCTTTAATTTTTTTACTCTGTGTGGTTGAAATATCCATTCTAATATATTATTTTCTTTCTGCATAGGAATTCCTGTAGGAGAATGTGTAGAAGGTAGTATGACTAGGATACAATTAAGCTCTGGATCCAAGCAACCCACATTTTTATCCTATAATTTTTCTTCTACAAAAGCCAATCTTCTCTTAGCCTCAGCTGATAATTTTCTTGGACTATTGTGGTGGTATTGTGTTCCCCAAAATATTGTGCACTCTAATAAACTTATCTGGGGTCAGAGACAGAACAGCCACAATATTAAACATAGAGGTTAGGCAGTGGTAGCACACGCCTTTAATCCTAGCATTCCAGAGGCAGAAATTTGTCTGGATCTCTGTGAGTTCAAGGCCACAAGGATACAGCCAAGCATGGTGACACACGCCTTTAATCCCAGGGAGTGATGGCAGAAAGCAGAAAGGTATATAAGGCATGAGGACCAGGAACTAGAAGCCTTTAGCTGGTTAAGCTTCTGGCTTTCAAGCAGCAGTTCAGCTGAGAGCCATTGGGATGAGGACACAGAAGCTTCCAGTCTGAGGAAACAGGACCAGCTGAGGAACTGTCAAGGTAAGGAAGCTGTGGCTTGTTGTGCTTCTCTGATCATCCAGCATTCACCCCAATAACTGGCCTCAGGTTTGATTTTATTAATAAGACCTGTTAAGATTCCTGCTACAGAATATTTAAGTTCTTATTACCTTGTAAGGTTTGAAATAAATTACTTAGTTCTTGAGTTGTTAATCCAATTGTGGGCCATAGCTAGTTAATATCTCCTGGCATTTTTTGAAAATCATGAAGAGTTCTTAATTGATGACTCCTAATTTGTACTTTCTGTGGCTGAATTTTTTTTTTTTTGTAAACCTACCTTATATCCTAAGTAATTAATAGGACCCACGTTTTGTATTTTTTCAGGAGCAATTTATAGTTCCCAGAGAGGCAAAATTTCCTTTACCTCTTCAAACATTTTTTTTTTCCCTAAGGTATCTGAATCACAATCAGCTAGTAAGATATCATCCATCTCAAGTTCCTGGCCGGTGAGCGGACGCCAGCTTTTTGCTTTTCACTGTCTCCCTGCTCCGGCGGCTGGTTCTTGTCTGCCGTTCTTCAGCTCGAAGCTACACGCGACCGACAAACTCATGGCGGAGCGCAGGGAACTCGATCTGACGGGCGCCAAACAGAACACCGGCATGTGGCTGGTCAAGGTTCCCAAATACTTGTCCCAGCAATGGGCTAAAGCTCCTGGAAGAGGTGAAGTTGGGAAACTGAGGATTGCAAAGAATCAAGGAAGGACTGAGGTATCTTTTACTTTGAATGAGGATCTTGCAAATATTCATGATATCGGTGGGGAACCAGCTTCAGTCAGTGCTCCTAGAGAACATCCATTTGTCTTGCAAAGTGTTGGGGGACAGAAGTTAGCAGTGTTTACCGAGAGCTCCTCGGATAAACAGTCATTGGAAGGAATAGTGGTACAGAGAGCCGAATGCCGACCCGCTGCCAGTGAAAGCTACATGAGATTAAAGAGGTTGCAAATAGAATTGTCTTCCAAACCTGTAAGGCTGTCACAGCAGCTGGACAAAGTTGTAACGACCAATTTCAAGCCTGTCGCCAACCATCAGCACAATATTGAATATGAAAGGAAGAAGAAGGAAGACGGAAAGCGAGTTCGGGCAGACAAACAACACGTCCTAGACATGCTGTTTTCAGCCTTTGAGAAACATCAGTACTATAATTTTAAGGACTTAGTAGACATCACAAAGCAACCTGTGGGATACCTGAAAGAAATCTTGAAAGAAATTGGCATTTGGAACGTGAAGGGGATTCACAGAAACACCTGGGAGCTGAAGCCAGAGTATAGGCATTACCAAGCAGAAGAGAAGAGTGGCTGAGAAGCGTGTGCTGAGAAGTGAGAGGGCGCCGTCAGCCAGCGGCTCACACCACACTGACCGCCTGCGGGACAGCAGAACGGTCTGCAGTTCCTCTCAGGAAACTGTTAAAGCTGGCATTCCTTCCATAAGTTTCTCAAGTGCTTTTTAAAGAGAAAGGTGTTATTTATAGACTAAACTTGTGTTAAATAAACCATAGCATTCAGTTGGGCATGCTAGCGCATGCCACGTGTCCAACACTCAGGAGGCTGAGGCGGGAAGATGCCAGTTTGAGGCGAGCCTGGAACACACAGCAAGACCCTCCCTCACAAAAGAAAAAAATGTTTTCTTGGTTTGGATAGGTGTTTGGGAATTAAAACTGCTATTTTTTTAAGGGTTAACTTTTCAAGTATAAGTGGGACATTTCCTAAATGAAAATTGTTTGTGTTGCTGAGAAACTAATGAGGAAGGGCCATCAACTACAGAAACTGTTAAGACAACACAGTCCAAGTTCCTTTTTCTGAAACTGAAGAGGGAACTCGTCTCCACAGAGGTCATGTTCACCTTCAAGCATACATCAATAAAGGGACCTGTTCACTTTGTACTAAATGGCAGCTTTCATCACCGGTCTATTTTACCCTTATGATATGATAAGAGAAACAGTCCAAACTGTGGGTGTTAGTGTTCCTTTTGTTTACTTTTAAAATAAGGAAATCGGGGCTAGAGAGTGGGCGCAGGTTATGGGCATACATTGCTCTTGCAGAAGGTATGAGTTTAGTTCCCAGCATTCACTTAGAATGGCTCATAGCAGCCTATAACTCCAGCTCCAAGGGACCAATACCCTCTTCAGGTCTGCTCAGGCAGCCACACATACATTCACACAGACACATACATGAGAATGTTTTTTTTAAAACTCTTAATAATAATTGAAAATTAAGAACCTTTGCATTTCAAGATAAATCTCCTCTAACCAGATATAAGCTCTTTGGAGCCTGGCTCTGGCCTGAGAATTTCACTTCCCACTCTGCAGGCAAGAGCTGACCTTTGACTATCAGATCCCATTGCCAGCTGAGTCGGGGCTGTAGGGTGGTGCAGCTGAGGTAGAAAAGGCTGGCACTGTTTCCTAGAGCATCCAAATACCCTTTTCTTGTCGTCTTTAATTGATTGTGGATGAAAGCAGTCCATGCACAGCATGAGTTTCTTCTAGACAAAATGCTACGTGTTAAAGCAGTCCTAAATCACACCTGCAAAGCAAAAGAACCTTCAACAAAGTAAGCACATGGAAAAGTTACTTAGAGCTCGTTTGTGTTTTATTCTTTGCTCTGGATGCCTGCAGCCAAGCTGTACAAATGGTGGAAATGTAAGAAAATGTACAATTAAGGCAAGGAAATAATTTTTCATTAAGAGAAGGACCTTAGCTGTGGTGGTATTGTGTTCCCCAAAATATTGTGTACCCTAATAAACTTATCTGGGGTCAGAGAACAGAAAAGCCACTAGATACTTAGGATAGGCAGTGTTAGCACACGCCTTTAATCCTATCATTCCAGAGGCAGAAATCCATGTGTTCAAGGATACAGCCAAGTATGGTGACTCACGCCTTTAATCCCAGAAAGAGAGCCTTTAATCCCAGGGAGTGATGGTAGAAAGCAGAAAGGTATATAAGGTGTGAGGACCAGAAACTAGAAGCATTTTGGCTGGTTAAGCTTTTAGCTGGTTAAGCTTCAGACTTTCAAGCAGCAGTTCAGCTGAGAGCCTTTGGGATGAGAACACAGAAGCTTCCAGTGTGAGGAAATAAGACCAGCTGAGAAGTTGGCCAGGTAAGATTAGCTGTGGCTTGTTCTGTCTCTCTGATCTTCCAGAGTTCACCCCAATAACTGGCCTCAGGTTTGATTTTATTTTTTTATTTATTTATTTATTTATTTGTTTGTTTGTTTGTTTTTTGAGACAGGGTTTCTTTCTGTGTAGTTTTGCGCCTTTCCTGGATCTTGCTCTGTAGACCAGGCTGGCCTCGAACTCACAAAGATCCGCCTGCCTCTGCCTCCCGAGTGCTGGGATTAAAGGTGTGCGCCACCACCGCCCAGCCGCGGTTTGATTTTATTAATAAGAACTTTTAAGATTCCTGCTACACTTAGCCAGTGGTGGAGGTGCACATCTTTAATCCCAGTGCTCAGGAGGCAGAGGCAGGTGGATCTCTGACTGACTTCCAGGACAGCCAATGCTGTACAGAGAAACCCTGTCTCAAAGAAAAAAGAAAGGGGAAAGGGAGAAGGAACTTACACCATTATTTGCTTTAGTGGCATATCACCAGAATGCTGAGGATAAGTGCCGCTGTTGTAAGAACAGTGTTGTTTTGTCCTCCCTGTAAGACACAAACCTACTAAGGAAGGTAGTCTCGGTCCTCACCCACCCTCCTGATGCAGGAGCCAAGTATGCTCTGCCCCTTGGCTCCACTTTTTAAAAACCTTGTATTTATTCTCTGACAATTTCATGCACGTATCCATTGATCACATCCACTCCAACTTCCATTCCCTCCACTTGTGCATAACTAGAAGCCTAACGTCCAGAAGCCTGTGCTGGTATCGTGGTAACTGCAGAACTTAGTGTGTGGGCAAATTTTACAGTCTGTGCCATCCCACAGGACTTGCCATCAACACAAGGATGCCTTCTCTGCTCAGTTTGTTTTTGTAGATGTCGGTAATACCACCATCTCCTTAATAGAACACCAAGTTGGAAATTATACTGGACGGGTCTCTTAAGTCTTCCTCTGGTTACCATTTCAGTTTTTCTGTATCAGTCACAGCCTGTTAGCTGCTTTGCCTTTCATCCAGTGAGATATGCAGAGGCCTGACTGGACTTCCCAGAGACAGCACAGCCCTGGTGAAGGAACTGTGGTGGTATTGTGTTCCCTGAAATATTGTGCACCCTAATAAACTTATCTGGGGTCAGAGACAGAACAGCCACAATATTAAACATAGAGGATAGGCAGTGGTAGCACATGCCTTTAATCCTAGCATTCCAGAGGCAGAAATCCATCTGTTTAAGGATACAGCCAAGCATGGTGACTCACGCCTTTAATCCCAGAAAGCGAGGCTTTAATCCCAGGAAGTGAGGCAGAAAGCAGAAAGATATATAAGGCGTGAGGACCAGAAACTAGAGGCATTTGGCTTGGTTAAGCTTTTAGCTGGTTAAGCTTCAGACTTTCGAGCAGCAGTTCAGCTGAGAGCCTTTGGGGTGAGGACACAGAAGCTTCCAGTGTGAGGAAGCAAGACCAGCTGAGAAGTTGGCCAGGTGAGGTTAGCTGTGGCTTGTTCTGCTTTTCTGACCTTCCAGCATTCACCCCAATAACTGGCCTTGGGTTTGATTTTATTAATAAGAACCATTTAAGATTTCATGCTACAAGGAACAGAGTCAGGCTCACAGCAGACAGAAAACGGATGAGCAGAGCCCTTCCTTGCAGGGCTGTTGAGTATGCTCCTAAGGAGCCTTTGGTAACTCAATGAAAAGAAGAAAGGTGAGTTCCAGTAGGACACACACACAAGATGCAACAGCAGCAGACTACCATGCAGGTCCTTTAAGACAGTCTGCTGCCCACCTTGACATCTTCTGGACCACCGGTGATGCCACTCCCAGGACTCAGCTGTGACATTAGTAAGCACTCACTCAGCTGGATGTTCAAAGGCGTCTGTCACATGTGGACCTCCAAAGAGACAGTGCTGTGCCTTGAACTTCAAAAGTGAATACTACTCTTTCCACAGTGATGCTAAAGGGGAGAATTCAGTCATGTGTCACCAATATGTTCAGCGTACAAAAAAGTTGACATCACAACTATAAAAAGATCTCTCAGAACCAGTAACAAAACAAACTACATAGTTTAAAATGGGCAATAAATGTAAACATAGCGTTTCTTATAGGGTTGGATCAGTAGCACATGAAAAGCTGCCCAACAATCAGTGGTAACTAGAGAAATGAAATTAAGACCATAAAAATATGCCACGTGCCTGCTGGGCAGGCAAAACCTGTCTATACAAACTTGGCAGTATCAGGTGCTAGTGCCCAAGGAGAGCAGCCAGAACTCACAGACGCTGTCCATGGTCCTGCAGAATGACTGGCAGCTCTTGAAAAAAATTTTAGAAGCTTCTTAAAGTTAAGCATGCAACTCCGCAGTCCTGCTACCAGGAGATGAAGATGCACGTGTTTAGGAACCTGTAGCTTCAGCCGGGTGGTGGTTGCACACTTTTAATCCCAGGACTCAGGAGGCAGAGCCAGGAGGATCTCTGTGAGTTCAATTCCAGCCTGGTCTACAGAGCGAGATCTAGGACAGGCACCAAAGCTACACAGAGAAACCCTGTCTTGAAAAACTAAAAAGCAAAGAAACTTGTAGCTTCAGTTTCAATCACCAAATCCTGGAAAGCACTCAGATGTGCACCAGATAGTAGATCGGACTTTGGTATAGTCTTGTATTGGGTCTCTTCCCATACTGAAGATGAGGGTCTCCTGATACATGCAGTTGGATAGATCTCTGGTACATTTGATGTGGCCCCCTACTGTGTGCTTCCATCTAGCATCTGCAAGAGCAGAACAGGAGGCAAAAAGTAGGCCAGTATTTGTATGGGGTATACTTGGGAGATACTACAAAGACAAGGGAACTTTGGACAATGAAAAAGCTGATTGCTTCTGTGATTATATGATATGAATGAAAATTTGATGTGCATGTTTAAAAGGTGCTTTACTGCAGATAAGTCTTGTCAGGTGTGGTGGCATATGCCTGTAATCCCAGCAGAGGGTAAATTGAGGCAAGAGGACTGTGCTTCCAGCCCAGGCCACATAGCAGGACCCTACCAACAGATAGTTTTCAAGGGAGAGAGGGACATGTTTTCAGACTACTTTAATTTGTGTGGTGGTGGTGGTGGGGGAGACTAGGGAGTTAGCCTTGGGCCTGTGCATACTAGTTGTGTTCTCCACAAAGCACTTAGTATCCCAGACAGGCCTGGAGCTTTGGATCCTCTTACCTTAGCCTCCTGAGTAGCCGGGGTTGTAGGCCTGTACCACAAAGCCCTGGTCAAACTGACTTTTTCAAAATTAAATAGAGTGAAAACGAGAACAAATGTCCATTAACAGGGAAGGTAAAGTAAGTGGTCTATGTAATGGAATGTCTACAACAGTTTAAAAGAATGTGGTATGCTGTGGTGAACTGACAGTTTCCTGCGCTTCAGTAGCAACGTGTTTCAGAACAATGCTAAGGGCTGGAGAGATGGCTCGGTGGTTAAGAGCACATGGTACTCTTGCAGAGGACCGAGTTTTGGATCCCAGCTCTCTACAGTGATTCACAGCTAACTAACTACAACCCCAATTCCAGAGGCTCTGACCACCAGACACACATGGTACACATACATGTGTGGCAAAAAGGCAAAGCAGTCATACACATAAAATAAGTAAATCGGAAAAGTTAGCAAATGTTAATTGTGGGTGGTTGAAATTCGGCATAATGTAAGCAGGAAAACACTTTTTGTAATATGCTGGTTACAGTAATAACAATAAAACCAGCAAAAAAAGAGATATCATCCATAATAGTAAATTATAGATTGAGGAAACTGTTTATGAATTATTTCCAATGGCTGTTGTACAAAATATTGACACAAGGTAGAGTTGTTTAACATCCTTTATGAAATAATTTTCCACTGATACCTTTTAACAGGCTGTGAATTATTATAAATATGCATTGTGGAGGCAAATTTTTCTCTATCCTGTTCTTGCAAAGGTATAGCAAAAAAACCAAAAACAAAAAACAACAACAACAAAAAAACCAGTCTTTTAAATGAATCACTGTAATAGACCATCCTTTGGATAACAGAGAAGGCAAGGGAATTCCAGGCTGTAAAGAGCACATTGGCTGAATTACCTTATTTATGGCTCTTAAATCTATGAACTGCTGGGGGATATCTTTCTGTATGCTGTGAATATATATTGCTTTGGTTGGTTGATAAATAAAGCTGCATTGGCCTATGGCATGGCAGTTTAGAGGCAGGCAGGAAATCCAGGCAGAGATACGATATGAGGATAAGAAAGGAGATGGGGCAATGTCAGCCTGCCGCCAGGAAAAGCAAGATGTGAAAGTACAGGTAAAGCCACAGAACACATGGCAATACATAGATTAATAGAAATGGGTTAATTTAAGTTATAAGAGCTAGCTAATAAGAAGCCTGAGCCATAGGCCATACAATTTACAATTAATATTAAGCCTCTGAGTGATTATTTTATAAGCAGCTGAGGGACCATGGGGCCAGGCACACCTGGAGGAACACAGACTGTGGGGCCAGGTGGGACCTGAGAAATGTGGGCTGTTTCCCAGCCTCCCTCTTACCTGGAGACAATCAGACACAGCGGGGAGTCAAGTCAAGCAAGAACTCCCTTATTGTTAGGCAGTAAGCCTCTTTTATAGCAAAAAACCCTCAGAACCCTAGGAGGGGGGTGGAAGGAACCAACCCATCATTTTAAAGGTCACCCTATACTCATTTTCTTGTTTATGAGTTGTTTGTGCGCTGACATCGTCTCCTGATCTTAGTATCTTATCTCAGTGTAAACAACTTGAGCTAACTTCCTCTCAACATCATCTTTGTAGCTCATGTATGCCCCACAGAGAAAAACTTCTGACTACAGTTAACGTTCTCTATTTTCCATATTTATTTTCAATGGCAAACATAGGGGAAATCCAAGGACTGGTTGGCTCTTCAATATGTTGAGTATCTAGCTGCTCCTGCACTGGCTGTTCTAGTGCCTGTAATTTTTCTGATCTCAAAAGCCA
Source organism: Peromyscus californicus insignis (assembly GCF_007827085.1). Taxonomy (NCBI): domain Eukaryota; kingdom Metazoa; phylum Chordata; class Mammalia; order Rodentia; family Cricetidae; genus Peromyscus; species Peromyscus californicus. The sequence continues at coordinate 32,473,055 of NW_026294551.1, forward strand.
TGAGGTACAACAAAACCCACTATAAGAGTTTATTAAGGGAAGGGAACCGAAGGGATGTATTTGGGCCTATGGAAGGATCATGCAGGAAGAAAGGGCGGAAGGATGAGTGAGACCCACTTTTATAGATTCCCCCACACATGCACATGTAGCTGGAGTTTTCTCCAGGCCTGCCTGGCCCACAGTCAGGACAAATCTCTCTCACCTGCCAGTCCCACAGCCACTTTGACCAAACTGAGTAAACACATAGAGACTTATATTGTTTAAACTGTTTGGCCGTGGCAGGCTTCTTGCTAACTGTTCTTATATCTTAAATTAATCCATTTCTATAAATCTATACCTTGCCACGTGGCTTACTGGCGTCTTCACATGCCGCTTGTCATGGTGGCGGCTGGCAGTGTCTCCTCCCACCTTCCTGTTCTCTCAATTCTCCTCTCTGTTAGTCCTGCCTATACTTCCTGCCTGGCCACTGGCCAATCAGTGTTTTATTTATTGACCAATCAGAGCATTTGACATACAGGCCATCCCACAGCATGCGCATATGGGTTTATGTAGCTACGCCACACATGCGCATAGATTATGTGATCATGCTGTGTGCAAATTACATGATCACACAGCACACAGATTATGTAGGACAGAAGGTCCTTGGATGACTAAGCATCTTGCCAGCGCATGTGTGGTCATGGGGGAGTGGCTAGGAATTCCAGCAGTAAGTAGACCTAGTTTTCTAAATAAGAGTTGAATCATGTGTAGCAAATTAAGATTCAACCTTGGTTACAAGTTTTAAGCTTACTTTTTTGTTATAGATTTTACAGATTCTTTAACCACACCCACTGAATTTACAGATTCTGAGGTAAAGACTGTTTATGCAATGGTCTTTTCAGATTTGTTGAGAGCAGAGTACAGAGAAATTACAGAGATAAACGATTTTCAGGAGTGGGAAGTTGAAAAAACCTTAGAGTTAAGAGACTTTGGAATAATTTGCTTGTGTGGTGGCAGAAGTTGTTACAATCTGTGGGACTCTGGAACTCAAGTGTGCCATTTTTGGTCACTGAGCTGTCCTGAGGCCAAGCCACTTGCAATAAGACAGCCAGGCTTGAATCAAATCTCTGAGTCCAAGGAGAAAAGGAGGAAGGGCTGTGAAGTGAACTCTGCCATATGGAGGGAGGCCTTCAATAAACTGCAAGAGGGAGCTGAGAGACAGAGAAGAGAGTAGCTGTGAGGAACAAGGAGCAACAAGCTGGAACAAACTCCACCCAAGGGAGAGTTTCAACAGCATAGAGGCTCTAAGGGCAAAAGGGAGCTGCAGGAGTTCCCAGAGGGAGATGGGAGAAAGTCACACAGGCCCAAAAGGGCTTAAGGAAGCTGTGGGACTTAGCAGGCAGCTTTTAAGGGGAGGAGGCCAGGAAACTCACAAAGTACAGGCCCAAGAGGGCATGAGGAGAGAGAGAGCAGGCAACTCCTAGGGGAAGGTGAGCAAGTTCCAGGAAGATAAGAGAGGCCATGCAGGAGGAGAGGGGGTAAATGTGATGACAAGAATTTCAATCGGAGGCATCCCCAATCAGACTGAGAGACTTGACCAGCGAGAAGTGACCAAAATCACATAGGAGAGGTGTCCCTCAATGCTTGACAGGGGCCTGGGAGTGGGAGAAGAGCTTGCTGGTACACCAATGTGGCTTTCGTAGTAAAAGTAGACAAAGCAGGCAGCTCCCTGGCGACACTTACCTAGTGGAGGAGGAGAGACGAGGAGGAGGGCAGGTAGAGGAGAAGACGGCTGAGGAGGTGGACTGGGAGAGACTCTTGGGAAAATGCAGGGCTCCAATAGAGGGAGAGGAGTAAGTGTCTTAGTAAGAGAGTTGCCTATTAGCTGGGGCCCCAAAGAGCACAGAAGGAGATGCCCATGTGGTGGGTGCCCCAGAGGGCATAGCAGGCTCCAGGAGCCAGAGAAAGGACACTTCCTGGCAAGCAAAGAGAGATGCATGGTTAGAGGAGGTGGACGGAAGAAGCTCTGAAATGTCAAGACTCTAGAATGTAGAGCCAACTATGGTGAGTGGTAGAAGCCAGCAGAATCAAATGGTCCTTTCAAACCACAGGCAAGTCAGATCAGCAGCGTAGTTTGGAGACACGGAGTTCCTTGGAAGGGAACTCATACTCCAATCCTGTGGTTTGGGCACCGGATGAATGAAAAAGTGAAATAAAAGGAGAAGGACATGACTACTAAAATACGGAGATTTTATTGCAGAGGGAAGAGTACTGGCTGAACACGGCTGGCTGACTAAACCGGACCGTGAAAGGAGAGAGGGCAAGAGAGGTACTTCTGGCGGAGGTAGCCCAGGCCAAAAGACATAAAGGGCCAGGTAATCAAAATGGCAGGATTATATAGGGAAGAGCAGCCGGGGGAAGGGCAACCGAGCCTCTGAGCGGCGGATGTTTAGGACAGGGGCAAGGTATGCCAGCCATACCCTGTAATGAGTAGGTACTGAGGGATGCTGGGAAAACCTGGTGTCCAGGGTCACTTTGATATATTAAATAGGTACCCTAGTTAGCCATTAGGGACCTAACAGTATCTTTCAAATGTATATGTTGCAAAAATAAAGTTTTGTTGTTGTCGTTTTTAGGTATGTATTGAAGCCCTAACCCTGGCAGTTCAGAATGTGACTGCATTTGGAGCTTGCTGTTTAAAGAGGTGATTGATTTGCACTTAGGACATAGAGAAGGCCTGAATTCAATCTATTGTTATTATAACAAGAGGAAATTAAGACACACAGGAGACACCAGGGTTGTGCACACACAGATTTAAGGCCACACAAGGACACAGTGAGAGAGTAGCCATCTTCAAGTGAAGAGGAGGGACCTCAGAAGAGACCAAACCAGCAGGCCTCTTGTCTTGGATTTCCAGCTTCCAGAACATAAGAAAATGTGTTTTTTATTTAAGGTGGTCAGTCCTCCTGCTTTATAATGCCAATCCCAGGAGACTGGGTCCTAGCTTTCAGGAAGAAGTGCCATTTTGAATTGTGCTTTCAAAATGCCTGGATCTAGGAAGCGGGAGGTGAGGGGACAGAAGCTCACTAACTTTCCTCGGGGCCTTGTGGTTCCAGGTAGTCCATTATCAATCACCATGTGGGAGAGATGCCCTATTGCTCAGAGCTATGGAGTAAAGCCAGAGGGACTTCAATACCAACATAGCAAGTGTTGCGGGCTATCCATCAGAGAAGAGTGCTTAGGAACGGGTTTAAGACAACAGAAAGTCTTTATTAGCCGCTGGTGATTAATACTGGGTGCTCAGGGTCCCAGTGTAGCACTGAGCCTTTCTCAGGGTGAGCTTTCAAGTACAAAAGCTATGTTGAGTTAACAAGAACAGTTAGCTTTTAGTTAGAACTACAGAAGCCCAAAAGCAAGGCTAGTACATTTACAAACTTTCCCAGAACCCTGGGCTTTGATGGATGAAGTCCTTGTTTTTGTTTTCACAGGTGTCTACATGCTGAGTTTTACGCCCTGAATGGTACTTCCATCATGGAGTCAGTTGTGCTAAAGTCTGAGGGCCTGTTTCAGTGAGTACTGGCCTAATAAACAGACTACCTCGTGTTGTCATCAACTAGTAGACTAGTATGACCCCTGATGGAGTGCTTGCTACAGGCCAAGTTCTCCAACTGCTTTGCATGCTTTGGGTAGCCCAATCCTCCCTAGTCTACAAAAGATTGTCACTCATTTTCTGATGAGGAAAAGGAGGCACATGTTAATCCCAGTGTCGAGAATAAGACCACTACCACAATTTGAGCCAAATTAGAAGCAAGCTTGATTTTTTTTTTATTGGGGTGCACCCAAGAGCTAGTCAGAGACTGCTTCCTCAGTGTGGTTAAAGAGATCAGCCCCAAATCCATTTCTTGGGCCCCTTTTAAGTAATAAAATCATGAGTAGCTTTATGGAAGAGAGACAATGAGGCAATAAGGAAATAAAAATACCAAAATAACATCAGGTGATCACTCTGTGATTAGGGAGGGTCAGACAGAGTCAGGATATCCTCAAAAACAAGTCAAGGTCATGGTCAGGGAAGGTCAGGTTCCGGGAGACAGAGAGCAACTCAGCTCTCACAGTAACTAGAAACTTATTTTTAACAATACAGCATAATGGCTTCTGCCTTCAAAATGGAGTCAGGCAGGTTTCTCACAGAGGCTGGGGAAATTTCTGAGGTCATGAGATTTTATATGGCAGAGCCAAGGTTTGACTAGGGAGCCTGTGCCTTACGACTCCTACTTTCTGCTTCCCTGACACATTCCCGTGTGCTGATCATTGGCTCACTGGCTCTCTTAGCGTGGTCGTTGGCTAGTACACTAGCATGCTAGCACCACATCACCTTTTTAGGGCTACATGTTGTTACTCAAGACTATCGAGAAAAAATCCGTTACCATCCAAGACTCCCAGCTTTTCCTTGGCTTTCTCGCCAGTTCCTTTATTTGGCTTTTCATGGTCACTCGACCTTCTGGAGTATTCTCTATGTCCGTTATGGTGATATTTTATTTGTGCTGAAATGTGATTTTATTTGTATGTTAATAAATAAAGTTGCCTGGAGGTCAGAGGTCACAGACATTAAGCAGAAGTCAGGCGGTGGTAGCCCACGCCCTTGATCCAATCACTTTGGCAGGCAGAGTCTCTGTGTGGTCAAGGACACGGCCAAGCAAGGTGACTCGAATTTTTAATCCCAGTACCAACCATAGAGACCTGGAGGTCTCTGTATAGACAGGCAATGACAAGGAAGTCATGTGGTTGGGTTTAGAGCCAATGAGAAGGCAGAACAGAAAGGCAATAAAAAGACAGGTCACACAGGAGAAGGTCTCTCTCTCAGGGGAAGCGACGGCAGCATGAGGTAAGCTAAAGGGAGTCGTGGCTTTTGCTCTGACCTGTTAACTCTGTATTTGGCTCTGCGTTTCTTATTTACTAAGACAGTTTAGAATTTCATCTACGGCCCATTCTCACCCACCATTCAAACCCAACCCCCACTCTTCTGCTCCAAATCCTGCCTTCCACACAGCAGTCCGTGTTAACTTGCTCCTCTGAAACTTCTGTTGCAAGCATGCATGGCTAATTTAGGAATAGTCATTTGTTTTCTTTTTTCCTACCCTTCTTTTCCTCCTCTCCCTTCCTCCTTTCATTTTATTATGGTTTTTATTTGAAGACAGAATATTACTTTGCAGTCCAGGCTACACTCACTAGGTAGCCTAGGCTTGACCTTGAACTTGCAGCAATCCCACTGCCTCAGTCTCCCAAGTGTTTGGATTATGGGTGTGAGCTTCCACACCCCGCCTTCTTCTTATTAAAATTATTCTTTTGATAAGTTAATGTGTACATGAATCTTTTTTCTTCCCCTCCCTCCCTCCCTCCCTCCCTCTCTTCCTCCCTCCCTCCCTCCCTTCCTTTCTCTTGGTATGCTGGAGATGGAACCCACCGTCCCAAGAATACTAAACAACCACTCTACTACCAAGCTACACTCCAGTCTTATCTCCTCATGTTTCCCCATCTTGCCAGACTTAATCGTCTGAGGAGAGGGATGAAATACCTACTTGATGTTTCAAGCACAATGCAAGACTAATAGAGATTTAATCAACTCCTTTGATTTGGAGAAAGGAAAAGCCAAGGTGTAAAAGGTCATGCTATCAGCTGGCATCCTGTTGAATGCCTTATGTTTGTTAGTTCACATAATCTTCATGTTATCACTGTTATCATCCACTGTATGAGTGAAGAGAATGAAGCTGAGATGTGTTTGCAACATGATTCATAAATGTGAGGGCTATGATTTTTTTTTTTTTAAAGACAGGGTTTCTCTTTGCATACCTGGCCGTCCTGGAATTTGCTCTGTGGACCAGGCTGGCCTCAAACTCAGAGATCCACCCGACTCTGCCTCCTGAGTGCTGGGATTAAAGGCGTGTGCCACCTTCACCTGACCTAGGGCTATGATTCTGAAGAGGTGTAACAGACTAATATAAAGGATTTCTGCTAATGAGGAATTTGGATAGGGTATGACTAGAAGTTTTGGTAGTCATGGACAAGAATTTAATTGTTCACCAGAATGTATATTGTTAATATTCAGATCCGCCCCTTGAAATCCCGCCCCTTGGTGCCACCCTGCGTGTGAAAGGAAAAACTCCGCCCCTTCTCTCTTCCGCTTCCCTCCCACCAGTGTGCACCCTCAAACCCTCCTCTCTCTTCCTCTCCTTTCTGTCTTTTCCTATCTTTCTCTTTATCCCTCATTATAATAAACCATTTCCAAGCATGTGCGAATGCAGCCTCTGGGTTGTGAATGCCCACCTGCCACCATGCCCGCATGGAGTGGGTCACCGCCAGCCCACTGCTGCATCTGCCCAGCATGCCAGCATGTTTCCCTGCGTGCACGGGATACCCTCGGGACCCCTCACCCACGCATAAGAATTCATAACATATTCTTGGGCACACAGCTAGATCACAATTCTCAGCATCCCATACAGCTGGGTGTGGCCCAGGCTGTAGCCAAAGGATTAAATAGACAATGCCATTTCTGGGCCTCTCTGTGTTGTGGGTCCTAGTCTCCAAATCAACCCAAGTCGACACAAGAGGTTCTGCAAAGCAAGAATGATTACTGGGCAGCACTACAGAAACTGACTGACCAGGGATCAGTGCAGACTCGGGAGCTGACTGTGTCCCCGAACATTCATTTCAGCAAGCATTGTAAAGCACAGAATCCGCAAACATCTGTACCAAGTTACAGTTACATTTTCCCACCAATCAGGATTCAAAGACCAGGGACTTTCCCCACGTGTTCCATCATTGTCAGGTGACACAGAATGTAAGCTTTCCAGGCCAACCAATCAGATTCATTTGTTCTTTCTGTTGTTAGGAACAGCCATAATGTTTCTAGAGAAAGATGCAGAACAGACTATTTCTATTGTTTAAGGAGGAGGTTGGGTCAGCTATTGGAAGGTCCCCAGCTCCCCTAGGGCTTGGGAACATGAACTTGGTTTCACCCCACAGGTAAAGTGGAGTCTGAAGTCAAAATGGCAGTATTCAGGACAAGGTGCTTTTGCCTGCTCCCAATACCTGTTCTTCTAACCCAGGATGGGCCCTATAGGAGGCCGGGGCTACAGAAAGGTGAAACCTGGAGCCCCCCACCTCCCACCTGGAGCCCCCCACCTCCCATCTCCATGTGGAAAGCAGCATTTTCTTGGTGCTGTTATGTAAGTGGGAAAAAAGATGATTGAAGGGGTCTGTTTGCTTTTGAAACTTCACTTACGAGGACATTTTACGACAGTTAAGAAACCTGGAAGTCAATGTAAAACAGTGTAACAATAACCCACAACCTTCGGACCTTTAATCCCAGCACTTGGGAGGCAGAGGCAGGCGGATCTCTGTGAGTTCGAGGCCAGCCTGGTCTACAAAGCGAGTTCCAGGAAAGGAGCAAACCCTTCTGTCTCGAAAAACAACAAAACAAAACAAAACAAAAACCTGAAAGTCAGTAGGAGCAATCCCAGTCACCTGGTAGTGAAGCATAAGGATATCAGCTTCAAATATCACCCAGTCACCAGTAGGCATGTCGTAGGGGACTGTGACAAGCGATGGTTCCATCAATCGTGACCTGTGATGTGTGCCACAAACACGCTTTCAGTGAAATGTTACAAACTGGAATAGTACTTCTCATATAAGGACAACTCCCTGCTTCTGCGTAGGTTACGAATTCCTTCATCTAGGCACCCCAATCTTTCTAATTGGTCCACGCCACAACTAATACTTTACCTTTGAAAACAGTTTAGAGTTGGTGACTCCATAGAAGTCAAGATAGAGTGCTTGTGGCTAGCTTTTCCGGAGACTCAAACATAAATAGTTGTCAGAACGTATCTGGAGAATTTTCTGTTCAGAAGACAGATGGGAGAGAAATCCAGTTCGGTGCCCAGTGGCCCCCTCGCTCCATCCCTCCCACATCCCTTTTCCTGTCTCCTTTTCTTCCTTCCTCCCTTATTCATGAATCTTCACTTTAATACCTGCCAATACTGACAGCTACCTTCTATCCACAGTATATTAAGCTCTGTGGACTGAGACTGCTGTTGTCCTCTGTGCTCGTGTTCCTGCATCCTGCCTCTTTCCCTCTTTCTCAACTTTTTCATTTTTTCCCCTTCTTTTTCTCTTATCATTTAACAATTATTCATTGACGCCTAGCGCGTCCCGATTCTCAAAGCAGGCATCCGCAGTGCGCCATCTCGGCCACTAGGGGGCACCAGGAGACCACGATCAGGGTAAATGTAAGGTTTTTATGGTCCGGTTTTTCCTTCCCTTCAGGAGCAAGAAACTGACAATAACAGGTTCTGGATGATAATGTACGTTTCTCGTTTTTCCGATTCTTTATGTCAGCAATGACGTTTTTGGAGCAGCAACTGAAACAATAAGTTGTCCTCGCCTGATATGACCACCAGCCGACTGCAACTCGGTCCAATCTCTCCATCCCCTCCAAGGGCAGCAACTGTTCCTCACTAGTGTTAAGCACTTGCTGGAATAATCTCTTGGGGAATTTCCAAATTACAACTCCCCGCATCCCCCCCCCCCCCAATCACCACACCTTGGGGTTACCTCCGGGCTCTTATCTGCTGCCTGTCTCTAGTACACTTAACCCATTTCACTGCAAGCTGGAAAAAACACAAAGTCCTTCAGCAAGATGTCCCTCCAGTCCCCCACCGCATCCAGAAAACATCTTTCATATTTGTACTTGAGAAGCTTTGCGGTTTGCTGTGGGGCGTGGGGGTGCAACTCCCACAGCGGGCTGCAATCCTGCTGGGTACAGGCACAGTTATTTACCATCTCCAAACAGGCCTTTTACTGTGAGAAAATCGTGCGAAGGAGGAGAAGGGGAAATCATTTGGGCCAATTATCTCTGGCCGCTGTGGAAAATTCAGAGACTATAAGCGGCCACAGCCAGAAACAATATTTTTCTCCTGGGGCAGATTCTCTGCTAGAGTCAGAGCGTCAACTGCAAACGTGGCCTAAGGAACCAAGCACTTTATAGTCAATCAAGATACAATGAGCCATAAATTTTGGAAGTCGGGACCGCCCCTGGAAGAAGGGACTCAGATTATCTAGGGCATCTCACTAATAGTATAAACAGAGGCTTAAAAGCCTGAGGTCAGGAGCCTGTGGGATCCTGTTTCTCTAGTTCATGGCTCTTTTCTCCCTCATCTGCTCCTGCAGTCAATTGAAGGAACCTCTCTGGAGAGATGCGGTTTCTTTTTAAGATGGTGTGAGGATAAAACTGTAGGCGATTTTAATTGGGACTCTCTCTCTGTGTGTGTGTGTGTGTGTGTGTGTGTGTGTGTGTGTGTGCACAAAAGGAAAAAATATTCTTTTTAAAGAGAAGGCGATGTGTGATCTTTTACCGAGAGAGGGCACCCTCTGAGCAGGAATTTTGCCTTGTATCCCTTTGCCAACCCTATCTAGATCACTGAGTTCTGACTGTACAAACTCGGGTTTGGCAACCTTGGGTCTATCCTAGGAAAACATTTGTCTCAGTAGAGCTGGGCGAAACTAGACTCTGCCCACTTAGCCCCAGAAAACCGGACCCCTCCCTTCTGCAGCTCCACAGCTTCCCAGCATGCCTGGTCTTCCTCCCCTGAAAATCTCCTGGCTACAGGACAGAGTCTTCAATGATCCCCTTCCCATTTCAACCTTCTGGCCTCTGAATCCCAGAGTCTTGCACAGCCCAGAACTAGAGCACGTCCTATCTGTTGTTTCAGCGCGCCTTGCTGTCTGGACTGCGGAGCATTCAGACAGCAATAACTCACTGCGCCCTAGTTTCCAGCCCCAGGGCAGGTCCAGCAGACCGGCCGAAAGTGTTTGTGACACTTGCGTGTTCACAAATCAGTCCCATCACTTGATTATTATAGAGGTGTTATCACAGGTGGCTGGGATTATTCAAGAGTCTGAAATGTAGAGTTTAGCTGTTTTGGGTTTTTTTGCTGAGGTACTTGGGTGAGGCGGTGTACTCTGCCCGCAAAAGATTGTATCGGAGTTTTGGACAAAGAACAGGACTTGTAGGTGGAACTCCAGTTCTGGCGCAGATACCTTGAGTGACCTTGGATAAGCCACTCACACCCCCACATCTTGTGTTTTCCTTCTCTCCTGGATTGAGAACCCTTCAGGGAACTTTATCTCACAGATGTTATTTAGCCTGAAGAGAAAAAGAGAATGTGAGACACCACCATCTTTTTCCGGCTTCACCTGACTGCAGTTCTAAGAGATGCCCACGAAGGACAAGACAGAACAGACTAAAGCTATGTTTCAAAAGCCAGCCATTTTCCACACCCAATTTGCCTGACAATTCCTAACTAATTTACTGTTAAAAAAGACCAAAAAAAAAAAAAAGACAAAGAAAGAAAAGAGAGAAGAAAGAAGAAAAAGAATAACCTCTGGATATAGTTGGAGCGATGGCTCATTCAGAGTTCTTGCCACATAAGCATGAGGACCCAACTTCGGATCCCCAGCGTCCACGTAAATAAAGGGCCACGTGCAGCAATTTGTGCCCGTACATCCAGTGCTGGAGAGACAGACAACAGGATGCCTGGGGCTTATTGGCCAGCCAGGGTGTACGGATTGATGGGCTTCTCAGGAAAATAAGATGGAGGGTACTGAGGAAGACACCTGAAGACAATCTTTGGCTTCCACATACAGGAGCACACGTGTGCACACACCACTACCACTCAGCTTTTCCTTCTAGATAGGTTAGCCTGGGAGGACACAACTCACCTCTGCAGATGCACCTTCCTCCCTCATTGCTCTGTCTGTACACCATCAGCTGCCTCCTCGAGCCAGCTGAGAGGGTCGCCAGGAAGACTGTGAGGTTCCTTTGGAGGAAGAGGTGTGTAAGTCACAACCTACCCTCCACCTGAAAGCTGAGCTCTGTCCCCAAGCCTCAGGGAGGAAAGAGGAACAAAAACCTTGCTCTAAAACCAACAACACTTTGCAATTCCCCCTCTACTCAGGATCTCCAAACTCCAGTGGGATTTGACAAAGGGCCAATGGATGCATTGCATATAAAGAAGCTGGGGACAGACATTGACCTTGGCGGTAGAAATCCAGGGGTGTGGAGAGCTGTCAATCACTCCCGCTCAGGGATGTGAAACTCTTGCTCCCATGGGAAGTCATGTATACTGAACTATCTCCTGAGCCCTCTTTTGCAAGGCAACTTCAACATTAGATTCAGGTAGCCAGGCACAGGTAATGAAGCAGGTACATTCTATTCAAGACTCACTGACGGTGATGGTCTTTGCCTTCACGGGGAGAGCTTAAACTATAGTTCGTGTCTGTTGAACTCACCGGTTTCTCTTTCCAACCCATCTTGCTAATGCATCAGACCTTCTCAGTCACTCTTATCTCCATCAAGCCTTGTTGGAGCTCCATAATTCACAGACTAGACTAGAGAAAGACCTCTGCCGTGGGGAGAGCTCCACAGTCCCAACACTGTCTGCCCTTCCCACTTGCCTGACTTCCTTGTGCTCCAGGTTTAGGCTCTGATTGCCTGTGGGCCCCATTGATTGCCTGTGGGCCCCATTGATTGCCTGTGGGCCCCATTGCTTGGAGTTCACATGCCTGCCTGCCTTCTCCACAAGTCCTTCCCAATTGCCCACACACTCTTCCTAACTTGCCTCAGTTGTTGCCTTTTTTTGGCGGGAGGGGGGGCATTTTGCATATCCTCGGCCACAATCCTTCTCATCCCTCCTTAGTTGAGTTTAGCTTCTGTATTTGTCAACTCCATCAGTTTTTATTGCTCCCTCTATAGCTAGGTTCATGACTCTTCTCTCTGCTCTGTAGGCCAAGTTACTAATGACCAATAAATGTTTGTGGAAATGATGTTTTCTCATTATTTAACCTCTGGCCTTGATAAGATGGGAATGTAAGTACAGATTGGATGACACACTGAAAGAAGTCAATGCCAGGAAATGGAAAACCTTAGCTATGTTTTTCCCCTTTGAAACCTAAGTCTATTTTGAATAGACTGCTCTTCATTCCAACAAATCATCAGTGTGTAGCCATTGTTTTTCATAAACACGCAGCAGTGGTAGACATAACTGTTTAAGAAAGTGAATGTAGCCATAATAATCCATGAAGAGGACACAGAAATCTGGACTAAGACCCAAGTAAGAGCTAAACACAGTAGACAATGGGAAGACAGTTAAAGGTAGGAGACAGCATTCCGATGGCCATCTGTCACCATGCAGCAGAGGGGTTTCTCCTTTGGATAGGTGTGGAACATTCTTGGGAACTCCAGTGTTAGCGGCGTGGGTCCTCTCACCTTTATTATAAAATTCCTGTAAGATATTACTGTGGAAAAGCAACACTTATGGAACCATGTAGTGTTTTAATGACCTTGTCGATTCCCCAGCATGCCTTTTGAATGTTGCTTTTGGTTTTTGCTATTCCTTTTTCTCTTCTACAGAGGATTCGCAGTAATGGGGGTGATGGTTATGCGATAACCCCATATAGACAGCAACTTAACCCTGAGCAGGAGGTTCTCTTGGTTTGACACTTACCAGCCATTCTATGCTGTAAGGATAAAATATCTCTCTGGTTATATGGAGGGTACAGCTTCCTCCTTGTGGCTCCCAACTTTTCCTAACCTTTGTTCTATTTACATATTTTTTAAACCTGGATTGCTTGCTGATTCAGGTATATTTTACCTAACTGTTTAGAGAAATTCACTTCTTTTAACATTTTTAGTGTCCTATATACTCTGCTCTGGGATGGGGTGTGTGTTCACAGTAAGGGTCAACACAGTGGGTGTTATTTTCATGCACGGGATTTCGAATCAGATGCTCCTTGGAAATGTCCAGAAGAGATAACACCTGCTCTTGTTTTCTGGCAGTTTTATTCTTCTGGATACTCATTTAAACCATTGCTTTCCCAGCTCAGGTTTCTCTAGAGTTCAAAATATCAGTGCCTAGCTTGTCTGACCTACCAGGGGATATTAGAGCTGAGACAGTTGGAAGATGCCTATGTCTTTTTCTTTTCTCCAGTCCATATATGTCCAGCAGTCTCCCATATTGATAAGAAATCCAGATGTATAAGAGCTGCACAGTGACACTGGCCATCGTCTATCCAGAAGCGAGTCAGATGTTACCTGAAAGCTTTACTTCGCTCAATTCCTCCTCGCTCTATACTGCCTTAAGTCATTCCAGATAATGGCTTACCTTCAGTGGAGTTGAACTAGAATAACTTTCCAGTACATATGTTCAGCTTTGGAGCATATAGCAGGGATCAGACGCAGGAAAAAGCAATGGGACTCTCATAACTAGCTTCCCTGATTGCAGTTCTTCAGGTAAGGTAGAAACGGTAGCAGCGGCTATCAGTAGTTGAGTATTCCTGTGAGCCACACCCTCCCTCTTCTAATAACCTTCTGTGTGCGATGACTCCAAAAGAACCCTACGAGGTTGCTAAACCAGCATCCTACTTTGATACTTGAAGAAACAGAGGCATACGAATTTTAACATGTCCGGATGTGAAAGACCTCAATGCACAATCTACCGAGCTACCTTCCCTGTGTGGGCTCATACATGATTGTCTCTACTTCTAACAAGATCGAGAGAATAAAGGTTGAACTCCACACAAGTGAAGGTGCTGGTGAAAACTAGTGCCGCTCAGTTGGCGTCCATTTGGGGTGACAGCTGTTCCCTTGTTTTCCTGACGGTGTTTGGAATTTCAGCTTTCAGAAAAATGACATAATACACTGTGAAGTGATCTGGAGGCAGCCAGCCAAGAGCAACTATGCTATTACAGTGGCCATTTGGTGGTCTGTTTCTAAGAGCGTATCGCTGTTGTTTCCAGAAAGTGATTCATTATTGCATGGTAACTTGTGCCCCATTCAGGAATGTTGCACGAATTCTAAATGGTCTTATAATAAAAAAAACCCAGAGCCAGATATTGGAGTAAATGCTGAAATATCAGAGAGACAAAGAACAAGCCACTAGAGAGAAACTTCTAACCACTACTGAATCCTCAGGCCGATAGCAGGCGAGATCCTATCTCTATGAATCCTCTGACTCCTCAGCTAAAAGACTTTAGTTCCTGTCTCCTCACACCTTATATGCCTTTCTTCACCCAGCCATTTCATTTCCTATCTCAACCTTCCTAGACTGGGATTAATGGTGTGTGCGCTTCCCAAATACTGGTAGCAAAGGCATGAGATCTCAAGTGCTGGGATTAAAGGCGTGTGACTACCAAATACTGGGATTAAAGGTGTGTGCCACCACTGCCTGGCTTTCTTTCTCTCCTAGACTGAATCAGTCTCATGTAGTCCAGGGTGCCTTTGAACTCACAGAGATCCAAATGGATCTCTGCCTTCTGAGTGCTGGGATTAAGGGTGTGTGCCACCACTGCCTAGCCTCCGTGTTTAATCTAGTCACTGGCTCTGTCCTCTGATCCTCGGGCAAGCTTTATTTGATACACAATATATCACCACACAGGAACACTTTTGGACATTTCAATAAAAAGCTCTGCCTTGGTGACCCTCTGCTGAGCTTAAGTGTGCAGTGTGTGTTCCTAATGATACAGATTTGTAGAAGAAAGAGAGACTGGCAAGGAAAACAAAATGAAATTTCTCAGTTATCTCAACCTCTCTGATGCCAAGTCGCTTCCACAGTGAGTCGAGCTACCAGTTAATACAGGAAAAGAAGGAAAATTAACTGAAAAGATTTCTTAATTATGGCATCTAATCTAGCTCAACAAAATCAGTTTAACAAGCAGGTGTGTTTTGTTTTTGTTTTTTTGATAGCAGTAGAAACCAGCCTGAATCACTCTCGGAGGGGCAAAGTTGATACAGTAGTACAGGATATTATTATAATGTCCTAGAATCTACTGATAGAGCTGCAGCCGGACCCAAACAGACTAGAAATGGAAAGCCACAAGCAGCCCAGGAAATTGTCTTTCTCTATAGTCTGTTTTGTTTCTTCTATTCTCTGCAAATAACTGTTACTCATCTGCTCTTAATACAACAACACCCGCCTAATTCCCATCAGTTTCCATGTGAATGAACCCATGTTAAGAGATCCTCCATCATGACTGTCAAGTCCCAAAGAATGGCTCTGATTGGCTCAGTTAGGTTTTGGGACCCAGTCACTGTCCTGTTAGTTGAGTCCAAGGCAATGGTGTTATGCAGCTTCAACATGGATTCAAGGTTCCCAATCCGTGTAACCTAAGGGACCAGAGTGGAGGGCTGTAGTTAAAAAAAGAGGAAACTCAGACAAAGACCACAAAGGTCTCTTCTGCTCAGTGTACCTAGGTTTCTGTGTAAACCAGCCCTCAGAATTTCAAGGGTTGTTCTGAACTGAAGGACATTGTCTCTTCTATTTAGGGAGACATATTTTAAGAATAAACCATTTCATTAGGACAGCAAATTTTGACGTCAACTTGAGTAAAACTGAAACACTAATTTGAATCTGCTGTAAAGCAGCAAATATGGATTTGAAAGCTAAGTAAAAATATTTTGGATTATTTTTAACACCACACCCTTACTTTGTGGGTACAATTGAGATGCATCCCAGGTCTTAGTCTTACTGATGATACTTAAGGGCTAGCTTAAATTAGATTACCAAATGTTTTGCAGTTATTGATGGTTAGATCCTTGGAGACTGGAAGGTTTGCAGAAGACCAATTATAATTATATTAGTCTGTCTGATGGGAGCAATGAGCAGAGAGAAGAAATTCGTGCTATACTTCTATTGTACCTTTTCTAGTCTGAAAGTTGAAAGAAACTTGAGAGACCATTCTGCCTGGCCCTCTCATGTGGCAGATTAAAAATGTGAAACAGAAGAAAGAGAAGTGGTTTGTCTGTTGCCCAGTGTTACCTGGTGTCTTTGTTAGAGAAATTCTTATAAAGGAAAGCATTTAATTGGGGCTGGTCTACAGTTCAGAGGTTTAGTCCATTGTCACCATGGCAGGAAGCATGGCAGAGTGCAGCTGGATGTGGTGCTGGAGAAGGAGCTGAGAGTTCTACATCTTGATCCTCAGGTGCTGCAGGCCACAAGAAAAATTTCGATACTCAGGCTGACAGTTCTTTTCCTGCTGCATGGGGTAGGGGATGGGGGGCAGGGAGGATAAAGGCATCTGGGTAACATGTTTTCATTGTTCCAGTGGTCAAAATTATAATTATGGAAATCTGTTGTTTTATATGTCTCAACAATTTGACATGAAGTACAGATTTGCTTCAACTTACAAAGTATATACCTGCCTCCTTAACAATTAAGAAAATGTGAACATGTTCCTCTCCAAAACAATAGTGATTTTCATCCTCCCTCCCTCCCTCTCTTCCTGCCTCCCTCCCTCCCTCCCTCCATTTGTGATAGGGATTCAATACAGGGTCTCATTCATGCTAGGAAGTGTTCTACCACAGACCTGCGTCCCCAGCTCCCTCAATTTTTCTCTGCCATTTAATTGTGGATACCACTTAGCTGATGCTACAGGTAAATTGAATTAAACAGAAAATGATCCAAAGAATTTGTACTTAGAAACTTTAAAAAATTGTCCTGAGCAAGTGCAGTCCAGCTATTAGAAGAATGCAATTGAATATCTGACAGTGCCCTATGCAGACAGATCTAAGAACTAGATTTTAGGTTAGGAATTAAAACTGGTTCATAGACTTGTATGTACTGACATACTCTTTCCTGTGGTGATATTTTATTTGTGCTCTAATAAATAAAGCCTTCCTGGAGATCAGAAAAAAAGCCAGCCACTATATTAAACATAGAAGTCAGGCAATGATAGCACACGCCTTTAATCCTGTCATTCGGGAGGCAGGGATCTGTTTGGATCTCTGTGAGTTCAAGGCCACACTAGGAACAGAGCCAGGTGTGGTAGCACACACCTTAAATTCCAGTACTAGTTAACCATGGAGGTGTGGAGGTCTCTACAGACACACAGGAAGTGACACAGCTGGGCAGGAAGAGGAAGTGATGTAGCTGGACAGGAGAGCAAATGAGATAGCAGAACAGAAAGGCATATAGGCATGGGTATACAGGAAGTAGGTCTCTTTGGAGATCGAGGTGTCAGTGAGGTAAGGTTAGCTTGTGATTTTTCCTATTCCTCTGATCTCTCAGGTTTTTACCCCTATATATGACTCCGTTTTTTTTTTTATTTAATGAGACCATTTAGCAATTCCTCTACAAATGCAACATACCTTTACATAGTTATTCTGCAGCATAAACAAATGTAACACATCTTTGCCTAGTTAAAGTAATATTCTACAACAATATATTTATAGAATGCAACTTATGAACACATTTCTTTTCTCTATAACATTGACAGAATATGTGTAATTCCCTCTATTCCTCCCTCTATTCCTCCTACCTCCTTCCTTCCTTCCTTCTGCCCCTCCTTTCCTTCTTTGATGATCTGACAAAAATTCATGGAATTTTTCTAAGATGACTCAGAATGTAATTATAAAATCACCCATCATTTTAGATAATAAGAATATTGAAAACTGAAGGCACAGGGTTTTATATTTAAGATATCCAGACTCTTAGATATATTCAACATTTTGGACCTGGCTTAGAGCAAATACTTGATCCCAGAGCAGGGTCTGGTGTGCACCTGTAGCCCAAAGGGAGTGGCACTAATGGGTGGTGTGGCCATGTTGGAGTAGGTGTGGCCTTTTTGGAGGAAGCGTGTCACTGTGAAGGTGGACTTTGAAGTCTCATATGTGTGCAAGCCATGCCCAGTGTCTCAGTTCACTTCCTGTTGCCTTTGGATCAAGATGTAGAACTCTCAGCTCCTTTTCCAGCACCATGTTTACCTGCATGCTGCCATGCTCCCTGCCTTGATGATAATGGACTAAACCTCTGAAACTGTAAGCCACCCAACTAAATGTTTTCCTCTATGAGAGTTGCTGTGGTCATGGTGTCTCTTCACAGCAATTGAAACACTAAGACACTGGTCTTTTGGGTAAGAATTATTTCTAATGTCTTTTGCTTGCCAGTCAACAGTCATGATAGCTGCAGTTAGGAGAAATAGACAATACATTGGAAGACAGAATCAAGGCAAGATGAAAAGTTGTAAAGCCGGTATGCACATAAAAAAGGCATTTTCATTTCATGATTGGAAAATGTTGTATTAAGGTTTAAGAAATGAATTAATTATGTAAATATATAAATGATAACCCCTGTCTTTATGGCTTTCATTTGAAAGTAAGCTGAAAATTTAGAAGCTATATATTACACATATTCTGTCAATGTTATGGAGGAAACAGACAAGTTTATAAGTTGCATTCTAGTAATATATTGTTGTAGAATATTACTTTAGGCAAAGATGTGTTGCATTTGCTTATGCTGCATTTATTTAATTATGTAAAGATGTGTTGCTGTTTCACTTTGCCTGCCTAAGGCACCTGATTGGTCTAATAAAAAGCCAAATGGCTAATAGTTAGGCAGGAGAGGGATAGGTGGGGCTGGCAGGCAGAGAGAATGAGTAGGAGGAGAAATCTAGGTGAGAGAGAGAGAGAGAGAGAGAGAGAGAGAGAGAGAGAGAGAGAGAAATCAAGAGAATGAGTAGAAAGAGAAAGATGCCTGGGGCCAGCCAGCCACTATGCAGCCCGCCACAGAGACAGCGGGAAAGTAAGACATACAGAAAGAAAATGGAAAGGTAAAAAGCCCCAAGGCAAAGCATAGATGAAGAGAAACAGGTTAATTTAAGTTAAATCATAAAAGCTAGCCAGAAAAGAGCATAAGCCAAGGCTGAGCATTCATAATTAATAATAAGACTTTGTGTCATGATTTGGGAGCTGGTTGGTGGCCCAAAAGAAAGCCTGGTAAAATATATAATTTAAAGTTATTTTTAAATGTAATTTAAATTTTCAAAGATCGGATAACAACTAGAGTTTGGTATTCATTTCTGAATACTCTACTTATAAAAGAAGATTGGATGTGTGTGTCAGGGGAGGATGGGAGAGAGAGAGAGAAGATACTGCATGTGTGGAGGTAAGAGGACAACTTTTGAGAATCAGTTATCTCAGATCATCAGACAGAAGCATTTCTACAGAAGAGTGTTTAGCATGGTGAGAATTTCTGGAAACCTCCAATGAGGAAGAGTTCATGTTACTACAGGGAGGGCAGATAATTCTAAAACAAGTGAAGGGTCATTAAGTAAAAGAGGGAGTGGACTGATTTAGTATGTAACTGGGCAGCTCCTCATTACTGGAAAGTGTGACAAGATCATTTCTTGCCTCTTAATAATTCAATTCTACTTTGGAATGTTACATAGACTGCTCTAGGTGGCAGCATTAAGCATCGTGTTATTATTCCATGGTTTACAAAGTCCACTGTGAACGCCTTTCTGTTTCCCACCTTTGTAAAATACTTCTGTTTCTGTCTCAATAGATGTAGATGGAGTGCTAGGTCCCTGACACTTGGGTGGCAGCATTGAAGAGGACAGACAAAGCTCCTTTCTTTAAGACAACTTGAGCAATAATACAGTCACTCCCCATCACCATTTCCTTTTATCTGCTTAACAACACTCGTCATCTGTTTTATCATATAGAAAGTGGGTTTTTTTGTTTTGTTTTGTTTTTAATTTTGTTCTTTATTTGCTGTGGGCCACAAGTATATGAAATAGAGAATCAGCTATACATGATAAAGCTACACCTAGAAGGGTCAAGGAATTCGTCTAGAGGAAAGTCAAATATCAGGGAATATTTGATGTTATTTGGCTTTTAATATATCAGCTGTTTCCTACTATCAACCTCTTGTCCATCCCTAACTCCTAGGCCATAAAGGCAAACAGTATAAGCTTCTCAGACCTACTGTTGATCTGAACTAGGTAACACCCCTGCAGAGACAACATCTGTCTCCTAAATTTCACTTTACGTGCACAGCTGTTTTGCCTGCCTGCATGTCTCTGCACCACTTGCACATCTTGTGCCCGCAGAGGCCAGAAGAGGGCATCAGATTGACTGGAACTGGAGTTACAGATGGTTGTGAGCCACCATGTGGGTGCTGGGAATAAAACCTGAGTTATCTGGAAGGACAATCAATGCTGTTTATGGCTGAGCCATCTCTCCAGCCCTTATTTTTTGGTTTTTATTCTAATGAGAGTAAACTCCATAAGAACATGGACATTGTTAATCTGTTTACAAAGAGACTTCAAAGGAAAGGGAGTGCTGTAAAGGAAGGCACACTGTAGTGAAATCTCAGTACAGAACACCTCTTACACAGGTTTAGTGTATCACAGGTTGGCCTTGAACTTTTTCTGTGGCCTTGCATGATCTTGAACTTCGGAGTCTCTTGCCCCTCTACCTCCAGAGTGCTGGGATTACAGACACATGCCATCATGCTTGGGTGGAACACCTCTTAGAATGTCCTTGTCAGAACCACCTTAATAGGGATGCTTCTGGTCATTGTTCTGACATGCAGACTTTTTATTTTTTGAGACAGAATCTTGCTAGGTAGACTAGGCTCTCTTCTAATTCATCATCCACTTGCCTCAGACTCTGAAGTGTTAGGATGTGGAGCATTCTCTATTGCCCGAACATGCAGATTTATGATTCCCCTCCCTAGATCCACTAACACTGAACTTCCAAGGGTGAGTTGAGAATTATAAATATTTCAGCAACCTTCCCAAATAATGTGCACATACTCTGCAGCCAGAGAACTGCTGGCCTGCAGACTGAAGGGCTACAGTTGTGTAAATGAGATGAGTCGGTGGGTCTATTCCTGTGGGCACACACTCAGGTGTGTGTGAATTTATCTGTGGACTCAAGGCTGAGGGCTTTACACTTATAGGAGGGGGTTAACACAACCACATAACCTCTCAGTAGGAATGAACTATTTAGGGAGTGATTTTAGCCACAGAGTCACGTGATTGGAACCGTAGTTTTAAAAAAAAGATCACTCTGGCTGCTGGACATAGTTTTGTCTTTCTGAAACTTCTGCTTTGCAGTGAGGAAATACCATATGTTGAGAAGAGAGCATATGCTTTTGGATCAAATAAGCCCAAGATTCCGTGTGTGTATGTGCATGTGGGTGTGTCTTAGTATGGGCTCATGTGTGTATATATGTAGGTATGGAAGTCAGAGGACATTTCTTTTTTTTTTTTTTTTTTTTTTGGTTTTTCGAGACAGGGTTTCTCTGTGTAGCTTTGCGCCTTTCCTGGAACTCACTTGGTAGCCCAGGCTGGCCTCGAACTCACAGAGATCCGCCTGGCTCTGCCTCCCGAGTGCTGGGATTAAAGGCATGCGCCACCACCGCCCGGCCGTAGAGGACATTTCTTTAAAACACAGTGCCTCTCACTAGGCTAGGACTCACAAAGTAGGCTAGGCTGGGTGGCTACTAAGCCCCAGGGGCCCGCCTGTCTCTTCCTTAGCTGGGATTACAAGTGAGTGCCATCAAGCCTCCCTGCTCTTAGACATGGGGAATCGAACTCAAGTCCTTTTGTGCAAGCGCTTTACTGAGACTGACTCGGTGCCTCTGCCCCTGGAGATAGGCTGTTCTTAGCCATATGAATGAATGGAAACAGAAAGCCTCCCTCAGCCTTACTTTCTTCCCGGGCAAAATGGAGAGAGTAGTGCATTTCTCTTCAACTTCAGAAGGACAGGCCACTTTAATTTATGTGATAGACCTTGACTCCAATAAGCCTGGGAATCATATCTCCCAATGACTCATCGTCAGGCTGCTTCTGCTTGGCATGATGGATAGAAGCGAAGCTTGTGAGTGAGTTCTGAACCTGGCCACAGGTAAAAGGCCTGAGCAATGCGTAGGGAGACTTTGACTTAGAAAAGGTCCTTAAAAGCAGCTTCAGGAAAGAGAAGAAAGTAGTGAGACTAGCCCTTGATGAAAAAGAGCATGAATAATTTATATGCAGACTGGCTTTGTCATCAGGGAACTGGTTCTGGCAGCCAAATATTCAGTAAGATGTTTCTCAAAGAGCAGCACAAATCACTTTTGCTTCAGCAATAAAGTTTTTTTCAAGTTACTTCCATTGGTTTTCTTTCCTCCTCAATGGTACCTTGATCTCAATTGTGTAGAATAAAAGCATCTAGGCTGGGGGTGTATCAGTGTCAGAATGCTTCCTTGGCACGTGTGAAACTTGGGTTCAATCTCTAGTACCCAAATCAAGGAAACAAAGGGCATTCTGGGCTTTCTTCCTGTCCTTTCTCCATCCTTCCTTCTGTCTTTCTTTTCAACTTCCTCCTATTTTATATCTTAAACCATCAGCCTCTCAGAGTTGGGCCTGTTTTACATTTTCCTATTACTGGGACTGAGTGACAGTTTGAGCTGAGGTCTGGATTCAGCAGCCCGTTCTTCCTTCCACACTCACCCAGCTCTCATATGTTTTGTGTCTGAGTATCTGCCCTCTTCTTTTTGGAGATGCCTTTAATGTTCATTACAACATTATTTATAATGTTGGGTATAAAGAACAGGGAAATATCCAGGATTAACCTTGCCTTACTGAGGCATTATTACATTCAATAAAGCATAAACAAATGCATGTAACCACTCATACTCACATAATATCAAATGCCTACTATGTGCTTAGCAATATTAATATGAAGTACACATTGGTGAATAGGATAACTGGAATTTTCATACTTGAGAGAAACAGACAGCACACATGTAAGTACATGTAGAATGATAAACAGAGATATGTTCCATGAAGGAAATAGAGTATACTAACAGAGAACTATAAGGGAGAAAGGAGATTGAGACAATACTTAAGGATGTCTTAGATTTCTTGTCACTTACTGAGAAGAAGGAAAGGTTAGATGGGAATGATTTTATGAACACATCAAGAGTTCAGTTTTAAAAATTTAATTGAGGCTCTGGGATGTATCCAACAGTCCATATCAAGTATGTAGCTAATTTATGAATCTGATGATTAGAAAGAAACACAGAGGACAGGAATGGGGGTACATATCTGTACCCCAAGCATTTAGGAGGCTGGGAGGCAGGAGGATTGCAAATTTAAGGCCAGCCTAGGTTATAGCAAGATTGTCTTTCAAAAGAGAATAAGGCTATTACAAATGACAGCTCCATCAATATCCAGGGAGACCATCTAAAATATAAAGAAATATAATAGAGCTAACCTAATAGGATACAAATTTATTCCCCACTTCATGTAATATTTCAGAAGTGGGTCAGTGATTTCTCTGGCAGCCATTCCACAAGTCATTCAGTGATACAGGTGACTTTAATCTTATTTGCTATCCCCTTGAACATTATTATTCTTAGTGTGGTTGAAATTGGCTCATTAATCCCAGTGATGTATTTTGTAATTCAGAAAAGTTGGGAAAAGTGATGCCTTCTTTGAAGGAAGTAATCCAGAAGTTTCACGCATTTCTTACCTGCAAGAGAGGCTATCAATAGAGTCTGTAACAAGATGAGCCCATGCCAGTTGGTTGAGGTATAAACTCCATTACTAAAAGAGGTTGACTATCAAAAGGCAGATTTTCTGTCAATGGTGTAATGAGTACAGTGGCTGGGGTTCTCAAGGTAAGTAGATCAACATTTGGACTAGTTAATTCTTTGTTCTGAGAAGCTTAATAGGCTGCCTCAAACAATTGCTGTCCTAATCAAGTCTCTTCTTTATTAGCTGAATGCCAATGACATCCTCCCATTTGTGGCAACAAAAAAATGTCTCCAGTCATTGATACATGTCTTCTAGGGGGAAAAAAATCTCATTACTGTTTGTGGGAGTTAACTTCAATGATCAAAACTAAAACCAAATTGAACAAACAAACAAACAAACAAACAAACTAAGATCACCTGAAGAGAGTCTTGATGAGGGATGGTCTATATTAGGTTATCCTGTGGTCATGTCTATGGGTGATTGTCTTTGTTAATTGATGTGGGCAGCACTCTTCCTTAGGTAAGTAGTCCTGAATGTAGTGGGCAGCCATTCCAGCTTTGATCTGGAAGTTCCAACCCCCATTGAGACTTTGGCAACTGTCACGCCTACAAGGTGGGGCCAAGGGAGGTGCCTGGAGACCTGAGATCTGGATGGACCAGCACTCTCTCTGTTCCAGGACCCTGGACTGTGGAGGTGGGCCAAGCAGAGCTCCAGAGAATACCGCTGGACTGCGATACACCTTCCCCAGACCCCGCAACCTACCTATCCCTTAATTTGTAAGTTACGCCATTAAATAAATCTCCTTTTAACTACGTGGAGTGGCCTTAATAATTTCACCAATATCTGGCGCCCAACATGGGGCACGAACCCACAACCCTGAGATTAAGAGTCTCATGCTCTACCGATGGTACAAGAGAAGAAATAGAGCCTTATACTGATAAACAATCAAGTGAATGATTTTTTACTTTTGCTCTTGAGTGTGGATGTGATATGACTTATGTATGTCAACTTCCATTGTGACTTTCCCACAGTGATGGATTGTAACCTGTGATTGTGAGCTAAAATAAACCCTTTCTCCTTTAAGTTGCTTTTTGTCAGGGCATTCTATCACAGCAACATAATTGAAACCAGAACATGGTTGATACTCGCTGCACTACATGACAGAGATGATAGAGAACAATAAGAATGTGGCAGGTGAGGTTTAAGAAGTTAAAACATCAAAGATTGGATAGGAAGTAGGCAGAGAAGAGAAGAAAAGTAAGTGGAGGAGACAGGAAAGGAGTAGCCAAGGGTATGAAATGAAGCCAGGACTGAAGATATTCTCAAAAACCAATATTAGAGGAAGTTCTTGTCAGGAAGTGATGCCTGGCTGTGTTCAGTATTACCATGAAATTAACTCGAAGAATACAGAGGAAAAATTCACTGGATTTGGCAACAATGAAATCACCAGTGAGCTAGATAAGAACCCCTTCTGTGGGACTGGGGAAATGACTTGGTGGGTAAAAAACTTCCGATCTCTGTGCAATGACTCTGTTTGTATCCCCAGCACCCAAGTAAAATGCTGGATATAGCCACACACATGACCCTAGTGTAGGGCAGAGAAAGATCACTGCCAGCTCCATTTCAAGGGAATAAAGTAGAAATTCATAGAAGGGGATACCCAATGCCCTCTTCTGATTTCTGCATGTATATGCCTCCCCAGATGTGTGCATATACAACATGCACATATACCATGTTCAGACTCACACACACTGACAAAATGGGAAAAGAAAAAAATGTTTTCTCTGTAATGGGGCTGACATGCAGACCACTGAGAAAGGAGTAAAGGGAGAATGAATTAGGAGTCTTGTCACTTGCTGACAAGCCTTAAATAAATGGCAAAGCACAGAAAAAGGGAGCAGTAAGTGGGGGGGCCCTGAGAGTTCAAGGGAGATTTGTTTTTAAAAAGAGATACTAGGGCATGTTTGTAGGAGTTGAAGGAAGTAACCAAGTACAAAGAGAGAGACTTATGAT
The DNA here is from genome assembly GCF_007827085.1 of Peromyscus californicus insignis. NCBI lineage: Eukaryota > Metazoa > Chordata > Mammalia > Rodentia > Cricetidae > Peromyscus > Peromyscus californicus. Next base: position 32,498,399 of record NW_026294551.1, read on the forward strand.
CTGGGACAGGCTGAAATGGTCAAAGTCTCGGGGGATGGGACTCAGAGTGCTGGTAGAGAATTTTCCAGATGAAAAGGGGGAGAGGTAAGAAGAAATGAATGAAGCACACAGTTGGGTTCGTGAGTTTGCTGATGGGAGTAGAAGGGGTTCTCCTAGCATAGAAGCTGAGATGAGCTACTGGCACGAGAGTGGTGAGGTAAGAGAGCAGCTGATACGTAGTGTGTTTGAGGATGGTGCAGAATGAGATCCGAGAGCTACCAGGAATGAAGAAGTGTTGTGCTGTGTTCAGATTAAAGTTAAGCATCTAACATGGCATCAGCCTTCTTAGGATAGATGTGCTTAGTAATCCAAGGTGAAACATCCAGCACCAATCTGGGAATACATCCTAAAGGAAGGATCAGGAAAAGGAGGAGGGTACAGGTAGAGCTAAGACCACCCAGTACCACAGGTTAGATCTAGAAGGAAATGCTGAGACAGAATTTGGGGGTATAATCTATGAATCAGAGATAAATATATATGAAAAAAAGATGAATTTGGGACAGTTGGAGGAAAACATGGAGACAGGATGCTTTTAATAGTTGCCTTGACACTTTTAACACCTGTTCCTTAAAATGTGCACAGCAAACTGATCTCATCAATCCCTTCTAAAGCATGAGGTATGTTTAGCTTTATTCTAACTTTGAATCCCATGGATTTGTTCTTCAGTTTCAACGTGCAGCTATTGACTCCACCAACTTAGCCAATACAATCATTCTTTGTATAGCAATACTTTGGCTTTACCAACATTGACTCTCATCCTTTTCTCCTATTTTCTTCTTTAGTCTCTCTCTCCACCCAGGTTTAAGACTCCTTTGGCTGAACTATGCTCTGGAAAACTTGTCTAAAGTCAGTGTATACGAAGCTCAAGCCTGACCTGTAGAGGTGGCCTTCACCTTTGCATGAGGATAACATGAGCACAGAAATCTAAGTGGGCACTTTCCCCAGCTCTTTGCAGATAGTATCTTGTCATTTTTCTGGCACTTTCCATTCATAGGGAGAACCCTCTACACTCTATATCATAGTGATTTCTGAACATGCTGTCTTTTTCCTCAAGAAGATGTGACTATTTTGATCTCCAAAGACCAGCTCACACTTCATCACTGTAAAGCAATAGGAGATCTGGGGTCTCTTGGAGAATTTCTACATGTTATTGTAGCTGAAAGACTTTTAACTCTCGTTCTTTGCCATGTTGAAGATGTTCCTTTGGTCTGAGGACTTAGATCTTTCTTACACTTTGCATAAATTAACAACTAATTTGTTTTTTCATGTTCTTTTGTGTTCTCTTAGAATCTTTGTTACCTTCTAACTCTTCTGTGGTTTGTATTTTTCCATTTTCCATGTGATTTCCTCAAGTCTCTTCATCAACTTCCTGTTCTCAGTCATCAACTATTTCCTTAGTGGTGAGCTGTCTGCCTGTGGCCCATCCATCACATATGTACATATGTACCTAGTTTAGTAACTATGCATCCATCATTGGGGTTTGTAGGTGCTTCTTTTAAAAATTTTCTTTAAAACATTTTATTTTGTAAAAAATGTTCCAAAGAAAATAATGTCACACACCAAAATTAACCAGACCCCAAAGCTATATTTTTTTCTAAAGACACCTTTTTTGGTGTGCTATGGTGGGCTGTGGTGTGTGTGCATGTGCATGCCTGTGAATGAACATGCAGGGGTCAGAGAAGTGTGCCGGCTCTCTTTCTGTCTTACTCTTCACCTTATTCCCTGAGACAGTCTGTCACTGAGCCTGCAGCTTGCTGTTTCAGCCAGGCAGACTGGCCAGTGAGCTCCTGGGTTGTGCTTGTTTTGGGCTGGGGGTTGAGGTTACAGGCATGTGCAGCCATGCCTGGTATTTACATAGGTACTGAGAATCTGAACCCAGGTCCTTATCTCCGTACAGCAAGCACTCTTATTCAATAACCTATATGCATCTCTGACTTCCATTCTTCCTGAAACATCTTTGGAATGTTTGAGTAATGCCCTGGTTTTATTCTCCTCTCTTTGAATGAAAAAAAAATACCCGAAAGTATTTGTCATATTATTTTATGTTTTTTTTCTACTTATTTGTACTTGGCAGTTTCCCCTCATGTGGCTTCTTAGGAGATCCAGAAATCATTTCCTGTAGTAAACCCACCCCCCAGTGCAAGTTGAGTCCCAGAGTCATGGTATGTATCTGCTTCCTTCCAGAATGGTGTGAGTCAGTTTCTTCTGGAGGGCGACGGGGTTATGCTAATTCTGAATGCATTTTGTCATAGTGTTTTCATTTGAGTGCTCCACCAGCCGGAAAGTGTTCTTTTAGAGCTAGCGAATTCTTATGATCTAAATTTCTAGCTTCCACTCCTGGCTGATGGGTAGCTTTCTCATTAGACCCGTGGTGGTGGTGGTGGTGGTGACGACGATGGGTGACTTTGAAGTTTCATCCCACAGGCTGCTGGCATGTCTTGCAGGATCTTGAAATATGGCTTCTTGTCCCAAGCTCTCTGCAAAGTTCCGGTCCTTCTGGAAATTCTGTAACTTTCTCCACTATACCTTTCTACAGTTGCTGGAAAGTTAGATTTTGAATTTAGTAGAATTTAGTTAGGCATTGTTCTTGCTGTGCTTTTGGGACTGGAAGTTTTCCCTTGGATGGTAAGTTTTGTTACGTATTTAATTATTTTTCTTTTGGTAATATTTTCTCCCACCTCTCTCTCTCTCTCTCTCTCTCTCTCTCTCTCTCTCTCTCTCTCTCTCTCTCTCTCTCTGCCACATCACAAGAAGTGACTCTTATCTATTTATTCATTCCCGTTTTATAGGTGAGGAAATCAAAGCTGAGAAAGGGTAAACATATTATTTAACTTATTCTCCATCTGCAGCCAGTCAGAGATAGAGCCAGAGGTGGAATCTGGTGCTGTTGGATTATAGGGCCCAGCCCCTTCACTACACTGTCCAATTGGAGGGAAGAAGAGGCTCAGAGATCCAATGAGCATGCATTTATAGGAACCAGCTATCAGGTGAGAAGAAATAAGCCTAGTGTCAGGAAAAGGGGAATGAGTATGCTGTGGATCCAGTAAGGAGATGTTTGTCAAAGGTTGAGATAAGCTTTTTGTTTTTACAGGATCTGTGCCAGATCAAGAAGATCTCTGTGGGCTCTTGGGCTCCAGACCTGAAATAATGGGTAAGATTAATGGCTCGTCTTACTCATTATGAAAAATAGATGAAATTGTGTAAGTACTCCAATTGCTGTGGTGGTAGTCTGTAGGACGTTAGACTACACCCTGAGTAGGAGAGCCATTGTTCCGGTATCTGGCTTGATTGGAACTGATTTGAATAATATAAAAAGTGTAAAACGTGGGACTATGTACACCACCAGAAAGCGTATCACTGAAGAAAAACAAAGTTGTTCATAACAGTGACTAATGATTCTTACAGATGGTAAACATCTTCAGGATATTTACTGTCAGTTTACCCTGGATAGCCCATTGGTCACCACTGGGCAGTATTTATGCCCATTCTGCAGATGTGAGCATTGGTGTTTGATGAAGCTGAATAATTTGTTTTATAAAATAAGTGGTGACTAAGTCCCAGGTCTACCAGATTCCAGGATTAGTTAACCTCTTGACAGCTGTTTTTAAAGCTGAACTATGGTAGAGACATGTTTCTCAAGCACTATATATCATAGATAATATGATAATTTTTGTGGAAAAGAGAAAGCTTGCGTGCATGCGCACATGCACATGCACGCCAAAGTGTGTGTGTGTGTGTGTGTGTGTGTGTGTGTGTGTGTGTGTGTGTGTGTGTGTATCAGAGAACTTTGGGTATTTGTCTTCCTCTTCTACTTCATTTGAGACAGGGTATCTTGCTTGCCTCTGTATGCGCCAGTCTAGCTGGCCCTCAAGCTTCTGGGGCTTCTCCTTTCTCCACCTTCCATCTCAGCATGGGAACGTGAGGATTGCAGATTCATGCCCCTGCTTCTGGCTTTGTGTGGAATACAAACTCAGATCTTCACACTGGTGTGGCATGTCCTGTGCTTACTGAGCCATCTCCCTAGCCCCAGAAGCTAGGTTTGATGGACTGGTGATATTTGGTTTCTTCTTTCTTGTATATGTATCAGACATATGTTGTCAATCCCTGCAAACTAGAGTTAGTCCTAATTTCATTCCCCAAAGAAAAAAAGTAAAGCACTCTCTGCTGCAAAGTGAACCATGTGGTGATTAGACTGTCACATGCTGCTTTAAGAGAATATAGTCACCCACCATTAGATCCACCTAGGAGAGGGATGGAGGGCATCATCCCGAGGTTCTGATAACTGGGATGCTGTGCTTGGCTTTTACATAGGATTAGTGATTTAGGGTAACTGCAAATCTGGGTTTGTCATAAATGACCCTTATTTACATACATTAACCCAGCATAAGTTTTCACAGCACCACCATCACTTTTAGGCTGTCAGAGTTTGAATGAGAAATCATGTGATCCCTCGACTGATGGCCAGAGAAGAGAAGACACTTGGAGCAGCTTCCGGCACCATCAGTTTGGGTGGGGTTGCTTTCTGCCCTCTAGGGTGTTTCAGCCTAGACTCCAGGCCTTTGGACTTTTCTAATTCTTGTCCTCTGTACTCTGGAAGCATAAGCCTTAGGGATATGGCTTCCACCCATGACTGCTGGTGTTTTGGCTGCTCCAGAGATAATGATGTCAGGTACTTTTCTTGGCATCTGAAAGGATGAACTCAGGATAGAAGAAGAGAAGGAGCTTTCCTCACCCATGAAGTCACCAGTTATGGGAAAGGGTGGTTCCGCAGTAAGGACTCAGGGGATCTCATTGAAACTGGGGTCATGTTTGAGCCATGTGAAGGGAGTCACAGTAAACCCTGTGGGTAGAATGTTCCTTAATGAAGTATTTATGAACTCACCTTCCACTAGGTATTTCAAGGCAGAGAACTTGTGTGGAAGACTTAGTAAAGTTCCACAGGCCAAAAAAGTAGTATGTAAAATAACACATGTTGCATTACTTCATACATCGGCATGTGAGCATGGGGTTCCAGAGTCGATGGGAAGGAATAAGAAACAGAGTGAGACAAGGCCATTGTTGCTCACAAGCTCACTCTCAGACGCTCGAATACACTAATCTGGTGAATATTTTTAAACACACTGGACAATACTGTGTGTTGTAAGGGAAGTGTTCATATGCAACAAAAGTACAAAAACATGCATAGAGCAGTGCAACAGTCCAGGGGAGGGTAGGCGGGAAGGAAGGGAAGGGTCTGGGCCTCGGCTGTGCGGAAAGGATTTTGTTTCTGAGAAGAGAAAATAAGGAGGGTAAGAGTGTGAACTGAAGCAAGCAAGGATGAGGGCAAGAGAGAGCATCAAGCAGGAGAGTGGGCAAGAGAGAATGGAGGAAAATGAGAGACGAGAAGCTGAATGAGCAGTCTTTAAACATCCATTCCATCTCACTTCAATCTGTAAAAGTCTTCAAAAGAGCATCAGTGGTATTGTTTTTCTACATTCTCAAATGTTTTCTCATCAAGCATCAAAGTAAAATTGTGCTCTATAAATATAAATAATCAAAAATAATTTTTAAAACTTACACCAACTCTCTAAGAAATATAATTATGTTCAACATGGATGGCTTGGTGTTGAAGAGATGACTCGACAGTTAAGAGCACTGGCTGTTCTTCAAGAGGACCTGGATTTGATTCCCAGTACTCACATGGTGGCTCACAACCATCTGTAACTCCAGTTCTAAGGATCAGACACCCTCTTCTGCCCTCAAAAGGTAGTGGGCACACACGGTATACAGACATACATGCAGGTGTATGCATAAAATAAAAAAAATAAAAATTTTAAAAATGTATCACTCTTTTCTAATTACAAAGGTGCATTCTACAAGGATGTCTGAGTTTCTTTGGATTATTTTGGCTTGGTTTGAAGTTAGTCTATTATGATGGGGAAGTCAAAGAAGCGGGAACATGAAGGAACTGGTCACGTTGCATCCACTCAGGAAGAGCATGATGAATGCTTGTGCTTAGCTCACTTTCTCCTTTTATTATGGTTGAGAATCCCTGTGTATGGAATGGTGCCACCCACAGTGGATGGGTCTTTTCACTTCAATTAACCCAATCAAAATAATCTCCCCAGCCCAGAGGCTGGTCTGCCAGGTGATTCCAGGTCTTAAAAAATTGGCAGTTGAGACTATCACAAAGGAGGCAGTGCAGAAGAGAGGTAGACACAGATGAGGAGATAGTAAGGGGGGCATGACCAAGGCCTCATGGAGTTTGTGAATTAACTCCACTTGAGATCAGTTTTGAAGTTCAGTATGTTGCTGTATAAGAAATCTCTCTATTAGATACAGACAGCTGGTGAGAGTTGCTTTCTCAACTGTGGGAGGTATGTTAGTGATGCCAACGTAAGAATTAGAAAGACCTATGATCAACAAACTTTCATGTTAATACAGTTAGCAAAGCAGGGTCAGACTTCACTTAAATGACTAGTTTCCTGAGGAAGTCACAGAACATTTATCAAGTTTGGACTTCCACAGCTCAGGGTACAAGCCAGTGAGAACTTGGTGACCAGTGGTGAGGTGGGACATAGTGAGACCTTCTACCATAGTCATTGTGATTGAAACTTTAAGAAAGGATGGGAAGTGGGGGTGGAGAATGGCTCATCAATTAAGAGCACTTGCTAGTCTTGCAGAGGACACAATTACAGTTCCCAGCACCTATGTCAGGTAACTCAGAACCGCCTGGAACTCCAGCCCAAGGAAATTGTACACCCTCTCCTAGACTCTGTGGACATCTGCCTTCACATGTGTGTACCCACATATACATAATTTAAAATAAAATGAATCTTAGAAAAATGTGAAAAGATAGGGATATATATAAATATATAAAATATGAGAAAGTAAGAAGAAGAAAAAGTGTGATAGATACCTCATTTGAGGAAAATAGGGGTGCACTGGTTACACCCAAATTAGAAATGACTGTCCATCTAGTTCTCTTTAGTTAGCTAAGGATATTCTTACGTTCTCATGAGTCCTTTGGGACAACGAAGGGTGTTCAGATCTCCATTCCACCTGTGAGCTCTGAGACAGATGGTGCTTGATATTGGTAGCTGGGCCAAAGATCTTGCTTTATTCACCTTTGAGATTGTATCCCCCAGGAATTTCATAAAGAGTCCCATATGCAGGCACAGTAGGCACATCTATTGTCCTGTTTTTGTTTTTTGGCAGCTTGACACAGGCAGACTGGGAAGAGGAACCTTAACCTTGAATGAGAAAATGCCTCCATCAGATTGGCTGTAGGCAAGTCTGTAAGAGCATTGTCTCGGTTAATGGTAGAGGTGGGAGGGCCAGCTCTTTGTGGGCAGTGCCATCCCCTAGACTGATGGTGGTATAAGAAAGCAGGCTGAACAACCACTGGGGAGCAAGCCAATAAGCAGCATGCCTCTGCTTCAGGTCCTGCTTCCAGGCTCCTGCCTTGAGTTCCTATCCCCACTCCCTTCATGGGGGATTGGAAGCTGTATGATGAGATAAACCTTTTCCTGTTTGAGTTGCTTTGTCACAGCCAGAGAAATCAAACCAAGACATCTATCAAGCTGCTACCTGTGACCACAGAAGGGACTGAGGTATGAAATCCCCTTCCTACATTGGTAAGAAGGCACCAAGCTGGAAAAACAAGAGCAAGACGCCTCTCACCTGATAGTAGTCTTCTGGCTTTTTTTTTTTTTCTTCACACAAGTATGGTATTCGTTAAGGGTCTACAGCAGCTGAATCTTATAACTCGAGAGGGAAAGCAGCTGAGGCGGCTCTGGTTGGGGAGGTAGAAAGGAAGGAGGGCTTCACAAAGGGAGGTGGGAAGAGTCCGGAAGAGCTCAAGGGAGGAGAAACCAAACAGGTTTCTTGGAAATGAAACTGCTTTCCCAGGAGAGCAGCCTGATGTGATAAGCACAGGGTAATGAAAAACAGACAGCTCACATTTCCCTGGATGGGGGAAGCCAGACAACAAGTGAGTCTTGGCTATTCCCAGATCACGGTACCAGACCAAGTCTTTCCTCGGGCTCTGGGTGGGAAATCCTGCTTCAGAAACTCTTCACTGGTTCTTTGGCAAAGAGGTCAAGAGTGTGGAGAGAGCAAGGCGTCATGGCTCCACCCCCAGCCTCCATCACTCACCACAGCATTGCAGATTGAGGGGCCAAGTGGCCCTCACTCAGTCCACTGCTTCCTTCTCCCACGTCTGTCCTCTGGACCCCTTTCAGCTGCTTCACTGAGTTATCCACTCCTGAGAGAACTGTCCACATGCTTGCACTCACTTTCTTGCCATGGAGAAGGCTAGTCTCACTTTGAGGTACAAGGTAAGTGGAATCTCCCATGCCCACCATAGGAGAATTCCATCTGATAAGCTGGTTCAAAGGAGTCAGAGATGGTATATAATATCCAATTAAATAGAGTCCCTCCCCTTCACCTCAAACCCACCTCCTCCTAAGCAGGCTCTCCAGAACCTTGGCAGCTTGCACCAAAAACACAGTCTTGAATTCTTGCATCACCAAATGACTGTCCTTTCTGAGACCTGGCAGGAACCCTGTGTTTCTGTGCCAGCTAGAAAGGGGAGGAGGCAGGTCTCTAAGGGGAACTGAGACCTTGCTTCCAGCAGAGAGTGGTCCTCGGATCTGGAGAATGGGCTCAATGCTATTTATCCACGACTCCCCCTTTCCTGCAGGAACAGGAGGGGCCAACCCAAGGCAGAGGCACTTCTAAGATGAACAAATGATGCTTCAGAGACCCGGCTGCACTGAAGCAGAGGGCACGGCTGCTCTGCAGGTTTTCCCAATCAGCTGGAGACGGGGGGTGGGGGGGGTGGGGGGGTGTCTAGGCATTGATCCCTTCCTGGCTTTCCTCGATCCAAATAGCTCTGAGCTTCCAAATGCTGGAGCCAATTTGATGGAACATGATCTCTCCCTTCCTTTAATGGTCCTGGAGCCCAGCACAACAATGTTGGTTGAATTCAGATTGTCTGGATAAAGGGGGCTTATGCGATCTGAGTGTAGTGGTGGTTGTTGAAAGTGTCGAGATATGACAGGTGGAGAAAGAACATGACCTGATTTCAAAATGGCTTGGCTTAGATTTAGTAAGGTGCTCAGATGACCACAAAGTCATACTAAAGGTATGCAGTACAAAGTAACCTACATACCTAATTCATAAGAGAAAAACAATCTTGCGCGCGCACATGCGTGTTTGTGTGTGTGTGTGTGTGTGTGTGTGTGTGTGTGTGTGTGTGTGTGTGTGTGTTGTCTTATATGTGAGCAGTATAACCTACATGACTACTTGTGGGTATGTGCATGTGTGCATGTGTGTGGAGACCAGAGGAGGACATTGTATGTATTCTTTCCTGCTTTCCACTTTATATTCTTGAGACATGGCCTTTCAAACCTGAAGCTTGCTCTTTCAGCTAGACTGCCTGGCTAGTGAGTTTCCAGCGTCCACCTGACTCTGTCCTCCACCACTGACAGTACAGACATGTGTGGGCATGCGTAATTTTTGTATGGGTGCTGGAACTCTGCCATCTTCCTGGTCCTGAGAAAACATCTTATTGTCATATATTAATTGTATATGTAATGGATTTCATTGTCATTTTCACACACACACACACACACACACACACACACACACACACACACACACAGACCATGTAGGAAAGAATGGTACCATTCTCTCTATTCTACAGACCACCACCCTTGCTTGGACATAAATAAATAAATGAATGAATGAATGAATCAATCAATCTATGTTACAAAGCCTAACTGTGAATTAGAAGAGGAGTACTTCCTTACAAGAATATAGTGGCTTGTTCTGATGCTGAAGATCTGAGCTGAGAAGGATTCCAAAAAGGAACAGGTGCTAACAGGGGAGGATGCTCAAGATAACCAGACAGGAGGCCAGGGAATTGTTGCTATGGTCTGCATATGTGCTTGCAGAAACCCAGGTGTTGAAATCCTCCCCTGCAGGAGTGATGCCATTAGGAGATGGTGCCCTTGGAGGGCCTCTTGCACAGGCTGCTGACCTTAAAAAGAGACTTCACTGAGAACCCTTGCTCCTGTGTTATAAAGTGAAGGTAATGTGGGAAGGTGGTCATTGTGATGAGGGTAGCTCTTAGGAAACATTTCCTGGACCAGGCTTTTTCTTTGGGGCCACCAACCAGCTCCCAAATCATGACGTGGATATTTATTATTCGTTATGAACACTCAGCCTAGCTTAGGCTTGTTTCTGGCTAGCTCTTTTAACTTAAATTAACCTGATTTTCTTTATCTACTTTTTGCCTCGGAGCTTTTTACCTTTCATTCTTTCTGCACATCTTACTCTTTTGCTCTCTCCCTGTCTGCCTGGCAGCTGCCGGGCTTCTGCCCTGGGTGTGTCCCCTCCCTTTTTCCTCTGTTCTCTTCGTTCTTATTCTCTCTCCTCACCTAGATTTCTTCTCCCACTTATTCTCTCTCCCCACCAGCCCTGCCTATTCTTTCTCTGCCTAACTATTGGCCATTCAACTCTTTATTCGACCAATCAGGTGCCTTAGGCAGGCGAGGTGAAACAAATGTAACACATCTTTACATAATTAAACACACATCCTTACCTCGTTAAACAAATGCAGCAGAAACAAAATGTAACACACCTTTACACAGTTAAAGTAATATTCCACAGCATAAACAAACATAACTTTTTTTATATAGTTAAAATAATATTCCACAACACTTTCCTCTTGGGCTTTCTAACCCCTTGGACAGTGAGAAATAAATTTATGTTGTTTATAAGCCCCAAGTCTATGGTGGTATATCAGCCAGAGCAGATTAAGATAAATATTATCCTAAATTTTAATCTGGATCATGTGTGCAGACTAGACTCCATGTTGCCAAGTACATCCAGCAAGAATGTTCCTAGGCAATGAATCCTGCACCCAAGAATAATATAAGTCCATTCATTCAATATTCATTGAACTTTCAGTGTAAGCGAGGCATGCTGCATCCAGACCTCACGGATCCCTGCCCAGTAGAGACTTTAGTCTGCTAGGAATGAAAGGCATTAATTAGTCAACTGGATTAATGGACAACTACGAATTACTGCACTAAGAGAGATGATGGTGGTAAAATAAGTGTTTACTGAAATTGTGTAAGATATTGTGTGGCTCTCAAAGTCGATTGAAGGGAGAATGTTTATTGTTCCTATTTTCCAAATGATATAGCTCAGGCTCAGAGAGTTTGCTTAACTTTGCTATGTTTCCCAAGTTGCTACGTAGAAAATCTGGGATGTTAACTGGTAGCCTCCATTTTCACATGGCTGTGTACTGTGGTTATTGCTTGAAAGAATAGCAATTTCTTGGAACTCTAGTCCAAGGAATTATAGCATCGTGTAACAGCTCCAATGTAGTTCAGACCTGAGAGATCAAGACAGGTTTCTGAGGAGAAATGGTGTTTCAGCTGAGACAGGAGGGAGAGGAGTTAAGGGGGAGAAAGGGTTGGGAACTGGAAAAACTTTGCACACAGAGGAAACAGCATACAGGGCGGGGCGGGCCTGAGTTGGAAAGCAATTCGATGCTCTGGGAACAGTGAGAGAAAATGCAGAGCATGAGCTGTGGCTCGTCTCCTAGGTTGAGGTTGGAAGCAGTGGTGCCCGTGGGCCATGGGAAGCAGTGCTGGGCAGAAAGGAACTGATGCAGGACAGCAGTCCTCTGCTTTTACTGTACCAGCCCTGACCCGTCACCAGGCCTCATTATTTTCTGCAAAGTTCCTTGCAGTTTGGGCTCAAGATGATGAACATATTATGTTTTTCTCATCACCCTGCTTAAAAATCCATCTGCCTCCTTATTACGCTTTAGATGAAGATGAAGCTCCTTCAGCTGCACGTGGGCTGGCGCCTCCTGCTCTCTGGCTGACCTTTTCACCCTGTTCTTGCCTTCTCCTTGTGCTCTAAACTTAATGCTAAACATTGTTGAAGTCCTTTCTGCTCTTCCACTGCCCTCTGCCTGAGCAATGATCCTTTCCCGATTCACTTGCTCATGTCCTCAGAATAGTTGATGTTCAAGCAGAGACCTAAATGGTCGAAGGAACCAGACAAGAAAGGTAATAGGAAAAGTATTACATGCAGAGGGACTATAAACTCAAAGGCCATAACGAGCTCAGAGTAAGCACAGGATTTATGAATAACCGAGGAAGACCTCAGTTCTAAGAGGGCGTCTAGATCAGCTATTCTCAACCTGTGGGTCGCGACCTCAGAGGGGTCACATGCCAGATATTTACATTATAATTCATGACAGTAGCAAAATTATGGTTATGAAGTAACACCAAAATAACTTTATGTTTGGGTGGTCACCACCACATGAGGAACCGTATTAAAGGGTCGGAGCATGAGGCAGGTTGAGAACCACTGATTTAGATCATGAAAAATAAACCTGGGTCATTTTTCCAACGATGTATTAGCTAGCAATGAAATGAAGACACACAACTCAGAAATTCTCAAGGGTCCTTCAAATCCCAGGGTGCTCTTGGTGCTAATAATCAGGTATCTTACTCTTGCTGATTTGGTACAATGCTATCGTTCTTATGGTCTTTCCATTTTTCCTTCTTAAGCCTCCTGGTTGACTTTGCCTTTGTGCTTGACCTTTGCCACCATCGTGGCACAGTTGAAATCAAATATCTGTGGGTAGCTGCCTCTACAGCTGTTTTACAATGTTATTTTAAGTAAGAAAGCTGCTCTTTCTTTCTGAAAACTGTTTTGTTGTTGTTGTTGTTGAGGGGGGAGGGTTGGAAGGGTGGAGCTCTGTATTACATATTATTCTCATTGATGAGAAATTCAGATGAGAAAGATATAAGAAATTAACTATAAACCATGATGGATAATTTTCTTTAAAGTCAGTGCTTCAGTTTCCAAAACAGATGTCCAAATGTGGGACTGAAGTTCAGGTCAGAATATGAGGCCACTAAAGTCAAGTTTGAACTCAGAGCCCTTCTAAGCCCCATCTATGTTTTTTGCAGATGTGAAAAGACTTGGATAAAGTAGTTGCTGACACCAACACTAGGCCAAATAGTCTCAGATTCTTAGATCCCTCCCATGGCCTAATCAATCTCATCAATGCCCGTGGTCAAGATGTGTGATAACATCTATTTTTTAATATTTCAGTTTTGTGTTTTTAGTTTGATGTGAGTGTAAACATGAGTGCAGTTGCCTTCAGAGGCCAGAAGAGGGCATTGGATCTCCTGGAGCTAGAGTTGTGAGTTGCGTGATGTGGGTGCTGGAAACTGAACTTGGGTCTTCGGCAAGAGCAACACTCACTCTTAAATGCTGGCTGAGCCATCTCCCCAGTCCCCTGAGCACATCTGTTTTCTTTATGTTCACTCTTCAACTGGAGCATGTGGCTTTCCACATGACACAAAAATCAAGTGTAGAATGAATCTTTATTGACATCTACTAATGAACCCCCAGAGATGAGTTATATTCTCCTTAACTCACCAACGACACATGTTTGCTCCTGTTTTATGATCTCTAAATGTGCTCTTGTTGACTAGTAGGGAGCAAAATCAAACCCACTTTCCATCTTCCCATGGCATTTAAGGACATTCGAAATCTGGTACCATTTACCCAACAATGTAGAAGACTAGGCATAGATAAGATGTCAGCCAGGAAGCCGAGGAAGAGAGGAAAAACAGAAGGAATTAGTCTCATTTCCTGCCACTCAGACCTCTGCACAATAACCACTTCAAGCCACCGAATGTCCTTTTATTACACCACCCATCACTTTTCAAAGTTCTGGCTGCAAATTAATGAGTTTTCCTCCCACAAATTTAATTTGCATCTCTAGTAAGTACCAAGAGCAGGTTTCCTCACGTATTTTAAGTAAATGATTTCCTTGTGTTTCTAGTTTACGCCACGAGTAATTTTCTCTTTTAATGTGGACATTTTAATGACTTAAATTTTGTACTTAACTATTCATATGTGAAAGCTGCTTTTTCTGAGAAATCCCACTGTACAGTTTTTTCATTATGTTTGTTTGTCTTTAACCATTTGTCTCATGATTTTTATTTTACCTTTTGCATATTTTAGTTTATGTAATGCAAATATGTTGTAGAAGCCTGCAAAAAAATCTATTTGCTCTAAACAACCAAAGTATGTAAGTGGTTAAATTTATTTCATTTTATTAATATTTTTCTTTAAAATGTCTATATGCCCTGTCATCAGTCCAAAATACTTAATTAGAAAAATCATACACTTTACACTTTCAATCTCTCCATTTTGTTATGTCTGTGTCTTACTAGACATTGAACTTTGGATCTCAGACACTCAGGTGAGTGTTCTACTATTAGGCCGTGTCTCCAGCCAGCCTTGTCACTATGTTTCTATTGTCTAAGCCATAGACTCTAAGGAATTGGTCATACAGACAGCATACCATCATTTCAAAGCTGTTTGATTTTTTTTTCATTATTTCATTTCATTTTCTAATAGAACTACTCAGCATCTTCGGAAGTGTGTTCAGGATATACTAGGCCTGAAAGATGCTTTGGGGTAACAACTTATCAGAAATATTTGCAAATAGTTGGAGAACTAAATAGCTCTGAAGGAACAAATCAATGGGATCTCTCTCTCTCTCTCTCTCTCTCTCTCTCTCTCTCTCTCTCTCTCTCTCTCTCTCTCTATCTCTCTCTCTGAATGGAGTGTGACTGGGTTTTTTTGGTTGAGGTCAACGTAAGATTGAAGTTAGAAGAATGGGTGGAATCAAGAACCAAGGTTCAAACAAGCAAACACACACACACAAACAAACGGCAAGATTCCAGGACAGTACCAACAGGAGTAGCCAGAGGCATGCAGGCCCTCCTCAAGTTCTGCAATGGAACCTGGCGCTCATCAGTTGGCTACACTGGCCAGCTGCTGGGCTCCAGGGACCTGACTCTTCTCCTCTTCCCCAGGACTGTGATTATGGATGCATACTAACATGTCCAGCTTTTATGCAACTTCTGGCTTTCTGAACTCAAGCCTTTGTGCTGGTTTGGCAGGCACTTTACTGACCCAACCACCTCCCCAGTCCTGCTGTCTTTCCTTGAAAATATTTTCATTCTAAACCACCTCTATCTCTGGAATGAAGAAGCCTTTTCAGTTTGGTGTGTAGGTGCCTACTTCTGCCATGTGACCACATATCACTCCTTAATTTTCATGCTGTAAGTTCAGGCTTGTGACATGGGTAATGTCCCAAGGCTTTCTCTGGGCTTTGCTCTGCCTTGAGTGGTTTACTTTGAATGTTAGATACTTAATATTTACATAACTTGAGCGAGCCACTTTAACTCTCTGGGTTTTGGTGGTTCATCTATAATGTGAGGATAAAATGGTATTAAAAAGTAGTCGAGCAAATGCCAAAGTATCATCAGACACACTATGATGATTCTTTTTTCATCGTTTTGTTTCCTTAGGTTTGTTTGAGTAAGGGCTTCATTCTGGCATTTTCATACATACACTCTGGCCTTGCTGACACTCTCTTCCCGATTTCTCTTCCTCATCCGGTCTCCTGGCCCTTCTCAGGATTTCTCTCTCCACTTTCATTTCATGTGTTGTGGTCATATTGTGTTCCCCAAAATATTGTGCATCCTAATAAACTTATCTGGGGTCAAAGAACAGAACAGCCACTAGATACAGAGGCTAGAAAATGGTGGCACTCACGCCTTTAATCCTAGCATTCCAGAGGCAGAAATCCGTCTGGATCTCTGTGAGTTCAAGGCCACATTGGAAACAGCCAGGCATGGTGACACACGCCTTTAATCCCAGGAGGTGAGCCTTTAATCCCAGGAAGTGATAGCAGATAGCAGAAAGATATATAAGGCGTGAGGACCAGAAACTAGAAGCTTTTAGCTGGTTAAGCTTTCAGGCTTTCGAGCAGCAGTTCAGCTGAGATTCATTCTGGATGAGGACTCAGAGGCTTCCAGTCTGAGGAAACAGGATCAGCTGAGGAATTGGCAAGGTGAGATGGCTGTGGCTTGTTCTGCTTCTCTGATCTTCCAGCACTCACCCAATACCTGGCTTCAGGTTTGTTTTTATTAATAAGACTTGTTAAGATTGGTGCTACAATGTGTCTCTACCCCCCTCTTTTAATTTCTCCTATTTCCTTAAGACTCCTTTCCTTAAGACCTCCTCTCATAGTCTCCTTTCTTGTTTCATGGTTTAAACACACACACACACACACACACACACACACACACACACACACACACACACACAATCTACCTATGAGAAAAAATATTTGTATTTTTGTGTCTGGGTTACTTCACTTACTGTAACTTCCCCATTTATTTTTCATGAAAATTTCACTATTTCATTTCCCCTTATGACTGCACAAAATTCTACTGTGTGTATAAACCATATTTTCTCAATCAATTCATCTGTTGACAGCCATCTAGACTTGTTCCATTTTCTTGCTATCATGACTGGAGTATTAATAGTCATGGGTGTTCAAGTATCTCTGCCACCTCCACCTCTCCACCCCATCCCCCTACCCCCACCCCTGTAGTGAATAAGGGTTTTTTTCTCATTTCCAGCATTTGTTACCAGTTGCTTTCTTAATTGTTGCCCATTTTGACCACAGTGAAACAGCATCTTAAAGTAACTTTTATTTACATTTCCCTGATGGCTAAGGATGTTGAACACTTTTAAAAGTATTTATTGGCCCTTTGTGCTTCTTGTTCTGAGAGCTATCTGTTCTGTCCACGAGGTCTGTTGTATTCGTTAACCTGTTTATTGGCCGGTTGTTTCCTTAGTTTGGCATATGCTTTTGTCGTTCATCATATATTCTTAAAGTGGATCGTCAGCAGTGGATAATAATAGCCCATGACAATAGCCTATATGATGTTTTCTTTAGTTATTATGCTGGATTTCTGTGGGGCCTCCTCACCTTGGCCTGGCATTAAGTAGTCTGTATTAAGTTCAAAAGAAAACAGATCCCTAGTTCTCCAGGCTCATTATCTGGGTGGCACTAACGGCCTTGTGCATGTTGGGATGGGCAGGGGTGAGAAGAGGTTGGTTAAGGCTGCAAGGACTTTCCTACACTCCGCTTTGGCATCCACCACCCTTTTCTGGATGACAGCTGAGGGGACAGAGGGTAGTGCTGGCTCAGTGCCTTGTCTCCTAGTGACGGGGCTTTGGGGACAGGCCATGATAGTGCCTGGGCAGAAAACAGCTTGCTCCCTGAAGTCTGAAAGAGAAAGTCATCAACAGTCAAAACACTCACTCACTTTCTAGGGGGATCTGAGCTCTGAGAGCTCAGTTCCCATCTGGGCCTGCAGCCATGAGAAAGAGGTGGGGCGCCACCGGGTCAATAATGGGGAGGGAGAGCACACAGAAGTAAGTAACTAACTGACACGGAGTGTGTATGCAGTCTCGCTCTCGGCAGATGAGACATGCATCCTCTGAACTGTGACCCCCCAGCAGACTAGAGAGGGGGAGAGCAGCCAGGGACAAGGAGCGGCAGAACCGGTGGTGTTGGGAAGATGGGAGAGACAGAAACCAACCACTAAAGAATGGCTCCTTGACAGCCTCCAGATCACAATGAGGAGAAACTTCCTGGCTCACATTTTCCACATAAACACTAGAGTGCTGGGCAATGTTAATGGGTCCTGCCTGATGCACAAGAGAACGACCTCTGTCCAGAGCCAGCAGCGATTGACGTCACAGACAGAGCGTCTCGGGGTAATGGACTCCGCTCCCCTCATTTATATGTTTGACCCTAACCTTTCCCAGATGTGCAGCTGTTCTTCCGTCCAAAAAGGGAGTTTCAGCACTGGCCATTGTGTGCTCTCTGAGGCCAGCCCTGCAGCCCAAACAAAAGCCCGAGTCTTAGAATCAGGTTGTGTGCCGCGGTCTCTCCAGGCAGCTCAGTGGCCCCTCTAGAGACTCGTATAATGGGGTTTCTGTCTTGATGTACAGTTGTCTCATGCCTCAAGTCCCTTCTCGCATCTGGCTGCCTGCCTTTCTTGGGCCACAGAGGCGAAAGAAGGCCTTTGTGATCCGCTCTGCTCCAACTGCTCCTCCTGTCCTGCCTGCTCTCTCTCCTCCCTGGCTTCATTTATTACACATTATTTGCAGTTACAGGGGTACTTCTGGGTGACTCACAGCCCGGAGGGAGGCTCCAGCTGCTTTATTCAGGCTCCTGCCTCCTTTTCCCTCAGCTGGGTAGACACTTTCCTCATGTGGTCCTAAAGTTTCCCTGCCCCTAGGCCCTTGCTGACTCTGTCCCCTGCTGCTCCCCTGTGGACTGGCTTAGTTTCCATTCTCTCCTGTGCCCAGTGCTATGGCCTCCATCCGCTGGCTGATCTGTTTACTTCTCTCTTTCTGCTTTGGGTTTCAGTAAGTCACTCAGTGGGATCTTCCTCTCCAACTGTGTGTCCTCCAAGTCCAAGCTCCACCTCTGAATCTCCAGCCTGAAGTTCTGAGCATGAGAGAGTAATAGATATTCAATAAAAATGTATTGAATAAATTAATGATGATGGTATAGGAAATGGGATGGTAATGTAAAAGGAGTTAGGCATCGATGGTGGCTTTGGAAGAGCCAGTACCAAGAGGACAGCAAGGCTCCCTTCAGCTGATGAAGCACAGGTTGGAAGGCAAAGAGCAGTAGGGACGATTCCCGCTGTTCCAGGCCCTTAACTCATCCTGTTTTTTTTTTTTTTTTTTAAAGATTTATTTATTTATTATGTATACAACATTCTGCCTCCATGTATCCTTGCATGCCAGAAGAGGGCACCAGATCTCATTATAGATGGCTGTGAGCCACCATGTGGGTGCTGGGAATTGAACTCAGGACCTCTGGAAGAGCAGTCAATGCTCTTAACCTCTGAGCCATCTCTCCAGCCCCGTTAACTCATCCTGTTTGTTACTTGCTAAGTGCTTTGCTGATATTAGTTCATTTTCCTCTCATTGCATCCTTTTCCCAAGTGATGTAGGGAGTTGCCGTCTATTACTCTAAGGTTTTAGACAGCATGAGTCTGCAGCCTGTTGTGCAGACTGTTCTAAGACCCCACGGCCCCTTTGAAGAGTTCTAAATCCCCAAGCTGCCCAGCAAGCATTCTCTGTGTCAAGCAGAAAAACAGAGGACCACGAGTTCAGCTTTAAACTGACTTCTGTGCTTGTCACATGAAAATCACATGTCTTCTTTTCTCTGTGCTTTGAGTGAATAACCTTCTTTGCACAAACCTAAGGCGTCTGCTATTACCTCTCTATGGAGGTGTAGGAATGGCTACTAGCTGGGGTCCATCAGCATGCCTTTTCTCTGGGAAGAAGGACACTTGCCTAGGAAAGTATTGCTCAGATCCTGAAAATCCTATAGACTGTATGTGGTTTTGTAAGGACACACACTGGTGTTACAGCAAAATCTCCAAATGTGTAAGAAAAGAAAGGAAGGAAGAAAGGATGGATTGAAGGAAGGAAGAAGGGAAGGAGGAAGGGAGGGAGGGAGGAAGGAAGGTCAAAGAAGTGCTTGTAGCCTATGATCTGGCCTGGGTCCTTCCGTCCATAGCATATTCTCCTCCAGCCCCTGAAGGAAGCCGACCCCAGTTGTAGAGTGCTCAAAGAAAGCAGTGAAAATGCTGTCATTATGCCATCACTCCAGTCAGCAAGAGATAAATACTCCCAGCTGTACATGGTGATTTCAGGACTTCCAAGAGCCAGAGAAGACTGGCTGGCCTCAAGGAGTCCACCTGTCACTTTAGTTAGCAGAGCTGGAACACGAACAAAATAGGAGGTTGGAGGGAAAGAAAGAGAAAAGTCTTCTTCCTCAGTCATCCCCAGGAAAGGAATTGGCAGTGGCGATGTTCTCTGGTTTCCCATTGGAAAATATGTTCATGAGAAGCGTTCTAACGGCTTTTGGTCGAGGGGTGAGTGGATGGCTACTTTAGCAGAGCGAAGGGTGAAGGGGATTAAGGTCCACAGTGTTGCTAAAGACTCATAATTATGCAAAGCAGTAAATTTTGTAATATAATTATATTATATTTATATAGCATTTGGATTATGTAGAGTGACTTGCAAATTACATGATTAGCATTGAAAACAGTCCTTAATGCTCTGCTGACCCCATTGTTTCCCACAACACTTCCATAAGAGCATTGTTGCTGAAATAAGATAAAGGACCTTCCTAGTGTTGTGGGGATTTTCCCAAGGAAGCTGTGGATTTATGAAGTTGGGAGCGCTGTAGGAAATTAATATTTTGAATCAGAAATAAAACATGTGCTTCTCCACAGTTCTGGAGGATGATGGTGCTGGGATTATATTTTCTGAATGTCAAACTCTTATTGTTTTTCTTTATGTGTCTTTTAAATACCCAGTACGTAACTGTAGCCCATGAACATTTTCCAAACCATGGAATAAACTCTGCTTGAAGTTGTAATTGCTTAAACTTGTGTTAGTTGGTTTGTCCAATAATCTAGTACAGAGAATGATGGGAAGGATAAGAATAATTCCCAGCCAAATCAGATAGAGGGACAAACAGAAGAAAAGGAAAGAACCAAATACAGAAGAAGAATACCAAAGCTGGCAAGGTGAAAACATTGAGCTACTTCTACAATGAGGAAGTCATTGCTAAGCTAACTAAATGGATACCAGGAAGAATAAAATCAGCATGCTGAGGTTCAGATGTGAGATTTAACTCATATGCGAACAGTGCTCTAGGCTACTGACAGGGATGGCAAAGAAAAATAAAGCTTATTAGTGCTGCTCTAGGGATTATGGTTTCATGAATTATTGTCTCTAGTAAGGGTTTGTAATGTGCCTTCTGCATGCAAAGCATGGTCCCAACATTTATAGCTATAAAGACTGGCAGGTTTCTGACCTTTTGGGTTCTCTGAAAGTGTCTGTATGTGAGGGAATGTATGCATGTTTGTGCGTGCATGTACATGTACAAGTATGTATGTATGCATGTGGAGGTCAGAGGCCAACCATGGTGTTGTTTCTTGGGAGTCTTGCAACTTAATTTTTTTTTAAGACAATCTCTTGCTGGGACCTGGAGCTTGCTGGTTAGGCTGGCTGGCCAGGAAGCCCCAGGATTCTTCTTGTCTCTGCCTCCTCAACACTGGGTTTACCAGCATGTCTCCAACACCCAGCTTTTTCCAAGTATATGAACTAGGGATCAAAGTCGGGTCCCCATTCTTGCTTGGCAAATGCTCTACCACCTGAGTCATCTCTCCAGGCCACATCTGCCTTTACAAATCAATTTGTTGTTGTTGTTGGGTTACAGTAGTACTTTATATTTTGGGGATCAATCCATGATCAAACGTATGCTTTCCAGTATTTTCTGCTGTTTCCATGTTGCCTTTGACTCCGTGAATTGTTTCTTCTGATGAGTAGAAGCCTTATAAGTTTAACATGGTCCTATTTTTCTAGTTTTAGTTTTGTTTTTATGTCTAAGAAGTCATTACCACATCCTCTCTGCTGTCATCTAAGAGATGTATAGTTTTGTGCCTCACCTTCTGGCCTTCGACTCGTTTTGAGTTAATATTTGCATATGCTGTGAGGTTAAGAGTCCATCTTCCTTCTTTCACACTCAGGGTGACTATTCAAGAAAGCAGAGGACAGTAGATGATGGTGAGGATGTGGGAAACAAGGGATCATTTGTCACAGTTGGCAAGCATGCAAACTAATACAGCCATTATAATTAGAAATAGCCATTACAAATAGAAATTTCCATAGGACCCAGCAATATCTCCCTCAGTCATTATACTACTCAGAGGGCTCTATATCCTGCCACAGAGATACTTACACATCCATGTTTCTTGTCACTCTATTCACAATGTAAAGAGATGGAACCCATCTAGACGCCCATCAACCAATGAATAGATAATGAAAATATGGATGTTTACTCAGCTTTAAAGAAAAATGAAATTATGAAAAATTGAAGAAAATGGATATATAGAAAATATTACAATGAGCAAGTGATCTGGATTCACAAAGACAAAATCGTACATTTTCTCTTATGTGTGGATCCTAGGTTTCACATAATATAATATTTGTAGTAATTCTTTGACAATTTCCTACGTTCACACAATGTATTTTGATATGTTCATACTTATTCCTTCCCTGAACTCCTCTCAGATCACCCCCACTTCCTAACACCCCCAAGTAACTACGTGTCCTCTTTTAAAACAATTAACTGAGGGAGTTCAATTTGTGCTGCTCATTTATGCACTGGTGAGTGACCATCCATTGGAGCATGGGCAACCTATCAGAGACCATACTCTTAAATGCAGCTGACTCTCCCTCCCCCAGAAACTATCATTAGGGGTGGGAGTTCACGAACCCCTCCCCACTCCATGCTGGAATGTTGACTGTTCTTGATCTTATGCATATTTTGAGCAGATAACCACAGTAATGCAGTAATTCCGTCATGAGCAGATGGCATCATTTCTCTCTGGTCTTCCCCTACCTCTGAGGATCTTACAATCTTTCTGCTTCCTCTTCCATGATGTTTCTTGAGCCCTGGAGGGAGGAGGTTCGAGTCCTCGTTTTTTAAGATATGTATGTATGTGTATATAAATGACTGTCAGGGGGATGGAGGCTATGAAATGAGAGGGGAGACTGAAAGAAGAGGAAAGAGATGTTGGTGAGGGAAAGGGAGAACAACACATGTGGTGTGAAAGTGGACTGGAAACTGGGGTGGGCGGAGTTACATGGTGAGGTTTGAGGAAGGCGGGGAGGGAAGAGAACAAACAAAAGCATGTTTTCTTTGAACATACCATAACAAAACAGAATATTCTGTAGGCTAATTAAAATGAATAAATACAAATATCTTTGATTTCTGACATCAGGATAATACTGACCTTATAGAAAGGACTTCAAGTTCCTTTGATTTCAGAGAAGAACTGTTCTGTAAAAATTTGTTAGAATTCTCTAGTGGAACCTATAGGTCCAAGCCTGTCTTCGTTGGGAGTAGGCTATATGTACATTCACATATGTATATACATATATGAACATATACATACACACACACACACACACACACACACATATATATATATATATATATATATATTACTTCTTTTTTTTTTTTTTTTTTTTTTTTTGGTTTTTTGAGACAGGGTTTCTCTGTGTAGCTTTGCGCCTTTCCTGGAACTCACTTGGTAGCCCAGGCTGGCCTCGAACTCACAGAGATCCGCCTGGCTCTGCCTCCCGAGTGCTGGGATTAAAGGCGTGCACCACCACCCCGGCTGCGCCACCACCGCCCGGCTGCGCCACCACCGCCCGGCGGATGCTTACTTCTTAATTATAGTAAATTGTCTGATTCCAGGAATGTAACTATTTCTTCTAGGTAATGTGATTGGCACATACATTATTTGTCTAATGATGTCCTGAGTTTAATTTGTTCTTATAATTCCTCAGGTATGAAGTTAGACCATTCATTTGAGACCATGCATCCTTTTCCGTAAGGTGTTTGCTGTTAAAATGTCCTTCCTGGGAGCTTTAGTTGTATACCTTAGGCTTTGGTGTCTGGTGGTGTCTTCTTCATGCTCCTCAGGATGTTTAGTGTTTAGTTGATTGTTCAATAACATGTTGTTTAATATCCACATATTTGTGAAATTTCCCTTCTTGTCTTTTGCTACTCATGTCTAGACATGTGGTCCTCTCCAACCTTAAGTTTGTTAAGACTAGTTTTATGCCCCAAGATGTTATTTGATCTTTCCGACTGCCTGTGTGCCTTTGAATGAATGTATTTTCCCCTGTTATTGCATCTGGTCTTCCATGTAAGTCTATTAAGGTCTGCTTGGTTTCTCAACTTTGTTCAAATCTCCTATTTCCTTGCTGTTGTGTTCTCTCTTCTTAAAAGATCTGATCAATTAATGGAGCTGTAGAATAGCTCCATATGCCTCAGGGACACTTAGAAATGGTTGTGCTGGGAAGCCTTATAGAAGAGCTGGGCTCCACATGGCAGGAGTACCTAAGAACAAAATTCTGATTTGACATTGAAGGGAAGTGTGACTCACTCTAGGACTGCACTATTAACTATGAACAATGTGTATTAATGCCACCACACTCCAGGGACACTTAGCCCCAAGAGACAGAACAGTCGTCTGTTGCTTCCTCTCTAGTGTAGAGAGCTCCCCATGACTGGGACCTTAACTTTGAGCTACTTGACAAGTCAGCCTCCTGCCTCCAGTCCTTGGCTCCCACACTGGTCAGCAGCTTTGGCTTCTACCATGGACTTGGCAATGTTGTGATCAGCTGCATCTTCGGTGAGGCTTCTGCCACATGTGTCCTTGATTTTCCCTTCTTAGAATGGGTATATGGTGAGAAGCAAAGAAAACGTGTGCTGTTTTTTAAACTCATACATGATTATTATGGATTATTTCCTCCCCTCCCCCTCAGGGAGAGTGAAACCTGCTCAATCTTTCACATATTAAATGATGTGACTCATTTCTCATCCTCCTCCTGTGAATGACCAGTGGCTGGTGGGTCAAAGAACTCCCTAGGGTGTAAAATGGAAAAATATACTATTTTTGAAGTGCCAGAAAGTTATTCACTATGCATAAATATGGTCACATGGACCCGTGTTCTTTAACTAGGTTGTTCCAAAGTAAAATTATTACTTTAGAAGTTTCTTGGAGAAACTAAGCAATTCATGAGTTCTCTGCCTATTGGGATCACCTGCACAAATTCCACTCTGTTCACCTTGTAAATTCTAACAGGGTGGGACAAAAGCAAGTCTTCCCTTTTGTCTTGGGGACGGGCTGTGTTTCCGTCTATCCTAAGCAATGGTTCTCACAGCCTTTGTTATGGACTCCTTGCGTTTCTGTACATAGCAACCGGGGCATGAGGTGAGCTAGTCTCTTCTCATTAAATATGATGCCACCAAGCTGTTACTGTCAGTAACTGACATGAAAAATCACAGCTGTTGGTTGGCCCTTCATGGAAAAAAGCAACCTTCTGCCCCTTTTGATTCTCAAAAATAACAAGCTTTTCATTTTTTTTTTCTAGTTGAAAATGCACATACCAACCCAGAGGGAGTTAGAATGAAGAATTTTCCCAGACATGATCCAAAGCAGTCTCAAGGTTGTAAACTTGAGGACGTAATATTGCCAGGCTCCCAGAGACTTGGCTGGAGCCTTTACTGTCCCATCCTTTCCCTTCTGATGCCCCAATGATTTGGTTCTGAGATAAGAATTATTTCATTTTTCTAAAGAAGTTCAATTCAACAAGAAGGATAAAAGACCTAACAATCATGGAGGAAAGAGATGCGTGTGTGTGTGTGTGTGTGTGTGTGTGTGTGTGTGTGTGTGTGTGTGTGTGTTGTGTGTCTCCATTTGTGATGTTTATGTTTATTCATGAAGTTCTTATACATATAGTTAGTGGGAAACATGAATTTTTATGTGGATAGGTGTTGTGTGTGAAGTGTAAGGATAATCAGAATTGTAATACTCTTCCTTAACAATTATCTGTCTGCAGCTTCTTTTTCCTTAGTAACCAAGGTAACCTCTGCAATTGATTTTATTTCGTTTATTTTATCAGTCTTTGTATATATGTATACTGCAACAAACTGGCCAGAAGTTTGGCACAGAGATCTGTTCGCAGATGTGAACAGTTCCTTTCCCTTAGTGGAGGTCTTTTTCCTGGAACCCGGTTCCTGTACTCATGAATGGGAAGATGTTGTCCCTTGTTGTCTTCAAGAACACAGAAGGCCAGCTGCTTACCCCTACTGAGAAGGCTGTGTGCTCTGGGTGAGGATCAACACATAAGATTCTTGTGAATCTGGCCTAGTGAACATGGAAAAGAACACGGAAAACAAGGGGGTCCTGATAAATGTTTTTGTTTTTTTTTTTCCAGAGTATCAGCCCAAAGGCTTGCATTGATTTCAAAATTGCCTCCATTCAACGTGTCTTGACAACATTTCTCATGATTTCTTTACTGCTCACCAGAAGAATCATACTAACATGATCTCCACCACCTCCTCCTATCTGTCTATAACAAGAACTTAGGAGTTGTGCTGGTTAGTTTTAGCTCTCAAGTGGACATGGCCTAGAATCTCCTGGGATGAGTCTTTTCATAATAATGTTTTTATTGTTTGAGAATTTCATAATGAATATAATGTGTTTTGACCAAGTCCACCCCAGGTCATCCCCTCCAGGGCTTCTCATTTCCCTCCCACCACTCACAACAACTTCACATGGTCTATTTTAAAAGTCACTGAGTCCCCTTAGTGTTGCCTGTAGGTCCATGAGTATAGAACCATCTACTAAAGAATGAGTACCTTCTCAGGATCTAGATCCTGGAAGAAAATTGACCCTCCATTCCCTAGTAGCCATCAGTTGTCAATGGTTCCTCAGCTAGGGCTGGGACTCCATGAGCCCTTTGCTAACCTGTATTAGGATTTTTGCTGCCTTGATCTTGTGTGGGTCTTGGGCATGCATTCATAGTCACTGTGAGCTCTTGTATGTGACTGCAGTCATGTCCAACAAAAACCTTTTCACTGCAGTTGTCTACTACCTCTGACTCTTACAGTCCTTCTCATCCTTCAATGATCTCTGGGGCCTTGCTGGGAGGGAGTGATATAGATGTCCCATTTAGCACTGGGCCCCCACAGTCTCATTCTCTGCCCACTGAACAGATGTGGGTCTTTGTTATTAATCACAATCTACTGCAAAAAGAAGATTCTCTGGTGAGGGGTGAGAGATGCACCAATCTGTGGTATAATGATAAGAACATAGTGGACAGTTTATTACTATGTTTAATGTTAGGTTCTCCCCTATGACATAGCCAGCCATGGTTTTTTTGGCCCAGTTAATGGTATCAAGCATGAGTTCTGTCTTGTAGAATGGGCTTTAAATCCATTCAGAAAGTAGGTAGTTACTTCCATAGCATTAGGCCACGGTTGTACCAGTTGGCATATCATGTCAAGCCCTTTCCGCTCTAGTAGTGTGCATAGAACCTTTAGAACGACACCGTTCTCCTTGGTGTTTATTTTGTGAGATAGACAACTCCAGATTTCACAATGAGACAAATTTCCGTAGTTCATAATCTTTAAAATTCATTAAAAAGGTATAAATCTAGTGTGTATGTGGAAACTGAGGACTAAAACCACAACACTGTATCAACTCCAGGAAGCCATTTATGACAAGGTATTATTTAATGTTATACTAAAGGAAAAGAAAGACCTAGTCTATTACAGTTTGACATACCGTAGATTTCATGAGAGCATGCCATAGTCTTAGATGTTAAAATATGAGAAAAAAATGTATATTAATGTAGAATAAATACTGTTATTAGACGTGGATTGGAATTCAAGTTTTAGTTGGCTTGATAATTTTGTGATTCTGATAACTTTGTGATTTTTGTTCCTATGTTAAATGGCCGATAAAATATCAATCTTGGTGGAAACTCCTGCAGCCCTTTGTCTACTAACTGCGCATCTGAGTCCACCTTGAAAAGTGATATTTGAAAGACTTCTCCTCTGTGTTCCCATTATAAATGGCCTAGACCACACTGGCTTAGATCAGTCTCCTTGGTGAATCACCCCACCCCAGAGCTGGAGTTAGGTGTTCAGGTGGGAATGGGAGATGTCTCGATGTGAAGTTTGGAAATGTCTTCTTGGACAAGTTTGAGCCACTAAGCTCCCACATGAGCTTGTGCTGTTTCGTTGTCCCACCCTGGACCACACACATCCAAGCTGAAAGCATCTTCCCTAGCCGGCTCACAGTCTGGAGGCAATGGTGTCACGGGGCTCCTCTTCACTCTTGGCACACATCTGTGGCTTTCTTGATGGTGGTCCAGAATTTCTCAGACTCTTCCATGTGGTGGTGTTGATCCCAGAACATGAGGGTGTGGAACCTGGAATCCCCGGTGTGTAGCCAGAAGCATCTGGCAATAAATCTAAAAATGTTCCTTTCTGTGTCTTTCCTTTCCTTAAATGCTTATAGAAATGATGAGTTTTGTGCTTAGTTTTGTGTATTTTAGTAAGGATCTAGTATTTCCCCCAAAATATTTATTATAAAATGGTCTCAGGAAGATTTAGCCTCTTGTTTTGTATAAAAATCAAGCAAGCGAGCAAACAAACAAAAAGCAGACAGCTATCGTTCACAGCTCAGCTTTGTCGCTTAGAAATGACATGACCTTGGAAAATTAAGAAAGTTTTCCAACCTCCAGTTCATTCATCTGTAAAAGGGAGTTTATAACCACCAAACTTTCACGATTATCGTGAAAACAAAATGGTGTATTTTCTGTCCTTTTCCCAGGGTTGTGGAAAATAATCACCAGTAATCCTCCCTTCATCCTAATTCTTTTCTTTCTAAATAAATCACTGTCCTCTATATTCCCAGCTCAGGTCTAGGAAAGCAGGAATTGCTAGGATGCAGATAGATACCCTCCCATCCATCTCCCTGCCTCTGCCTAGCTTGAATTTCAAAGCACCCTGAAAGGATAGCTGCCTCACTTTACTTTTAAAATCCTCAGAGGAGCACACAACCACCATTTGGCATTAAAATGTACAAAGTACTGTATAGAGTCCAAGAAATACAAAAATGCATTTTGTGTAATCTTGCTCTTTAGGGTGTTTATATGGAAATACACAAGTACATGATCACAGTGTTACAGAATTTGTGCTGTGATTTAAAGGACCACAGACTGTTCTTAGGTCACATAGGATGGGCATTTTCTGCCACTTTGGAGGTGGCTGGTACAGAAGGAGAGGGAAAAATGCTTCCCCAAGTCAGGGACCCCTCCTGACTTAAGTGGTAGCAAATGAAGAAGAGAAGATGTGTTATGTTCATTTCAGGTAAAACCTCAGAGATAGACCAGTTTAGAAAATTGAACATTTCCAAATAAAACAGAAGGGAACAAAAAGATAGACCATGAACACAGTGTCTAGTGTTATTTGCAAAGATAAAACAAATCAGAGGAGACATAGTTACAAATGTTACTTTAGTTTCCCAGGTAAACTTTGGTGGAAGTCTAAGCTGATGGGGATGGGTGGGAGTGTTGGGAGGGTGGGGGTGTTGGGAGTGTGGGCGGTAGGGGCTGTTCTAAGAGACTTGAAGGATGTAGCCCCTTCAGAGTAGAGATGGACAATTTCCTGGGCCACATACTATTTCTTTGGTTCTTAATTTCTTCCTCTCATACATATTAGCATAGTTAGTCTTATATTTTCATGATTGACAAAAAAGGCAATAGACACAATGATTGGGACATCTGGTACTTTAGATCTGAGAGAACAATATCATATTATTGCTTGAGTATTTTTTAAGCGTACAAAGAGTACATTGACTCTTGTTGAGTTATAGTTGTGAAACCCTTTCCCATCATTTTAATTTCTCTGTTGCTCCTTCATTCTGTGAGGCTGGTATGCTATCTTCAGACCAATGGGAACAGGATACATAGCAGTATCCTTACACTATGAGGCACCTTTTATATACATTTGCTCTTTTGATTCTCCAAATGACCCTGCGAAGTGAACATTTATCCTTATAGGCAAGGGAACTGGGTCACAGACTTGCTTGAGGACAGGCCACCAGCCTCACATCTGTTCCCTTGCAATGCCTCACCTGGATTGTGCCAAGCAATGATATCAGAGGCTGTCATTGTCAGGTCATCGGAGAAACCAGCCAGAGGATGTGAGGCTGTGTCCTCCCTCATGTTAAGACTCCTTCTGACCTCCGGCAGACAAATCACTTGGCCTATCACTGGAGGGGTGGGGGCTGATTTAGTTTCCCTGGATGTTTCTTTAAGGATGTTAAGAGGAACCAGCCAATACTAATCTCAAACAGGATATCCTTTAGGGAAAACACTCCATACTAAATACAAACAAGAGATTTCAAATTGAAGAATTGCAGACACACGGAGAAGCACATCTTTCATTGTGTGTGTGTGTGTGTGTGTGTGTGTGTGTGTGTGTGTGTGTGTGTGTGTTGGTTAGTTTCAGAGTAGCTCTTGCTTGGACTGGGAGATTACCCACTTGTGTGAATCTTTCTGTTGCTCTGTGTAACTCTTATTGAGTGGGTCTGCAGGTCGTGCCCCCCCCACACTTCCCCATAAGCTTGTTTCTGTCTATATTCGTTTTCCCATTTCTTTAGAGGTGATGACCTGTGGTGTGATATTTCTTTTCTTCCTTTGCACTCCCACCCTGTGTTTTGCTAATTACCTTGCCTTTAGAGTAAGGAAATCTGTTCGAACACTTATAAACAAGCTCACCCCACCGAGTTCAACCAGGACCACCCACACTGACTCATGCGCATGAGGGCTATATTCCCTGGGGACAGCACTTCTGCAGACTTTGCTATCTTTTGAGCCACACAGTTCTGTGAGAAGCAAGAGTCTGCTTCCAGCATCTTCTTATTGATGGTTAATCAGCATCCCTGTTGCAAGAGGGAGTGGCGCTCTCCTCCCTTAAGACTCTGGGACATTTATGTTTAAAAAATCCCTTTCCTGCCTTCCAAGCCCTCCTCTGAATACTCCATTGTTATCGTTGTATTCACCACCCTTTTGAGGGAATCTAAGGACAAAATCAGATCTTTTCTTCATGGCACGTCTCAAGGCGGACCCCCAACCCTTATCTCAACCACTGATCTTTCCTACTGAAAACCTGGTGCCAGTGTGTCCCAGAACCCTCTCAACTCCGTAAGAGAGCACTTCAGAATAAACACCCTGAAAGACCAAGAGGATATTTACAGCCTCCGACCAAGTTCCCAATTTCCTTGGCTGGTCTTGTAGACAATGCCCTCCTGCCTCAGTTCAATTGTACTGTCAGAAATTGATACGGTAGGAAGATTGAGAAAATATTATGCTAAGCCAGTCAATAGGCAAGCAAAACACTGTTGACCCTATCTCCAGAGGATCTGGGATGAACTGTTTGTTTGTTTTCATAAGGATATCTCCAATCACCACAAATTCTCAGCCTCTCCTGCCTAAACTTTCTCAGCTAGTTCCCAGGGACTCATGGGAACCTGGCTTTGGGGCAGAGAAACTTTGTGGCACCCAGCAACTGGCAATCCTCTTGACAAGAGCACAACCCCACAATGCAGACACAGCACCCATGTTAAAGCAGTTCTGAGTGGAAGCATCTCTTGGGTGTATATAAAATGCCAAGTGCCTCAAGGTCTCCTATTGGTCAATATTTTATCAAGAGCTATTGCTGACCAGCTGGAACGTCTGGGTTTTTATTTTGATTCTGTAGAATGGAAAGGTAACAAAACACACCTTTTTTTTCTGCTTCAAAAGCAAATTCTCTTTAAGCCTCTATGTACCAAGAACCTGGTGTTTCAGAATCGCGATCCATCCTAAGGAACCACTGAATTCTGCTTGTTCCTGCTTCTTTATTATTTATGTTCCTTGTCCCAGCCTCACATATTAGGGGTTCATCCTCTGCTCGCTTGGTTCATTTGTTGATTCTGTAATGTCTTTCTCTTTTCTGCCTTGTAAAAACCCTTTTCTTCAGGCCTGATTTGTAGGACTCCTTTTCAACCACCTCCCTGAAGATATGCTGTACACAGTGCCGAGCCTCATCTCTTCTCTCCATATTGTCCTCATCTTTCCTAAAACTTGATTTAAAAAAAAATAGTTGATTTATTATTATTGTGGGTGGGCATGTACCATGTCATGATTGTAAAGACCAAAGACCAACTTTGTGGAGTTGGGTCTGACCGACCTTTACATGGAGCCTGAGGATCGCACTCAGGTTGCTAGGATTGTGTGGTAAGCCTTCACACCTTGAACCTTCACCAGCCCCAATCTGCTCTTCCTGTCAATACTTTTATGATGTGCAGTACTGTCCCATAAGTACTGGACTCGTGTGTGTTAAGTGTAGCGCCAAGCAAAGGAGATTTCACCCGAGAGTGGGACAGTTAAAGTTGGAACCTTGTACATCCCCTCACCCCACTTTTATTCTGGTCCTGCTCTCTCTAAGCCTGAAGGATGTGAAAATCATATAGACTTATGAGTAACTACATTGCCAAATCCTTTAAGTAGGCTTCTTTTCTTTTTTTGTGTGGGGCATGTATACTTTCATATTTGTAAATGTGCACATGTATCTCTCTCTCTCTTTCTCTTTCTCTTTCTCTCTCTCTCTCTCTCTCTCTCTCTCTCTCTCTCTCTCTCTCTCTCTCTGTATAGGCCAAAGGTCAACATCAGGTATCTTCCTCTATTGCCCTCTACTTTATCTGTCTGTCTGTTTGTCCATCTGTCCACCCATCCACCTACCTGTCCATCCATCCATCCATTTATCCATCCATCCATCCATCCATTCATCTATTTATCCATTCATCGTCTATGAAACATGGTCTCTCACTGAACCCAGCCCTCATTGATTAAACTAGACCGACTGGATAGTGAGCTCCCATGATCCACCTGTCTCTGAACACCCAGCTTTTTTTTTTTTTTTTTTTTTTTTTTTAAAGATTTATTTATTATGTATACAGCATGTATGACCAGAAGAGGGCACCAGATCTCATTACAGATGGTTGTGAGCCATCATGTGGTTGCTGGGAATTGAACTCAGGACCTCTGGAAGAGCAGTCAGTGCTCTTAACCTCTGAGCCATCTCTCCAACCTGAACACCCAGCTTTTATGTGACTAGTGAGGATCAGGATTCAGACCCTTCTGCTTGCACAGCAACCACTGTATCTATGAGCCATGAGCCCAGCCCCTGGAGTTTCAAAATTTAAGATAATAAGCCTGACAGAAGACAAAACAAATTTTCTAAAACTGCCTTCTGCCCTGACATTTAAGCGCCCCTCCCCCAAGTTCTCACTTGTGATCGCATCAGAACTTCAGTTCGGGGCTAAATAGTCTTTACTTAGAATATTATTACCATTTAACCGTTATCTTAGTCGGGTCTATAGAATACTGCATTTCTATATTCATTAGTCGTTGGGCTCATTGCCATGACAAAAGCATCATAAGAAAAGAGGGATTTACTTTGGCTGATGATCTGAGGTCAGTCTCTGGCGCTGGGCAGTTGGGGGCAGCCTTCTCAGCTATGGTGGTAGGAGCCTGATGCAGCTGGTCAAGCTGTGTTCTCAGTCCGGAAGCGGAGAGGTGAACGCTGGTACTCCACTGGATTTCTATTTTGTTCAGTCCATGACCCTGACCCATAGAATGGTGCTGCCTGTCGTCAGGGAGAATATTCCCACCTCCTTTAGACGTCTCTGGAGGTGCTCGAACAGACAGGCCTGGGTGGTTCTAAATCTCCTACATGTTGACAGTTAAGAACCACCACACATTTTCTCCGTAACACTGTGCAGAGCTGAGGTTATCTTTACTGTTATTTTCGATTTGCTCAGTTTTAATTCATCTATATCTAATAGCAAAATGAATCATTCCCAGAACTGAAAAACCCCTGTAAATGTGGTCATGATGCCAGGGGATGTGCTCATCGCCTCTTCCTGGCCGTCAGTTCTTCCTTCTCTGCAATGGACTGCTGGCTCTCTGGCTGCTGTTCCTAGGCGTGGTGAAGTTCCCTACTCTCTCCTCCCCAAAGCCTCCTTCCCATCTCAAGTGCCCAGCCACCGGGTCCAGTTTCCTGGTATCGCTTTATTTGTGGTTCCACT
Organism: Peromyscus californicus insignis; assembly: GCF_007827085.1. Lineage (NCBI taxonomy): Eukaryota > Metazoa > Chordata > Mammalia > Rodentia > Cricetidae > Peromyscus > Peromyscus californicus. The sequence continues at coordinate 32,531,935 of NW_026294551.1, forward strand.
GTTGTTTTAGTGGGATAAACATCTGAGACCCTGCATGGAAAGCTGTACGTATGGTGTCTCTGAACTCGGTTGATAGTTTGAATGGGAACGGAATTCTGGGATGGAAATACTTTTCCAGTGGCCTTGGACATTGCTTGTCTTCTAGCTTCCAGCTCTGCTAAAAGCAGTTTGATTTTTTATATTTCTGTGTGTCTTTTCCAACCAGCCCTTTGCTCCCATTTGGGAGCATCGAACTGCTCTAATGTATAACATTCGCACACTTTAGGATAATGTTCTTTGGATAGAGTTCTTTTTTTTTTTTTAATATGCTGGGCACCAGCATTTTATTTTTCTTTTGGTTTAAGTCTAAAGGTTCAGTTCTGGGAGTTTTTCATGCATTCAAGTTTTCTTCCTTCAGCCTGTTTTTATCAGTCAAATTCTGGCTCTTGTTTGAGTTATCTATTGGCATAAACCATCTCCAAAGTAAGAGGTTAAAATAATAGACATCATTTATTTGGTTCATGTATCTGCAATTCAGAAGGGCTTGGTGGTGATGGCGTCACAGAGGCACCTGGTCTGGGGCTGATGCACTCACAAGATGATAAGCTGGTGCTGGTTTTTGACTGATACCCTCATTATTTTTTCCCCATGGGAATCCTCACATTGGCACCTAAGCCTCCTGTGTGTGGTAGCTTGAGTCTTAGGGTAGGATCACAGGAGACCTAGACAGAAGTTGCAAGTGTTCTTTCGACCTGGGCTTTCAAGGCCCAGAATATCATGTCAATCACATTCTGTTGGTCAAGTAAGGTACATAAAGCTGGACTTTTCAGCGGCCTTCCACTGAATGAGTGACTTTGGAAATAGGCTCTTCAGCTCAGTCAAGCCTTGGAATGTCTTTAGTCCCTGCTGACATCTGGACTTGAACCTCAGGAGAGACCCTGAGAACAAACTACCAAACTAAGCGATGCAATGTTTATTATTGTTTTTGTTTGTTTGGTTGGTTGGTTTTGGTTTTTCAAGATAGGGTTTCTCTGTAGCCCTGGATGTCCTGGGAGGACATGTCATTCTGTAGATGAGTCTGGCCTTGAACTCACAGAGATTCACCTGCTTCTGCCTCCTCCGTGTTGGGAGTAAAGACATGTATCATCACAGGGCATTTATAATTGTTTTAACTTGCAGCATTTCAGGGTAATGGGTTATGCAGTTAGAGATCATTAGTGCAGATTTTAATGTTTGGGAAGAAGGTGCTACTGAGATAAAAACCTAAAATGTGGGAGACATTGAAGGGACTTTGGCCAGCTCACATGTGGCGAGCATGGCTCTGGCAGGCCTCGCCCTTCTCCCCCATTTCCTCTGTCTTACTGAAAATCAGTGCATTACAGTCCTAAATCTAGCCACCATGGTCTATTACCTTATTTGGCTACTTCCTCCTCCTGAGGATGACTACCGAGGTCCAGCAATCGGAAGCCCCCTTTGGCTCACATAAATAACATGCCCAATTAAAATTGAACACCTCATCCTAACATGGGGTTTCCCCCCTGTATTTTTATAAACCACCATTTTCCTATGTGCTACATCTGTCTCCTTTCTATCCAGAGGCAGTCCTTTGTCCTCTGGGACAAATATTCCTGCCCCCTTTCCCGTATTCCCTTCCCCTTCTCCCTCATCCTATCTCCCGTGTCTGTCGGCCTTGGGGTTCCTGAGGCTATCCATTTCCTCTCAGGAATGATAGGTTCAGGCGGTGACTGGGACCCAGAAAGTCCTTAATGGATGGACTAGGTAGAATTAAGTCCTGAAAATTCAGTGTCTTACAGGAGTGAGAGATGAGAGGAATTTAAAGAAAATGTTGAAGTTTGTAGAAAGTAAAGTGATTAAAAAAGATATTGATAGGTAATTGAAACAGGCTAAATGAAAAGACAATGATAAGCAAAAGTGCCAGAACATTCTGGCTTTTAAATTAGCAGCTTTTCAGATGACAAGTCGTGAGAGGCCAGGGTATGTGTTCTGACGGAGATCAAATCTAGGACTGTCAGGGACACATCACCCAGATGCAGCCAAGAAAAGGACTAGAAAGTTCTGTAAGATCTCAGGGCTATCCAAAAACAATTACATCAAACATTGGGTCATCTCGGGTGGTTGTCCACAGCAACTTTATTAGATCCAGGGGTAGAGAAGGACTGACAGTAAACGTATTTGAGAACATGGCTTTTGTCTACAGGAACGAACTCCAACAAAATCAGTACAAGACCCCAATATCCTAACAAGAATTCTTTTAGAAACACTGTCAATTTTGGTTGAAAGAAATATAGACTGGACAAAATGAAATTTTTTTTTTTTTTACAAGCAGAGCATGAGCTGAGAAAACTAGTCAATTCTAAACGTAAGCTATTGTCCAAGTATAAAGAAACCCAGAACCAAAAGCCCAGAGGACAGAGACAAGAGCCATGGGGTACTATTCCCAGCCCTGGAGTCTAATCAAGGATATGCTAACATCTGCAGTTAGTACTTGAGCTAACTGTGAGCCTCCTTCTCTTTGTTTTTGATTTAATCATTTTGTATCATCCCACTACTGTGTGCTGAGTGTCTGGGAACACATTAGTTAGTTTTCGGTCTCTATAATAAAAAGGTGACACATGGCACTTCTAAGGGTGGTTTAGCTTGACTCATGTCTAAGATGGGGCAACCCTGCAGATTCAGGCCTCTGGTGAGGGCGGAGCATCATATCAGAAGCACATGCCAGAGAAAGTATTCAGGTCTTAGGCCAGGAAGCATGGAAACTCAGAAACTGGAATCTCATAATAACCTTCCACTCCAATGATTTAAATACCCACAACTAGGCCCCACCTCTTAAAGGCATACCACAGAATTCATATCTTTTCAAGTTTAAGATTGACTTTTAATGAATTTATTAAATAATGCAACTGTTATAATTAATGTTTGGGGGCATTTTTCATTTTTAGCTCATATACATACATACATATCTCCCTAATAAACCCTGAATCTACATTGACCTCTATAGCTCTGCTTCCTTTTTAGGACAATTCACAGAAATAAAACAATAACATGATCACAAAGGTTTTTTTTCTTTTATTTAGCATAATGCTTTTTAGTCCAATCCTGGTGCATATATCTGTATTTTGTTTCAGTGTTTTCTGTACAGCCTTCAATTTCACAACTGTACCACTTCAGTCTTGATGGATTGGGGTTGTTTCCACCATGTTGCTGCTATGAATAAAGCTTTTGATGTCTTGAAAAGTTTTTGAAAATCCGAAGACCTATCTCTACTGTGGCTTCAGCACTCCACATTCCCAGCAGCAGTGTGAGTGTCTCAGGCTTTCCCCTCTGTCCACAGTAGTTGTTGTTCCCCTGTCTCACTTACTATAACTCCTTTAGTGGGGTTAGTCTTACCCCTTCAGGCTCAATTTGAATTTCCACAATGGCTAAAAGTGTTGAGCACCTCATGTGCTCATTAGTCGTTTGTATAACGTCTCTGGTTAAATGTCTCTATTTGCCTTTTGCCCACTTCACATTGAATTATTGAATTATTGCACTCTAAGTGTTTGTTGTAAATTCTTGATGCAAGCCTTTTATGAGGTACTTTGCAAGTATTTCATCTCAGTCTACTTTGCAAGTCTTTTCATTTTTTTCTCATGGTGACTTTTGAAGTGCCATTTTGATGAGGTCCAGTTTTTCCTTATTTTTTTTTTCTTTTTTGTGCTGTTTTTGGTGTTATGTGTATTGTTTGTTTGACCTAAGTCTTAAGTGTTTTTCCTCTCTCTCATGTGTGGTGTGCAAATGTGCATGAGTATTCGTGTGTGTAGGCCTGTGGTTGGTGGGAAGAGTCTTGCTAAATCAGTTTCCACCTTATTCTTTGAGGCAGAGTCTCTCAGTTGAACTTGGAGCTCCCTGATATGGCTAGTCTGGCTAGTCAGCTTGCTCTAGACTTACCTGGCTGCCTTCCAAGGCCTGTAATTACTGGTGGGCCTCCATTCCCACCCATCATGTTTATGGAGTCTTGGAATCTGAACTCCAGTCCTCACACTTACATGGCAATGGCTTTAGCAACCATCTCTCCAGCCTTTGAATATTTTCTGATGAACATTTTTTTTATTGTTTCAATTTTTGCATTCAAATTTATGGCCTATTTTGGTTAATTTTAGTATATCATATGTTGTCAGAGTTCAATTCTTGTGGCACCATTATTTGAACAAAGTGATCTTTTCTCTAATTGCCTTGCTCTTTTTTCAAAGATTAGTTGACAACAAACCTATAGATTTATTTCTGACATGTACTATTATGGAAGTCCCCTTTCTTCTTGTGGCCTGTTGGCCACCAGTCCATGAAGACAAGAGGCAGAAGTGATAACAGAGAGCTTTGAACGGCCTGTGAGCATGATGGAGATAGCTCTTCGGAAGATGACTTCAGTGAATCAGCTAAACTTTATCCCAGAGTGAGGGAAAATATAAAGGATGAAGACATTGGCAAGGGCATCACCTAATTTGCATTAAACAGCATGCTTCTATTATAAAGCTCCTAGTACAAGTCTTAGTTATCAAATGTGGGAGCATGGTTCTATCCGGTCGTAATGCTCCTAGCATAATCTCTAATTACCACATGGGTAGCAGGGGAAAAGCTCCTTCAGGGAACTTCATCAGGGGTCATACTAGAGATAAGTCAGGCATCTGGTCTAGAGACAGTCTCCAAATAGGGTCAGTTAGAGAACAGGGCACCTTCTGTGGGGTGGGAGTGTGTGTGTGTGGGGGGGGGGGTCATCCATGCTGCGGAGCTTGGAGAGAACTGTCAGGCCATGGTAGACTGCAACCTCTGACCAGTAGGGTCTTCCAGCATACTATATATTATTCTCGACAATTCCAAATTTGTAGTACGTCTTGAAATTGAAATGTGAAACTCCTCCATTTTGTTCTGTTTAAATTGCTCTGTCTAGTCTAGAGACTTTGCATTTCCTTATAAACTTCATTACTTGCTCATCAACTTGACCAATATTTTGATCTGCTGAGAAACAAGCAGAAATGCCTAGATAAGCCCTTTATGAATCCCTGACCTAGAAACACTGCCAGGGAGATAAATGATAAATGTTTGTTTTTATTGAAGCCACAAAATGTTGGGTAATTTTCTTCACAGCTGTATATTACTAACATAGCCACCCAACTTTATTTAGCATGTCCTTGCATGCCTAAAAACCATGCTACTTTTCTATCTGAAGATTTATTACTATCGAGGAAAACAGAACAAAACAAGAACACAGCAGATGGTAGAAGCCAGGGGGTGGGATGGGGGGGGGAGTGTGAGAAAGGGAGTCAGAGAGGATTTAGGGTGTTGACTTGGGTGGGTTGGAGTCTTGGAGATGAGGGAGAGACATGCCAGGCAGACAGGACTCACATGGAGCGTTTTATTAGTGGGGCGGGGTGGGGGGGGGGAGGGAAAGAGGGGCGCAGAGCGACCTAGTGGGGAAAGGGAAAGAGAGAGAAGAGATAGTGGAGAGCGAGAGCGAGAGCAGGAGGAAGGGAGGGAGGGAGGGAGGGAGGGAGGGAGGGAGGGAGGGAGGGAGGGGAGCTGAGGAGAGAAGAGAGAGAAGAGGCAGGAGAGGGGAAAGAGGGGAGGTGCAGATGAGACCTCAACCTCCTAGGATGAGAAGGGGAAGAGAGAGAAAGTGGGCGGGGCCCCACCTTTTATGAGGTGGCTTAGCACAAGAGCAGAGAGACCACACAGCAGTGAACACCCGATGCTGTCAGGACACTGAGCAGGCCAAGGTACCGCCTGCTCACTGGCCAGCAGATGTGTGCAGGGATGACGCACCCTATCAGGTCCCCAAGGGCCGGGTGTAAATGCTAACATAGCGTAATGGCCGGTGACAAACAGGAACATCTCACTGTTCTAGCGGTAGCAGGTTTAAGGTGGCTGCAGCAAGGATCCAAAGCCACAGTCAGCACAGGACAGCTACAGGGCATCCCAGAAGCAGAGTGTAGCTTCTATGAGTGGCATGTTTGAAAAGAACAAACCACGCTGCCATCAATGACCAATGGCGATTAAACACAGCGGGGATGGGGAGCGAGGTGGGTGGGTGGCAGGGAGACAGGGAGAGGAAAACTGCTGGTTCCTCCATGCGAAGTGCCAGGGATATAATTATAATTGGCCATCTGGACATGTCCCTATATATCCCAAGGCTAAAAGGAACTCAAAACATCTCTTACTCTCTCCCAGTAGGCTGAGTTCTGTTCCTCCAGACCTACCTGGAAATTTGAAACAAAGCTTGGACTTGTGTAGAGAAAGCTCCTGTGTGTCTGTATGGTGTAGAAGAGCCACACTCTGAAAAGCCCTAGGGCAAGTGCATATACTTGAAAGGATGTCTCCTCCAGTTGGTGGCTGTCTTTGTTTTCCTATCTTCCCTTCTCTTCTGAGACATGGTACTTAAGAGACTGGGAATGTAGTCTGCTGATTTTAATGTCCATTCAAAGATCAGGGGGATGTCTTTTCATCCAAGTTGGCTGCCTATTTTCAACCAGAATTATTATAATAGGAAGTACCTAAATGGCCCCTGACAACGTCTATAAGGAACCTGATGTCCGCAGGACCTGAAGAACAAAAGCATGCCAATTTACCAGGTGCCTCATTCTGGGGATTCACTCTGCACTAATTCTTCAAAGCCTCATGCTCTGAGCACATTAATATCTGCGCTCAACCTTGTGTATTACATGGGTCAAAAGTTCCTGCAGCTGTTAAGACAAATCCATGTTTTCTTTCTTTCTTTTTTTTCCCCTTTAGCTAAATGAAGAAGAGCAGAATAGCTCCAGTCTATTTTTAATTTTAAATCAAAGGGACCAAGATCTACTCTGCTTAGCATACATAACAAATGGGAAATGTACCCATTTTATTAATTGCTTGCAATCCCAGAGAGATGGGGGATAAAATGACAGGCATTTCATTTTTAGATAATAGAAGAAGCTCTAGCTTTGGGGGCCTGTATTAGTCTGAATGTGGCCCTACAACAAAACACCTTAAACTGAATAAGTTATAGGCAACTGACTTTATTGTGCATAGTGACTGAAGCTGGAAAATCCAAGATCAAGGTACCAAGAGACTGGGGAGACACCCCTTTTAGCTGTGTTCTCCTGGGGAAGGGATAAACAAACCTCTCCAAGTTTCTTTGTGAGCATAGATCCCTTGACAACTTCCGGAAGCTCAGTCATCTTGGGAGTTGGGATTTCAACACATAAATGCTGGAGGACCACAATATTGACTGTAACAATGTCCACAGTATTAGATGAAAGTCCTAGCTAGATGACCTTGAATATGACCATCAGCCAGAATGGGCCCCAATTGACTTAATCTGTACCACAGAGATCATGCTGAGGGTTACCAGTGTAATTATTAAGGCAGCTGTACCCTGCAGCCTTCCATGCTTAGGAAAGAAGAGGTGGTCAGCTTGTTTTCAAAGTAGGGTAATATATTGAATTGTTGTCCAGTAGAGACCTAGAAATTCTCATGAGAATTTCTATCACAGATTATACAGGGGAGAAGAGACAGAGGTTTTAAACAGATTACTATATTTCTTCAAGAAAATCTAGTTACATACGATTTAGCTCTATTCATAGACAGGTGCTTCTCTGGAATAGATAAAAGATGGGATAAGCTTGCTAAATTGCTCCTGTTTGGATAAAAGGTAACTTCACGAGTCTAAATGAAGTCCAGAGGTGTTGGCTCCAAAAGGCAGCTCAGAGTCATCTTCCCTTATACTCCTCTTGCAATATTGGTGTTCTAGCTTTGCTTTCTGTTGCTGTAACTAAATATTGTAATTAGAAGCAACTCTGAAGCTTTGACACTCGCTTTTAATCCCAGCACTCGGGAGGCAGAGCAAGGCAGATCTCTGTGAGTTCAAGGCCAGCCTGATCTACAGAGCGAGATCCAGAACAGGCACCAAAACTACACAGAGAAACCCTGTCTCAAAAAACAAAACAAAACAAAAAAAAAAAAAAAAAGGCAATTCAGAGAGGAGAGGATTGATTAGGATTAGATTTGCCAAATCACAGTCTATCGTTGAGAAATGTCAGAGCAAGAACTCAAGGAAGGAACTGAAGCAGAGGCCATGGAGAAATGCTGCTCTCTGACTTGCTCTTCATGGATTGCTCAGTCTGCTTTTTTATACAGCCCAGGACTACCTTCCCAGAGGTGGCACTACCCACAGAAGGCTGGGCCCTCCCACATCAATCATTGATCAAGAAAATGACCCACAGGCCAGTCAGATGAAAGCATGTTCTCAACTGAGGTTCTCTCTTTCTAGATGACTCTAGTTCGTGTCAAGTTGACACAAAGCTAACTAGAACAATTGACTTTCTTTTCTGATTGTCCTTTTTTATTTTCAAGGATTATTCCCTTAGGGAGGAAAAAAAATCAATATTTAACAAGATTATCAATAGAGGAAAATTTCAACCACACCAGGTCAGCTGGATTGGAAGGTGAACTGGACTTTCTTTACAGGATAAATATTTTTATTAACTTACTCATTATTCCTGTTGAAAAGCTACAGTCCTGTTAAAAAGTCTGTAAGTGGACACGATCAAACACCTATTGACATTCCCTGATGGGCACCTGTGGATGAGGATGGGCTGAGGATGCGATCTAGGAAGTAAGTCTGGGGTGACAAAAGGTGGAAAGATCTTGCAAGGATTCTTGTGGTCCCCTGTCATTTTCTTCAACTCATTTTTTGCTCAATTCTGTTTAAATCAGCATCTATATTTCCAATGATCAATTTGCTTCTCGCTTGAGTATTTTCCTTAGGTGATGGATCCAAGAACTACCTTGTAGGGTCCTTATTCTAGAAGCACAGGCAAGAAGTGTCATGCCAGCTTGCTCATATTCAGGAGAATCTTCAGTAGTCACTTGTGCTTACTTAAAAATTGCCTTCGTTACATGTACATCAGAGAGCTAAAATGCCAGATACATGGCATCCCCTAAGCCAGGGAAGGTTTCAACTTCCCTTTAAATTACCCTATGAAATTATACACGGTCTCCATCATGTCTAACTCCTCATTTCTCAGGCTTCAGGTTCAGCCTGTAGTCTGAGCCATGACACTTTAGAGTATGACCTTGCAAATTAAAGACCTGAGATTAGGACCTAGACCACGGAGCAGCTAGCCAGAGCAGTGTGAAATTTTAACAAGAAACCAGACACAGCAAAGCCCCCTTGAAGTCGTTCACACCAGCTACCTTTCCTTCGCAGCCCTGCTATTGTTTGCAGACAGAATGGCTAAAGGTTATCTCTGATCCCTCGAGGGGCCCTATCAGGCTTTACATCTGTAATTAACAGCTTACGGTATAAGGAAGCTGAATGGATCCAGCCGTACAGTTTTAGGCAGGAAACAACAAGTTACTCCCATTCATTCCCAGCCCACTACAGGACTTGTCTGAACACTTTATCTTGGTCCAGCTGCCAGAAAGCATTTCATTCCCTTTCCTTACACGCAGGGAGCCGCCTTTTCCCTGGCTATCTGAACTCGGAAACATTTAACATTCTCCCAGGAAATAACTCCATTCAGAGCTATTGTTTTTAAGTGCTAGAGTGATTGACTTGAAAGGAGCTTGCGTAAATCAGTGCTGTTGATTACTAAACACAATGGTAATTGCTGGGGAGGATAAGGAAAACACAATATAGGCATATGAGTGATACGGGGCAATTGAAAGTAGAGCCTACAGTGGGATTTGAATCACATGCATTGCACTTAGCAAAATAAAGCTGGCTGGCGGGTGTGTGGCCTGAATGCTTATACTCCTGTCCCTATTTCCACTTGGTAAAAAATTTTAATTCCAATTTTCCCTTATCTGTACCTAGCAGTCTTACAATTTCTTCATCTAGTATGTCAAATAAACATTATAAATCAGTTAGATTTTTCCCAAGTTGGGCATATGTGGTAGGCAGTGATTATCTATTCTAATGGTAGAAAATTACCTGACCTTGAACTAGCCACATATGCTAGACTGGATAGCCAGAGAGCCCTAGGGATCTGAACTGGGAATTTTTTCTTTTCAGTGATAATGATGTTTTTCTCACTTCTGCCTTCTAAACACTCAGGCTCAGTGATGGGTATAAAATGAACAGTAAATAGTTAATGGCTAAACACCTTCCCGTACTCAGTTGCTGATTAAGTAGTCTGAATGAAGTCAAGAAGAGCTTCCAAACTGGTGTATTTATTCGAGTGTGAAATGGGCTAGTGGTGTGTGGATGTGCTGCTGAGGGCCTGAAGCCTGTTCAAGAATGGCAGAACTCTAGTCAATGGACCGCTATTGTGAGTGGGTTCATTTAATGGCCCTGGATATGAAAGACATGACAGCATTTTTAATGCTTAGTGTGATGTGAAGTGGACTGGAGAAAGTTTGGGAACTTGTCTGGTTTCATTCTGTTGCTGTGGTAAACCACTTTGACCAAAAGCAACTTGGGCAAGGGAAGAGTTGATTTCAGCCGACACTTTGCGGTCCCAGTCCAGCAGTAAGGAAAATCAGGGAGGGAATCTGGAGGCAGGAACCATGGAGGAAGCCAGCTCACTAGCTCACTCATGATCTTCTGGGCTCCAAGGAGCTTGGGTAGGTCCACCTCTCCAACTCTGCCATCCTCAGCACATAAAGCTTACCCGACAGAAGAGTCTTTAAAAACTGTAGTATGATGGAAATAGGGAATTAAATCGTGATTGACTGTGTTGCTTCCACTGTTATTATTAACTAGCTTTGAAGAAGCAAGGTCTTGAGAGTAGCTTCAAGAATAAGAACAGTCTTTAGGAGCTGAGAGAATCTAGCACCGAGGAACCTCATGGTGCTATGCTTGTGTGCATGTCACTGAGTTTAATTAGGGTTGCTTGAATGGGTGTGAGTGGGTGTGTGGGGTATATTTCCTGGAGCAAGGGCAACTTACCAGTGTTAATACCACTAAAGAAAATCACTCCCCCACCCTTGCAACTATTAACTGGCAAAAGCTTTTCAGGAAGGGGTAGGGCTTCATGACTTCATTTTCTCTTTCAGGACTGGTCTGGAACTAGTCAAGTAAGCTAAGCTGAGTGACCAGAGAATCCCATGGATCTGCCTGTCTATGCTTCCCTAGCAATGCAGTTACAGATGTATATTATAATCTGAGAGGGGGAAGTGGACATGAGGTCCCAGTCCTAACCAAGAAGCTATCTGTAGCTGATGCCTGGTGGCTGGCAAAGGGAAAATCAGTGTTCTCCAGTGCAGTATTACTGGGTATATCAACCACACTCCAGTGCAGGCCCCATGCTCAGGCATAATTGGCCAATACAAAATGAACACAATGCTATTTTTGTGAACTTTTTGTTTTGCCTTTTTTTTTTGTCTGTTTTGATTTTCATGTTTGTGGGATTTTTTTTTATTTCTTAATTTGTTCCATTTTTTTGAGAGAGAGAAGGGGAGGGAGAAAGAGGAATGAAAGAAGGAGATGTTGGGTAGGGAAAATAGGATAAAATATATCGTATAAAAATTTTTAATTAAAAAAGTGTGTGCCACCATACCTGTATTTTTCCCCATGAATTCCGTGGACCAAACTCCCATCTTTGTGCTTGCAATGATGATGTTATCCTCCCAGCCCTTGGGCCTGGACTTCTGATTTACAGAAACTGAACAACTGGTAATGACTATTGCTAAGTCACTGGTCTTGTGGTGGTTGGCTCTGCAGCAGAAGAGAACTGAGAAAGTGTTTGTAATCTGACCCACTGGTGAAGTGGGTAGCCATTCCAGCTTTGATCTGGAAGTTCCAACCCCCATTGAGGCTTCGGTAACTGTCACGCCTACAAGGCAGGGCCGAGAGAGGACCCTGAAGACCGGAGATCCAGATGTGCTGTCTCTCTTGGTTCCTAGACCCTGGACGCTGGAGGTAGACCGAGCGAACACTGCCGGACTGCGCTATACCTTTCCCAGACCCTGTACTATCCCTTCACTTGTAAGTTACCCCACAAAATAAACCTCCCTTTTAACTATGTGGAGTGGCCTGAATAATTTCACCAATAGACTCAGTGCTGAACTGACAATTACCACGCGCCATCTTGTTGTTTTCTTTCTTCCTGCCTACTTCACTCCCCACCTTGCTACCACTTCTGTTTTACCTCTCTGTTCATAAACAGTCTTTCCAGCAAGCTTCTCTTCCCACTTCTACCCAGGCTCCTCCAGTCACAGGTCCCGGTTTTGATATCCAGACAATATCAACTCATGCTGGCTTTGGTTAGACTTTCCCCAAAGGACAGCTGGCATTTTCTTATTCAGGAATATTTCTGATGGGCAGAACCTCCAGTCAGCAGTGAGAACCCAAGAAAGAAGCAGTGTAGGCACATGAAGGAGAACAGAGAAGCATGAGCCCTCGAGGTAGAGGCAAGCGCTCTCTTGTGTACTGTGGAGACATGTGGTCTCTTTATGAGGGAGTTTAGGGTCCAGCGATGACCAGATGAAACACAAGACCTCACAGAATGTTACAGTCTAGAAGGGGAGATGATTAGGAACAAGAAAAGATAAAACTCTTGTCATTCTTATTCAGGATTTTAAAGGACCTTTCAGAATTATCAAGTGTATTCAACTCTGCCAGATATGATGTCTATGTGTTTTTCCTAGTTTCTAAGAATGACCTAGCAATATGACTCTAGGTAGAGACGTTTGCCTTCAGGTCAAAGAACCTGACTTCATTCCCAAGGACCCACACAATAGGAGAGAACCGACTTCCACACATTTTTCTCTGACCTCCATGTGTGATGCCATTGGATGAGTCCACATAGAATAGTAAGTAAATTAATTAATTAATCCATAAATGTAATAGTTTCAAAGCTCACTGAGGGTGAAGTCCAGCTCGTACCGCTGTTCTCAAACAGCACACTGCCCACGGGGCTCAGTTCCCTCCTTGAGTGGTATCTGCTAAGTATCTGGTCTTTCAAGAAGTGGTGACCACCCTGAGTTCATCTGATCCTCATTGTGAGATGGAGGGAAAAACGGAACCAAAACACAAGCAAAGAGCAACTCTACCCAATGTTAAAAGAAATCAGTGCCCATACCTTCCTAACCAAGACACAAGTAAAGAGCAACTCTACTCAGTGTTAAAAGAAATCAGTGCCTATACCTTTCTAGCCAAGACACAAGCAAAGACCAACTCTACCCAGTGTTAAAAGAAATCCGTGCCTATACCTTCCTAACCAAGACACAAGCAAAGAGCAACTCTACCCAATGTTAAAAGAAATCAGTGCCTATACCTTCCTAACCAAGACACAAGCAACGAACAACTCTACCCAACGTTAAATCACTGCCCATACCTTCCTAAGTCTCAGGTTGACATGCTCTCGCTGCACCAGATCTTCCCACACATTGTGAAGTAGGATGTGAAATGTCTTACCCATTGAGCAAAGATTTGTTAAAAAGAATCCTGAGAGCTCTGTGGACTCCCAGCCAAGGGGAACAGTGCTTAGATCTGTGACTCCTGTTTCAAGTTTTATAGAAGTTTCATGGTTATTTTTTTTCCTACTTTGCTTCTGAAAGACAAGACAACCAAAGAAAATGGCCCTCTGCTTTATAATAATGTTGAAATGACAAACATATTGCTCTAAAGGATTACTGCAGTGATCACAGATTGTACCCATATCTCAGGGGTTCAACTGCACTCAGATCTTGTTGGAAAAATTCTGGGTCTTGATTTAACAGATATTGGATTGTCCACCATGTAAGAGGCACTGGACTAGCAAACGGTGGTATATAAAATCAGGGTTTAGTGACTCAATCATATTCTGAGAAGCTTTACTTGATTCCATCAGATATTATAAGTATTTCTATTCTGATTTATTTCCCATGCTTACAAAACAGATAAAGTATAATTATTATGTCACTATGACCTGTATGATAGGTGGTTATTGTTTGAGGTGTGTGTGTGTGTGTGTGTGTGTGTGTGTGTGTGTGTGTGTGTGTGTTGTGTTTTGCCTCTGGTTTAATTGCTTTCGAGCAAGGAAAAGTGTTCTTCCTATGTTTTAGATCTAGGCTAGCCATGCTTGAGTGAGGATGTGCCCATGAGAAGTTAGATAACTTAATATGTAAGTTATATAGATTTATTGGCAAATTATATTGGATTATTTTTATAAACTTTTATTAGCATGGACTTTTAGTAAGCTCTCGTCGTAGCTGGGACCCCAATAGGTATTCAACACATATTTATTGGATGCATATATTCTTCTTTTTAAAATTTAATTAACACTTTTCTTCATTTATTTTACATACCAACCACAGTTTACCCTACCTCCTCTCCTCCCGTTGCCTTCCCCCACTTCCCATCTACCCCCATTCCTCCCCACCCACTCCTCCTCCTTGATACAGGGAGAAGAGCTTGGTCCTGCCCCTCAACTTAATGTGTCATGCTTTGTTCAAGCCTGTGGGAGGCCTGCCTCTTTCTGAATGGGTATGTATAGTCTTAACAATTACAGGACATTTATTTTGCCCAAATGTGACAGATCTTGACCCTACAACCTATTATAGTGTCTCATTCCCCAAACTCATCCTGAAAACCACCTTTTTGACAAATAAGGAAATTCAATTATCATACTCTTGAGGAGGCCCTTTGAAGATTTCACAAATCGCTTTTTTTTTTTGCCTAGGAATCTGGAGATGTTACAACAGCTGTTTGTAATTGCAGCTCAAATCCCAAATTAGCAGCTAAGTGGAAGAATCAGCTAGCCATTACTCTTGGCCCCCTAAAGTATCTTTAAAAAAAAAAAAAAGTCGAAGTCACATTGACACTAGCCCAGCGTCTTTAAATAACTACCAGTTCCAACCAGTCTCCTAAGCCGAACAGCCCCTGTGCACACCGTGTCCCTGGCTCCCTGGATAGCAGAGAACTAATCAACACGCCCTGGAAACCCCTTTTAGACTGCAGGCTCCGTTAGCAACAACACAACAAACAGTCCAAAGGGCTTCTGGGTGTATGCTTCTGGCTGCTTCGAGAATTGTTGCTAAAATAAGGGGGTAAGGCCACAGGTGCTCCCAGCCTTCAGAGGAACAAGCCACTACCCAGGGTCAAGGCCAGGCATGTCAGCCCAGCCTAAGAGGAAGTTCTTAGGGTAAGAGTCATGGACTATCCGCAGACCAGAGTGACAAGGAAGAATGGATGTATTGATTCTCCTGTAAGACAATGGCTGAGTTCTGTGACCCGAGGCTTCGTGGGTATCTCTAAGTCACTACCCCCACACTCCTACTTATTTCTTCCAAAGTTACACTGGGCAATGCCATGTCTGCTTAGAATTCCCACCTGAATAGCCAGGCCATACAGTAGGGGGTCAATACCACAACCACCGCTTAGCTTCCTATCGACACAACGTTCTTGCCAACATGATCTTTTATCAGTGACCCCAGCATCAGCTTCTAGGGATGATGTCCTTCAAACATGCCATTCACATTGCCTTTCAGGTGGCATTTGGCAGAGTTTGGAGTTATCTTTGCTGTGACTGGAGTGGGATGTTGCTACTGATCTTTAGCTTGTAGAGGGCAGGGATGCTACACAATGAACGACTCGTGCTAATTACTGATCAGCTAATGCTGATGGCTGAGATGGAGAGACCCTGGCATAAGCTATCCATTCCACCTAGAACAGCCTCCTTCCTTTCTCCCTCTCTCTCCCTGCCCATCTGTTGATACCACACCTCTTCTAGGACTACTCAAGTCTACTTAAATTGGCTTGCCACTGTGAAGCCCCTTTGAATTCTGATCCTCTTTAATTGCTTTAGTTTCTCTGTTCAACCCTATAATGTTGTTTCCTAACATGTAGTAACACACTTTGGACTTCTTACTTTTAAAAGAGGAGCATGGGTGACAAGGTCGTGTGTCCCTTGTGAACTTAAGAACCTTTCGCGAACTTCCAGTTCAATGCTTGGTGTAAATCCAGACCACACATCCCTGCCCAGGGTGTTTCTGTGGACTGGAGTCACACTGGGCTGGGAGGACCACATCCTTGACTTGTGAGTCGTCACCACCCCTGTTCCAGCTTTGGTCCTGTACTACCCCAGTCTCCACAGGAAATGTTGGCCTCTTCTCTGTACTCGCAAAAGTTCCAGTCACAAAAGTCATGTTTTTCAGAGTGGATTTTACTACAGGAAGCTGTGGAGAGAGTTGGCCTTCAGACAGTTTCCCAGGGAACCTCAGAAGTCTGTGCCCTTGGGGCTCTGTTCAGCTGTACTTGTTGTTTCTCAATACATGCTCCAGCTCCCATGCCAGCTTTCCCCGAGAAACCCAGTTCACAAGTGCCTTCTTACGTTTAGCATCCACTCGTCTTTCCTAAAGTGAGTAAATCAAGGCACTGAGGTGGGGAAGAGGGGAAAAAATGTAATGAATTTCCAAATTCACAATTTCTTTTCTTGTTGTTATGCTTTTTTGTTCAAAGTTCCACCTTTAAAAACATTCTTCAGGGACAGAGACTGAACCTTATTTGTCTGTATTTCAAGGCTTCAGACACTGAGGATACGTTGTCTATGGTTTGAGAATGTTGAAGAACAGGTCTTCCTCGTTCATGCTGAGGTAAACAGAGGAGAGTCAGGAGTTCTCTCAATTCTTGTGATTACTGATGGGTTGGGGAAATTGGGGAATGTGTGGAGCCTAGTTCCAAACATTCAACCCTGAAATAAAAACCAAAGGGTATAAATGAGAATGCCTGTTTTTTTTTTTTTCTTTTTTTTTTTTTTTACAGTTCCTGCATAAATCTTCACACTCCATGTGCACACTTCACACTCTACTGTGAGAGGGAAAGAGATTGTGTTGTCTCAACTATCAATCCTCAATGATTACCCTTCACTCAAGAGGAATGCCCTCAGTGGTGACAAGCTTCCTTATTCACTAGACATCTAGTGCCAGGACATATGATACAGAGCTGTGTACAGGAGCGTTTCAAAGAGCAAAGCATGGACCCGGCTTAGGGAGCCTAGTTATCCACTTAGGGCACTTGACTTGGTGGAAGCCAGTCCTTGTGAGGGTTGTCATTAGAACCCTCTCTTGGACAGTGATGTGGAGACACTTAAGCCTCAGCAGACCAATAGTTGCTTCTGGGAAGTTTCGGGTTCAGTAGGACTGTGGATTTGCAGAGGGTCATGATTGATGCAGGAAGTCAGAGTGCAGCAGAACACAGGATTCATAACCAAAATAGTACTACCTTATTTATCCATTAGGGTACTGTGGGGCGCATTCAAACCCTAACTATAACATCTTCACACCCGCAAAGACAAAATGCCTTCAAAATAAATGTTATAAAGATTACAAGGTTTGGGGTACGCATTGATTTAGAATTTTCTACATCAGTAACAAGAAAAAGTATTTGTTTGTTTGATTTTGTGTATATGCATGCATGCATGTGTCTGTAGGTACTCACATGCCACGGTGTACATGTGGAGGTCAGAGGACAACTTGTGAGATCTTTTCTCTCATTCCATCACCTGGATCTGGGTAATTGAACTCAGCTCACCAGCCATGGTGGCAAGCATCTTTCCCTGCTGAGCTCCCTCCCTGGCTCCAAGAGCACTTTAAAAATACTGTTAGGAGCACTTTTAGTAAGAAAACATGTGTTGTGCACACAAGCACCATGAGATAAAAGCTCACACAGAGAAAAGAAGGTAATGGGCCAGCAGAGGACATAGGAAGGCCTAATTCCTAATCTAAGTCTTGCCAATAGTCAGCTCTGAAATCATGATCTCCGTTTCCTCCTCTCTGAAAACAGGATAGCAGTGGCTGCTCTGCCAGTGGTCTAGATTTGCATGGTGGATCCAAGGAAATAGAGGATTTGAAAATGTTTCAAGAAGTTAAGTCTGCTTTGCGGAGAATAGCTATAGCAGTTCAGTTATCGGGGCCAGAATGACTGAGGTGGGTTATTATCTCTTAATGGGTTTCTAGGCTGAAAGCTTTGCTTGGATATATGTTCACAGTCTCCAAGTGGTTCAGTTGCTGTGTTGCTGTGAGAAGGTGTGGAGTTGGATGGTGTTGGTATGAAGAGGCTAAATGACTGTGCCTAGGAATAGTTCACAGATTTCTGGGAGCACTGTGTGGCAGCTGGGACATTCCTTTAGGGGCTTTCAGGAGTCTTTAATGCAGTAATGGGATGGGCCCTGGGAATTGTACCATGGAGACCTTCCTTACAGAAAGGGATCCTGTATCTCCCTGCACTTAAGCTGATTATAGTTAATAAGCCCTTTTACCTCAGTACTATTATTTTTCATAAGCAGAAATGTATATATCACAGTTAAAAGGTTTGCATGCAATTTCAGTCAACAGCCTTTCCAAAGACAGCCCCCTCCCCTCCGGCCCCAGGTGGTGAGTCTTCTTTTACTGATTCACTTATTATCTATTACCTGGAAATGAGGATCATGCCATGGACACATATACTGGACTATGGATGTTAGGGGAAGGTGTTTCCTCCTTGAAGTAGGTGGGAATCTCTGAGGAAGCTCAATGGGACAGTTTGGTGGTGATTGTAAATAGGGAGATGGGATTCAGTGGCACCTGCTCAGTTCTCCGGAGCTGTCCCACGGCAAGGCAAGCAGATGTCATGAGACCTGAAATATGCCCATGGGCAAATCTGAGGAGGGCCAGAGTGCAGTGAGAGCTGCCTTGTGTTGGAGAGAACTCCTTCAGAAGTTTCCTTTGCAAACTGCTGTGCAAATGCTGGTTCTAAAAGGCAAGAGAAGAGGACCCTCAAGAGGGAAAGGTGAGAAAAATTCAAGCATCCCATGGCCAGAGTAGGAGGAAGGGTGACTATTGGAGTTTGGAGAGAGCTGTATGAGAGACACTATAAGGAGTAGAGGAATCCCTAAATGAGTCAAGTCCTGAGTAAACATGTATTGTTGACATGGAGCCAGCCATGACAAGCACCAAGGCCTTGGGCTCATGAGAAACAGCAAAGCCTTTCCCCATGTGGGCCACGCTTGTAGTTGGCAAAGCCTTCTCTTCTAGCTTAAGTCTGAGTGTTTAAGGCTAGCAACTGCTGCTTCCTGTTCCCAGATTTATAGCTGGCAGTAGTGACAAAGGAGCTCCTCTGATTTCCTTATCTTCTCACTCTTTGCCTCCTTCCTGGGACTCCTTTTGGCTGAGCAGATAGGGACTCCAAAGGATGAAGGCAAATGTAGGGGTTGCCCATCAATTCCCATTTCACAGAAGGTGAAGAATTTTTTTTAGATAGGAAGGTAGCACATATCCAGAATGTTTTTCTTGCTAGAGAACCCTATGGTAAAGCAAAACACTGAAACAAACCAAGAATTACTTGATAAAAAGAGCAAAGTCACAAGTGTAAAGATCAGCATTTTAATCTAGCCCCAGCCTTGCTAGTCACCCGCTGGAAAGTCTCAGGGTGGCCACCTCTCTTTTCTCTGTGTCAGAAACAACCCCTCTCCCCATTCCCACAGTGGTGTGTGGATGATACGAGCCGATTAGAATAAGAGAGTGTTGTGTATGAGAAGATGGCTTGGACCCCTCTGTAGAGTAGAGACAACATTCACAGACAGAACTTAGGAAGGAAAAGGATAGTGGTAGGGAGACTCTGATTCCCCCAGAACCTGGTGGAGATTCAAGAGCAGAGAAGGGATAAAATCCAGAGGAAAACTGAAACCCAAAGATGTCCCCCCCCACCCCCCATTCAGCAGGAAGCTGGGGAATGTTCCCGGACAGCTGCAGAAGCAAGCATTGATGAGTGAAGACAAGGAGTGTCTGTTCCTGAGGAAGAAAACACTGTTTTCATTTAGTGGCAGCTAGATGTTTTTGCCTCACTGCCAGAGAGCATATCAGGCAGTATACATTTCAATGACTGTGTGTTTCAAATAGACTCCGTCTGCGCTTACTGGTCATTCATTAGACTACACAGTCCAGACAATGTGGGCTCTGCTGACAACTAATGAGGTAGTTAGGAAGTACAGACCTAACCTAAGTCTCCAAGTAGGAACACATGGGAAGAGTATAAAATAGTAGGGAAAAAATAAAAGATTAAATGCAAAATGGGGGCAATCTGTCTCGGGAAATGCAAAGTTAGGGGTCGATCGTATGCAGGCAGGCCAATAGCAGAACCTAGAAACATCCAGCTGGGATCCTTATCATTGGTCCTTGTTTGGTGTCTACCTTAATTCACCAAGATTTGGAAGAGCCACAGCTTGTGACCAGTCCTGATCTATTCCAGGAAAGTAGACATTCAGGGGGAAAGTAGCAAAGACAGCCAAAAATAGTTCAGAGTTGGAGCACCTTAGGGCTCTAGATACTTCCAATCCTGGCTTCTGCCAGATCTTCTACTGGGTCCTATAAGAAGTACCTGATGGGAAAGAATGGCAGGTGATGCCTAGCACGTCCTCCATTTGAGCCCTAGTCAGTGACTGTCCTTCAGATCCTAGTCCAGCTATCCCCTACTCCAGAAAATCTTTCGTGCTCTTCCTGACCAGGTAAGTTATCTTTTCATAGCTCCGTTTCCCTGTCTCTGTAGCACTTACCCTAGATGCAGTTTTCAGTGATTTGGCTGATGCGTGCCTTCTCCCTTAGCTCATAAACTTGACTCAGCAATGCCTGCCTGTGTTATCACACTCTCAGATGCAGTTTATGGAACTCTTTGTAAACTTAGTCCCTAATGGGGACTAAAATTCAATGGCTAATAGTGCAAGGAACAAATGTGGCTTCTCTGATTCTTTTCTTGTTCCCTAGTTAGTACCTGTTATCTCTTCCTCCACTTGGGCTCTTGACGTCAGCCAGTCAGATGCATCTTTTGTTTCCAGTTTCTACTCCAAGAGCTGCTTTGCTTGTAAAGTCCGTGTGCTGTAGAGTAGATTACAGTAGACACAGGAACTGAGCAACCAATGCAAGGGTGAAGTGGTGAGAGAGAGAAAAATCCAAGGACCAAGAAGGTGAGTAAAAAGCAGGTAAAATTCACTTCTATTGAGCTACACTTGACAGAATTGATACAGTATGGAGTCAAGAAAACCACAGAGAAGAAGAAATTAAACTAAATTAAAATCAGTCATATACCTGGCATACCAAGTGCCATCAGACAGATCTGAGCTCATCAATGCAAACCCTTCTTTAGATGTCTGCGATGAGGGTCTCACTGTCCTCTTTCGTCTCCTGCTCCTGTCTGTTCAACACTTCACAATTAATCCGTTAAAAATGCTTGTTACTACAGAATTTCTTTCACTGAATACCCTGCCCCTACACACAAATAAAACTATTTATGTCTTTAATGCCTCTTTGCACCAACATCTCACATCCTGGAGGCTCCAGACTCCTGGCCGACCAAAGTTTCAAGATCACAATGTTATTCATGTGGAATACTTATTAAGCAAATATCTGACTAGATCCTACTGTAGATATTTGCATATTTAATCTTCAAAAATTCCCCCTAATGGAAGCACATACACATTGTATAGGTGAGAAAAATAAAGCTCAGAACTGAAATACATTTGAAAGACATTGTTACTTAGGAGCAGAGCCAGGATTTGAATCCATGCCCACCTGAAATGGAAGGTTAAGCTCCCACACAAGAGCAGCAGAACTCCTACATAAGTATGAAAACTTTTTCCACTCTGAAGAGCTCTGTGGTTCCGATTATCTCCATCCTGTGGTACTACAGCTATAGTCTTTGAATATTCTTACAGTACTAATGATTATGATCATTGTCATCAGGTAGATGTTAGCTGAACATCTGATTTGTACCAAGTGTCACGTACTCAGCATTTAGCCATTTTCCCAAAAGAGGTGACTCTGGCTTTGCATTATTGGATGGGAAGCTTCATGAGGACACAGGTACCATCTTTTGCCTGCTCCCAGAACATTGTCTGGTCCAAGTGAATAAGTAAATAATGGTAAGAATAATTTACATTGTATAGTATTATTGTAGATGACCTGTTCCTTTGAGAACTGTAAATAATAATGTAAAAAACTGGAAATCTTTGCCAAGTATGGGACTGGAACAGAAACTAGATGGCAGGAGACCAGAAGTATGGCTCATGGTGGGATGCTGTTGAGTGTGGATGACTTTCAGGTTAGGATACAGGCTCCGTAACTTTTGTTAAAGAAACATATATAGAAAGGAAAAACATTAAGGTTTAATGTGTGTTCAAAGTCCACAAACCATGTATAAATATGAAATTTTAAAAATGTAATTTACCGTACAGAGAATGTCAGTACAAAAAAAAGATTGATGACTGAAGTATATTTAAGCACGAGGCAGTACAGAAGGTTAGACAGAAAACATTTTAGGGGCTGGAGAGATGGCTTATCAGGTAAGAGTGCATATGATCCAGGTTTTGTAGCAGTACTTCATTGTCCGCACCGCCAGCCTGCAAATAATGACACGGAGACTTATTATTGATTCTGAAAGCTCATCCTTAACTTAAGCTTGTCCCCAACTAGTGCTTATAACTTAAATTAACCTGTTTATATTAATTTACGTTCTGCCACGTGACACTAGTTCACCTCCATAAGGCCCATCCTGCTTCCTCTGAGTCTGCCTGGTGACTCTCGGTGCACATGGATGCCTTCTCCTCCTCCTCCTCCTCCTCTCTCTCTCAGGAAATCCTGCCTATCCTCTCCCGCCTAGCTATTGGCCATTCAGCTTTTTATCACAGCAGCACATCGTCACACAGTGTACCAAAATATTCCACAACATTTCAAGCAACTTACAACCATCAGTAACTCTGATTCTAAGAGATCTGATGCCCTCTGACCTCTATGGGCACTGTACATACATGCTGCATGTAAATTCATGCAGACACACATAAGTAACTAATCTTTAAAACATTTTAGGGAGTGGTGAGATGGCTCAGTGGGCAGAGTGCCTGATGCATAGGCAAGCATGAGGGCATGAGTTCTGATGCCCAGCACCTGCGTAAATGCCAAGTATGCTAGCCCCACATAAAAGCTGGGCATGGCTTTGAACGTTTGTAGCCCCAGCAGTTGAGGGTATAGGATATAGAAGAGAGACATTTGTGGATTGTGGAGACTCATTGACCAGCCAGTCCAACTGAAATGGTGAGCCTCAGGAACAATGAGAACCTGCAGGAACCTTGTGTCAAAAAGTAGGTTGGAGAATGATGCAGGAGGACACCAGAGGTTGATCGAAAGCTTCCACACATGTACACATGGGTAAGTGCACATACAAATGCACAAGAGGCGGGGGGAACTGGGACTTTCTTTAAATGTACATTTTAATAAAGAACTAAATAACTATTGTAACAGATGGCCCTTGATTTGTGATGGTATTATGTTAAAATCATTATGTTATTGAAAATCTGGCAAATCAAAACGTACTTGATACATCCAACCTACTGGTGGATCAAAGCTTATCACCAGAGTATGCTGTGGGATGTTCTGTATGGCAAATGTGTTGCTGATTGGTCAATAAATAAATCACTGATTGACCAGTGGCCAGGCAGGAAGTATAGGCGGGACAAGGAGGAGAATAAAGCTGGGAAGTGGAAGGCTGAGTCAGAGACACTGCCAGCCGCCACGATGAGAGACAGCATGTGAAGATGCCGGTAAGCCACGAGCCATGTGGCAAGGTATAGATTTATAGAAATGGATTAATTTAAGCTGTAAGAAGAGTTAGCAAGAAGCCTGCCACGGCCATACAGTTTGTAACCAATATAAGTCTCTGTGTTGAGTCTGAGTGGCTGTGGGACTGGCGGGTGAGAGAGATTTGTCCTGACTGTGGGCCAGGCAGGAAAACTCTAGCTACAAGAGTACACTAGTAAGCTTGGTGGCTTATCCTCCAGGTCCCATGGCTAGCTGGGGACTGTAACTTGTTTTTCTGCCCAGTATTGAGGGAGACCAGCATACCATGTATACTGTGCAGAAGAAAACATTG
The DNA here is from genome assembly GCF_007827085.1 of Peromyscus californicus insignis. Taxonomy (NCBI): domain Eukaryota; kingdom Metazoa; phylum Chordata; class Mammalia; order Rodentia; family Cricetidae; genus Peromyscus; species Peromyscus californicus. The sequence goes on from NW_026294551.1 coordinate 32,555,762, forward strand.
GAACTCAAAATTAGAGGTAAAGTCTGTTCAATACATACTTCCTTCACATCATTACAAAGTTGAAAATCGTGGGTAGAACCCTTGTCAGCCAAGGTTAAAATTTTTACTGTTTCTGTTGATTTAAGATCAGGATCTGTAAATTCAATGCCACTTTAACTTCTGACCACACAATGACTCGTCTTCATCCCGATTTCTTTTCTTAGTGTTCTAAGTGAAGACTTCTCAAGTGGTAGAAGGAAAACTCACAAGTGAGTTTTAAACTATGCTGCGGTCTTTAAAGAACAAACGTGGATGTGCGTGAGAAAGAGGAAGAGAGAGAGGCGCGCAGTGTGAATTACGAGCCTCAACACTGAACACGAGATGCTCAGTGAAATGTTTTTGTTGACAAGTTCAAGATGATAATATAAGGAAGAGATCAAACAGCACAAAAGTGTCTGCCCAACAAACACATTCCAGACTGACCGGGGAGGCGAGGAGGAAAGGGTGACAATGATTCTCTGCCAAAGAATGAGTCAAATTCTGCCAAGAAATACCCTGCTGATAGCGAAGTCTTTACTCTCTCCAGAACTCTATGACAAGCGGGACAAAGAGAATGGCAAGGATGGAATTCTCAATGGACAAACATGGTAGTCGAGAGAGAGCCCAGATGTGAAAATCACGACCAGTGAAACCATGGGAGCTGACTGACTCTTGTGTCGGCTGGCTTCCCAGGGCATAGAGTACTTCTGAGGGCTGTCAGTGCATATGGGGGAAGAGCTTGACTAGCTAGATATCACAGGAAGGCTGAGGGTGATTAGTAAATGGAAACACACACACACACACACACACACACACACACACACACACACACACCCCACATCCAAGTGCATGCACACACGAAAGCAAGTACTTGTACACTTCTGTAGTAGTAAGTAATATGTAAACATAGTTGTAATTTGTTCCTTGATGATACAGAAACAAATCGCTCGAAATGTTCACAAACTTGTAAACCTATAACCTCTCTGGCAGAAATGAAGATATTCAAAAGAGACACCTGTGTCTCTCAATCTGACTATCAAACTGTTGAAGCAACGAACCTCAGATAAATGGGAAGTTCCCCAGGAATCCCATGCTTGGAGAAGGAAAAGACATCAGCCATAGGAATAACTTGCCTCCTGGAAAGAGATTTCAAACAGCCTGAACACTTACATGAGGACACTGAAATCCAGACAGCCATAGGTTGGGCAGGACCACACCTTGACTGGGATAGCTTTGATGCACTCATCCTCTACCTTCTACTCCATCTCACTTCTGAACCCCCAGAAGACACACTGAGGGATTTTATTGTCCCTCTTCCCAATGTGGCCACACAGAACAAACCTCCCTTCTCTTTTTTCCTTTTTATTGGCCTTTTGAGGTCAGGTAGCTGAACCCGACTTGGGGCATAGGTTGTGAGCCCCACCCTCGCACCTTCTATAATGAACTCATAAACTTAAAATAATGCAAATGTATTACAGCCCCGGAGCTCAGAAGTCCTCAATGGGCCATCTCCATCTGTTTTCTTGCCTTTCCCACATTCTAGAAGCTGCTGTATTCCTTGGCTCCTGATCTCATGCCCTGTGAACTCCACTTCTGTTTTCACATCTGCTCAGACTCTGACCTCCTGACTCCCTTGGAGAAAGAACTTGTTGGTACAGCGAGGACACCATGTAACCCGCAGCCATTCCCCATCTCAAGAGAGTCGGCTGGAGTGCACCTGCAAAGTCTCTTTGCCATCTAAGCTGAGACAGAGATTAGGGTGTAGGATTAGGTTTGGGGTATGTACATCGTTCTATCACGGTTTCCTATTGTAACATTTTACCACAAACGAAGTGGTTCAAAGCAATACTAATGTGTGGGGTTTTTTTTATAAGTCAATAAATCAAAAGTGGGTTTTAGTGGACAAAACCCAGTGTTGTCAGAGATGTGTTATGTCAGAAGGCCCCCAGGGAGAGTCCTTTCCATTGTCTTTTTCATCATCATAAGGGGCACCTTCGTTTTTTTTTGGCATGAGGACTTTTGGTCTTGGTGAATTTCAATCCAGTCTCTTTCAGATTAATATTGGCTCTTCTGTATCACTCTTCTATTTACATATACCTCTGTCATTATATTGAAGATGCTTAGATATCCCAGAATAATCCCTCATTTAAAGTCCAATTGCTTAGAAACCTAATTCCATCTGGAACCTTCTTCTTCTCTGCCAGGGAAATGGATACATCCACGGGTTGCCAGGGTTAGGACTCGGGCATTTTGAGGTGGAGGTCATTATCTTGGCTATGTTATCATGGTCGCAGTTTAAACTAAGCCTGCAAGCTGGGCTCCCTTTATTATCTAGGTAAGGAAAGTAGCTTGGGGAAAAGTGCCTGTTTCAATGACAAAGATATTGCTCAGTTCTCTGTGTCTCTTTCTGGTGAAAATATCATACGTCGGATGTTAATGAAAATATGTGGCATCAATCAAGCCATATAGATTGATTAAAATTAAGGGAGATATATGGGAGAATACAAGCATGTTCTCAAAAGAAAGTGCTGTTTTGTTGAGGATCGTTCATAAATGTGGAACCAACTGGAAGAGAAAAAGAATAATAAGGAAATACCAAAGGGAATGAACTTCTTTAAAATAAAGTTTAAGACTAGGCAATAGATTTGGTAAGGTGTTTTGGATGGTGCTCTGTACTAATGGGAGCTTGGAGAAAAATTCTTTGATCAGTTATCTCCAAACTTCCTAAGCACTGGGTTTCCTATCCTAGTTGGCATATAATGTATGTGTTCTACATGACACTAATGATTTAAACAGGGCATGGCCAACCTACAGCCCAGGGGCCACATGCATCCCAGGAGAGCTATGAATGTGGCTAGCATGCTAGATGACAAAGCCACACCGTAATGTTAAAATGTCAGTCACCAAAGATTTAAGCCTATTTTTTTTTTTGGTTGTTTTTTTTTTGTTTTTGTTTTTTTTTGTTTTGTTTTGTTTTTTTGAGACAGGGTTTCTCTGTGCAGCTTTGCGCCTTTTCCTGGATCTCCCTCTGTAGACCAGGCTGGCCTCGAACTCACAAAGATCCACCTGCCTCTGCCTCCCGAGTGCTGGGATTAAAGGCATGCGCCACCACCGCCCGGCTGATTTAAGCCTATTTTATGTCTTTTAAGCTTTAACAAATTTCTTTTTGAAACAAAATAAAAATACATGAGTATAAAAGAGGAACCGATATATAATTGAGGAGGAAAAGATGAATATAAATTCATATACATTTCTAACACTTCTGTGGCCAGGAGAGAGGAAACTCTGCCACCAGGAAATGAGAAAGCTCCACTTGGTCTTCATTGTTAAGTGGCCTTTTAGGTGACAGTGAGAATAAAAAGAAGGATCCTGTACATAAAGGGCTGGGCCAGGAAATGCATACATAGGTGTGTCTAAAATTCAAGCTTCTTGTCAAAAAATATCATTCAAACATAGATTCTATCAGTGTCTTTTTTTTGGGTTGTTGTTGTCATGATAAAATTCCCTGACCAAAATCAGCTTTGGGGAGAAAGGGTTTATTTGGCTTACAATTTCAAGTTTTAGTCCATCACTGAGGGGAAGTCAAGGAAGGACCTCAGAATAAGAATCACCCCCACAGGCTCATATATTTGAATGTTTGGTCACCGGAGAGTGGCGCTGTTTGAGATTTGAGAAGGTTTAGGAAATGCAGCCTTGTTGGAGGAAGTGTGTCACTGGGAGTTGGCTTTGAGGTTTTAAAAGTCTACACCAGGCTCAGTGTTCCTTTCTCTCTTTCTGCTTATGGATCAGGATGTAGCTCTCAGCTACTGCTCCAATGTCTGCCTACACGCTGCCATACTCCTCGCCATGATGATAATGGACCCAACCACTGAAACTGTAAACAAGCCCCCAGTTAAACATGTTCTCTTATAAAATGTGCCTTGTTTTCTGCTTCTAGCATCTAGCTTAACGCTGTTCTACATGGTTCAGGACCCCTTGTATAGGGAATGGTGTTGCCCACAATCGGCTGTATCTACCCACATCAATTAAAAATAAAGATAATAGTCCACAGACAAACCCACACATAAACCTGATAAAGACAATTATACTCAATTGAGACTCTTCACAGAGGTGAGGGCTAATCTTGGTTGACAACTTGGTATGCCAGGGAAGAGGGTAATTCAGCTTTGGAATTGCCTCTACCAAGTTATCCTGTGAGTATGTTTGTGGATCATTTTCTTGGTTGCTAATTGATGTAGGATGATCTAGGCCACTGCGGACAGTGCCATTTCTAGGCAGATGGGCCTGGACTGTATAAGAACAGTAGCTGGACATGAGCCTGGAAGAAAATAAGTATGCATTCCTCTATGATTTTTTCTTCTGTTTTGAATTAGCTTCCCATAATGACGGACTGTAACCTTTAAAACAAATAAACTCCTCTCCACATTGCTTTGGGTCATGGTGTTTATCACAGTGACAGAAAAACTAACTAAGACACCAGCTGATTCTAAGTTGGAGCCAGTTGACATTTAAAACTAAGCATCCTAACGAGAGACCTTAGAACAAAAACTCCATGAAAACCAGATCAAAGTTCATCTGATTCTCCCCTGGGCATTTAAAGGTCTAAAGAACAAACTTTTACTGAATTACCCAAGTGGCTTTGAAGATTAAAACAAGAAATTATGAAGAATGGAAAGTCAATAGTCATAAAACTGAAAGTGTGGTTGCAACAGGAAACATCTAACATTTGGAGCAAAAGAAAGAGAAGAAGCCAAAGAAAAGCCAGCCACCCAGGGAGTGGGAGCCACTGCGGCAGGAAAGACTGGGTTCTATAACCACCTCCTTTGGTGGGCTACTTCCTAAGGACCTTCACCCATAGGAGTCAAGCTGAGCCCTCTGCTCCCTCCAATGTGAATATAGAATCAGTGCAAAGAACCTTCCAGGAATGGTATCAAGCCTGATACCGCCCAAGAGGGACCACGATTTCCAGGTAGGGATCTCTATGGGAAAAGAGTAACCCTTTTGTAGGGCAAAGATTTTTAAAGAGAGGCATACTGATCCTGGGTGGAGAGGAAAATTAATTTGCAAAGCTGTAGAAACAAATCCTGAAAGCTGTCCCCATGCCCTGAATCTCATCCTCATGTTTATCTTCGCATGTTCATTTCCAAGGTGAAAACAACCAGAGAGATGAAACAGGAGGACAGATAAGGAATGCTCTGGAGACCTGAAGTTTCCTGAGATTATAAATCACCACACTCACAAGTGTAGCTCCCATCAGTATCAACTGCCTGGAAACAGCAGAAGAAAAATTGGGGAATGTTCAACAAAGCCCTGGACATCACTGATGATTGTGGCCAAGACTGATGGGACCATGGTAAGAGCAGAGAACTGACTCTATCAAGCTGACCTCTGACCTCCATACATTGCTATGGTATAAGTATGTGCTTGTGTCTACACACACACACACACACTGAATAATTAATTAAAAATAATGCCAAGTTTCTGACCAACTGAGAGAGAGAGAGAGAGAGAGAGAGAGAGAGAGAGAGAGAGAGAGAGAGAGAGAGAATTCGGTGTTAAGACTATGACTTGTCAACACACAAAGCATGAAGAGAGTGTATTCACCCAGTCAGGAAGTTGTTGAGCAAGATGCATAGCTGCACAGATGTCATGCCTCCTGGAAAGGCAAGAATCCTCATTAACTGTGGATATGAATATAAAATGATGCAGCTGCTTTGAAAGACAGGGTGGTAGTCTCTCAAATTATTACAATCAATTCTAATGCAGCACGTATACCCCCAAAGGAATGAAAGCACACATCCATACAAAAACACGAATATAGCAGAATTATTCATAATGGCCAAAGGACAGAAATAACTCATGGATAAACGATGGTATGTCTTTACAGTAGAATGTTATTTAGGCATAAAAAGGAATGGGGTTCCAATGCATACTACCATATAGATCAGTGATTCTTAACCTGAGGGTCACAGGGGAGTCAAACAATCCTTTCACAGTGGTTGCCCAAAACCATTGGAAAACACCGATATTTACATTACAATTCACAACAGTAGCAAAAATAAGTTACGAAGTAGCAGGGAAAATAATTTTATGGCTGGAGGTCACCACAACATGAGGGACTGTGTTAAATGGTCACGGCATTGGGAAGGTTGAGAACCACTGATATAGATGAACCTTGAAAACATCATGGGAAGTGGAAGAAACTAGTCACTGGAGGCAGAGACAAGAACTCCAGGAAGCTTGTGAGTCAGCTAGGCTGGCATACACTGGGATGAGCATCAACAAATCCCACTTCAATGGGTGTTGAGGCCAGAGACTGATGCTGGAGTCTTCCTTTTTAACTCTTTACTGAATATGTTGAGGAAGGATTTCTTGATGTACATAGAACTCCCAATATGACTATTCTAGCTAGCCAGTTTTCTTCAGGGACCCCTCATCCCAATCTCCCAAGACCTAGGGTTATGAATGGGCTGCGATGCCCACTTGACACTTACATGGGTTCTCAGTATTCAAATTCCAGTCCTCATCTTGCACAGGAAGCACTCTATCCACTAAGACATCACTGCAACCCCAATATCTTATTAATTAAAAACAAAATCCCATCAACGGGATTAGTAATTTGTGTTTGTAATCCCAGAACTCCTGTGAGGATATGGGAGGCAGAGACCAATGGATTCTAGGAACATGTGGACCACTACCTTGATATATGCTGTGGCAAATAACAGGAGACTGTCTCACACAAGGTGGAAGGTGAGAGCAGACACTCCAGGTTGCTCTCCATATGCACACCATGGTATGTATGAACCCACACTCACTCATACAACCACAATTACACTCATACATGCAACCACAATATCACACACACACACACACCCTATTCACACAATACACAAAATAATTAGAGCACTATTATCTTAATGCTATTACCACATTCATTGTATATGTATCTACTGAAGGCTGTTACGTTCTGGACTGAGGATACAACAATAAACAAAATGAAGGTAGAGAGAACTAGCATTTCCCTCTGTGTCTAGTGGCTGACATTGACCACACTAACAAAATTGAAGCATGTTTCCCCAGAGGTGCCAAGCTTTATGAATTCTGGATAAACTGGGTACATTGGTGTATGGTTCAGGATTGATTTATAGAGTGTCTGTGAGTTTCTTTTCAAGAGAAAGTCATAACAATTGAAGTCAGTTCTCTGTGGGAATTATACAGCTAGTGCTTTGTTTCTAAGCCTTGGGCAGGGAGAACGGTCTGACAAAAACAGTTATCTCAACTAGATGAAGAGAACCTATAGTATACAAAGCTAGCAAGTGTCCCCTAACTCGAGTGAACCCGCTCTGTGAACTTTGGCAACCCTGCTGGACACACTTGCAGGTTTCCTCCTCAGCTATCCAGAAGCCCTGAAACAAGCTACCTTTGGAAATGTTTGTGTGTTAATAAAGTGTTACTCTCAGGCTAGGGCCAAGAGCCCTGGGAACCATTAGGAAGAATGACCCCAACTGTACTTAACTCATTGTATTGTACAAGACTGATCTGCAGTCTACTGCACTAACATGGCTCCTCCTTTATCTTTCATTTAAGTTTAAAAATCCAGGATATTTATCCAAAATTCCAAAATCACTTCCGACCCTCCCTCTTTCCTTCTTTTCCCTTTATTTTTCCTTCTCTCATTACATACAGGGCACAACTGAGCTGACTCTTTTTTTTCCCATCATAGTATCTGAGCACAGAGTGGAGTGCCTGGCAGGTAGATACTCAATACAGGTTGAATGAGTGAATTCATCATGGTGCATACTTATGGAAACCAGCGAAGCCTCCTGGAACCTCATTTCTTTGCTTCTGTAATGGATTGATAATACTTACCTGTCCTGTCCACTATCTACCGGGGCTGTGGTAAGAATCGATTGATTTAATGTGTGTAAGCGCCTCTGTAAACTAATATGCAGTTAAACTTTTTGGCCTCAGTAGGAGAAGATACAAACAAAGCACTAATAATCATGAATGAAACGATCACAGCATGCCTTAGCTGCTTTCTTATGGCTCTGAAAAAAACAAAAAGAAAGCAACCCAAGGGAGGAAGGGCTTACTTTGGCTTACAGTTCCAGAGGGACAGAGTTCCATCACGGCAGGGAAGACATGGCATCAGTCAGGGATGGTGTGACGGCAGGAGCAGGAGGCTGGCTGGTCACGTGATACTTGTATTCAATGAGCAGAGGGTGAACAGGAAGTGGGGCCAGACTATAAAGCATCAAGGTCCGCCCCTGGAGATGCACATCTTCTAGCTGGGCTCAACCTCATAAAGGTTCCCCAATCTTCCCCAAACAGTGCCACCATCTGGACACCAAGTGTTTAGACACTTGAACCTGTGGGGGGACATGTCACATTCAAACCAAAAACGGCATGAAAAAAATTGAGTTGAGAAGCTATGTGTATGGTTCATGCCGTGGTAATAGTAATTGAGATGGCCCTGCAGGTTCTACACTACTGTCTTCAATTTTATAGATAGGATTCTTATTCAGAAAATCAAGCTTTCTCAGGTTCACAGAACCAATAAGTAACTCAGGTGGGATAAGCAGATCCTCCTTCATTTAAACTCTAGCTCCTGCATCAATGAACACATAACTATATTAGGCAAAAGGTGCTGGTGTCCTTGCTATTTTTATACCATTTCATTTGCAACCTTCTTCTAGGATATCCAGGAAGATATATCTTTTCTACATACCTTTTTTTTTTTCTTGGCAGTGCTGAGGATTGAACCCAGGACCTCCAGCATGCTAGGCAGCACTCTACTGAGCTACAGCCCTGACCCTTTTCTCTATATCCTTAATGGAGTTCAAGTGACTTCTCCACCGTAAGGGAGGAGAGAAATGAGCCTGATTTTTCCTTATTAAATAGTGATGTGTTATTTAAATGTGAGAAAAACCATGGCCTTGAGGGCTGAAGGTAGAAAAGGCACTAGACTTCTCAATCCAATGTAGAAGCATTCAGTTTTAAATCAACAACAGCTGCAGAGCTGCAGTCTGCCTTCATTTCTACCCAGGGCATTTTGTCGGAATAAAGACTTCATGATCTCCCAGGGGAAATGGCTGTGAAGGACAAGACAGATTAGACACACCCGTCAGTGCCAGCTCAGTACACTGTCAGCAAGCAATACATGTTGTACTCTGTAGCCTATTATCCTTGTGACCTGGACCGGGCTTTTCCACGTGAAGTTCCAGATCATTGCTGCTGTGGATGTTGAAGTTAGAAAACATGTCCTCAGAAAGCCCTTCAGCTGCTTTCTTAAGACACTATGTTTAAAAGGAAAAAAGAAAAAACTCTGACTGTATCTTTGGGAGGTGGGGACTGGGTTCTTGGAAATGACAGTGATAACTGAGTCGTGACACAAGCCCAGGTTGTTCCAACTTAGTGTCCTGGAATTACTGTCCCCACCACTCTTTCTATATGGTGCCCACCTTCTTCAAATTCCTTGGAGTCCTGGTACATCTCTGATCACTGTCCCCGGGAGCTATCGCACATTAGATTATTGGTCTATGTTCTTTCTTGGGCCCCTGTGAGGTTTATGGTGGCCTTTAGAAAGGGACTCTTGGGCAGACTGCATGGGTAATGTCTTTGCTGTACAAGCATGAGAATCTGAGTTTGAATCTCCACAGACATAGTAGAGCATGTTTCTGTGATCAAGCATCCTTAAGGAGAGATAGTAGGAAGACAGAATTCTCTGAAGCTCACACACTAGCCAGCCAGGGGTAAGCAGAGGCAAACAACAGAAGCCCTTCCTCAACCAACACCTGAGGTTGTCTTTCAACCTTCACAAATGTACCATACATATGTAGCCCCCCTGAATCCACATACACAGTAACACACATACAAAGATGTTTTTTTTTTTTTTTTTTTTTTTTTTTTTTTTGGTTTTTCGAGACAGGGTTTCTCTGTGTAGCTTTGCGCCTTTCCTGGAACTCACTTGGTAGCCCAGGCTGGCCTCGAACTCACAGAGATCCGCCTGGCTCTGCCTCCCAAGTGCTGGGATTAAAGGCGTGCGCCACCACCGCCCGGCCAAAGATGGTTTTTATAGTGTTTATTTTTAAACATGTATGTGTGAGTGTGTTTTGGGTATGAGTATATACCTTGAGAGGCCAGAATTATCAGATACCCTAAAGTAGAGTTACAAGCAGTTGTAAGCAGTCCAATGTAAGTGTTGGAAACCGAACTCTGGACCTCTGAAAGAATAGCACATTTTCTTAGTCACCTAGCCACCACCCAAACCCCCACAAAGGTAAATGTACTCACTGCCAATCGCCAGGCCATCCTTATCTATCCCCATCCAGGATGCAACAAACACATTTTCTCACCCCACGTTATACTCTTCAACAAGTTAGGGGTCTTTCTAGAACATCCTTTCAGGACAGAAACTGCCTACTGATGGGCTCTGCGATTTGCTCACTGCAGTTTTGAAGAAATCGCCAATCCTTCTGTGCTTCATTCTTCTTGGGAGAGAAATAAGGAGGGTGGGAGCAGCTGCCTCATGGCTGCTTTTGGGTTCAGTAGGTTAATAGATCTGAAGTCTGCCTGGTGCATAGGAAATGCTTTCCGCTTGCAGGTTAGATTTACAAAGAAACAAACAAGGGCATAAAGTCTGACCTGACTGAAGATGTGGCTCTGTGGCAGACTAATCTGCCAAGCCCTGTGTTTAAGCTCTAAATACCCAAAACTGTAGTGAATAGCTATAAACAAAAGAAAACCACGAAACATTAATTATATTGGCTGATGGTGGTGCTCAGGCCTCTGTGTTTTCAAACTAGCCATGAAATTGCATGTGTGGCGTCTGTACGTATGTATACGTGCATATAGACATAATATGCATGCATATACGTATATGATACTGTTCAGGTTAGTTGACAGAAACATGTTCTATAAGACTATGATGTAATATATACATGTTTAAAACTAAGTTCCATTCCAAGAGAAACTGCTCTGGGCGATCAAAGTGTAACTGGAGAAACCACACATGGTGAGATGTGATTACACTGGAACGCTGGGCTTTATTATGAATTGTAAGTTACTTGGAGTGCTGGGTCAGAAGCAAGATCTCCTGCAGGTACTTTCATCCTTGGAGGAAGCAGACCCTGCCACACAGCCTTGTGGTTAGCTAATTTGATTAAAGACCAGCCGGACCAGTGTTCCTGCTCTGGCTGGCACTGCTACAAGTGAGAGATGGGGGGAAAAGAAAACAGAAATGGGATTGTTGCACTAGCTGCTGTCTGAGCATTAGCCCATCTGGTCAGTACAGAAATCTGAGCAGAAACCAACTGCAGACTATAGGAAAATCCACCTGGCACGGGAGTCACCCACTCCATGCCTCCTCCCTCCGTCCTCCGCTGCCTGCCCAGCAGACCCTTCCCAGATGGAACTTCCCCTCGCTCTTCTCTTCTTTGCCATAGTCTCCCCACGACATCTGATGGTCACTGCACACTGTGCCATGGATGAGGAAAACTCAGGAAAGGGGGTACTCCCCACGCATACACCAACATCATTGACAAACATCCCCTTTAGATATTTCTGCACACTCCCTCCCCATGCCAATTCCTCTCAGGAGTTACTGAACTCCTCTCTTCCAATGGTCTTTCCATGATTGTAAGCAATTCAATTCACTGAAAACTAGAGCACCCATCTCATAAAAACAAATAAATAAAAAAAAACAAAACAGCAACAACAATAAATGAAACCACTTGCCTTAGAACAAAGTAAATTCCTTATACTGCTGTTCAAGTATATCCTTCAACCCCCAAACCAGCATATCAAGGTTTCCTCCCAGAATCCTGGAAAGTTTTCCCTTGGAGGAAGCCAGGTATTAAGAAAATGATCAACAATTTATATGTGTTTACATAAGGTCAGCAATTTCTGAGCATGTCCTCTGTGCTAGCAACTGTCTTGGGCAGTGTACCCATTACCAGTCACCCTCTCAGAGCTCTGCACTATGGACACTCTTCATGAGCATGTGGGACACAGCACAGAAGGAATTCTGCAGAGGTCAGGAAGGAGAACAGGACACGATGATTAGGACTCAATTGTGGGGTTTGAGCCCCAGCTCTGCCATTCTACCTCAGCCTCATTCTGTGTCTGGTATTCCTCCAGTGGAGATTATTATCATCTCTATCACAGAACAGACATGCCTGAAGTTTTGAGTGTTTAGTACAAGGCTTAGCGTTGAGTGTGAAGTACTCTACTTCATTTACTTAGGAGCAGCAGCATCAGTATTGACAACAATGTGAATAGCATTACCATCATCAATCATTATCAACATCATCATCATCGTTAACATCATCATCATCATCACCATCATGAGCAGCATACATTGTGCTTCCTTGTCTCACATTGGTCTTGATGGGAACTCATTTTCTTCTTTGTACCACTGGCTGCTCTTCTATCTAAAAGAATAAATGGAAGTAGACAATAATATTTTGACCTCCTCAGGTAGTAAGAATGGGGAAAAGTATTAATAAACCCTGAAAATACATCAAGAACTTCAAAGCTGTAAAGGAACATTATTTTCAATGTATTCTCCCCCTCCTCTCACCCTCCTCCTCCTTCTTCTTGATGTTTTTGTTGTTGTTTTGTTTTTCAAGCAAGGTCTCACTATGTATCCTTGACTGCCTTGAAATTCACTATGTAGATTAGACTGCCCTAGAATTCATAGAAAGCCAGCTGCCTCTGCCTCCTGAGTACTGGGATTGAAAGCATGTGCCACCACACCCAGTTCTCAATATGTTCATATTGGAACAGAATCAAGAGCTACTCTAGGTCTGCATGGCTGAGAAAGAAAGTTTGCATTTAATTTCTAAGTCAGTTTCCCAAGGCACACAACTAAAGCCCAGCACATCTCCTCTCCCCAGAGACCAATCCATAATTATCTTTTGACACATTTATAGCTCACTTCCTTCAAAGAGCATGTTTATTGAATGTTATTCAATAAACCATTTCCGAGTCTTGATGCTAAATAACAACCTCAAGTCCTTCTCCCTAAACACTGTTGGTATTTTTGTTTGTTTGTTTCAGGTTGTTTCTACACCCCAGTCAATCCACATTTCCACCTCACTCCCCAAAGGATTAGCTCTTTCTGCTCCTAGTGACCTCAGCTCTTTCTGAGCTGGCAAAAATTTGTTCATACTAAATCTGCAAGCACGCAGGCTAAAAATAAATAAATAAAATCATTTGCCATTTCCTTGGAGCCTGGCTTTCTTCTTCACAGAGATTCTCCAAACCTCTGTGTCTAGAACTGGCATTTATACTGAGCCCATATGATGAAGACTCTAGAGAATATATATAATTACATGAATGCCATAGAAGGTTAGTGGTCTCCTCTCTGTCCTGCTAGGGTGCAGGGATCAGGGTTTGCTTAACGGCCTCAATGACTTAAGACCTTGAACTCTGGGCTACTGCCTCGACCAGGCCTTTTAGCAAGCTTTATACGGGCACTTCCTGCTAGGTAGACTCTGTGGCTCTGAAGACTCACAGTTGATATTAAAGAGTCTGCCTGTTTCCTGTTTCATCTGCCTTTGAGCATTTTTAGGAAGCTATGAGTCATAGGTTTGCATCTTGGTGCATAGGGGATGGATAGATCAGCTGAGTCTCACTGAGCCGCCATCTGCGTAACGGGTCCCTTTATGGTCCCCATGTACTTGTCATGCAGTGATGGCAAAAATGAGACAATGAATACAGAAGTTGCTTTCACGATGGCTGGTACATGAGATGGTCTCAAGTAATGTTAAATAATTGAAGATGGGCAAGCCTCTGCTACCTGACTGCCCCATAGCTTCCAGATGTTTCCAGAACTGTCTTAGCTTCACACTGCCCTTTGTATATGATGCCTGGAAAATGATTAGTGTCAACAATCTACATTCATTAAAATAAACGTAATGTATCTCCCCAGCCTTCTAGGCTCACTTCTGCTGGAAAAATCCAATGCAAATGAGACATCTGTTTCTCGTGTGCAGATGGTGCAGGCATCTTTCCCATCTTTGTCAAATAAAGAGGATGGGAAGTCTCCTATAGCAGTCCACATGGGCTCCGTTTCTTTGTTAGAGATTAAAGAGGAGGGTGAAAAATGATGATGAACATGCTTTCTGAAGTCACACCAGTTTGTGTTTCAGCATATTTCACCTTCGATTGCTCCAAAGAATTATTTGTTGAGTTTTCCCATGAGAAGAACTGTTTTCAGTTCTGTGAGAAGTTTAAGAAAACCATGGGATAGACTCTGATTAGAAAGATAATGTAATAAAGTCTTTTCTTTTTAGGTGGGAAAAAATAAATTGTGCATTGTCAAAATAGAGTCAAGACTACCAAACTCTGGACCAAATGATTAACTTAAAATCGGATGCATACTAATTAAATATGCACTACCATGACCCATGGATAATCTGTGAACAAATTTTTATCGTCTTTCTTTAGGAGCTTTAGAAGAAGCCTTTTCTTTCTTCTTTACAAGAAACTGAAGTTCAACTGAAGTCCAGCATAAAAAGCAGCTGGATAATCAGAACAAAGCATGGTCAGCACAAATGTTAGTCATTAAAAGGAACTGTAAATGTGCACATGAAGTCCAGGAGCTCAGTTGGTAGAGTGCTTGCCTGTCATACACGAAAACCCCAGTCCAATCCCTAGAGCTGTATAAACCAAATGTGGTGTAATCTCAGTGCTTGGGGGGTAGAGGCAGGAGAACCAGAAGCTTAGGTATGCAGCAAGTTGGAAGTCAAGGGATGGTCTCAAGCAACATTAAATAATTGATATTGGGTGTTCCTCTCTGCTACCTTACTGCCTGTAGCTTCCATAATTTCCAGATGTCTCCAGCACTGATATTAATTGCTTAACCATATGCCTTTAAGTGTACAATGACCTTTGTATTTGACTATATGAGACTTTATCTCAAAAAAAAAAATCCACATACATATTCAACTGCTGCAGCTCTCGGCTCACATGCTGATTTCCTTGTCCGGCCTTCCAGTATTTTATGTGGACTTCCACAATGAGCCTTTTCCATTTGTGTGGCCTCCACAAATATTTGTAGAATGAACTAACAATGCCCTTACCTTTTCTAAACACAGGAAGCTGGTATCTACAGCTCAGTTGTTACTGCTCAATATCTGATCTTGCATACCACTAGCCAGGCTGTGAGCTAAGAGATAAAGTCTCCTGGAACCCTGAGAATTTAGATCTTTGCATGACCTGGAGAATGGTGGCAGGGTTTAATTGGAAGAGATCCCCCTGCCTCTGCCTCTGAGTGCAGGGATCAAAGGCATGCCCTGTCACCATCCAGCTAGGATTTTTTTTTTTTTTTTTTTTTTTGGTTTTTTGAGACAGGGTTTCTCTGTGTAGCTTTGCGCCTTTCCTGGAACTCACTTGGTAGCCCAGCCTGGCCTCGAACTCACAGAGATCCGCCTGGCTCTGCCTCCCGAGTGCTGGGATTAAAAGCGTGCACCACCACCGCCCGGCTCAGCTAGGATTTTTATCTATCTGAATCTTTCTGCTCCTGTTTGATTTTTACACTTGAAGTGGTATCTAAAACAAACGCTGTGTGTGTTGCTGGGAACTGGACCCAGGGCCACATACATGCTAGGTAAGTGCTTTACCACTCTAAAGCTAAAAAACAGTCTTTTCAGTTGTAAAGGGAGGCCCAAAGGGATGTCTCAGCAAGTCAAGGTGCTTACCACTGCCACACAAGCCCGGCTAGCTCAGTTGGTAGAGCATGAGACTCTTAATCTCAAGGTCATGGGTTATGCCCCACGTTGGGCACCAGAAAATTCGAGAAATCCATGGAGTCTGCTTTAAGGCCAAAGGAATTTATTTGGAAAAGAAAACTCACAAGACAAAATAGAGGAATTTGTTATAGAATCCTAGAAGGGTGAGGCACAATCCCATGTTGTCCTTTCTGCCTGGGATCTGCCTAGTCTGTCCCAGCATCCAAAACAATGAGGAAGCAAAGAAGGAGCTTACATACATACATACATACATACATACATACATGCATATATACATCCCATGTCTTAAGGGTCTCCAGCGGCCACACCCCAGGGACAGGTACTTCAAGGTCATAGGCAGGTGTAGCAGTTGCCTGCTGCCTCACTAGGGGTGGTGCTTCACGGTCATAGCTGGAACAGTTAACCACTACAAGGGTTCAGTGAACTGAATAGATTACCAAAGGAAGGAACCAACCCCTCAGGCTGCCTTTATGTTAAACTGTGGGACACATGAAGGTGCAGTGTAGCCTAAGACTCTCCCCAAGTATTTATCTAGGACCTCCATCTTTCTGCCTTGGCCAGGGTACCAGAATGCCTCACTTTGTCCCTAGTCTCTACGTTTGTTCTGGCTCCTCTGTTGACCTTCTTGGCTTTAAAGAGCTGCCCTGTCACTATCATCTAACCTCTATCTCCCCATGTTTGCCATCTTACCTTCTTGGTATCATGTAGAACTCCCGAATAATAGCTTCTGTTTTCAGAATCTCTCACAACCTGTTTTCACTGTAGGGAAGGAGAAGTTGTACATTCAGAGGACAATGGGGTTGAGGAGTTGCATCTCCAGAAATGGTGATTACCCACTATATAATCTATAAAAATTCTCTACCTCTATTTGTCTCCTTCTCATAGCTGTGAAAATAGGGGGAAAATTTGTTCCAGGGAGTTAAGAAAATCAAACCCAATAAATGCACATGTAAAAGCCAGAGACAAGGAAGACATTGAACAAACTGTGTTTCTTCTCCCAGCTGTAGCCGGTTTCCTTCAAGACTCTGAGGTCCATGTGATACCCCTTCTAAGGCAGAAAGATGGGAGGCCTCAGGGAGACCTCAGATTTCCCTACACTCGGTGCTTCTTCCTACTCCTCAAGTGTTGTCTGGAGCACCCCCAAATCCAATGAAGACCAATTATTTTATAGTCAACCCATTGATATTTGAATAGGATAAAACCCCTAGTAATAGTAATAATAATACCATAAGAATCATGGTAAGAAAAAAAGCCTTGTGTTACATCATTTCTAATAGTATAAAGACACATGTTGTGATTATTTTATTTTTAATCAGTGCGTGAAAGATTTATACTGTCTCTGTTTATACATAATTTTTGCTTTAGTAACTAGATCTAAGTGACTCCTATTCTTTGAGCCTTCCTGGAGACTAATGAGTGTGTTCTTTGCTCACTGACACACTGGCCATGTGGGTGCACTGAGAAAAAAGGAGTCATTTGAGAGATTGCTAAGGAAGCCAGGAATGCACCCCAAGACAAGCAATCAAAAGAGCATGTTAAGAAGAGCCCAAGTTTTCAACTGTTTGGTTTTATCCTCTACCCAGAAAAACTACGATTAAGTGTTGGGGCAAATGATTAATTAATATCATGATCATAGAGGTGTTCATATAAACATTGATTTTGGATCTGTGATTTTGTCCTCCTACCATATTTGAAAATGAAACTTGAAAAGAATGGATGGTGCACATTTCTGCCTAGAGGTAGAACAATTCAGCTCTGAGGCCACACCCTGTAGGGTCAAGTGACCTACTCTCGCCCTCTGTCTCCTTATTTCCTGCATGGTGCCTTGATGGAGGTACCAGGACTACAAAGGCATTGAAGACAGAGTTGCTGCTAACAAGAGTAAAGAATGAAGGCAGGGGTGGGAGAGATGACTTAGTGGTTAAAAGAGTGCTTTCTGCTCTTGCAAAGGACCAGAGTTCTGTTTCTAACTCCCACACTGAGTAGTTCACAACTTCCTGTAAGTCCAACAATGCCCGCTTCTTGCCTTCCTGAATAGCTGCACACACACATATACATACACACACATACATGTACATACACACACACAGTAACATACACAAATTCATAAGTAAAACATTTCAAAAAGCTAAAAAACAATAAAAGTAGTGAATCTGCAGACCACTGCTTGCCTTGGTCACAGAGTCTGGAAAACCATCAAATTAGAACATTTAGCAAAAGGATAGATGCTGAATGTCAAGAGACATGAAATACCAAAAAAAGGAAACAAGGCCATAGCATGTGGTGGAAACCCAAAAATGGCCCATATGGGGACTTTTAAGTTTGATTGGAGTGTTTCTCTGTGTATTTGTATATGTTCCCCTCTGCCACCATGAATGGACCACTGTTCTGGAGTTTCTAAGCATGCTAGAGTCCTACAAGTGTGAGCTGTGATAGAGGTGATCAATCCTTCTGATGCACCTCAGCCTCTCTTGTCTGTATTTGCTTGGCCAGTTCTTTGACTAACTGAGCTAACTGGCAGCCATGTTTTAAAAATTTGATAGATGAGGTTATTTTTAAATAACAAATGTTACTTTTGTCAAGGATCTTTGTTAAACTTTATCTGTGAATGCGGCAGGTCAGTCAGGCCCATATCATTCTGTCTGCCTCTGCTGGACCATCGTAGATGCTACACAGAGGATGGTGAAAGAGGATGCTTGATAACACTATGGTAATTGTATTCTTAGCCTTCTGGAGACTTCAAGAGGATTCACCTATCTGCCTGTCAAGATACAATTGAATCTTTTCCAAACATAAGACCAGACACCCTGATCCAGACTCTTCTGGAGTGTGTCAAGGAATCCATATGCTCACCCTATCATGAAACTCAGGGATCGTGGCATGCTTAAGGCATCAAACAACAGACAGAAGAGTTTGAAGACTAAACTTAACCATCCAGAAACTGGCCATCTTTGAGTGAGTTCTCAGGATCCAAAGAGTGGCAGGAAATGGATTTATGATGAAGAGACTACAGGGGTTTGGATTTGATACTACCAGCTCTCCCACAGCTAGCTCATCCTCATCCTGTGTTGGTTCTCAAGCACCCTCTAGGTGTGGGGCAATAAGGAGCCTTGCAGGAGCAACTTAGTCTGAGAAGCCTTTTCTTCAGGGCAAGCTGGACTCCTCTCTCCATGTTCTGACTACAGCCAAGGCATCAACCCAGCACACATTCTAGTTTCTTTTGCATATCCATCTAGGTTGACTAGGACCACCAAAAATATAAGCAATTTCCTTTTCACCCTATCATCCTTGCCCTTCTCTTCTCCTTCCAAATGTCTTCTTTCCTCCAAGGGCATTTTACTCAAGCCAGGTCTCTTTGCCTAGCATCTTGTCCGGAGTGCATCTTTAATCTTTCCTTGCTAACCCCAAGTCTTCCTTTGTTTACTAAAGATATGTCAAGACCTTGCCTTAAGCTGGATTCCTAAGGACAGAGATAATGGAGTGGTGGGGATGAATGGAATACTATCGGAAAAGAGTGGGTGAATGGATAAATGTCAATGTTTTCAGTAGTTTCATATGAACTTGTGCATTCATCTCTATATCTGTATTTATACAATCCTGTGCGCTGAATGCATCTTGTTAGAGAGGAAGCCAGAGTTGAGAGGTGAAATGACTTCCTCAAGATCACATCAGTAGTTAGTAAAAACCAGGACTTGGAGGTTTACAGCAATATCCTCTATCCCACAGCTCACATGAGTGCTGGGGAAAGACCCCTTCATTACACATCACACATTTCTTCAGAGTTCCACCGTTGATATGGTCATCTCCCTGCAAACATATATTTGGCCTGTTCTCAAGGCTGCCTCCACTATCTCCTGCTGATGTCATGTTTTCTACTGCTATGTCAGATGTGATAACACCTGTGGGAGTCACCTGTCATCAGTTCTGTGATCTGATTCCCCAGCCCCGGCTTAACCACCTCCTGTTGGTGAGGAAGGTACTACCACCCTTTAGTTATGAGGCTGTTCAATACTGGAAAGATGAAAGTGTCAATTTCTTAGCCACAAGTACTCAACACTGGTACAGGGGTATGCTGTGTATACATGGGCAGGAACATACAAGGAAACAGAGAATAGTGTGTAGTATGGAAAGGGCAAGGTATCTCAGGAAAGCATTCTGCTCTATCATAAAATACCTAGGCACAACAAGAATAAAGGGCATTTCCGTTAATCTTCTTGCACAATAATTTGAGAAGTCTAATTCTGAAAGCACTATAGGCATGTGAACATCAGAGGGATCTGATGATGTTAGAGATCTCAGCTAAAGCATCTGAAATTAAGTACAAACTTTTCATTTGATCTGAGGTTCTCTCTCTCTCTCTCTCTCTCTCTCTCTCTCTCTCTCTCTCTCTCTCTCTCTCTCTCCTTTACCCAGTTCAGGGTATGGAACCTAGGGAGCAGGGCATGTTAGGCAAGGTTCTACCATCGAGCTGCAATCCCTGTTGTGCAGGGACATTTTACAATTGAGTGAATGAGCAGTACCATCTCATCCTCCTTCATGCATGTCTTCAGAAAGGTCACTCCTTCCCCGGAAAGGGTAGTTCATTTCCTAGACAAATTATTTGCCTTAATTTTTAATTCCATTTTCAAATGGACAGCATATCTGAACCCTGACACTTTCCCAGACGCTTTTGGCCATCCCTCACCACAGTAGTAGAGAGAAGATCAAGGCTATTATTGAGTCCCCTCATGTAGGTCTGGTTCATGCCAAAGTAGTAGGAATGCTCTAGAATGAACAGGGACAAAAATTAAAAGTTTAAAGATAAGGAGGGAAAATCAACTAAACAGGTTTTTTTTTTTTTTTTGCCCAAAAAATGAATCTCTAAGTTTCAGTTTTCTGTCTCTAGAGATTTAACTGACATCGGAGCAGAAATCCTCATGTATTTTACTTGTCTTCTCCAGCGGAAATGAACCATCAGGTGCAGGCAGACCTGGGGTCCAGGGGTGATGGATGAATCATGGGGAAAAGGGATCTCTTCGGAAGGAGAACCTTGGCTCTAGGTCTGCCCATCAGAAGCTCTTCACTAGATGACTTCACTATTAAATGCAGGTCATGTTCCCCGCCATAGTGGGACTGTCAGGAATCTTGTGCTAACAGAAGAATTTAGTTTCTTTATGGATAAGAACAAGTCAGTGTTCTGAGCTCCTAAAATCTCCCCAGATCTACAAACTCAGGCTGAAGACAGACTCCATAGGGAATTCAGTTTTCTAAGCTTGGTTCCAAAATGGATTCAAGAATCATCAATCTTCTTTTTTTAATCTCTTAGTCTACTTCAGAGTTTTCAAAAGTTTGTTTTGGTTTTTCTAATTCACACATACAGAGAGAAGGAAGTCAACGGATCTTAAAGCCAGTGGGTGATGAGTGTCGGTGAAAACTGGGCCACTGAGGAGGGAGCCAGACAGGGAAGGAGGCTGAGAATTCGGCAGAAGAGAATCAGCACCCATGGTCCCAAGGGGCTGATCTGAGCAGCTGTTCCTTGCTTCTGCTTGGGAAGTGTACCAAGGGTTTCTTGCATTCTAAGCCTGTTCACTCGGCCTAGCATGTGTTATGAGGACATAATCTTGCCGCTGCGTAACAGTGCCAAAACAAAGACTAAGAAGGATGAAGGAACTAGAGGAACCCTTTGAGCCCAGCATCATTCATTGTATAGCTAGGACTCTGAGGTTCAGAGGGGGAAGGGCATTCTGCCCAAGGACTTACAAAGCAGAAAGTGAGGATTGAGATCTCAGGTTGCCTGAGATCTATTCCTGCTGTGGTTTGCATATGAAACATCTCTGGATGGCTTATGTATGTTGAAATCTTGGTCCCCAGCTGGTGGAACCAATCATTGAGAGATTATTATATCATGAAGGCTCTGACCTAATTAATGGATAAAATCCATCAACGGAGTCATACTTTGATGACATTATTGGAAGATGCTAGAAAGGCCTAGTTGTAACATAGTTTGCTTGGAATAAGATTTTGTGACTGGTTCCTTCCTCGTGGGCTCCTTCACCACTACCTGGCCATCATGAGGTGACCAGCTTTCTCTGTCACATGCACCTGTCACAGTGATGTTCTCCCTCTCCATAGTCCCTAAAGCGATGGAGCAAGCCAAGTTAAACGTGGACTGAAGTCTCTGAAACCGTGCATCGGAATAAATCTTTCTTCCCTCAAGTTGCGTGTCTTGGGTGTTTTGTCACAAACACTGAAAGGTTGACTGTCACATGGTTCCCTCTTTCTAAAGCCTGACTTCGTGTATCCACTAGCAAACTGCGCTCCATGTCCTCAGCCCAGGGTCTCAGAGGGACGAGAAATTGCTAAGTTCCTCGGGGCTATGAATCGGGGGCTGTGATTCATGAGCCAAGGAGGAATGTGTTCTTCCCTCTAGTCATTCAAACCCTCTAGATCTTCATCAAAAGGGAAGAAAGATTCTAGAGTTGTCTTTAAGCAACCTTTGCTGAAACTTATCTCCATGATGATCAGCAAAGAGCAAAAGAAATGAAGAGGAAAAGTTGGGGGAGCAAGGAAGAGGGGCAGGGGAGGCAGATGAGGGAGGGGTGAGGAACCGTTAAATAAGAAACAGAACTGACTGCACCAGAAACTCGTGATCTAAGCACCACTTGACGGCCACTGTGTACTCTAAGGAGACTGGTTACTTGTATGCAGGGATCCCTTTTGCAACCTGTGAAATCAGGAGGGTGCAACCCTTGCCAGCCAAGTGCTAAGGCAGTGGTCCTGATGCTTCCTAATGCTGCAACTCTTCAATACAGTTCCTCATGGGATGGGGACCCCCACACACACCATAACATTATTTTTGTTGCTACTTCATAACTGTAATTTTGCTACTGTTTGACTCATGATGTAAATATCTGTGTTTTCTGGGGGTCTTAGGCAAGCCTTGAGAAAGGATTGCTTGGACCTCAAAGGGATCATGACCCACAGGTGGAGAACCACCGTGCTAAGGACACATTTAGCCCCTCCTTTCCTGACCCTGAACAGACCCTTTTCTCAACCCTCCATAAAGTGGGCCCACAGTCATGTTCTAACAACCAGCTGAGTCTGGGCTCAGAGAAAATTTTGCAGGCATGGATTTCCTATGGGGAATTTTTTTGTCAGAAACTCTGCAGAAATGCCTTCAAGCTTTTTATCCAGATGTATTTATTAATTTATTTCCTCCAGCCGGGAGCTGCCTCCAGCTTTGCTTTGCAGAAGTCTGTGCGTGTCTTTGAACTTCAAATAGCTTCCAGACCTTGTGTCTGTGCTGTGAGTGGTCAGCAGTCAGTCAAAAATGCCCCGGGGCTGTATGAACAAAACCAGCTAGCTACAGAGTCTAACAAATGGCAGTGGCTACTTCCTCTGATTCTTTCCACAGTTTACCCCCTGGTTCCAAAACACTGCGATGATCACTATTATTTTGAAACCCTGGTCTCCTCTGGAGCCTGAAAACTGAACCTTAGTGCGCGGACTGCTGGGCAGGGCTCACTATGCATCCATTTGCTTAGCCTTCAGAGGACGCCTAAGGCAGGTAGATGGGCTTCCCAGAAAGAAAGTCCCAGGGTTTCGTGTTCCTGGTGTGTGCAGACACAGCTCCTTGCCTGTGTTTTAGATGTCTTCTTTGTGCGAAGGTGTTCTCTGGGTCACAAAAGGCAACACAAATGGGAGAGCTGTTGATACAGAAAGCACTGCTTTGGGGAGCCTTTACCACTGATACAGGAGCGGGATGTAGGGTCTGGAGGCAGCACATTGGCTCCGGAAGGCCCCGTGAAAGGCCTAGTGTTAAAACCCAGCAGTACGTGCTCATGTGGTGCATGGTGGATTCAAATGGCCTAAGTGCAGCTTGCTCTCTTCACTCAAATCTCACTGAAAAGTCCCCTCACCATAAATATTCCCTATCACACAGACCAGAAGCTCTCCCCACTTCCTTCCGAATTCTGCGGGTTCTCCTTCCCTGCCAGACGCTGGAATTAGTCAAGTAAGCCCATGGAATCACAATTGCTTCCCACATCTTTGAAGCTGTGTCAACAACTCTTATTTTCCTTTCACAGTCAGAAATATAAGGTCAAATGACTTCTTGGGACTGACTACGTACTCTGAGTCCATGTTAGAAATGAGATCCCATCAGCGATCGGCAGCTGATGGCTGCTCAGGAAGGCGTGGTAACTTTTCCTTGGGAACACGATGCCCTGGTATGTTCCGTGACCCAGTGTATTGCTTCACATCCATGCACATGCAGCCAGCACAACTGGACTTTGTGGATAATAACAATGCTGCTGCTGTTGCTAGTGATAATAATAATGTGATAAGAAATCTAGAGAGAGGAGAGTTGGGAGTCCTGGGGGGAGTTGGAAAAAGGTAGTGTGGGGCGGGGGAGAGATATGATCAAAATACATTGTATAAATGTAGGACATTTTAAAAGAATAAATACAAATATTATTTTTTAAAAATGAGAGTTAAAGAGATGGCTCAACCATTAAGAGCATTTGTTGCTCTTGCAGAGGACTCGATTTGATTCCCAGCATCCACATGGTAGCTTACAATCATTCATAACTCCAGTTCCAGGGCATCTGATCCCCTTTCCTGACCTTCATGGGAACCAGGCAGGCATATGGTGTACATACATACATGCAGCTAAAACACTCATTTTATATATATATATATATATATATATATATATATATTTATATTTATATATATATAATTTAATAATAATAATAAAGCCAACAAAATGCCGTACCATCAAATGTATGGATTTTCTAGTACTTGACCTGCTTTGAATGCCAGGAATGTGGAAAGACAGTAGACATAGCTCATTTCCAATTGTAAAGTCTCATTAATGATCCCAAGGCATGGGATTTCTAATACAAAATGGAAACTGGGTTCAATGAAAACAATATCCTTGGGTCCGAACGTGTGCCAGAATGTTAACTGTGGAGAAAACCAGCCCCGGGAACACTGAGATGCCCGGCAGCCCCGTTAGTTAGTTACATTTCTCTTATTTCTCTCACCGCTATTTGAGCAACTTCCTGCTCCTGCTGTCAGCCAGCCCATTAAGGGTTTACTCTTCAAAGCCCTTGCATCTGGGAACACTGCCCTGGCCCTGAGTGACTCCTCCTCCATGTCCTGGGCCTGATAGTCAGAGTGCTACTTTACTACAGTGTGTGGAAATCTCAGTCGCTAACACAATCCTGGTGAGTAATGCCCTGGTGGACTCCTTACTCAGCGTGGCTCATGTTACCACAGGGATCATTCCCCGCCCCCCCCGCCCCCTATGCAGTTCAACTTCCTATTTCACACCGTCTGCCACCCCTTCCAGTAAGCTTCTCTCCTCTCCAGCTAGAGTTGCTCTCATGCCCTCTCTCCACTCCCAGCTACCGAAGATAAACAAGATCCTTGCACATGAGTCTCAGCCTCGAAGTGGGGCACAACACAAGACAGACTTCCCCCAAAGGAAAGAATTTTTAATTTGGTGCACTCTGCATTTTGACCTCTCAAATTCCCAGAAATAGAATTTTCCTTTCAAGGCATAGACTCCAAGCACGTGGGGGAAAAAAATGAAAGAAATAAACTGCTAACTATTCATAATTTCAACTATCACAATATTCTTCCTTTAAAATTTTTTATTTTCACATTTATTTTGTCTGTGGCCTGTGTGGAGATCAGGGGGCAACCTTTCCATTCTCTCTTTCAACCATGTGGACTTTAGTGGAGACCGAACCAAGACCGTCAGGCTGGGTGGCAAGTGCCTTTACCCACTGAACCACCTCACTGACCCACAGTGCTCTTTTTATTTCTCTCTCCAGAGGATGCCGTGGGTTATCGCCCACAATTTCTCTAACTTTTCACATTATTTTAACAGAAGACACAAGTTATCAATCTGTTTGAATGGCAGGGCTCGTATTTCCATTGGCCTCCAGTCCACAGTCCACATATGAAATCTAATTTCATGTGGATTAAAATAGATGTACATCCAGACATATACTTTCCTCTATCAAGACACACACACACACACACACACACACACACACACACACACACACACACACATACACACACACACGGAGGATTTGGTTAACATTTTTAGTTAATGGAATTACAATTATTTATTTATTTATTTTATTGAAAATAGATTTGTTTTCATACAACACATTCTGATTATGGTTTCCCCTTTCCCAGATCCTCCCAGATCCTTCCCACTTTGCTCCCCACCCAAATCCACACCCTTCCTTTTCTTTCTCATTATAATACAATTCCAAATTTTTAATGTACCTGTTACAACAACTAAGCTATACAAGGGTCTAAAGTCAAATGAATACCCTTCTAACTAACTGTTGCTTCTCTGGTCTCTTGGCAGGAGGTACTCATGCCATGGTATGGTATGCATAAATAAATAGGTAATGGCACTGTTTTTCATCAAACCATGATCATGTTCCCTCTACTAACAGTCTCCGGTTTTGTTTTTCGTCTAATGGTACTTCATGAACACTATCCTGCTCCTCCCAGCTGAGCTAACGGCTGCTGGTGGATTCGAGGGGAAGGTCAGCTATTGTCTTCAGGTGTGCACCAACTAGCGAGCCCCCTAGGCACCAGTGGCTAGTTCTAACCCGTGGTCTAAACCTGTGGTCAGACAGGCATTCCTGGTTAAAGCCAGTGGCCATAAGCCCGAACAAAAAGACACGAATGTGGGACGTTGTGGTGGGAGGGAGATAACAGAGGGTGAGGAGTCAGAGTAATTGGAATGCATTATGTATTTACATGGGTTATATAAGAGCAAGTTTAATTAATAAAAACTGTGAGGACAAGACAATGAGTGTACACCATCAGAAATGCTATCAACAGAAAACATCTCACGGTCCTGCACACATCTCACACCTCCCTCGTCTCAGAAGTTACAACTTGGAGGGGCTGTGTTACTCCTCTCCAAAATGTACCTAGGGAGTCTGGAACACTTAGTATCTCTCAAACTGACATCGAACTCACTTTTCGAACTCACTTTCTCCTTTCCTTTCTACTCATGTGGTGTTAGGACAAAGAAAATCCTCTTCTTTGTGGAATCGTCGGGGTCATCATGATCCTCATGAAGCACCAAATAGAAGCAAGACATATTCCTCAGGGAAAACTACAAACCACAGAAGGTCTTAGAGTTGCTGAGAGCTAGAGAGAGCCATTGTCACAGAAGTGCAGAGAAGGGGGCCTCTGTGCAAAGTTCAACTACAACAATTGAAAGCAGTGAACCGTCATGTCTGCGAACTAGGCCTATGTGTGCCTGAAAGAGACTCACTCATATCCTAAAGTCCAGTTAGTCTTCAGGTTAAGATTACCTGACCTAGTCTAGTCCCCCCTCTTCTTCTCACCCTTCACTGTTCGGAGAGGAAGTAGACAAGGATGGGCAAACGTCACAGGCAGCATAAGATGGAGCTGTAATGGGACAGAGGTCTCCTGGCACCTTGTCCCCCTGCTTGGTTTAGGCAGCATAGCTATGAGGACATTCTGTTTAATCCAACTTTAAACAAGAGTAAGAAGTAAGTAAGATATGACATCAGCAAGAAGCATTGACAGCAGCTTCCTGCAAAGTATTGGGAAGGGAAGCGGGCACAGGGTTGTCCAGCTACTGCAGTGTATAAGATGCTCAATGGTTAGTGTATCAGTTACGGTTCTTCAGAGATCCAAACCCAGGAGCATATGCATATAGAGAGATGCTTAGGTTAAGTAATTATACGTGTTATGGAGGCCATCAAATTGAAATCCTGCAGTGTACACCAGGAGACTGGAGACCCAGGCAAGAAGTGATCCTGCAGTCCAGTGTCTGAAGACTGTCCACCTGTTGGCATGCCTTGCCTGCCAGATAGAAGGAAATCAGTTTTTGTTTCATTAAGAATTTCAACTGTTTATCAGAAGCTTACCTACTTATAGAGGGCAATCTGGCTTACACAAAGTGCATAGATTTCAATGTTGGTATCATTGTAATAAAATGCCTTTGCAGAAGGTTCCAGAATGTTTCACTGACTGTCTGGGCAATGTGGACCAACCCAGTTGACACATAAAATTAAACATCAGAATCATTCTGGCCTGGACCCTTCTTCTATCACTTTGTCAAGACTCAGATCACAAGCCAGTGAAAAGGTTTGAAACAGGGAGAGCATTTCCCAGAATGCAAGCACACATTTTTATGAAGCTGGGAGTGTTTTTTTTTTTTTTTTTTTTTTTTTTGAGTCGGTATCTTACCATGCAGCACAGGATGGTCTGGAACTCACTATGTAACTAAGGTGTCCTCAAACTTGCAATCCTCTTGTTGAAATGATGGTCCAAGTGCTGAAATGAGGGTCAGAGCCACCAAGCCTGGCACAGAAATATACTGTTTCTGATGTGAGTGAGTGATTTGTTAATAAAATGTATGAATGTTACAAGGTTATACTGAAACCAGCAACTTAGGTTCAGAGTATACCACTTTAAAGATTTCCTGTGATTTTCAAAGGTATCCCAAATTCAATGCCCCAAATTTCTGTTCCCTAGGAGTTATTAATCCTTTAGATAAACATAGATTGGGCAACTTGTCCTGACCAACAACTCCTAACCATTGAGGAAATACACTCATTCTCATGTCAAGGAATTTACAATCTAGTGGGAAGAACAGACAGTTCCCTCACTAGATGAACAGTCTCCCCTCCCCCCCGACCGGTATGTTTTGAAAGAGATTGGAATGTGTGCTGAAGAAATATTCTCAAGAGCCCCTGCAACTGCATAGTCCTTTCCTTTTTCATGTTCACTGAGAATCCTTGATTCTGAGGTAGACAGTGAGGGGTGCTTTTGACTGGCTCATCCCACCTTACCTTGATTCAGCCTGTCTCGAGTTTTCTAATTATAGAATTCAGTCTTTCATTAGCGGCTTTAGCAGAACAAATTCACTTCAATGGTTTCCAGGTGTAGTGCAGACTGGGCTGTGAGGAATTCTGGGCTAGAATATAAATATGTTTATAGTTCAAATCAGTCACTTCATCTAGCCAGGGAAGCCATACGGTCTGCCTCAGGCCTCCAGAAGTATAGCCTTTGCTATTTGCATACATAAGAGCCCCACTTAGAGAGGGGAGGCATCTGGGTATGTGATGGATTTCTGAAATCAGGGCTCCATTAACAAGGTCACTGTGTTGTGCTGTTATGGTAGCAATTATCACAGAGGAAGTTAGTCTGGGATTAGGACCAGTGTTTCCAAAGCCGGACTTGTAACTACCCTGGAAGTAGATTTTCCTGTTGGTGATAGAAGGATTGACGTTTAACAGCACCTGTTGTGTAACAGTGACAGGAATGATTATTCTGAAGTCTTACCGAGGATTCAGGATGATTAGATTGCGGCACAGCATAGCGGGTGTTCCACCTCTGATGCACGAAGCTCTAGCTGTCAAGTGGGGGTCCATAATTCTAACCTGTGACACCTTTGTGTTGTGCTAGGTAGCTAAGGAGACATTTGCAGTGGAGGGAATGTTCCAGACTATATTAAATATTTAGAATTAAAGAGTATAGGCTGGTCATGGAAAAGCCCAATGCTAGCATTCTACATATGCTAAAAAGCTTTGAGGCCTAGTGTGCTTTTTTATTTCCTGTGTCTTATGTGCGTGCATGCATACGTGTGTGTGCATGTGAAGACCAGAGTTTGATACCAGTTGTCTTGCTCAATTACTTCTCCATCTTATTTTATCTTACTTTATTTTGTTTTAGACAATCTCTTTCACTGAACCTGGAGCTCACCAACTGTGTATATTGTCTGGCCAGTGAACCCTTGGGATTTGCCTTTTTCTGTCCTCAGGCACTGGGATTGAAGATGCACACAACCCTTCCAGGCTTTTCTGTGGGTCTGTAGGATCCAAACACAGGTCCTCATGCTTGCACAGCATCTCCCCAGGGTCCTCTTCCCAACCCTGAAGTAATCATTTCTTGTTTTCATGCAACTCATTCTCTCGTGTATGAAAGGCTGTGCAGTGAGCCGTCTCCTCCTCTGTGCTTCATTTTTTTCTCTAAAGAATTTTGACCCCATTTTAGAACTGAAAATTGAAGCAATGGATAGATCTACTGAAGACAGATGGTGAGTACACTCTGAATATATATCCCCCAACTTGAAACTTAATGAACCAAATTTTATTCTGCCAAAGGAAAGAGTCTGTTTATTCCAAATAGGACCTAATATCTGGAACAGATTAAAATGGTTAAGAAGTTTAATGTTGTTTATTTTCGAGCCAACAAATTAAAGTGCTGTTGAAAAGCAGTTCTATTCCACAGAATTCGAAAAGAGAGAAACAGAAAAGTATCCAACTAGGTCAGAGTCCAATGAATATTTTGACCCCACCCCATCAAATCGCCTTGGACCACAGGAGAACTAAAGGCTGTTAATGAAAAGATGCCATGGTAGCATTAATTACGTAGCTTTTGATGTTATTCATTGCATTATAAAAGAAATGCTTGGGGTTGCAGAGATGGCTCAGCACTTAAGAGCACTGGCTACTCTTCCAGAGGACCAGGGTTCATTTCCTAGCACCCACATGGTGGTTCGCAACCCTCTATACCTCTAGTTCCAGTGACACACACTTACAGCTTCCATGGACACTACATGCAGGCAAAACACCCATACACATAAAATTAAAATATAATGAAAACAGCAATTAAAAATGAACCACTTGGATACCATTTTGTTTCAAACTGGATGATAATCTACAAAATCTACAAAACCCAGATGTGAGGCACATTTTGGAATAATTTGACAATGTACAAAAGATGGCTATAATTTGCCAAGTCTTTCAAAATATGATAGAATATAGACAAACTTAAAGTCAAATGGCGAGACATAAAATATGACATGGGAGGTCTGGAGAGTGGTTGAGAGTGTTTACTGCTCTTCCAGAGGACCTGAGTAACATGGGAGGTCTGGAGAGTGGTTGAGAGTGTTTACTGCTCTTCCAGAGGACCTGCGTTCAGAGCTCAGCACTCTCACTGAGCAGCTCACACCAAGTGTAATTCTAACTTTGAGAGACGCAGTGTCCTTTTCTAGTCTCCATACTTGCACAATACGGTATACACATACACAGACACACACACACACACACACACACACACACACACACACACACACACACACACATACATACAAAACAAAATAGTAAAATAAAGTAATTAACAAAGAGCAGAGGTCATGATTCAAGTATAATAGATATTACTCCCATGTTATTTGAAGCTCACCAAGACTATTAATAATTTTAAAACACAGTAAAGATGCTCTTTGGATGTATGTAGTAAGCAGTAACACAGACTGCTGTGTGTGATCACGTTAAAACAGGGCTAGGCACACTGATGGCTGTGTTGGAAGCTTATCCTTGGGAGTATTTGGTAGTACAAGAAAAAGGATGAAGTTAGAGCAAAGCTTTTTTTCATTAGCAGTGAGTCTCAGGAAATTCTATAAAGTGGCTGGCTTTGTCCAACTAAATAGCTCTAAATGACATATCTGAATGTTGTGACATTGCAGCTTAAATATCTAGCCAACTAATCTTTGTCCAAAATAACGTTTCTTTAAAAAGTGTTAGATGGGCTTTCCTTTCGCTGCTGTGTCCACAGCCGTGATTATGCTCAGGCTACAGAAGAGGTTTGCCTCTAGCATCCTCCTCTGTGGTAAGAAGAAGGTCTAGGTGGACCCCAGTGAGACCAATGAAATCGCTAATGCCAACTCCCGTCAGCAGATCCGGAATCTGATCAAGGATGGGCTGATCATCCAGAAGTCTGTGACTGTCCATTCCCGGGCTCGATGCCGGAAAAACACTTTGGCTTGACAGAAGGGCAGGCATATGGGCATAGGGAAGTAGAAGGGCACTGCCAACGCTCGATTGTCCTGAGAAGGTGAGCTGGATGAGAAGGATGTGGCTCCTGCGCCAACTTTTCAGGAGATACCGTGAATCCAAGATTGACCGCCATATGTATCACAGCCTGTATCTAAAGGTCAAGGGGGAATGTCTTCAACAACAAGTGGATTCTCATGGAACACATCCACAAGCTGAAGGCAGACAAGGCCAGCAAGAAGCTCCTGGCTGACCAGGCTGAGGCGCTCAGGAAGTCCGAAAGCGCCGGGAGGAGGGTCTTCAGGCCAAAAAGATCATCAAGACTCTGTCCAAGGAGGAAGAGACTAAGAAATAAAGCTTCCCTCATGTCTGTACATAGATGGCTGCCTGTGGCCTCAGGTGGATCAGTATTAAAATAAAACAAGCCTTTGTCTATTGCCCTCTTTTCTAAAAAAAAGTATTAAATGGATCACAGGTAGAATAAGAACAATAGATACCTCCTATAAATCCTAATAGCATACAAATCTCCAATTGTTCTATAGACACGCCACATCTATTTTCAGCTTATTTTTATCTCCTTGCTTTGTTTTCTCAATACATGTGTTTGTCTGTGTATTTGTTTTTAACTCTACGTGTCTTTTATAGCTATTAATTTATTCTATTTCATCATTATGAAATGTTTGAAATATTATACTTTCTTTCCATTAATTTTTATCTGTATCTTTAAAATGATATACATTTCTCATCATCTATGTTTGTTTATTTCTAAGTTGACACTATGTTTTTATTGTATACAAGATATTGTGGAATAATGGTACAATTGAGTGGTTAATTCTACTTAATGAACAAATGTTATCTCATATAGTTATAAATATCTGTATCTTTTTAAATTCACTAAACTCTGTGTGCATGATAATCCATCTTGCTCAGATCACTAATGACTTCCTAATTTTTAAATTTCCAAATTATTGGATATCTTTATGCCTCATCAATATTGATCTTTAAGTCAGCAACACTGTCACAAAATTATGTTAAGTCTCATAGAATATTCCTTCCAGGGTGCCCTACCCCTGATTCATGTTGTTGTCTTAGGAAAAATAAAGTTTACAAAATAAAATGGAAGCAAATAGATAAAAGGTACAGTGGAATAGAAACTGTGTCATGAGGGAAATACAGAAAAGAAGCCTATGAATTTGCAGGCAACATAACTTCCCTCAAAAATTCCACATGGGAACCCTCCAAACCATTTTTAAGGGTTTGATAAACAAGATTAGTCTATGTTCAGACACTGCTATGCCAAGAGTCACAAGATCCTCTACATACGTACACTTAATTTTTCAAAAATTCCATGTGCTGGCTAGTTTATTGTCAACTTGGCACAAGCTAGAGTCATTTGGGAAGAGGAACTCCCAACTGAGAAAATGCTTCCCTAACACTGGCCTGCAGATCAGTCTGTAGTACATTTTCTTAGTTAGTATTTGATGGGAGAGGGCCCAGCCCATGGTGGGTGATGCCACTTCTGGGCTGGTGGTCCTGTGTGCTGTAAGAAAGCAGGCTGAGTAAGCATAAGGGGCAAACTAGTAAGTAGCACTCTTCCATGGCCTCTGCATCATCTCCTGCCCCAGGTTCCTGCCCTGTTTGCGTTCCACCCAGACTTCCTTTGATGATGGACTGTGATATGGAAGTATAAGCAAAATAAGCCCTCCCCTTCCCAAGTTGCTTATGGTCATAGTGTTGGTGTTTCATTACAGCAATAGAAACCCTAACTAGACACCTCATGACATGGGCGTTCTTTGTTGTCTTTTTACAAATGAGGAATCTAAAGTTTAAACAGATTAACTTAGATGATTTCATGTCCCAGTGCCTAGGGAAGCCAGACTTGGAAATCCAGGCATCCTGATCTCAATAAGTAAAATAACTAAAGATTAAGTAAAACAATAATATCAACCCATCATCAGGAATGGCAGAGTACCCTGCGTCTACTCTGAGGTAGATGATATTCACTCTAGACCTAAAGGGGGTGAGGCTCTGTTACTAAACCAAACAAGCAAAAGACTGTGCAAAAAAAAAAAAAAAAAAAAAAAAAAAAAAAAAAAAAAAAAAAAAAAAAAAAAAAAAAGTGCAATTGGATAAGTAAGAGAACTTGAAAGGGACTCTCAAGTATATTCTGTCATTTGGAGATGCAGCTTTTTAAAGTGTTCCTGATGGGGCTCCTTGGGGAGAGAGAGAGGACCACTCAGCATTAATGCAGCTTTATTCACAGCCACGGAACACATGCAGAAGAGCGAAGAAGATGCTGTCAACACCTCATGGAGCAATGTGGAAGATTCCAACACAGAGCATGTTGCTGTAAACAGACCCTCCAAGCAACCCGGAGCGGACAGTGTGGGGTGAGCTCTCAGATCTCTCTCGGCTGTCCACGCATTTGTCTCCCTGGCAAATGTTCCTAACCTTTCTCGTGTTAGTCATAAGAAGCTACGCAGATAATTTAAAAATCATCGGGGTATTAGGGGCTCCTATGTATATTTTGTTGTTATCATTTCACCTTACAGCAAAGGAAACTGAGGACCAATGTTACTAAGCTAAACTCCGATGACCAATGTGTTCAAACCTATTCCAAGCACATAACATGGTGTGGAAATTCAGGCTTTGTCTTCTTGGGGATACATAGCGAGTTCTCAATGGGACCAGACTTCCAAGTGTCACTTTCTTTACATTATAAAACTGGAGTCATAATACCTCCCATCCTGCTGTCATAGTGACAAAAGTACTTAAACGTTATCATTGTGTAAACTCTAGAGTGTACTGAGATTCATTTTGCCATTCATAAATAAATAGAGACTGTTCACTGATAGCCAGTTTTGTCTTTTTCTATCAAGGTTTTAACAATAAAACCTTTTAACAATTTAGGGGGGGTTCTGAATGTTCCTTTTCTTATATCTCATCCTTTTCTTTCTTAAAATAAGCCTTTTATTTTAGTTAAGAGAAAATGTAGAGCAGTTTTAGATTTACAGAAAAATTAGGAAGATATTGCAGAATTCCCATGTGCACAGCTGCCTGCCTAGTCATTTTTTCTCTTTGTGGACCTTCCTCTAGGCAAACAGATGTGTGGTCCTGCCTTCCATCTCAGCACAGAAAAGAAACATCCTAGTCCTTCACATTCCCCTTCAATTATTGTTATCTTCCACATCAAAGGAAAACTACTAAAACTGTCCCACAAATGGCTTTCCCTACTTTGCCTCCGTTATTTCCATAACCCACTGAGTTAGGGTCGTCCAAGTCTTCTGTGATGCAGGATCTAGTGATAACTTCTCTGTCTCCATCTCATTCTTCTCTCATCATCATCCAATTCAATTCTCTTCCATAATGAAGTCTCCTTCTCCTGCTTCTGTACACCACACCCTCCGCTGGTTGCCCTTTAACCCCTTTGCCATCTACTTTTCTGCCTGGTCTCTGAAGTTTGGCACATCTCTGCACATGGCTAAAACTCTCTCTTCCCCTTATTTTTATTTCATCTTTAAGTGATCTCATATGGTTTTGTAGTTTCTATCCCCCTTACAGCCAGTGCCTCCACACTGATATTCCAGTTCACATCTCTACTTTGAGAATGATATCATATTTTCACTGGCTAGGTTCAAATCTCTACTTCATTGTCTGAGAAACATTCCAAGTTGTAAATAATCAAAATAGAATGCCTTGTCACTTGGTGCTCTCACCTGTGCCTTCCCTAGGCCCCATGTCAGAAATAGCACTATCCAGTTGATCGAGCTAAGAGACAGGCAGCTGTTTTTTATATTCCGTTTTTCTCTCGACCGTTCACAGCCACTCTACCAAGACGTTCCTTCAACTTTGCTTCAGACATGCACCCTCAACCCGTTCTCATTTCTCCATTTCTAGCTTACCAAATGTTCTCCACATGGCAGGTAGGGTGATTTTACTAAGACATTGATCATATCTTGTACTTTCCTGCTTCAAACTATGTGATGGCCTGACAGTATGTTCCAAGCGCAGACAAAATCTCCCATCTTCCTTATTTTTCAAGGTTGTCCTGGCATGATTTGGCTTCTTTTTTCCACTGGGTCTTTACATCCCACCGTTTATTTCTCAAACATCAGGCACTCTTGTCTCATGTTTCAAATGTAAGAAGACTGTTCCTGTCTGATACCTTCCACACAGCATCCCACAGCTAGCTCCTTCTCACCTGATGAGAGACTGTCCTTAACTGTTCGGGTTAAAGCACCTGCCTCCCCTCCCTTCACTTTTCCATATCTTAGTTTTAATTTATCCACTGTACACATCGATATTTTAAATTTCCCCATTCACCGCATTGCTTTTTTCCCTCCCTCTAATACAAGCCTCTTCACAGCAGGCACCTGGGGACCCACACTACTAATAATAAGGTGCTCATCAAATGCATGCATGGGTAAATGAAGGGGTATACTCTGTAGTAGAGACACAGTTTGGAAAAGATTGAAAACTGCGTGGTTACTTTTACAACTTTCAGAACAGAGAAGTCTGTAGTTTGAAGGATTTCTTTATTTTATTTTATGGATATGTGTGTGCACCGCGTGTGCTATGGCCATGGAGGCCAGGAGAGGGAGTCAAATCCATTGGGACTGGAGTGACAGGCAGTTGTGAACTGCCCAGTGTCTGTACTATGAACCAAACCCTAGTATCCCAAACCACACATTCAGAACAACCCAACTGCTTCTACACTGACTCACCATTCCACCTAACAAGAAGTAGGAGTTGATTTCCTTCCTTATTTCCTTCCTTCCTTCCTTCCTTCCTTCCTTCCTTCCTTCCTTCCTTCCTTCCTTCCCTCTCCTCCTCTAACTTTCCTTCCCTCTCTCCCTCCCTCCCTCCCTCCCTCCCTCCTTTCTTTCTTTCTTTCTTTTTTTTGAGACAGGGTTTCTCTGTTTATCCCTGACTGTCCTGGAACTCTCTCTGTAGACCAGGCTGACCTCATACTCAGAGATCCACCTGCCTCTGCCTCCCGAGTGCTGGGATTAAAGGTACAAGCCACCATGCCGGGCCATGAATTGATTTCTAAGAGTTTCTGGTTGATTAGTGAATGGGTGGGGGAGTTCCAAACACTTGAAGGTTTCCTGGATGCTGACAGTGTTGCCAGAGGCCAGGATAGTCTATCGATTGGCAGTACAGAAGCAACAATGCTTGCTAACTGATTATCTATTCTCTCTCAGGGCTTCCTCTCACATTACCTTCCTGAATCCTCTACTCTCATGGTATCAGCCTCCCCAAGTTGAAATTTCAAATCCTGTCTCCCCTCTAATACTGCAGTTTTACAAAATAAGAAATTTTCTTCAGGTTGTAATAGCAGAAAGGGAATAAATAATTGGACCTCTGGTGGCAGTGATACTAAATTCCCCAAGTTGCTCCTGACTTTGAATCCAAGGTGTCCCAGATATTGGAAATATGAAAAACTTTAATTAGCAGTAAGAAGTTTCAAAATTCA
Source organism: Peromyscus californicus insignis (assembly GCF_007827085.1). NCBI lineage: Eukaryota > Metazoa > Chordata > Mammalia > Rodentia > Cricetidae > Peromyscus > Peromyscus californicus. The sequence continues at coordinate 32,592,844 of NW_026294551.1, forward strand.
AAAATTAGGTGAGTATTCTATGTATTTCTCATTTTCCCAACACCCAATGAACACTTATCGAAAGCCTTCCTATGCTGTGCTTGATACCTGTTAAATGGGTGGTGGGGGGAGTGTAAGTGTCTCAAGAAAGATACTTCATTTTCATGAGGTTTCATTTTGAAGGAAAGAGGCTACTTTTAACTCTTCAACACTTAGGCCATCTACCTCTAGCCCCTTAACTGCAATGGAATTTGTTTATCAATAATGTGATATGGAGTCACCTAGACATTGGTGGACTAAAGGTCCCCCAGAGACCTCCGTGGAGACAGAGAAACAGTGATGAAACTATGTAGTGACATTCCAAGGGAGTCCATATGAGGACTGGATAAGAGTTTGTTGTAAGAGTTGCCCTTATTTGGTTAAACTGCAAATCCTTGCTGATAGTATAGAAAGTATTAGCACACCATTGTTTGTATGAGAAAGGTTTAGGAAGTTGTATTGATAGGTTTGCAAGTTGTCTGAGTATGAAAAGGTAAAAAAAAAAAAAAAAAAAAAAAAAACAGAAGACTCAACCATGCCTCCCAGGCTCTGGGTCCAAACCACTGGGTAAATGCAATTGTCATTTAGTAGGAAGGATCATGGCAGAAGAGGACATGGGGCTTCTTTGCACTTTGACTTGTTCAGGAAGATTTTGAATATCCTAAGACAGAGCTGCCTTGGAGACTTTCAAAGGTATGGATTGCCAGGGTCCAGGGAGTCGCTCAGTCCAGGGATATCTGAGGGAAAAAAAATCTACGTACACTATGCTCTTATGTCTGTTAACTTTATTTCTCTAAGATAAAATTCCATCTACTCAGCTACAGCTCTGTCAGGCATTTAGGACAAGAATAAATCTAGATATACCAAGCTCTTTATCCATCTACTTTATTTCTCTAGGATGAAATCCTGTCTCCATAGCTTCAGTTTCTCTTTGTCCTCTCTCTTACTGTTCCCTCAAAGTCCTGCTAACAACTAAGCTCTTATGCTTCTCGCCTCATCTTTGTCCTCTGTTTCTTCTCCCTCCATCTCTACTTGATTTCTACTCCTGGCTCTGATGAACTCTACAAGAGTTCTGCCTTACCATCAGTTACCTCTGTGTTCTTCTCTTCTCCCTGGTCATGCTGTTCTGTCCCACAGAAAACACCTATTCCTTCTTCCTCTTGCCTGCACATGGTTCCTCCTCAGCAGTGTTGCTCTACCTTCCACCTTGTTATGTAAAAACTTCTCTTGTTCTCAGTCAGCTGCTCTGGAGAACCACTAGGCCTCTAGGCAAGGGGAAGGTCTGAGCTTCATTTGCACAAGAAGCAAAGCTATGGTCTCCAGCCACCTTGTCTCCTAGGCTCAGTCCCAGGAGTTAGTTACCTAGAAGTTCAGCAGGTCTAAGGGGCTGAACTGTTTGCTAATTGGTCTGGAAATATTTGGGCATGCAAGAATTTCATAGCAGAAGGCAGCTGAATTATTAAAAGCTGGATAACACCTACTATTCATAATAAATGGCTTGCCTTTTGACAGACCCTTGGCTGGACAAAGTATAGCTTTAATACACAGCTGAATCTCTATAATATATTCTTGTGGCCCACCACACAAGGGCAATGCTCAACAGGCAACTAAAGCGTGGGACTGCCAAACTGTTTACTAAAACTGACAATAAATAATAATATACCTGGAGATGCAAAAAAAATGTGTCTTCTGAGATGTACACCATGGAATTCAATAACCATATAAAAGGCTAAGTTTCATACTATTTAGACAAATCGATGGATTTGTTGTCTCTGATTATAATGAAGTTTCTCCCCTTGGAAGGAGAAATCCATCTAATTACTAGAAAGAAAGAAAACCATAAAATGCCAAGCCAACCAAAATGACCCTCACCCATACCACCTTCTCTCCTAATGCTTCTTGTTTTCTCCTTTCAGTGTGAAAGCAGACAGCCATTTCCCCCAAGGGGAGGAGGTGGCATATAAATAGAATTAAATCCTGACAACACAACCCAACACACGTCCTCTGCACTCGTGTGCAATCTCATTTCATCTCTGTTGTGACTGAGACCTCTGGTAGAGAGTTCACACATCTGGGGATGATTTAAACATCGTTGAGCAACACATGCTCTGTCGTTAGATCAAACCTAATACTTTCTTTGAATTTTGTGTCATTTCCAGAGAGAGGGGGGCTTTCTCCATGGGGACCGTGTGTGTGTGTGTGTGTGTGTGTGTGTGTGTGTGTGTGTGTGTGTGTGAAAATGTGCCAGGCACATGAACTTTGAGATTAAATGGAGTAGTTTTTCATCTCATCTCTGCAGCTCTCCACTAAGCAATGCTAGTTCCCTGTTTTGTTTTGTTTCCAGGAGTGCTCTAACAATTGCTTTCAGGGAACCTTCTGACTCAGACCTGCCTGTGGGAGGCAGTGCTATGGTGGGTGTCTGTCAATGAATATGCTTTCTCCTTGTGTAATAGAATCCTACTTTCATTCAGGACTCCCCTGTGTCCGACTCCTACGATGTGTTGTATCAAACAATCTCTTTGTTGGTAAAAATGCTCAGCTACCGGCAACTTCATGTGGTTCGTTCTGACTCTCCCTTCCTCTTGTATCTTATAGCTTAGGGCAGTGAGGAATTCCTTCTGGTCAACAGGATTGAAGGAGGCCTGTGTGGAAGTGACCCCTTCTAAATGGCAAGGTAAAGCCCATTTGTCTTTCTAGGAATACATAGAGGTCCTGGGGTAGCCACTCACATAACTGTGAGAATAAAATGTATTGGAGATGGAGAACAGACAGCTAGAAGGATGATTTCCTTAGCAAATAGACCTACGTAAGTTACGGGTTAGTCAGATTTCTGCTGCTTGTCAGCTGATCTAAGTCTTTCACTGAGCCTTACTTTGTCTTTACCTCGTCGCTTAATAGCTGTCCTATTTTGTTCAATTTTGATATTACCGAAGCTTCCTTTTCAATCAGACTTACTAGTAGACCTCAGTGTGTGTGCTGGTCATTCGATGCACAGAAAAAACCCTTGAAACAATCATGAATGCATGAGTGCATGCTGTGTGCCAGATAGGCTAAGCCCTGTGCACACAAGGTCTCCTTTCACCGTAACATTGAATTACTTAGGGAAAGCAGATTATCCAGTACCCACATTTTATAGGAAAGAGCCACTGGGAAGAGCTTAAGCAATATGCTCCAACTGCACAGCTGACGAAATGGACAGAATTAATACTGCCTCCTCACCACCGTGCCTGCTACTCACCTCCTTTCTCACACTATAGTCAATCCTAGGCCCGGTTTCCCTCCTGCAGAGCTGTTCATTTCATTCCTCTGTAACTCTACTGTCCAATAGAACTTTCAGCAATGTTAGAACCATCCCCCTTCAGTACAATAGCTACAATAGCCATATAAAGTGACTGAAGACGTGAACTAAGGAGTAGGATTCTAAATTCTGTTTAATTGTTGATTTAAACTGAATATCCATATGTGTCAAGTGGATACTGTATTAAAGTGTCTCTTTGGATGATCACAGCCATAGGACCCTGTCCAGTGCCCTGCTCTGGCAACATCTGTTAATAGTCGATGTTTTCTGGTGGCTTTCTCCTATAGGTTTTGCTTCTGGAGATCATTAGAAACCTGTCCCCAACTGCCATATCCTGCTTCAAACTTGGTACTATAAGAATGACAACATCTGGCTTTAGTATGTCATGTGTGGCTCTTAAAGCAGAGGTCACATACCAAAGTCACCGTGAAATGAGAATAATACATATGTGGCACTTTTGTGGATTACAAAGAGGTTATGAGATAATCATACTTTCAGATGAATAATACCTTTAGGGTACTTGGATGATTTTTTTGTTTGTTGTTTGTTTTTTGGGGGGGTATGTGGTTTGTTTTTTGAGGTAGGATTTTTTCTGTGTAGCCCTAGCTGTCCTAGAACTCACTCTGTAGATCAGGCTGCCCTGGAACTCACAGAGATCCACCTGCCTCTGCCTCCCAAGTGCTGGGTTTAAAGGCATGTGCCACCAACGCCTGGCTGCACTTGGATGCTTAAAAGCCGGGGTAACAAGAAATGAAAATCACAGACTTCATAATACTTGCGTATTTTAAAGCTGAAATATCCCCCATATCCTCTACTTCTAGCTGGGAGGTTAACATCACCTTTATTGCATGAGTGGGTTCTAACTGGCTGGGAGGCTGCATGAGAAATCAATCAATCTCGTCTGTGGGATATTATAAGAAAACCATTATAGCCAAGTAGCTAGGGAAGCATGGATGTCTATAAACTTCCTTCCAACAATAGGACTAGATATGTCAAAAATGGCAAATGCTGTTTCAATATGACAGCCAGTGACTTTAGACTTCTTTGCTTGCAGAGCAAACTACTTCTGACTTGGCCAGTGCTGTTCATCTTAATTTAACGAGTGCTCTGAGAGCCCGTGTTTCTCCCCACATATTGAGTAATCCTAAGAGAAGACAGATAATTACATTGACGGGAATAGAGAGCGTAGGGGCTGCCTAAGCGGACAAAGTGAAGTCATTGGAAATTAAAAACAAAACACGAATCCAGGAGTCCAGAGTGGAGAAGGGAAGTTTTATCTAATTCTAGCCAGCTGATGTCATCATAATCAGATCTATGGCTGGCCAGGAGACCAGGGAAAACGGGGGAGGTGGAAGAATTCACATATTCTATCCTGCATTAGCTTCAGCCTGATGTGTTCAGGATGAGGTTAGTGGGAACAAATGGGTGTGTCTGAGCCTTAGCCTGGACCATTTCCCTGCAGAGATGATTCTGCAGCCCCAAAGAGGGACCCATCATGAATTTAATCCTTTGGCAATCTTCTGGCCTTCTCCCTCCCCCAGCCAGACTTTCTGTGGCCTTCCAAGCTCCCCCTCCACAGTGGTGACGTCTCGCAGACTTCCAGCTCATCTGTGTTCAGGAATGGGAGGGTCGGGGCCACTGACACACACCAGTATCCTGCAGCCTATTATTTCCTGCCTGCCCTGGCTCCCCTCCAAGCCTCAACATGACAGGTGGATAAGTTCACAAGAAAGCTCTGCAATGGGCCAGTTTTCCAGGAATGCTGCTGTTAGCTAGATTCACAAACTCCCTACCATCCTGAACTGAATGGGGAGACTGCTGAATGGGGCTGGGTTGGTTTTTTTTATTTCTTTTTTTTTTTTCTTTCTATTCCCCCACTCCCCCGTGTCTCCAGCTTGGATCCTGTGATTGTTTCAGCTGGTATGAACAACTCCCTACTCAGGTTTCAAGGGCTCCAAACACTTTCAAGAACCAAGTAAGGAACAAACACACTTTTCTTATGCCTGGGTTCCCAAACCAATAGCCAACAGTTACTGCGTTCCCAAATTAGTGGCCCACCATTGAGGACTGGAAGGAGAGGCAGTGTGTGTTGTTGGGGAACACAGGATGATCGAGCTTGTGGTCTTAGCCTGCTTCAGCAAGAAATGTCCCAGTGCCTCCAAAATCTGAGGGGAGGAGGAGGTGGGAAGAAGCAGAGGAGATCACTGCAGCCCAGCATGATTTAGCAAAGCGAGATCAAATTTGGAGAGAGAGATTATTTCCCCTGAATAGGGCTTGGAGGTTTCAAAAATGTCTGAGCTTTCAATAGGCATATGATTTCATCCCCCAAGTAAAATGGTGAGTTAATAGCATACGTCATCTTGCAAATGCTTCTTGTCCACTGCCTTGGGCTGGTCAGTTTAAAGCAAGCTCCAAGTCATCATACACTACAGGCTGTATTCAACAGTGCTGTGGGATGTTCTGTATGGCAAATGTGTTGCTCTGATTGGTTAGTAAATAAAACACTGATTGGCCAGTAGTCAGGCAGGAGGAAGTATAGGTGGGACTAACAGAGAGGAAAATTGAGAGAACAGGAAGTTGAGTGAGAGAGACACTGCCAGCCGTCGCCATGACAAACAGCATGTGAAGATGCTAGTAAGCCACAAGCCATGTGGCAAGGTATCGATTTATAGAAATGGATTAATTTAAGATATAAGAACAGTTAGCAAGAAGCCTGGCCATTGGCCAATCAGTGTTTTATTTACTAACCAATCAGAGTGACTGTGGGCCAGGCAGGAAAACTCTAGCTACACAACAGAGCACACACTGCAGGTTATTGGTGCCTCCCCCTATGCTGAGAGGGTGAGAACCAGATGGAATGGAATGTGGGAACAAGTCTAAGTCTTAGCCAGCAATCAAGAAAGAGAGGTGCTCAAGTGAATGATAATTTATCCAGTGATGAATATCATAGAGGCATGTGTAAATACTGCACCGATTCAAAGGAAGGAGCTACAGGAAAAGACACCCATCCCAGGGAAGTGCGAGCTGCAGTTTTTCCTATTCTGGGTTAGCAGAGCCAGGAGGATCCAGACTTGGTCTACCGGGCTATAAGTAGTAGATCTGCTAATGGAACTGGTGGTTAAAAATATAACTTTGGGCCGGGCGGTGGTGGCGCACGCCTTTAATCCCAGCACTCGGGAGGCAGAGCCAGGCGGATCTCTGTGAGTTCGAGGCCAGCCTGGGCTACCAAGTGAGTTCCAGGAGAGGCGCAAAGCTACACAGAGAGACCCTGTCTCGAAAAACCAAAAAAAAAAAAAAAAAAAAAAATGTAACTTTGGATAAAATGGCAATATTAAGGCCAGAGCCAACATCTGTTTTATATGGAGCGCTCATTGGGTGCTAAGTAATCTCCGAGACCTCACCTCTGTAGTTGGCATTTTCAGAAGCCCATAGGATGTTCTCTGTAAAGAAAAAGCATCTTGGAGGCAGCAGGATTATAATTTTGTTTTTTTCCTTCACTCTTAGTTCCTCCCATATCTACACACCCAATGCTCACTCAACATACTTTCTCTCCTCTGTCATCTTTTTGGAAAAGATCTTTGGTGTGACTTTTACTCTCATCAAGAATGTCTAACATCTCTTGACTCTTACTTGGTCATTTGTTCATCCTTTTAAAAGTTAATTCTGATTCCCAGAGAACTAAGTATGAAATTATACTTAAGGCCTAGAACCATCTGGAAAAATCACAGGGAGGTCTGAAAGGACCTGAAAGCACTGAGCAACAGCTGTAGTGTGAGCGAAGGACAATCATGGGAGGTGGAGATGGAGAAGGAAGTTCTGTCTGGCAGGTGTAGGGAGGTGGCCTGCCTCCCCTAGCTTACAACTTCCCTCCCCTGACTTACTCTACAACTTTTGTTTTCTGTGCATCCTATCCATTGAAAGTTGTGAGTTGCACCTAAATATTTACCTGGAGATTCTAAACAGTATTATGATGGATGCATATTCGTAGTAATTTCATATTTAAGGAAAATGTGATAATAAAAATGCTGAAACAGTTGACTCTCTGTCACCTTGGGTTATGATTCTTGACACACAACCATGTGTGTGCTGAAAAACTCTGGGAGGGTAAGATAGTTCAAAACACAAAGGTAATGGCTCCGGGTCTGATGGCAGGAATTTGATCAGTAGACCCAGATGGGAGAGAGAACCTGCTCCTGCAAGCTTTCCATTGACTTACACACACACACACACACACACACACACACACACACACACACACACACACACACAGATTTGTGTTTTATAGAACATGACCAGCAGTGTGTAAAAAAGTACTGTAACAGGATCCTTGAGCATTAATGTGCAAAAAATCCACATGAATTTCTCTAAAATAAATAACGATAATCCCAAATGAGTTCATTGGGTAGGACAATCACCACTGATAGTTACCAATATTAGAAAAAGACAGTGGGTGTTCCAGAGGGAAACACAATACTTCAGAACACCTGTATCATTGCTAAAAATATCAAATCTTACTCTGGCCAAGATTTTACATTTAACAGATGGTGGGAAACGTATTATTTATTACATAATTCTTAATAATAAAATAAGTACACAAATTTATTTATAAATAAACGAAAATATAGTAATCGATGGATATATTAAACAACTTTTAAAATTTTATTTAAGTGTATCTGTGTGAGTATATACTACATGTGTGTGGATACCCATGGAGGTTAGAACAGGGCACCTGATCTCCTGGAGCCCAAATCATGGGTGGTTGTGAGCTGCCTGATGCGGAGCATACTCAGGTACTCTGGAAGAGCAACAAGCTCTCATAACCGCTGCGCCATCTCTACAGCCTTTAAATGGGACCTCGGAAGTATAACCAGAATCCAGGAAGTTTTGCAGGACAAATAGCCCAGACAAAAGATTTATTAGCCGTGTGGAAGATTTAGTTTGTCTTTGACCTTAAAAACAATTTAAGATAATTGTTCAGTAGGATGACTCTAGACGTTGCTAAAGTATTGTGTCTGACAGTAAAGTCTGGGAGAAAGAATGCTGACTGCATTTACTGTAAAGAAACAGCACACGTTGGAATATATTGTATATAAATAATTTTGACTTGAACACTGCAAAATGAGCCCATGTATTTAAATGTAGTTCTTCCCAAATCTCTGCAACTGTTGTACGTCAGTTAAAATTGATAATATAACAAAAATTATGAAGGACTCTGGGACATTTGAACATTAACTAGGCTTTGGTGGATTTTTTTTGGTTATTTCTTTAATTAATTAATTATATATATATATGAATGCTCTGTCTGCATGTATACTTGCATGCCAGAAGAGATCATCAGATCTCATTATAGATGGTTGTGAGCCACCATATGGTTGCTGGGAATTGAACTCAGGACCTCTAGAAGAGCAGCCGGTGCTCTTACCCTCTGAGCCAACTCTCCAGCCCCTGTTTTAGTTTTTGTTTTCTTTAAAAAACATGCATAGCCCTGGCCAGCCAGGAACTTACTATGTAGAACAGGGTAGAATTCACAGATATCCTCTGTCTTTGCTTCTCAAATGCTGGGATTAAAGATGAATACCACCATGCCAGGCAAACCAGATATTTCATATAAAGAAAATGTTCATAATTTTAAAGGTCAGGTATATCGGTAAATAGACTTTTCTGGAATTTTTTCACTAAGAGATACACATTGTAATATTGGTAGATGAAATGATATCTGGAGTTGGCCATAAAACACTCAGAAATGGAGATGGGAATCAAATTAGGTTGCCCATAGATTGAATTATGAAAGCTGAATAACAGGAACATGGTAATCCATTCTGTTTTAGAAATATGATATGCTTGAGATTATCCAAACAGGAGGAATTTGAAATTCAGATTCCTGGGTACCCTTGTGACTTTTTTTAAACTGTTGTGACAAACACAATGATTAAAAGTAAATCAGGAGAGGAAAGTTTTTGTTTGTTTGTTTTGTTTGTTTGTTTGTTTTCAATTCACGCTGCCAGGTCACAGTGGATCACTGAGGGGAGTCAGGGCAGGAACTGGAGCAGAAACCATAAAGGAGTGTTGCTTGCTGGCTAGCCTTCCAGCTTATGCTCAGCAAGCTGTCTTATATAGCCTAAGACCATCTGCCCCTTTAGGGACAGTGCTGCCCACAGTGTGCTGGGCCCTCCTATATCAATGAATAGTCAAGACAATGACCCTATAGCCATGTGCCTAAGTCAATCTGATAGAGGCAGTTCTTTAACTGAGCGTCTCTCTTCCCAGGTGACTCTAGGTTGTGTCAAGTTGAGGATAAAAATGAACCAGCATACCAGGTTTTGTGTGTTTGAAATCCTGACTCCATAAAGCATGGTGTCACACATAACAATATTCATTCATGTATGACAATCATCCTGTGAGCAGTGACCAGCATCCTTTGGAAGAGTTCTCTAATGCTCCCCTACTAAACCAAGGCTCATTCTGTGGTCACATAACCATCTTGGCGAACACTTTCTTACTAGTCACATAGGCAGGAGAGATGCTGCCAGGCCTCTCAGGAAGGGAGACATTAAGTTGGTATCAATTCTCACTCCACCTCTTCCAGTAGGAAACGATGTTATCCTGGAAAGAGAAGGGAACCGGGAGGTGGCATCACAGAGCACAGACTACATGTACCCTTTTTTTCCCCACACTGAAGACCTTTTCAAATGGCAAGTATCCCTTGGTGCTGGAACTGAGATGTGGAAGGCAGGGCTCGCTGCCTCATAAAGTGAGACACAGACTTAACACAGGAAGAAAAGTCATGCCGTAACTCCATGGAACATGGGCACCCACGCCAGCTGTTTGCCAGCAGGTGGCCTTCCGTGAAAACCAGCTGAGCCTCCCTGGGATAGCAACACGATTTGTGTCAAGGCACAGCTCTGTAGTTCTGCTAACACAAGAAAAAGAGTCTTTCAGAAGAATCTCTTGCTTTTCATGAGAGGTTGCAGGCTTCAGATCTGCCTGGAGTCAGCTCATCTCAAGGAAGGTGGATGAAATGACTTCACCTTACCCCTGCCCCGACACAGGACATTGTGTTGTGTAATCGCCTTACCTTTCCTACTCAATCCAAAGGGACCTCATTATATACCACTGGGAACCTATGAACTAGCCTGATGGGCACTGTTTGTATCTTGATTTTTTTTACAGACATAGATCTTGAAGTTTATTTAGGGTCTCAGTGACTTGTCGAAGAACACTCAGCTCAGGGTCAGAACTAGAATTATGGTCATCTTGCTTTAGACTTTGTGCATTTAAACACGCCCTCACACACACTTATTTGCCTCAATGCAATCAACTTGCCTTTTAATTCTCATTCTTCTCCTCCCATCAGTATGTGATGTGATGTGATGTGTGTGTGTGTGTGTGTGTGTGTGTGTGTGTGTGTGTGAGAGAGAGAGAGAGAGAGAGAGAGAGAGAGAGAGAGAGAGAGAGAGAGAGAGAGAGAGAGAGAGATATGTGCTTGTTAGTGTGGATATGTGCTTAAACATGTTGACCAGAGGTTGACGACATGTGTGTCTGCTCAGTGATGCTCTTCACCTTCCTCTTAGCCCCTCACTAAACTTGAAGCTCATTGATTCAGCTAGACTGGCTGGCCAAAAAGCTTTGGGGATCCATCTGCTTCCATGCTCCAAGCTCTGGGGCTACAGGCCAGTGACACCCAACCTAGCTTTCTGCTTGAGTGCTGGGAAGAGGAATGCAGGCCTTTATGCGTACCATAGAAGACACCACCCCAACCCCTTGTTTGTTCCCTTGCTTGCTCTGGTTATAGCATTATAACCATATAGCCACTTATATACTTGGTTTAAGAGCCCTGTTATGTTGCTTTTTTGAGTACAATAAACACTATTTACCTCTATATTTTTCATGTAGCATTGGCTCAAAGGTGCCTGGTTGAGTGTGTACAATCTGAAACTTACATAACTTAGTTTGCTCTGTCAAAATATCCCTCAATGCACTAGAGGAAGTTAGACGAAGCAAAGGGGTAACTGAGATTCATCCTTGCATAATTAAAACCAAAACATCTTGGGCAACATCATCACTTATGCCCTTCCTAATTTGGCTTTGCACAAACTGAACTGGTGGGAAACGAGAGCCCACTGTGTTTTAAACATCATGGCTTCACACGGAGGTGGGTGACATGCCTGGGAAGTAAATATGTTTGCGTGGCCACTCCCAACCTTTCTTGCCCTTTGTGACTCCAGATTGGATTGGGTGTGTGAGGAGGGAAAGGGCAGCCCTCTGGGGAGATTAATAATATGGTCTGAAGGATGGAGATCAAAGAACAGCCTTGGCTGCAGACCGCACAGTGCCTCTCTGATGTCTGCGCACCGGGTACCCCCTGTAATCACACACGGCATTTTGCACCCTATCCTGGGGTCAGCACTCTTCTCCGTTACTCTGTCCTCACACCACTCTTATTTCTCAGAGGCTTCTCTGTCAAAATGACAGCTCTGCTGTTCGTCTACACACAACTCTGTCTAGCCATCAGACAGCACCAACAACAACCTTCTTACAGTCCCAGTAAGAAACTGGTTTTCACCTAGTATGGAAATCCAGGCAATGTGTGTTTAAACTTCCCATAATTTATTTACTGAAGTGATTGATCCTACTGAGCTTCTCTATGCAGTTTCTAATATTTCTAACTTATGATGACGTCATAAATCTCATCAAAGTTTCCCTTTCAATCACCTGTGTCACGTTACCTGGGGTTTGCACCAACATTTTTTAATGGTGAGTGGGAGTTACTGGTGGAGTGATGTCACACTGGCAATGGCCATGAACTCTACTGCACCATCAGGGGTAGCTCCCACGGACATCGTGATGCTGCATTTGCTTCCTCCTGTTTCAGTTTCTGTTTGGGAAGTTTCCTTAATTCCTTAATTCTTAAAAAAAAACAAAAAAACAAAAAAACTGTGTCTTATTTTTTCCTAAAGCCTGTCTTCAGATGTTTCTAGTGAAGTTAACTTTTGTCTTTGAGACTGTGGTGATCCCCCAAGAGGCTCCTCTGCCCCTCTTGTCTTCTTTACGGTCGTCTTCTCCCCTTGTCTTTTCTTGACCTAGTTCAGTGTGACAGGTGTTGTCTACCTGCTGGGTAGAACTCAAGTGCCATCCATGGAGTGGCCCAAGAATCTTGGCCACTGCCCTCCAAAATGCTCAGACTCCTTTCGTAACCATTTAAAAATATGCCATCGTAGCTGTGGTTCCAAGTTCAAGGGTTTTATTTTCACTGGGTGCTTCAAATATCACCACCATGCTCCAAATAGAAACCAGGGTGGTGGCTTGTCTATGAAAATTTGCGTTTGTCCATTCTTTATCTTTCTGCTTCGGCATTCCTTCCCCATCCCACACCAACACTGCCCCTTATTGGAAATGCATCTATCTGGTACCAATTACTCAAGAGCTTTCTGCTGGTAAACACTTCCCTGGGGACATCATCAATAAGCCTGTTGGGCTCCTGTGAATGACAGAGCAAACTATTTGGTCCTCATTTTGGAGACTTTCCAGTTTGTTGCTGTTGTTCTCCAGGAGGAAGACACACTCAAAAATCCCAGTTTAAGACCCTAGATGAGAAGGTAAGACATGAATTGTTTGACCTGGGTACCTTCGGGCTGTCTGAGAGGATTTCTTAAGTTTGCTGAGCAGGTGGCCTCGCCATTTGATCCACAGCTTGCCACGAACAAATCAAAGTCCTAAATACAATTCTGCTCAGAGGGTCGATATTCTGTGCAATGCCAAGCCCTGACACATATCCTTTGGAAGCTGCTCTTGGGGATGTCATCTTTTTCCAACTCTTTTCTCATTCCATAGGTGAGAAACTTCTTGTATCTACAGAGACATGAAATCACTAGGAAAGGCAAGCTAAAGGAAAAGCGCCATTGACTAGGTAGCACTGTGGGCGGTGAAAAGGAGATAAAAAGCCTGGCTTCAGAACTGTCACGAATTCCTCTCATTTTGTTCTGGACAAGGTATTTCTTTAACCCACCTTCTCAATTATGTATGGTGCCATGTGTTTCCTCTTAATTGTCAGTTGGGCAAAGCCTTTATGTTGTAAGGAGACACCCTAGCATCTGTAGTGACCTTAGGCAAAGTGATTGACACTAGATCCTGGAGTCAGATGTCTCTAGTGACGCAACTTGTTCTCCCAGCAGCAGAAAAGCTTCCTGCCACGATTAAGTTAGAACCGTGGAAGTGTTAAAATGTGTGGTTAGCCTTCCTCTGATGCAAGCGCTGGTGTTATTGAGTCTGGTTGCAGAGGAGTGTAGCAACACAAACCCTACCTCCAATGTCTCTGCTCCCTTTGGCCTTGCTACTGTGCAAGACAGCGTGCTCTGTACATGGGCCAGGCACTTGAACTACTGAAGATCACATTCACACCTCCTCCAAACTTACAGGGGTTTTTTTTTGTTATGTTTTATTTTGTTTTGTTTGTGTTAACTCTACCCCTACACTTTCTTTCTTCTAGGTTCACAAAGCAATAGGACCACCACTTATTTATGGATGCCAATGACTGAGCCCTCACTAAGGAGTTGCAGCAAGTAAAACAAGTAGCAATTCATGCTGCATTTGCACTTTAAACAGGAGCAATCATCTGCTTGCTTTCCTGGATAGGAAGCTGGGGTGAGCAAACCCGTCATTCTCTTTCTTTTGGATGTAGCCTACAACCTCCAAAGCAAACGGCGGAGAAGCCGAGAGTAAGGAGTGACAGATAACAGGATGACCCATTCCATGTTAAATCAGCACAAAGTCTTTCTTAATTCCATGTGCCCCAGTGGCCCCAAAGTCTGTTCATTTTTAAGGTTCCTAGGCAAAGGGTATATCTAGAAGATGGCTGTCTCCTCAGTGGTTAAATAAGGATTACTCTCAATTGCTACTGGTAAATTTGTCATTGTTGAACTACAACTAAATCAATGATACAAAAACACATATAAAGTCATGGGCCATAAATATTTTGGATTAAACTGAAAATGATCGACAAACAAATTAGGGACCGACTCATCTAGGTATTTAATTCAAATAACCTTGTTTGATTGTTCAAATAACTTTGTTCTGACTCTGTCTTGATGCCTGAAGTCCTGGAATCCAAACAGGGATGATAAATATTCAGGTTGGGAAACCGGCAGTATAGGGTCTTACTGTTTTTATAGAATATTTATGCTTGCTCTATCTTAGCCAGCCTCGTTAGAGATCAATTCCAATGCACATCTTGGTACCATTTGAATTTCTAGTCCCTAGATGTGTTTGGCTTGTTATTCGTGATCATCTGACACTGGACAAATGAGTCAACAAGCGAATGAATGACTGGAAACGAACTCAGTGCCAGCGGGTTGCTGGCCTGAATCAGCAGCTTCGAAGTAAAGCAGTATCATCGTCTGGTGTTTCCTGGAATTGTGTGTATGTGTGCGGACATGCTCACGTGTATGTGCAGGTATAAACGGAGGCCAGAGATCAATGTCCAGTATCTTCCTCAATGGCTTCCCATCTTATTTTGGCTACAAACCCACCTTTCTACTGGTTGGTTCACCCAGAGGTGTGCCTCAGTAATGACCTCTCCCAATCCAGTCAAGATGCTGGTCAAGATTAACCACCCCGCCCTGCCTTCCTTGGAGCCAGAAGAGGGCTCACGTTTGGAACTTTGAATTCCCTGCATAGGAAACTGCAGGAGGCCAAGAACAAAAGCACCCTTTTAGATTGTATGTTTGCTAGTTGAGGAAGGTGTCCTGGTGTTTATAAAATACTGAAAATATGTAGAGGTCATTTTCAGAGGACCTGGCTGCAGACATAAGTGACTCAGTAATTGTTTCCATTAAAGGTTTAGTCCAGGTTTCTCAGAACTGCCGCTGACCTCGGTCAGTCTTTAGCTCCTGACCCTGCACTGCTCCGACTACTTTGGACATTTATTCTAGAGTGAGGCATTCAAAGTTTACTTGTATCTCAAAGGAACAAGTGGGTAGATGACTGGGTTCTACATTTAGAATTCAGATCCTATTCTGTGTGTGTGTGTAAGCATGAGCATGTTCATGTATACATATATACACAAGTGAGTTTTTACATATATGTGCATGAGTGTGGAGGTCAGACGATAGCCTTAGGTGTTGTCTACCTCATTTTTTTCCAGACAAGCTCTCTCATTAGCCTGGAGCTCACTAAGTACATTACACTGGCTGGACAGTGAGCCCTAAGGGTGTTCCTGTCTCCACCCTCTCAGCTTTAGGATTACAGGTACATACCGGAACACTTGACTTTTTTTACATATTTATGGGATGGGCAATTGAGCTCAGACCTTCATGCTCGAAAAACAAACACTCTCCTGACCGAGCTATCTCTCCAGTCCCATGCCCAGATCTATACTGGTGGTGTGCTGTCCATTAGTTGACTTCATCTCTGACTCAGTCTCCTGATCTGTAAAATGAGACAATAGTAAGATCTACTTCACTGGGCTGTTGTTGAGGCCAAATGAGATACTGTAGGGAAGTTCAGATCATGAAGATTGGGGTGTTAGTGCAAGTCTGATGCAGGCAGCTGTTGGGCTCATGAATTCAACTCTCAGGCGCTAATCTGTTTTGTTGGTTTCCAGAGAACTTCCGAAGACCTTATCTCTTGGTGATTTGCTTCTTCAAAGTCCAATCTAAATCCCATTTTTCTACTCTTACCTCTTGACTGATTTCAAGGCTGCTCTTCCCTAGTGCAAGTCAATTTCTGGTGTCTCATCCCCTTTCCCAAATAGATACTCCAAAAGCTTGAGTGATTGAAATGAAATAAACAATAGATTTTAAAAAATCAATGAAGTTGTACATACAGTCACTCTTCAGTGTTGATGGGAAGATCAACTGATTCAGCAATTTTCCAACAGCTGTAAAATGATACATCTGGCATTGAAACTGAACACGTACCCACCCTTGGATCCAGGAATCCATTAATAGGTATATAGCCAACAGAAATATGTGCACATGTCCTTCAAAAGTCATGTAGAGGAAATCTCATAACAGTACACTATTTTTCTGTTTGTGTATAGAAAATTACCTCCAGACTTAGAAATAAAAAACATGAAGTGTTTATTATCTCTCAGTTTCTAGGAGTAAGTGACTTAGCTGGATGCAAGGCCGTTTTATTCCTTGGGAGTAGTAAGTGGGGCCTACATTGTTTGTCAGTACACATTCCTTCTTGCGCTGGGATTCTTTCTTTTTTTTTCTTTATGTAGGAAGAAGACAAGAAGAAAAGTGCCTATGTCCCATGATAGTCACAATGAAGCCCAGCTAAGTGATTCTGGCTAGTGACGTTTCTCATGAGGTTTTACTTGAGCTATCAATGGGAACACAGTTATTAGAAGGCATTATGGGAGGAAAATCCATTCCAAGCTCACTCAGCTCTAGTTGTTGGTTAGAGACTATGCTGGCTGGTTACAAATACAGCATAGAACACCTGGTAGAGATTTATTGAGAAATCGTCTAGCTTAGGCTGGTCTGTGGGGATGCCTGTGGGTAATAGTATTGATGGTTAATTGATGTAGGAAGACTCAGTCCATTGAGGGCGGAATGATTAGACAGGGACCCTAAGTATAAGAAAGGAGAAAGCATGATGAGAGCAAGCAAGGATGTACATCCTCTCCATTTGCTCTTGGCTGTGAATGTGATGTGATTAGGTGCTTGAGTTCTTAATATGATTTATCTGACACAATGGATTATGACCTGTAATCATAAGCCAAATAAACCCCCTTTCCCTCCCTAAGTTGCTTTTTTGTGAGAATGTTTAATCACAACAAAAGAAATGAAACAGACTTCATCGGTTCTTCCACACATGGGCTCTCTACAGATGCCTGGGTATGTTTACGGCTTCCTCAAAGCAAGTAGAGAGAATGGGAGAGTGAGCAAGCAAGAGAGACAGACACCTAAAGAAAAGCCTCATTGTGTGGTTTTTTTTTTTTTTTTTTTTTTTTGGTTTTTCGAGACAGGGTTTCTCTGTGTAACTTTGCGCCTTTCCTGGAACTCACTTGGTAGCCCAGGCTGGCCTCGAACTCACAGAGATCCGCCTGGCTCTGCCTCCCTAGTGCTGGGATTAAAGGCGTGCACCACCGCCGCCGCCGCCACCACCACCCGGCTCATTGTGTTTTATAACCCTGTCTTGGAAGTGATATATTATTACTCAGCCGTATTTTATTTGCCATACCAACCAGTCCTGGTAGTGTAGGTAGAGAACCACAGAAGAATATGAATGCCAAAACTCAAGGATCA
Source organism: Peromyscus californicus insignis (assembly GCF_007827085.1). Lineage (NCBI taxonomy): Eukaryota > Metazoa > Chordata > Mammalia > Rodentia > Cricetidae > Peromyscus > Peromyscus californicus. The sequence continues at coordinate 32,610,412 of NW_026294551.1, forward strand.
CTGGGGCCATATTGGAGGCTAGCTACTGAAAGCTCTATTCCTAATGATTAGAAACTAGAAACTCCTTGAATACCTATCCACAACGCAAAGGACCAATGTCAGTGTCTTTGGATGATGCAAATCTATACAGAAGTAGAAATGATCCCTATATAACTAGATATAACAATATGGGCACATTTCACAAATACATTATTGGAAAAACACTAGTCACAAAAATGCATTCATTATTCCATTTATTCGGTGGGGTTTTTTGTTGTTTGTTCGTTTGTTTTTTTGAAGAAAATAAGAACCAAAGAAACAGAGGCTGGTGAGATGGCTCAGCAGTTAAGAACACTGGCTGTTCTTACAGAGGACCCAGGTTTGGCTCCCAGCATCCACATGGCAGCTGAAAAACCCCTGAAACTCCATTTCCAAGGGATCCTATGATTCTTCAGACTTCCGTGGATTCCTGTATACATGTGGTACATGTACATACACACTCAGGTCCCACATGTACACAAAAAATAAAAAATATTTTTAAAACCAACCAACTGACAGATAACGCTGCCCTGTTAAAGTGTTCAGAATAATGGTTCTTCCTGGAGACATAGTGCCTGGAAATGGACACAAAGGAACTTACAGGGCCGACCATATTTAAACAACATTTCGTTATCTGCATGTTCGTGTATATTAGTTAGTTTTCCTGTCATTGTGATTGAATACATGGCAGGAGCAATTTAAGGGAGGTAGGATTTATTTTGACTCACGGTTTTAGTTCAGTATGTCAGGGGATGTATCAGAGGTCATGGCGGTGGATCACAAGACAGGGTCCTTCCATGTTGGTGGATCAGGAAGCAGAGAAGAGGCCAGAAGCAGGAGTGGGCTATAACCCCCATGGCCTACTTCCGGTGAGACTTCCGGCTATGACGTATGTCCCACAGGTTTCACAACCTCCCAAAACACGGCTGCCAGCCAGGATCACAGTGAGCCTGTAGGGGATATTTCACGTCCTAACCATAGCACACTTCCACAGGACTGGCTTGCGGAAATTCACTGAGCACTACACCTTTCCACATATCTATGATAACTTAATAAAAATATTAAGTGGATGCACAAATACTTTTATTGCCTCTTATGGTGGTTTGAATGAAAATGGCCCCCATAAGCGCATAGATTTGAATACTTGGTCAGCAGAGAATGGTAATATTTGAAAGGCTTAGGAAGTATGGCCTTGTTGGAGGAAGGGTGTCACTAGACTTTGAGGTTTCAAAAGCCCATTTTAAGCCCAGAGTCTCTCTCTTCCTGCTGCTTGTGGATCTGGATGCAGAACTTTCAGCTACTTCTCCACCAACATGTCTGCCTGTGTGCTGCCATGCTTCCCGGCACAATAATGGACTAACCCTCTGAAACTTTAAGCAAGCCCCAATTAAATGCTTTCTTTTATAAGAGTTACTGTGGTCATGATGTCTCTTCACAGCAATAGAACACTGACTAAGATGCCTCCCTTTCCTAAGGAGACATTTGAAGAATTATTTCCGTTATAGAGAATCTCGAAGCCAGGAGCTGTACATGAACTTTGTATACTCCCCAAATTTATATGTGAAACTCAAATCCCAGTGTGATAGCATTTAGACATGGGGGTCCTTGCAAGATGATGAGATCTTGGGGAATCAATCCTCTTGGATGAGATAATGGCCCTTCAGGATTTCTTTGGTCATCTCCTCTGAGGGTGCATGGTGAGAGACCTGCCTATGAACCTAAGAGAGCTTTTATCAGACAGACATTCTGTCACTACTTCGTGCTCAGATTCGGAAGACTCAAAAACTATAACAAATACATTTCTGTGTTTATAAGCCCCACAGGCTATGGCATTTGTATTATCATATCTCAAAAGGAAAGGGGCACCGTATTCACTGCAATGTTGTGCCCTCAATGTATTCATCCCAGGGCTAGGCTTCCTTGGCTGTGAGCTCCTGGTTAAACAAGTCACTTACATCGGCTGAGTTTGCTGAGCAGAGTGGTCTCCTAGTTTCACAGCATGCTGAGGTACGGTCTGTTGACTGTAGCAGCTGTGAGGGTTGAATCTGGTCAACATAGGGCAAGAAATAAGAGTATGGAGTAATGATAATTCCTCATGTACGCTATAACACTGGGATTTGGGCTCTTGGAATTCAAAACACAAGAATGAAAATATGCACCCCTTGCTTCTCTGCAGATTTCTACTGTAGTCTTCTTGTCTGCAGAGTGATATGGATGAAATTGGCTTGAATGACTGACAGGCCAGTAGGAGAGGAACAGTGAGGAAGATTTTTCTGTCTGCTCATCTATTTATTGATTTATTCTCTCTCTCTCTCTCTCTCTCTCTCTCTCTCTCTCTCTCTCTCTCTCTCTCTCTCTCTCTCTCTCCTCTCTTCTGTATCTTGTCATTCTTCCCTTCCTCTCCTTCCTTTAATTCCAGTACTCCTGAGACTGAGACAGGAGGATTGCCAGGATTGCCACACCTTTCAGGCCAGCCTGGTCTATAGAGTGAGACCCTCCATATAGATACACTTCCATTCGAGTTTGCAAAATGTATGTGGGTACACTTAGCACCTGCTTGCCCATGTGTGCTAGAACTGTGTGTAAAGATAGACACTGTTTGAGCAAGGCATGGTACCGTTGTGAATATAATTCAAGCCTTATTTATTTCCCTTACTGAAGCTGTGATTCACAGTATATTGGGACTACCTCAGTGCCTTACAGCTTTGCAGGAATGCATACCCTTTATGAGGCCTGTTGACTCCCCAGAAAGCAAGGTCTCCCCATACTAGGAGAACCTCCATTGTACAAACAAAATTTACAGAAGTGCATAGAAATGGGCCACTTGGAGAATCTTCTCCACTTCCTTTCATCTAGGAACCATATTGCTATCTGTAGATACTATTCTATTTAATCACAGTTAAGACTTCCCATAGGATTTCTTTGGGGACTCTGGTAGCAGTATGTGGCCCCCTGCTGGCCAGAAATAATTCATGCATTTGCTTTTCAATCAATTTGAAGGGCTGGGAGGCTCAGCTGAAGAACAGTGAACCATTTCTGTCTTTGGGGAGCTGGGAATGTGGGGTGACTTACTCTTGGGGAAGCTGCAAATCAAAATATTTTCTTTCAAGATGTAAGAATAGGCTGTAATTCTGGATAAACCACCTACTTTTCCTTCTTGAGTTTATTTAACACCTCATTTGAGTATATGTTCAGTTTCTGTGAAAGATAATGTAGCAGCCAGCACACTGGAAACAGCACACAGTTCATTCCTAAGGATGGATCTAAGGTTTGGAAGGGACAAATAAATGTCTATATCACCCATGTGATTAAAAACTGAAACAATACGAAGTAATGGCTGATGAAAGTGCAGTTGTGTTCACATAGAATGAGGCTTCCAGGGGAGGTGGCTTTGGAGCCAGGGCTCTGATGAGAAGCAGGATTTGGATAGTCTGAGATGGAGAGAAGGATGGGGAAGAATGGTATTATCATTATAAGGGAGAGAAACATCTGGACAGACACGGAGGTAGGAAAACCAGAGCCTAATGCAGGGTGGTGGAGTCTAGTCTGGCTGACTCATAGGGAGGGTTATTGGATTGAGAGTGAAAGATGAGATGTATCTAGAGCAGCCTGGAAAAGCTTGAACTTTCCCTGGGAAATTTCTTTGTGAAGCAATGTTGAACCTTTGACTGTCTTTGATTTAGAACAACAACAACAACAAAACATCAAGTCACAGCAATAACCGCTCTACAATGAGCCCTGGTCATTCACTTGCAATTGGTTGTGAGAAACCATAAGGTGTTTCTAGATACAAAACCAAGCAAGGGCTGGGATGTAGCCAATGTCAGATGGCTCCTGGCAGGCGTAATGAAGTTCCCTAGTAGAATCCCTTCTAAGTAATGAAGTTCCCCAATAGAATCCCTTCCAAGGACTGTGGCTTGCCAGGTCCCCCCACCCCAGCCTGCAAAATTTAAGGCCTCGTGTTGAACTATCTTCTCACTCTGGTTGAGTGAGCTTTAACTACAATAATGAGGAATGGGACTTGCTGGAGTAGTGGGATTATGTATGGGCTAACTCAGAAACACAGAAAAATGATAACACTAACCTTATTTGTGTAGTATTATGACCAACTAAATATGCAATCTGCATTAATTTATGATTACATTAACAAAACGTATAATGCACATGTAATAGAACATTGGTAAATTTCTGACCCCAGACACTGATTTCCTAATGGCATTTTTAGAATCCCTTTAGAACATATTCAATGTTACTGAGCACATCGCATCATAAGATGAAAATAACAATCTTCCACAAGAAGAAATGCCATCTCCAGTTGAGAAACACACAACTGATACTTTGCAAACGAGCTGAGGGGAAATGGAAAATTTGGAATAGCCACAAAAGTAATGACAGGGGCTAGAGAGATGACATGGGGGTTAAGAGCACGCACTGTTCTTGCAGGGGACCCAAGTTCTGTTCCCGGCACCATGTTAGGCAGCTCACAGCCACCTGGAACTCAAGCTCTCAGAGATCAGACGCCCTCCTCTCCTCCCAGCTCCAACGGCACCAGCATCGACTGCACAGACCCCAACACAGACTCACATGCATATACATAATTCAAATAAAATAAATCTTAAAAGAAAAAGGACAGCAGAAACAACCCCTTAAGTTTCAGCAGCCATGAGTATTTATTATTTTGAGTGAAATACACATGAAACTTTTGTATAAAAACCATCAAAGGTGCTATATTGGATTATTTCAGTATTAATTTACCCCCCATGCCATTTGTGTTGTCTCCTACTTTTCTGTTTTCTTCTGATATATCATTACAATCATCTAAAATTGTCCATTGTTAAAATACATATAAAAAAATTAGTCTACTCTTCAAGATAAAGTACCACTAGTGATGAGTTACTCAAAGTGAAAACCTTTTTAAAAGGGAGGCGAGAGAATCAACTTAGTGGGAAAAATATGTAACAGAACCTTTTAGGTACATAGGAATGCCAAGTCAGTGCAGGCCTTTGGCGGAACATCCTTATAACACCACTTTGCCGAGCGTGGGCTATTTCTTTTACGGACCTGGTACACCTGGATTCTTGTTATTTGCCTATCATCCCCTGGGTACTCTCGAAGGTGAACCAAATGCTATTTAGTGTTGTGCATATCCCATGTTCCCCAAATGCATAAGGTAAAAAGAAAGCTGATTCTTTTGTCTTAGAAATAGCCCTTAGGATTAAGTTTGTCGTTAAAGATGTTATTCCCTACGAAGGGGAACTGTCTTGACCGCTCATTTTCAGTCTTCTCTATGCCCCAGTTCCATTTTGGTAGTCCATTTCAAAGCTGAGCCCATTCCCTCCTGGGCTGGTTCCCTATGAACGAACTCAGCAAGTGGGAGCCGAGTGTTAGGGGGAAATTTCCCATTTGGTCTCACTCCATCTTAAGCAAACAAGCTTCTCTGATTTACCACAAGAGCGGTCTGACTCTCCCGTCTCTTGACTTTCTTATTTTTTTGTCTCACCTTCCAGCACAAGGCGCTGAGGGCTAATAAAAGAAGCCCGGAGGACAGAAGGACCAGGCCGAAGATGGAGATGATGGAACCATGAGAATTGAAGCTGTAAGCCACAGCGGTGACTACGATCCCGGTGATGAAGACCACCACAGCAAAGGGGATGATGCAGCGGTAGCAGGAGAGTTCAGCACCCCCTGTGGCGGCCGTCAGCTGCACCTCACTGACCAAGGGGATTGTGGTGACCACAACTTCACTCTTAGGGCTTTTCTCCATTATCACTGGCGTGGGAGACTTTGGGGATCCCAGGTTCTCTTTTATGGGTTCTTCCGTCATTTTTCTGGGGATGTTTCCTACCTGGCTTCACAGGCTAGATTTGGAAAACGTGGCCAGGGTGGAAGCTGTGAAGAAGAAGGCAGGGGACATCAGCTAAGTCACCAGCACGGGACACAAATGAACGCAGGGAGGTGCAGAGGCACCTCCTGTCCCAGGACACACAGGAGCACTTTGCATTCTCCACTTACTGCATTCTTTTACATTGGGCAAAAGGGAAGCAGCTATGCACACAAAAAAGGAGAGAGATATAAAGCAGGAAGCACTTTGCAGCATTTCATATCCCTTGGTGGTCTACAAATAGCCTTTCTAAGCGTTCTTCCCTTGCCTATTGCCTTTATTTGCTCTAAGCTCAGAAAAGCCTGATTCTTAATCCAAAGAGGGCTCATTCAAGAGGAGAATATGCTACAAACAGTTCCACAACTCACAGCAGTGTGAACTCTGCCAATTTTGCCAGGCATGACACGCATTCTTTCCAAGCTATCACCCATTCACTGCCCATGAAATCAACGTCATGATCAACAGCAAGCGCACAAATGGCATGCTTCTCTATCAACTGATAGCTCCTTAATCAAGGCGCACAGTGAAGTGTGTGCTCCGGACCTTTCCAACCCCACCCCTACCCCAATCTCACCCATACCGCCACCACTCCCACTCAGCTCCAGGACAGATGTTCAGTTTAGAAAATACAAGGAAGTCCCAACCACTTCAGGACTTATGATTAGAATCTGACACCATCTCCCTACCCATCTAAGTAGGGAAAAGTAAGAAAAAGAAAATTTGAACACTTTATGGGATATAACTTTTTTCCTGTTTTCCCAATGCTTAAGACAAGATTAACTGTTAATCAACTATTAGAATAACAAGCTGTCATGTACAAATTTTCTATTAAAAGCAACAAGGAATTTTGACATTCTGTATTTTATAAGATGCTTACACAAATACGCATAAATAGTCACAAAAAATTGACAGATTCATTTTTTTTTCTTCAACGTCCTTCTGTATAAAACTTGCCCCTCCATAGGTGTTTTGGACTTGAAGATTTTAATACAAGACTTGAGATCAAAAAGCATCTGGCTGAAAGCCTGGTCTGAGGAATCAGGAAGAAGGTCTTGTTGAAGCTCAGACATACCAGAGTCACTGACTTGGACCCTGGAGAGGCAGTTGCAATGACTGAAGATTTGCGGGACACTTGACACCCTTTTGATGACATTAATCCTTTGAATGTATTGAGCATTGATCGAAAGTGAGCACAACACTGAATCAGACCTTCTTCATTCTTCCTACTCCTGAGAGGTCAAAATATCACTCACCACAGAGTGAAAGTCAGAGAACTGCACCTGATGTAACTTGTATATAATTTAATCATCAACAAATTAACTACTGTTTTCCAGTGATACCCTAACATTATACTGGCTAGGTCAGTTAAAGGATATCTAACCTTTTATCTGAAAAAAAATTAAAATCTCCCTCTCCACAAAGCTGAGATTATCATAATTTAAAAACCAAGATACGTCCCCAGATTAGCAACACATACCTCACGGAAAGGCAGTCCATTACCAGGGAAAGGCACTTGACTTGGGAGAGAAGGACCAGCCAGAGTATCTTCCTTCAGCTTCTGGGAAGGAGCCTGTCACTCACTGGGCCTTGGTAAAATGACAGGTCAGGTCAGGGATTGACTCTGGGGGACAGAAAAGTCATAAAAATACTTAACTGTAGATTACGTTTTTTGAATGCTGGAGCTCTTCTCTCATGCCACCCCCGCTCTTAAGTGACGCGTGTTTTTCCCTCCCCCTCTCATTTTACTCCCTCCTCCTCTGGTCCGCCCCTCCCTGTCATTTTTTTTTTCTTCCTTCTTTTCCTTGCCAGCAGATTCTGAGTTTTGGCTTGCCCCAACACTGCCCAGTGACACGGTAATTCAGGCTCATCACTTCAGAGTCCCCAGAGACAGGAGCCAGCGTCGACTTTGATTTCTCTCACAGCGTTTACTAAGCAGGCTGCTTTGAATTACTCATTTTTTCCCCAGCCAAACTCCAGATCTTCCTCTGCCTGCCCATCAGGCCTTTTCATAAGAGAGTCCAAGAGAATCCCAGAGTCAGCATTGCAGACCTAGCTGAGGGACAGAACCGGGGGACAGACATTCCCCGGAGGCAGGAATAGCTGTGGAGTTTTCAAGCAACTAAACCCAGCTTCAAGACCAGCAGAAATCCAAGCTCCCAGCTCTCTCAGTGTTTTTACTTATATATGTGTGAGATGGCCAACAGAAACTTAAACACCCTCCCCTTGTTTGATGTTCCCACATTTACATACTATGTTTCTGCTTAAACTGGGAAACCCTGGCTATCCTGATTGAAGCAGGATGGCTTATTACTTGCGCTAGGAGCTGAGGCACTTTGGCCAACCTGAAACCACACTATTGTCATCATCAGCATTGCTGACATCGACAGAGTGCCTACTATGGGTGTGGCATAACATTAAGGACTGTCACACATTAGCTGATTCTTACTCACTTGTAAATGAAGCTATGGTGGCTCAAAGAAGTAAAGAAATATGACAAAGGTCACAAAGAAAGAAACACTTGATTTGGACCCCAGTCACATTTTATTTCCTATACAGGGGATTGAGCCCGGGGCCTCACATATACTAGGCAAGTATTCTCTCTTCGAGCTATATTCCCAGTCCACTCTCTGCCTTGAACTCTAAATCCCTCTGTCGCACGTCAGTAGCTAGAGTCACAGATCTTCACCACCTGGCCCACTGGACCTCAGTTATGAATGGGTACAAGCTCACCAACGGAGCTTGTGAAATGTAGACTCCGAATACGTAGGTCCATAGCTATCTTCCTGCCTATGTCAAGCCTGCTGTTCCTTGGCCATTTTAATCAGCAATATTCAAACACATGCACTTGGCACACCATTCTCTCAAATAAATAAGCTCAAGGCTATGTCCCACCATGTCAATGGCCTGATATGCGTATGCTTCTTACAGAAGGCTACTTGATGTTGTAAAGTATTTGAAAAGCAGAAAGTCCGAGGTGAAAAAGATTGGTGGCAATTCTAGAGAACGATGATAAGCCTGTTCCTGTATTTCTCAATGATATCCACTCTCTGTTTCATCTGTGTAAGTCTTACTAAATCCTGGTACAGTTCACACATTCACGTTAATACTGGAATCGTTTTGTTTCCCCAATCTGTGGGATGCTCAGCTTTCTTTAACCACTGACCTGGATCCTCTTAAACACCCTACCTCCTCTACCTCTCAGCTTTCCAGCCCAGTCTTCAAACAATGACACAGAGATCAGAAGTCCTTTCTTCTCAGAAGGAAGCCAGAGCAAGGGCTTCTTCCTTCCAAGAGATCATACCAAGAAATCCCTGAGACCTGGCTGAGGCTGGGGGCTCCAGTCTGCTGGGTATAGCAGGTACCTGCGGGCCTCTTGAAGGCCTAGACTGCTACCATCCTCGCAGCTTTCAACGTGAGCCTTAGAGAATTGGAGTCCCATGTATAACTAGTGGCATCACTGGGTGTTGAGATTGGGCATGTCTGCAACCTAGGACCTGGGCTTATGTCACGTGGAAGCTCTCAAAGAGAATGTCCTTCCCCCTGAGAACTCCCATCTTTTGGGGGCAAGTCCTCTCTAATTTCTAGCACAGGACATTTTCTGTAAATCGAACAAATCCCCAGTAATCCCAAGGAAGCTCTAAACACCATCCTATCCTATGACAGACTTCCTTGCTTCCTAAGCCAAAGGTAAAGAAATGAACCTATGGAGAGGAGAGAGGCATCCTTTCCCATGGTGAGCCCTGGGCTGAATCAGCAAGGAGAGACAGGGAACAGAGGTGGCCCCCAGAGTCGAAGACCCCAGGTTTGTTGCTACTTCTAATACTGAAGTTTTCAGCCTTCTGGCTTCAGGTGTGGGGTTCATGCCACTCTCCCAGCACGGTGTGCAGGCATCTGTCTAGGTGTGAAGACACCAGTCTCCACACTCAGAGGACTTCTGATTTGCACTGGTAAACTCAAAGAAATAGAAAGGTTAGGAATGAACCAGAAATTGTGCCAGAAAAGATAGCCACCAAGGCAACCAAGGACACAGGCAGCTTTAATCAACGTTACCTCTCAACTAGCAATTCAAAAAGAATGCGCTGTGATGTGTGCAAAATGGTTTTGGTATTAAACACCCTGGGGAATCGCTTGAGGAACACCTGGCCCCGCGTGCAAAATTTCTCCACAATGCATCCAGCCTTTTTTTTTTCTGCAAACCCTCTACGTGCAGAAAGGGGAGGAAATCTCTCTGGTTCTTTTTAGAGCACAGGGCTTGGGAAGGCAGGCTCTTTAAGTTTGGAAAACTTTTCTGAAAGGCTTCCCAATGCGCGAATGATATCAGTCCTCCCACGGCGAACCCCGGCAGGCATTCTACAGTTCTCTCCTAGATCTTTCAAAGAGCAAGGAAACACAGACTTACCTTTCTCAGCCAGAATCCGACTGAGACAGCTGCTAGAGGCAACCAACAGGCAAGGCCGACAGCGGGATGCAAATCACCACGCTAGGGACCGTGCGCAAAGTACTCAGCGAGGCTTACAGACCATTAAGGGACCGGAGACAATTTGGTGAGAGAAAATTCCTTACGTGCTGTTGAATTTCACTCTATGTTTTCCTCCGTGCCAACATCATCCATTGTCATTGTAGGCACACTATCCACACTATCCCAATGATTTTAAAAAGGTCACTAAGAACCTCTTCTGCTTTGTTTTTTGTTTTTTTTTCTCGTTTTAAGACCTTACGCAAACATTCATTTGCAAGGGTTTCTCTAACCAAGATTCTCTTTTTGATATCACTCCTTTGTAAAGTCATGGAGCTGCAGGAAGGAACTCCTCTGTGGTCTCCTATATTTCAGCGGTGGAGGGGGTAGAGGTGGGTGAAGGGGGTGGGTGTGAGTGGAGGGGTGGGGTGAGTGGAGGGGTTGGGGGTGGGTGAAGGCAGGCCTTTGGAGAGGTTTGGGAATGTAGAGTTGGGGAATCCTCTGCAGATCACTGTCACCAGCCTATTCAAGTGATAAGAGTGGGGAAGAGATAAAGGCTGTGGTGCCTGGGTGGCCTGTCCCCCTAAAGCCAGGTAAGCTAGTTCACCAATGCTTCTCATCTAAGGATGCCCGAATGGCATGGAATTGATAACACACTGGATTTTCACATCTCAAAAGAACTGAGGCCACCAAAAGCATCACTTGCAAGAGTGTGAGGGATTTAACATGTCAGAGAGAATTGTCCCTAACTTAAAAACAACCCATCTTCACTAGCAAGATGGCAGAGCTGCTTATGGGGAGGGACCAATAGCAGCAGGGTAAAGCAAGAAGGATGGTAAATATTAAGGACAAAGAGCTCACTGGCGCATTTCCCATCAGTAGAAACCAGGCTGGGACATTTTCACTTTGCCGTTGAAGCTCTGGCAGCTTCTCCTCTGGGAGCACACACGCTTTGCATTTGGAGAAGAGCGGTCCTCACGTGCATTTGATTACTTTCCCACTTTCATTTTGCTTTTGCTTGGTGTGGTTGAGCTGGCTGACTTCCAGCATCCCGGAAGATGCCAGTTCCTCCGGCTCCTCTCTGTCCAATCACCACGTGAAGATCTCCGTCATCACCCAGCCCAGTTGAATTCAGTGGGATTTGGGAAGCTGGCCAGCTTTTCTCCTAGCTAATTCTTTGTCTTTTCTTTTTTAATAAGGGTGTGTCTGCAGTTTTACTCTGAAACCAGGGACATTTGGGAAAGTGATCTGTGCTTTTGTGTTCCTTTTGGATAGTGTGTCATGTGATGACTCCTCCCAAAGACACTCCAGGCAGTTTTCCTTTAAGTGGAAAGATCTAATAGGAATGAGGAGCAAGGAGTTTGCTTTAGATGCAAACATATTTTACTATTTATCCGTCAGTTTCCAGGCACTGAAATCCCCTCAGATCCACACGTGGAGAGAAGGGATAGCATGGACTTTTTAGGGCAGTGATTCTCAACCTTCCTAATGCTGCCGCCCTTTACCACAGTTCCTCATCTTGTGGCAACCCCCAACCGTAAAACTATTTTTGTTGCCACTTCATAACTGTAATTTTGCTGCTTTTGTGAATCATAATGTGACGATCTGTGTATTCAGGTGGTCTTTCGGGGTTTGCAACCCACAGGATGGGAACTGCTGTCTTAAGTGCGTGTCTTGCATAAACATATATCTTGTGCCACACAGACCACAGCCCAGAGACTGGTGTCTGTGTTTTATTGTGGAAGATTCTGAGACTCCGCAGTGTGTGATGCTTTTGTGAATCTACACTCCTAGGGAAAGTGGCAGAACCAAGGTGTAACTCTAGGTGCTTCTTCTACCATGTGCCACAAAGAATCTATTGCCCATTTTTCATACTGGTTTAAGATTATATGAATAGTTTTCATTGGGGTTCAGACTCACATTAGGGGGATTGCAGGGTGACATACTGTCATTGGGTTTACTTTTAGGAAAGTACCCTAAAAATGGATATCTACCATACCAGGTTACCCTTAGTTCTCTGAAAAGAAATTTAATGGTTGAACTATGTATCTTATCCTCTGTGAGTCTGAGCACTGAGGCAGGTTTGGGTGTGTATGAAGCCAAGACTGACATGGGTTGGTACCCAGAAAGTCTAGGGAAGGTGTTACAACAAAAGGGACATTTCAGGGGTTTCTCGGACATTTCCTCTCTCTTCAAAGGCTTGTCAGTTCCTCAATATTTCCTGGACTCCTTGTGGAGGCCAGGAACTTAGTAATCACTGTGGCTGAGGAGATGCAGAAGCAATGGTAAAAATGAGGTCTCATCTCAGAGCTAAGTCCTCGGCAGGAAAGGCACATGAGAAGCAGGGCAGACACTCTGCACTAGAGCGCAGAGGGCCGCTGCACATACCCCAGAGAGAATGATCGATTCTGGACTAGGTGTGTAAGCTGGGGAGATGAGTGGGGGACTGGAAGCTTCATGCCAGACAAGCATGAGACACTATAAAGAATGAGGGAAAAAAATGTAATTCTGGGTAGAGAGAGTAATCTGTATTGCATAAACACCAATTTGACAAGTCTGAATCTCCTGCAGAGAATGGTAAATAGCTTGTATGGGTCAGGTGGAAAACGGCCAAAAGAAGACTGGAAGTGATTCATGGTCATATTAGTGACCAAATGATGCATTTGGCATTTGAGAACAGAGTGGTTTTAAATGGGACATCACAATCAGTTCTGCATTATAAACAGTGCTGGAATCTTCTGAGGAAAGTCACACAGGGAAGGGGAGAACAGGCTGGGACAGCAGGCAAGAATTTGTGACAGTGGGGCCCTGATACTAGGAAGTGTGGACAAGCAGGACTTAGGAAGACGGCTAAGATCAGCACAGCTTGGCAGTGGATCTTACGTGGGACTGGCTGTCAGGAGAGATGTTTATAAGACTTTAAACCCCAGATGATTAGGAGTTCAGTGGGACTGTCAGCAGAAATGGATTGGGACAATGCACAGGAAGGAGAACTGCATTTGGTTTCATTACCCATATTGTCCTCATAGATTGATCATTTCATTTAATACAAATGATCCAAGGGGGTGGGTGGGTGGGTGTAAAAAAAATACTCTGTTATACAAATGAAGATGTTTAGGGCCTTGTGAGACATCTGCTGGACAACGGGGGCATGTCTGACTAAAACCACCACTCGATTGTCCCGAGCTTGTCTTCCCCACACTTTGGAATAGTGTTCCCTTGTTCAGATGACAAACATGCTTTCTGTGGCCCCTGAAGTGTGTTTGCTCCCTAAGAATAAATGATTGGGCTTTGCAATGATCATTTTGCCAGTAAAAACATGCCATCACCTTCCCACAGGGCCTCTGCAGGAGTGCATTGACAACCACATGCAGAACCGGTTCACAAAACCTCCTGCACGCATTTTAATCCACTTGAGAAGTCTTTGATGTCCATGATGTGGGTGGGCAGCAGGAAACAGAACAGTTGGCCCGGCTGAACAGAGTTCAAAATAAAACTGTTTATGAACTTAACTTATGGAGCGAAGCAGGGGACAGTGATCATCGCCTTCTTTCTTTAGATAAAAAAATTAAATTAAATTAAAGTCTTGTTTCATGAAGACAGTCATCTGTTGTTTCTTCCTTGTTTACTTAAGTAAACTATATGGGGAAAGACATTATTGTCTTTGTAAAAAAAGAAGCGTGGAACTTGGTAAAAACCAATGATCCCAAGAGAGTGCAAGGCCCCAGAAGGAGAACAAGATGTTTCTTCCACCATGACTCAGACTGGGAAACCTAAGATGACTCCAAACTCCCAAGATGACTCCAAACTCCAATTGACCACTTGCACTCGGCAGTTCTGCCCTCGATACCTTTGAAGGACGTCCAATTGGATGGTCTCAGTGTTCTTGGGGGCATCTTGCTCCCCTGAAGTGTTCCTGATTATTTACTTTCTAAGTTCATTTTAGTATGGAAAACTTGTTTACAGCCCTGGTAGAACTCCATCATGCACCCTGGGCCCACCCCCACCCCCATCCCCTGCGGCCCAGGGTCACAGCATAAGGTTTTGGATCACTTCCACTATAAAGCTAACATTTCTAACTCTCCACGCTGTTGTGCAATGAAAATAGCCATGAAGTGACAATCAGGAAATTTGGATTTTCATCTTCTTCACTCTTTATGGCAGTGAGCAGGGGATCAAAGCGTTGAAAGTTCCATCTGTGAGATCCTAAGTAAACCTAGTACTATTCTCTCTCTCTCCCTCTCTCCCTCTCTCCCTCTCTCCCTCCCTCTCTCCCTCCCTCTCTCTCGCTCTCTCCCTTTCTTTCTTTCTTTCTTTCTTTCTTTCTTTCTTTCTTTCTTTCTTTCTTTCTTTCTTTCTTTCTTTCTTTTCTTGTATATGTGGACTCAGCCTAACAGAGCTGAGGGCAGACAACTTAGGAAGAAAGCCAATACTGCCACCCAAGGCACCAGAGCAGCTGTAGGAAACCTCACTTTAAAACAAACAAACGAACAAAACAAAACAAACCAAACCTCTGGTGCATCATCTGTCTGCGAAGCCATTGACCTTGTACTGTGAGATTAACCATCTATTTCCATGCAGGAGGCTGGTTCACAGACTAACTACAGTACGAATGCTTTCTTCAGTTTCTGTGAGACACTTGAGGTTCACAACGTTTGCGCCCTGATATCCGATCTTGCTGACCATAAGTTGACACACTAAGGGTGTGTGTGGACTGTCAAATCACCTAACAGGCTGCAAAACCAATCCAAAAGTCAAGCTCCAGGGGCCAGAATGCACACTAACAGAGCCCCACCCTGCTGTGACTGATGTGGACTGTCAAATCACCTAACAGGCTGCAAAACCAATCCAAAAGTCAAGCTCCAGGGGCCAGAATGCACACTAACAGAGCCCCACCCTGCTGTGACTGACATGACGTAAGTCGGAGACCTCAGTTCACAGTTTTATGTGACAGGACACCGGAGTAGTCAGCTCTAGGAAGGAGGGGTCGGAAAGCCCAAGGGTGAAGCTCTCTGGGAACAGGAAACTGTCCTCCCTCTACCAACAAGACTTCTGGACAGAGGAGCTCCATGGGTTTTGTAGAAGCCACTGGGCCCCCAATAGGTTGCCAAGAGGGTGTGCTCTGGTCACAGGGAGTGTGCATTTCCTAACTGCATTACCGCTCTCCACCCACAGGATCCAGAAAAGAGACACAGCGCTGTTGTGTGGCTCTGTTCAATGCATTAGATCCCTGTAGGATACACAGTCGTGGTTCACTGTGTTGCTCCTTTAGGATATTTGGGGAGTGTGTGTGTGTGTGTGTGTGTGTGTGTGTGTGTGTGTGTGTGTGTGTGTGTGTGTGAAGAAGTCAGGAACTCGAGTTTCTTTATTCATACGAAGTTTGCGCATTTTGTCCCACATTAATATGCCAAGTTAAACATGTATGTGCATTTAACCATGTCACTCCTTCGTTGAAAACCCACCCATTCTCCCATCTTATTAAAAGAGGAGATCCTCCTTCCTTGACCGGGCACCATGAATTAGCCTCTCAGTCTCCAGCCTCACACCCAGGTTGGTTCCCATTACAAATCTCAACGCGGTATTTTGTGTTCCTATTCTTGATCACTGAAGATGCTGTTTGTGTGTCTCTCTTTGGCTGTCTTGGTCAGGTTCTGCTTCTAAGGCATATTCCTTGATAAGTTCTCTTCCATCTGCAGGCTATATGTATCTGGGCACCTTCTGGTCCCATGATGCTCTTTGCCAGCTCTTCTCTATCTGAGCCTCAAAATTACTAAACTATGAAGAACTAGAATGCTCTTCCAGAATAACAAATGGCGATACTAGCTGTTACTCAGTGCTACTGAGTCCCGACCCCTGTAGTTGTGACAACCGTATGTCTTCAGACTGGACTAAATCACCCCAAAGAGCAAAACTTCCCTGAATTAAGATCCTTGCTTGGTGCTTACTTATGCTACAGCCCTCACCAAACAGGGTAGAAGTTAGGTATTTCTTTATCCACTTTAATCTAAGAGACTAGGAGCTACTCAAGAGCACAGGACATACAAAACTTCTCCGTTATCTTCCGTACCTGATACACAGTGAGGCCAATGACACATATTTGAGCAAAACTCAGTTGATGGTTTCGGATGCCTACAGCTAAAGCTGTTGTACCAGGGGCTGGGGAGGTAGCTCAGTGGTTAAGAGCACTGATGCTCTTCCATGAGGATGCTGGTTCAGTTCCCAGCACCCACTTGGTAAGTCATCTATAACCCTGTAAGTATATGATATTCTATAACACTGTAAGTATGTGATACACAGACACACATGCACACAAAATGCCCATATGCACAAAGTAAAAATAAAAGGAAAAAAAACTTGAGGTAGTATTGTGTTCCTTGAAATATTGTGCACCCTAATAAACTTATCTGGGGTCAGAGACAGAACAGACACAATATTAAACATAGAGGATAGGCAGTGGTAGCACACGCCTTTAATCCTAGCATTCCAGAGGCAGAAATTCTTATGTTCAAGGATACAGCCAAGCATGGTGACTCACGCCTTTAATCCCAGAAAGCGAGCCTTTAATCCCAGGGAGTGATGGCAGATAGCAGAAAGGTAGATAAGGCATGAAGACCAGGAACTAGAAGCATTTGGCTGGTTAAGCATTTGACTGGTTAAGCTTTCAGGCTTTCAAGCAGCAGTTCAGCTGAGATTCATTCTAGATGAGGACTCAGAGGTATCCAGTCTGAGGAAAGAGGATCAGCTGAGGAATCAGCAAGGTGAGGTTGGCTGTGGCTTATTCTGCTTCTCTGACCTTCCAGCATTGACCCCAATAACTGGCCTCAGGTTTGATTTCATTAATAAGACTCTTTAAGATTCATGCTATAAAAACTTTTTCAAAGAAACTATCAGATCTTAGTTGGCTTAAAAGATGACTGTGGATGATAATGTCTCTGTGCTTGTCACTCATTTGGAAAATGCGACAATAACACCAACCTTGTTACCATCTAGGATGACGGGAGGCAAGTGTGTGGAAGGCCCATTGCAAGCCCAGCCTCAGGGAAGGCAGCATGTCTTAGGGGACACCGCTGCTGTGCTTTCATGGTCTCACCTAAAGCCTGAATAACACTGAGCACCCAGGTCCATCCAAGCAATGCAACCCTCTTTAACAGCATCCGGGGTGATTCTTTAATGTAGAAGATTATAAAAGCAGAAAGCATTATTAAAAATAACCAAACCCCATTATCTAATGAGGCTGACGTAATTGTCTGACAGTCATGAGCACACTGCTGTATAATACACTATGAATGTCCTGAAAGATTAGTGCCCATCCCTGTCTCAGTCCACCTACGAAGGACTGAGCTTGGCTGAAGGGGTGTGCTCTACCTCAGGTCTGTCTGATTTCTGTGTCCTGGGTGGATTGACCATACTGTTCTTTGACTAGTTCTTTTCCACTCTGTGCTGGCATGGCTGTTTCCTTGATTCCCGAATCCCAGTATCAGCGATAGGAAATGAGCAAACTTTATTTGGGAAAGCTCAAAATCCCCAGAGTTGGTAGGGAATCTTATCCAGTTGTTGTAAAGGTAGTTGTCACCCATAAGACATGTAGTAGAACACACTCTCCAGTTACCTATTGTCTCACAGGAGGACTTTTCTCTCACTCTCTCTGCTCATTTTCTGGATCCATTTGACTGTTTTATAACTTGAGTTTACACTCTGGGCATTCCACCACAGTGGCCTGGTATCTCAGCACTGTGGCCTGTTATCCCGTCACTGTGGCCTGTTATCCCGTCACTGTGGCCTGTTATCCTGACACTGTGGCCTGTTATCCCATCACTGTGGCCTGTTATCCCGTCACTGTGGCCTGTTATCCCGTCACTGTGGCCTGTTATCCCGTCACTGTGGCCTGTTATCCCATCACTGTGACTGGCTGATCTATAGATCTCCACGCTCTCTGTACCAGAGTTTGCTTCCAATTGAGTTCAGCTTTCAAAGGAGCCCCATTAGCAGGCAAATGTGGACTTGATACCCCATGTGCTGCCACTAACCATCCCACTGTAAACCCGGAAACAGGCTTCAGAAATTAAGCAACTCCTGACTGTTCTCTTTGCAGCTTCTGTACTTGACAACAGACAGTCTGAATGATTCTGTCACTTCCTACGAAGTCAAAACTAAGCTTTATTTTCTTACCTGTCCAATACTGGAGTACATGCTGCTTCTTTTTTGAACTTAAAATACTGTCCCTTTGGGGGGTCAGGGGAGGTGGCTAAGTTGGGAAAGTGCCTGCCCTGTAAGCATGAGTTTGAATCCCAGCACCTATGTAAAAAGCTGAGTGTAATGGCATGTGCTTGTAGCCTTCTACTGGGGAGGCAGAATTCCTGAACCTTGCTGGCCAGTTCATCTTCCTGAGCCCTGGAGCTCCAGGCTCAGTAAAAGACTGCTTCAAAAAACAAGGTCAAAAGTGACAAATGAAGATACTCAGTACCAATCTCTTGCCTCCATATGCATGCATACATAGTGTACACTAATGCACCTACACACAACACATTCACAAACATACACATACACACACACACAAACACACACACACACACACACACACACACACACACACACCAAACTTTACTTCTTTTAGGCTATGGTTAGGACTTGTTTCCTGTGAGAGAGATAGGTTTTTTTTTAAGTAGTGATTATTAAATTTTGCATTGTGTTGATTATTGTTTAATTTTTTTAACAAGTAAGCTGAAGGTTTAGACTAACAGACACTTTGTCGTCGTTATTGTTGTCTTTTATTGTTTCTAACCCCTCCTGAGCACAATTAAATTTTCTCGTGAGATTGAAAATGGTATCTATTCTATATATGCAGGTTAACTGTGTGTGTGTGTGTGTGTGTGTGTGTGTGTGTGTGTATAAAGATATAAAATATATGCAGCAGGGGTCTGGGCAAATATCTCACTGGATAAAGTGCTTGGAAGGAGGGAAGATAAGAAGATTCCTGGGGCTCATTAGCCAGCAAGTCCAACTGAGTTTAGTGAGAGACCCTGTCTCAAAATATAAGGTAGAGAGCAATAGAGGAGGCAACCCAGTGTCAATCTGTAGTGTCTACATGTGCACACTCACACATATCCATGAACACACATATACACCACACACACATGCATAATACAAACACACACACTAGATATGCTATACACCACTTTTTAAAATGTGTGATTTTGGGATTTTACACACTTGTGATTTCAACATTTACAATACATGTAAAACTCTTTCTACGTCAGTACATGGTTTATGGTTCATCAGAAATACCGGCAGATTTCCACTGCAGTTCAATCCTGCATCTCTAAAGTTACACATTGAATCTGATTCCAGCTGTTCTTTGTTTTTAAATAAAGTTTCTCTACAGGATGGTCTCTGAATTTGAGGCCAACCTGGTCTACAGAACAAGTTCTGGGACAGCCAGGGCTATACAGAGAAACCTTATCCCCAGGAAAAAAACCTCATGTCTTATCTCTACAAAGAGATGTTGGTGATTAGAATCAACACTCATAAGAAGATAATATTGGAAGCTAAAAGTGGTACTGTAGCACTCAGATCGCAATGGATGTAGACTGTTACTAAACGTTTCTCTTGTTCCTTCCATTTCCTGCACTGCTTATCATATGCTGCTACATTGCATTGGAATAGTTACTAAAATCATGGAACATATTTAAATATTTCATGTTGTCTCAAGGAAATGTCAATAGTCATGAAGAAGAAAAAATATGAACATGTGAAGATATGAGAAAAAGATGGGATCATAATCCAAGACAATTAGTCTATGAAAAGCAGGAATTGCAGGGAAAGAGACGGACTGAGTGGACATAAGCCAAAAATAAAAGTAAGACAAGGAAAAGTTGAGGTAAAGAAGTATGATTGACACTTAAAGAGATCCATGGAGGAGGAACGAAAGAAAGACAGCCCTGGATATACCCAGACAAAAGTGCTGAATGTCAGAAGAAAGTAGAGCTTCCTGTGAAAAGCTGAGGTTTTTAAGAAGAGAACAAAAATAAATCAAGCCATTCTGCCCAAGGTTAAAGGTCAAACAATTAACAAATTTTTAGCATGAATGCACATTTCTTAACTTACATTTTAAACTTCTTACTCCAGGATAGGGGAGCCACAGTTTGAAAGTGTGAGAATTAAGCACTGAAATCGTTCTCTCAGACGTTTTATAAAGGCCAAAGTACAGTATTTAAAAATGAAGATGCAGGATTGGGAAGATGGTTCAGCAGGTAAAGATGCTGGCTGACAAGCCTGGTTACCTGAATTTGGTCCCTGGGACCCACATGGAGAGAATTGACTCCACAAGTTGTCCTCTGACCTCCATATAAGTGCTACGACACGTGTCCATCCTCTACACACAAATAAATGTTAAAAAAAAGTATAAAGGAACTGCAGATGCATATTTTAAACAACAATAAAGATTATGCATGTTTTTATTCCAAAATGTTTACACATCCAGGAACAGGCAGAGATGTTGGTGAGAGAGGCTATAAACATACTCTGTGTTAACATAGGGAAAGTCAATAATATTTTTTTTCTTGATATTAATACCCATGATATATGTGAATACCTACAGGTAGCTGAGCATGGTAACTCATGCCTGTAATCCTAGAATTTGAGAGATGGAGGGCAGAAAATTGTGAGTTCAAGGTCTGCCTTTCCTACTTAGCAAGACTATATCAAATAAAAATAGTAACAAAATAAAAGAAACAACCCCACAGGGCTAGAAAGATGTCTCAGTGATTAAGAGCATGTACTGTTCTTGCAGTGACCCTGAATTATGCTCTCAGCACCCACACTAGACAACTCACAACTGCCTGTAACTCCAGGTTCAGGGGATCCTATATCTTCTTTTGACCTATGTGAGTGACTGCACTCACATGTACACACTTACTCACAGACACACAAAATTTAAAGAATGAAGCAAAAACCTCTGAAGGTACACACTAATAAGATTTTCTTTCTTTTTGAAAAGTTCTTTTTCTCCATGTCCACTTTTTCATCTCTAGTGCAGCAGGTGTATAGGATGTGCATCTTTTCTTTCAGTTATCTTGCTACATAAAAAATCCCAACCCAGGTCTTGGAGGCTTAAAAGTACTGAGGTGTAATTTAGGCAGAGCACTGTGGAGACAACTAGCTTTTCTGCAGGGTTTGAGATATGTCAAGGGGATGTGGAGGAGTGGGCTAAAGAGCTCTGTGATGGTTGATCTTGGTCGTCAGCTTGACTGATCTGGAATCAACTAAAAGGCAAGCCTCTGGACACACCTGTAAGGGGTTTTTCTTCATCAAGTTATTTGAATCAGGAAGACCTATCCTGAGTGTGGGTGACCCCTTCTGGTGATAACCCAGATAAAAGGAAGTGAAAGAAAGGAGTGAGGCCTCTGCCTGCTTGCCTTTCTTCTTGTTGGCAAGTAATTCTAGTCTGCTGCTGCTGCTGCTGCTGTACCCCTTCACTGGTATCAGAACCCAGGTTCTTCAGGCTCTTGATATGGACTGAAGACCAGACGTTCTTCAGGAACCCTCCAAGCCCTTCAGCACCAGACTGTGATGACTGAGGCACCCAGCTGTAGCTTGAGTTTTTTTCTCAGGGGCCTGCCAAGCCCCGGCAGTCCCGTAGCCCACTTATAAAATAAACATACAGATGCTTATATTATTTAAACTGCTCGGTCATTAGCTCAGGCCTACCATTGTCTAGCGCTTACACTTAACTCAGCCCATTTCTGTTAATCTATATGTCCCCATGTGTTCCGTGGCTTTACCTGTTGCCTTCACATGCTGCTCCCTGGACGGCAGGCTGGCGTCTCCTCCAGTGTCCACCTCCCAGCCTCTCCTCTCTGTTTGTCCCACTATCCTATACTTCCTGCCTGGCTACTGGCCAATCAGCATTTTATTTATTCACAACATACAGGACATCCCACAGCACAGGAACCCCCCAAGCCCTTCAGCACCAGACTGTGATGACTGAGGCACCCAGTCTTGTAGAATGAGAAACTACTGGGTCCTCAGCACATCTAGTGTGAAGAAAGCCATTGCTGGGCTGCCCAGACCATATTGCATAAGTCAGTCAAATAAATTTTAACATGTACTCATTCTACTCTGTTCCTCTGGAGAAGCTGAACTAAGATGTGCTCCAATTTGAGACAACGGTCATTATGCTTGAAACATTGATACTAACTGCTGGTGGGGACCTCTGCCAGGGCTGTGCCCAAAAACTTTAAACCCTTCCTAGACACCCTCATTTCAGGCTGTTTGGGCTTCCTCTTGATGTGGTGTTTGGGCTCTGAGAGCCAGTTCTGGCAGAAACAGGAAGCTGTACCATCAGTTATGACCCAGTCTTAGAGCTCCCAGGATATCACTCCTTTGTTCTTCCACTGAGCTGCATTCCCAGAAATCCCCATTAATTGAGGCAGGCCTTGCGATGTAGCTTAGGCTGGCCTTGAACTCACTATCCTGCTGCTTCAACCACTGGAATTAATTACAAGCATCTGCCACTATACCCGGCAGAGCACCACTTTTGATATAGTCAGGAGACCATTGGAGGAGGGTTAAGGTCATAAAAGACTATGGGAGATGGGAGATTGTATCGTGTCATTTTTAGAAAGTACAGATAGTGGTGTCCCTTAAGATTACTGAAGGAGGAAAAGATAGTCACCTCTCTAGATATGTGAGGGTATAAACTTCATAGTTATAAGAAATAGCTAGGCATAGAAAGGTCTAGATCTGAATCCTCTGTCCGTAGATCTGTTCATGTGCTGCAGAGTCACACCCATCCAACGGAAACAGTGACACATGGGTAAACATGACCTCTGATAAACCTGATGCTGAGTTCAATCTCTGGGACCCACATGGTGGAAGAAGAGAACCAGTTTCTGCAAGTTGCCCTGACATGAGGCCTTAGCACATGTGCAGCCACACAAAATTATTAATTAGTTAATGTATCAAAAATAAATTGAAAATTAGAAATAGAAACACATAAGTCAGTGTTACAGTGAGATAATGCACTTTTGAGAAACAAATGTAGTCACAGACACATATTAAGTAGTCAATAAATGTTCATTTAAGAAGACAAAACAGGAGGCTGGAAAGATGGCTCAGCGGTTAAGAGCACTGGCTGCTCTTCCAGAGGTCCTGAGTTCAATTCCCAGCAACCACACGGTGGCTCACAACCATCTATAATGAAATCTGGTGCCCTCTTCTGGCCTGCAGGATACTGTATGCATAATAAACAAATATAAAAAAGAGCACAAAGCAAAGATGCTGTGAGACCACTATTAATACTCTTCCAGAATTTCTGGCACGCTGGTTCTCAGGTTTGTTCTTGGCAGAATTCTTCCCCCTCATAAACTCTTTGGCATGGAGGAAGCAAGCAAAGCTGGGACAGGTATGTATTCATTCTCTCTCTGCTATTGATTGTGAATGTGACTAGTGACTTCCAGTTCCTGCCTTGACTTCCCCACAAAAAATGGACACTGACCTGAAATTGTAAGCCCAACAAACCTCATTTTCCCCTTAAGGTTGCTTTTGTCAGGATATTTTCTTACAGCAAAAGAAATGAAACTATTACAAGTCACAAGGACAGGAACAGCATGATCTACTTAGCCACCTTAAGCTAGCTATTCCAGTCTCTTGAGTGCGGAACGGATCCAGCAAGGAGATGATCAGAATCAGAAGTCAAGAGGAACTGTAAAGGTGGCCTTACCTTAGTGTGGCCAAAACAGACAGAAAAACATGAGTGAGTTCAAGCTGCAGAGGAAGGAGGAAGGGTAGAGACCACTGGTACATCAATGGTGGGGTTGAAGGAAAGAGAAGAGAGTCATCGAAAGTGTCCAAACATCCAGATAAATTTTATTTGTCCTCATGGACACATGGCCCTAGCAAGACAGCTATTAGAGGGGACCCTAATGAGATCCTTTTTACCCAAAGCCTGGCCTACATTCCCAGAGGAAGATAGCCCACCAGGCTCTGTCCCAAATTTGAAGCTGTTTTGTTAGAGAGAACTTCAAGCATATAGGGAAAGGCCAGTATTCATGCTGATTAACTCGTGTGTGATTTTGCTCGGAATCACAGCCGGAGTGAAACTCTACACTTGGGGCTGAGAAGTCCTGGTGCTGGACTCAGATCCCTCACAGTAATTAGGAAGCGGAAGGGACTTGGTAATACAATACAGCCAGTCTGCCTCTGGAATCCCCTTCCTGGAAGGCAGGTGGATGATGACTTTATTCTCTGAATCTCTTCCAGGATTCAGATAAACCTGGCTCTTTCAACTGTCAGGTTCATTGACTGTTTCATGTTCAGTACTTGTATTAATAGGCAAAACTGCAAAGCCCTCTCTCCCGACGCCTATGTTTAACGATCAAAATAATTAAACGACTCTCTCCCCAATCCTTGCATCTTGGTTTTCTTACCTGTAAAACAAAAGCTGTAGACTGGATACTATTTAACCGCTGTGTCCTGTTCCCACCGGACGCTTGACTGAGGTCAGAAATCTGTGCTCATGGCCGCTTTCTGTTCTCCGGCAGCTGTTATGGCCTTAAAGAAATTAAATTTAAATGGAAGGAGCTATCAGATACTGTCTTGAATTAATTCTTCCATTAAGGTGTCTGCTGTTTACTAACATGGAAGTATCGGAGCGAATAAAAATAGAATCTGCTAAAGAGGCGTAAGAGAATCGTTTTTCAGTTTGAAAGTTTGCACTTGTATGGCTGTGGTGACTCATGAAAAGCTACTGAGCATAGAGGCCTTTGTAGATACAGTCTGATTAGAAGATTCCACATCTATTGTGGGTGACCTAAGCGTGAGAAAGAGGACTCTAAAGCAGAATAGCCCAGACTCCACCCTGCTATATGGCAACCTCTCAAAACCTACATTTTTTCCTTGTATCAC
Organism: Peromyscus californicus insignis; assembly: GCF_007827085.1. NCBI lineage: Eukaryota > Metazoa > Chordata > Mammalia > Rodentia > Cricetidae > Peromyscus > Peromyscus californicus. Next base: position 32,635,671 of record NW_026294551.1, read on the forward strand.
CCAAAGAATCTAACAGCATTGATCTCAGACTGACATCATGGGAATTAAACATGAACATTTTCCATAATTTCTGGCTCATAAAGAGTACATGGTTAAACTATGGTTGGCTAGTTTATAGAGGTCATTGTGTATGCCTTGGAGACCATCTGGAGCAGGCTTTTTGAAATGTGTGATGCATGTGCATATTTGTGTGTATGTGAACGCACATTCACATGTGTGTAAGAGCCAGAGGACAACTTCAGGTACCACCCTCAGGAACAATGTATGCCTTATCTAGGATGGAATCTCTTACTGGCCTCGAGGTCACCAATTAGGCTAGACTGGCTAGCCAGTGAACCTCATCGACCCTCCAGTTTCTACCTCTCCAGCACTGGAATTAAAAGTACATGCCACCATCCTGGCATTTTTACATGGCACTGGGAATAGAGCTCAGGTCTTCATGCCCATATAGCAAGCTCTTTACAGAGTAAGCTATCTCCCCAGTCCCATGCTAACTCTCTCATGCTTCTCCATTGTCCCATCATGATAAAACTTGCGAGTAATTTACAAAGTCCAACACTAACCATTGTGCAAAACTTTGTGAGCATTTTAAGACGTAAACATTCTGAGTCACGTGCCTTTCTGTTGTAACAAAACAGCTTTCCAACGTATCTCATAAGGAAGAAGAGGCTTGCGTTAGCCCCCGGCTTTAGAGGTTTCAGTTCATGGTTACTTGGACCCATGACTTTGGGCGGAAGCACATGGGGAAACCTGTTCACCTCCTGAAAGCTGAGTAACAAAGAGGAAGAGAAAGGGAGCAGGCTCTCATCCCCTCCAGGTCATGCCTTCTAGCATCTAACTTCCTTCTGAAAGGCCCTACCTCCCAAAGGTTCTGCCATCACTCTGTAGGACTATGCACTGGAGACCAAACCTTTAAGATACAGGCTTGCAGGCAATATTTGAGATCCAAACCTCAGCACAATTCTACACTGTGAATAAACTAGAGCAGAGATGTTTGGGGTGGAATATGGGGCCTAAAATTTTCTGGGGCTGGACAAATGATTCAGAGTTAGGACTAGTTGATCTTTCAAAAGACTTGAATTTAGTCCGAGGTGTCTCACAGCTGTCTGTTAAGTCCAGTTGCAGTGGATCCAGAGCCCTCTTCTGGCCACCTTGGGCACTGCGTGCATTAGTACACATACCTATATACAGACAAAACACTCAAAAAAAATGCATCTTTAAAATGGAATTTCTGGTGTACTGACTTTTGCCTCACAGAGCTCTTTGAGGTGTGTATTCTAGTTCATCCACTCAATGACCCTTTGGGACAGGTAATATTTTTATATCATTACTGAGTAAGTTGGCTAAAAATTTCAATATGGTTTTCCTGATTCTTAAAGTGATGGGGTAAGATCTCCTTACCACAACTCTGTTTGGGGGATCCATCTACCAAATCAGTGCTATGTTGTGAAAAAATCCTGGCAGAAAGTGAGAAGGGCTGATCTTCACTTATCTTTTCTCTGTGATATCAATTAATTCAGTCATTTCTCAGCTTCTTGATGGAAATGGTTTCTACTAGTCAATTAAAAAAATATCTTCGACCTTTTAAAAGTGCTTCATCTGTAGATCATTCCTCTGAATTTTAGAGTTGGTGTCACATGACATGAACATCCTTTCTCCTGCTCAAATCTCACTGGATTTATAGTTTAAATTGATTAAAATGATCATCTCTGATGTATTGAATATCTTAATCAATGAATGCAGTTATTAATCAAGTGTCAGTGCAGAGGAAATAAAATGCTCTTTGGGTATCTAAGCAGGAAGAAATTTGATATTGGAAATTGATTGCTGGCAAATATCATGGTTTTGCAGAACTCAATCTTAAGAGTAAACCTTCCACCACCTTTGTGAGATCAGTTGTACTTCCATGCAAGACTCTATCAAGATGGAGCCTGTGGACTATTGGCCTTCTCTCAAAGAAGGGGAGGGACATGGAGAGGGTCATTGGACCCTCAATTCAGTATCCAGTCACTCCTCTCAGCCATTCGTATGTAAATTCACCCTAATTGTGTGTAGGGCAGGTGGTTGGAGAAGAGACTAGAGGATATAGTCTGGAGAAGTTTAATTGAGGGGTCTCCAGCTATGATTCCATGAGAAGATGGGTGTAGACTTCCTCCTGAGGCTGTCTTAGCCTGACCCAGGCTGCGGCCTATCACACCTCCCTGTACTTTGTAAGTATGCCTAGCAAGCTCACTAAGCCCCCAGGGTGAACAGCCATGGACTGTACTTTGGTTTCTTGTTGGGACCTTATAGAGAGTGTGTATATATTGCTCACCTAGTGAAAGAATTTTCCCGACAGTTGTAGTAAATGCAGGCATATTTATTTCCGTATTCATTCATTCACACATTTATTTTTATGAAGCTGAGTTAAGGCTTATTAAGATTTAATGTAAGTTGAAACATGAGAGTTACTAGAAGGAGAAGCACTCAGGGCAAGGGCAAGAAGCACCCAAATATTAGGTGTGGGCTTCTCAAAAAGAGAGCCAAGTGCTCCTACCTGCTGAACCATCTCACCAGCCCTGTGCTGGAATTCTTGGCTCTCAACCAGCAGGAGGCTCTGGCCAGATTAAGGGTCAGGAGATCTTTTCTTTTCCCATGTCTTCTTAATTTCCTCCATCTTTCTAGCCTGCTTCAATGTCTCCCCCAGTGAGTGACTTTGATTCCTTAATTTTAAGGGTTGATGATGGCTAATGGTCCATTTCTATAACTACCTGTCTGCTAAGCAGGAGCATAGACCCTGCCTACTCAAGGAACAAAATTCTCAAGCTGTGTGATCTCAGGGGGTCATGAGAAGGTCCGAGGATCTGGGAGATTAAAGGACCATTATTTGATGCATGTCTAGAAGAGAGGATGTTGTTAATCAGGGCACCGAACTCTACAGGCATAATACAGTATTCATCAGGTTGTCCTCAAATTAGCACCTATAGCAGCAAGGCCTCCTTTGCATGCACTGCCTAAAATCCAGGTAAACTAGCAAGTGGGCATAGTTCATTATTCTGTTCTGGACTGTGATGTGACCAATCCTCTTAAGCTTTTGCTGTTGTGACTACCTGCCAGGATGGATGTACTGTGGAATGTGACCAAAATAACCCTGCTCTCTGCCTGATGTTGCCTTGGTCAGGGCATTTTATGCCAGAATCAGGAAAAGGAACTACGACACCCAGGAAAACATATTGCTGGATTTCCCCCTAACATTTGTAGTAGTATACTTTCAAATGTATCAAAATGTTGGAGGAACAAACCAACAGAGACCTGGATGCCCTTGCTCTAAATTCATCTGCTGTTTATATTTTTTTATGTTTACTTCCTTAAGTGAAACATTTGAGGGCAAATCATGGGGGAGCATGGTATTTATCCCCTGAGAAATTTAGCTCTCATTTCCCAAAAATGAAAGTCACATTCTCTCAAATGACTTCATTTCTATGCTTTAAAAAATTAAGAACAATTTTATAACAACATCTGAAACCTTCATATTGAAATATCCTTTATTAGTCCAGAAATGTCAAAAGTATTTTGCAATTCTATAATCCAACTAGAATTTATATGTCACATTTACTTGTTATTTCTCTTGAGTTATGGAGCAGTTTCAATTCATCCATTTTATTTTTTAATTAGAGTAGGTATCTTGGCAGATTTTCTGCTTAATCTATTTGATTGGTGTCTTTGGATTGGTTACAGGTTAAACATTTGGCAAAAATGCTTAGATGATGTCAGCTTCTCATTGTGCAATTCCAGGGAACTGTAATGTTAGTTATCCTATTATTTAGGAAACTATTGATATGTGATCAGGTGATAATGACCACATCTCTCCATAGAGTTACCCAGGCCTGTGTGTAGGTATTAAGAAATCTGTGGGTGGCACTTGGAGGTGGCTGATATAATCAACACAACTTTTCATGTTACAGTTTAACATCTGTGGGGATCCTTTCCCGAATCTAACAAAACATTGAGGGTGAGAAAAGGGAATTTTCTAATTCTTTCATTTCTATTTCAGTTATCTGGCATTCATTACCACCATTCAGTTTTCTCCCCGCCCTCAATCAATAAACACAGATATTTTGTGTGCATGCATGTGTGGGCACAGATGATTGTGGAGCTGTGTTTGCATGTTAAGCATGTGTGGGTATGCATGTGTGGGCACAGATATTTGTGGAGCTGGGTTTCATGTTAAGCATGTGTGGGTATGCATGTATCCATGTACATTTATAGGTTAAAGGTCAACCTCAGATGCTGCTCCTTAGGAAACATCCATCTTTTAAAAATTACTATTTATTATTATTTTGTGTATATGTGTGTTTGTGTGTGTGTTTGTATGATTTGTGTGTATATGTCATGACACACATGTGGATGCCAGTTGGTGTACATATATATATGTCAGTCAGTTCTCTCTTTTTAGTGTGGATTCTGGGGATTGAACTCAGGTCTTCAGAACTTCTCTCTGCAGAGTGATCTTTCTGGCCTCACCTTGTTTGTTTGTTTGTTTATTCATTTATTATTTTTTATTTTTCCCCATCATGTTTCTCACTGGGACCTGGGGCCTGATGATTAGACTAGGCAGCCATCTACCTCTGCCTTCTCAGGCCTGGGATCTCAGTGTGTCCCAGCATGCCTATTTTTGTTGCATGGCTGCTGGGGGTAGAATTCAGGTCCTTACACTTGTGTGGCAAGCAATTTAACACTGAGCCATCTCCTCAGCCCCAAAATTTCTTTTTAAATTCTTATTCTTCCTTGATGTCACATTCCCCAGAATTTTGCTCATGAATATTCCCACAAGCCAACTCCTGTATATTTTTAGACATGATTCCAGTATTCTTTGGATGTCTCCTCAGTTTCAGGCACACAATGTCCCCATGTTTATAAGTTCCCCATTCAAACCTAGTGTTCCAAGTATTTAGCAGAGACGTTATATAGAAGCCAAGATCTGGATCACTGCGTGTGCTCATTGGTACAGGAAACTGGAGACGGAACAAGTCTCTTAGGGTACTATGTGATTTTAATGAATAGAGTTACACACACACATACACACACACACACACACACACACACACACACACACACACACACACACACACACTGGGAATTGAACCTGGGTCATCACATATCTTAGGTAAATACTTTACAATTGAGTTACATTCCCAGCCCAATACATTCATCATTTGAGATTTTATTTTATTTTATTTTTATTTTATTTTATCATTTTTTATTTTATTACTGGCTAGTGCTTCACTGATGGGTTTATCAAAATGTGGTCTATCTGATAGCTCACCGAAGAACATCTTAATTATTGCTAATTATCTGCCCATGCAAACATTGCTATAAAGATGCGTGTGTAGTTTATATTATGAATAATACTTTACTTCTTCTGGTGGAATATCTAGGTATGGAAAGATTAGGTTGGATGATAGTTAATGTGTTTAACTTCTTAAGAAGTTATCAAGAGGTTCCCAAAGTGTTTAGACCATTTCTATTCCCACCAGCAGAAAGAACTTGAAAGAAAGAGAGAAAGTCTTAGCTCCTCCACAGCCTTGCCAACACTCACTTTAAAAATTATTTATTTATTTGTTTGTCTGTCAATTTATTTATTTGTGTCTGTGTGTGTGTATGTGTGTGTGTGTGTGTGTGTGTGTGTGTGTGTGTGTGTGTGTGTACATGTCATTAACACATGTGTAAAGGTCTGAAGACAGCTGTGGGATTTGGCTTACTCCTTCCATCATGTGTATTCTGGGGATTGAATTCAGGTCACCAGGCTTGGCAGCAAGCACCTTTTCCCATGGAGCCACCTTCCTAACGTGGACCAATTATTTGCTGTTAGCCATTCTAACAGATATATAATAACACCTCATTCTGGTTTTAATTTAAATTATGCCAAGGAGCAATGATACTAAATATCTTTCCATGTTATTTGGTAGCAGTTCTTTGGTGAAATGCCTACTTAAATATCATACTCAAATTTTTTTTGTATAGTTCATTTTCTTATTGACATTTGGGAGTTCATACCCTTGCTTTTATATGCACAGTTAAGCAACACCAAAATTAATCAATATCTCTTATCTACCTCTTAAACAAAATTCAGGCCTTACCTTGTGCTATTTTACGTGTTGGCTGAAAGTTTGAGTTCCATCTTCTTTTCCTGTGCCTTTTCCCCCATCTCTCATTTTCTGTTTCCTCCCCCACCTACTCGTCCCATACCCCAACTTCTCTATACTCTCCTCTGCGGATCCCAGTAGTGGTGGTTGGCATTTCTGCGCAGCTATGTGTATATTGGTGGCTCGTCCATTTCTTTATCTCCCCATGCTGTTCTCTCGTGGCCACCTCTTCATTCCTGTATCCCTCTTACATCAGAGCAGGCCAACTGTTTGACAATGCTTCCATTTTCATTTCAGTCACCACATTTTCCATTTGTAGAAATTCTACTTTTTCCAATTAATTGTCTTTTTCTTAGTGTTCTGTTGTTTTATTCTGGCCTTCTTTGGTTTGCTACAAACGTATTAACTAATTGCTTTCATGTTGGACTGGTTTGGGGGCTCTTTGACTCTAATTAAAAGATTAGAACTTCTGTGGTTCTAATTGTACATTTCTAATTCTTTAGTACAGAGAGCTGTTTCTTCAACTGTTTTTTTTTTTTTTTTCTGGTATTGAGGATCAAATCTGGGGCCTCATGCACAGAATGCAAGTGTTCTGCCACTGAACCACACCCCAGCCTCTCTTTCCTCAGATCTGGGTGACTCTTATTCTGTTTTGTATACCCATCTTCTATGGGTGTTATGTTCTCTGTGGTAATTCCTGGTGCCCTGGTTGTGAACGTTCTCCTGTTTTGATTCTGGCCACAGCCCAGAGGTTCAACGGTCCTTAGTCAAACATTGTGACTATTTGTTTTCTATGGTTCTCATGAATTTGGAATGCAGGCACCAAAGGCAGACATGTTGTATTTGGATGTTCTACAACCCCAGAAAATAGAAAGTCCAAGGGCTGCAGTCTGAGGTGCTAATGCTTACACTTAAACTGCAGATGCTGCTGTAGCCACAGAAGGTGGGAAAGCTGGACCAGTGTCCCCTTATCAAGCCCAAATCCTCCAAGAACTCTCCCTGTCTTTCAGATGAAAGCAGGAAGTCCTCATCCTTAAGGAAGCACACATTCTTACTACAGCCTCAAGTGGAGAGAGATTAAGATCTATGCTAAATTCAGCAGTGGACCAGCATTTCCCCTTTATCACACTAAGCTGTTGAGAGGACATTCTTTGGTAAGCATAGAATGACAGCACTCCCAGTGGCTTGATACTAGTGGCCAAACGTGCTCCTTGGCTTTACAACATAACCCAAGGCTTAGTTTCTATAAGTAGACAGGTGCCGAAAGGGAGTCCGAAAGGATTCGTTCTTCTGGTCATGCTCAATAGCCCCTTCTAAGCAAGAGTTTCTCCACAAACACAGGATAGAGAACAGAGAGGAAAGGTGAGAAAGGATTAGGATGCAGCCATCCATTCTGAGACGTTCCAGTGACGTATCTCTCTGTGGCTTTCACTTTGGCTCTTCGTCCAAGAATCTACAGTGCCCTTCTTCGTTCTCAGCCATGCTGTGTGTACAGAACCATATTTGGCCTGTCTTGTCTAGCATTTCTACATCTGAGACCAGGAACTTGGGTTACTGTGTAGTCAGTTCATCTAAAAAGCATCTACTCTCCAGCACGCAGGAGGCAAAGGCAGAGATATCTCTATGAGTTCAAGGTCAGTCTGGTCTTCATTGTGAGACCTTGTTCTTCCAACTCCCTTAAAAAGTGGCCTTTTCTCACGAAGGAAACAGGTTGGTTTATTTGTGTAAATCAATAGGCCTATTTAGACCCTTTTCTAAGTCATTCGAGATTTTTTGGATTGCATGAAAGAAAAACAGCTTGCTGAAATTATCGTGTCCTGTACTGACGATAATAAAATAAATGCGCACACGTGTGTGTGTGTGTGTGTGTGTGTGTGTGTGTGTTGGGCAACATATTTAAACACATACAATAAATGCAGTTTGAATTTGGTGTCTTCTTTCTTCTATGGTACTGTTTATTCTCTTGAGCCTGTCTTCACTCATCTATTGTTCTGTGACAGTAAAGTTACAATTTTATCAAAGCACAACTTCATAATGGACTCCTTGAAGATATTTGAAAACCTTCCACAGTGGTTTTGTTGTTGTTTGTTCTGTTTTGTTTTGAGGGTGATAGGATTGCTTGTTTCAGCAATAGATTTTAGTTTAAGTCATACAGAGTTTAAAAATCTAAGGAAGCTGGTAAGCCACTATTAAAACAGAAAGAAAATGTGTCTTGAAACAACATTTTGTGTTTATTTAGGAATGTCTTACATTCGTCTGCTCTGTACAAGGAAAACCCATGCTGAACTGAATAATGTAGTAATTTATCAGTGTTGTGGCAAATGTGACCCTGGAGCCTTTGTAAATTGGCTTTAAATAGCTTTTCTAACAACTTTTTTTTCTAGCATAGAACGAATTGCATTTCAGTTTATTCTTGCAAGATAAGAGGGTATAATCATTAGACATTACTTTGCTAGGTCCTGGGAAGCATATCCTACAGCCCTCGACTATGAAAGGTAGCACAATCCTTGACCCATTTTACGAGATTAGGCAACATGGCTTTCCAGACCGCGTTGGCAAACAGGTAGCTGTTGCACTGATCTTTAAACTACCTACTACCCTCAAGGCCAGGTACAGTTTTCTCCTGAGAGATTCAGTAATATCACAAGACTTGAATGAACAAAATGATCTTTGAGTTGCACAAAGATCTACATTATGCAAGCTGCAGAAATCTCAATAACATATCTCTCTTGTCATTTGTACTCATTGGGGTGACAAAAATCTTGCCCATTGTGATTCAGTTTAACTATTTTGTGTGTGTGTGTGTGTGTGTGTGCCACGTGCTTAACCCCCTTGGCTTTCTGATGAAGCCAAGGGATTGATTCCTGAAACAGTGTTTCAAAATGCATAACAGAAAGATGAACAACTTTATTGAGGTCCGAGCATCTGACCTCTAAGATTTTTCAAGTGTTTATGTTCTGCTCCTCCCCACCAAGTCTTCCAAAGAGACCTTCTTGAAGGGGACTCCTGTACCTGGGGGGTTCCCTCCCAGATCCCGGATTAGTCACAAACTACACACAAGCATCTGTTTTCCTTTATTAAGTGGGGAAGACAAGTTAAAGTGGCTGCTTTCTGACTCAGGCAGAAAACATCAGCAAATGACCTTGCAGGTGTGATTTTTTTTTTTTTTAAGAGGAGGAAAAGGGGAGTCTGTGTTAGAATGGGCTAGGATGCAGTGGTAGAGGAGATAAAGGACTAGGGAGAAGGGGAAGGAGATAAGGGAAAGGGGGCATAGGTATTTGTCCCAGAGAGGCAAAGGACTGTCTCTGGAGAGAGAGGAGACAGATGTGGTACATAGGCAAATGGCAGTTTATAAAGGTAAAGGGGGAAACCCCGTGTTAGGATGAGGTGTTAATTTTAAATGAGCATGTTAATTAAGGGAGCCAAAGGGGGCTTCTGATTGCTGCTGGACTTTGGTAGTCAGCCTCAGGAGGAGGAAGTGGCCAAATATAGGAACACTTCGGTGGCTAGCTTTATAATGTAATCTAACGGTTTTTAGCAAGGCCGAGGGAATGGGGGAGAAGGGCAAGGCCTGCCAGAGCCATATGTCTAGCGTCCTTTCACCTTCTATTTTTAGACAGGTAGGTAGCGGCCCACCCCACACACGTTTGAAGGTTACGGAGGTGATTATGGGATGTGCTCCCCCATCCAAAGAAGTCTGCTTCTTCAGCCCTTTCTTCTTTCCCCAGCTAAGCTCTAGCTTTTTTTTTTTTTTTTTTTTTTTAGTTTTAGTTTTTTCTTTTCCATTCTTCTCACCCTTTGCTTAGCCTCGCCCACTTTGGGGCCTGGACACACCCCCTCCAACCTCCGCTCCACCCCCCAGCCTCCGCTCCCCGCCCCCACGCCGGCCTCCTCTGCCAAGTCCCGCCTTCTCTTTTTCCTGCCAATCAGGTTGGGGCCACCTTGTGACACTGCCCCCCGAGCTCTCTAAGGGCCAGTGGGTGATCTGCGCTCGGGGCGCTGTATCCCGGCTGCGGAAAGATGGCAGGGGCCGCGGGCTGCTTCTCCGACGAGCAGTTCCGGGAGGCCTGTGCGGAGCTCCAGCAGCCGGAGCTGGCCGGGGCCGACTGGCAACTGCTGGTGGAGGCCTCGGGCATCACCATCTACCGGCTGCTGGACCAGGTAGCGGCTGACCCGCCCGCTTGTGAAGATCAGGGCCCCCAGAGTACCCGGGTCAGGACTCCCCACAGGGCTGGCTGCTCTGCTGGAGTGACCAGGCTCCTCTGAGTTAACTTTGCCCTGTGTGGTTGGGCCATTATCCGAGCTCAGCCTCAGGTCATTCTTGTTGCTGGATTTGTGGATTGTTATATTTTATGTTTTACTTTGTAGCGTTTGCAAAAAAGGAAACCCAAACGGCCTGGGAGCAGGAAGTTGTATTTAATGGCCCATGATTGGAGACCTGGCAGCGTGCCAAAGGTATCCTGTCTAGGGTCTGGACTTTCACTAGAAGAAGGTATAATGTGTCCAATACAGGGTTCAGATACTGAACAGGAGTGGTGTGGCTATGGGCTTTTGGGTGCCTGTGACTACATTCACAAGGGAGAGACATTTGGCAGCAATAGGAAATGAGTAATTTGGGGGTTTAGCCCAACTCAGGAAGCAGTTTGTTAGGAATAAACGATAGAGTTAAAACACTGGTCAGCTGATTCCTCGACCATGCCTAGACCTGCGGAGGACATGGGTTTCCTTCTGCCATATGGGTGCCAGTGCTGTGTGGAGTGGGGGAGGGACCATGTTCTGAGCCCAGTGGGAAAGAGACAGGACTCAGGGACTGGGTGGCCGGAGTGGCCAAGAGATGACTACAGTAGTCTCACCATTTTAGTGACTGTCTTCTTTGGATTCTAATTTTAAGTTGTGTTTAATAACGTGCTTGTGAAGCTTCAGGCAGCACGCAATGGAAACTGCAGGAGGAGTGGAGTTGATTGTTGAGCATCTTATTGGGAGCCTTTGGAACCAAGTAGCCCCCCAGGTGGAGAAACTGGAGGCTTGTCGTCATGGCTTTACTGTAGGCAGCGAAGTTCCCTGGCACAAGCCAGGAGTGTCACAGTGAAGGAAACAGACCAGGAGGGATGAAGTCACCTCACCGAGACCCAGGGAAGTTCATGGCAAGGGTGCGGTTGGAGGGCTCACAACCAGGTAAAAGAAGTTTGTGGTATAAATTGGATTAGACCGAAATAAGTGAAGGTAGACGAGGAAACGTCTAGTCTGCAAAGGTAGATTCCTGTCAGCTAGGTCATCTCTACTTCCTTCTTGAGGTCACAGGACAGCCTGGATCCAAGCAGTTGCACAGTCCGCGGAGGCCTGGAATAATACTTCATGAGGTCAGCAAGAGGAAATTTTACTGGATGTCTCTGCCGTGTCAGGGCCAGGAATTTGCTGATGATAATTATCAGTCTGGTGATGGCTTTGTTTCCGTGTCCCTTAAACTAAGGTGCACAAAAAGAACTTCTAGCTGCCATTTTGCCTCTTTCCTAATTGTGCTCGCATGCATCCATCTGTGTGTGCTCCCTACTGTATTCATGTTTTGCTAAGGATGGCAGTTGTGCACTCACCAAACTTGGCCTGTTGTGTAGCAGGACCATTGGTTACAAGATGAACAAGAGACAAAATCGTCATCCTAGTGAGACTTGAACAACTCTCTGTGTGAAAGTGGATGCTTTCAGACAAAATCCTTCTGTTGCCTCCCTGATCCTTACACCTTCCCTGGCAGCCACATATCAAGGTGATACACACTTGCCAAGCTGTGTATCAGGCATCAGATGCCTTTCCCTCCCCTTTCTCTCCTTTTTCAGGTTGGGTTCTCAGCACCTCTCACCTCATATTGCTTCATCTTTTTAACTGGTTTCTTGGCTTCCATTTCTTCATTGTCCTGTATCCCACACGTTCGGCACCTGAAAGAAAGGTTGTGATCTTATCATTATCCTTTGGATGTCACCCTTAGTCACAGAATTATTGCCAGTCATTGTAATAGCAAACAGTTGCTTCAGTGTCACCCTTAGTCACAGAATTGCTACCGGTCATTGTTAATAGTTAACAGTTGCTGTATGTTTTCTTATAATCCGGGCACCGGATATTGATTTGCTCATTTCTAACTTCAGCCTTAGGATAGACACTGTTGATCATCACCTTTTTACCCACGTGGAAAGGAGTGTGTCCAGGAAACAAGTTAGTCAAGATTAGAACCGGCATCTGAACCTAGTCGTCTGGTTCCACACTTCTTTCTTAAATCCTCTGCCTCTCTGAGCAGAAGGCACATGCAACCTGCTGGGGATGCTGAGGTCTCAGCTCACCTTTTTCCCAGCAGTGTTTCCCCATACTCACACATTCAGGCCATCTTCTGCTTATCAAGATAAAGAAATTGAGGTTCTAGGAAGGTACATGATCCATCCAAGGCATAGAATTAAGAAGTGCTTCAAGAGTAACACTCAGTCCTTCTGTCCACAAACCCCTTCCCTATTCTACCTCCTACATCACCGTTTGGTAGAGCACCTGAAATGTGGAATGGGTTGTCCTGGAAAGACGTACTGACTCATCATTAACATACTGAAAAAGAAACCAAAGAGTGGTTATATATTCAGTCAGTATGTATTGATGCTCTGTGAGATGTAAGTGAAGTGCTGTGACTCTAAGATAGTGTCACTTCCCTGAAGGTTCCAGTGGGTTGGTTAGGAAGATGCTGTGTAGGATGCTTGCGTTGATGGCCTTTAAGAATCATGTTTGGCATGTTGTTGATGGCCTCAAGGTGGTCATTGATGTCTGACTGCTTGGCGTACCATCCTCAACATCAGAAGTGGTTCACCTGAGGTGGTAATCTGGTGGCTCCTTGTGGTTCCTCACTGAGCATCCTTTATTGAAATGAGGATGGAGAGAAGCAAAATGTCGGTCACATCTAAATGTGCCTGTGAAAGGTTTACTATGTTTTGGAACGATGAAAATAAATGCAGAGGCTTTGGGACATTCTTCAGTGTAATAAATTATATTTTAAATTAAAAAGTAGATTTGTGCCATCTTGTAGAGTAGATGCAAATGATTCTGAATCCTGTTGTTGGACAATGGGAACTTTTCCTCATGTAATTGTATTTATCTATTTTGGGACAGAGTTTCATCATGTAGCTGTAACTGGCCTGTTATTCAATGTGTAGCCCAGGCTATCCCAGAACTCCCAGAAATCTTTCTGTGTCAGCCTCCTGAGTACTGGCATTTATGGGCATGCACCACAGTACCTTCCTAGATGGGAACTTTGGACAAGAAACATTTTTATATACGTTTGGTTTTCCCGTTTATTTATTCAGTCACAATATGTTTCACGTGGAGAGTTTCTTCCGGATCGTTCTCTCCAACACTATCATCTCTTGCTTCAACTTTCTCTGTTTTAATCTCCTTATTTCTTTTTTTCTACCCATGTTGTAGTGGTAATAACTTAGCAGCATACAATGTGCAATGTGCAAAATACCATCACACGTATGTCTTCATCTACTCCTTCAAACAAATCTGGAAGCCATGGGCTTCCTCTCTTACCACACAGGTAGAAATGAGAAACTGAGTCAGAGAAAACCTTGTGAGTAGTAACTGGCATGAGCTAGTCTGCTTGGATAAAATCATTATCAAATATGCAGCTTGCTGGGAGGCCAGAACACATCCTCTTTCTGAAGGCCGAGCAAAATCAGGTGAAGGCTGCCCTGTGGCGTCATGAGAAGAGCGTGGACTTTGGAGGTAGGCAGTCCTGAGTTCAGACCTCAGCTCTGCTCCATTCTCATTCATTCTGTCATTCATGGGAGTCATGTGCTGCTGCCTTTGCGGGCCGTGGCGAGTGAAGGAGATGATTGCTGCTTCCCTGAATAAGCTTCCTGAGCATGAGCTGGATTCACTGATGAGAATAAACCCCCTAGATGATAAAGAGATGTTGAGGGGTATAAAATACTATGAAGAAAATCAAGCAGGGGGAAGGGAGGGAGAGAGTAGGAGAAGGCTCAGCAGGAAAGGGGACTTCTGGGGAAAGCAAAAGAACTGAGTTCAAATCCCCAGCACCTATTTAAAAAAATCTGGCCATGGCTACATAGGCCTAGAACCTCCATGCTGATCCTGTCCTGTGTGTTCTTCAGCACTACATGTTTACCTGTTGCTGAGGCTGCTGGTCCAAAGACTGTTCATTCAGAACCACTCATGTCTAGGGACAGTCTGCCATGGCACTTGTGGGCTTTCTGATATTGAGAGGTACCGTCAGAGGCAGAAGAGTCTTCGGGAGACAGGAATGCTATAAACAGGTGAAAACAAGGGAAGTGACCACTGAAGACAAAATCAATGTCTGTCAGAAGACTGACTGTCCCTGATGATTGGGATAGTGAGCCCCTGCAAGTGAGTGTGGTCTTCTGAGCTGTTCTCATAGATTCTCTAAGAAGAAGAGCCATAGACTCTTAGAAGATCTTTCCCAGGGATCTATAGTCATGTCTCACAGCAGCTTTGGACTGCATTACCATGGCAATAGTCAACAGCATGGCCTATAGACTGAGTCTGGCACACAGAGGTCACAACTTTGGTTTAGGCAGATGTCAGACTGAAAAGCTCTCTCTGATGACTTAGTGGGTTATCTCTGCATACTGGCCTCAGAGAAGGGACTACACTGGTGTGTACTAGACCTTGGCTGTGCCTCAGCTGGATGAGGAGCCAAACTTCATTTCCCAGCGATGGCTCTTACTGGTGCTGCTGACCTCACGAAGTGTTTCAGGCCCGAGAGGACAGTGAAACTGCATTGATCCAGGCTGCACTGTGGGCTGAAGAAGGAAGCAGAGGTGACCTTCGCAGACAGGAGTCTCTGCTGACTTCAGACTTCCTCTACCGTCCTGTAGCTGGATCTAATCCAACTCGGGCCACAAACTTCTTTTACTGCAGCATGATGGGTCTAATCTGCCTTCTCCTCCTACCCTTCTGGCTCCTGGTGTGATTGGATCAGACTGCTTCCAGATTCAGGGAACTCACTGAACTGTAGCTTACGAGCAAGCAGGGCCAGCTTATCTACAAGCTGGACACCTGTTATCCCCCAAGATACAGAGGCCACTTTTCTCTTCTCTTTCACCTCCTGCAAGTGTGCAGAGACAGGCGACAGACTTTCTTCTCTCTCTGGGTGAGTGTGGGAGTGGGAGTGGTGTGAGAATGCTGATCCCAAGGTTTAGATTTGAAGGGATGAGGTTGAGTAGGATGCCCCGCTTCTGTTTCCAAGTGTAAGCCAAGCTTTGTGGTCTGCCCTGACTTTCACCACGCCCCTGCTGGGGGCTTCAAATACAACGAAAAGTTTGTATTTGGCCATGGAACCCAGAGAAGAGTTGATGACTCATAAAGAAGTATTTGAACTTACTGGGTCCTTGGTCATAAAACTGTACCAATACCCAGGTGAACCAGAGCAATATTTGGGGTAATGCTCAACAGAAGTTTGTGCTTATAAATTTGTCCTCTTTTTGACATCCCGCTGAACATCCTTAAGCCGCAGTTTCCCTGTCTGAAAAAAATGGGCTAATAGCTCATACCTCATATTATTGTTATGTGAGCTGATTGGGATAAGCCGTCTAAGTGGTCAGTTCATTATCTGGTGTTCAGTAAGTGCTCAGTGAGTGTTAGCAATCACTCATTACTTTAGCTAGCCATCTGCAACCCTTAGGTTTTAAACGCATGGTAGTTTCTTTTCATTTTTTTCCATTGTACTTTCTTAGAACATCAATAGTACATAGATTTAATCAACTGTGTTCTTCACAGTCTGTAGCCATAGCAGCCCATCTTCCCTGACTTTATTTTGGCAAAAATGCCTACTTTTTATGCCCCCTGAATTTATCTAAGTCCAATAGAATGGTGGGAGTTAGTGAGCATCCACAGCTATACAAGGACACCTTGTCTCCTGGGGGAATGGAAATGTGCTCTTCCATGAGAGGCCAAGTCAGTGCACAGCAAAGAGAGCATTCATGGGGACGGGGGTTGAAAAAAAGTGGCGCTTGGGCTGCCTTATAGTTAGTGATGAAATGCAGATGAGCTCCACAAATGAGGGGTAACTCGTGGGTGATACCTTTGTCTCGGTCAGGTCAGGGGCATGTGGTGTGGGCAGGTGATATCCACAGGTGATTATTCCTATGTGGCAATGAATAGTGAAGGTTGGCTGTAAATAACATTTTGACAGTTTACATTTCTCTCATGTAAATACACGACAATTACTCTGTTGAGGTCGAATGAGCATACCAATGACCTTAACAGGGGAACTGGAAGTAAATTGCATGGGTTGAAAAAAAAAAAAAAAAGACAGCTTGGAGTTTAGACAAGCCACCAGAATCAAAATCGCATCTTAAAATCTAGCCACACCAGTAGCAGTTTCCTAGTCATGTGTCCGGGCCTCTGCAGCCTCTGTTTCTTCATTTGCAAACTGGAGATGCTGAAATGTCCCTAAGCTCAGTGCCTGTCATAGAGCAGGTGACCTGTGAGTGTCAGTGGAGTATCTGTGGTCCTCAGTCCTCACTTCTTAAGCTGGAAAGAGGAGATCAAATATCTTCGTACCCCCTCATGGACTTCCGCTGGATCACCTGATGTGACCCTCAGACTCATTCTATGAGCTGGAAACTCTTCTTTGACCCATTTACAAGTTAGGAGGCAGAGAGCTTAGACTCAGCTCAGCTCATGGCTTCAAGCCCATGCTGTCACCACTGTGCTGTCGTTTCTAGCTACAGAGTTCAAGAGACATCTCTTAGGGACAACAGTGGAAAACTTGGCCACATCCAGTCCATTAAAATTGAGAACATTATCCTTACTCCCGTCCTGCTTTTCTTCTGGTCTGAGTCTGACTTTTCCAGAAACATCTAAAACAATACTTTGGCCATCCAGAGCACTACTGGGCTTAGGGACACAGGGAAGCAGCCTTCCAGGGAGAAGTGCACTCTGAAGCAAGAGCAGCGAAAGGGACAGGTTACAGGCTTCGCCACCAAGTGTCATCAGTTGACCCCTAGAAAGTCACTGGGGTCTTTCACAGCATTGGTCTGTGGCCCCTGACTAATCTTATGTGATGGGCTTTCTTTACCTTAATCTTTAGCCCATGGTCTGGATAAGACATGTAGAGAGAGTGGAGCTAAATGAGATGCTCTTGGGGTAGAAAGAGCTGGTGTCAAAAGACTCACTGTCTCCCTCTGTTTGACCTGATACTTATGATCATAGCTCTGAGTTTCGTGTGTCTGTCTACCTCAAGGACCACACTGATCAGTCAGTAAGATCATGACTATAAAATTATTGGGAAACTAAACTATGACTAACAAACCAATTCCCCAATATTATTGAAAAAAATCATAGCATGTCTAAAGGATCAAAAAACTTCTCCAAACAAACCATGTGGCTGTTGCAGTGACCACTGATGGATTGGTTGTCAAGGGAAGCTCATAGTGAGGGGTAAAGTCAAGACAGCCTATAGCTGATCACTTCTCAGAGCCAAGAGCCCAGATCCCTGCCAGCTTGTGAGTGTTTTATGACTTACTTAGTGTCTCTGCAAAATTAAACATTAACCGTCAATTTAATGCCCATTTTAGTGGCCCTTTGAATTAGCTCTCCTTAGATGGAAGGGCAGGACCCATTGTGGGTCATTAGTTACTTAGCTCACGTGACCGACCACTCACCTGATTGGACAAGCAATGTAGGGTCACTTCTTCAAATAGGTGGAGGGAACGTGCATAAAGCATAGGGACCCCTATTGCCTTGGTCTATGATGTTCTCAAAACTGACCAGTCTCGATAAAAATTACCTCTGTCTCCTTCCAGTTCCTATCATAAAATCCACTGGTCAGGGCCACCATCAGGGCAGCAAGTCAGTAATCCTCCCTTGGAGGTGCTCCCACTCTCTGGAGTTCTTCCTCACTTTCCCTTATAAATCTACATTTGCTCTACTCCTCGGTCATATTTCCTGATTCTTTTTCAGCATAAGCCATGGGTTCAGCATGGCACTAGAACTAGTGATCTTTATTCTAGCTCCCCAAGTTAATAAGCTCTCTGTGGTGGTTTAAAGGAGAATGACTGTCATTGGCTCATATGTTTGAATGTTTGGTCCCCACTTGGTGGAGTTGCTCAGGAAGGATTAGGAGGGATGGTCTTGTTTAACAAGTGTGTCACTGGGGGCAGGCTTTGAGATTTCAGAAGATCTCTGCATTCCCAGTTTGCACTCTCTTTCTGTCTGTCTGTCTCTGTCTGTCTGTCTCTGTCTCTCTCTCTCTCTATCTTTCTTTCTCTCTCTCTCTCTCTCTCTCTCTCTCTCTCTCTCTCTCTCTCTCTCTCTCTCTCTCTCTCTCTCTCTCCTACTTTCAGATAAGGATGTAAGTTCTCAGCTACTGCTCCGGCACCATGCCTGCCTGACTGCTGCTGTGCTCCCCACCATGATGGTCATGGAGTAATCCTTGAAACTGTAAGGAAGCCCTTAGTAAACTTTTTTATAAGTTGCCTTGGTCATGGCATCTCTTCTCAGCAATAGAAAAGTAACTAAGACACTCACCAAGAGTCAAGAGAGACTCTGTTACTCTCAAAGAACCCACATGGTCCTTTTTCTTTTTCCTTGACAATGTATTTTAGCAATGCTTTGAATTTCTATAGTGTTTTAGTGAATTTATACATAATCCCATGGTCTTTCAAATATTCACAAGTTTTAACACTATTCTGCCATTCTGTTTTAGAGTACTATGAAATGAAGAATCAATCCAGACCTAGAGCAATAGAGACTTTCAAGGAGTTAGGTGGACATTTCAATGGGGAGAGTTCTTTAGGCCTAAGGTCTTCAGCATTGTGAAAGTTAGGCAAGTGAATTTTCTCTTTTAAACCGTAGTAAATAGGGTTAGGAAGAAGCATGCATGGGAAGTGAGATGAAAGGGTGGCATGATTGGACAAGAGATCAGAGAGTCCTCTACCCTGAGCCCAGCCGGTTCACCAGAGGGAGTGCATACTGGCCCAGGTTAGGGTGGGTCAAAGGTCAGGGCCTTGAAGCAAGGAGAAAAGTTCATTTAGTTTGGTTAAACATTTTGTTTTGAATTGATCAGCGAGGACAGGCAGCTCAACTAATCATTTATGAAGCAAAGAAAGGGAATTTGGAGGGTCTGCTCAGGTCTTGGTGTTCATGAGTCTGTTCTGTCATATGGGGGAGTGATTTGCTTTTGTTATTATTGTTTTGTATTTCCTTTGTAGTCAGTGTATTATGAACTAAGGATGCAGAGTTGGAATTTTGAAGTTTTCTTTTGTGTGTGTGTTCATGGGTGTCCATATGTCCATCTGTTTGTCTATCTATCTATCTATCTATCTATCTATCTATCTATCTATCTATCTATCTTTATGTTTACCTACATGAGTTCACATGTACTACAGTGTATACCGATACCCATGGAAGTCAGAAGAGGATGTTGGATCCCCTGGAACTGGAGCTATAGAAAGTTGTGTGCTGCCTGATGTGGTGCAGGGAGATTAATTCAGGTCTTCTGCAAGAACAGCAAGTGCTCTTAACTGCTGAGCCATCTCTCCAGCCTTCCACCTTGTTTTGAGACAGGGTCTTTCACTGACTCTAAAGCTCACTGATTGGCTAGACTGTGTAGCCAGCAAGCCCTAGGGGTCCTCCTGTCTCTGCCTCCCCAGATTTTTTTACATGGGTATTGGGGATCCAAACTTAGACCTTCATGCTCACATGGTCTTTTTCTTTTTTTTTTTTCACTGTTTCCTAGTATCCCAAGTTTCAAATAAAATTCTGCAATGTCAGTGAGGACCATTTGGATCATTTAGGATTGCTTTTCGAAGCAAGTAATAAAAAATTGGGCTGAGGATGCCCTAAATAAAGGTACCTTTTGGTCTTACATAACTAGTCACTCAGAGATCTATGGTGTGGATGTCAGTTTAGCTGATCCATTACACTAGTGATGCTGGATCTTTCTACTCTGCTGTTTCTTATTTGTTGTTTTTCAGTCCCTGAAGATATGGCGCAGATCCAAATATCATGTCCCCATTCAAAGCAGGGCAAGGGTATCACTTGGAGGCTCTCCAACACAGGAGACTAGAAAGTTACTAGCCATTCACATTCTCATGAGAGCTCTCCCAACAAGGGAGGAAGTGGGCGTATACCATATCAACCAAACCTTGTTTCTTCTGGCAATTGTATTCCATGCATGATAGTGGCTAATTCACTGCCACCCACATAACTTTTCAGTATTTGAAGTGTAGAAAACGGTCTTAGAAATGGAGCATTACACACCCAGTATATTTTGCTATAGAAGAGGAGTCTGAGCCATTTTTAGAGGGATAGAGGTATATGAATAAGCATATATGGAGTTATTCATTACAATGTTGGCAAGCTTGGGAAAATATCCAAACAAAAATTTCAAATGATTTGTAAAGCTAATTTTTAAAAGGTCCCATACATTGTTAACATAAACTCTGTTCAGGCAAAGCTAAGCTTTGTGTTTTTCTAAAATACAACTGTAAGAAATTGGTACCTAATCCCAGGGAGCTGCTTCTTCACTGCTTCTGAGAGCACACGCTGCTGTATAAGCATTATAAATATTTAAGAGTGCGAACAACACTTGAATGGTAATGCTCACACTCTAATACTCATCTCTGAGAAAATATCCCTATTGAAAAAATGAACTGGGATTTTGAACTGAGTGTTTCATGATTATTTTGGAAATACTCATTTCTATAAAATATTCTGAAACAGAAATGCATTTGGGGAAGAATTGTTTCATGTGAACTTTCCATAGTCTTAATATACTACTAAATTTGAGGTAAAAATACCACCTGTTGATACCGTATCATATCCGTTTGCTCACGTAGACAAACATCTGCTCCCTTTAAAGAAATACTATTGGATATTATTAGCAGATACTTACAAATTACGAGGTTACATATCTCTCATTAATAGTTCTTTATAATATCTTTAAACTTTCTACAGTGAATATGAATTGCTTTTATAATGATTTAAATTTGCTTTACCTTTTAAAGGATGAAATAAAAAGGAGTATGTTTGCTATATCCATTTAGAAATCTCGAAAAACCAAAAAAAAAAAAAAAAAGAAATCATGAACAAGAGAGTGCTTTGATTCAGGAACTTGGGCCAGGCTATGGAGCTCAGCAAAAGAATGTGGGGCTGAGAGATTAGGAAGGGGTCACCGAGGATCTTGTTCCCCTGGAGTGCTGGCATTTCTCAGTCCTGCTACAATGGGAGAGGGACTAAAGGAAGTCATCACAAGAGTTCATTCCTCCGTGTTCATGCAAACTGTAGATCATTCTATTTTCTCTTTGACTTTCTGGCCCTCTTCTATGATACACCTATGTGTATCAGAGTCATGCAAGGATGTGATTGCATTCAGGAAGGCAAGGGACCTAGTCTAAGAAAACAGTTCTGTGTTAATTTTTGTAGATGTCCACAGTAAATCATGGAAGACTCCATGATCATTGTCTTAACATGTAAGTGTCCTGTTTTGGGTGAGCATGTGTAGAAAACAGGACCTCTGTTGTTGTGGGGTGTTTGTACACTGTGTGAAGATGTATTGCTGTGATTGGTTTAATAAAGAGCCAAATGGCCAATAGCTAGGCAGAAGGTATAGTTGGGCCTTCTGGGCAGAGAGAGAAAATAAGAGGAGATAATCAAGGAGCAGGAGAGACTCGAGGAGACACCGAGGAAGCAGGATCGGCAGTAGGTGACAGAACATAGATGAAAAGAAATGAGTAAATATAAGTTATAAGAGCTAGTGGGATTAGCCTAAGCTGATGGCCAAGCTTTCATAATTAATAAGAAGTCTCTGTGTCATTATTTGAGGGCTGGTTGGTGAGACAGAAAAAGAATTGTCACACTCTATTTTCCCAAACAAATTGTTCATTCTCTCTCCTTTGGTTGGAATGTGCCTATATTGATGTAAATGGGTACATATGGGGAAGCACTCACCATAGTCCTTCCTGCCAGGGCAGGCAGAAGTTGTTTCTCCTGAGGCCTCTCATCAGATAGCCCTTCGCTCAGGGTATCAATCCATGCTGAGGCACACAGGTCTTAGATACACCCAATTCCACTCTGCCTATTAGAGAGCCCTGGTAACAAGCCATCTGCTTGTACTGCTGGCAGATCACTTTGAATTTCCCCTTCTGTTTCTGCCAGGGTTCTTTCACGTCCACTGGGAATGGTTTGTTATGTTAGTGCCAGCTGAGTTGGAAGCCAGTCTTTAGAAGGATCTCCCAAGACTTTCTTAGCCATTGCATGGGTCCTTGGCATGGTATTTAAGGAGCTTCTTTGGTGAGCAGTCAGTGGAACCCAAGATCCATCTAACAGCTGGGTTTTCTCCATTTGCTTGTCACTTGCTTGTCTCTGTCAGTTCATTGCCTTTGTCCTTTAGATCCACCGCTTTCCTCTTAACACCAGGGACCAAGCCAGACCAAGCTCAGGGAATTCTGAGTTGCCACTGTACCCAGTAAAATATGTAGTGGGGCCACCTGGAGCCTAGAACCCTCACAGACAAGGATGTGGCTTGACGTGAGAAGGGAGGAACTCACTTATACATGTAATCTAGGAATTGTTTTTTTCTAAATAACAGGACCGTCTGTTTGAACATGATTTGAAGCTGATGGAGATTCCCTTTTTAGTTTTCTTTCTCAATAAAAAGTAAAACAAAAGCATAAACAAGCCCCACATATAACCCCTCCCCCATAGAAACAACAGAAAAACTCTGTCTTGTGAATGACTTCACAAATTGCATTGGTTTCATTGTACTCAGTGGATGTATAAAACTATACACCCCACTCAGAGCTCTGGGTGACTATGTAACATGGATATGTGCCTGGTATCTGCAAATCAACCAGACCAAACTAGAGCTCTTGCATGCCTCACAGGTCCCCTCTTGTCCAGTTTCTTCTGTGTCAGTGAGGGCCACTTCCTCACCGACCATGTCCAGCAATGGTTGACAGAGTTCTCCTGGGTGATCTGCTGTCTTCTCGTCATCCTTCCAGCAACGGTTCCTGGCATCCCCACCATTGCTGTTAGCTCCCTGTTTTTGGTGACCATCTATTATTTGGATTAATGCACTGGGTATTAAAGCCATCTCTGTTCACCTATGGCACTGTTCTCTACCAAGACTTCTGATCTTTTAAAATCTAGTTCGAGCTGGTCATTTCTAATCTGTCCCTAGTCATATCTGGCCATGCCTCTGTCCACAGGCATCTTTAGTTTTCCAGAGTGATGAGAATCAAAACTTCACCTCTTCCCATGGTTTCCCAGGATCTTTGGTGTCTTGACTCCACAACTTTTCTACCCGCAGCTCCTATCACTCTGTTCCAGACTTCTCTCTTGGAGCATGCCTTTCTTCATCTCCCAGTGACTGGTCCTTCTGACCTTTAGAACATGATATCCTGATAAATCTTGGGAAATGGTCCCTATAGAGGCTTTTTCTGTCTACCTGTTGATATGGGTCCCCCACAAAGACACTCTTTACTATATAACTCATCTTATGTCCTACTTAAATCATCTGGCCAATGCTGACAACTATCCCCTCCACCAGTACCTACAGCTGTATATAAGATACATGAGACCAGGGGTCCTATCTCCTTCTATACTGTGGTCACCAAGACCCCAGAGGAGGTCAGTGGTTGATGTGGTTGAACCCCAGCCCCGGCTGTTTTTCATGTGATACAGAATCTCAACTCTGGTATCAACAGATTGTTCCTCCCGTTCTGTTTCCATAGCCAACTGGACTTTATGAGTATAAAGTGTTTGGTGTTCTGGAAGGTTGTTCGCCAGCTCTACTCGCCGATGTGTACATGGACTTGGACTACAGGAAAAAATGGGACCAATATGTAAAAGGTGAGTGATGGCTTGTTTTAAAACAATCGTTAAGAAGTTAGTCTAGTCTTGTCTGATTTAGTCGTGCATACTTGAGGCTGAAACCCATGTTGCCATTTCCAGTACTTACTCTGCCCGTGTCTCAGAGTCAGTCTCCCCTTTGTCCTCACAATTGCTTGGCCCTGCTTCCTGAGCTGTGCTAACCCATGTGCTTCGATTGCCATGGAAGCCTTCTGGGAAGATGGGTCTCCAAACTTCCTTTTGGAAGACGAATCAAAGGTCTCCAAATAAGCAAGGGTACACACACGTGAGGAAGTGAGGGAGTAGGATTCTGAGGGGCTGGAGGGCACTGGAGGTCCAGACAGCTGCCTGAGGGAAGGCAGCATGTTCAGAAGTCACTGGCAGTTGATGGATGTTATTGGGTGGTGATGCTCCCCCGCCATCCCCCCCCCCCAGCTGCTAAGCTGAGGACATTTCATGACCTAAGGCAGGAAAAGAATCCAGAGCCTACATAGTCTACGTAGTAGAGGTTTTACCTTGAAGAAATAAAACCTCCTGTATCTTAGAGGGGGCAAGTCAAGACTTCTGCAACTATCAAAGAAGCAGCCTTATCCCCCCACTTTTAAAGAAGAATATATTATTCATAGCAGGGAAAGATCCAGGAGTTTCTGGCTTCTGTGAGTGCTGCTGCTTTGGGCCCCTCAACAATCCTGCCAGGATGTTTCATCAGCTCTAGACTGTGTTCCTCTGCATTGACCTATTTCTCAGGCAGATTCCCGTTCTTTGTGAGAGTGTCCTTCAGGGGACACAGGCTCATACTCTAATCATGCAAATAACTCTAGGAAAGAGAGTCTCATTTTCTTAACAAAAGTCAGCCAGAATCCCAGAACTCTTTTTCCAAAGTTCATCTCAAAGGGACTGCTCAGTCTGTGAATACTGGTCATGGTCTTGGGGCCGCTTCACGTTTCCGAATACCTTTCCTCATTAGGGGACATCAGCACACTGGCCTCTCCAAAGGAGGAAGCTGGCACTGTCTCACTCTCCCCAGCCGCCATAATGCTGTCATGTGATACAGACTTTGCCAACAGATGCCCATGTGGGTTCTGCTGGGAAAGGAGCAATGTGAGGAAGCAGACAGCGTACAAATCCTCTCTGTTCATGTCAGCTAACACACCCGACTTTAAAAAGAAAAGTAGCCGCAGGGCCTCTTACTCTGTTACCCACCATCAGCTCTTCACACTGTGCTTTCTGGTACAGTAAAAGCCACTGTTAGCTTTGCTAGAACAATCTGGGAGTCCTTACCTTACTGCTCCTGGATTTGAGGAGTACCCAAGAGCCTTGGGACTAATTGGACCTAAGCTTACTACAGGAGCAAACTAAAGTCCTGGCCACTTGATCGCCAGAGTCATGTCTTGCTCCTTTACCTAGCCCTAAACACTTTCCCTACTTAAACCTCATAGTAGAGAGAGAGAGAGAGAGAGAGAGTGTGTGTGTGTGTGTGTGTGTGTGTGTGTGTGTGTGTGTGTCCGTGTGTGTGTGTGTGTGTGTGTGTGTGTCCGTGTGAATACTGAGCAGGTAGAGGCAACAGACGCACTTATCCCTTCCTCTCACGACTGTCCACAGTATTCTGTGGCACTGAGGGGCCACAAAGCTCCCTAACCCATAGTCTGCTTCTACTAGATTTCTTTTAAATGCTAATTGTACCCCGATGCATCTCCCACAGGGGTGTCTTGATCCTTCCCTGGATGGTTAGATGAGAGGCCACCACACAGCCTGGGCACATGTCTGCTCTTCAGTTCCTTTGCTCTCTCCTGTGAGAGCTGCGCAAGGGCACAAACATTAAGGGAATTTAGTTACTGGAGCTGTGGCAAGCTGTGGAGAAACAAGAAGCTCAGGGTTCAGCCGCGTTGTAGCTGTCTAAGGACACAGCCCTCGATGAGCCTTTTGTTTCCCAGATGCCATGACCCTAAACATACCAGACTCTGTGACTTCCTCAGTCTCTGGCTAACTGTAGGGAAGCAAACCTTGCTGGGTGTGTGTGTGTGTGTGTGTGTGTGTGTGTGTGTGTGTGTGTGTGTGTGTGTGTGTGTGTGTGTCTGGGGAGAAGCAAAACTCCTGGTACTCTACTGACATCTGGTGGTTTACCTGTTTAAAGACACTGATAATTTCTTGACATCCAGTTCCTTACATGTTATCCCAGCATGCTGTTGGTACAGTGGACAAGCGCTGGGCTTGTTTAGGTTTTCTGTGGTTCTCTGTCCTCTAGACCATCCTTGAGCAGCAAGGTTTCAGTGGTAGTAAATATACTTTTCTGTCAATAAACGCTTCTACGTCTGATGAGTTAGAGGTTTATCACGCACTGAGGCTATATAGGCTTCTTGAAACCACTGAACTCTTGTGATATGGTTAACTTCCTGTGTTCTCCTTCAGAACTCTATGAAAAGGAATGTGATGGACAGATGGTAGCCTACTGGGAAGTGAAGTACCCCTTCCCTTTGTCCAACAGAGATGTATCCTTTCTCACACAGTGTCCTGTGTTCCCCAGCTGCCGTCCTATGCTGGGATGCATTCATTTCAAAGTAGTCATGGACAACGCTGTCTTGGATCCTTGCGGAACCGTCTGCTAATGCTGCAGCTGCTTGTGTGACTCTCAGAGACTTCAGAGTGTGATTTCTGGGTGTGATCACATAGGACAGTAACCTCACATAAGGTCACTGGAAGGTATCACATCCTTTCCAGACAAAGTGTCCCAAGATAGAAATGGTTGAGCCTTAGAATTGGGGCCCCGAGTCGGGTGGTGGTGGTGGTGCACACCTTTAATCCTAGCACTCGGGAAGCAGAGGCAGGTGGGTCTCTGTGAGTTCCAGGCCAGCCTGGGCTACAGAGTGAGTTCCAGGAAAGGCTCCAAAGCTACACAGAGAAACTCAAAAAACAAAAACAAACAAGCAAACAAAAGAATTGGGGCCTCGGAGGAACAGTTTATGAAGAGTTTTGGTCCAGACAATTTGATCTTGATCTTACAGAGGAGGGGCCCATGGAAGTGAGATGACAGGCATCAGATTGGTAAGAGAGAGCAACCAGGACTCACCCTCTTTGCTTCTAGCTTTCTTCCTCCAGCAGGGTCCTCTTGACTGCTCTTTCTTTCTTTCTTTTTTTTTTTTTTTTTTTTTTTTTTCCAAGACAGGGTTTCTCTGTGTAGTTTTGCTGCCTGTCTTAGATCTTGCTCTGTAGACCAGGCCAGCCTCGAACTCACAGAGATCCGCCTGGCTCTGCCTCCCGAGTGCTGGGATTAAAGGTGTGCATCACCGCCGCCCGGCCGACTGCTATTTCTTGACGCTGGGTGCTTTTTCTCTCCCCACTTCTGTGTTTATAAAGTAAAGCAATGGACTGAACTGTAGGGAGTTTTTCCTCACATCTAAGCATATTGATCCCTTGTTGCTGTGAACAAATTCCTGACAATAACCTACCTAAGGGCAGGAGAAGTGGGAAAGTATATGTTTGGATAAAAATGCCGTGATGAAACTCATCACTCTGTAAACTAAAATTAATAGAAAGTAAAGATGGGATATACATGCGCTGACGTTTGCTGTCGACCGTGGGAATGTTCTGTGCATGCTTTTTGAGGTGAAATAGCTTTGCTCTTCTTGGTGAACCAGTGTTTCCTCAAACAGATCATCTGCCTACTATAACTTGAGGTATCTATGTGTCTTCCTACAGTTTTAGTTGTGACATGGATACCTTCGTGTGTAGAGGTCTGTGATTACAGCTATGGATGAGGACAAGACAGGATCGATACTATTTCTATCCAATGCTATTTCTGCACCCAGATTTCTCTAGTGCTCCCAACATTCCTGCCTGAGGACCAATAGCACTCCCTTTTTCTAGATAGAGAAACTGAGTCTGAGAACATTTGGTTAGCTTCCCCAGGATTACAGCTAAGTGAACAGTGCTCTCTGTATGTCTTCTTGGAGGAAGAAGGAATGTGATCTTTGCATAACCGAGAACTCCAGGGACCATTCACAGGTAGGTGACAGCACTCTCCAAGTGAGAACTATGGTTGGATGTGAGGTTCAGCTTTGCAGGGGAAGTAGGCAGTAAGTGAGGTCTCAGTAGAAGGGAGCAGATGCCAGGGAGAAGGCGCAGAGTGGCTTCCCATTGCCACCAGAGTGGGCTGCTTTCCTCATGCTCATATCATACCTTGACTGGCCATGCAGTATGTCTACATCCGCCAGCGGCGAGACCTGGATGTGGACGGGAGGAAGATCTACGTGGTCCTGGCCCAGAGCATCTCTGTACCTCAGTTTCCTGAGAAGTCTGGGGTGATCCGAGTGACGCAGTACAAGCAGAGCCTGGCGATTGAGAGCGATAGCAAGAAGGGGAGCCGAGGTAAAGCCTGGGGTGCAGGTCAGCAGCTAGCCAGGGCCACTTGAAGGCTGGGCAGGTGGGAAGCAGGTTAGGTACGAAAGCTTATTTATTAAAGGCAACTGTGGCCTAGGGACAGTAGATTGGAGGTCAGCACCGGGGAGAGTCTCAATCCACACACCAGATTGGCTAGAGCTTGACATAGGTGTTTTGATCTGACCCAGTGCATTCTTTTTTTGTTTGTTTATTTGTTTTATTATTTCATGTGCATGAGTGTTTTACCTGCATGTGTTTCATGCCTGATGTCCGTGGAGGCCAGAAGAAGGCATCAGATCCTCTGGGACTTAAGTTACAGGTGGTGGTGACTGACCATGTGGGTGCTGGGAATTGAACCAGGATCCTCTGTAAGAGCAAGAAGTGCTCTTACAGGCTGAGCCAGCTCTCCAGGCCTGCCCCTTACTCATGTACTCTTTATTGACCAGATGAAATCAGAACACTGAGAGCAGACCCTAGGGTTTCAGAAGAGTCACCTCAGGTTTATCCCATGGCTATAGGGACAGGGCCTGCAGAGGGACAGTGGATTGGCAGGTGTTCATTAGAAGATACAGCTCTGCTCAGCACAAGGCCAGAGACTCAAGAACATTGAGTTCCAGTCTCCCAGAAGGAAAGCATGGGCATCCACCTTCCGCCATACTGGCACGAGTGTCGCCCGTGTGAGATGAAAATCTGATCCATCACTCTGATGCCCATTAGGTCTGTGGTTGAACTGTTCTGACTCTGTATTTCCTCACAATAAGGTGGGTGATCTGTCAGCTCCTGGGGCTCTTTGGATAATGAAATGAGAGATGATTTCCAAGTGTCAAGCATCTGTCAGGCATCTGAAAAGTCACGGCCAGTTGTTCCCCGGGCTGTATTTTTAACAATGCTTCTATGTCAGTAGCCACAAGGCAGGTCAGGGCAATTCCCCAGGATCACTTGCTCCCTTCCTCTGTCTCTCTGGGCCCAAATCTGAAGATAGAAGGTTTGCAGGGCTTTGTTACTGCATTTGCCCAGTCCCTCCCCTCCCCCACCCCTTCTGAATTGTCTTTTCTTTTCCCCATTTAGTTTTCATGTACTACTTTGATAACCCGGGTGGCCAAATTCCGTCCTGGCTCATTAACTGGGCAGCCAAGGTGAGATCCCAGGAGGCAGGTGGGGGTGGGGGACAGGGGTGGGGGACAGGGTATGTGCATTTGACAAATGTTGACTTAGCCTGTGGGTTGTCATGTTGAAGAGACACATTGTCCCAGGGTAATGAGACTCTTTTATGAAGAGATTGAGTTGAGTGACTTGGATAGAACTGGAGCGGCCAACACCCAGGATGGAGACTGTGACACAGGACAAAGAATCTGTTAAGCTTGGAATGCCAGCCCTTCCCTGCCGGTGGCCCCAAACCCTCCGAGATCACGCTCTGGAACTTCCAGACAAAAGTCTGCTCCTTGTAGGGACAATGGTGCTTTCGGTATCTGCTTATGGAAAGTTAAGACAGACAGACTTTGCTTAGAGACAGCCCAAAGGAAGCCGCTGCTTCTGTGGTCCTTGCTTTTATCATTCCCTAAGGCCAGGGAACTGTGTTAGGAGTCACCCAGGTCACTAGAGGCTGCCACTCCTAGGATCCTGCCTCGTTGTGACTATTCAGCAGGATTTGTACAGGCCTTGCGGTGAACTCAGGAGACTCATGGGAGTTAGAATGCCTGTAGGCATCAGAGGGAAACATGTGATTCTGAATCCGGGTTTTGCTACTGGATGTTTTGTGTTGGTTAGGGAAGCCCTGACTTTCTTCCTTTTTAAAAAACCGAGGATGAATATTGCCTACTGTGTGGAGTAGAAGGCAGTGAGATAACATTTACAGAAAGTCTTGCACAGTGTTTGACACTACGTAACTTTGTCTCCCACCTTCTAACCCAAGCACCGTTTGCGAATTCAGTAAGGCAAGCCCTTCCACCTCTTCAAGGAAGAATCCAGAAACCTAATCCCAGATCCTGTCTTTTCTTTTTCTTTTCTTTTTTATTCTTAAGAAATTATGTGTATGTGTGTGCATGTGGGGGAATGTACTGACGTGGGTGCAGGCGCCTGCAGAGTCCAGAAGAGGCGTTGGAGCCCCTGGGGCTGGGGTTACAGGTGGCTGTGAGCTGCCTGACCTGGGTGCTGGGACTGAGGTCGGATTCTTTGCAACAAAAGTCTGTGCTTTTAGGGCCTGAGCTATCTCACTGGCCCCCCTTTCCTTTCTTTTTAATAAATATTTCCAAAAGGGCTCTGTAGTTCTTATGAGCAAAAGTCAAGCTGAAGGCCCTGTCGATGATGCAGCCGTCTGTCCAGGTCTTGCCTTGTGCCATTTTCTGACCGCGTCATGTAGAAATTGAATCAGAGGCCTCACTTTGCTTTATTTCCCCTAAAGCCATTGTTGTTTATCTTCTGCCACATTCCAGAGAGTGAAGAATACATAGAAACGTATTTTTCTTTCCCTTTGCAGAATGGCGTTCCAAACTTTTTGAAAGACATGGTGAAGGCTTGTCAGAATCACCCCAAGAAAACCTAACAAGGAGGATGGGAGCCCAGCATCCATGAGTAATATCTCTGGATGTGTTCCAAACGATGCTCAGCCTTCCCTCCACACTCTCCCATCTTCAGAGGTCGACGTGGATCCCTGGAGTGCTTGCCTGTTGCCTGGCTCATTTGCTGCCTTCGTTCACACCGGTTCTACTCAGGGCCCACTGCCTTCTTCCACTATTGAAAGGGTGGCCTCTGCTTCTTTGTTTTTAATTAGGGAAATCCTCAGCAGGGAAGAAAAGCATTCTGTTGTACCATTTTAGGGGGATGAGTGAGAGGAGGAAGGACATCAAAACACGAGAGTGACCCTTCCTGGCAAGCAGGCTCTCTTCAATACTCTTTTGTGCGACTCAAGAGTGGCTGCTGGAGATGGCCTTTGGCCCATAGTTGACCTTCCGTGTTCCAAACCTTGGGGACACAGTGATGTCCGTTCTCTTTATGCTTTGCTGACTGGGATAGATTGGGATTTGAGGCAACAAGCAAGTATTCCTACTTGTGCAGGATCACGGGCTGCTGTGATATCAGACCACTGTGAGCGTCCCAGGCCTGACTGAGCACATGTTGAGATGACCACATTTCCCTAATTGCCCACATATGGACTTTTCCTTTCCCATAAGCCACTGGGAAAACGCTGCCTGTAACCTCTGTGTACTTGACTGCAAGCCCAAGGCTTCCAGAACAAAGATAGCTGGAGCACAGCACTATGATTGTGTCTTGCTAAGCAGTAAGGTAACTTTTTCTTCTAGAATGTTTAGAGATGTTGAAGGGTCAATAACAGTTTACAACCAAGGCAAATTGAAGTAGTGGTCTGCTGTGCCCTTTGCCTTTTTTTTTTTGGAATTCTACCTCTCCAAAACAAGGACCCGTGGAGCCCTAGTTTTATCCTGAATTTTTGTAGGAAAATATATTCTGTGGCTAAGACACAGTCTCGGTGATCTCAGGGAAAAGCTTTAATCGGTCTGTGCAAACCTTGATGAACAGATATGGAAACTCAGGATTCAAACAAAGCCAGAAGAAAGGGATTATTAAAGTGGTCTTCCTTAAAGTGTGTGTTCTCTCTGGGAGGAAAGGTGTGTTCTATGAATAAACAAATAAATAAACAAATGAATAAATAAAACACGCTTCTCTTGTGGGCCATTTCTTTCTTACCTTTTCTTTTGGGAAAAATGAGTTAGTTAGGCCTCTTTTGTTTCACTGACACCTGACCTAGCTCATAGACTAAGAAAAAAAATGAAAGAATAAAAATTTGAGGCTGGAGGGATGGCTCAGCTATTTACAACACCGGCTGCTCTTTCAGAGGATGGTGGTTCAGGTTTACATTCCTAGCACACATGGAGCAACTCATCACCATCTGTGACTTCAGTTCCAGGGATTTACACCCACTTCTGGTGTCCACAGGGCACTGCATGCACATCATGCACATATACAGGCAAAACACCCATTAAGTTAAAGTCTTTTAGGAAGAGAGAATTTATAGCTCCCTTGCATTCAAGGCCACACTTATTTGGCTTCTGGGAGGAACCAGTTCAGGTGCTTAAGTTTAAAATTCAGCTCTGTTCTTCAGTTTATCTAAATGTTATTGTAGGATTGCTACTAAAAGCAGTAAATGGGCTCATGTCAAGCAGATAAGAAAACCAGGCAGGCAGGCAGGCAGGCAAGAAGGAAGGAAGGAAGGGAGGGAGGGAGGGAGGGAGGGAGGCAGGCAGTCAAAGGCAGACTCCATGTCAATGAATACTGTTTCCCTGTAATATAAACTCTGTCTATGGCATGTGTTTATTGATTCTGGGAGTAAGATTATTCAAGTAAGTAAATGCTTCATAAAATTATCATTAAAATGTCATTATCAATAAGTGACTGGTATTTAAATTTAGGAACGTGGCATCTATTTGTCTTATATTGTGAGTGTAAATTGATCCCTGACAAGGGTCCTTTAAAATATAAGCATGAGGACCCAAGGCCACAGTTTTGAACAGAGGATTGATGTGAAATGGTGCCGTTTAAGCCATTTCTTTTCTTAAAGAGGTTTTTGTTCATGTTTTGTTTCGTCTTGTTTTCCAAGACAGGTTTTCACTGTGTAACAACCTTGGCTGCCCTGGAACTTGCTCTGTAGACCATGATGGCCTCTAATCCACAGAGATCTACCTGCTTCTGCGTCCTGAGTGCTGGGATCAAAAGTGCGCGCCACCACCCCAGCACCATTTCTTTCCTTGAAGAGGTTTTTGCTTTGTTTTGTTCTGAACGTATATGACTGTTTTGCTTGCAGGTATGTCTGTACATCACTTGTGTATCTGGTGCTCATGGAAGTCACAAGAGGGCACTGATGCCCTGGAACTGAGCTACAGATGGTTAGGAGTTGCCATGTGGGTGCTGGGAATCAAATCCAGATCCTCTGGAAGGACAGCCAATGCTTTTAGTTACCGAACTATCTCTTCAGCTCCAAGAAGATGTTTCTTGAACAGCTAAGGATTCTGTGGATGCTAAGAATACCAAATGGTTTCATTGTTTATTTGTCTCACTTTTTCTTCCTTTTTGAGACAGAGTCTCTGTACAGACCACACATCAAACTCCAAATTCTCCTGTCTCAGTTTCTCAGGTCCTGGGATTACAGGCATGTACCATGGCACCAACTGTCATAATACCAAATTTTAGGAAATGTGCGTAGGAAATGGTGAATTTGGGGTGGAAACAGTGGCTCAGTGGTTAAGTTCATATACCACTCTTGTAGAGTACTGGAATTTGGTAGATAGCACCCACAACCAGTGGCTCACAAGCTCTAGGAGAGCTAGTGCCTCTGACTTCCACGGGCACCTGCACTCATGTGCACAATATCCACCCTCCTACATGTTCACAAGATTAAAAATAATCTTAAAAGTAAATTTGAGTTAATTCATGTAATTACCGATGGCTTTTGGCTTATTTGGAGTAGAGGACAATCCTATATGACATAATATTAAAATATGACATGTGGGGAAAACTCCGAATCCCATGTACTATATACAGTAGGTGCCAGAACTGAAAAACATTGGTCTTCATGGGAGTGCCTGGTAGTTCACTATATGCCTTTCCATGGAAGCTGGGTATGTCACTCAGAATTTTAAAGTTGCAAACATGCCCCAATTCCTCTATATACTTAGGCCTGTTTTTCACATGCCTGCCTCACCCAGTAGATGGTAAGTTGTTTGAATAAAAGCAGTTATTGCCCACTAGTGACTGGCCTCAGGGAAGTATGTCGGAGGTATTCAAATGGTACCAAGTGAATAAATGATTTAGAGAAATCTGAACAAATGATGCAAACTCAGAAAACTAAACCTGTTCTGACAGAAAGGTTCATCTCCATTGATTCAGCTCACCTGACTCTCCAAATCAGTGTTTGGGGGAATTCTAGATTTCCTATGTTCTTGCTGGTCCTTCTTTTCAGGGCCTTAGTCCTGCCCTGGGGAGGGATGGTTTTGCTGCTTAGCCACATGCAAGTTATACTGTGATGTTTGGAAATGGTGCAGTCTGGACGGAGGGCAGCCCAGTTTACCCAGGATTCCATGTCAAAGCCAATGGCAAAAGGTGCACTATTGTGGTGCTAAATTCTTTCCACAGGCAAATCATCCCCATCCCTGCTGTATAACAATCCATAGTTAAAGATCACCTTGGCACTGATGTTCCCAGAGAGCGTCATTTCCCTCGCAAATGTTTCACAGCGAGAGCCCTGGCCTTGCTTTCTGGTTGAGATTTCTCCCTCAGGACTCACATCCGAAATGCCTGCCCTTCACACCTCCTGCTTCCCAGTAGGCTTTGGAAGAGGCAAACCAGGAAGACACCACCCAGTCAGTTCAGAGAGTTATCTGTAAGAGCATGGAGACATTGAGTCACCTTTGTGGGTCTTTCTCCAAACACTGGTGTCATCAGGGCTGAGGGGCAGGCAGGTTGGTTTATAGGATGAATGAATCAGACTGGGGACTTGTCCTCTGCCCTCAAGGAGCCTGTGGTGTGCAGAGGAAAACACAGTGAACAAGCTGCTGAAGAGTGAGAAGTGCTCAGAAGGGACACAGAGAGGCTGCTTTCTCATGGGACACTAGATGAGGTTGAGGGACAAAGGAAAACTGTGTTTTGGAATTAGCTGAGAGAAAGCAGCAGAAGAAAACCATTCCAGATGAAAGGGAGTCCACAGGGCTGGTATGGCTGCAGCAGTGGCCTGCTGATCTGCCTGACTGAAGTAGCATAGGGGCCAGCGGGGAGCCTGAGGGCCACATGAGGACTCAGGAATTGATATGCAAGCCACCAGTGAGTTCTGAAGGAGCGTAGCTGGAGGAGTGATCTGATGAGATTTATTCATTCCTAATACCTTCCATTTTCCCCATGGCCCCTTGACAGCTCTGACCGCGGGATTCTTTTCAGGTGACCTTAGAGCATCCTCCAAGGGTCTCAAAGCCTTCTTACTCATTCTGTACTGTGCAGAGTGGCCCATGCTTTGATGGAGCCTCTAAAGCAGAGCATAGCTCTGGTGTTTAACTGGAAAAATAAAAGAAGGTGAAGGTGGGCATCCATGGACATCTTGCCTCTCCTGCCCATGCTGTGTCTTGTATCATGTCATGCAGCCAGTCAGAGCAAAACCATTGCCCAGTCCAGAAGTGGGAAAGAAAAAGCATGAAGTGCTCAAACAATGAGCTCTTTCCCTAAGATACACTTTCACGTTGCTCATTTGCTCAGGGAAGAAAAAGAATATATATATATATATTCTTTTTTACAGGAATATGTTGCTTGACTGGGTCACATATGGAGGGCTTTAAATAAATTAGTAATTAAGTTGCAGTTTTTGAAGGGACACAGTCCATCACAGGGAGGGCATGGCAGCCAGGAAGCAGAGTGATCACATTTCAGCTGCTCACAGGAAGCAAAGGGACCAGCACTGGGTGGCGGCCTAGAAAACTTCAAAGCCCACCTTGAGTAGCATACTTCCTCCAGTAAGGCTCCGCCTCCTGAATGTTTCCTAGCCTTCCCAAACAGCACCACTAACTGAGGACTAAGAGTTCAAATACAGGGCATGTGGGGGAAGTCTATAACATGTTTCTATGAATGCATGCATGTGTACCATTTCTTACTGCGCAGTGACAGAGTACAGAGCATCGCCAGGTTTCCTGTCCTCCCAAGTAGCATCCATGAACATGGAATGGCTTCTTCTATTAGGAAACTCATAGTCTACAGAGACATAGAACACGTGCATGAGGATGGGAAGGCATGGGCTCACCAAGTTATAAAAGCAAAGTTAACATAAGCTTGCCACACTCTGCTGATTATCCCATGGGATGCCAAAGGAATGAGTGTTAGCAGAAGACAGTGGAGGTGTGAACATGGGGCCAAGTGTTGGCCGGTATCAAGAATGTAGTAAGTACCTCTCCCAGCTCAGAGTCCTCACTTGTCCCTCACCTCACTGTGTCCGAGAAATGATGAGTCAACTATGAAAGCAGGAGAGTGAGCACGGCAAAATGTGGTTGTGATCCCCGCTTCTACATCATCCACTTTCACCCCAAATGGCTAGGATCCAAGGCAGGGGGGCCACCAGGTCAGGCATAATTTTCAGAATTGTTTAACTTTTAGTATGAGTCATTTAGTGTTCCAAGGCTTTTTCTCTCCCTTCCCTCATCATTATAATTTGCCTTTTCATTCAGATTCAACATCTTTTAGGAGATAAATACCAGAGTATTTTTTTTTTTTTTTACTGGTTTTACTGGTTGACCCGAGAGAGGGGTAAGGATAGGAAGCAGACAGATGAGAGAGAAGGCCTTGCCACTTGCAGGCCAGTAACCTGAGTGTGAAGAGAAGCGCGATTCCCTGGCCAGAGCCTAGAGAAGCTGAGGACATCCTACAGCATCCATCTTCTATCTGTTGTTCTCAGTCCCTCTCGATCAGCTCATAAGCTGAGAAACAGTTGCTGGAGTCCAAGCAATATGAAAACGGCACCTAGAGAGCTCCTCGCAAGCTCTACAGTGACTTTTGTGTTATGTCAAGCAGCTTCCGAGGGCCCAGACCTGTGTTTAAGTGGTCATGGATGCCGCTTCCCGATGAATGTGGTGTTTCATTTTCCGAGGGCGACTGAATAACATTCTTCATTAGGAGTCTATATTTCAGGCCTGGTATTGAATAATTACAGGCCTGCTGAAAGCTTCCAAGAAGAGTTTACCCTCCACTACACAGCTTGGCTCGCCCTCCCATTTCAGCTACTTTAAACTCTTGTAAACAGCATTCATTTTTCCATTACAAGCTAGGAAATGTGACTATGCGCACCAGTGCCGGGTCCCTGGAGAGCGTCTGCTCTGGAGGCCATTTCCTCACATCTCATTTGCCTCTGTGACTCTTGATGGTGAGGTTGAATAATCTCCGAAGCTCCCCACCTTCCCATCTGATTCTGTTCCACTAACTTATAAAGCAGTGACCTGCCTGAGGACTGCTGGACCAAGCAGATGTTTCCTGAGCAAAGACAGTATGCATTTCCCCTTGTACATCATCTTGTGTGGGGGAGGGGGTGGGGGCTGGCGCTGCTCTCCCGGGTCTGACATCATTGGGCGAGGTGGCTTGGGGGAGAATTTCAAAGCAGGGCAGTTTGACTAGGGAAGAGCTCAGCTGGCAGCCTGTATGCTGGGATTAACTGACCCAGATAACAGGGAAAAGGAATCAGCAACTTAAGCGTGCTCCTTCTCTATCAGGAAGTCAGCAAGCCTTCCTCCAACTTCCCGAAAGCACATAGACTATGGGAGACATCCCCCCTCTACACACACACAGTGCACAGCTAGGATCATACCAACCATGAGGCTGCCCATCCTTACTCCTCGTTTGCCCTGACCTTGCTTGAAGTTGAAGTGGGACAGCTCAACTGACTACAGTGATAATAAGATTAAGTAGTCCTGGGATATAGCTTGGTAGGTAGTCAGCTTGCTGAGTGTACAAGAAGCCTTGAGTTCGAACCCTGGAACCACATAAACTTAGTGTGGTGGTGCATGGCTATAATCCCAGCACTCAGGAAATTGAGACAAGAGGATCAGAAGTTCAAGAGGCCACAGGAGACCCCGTCTCAAAACCAAACCAACCAAACAAACAAAAACCAAAAACGAAACAAACAAACAAAACAAAGATTAACTAACTCTCTATTCCCTACACAGCATACAGGAACCCTCAACCCAAATGTGTGACTTGAAATGGTCTATTTATAGGTCATTAGGGATTTTAAGATTCAGGAAAAAAAAAAAATGCTGTGGAGGGCAATTGACAATGGTTTCCCAGCGTCCTCCTAGAATGCCACTAAAATAAAACCAAGTAGGCAGACAGAGCACATTAACCACCTCCATAATTCCATAAAGGAAATACGAGTTTGGAGCTGGAACCATTTAACGTGTTTGCAATGTTTGCAGCCCTTGTAGAGGACCTGAGTTCAGGTCCCAGCACCCACATTGGATGGCTCTACCATCTACCTGTAACTCCAGCTCCAGTGTAACCAACACCCTCTTTTGACCTCTGCAGACACCACATACACACACACACACACACACACACACACACACACACACACACACACACACACAGAGTCATTTTTAAAATACGAGTTTAACCTTATCAGTTCCAATCAACTCAAGGGATCGTATTCAAATTCATCTTATCTGAACTCCCTGACCTAAAAAGGTGATGTAACCTAAGATCATACCCCCAACCCTTAAAGCTATGCCCCCCTTTTTGTTTCTCTCTGTCCTCCAAACACATCATGACTTTCTCATCAATCACTCCCACCTTCTGGGCTGCCCTTCCCCCAGCTCTGGTGCAGTGCTCAGGGCAGGCAGCGTTTCCTCTTGGCTCTGGTAGTCTGACCTCCTGGCATTCACTCACTGGTGTAATGACCTTCTCTGTGTGTGGCCTGGATCTGTGGCCTTGCTTCTCAAGAAGAGAACAGCACAAAAGCAATCGGTGGCACATCTAAGACCAGGCTGGGAACACTGGGCCTCCCGTCCTTGTTCATGCTCTTTCTCTGGCATCTCTTACTTTCTCTGATAATACAGAGGCCATTTGCAAGTCACCCTGTGGTGAGGCCAACAAGGAATGGAGGATGGCCTCTGGCCAATAGCCACCTAGGAGCTGGGACGTCAGTTGGGTGGCCTGGCAGGAATTGATTCTGCCACTAAGGTCCTGAGTGACTTAGAAGCAGATCCTTCTGAGCGGAGCTTGTGAGATGCTATGCCAGCGGGCCCCAGGGAGCCACATGTGGGGTGCATGGGAAGTGCTCTCACACCTCATTTCTGATGGGAATGGCAGGACTCACAGCGTCATCCGCTCTACATTCCCGTTGTCATCTCATGGCAGGTGTATGTGCATGTGCATGCGTGCATGCGTGCATGCATGTGAGTGCGGGTGTGTGTAAAGTGAGGCCATTAGTTGGACTATCCACCATCTACTCTCACCAGAGTTGTAAGAGGCATTTATATCCAGTTTTGAGCAACCATGATCCTTGTTTTTCCTGTCATTTTTCAACTGTGCTTGTCACCAACGTCTCATCATACAGCTTCCTCTGCAACTTTATTTCACCCATTTTCTATCCATTAATGAGTCACAGTGGTGCTCTAAGTGTTGTGTCTTAGTTCACATTTGTTTAAACATGCATTTATGCATATATTCATATTTGGTATCTAAATACGCAAATTGTGAGTACATAGTCATCTATTTTATGCATACGTAGCTGTTAGCCTAGCTACCATCTTAAGGCCATTATTTCTACTTTCTTTTCTACCCACCCCTCAATTTGCAGTCCATTACCACACCTTCCTTAGTCTAGACACTTCAAATTCCTTTAGTGATCTTAAAATATTTTTTCTTTAGTTATTGTGTGTTTGTGTGCCTATGATGTCTAGGAGGGAGGCAAGAGCATGCCAGGCTGTGTCTGTGGAGGCCAGACTGTGACTTGGTGGATCTGCTTCTTTCCTTCCATCTTTCCGTGGCTTCTTCCATGGATCAAACTCTCTAGTCCCTTACAGTAATCTTCTAGGCCCTTATCAATGAAAACTCCATCCTCTATTCCAGGATCCCCTGTTTATTTAGTCTCACAATTATATATATAATTTATATAATCTAAATACAATAATGTGCATAATATATTAAAATAATTCCTCCAGCTTTGAGTGAGAATTCACAGTACAATACAACTATCATTTTTGTAACCTATTTTTTTCCTGTTAACGTAAATTTGGATTTTTATGTTTTTAAATCAATCATGCATACTATTACCTTGTACCAACCAATTTTCTCACCATAAATGTCCCTGAACTTAAATCTTTACACCACTAAGCCACAGCTCCCATACCCTCTACTTGTGTAATAGAGCATTGGCTGAAACAGAAGATTTTGCCCTAAACCACAGTGGGTTTTACTGGGTAGGTGTTGATCTCTCACCCCCTTTTGCAGTGTGTGTCAGGATTTCCACGAAGAGCAGCTTCAGTTATTCTTGTCCTTATCCATCCAACAACTGTCTGAGACTCTCGTTCCCTAGACACACAAAACGTTATCCTTGACCTCTTATAGCTAATGATAAAGTATTTGAATTTTAATAATTATCTATAGACTTACAGTTGTAATTACAGTGATCGTACAGAAACTACTTGTAAAAAGTGTGAAGCTTGATAAGCAGCTACAGCAAAAATTTATTGTGGAATCTAGGTCATGGGGTATTCACTATCCAGTCCTTTTAACTTTCTATATATTTAAAATTTACCATAAGAAAATGGTGGGTGAAATTTCTCTCGTCTTCATAAACTTTATTTCATTTAGTATTCATGCATGAAAATATGCACCCTACCCTCCACTTTGAAACATGTGGTACTACTCTTTTTGCTTTCTAAGAACTTCAGAATATTCCTGTCTTTTTCCAGGGTTTCAATAAGAAACGGTCACATCCTTGAAAGGACAGTGGAACCAGGACTCTAGCTCTGAGCCTGGAACCTATGGATTTTGTGTTTCCAGAGAAGTCACAGGCTATCATCAAATCTTAATTTTCTTATCCCTAAATTGGAGGGTAATCACACTTACATCCCCATTTATGATTTACACTAAACAAATTGTGAACTTAATCATTTTGCATATTTTCGATGAACACAGTCTCATTCCCACCACGTTTTTCCCACCTACCTACCTTCTATATAAATTATATTTCTTCCCCTAAAAATCAAAAGAGAGTTAAGGCCCATTCATGCTCTTCTCTTCGCCTGGTCATTTTGTTTCATTTTATTGAAACAAGGTCTTGCTGTGCAGTCCAGGCTGACCTCTGCCTCAGTCCCAAATGTGCATCATGGTGCCCACATTTTTACCTCTACTCACTGAAAGTTAAACTTCTTTGAAACTCAAACCTGATATATATTTTTGGATGCTCTTGTTTAGTAAGTGTAGTGGCACAGACATGATGTCCCCACTATCCCTTAGATTCCCTTTTGCTCAGGTGTGGGACTGATGTCAGAGAAGTACTACGCATCCCTCTCCAGGTGGATAAGTTGTGGATGCTCTATTTCCAGCTCCTGTCTTCAGTGTATTCGTATTAGCTGAGTGCCCTGATTTCACTTCCTACAGTGCTCTCTTCCTGCTTCTGTTCTTGCAAAAACCATGTGCATCCTTTTTTTTTTTCTTTTGTAGGGGAGGAGGTCTGAGACAAGGCCTCATGTAGCCCAGGCTGACCCATATGTAGCTGAGGATGACTTCCAACCCATAAGCAACCCATAAGCTTCCTGCCTTCTTCCAAGTGCTAAGATTACAGGTCTATAGATGCTATGAATCCTTCGAAAACAAATTCAGTGTTACAATTTCTTCCCAAACCTCCTTAGATTCCTTCTGTCAGCTTCTACTCATGAGGCCCCATTCTCATTCTGTCATATCATATCGTCAAGTATCCTTAACTGTTTTCTGCTAGATGATAAGCAGTGTGCAGTCAAGAATCTTCAATCTTTGTCTCCTGCCAACAACCAGAGGCACTTACCAGAGGTGATCCATCGATGTTGGAATAGATGAGTGGGGTCGTTCTCCTGGGACTCAGTCTTTTCCTTTATGAAATGAGAGCATCAGATGACCTCAACGGCATATTTTAGCACTGGAACAGTATGACTCTTATCCCTGTCTAAGATTAATCACTCAAATAGATTGTTCACACTTTGACTATCCTTCTTAATGCTAGTGCTTCTGTGTGGGTCAGAAGCACCTTCATGTTAAACAAATGCCATTTGAGGGCATATCTTCACCTTCTTGCTGGATCTTTGTTCTTAATTTCTCAGTGGCTTTGTTCCAAGGATATGGATGCTACTGTATTCAGCTGCCCAAAGTACCCAAATCCAAACAAACATAATGCATCTCTTACTCTTATTCCCCAACATCCTAGGTTTGCTGGCTTGGACTTGTCCTTCTACTCTATGTTGTGACTCTAAGAAGGAGGCATGTCTGGGAGGTATAAGATCCCCTGTCATTCATCTCACCCCATCTCTAGGTCCTTCAGATTCCAACCCCGCTGAACATGTGTAATGCCGTGAGAGTACTATCTATCATCCTTCCCTCCTTACTTCATACATTTCAAATCCTCTCTCTATTCTTCACCAGCTAAAGCTTATTTATTGTCTGAGGAAGTGAGCTGAGAATCACTTCCTGGAGCTCATTTCCCAATTCTCTCTTGTAGTTCTTACTCTACTGCTTGGCAATTGTCTGACGGTCATTTGTGTGATTTCTGGACTGCACTGGTAAATTTGCTTGTTCAATGTTGAAGCTTAGCATGTGCTCAATACAATAGTTGCCTCAACTAGTGAACAAATAGTTAGTGAAGATGGCAATGTCAGCCTTCACAGGGAATGAACTTCACAGATGCACAAGAAAATGCATGAAGAGTGGGTGTATTAACACATCTCATAGTATGTCTTCTGAGAATCTTGAGGTAATATCACCAATTCTCCCATGTTGTAGAGA
The DNA here is from genome assembly GCF_007827085.1 of Peromyscus californicus insignis. Taxonomy (NCBI): domain Eukaryota; kingdom Metazoa; phylum Chordata; class Mammalia; order Rodentia; family Cricetidae; genus Peromyscus; species Peromyscus californicus. Next base: position 32,678,552 of record NW_026294551.1, read on the forward strand.
GAAATGCAGCTTTAGAAATGATGTCATTTCCCAACGTTAGTCTATGGTCAGGACATGGTCGAATTGAATTTGAATTTCAGCCAGGTCAGTGTAAATTAAGTATTGTCTTCATTATATCACAGTAATATGCAATGTGTTCTTCAAAAGTGGCCCCAAAGTCCATAGTTCATTTGTAGATAAGGTAAGATTTCATATTTAAAAATTCAATATTTAAAACAAAGTCTTTATATGTTATTGTAAATTAATCCAGCACAGTCGTGCTTAATGTAGGACATGGAAATCTTCCTCTGGTTATGTTTCTCAAGACATGACCACATGAACAGAGCTGTGTATAGATACCCAATGTGGTGGTTTTTAATTGTTTTGTATCTCTTACTTGAGCTCAATAAAACTTAGACAACCTTCCATTTGACACATCCATGTCTGCCTGAGAACTTACCTCCTGTGCTTTACTCTCTTAAAGGAATATTTTCTAATTTGTTAAGCCAGTCTCCCATTATGGGCATTGGGCTGACTTTACATCATGTCCTCTAGAAAGAATTGTTCAGTGGTTCCCCTGAATCTATGCCTATGATTCCTCATTAAAGATTTTCTGTCCATCATTTCCTAAAACCAGGGCATATTAGGGATGAGTTAGATGCAAATGAAATTGCATTGTCAGAAGTTCACAGAATGTTAAAAACAACAACAACAACTTGGAATCAGAGGACAAATCTATCCAAGGTGGAGAAAGTCACATCATTAAAGGTGCCTAAAAGCATAAGTCACATTCCTTTATTTTTCCCAAGAAGTTTCAGCATTTCAACCCTTTGTGTGAGCCCTAATGACAAATTCCTGGCCCTGCCAAGAGACCACAAGTTATTTGTCAGTTTGTCTATTTATCTTTCTTCATGTCTCTCCAGTGATGAAGTCCCCAGAGGTTAAACACTCATTATTAATCTTACCACAAGAATCTCAGAAAAACTAATGTTTGCTGCCCTCTGGTCCTTCATTTTAATGACTCCTCGCCACACACAGACCCTTCATTGTGCTATTCACAACTTTCCAGATGAAACCAAAGGCTCAATTCAACTGTAGTCAAAGAAGAACAGTTCTCCACAATTACACACACACACACACACACACACACACACACACACACACACACACACACAGAGTCCTCTTTCCACTGCAACTAAAACTTAAAATTGAATGAACATGACATGAGATGTTTCTAAAGAGCTTTCTGCCTGCCATCAGCTTTATTCAGGGCACCAATGTGCAGTCACATTTAATGGTGTTTATTTTGAAACATGTGATGTTTACTCTTGAAAGCCTATTATGCATCTCTCACCTTTCTGTGAACAAAAGGGCATTGTAACTTCACATAGTCTGTAGTCTGATTGCTTGCTTAAATTTAGGTCTGCACTCAAATGAGAAAAATACTTGAGTATCAGTCATCCTGGAATCCAAGAGACTTATTCATAGAGCATGTGGGGCTCTATTCATGGATGATTTATGTCTTTGCATAAAGAAGAGTGGGGGGCTGTGTGTGTTGCTCAGAGAACCATCGTCTGCCTCTCCTGAGTAATTTATACAAGATCAATATTTATCAAGGTGAGCCAAGAATGGTACCATAACTCTCCAAGAGCCAAATACTTCATTTTCAGGTCTTTCACCCATGTAAAGGAGCATGACAGATTGAAATGTTTGTGTGAAATGACTTAAAGGAGATTCTTACATGCTTATTGGTGCTTTGGATGCAGTGTGATGCTTCTGAAGAAATAACAGATTTGTGTCCTATATTGTGTTCTATGACAATCACAAAATAAGTAATAAAGAAAAGCATTTTCTGAATTAATGACAGAAATGAAATAATTGACAGTACCCCTGAGAGAAAGGGAAATTGGCCCATTTACTAATTCTGTTAGCGTGTGGTAAGTGAGCACCTGCCAGGGAGTTTGCATTGAGTAAGGACACAGTTATTACTTGGGATGATCTCCTAGAGAGACATATATGTAAATATTTAGAAACATGCGAGTGGGAAGTAGTACTCTATTAAAGAGTTGTAGTGATCAAAAGTATAGACTGACTAATTCGATTACAAGGTGTCTGAAAGATAAAGCTAAGTGGGAGTTAAATGGGCAGATGGTCAATTGGGATCAGGGTTCTGGAAAGAAGTAGTAATAACACAGACAAAGGGACCATGAAAGCCCTTTGCATTGTGGGTATGGGAGAGAATAGGTTGCAGTGAGAACTCATGGTACTTTGTCACCAATGAGAAAGAAAGAATTCCACCAGGAGGGTAAAAGTCCCAATGCTTACACTACAAACTCTGACCTGATTTTATAAATAAGAGGAAACCCATTCTTATGAATTTTTACACAGGTGCCAGACATGGTCAGTTTTCCCTTAGGAAGTCATCTCTGACGACACAACCTACGCTATTTGGTAGAGAAGAGTTGAGAGGAGATGACAAGTGGGCTCAGATTGATTTCCTGTCTTGAGAAGGATTTTAAAGCCCTGCCTGTCCTCACCAGAAAGTTTCCCACTAAAAGAGAAATAATACCAATGGTGATTGTCAGAAGGGAATGAGGGTATGTGTGTGTGTGACTACAGGGATGATCTAAGTGTTTGTCATCCCTGTGCTAGCAGGATGCTGGGAAGTCTAGGAGAGAAATCACTGCTCTTAAACTAGGCACTCTCAGTGTATTAGTGGGAGAGGATGGCAATAACTTTACATATAAATAAGATATGCCATGCTATAGATGATATGTAATGTATGTTACATTGTATAGTATAACATAGACATATATAGATATGAATTATTTAAGAAAGACTAGAGGATGGATTCACAGAGCCTGTCATTTAGGGCAGTGTCTTTGCTAAAGCAATCATAATTAATGAAGGCAGGGGAAGAGGCATAAAAGGGAGTTGATGACAGGGAAAAGGAGCAGAGGAATATGAGGGGTTCTAAATCCCAAGAGCACAGTGGAGGGTTCCACAGCTGTACAGGTATTCCATACCGTATTTGGGGATGTATTTGAAGCCCAGAGAACTGTTCTGGAATGGAGATGTGACCTGGGTTTCATCAGGATGTAGGCAGCATGCCAGGACAGTGCTGTTCAAGGAGAAATTCCAAGGAGCATCAACATCCAAATGACGAATAGCAGAGAAGGAGGATCCATGGATGTGATTCCAAACATTGACAACAAAGGTTTTCCAATTGGAGAGAGATGTGAAACTGGGTCTCTAGTTATTGTTACCAAACAGAAAAGCAAGGAATTTCCATTTGTGGTTGGGATAGGTAAGTCTGCATCAGACATACCACCTTGTGGAGAATCATTGCAAATGTTAGATTATCTTTAAAAGATGTGTTTGCAAGCACAGAAAGCTGTGCAAGAAATGATTCTTAAAGAGATTAAAAAAAATTCACTAAGCACAGACAGGTTAGTCCATCAGAGCTTTGTGGCTGCTTTCGGGTTTTTTGCTGACTGATGAGTCAAGGCAAGATGGCTGAAAAGCTAAACAGAAGTTAAGTAGTCTTAAGGAACTATTAAAGATAAATATCTGGTGAATACCCCAGCAGTCTGTTGTCTCCAAAACCAACACTAAGGTAAAACAAATGAGATATATATGGCACCAAATTCTAGGCATCACTCATCATTTGCTCCGTGGCTTTACCCTGGGCCTGATTCTTATTGGTACACTTGAAGTACTATCTATAAGTGTTGGAGTGAAGTTATTTCATTAGCAAAGACTGGTTCTAAAATAAGCATACCCGAATTTTTATTGTGGCCTGTCTCCACTGCAACTTCCTGATACAAGCAAAACAAAATCTTATCTTAGGAAAGAGAAAATAACTCAAAGACTTAAATTCTTGCTACATTTTTCCCTCACACAATGCCTTTCAAGAAAACCCAAGAATGCAATTATAAGATACAGTAGCTAAGAATAAAGACATAATAGGACCTAATTGGTAAGAGAGGATATTAATTTTCACGACATATACTTAAAAAATTATGTGCAAAAACATTAGATAAGAGGATGTAATTTTTGGATGAGAATTGAACTCAACTAAGTAATCAAAGAAATTCCAAGAAATTTAAACACGAAAAACTGAAATTAAATACTTAATACATGATAGACTAAACACAGGTGATGGAGAATAAATAAATGTGAACACACATGAAATATAAATACATAGATAAAATCATGGAGAGAACAGATGAGTAGAAAATAAAGGCAAGTATCTGAGAGACATGAGATAAGACAAGAGTTCTACGCTCTATGTGATCACATTCTGATAACAATGAGAGGGCTAACAAGTCTCCATCAACATTTGAAGAGATGTTGGCTGAAAAACTTTTGAAGTTGCTCAAAGATACTGAGCTACTGACTCAAGAAATGTTACAAGCTAGACATAATGACACTTCAAGCACTCAGGACACAGATGCAGGAGCAGTATGAGTTAAGGCTAGCCTGGGCTACATAGTGAAACTATGTCTCAAAAAACCAAGGGCTGGCTTTGTTGTTCCAAGGCAAAGATACGCCTAGTTGACATGTGCAAGGCCCTGGGCTCCAGCCCCCATCTTTGAAAACATGAAGAATCTCAAGCATTGAAAACCGAAAAAAGTGGGGGAGGGAGAAAGGGATGGAGGAGAAAGGGTAGCTGCAGAGTAGTGTGGCAATTTACTACAATGGGTTGCTTATTGGAGATAAAATGTGTCAGAGAACCCGGCTGCACCACTGGACCTTAGTCATCATCCATCACCTACCAGTGCCCACAGCAAATCTCTATCAATAACCTTACTCAGCAAAAGATGGGAGACAATAACCTACTTGGTAAAGATGACTTCCTTAGATGCATGAGAAGTCTTCTTTGTCCCAAGTCAATCCCTGAAATCTAGCCATGACAGGGAACATTGAGAAAAGAAATCCTACCTAAACTTTGAGGCTGGACAAAAATGTGGCATTACATTCTTTGTATTGAATAGCGGTATATGGAATGCCTTTCCTGTCATCATGGTTGATATCCTTAATACTGCTTTTTGTAAGGATTAATATAAAACGTTCTCTTGCATTTGATATATTTTGGGAACAGGAAAGTATAAAGTATTTTCAGGTTCATTATTAAAAGAGGATTTGTGGAAGAGATCTTGCTCCATTGGAGCCCTGAGAAGCTCTGCCCTTTCATATTCTTGCTAAGGATGCTGTGAGAGTGAAAATAGTTTAATTATGATGATGATGTTAAATGAAACTTAATAAGGGACTCTCTCCTATATCCTGGATTATGCAATACTTTCTTTAAAATTGATTTTATTATTATTATTCTGTGTGTATGGGTGTTTTCCCTGCATGCGTCTATGTGCACCATGTTCATGTCTAGTGCCTGTAGAGGCCAGAAGAAGTCACCAGATCATGTAGAACTGGAGTCACAGACAGTTGTGAGCCATCATGTTGGGGCTGGGAATCAAACCCAGGTCGTCTGGAAAAGCAGCTGGTGCTCTTAACTGCTGAGCCACCTCTCCATCTCCTGTGCAATGGTTTCTTTACACACACTATACCATTTAAACCTCTTCCCTACTGACACACACACAAAGTAGAGAACTAAAACTCAGATATGTAAAGTGATTCATCCAAGGTCACATGGCTCATACACATTAGAAAATGTTTTGGGAGCCAAGTCTTTTGTCTTAGATTTTCCCATTCATACACTTCCAGATCTGATTCATGGAATGCCTTTCCTGTCATCATGGTTGATAACCCCTCCTCACCTCCCCCTCACCTCCCTTAGAGACTCACCTCCTCTGTAAACAATTCTCTGCCACTTATCAGCTTGTGGCTTGGGACATATTATTTAACACGAGTTTATTTATTCTCTAAAAGGAGATAATACACTCGCCTAAAGGTTGAATAACTTAACTGGGTCAAGAAGATGGTGGCTCATTTGGTAATATAGCTGCCTTGTGAGCACAAAGACCCAAGTTCAGATGAGAGCCCACATTAAAAGCTAGGCACGGTGACATGGTTGTGTAATCCCAGAAATGATGATATTGGGGGTGGAGACAGGTAGGTCCCTGGAAGCTCAGCAGCTTGGTAGCCTAACCTGCTTGGCAATGTGCCAGGCCAATGAGTGCAGTGTCACTAGCAAGAAGTGGAAGGCATCCCGAGGGACCAGATGCAAATTTGTCCTCGGATTTCCACACGTATTCGATGTGCACACACATACACACACATACACACACACACACACACACACACACACACACACACACACACACACACACGCACAGAGAGAGAGAGAGAGAGAGAGAGAGAGAGAGAGAGAGAGAGAGAGAGAGAGAGAATAAAATATCCTACAAAAAATGTCTAAGACAAAGGGAAAGTGCAAACCCTGAAGGTCAGTCCTAGAAGGAGTTGAAGCTTGCACTTCCTCAGGAAGAACAAAGAGATTTAATTTGTCTTCCATGGAACAATCATGAAGAGTTTCCAGGAGGTTAGCTAAGAATGAAGGATTTGAGCCGATCCAGTTTGGGGCAGCTACATCAATACATTTCTCCCAATACCTGGTGAGACACTGGTCTTCTTAAAAATGTAAAGAGAGTGTGAAGGGAGAGAAAACCCCAGCTAACCTCGAATCCCACCTCACTCATCTCCAACTTCAAGGTAACAAAGATGATTTTAGTAAAAGATTTTTGAGAATATACTATCTTTCTTCCTCTTCGGATCCAAATTAGAAAAAGGTCTGCTGATATAAAAAAAAATCATAAATTTTCCCTGAAATCCTTTAAGATAGTAATTGTCATTTTCTTTCCTCCAAACAAACAACAAATTCATCAGAAGTTGATTGAGTTTGACCTTACTTTTCGTCTCCTTGTGCTGTTGCTCTCCCAAGGTTCCTTTGAAAAGATGTTCTGTGTGATTTCAGATGTTATCTCTCTGCACAGTAGTAACGCCCCACGGAGTCATCAGAGCCAGTGTCCCATTCTCCACTCTGCAGATAGAAAACCTTGTGACAACCACAGGTCTCCTCTGGTGAGTCACGCAGTCGGCAATAGAACCCACAACTTTAACTTTAACTCTGTTTCTCAAAATCAGAGCATCCTCAGAAGCTTTTCACCTTGTTTTTCAACTTTTCTTAGATTTTACAATTATTTGTGTGTATGTTATGTTATGTGTGTGTGTGTGTGTGTGTGTGTGTGTGTGTGTGTGTGCACATGCCTGTGTGTATGTGAGGGCATGTGTGTATGTGTATCTGTCTGTGCATGTGTGTTGAGAGTGCATATGTATGCATTCCTGTATGTGTGCCTGTGTGTGTGTTGGTGCACTTGTGTATCTGTGTGAGCATGCATGCATGCATGTGTGCACATGTACATTAGTGTAATGGCAGATGTCTCTGTGACACACCATGCACTTAGAAGTTGAAGGAGAATCCCAGGTGCTGGTCTTCTGTCTTCTTGGAGGCACGACTCCTTTTTCAGTGCCACACACACCAGGCTAGCTGGCCTATAAGCTGCGTGGATCTTCCTGCCTCTGTCTCCATCTTGCTTTGGGAGCATTGAGGCTACAGACATGTGCTACTGCTCCAAACTTTACATGGGTTCTTGACATCTGAACTCAGAACCTTACAGCTCTTCCTTGTGCAATACGTCCTTAACTCACTGAGCCTCTCCCTAGCCCCCTGAGTTTAGTTTTGTGTTTTGCTGTTGTCATGTTTTCCTAATACACTCTCAAATAAACAGCTTTGTTTTGTAGAAATAGCAAAAGCAAAATAGTGTTAAAAATAATGTAATTGCTGCTGTTTTGAAATTTATCCCCTAGTCAGTAGGTAGACGTAGATATTACCACAATCAAAAAATCAAGACCTTGTAATGAAGTGCTGGGGATAAGACACAGCAAGGTCCCACCTCTCCCTGGAGTTGGACAGGTATTAGGTGCTGAAAAGCCCTGCTACAATTACTACTAGTATTAATGATAAATTTACTAAGTTTTTATTATAAGCTCTCCTTCTGTTCATTTTTGTACAAATAAGCAAAGATGTTGAAAGATGGGGTAATTCTTTGGCAGCTCTCTGTTCCTTTCTTGTTACCCTGGCTACCTTGGGAAACAATGGCTGTCAGTCATCCAGTTAGTCAGACCACCCAGTACACCTGCACCAGCCATTTGAACACTTCATGGATGTCTTGAGGAAACTTCATGATAATGCCAGCTGCTTGCTCCAGCTTCTACAGCTGCAGACCCAGACACACTGATGTTAAGCAATCTGCATTAGACTTTTTGTTATTAGAAACCTCAGTGGATTCTAGGTGTCTCCGCAGCCATTTCCACCAGAGGGAGAGCACTTCCCCTGCTTGTGACTGGTGGAAAGGGACAAGGCATGATTGGTGCAAATATACTCCTTCATTTGCATAGGACTTTTTCTGTGATGGTGTAAATCTCTGCTCTGGCTTTCTGAGCAGATTCTTGAACTTAATGGGCTGCCTGGGAGACACCCTCCTGTATTGCTTCCTCTGGCACTGTAGTATCAGGTCCAGTAAAAGACTTCTCTAGAGAGGGTTTTTTTTTGAGTCTATTTTTAGTAGAGGGGGATGATTGGTAACACGAATTAAAAATCAGCAGAGATAAGGGAAGCAGCAGAATGGCAGAGGCAGCAGCCACGCAGTTGGCATCCTGAGCCATAGCAGCAATGGAGGAGCCATTTGCTAAATGAAGAGGAAGAGGCAGAGCCAAGCAGTTGGCAGGGTGAGCTGTGGAAGCGGCAGGAGAGGCGGGCTGCAAAACACATGCCAAAGAGGCAGAGTCCCAGGACTGGCAACTGAGACAAGCAGCAGCAGTGGTGGGAGAGCACTCCTAGCTGCCTCCTTAAAAGCAGCAGCTGCAACTGCAGCCATAGCAACAAGCAGCAACAAAAGCAGTTGGAGAGATCAGCCAGGGAAGGACCAACAGTGGGAAGAGAAAGAGGCAGAGAGCAAAGGATGAAAGATAGATGGTTGTAAAGTGCCGGAGAAGAAAAAAGAGGTTACCAGCGGAGTTCCAGATAATGGTCAAAGCCTCAGGCCCAAGAGTCATAACACTGGCTGCTGTCAAGGCCCAAGGCATCTCCTGCTACCCCCCTGGAAGCTACAGTGTAGTTGCTGCTAAAGGCCAAGGCATCCTGATGACATAAGAGATCCGTAACATTTGCAGAGTTGAGAGTCCTGCTGCATAGGCCTGGAGGAGAGCTGTGTAAAGTACCACCTGCTGCCGCCTCTGCCTGTCATGTAGATGCTGCCAAAGAGTAGCACTCAAAGCCCTTCTCCTTGCCTACCCACAATTTCTACCCTACCCGGGTACGGTTTTCAAACTGACACAAGCCGATTGGTCGGTAACGGGGAGACTGAGCAAATCAATGACAAAAACCATCAGAAAATGTCTCAAGGTAGAGATATCTGCACCCACCTAAACTGGATCCCCAGATTCGCAACTGGCCCCAAAGAACAAGGGTAGGAGGACTGGCTCACTGAATGGTCTGCATTTCTAGCAGAATCCTCCCATTGTGACTGTAGTGTGCTTCCCTCTGTTTTAGATACAGCTCTCTATGTAGCCCAGGTTTTCTCAAACTTGTGCTCCCCTTGCCTCAGTTTCCTGAGTGTACCACCATCCCTGCCTCTCTAATACATTCCATTGCCCTTTTCTGGTTTTATCTGAGCATATCAGGACATTATGTACACCTGTTCACTGCACACAAAATTCCCTCTTATCTTCCTATCCATTACTTTGATTCCTAAATGTCTTCTGAGGCTTCACTTTATTTATTTATTTATTGCACAGAATTATATCTGAACACACAGCTCTGACGTATGAGAAATAGCTCTTTGTCATCATTTCTGTCGTTACATGCATATATATGCATGTAATATATATGCACGTAATATATATATATATGTCCCAAAAGAATATAAACTAATCAGAGCAGAAGTAAGAACTTGGTGATCTTGGAAAGCTTCAAAGGACTCAGTACTCTAAGTATGCTAATTAGTTTCTATTGTCAGCTTGACACAGTTTAGAGTCACCTAGGAAAAGGCTACCATGATTGAGGAATTTCCCAGAGCAGACAGGCTTGCAGTCATACCTGAAAGATTTTCTCATTTGATGACTGACATAGGAAAGTCCCACCACCTACGGGCAGTGACATCCCTAGGGAGGAGGAACTACCTTGCATGAGAAAGTTAGCTGAGTGTGAGGCACTGAGTAATCCAGTAAGTTGTGCTCCCCCGTAGTCCTTGCCTCCAGACTCCTGCCTTGAGTTCCCTGACCTCTGTCATTATTTGGTTGTGATCTGGAAGTGTAAGCCAAATATATTTTTTCCTCCTCAAGTTGCTTTTTGTCAGAGTGTCTTATCACAGAAACAAAAAAGTAACTAGAGCATTAATCATCATTCCAGAAAATACACCCAGCATATACTCTGTACCACATTATCTCCCAAGCACTCTTCACAGGTTTCTTCGTGTAATCCTGGCAACAACTTGCACAGTATCTTTCATTGCCTTATTTCACATGTGAAATGACTGAGTCCTAAAGACTTTTAGTGACCATCCCAATGTCCTACCTAAGTCACTCTGACATTGATCTCTGGCGCAGGGCAATTTCTCATCCGCACCCTTGCCTTGCTCAGTTGCCAAAGAGGTAGATGTTGACTCTGAATCAGTATGCAGCACCTGGCTGGAGAACACCGCGTGTCTGGTGATTCACACTTTTAAATCAAAACAATAAAAACCTTGGCTACACAGCTTCACTTCCCAAGTCCAGCTGGGATGTGGTCACTGTGGCTCCGAAACCCATTTGGGTGATATTTCAGCTTGAATAAGTGTAATTTGCCCAGCCAGTCATCAGAGTTCTTCACGGAGGTCTTGTGATCAACTCTAGTAAGGCGACTGCCAAAAGCTTGCTCATGCTTTGGCTAGCTGTCCTGCCGCTCTTTGCTCAAAGTGGCATAAGGGAGGGTATGATGCCTTTTTAGTTGCAAACCTAAGCTAAAAAAAAGGGACTATCTCGCTAAATTACTCAAACTAAAGTCTTAATTCAACTATTATTTACTGACTTCTTACCATGCATCAATCATTTTCAAGTATCTTATGACATCCCATCTTCCCAGTAGCCCTATGAGGTGGGTGTTGCTATATGTGATTTACAGATAGGGAAGTGGATTCAGATGTGCAGAGTAACTTGGCAAAGGTTATCCAGCCTATATTATGGAAGTCTGATCCCAAGTTTCCTGCTTTTGCATCCAAACTGGAATACTTGAAGCTTTAAGGTGGGTAAAAGGAGTGAGGAAGTAATATAATACCAACAACAATGCTAACGGTTAAAAATATCCATTGTAGTTTACTGAATAGCATTACTGAGTCCCCACTCTATGGTAAGCTCACTTTGAAAGCACTCTACCCTTGTAGCAGTCAGAAGTAGACATGAGCATCTCCCCATGTTATAAAGGAGGGAAACAATCCTCAGAAAGGTTTGGTCTTTAGTCTTCAAGGAGATCACCTAGGGAAAGTATGAAGGTCAAGCATTGGAAAATGTAGGTCAGAAGGCCAACATTGCCAGAAGAACCCAGCCAGCCACTCGCCATTCTCAATTTTGACCTCCACGTTACAAGGGTGACTTAGGGAAGTTGCAAGTCAACTCTGAAGTAAGTGATGATATTGTGATTATATGTCTTCCCTGGCTTGGTGGTCAAGGTACCCAGGTTTTTCACTCATGCCATTTGGTCCTTCTCATCTCATGTTATTGAGAATAAACTGGAGGACATTCAGGTGCCTTCTTGTATCTTTGAGAAGTCAAGCACTGAGTTATGAGAAGGTCCCTTGGTTAGTCAGAGTTCTTAGTCATCCGTTCTGGAAGAAGATCAGGTACTCTCCCCACCCCCAGCTATGAGAATATCATTCTTCCTTAGGAGAACTGTGAGCAGCCATAATCAATCTAGGGAGTAGAAATGTCCCTTGGAGTGATTGACAGCAGAGCTGAGCCCAGTCCATCATTTCTTGATGACAATGAACTTGAATTGCATCTTTCAAGAAGAATAGAAGAAATGAGTGGATGGTAGAATGAAGATCAATTTTATATTAAGCTATTGGCATACAAAGTTTAAAGAAATGAGCAGGACCATTCTGTGTGTGTTCATGGTTTATTACACTTTTTTCCTTTCCTCTATGGTTGAAACGATGTTGAAGTGATACATAACCACCTTAAAAGAAGCTTCACAAAGGAATATTCACAATCTCTTTTCATTATGCATGGTTCTTACTAATCTTTGCTCATGTATCATCCATTCGTATGCAGTGATAACCACAGAATAGTGTTTTTATGTGGTCCAGTTTCTCATTAAAGTGTCTTCTGAGAACACTGTCCAACATGTGACTTCCTAGGCTTCTCTCCTGTCTTCTTTGCACACATGGTCATCCCTGTTCTAAAAATCTCAGTTTATTCACAACCATTATAAAGGGTGGATCAGTCCTTGAATTGGACACATGTAAATTGGTCTATTCTGTTGTGTATTTCCATTAAAGAGAAATATTCACTTCATAGGAAGAACAAGCAAAAGAAGAAGAAAAGATCAAAACAATAGGTTAAAATGAGTTTTATTCTAGTTTTTTTTTAAGTTAGGAAAATTGAGGGTGAAGAAATACATACACATAAGCCAACAAGCAACTGTGCTTCTGGGAGCCTTGGCTGGCCTCCAGAAGCTGCTCCCAGGGCAGGCAGCTCTGCCTGTGCCACAGTCCTACTGAGGCTGGATAGAGTACGGAGAAAAGAAATGCCTCGCATACCTTGGCATCTGAGCCATCACCAATACAGGAAATAGGTCTGTGTCACTCAGCTGGTGGCATCATTGCCTTTGCTGGGGAGGCCAAAGGTTCAAGAGCCACATCAGAAATGTGGCAGCTGCCCAAAGCTGACACTTGTTTGCCTTGTCATGGAAGGTGGAGAGCAGTGTGCACTGGAAAGGGAACTCTCTCCCATAGCTACAATCAACTCTAGAACATTTTCATTATTCCCCAAGAAATCCCACATTCTCCAACCAACACTCTCCAGTTTCTCTGTCCTTCAAACTCTAGGAAGCCACTAGTCTGGTTTCTGTCTCTATGGGCTTACTAATTCAGGATGTTTCCTGTAGATGGAATAATGATTCTTTGTAAATATCCTACTATTCACCAACAGAGCCTCACAGAAGACCCTGTGCCTAGTAGGTACTTTAGCAAGGCACTTGTATTAGGAATATTAGGTGACCTGCTGGGGATGTCTTTCTGTATGCTGTGAATGTGTTGCTCTGATTGATTAATAAATAAAATGCTGATTGGCCAGTAGCCAGGCAGGAAGTATAGTATAGGTGGGATAAGGAGAGAGGAGAATGCTGGGAAGTGGAAGGCTGAATCAGGAGACACTGCCAGCCACCGCCGCCATCAGAAGCAAGATGTAAAGTACCAGTAAGCCACAAGCCACTTGGCAACTTATAGATTAATAGAAATGGGTTAATTTAAGATATAAGAACTAGATAGCAAAAAGCCTGCCACAGCCATACAGTTTATAAGTCTCTGTGTGTTTACTTGAGTCTGAGTGGCTGTGGGCCTGAGCGAGACTGGAAAAAACTCCAACTAGAGTGACCATTTTAGGATCAAGATAAGCCATGAGTAGGAAACTGGGCAATCCTTAAAGAAAGCCCTCACTGCCAATACCCTGTGTATAGAAACAATCTCAATATTAGCAGAATCGATGGATGATCTGGGCTTCATGGCCTCTTGTGCTTGCAGTCTATCTGATGATATAATCTGGGCACCATACACTCAACAAATCAGAAATCGATTCCTTAAGAGAATGGAGTTCTCTCATGAGTTGGCACATCACACTGCGTGTTAACAGGCAATAACACTAAAACGCACTAAAGACCATGTAATTTATTCCCAACATGCTGTTATTCTTTCCAAAGCATTAGCTTTGGAGCAGAATGTTTGCTAAATGTTGTCTTTATTTCCAATGCTTGGGGTAAAGACCATATGCAACCAATGACTGAGAGATAATTGGCCACTTTACAGTTCCAACCTCAAATGAACTCCCCCGTCTGGGTTGATTTCCTGGTAAAAAGATCCTGCTTTAATAAAATGTGAAAGCTGCAAGGAGGACAGAGGTACAGATCCCAGTGTGTCTTGTAGATAAATGACCAAGAGGAATATTCTGAAAACCACACTTGTAGACAGAGTTAACAGAAAGCCCAGGAAAAAAGCCCACTGGTTTAGCATTCAAGTTTAAATGGAAATAACGTGTGTGCCTACAGCCCAAGGTGTGCCAAGGCTTGGAGAGAAATTGGCAAGGGTGAACACCAAGAGTTTTGCAGGATGCTAAGCATTATCATCCTGCTTCTGGCCTAAGACTCTTTGCTTGAAGGAGAGGCAAAATGTGGTTTTCCTAAGGCTTTGTCCCAGTGTCACCATCAAATTCCCGTTGCATTTGAGCAGGAAATAGGTCTGTGTCACTCAGCTGGTGGCATCATTGCCTTGGCTGGGGAGGCCAAAGGTTCAAGAGCCACACCAGAAATGTGGCAACTGCCCAAAGCTGATGCTTGTTTGCATTGTCATGGAAGGTGGAGAGCAGTGTGCACTGGAAAGGGAACTCTCTTCCATAGTCACAACAAACTCTGGAACATTTAAATTGTTTCCCAAGAAATCCCACAATCTCCAACCAACACTCTTTCAGTTGGCTCATTGTCACTGAGCCAGCATTTGGGCTAGCAGTCAAACTACTGCTTTGTCTAGTAGTAGTTGAAGAAATGAATGACTTATCCTCTTAGCTCAAAGGTAGTCTCACGGCAGTGGGTCCCTAGATTGGGAGAAGTGCCTAAGAAGGTCAAGTCTTCCAATAAGATGCTTTTGGTGAGTGGCTCATGCAAAGTCTCTTCTTTACATTATCTTCTTGCCCAAGGTCAATCTCAGTCACTTGGTAACTCTGGGTTATGTTCTAAAGTGTAAAAGAGTACTCTTACTGTCTTAAGCTCACATCTTATACAAGTCCCCTGGCTTTAGGATACAGTCTTCCCAGAAAAGAAAGGAGTGTGTCCTAAAGAGTTCAGTGGGTTATTTAAGAAATACTAGGTAAGATCCACTAGCTGTGCTGAAAATGGAGCTGCAGAACAGTGTTAATGAGGGGACACCATGAACGTGCTCATGACTTATTGGTGATTGGCTACAGGGAAGAAGAAGAGGGTAGAGGAAATAGTGTAGTGAGTGCTGTGATACGGGCATTATATAGTATGGACAAGAAAAGCCTGGGGGAGGAGGGGGTGAGAAATACTTTCTATGAGAAATGAATACAAAGTGTATTATTGAGTAGGCAGTGGGAAAGCAGTTAGGAGCTGGCAGTTGTATGAAAGAGGTGACTTGGTTGAGGCTGAGGGACCAGTCTGTGAAATGTAGAGACATAGAGATAGTTTGATGATTTGGTGTGTCTTGAGGGATGGTGCCTTTCTAAAGAAGGAGCCAGCCAAGTTGGCAAAGATCAGCTTCACAGGAGTCTTGTATTGGAAATGAAATAAGACATACCTCATCAGATCCTCTTGGTGACTGACAGCTGGGGCCCTGAGTTCTAGTGCAGCATTTGTAACTATATAAGGGTCATCTCTTCTATTCCACATTGGTCAATCTGAAATCAAATCCTGTCCCTATCACCTGACACAGACACAGCCTTGGACATCTTGGCCATATGGAGCTTCTTTCTGATTTTTTTTTCTTCTGTAAAAGGGGGCCAAACATTTATGGGGTTATTTTGAATAGTCTCAGTCTCAAACAAGAATGATGCCTGCCATAAACATGCTCATAAAATATTTGTGGAATCCAACTGGGTAAAAGAGTGAAAAGGAAATTCTACTGTCTGAAAAACAACCTTCAGCTTTCCAAATGCTAGTAGCTGCCAAAGCAGTCTAGGACACCTGGAAAGAGGAGAAAAGAGATCTGAGCCCTGAAGAAGAGTGACAGGAATCCATGCACCCCAGAACCAGGAAGAAGTAAGCCAGCAAGGCAGATCAAAGTGTAAGTGTGCAGGCTGTGCCAGAACAAGGGTGCCACTGGGCAGAGGGTGGCCAGAAGGGAGGAAGTGACAGTGGCTTTGATCAGAGGGCGCTTCAGGAATGCTCAGCAGCTGGTGACTTCTTCCTGTTATCCTGGTGTCCTACCAGGCACTGAAAGGATTTTTTTGGTGTGCTAGGAATGACAGACATGTTCAACAGAAGCATTTAACAAACTTAGAGAATGGAACTCTCTTGACCTGATCAGAAGCATGGACAAACCCACAGGGAACACTGTAGTACATGATGAACTACTGATAAATGCAATCTCTCTCAAAATCAAGACTGACAGAACGATGTCTTCTCTTAGTATGACTATTCAAAATGATACCAGAGGGTTGGAGAGATGGCTCAGCTGCTAAAGGCTAGGCTCACAATCAAGACATCAAAATGGTATCAGAGCTACTAGATAGGACAATTATGAAAGAAACAAACAGTATCCAGATTGGAAAGGAATAATCAAAATGGTCTGTTGTCAGCTAATGTGATCTTGTTTATATAAACAATAACTGTGAAAATGAAGAGCAAAGATTGGAAGCTGCCAACTTCTTGATTTCAAACCTTGCTATACACAGATACAGAAATCAATAAAAATAGCATTGGTTGTCCAGAAGTAAACTATCTTAGTTATAATCAGTTGGTTTTTTCTACAAAAGTGGTCAAGAAAATTCAGTGGGGAAAAATACTGCTTTTGGCCAATGGTGCCAGAACACCTGGATCTCCACATGCAAAATAATAAAGTTGGATTCTTACCTATTTTGTGTATTATCATACACAAAAGTAACTCAGAGTGGATCAATGACCCAAATGTAAGAGCAAAAACTATCAAACTCTCAGAGGAAGTTGGGGAATCTCACGATATTGGATTTGGAAATGATTTCTTAGATATGGCACCCAAAGAAAGAAGAGGAAAACTGGATACTCAGCCAAAATTAATAACGCTTGTGCTCCAAAGACTGCCTTAAAGAAAGGGAAAATACAGCCAGGTGGTGGTAGCACACACCTTTAATCCCAGAGTTCAGGAGGCAGAGGAGGTGGATCTCTGTGAATTCAAAGCCAATTTGGTCTACAAAATGAGTTCTAGGACAGCCAGAGCTATGACACAGAGAAATCTTGTCTCAAAAAAAGGAGAGGGAGGGAAGGAAGGAGGGAAGGAAGGAAGAGAAGGAAGGAAGAAAGAAAGAAAGGAAGGAAGGAAGGAAGGAAGGAAGGAAGAAAAAAGAAAAAAGAGAAAGAAAGAAAGAAAGAAAGAAAGAAAGAAAGAAAGAAAGAAAGGAAGGAAGGAAGGAAGGAAGGAAGGAAGAAAGAAAGAAAGAAACAAAGAAACAAAGAAACAAAGAAAGAAAGAAAACATTGGGATGGAAGGAAGCCATAGGGGGCCTAACTTCTCTGGTCTTGCTGCTAGAGAACAATACCACAGCTTGGTAATAAATGAAGACATGCTTGTCATAGTGTGCAAGATGGGAGCCTTTGAAAAGAGTGCCATCAGAGTCAGGGTCTGGCAAATGCTTCTCTGTTCCTAAGATGACACCTAATTGCAGTGTGCTCTCCTAATGGGACAGAAAGGCAAAAGAGAATGGTGTCTCACTAGCACCTCCTTTAAAAGGGGTTAATATCACACACGAGGGCCCCTCTGTGATGATTTAGTCACATCCTAAGTGCCTCCACTTCCAAAAACTGTCACATTGTTGATTAAGTTTCAGCATGTGAATTGTAAAAATTCTTATGAGACACATTCAGACTATAGCAGAGCCTGTATCCAGAATTAATAAAGAGTACCATAACTATGAAATGGAAGCCAACAATCCAATTAAAAGTGACAAAGAACTGAGTAGATATTTCTTGGCAGGAGATGTGCAAATGGAGGACAGACAGATAAAATGTGACAATTGTGGGAGACCAGCTCCCACTTTTTGAAGGGTTCTTAGGTGGAGGAGAGAGAAATGAGGAAATATTAGATAGAAAGAGAGACTTAGCTGACAAGAAGAAAGACAGAAACACAGAGTAGCTTCGGGAGGGCCTGGATCAATACCCAACAGCCTAATCCTTTATTGAAAAGGGGTTTTTATAATATGTCAAGAGGAGAAACAAAAGACCTCCCCCTTGCAAGATCAAAGCACACAATACAGCCAAGTATAGAGCCTTCCAAACACCTGGTAACCATACCTGTGGTCAAATCATCCCATTATGCAGCCCTGCTGGGTAAAGCAAGCCCAGATTCTCTGACCCCGAGTAATTTGGGCCTCCACAATCAATGTCATTAGCTCTCAGGGAAATACAAACTAAAACTCCAACGAGGTGTCACTTCATACCCACTAGGACAGCTGTAGCAAAAACACAGTGTCTGACAGCTGATGACTAGACATGGAGAAGTTGAAATCCGTATATACAGCTCAGTGGAATATAAAACAATGCAGTCACTTTCAATAAAACACATGGCATTTCTTTAAAACAATTAAACACAAAGGTAATAGGAATCAACTCTAGGTATGTAACCAAGAGGCCTGTACAGGAACTTAAATATGCACATTTAGCACAGCAGTTTTTGTTCTAGCTAAGTAATGCTAACAACATCAAGTTCCAATGATTGGAAAGTCAACTGTGATGTATCTATACAAGGGAATATTACTTGGTAATAAAAAAAGAAATAAATGATGTGTTACAACATGCATGAAACTGAAAATACTGCATTGAATGAAAGTCAGACAAATTGACAAAGACCAGCTTAATAAGAGCCTTGTACAGGAAATGAAACCTATTACATCATTGAACTTAGATGAGATGCCTACAATGCCAATCTATAAGGACAAAAAGTATATTAGTGATTGCTTAGTGATTCCTTTAGGGGAAGAGACTGATGCCAATGGTCATGAAGTTTTGTTGGGAACTGGTAAGATACTGAACACTTCTTGTGTGCGTGGTAATGCTTGCTTCACTCTGAGCATAAAAAACACTCACTGAGCCATAGAGTTGAAATGGGTGAGTTGCATGTTGTAAGTTCTATCTCATAAAACTGTTATAAAAATAACAGTGTTGAGGGCAAGGGATACAGCTCAGTAGTAGAGCACTCCCTGCTAGCCTAGCACAAGTGAAACCATGCATTCAATCCACAGTACTGAATAATGGCAAAACTAACCCCCAAGAGTTGAATGCTTCCTAAATGCCAGGTACTGTACTGAGATATGTAATCTTACCCACCAACTATAAATCTACCAAGGATGTTTATTTTCTTTATTCATAAGGGAAAAACTTGAGTTAAGAGATGGTAAGGAGCTGGGAGTGATGGTGCCTTTAAACTCAGCACTTGGGAGGCAGAGGCAGATGCATCTCTGTGAGTTTGGAGGCCAGCCTGGCCTACATAGCAGTTTCAGGACAGTCAAGGCTATGGGGAGGGAGGGAGGGAGGGAGGGAGGGAGGGAGGGAGGGAGGGAGGGAGGGAGGGAGGGAGGGAGAGAGAGAGAGAGAGAGAGAGAGAGAGAGAGAGAGAGAGAGAGAGAGAGAACCTGTCTTCAAAAGAGATGCACATAGTGGGTAAGAGACTCAGAGTGAGACCTGAGATCATGAATTAGTAAGCTGAGATCATAAAACAGGATTTAGGATCTTGATCCATTTCTGGCTTGCTTTGAATTTTTAAGGTCCTACAGAATGGTTTTACCCAGATCCTTCCAGCCCTCTTACAAACCTAGTCTCGGCCACTTACCATAATGGCCAATCACTCAACAGCCAAAGTCAAAGATGTCTCAGAGAATTCTTGAATTTCTCACCACAGAACTGGGCTGAGGTGTTGGCTCCAAGTTCCTGCTGGGCAGTCCTCAATGAGCTGTGTTATCTGGCGCACTGTTCACATATTTGTTCTCAAGATGCCTTTAATGTCCCCTTAGATGTATAATTCTGGGTACAAAACTCTTGACTCTGTACCCCTAGTGCTTGATTTTACAGATTTTGATTTGTGTTTGAAACTGAGTCTTGTGGCTGTTGGTTGTGTTTGCTTCCCAGTACCAAGAAACAAAAACGTGAGGCAAGTGTTAGGTCCATGAAGACTAGCTCTCACCGAAGAAAGTTTGGATGCATTGGGGGAATTGCCTCTAAAGCAGATGGATTCCGATTTCATCTGGGCTCAGCAGCTAAGGGAAAGGGAGGGCCGAGAGCCAAATGTGCTTGGGATCTTGGCATCTTCCAAATGCTGAAAGCCGTTTCAGGAGATTTGACTGTGTTTGACAGAATCATACCTTGACTGTGGTCCCACTTTCAACAAAGTCACGAACAGCTACAATGACTCGGATCTGAAAGAAGCCATTGGCAGGATTGGTTTTTATGGGAAGTGGCACAGTGGTACCCTTTGTCACTTGGAGTATTGTCCTTGGAGTATTAACTTTGCACAGGGTTATTTTCATGGGGACTTTGAGAAAGAAGCCAAGGGAAGGAATATCTCTTTCCATGTTTTGTGTGACATAGAGCAGAGGCTAGAGGGTGGTGTCTTATGCCCATTCTAATCTCATTATTTTATACACTCTAGTGTGATGCCAGAAAATCCTATGTCCTTGAGTACACTCATCCTTTGATCTTTCCACTAGATTGTTTAGTCTCAAAGCAGAACCAAACGGGGTGTTTAGGTTGAGAGATCATCTCCAGTTGTGAGCCAGCCTCATCTTTCTGTAGTGAGTTCAGTAGAAGCAATAGAAAGACACTAGTAAAGGTGGAGAGAACTGAGTTCCCGCTGAAGCAGGCACACAGCTGCATAAGAGCATGTGCCACTGCCTGATATTGGCATCTCCCAGAGGCTCTGAATGCACTCTCTGATTTACAAGTATTACTGGGTGTTTACTATAGTCTGTGCGTCCCAAACTGTAAATAAAGCAAACAAATTTCTTTTCCCTCCTGTTATTCACATTCTAATGCCATGTCATTTGGAAGATAGAATGTTAAATCACCAAGGTTGTTTTTCTCTCTGGTCCCGGGGTATCAGACTCAGGGCCTCACACATGCTAGGCAGGTGCTCTCACATTGACCTACATCCTCTGGCCTGGCCTCAAAGTCCAACATTTTTAGAAGGTCAGTTGCTTAGCTGGACAAGAGTACAATTCAGATTTTCTTCCATATTTCCTGCTCAAAACTTTTACCCCAGTGTTCCAAATGTTTATTCTCTTTTGATATGAAGTTTAGCATTGGGCACTGCTGCTCCAGAAAGTAACAATTGTCTTTATGGTTTGCTTTGGTATCCTGTAATTATGAAATTATCTAAGAAAAGGGAAGACTAGATTATCCTTTTAAAATATTCCCTCCCAAAATGATGAAAAAATATAGAGATTAAGAAGTACTTACATTAATACAGAACCAAAGATTCCTCTTCAGAATTCCTTTTTGTTTCCTGTATCATTTATGAGTTTGTTTATTTTGGGGATTTTTATTTATAGAGGAAGGCAAATTTGAAAGTAAAAGAGAAATTAGAAGTTGAAGGAAAAACTAACTAGCCACCTTGGATTTTTTTCTTCAAGACAGAAAGGTGGCTTCCGACCTCCTTGTTTCCCTTTTCCTGCCCGTCAGCATCATATATTAATTCATGGTAGCAGGAAATTTCAGTTCTAGTGGATTCTGACCTAGGTCAAGGGAGGTCCTGCGTGGTATCTAACATGGATATGCCAAGAGACATGACTTTGGAGGCTGTAGTGTAAAGTGTCAGCAAAATGCTCCTCATGTAAACACGAGGACTAGAGTTTGGATCCTTAGGACTCATGTAACATAGTAGTGGCAGTGTACCCCTGCAATCTCAGTCATGGGGGACTGGCAGAGATACCAGGACCCCTGCTGCTCACTGGCCAGCTTGTCTAGCCAAATTGAAGAGCTTCAGATTCAGTGAAAGACTATGCCTCAAAGACAATGTGAAGAGTGACTGAGAAAGACACTTGATGTCAAGTTACAGCCTCTATATGTATGCTCACACAAGTGTGTACACACACACACACACACACACACACACACACACACACACACACACACACACTAAAGCAGATTTTTCAATTCCAATTCCATGTTTCAGTCTTACTTTCAATGCTTCTGCATCCCCAGCTGGTCATACTGCTCCCATTAATACTCTCCAGCTGTGGGCTCAGCTTCTCCTGTGCTTTTCTGAATGAAAATGGATAATGTACCACGATTCCCCATTCTTGGCTGATCTGTTAACTCCACTTGCCAGACCCAAGACTCAGTGGATGACAGAAGGGTTCCCAAGCAAATTGCTGATAATTAGGTCTCAGAACTACTGGGGATGCTGATGACCATGGTGTCCAGAATAAATGTGGGCTCAGCTTCCTTCCCACGCCTTATTTCCATACATCCACTCACTCTGCAGAACAAAGCTGAATCCCTGGTGATTCTTCTTCAGCTGAAGTGTTAACTTGCCTGGAATGCTAGTAGCTCCCTTTCTGGAGCTCCTACTTCCAGTGACAGTTCTAATCCTGACATCTTGCTTAGAATAAGCTGCCTGCTGCCTGTTAGAGCACTCCTTGTCCAACAATTTAATTCTAATCAACACTCACCACCTACAAGTTATTCGTGTGGTCATTTGCCAAAGCAAGATGGAGACAAGTACAGATCCGGGGTGGCGAGTTTAAGCTGATGCTAACACCTGAGCTATCTCAGGGCATATGTCTATCTCAGTGTCTGCTGGATCGATTTCAATGTATATGCCTCCAGGTAATTCATGCTGAACTACAGCCCAGACTTTACTGTAGACAGCAATGCAGTGTTTCTAAGGTCCACTCATTAAACCCTGACCATCTGTAATTGAATCTTCACATCAAGAGGGAGACATTTGGTGTCAATATTGATTAGGACTACTAGATCTTCTCCAGGTGGTCTGGGCCCTAGCTATAGAGATAGACAGACCGGAGCCCAGTCCTCTGGAGGAAGTCAAGACTTTGAAGCCAAGAGTGGCCTAGAGAAGTTCTCTGGGATTAAGAAAAGACCCCATTAATCCTCCTCTTGAAACAATTTAGGATTCACATCCCCATGTTCCTTGCTATAGGCAGAGCACTGCATTGATTTTTAGGTCATTACCATAATGCTGCTTTTCAACAATGCTCCATTTTTCTTTCATCTTTATTCTAATCATGCCTTGAAAGAAAATCTAACAGTGAATGTAGAAATAAGTTTGTGGGTAACAAAGAGGGATCTGGGAGAGAAAATAAAACTGAAGCTAAACAGAAACTGTTTAGGGGGCCAAATGGCTCCAGGCAAGTCAGCTTATCCCCACCAGGTGCACCGATGGCTTTTTAATGTCTCCTTTTTCATGTTTAAGGCAGAGAAAAGCTGTCCCGAGCTCATGACTCCGTGTTCAGTACAGAGGATGCTCAACACTTGACCTTTTGATCCACGTCCTAGGCAGAGTACAAGTGAGTTGGAACCCTGAGAGTCCAGGGGGAAGCCTGTGGTGTGTAGCTTGAGAAACGGCCTGGATCCCTGCCTTTGAAAATACCGTGTCTCTAAGTCAACTTCAAAATAAGAACTGAGATAAACACTAGGTCATTTCTGTCTTGTGTCAAGTGAGTGGTTGCTTTGAACAGAAGCAGAATGGACACAGCAGTGAGACGGTGGGACTTAGGAAATTAAGCATTAGATGTGACTGCCATCTAGTGATGGATCAACACCTGCTGGCGGTCGTGGTTCAGCTACAAAGGTGTATGGTATTGCCCTGAAGCCTATCCGAGCCTTGCAGGCTTGGAAATAGAGCCCGAGCTACTAGAGGAAGGTGTTGTGGTGAAAGGCCCTTCTTTATGCAGGTGAGATGGTAAACCCAAGCCCTCTGCGGTAACGATCTTTTGTTAAAGAAACAAAACTTCATGGGATGGGTCTGGGGAGATAGATGGCTTAGTTGGAAAAGCACTAACTGCATAAGTACGCAGAACTGGGTGTGAATCCACAACACTCAGAGATGTGTAGTCGCCGGGCTTGCATGGCTAACCCCAGAGCTCAGGAGACAGAGAGAAGGGATACACGGAGCAAGTGCGGCACTGACTAGCTCCAAACCAGCCAGCTCCAGGTTCAGTAAGAGACCCTGCCTGAATGTGTAAGGAGGAGAGTGATTAAGGACGATACCTCTGGCCTCCAAATAGGACTGCATACACATGTGCATGTGTGACCACACTTGTGAGTCACATAAATACCCACAAACACATACAAAAAACATTAAAAGGAAAACAAAACCCTTCATTGGAAGAGGGAAATGGGAATTACAAATTTTTCTTAAATTAAAATTTTAATTTAGTTGGTATGTGTGTGTGTGTGTGTGTGTGTGTGTGTGTGTGTGTGTGTGTGTGTGTGTGTACACATACCACAGCACATGTATGGAGGTCACAGGACAACTTATGGGTGTAAATTCTCTCTTTCTACCATGTGAATCCTGGGGATTGAACTCAAGTCACCAGGCTTTGCAGCAAGCGCCTCTCCTTTCTGAGCCTTCTCGTCAGCCTGGGCAATTTCTTTAATACAACCCCATGATCCCTAAGCTGTAGTCATGTATGTTATATCCCAGCTTCCTGCTGTGTCTAGCACAAGCCTTGTCTCTGCATAACAGTCAGCAGACACCTACTTCCAATCACTTCCTCATCCCCACCGCATTCACATACAGGGTAGCTCTAAGTGGATATAAGAACAAGAGAAGGCAGACGAGAAAGAGAATGATTGAGAGAGAATAGATTGCCTGCTTTGGGCCAGCTGCCCTTACCATGTTTCTGGGAAGCAGAAACACCCTAATAATTAGGGCCTAATGTAAAAGATGAGAAAAATTCAAGGATGGAGGTGTTCGGCAACTGGCCAGAGACGATGCAGCCAGCTACCATGGTGGAGTTAAAGTATGAGGCCAATGTGGTTGCTTTCTTTGTACAGGGAGCCTATGTGGCCTGGAAGGCACAGTGATATGGTGTTGAGAAGGAACACGGAGAGTGTGATGGTGGAACGTGCTCCCTCAACTCAGGAATGAGCTGGGTCCAACGGCACCCTCAGACGGCTTCCTCTGGTGCATGTGCAAGGTCAGGGGAAGCACAGATGGACATGGATGTAAGACCCTGAAACACTGACAAGTCTTAGTAAAATGAGCATACCCCTCTCTGAAGAAAGGTGTGTTTCCTAAAGGTATCCATCTCTGAAGATTAACAAAGGCAAGAAGAAGTGAGGGAGAGAGGAGGTAAGTCCAGCGGTCCCTTTGTTGTATAGAGGAAAGGACATCTGCGATGAAGGACAAGATGTAGAACAGACTACTACCTTGAAATTTGGATGAGAGCCATGAAGCTGAAGCCAGTGAAGATGAGCACGGTTCATTTCCTCCCTTGGCAGCAAAGAAGTGTCTGTCTGTCTTTGCGCTTAGATGGTCGATGAAACTTTCGGGAAGTTCAGGTCAATGAACATGGTATATTTCATTCCAGGTCTGACATCTACAGCCTTCTCCAAGATCTTGTATGTGAATTTTTTCTTCTTGAGCCAGAGAGTAGATGTGGAGTAACTTTGAGGTCTTAGAATGAAATGGGGTCAAACCTTGGCTCTTAAAACAAACAAACAAACAAACAAATAAACAAACAAACAAACACCCTTGAAGCAGATTCTTCTCTCTTCATTGGATTAGGTTGTGAACAACAAAACAAAACAATCTAGGCTTGTTTGTTTTATAATTTAATGTAACTTGACTTGACTGATGCACAGAAGACACTAAGGATCTATATTATGATAGAGTGTTTAAAAAAAAAGCAAGAATGTTCACAATTCTTCCCTGCTCCTTGTATCTAGGCTTTTTGTACCTTGACTGTGTGCTTTCTCTTACTACCTGGGAAAAGTCTATTTCTCTATCTTGATTACAAGCTAGCCTGTTTTTGTTTTTGTTTTTGTTTTTCAGCAAATACAATAAAATTATAGCAGCATGCCACATTGGAGCTTAACTCCTTAGAGGAGATGCACCCTACCATCCTCTTAGAATTACAATTACCCACAGAACAAAGCTGTGGCCTTTTGAATGTCAGGTAAAGACACTGGCCCTTCTCCTTCATGCCTGCCTTCCAATGCCCTGCATGATGGAGGTGACAGAGATGCAGATGGAGGAGGAAGTGTCCTAGGAATGAACACCCAGGACCACAGCAGCATCCAGGGAGGAGAGAGTGAGGGCTCAACTTAACAGGAGCTGGACAGTTGAGACCTGATGCTATTGAACCTGACTTTTTAAAGCCCAAATGGAGCCGTAGGTCTGAGACTTGCTCACAAGATGATCTAGGGCTAGGAAAGGATCTTAAAGAGGCAGGAAGGAGAAACATAGACATTCAAGTTGACAGTCCTTGACTTGGGCAAATCTCTTACCCTTCTCAGCTTTCTGACCTATATAGTTCAGATAATAACTTCACACACACACACACACACACACACACACACACACACACACACACACACACACACACACGCGAGCACGTGCACACACACACCCCTTCTATATAGCTATGAAAGAACTTTCTAAGTTTGGGGATACTGTTGTCCATGAGGTCAATATTCCAGGCACTTTGTTTTTCTCTTTTCTCCTTCTTCCTTCTATGGTATCAGATAATGTACACTCAGCTTTTCTGTTTTCTTTTCACTCCAGCTTTCTCATCTACCCAAACAGGGCATGAGTCAGGGGGCTAATGGGAAGATTAAATGAGATGTGAAATTGCTTTTGATTTTGTGAAGCGTTTTATGTTTCCTGCTGGCTGTGTTTTCATAACACCAAATAGATGTGGCATGTCGAATTAAGAGTAAACATTTATATTACACCAATTGCTATCAATAATAATTTGTGATCAGCAACCAGTTCTGTGTATGCAAATCCCAGACTGATGTCTGGGTCCCACTCCCCAGAAAGCCTCATTAAATGGGTCCAGGCTGTACCCTGGGAATCATGGGAGATTTTCAAAGCTCCAGGAGATTTCATGGTTTGGGGTGGGGGTGGGGTGGCTGGTTGTTTCCAGTGAGGGGCAGCCAAGGCTGAGTATGTCACTGTTACTCTTTATTCCCTGACAATTGTTACTTCTGACAGTCCTTATCTGCCACACAACTTTTTTTTTTTTTAATTTGGGTCTGATTATCTATTTACTCAGGACTTTTTATTTCCAGCTTAATTTTTGTGAGTTTTGATCAACTCACTTCATGATTTTCATCTTGCCACATGAAAATGTACCTGCCACCTGAGCAATGAAGGTTGGAAGAAATCCTTTTTTTCTGACTGAAAAAGAAAAAAAAAAACAGCATCATTATGATGAACCTAAAGTTTCCATTTCTACCACTGAAACTATTGTCTTTGATGTTTCATAGTCTGGGGGACCTAGAGGGGGTCATGATTACAATTCAGTCATCAATCAGAGTAACGGAAGTCATGTAAAAGGCATTCTCAAGGGCCAAGCAGAGACCCCAAGAAAACAGATCTGTGCCAAGGAAGAGAGGTAGCCAAGGGGTTGCCATGGCAAAAGATGATTTCTAGAAGAAATTAAACTTGCCTAGGAACATACAAGTGGCCTCAAGGCTGACTACTGCAAGGCAGCTGTGGAACCACACAGCAAGGAAAAAAAAAAAGCCAGACTTCAGAAAGGAGTCGCTGAAAGCTGGAGGTCAACACCAACGGCACAAAGGCAGACGTGTTCCTAACAGAGCCCTTTCTTGTCGGCTGTCAGCACCTTCTCTTGCAGTCAGGTTTATAGGCAGGGACAGCGGGCTTCTATCCTTTCGCCAAAACAGGAGAAGACTTTGTTGAGTCAACACAGTCCATCCGGAGAGGGCTCTGGCCAAGTGTCTTTCTTCTCCCCTCCCCCTCCCTGCAGAAAAGAGCAAGGGGATGAAATGGCAGCTTGAAAAAGCATCTTGGCTACTGACGACTCACTCTGTGATGCTCACAGCCTCAGCTGCTCTCCCAGCTCCAGGGTACAATTATCCTTGTACTTAATTGGAGGTTCAGGAGAGCTTATTAGCTTGCTCTATTGTTGCATAATTCAGGCATTCAGTTCAAGCTTCCTTAAAAACCTCTTTTTTGCTTTGGGTTGCAAAAGACCCTCTTCCAAGTGGTCCTTTTAGGCAGCAGTTGCAGGGATGGAGAAGATCATAGCAAGAGGCTTGCAGACTCAGAAGAGGAGACTTGGCCCTGGTCCAGGCTTTGCCTTGTTGCTTCCCCCCTCCCCGCCACAACGTGGGGTCAGCCAAACAGCCAACCTTTCTGGGCATCCACTTCCCTCCTTCTTCCATGAGAAGACAGAATTAGGTCAGCATTCCCCAAAGTATGTTCTCAGAGCACTTTTTCCCTCAAGATGCTTTGGATGAAAATGGTCCCCTGGTCTTCACTTGCTTCAGGAAAGGCAGTGTACAGGCCCAACTGTGGTGGATGCACCCGATCATTTCATTCAGTGTCTCCCAAGTCTAAACCTCAGTGCTGTCTTTCCCAAGCATCTTGGTGCTAGAACTGCGGCTGTCATTAGGACACTGGTCGATATTTATAGGTACAGGACCTGAATTTGGAACCAATGTGGGGAGGAGGGAGACATTCACGTAACTGGTATGGTGTAATGCCTCAGCTCCCGGATAGTGGCTGAAGTCCCTTAACCAACCAGTTCTCTGCCATGCTCAGGAACACTATCCTTGAGGTCTAGTGTGGAGCTTGCTCTGCCAGCATATCGGTTGTTTTCTGCACCAAACCCCTTGCTGATCAAATGATAGCGTGAATTCCCTGACTAGAGTAGCCGCAGAGGTGACGGACTCGCAGCCTCTCCTCTTGGCTGGTGACAAAGCTGCTGTGAAAGCTCCCACAGTTTCTTGAGCATCCTTCCCACTTCTCCGTTGCTTCTGGCTCAATGATTTGTTGCTCTTTCTGCACCCAGCATTGCCAGTCACAAGTATGGTATTTTTTTTTCATTGAAATTCTTCTCAGAGCTGAATTGTCAGAAATGTTGTTGGATGTGTGGTCCAGACTTTCTAGCTTTTCCTCTCCATTTTCCTCTCACTTTAAAACATTCTAGATACACTGGAAATCCTGCTGGCCACTCCCAGAGTGCTTTTCTTCGTTCCCCTGCCACTGAAGCTGCTTCAGTCAGAAGTGAATGCCCCATTCCTGCTCTAGTATAGGTGACCCATGATGAACCAAACTTATACAGATAATCCCATCCTTCTACATATGATAGGTATTGAGGATGCTGGCACAGGACAGGAGGGGAGCTGACCTAGCTGGTGGAAGGATAGCATCAGCCTCCTCAAGACTGTGGCATTGAAATCACGTCTTGAAGAATAGCAGGAGTAGCCTGGTACTGTGGCTGTGCAAGTGGATCTGAGTCATTTCTGTGAAAGCTAAAAGGAAACAACAGGAAGGAGTCTGGCTTGCTTGAAAAATTAAAAAGGGTAACTGCAGTGTGGTGTGTCACGATGGAAAGGACAATGGGAAGAAATGGCTCGAGGAAAGGAAGGACAGTCAGTATTGGGAGGTATCTTACGTGCCACACAAGGCAACAAGCAGTGGATGCTAACAGCAAGACTCCAGGCAATAGCATCCCAAGCAGATTCACACTGGTAAACAGTGCTCTGACGTCTGTTCATAATGGAGTAGGCTGTGACATGATTGTGTGGTGTCACATAGTCCATAGAAGCCACATGGGTTAAGTACTTGAGGTGCTATTAGGTGACTTCCTAATGGAAGGAAGGTTCAGAGGCATTTGAAATTGAACCTATCTGAAACTTATCTTCTGTTATTTTCCAATCTATGCTCCCGCATTACCCTGTGTTGATCAGTTATGTTGTCAATTTAACATAAACTAGAGTCATCTGAGAATAGGAATCTTCAGTGATGGCCTGTAGGCAAGCCGATGAGGAATTTTCTTAATTGATGATTAATGTGGGAGGGCCCGGCCCACTGGGCATGGTGACATCACAGGGCAGGTAATCCTGGGGTACATAAGAACGCAAACTCTATGGCCTTTGCTTCAGTTTCTGCTTCCTGGTTCCTGTCTTGGCTTCCCCTCATGATGGACTGTAACTTGTAAGCCAGATAACCCCCTTCCTTGCCAAACTGCTTTCGGTCATGGTCTTTATCACAGCCGCAGAGAGAAAACTAGGACATACCCCATGATTTGCATATCTTGACAAAGAACCCTCTCATTGGGTTTGCAAAATCCAGACTATCCCTAGTTCCTCCTTTCTGTTTTTCTGACACCCAATCAAAGTTGCTACACCTAAAGTATTTGTTTGTTTACCCTTAAATATCCCACCACACCATCAGATCTCTTCTTTTGGAAGAGGGACAGAGTTCAGCAGTGCTGGGAGACTGGGAGACTGCTCTTCCGGTTCTTCAGATGAGACTCTCCCAGCTGTCACATTCAGAATATGAAGGCTGGAGGGAATCTTTTTTTTTTTTTTTTTTGATCTAATGCTGTCAATCTACTGGCCCCTCCTCCCTGCTGAGCCACCCTTGTCCCTTGTCCAGAGGACATGCCCTTCCAGTCATCCAATTGTCCCCCCTCTGCCCGTTCTTCTTTGACTTAATCTTCAGGGCAGAATGCAGATGAAATCCCATTGACCTCTTTCCGGAATCTCGTAATAACTGCTCTTGTTCTCAGGGTCCAGGCAGAAATAGGTACCACAGCCTGAAAGCCCCTTCAGTGCCAGGCCTGTAACCACCTGTCATCTTCACCTATCTCTGTTCCAGTCACAGTGAATTCTGTCACAGGCTTTGTCCCGGCCACCCCCATTACCATGTGCTTTTCCCATAGTTAGTTTGTGTTCCTACCCCACCTCTAAGTTCAGGAAGCCACATCTGACTTCTGTGGATGCAACCCTCATCTAGTGCCTCTTCGTGCCATAGGGATGCTTGAGGCAGTTTAGCTTTGCATCTGGCTGTGAATTTACTCCCCCACCCCTACCCCACACACTACGGGGAGACTTAGCACAGTTTATAACTCATTGTCTTAGTTAGGGTTTCTATTGCTGTAATGAAACACCATGACCAAAAAAGCAAGTTGGGGATAAAAGAGTTTATTTGACCTCATGTCCATATTGCTGTTCATTATCAAAGGACGTCAAGACAGGAACTCAAACACGACAGGATCTCAGAGGCAGGAGCTGATGCAGAGGCCGTGGAGGAGAGCTGCTTACTGGCTTGCTTCCCCTGGCTTGCTCAGCCTGATTTTTTATAGAACCCAGCACTACCCGCCCAGGGATGGCATCACTCACCATGAGTTGGGCCCTCCCTTATTGATCACTACTTGAGAAAAAGCCTTACAGCTGGATCTCATGGAGGCTTTTCCTCAACGGAGGCTCCTTCCTCTCTGATGACTCTAGCTGTGTCAAGTTGATACACAAAACCAGCCAGGACACTCATCATTGTAGTTCAGAGCCTGATAGAGCCTTGGTGGTGTCTGTAAAATGAAAAGTGGCTGGGCTAGTGAGAGGCTT
Organism: Peromyscus californicus insignis; assembly: GCF_007827085.1. Classification (NCBI taxonomy): domain Eukaryota; kingdom Metazoa; phylum Chordata; class Mammalia; order Rodentia; family Cricetidae; genus Peromyscus; species Peromyscus californicus. The sequence goes on from NW_026294551.1 coordinate 32,710,056, forward strand.
AAGATGGTTAAAGTGCTTGATGACCTGAGTTTGATCCCTGGAACCCATGGAGGAAGGAGAGATCCAACTCCTGAAGGAAAGGTGTCCCCTGACAGCTCCCAAAGTACCAAGGCACACACACACACACACACACACACACACACACACACACACACACACACACACACATACACACACACATACACCCTGTTGATGATGATTATAATGATAAATTTCAAGTACTAAAAAGAAAAAATGGCAAAATAGACACAAGCCTTTATTGAATGTGTTGTGAAAATCACACACTTTGCTTTCATTAACCCATGTGTTTCACACATGACAAAGGTGGTTCTCAACCTTCCTAATGTTGTGACCCTTTAGTACAATACCTCATGTTGTGGTGACCCCCCTAGCCATAAAATTATTTTCATTGCTACTTCATAACTGTAATTTTGCTAATGATATGAATTGTAATATAAATATCTGTGTTTTCCAATGGTCTTAGGCAAGTGACCCCTGTGAGAAGGTCATCTGACCCACCAAGGGGTCACGACTCACAGCATCATACCACCTCAAGAAACAACCAGTATTTTTAAAAATAATAAAAATGGGAGCTCAATGGGAAGCACTTGCAGAAAAATCCAGCTCAGCCATGCTACGGATCTGCTTCTGTGGGTGCCGTTCATTTGACTCTTGGGTTCAGGGTAGTAAGAATGGAAGGAAACTGGGAAACATGCATGCGATTTACTATTGTGATCCTGCTGAGAAGGAAGCTTGAGGCTCCTGGTGTAAAATACGCATTCATACAGAACATCCACAAGAGAGCACAGATAGAAAAAGTATCTCTTGGCTGTTTTGTTTTGTTCTCAGAGTCACTTAAATCATTTAGTAAAGACTGGAAGAAATGATGTAATAGACTTCAGTTCATTTTGAACTATCCACAATTGCCCACAGTGGCCACCCAGATCAAGGTCAAAGCCAAATAACATTTGTAGCAAGGAATTCTGGCAGACTTCGGGGCACAGGGACTAGAGAGAGAAAAAGAACAGGGGTGAATGATAAATAAAATTATTTTTCCTCGCTGCTGATTTTCTTGGTACTTACTGTAAAGTCATAATCATTACCATAGCAACACTCTCATTGAACACAACATGAATATGTAGATTTCCCAGAGGGAAAAGGAATGGGTTGCACCTTTGTGCACTTTTACTAGAAAAAGATAAAAGAAGCGGGTTTAATTTCAATTCATAGTTGACTAAACAGAGGTCTGCATCTACGTAGGTAATTATTCCAGATGAATTCTTCACCAGCAGAGATGAATAATGTGCTCACTAAGACCATAGAAAAATAATCTTATAGTGTGTGTGTGTGTGTGTGTGTGTGTGTGTGTGTGTGTGTGTGTGTGTGTGTATGTGTTCTGAGAAGAAGAGAAGGGGAGAAATAGCAGCCCCTTTTTTGCAGTGAAAGCTTCCAAAACACCCTGTTTAAGGGAGCACTTGAAGTATTAAAGCATAGTCTAGAGGTTTCCAGAACAGAGACTAGATTGTGGGAAGGAAAGAAAATACTGGGGCTCCATAAATGCCCTAAAGTGGCTCTTAACCTTTGGGTCATGACCCTTTTGGGGGTCGGATTTTAGATAGCCTGAATATCAAATATTTACATTATGATTCATAATAATAGCAAATTACAGTTATGAAGTAGCAACAAAATAATTTTATGGTTGGGGGTCACCACAAGATGAGGAACTGTATTAAAGGGTTGCAGCATTAGGAAGGTTGAGAACCACTGCCCTAGAATAAGGTTGGGGTAGGTCTAGGGTAGCATGGTAGTGTCTCACGTTACCATGGTCTTCAGATAGCGTTCACTTTACCGAGCTTGTCTTAGAGCTAATTTGCAATATAACCCCACAAGTTGGCCCTTTGCATTGAGAAGAACTCTGTGTTTTATTTCACATCTCCAAGTAAAAGTGATGACAGGATCTATGGTATGGAGTGTGCTCCAGGGACATATAGTTCTAAATCTCAGGCTGATATCACACGTAAGGAGGGGCCGTGATTCTTTGACTGAGGTCTGAACAATGACATAGAGACATCCTGGATTTCCCAGAAAAGACTCACTTCCAGTCATTCCTCTGTGATAGAGTAAGTAATAGTAAGATTGGTTGTGCTAATAACTTGTGCAGAACCCATTGTGACCAGAGGTATGGCCATGGTGAGCGTCACTCCCGTCGCCTCTGATGATGCCATGTTCTCTCTTTCTCACCCATCTCTTTTCCTAGGTACTCTTGCCAACTCATTTGCATCCCTACTTATTTGCCTACCCATTTCCCTCTATTTAGCTATCTCGCTAGTTCTTATTGAAATACAGATGTGCAAGTGTATGTGTGGACAGAGATGCATAAACACACACATGCTTGTGTGTTTAGAAAACATCTGTTGAGCACATCACATACAAGCCACATTTATAAACTCTTTAATTACTGCACTGAGCAAAGCAAAAAACAAACATTTTTGTGCTGTGAAGCTAAGATTTGGTGTTGGAGAGGAAGTGGTCGGCGGGCAGAAAACAATAGCTAAAATAAGCGAGTTGAAATGGAAGGCCACACAAGAACTGGGATGAGGCAAGGGAGTTAGGGGCAGCAGGCAGGTCACAACATTAAATAAAATGGTCAGGAAAGTTCACAATGACTGGTCACTTGTAATGCAGGCTGGCTGTCAAATCTCAGAGCAAATGGGACCCGTGTTGGTTTAAGCTACATGGTTTTTCCATCGCCTTATTTTCATTGAGATTCTGGAAGTCCCAGGAAACCATGTGTTGTTACATCACTTCTTGAATGGGCAGAATTAGACTGAGGAACTCCAGATCCCAAGTTAATCAGAAAGGGCCTGCAAGGAGCCAGGCTGGAGTTTGCAAAAGCGAAGCGCCAGACTAGGAAGATCAAGACCAGATCTTGGTGACAGCTTGGCGTCAGCTTGGAGGCGTGAAGAAATTGGACAATTTATGGCCCGCCAGTGAGGCTGCGTCATCATTCCTGCCTTGCAAAAGTGCTCAGGGGAAAGAATAAATATGTTTTCTGGTTCTATTTTCAGTTTCCATGGCTCTGTGCTCTATGGCTATCAGACTCTTCAAAGGTATACTCCAGTGGCTTTTGTTTCCAAAGGAAAACCAAAGGAATTGATGCTGGGGTTTCATGGCTCAGGTGGGCAATGAGGGTTCATGCTGTCTTCAGCCCTGGGAAAATGTGGGTGGATTATAGATCAGTTAAAAGACAGGAAATTCACAAATAAGTCTGGACCTGGATAGCACATGGGAATGGCCACATCTGAGAAGCCAAGAAAACACAAAGAATATGGAACTGTTTAGAGTCTATGAGAAAGTGTACAAATACCAGAAGCTGGTTCCTAATGCATCACCATCCTGTAAACATGTTAAAAAGTCAGGTTATATTAACTGCATCGGTCTGTTACACAATGGTAAATATTAGAAAGGCTAAAATGTCTATTCATTATATTAGGGCCATATAGTAACACAGAATGCTCTATCTCATGTATCATGTCATATTATCTTATTTCTTCTCAGATCTGTCTACCTTTGCTTGGGTCTTGGGCATTAGTCCTTTGCAATGAGTTCTGATTTTATCAAAGACTGATTGACAGGCAGGACATCCCACTAAACATCTTCCCATTTCCTTTAAGGTAAAAATTCAAATGATATATAAAGGACTACATAGTCATCTTGATGTGTCCCCCTTGTATCTGTCTACACATGTGCCCCTGGGACTCCCATAGGTATCCTTCCTATTTTCTGAACATCTCTGTTCAATTCCCAGAAGAGGACATCCTTGCAGAATACAGTCCCATTTGACTGTTGATCATCACGCCTTGGGCTGAGCCATCCCCTTGTCTCAGCTGAATTTGTGACTTCTTGACCGATTTTGTAATTTTCCTTTTCCATCAAACTGAGTAGGGTTAGAAAGTCCCACAGAACTCCAAGCCTTCCTCTCCCATGGCCAGCACCGGCTTGTCACATAATCTTTTCTCAGACAAGATGATCACTTGATTTTCTTGAAGCTGAGATGATCTCGCTTCAGCTTCTAGAAGAGGACCGTGATGCTCAGCAGGATATTCACTTTTTTTTGGTCTTCTGCCTGTCTCTATCTGTTTCTTGGCTCTGTTCCAGTGGATGGCTTGCTCTATCCAGACTACAACTGAAGCTGGGCTCTGTGCAGGGTTTCAGCTTAATACTCAAGGGGGCAGTGTGGTCATGCGAGAGAGTGCAGCTTCTCCTCTAGGAAAAGCTTCGGTCATTTTTCGACGTGAAAATCTTTGCCCTGGAAATTAAATTATATTTGGGATTTTTGGGTTCCCCTCCCCCAGCCCCGCTGTGGGAGGTTTCGGAAAGTTACTGTGGTGACCAGCACAGCCAGAAGGCTGTCAGCAGTTAGCCCCACAAGGCAGGTCGAGCAGGCTCCTTCAGCACCAGGGCCCCAGGGCATGTGTGCACATGAGGGCTAGACTTTCAGCGGTCAGTGGCCTACCACCAGACCAGCACCTCCTCCCCCACACACACACACACACACACACACACACACACACACACACACACACACACGCACACACACCCTTCTCATCCTGGCTACTTTAGGGTCAAAGACTTGGGATGAATTTCAAACCCAAGTTGGATGGATTGAGAAGGTTGTTTTTTTATTTGTTTGTGTGTGTTTTCCAAAATATTTCTGAGAAAGCAGCTCTGAAAACATGCCCTATGTATCCATGGATTCATACATATTCATAGCTTGCTCCTGGCTGTAGGTTGAAGTTTTCTTCTTCAGTGAGGCCTTAGGTAAGTTGTAAGCCCCCTCCCCAGTTCTAGCGATTCAAGAATGGAGGGAAAGTTATGAAGAGACCCAGCCCTAGAGAAATTCTTTTTTCTTCGTGGCTTCACAGAAATAGCCCAATCCCCCAACTCCTTTATGACTTCGAGATGTACAAACCCTACTCCCCAGGCATGGCACTCAGTTAACGCAGTGCTCACTGCGACATTTGGATGCACTGCTCTTCGTCATGTGTCAGGAAGAAAGCTCCATCCTGCATATAAAGTGGCCAGACCCACAGTCCTGACTCACACAGACCTTGCAGGTTGATGGGGATGGGGACTGTCAAAACAAGCACACACACACACACACACACACACACACACACACACACACACACACTCCATGAAGTCGGAGACTAGGGTAACTGCTATCCAGGAAAGGGAAAGGGCAACTTACATAAAGTATACAGGGGTCCTGTTCAGAATTAAGGGTCAGTTGATGGAGCCATGACAACTCAAACAAAGGGCTCTGTAGAAGGTGGTAGAACAGTATGCTAACATAACCAATTATGTGGAAGAATCAGGGTACTCCTGACATGGAGGAGTCTTGCTGGTTGACAGCGAGAATAGTCGCCCCATCTTTTGTTCCCCAAGGAAGAGAACAATCGCTTTAACTGTCATTGAATGCTAGTAGCAGAAGCTATGTTAGTTCCTGTAGGTTACTTCTGTAGGTATCAATGATTGGGAGCTCCTCACAGTGAGAGGTCATCTGGGAGATCATCCAAGGCAACTCCCATTCTTATTTAAGAATCGCTCCAAAGCTGTACTCCATAATTACTCCGATTCTGTGAGAGCGGCAGCCACTTTAGCATCACCTTTTCCATTCTTGACACTTTAGCTTTCTTCCCCTTGACTTCTTAGGTGTCCCCCTGCTTAAGTTCCCCTTCCTAGGCTGCAAACTCCTTCTGTCTTCCTTGGTCACATTTTTTTTTTTTTAAAGATTTATTTATTTACTATGTCTACAGTGTTCTGTCTGCATGTATCTCTGCAGGCCAGAAGAGGGCACCAGATCGCATTACTGATGGTTGTGAGCTACCATGTGGTTGCTGGGAATTGAACTCAGGACCTTTGGAAGAGCAAGCAGTGCTCTTAACCTCTGAGCCACCTCTCCAGCCCCCTTGATCACATTTTTAAGTTCAAGAAGAGTGAGTGACATGTAGTAGCTTTTCAGAGCATGCTTGCTGAAGGGGATCGTCGAAGCTAAGACAAGATTTCTTGCAAGTCACACTCATTGGCCTTCATCTGTTTGCTAGAACAAAGCTGATCCTAACGTGTCCTAGAGGGAATCTTACAATCTTTTGAAAATAATGCTCATTTTCTGATTCTTCTGACCATTAACATCACGAATATGATGAAACTCTAGAGTGTCTAATAGGGATGTGGCTGGATGTGGTAATTCAGCCAAATATCCAGAGATTTTCTTCTGCTATCATCTGCATGCCATTTATCCATTCTTTATATAGGGATTCACAAGCATTGTTCTGAAGATCTACGTCAGGTAAAATATTGAAGATCTTCAGCCTGTCTCACTAGTATCAAAACAAAACAATAAAATGCAAGTAATCTAACATCAAAAACATACTAGTATTGGTCAGAGTTAATCAGTGGAATAGAATCAATAGGAGATTCTGTATATAGACATTATATCCATACCAATCAATGTGATTTTTATATAGATGATGTGTATTGCTACATGAATATGTATATGTGTATATGAACTGGCTCACACAGTTGTGGAGATTGAGATGGTTCAAGGGTGGGAATTGGCAACTGGAGAAACAGCAGGGTTGATGGTGTGGTCTGAGTCTGAAAGCCTGAGGACCAGGAGAATTGATGGTGTGAAATTTAAAGCCATCAGAATTGAGATGCAGAAGGAGCCAACATCCCATTAAAAGCCTGAGAGCTGAAACAGGCTGAAGTCTATGCTTGAGTGATGGGGTGGGAGTAGTTTCCTCTCACCAGTGAACGCCTCAGCCTTTCTGTTTTATTTAGACATTCATCTGATTGGGTGAGGCCCAGCCATATTAGAAGGAGCAGTCTACTTCACTTAGTGTACAAATTTAGATGTTAATCTCATCCCTAAATACCATTCACAGACCAAATATCTAGACATCCCATGATCTAGACAGCTTGACATGTAAAATTAACATATTATCTAGCAGAATATTAAAGAGAATATTATGTAAAGCATCTTAATGAACTAGCTTATAGAGAAAGTGTACTTCAGAAGCATGGCAGCTTCTGGAAAAAAGGAGAGCTGGCAGAGGCTGCAGGAGAAAAGAAAGCACTACATTTATTGAGTTCAGAAGAAGTCATAGAGTTCGTGGCAATGATGGCAGCAGATGGAACAGATTAGATCCAGGGAAACCTCACATGCACTAACAATTCTCTTGGAATGACTATAGACTTCAATACTCACCTCACTCCCCAATTTTGCCGCAAAATTTTTAATGGAACTAAGTCCCAAGCCCAGAAGGAATTTGTACCCTTCTTGGCATTCTTCTGTGCTTTTAAATTAGCCTGAAATCGCGCCACATACAAAGGTGATTTGGTTTATGGCGGAAGCGTCAGCAAGAGAAGTCAAACACTTCATCACTTGTGCTTACAGCAGCAAAGCTGGATGTGGAGAGCGGAGTTCTTCATGAATGCTGAGGACCAATCCCAGACTAGCTTAGTACAGGGCGAAATGTAAACGATTGTTTTCTCAACTGAACTGCTGCACCCAGAAGTGAGTCACACACTCATGATTAGACCAGACAAGATGACAGCGTAATCCGGTCTCTACTGTGATCCTACACCCAATTTCATATAAAGTAAGTGATGGGTGAAGAAGCTAGAAAGTAATATCTCCCATCACCCTCACTATGAAAACTCAATACTAACTGTGCCCCAGATGAGCGGGACACTGCGAAACACCAGAAGGCCATATATTGTTCTAATAAGAATTATTATTGTCATTATATGTAAGGATCCATAGAAAATGATGAAAAATAAAGAAAACTCAAAAGATATTTAGAAACTTCAAGAAGTAGAAGCTTCTGAGTTGAAAAATACAATATTTATATTTTTTCTTAAAAAGTTAGTTAGCTAAGAAGTAAACCTCCAGTTGCTGATGGTTTTATTTAAAAATTCTGCCAAACACTGTGGGTTCTACATAGTTTCCTTCAAACAATACAAGAAAAGGAGAATTTCCACTCATTTTATGAAGCTAGCTTTACTTTAATGCTAGAAGCAAACAAAGATACAAAATAATACAAAATCCTTCCTTATGACAAGTGCAAAATTCCTCAACACAAATGAACAAACAAAATTTGTCAATAAAAATATATTATAACTAAGAAATATTTATCCTAAGAGTATGAGGTTGATTCTGTAGTTAAAAAATCAGTATGATTCAACATATTATGGTTAGATTTTATTCTGTATTGACTGTTATATTTATTGGTTTATACAGATTAACAAGCTAAATAAGAAAGATAACGTGATCATGTTGGTTGGTGCACAAAAGCCATTTAAAAATCTTCAGTGCCTTTGACTTGTTCTTGAATTTAGTGGAAATGCTTTAAGTTTTAGTATATTATACTAAATAAGTATGTCACATAAAGCTTTTATTATGTAGTGATCTATTCCTTCAGTTCCTGTTTTCTTCAAGGTTTCAGTCATAAAGAGGTGTTGCATTTTTGTTGGTTGAGATGATCATGTGATTTCTCTCCTGCATGTATTTATTTTTTTGATTTGCATATGCTGAACTATCTGTGGAATGAAGTTGACTTGATTGCCATTCTTATTCAATTCAGTGCTTGAAATCCCAGCTAGAGCAGTAAGAAAAGAGAAGGAAATGAAAGGGTTAAAGATAGGAAAAGAAGCCAAGATATTTTTATTTGAAGATTATTTATTTATGTGTTGGTTTGTGTATTAATTTCTTATGTATGTAGTTTCTTTTATATGATACCATAAATAAAATTCCATCAGAACACTCTTATAACTGATAAACAAAGCACTTTGTATTCATAATTGCCCCAAAAAATCACCTTAGAATAAACCTAGTCAAAAAGTGAAAAACTTCTAAAATGAAAACTTGAAAAGCTGAAGATGGAAAGAAGTCCCATACTTATGTGCTGAAATAATTAATAATGTGAAAGTGTCTACCATGCTGAAAGCAATCTACAGATTCCATGCAATCCCATCAAAACTCCACTGTTGCATTTGCTCAACAGATAGAAGTACCTGCTGCCAAGCCTGCAAACCTGAGTGCAGTCCCAGGACCGACATGGTAGAAAGAGAGAGCTGACTGCTGCAAACTGTCCTCTGACCTTTACATGTCAGCAGTGGCTAATGCACATACACATTTTAAATTTCAATAAAAGTAAAAATCTACATTGTTGTTCTTCATACAAATAGAATGAAAAGAACCTTACAGTTCATAAGGAAGCACAAAAGATTCCTAGTGTCTGAAACCTTCCTTAGCAAAAAGAACAATGTTGAAGATAGTCCCATATCTAATCACAACTTTATTATGAAACCATGGTAATGAAAATAGCACAACACTTGCATAAAAATAGTCATGTTGACCAAGGAAATACAGTGGGGGACCCAGACATAACCCCACAATACTAGAGCCATCTGGCTTTTGATAAAGATACCAAAATATGTACATTGGAGAAAAGATAAGCCCTTTAATAAATTGTGCTCACCAAAATGAATATTCACACATAGAAGAAAGAAACTACACCCTTAACTATGATCCTGGACACAAATAAACTACAAAATGAATCAAGAACCTTGATTTAAGGCCTGAAACTCTGAAATTGTTGGAGGGAAAATTGGGGAAAACACGTTAAGATGGACTTTCTGAATAGAACTCCAGTCACTCAGGAAGCAATGCCAACCTTTGGCAAATGGGACTTACTGACATAAAGTTTCTACTCAGTAATAACTAATGAACGTCAGTCTAGAGAATGGGAGAGAACCTTTGCTAGCTATACATCCAATATAGAGGATTGCTATCTAGAATACATAGACAACTCAATAAACAACCACAGAATCAAACACATTGAGTAAACAGACTAATGAAAAGAACATATAGTCCTCAAGCAAAGTTGTAAAATGGCCAACAAACATATGAAAAGAATGTTCTGCCTCACTGGGCATCAGAGAAATGCAAATTAAAATTAAACTGTGATTTCCTCCCACCCTCATTAGAATGGCAGCCACTAAAAAGACAACAGCAAATGCTGGTGAAGATGTGGAAGAAAATGAACCACACTCAGCTGCTGTGGATGAATCTAGTCAACCACTATAGGAATAAGCACAGAAGTTCCTCAAAAAAAAAAAAGATTCTTCCATAGGACCCAGTTATATACCACTTCTGGGTATTAACCAAATAATCTCTAAATCAACACATCAGAGATACTTGCACATCAGTATTGATGGCAGTAGTAGCCAGTTTGTAGAACCAACTTAGGTGTCCATCAACACAGGAATGGGTACATGAATGTGACACATATACACAACGGTGTTTGTGAATCCATAAAGAAAGAGCAAGTTATGTTGTTTTCCAGAAAATAGAGTTGGAGATAATCACATTAAGTATGTTAAGTCAATCCTAGACAAATATTGTAGGTTTTCTCTCATTTGTGGTTCCTAGTTTTTATCTAGATACAAAATGCAATCTATGTGCATATGAATAAAATAGTAGAAGGAAAGCTGATTGTCTTTGTAGAAAATTCCAAAGTTGACAAATACACATAGAAAAGTTCAGCTTACAAAGCTAATTAGTAACCTTAGCAATGTCACAAAACATAATATCAACACATACAAATGGAACATGTTTCTATAGACTAACGTTAACTATGTGTAGTTTTTTTTTTTTTTAACTCTTACTTTTTAGGGGCCCGCCACCCAGCTCCCAAATAAATACACAGAGACTTATTCTTAATTATGAACATCTAACCTTAACTTGGCTTGTTTCTAGCCAGCTTTTCTAACTTAAATTTCCCTTTTCTCTTTAACTACATTTTGCCTCTGGACTTTTTAACCTTCTTTATTCTATATGACTTTCTTCCCTTCTTTGAGGCTGGTTGTGTGGTTGTGTGGCTGGCCCCTGGCATCCTCTTCTCCTCCTTTTCTTGCTCTTAGCTCTTCTCATTCTTCTTTAGCTTAGATTTCTCCTATTTATTTTCTTTGCCTGCTAGCCTAGCCTATTTCTCCTGCCTAGCTACTGACCATTCAGCTATTTATTAGACTAATCAGGTATTTTAGGCAGGCAAAGTAACACAATTTCACATAGTTAAACAAATGCAACATAAAATAACGCAACACATCTCTGCATCATTGAACAAACAGCATAAATAAATGTAACACATTTTAAAATAACATTCTACAACAACTATGTGAAAGTAAAATTTAAAACACAAAAATTTAACACAGAACAGCATTTATTCTGAATTATAAAATACATAGAGTTAAAATACCATTACCCCTATACAAAAAACATATATAAACCTAAAAATATATACAGAATACATATATTGGGAAAACTACAAGATTTTAAATGGTAAAATAAAATATAAATGAAATGCTATATTCACAGATGGACAACTCAATATTGTAAACACATCTACTCTATGTTAACGTTGAATTCCTATCAAAGTTCCATAAGATGTTTGCAGGTAGAAGCCAGCTTAGTATAAAATCTGCACTGAGTGTTTAGGAAACTAGAATAGTCAGAAAAAATTTGAACAAGAAAAATAAAGTTGAGGAAGTTCTATTGATTTTGGGTCGCTGTTTACAAACATTGAGAGAGCCTGGCAGTGGTGCAGGACTAGACCTATTTATCAGTGAATGGAGTAGAGCTCAGAAATAATGCCACACAAACATAGCCAACTCACATTTGAGAAACTGACAAAAACAAGTCCATGAAAACAGGACCGTCTCTTTATTAAAGAGCATTGAAATGATTTTATGTTGATTAAAAACTTTGGCAACCTCACCTTTTGAAAGATGACACTAAGTTAAGGTGAAGAGTTAAACTGCACACTAGTTAATGTGACTATGATCCAGGTCTATCAGTGCAACAGAGGCAGAACCACACACCCTCAAACCCTTCACAAGGTGTTTCCCACACTTGACTTCCCTTCTGAATAGCTGGGATGAAACCACTGTGAGGATTCTTTATGAAACTTAGGTTGGAACTGGCAAAGTCACGAGGAAGTCAGTATTGGGAAGAACCACTTGTTCCTTTGGAATATCTGCTTGCACATCACAGGAGAGAGAAACTAGCTGTGATCGTGTAATGAGAATTGGGTTTTAAAATCTGTTATAGCAGACCATTTTATCTTAGCTAATAATATAGTAGCAGACCTCAAAATAGTGCTGTATTTATGCACAGTATCTTTATTAGTTAGGCATCCTCTACTTTGTCCACATACCTGCTAATGTTTTCTGATACTGTGTATCTCCAAGTACAAGCTATGGAAACAATGCTTCCTTCCCTAACAATTTTTGCCCCTGCTGTAATTATAATCCAAGAACTTCATTACTTACAAGTTTTCTTCACATTCTACCCTTAGTACAGTGCCATAGGCACTAGAAAGCAAAAACAAAGGAAAGTTATGTGATTTGTTACTTTTCTCCTCAATGTGGCAAAAGTTCTAAGAGACTCAAGGGAGAAAATGTGTATTTTGGCTCACTGGTACAGAGAGATTTCAGGTCACAGCAGTGACAATAATGAGGCAGGAGGGGCTCCCACAAGTGTGTCTTCACATGATTTAGACCATGAAGCCGAGTTCAGGACCTGAACCAAGAGTGGGAAAGAACTTTAAAGGTGTCCATTAGTCAGGCGGTAGTGGCACATGTCTTTAATCCCAGCACTTGGGAGGCAGGGCCAGACGAATCTCTGTGAGTTTGAGGCCAGCCTGGTCTACAGAATGAGATCCAGGACAGGTACTAAAACTACACAGAGAAACCTTGTCTTGAAAAACCAAAAAGAAAAAGGTGTCCTTTAGTGATCAACTTTCATCAACCATGCCCTACCCCATGCCCTACCCCACAGCCCTCAAAATATCACCACAGGCCAGATACTGAAAGTTCAAAACTTGAACCTGATGGGAATATTTCAGGTTCAAACTATAACAATCTTTCAACAAATTAGCCTTCAAAATAGTGACGTATGTTAATGTCTGAGAATTCAAAACAAGAGCACAGGGCTAATTTTCAGATTCCAATCATGATATCATGCAACTCTCAACCAAGCTCTTTTTGTATTGATGAAGGAAATCAATTCATACTGCTGACAAGACTGGACCCGAGCATCTCTAGCCACGTAGAGAGACAAGGAAGAAAACAAGTTCTCAGATATTGACTTCCATTTGTAGAGAAGTGTGAGAAGCTTGCATATCTTGAATTTGATTATATGGCAATTGTCTTCTTAGGAGGTGAGGACATAATGAAGATGTGGTTGGAAGCCCATCTCAGTGTTATAACCCTCCTACCCATTCCTATGCCCTATACCTGTCTGTGGAGAGAGACAACTCCTCTGTGCTCTAGAACCTCTGCGTGGGTAGACGGCTTTTACTCAGCATGGTAGATATTGTTTCACTGAACCCCTCCCTTTACAGTACTTAGAATGTGAGCCTCACTTCACCAACACCCTTAGCTGTTATATCAGTGTATGTACAAGTAACTTATATATTCTGTCCAAGATAAGTGACTCTCTCACACTATCTTCTCATACAAGCATGAACCCTCTTAGATGTGTTGTTACAGTACTCCTGACAAAGATACAGAGTCGTTACAATGTTGGGGTGGGGGCTAAGTGAAAAGTCCTTTGGATTGGGAATTCACCTTGCTACCTTTCTTTCTCAGTACTGCTCAGCATGTATTATTGTAGGTGGGACCCTATGCTTGGTGCCACTTTGAACAGAGCATGTTCATTTCCTGCCCCCGTGTAACTCCAAGGCTAGCCAAACACGCTGGAGGAGAGTAAGAGGGGATGCTCTTGTGGTCAGGAATCACACTTTCCTAACAGGTATCTGAACTGAAATGAAAACACACATTTGCTTATTCCCATCAGGAATTTGAATTAGCCGAGGGGTATGATATGTAACATACATCCTATGTTGTGTGCATCGCATGTGTTATGATGCACTTACCTGCCTTCTTTTGGGAGGTTTGTATGTTGTTTCTTGGTCAGAAGTTGCATTCTATTTGTCATTGTTTTCACTGCTAAAGTGCAGCAACTGGAACCTACTACATCCTCAAAAATATTTGTTTAATCATTTCTGTAACAGTTCTGTGACCAGGATTGCTGACTACCCTTCTCTTCCTTCCCATCCCTTTCCTCTCCCCGTCCCTCCCCTCTCTTCCCCTTCCCTCTCCTCCTCTTTCTCTTTATCTCTTCTCGTCCTTTATTTTCTTATCTTTTCAATCCTCAAATTGTATTTTTTTTTTTACTTAGCTTCCAAATTAAAGGTATTGTTTATATTTTCTACATGTACATCTTTACACTTTGTTCATAGTCCACTGGACATTATTTCTAATGGCAACTGTAATGTCCAGCTTTTCCTTCTACCTTTTGTTATTCACAGGAGAAACATAGAAGTGTGTCAGAACGGTTACCCATAGGGTTTATTAATCTTAGAGGCAATGCCTTCATTCATCCCATTGTTTCAAAACCCACTCATTCATACACATACCAGATGAAATAAACTGCAGCTTGTACTCTAGAAAGGACCAGCAAACTCAATGACTGTTCACAGACAGAAGACTTGAAACAGAAATTGAACAGAACATCCTTCCCCTGTGGGAGAATCCCAAGCAGTAGAATGTATATGTAATCCAAGTCCCAGAAAAAGAATGCAGCAGAATAGCTCCAAAAATAACAGTAAAATTTCTGTTTGCTGAAAATAGCGAAGCATCAATGTTAAAAGCCAGCAAATCCCAAGAAGAGTAAATTCACTGAAAACCACACATATGCACAACACATTTAAACTGCTGGGATACAGAGAGAAATCCTAAAATAAGAACAAAGAGGGAATTCTTAAAAGCAAAGTAGAGGAGAATGGGGGGAGGGATGAGTTATCACAGACGGGTGAACAATGAGATTAATGTGCAGTGTTTTTCAGAAACAATGCAAAACAGTATAATGGCATCTTCCAATTACAAAAGATTAAAAGCCAACTAGGAATTCAATATCCGGCAGAAATATATTTAAAAACGTAAGGCAAAATGGAGACAATTTTGAATAAATACAAGCTAAGAATTTAATTTCAGCAAGTGTATGATATGCCAAAGCAAGTGCTTAAAGTGGAAGTGAAACCATACTAGTTGGAAACAATAATTGTGTAAAGTAGCTGGGTTATTAGCATAGAAGACAGTTAATTATTTAGATAATGATCCTTGATTTACATATATTTTTTTTACCACTTCAGGTTAGTTGATTTACTAAAATCTTTTATTTGGTATTTTAACATTCTGAAAAGAACTGTTTAGGCCACTGATTATCATAGATCTCTGGATTACTTTTCCCTTTCATAACTTTATTTCATAATGCTGATCTCATTTAAAAGGGAGAACCATGCCTTCCTTGTCTACTTTATGGAAGAAATTGTATGGAATTGCTGTTGATAACATTAGCCTGTGAAATGACTCTCCTTCCATATGATTTCAGTTCATTTAGAGCACTTGTACTTTATCCATTATTCAATAGACTTTATGATACAAATTATGTCTACACGGAATTTGACTACTGAACCAGTGTTTTAAAAACTGTTACATTAAAATACCTGCAGATTGTGGAGCCCAGTCCCAATGGATACATCTACAAAACAATCCCCACACCCAAGGTTCAGGGAGCATTTACAGAAGAGGAGGTACAAAGATTCTCAGAATTTGCTGTGGGATTGTGTCTCTTAGCAGTATCAGATGCTACACCCACGAAATCTCACCAACATGACTGTCTAAGCAAGAGCTGAAAAAGGATGACACCAACGAACACACCAAAATGGACCTAGAAAAGCCCAGGAGGCCTCAACCCTACCCAGAGAACTAAAGGCAACTAAGGAAAGCTGAGAGTGAGAGAAATAGTTTTCTCCAATGAAGAGCACACTAAAAGGTTATCCAATACCAAATCAGCCTGAAAACATATACATACATTATGCAGATTGAGCAGAGTATACACAGGAATATACATATATAAATATATGCATGTAACAATAACTAATTTAAAAAGAGCCATGAATATGAAAGAGAGCAAGGAGGGGTACATGGAAGGGTGTGGAGGGAGAAAAGGGAAGGGGAAAATGATATAATCATATTATACTCTCAAAAATAAAATAAGTCACAAACTGAAGTATCTCCAGTGACTCCCAATTTGGAAATCCTACCAGTCCATGCATTTTGCTTTAAGCAAATCTCAGTCACCTTGCAAAGCTTAGGGGGACCTAACCAGGTGAACATGATACTCAGATCTCGATGTAGCAACTTCGTTAATGTGATCCACTTACCCTATTACATTATTTTACATACACAACTCATGAATGAAAGGCTCAGGAATGCCTCAGCTAGATTTTGTAAAAAGTAATATAACTGCTTTGCTAGCTCCCTGGCCATCTTGGTGGCTGCTCTTGGTTGGGACTATCCCACACCTAAGGTAGAAAGATGGCCCCAGGAAAGAATACGGAAATAGTCTCTAGAGTTGGTCCGCTTGTTTTGAAAAGTGGAAAGTGTGTGTTGGGGTACAAGGAGACTCTGAAGATGATCAGACAGGGCAAACTAAACTGGTCATCCCTGACAACTGTGCAGCTGTGAGGAAATCTGGACTAGAATACTATGCCATGTTGGCTAAAACTGGTGCTCAATACTACAGTGACAATAATATTGAACTGGAAACAGCATGCAGAAACTATTACAGAGTACGTACACTGGCTGTCATTGATCTAGGTAATTCTGATATTCTTAGAGGTATGTCAGAACAGACTAGAGAAAGGTAACCCAGCAAAGTTTCTCTTTACTAAACCTTGTCAGAACCCGAGGGGAAAACACAACCAATGACCAATTGATTTAGTAAGTGCTGTTCTACCCAATCCAGGGCTCAGAGATGCCCAAGTTCCAGAACTCTCATAAAATTTCAATTATTTATCTGTGTGGCAAGTATGAAATATTTACAAACCTCTGGTGAGAATCTGTATTAAAAATGACTTGGCTTCAATATAGTTTTTGTTCTTACTCTTGGTTTTATGTGCTTTTTATATTTAAAAGCATTTTTATATATAAAGAGTGAGCTAGATTAAGGTATCACAAACTCAAACAGCTGTAGGAGCCAGGAAGGAAAAAAAAATCTGCTGACATTTGTCTTTGTTATGGCCGCGTTCAGTAACAAACATCTGTCTGGAAGTTCTTAGAGTCTGGTGAAGAAAATAGTCAAGATACTAGACAAGAATTAGTCCTTTGCAAACATGAAGTGTTCTGACCCTCCAGCAACCCTTCTTATCACAGACCTAGTGACAAACTTGATTAGCATATACGAAATCAGAGACCTGAAAAACCTAAGGGGCCATAGTCAAAACATATTAGTGGAATATTTGGAATCCTTTTAAAGTTAAAACTAATGTAAACCAATAATGCAAACAATGCTCCCAGAATTAATTATTCATGAGACAAAATGGAACAAAGAGAACAAATATAATAAAAGATTTTGCCTGGAACAGGCAAGACCTCCTGTAATCCCAGCTATTCAGAAAGATAGACAGGTCTGGATCACAAATTCAGGCCAGCCAAGATACAGAGTAAATTCAAGGTCAGTCTGCACAACTGTCTCAAAATGAAAAGAAAAGAGAAAAGAGAGAACTGAGTATATAGCTCAGAAGTTAGCATGCCAAGGCTCTAAGTTCTATCCTTGGTATCATAAAAAAAAAAAAAAAGGAAAAGAAGAAAAAAATCAGTAAACCTTTAAAAATTGTAGTACGGAGGCTGGGAAGATGGCTTGAGAACACGCATGAGGACCTGAGTTCGAATCCCTAGCACATACATTAAAAAAACTGGTCATGACCACTCATGCCTATAATGTCAGCACTGGAGTACACGGACCAGTGGATGTTGCGAGCTCCTGGCCTGCAAGTCTAGAAAAAGTATAGTCTAGTGAATATTCTAGTTTAATAAGAGACCTTTTTGCAAGGGAGTAAGACAGAGAGCAACAGATGAAGATACTTAAATGACATTTTCTTACATCTCTGCATGTGTGCATATGGGTGTCCTTGAAGACTCATGCACACACACACACACACACACACACACACACACACACACACACACACACAAACATGACCAATCACATGAATAAAATTATGCGGCTCTCTCTACAAGCTGTTTGTGATCCAAATGATCACTGAGACTCTGTAACTGTAGATCTTATGAGTCTGGAACCAAGTGATAGGGAATGCTAAAACCCATGAGACACCTGCCCCTGTCCCTTAGTATCCCATCCAGTGGCTGCAGGGGTCTGACATTGGGTGTGCCCTGCCTCCCCTCATTTGTCTACCAGCAGACTCTCCTGCCCTGTGGGGAAAGGGTCTCTGACTGTCCCGTCTACATGGGAATTTAAATGCTACAGACTGTGCTGAGAGACTAATGGGTCGGAAGAGATTGTTCGTTCCTCCCTGCCTGCTTCTCCCACAAAGGGAACCGTATTTATTGCTTTAATTAGAGCACCAAGCTGTAGGAGGAAATGGGAGTCTTCAACTCCTCTCCTGACGGATTCAAACTGGGGAGGCAACTTGGAGAATGTTGTGCAGCAAAAGCAGGAACTAGATAATTAGCACCGTGTGGTTAATGGTTTTACAAAGTGGGGGTTGGGGGGATGAAAGAGAGGGTGGGAGGGTGAGAGGCCATCTAAGCATCTTTCACCAACTTCCAACAGTTTAAAGTGGGCTCCCCCAAAATAAATCGTGGGCGTTTGGAAGAATTTTGTTCAGTGAGAGTCAGTTCAGGATGCTGTCATTGTGGGGAGGGAGGAGGGCGGTGTTGATGTTCATCTTAACCTGCAGCAACTGTCACTGAATTGCTGAGCTGGCTTTCTCTGTGTGTTGAAAGGAAATAATAATTCCCTACAATTATTCCTCCAGGGAGAATTAAATTTGCCAACCCATTAAGGCAAGAAAAGACCAAGTTCCCTAAGATATTTTGGGAATTCAGCAAGGTCTCAATAAGTCATAGGTTTTTAAACATAATAACCTGGAGTGATTCCAAGAGTGATTTCCCAAATCATTAATGACTGGTGAGGTTTGGTGCAGGCCCATCAGAATAGAAGCCAGGCATTAGGCTAAGTAGCTACACCAGGCCTCCATGTTAAATCTGGTGCAGTCTCTTATTTGTGTCTCTGCTTTGCTGAGAAAGAATAGATGTTTTTATTGATCTCTAGCAGCTCTAACATAATTACAGGATACTTAATTGTAATGACTTTTATAAATTCTGAATAAGATCATGTTTCATTCATGTATTCATTCAGCAAGCACAACATCAGAGCCACCTTGTATGAAATATTTGAGCTACAATGATAAAGAACAGTGACCATAAACCTAGTCCTCAGAGCTTTACCATTAGAGCTGAGGCCAGTAGTATACCCTTGAAGACATGCAATACCTTTCCAGACTCTCTGTAGGACTAAAGCAGCCATAGATAATACAGAAGAAAAGGGCAGAGCTGTGCTTCAGCAAAGCTTTATGAATATAAGTTGTTAAATTTCACATAATTGTTACATATTAAGTGTTATAATTGTTATGAAATTTTCTGACAACTTAAAAATGTGAGAGCTATACTTTGCTGATAAGCTATTCCAGAAATATTTGGCCTTCTAGATTTTGCCTGTTACCTAGAGGTTCTTGATCTAGAGCAGTCGTTCTCAACCTTTCTAATGCTCTGACCCTTTAATACAGTTCTCCATGTTGTTGTGATGACCCCCTCCCCAACCATCAAATTATTTTCATTGCTACTTCATAACTGTAATTTTGCTACTGTCATGAATTGTAATGTAATTATCTGTGTTTTCCAATCGTCTTAGGTGGTCCCATGAAAGGGTCATTCAACCCAAAGGCAACCCACAGGTTGAGAACCTATGGTCTAGAGGTTAGATAAAGAAACAGATCCAGTCACTGAGACTGATTGGCTGCCATTGAAAGGGGGCATATGGCAGGAATATAACATCTTTGGGAGTGTTTGCCAAGTATGCAGGAAGCCCTGGATTTGATTCCTTGAAGAGCATCCGTTGAGTATTGTGGCTCACACCTGTAATCCAAGTGTTCAAGCTATGGTTGTAAGAATATCAGAAGTGCAAGGTCATCTTCAGCTGCATAGTAAAATCATGCTCAACATGAAATACCAGTCTCAGAGAAAAGAAGAAAGTGGAGGGGTAAAATACTAAGTGGCAGAAGTGACTGCATGCCCACAGCTGCATGACTATTAGACAGTTGGAACTGGAAGAAACTTCCAGAAGGTCTTGAATGATCTTCAAAGGGTACTTGATTCCCTTCAGGTCATTTTTCAACCAGCTGGTCCAGCCACCTCCAATGACAAGGCCTTACACCTCCCAAGTTCTCAAGATAGCTTTTCTTCACTATTGAACAGAGATATATGCACCACATATATACTGTCATTAAATGAATATACAATACACAAATAATTAAGGATGCTTAATCCTTGTTTTTCCTATTTGTAAGATCTCAGGAAAAATATAATCAATTTTTCCAAATTGAAAGAAAGCAATCCCACTTGCAATTTAATTTATATTTTATTTAGTTCAATGATAGCATTTGCCTACTTTTTGCCATATAATTCAGTTCTTCTAAATGAAAGGTAATAAAGATGCACTACCATGTTTCCTCTCTTTCTGATTGGCTCATATATTCAATATTAGCCCATTCGTTTGCAGCACAGAGAAAATTAAAAAGAAGCCAAGGGAAAAGGCAATTAGATTGTTTCCTTTTTGAGTGGTTGCGTCGAACACATTTGCATAATAATAACAATGTGTGCCAGTGTGCCCTATTAAAATTAATCAGCTTCTGTGATAAGGTTTGGGGAACATAGGATATAGCTAATCCCAAAATGTGCATTACCTTCACTTCAAAATGAATATTGCCTAGGCTAGCTGGTATCCCAATCTTTCCTGAGTTTTCTTATTTTTGTACAGCTATAAGGCAACTTGTAAGAGTTGATTCAGTCATACCAAGAAGGACCAAAGTATTAGGGTCAAAAATTTTTACTGTATGCTTCTTGCCCTCCTCTCCTCCCCTCGTGTGCGTGTGCGTGTGTGTGTGTGTGTGTGTGTGTGTGTGTGTGTGTGTGTGTGTGTCAGAGAGAGAGAGAGAGATTGCACCTTTAGCACTGTCATAACTGACATTGTGTCGTGTACTGAATAAAACAGATTTAGAGTCAGACAGACTGTAGCAAACAGTAGCTTATTCACACAGTATTTCGATAACTAGATAACTTTGCAGGAGAGACACTTTTCACAGCATCTCTGAGTCGTGATTTATTCGTTTGTAAGATGAAAGTAATAATGCACATTTTGTAGTGTCAGATGAAACATGTTAGCAAACAGTGTGAGATAATTCTTAGTACTCAGATCTTATTCTCTTCTCCTCTGTTCCAGCCTTCGCCAAATTACTTCTAAAGCTAATAATGGGCAAAGTGGGAGGAAGAAGGAAGAAGAGCTGGGTACGGCGGGAGGAAATCTCAAGCTGGAGATACAAATGCATTATCTAAGACATTTACTCTATGGTCCTATTAAATTAAACCTTTTCCCTAGAGGAATTAAAATATTACTGTAATATGGTTAAATATTTAGCCTAAAAAGAAAATCCCCTTCTCATCTGGAGGTGATTGCAAAGAAGCCGGTTGGCATGGTTCTCTGTTAAAATGAAAATGTTGAGGGACAGGAGAAATGGCTCAACCACTAGGAACTGAGTTGAATGCTCTTCCAGAGGACCCAGGTTCAGTTCCCAGCACTCACATACTGTTTCATAGCTATCTGTGACTCTAGTTCCAGAGGACCTGATGCTTTCTTCTGATCTCCATGGTCACCAGGCACACACATGGTCCACACACATACATACAGGCAAAATACTCAAGCACATAAAATAAAAGTAAGTATAAAAAGCAGAAATGTTGGTTTAAGTGTGTGAGGTATCTCCAAATCTAATAAGGAAACAAAATGCATTGTATTCCTGAAAGTCAGAATGTTGAGAGCATTAAATGTTGTGCACAAAGACTCTGGGATGGTAGCTGAAGTTTTTAATGTGAGCCTGTTCTGTACCCTTAGGTTGTACTCTTAAGCAATGTCAGTTTATTTTAGCCTTGTATCATACACATAGGTACCACTATTACCTTCAGTTTGATATGGAGAAACTGAGGCACTTGGGACTCATGATGAATTAATGGCAAAGTCAGACTCTGATTCAGAACACCTGTATTCTGCATTCTATTTCCTGAAAATAGTCCTCACCATTAGTAGTTCTCTCTCCTGAGCCCCTGGGATGTATATTATTAAGACTGGTCCCTCAAATATTATACAAGACCTTCTATTGTCCTTCATTCTTCCTTTCATTTCAGCAGGAGAAAAGCAAGCCATACAAGCCTGAGGAAGAGAGATACCCTGTGTAAAAGCCCAAGAGATGACATGAATGAGTGCAGGAACCCTAAGGTCTACGGACTGATGCCAGGGAAAGGGAGCTGACAGTCATCAGCTCCAGTTCATTTTGGAGTGAAGGGGATCCAATTTGTTCAAGATTAGGCAGATACTCTCTAAACATGGACCCAATATCAGACAACCTTATTAGTGCTGAGGCCAACGTGGTAAAGAAGTTGTCAGTTCTCAGGAGTTTCGAGCAGGAGGATTAGAGTTAAAGGTCACTATCTGGGAAAAAAAATACAGAAGCCTTGTCTGAGAGAGAGAGAGAGAGAGAGAGAGAGAGAGAGAGAGAGAGAGAGAGAGAGAGAGAGAAGGGAGGGAGGAAGGGGAGAAAGAAAGAAAGGAAAGAAAGAAAGAAAGAAAGAAAGAAAGAAAGAAAGAAAGAAAGAAAGAAAGAAAGATGAGGGGGATGGAAAGAAGGAGAAAAAGAAAGAAAGGAAGGAAGGAAGATGGGGGATGGAAGGAAGGAGAAGGAAGGAAGGTAGGTAGGAGAAGAAGGAAGGAAGGAAGGAAGGAAGGAAGGAGGTGGATGAGTAGGGAGAGAAGAATCAAGAAGCTTCAAGTCTGTGTTGTGGGTTGTGAACAGTGCTCTCTTTCCTCTGAGAAAATATACATCCACCAGAACCCTCAGAATGTGGTCTTACCTAGAAGTAGGATCTTTGTAGATTTGATTGGGGTCAGAGTAGAGGCAAGACCACACTTGAGAAGAGTTTTGGCTGCATCTAACAAGGATGTCCTTCTAAAAGATGCAATGTCACACAGGGAGAAGAACCTTGTGAAGTTATAGTAACCAGAAGGATGTGTCTGCAAGACAAAGAGTGGCCAAGGGGGGAAGCAGGACAGTCTTTAGAGGACACCCCACTAAAGTCCTCACTGTTTCAGAGTGCACGTGCATGCAGTTGTCATGTCCCCCAGATGTCCCAATCTTTATCTTTCATTCCCTTGACTGATTTTTAGAGTTCTGACTTCTCTAAATTACCCTGCAATTTGAACTTGGCTTATGTATTTCTCAGGGTTAAAATGTGGCTGTACATTCCTAGGAAGGAAGCACGTCATCTTCTGGACATCATTCAGGAGGCATCTGATGTTGTCATGTGTTTCTGGTGATATTGATCCCCATCACTTGGATAAGTGCTGCCTGACAGATTTTTCTGTTATAAATTTATTCGCCACTCAGAGCAACAACAACAGACTAGAATCAAACTATGCAAATATCTACTATTTCTTTTATCATCATCATCACCGTCATTTCTTTATCATGTGGATGCTGTGCATGTGGGGGTGAGTGTGCATGCATGTTCACATGTATGTGGGTGCCTGTGTGCCAGTGGAGGCCTGAGACTACCATCAGGAGTTTTCTCCAATTATTCTTCAGGTTATACATTGAGATAGACTCTCTCAATTGAAGCCAGATCTTGTGGGTCAGACTAGTGTAGATAGCAAACTGTCTCCACTGCAGGCAGGCTGTCACACCCACTAAGCATTTAAATGGGCTCCAGGGATCCGAACTCTGGTATTTAGAGTTTTCCAGAAAACATTTTATCCACTGAGCCATCTCCTAGCCTCCAAACATCCTACTTCTGTGTAAACTTTACCTACTAATTTTAGTATTCATTGATGGGTTGGGCAAAACATTCTGGAACCAAAGACTAATGCATCAGGACTTGTCCTGTCATATTTCAAATGTTCTATAAAGTTCCATGATTAAAGGGATGGGAAGAATAAACAAACAGGCAAATAAATTAGTAAACGAGAAAAGAGAGCCTATTTAAAGACCCATAAACATAAACAGTAGGGAAAAATGGATTGATTCAATAAATAATGTGGACATAGATTGGCTATTTGGATGAGCATAAAGTTGCATCTCTATTTTAAGTGTATACAAATACACATTCCAAGTATGTAAATACAAAATTAAATTTATACACTAGAAGAAATTATAGGAGACTAGTTATATAATCTTGAAAGAGAAACATTTGGCTAAACATGACTCAAAGCGTGAAGGCTTTCAGCATTGTTTGAAGTATTAAAACTAGAAGCATTATGCCGACCTATAGAAGCATAGTTAAATTAATTACAGTATATCCATATGAAGGATAACAACACAGCTGTTAAAAAGAATGGGAATTTTCTATGTGTTCTGATGCCTAAGAATCATGTCTTAATTAAAGTAAAAATAAAATCATAAATGGAAAGGATTCACCAAAGACCCATGGAAAAGTTGAGTTTCTTTAA
This sequence comes from Peromyscus californicus insignis, assembly GCF_007827085.1. NCBI lineage: Eukaryota > Metazoa > Chordata > Mammalia > Rodentia > Cricetidae > Peromyscus > Peromyscus californicus. The sequence goes on from NW_026294551.1 coordinate 32,734,825, forward strand.
GGATCCTATAAAGCCTAAATAATGAGAATGAAATACAGTTGTATGCAAAGTTCAGAAACTTTCACTAAATCATTCTGTTCCTGTTATTTTTATCCTATGGTGAACATAAAAATCCAGGAACATTTTTTCACAGCTGTCAATGAAATATCGTAAGAGCTGGTGAGATGGCTCAGTGGTTAAGATCAGTTGTGGTCTTACAGAAGAGTGGAGTTCAGTTCCCCTCACACACACCAGGACTCACAAGTGCTTGTAACTCCAGCTCCAGGGGATCTGACAACCTCTTATGGTCTCCGTGGGCGCCTGCCCACATGTGCCACAGACACACATACATTGGGTTGGGGCTGTATTTTAAAAAAATCTTTAAGAAGGCATATCAGAAGAATAAAAGGTTTGATATTTGGCTAACTTGAATGTTAAAAAGTATTAATATAAGATACAGCAAAATAAAACATAACACATGAATACGTATGACATCATCATACCTTAGCAAAAATGAATAGGAGAGAGGACAGAAATATCTCTATGACTCAAAAATGTTTATTTACTTCAGAATAATGTTAGAAAATATTTTTATATTCATTTGACTTATTTGTGTGTGTGTGTGTGTGTGTGTGTGTGTGTGTGTGTGTGTGTGTAGGTAGGGATGTACATGCACGCCCTGATGCATGTGTGGAGTCAGAAGACAACTTAAGGGAGTCAGATATCTCCTTCCACGGAGTGATTTCCAGCGACTGACCTCATGTTTCCAAACTTGGGTCCAAGCACCTTTTCTTGACAGGTCATACTACTGGGCCCTTGAAATACAATTTTAAGTGGCGTGCAAAGATATAGATACAGATATAGATCGTTCCATATAAAATGTAAAATGCCAGGAAACTGAGAACTCAACTGGTGTACTTGTTTGGAATACACAAGGCCTTTGATCAAGTCCATAGTCCCACAAAACAAATATATAAATAAACAGAAACAAAAAGATGTCTTATACTAACTGTAAAAATATATGATGGAATAAACTAAAGAAGAAAAGTTTAACAAAAAGTAGTTATTTCTTATGATGGTGGGGTTGTGGCCCATCTCCGTATATCCCCTCCATGTTTTTCTTCATTGTATGAATTTTCTCCTCCATATTAATTTTAATGTCAGAAAATGATCATTTGTCTTAAAAAGAAAGAATAGCATAATTGTCAGGAGTCTGCTCTTTTGGATGGGTGTTATGTTCAATACTGTCAGTAGCCTCATAGTCCCGAGACAGCAAAACAAAAGTTGGCCTTTAAATCTGAAACGACAGTAAATTTGACAGATTCTGAAAAGCAGTAAAAATGATGTTAAGGACTGAAAGATAATTGATGCCTTGGAGTTTGTACAACATTCTTTTATAAGGAAAATTATGATCATGATATTTTGAGTCAGTAAGAGTAAGACCACCGGGTGAAAATAAAAAATCTAAGGAAATAAATGCTCAGAAGCTGAAAGAAGAGGAAGCAACTGAGAAATCAATAAGGGTGAGTGTAGTGGATAGCCGTTCCAGCTTTGATCTGGAAGTTCCAGCCCCCATTGAGGCTTCAGTAACTGTCACGCCTACAAGGCGGGGCCAAGGGAGGGCCTGCAGCTCTCTCTGTTCCTGACCCTGGACAGTGGAGGTTGACCAAGCAGAGAACACCGCTGGACTGCGATACACCTTCCCCAGACCCTGCAACCTACCTATCCTTTCATTTGTAAGTTATGCCACTAATAAACTTTCCTTTTAACTATGTGGAGTGGCCTTAATAATTTCACCAATATCTGGCACTCATGTGGGGCAAATTCCAAAGGCCTGGTAATCATCATCATACTACACTTCTTGCCAGAATTTTAGACAATCTTACCCATTGCTCTAAGACTTGCTGCAGAACCCACAGTTAGTCTAACTGAGATTTAACTATCTGAGCTTTCTCACAGTACCCAACAGAGATACCATCACCCCCTAAACAGCAGAAAGCAAATTCTAAGAAAACGACGCCCCTTCTCCCTAAGGTTTCATATTTCTCAGGGTTATGGATGATGGTTATAGGGTTGGGGGTGGAAGAAAATATTAGACTCAGTATTCTCCTAAAAAAAAAAGGGAAAAGAAGAAATGTAATGGATAGGTATAAGATATTATGATACGTTATTTTATATACTAGTAAACAAATTTGGTAAAATAGCAGCCTTAGATAATTTGCACTGTAATTTACACTGTTATGGATTCTTATATGTTGATACAAATGTAAACTATTTTTATATTCCTGTTTAAGATAATTTGTATATTGATACAAATACAGAACTATATTTGTTATACTGTACATATATTTCTACTCTTATTTAAAATATTTGTATATTGATGCAAATGTAAATTATATCTGTCATACTTTATGTATGTTCCACTTATGTTTAGGATATTCTGTATATTGATATATATTTAAGATTATTGTCATATTGTATATTGCACTATATATTCCTACCTCTGTTAAAAATATCTTGTGTATTGTCACAATTGTAAAGTCATCATTCTTTACCATACATTTGCTTGTAGACTGTTTACCTTGTTTACATGAAGCCTTAGTCCTTAGGTTATTTTGGTAGATAAGACTTATAGATTTATAGTCACCTATGCTTGTCATCTCTATAGTTACGTTAGTTAGGTTATCCAGATTTACAGATACATAAGTCAGATGGACAGGTAATCTTCAAAAGCTTCATAGACCTAGAGAATATGGCATTTAAATAACTTAGAATTCTGTTGACATGAGAGACACAATTGCTCCTGACAGCACCAATTTGATCCCGACAGAATGTTGGGCTTCTAAGACATTTCCATTTGGAAGTTTGTCTTCTTGGCACAAAATGGCCTACTGGGCAAAGAACTGCCCTTGCCTCGACTACTGACAGTATGAATGCTGTCCTTTCTGGACAAATGGGACACAAGGAAAGTGACCACTGTACTTTGCCAAGACAGGGTAAGATGGTCTTTCAAAATTCCTGCTTCTAAAAATGGTCTGTCAGATACTCTAGGCCTGTAGCCAATTTGAATGCACCAACAATGCTGAGAAACATTAGGTGACTGTCCCGGCTGCCAGCTGTCTCGGTCTACTATTACAAGATTCCCAAAAGTTGCTTGCATCTATCTACCATTTCTCAGGTACCATTATATTCCTTCTCAGGTCTTTGATGGGATTGAAGACTGGCAGTTATAGTTACAACTTAGTATATATATTACCTTAGATAGAACATATTAAGTATTAGATTCAGGTTCTTTAGGCTAGGACACCTTTTGGAATGATCTTTGTAACATGCCATTTACCTATGCTCTAGACTTCTCTGGATTTTAGTATGTGTTTCTTGCTTGATATTGTTCGCATTGGTTGTAGTTCCATCTTATCTAGGTCATTATCCCTCATTATTCCTGGAAAATATTTGATAACCATTCCTTTGTATATAGTCTTGTATTAGGTTAGAACCTTCTTATTTAGACAAAAAGGGGGAAATGTAGTGGGAAGCCATTTCAGCTTTTATCTGGAAGTTCCAACCCCCATTGAGGCTTCGGTAACTGTCACGCCTACAAGGTGGGGCCAAGGGAGGACCCTGAAGACCCGAGATCCTGATGGGCAGCTCTCTCTGTTCCTGGACCCTGGACGGTGGAGGTTGACCGAGCAGAGCTCCAGACCGCTGGACTGTGATACACCTTCCCCAGACTCTTCAACCTACCTATCCTTTCATTTGTAAGTTACGCCACTAATAAACTTTCCTTTTTTTTTTTAATTTTTTTTTTTATTTTTGTTTTGCAATACAATTCAGTTCTACATATCAGCCACGGATTCCCTTGTTCTCCCCCCTCTCGCCCCCCTCACCTTTCCCCCAGCCCACCCCCCATTCCCACCTCCTCCAGGGCAAAGCCTCCCCCGCAGACTGAGATCAACCTGGTAGACTCAGTCCAGGTAGGTTCAGTCCCCTCCTCCCAGGCCGAGCCAAGTGATCCTGCATAGGCCCCAGGTTTCAAACAGTCAACTCATGCAATGAGCACAGGACTTTCCTTTTAACTATGTGGAGTGACCTTAATAATTTCACCAATAGATGAGTGTGTGTGTGTGTGTGTGTGTGTGTGTGTGTGTGTGTGTGTGTGTAAGAGAATGTATGTGTGTATATGTATGAGAGTGTGTATGTGTTATGAGACTCTGTGTGTGAAAAGGAGAGAGAGAGAGAGAGAGAGAGAGAGAGAGAGAGAGAGAGAGAGAGAGAACACACTTGGTTGCTTATTTTGTTAGAGAAGCCAGGCATGGTAGCCCAGGTCTTTATTACCAGGGCCCAAGAAGCAGAGGCATGAGAATCTCTGTGAGTTTCAGGCTAACCTGGTCTACATAGTGAGTTCTAGCAGAGCCAGAACTACATAGTCAGACCTTGTCTCAAAAAGAGGAGGAGGAGAAGGAGGAGGGAGACTAGGAGTGGGTGGAAGAGGGGTAGGAGGAGGCAGCTGGTAAGTCTGGTCAGAGAGAAAGTTACCACATGGCTAGAAAAGAATAATGAATTGCTTCTCAGGTGACTCCAGGATTCCTTAACAGCAAACTTTCTTGCTACTTATGAAAGTTCGAGTTTTCCTAATTTTTAAAATTTATTTTACATACCAACCACAGTTTCCTCTCACTTTTCTCCTCCCATTTCCTCCAAACTCCTCTATACCCCTCGCTCATTCACTCCTCAGAAAGGGTGAGGCCTCCCATGGGAGTCAACAAAGCATGGCATATCAAGTTGAGGAAGGACTAAGCCTCCTCCCCACCCGCCACCCCTAGAACCCCTTCATCACGGCTGAGATAGGCATCCCACCATAGGGAATAGGTTTCAGAAAGCCAGCTCATGTGCCAGGGACAGATCCTGGTCCCACTGCCAGGGGCCCCACAAACAGATCAAGCTACACAACTGTCATCCACATGGAGAGGGCCTAGGTCAGTCAGAGAGGGAGAGCAATGAATGAGATATCTTGATAGAGGAGGCCATTATGGGGTTAGGGAGAAACCTGGTACCCGGGAAACTCCCAAGAATCCACAAGGATGACCCTAGCTAAGACTATCAGCAATAGTGGAGAAGGTGCCTGAGCTGGCCTTCTCTTGTAATCAGATTGGTGACTACCCGAATTGTCATCATAGAGCCTTCATCCAGAAAATGGTTGAAACAGATGCAAAGATCCACAGCCAAGCAAGAGGCTGAGCTCTGGGACTCCAGTTGAATGTTCATTTTTTAATCATTAAGAATGTCAATAAGAAGTAAATGGAAAAATGAAGCAATTAGATGGTGAAACATCCTTGCCAAACTGTAGCTCCTCAGAAATGGAGACAAGGATTCTGAAGTCAGTAGAATTAGACAGGTCAACACTCAGTTCAACAGACTGATCTAGGAACTCAATAGTCAAGAGACTCTGCAAATTAGATTTATTCCGAGTTGCTAGTCAAATAAGACTGATGAGTAGATGTTTCAGAATCAGTAACTGTTCAATATAATCTTTTCATGCCCACTAAAATTAGTATCAGTTATATTGTTCTACCTTCTATGCCAATGATTCAAGTCACTCTGGGACCGCAGAGATCATGCCATTTATTTGGTGTTCATAAAACTCCAATTACATATTATCTAGTTATCTCCTGTTCTCCTCACCCTATATTTCCCATCTAGACACTACTGTAACCATATTTCACCTAGTTGCCTAAGTTGGTAATTGGGGGGGTCCTTTAAGCCTTACCCCATTTTCTCATATCATTATAATTTAAGCATTTATGTCACACTAAAATCCACATTGAAATTGCCTCTAAACTTTGGATAATGAACTGGGTAGCTGACATGTACCTGAAATCTCAACATGCAGGATGTATGGGCAGGAGAATGTAGAGATCAAGTCCACTGTAGGCTATTCAAAGACTTTGAGGCCATCCTGAACCACATAGCCAGACCCTGTCTCAAAAACCTTAAAACAAAACAAACAGAGATTGAGGGGTGTAGTTCAGAAGTAGAGTCCTTGTCTAGCATGTGAGAGAACCTAGCTTCAATTTCTAACACTGCAATAAATAAATGAAATTAAAATGCTGGCATTAAAGGGTAGGGTCTTTAGGAAGAGTGGAAATCTTACCAATGGGATTGATACCATTATAAACTACACCCTGAAGATCGCCTAGCCCTCTTTAGCATGTAGAGATTAAACAATAACAAAATCTCCCCTCTTAATAGAAATAAAAAGTTTGTCATTAGCAGATACTGGATCTGCTAGTGTATTCATGTTGAATGTCCAGTTCCCAGAAGCATGAGATGTACATATCTGTTGTTCATAAGCTTCCTGTTTTGTTACAGAAACTTGCATTGATCAACACACAGATCAGTGTGGGTGTCAATCCAAGCCTTGGAGAAATGCTTGTATTGTGCCAGTTCTCCAAACTGATGCGCCTGCCCCCTGATTCCTCATTCTTCTACCTTGCCTTTAACAATTTCCTTTTTCTATCACTCTTGTGCAATAAATTCATCTAACTCTACTGGAGACTATTAACCCCAGTTTTTAAACCAAAGTCTTATATTAATAAATACTTTGGATGAATGAGTGGATGAATGTATTTTATGAATAATACAATTTCAATATGATGGTAAAATTTATGAACAAACACTTGAACAAATAGAACAAAGAATGGAATTATTCTATGTTCCTTATACAACAAATGAGATATGGGATATTGCTTACAAGTAAACTCTAACATCATAGAGCAATCCCCAAAAGTTTAAGTGAAAGGTTTACATTTTAAGATGCTAGAAAAGAAAACATAGCATCAAAAATAAATTAGCTTATGAAAAGCAAAACAAACAGGGACACAAGATGTAAAGACACAAAAGAACTAAATAAAAAATTAATGCTATAGTAGAGGTTAGTCTTATAATATTTTCCTCATATTAAATGAGGATGTTCTAAGTATAGCAATTAAAATATAGATATGACCAGAGTAAACAAGAAGCCAGACCCAATGTCAATCTTTCCATAAGAAAACTAATTTAAATTGGGACATAAAGAGATTAAAATGAAGCCCTGAAAAAAGATACATCATTTAGTCACTTTAAAGTACTTTTTAAAAAGTCATTTTGTATTGTTTATTGTTTAAGTGTGCATGTTGGAGGGGTATGTGAAGATGAGTAGGAAATACCCACAGTGGCCAGAAGAGGCTGTAGAAATGGTAGAATAGGAGTTACAGGTTATAGTGAGCTGCCTGGTATGGACACTGGGAGCTAAACCTGGTCCTCTGTAAAAACAGTATAAATAAATAAATAAAAAACAAAAAAAACAAATAAAAAATAAATAAAAAGCTAAAAGAAGGAACAGTGGGTGACTTAACTACTGAGCCACCTTTCTATCTCCACCACTTAGTTGCTTTAAAAGTAAATAGTGGAAGTAATAAAGTTAATGAGAAAGTAGAATTTGGAGCAATGAATATTCTCAAGAGTAAGTAAAAAGGTGATACAATGGTTAGTTCTCCAGGAAAGATAAATGAGTATACATGTATCCAACAATGGAGCTTGATGACTCATATAGAAAACACTGATAGAATTGAAGAGAGAAATTGAGAAACCCTTATTAGGCTGCACTAATAGAAAAACTAAATGGCTCATTTCAGGGAAACAGGGTCTTGCTACATAGCTCTGGCTGGCTTTGAACTTGTGATCTTTCTGCTTTAGCCTCCAGAATGCTAGGATTATAGCTGTATGCTATCATACCCAGATAGTCAGTTGCATGTAATGTGAAGGAGCCTCTCTTTTCAACGGCACTCTTAGGGTTAAATTTCCTGTCTTCTACTTCACATGCTTTCTTTATTTAAAGAGCATCCATATGCTCTCTTTCCTTATGAACTACTTGTTCCTCTGGACAGAGACATTCCATCTACTACTTGGTAGTGTGGTAATCTTTGGTGTGCTTGTCCCAACCCTCTTAGGATGGAACTTCCTCCATATGAGCAAGTAGGGTAAATGATTAGGACCCCAGTATTATTAGAATGCTCTGCCTGGGAGATCCTGTGAACTATGAGTGGAGTCAGGGTATAGACAGGAAGGGGAACTCTGATCTCTTGAGCAAATTCCAGAAATTTAATCCCAGTGCTTGGATCGAGAGGAAATATGAGAAACCCTTAAGGCCTTCTCTGTCCTGTGAGATACCATAGGTCTTGCTTGGTAACAGAGAAAAAAGGGAGTCCTATCTTTATAGCCATGCCCACTGCAGGGGATGTCCACTAGACTGTGGTGCAGGTCAGAGAGGGGGCAGGGGCTCGCCATGGATCAGGTGCCAGACTCACCTGTCACCCTGAGCTTTAGCTGATGTTTTTCTGCAAAAGCTTTGTTACTCCTTTGGGAATACTTTAAAAAATTGGCAGTAGAGAAATAGATGGCATGTGTCCCATCCATTTCTCTCAGTCTGTCTCTCTCCACAACACTGTGAATGTATCTGTCTATACCTCTATATCCATATACCCTAGGCAATGACGCTCATTTCTCAGTGTGTGTCTCCAGATTTCCTCATCCAGCCACCCTGGTGGAACCTTTAGGAGCTTTTGATGGAATATTAAATTCTGTGTTACACAGATGCCAGAATGGTTATAAAGAATCCTACATGGAGTTGAAATGATTCAGGGAGTTAGAGCCAGAAGTAGTTGTGAAAAATTAGTCCCCCATACAAGCCCTGGGAAAACATTGGCATGTCTAGTATAAAAAGTACATATGAGGAAGAGGGGTCAATTTCACCCCTTCTGGGTCTGAAGGAGGAAGAATCATTCAGGACATGACATCTTTGAGATGCAGGCCATCTTCTTGCGGGTGGATTCCTCAAAGGATATGTTCTGAAGAGAGTTGGACCAAACTTTCACATGGGTCTCCAAGTCTGTGCTACCCTTTTAGAAGAAGATGGGAGACCATGATAAATGGGAGGAACTCACATTTGCTTTTGGTTTGGGCAAGGAATAAAAGTTTCCAGAGCCTGGGAAGAAATGCCCCTGTTCGACTCGGTTTCTCTGTTTTAAAATCCTTTGGTCCGGGGACAGAGCTGTGTGCTGGAGCTGCTTCCCTATAATCTTGAAGCCCTGAGTCCCATCCTCAACACTATAAAAGCAAGCAAGAAGTTCTTTGGATATGCATAGGCACGTGCTTATTTGTTACTTAAAAAGAATTTCCAGAAAGACTAGCACACACTGGACCAGAGATGGAGCAACCCTGCCTTTGTCGGGAGGTCAGCCGTTCCCCCGGATTCAGTTCCTTCTCAGCAAGGCTTATATAAGGAGAGAAACTGACACCCTTGGGAAACTCTTGGGCAAAGCAGGAAGAGATTTAATTGCTTGTTCACAGTTCTGTGACTTTGTTGTTCATGTGTTTCTCGCTTGCTAAAGGTTACTGCACTGCACTATTAAGCCGAATTTAGCTTTTGCAAGACCAAAGCATGCCTCAGCAGCATTGACCAATGTGGAATCAATGTCAGTTGCTAAGCCCATGTTTTCCACCCACATTTGGTGAAACCTGAAGGTTCTGAGAGATATATGGGCATGGGAGGAGCAAGAAAGATCCAAATTGAGGGAACAGGACTGTCACTGCTATCACTTCTCAGCCCATACATCTGGGCAGTTCCATGTATTTGCCTTAAGTACACTATAATGGTTCATCTTATGGTTATATAAAATATACTTAATACTTTATTACATTTACTTGTTTATGTGCATGTTGTGGAATATTAGTTGAAAGTGTGTTACATTCATTTATGCTGTGGAACATTTGTTTAATGATGCAAAAATGTGTTGCATTCTTTTATGCTGCATTTGTTTAACTCTGTGAAGATGTGTTACTTTGCCTGTCTAAAACATCTGATTGGTCTAATGTAGAGATGAACAGTCCAATAGCTAGGCAGGAGAGGGATAGGTGGGGCTGCCAGGCAGAGGGAATAAATAGGAGGAGAAAAAGAGAAGAGGATTGAGAAAAGGAGAGGAAGAGGAGGATGCCAGGGCCAGCCACCCAGCCACATAGCCAGAGGCAGAATAAGAAGTAAAGAAAAGATATACAGAAATAGAGAAAGGTAAAAGCCCAGAGGCAAAAGATAGGTGGGATAATTTAAGTTAAGAGAAGCTGGCTAGGAATAAGCCAAACTAAGACCGAGCATTCATAAGAAAGACTAAGTCTTTAATTTGGGAACTGAGTGGAGGGCCCCCAAAGAATTAAAAAACAACAACTACACATGTGTATGGGGAATCATGCATGTGCCACTTTGTACATGTGGAGGTCAGAGAAACTTGAAAGAGTGGGTTCTCTCCTCCCACTCTATGGGTCCCTGGGGTCAAACTCACATTGTAGGCTTTAGTAAAAGGTATCCTCACCTGCTGAGCTGTGTTTTTTGTTTGTTTGTTTGGGGGTTTTTTGTATGGAATGAAAATTATGGGAATTCAATAACATTTGTACTTTAAATTTGGATTTGTTTTCATGGTCTAGTAATATGTGATTCAATACTATTGGGATTCTGGATATGATGAGACAATTAACATTTTATTATAAAATAGGCTCATATTTTATGATTTTCCCCAACTGTAAGCTAATGTATTCTGAGCATGTGTTAGGAAAAATGTGACCTATGACATGTTAGGTGTATTAAACATATTTTTAACTTAAAGGTAACATTTAACTTATAGTTTGCCAAGGTATAACTCCATCAAAAATTTATTATCATTTTTACAAACATGTATATGTGCACATTTGTGTGTGTATGTGTGTGTGTGTACAAATATATAAATGCAGCTGCTGAGTCTTTTGTTGTTGTTGTTTGTGTGTATATGGCTTCAGGACTGCCCACTCGGTATTGATGGTCGGGGCTAGTTCTCACTCTCTTCCGTCATTAGTCACCTGTAGTTATTGATCCAGCAGTATTCTCCCCCTTCCCCCTTAGCCTTGTCTGGTCTTGTTCAGGTAGCCATTGCTCAGAAGTACTGTGTGACTGTAGACTTCCTGGTATTCTGACTACTACAACCTTTCTGCCCCCCTTCTCCAGTGGTCCCTCAGCCATAAAATTCAGGAGCTGTGATGTGGGTGTATCCATTGTGGGTAGGCTACTCACAATCCATTCATCTTTGTGTGAGTTCAATTGTGTGTGTGTGTGTGTGTGTGTGTGTGTGTGTGTGTGTGTGTGTGTGTGTGCTTTAACAGTCTCCATTTTCTGTAAAGAGAGGTTCATTTGATGACAGATGAGAGCTACACTCATCTGTGGGTACAAGGATAAGAGTTAGCATATAGTAAGGTCTAAACGAGCAGCAGTAGTTGATTCTAATTTAAGGTCTATGACCACACGATTCATGGTAGCTTTCTAATTTTTTTAGTATCAGGCATGATTTCCCTCCTGTTGAGTGGACCTGAAGTCCAATTAGACAACTGTTGGGTACCACCAACATGTGAGTGCCATTTGTTACATTTTTATGGATATATTGCCACCCTGGCCGTCGTTACATCCTATAGGTGCTGTAGCTAAGTAGAACTATTAATTGCTTCCCTTCCTTATCAGCTTACACAGTATTTTCTAGTTCTATGGAAGTTAGACCACAGCAAAGAGTCTTTCAGGTTAGAGTCAGATGAGTCTTGGAGCCCTGTGTCCTAACTGTCTTCAGCAATAGCATAGGGACTAACCCTCAGACCTTGAGAGGCAGCAGGGCACAAGAGCAAGAAGAACCATCCCCATTTCTACCTTCTGATTTCCAGATTCATGTATTCTGACTATGAGTAAGTATCATAAACTGAACACTGAATCATAGCCTACAGCATCTCCTCTAGGATATCGTGCAAGCCTTGTATAGCATTGGTACCCAGCTAGTATTTGTTTTGGTGTGAGATGTCCCCACAGGCACATACGTGTAACACCTTGGTATCCAGTCCATGGTACTATTTTGAAAGTTTGTAAAACCTTTGGGAGATGGGACCTAGCTGAAGAAAGTGGTTCACAAATAGGGCACAGAAGGTTGCAGGAGAGCATGAAGGATTATAGGAGACCATGGAGGATTAGAGGAGGGCATGGAGGATTAAAGGAGGGCACGAACAATTATACTTTGGTTCTGTTTCCGGCTAGATTTCTCTGCTCCCTACTTCTCAGAGACATGAAACAGCCACAGAGCCATGTGCAAACACTACTGCCATGGACTCAGTGGCTCCAGCTGCCATGTTTTCAGTAGCTACAGTATCTACTACAAACTTCTGAAACTGAAACAAACTTCTCTCCCCTTAGGTTGTTTTGGTCGGGTATTGTGCCACTGTGACAAGGAAAGGAGCTAATACAGTGCCGTATTTGCTTTCCACGTGTCTTGGGGACATAGAAAGGCTTTACCTATACACGCTATAACTACGTGCACTTCTTGATGGTGTGTGGAAATTATGTCTAGAGCAGGTGTTTCTGAACTTTGGGAGATACTGTCAAATGGTCTTCCAAAGTGTTTGCACTCCAACTAGTAATAAAGAACATATTAGTATCACCATCTCTGTCAACATTCTAAGTTGTTAGTCTTTTTAATTTTATCTGTTCTTGTAGGAATATGATACCACATCGCATCATAACTGAATGTGCATTTTTTCTGACTGATGCATTGAGTGTCTTTCATTTGTTATTTTTTTTTTTTTTGGTTACTCATGTTTCTTCATTTGAAACTTGCTGCTTTCTTGAGATTTCAACAGACATAAGTTCTTAATTTGAATTAATTTTAATTTCCCAGTGTTTTCTCTTAGTTTCAAATGTTTTTTATTCTGTTTAAAATATTTAGCTTTCTTAATACAATGAGGATATTTAAGATGTTTCATTTATAAACTTAATTGGTTTACTTTCAAATTTAGATCTGTTAGCTACCTTAATTTTTGAAACAGGACAAAGTAGGGGATCATTTTACTGTTTTCCCCCCCTACAAGTATCAATTGGCCCAGACAAGATGTCTTCTGTTGGCACCTCTATTTTAAAGTTGTACGGGAAGTCCTAGCCAGCAGACCAAATAAATAAATAAAAGTTATAAATATCAGAAAGCAAGGAAGCAAAACCATTTTGTTCACATATGACATACTTTTGCATGTAGGAAATCTAAAATACTGAGAAACAAAATATTCAGATTAATATGTAAATTAGCAAAGACATCTTAGGTGTCTATGTAGTATCAGTAAGTGATTCAAACAAATGGTCTACCATTACTATTTGTGATAGCATCAGATCTGAGGAATAATCAAAGATGTGTTTGACCTCTACCTTGGCAAGAACAAATTGTTAAAAGAAATTTAAGACAGTCAAGTAATTGTTGAGATGTCACATGTATAGTTTCTTTCTTTCTTTCTTTTACCTTTCTTTCTTCTTCTTTCTTTCTTTCTTTCTCTCTTTCTTTGTTTTTTAGAGTCTGGACTTTTAAGATTTCAGTTTTCTCCAACCTGTTTCATGGAGTCAAGGCAATCCCAATGAAAAACCTAAAAGCACTTTGGGAAGAGAGGTAGATATTTAGCAGAAACACAAAGAGAAAAAGAAATTCAAAATGAAATCCAACTTATAGCGCTTCTATGATGGGGTATTAAGAGAGCTCATCTGCATAATCAGTAACTAGGAGGGGGTGGCATTGGTTCAAGAATAACAAACTGAACAGTGGAGCAGAACTGGGTGTCTATGAACCGATACCCCCCCACTCCATAAGCACACACTTTGTGATAGAGTTCTACTGCAAGTAAGTGGAGAAAAAGAGGTCTTTCCAAAAATATAGAATAACATTATAGAAATAAATTAAGTAAATTATTTCCCACTTATATATGAAATCTAAGATTGGTGAATTCTATAGAGACAGAAAGATGGTTAGCCTGGGTTGGAGCATGAGGGAAATGGACAGTTGTTGGTCAAGGAACACACCTGCATGAGATGAGGAGGGTCTTAAGATCTATGCTTGCATGGTGACTATAGTTAACAATATTGTACTGTGTAGTAGAAATTTACTGGGAGAGTAGGTTTTAAGTATTTTCAGCTCCAAAAAGGGAACTATGTGAGATTATTCATATGTTAATTAGCTTGGCTATAGTAGCATTTTATAAGATAGAAATATTTTCAAACATTGTGCACTGAACAGATGCAATTTTTATTTTCGTATTTTTCCTCACTCAACCTCAAATAAAAAGAAAATATGTACACTGCAGGTGCTAAGGTAAGTTTCAAACATGAAGCCAACTCTGATAAGCATATTCTAAATCTAATTCTCTTTAAATGGAAATATACGATCACTTCATTACTAATACTGTCACAGGCACTGTCGTGCTTTCTTAGAATAAGGCTTTTTCAATTTAAACTTTATTCATTTGCCGACCTTTTTTGCATGGCTCCAGATATATCTAATGGGCACACATAGTTCCTGGTTAAAAAAAAAAACATAAGAGAATTTATTTAAATAATGCTTTTGTTTATATGTGATTTTACTACCTGTGAAAGTTTGAAGCACACTTGCATGCTAATTGAGATGAACAAAAGTGTCTATTTGTATGTAAATAAACCTTGGCTGAATATTCAGTATGGTGGAGGGATCCAGATACAAATATTGGCCTTCCAAGTTTCTGTAAGAGCAGAAAGCATTATATGCATGGTAAAAAGACCACTGCCGTTGATCACATATGATAGCCTTGAATCTGTGCTGAGGTGTTTCTGATAGTCTCATTGGTGCTGAATGGCCACAGAGCAAGTACAATGAAAAGAAACATGCTCTTTTGCTCGGAACCAAGGCTGCAGTGAAGCTGCCCAGCACAACACTGGCAAACACTGTGAGAAATACCTTGGATTCATTATGCCTTTGATGTTGAACTAGTTTCTGTGGTTGTTATGCATTCAGAAATCTTTCATGGTTGACATTTTTCCCCCTCTAACTGGCCCACAGCTAAAGAAGCTGTGATTTAGGATAATCTTTCTTTGCCAAATCTTCTTTGTAAGACATAATTCATCAAACGAGATGTCTTTGTGCAGTCCTTTTTTGGATGTTTGACTAGGTTTAGATTTTGTAAAGGTCATAAAAATTCTCAATTAATCTTCAATAATATTTGAAATGCATCCAGCCCATCAAACGATTAGTCTCAAATATCAACAGAACAAGAACATAAATACAGAATTACAAACTGTAATCCTTACACACTATTTGAGCACTCATCACTTAATTTGCTCTGCTCCTCCCTTGCTTTCTTAGGCATGGGTTTCACTCTCTTCCTGTCTGTAAATTCTGGTTGTCCTCATAGCCATGTACTCACAGCTTTGAACAGCTGAGCTTGGAACTGAACAAATACAGTTCAGTTGCTGAATGTTCCGTGAAAGGATGTATTTAGCCACTTCTCAATAAAAGGGACCGGAAACAAAGGGCCTATTTACAAGGAAAGTACAGTATTATTGAAAGAAATAAATTGATTCACAAATTAGTTCTTCAAAGGCTCAATATTTGTAAAATCTCACTGATGGTGGGCTGCAAAGATAGAAACTGTATTCTATGTTGATGATTTTTTTTTAGATTCACTATCATACCCACCACACAGTAAATGAGTTTATTTGTCCTGTGTGTGTATGTATACTATGTACATGTATATATAATTACTTGTAAATTCAGTTGTAGCTTCTAATCTGGATGATAGGCAGTCATAGCTTGATTGGAAACTGCAGTGTGTTAGTGCGCAGTCAGTCAATCCTGGAATGTTATATTCCATGTATGTTTAATCTTATTATTTCATTATGATACCTTGTCTATCCAAATTTATATTAGTATTATTACCACAAAGAAGAAAGTTTTCTATAATTATCATTTTAAATTAAAATATAATGACATCACTTCCTTCTCCCTGTCATCCTTTCAACCCCTTTCATTCCTGCCCCCTCACTTCCTTACAAACTGATGGCTTATACTTCAGAAATAGGGCTTAGAGACCCCTGAGGTGGAACCTGCCTGAATGGCCCCTCCTCGAGTCCTAGTTTTGTGGTACCAGAAGGTGCCACACAAGCTTCCAAAGGAGAGAGACAGCCAGCAGTCTTACCCAGCTATGACACCTATGAACCACATCAATGACCAGCATGGCATGCTAATCCTAAGGGTGCAATACCATGACAGAAGCCAGCTACTTTCTAATTGGACATAAGACCTGCTGAAGAAGAGGGAAAGCATGGCTGGTACTAGAAACCTAGCTACTACTCAGTGCTGGTGAAGTCATGGTTATTGGAGAAGAAACTACAACCACCAATTTACGAAATCAGCATAGTCCTCAACAATTATCTACAAACATTTGTCCTTAAAGCCACAGGTAAGTGTCGTCTCCACCCCTTATCAGCAAAACCTCTCTTTGCAATAGCAGAGACAACTACAGAAAACTGTAATCAATCAAAATTCAGTTGTGGAGCCCAGTCCCAAAGGCTGTATGTATAAAATACTCCTGCTCCTAAGGTTTAGATAACACCATGGAAGAAGGGGCAGAAAGATTGTGAGATCCAGAGGATCAGGGAGTTTGCGGTGAGAATGTGTCTCCTAGTAACATCAGAAGCTACACCTAACAATGTGTCATCAGCATGACAAACTGGAAGGAGAAAGGCCCATGAGGCCTCAAAGAACCGTAGACAATTGAAAAAAGCTGGGAGAGAGAGAGGTGGTCTTTCCTATGGAAGAGCACATCAGTTGGTTATCCAGTGCCAAATGATCAACCCTGAGAGCAAATGGCCAAACCTGAATACATGAATACATGTAACAACATATAGACTGAACAGTTTATATGTAGGAATATATTCATATATTCATATTTACATATGCATTCAATAACAGTGAAAAAGGAGGACAAAAATTTGAAGGAGATTTGGGAGAGGTATTTGAAAGGCTTTGGAGGGAGGAAAGAGAAAGGAGAAATGTAATTAAATTATAATCTCAAAAATTAAAAAAATAAAATATAAGAATATTTTTAAGTGATAGTTTATTTATTATTATTATTTTTACACATACCAAGTTTATAAATATATAAATACAGCCTTCTGAGTTTATTTAGTGTAGTTTGTGTGCGTATGATTTTAGAGTTGACTACTTGGTATTGGATAACCCATCAGGGGGCACATCTGTGGGAAAATCTATTTTCTCTTCACTTAGCAGTCACTAGTTGCCTGTAGTTCTTTGTCTAGAAGTGGGGTCCTATGAGATTTCCCCTTTCTACATTAGCATATTTATTAGTATTGCCATTGTTCAAGTTTTGTTTAGACAGCCATATTGTCAGGGTATCATGTGTGTAGTTTCCCTATCATTTCTAGGAGACAGAATCTCACAGTTGGTTTCCTAGTCTCTCTTCCTCCATGTTCCCTGAGCCTTGGATGCAGGAGTTATGGTGTAGATGTGTGGATTGGATGTGCTGTACTCGGGATCTGTGGAACTCTGCATTCTGACCTGCTCTGGTTTTCTATAATGATCTCTATTTGTTGTAAAGAGAAGATTCTTTGATGAGGGGTTAAAGCAAAAATTTATCTTCTCTTCAGTGTTGAACTTTGAACTGTATCAATGGTCACGTGTTTTACTTTTTGTCGCTTGCTTACTTGCATTTGTGCGTGCCAGCCGAAGTGTGCTCCATTGTTAAATCACAAATGCCATCTTTGATGGATGTTATATATTCACTAAGACTATCCATAAAGTTAGAGATGGAGGCTACTTACATACACAGAAGAAGGGGCTTGATCTCCCTAAAGCTTATTTTAGCTAATGTTATTAATTAATGTCCAACCCATTGTCAACAGTGTAAATCATGTTCTACATCCCACTGGGGTGAGACAACCATTCGGAAAGGATCTCACGTTGACTCTTAATTCTGCTCAATATGATTGAGCTTTAGTTGCCTTTAGAAGTTTCTGCTTGTTCTCTGCAACTTTCACTTACCATTTTCTCTTCTGTGGTTTTTTTTTTTTTTTTTTTTTTTTTTTTTTTGGTTTTTCGAGACAGGGTTTCTCTGTGTAGCTTTGCGCCTTTCCTGGAACTCGCTTTGGAGACCAGGCTGGCCTCGAACTCACAGAGATCCGCCTGGCTCTGCCTCCCGAGTGCTGGGATTAAAGGCGTGCGCCACCACCGCCCGGCCTCTTCTGTGTTTTATCTTCTTATTCCTGGACTTGGATTTCCCCCATTTCTAAATGAAGTTACTCATATCTGGATCTTTTGTTCCAGGATCATCTTATTTGAGCAAAGAAAAGGTCAAGAAGAGGGGGAGGGGGAGGAAAAGAGGAGTAGAAGGGAGGAGGAAGAGGACTAACAGGAGGAACAGGATAAAGAGAGAGATCATTTTTTATTGTGTTTCAGATGGATTAAATCAGTAGATTGAGTAATAGGTTTGGTCTTCATGCAGCTCACATATTAATCCATGAGAACTCACAAAACCTAGAAATATAAAGTGTAGTCCTTCAAATCCACCTGAGAGCATTTTAACACAAATGCTAGTAATAACACTTGGTTCAAGTGGAAACTTTAAAGCAAATACTAAATACAGTGGGCCAATGGAACAGCAGGTAGTAGCAAATCCCTGGTAAGCAGAACTTTCAGCTGTATTCTGAGTGCTCTTAGTCCATGACCACCGGTCCCTGTTGGAACTGACTTCATCATTTGGATTTCAGTTTTCATTTCATGTTATTGTGAACTCCAGGTAAGATTCATGGCTATTCTACATTTTTCCTCTTGACCTTTGCTCATTAAGGACGATATGGCAGCAATGGCCTTGTGAAACCAGGAAATTCTGTCATAAGCTAAATAAACCTAGTCAGGTCACTAGACATCCAATACTCACAATTTTCGATGTTAAATTAACAATTTGTGGTTCATTCTTATTTTTGTGAATAATCTCAATGCCTTCCATTTTTCTAACCTTTTTACCTGTATCACAATGCTATTCTTTCTAGATCTGAGTTCTCCAGCACTTCAAAGGGCTTAGATTCCCCGCCCCCCCCCCCCCAGTGGTCTAGGGAACAAGGATCCTAGCAAATACAACTGAAAAACATGCCTTTTAATGCCCAGACTAGACCTTTTCCTGGCTTGATGGAGCACCCTTGTCCCTTAGGAATCTTCTCTTCTCTCAGCAACTCTGGGAAGCAGAATGGTGTCCAATTCATACATCCTAAGAATTTGGCAAAGAGGGGAATTTTAATTGAATTCCAAAGTAGTTAGTTTTTGTCCTGGAAATGTGTTGCTGCCTGTGGGTGGCCTCTTGAGTGGGGTGTGCACGTGTGCATGGACATGCATTTCACTTCTTTTTGATGGGTCCAGCCAATACCTGTTTGATATACTGAGTTATCAAAACAGATACAGCTATAGCCCCAGTCTTGTTTTTTTTTTTTTAAATCATTGACAGTACATAAAATCCCTTTCTTTTTCTTGATAAAGCAAATAGATCTTTGACTTGTTCTTTGAAAAATTTCTCTATTCTCTCTCTCTCTCTTTCTCTCTCTCTCTCTCTCTCTCTCTCTCTCTCTCTCTCATGTGCATGTGTGTGCGTGTGTGTGTGTAGGTGTGTGTGTGTGCATGTGCGTGTGCATGTGTGTGTGCGTGTGTGTGTGTGTGTGTGTGTGTGTGTGTGTGTGTGTATGTATGTGTGTAACCTACTGAGTTCAGTGGGTGCTGCCTACGGAACACTAACTGATCTTATTGGCATGATCTTGGACTGGTAACCAGGGCTGCAGTGGGTTTCTGGGTGCCACAGCCCTGCTCGACATTCTTTCTGTCCCCTCTTCCAGGATATTCCCTCAGCCTCAGGGGCTTGATATAGATGTCCCTCTCAGTCCTGTGTACTCAATACTCACTTATTATCAATACTTGACCAGTGTTTTGACCAGTTTTGAGACTTAGTGGAGTGTATAAAGTCACAGAAATGAGTGATGACTTGGTCCGCATGAACAGCTACACCCTAACCTGTTTCCTCTGGGCAACTTCTAGAAGTCCAACGTGAGAGTACTGTGGCTAAGACCAAGCTGGAGAGTTGCAGAGAGTAACAACCTAATGAAGACTATTGGGGTTCAGCCCCTTGACTGTGGAAGAATCTACAACCAGCTGATAATCTCATCTTAGATGATATGAAATGAATCTGCTTACACGATACTCTTTATTCCATACACTTTATTCTCCTGAGTCAGTTCTCTCTCTACACAGCTTCTTTTCTGCTCTCATAAATTGCTCCTTTCTTGACTCTCTCTACATCTTTCTGCTGTTTCCTGTAAGTGCTATCTTAATTCCTTCATCTTATTTCTGCTCCATCTTGCTCTTTCTCATCTCCTTCTTTCCCACCTAGTTCTTCCCCATCAGGCTCTTCCTCATCTTCCATCTCATCCTTCTAGTTCTCTCTTCTAGTCCTCCAATCTAGTTCTTTTCCAATCTAGTTCTTCTTCAGTTTCTGAGGTTTACCATCATACACCCATGCAATAGTAATGCTCTGGCTAGGGCAAGGTCACCAGGTTTGAATTCCCTCAGAGTCAAAAGGAAGAGCAATAAGATCCACACAAAAGAGCAGTAATTGTCAGTCATCATCTGCAACCCAAAAGGGAAGTGACTAATAGGGAAATGAATCAACTAAGGGCTAAATTCCGTTAGTATCTAAGCAGAGGGGATTTTATGTGCTCAAACTATATTCTTAGAAGTGGTTAGGTAAAGTGTTAGGAGTCCACCAGTGATGGGTGAAAATAAAACTGCCTGAAAATTAGAATTTTGACTGTGTCTCTTGTAAGGACAGTCGAAGAAAGTTATACAAATACTTTCATTGTATAGGGGAAATTGTGCCCAATGAATGATGGAAAAGCTACAATGGCACCCAAGAAATCCATAGCAGGAAACAGCTAATATTCAAAAGCTGATATCATCATATCATCAAGACTCCTTGAGACTTGGCTTTATCCTCTGGAAGAGTTCTTAACTCTTTCAGGTATAGCTTTGTCATAATCAGCTGAATTCCTACTTCATATTTTTCTTGCAGCCGACAGCAACAATCAGCATGTGCACCAGGAGTCATGATGATTTTCCAGGTGACCTCCGTTCAGGGCATCCACCTCTGGGTCATGCCAGTGGTATCTTGAAACTACTAGTAGCTAAGATCTGTGTTCCTATCACACAATTAAAAAAATCTTGAAAAATCATTAAAATCTTTCTTGAGATAAGGAATATGAAAATCTTTTATAAATCATAAAAGTATAAATCACTAGTTTTAGCAATATCTATGCTATGGCTATGTCTTTACTCTGCTGTGTTAAAATGTAGATTCCCTTAAGACTCAACCACTCTCTTTTCCTTTTATTCCTTCTATTTGCTCCAAAAATAATCCTTAATAGACCTCCAAAACATGTACTTCTATTTGTTTTCCTTTAAATATGGCTTTCATAGAGATTGGGAAGAGAGCTCAGTCAGTAAAGTATATGTTTTGTAAGCATTAGGACTGGAATTACCCCAGGACCCATGTAAAAGCCAGATTTAATGGCACACTCTTGCAGTCCCAGCACTGGGAAAGTGGAGACAGAAAGATCCCTGGGGCTTGTTGTCCAGGCAGCCTGGCTAAATCAGTGAGCCGGACGTTCCAGTGAGAAAGCCTATCTTGAAAAATGACGTTGACATCTGGCTTCCACTTGTATGTACATGTACATGCATGCTCACCACATGTGCTTTCAAATGTGCACAGGTATATACACATCCATACCTACATACCACACTCCCCAGGATTTGGCTTTGTAATATTTCATTTTCATCATGTGACAGTCTCCTTTTCTGTTTAATTTAGAGTGGTTCAGCTAACTCGTCTGAGTTTGTTTCTTAGGGTATGAAATGGTAATGTATGGTGCTTGGCAGGGGCTCTTGAACGTCTAAAAGATGCTTTGGAGTTGAGAGGATATATGAATTGTCCATACGGAAGTTTTCCCATAAATAATAGAAGGGGCCACATATCACAGCATACCAAGTGCCTCAGGGAAGGTTAGGGCACAGGGTGAAACCCCTGATAAGAAGGTCCATGGACAAGAACATGAGCTGAACAACATGTTCACTGACTGTTTAGGAAGGAGGATTATCACAAAAAGGAAGGGCTGAAGTAAAGAAATGATTATGAAAAGTATTGTTGGGCACAGATGCAAGCCTATAAATTTCTGTGGTAACTGACTCATGGAACATCACTTCTAGTCACCCCCCATGATATATGATGCAGATTAGAGTCAGGAAACCAGTGAAGAGTACAGCAATTTTGCGGGTCTTAGGTCACTCTGGGAATGCGGTAGTCAAAACCACTGAGAAGGAGGACCTCACCCTGGTCAGCACTGAACACCCTACTTCCTGTGATCTTGTCAAACTTCCAGGAGGTGAAAAGGAAGCTGTGGGTTAATGCTGACACTCAGCAGGCAGTGACACACACTGCTGTCAGGCTGGACATGATACACTAAGCCTTCATACTCAGAGCTTTCCAGTGTAAAGTAGGAGATGAACCAGATAGAGATGTGTCTGGAATATCTCACAGCAATATTCTCTCTCATGGAAGAAATAAAGTGGAGGCAAAGAGTGGTTCTCCTGCAACAAACCCCTTATATCCAGATTTGAAATATTCTCCAAGCTGTTGTTCATGACTAAATAAATGCTTGGCATATGTGCTCAGTCAAGCCCTAAAGCACATTGCTTGGATCAATATCTCCCCAGCATTTTCTAAATATTATCAGTTTTCCTCCTACTCATTTTCTCCCTGCCTCCCCTTTCCCTATAACAAATAATTACATTGCAGAGGACAATGACACGAGTTTGTATTCAAACATTGTGAGCACTAATCCCCTAGCTTAGCATAGTAACTTCTCTAAGGCTGATAACATTGTCATAGAGTATCTAGCCACGTGCAGCGACACAGAAAGCCAGACACAGTCAAGCAGTTATTCTCCTGCTACAGCCAGGAGAGTCTAGACAGTTCCAGTTCTTACTTATAATCTTGCTTAACATTTTAGACTAAACTTCAGCACTATAGGCATTTGGAGTTGGACAGTTTTCCTTGGTAGAGCAGTGGACAGTGAAAGTAGTGTTTTAGATAACCTACCTAAATATTGTAGGATGTTTAGAAGTGTTCCAGGTCCTAACTTACTGGCTGGTAGAACCCTTTTCTCAAGTTGTTTAACAAATAAAAATGTCTCTAGACATTGCCAATGTCACCTGCAGGTAACAGTCACCCTCGATTGTTACCCGCTGGCTCAGGAATTGGTCTTTGTGTGATCGAAGCTGAATGACCAACACCATGTCCACATTATAGTTCACAGAATGAAAGGAGGGGAAAAAAAACAGAAAGGCAAGCAATTCCTTTTTTGAGAGTGATATGAAATTTTAATGTCAGTGGTGTTCATATTTCTTGGGCTAGAACTTGGTCTCCAGGCAACAGCGAGCTCCTGGGAGGGCCAAACAATTTACAGCATGCTAAAGTTCTCATTCAAAAGGTATCAGTGAACTACGAATAATGAATATGTGATCTCATTATGTTTATAGAATTAAATATGGTAATGTATCCGCAGTGCCTAATTGCGTTAGATTTTTCACGCAGTGATTGCATACCCGAGAAAAGCCACTTTAAAGATAGATTTATTTTGGCTCATGGTTTGAGAAATTTGACTCCACGGCTGGCTGGTTCTGTTCCTCTCAGGCCCATGGCACAGCAGAAACATCATAGTAGAAGGGCAGTGGGGCATGGTTAACTCTGGTGGCCAGGAGGCAGAGGCAGCAGAGCTATGCTGAGTGGGTTCCCTTCTTCCTCCTTTGTGCCATATAGACTTCAGTCTATTGAATGATCCTGTCCATAGGAGGGCCCCATAGGCCAACTGTCTATGAAAACACCCTCAGACACATTCAAAGTACCCTACTAATCTCTCAGGTGTCTATCAGTCCAATAAAGAAGACAGCCAAGTTTAATAATCATACTAATATATATATATGTATATATATATGTGTGTGTATATATATATATATGTATGTATGTATGTATGTATGTATGTATGTATGCCTTAATGCCTTAGGTGATAAATAAATGTTCCATGGCAATCTGTGCCTTCCTCTTGCTTGTCCATTCTCAAGCACCTAGGCATTATGTCTTTCACGTTACTCCTCTCACTTAAAGATGCCATGTGAGTGGACTTACACAAGATGAGATGGCAGCTTCCCTGAGCAGGAAGTGAGAGAGCAGAAGGGACAATTCCTCTGTTTGCCCTGGAAAGAAGTGATAGAGAGGACAATGCATTGGGGGAGAGGTAGTATAGCCCCTAACCGGTGCGTCTGCTCCTAGCTGTCATTAGGAGCAAGGTGAACTGTGTGCTGAGCTTGTCACTTAGATCTTGGCCCTCTGGGAGGGGCTGACCATGCCTGTAGATAATGGCACAAGCTGCCAACCTAAGTAGAGAGAACAGCATTTCATGAAAATACAGTAATGACACTGAGTAAGAGGTTCATGATTTATGCTAGATTTACTTCATTTAGCAAGGGATGGATGGCCTTGCTAACTTGTGATTTCAAAGCATTCTAAGGAATTCTGGAGTCTAGCCATTAGCTACCAACCAGTTTAATTCTCTCTCCACATACTTTCTGGTGGGACTGCCTTTCTCTGCATATGCATGCACATGTGTTTGTTCGATAGGGCTTGGCACTCTAATCTCATCTACCCCAGGATACCCCGTGGCATGATCTAGCAGCTACGATATAACAAAAGACCGTTAATACAAAATACTGGATTCGGGTGCAAGGCTTCTGTTTGTGGGTCTCAGGAGGCTCTCTCAATCTGAGCTTTTCTCTGTGGAAAGGAGTCAAGTGCAACCCCTGCCTTGTGATACTGCCGATGGCTGCCAGGGTACTAACAGTGGAGAAATTGCCTGAATTCAAATCCCAAACCCGTCTCTAAACTGCCACGTTCTCCAGTGTGGGCTGGGGAGATGGATGGGTCTGTCGGTCAAGTGCATGCTGTCCAAGAATGAGTATTTGAGTGTGGGGTATGCTGGTGGGCACCTATAATCTCAGCACTGGGGAGACAGAGACAGGAGAATCTCAGCTTGCTGGCCACTCAGTCTGGCTGAATCAGTAGGCTCCAGGTTCAGTTGAGACACTGTGTCTCAAAATAAATAAATAAATAATGGGGAGAGCAATTGAAGGAAACACCTAACATTGACCTCTGTCATCCACACTCATGTGCTCACATGTGCACATATGCCCACACACATGCACACACCTGTGAACAGGATGTACAAACAAATATAATATTTACTAAATAA
The DNA here is from genome assembly GCF_007827085.1 of Peromyscus californicus insignis. NCBI lineage: Eukaryota > Metazoa > Chordata > Mammalia > Rodentia > Cricetidae > Peromyscus > Peromyscus californicus. The sequence goes on from NW_026294551.1 coordinate 32,760,098, forward strand.
GTAAATAAATAAATATGATGTTATCTTAACCAGGAAAATTTATTAAATTTCTCTGTTCCTTATTTTCTGCATCTTCAAAATGTGAGTCATGCTGAGACCTCCACCCAGGGTTTTGTGGGTTAAATAAGAAGATGTCCCTGCACATCCTCTACTGTGGGCCCTGCCATACAGCAGTGATGCGGTGAACCACTAGGTATATGTTCTCTTTCTAGGCTTTTTACTTAAGACAGAGTCTCACGCTATAGCTCAGTCTAGCCTTGAACTTGGGAGCCTCCTTCCTCGCACTCCAGAGTATCTGTGATTGCAGACGTGTGCCACGGCCCCTGGCTTCCTTCCGGGCTTTGTTCAGTCATCACATGGAAAACTCATGGCAGAAGTTCAAATGATGCTCAAGGAAAGATGGCATCATCCTTCGGTTGTTGCCACAGGAAGCGATCTGATACATTTCATGTGTCTTCAGGGACGCTTTGAAACAGCAGGCTGGACCATACCTCAGTGAGGCTTCTCTGAAAGCATCAAATTCTGTAGCCAGGCCCTGAGGCTTCTTCCCTGCTCAGTAACGGAAGCCTTTGATTATAGCTCGGTGGAAAGACACTTGTCTTCCTCTTGCAACACAGAAAGCATCGTGGCTGCTTGTATTCCTCTTTAGCATTTACTTTGGCAGCCTAACTAGGTTATAACAGGATTGTTCTCTCCAGGGACTGTCTTCCAAATGACCAGCCCCACAGGACAGTTATTGATTTTGTAAAGACCCATCTTAATCACAGACCTTCCTTGATGTCTTGTTAGTTACATAAGGAATGACTAGTTGTGTTGAACAAGGTCATGTAAGATGCCTGGGACTGTGACCATTCCAACTCCAAGGACTGTACTGGTAAGATTTCACCATGATAAAAGATCAGTGGTGTAGACTTCATATTCTAGCACCTTCTCTCAGGTTCCAAAGACAACCTTAAGAATGCCTACACTTTATTTGCCTGTCCTGCTCTGAAAAGGATTCATTTTTTTCCTGCCTTCTTCCCCTTTGCTTTCCATCCATACCCTTACATTTTGTCCTCAAAGACAGTGTTTTTATTACAAGCCTTGACTCATAAAGCCTGCCACTCAAATGCCCTGCCTATGAAGTTCTCATTCATCTCCTTATCCTACTACCTCAGAGACGCACAGCTAAGTGAAGATTATGTAGTGTACCAGCTTATTATACTCTTTTTGTGTTGTTGGTGTATGTGTTGATGCAGGTACCTGTGTGTGTGGGGGGGTACATATGCACCAATAAACAGGTGCATGTGAGGGCCAAAGGGGAACCTGGGGTGTTATTCTTCCCCATATACCTTGCTTGCTTAAGAAGGGGTCTCCCGTTGGCCTGAGGCCCACTAATTTGGGTTAGGCTAGCTACCCAGCGAGTCCAAGGGTCCCACCTATCTATGCCTCCTTAGTGCTGGCAGGACAAGCACACAGCAGTCACCTGCACAGGCACCCACCTGTTGGCTACAGTGGCTTTAAGGAATTTACTTAAGTTCTAGAGATTGAACCCTGGTCTTCATGCTTGAAAATCAAGCCCCTGAGAAACTAAACTATCTTCCTAGCTTTACTACTTATTCATTTAGAAAATCCACCACCACCACCACCACCACCACCACCACCACCACCACCACCACCACCACATGTATGTGCATTTACCATGGGACACATCTGGAGGTCAGAGAACAACTTCCAGGAATTGGTTTTATTTTTCCACCATGAGTTCCAGGTATCAGGTCATCAGACTTGTATAGTAATTCTTTTGCACACTGGGCCACCTCAATTAGTTACTCCTAAAGAACAACAGCGAATTTGTTTTTAGTAGTTCCAACAAGTTCTACAGTTACAGGGCAGCAATTGTTCAAGTGTTGTCTGGTACTATATAGTCCAGAGACATAACGTGAGGAACTCTGCACTCAACATCTCGTTCAAGGCTCAGGAGGGCCTGACTATCCTTGCTGTCAAAGAGGAAGCTCAAATGCTGACCCTCCTTGGGGTTACCATGGCCTCAACATGGGCACAGCATAGCAGAGAGGACAGACACCCTGTCCACAGTAGTCCATGCAGATAGGACACCCAGACTGTATGCTCCAGCACATGCAACACAAAGAACTTGGTGTTCCTGGAATCCTGTGGAATTGTGGTTCTGGTGGAGAACTGCAGGTCATGATGTGGCCAAGAACCAAACTTGATGTTTTTCGTATTCTGAGTTCAGTGCTTCTTCTAGTCCACGAAGGAAGATGCAACCCCTTAGCATGATGGCAACTCTCTTTATCCTTATAAATTTGACTAGGAAAAGGTAACCACAGATTTGCATAAAATCATTTAAACTCTTAGGTGAGGATGAAATATTCAAGCAATGCTTACCATTGTTACTTAAATCAAGGACTTTCAATTTGTAGCGCTTCCCAGGTGAGTCCTCACAATTCAGATAAGCATAACCATCCCTCCATTTCCATAAGGACTTGGCCCCAGGAGCCATGCAGACACCAAAATCCATAGATAATCAAGTCCCTATGAAAGAGTTGAAGATTTGCATATAACCTATATGTACCTTCTCATATGCTTGAAGCCATTTCCAGATTATAATGTTTGATAGTACGCTAATGATATAAAAATAATTGTCTATTGTTTAGGTAATAATAATGAGAAAAGGAGAATGCACTTACTTTGCATAGACATATTTTAAAAACTGTTTTCAATTTGTAGTTGGGTGAACTGGAGGATGAATGAACCTACAGGCGTGACAGACCAATTCGAGGATAAAGACATCCAATGAGAAGAAGCCTAGCAATGAGAAAAGAACAGAGGTCACACAGAACAAGGCTCAAATCCTTGATCCATGGCTAGTTAGTAGGCAATTTTGAAGCTGCTCTGAATCTTGATTCTAGCTTTTGCAGAAGATATCTCTTTTACTTACATCAAATTACCTTACACTCACCAGATAAGATGTGCTGAAGCACTTGTGCTGCCAGAATTCAGTGCTTTTAAAAGTGAGGAAAGAAAATACTGTCATGAGCACTTTAAATAGGCAATGTTTTTAGACTGTTAAAAATTGAGAGTTTCAAACAAACACACAATAGATGTGTTTTGATCAAGTTCACTTCCTATGTTTTTCTGATTTGATTCTTCTTCCATGCCCTCCGACCATTATCCCCTCCTTACTTCATATGTTCCTTTTAATAGATTTTTTTTAAAAAAAATAACCTTACTTTGAATAAATTTTGACAACTACTTTCTTTAGTTGCAGACACTGTTTATAGTCAAGTGGTAGGTCTGCCAACTAATCAAGTCTACCGACTTTAAAACCAACATTTCTTCAACTATACTCGTTTACTGTTCAATTGATTTTGAACTCTTCAATCTTTAGAAATTATGACAAAGTTGTAGTGAGTTAAAAAACTCAAATTTGCCTTCAAGGCTGATGCTATCCTGCCTTCAAGTTCAATGATGTCACAGATGTTCATAAAGGCACTCCTATATGAGGACTAGTGTCCACACACATAGACTATCCCCTCCTTTTAGCTGATCACAGGTTTCCTATGCTGTCCTTGTGAGGGTTTGTGCTTGGAGAATCAATCAAAGACTTAGGAGACAGGCTGACAGCCACACACATTGATTTAGTGGACCTCTTAGCCTCTAGGCTCAGAAAGGAAACACAGGCCCTAGTGGCCTCTAATTTGTCATTAAATAATAAGGGCATTTAGTAGGAAAAGTTGTCTCTTCATATTGGGCCACTTGCTGGTTCCTTCACTAATTCCTATATGAGTATAATTTCCATTGATGTGGGTGATGGTCATTGGTCAAATACTGATATTCTTCTCAGTGTCCTACTGCTAGACACAGAAGCACTAAGCTGCAGAATGATTTCACTTACCAGGTCCTATTTGGTGCACATTTGGAACCCAAGGACCAACTACGCAGGAGGCCTGGGCTGTTTTCACTTGGACACAGCCATGAAAGTTGTGTATTTTTTTCCCTTTGGTGGAAAAATGATGGCTTTGCTTTCTTGAAGCATTCCTGCTGGCTTATTCATGGAACCCAAAGAGGGTGACATCCAAGGAGGGTAGCCTTCTGTTTCTAAGCCAGAGTCAGGGTTTGGCAAAGAGTAAGAACTGGATGGGGGTGGGACTGCTCAGTGCAGTAGGTGAGAGAAGAGTTGGCCAAAAGGTAGGAAAGACTTGAAACCAAAATCCACACTCTGATGTGCGGGGCCTCCCAGTAAGAAAAAACACTCACCAAACACCCACAGATTTATTTGGATTGGAATCGGGGATGCAGTGCCCAGGAGGCTGTCGAAACAGAGAACTGACCCCCTTCAGTGGAAAGCAGGGACAGGGGCTGGGAAGTGGAGTGAAGAGAAGGACACCCCAGGCAGAACTGCAGATTCCTTGCCCAGAGAATCCACTTTGCAGGCTTCCTGGGGCTGGAACTATAGGCTGCTCCCTGTGTGGGTGGTAGATGGAGAGACTTATGAACACTGGGGATCCGTCTTTTCTCTGGAGCCAGACAGACGCAGGTTAAATCCAGACTTCACCACTTACAAGCCTTGGAACCACGGGGGAAGTACACTTGTCTGAACCTCAGATTCCTAACTAGTTAAATGAGAATAAAATTGTGGGTTTTAAAGACAGTTCAGTTTGGTACTGTGCACGAAGAGAGCTGGCCTTTGTGGGCCCGGTCCTCTCAACTTTCAATAAATAGCTCTCAATTTCTATATATGTTAGATGGCAGGTTGTGTTCAGGGAGGGCAGCCTCATGGCATGGCTCTAGGGCATCTCAGTCTAAATATAAATCCTACTCTACTCTGGGCTAACTGGTTTTATGGTTTGAAGTAATTTATTCTGCAATTTCTTCCATCATAAAAGGATTATTGTAATGATACTTACCTTGTGTTAATTGAAGACCAGGTAGTGATAAGGAGGGAGAAAGAGCACCTGACTTTCCAAAGACAGTGGAGTGAGGCTACACAAATGTTGACCAATATGACAATGATGGTGAAATTGCCAGCCTGATATGATCTCAGAGCAGGAATTGTGTGTTCTAGATCATGGTTCTTCTCTGGCTCACCCAGGAGACATTTGAGAATGTCTAGAGGCATTCTGAGATGAGACCACATTACTAGACTTAGAGTCACCACTTGTGCTCCAAGAATCTAAGTTCAGCCACCCATCCTCAAGAAGTTAATTAAAACAGCCAAATTAATAGTGAAAGACAAGAAAGAGAGGGATTTAATGAGACTACACTGGGAAGAGGAACAGAAATTCAGTGATGTCCCCTCCATGTCATCTTCAGGGTCCCTAAGTGAGGTCAAGATTTAGGTAAAGGACCAGAGATATGCATAGCTAAGCATATCAGTCAAGCTGAATCCCCACCTACCACTGACCCATCACAGTCTTTTTCATAAGGTGGTCTAACACGTTGTAAATTTCCTCCCCAGGTAAAAAGGTTCCCCTCTGCCTGACTTAGGCTTTAGGTTTTCTCTTCTCTCAGCATGTGATACTTGGGGGAACTCTGAATTCTTAGGAGTCCATTGCTTCTATAATCGGATAGTCAATGTGAGGAATACAAGTACCTCTTTAGAATATCTTCATCTCTTCCAGGCCAGTTATAATAGCTGATGGGAGTTCAGGCTGCTGTAGTTGTCAAGCAGGTAGAGACAGGGATGGTGCTCAACATTCAACAACGCACAGGGCATCCCCATCTTAACAGAGAATTATCCATCCCAAAACATCACTAGTATCAAGGTTGAGAAACACCGGTCTAGATCAGGTACATCTTCAAGTCCTAACAATGTAAAGAAGTTGAAGTCAGCTTGATTATTATCAAAGACAACCATGGCTCTTGTTTCACTAAATATAAAGTATGTGCCATCCTCCAGATAGTATGCCCTGAGAGTAGGGACATTGCCTTAGTCAACATCAAATCAATGCATAACATCACCTAATAGGGATGCCAATGCAAAATGAAAGATGCAATCATTTGATAGACCATGAAGAGTTTTTCACTTTGAAATAAGATGGGAAAATGGGTTCATTCTGGGGAAGAGCATTACCTAGAGTGATCAGAGCTGGAACTGAGAAACCAACATTGCAGAAAGCACAGGAAAGTTACTGCTTGGCATGTACCACCCATTTAGGATTGGGAAGGCTGGGAGTGGATTTGCCTTTCTAATTAGGTTTGACTTGGGCTAATAGTGAAGTGAGCTTTTGTTCCCTGAGCAGACACCAGCTGGGAGGGGGTCCAGGAACGTGCTGGGTGGCAGGGTGAAGTCACCATGATATGACACATCTTCCCTGGGTGATCCACAAATAGATGCTTCACACATGAACATATGAGACCAGTCTACAAACTTAGCTCTGACGCAGAATATCCCAAGAGGTCAGACTCTTGAGTTACTCTGTGTGGCAGTTCAAATCCAGGCTCTATGGCTTGCTTGCTGTGGGGCCTCACATAAGATCATCAGATTTTTCTAAACCTTATTTTTCCACAATCTTGAAAGGGCAGATGAATAACATCCACCTCAAAAGATTGTTATGAAGCATCAAAAACAAAAATATATAAGAAAACTTGAATGGGCTAAAATTTATAGAGAAGAACTCCCTTCATTAAATGGCTGATTGTTCACTTAAATTTTGCATTATTTTTCATCTCTACCATCCTCTCTATATCTTATGGGATACCATTGATTCTTGTTTCCCCTTGGTCCAAACACTACCACCACATGAACTGTCCATAGGATATACTCCAGGCTCTTCCTTCTAACTCAAAGTGCACATTAAACAACTCACTTTTAGGAATACTTTCTGTGACCTACAGAATAAAGAGAGGAATTACTGAGAAGACATTCTGGTCTTCCCCGAATGCTCCACACTTAACATTTGCTAATGCCTGCCTTCCCCAAAACAGATGAATTCTTGACCATATCGCTTCTAGGATATATTTGTTATTCCTGGAACATCCCTACAGTTTTCATTCCTATAGATCTTTGTGTTGCTTCCCCGGCTTGAACTAATCCCCTTAAATGAAGTCACAGCTAATTTTCAAGGCCCAGGCCACATGCCATCTTCCATCAGGAAACTGCTCTTACTTTGCCTCCCTTAGTTGGAATCAGATCTCTTATTCCTGTGGCCTCTAGAGCACTTGCTGGCTCTGTCTCAGCAGCTCTGGGTTTTTCAGCCTCTACTTTGACATCATTTTGGCCACATGATTTTGTTTCTTTGGAAATGAAGTGATCAATCCAAAAGGGTCTTTCTGACCTTTCCTGCTATCTCTTCCCAGCCTTCTGGAATCATGTCTTGTACAATGGAAGCACTCAAAAGAAAAATGTTGGACTAAACCTCAAAATAACCAAGCGAATCATTTCTTAAGGGGATCTCTGTGGTCAAAGGTACATCCTCCTCTCCTGCCAAAAATACCTCTTGAAGGAAAGAGTACTGGAATAAATTTCATTTTCTTTTCAACTAGAACAAGTTCCCATACACCAGTGCTAAGAGCCAAGTGTGACTATGGGATATGACATAAAGATTTTGTGTGTAACATTATTTGTCCATTAAACAATTATGCATAGTCTGAAGAGATGTCGTAGGGAGTAAAGTCCATGCTGGGAAATCAGGAGTACCTGAGTTTGATTCTCAGCACTCAATGAAAAAACAAATAGAGGCTGATCATAATGGCATATGAGCAATCTCAGCACCCAGGGACAGAGGCATGAGGATTTCAGGGGTTCACTGGCCAGTCTAGACAATTGGTGGTAAGCATTAAGTTCAGTGAGAGATCTTGAATTCAAATAAGTTGGAGATGGATAGAAGAAGGCACTGTTAACCTGAAGCCACTATGGAAACACACACACACACACACACACACACACACACACACACACACACACACCAAGCAAAGACAAGTAATAAGTAAATGTCCATGCCATACAATCAGAGATTGGTGTGTACAGGTGTGAGTGTGTGTATGTATGTATACATGTGCATGTAATTTACCTCCAACTAGACTCAATGTACTCTGAAGGTCCATGTATTCCCTGAATCTCACTGTATTCCTTGGGTCTTATCAAGAGTATAGTCTGCAGGAGGAGGTCAGTAACACGGCAAATGGAGAAATCTGACAAAAACCACCTTGCTCAAGAAACCTGGACAAACAGCAAGTGGGAAAAGTTCTGCTGATACCCTCTGTAATGTACCGAGAATGGAGATCTACTTTTATGGTCTCCCTACAAACCTGCAAACCTTGCAACCCCATGAAACACCAGAAAGTTTTGAATTGAAAACGATTCTTCAAAATACTTGAGCAGCACTCCTAGAAACTCTCAGGACTATCAATGAACAATGAAAGTTTGACAAACTATACCAGAGGAGCTTCATAAGCCATGATAGCTAAGTGTCATATGTCGCTGGATGGAATCTTGAGCCAGAAAAAGGGTTAAAACCTAGAGAATCTGAAAAAGGCAAGGATTTTTAACAGTGGTAATGTAGTCATAGTGATTCCTAGGTCATGACAAAATATGTACAAGATAAATAAATCACATAAAGTATTGGAAATGAGGGAAATGGAGAGTGTAGTGTATGGGAGCCTTCTGTACCATTTCCTAATGACAGAAAAATTGAGTTATTTGGGTAAATCCTCTAGAATGGCATATCTTGGTCATAGATAGCTCTATTTGTAGACCTTGGAGGGCCCTCTAGTTGGCTTTCATAATGCTTACACGTGTTTACATTCCCACCAGCCCCATGTAACTCTCACAAGCCAAAGGGCTCCAAATGTATATATCACAGAGTAATTGTTGCTTCCATTTACTGTAGTTAAGATTTAGAATCAGACCATGCCATTCTACAGATAAGCAGATAAAGAAATGTAGTACATATATGTATAATGGGATTTCATTCAGCCATAAGAAATGACTGGTTCAAAACATTTTTTTTTAATTGTTGAATCTGGAGATCATTCTGTTAAGTGAAATAGGCCAGATTCAAAGGAAAAACATTGTGCCTAATGTCCTATATTGGGACAGTAGAAGTTGTATTTAAATGTGTGTGTGTGTGTGTGTGTGTGTGTGTGTGTGTGTGTGTGTGTGTGTGTTTGTAGGGTATGAAAGTAGAAAAGGGTTATGAGTGGAAGAAGAACTCTAGGAGGAGCAGAGAGGGAAGAATGAGTCAGAGTAATGGAATATGTGTCGCATAAAAGCAGAAGGGATGGCGAGGAGACAAACAAGGTGGGTGAAGGGGGGAAGTGAGGAAGGGCGTTAACAGTGCAAAGTATCAAGACATGTATGTATGAAAATAATGTATGTATGAAAATAGCATGGAGAAACCCATCATTTTATATGCTAACCTTAAAGCAGGTAAAGAATAATGTAAGTGGACGTGTATAGAACATCAAGCACAAAGCAGGTACTCCATGGTTGTTCTCTCGTCCAGCTTATATGAGGCTCATGGGGAAACCATGTAACTTGTCTAGGGACAGCAACATATTTGTTATTTGTTGTGAAACAAGGTGTTATTTATTGTGCAAAATCTATAACTACTCATGCTTTCTGTTTAGTGATGGGTGTGTGTTGTTTTTCTTAGTGGGGTGAACAAATCTGCACTTTCTCTTCCCAGCTACAGAGACTGGTGGGAGAAGAAAAGAGGAGAAATCAAAATTTCAAAGCTTCTGCCATTTCTTCTGTGCTGATACAGGGTGAGTCCGAGGGTGGATGAACCTTTGTTTCAACAGACACATTAATGAGACAGTGTTTTTAAAAATCGACCTAGAATCCAATAGAAGGTGGGGAGTTCAGAATAGCTGAACTGTTCTACATAATTAAGTTAGGGAGTTAAAATGAGAGAAGCATGAAGTGTGTGTGTGTGTGTGTGTGTGTGTGTGTGTGTGTGTGTGTATGTTTGGGAGAAAATACTGAACTACTAAAAAAGAAGCTGCAAGAAGTTTTACATTGACGAACAGTCCAAGGACTTTCAGAGAAAAACATACCTAAAACACTCCTTTAATACCTGTCCTTCTCTGGTTGGAACAGCCTCCATGATTCCAACGTCTAAGAAGTTTACTTAATACAAGTAGTTGGCTTGGAAGATTCTGGTGGAAATGAAAATCCTTGTTTTCTATGTCAACCCTGGTCCAAAGAAAAGGAGCAAGCCAGTTGGGTAAAGGGATAAATATGAGACTTTAGGCTCGGTAAAAGAGGAATTGGTCAGAGGAACAAGTGGCCATGAAGTATATGTACCCTGGGAATTTGAAGAAAGTGGATGTTGGACATTGCAATTGGGTTGGCATTAATAAGTAGGTGTGTGTGTGGGGGGGAGTTGGGGGGTGTGGTGTGTTTCTATCGTTTTGCAGTGGAGTCTGGGGAACTCAGTAAGGGCTGAATTCTCCTATGCACTCAGGACTCTTAGAGAGAGATTTTCCCCATGACTGAAGGGTAAAAATGTACAGCAGGATGTGCCCACACCTCCTGTGCTGTTCCTCTCAACCTCTATTCCCAGTGCCTTATTACATGCTGGGAGTCCCATTTCAAGGACATACAAAGCCTGAAACATAGGATCGTTTGGTAATCAGCATTATTGAGTTAGCCTAGCCTTAAGCCCCCGGTAAAACATGACCCAGGCAGTAGAATTCCTCCCAGTAACTTGGTGATTGCCAGTGCGCTTGCATCCCAAGCATCTTCCTGTTCAGTGTTCAGTATCAGAACTGTGCATCACCTCTTTTAATCTGTAGTCTAACCCTCTGTGAATAAAGAAGCAGGAGTGTGGGGAGATTAGATCATTTTCCTGAGACTAAAAAGGAGCTTAATATTCATTACAGAGAAAGCCCAATTGGACCAGAAACTGCTTTGGTTCACTCCACCATACTAAAGCTTCTATTTTATCTTGTTTTTTTTTTTGTTTTGTTTTGTTTTTCATACCTCTATGTTTTCTCCTCTTCTCCTCAACTCTTTTCAGTCACGTTAGGCCTGAGGCAAGTCTGAGGAAAGAATCGTGTTCTTCTGACAGGCAGATTGGAAACAAAATCTTCACTCACAGCTTGGCAAGCATGAGGGCCCTGACTGATCTTCGGTGGCCGCTCCAAATGGCAACTGCTTCAAAAGCAGTCCTGCCTCTACCCCGGGTGCAGAAAGCCTCACTCAGGAGGCCTCCCCACACCAGAGCAACTGCCTGCAGCCTCGAAGTCAGGTGTAAGACCTGAAGTGAGTTGTTAAAACAGGATGTGGTGGGTCCGTGTGGGCAGGGAAGAGGAAGGTAAGGGAGGAGGGGGTGCAGGTAGCATTTCTTCAGGGAGCCAGAGGCAGAGGAGTCGCTGGTGAGTGTATAGAATAATGACTGTTTTATTACAGCCACATAGCACTACGCAACAGGGATGCTTTCTGAGAAATACATTGGTAGGCAATTTTGTCATTTTCCAAATACCGTAAAGTATCTGTGTCTATACAGTAGAGCCCGCTGTACACCTGGCCATTTGGGTCAGCCTATTAGTCCCGCTCTACACACTTGTACGGATGTTGCTGTATTAAATACTACAGGCACCTGTAACCCACTGGTATTTGTATTTCTGAACACACACACACAGGTTTGTTGAGGTCACCTTACCACAAACACCTAATAATGTGCTATGTGTTGACATTGCCATGGCCATCACGTCTTTGTCAATATGACTTTGACAGCTCCATGAAAATCCTAAAAATCACCACGGTATATGCAACCCAGGGCTCACCTGCATGCCATTACATAGACAGGGCCATATTTAATTCTGCATAGGTGTTAGCACCTGCTAAATGGCAAAAACAATTGAGGCTTTATATTAGTTGCTATCGACTCACAGTTTAAAAGTATAATCACCTAATGGTAACAGGAGCTTGAGGCAGCTGGGTCATATTGAATCTGCAGTCAGAAAGCAGAAGAGAGATTAATTTTCTTTTTTAAAAAAAATTTTAATTAATTTAATCTAGGAGTATGTGTGTGTGCCTGCTTGTCCATATGTGCAGGTGACCACAGGGGCCAGCAGATGGTGTCAGATCTGCTGGGACTAGTTACAGATGGTTGTGAGGCACCTGATGTGGGTCCTGGGACCTGAACCCTGTTCTTCTATAAGTTTGGTGAGTGCTCTTAACCTGCTAACTCTCCAATCCCCGAATTTTCTCTTTTGTGCAAAGCAGGACACCAGTGCTCGAAATGGTGCCTCACATATTTAGGGTGTATTTTCTCACCTCAATTCAATTAATTTAATCCACAAAATCTCCTGCAGACTTGCCCAGATGGTACCCCCCCTCCCTACAAAGTGATCTAAATCTCATGAGGTTAACAATAAAAATTAACCGCCACAAGTTTGGTTCCTTTTCTCATTGCTAGGATAAAATACCCAAATATATTAGTTACTTTTCTTTTTAAAGTTGTGACAAAAGGTCTGATGAGAAGCAACTTAATTGATGAAAAGTTTATTCTGGTTTCCAGTGCAAAGGAATCAAGACCATCATGGCAGAGAAAGCGTGGGTGCAGGAGTGTGAGGTGGTTACTTACTTTGTATCTGAAGTCAGGAAACAGAGAGAGAGGACAGGAAGGGAGAACAATTCATAAACTCTCAAGTCCTGCCCCCTAGTAACCAATCTTCTCCAGCTTCTCAAGGTTCCACAAGTTTCCCAAACGGAGCCACCAGTTGGGGACCAGGTGTTCAAACGCTTGAGCCTATGGAAGGCATTTCATATTCAAACCACAACAGATTCCTGCCCTTGAGAAACTTAGGATGTGTGGATGACACATTCATCCCACAAGAGCTCAGGAAAGAATTTGGGAAAGAAGACTAAGAAAAGTCAAGACCACTGTGGAGAAGCCCCACAGATAAAGATGATGGGTAAAGACGCGACGTTCCTTCTTTTCATGGGTAGAAGAGACAGATAAGCAACACATGTCTCAAGGCAAATGGAAGGTGCCAGGAATGGATCTGATAGAGTGAGGAAGACTTCCTAGGGGAGGAGTCACATGGATTAAGTCTTAAAGCGGGAGGAAGGAGGTTGGAAAGGCAGGCTGTGGGCCAACCACAGTGTTTTATGTCAAACTATGGAGTTTGAGCTTAATCTAGTCATGAAGATTGAAATGAGTGCTTACTTGAGTACAAGGCTGGGGGCAGAGAAAGATGTTATAGAGTGTAAGGTCAATCTTTCCATCCTTACCACCCCGGACCCTCCTGCTTGCCAGATGTGGCTATGCCCCACGTTTTGAAATATTGGTCCTCTTGTTCCGGAAAAGCCTATGATCTGTTTTAATCTTATGAATTGGAACCTTTAAGCTGCTACTAGAATGGGGTCTGGGGGCAGGGGTGAGAAGCAAGGCAAGAAAGGTTTTTCCATGCGCTTGGCCTGGTGCATCCTCACGTTCATTGTTCTGCAACCAGAGAGGAAATGGACGAGGAGGCTGATTGCTGATTTGGTAACTATGGCAATGTGCATGCTCCTGTCATTTACAATGCCCCTGAATGGCTCAGAAGAGCCTTTGGAAAATAAAACGCTTGCTTGGGAAGAGGCAGGTAAACATGCCTTGATCGTGTTCTTCTGACGAGCTTGTTTCCCAGTGGGCAGACAGGGTTTAGAAGACTAAGTTTCAAAGGCACACCGGCCTCTGCTCACAGAGGGAAGATACTTGAGGGACACTCAACCCAGGCCTGGGTATTTCCTACTAATGCCAGGCAGCTGTCCCTGAGCCTTCTCCAAGCAAAGGCTTTGCTTTGAAACTAACACGCTTCTCTAAGTGCACATCTATTTATAGCGGTGACAGACTGTCTCCCTTCTCTGCTTCACAGCCCTCGAGTCCCACCTTCGGAGTCTCTTGTACACTCTCAGAATAACCCCTCTCTTCCCCTTTTCTCTAACACTGCAAGTCCTAATTGGTTTTTCTTGAAATTACCCAGAAAATAAAGTTCAACAGACTTGGGTTTTTAGCAAATCTCTGCTACTGACTTTCGTCTGTGTGGTCTTAGAAAAAACTCTTAACATCTCTGTGCCTCATCCGTGTATCCTGGTCTGAGGAAGCGAGGTGCCAGTGTTGTGTTAAAAACACTGTTGTGAATGTTTTTCAGAGTTCTGAGTTTTCATCATGGCACGTGGCGAACCAAGGGAAGGGTATCTTGTTTTACCTTTTGTCTTTGTCCCGGTTTTCTTAAACGTTATTTCATTTGATGAGTTTGGGTGCGCTGCCCTAGGAGGGCCAGAAGGGGGCATCAGATGCCCTGAAACTGGAGTTACAGATGGTTATTAACCACCATATGGGTGCTGGGAATCAAACCCAAATCCCCTAAAAGAGCAGCTAGTGCTCTTAACTTCTGAGCCATCTCTCCAGCCCTTCCCAAACCTTTAAGAGCATGAGTCTTCTCTGTCAGCTTCCAGGTCAAGGTGTAGAAAGTGCATCTGGGAAACGTGATAGAGAAACGAGACTGCTCCAAAGGAGCCCATGAACCAGCTTATGGGGGGTCTAGTTTATTTTCATGTCATCGTCAGTCCGACGATGCATTGATTGAGCTCATTATTCCAGATTAGATAGAGAAAATATCACTATATTTTTATCTCCTGACTTTTCTCTCATCCTGCTAGGGGCCTCAAACTCACAACTTAACACAAGCTGCCCTTCACACCCAACACACTGAAACTAAAGCTTGACTTATCTACAGAGAGAACGGCGGCTTTGACTTAGCAAACTGGAAAGCAGGGAAAGTCTTCCTCATAACGTAGCCCACAAAGGCACCCCCCTCTGTGAATACACGGACGTTGACGGGCCGTTCAGAAATCTCTTTACACGCTCCAGTCTTTCCCTGCATTCACGCCTCCCAGCCACGCCCTGGAACTGACCCAGAACTTATTTCTCTCTACTGAGTCAAACCACCTTTTCTGGGCTCCCTCCTAGATCCATCCTTCCTGTGATGTCTCCTCACCACAACTGCATTTGACATTGTGATGGATGGACATTCTGGGTTTTCACTCTATAGGCATTTTACCTACTTATAAGAAATAATTAAGGGGCTAGAGAGATGGCTCAGAGGTTAAGAGCACTGACTGCTCTTCCAGAGGTCCTGAGTTCGATTCCCAGCAACTACATGGTGGCTCACAACCATCCGTAATGAGATCTGGTGCCCTCTTCTGGCCTACAGGGATTCATGCTGTATACATAATAAATAAATAAATCTTAAAAAAAAAGAAATAATTAAACATAAGAAATGAATAAATGAATTATTGGTAAGCCTAAGTCTTAAAGTAAAACGTTACCTATACTTTGACCTTGTGACATATGCTTATGGCACACAGCTGTCCTTGTTCTTGGCTGTGGTATGTTCTGCATGGGTCAGTTCTTGGCTCAAGTGCCCATTGACAGTGCATCTTCACTAAATGGTTGTTTCTGCCTTTTCATTGCAAGGGCTGGTGCAATGTGCTGCTGCTTACACAACAATGTGGGTCAGTAGAGACTGGTGTGTTAGTGGGATAACAAGTAAGGATTGGAGATACAGCCCAGCAGTTAAGAGTGCTTGCTGTTCTTGTCGAGGACCCGAGTTCAGTTCTCAGCACCCAGATTCAGCAGTTCACAGCAATTTGTAACTGCAGCCTAAGAAGGGCTGACATCGTCTTCTGGGTTCTGTAGGAATCTATACACATGTGTATGTACATGCACGCATGTGCGTGTGTGCGTACACACACATAAAAAGAAAAAAACATGGTTCTTTTCTATTTCTTACATCACAGAGCAGCGTTTTCCTTCTTGCTTTCCATGCTCTGCACCAGGAATCTCCCATCTTGTAGGACCTCAAAGGATCCAGAGGACCAGCCATCAGATAAATGAAGGGACAATGCAAATGGAATATTTCAAAGGATGCTCACACAGGGTCAGCTTAGTTATGTACAAGCTTTATACAAAAACTCAATTATATGACTTCAACTGATTGCAAGGGATTCTAGGAGATCAGTTTGATACACACTCAGGGAGAGCAGTCAAAGGTCTTGGTGAGTATCAAGACAGACTCCACCACAACTATGCATTTTATATTAGTAGTTTGGTTTGATTTCTAAAGGAGATTATTTCCAAATGCAGCAACATTTCTAGCGGTTACAATATTCCATACACTTAGGTTCTTGTTTTAGGGTCTCTGTTGCTGTGATATAACACCATGACCAACAGCAACTTGGTAAGGAATGGTTTATTTCAGCTTACACTTCCAGGATCTCAGGGCAGGGAAGGAACCTGGAGGTAGAAAGTGGAGAAGAAATAGGGGATTACTCCTCATGGTTTGCTCAGCCTGTTTTCTTTTCCCATCCAGGACGACCTGTCTAGGGTAGGCTCTGCCAAAAGTGAGCTGATAATCAAGAAATAATCAATCATTAATCAGGAAAATGCACCACAGGCTTGCCCACAGGCTAATCTGGTGGGAGCCTTTCCTTAACTGAGATTCCCTCTTCTGAAATGACTATAGCTTGTGCCAAGTTGACATAAAACGAACTAACAGAGTTCCTATTTACTTATGTAATACATTAGGGTGCCCGTTATATTACAGGTACTATCCTGATATAGTATAGAACAAATTCTAGCAAGAAAGACAGGCAGCTGTGCCATGTTCCATGGCATGCCCTCCTGTTTTCCTCTTGACTATTTCAAGATGCTTAAACCCCATCAGAATTAGTTTCACATCCTTGAGAACTTTTGTTGTTGTCATTGTCGTTTTACAGACTACCTAGCTCAGTGCTGACTACATGAAATCCAAAATACACTTATGTTTTATTTAATCTGTAGATTAAGTAAATGATGTGATTAGTTATCATATATACCCTCTGAACAAAGGTCTGGAAGGTGAGGTGGCTAGTTAAGAGCTACAGAGACGGCTGGGGAGATGGCCTGGTTGATAAAGTGCTTGCTATGTAAGCATGAGGACCTGAATTTAATCACCAGAATGTAACCACTACATTAAAATAATAAAAAAAAAATCTGGGTATGATGATGCACAATTGTCATTCCCACACTGGAGGGCAAAGACAAATAGATCTCTGGAGCTTACTGGCCAGCCAGCTTAGGCTACTTGGTGAGTTCCAGACTCATAAGAACCTGGAGCTCAGGTTCTTCTCAGCATTTTCCTCTGGCCTTCACATTTATGCTCATGTACAACACATATGCCCCCACACATCTACATACACATGTATATACACATGCGCACACACACACACACACACACACACACACACACACACACACACACACACACAGGAGCTACAGACAAATTCTGAGACTTTGAGATAAGTGTTCAAGTGACTAACATAAGACATCCAGTGGTGGTTTCCCAGGACCCTTTGCTTGGGGATGTTTTCTGAGTACAAGAAGGGCTTTGCCACCTCCACTGTGCCTGAGATCAGTAAGCACAACAGCGCGCTAACTCATTGTAAGGGCAATTACAGCAAAGGCAGAGATTCCTAGTGTTATGGCTGAGATTAAAGTCCAGGGAGAGGGCCACGCTATTGCTAATAAGGGAGCAAATGTCTTCAGTGGGCAATGTGGCTTAAAGGGTTATTGTTCGCAAGAAGAGTCAAGTCCACGGACATGAGTCCATCTTGCTCTCAGTCATGATGCTGATGCTGCTTGCTCTACTTCCTTGGCCTCCCCCCCCCAACAAAGCTTTGGAAGAGTCTGCTCTCTTCTGGGAATTTGGCCCCTTCCCCTGCCCCTTCTCAGGTTTCTCAACACCTGTCAGGCAGCTGCTGTGTTCTGGCCAAGCAGTGGCTGCCTTTGGAAGGACTAAATTCTAACAATATGGAAAGTTTAGTGCCAGACTTAAGGGATTTCCAACATGAACTTAACATGGGTCACTGGAACCACACTCTCAGATTTCCTATGTACTTCTGTGGTCTCCATTAAGAAGCCATAAAAATAACAGAGCTACTGAGTGCGCTGGAGATACAACCGTGAATCTTTTCCTCCATCTGTATATAACCACACGAATCTGAGCCTTTTACAGCTCTCTCTGTATGTGTATGCACACTTCCACAGCTGTGCGCCACTGCTACTAGGTATAATGATAGTTTCTTAGGAACATTACAGAAGCGGCTATTATTGAATGATTAGGTGTCTGACATCCTATTCTTTAAAGATTGATTTATCTATGTATTTAATGTGTATGTGTATGTGCCTGTGTGACTTGATGTATATCACATGCGTGCAGGAGCCAGAGAAGGCCAGAAGAGGGATCCATGGAGTTGGAGTTACAGATAGTTATGAGCCTCCGTGTGGGTGGTGGGATTGGAACTCAGATCCTCTGCAAGAGCAGTAAGGGTTCTTAAGTGTTGAATCATCTTCCTAGTCCCCTTAGGCATTATTATGAATGTCCTATGCATTGATAGAGTCATTACCTCAAATTCTGTTAAACTACTTATGATCACAACCTCTGTTTTGTAGATGAGGAAGATAAACCTCTGAGAGGTTAAGTAACTTGTCTCAGGGTTGCAAAGCTAGTAAGTGACAGAGCTAAGATTTCAAATGGGGCTGCTTGGATCTATGGTCCCTGATCTTGATTTTCATGCAAGCATGTGTTTAATATGTTATAACAGATCGATTAAACTGCATTGCCTACTAAAAATAAGATTATCCTGAATTTGCAGCAAGCCATGAAATAAACAGGAAAGAAAACCGTGCCTTTAACCCCAGCACTTAGGAGGCAGAGGCAGGCAGATCTCTGTGAGTTCAAGGCCAGCCTGGTCTACAGAGTGAGTTCCAGGACAGCCAGGGCTGTTACACAGAGAAACCTTGTCTTGAAAAAAAAAAACACTGAATAAAGTGACTGTTATATTGTTATCTTCCCATTGTGAAAGTGATGCTCAGAGTAATTAAGTGAACTTTCAGAGCTCATGCAACTCATAAGTGTGGAAATGGCAGCATTCTTAACTTTGATTGTTTCATAATATATACTGTATATGATAATGCATAGTATGAAATGTGAACTCTAAAGTGTATTGTACTTATTTATTAAAACTTGTGTTTAATGATGTGGATATATATACATATATTTGTATACATATATACACATACACATAAATACAGATTGAAGTTCTTTGGAAACAGCCTTTAAAGACAAGTGCATTAACTTGGAACCTCAGTGTATTTATTCTCTAGCTCTGTTCACCAAGCATATTTACTTTAGAACTTTGTACAAATTGAAATGCCCTGCCCTAGGATGAAACCTAAAGGGCATTTCATAGCCTAAAAGAATTAGGTTCCGTATTCCTTATGAAAACAAAATTCATTTCTTCATGGCAAAAAGTTTATGTTTCTTATAATACTCCAATAATCCAGGTTATTAAAATTTCTGAGGCACTCAACATTCCACAAATACTTTTTATATCTGTGAAAGTTTGAGAGGAAAGGGATGAAAGATCTCTTGAGCCAGGGCTCTGTTCTTAATTCTGCTAGAGACTGCTCTCTGGTAACCAGGAACTGGTTCTTTTGCCTCTCTGGGACTCAAGTTACTCATTTTAAAAATGAGCTCAAGGATATCATCAGTAAATATTGGAGGGGCCATGGAGCTCTGACCAATATCTCTTGAGACAGTGAAAGCAACAGAAAGGGGGGTTATGGGGAACTGTGACATTGAACCTCTAGGAGTATGACATTCAGTAAGACTCTGGGAGAATTGCACAAAAGGAAAGTGGTTGTCTTGACCAGGTCTTCATGCAGTTTGGGAGTCCAGCGTTCTTCTAGTAGATAAGCACTACACACCAACAGTGTCTTGGCAGTCTTAGGACTAGAACTGGGGAAAATGTCTAAATTTCTGCTCTCATTCAGCTTCCTTTAGGTTTAAGGAAGTCAGGCCATAACAAAATGAACATGGTTGTATGGTGTTAAAAGTTATTAAATTCTGGGCTGGAATTATTTATTTATCTCAATGGGAAAAGTACTTGCCAATAAGAGGACCTAGACTTAAGCTCTAGAACTCTAGAATAATAAAATAAAACACCGCCAGGTGTGGTGTTGTGTGCTATAATCCCAGCCCCTAGGAAACGGAGGCAAGCAGATCCTTGGGAACTGCTAATCAGCAAGCCTAGCCTTTGTGGCAAGTTCTAGGCCCTTGAGAGACTCTGTCTCTAAAGATAATGTATCTTCAGAAGTGCCATCTGAGGCTGTGTTTGACCACCACATTCCCAAGCATAAAAACGTGCATATACACATGCGTACACACCATACCCCCCACCACCACCACACACACAACTAAGTGCTTTGGAGGAGTATAAAGCAGATAATGAATGGAGAAAGAAATTGGAGAAGAGGGATTTCACTTCTCATTTGGTAGTAAGCTTGATGTGAATGACTGTGAGGCTCTTTATAAACATTCATTTGATTTGGTGTGAAGTTATTCTAGCTGCAGAAGTGTTTGTATGTTTGAGTATTGGTGCTACCTTCAAGCCTAGCTGAGGGTAGGATTGTCTTTCCTATAGATATATAAAATTCAAAGAAATAATTCATGCCAAAGCACGTTTTCACCAAACGTTTTCAGATAGTAGATGGGGTGATTTGGAGGAGAATGCTCATCCCCCAGCTCATATATTTGCATACTTGGTCCTCAGTTGGTGGAACTGTTTGGAAAAGATTAGAAGGTGTGGCCTTGTCGGAGGAGGTTTGTGGCTGAGGGTGGGTTTTGAGGTTTTAGAAGCCCATTCCATTCCCAGTTGGTGCTCCCCACTTCTCTCTGTCTCTCTGTCTCTCTCTGTCTCTCTCTCTCTGTCTCTCTCTCTCTCTTTCTCTCTGTGCCTCATAGTATATCTCAGGATGTAATCTCTCAGCTACCACTCCAGTTCCTACCTGCCTGTCTACCACCATGTTCTCCACCATGGTGGTCATAGACTTCCACTCAAACTAAGCACTTTTGTCTGTAAGTTGCCTTAGTCATGGTGTTTTGTCACAACAACAAAAAAGTTACTAAGGCAATAGATTACAGACCTCTAATAACCAGACTTCAGAAAAGGCATGAGGGGTAGAAATACAAAGCCAAGTCACTAGGTGATATACCCTCTATGATGAATGTAGGAGGCAAGAGTTCCATCATGGCTCATGCTTATTAGAAGGTGCATGCAGGAAGGGTAGAATAGAGTGAGAAAACAACAAAGAAAGGTCATGGTCCAGAAATAAAAGAAAGCAGTACTGAAGAAGTCTGGTATGAGGAAAAATCAGCTATGATAGCTGTAGTTATGGGTTTAGGAGAATGAGGATGGAGCATGTAAAAGAGGCAGTTGGACCATGGATGCTTTGTACTTTCCATCATCACCAAGATCCTGTATCTCAAAAGCCATCTAGGTACACATTTACTGTCTTATCCACAGCAGCATTCTACCACTGAGCTACATCCACCAATCCATTTGATCTCCCAATAAAATGTTTGCAAACTGGTTGCTTCTTCAAGGCATTTAAATTCCATTTCAGGTTGCAAAATGTATTGCACTGGGGCCATGTAACACAATCAAGAATAATAAGGTTCAAAGCGAGAAAGATAACTGTTCAAACTCTGCACTTAACTAGGTTACTGCCTCTTGTACAGTTTGGCTCAGCTAAGTTACACAGTGTCACTGTATCTCAGTTTCCCCATCTGGAAAATGGAGCTATTAAGAACACCTATGCTATTCAGTATTTCCATAAAGGATCTGAGTATAGGACAAGGCTTCAAAGCCCCTTCCTTTTTTTTTTCTTTTAGGGCAAATAGATACCCTGTGGGAGCAGAACATGGTACTGAAAAAAGTACTTGAATGGGTTCTTGGGAGACAAGGACCAAGTCTCTCACCTTGACCCTGGCAGCTGCTCTATTTTATGAGAACCAAGGCAACACATGTCACACACAAGCTTTTGAAACAGAAGGAGGTCAGTGCCAACAGGCCAGGCTCTACTATTTCATTGATTGGAACAATGTTTTCATTGGTTGATTGGTTGATTAAATGGCTGCCATTCTCAGGTTTCATAAGTGTGCCCTTTCTCAAGGAATCACTTGGTTCCATGACCCACTTGCTCCTTCAGCTGATTTGAGTCAATCGCCTGCAGAGAAAATAGTCTTCCTCATCTCTCTGTTTAAAACAGCTTGCACACAAGTTTTGTTACCTGTGCATCATGCTGTCCTTATTCAAGGCACTTTCATGTACTGGACACTCTAAGAACAATGCTGAAGGTCTAAATCATTTTCAACACACCTCAAAATGTCTCAGAATCAAAGAAAGTATCGTTTCTCAGTAACAAATGAGCTCTAACATACGTAATACATATTTTGTGCATAGCTACCATGCAATAATTCAGGAAGTTTGATATTTCAAAAATCAAGTTTAAGTTACAAGAATAATATTAACAATTTGCTCTCTATACAACTTAGAATTGTAGAAAATTACTAAAATATTTTCCTCTTTTGTGATGAAATTACATCTCATGTTGATATAGAATTTTGTAGAAAAGAAACAATCAGAAAACAAAGGAAGAAGGTATTTACTTAACTTTGTAATTAAAAATCATTGTCTATAGGGTATTTTGTTATTTGTCAACAACTCTACCATGTTGAGAGTAATCAGCTACACGTATTTGTGGGAAACTTACAAATGTCATTTAATGTCAAATTGGAGTTGGCTTGTTAAAACAAGTATTTTATGTTTATTGTCCTCAAATAAAAATAAAATAAAATGAATGATTAAATTACTCCCTCATGCTGAAAAATGAAAGGTAATTGAGAATTTATTTTGTGTAATTGGCTGGGTAATAATAAATATATACTACAAAAAAGAATTTTGTAGAAACTGTAGTTACTCTTTTTCATTAGCTCTCGCTCTCTCATCTTCTCCATCACTTTCTCAATGTTACCAGAGGAGTGAGGTTGAGTATGATAGTAAATATTCCATATTCATACATTTACCCTAATATATATATATAAAGCCCTATGTCCTGGGAACCTAGAACATCATTGTTACTCAATTATTGTCTTATTTGTCTGAAGGAAGGAAGACAGACAGAATCCATTCAGGTACTTGGAAAATATAAAATATGAGCCTTTGGGTTATTCATCATAAGCTGAAATACAGGAATGCTCCTCCCAGGAGACCATGTCCCCCAGCATCTCTTGCTTCACAAAGGAGCACGGTATAACAGTTCTTTAAAAAAGAATGCATGTAAGGGACCAGAGAGATGCTCATTGGTTAAGGGCATGTTTTACTCTTGTGGAAGACCCCAGTCTAATTCCCAGCATCCATATTGGTGGCTTAAAATCAAGTTAATTCTAATACCAAGAATCCAACACTCTCTCTGACCCCCATGGGCACTCTCATGCATGAATATGTATTTGTACACAGACATGTATTATACATACAAATAAAATTGAAGTACATCTTTTAAAAAGATGAATGCATATGAATCTGGTCACATTTCTGAGAAAACTTGTGCTTTTCCAACTTAACGGGCCAGGTGCCACTGATGCATCATGCCCTCTTTTGTCCATGAATCCAAGTGTGATGATGTTTTGACAATGTTAAGTTGACACGCCAGCATGCTTGGAATGATGCAGAGGGAAGCTGAAGGACACTGAGTCCTTGATGTCACTGGCAAACTGCTATACCATCCCAGACCACCTATTTCTAGATTACTTCAAATGAGATTAAAGGCAATGATATTTGTTACTATTTCTGTATTTGTACTGAAATATCTTGTTGCTGCTCCATAGGAAGAGGTAATGACAAAAGGAGAGGAGATGAGGAGATAGAAGCAAGGGCATTTGGAAAGTGTAGCTGGAAAGGTGAAGGAGTATTCTGTAAGGATCAAATAATGACGCATTTACAAGAACTACCAGGGGTGGATGAGCAGGAATCAAGTTTATTTATACCCTGATGTGTAAGATATGAGTGGATAAGGGGGCTCTCTGATAGAATAGACTACCTCATTCCAAGCACATAGCTTCCTGCCTTTAAGATGACACAAGAATAGAACTTAGAAAAGACAAAGAAATTAGTGACTCACATGTTCCTTATATATATACGTATCTTAAGTCTTCTTGCAAGCAATTTTTGTAGGGATGGGGATGGCAGACCATTCAAAGTGGGCTCCTTGTGGCAAATGAATGTAATATTTCTTTGATAACGTCTTTGAACAAAACCTTACTAGGCTATGAAATAACTAAGAGTAGAGACCAGAGGGCAGAGAGTAAGAAAGAATCCGTGCACACTGAGCTTGAGTGACTGTGGGATGTGCTGTGGAGATGACTCTTATACAAGTGTGTACGAAGCTAGGAAGTGGTTGGGCAGGCATTTGTACGCAAGAATCTCCTAAAACTTGGTGTTTCTAAGACATATTAGTTAAAGGTGTGTTTTTCCAGTTTCATTCGGATCTTTGCCATTGGAGAAGCTTTCTTTTTCAGCTGTGTACAGTAACTCAGTCTGTTGGTCAGCTGTCTGTCGCTGTGACCAAGTGTTTAAGTCAAATGGAATCAAATGAGAATAGGTTCATTTGGGGTCCTGGTTTCAGAGCTTCCAGGCTGAGTCTGGCTAGCTCCATTGCTTTGGGGATGAAGTGATGGGGATGTTGTGGTGGCATAAGCATGTGGTAGAGGGGGATGCTCGCCCCATAGCAAGCAGAAGGCAGTGAAAGGAAAAAAAGAACCAGGGACAAAATATATCCTTCAAAGTCATGTCTCCCATCACTTAATTCCTCTAGCTAGACCTCCATCTCTGAATATCCCATTAAAGAATGAGTAAATCAATGTACTAATCCATTGATGAGATTACAGCCTTCATGATCCATTTGCCTTTAATGGTAGCGATCAGCCTCCAAAACTAATTTGCATTAAAATATTTTGTAACAACAGAGACTCACTCTTCTTTGACACTAGCCTGTCATAATACATATGCCCCAATACCATTCCACAACAAGGGAGTAAAAATTACAGACGTGACAAAGAAATAGCATATGATAAAATACAGTTTCAAGCAAACAGGCTGTAAAACGCATTAGACCATGGAGCCTGATGAAGCTTCCTTATGTTGAGAGCATCTTAAATATCTCTTCCCTCACTAGCACCTGTCCTGGTTGGGGTATCTAGGCTACTCATCAGCAACAAATAACCAGCATCAAAATTAGCACATCCCTCTAGGTTCCTATGAGACAAAATCAAGCGGACATAATGGTCTCAGACCTGCTTAAGGTCTATGCCTACGATTTTATTCTTTTCTTGGTTTTGGCTCAAATGGTTCGCCTACTTGTAGCTTGAGTTTTCCTGACTGGCCCACAGTCAGGACAAATCTCTGACACCTGCCAGTCCCACAGCCACTCAAACCCGACCAAGTAAACACAGAGACTTACATTGGTTACAAACTGTATGGCCGTGGCAGGCTTCTTGCTAACTGTTCTTACAGCTTAAATTAATCCATTTCTATTAATCTATACCTTGCCACGTGGCTTGTGGCTTACCGGTACTTTACATCTTCCTTGTCCTGATGGCGGCTGGCAGTCTCTCTCTCTCACCCAGCTTCCTGTTCTCTCAATTCTCCTCTCTGTTAGTCCCGCCTATACTTCCTGCCTGGCCACTGACCAATCAGTGATTTATTCATTGACCAATCAGCAACACATTTGACATACAGACCATCCCACAGCACCTACTTACAAAAAAACTTTTCAAAAACATTTTAATAGGACATAAAAAAAGACCACAAAACAAATACTACTCATCACTAGCTGGATTCAACTAGATAATTTGTTGAACTAGTCAATTAGGTGAGGATAATAGTGTTCTATGACTTAAACAAGAGATAAGATAAATATATACATAAAATTTGTATATATGTGTGTGTGTGTGTGTTCATGAACATACATGTATGTATATTACCAATTAAGTAACTTCTGTTTTTGAATATGAGCCACATAACAGTATACTGAAGCACCTTAGTGTATTCACATCTGTCTAGTATACAATAGTTGTTGTCCTGTGGAGCATCATCAAATGGATGACCTTTAACAAACAAAACTGATTCCAAGTAATAATCATGTTTAATCCTTAAATTGCTGTTCCTTGGTCATGGCAGTCCTCTTTACAGACTGAATTATTTATCTTGGGATTTTTATTCTCAAGTACTTTAGTTTTTTGCTTTTTTTATGAAAAGATGTTTTTAGGTCACCTTTGGTTCTGCTTTCTTCAAATAAGAAATAATCTACTAAAGAAATTACTTTTGATACCTAAGTCATCAGTTTTCATACAATCAGAGTAAAAAAGGAGATTGATGCATATCTTATAAATGGAAAAATTACATTTGTATCTTAAGGTTCTGACTCAACCAACAATCCTTGTCTTTTTCTCATTGGGCTAGTGAGTTACATTTTGCCTTATTCTGTGTAAGAGTTCATAATTCCTGTGTTCATATTCCCAAAACATATTTTTTAAAACAATGCTGTATTAAAATGATAGAGCCCCTACTTACTAAAAAGATCAGGGGTTGGGGTTGGGGAGATAGTTCAGATGGTGCAGTACAAGGGTAAGAGCAGGGGTTCAGATTCCTGGGATCACTGTCAGTGCAGTGCAGGCAGACATCATGGCCATCCTGAAATCCTTGTGCCCAGAAGGCAGAGACAAAATGTCTCCAGTGGAAACAAGCCAGATAGCTAAACTATCTGAATCACCCAGCTCCCAGTTTGTGTGAGAGACCCTGCCTCAGTGTATATAAGGTGGAGAGCAATTGAAAAAGATTCTCACCATCAACCTCTGGTTCCCACATTACCGCAAAGTCTTAAAAAATCTCTTTCCATTCCCCCACGTATATTAGCATCATTGGTCAGTTGTGGTCTGACTCATCCTCTAGGGAGTCCTTGGTATCCATTTTAAAGTGACTCACTTCACATTACCACTTTGCTTACAACTTGCCTGTGCATTATTATAGAAGGCAAACTAAAGTAATCAATGGCCAGCTTCTCAGATGCAGTCATTAACTGGCCTTTATTCTCTGTTTTTCAATAATCCTGCCACTCTTGCTGCCTCTTGATGTAACACTCTTCACTGTTATGTCAAGCCTTGTAAAGTTGTTGTCACTCACACCTGGGGTCTGCTACTCTGATATCATTATAAACTTGGCTCATCTCACCTCCCAAGGCTCTTCAAATACCGAATTTTCCAAAACAAATCCCCTGGTTGCCCCAGCTATGGAGCCCACTCCTAAACTGGTCTTCTGCTTGTCCTGTTTTAA
This sequence comes from Peromyscus californicus insignis, assembly GCF_007827085.1. Taxonomy (NCBI): domain Eukaryota; kingdom Metazoa; phylum Chordata; class Mammalia; order Rodentia; family Cricetidae; genus Peromyscus; species Peromyscus californicus. The sequence continues at coordinate 32,787,312 of NW_026294551.1, forward strand.
CTCTTGCATAAGATCCGTTCCTGGGTATGCTGTGCATCTCCTTAAGGGATTATGATCAGTCTTCCCAGTGCAGTGGAGGCTTATGAGAGACAAATCATTTTATGTTATTCTTTGCTGTTTTACATATTAATTCCTCAACAAATATCTGTAAAATGTTACTAAAAGATCAAGACCTTAAAAAAGAATCAGGGAAGACAAAAGATGAGAAAAATATCATTTAAAACCCCATGATTGAAAATGCTTTTCCAAGAATAACCAAGCAATAAAACATAATGATAGAAGGACTTGTTTATATGTAAGTCCATAAAACTTCTGTATAGTAAAGTTCTCAACAAGCTAAGTTAAAAGAAGAAAATATTTATGATGCATATAATTAACGCCAGTATAGACTCAGCTCAGATTAACCCAACCACATGACTTAAAGCCACTTAGACAGGAGTCATCCTTTAAAATAAGTGTAATGGTAACTCATTGCACTAATGATGCAATTCTAAAGATAAATAGCACAGCAGGGAAGAAGGCAGTTATGATTAGGCAATTCACACAAGCAAATGGGTGGTAGAGATATGAAAACGCTGTGCTAACAATTTAAAACTGTATGTTTAGATAGAGAAACACAATAGTGTTGTCTGTAATTAGTGCAAATTTTAAAAATCTTGCTATTTATGTAAAGGAAGTAAGTTTTCTGACATATAATTTGTGGAAATCCACATTGTTGTGATATTTCTGGAATTTAATCTGTTTAATTTCCAGATTAAAGAGATTAAGTTCCAGGTCCTTCTACTGAGACAATTCCAGTTTTAAGAGTGGATCATTCCTACCAATATACCTTAAGTTCTTATGGGAAAGTAGCCACACAAGTGATTACAGCACTATTTACATAATAATATGGCAATAATGTAAGTATAAAATAAATAAGATGTGGGATAAATAATGTGTGGTATATTCACAAAGAAATTCTGTGTAACAAAGAAATATAAATCTGAGTTTTCTAATTTACAGTGTTTATTTATGACACATTAAGAGAAAAAAATGTTGGGGATTAATGTGAATATCTGAACCCCTCATTTGAAAGGACACTTTAATCAGCAAATACAGAATGTCTGACTGATGGTGACTGAAATGACAATATATAACATGGCCCTCCACCACAGAATATCTAGTAGAATTATTGGTCATCACTTAGGTGCTGATGTCAAAACCACTGGGTCAATAACCTCAAGAGTCCCTTGACTTTTGTATCATGTCACAAAATGATTGAAGCTGCTCCAAAAAGCAGATCTCCTCAACAGTTTCCTAAAGTGTAATAGAGTAGGTAGATGAACTATGCCTTCTTCTCATGGATGTATGCCCTTATTGCATGCGAGATCATCTTTGACAGAAATCACCTATGGGATTTGCAAATGTTGGTGTATGGCCACATCATGATTTACTAAAGTCTGCAAACATATCATACAAAGGAAATGGGGTTGGATAATTACCCAGCAGAATAGTGCTGTTGTCCCCCAATTCGAGGAAGACTCTGAAGCTTTGAAATCAAAATATCTTTGTCTTCAAAAGAACTAACCATGAAGGAAATAAACAAAACAAAATGTGGTAATGCGAACCTCACTGGAATGAAATACTTCTAGGTTTTGTAATTTTTAAAATTATAGCTCTCTAAGGGTGGATGCATGTGCCCCAGCATGCATGTGAAGGTGAAAAGACAGGTTGAGGGAATGGGTTCTCTCCTTCTACCACATGGCTTGCAAGGTTCAAATTCAGTCTTGGTGGCAAGTGCCCTTCCTTGCTGAGCCATTGTGCCAAGCCCCAAATTAAATGAGTTTTAAATAGGTCTGTACAAAATCTCGACTTGAATTGCCATAAAAGTTTTATTTAAAATTGCTGAAGTTTGGAAGCAGCTAAGATATCTTGCAGAAACCAAATGGAGAAATTACAATAAACCCAGAAGATTCTGTGCTGTTTACTATTGCAAGGAAATATCCTCTTAAGCCATGAAGAGTCATGGAGAAAATGGAAATGCATATTTCTAATTGAAAGAGCCAGGCTGGGAAGATCACCCATTAATTGACTCCAAATAAATAACATTCTGGGAATGGCAAACCTTTGGAGACAGCAAAGGAGCATCAGGTGTTCCCAGGGGCAGGAGGAAAAGAGGTATGGGGAAGCCAACACAGGGGTTTAGGACAGTGAAGCCACTCCATATGCCATCTGTAAGTGGATGCCTCTCATTATGTATTTGCTACGATACCTAAAATATACTAGGAAAGCAAGTTTTCATGTTACCTATAGACTTGGGTGACAGAGTGAGGTCAGAAGAGGTTTATCATTTGCAACAAATGTATTGCCCTGGTAGAGACAGTAAGTAAAGCAGGTATATGGGACCTATGGTACTTTTCCAGTCATTTTATCTGTGAACTGAAAATGGCTTAAAAACCAAAGTATTTTTTTAAAAAATTAAAATTAAGAAAAAACAAAATGAAATTTAATATAAAATAGACTGACAGAAAATATTTATAACACATCTTTCTTGTAAAACATTTAAATCTGAAAGATAGAAATAATTCCTACCAATTTAAAAAAATATTTTAATAGAAAAATATAAGGACAAGCAAACATTTTGGCTGTTTTGAAACAAGACATTCATGTAGTGGATAAACATATGCAAAAAGGGTCACTAACATCACAATCCATGCAGAAAACAAACAAACAAACAAAAAACACAGAAATGAAGACCATTGACTGCCAGACTGATTGAAATGAAGAAGATGGACTTCTCCTATCTTGATGAGGAAGGAGAGCAAGCAGACCCTCAAATGCTGCTGGTGGGCATGCAGACACCTTCTTGCCTCTGAAAATTCCTTGGTGATATTCCCCTATCCAAATGTGGAAATGCTTTGTGACCTAGCTGTTCTATTCTTGAGGATAAAACCACAGACGTGAGTATCTTTTTCTGGTATCTGACATGGTGTGAATGGGTGTGGGAAGATCCCCACTGCCTGTAATGCAGTGTATTTATCTCATGGAAATACCCATTCTATCGGGCATTTTTACCTGTCAATTATTATGACAATGATTTCTTCCTAATACACCCAGAAAATACAGTGGAATAATTCTTGGCTTTTTAATTCACAAAACTGGAAAACATGATTGACCTATATGAGAATGAATGCAGTGTGGGGTGTATACACAGTGTGGAATGACCCTGCAGTGGGAAGAAACACACAAGGGAGGTCCTGAGAGGACACAAATTGATCTCGGAGATGGTGGCAAGAACCAGGCACAAAAACTGCATGTGATATTATTTAATTTATATGATGTTGCAACTGGCCACACTCATCCACTGTGTTAGGATCAAGACCATGATTTACTTTAGGATTCTTGGACTAGGAAAGGAAAGATGAGGTCTCTGAGGGTGAGACATCTGACCATTTCTTCAATAAAACAGGTAGTAAAGACCTAAAGCCAACAGAAAGACCTCTCCACTCTATTTTTTTAAAAATGTAGGTGTTTTTAGCTAGAAAGTACAGGCCTGGTGTTCATAGATGTTGTTTTAGCAAATGACACAGAGGCACATACACAATGAGATTGTATTTATTGATAGAAAACTTTTGAAAGAACTAATTTCAGCTAGTAGTCACTACATTTGAAGGTAGAGTTGGATACAGATTTATAAAGGGTTGGTTTGTGTATATTTATGATTCTTGGGGTTGCTAAGCAAAGGTCATAAGTACAAAAAGTTTCTGGTGAATCAATAGAGAGAAACAGATGAAAGTTAGTTATTCCCCTACCCCAAATTTTTCAGGACTGTAGAAGGAAGTGTGATGGGTGGCTACAAACACTTCTGAATTGATTTTGCTAATATAGAAATATCTATTAATTGCTGGTGGCCATGTTAGAGGAGCAGCAGGTAGCAACTGAAGTTTGAGGTGCCAGCCCACCAGGGGAAACTCCCTGATGGGTGAGTCTCAGATAGTCAGGGCCCGGAGACCAGACCCTGGTATGTCTTTTGTTTCTGCTGTGCCTTTACATGTTTACTGCTGCCGTCTTTCTCTGGTATCTGACATAGTGTGAATGGGTGTGGGAAGATCCCCACTGCCTGTGATGAGGTGTGTCTGTCTCATGGAAATACCTATTCTACTAGGCATTTTTTACCTGTGGATTATTATGAAGATGACTTCTTCCTAAGCAGTACAGTTTAGCTGAGGCAATGATTTTATACAATAATAGTGTTAGTTTAAATAGGATTTTGATGATTGAGAGTTTTTAATAAACATAGTAAGGGATTATGACAGAGGTTAGTTTAGTGGGAAAATTAACATAGGGAAAGGTAGGATAAAGATGTTGCCCCTGCCTCTGATAAAGCAGAGGCTGCAGAGGATAAAAAATAAAACAAAGAAGTGTCGCACAGCTAGAAAACACGAGTTTCTATTTGGGAGCTGTATAGACTGTGGCTTAGGTTGATGGTTACGGAAAACAATTGAGTCCCAGTAGCCCAGCTAGTTTAAATTCTAATCCTAATGTTGGGAGGTAAGTTCATAGGATTCAGAGTCCATCATAGCTGAAACAAAGCTTTAAAAATAACACAAAGTTAGACTAAGGTGTTTTTGTCAAATAGCTTTGAGGAGAAAAACCCAAGAAGATAATGTAAAGTTATAGAAAGGCACATAGTTGAGTGAGGTCAGGGAACAAGAACAGAAGAGTCCAATTATCATTAGCTGATGTATCTTTTTGCTGGGATTGTTTAATGACCAAAGGTGATGAATAATTCCTTGTACCCATTTTTGCCCTCAATCTCCTGGTCTAAAAAAAAACTATTGATGAGTGGATATGCACCCTAAAGATTTAAAGTAGAGCTGACGGATTCTTTTTCATATACAAAAGTTTAGATTTGTGGTTCCTTTAAGATTCCTTATAAGATTACCTTTCAAGATAAATTATAAAATGATTGATCCTTTCTTTGTAGCTGCAACATGCAGCCAGTAAAAGAAATTGCAGAGAAAAATACCCTACTTGTCCATACTCTGTTGATCTATAACAAGTTACTTAAATGTAAATGTATGTGGGTTCTTGGGATAACTCTGTTTTAATCATGTAAGGAAGATGAAAAACACTTTTTACCTGTATTCATTATAATCATGCACTTGAAAAATAGATGTCATTGTAATTTCTATATTGCCTGAAAGATTTTGTTGGGGTCTATAAGCTGCAGAAGAAAAATAGTCACAATACAGAATCAGAATACAAAAGGGAACGACAGAAGAAGAGTAAAGAAGGAAGCCATCAAGAGAGTGTGTGAGTATCTTTTCCCGTACCCCCTCAGATAACAAGTCACAGTACACTGACTCCGTAGATTTCCCTTTGAGCCCCGTGCTACTGGAGGCTTATCTGCCAGGCAGTGAAAATTAAGAAAGTTAATATGATGGTGATACTTAAGAGCTGTCTGTAATACATTCTTCGGGAACGATATTTTCTCTCATATGAGTGATGGAGAGAGTAGGAAAGCAACCCTAGAGGTCATCTCATTTAATGTCTTCAGTCAATGTGCCATTCTTTCCCATAATTCTTACTTTGAAAGTCTCAACAGTTGTTTGGAAAACACGCCTTTAGTCCCAAGTAGGGGAGGTGCACTGTATGGTCATCTGGCTGGAAAGCAGCTTGAGAAAGTGATCAGTTTATTTAATTGGGCACCTGGAGCAGGGTGGGCTCTGTGTATCTGTATGGATGTGTGGTAGTTTGAATGTAATTGGCCCCTATAAGCTAACTGGGAGTGGCACTATTAGGAGGAGTGGCTTTGTTGGAGTAGGTGTGGCCTTGTTGGAAGAAGTGTGTCACTGCAGAAGTAGGCTTTGAGGTCTCATATATGGTCAAGCCACACCCAGTGTCTCAGACCACTTCCTGTTGCCTTCAAGTCAAGATGTAAGACACTCAGCTTTTTCTCCAGCACTATGTCTGCCTTCAGGCCACCATGTCTCACTATGACGATAATGGACTAATCCTCTGAACTATAAGTGAATCACACAACTAAGTATTTTCCTTTGTAAGAGTTATCATGGTTCCCTGGTGGTGGTAGCACACGCCTTTGATCCCAGCACTAGGGAGGCAGAGCCAGGCAAATCTCTGTGAGTTCGAGGCCAACCTGGTCTACGGAGCAAGATCCAGGACAGGCACCAAAAGTATACAGAGAAACCCTGTCTTGGGGGGGAAAAAGGAGTTACCATGGTCATGGTGTCTCTTCACAACAATAGAAGCCCTTAGACAGGGTGTGAGTGGTAGGTATGTGTGATTTGGTGGGTGGGTATGTGTGGGCAGGTGTGTGTGAGTGTGTGGGTGAATATTGTATGAGTGGTTTGTGTATAGGGAGTATGTGTGTTGATGTGTAAGAGAGTTGAGGAAGTGGTAGGCGTGAGCTTGTTTGACATCTGGAGCAGCATTTACTTGCATTGAGTCTGACACTGACAGCAGTATCATCTGGATCTTAATTTGAGTTTTCTCTCAATCAATACCCAAATAAGAAAATATTCTTTTTTTCTTTTTTAAAAATTTTTTCCATTCATTTTACATACCAACCACAGATCCCCCTCTCATCCCTCCTCCCACTCCTCCCTCCCTCTTTAACCCCTCCTCCAACAGGGTAAGTTCTCCCATGGGGGGACAGCTAAACCTGGAACATTCAGTTGAGGCAGGACCAAGCCCCTCCCTGCTTTATCAGAGGTGTCCGACCATAGGTAATGGGATCCAGAAAGCCTGCTCATGCACCAGGGATAGATCCTGATCACACTGCCGGGGCCCTTCAAACAGACCCAGCTATACAACTGCCTCCTGTATGCAGAGGATCTAGTCTGGTCCCATGCAGGCTCCACAGCTGTCAGTTAACTTTTCGTGACAAGAGAGCAAGAGGAGTCCCATAAGGCTTCTTGGGGACTCCATTCTGAATCCCAGAAGGCAAGAGAATGAACATCCCTCTCATGGTGTTGATACCTCCACCCTGTGTGTGTTATATGTATGTTCATATTTGTGTGTGTTATATGTATGTTCGTAGATATTCATATACACATGCATGTTCATGTGCATGTATGTGGGTATCAGAAGGCAGCCCCGGGTGCTTTCCTCACTGGCTTTCCACTTTACTTTTTTGAGACAGTGTTTCTCACTGAACCTAGAATGGGCACTCAAGCCAGACTGGCTAAGTAGTTGAGCACTAGAGGTCTTCCTGCTTCTGCCTTCCCACCACTATGATTGTGCCCATGCCACCCCTTACTTTCTGTACGGATGCTGGGGAAGAGAAGAGCGTGGCCCAGAACCCTCAGTGGAGTTTCCAGGGACAGCAATGGGCATGAGAGAGTAAGTACAGTGAGTGGACTGAAGATTGAAGAGTTTGGATCGTTTCAGTGGGATCTCTGGGTTCTAAGATTGGTCCCAATTGTCCAGTTTTGGGTCCTGGAGTGATTTCAGATAAAAGGTTTGATTCTGAGAGTTCCTGGGTTAGCTAGTTTGCATAGGAAAGGCATGTTCCCAGGGGTTTGCAGTTTGCTGTTTAGGAATTAGCTGGTGGCTGCTGAGGCTGTCTCTCCAGGACCACTGTCCCCCAAACCAGAGCATCAGGTAAAGAAGAAAAGAGTCATTACAGTAATCACTGTTTCAGAAAACTGTCACCACAGGTCTGCACACAGCCCTCTGAACATTCTCTTCAGCCATGGTTTCACCACAGAACCTGACAAACACCCAGGACAGAGCCCACCTCTCTCTTTTACTGATGGCCACACTGGTCTTGTGGCATTCAGGAGGACATTCTCACTATTTCTTAAAGGGCCCAGCCACCTACTGAAGAGAAGACCATCCCATTTTGAATGTCTGCCAATGGCTGCTGACATTCCCTGGCCTCTCATCCATCTCATCAGCTTGAATTTCAAGCTCTTTGAATGATTTCCAACCTGTAACTTAAACACCAGCACGCCGAGGAGCATTTCACTGGGGTTTGGATGAAAAATGCATGAATTTGTAGAAATGGATAGTAAAACTTTTAAAGAAATTACTTTTGGCCTACAGAAGCCAATACCTCCTGGAATAGCCAAATGTTCCTCCCATCTCCTCTAGCACACACACACACACACACACACACACACACACACACACACACACACACACAAAATCGAAGACCAAGAATTCAGCAAGGGTAGGGTTCTGACAGAAGCTTTTCACAGCAGGCCTCGGGCTAGGGTGACACCAGCAAGAGGGTACTCTTACTGTCTCAGTTATCAGCATGCCTGCTATTCATTTTGAATGAGGGCCACCCAGCCTTGTCCACCATCAGCCAGCCAGCAAGGCATGAAGGCGCAGGGCTTCACATAGCTCGGGAGATCACCTGTGATGATGTAGGTCTAGAAGCTTGAAGGATGTTATGTTTAGAGAAATTAGTAGCAGTCCTGTTGAAAACTCAGCGGACATCAGATGCCTACAAGAAAGGACCCTGGAAAAGCCAGCGGTATACAGTCTCAGGCAGCAGGTATTCTGGGGAAGCAAAGTGTGATGGAAGGATGCTTGGAGGAGAGGGCATTTGAATTGACTTTCTACCTCTTCATCACCATCTTCAAAGGTCTTACACACCTCTCTTTCCAAGTGTTTACAAACATGAGAATTGTTCCGTGTGTCACTGGCTGGCTCAGGTCTGCCCCTCCCCCCAATCCTTTTTATCCTTTGGCTCTTCTGCACTTCTGGGCAAAAGCATTCATATGGTGTGTGTGTGTGTGTGTGTGTGTGTGTGTGTGTGTGTGTGTGTGTGTGTGTGTGTGTGTCCATCTATCCTGATTTCTATCCCATGGGAACTTTTGGAGTTGGTTTTGTTTTATCCTACCCAATAATCAAAAGGCTTTTGTAAATCACCCCAGGGTCTAAGCTCACACCAAATAGTAGAACTAGTTGTATTCCATGAAGACAAAGTGTAAGTGTGTGTGTGTGTGTGTGTGTGTGTGTGTGTGTGTGTGTGCACGCACATGTACATGTCTGATTTTAGACTTCCTGAATGAACTGTCATGGAGAAAGAATATCTGGGTGTTCAGGGCTCCCAGAAGTTTGGGGACATTGGCTGGATCCCAACACATTCAGGAGACCCCCATTGAAAAATATTTACCCATCCAAATGAAATGAAAGGGTGCTTGTCCTACAAATGGCCCCTGAAATAACTTTGGAAGTCCCAGCCCTGCCACTGAACAGTGGCTATTACCCTTGGACACCAGCAAGCAGGACTTACAATTCTGGAATAATTTTCCTTTGAATTTATGGCTTTTAAACTTCAGCTCACACATCAGCCTTCTCGTCTCCTCTCCCATGGCAAATTGGTTCATAAAACTCCACACACCATAAAATGAGATCTGTGTGGAGAAGAGGCCAGACATCCCCCAAGGTAAACACTATGATAGACTCCCATCCCCTCCCCCCAGCCCCACCCTAGAAAAGAATAGTGGTAAGAGGCATGCTGGTGTGTGCAGATGTTACCAAAGCAACCACCTTTGTGCTTAGTGATTCCCCCCTCCCTTTCTTTCTCCCCACATTCCTTATCTAAGCAGCAGCTTCAAGGGAGAAAAAGAAAAACGCTGGAGCTTGTGAGGCCCTGGAGAGCTGACACCAAGGTCTTCCTGTGGCCTGGCTCCAAGCAACCCGACCTGGAGGCAGCCAGCCTCGATGGTGTCTGAACTATTTGGCTCCTGGCTCCAACTTCAGGCTGGCTGTCTGGTTTGTTTGAACATAAACTAGCCTGTGACTCTTTGTGCAGAATGCTCCTTGAAGCTTTTTCCGTGACATCTGCCAGTTAAATGTCCGAGTTACTCCATCGACTCTGTGACAGGGCAGAGATTTTTCTTCAGAAGCAAACAGTTTCTCATCACCCTCCCTTCTACTTCTCACGTTCCGGGAGCTCCTGCTGTGTGCCAGTCACCAGACAGGCATGGTGCTTGTCCACTTACCATTTCAGTTTACTTCCTATGATGGCCCCAGGAAAATGGGCTCAGGGCTCTTAACTTCACAAATGAGGAAACTGAGTTATGCGAGTGGGGAACTTTCCATCTAAGGCAGCCAGTGTAAACAAGGAGCAGAGTAGAATAGGACCTAGAATCATTGACTTTTTTGTGAAAAGTTTGTTTTGTTTTATTTTTTTTTAATAATTAATTTTGTTCTCAGTTCACGTAAGGTAGAAGGAAGATCTCTAAATGTAGGATGCTGAAAACTAATACTGTGTCATGATGGGAAATTCTGTTGGGATTCTTTTTCCTTTTAGTCACTGCTTATAACTGCACATTGACTTGTTAGGTACTAGCTAAGGATGATGATGAGCAGGGACATGAAGATCAATCACCATCCTTATGGGACACTTCATTCATATATTCATGGAAGATGCTTCCCTGATGCTCCATTACCTCCTATTTCCCTTCCTTTCTTAGGGTGGCCTATAGCAGGCTGAATGGTGATGCCACCTGGGCCAGGAAGAAGTCAAGCCGACTCCCGATGGTGCCTGGGGGGATTTACAACCCCATGTCAGGTAGGGCTTATCTCATTGTTGGGAGGGGGGAAAAGTTTTCACAGACAAAAGCAAATAGAACACTGATTTAATGGGATGAGCAGGACAGTGTCAGGACCCAAGAACTCCCCCCCCCCAACAAGTCGTTACCTAAGGGACTAAAATGGGAGGATTTTTAAAGGGAGAAATTAAATAAATAAAAGATCACCCTTCATGGTACAGTGGTACTGTGGCCTGGGGGTAGAACTGGAAACTTTGTGTGGTAAGTTCTAGTGGGATGTGGGTTGGGCCAAAATACATTTGTCTCCAAGAAATACATTTTTTTAAAAGGCTAAGCCTTAATTAAAAAATGAAAGTAAACAGGAAAATGCTAGGCTTGATCCTTTCTTGAATGGAGCCCTGGATGCATTTTATGGGTACCCTTGTGTGGGGAACCCTTGGTTGTCTGACCCAAGCTTGGCTGCAATGAACTTTGTCCAGTTCTACTGCAGTAGAGTTTGAGTCCTGGCCACGGCACCACCTAGCTGTGTCCAAACCTCCCCGTCACCCTAGGGCGATCAGCACACGATAGATATGCTTCCGCTTCTCAAAGTAGCAGCCATCTTGGAAAATGTACGGGGCGCCAGGAAACAGCCCCACTCGTCCAGGAGTGAAATCTCTGAGCCCACAGTGATGTGTCTCTCTTGCCACATTTTCCTTGGCTCTCTGGTCTCCATCCCTTTAAGCAAACATTCGCTCCACATTTAGATTCCTTCTAACACTGAGCAGTCGTGTAATGGAAAGAAACATTGAAGACCCGGGCTTGAGTGGTTTAGCTATTAACTTTCTCAGTGTTTAACATCCTAGACTTTCAGTTTATTTTTTTTTAATCTTTATTTAACGGTATCAATCTTACAGTGTTCACAGAGAAGCAAATCAAATCATGGTTAGTATATATGGTCATCTACTAATAAATATAATAGATAAATAATATTTATCAGGTGACTAATAGGTGTTTGGCATTGTGTATGATGCAGCTTCTAACTGAGTCAGAGACGGATCACAGGGAGTTTTAACAGTGTGAGAAGATTGAATTGTTTATCTATTTGTATAGCTTTTTCCTGGGTATTAGTAAGCCACCCATTCCAACATCTATGTCCATTGCCACTAAGTTCTCTACCTTGTTTAGGGCTCTGTTTCTACTTTACAAAAAGCAAAGAGACCAAAATACTTATTGCCCAAATGGGGGCTCTTCTAAAAGTGAAAGGGGGCTGAAAATGCTTACTCTAGACTTGGCTGGTATAAACAGATACTCTCCTAAGAAAGCAAGAAACAACAGCACTCATGCATTAAGGGAGGCACCCAGCTCTAGGCAAGGCTCCTTCAAGTTCTTAGGGTATCTGGCCTCACTTGTATTGTTGCATGGCCCCCTGTGGGTGTGGTTGCTTGTTGTTAGTATCTGGAACTCCCACGAAAGTCCTGGTTGATGCCTTGACAGGGGAAGTTCTATGTGGGCCGGTGTGCACCGTTACCCCCTGGCATCCCATGAGCTATGAAGCTTGGTGGCTTCATCCAGGGAAACAGAAGAGTTGAAAATAAATTTGAACAAATTTGATCATGCTTCTGAGGAATTTGAAGCTCCTGAATTTGCCTCTTGAACTGTCTGAAATTCTGACCTTATGTATAGGACTGTCTCTGTGCTGAAAAGGTCAGAATTTCAGACAGTTCAAGATTGTGCATGTTATCACACCTAACACACGGTGAGCTGACAATCCATGAGAATATGTACAAATGAGTCAGTTGTTCATCTCTCTCTCCACTCCCTTCCCTCCATATAATCTAATGCTCCTTTCATTTTCACATGTCAGCATTTTTATGACCTGGAATAAGATTTTTAAAAGTTTTTTTTTGTATTTTCCCATGTAATCAACAGACTGTGCATAAACACGGGATACACATGAAACAGAGAAGTTCCTGGGAAACTTTATGAAGAGATTGTACAGTTAAGACTAGAGGGCTTAAGAATATAGAGTTTCTTACAGATCCAAGCTAAATGCTGTAGACCTTCCTCAGCTGAGATACTTTAGAATTATTTTAAATACAAAAGCAAGTGATATGGAAAGGCTAACCTTGACTCTTTAGAAACATGTATAAATGATCCACACAAGTATCTTCCATCCTACAAAGTTTGAGGCAGTTGGATTGGTTTGCTCTGGAGATTTCCATATTTACCATGCCTTTGTGAATCACTCAGGATTGCTTGTTTCAGATTCTGGGGTAGGACTTGCATTATCCAGGAATCCTATCCAGGTCTCATTTTAATGGACTCTTATCTACTTGAAGAAATAGTACATTTTGAGACCTAATTGACAATGTGCTGACTGTGCAGGCATAAGGACCTAAGTTTGATTCCTAGCACCCACATAAAAAGCCAGGTATGGTATGGCATGCTTGTAATTCCAGAGAAAAGGAGGCAGAGACAGGCAGATACCTGGGATTCACTGGATGACCAGCCAGTCTAGCACAGTAGGCAAAAACCAGGTTTCGGAGAGAGACTCTGTCTCAAAAAATATCAGGTATATGGAATCTAAGCAATGACACCTAAGGTCAATCTTTTGCATATGTATGCACACATACACACACACACACACACACACACACACACAGAGAGAGAGAGACAGAGAGAGAGAGAGAGAGAGACAGAGACAGAGACAGAGACAGAGACAGAGACAGAGACAGACAGAGAGAGACAGAGAATAAAGTAAAAAGTTAGGAACATTTACTGCTCTTGAAGAGGACCCATATTTGATTCTCAGCCCCTACGTGGCAGCTCACAATCATCTGCAACTCCATTTTCAGAGATGTCATCACCTTTTCTGGCCTCCATGGGCAGCAGGAACACATGTGATATGCATATATACATGCAGGCAAAACATACATATGTACCAAAAACTTAAGAAGAACATTTGAGAGTTTAGCTTTGAATTAAAAACTTGACTGGCTGGGGTGGTACACACCTTCTATTCCAGCACTTTGGAGGCAGTGGTAGGAGAATCTCTATGAGTTCAGGGCCAACCTGTTCCATATTGAAAGTTCTAGGCCTGCCAGTTACATGGTGAGACCCTATTTTAACAAACAACCAAATGAACGAACTTGTACAGAACATACCAGCTTGGCCATTCAGAGAGGTAATTGTCAGTGGGCGATTTGAAGAGACTATGTCAACAAAACAATAGTTGCCTTGTCTTTGAGCCCTGAGTACCTTTAAGCACAGACATGATGTCCTTGACTCACTGAATCCAGAAAAGATAGTTTGAGGGTTTCAGCACAACTTAGGCAAGCATTGAGCAAGTAAGCACCTGTCATGTCACCCGTGTTGATTTTGAGTTGAGGTTGGGTTTAGGCTCAAGGACATAGCAGTGGGGTTACCCACAACATGAAGAATCACAGCTTAAAAATATAGCTAATACTCTTCAGAGGGATGTTTTAATAATTAACACATAAATAATTGCAAAATGGCATGTAAATGACACATTGCTGGGCAAACTGAAATATGAGGTATGTGGAAGCATTAGCAGCTCCCAGCGAGAGCAGCTGTTAATTCTGCCTGGCATCAGGAATGGCGTCTCACACAAGCTAAACTCCTGTAACTTAAACCAGCTTTAAGTATTCATCCAAATACGCATTCTGCTGCCATTTGCTCAATGCCCAGTAAGTGCCAGACAGGGCATATTTTGAGAGTTCTTGTAGCTTAATGACTCCTGGCCTTCCTGGAAAGCCAGATCAATGATTATCAGACAGCAAGAAAGATTTATTTGGGACTGTGTTTGGGAACTGTTAATTATAACACATGGCATTTTTAGGTGCTGGGCACCATTCATTAACTAATTTTCAACTCATAATCTACTCGCAATTGGAAATTGTCATGCCTTGTTCTGCTCCTTGTCACCATAACAAAATGCCTGAACAAGCGACTGATGGAAAGAAGAAGTTTACTTAGCTGACAGTTTCAGAGGCTCAGAAGCGTGGTTCTGAGATAGGATCAGTTCTTAGTAGCATCTAATAATGGCAACTGCCAGCAGGGGGAGTTTAGGTAGGAGCAAGCCCAGGATTACATCTCAAACTCATAGTAGTAACAACTGGGCAGGGCTGACCCTGGCTTTTGCAGGAACCCTTTCCCAAGCACTTTGCAGGAGTCTCATAAGAGCCACCTTCTAAAGCATGCTCCTGGTGATGTAATGACATCCCTCTAGACCCTGTCTTTCATGGGTTCTACCACCTCTCAAGAGCATCATTCTGAAGAGCAATCTTTTAATCACATAGACCCTTGGGGGATACCCAGGCTTCTCTGAAATATGGTATATCCCAACAATTTGAGTCTAACTTACATTTACTTAAGAGCAGACTCATTCAAGGTGGTCTGGCTAATTGGTAGAGAATCATAATTTGAACCACTGAAACACAGCTGATGCCTCTAAATGTTGAGAATGATGTTAGCAGAGAAGACAGTACAAAATAAAGGGTCAAAGCCAGGGAAGACTTATGAGAATGAAATTAAACAAGTATGTCTGAATACTTCTTTTGTGGCTGGAAATGAGAATATTCCTGAAGATTTCTGCGAAGTTGGACAGCCAGGTTAGCACTTGAATTTGAGAACCTGGGGTAACACCATCCTAGGAGTTCAGTTTTTATTCTTTAATTGGCAGGTGCTGTCTTTGTCTGTCTGTGTTGCTGTAACAGATTATTGAGACCTAACAGTCTATAAAGAACAGAAATTCATTCCTTATGGTTCTGGAGGATGGAAAGTTCAAGGCCAACATGCCTGCATCAGACACAGGCCGTCTTGCAGCATCCTGTCATGGTGGAAGGCACTATGACAAAAGAGGAAGATACAGAGAGAGGAGGATGAAACTAAGGAAAGGGGAAGGCGATCAAAGACCAATCTCATCCTTTTAACAGGGTCTACGTCTCTTCCCACAATCAAACCATCTCTTTCTGAAGCCCCACCTTTCCACATGGTTTCCTTGGGAGCTGCCCTTCTAGCACACACACTGAGGAGAAGCACATACTCCCAGACGGGATTTTAGGTAGGATGTGATGCAAAAGAACTGAACTTCATGAAAGCATCTCTGATAAGACATTGAGAATGGCAATGTGCTTCTTGGGCATGGCATACAGGGAAGGTGGGGACTGTGGGTGGATTGTAGGCTTGAGCTTTGGTTGCTTTTTTATTGTTGTTGTTGTTGTTATTGTTTTTGTTCTCAGACTTGAAAGAATTCACCTCCTTTCCTGGTCCAAATGCATTTTTTTTTCATATTGTTCCTCTAGCTTGTTACTATAAATCTGGTTTTAAGTAGTCGGTATTGGTGAAATTATTAAGGCCACTCCACGTAGTTAAAAGGAGATTTATTTAATGGCGTAACTTACAAATTAAGGGATAGGTAGGTCTCGCGGGGTCTGGGGAAGGTGTATCGCAGTCCAGCGGTGTTCTCTGGAGCTCTGCTTGGTCCACCTCTCACGTCCAGGGTTCCAGAACCCGAGCGCGAGCCCGCCGATCCAGATCTCCAGTCTCCAGGCGCCTCCCTTGGCCCCGCCTTGTAGGCGTGACAGTTACTGAAGTCTCAATGGGGGTTGGAACTTCCAGATCAAAGCTGGAATGGCTACCCACTACAAGTGGGGGGGGGGGGAGAGGGCGGGATGACATTCCAGTCTCTGCATGGTGTGCTGCCTTGAGATTTTCCCTGACAAAGTAACTAGCCCATTAGTTTAAATTTAGCCTTGCTCAAAATTTCAGGATGCAGATAGAATGTAGTCAAATCCTTTGTAAGAATATAATGTGAGTTGATCAAAGCTCAGCTCCCAATAGGATTCTTGTCCCTTATGATACTTTGTGGGTATAATCTTTACTGCCCATATTTGGATCAGTGTTCCAGCCATCCAAACTCTCACAGAATCTTGTTTCCAACCTTCCAAGGCTTTTCCAGTAGGAGGCAGAGAGAGGAACACTGGGAATTTTTGAAACTTCAAAGCCCACCTCCCAGTGACACACCTCTTTCAACAAGGCCACACCTTCTAATCCTTTCCAAATGGTTCCACCAATTGGGGGCCAAGTATTCAAACATATGAGCCTATGGAGGCCATTCTCATTCAAGAGTTTTCCAGCTCCAAACTCTCCCACATCTTTCCTTCAGACCAGTTCTGAAGGCTTAGGAAGCACCCAGTCAGGATTATGACAACAGCAGCCCTGCTCTTCGGCATCGCTTTTCTCTATTAGTTATTTTCCTTATTGTTGTAACCAACTCTCTGACAAAAGAAGCTTAGAGGTGGAAGGATTGACTTTCATTCATGACTTCAGCCCACTGTGGAGGGGAAAGTGTGTGACAAGAGCAGCTAAATCATAAAAATAAGAGTGTGTGGCTGATGCTTCTGATATTGTAGCCCACCAGAAGTTAGAGGCCCTGGGTCAGAAGCAGCAAGGAGGGTGTGGCCTTCAAAAGCCTGCCTCACATGACCAATATCTGTTCCATGTATTAAAAGGCCACTAAGCATTCGTGAACTGCACACAAACTAGAGAACTGAACACACACAATATGAGCCTGTGAGCAACTTACTTTCTCTTGCTGTGATAGAACACTATGACTGAAGCAACTTATAGAAGGAAGTGTTCAATTAGACTTATGGTTTTGGAGAGGTAGAGTCCATGATGGCAGAGTAAAGGCATGGCAGTCCGAACAGATGAACAGATGAAAGCTCACATCTTGATCCACAGGTAGGAGGCAGAGAGAGGAACACTGGGAATTTTTGAAACTTCAAAGCCCACCTCCCAGTGACACACCTCTTTCAACAAGGCCACACCTTCTAATCCTTTCCAAATGGTTCCACCAATTGGGGGCCAAGTATTCAAACATATGAGCCTATGGAGGCCATTCTCATTCAAACCACCACAAGGACACTTCAAATGCAAACTATAACAGTGTCTCTAACAGCTAATTAAGACCATACTTTCTATCAAATAGAGATGATGTAACATTTCAGACAAAATAAAGAAGGTGCCACCTGAACTACCTTCCTAAGCCAAGCTTCCCTTTTCTCATAGTCCTCCCATTGGTCTTATTAGAGTAGAAAAGCTTACTGTGCATTGTCAGTATTTAACTTTCTTTTTTCTATTTTACAGAGGCTCACAATTAAGTTGGTCTTGAGCCTGCAAAGAGACTTTGACCTTTAGATCAGTGATAGACTGGTGAGATTATTGAGACTCTTGAAGTTGGACTGAGTTTATTTTATATCATGAGATGGCCATAAGCCTTTGAAGGTTAGGGACCAGAAGGTTGTGGCTTGGATAGAAAATATCCCTACAGACTCTTGTTCTCGGTGCTTTGTTCTCAGCTGGTGCTGCTGTTATGAGAGCTATGTTATTCTTAGATGGTAAGGTCCGGCTGCTGGAAGTGCATCACTGAAGACAAGCTTTTAAAGATTACGTCCAGCTCTGTGTCTCTGCTTCCTGGTCAACCACTCTGTGGGAAACAGTAGCCATATGCTTCCACTGTTAGAGGCAGGACTTCCCTACTATTACAGAATGGGATTCTGGTATAAAGTGCCCTTCCCCACCATGATGGATTGAATTCCCTGAAATCAAAGAGTCAAAATCAACCCTTCTCCCCTGAAATGGATTCTGTCAGTTATTTGGTCATAATGACAAGAAAGGTACACACTATGTAAATCAGCATTTACTCCCACCTTTCTTTTTGAATGGTTCTAAACTCAGGCATGCTTTCAAATCATGGAAGGGTGGGGGATGAAAGGTAATCTGTTCTAGTTGATTTTCTGTGCTGTCTCAAACACCATGACCAAAAGCAACTTGGGGAGGGAAGGATTCATCTTGCATTTCCAGGTCACACTCCATCAATGAGGAGAAGCAGGACAGGAACTGAAGCAGAAACCATGGAGGAAGCTTTCTGACTTGCTCACAAGCTCATGTTTCACTAGCTTTCCTGCATAGCCTAGACCCATCTGCCTAGCGATGGCACTGTCCACTTCAGATCCGGCCCTCCCCATAAACTGTCAATCAATACATTCCATCTCAGACATAACCATAGGCCAATCTGATTTGGGCAGTTCCTCAATTCAGGTTCCCTCTTTCAGGTGATTCTAGGTTAATGCAAGTTAAAAATGAAAATTAACCAACACAGTATCTGATCACTAGTCATTGATACCTGTCCAGCCCTTCAATGTCCCCAGCCTGTGGCCACAAGCACACTAGTCTCAATCTGACTGGCTTCTATTCTTATTCCTCTATCCCTTTACATCTTTGTTGGGGGAATTTTCAATGTTTTCCCACACCACTGCGGAACCAAATAAAATGTGTTCTTGGTCTGGGTCCTTCTAAAATTTGGTGAGTTTTTCTTCTAGGCCCAAACAGTGAAGCAAACACAAATCCATTCTTTTGTCAACTCTTCTAAGACTCAATTCAAAGGGAGGAGGTCCAGGTAAAGACTTGCAGATGTGGTTCTTACCCTTTCTCTGTTCCTCTCATTCCCTCCTGAACATAGTGGTTCTACCTAACAGCATGTGTTTGCAGATCTGTCTTGTTCTGGTGTAACCTCAATCCAGTCTTTCACCAGAACTAGGTATCTGATGCATAATGTCCACCTCCACAAACAAAGAGAGACGCCAGACACATGACAAATATCAAGGATAGGTGAAAATACAGGGCTTGAGTATTTCACGTTGCCCATTAATAACATCTGCATGAATTTTAGCACCATGAAAAAAAAAATCAGCTGGAATGGCTTTGTATCCAAAAAGAAATCTGGTCTCAGTAACTAGTGAAATTTTTAAGTTAGCAAATTACACTTTCTGATTTCCTTTGATTCCCCAACAAGGGTCTCAGCTATGATCAAAGCCTTATTTTTCTGAACAGCAACTGGCACATCCTTAAAGGTATAATTAGCTACCATAGTAACTATAAATTATAATCTTTCTTTGACTTTCCAGACAACCTAAATAAAATACCATCACTTTCCCCCTACAATTAATACTCCCTGAAGAAATATCCAAGTGTCATGATCTATCGCTAAACATGGAGCTTGTAGGCAACAATTCGCTCATTCTGAACAGCAGTTGCACAGATTACAGATTCTCTGAGTTCAGCAAAATGCATGGTTGCCCAACCTGCATGAGCAGGAGGAAGCAGCTAAAAGCTTGGGAGAGTGCCAGGGAAGGACCAGTTGATAAAAGTCTTATTCACGAATTTCCAAAAGAGAGACAGAAACAGCAAAGTGCTTCGTGGTGAGTTCTTGTCATTATGGTTACTCTGAATGGCGGGCCTTGGTCTATCAGTATGACTCATCTGAGAAGTCACTGCCAACTTGCAGGAATATTTATAAAGATTCAATATAGTTGCAAGGGAGCAAGGAGCAAAGTCCCATATCTAGAGTCTCTGGCAGTGTTCCCTAGGTACTGCCCTAAGGCTCTGCAAAGTTCTCCTCATTGACTCATGATGATCTTGAAGGTAGAGCTCACCTTCCCACTGTACAGAGTATACAGGATAAAGTAATAAAAGCAAACATAGTGTAGAGGTGAGAGGACCTTAAAGAGTAAACTCAGCCTGGGCTTTTTTTGAGGGGGTTATGAGAAGTGAGAAGCTTTGCCCTAGAAATGTTCTAGAGCAAGCCTTACATGCTGATGGGATGGACCCAGTTAAGAACCAGAGACAGGAAAAACTAGGAGAAAGAGGAACGAGCAGAGGCTCACAGCAAAGGAGACAGGGATGACAGGGATCAGCAAACAGGACTAGCATTGGTCAGGAGGGAGGATACTTCACAGGTGAGAAAAGTGTCTTGGAGAGCATGGTCTTGGATGACATAGGAAGGGCCTGAAGGATAAAGGGCATGGTGAACTTGGGAAGGTAGCTGAAACCATGGGAAGGAGTGGTCCAACTTGAGGTGCTCCAAGCCACAATTGGGATGAGGGTCCATTTTCTTGCTATTAGAAAACCTAGGGTTTGATCCTGGAGAGCAGTCAAGGAAGGGCATCCTGGGTGTAGCGGTGATGGTATGCAAAGCTGAGCAGGAGAAACAGAAAGACCATGGCTCTACCTCACTGTGGTAGAATGTTACTTTGCTTGCTTCTTTTATAGTACTTACCACTTCATAGAGTTATAATTCAGTTAATTAATGAATTCATTGTTTCTTGCTTATTGTCTCCCTTACCCAACCTATGAGAGTAGATATGCTTGCCTAACTCAAGTCACCATCCCCAGGGTGCAAAATGGTACAAAAACTTTATGGTATTCAGGAAATACCTGGTAATTAAACACATGAAGAATATCATCTATCCTCCACATAAATTCACACAAGTGTTGAAATCAACAAAAATTATGAATAAAATTGGATGAAGAGGAGGAATACTACCTGTTCAAAGGAACATTATTTTTTTCCTATTTGAGGAAAAAATTTGAGTGACCTATAACTAGGTAGCCAATAAGTAATAGGGACACTGAGAGTATCTTTGCATGGAATAAACAGCAAATAAGCAGTTTTGCAGGAAACAGTGGAAGTAACAGTAAAAATGGAGACTAAGGAATGGAAGATAACTGACCTTAGCTCTTTATCCTAGAGCCTGTAAGTGGAGACACGATGGGTCTGGGAATAGAGCTCAATGGGAGAATCTTGCCTAGAATGCACAGGGCTCGGGGTTAAAACCCAATGCTGTGAAAAAAGATGTTGAAATGACAATGTCTCAGCTTGAGGAGACTCTCAGACCTCAGATGAGGCCAATGTTCCTACAGATAACAGCCATCCCTTCATCTCCTCTTGTTACTCAAACATGTAAATCAAGTATGTGTCCAATCCCAGGAAATGCAGACTGCTTCATATGTTCATATGATCATGCCTGCCCTACTTCCCACACACACCATTTTCTCCTTTGTCAGTCTACATCACCTTTTCTTTTTTTTTTAATCTTTTAATTTTAAATATTTTGTTGGCAGAGGTTAAATATATCAAAATTTAGGACATGATGATTTGATATACATGTACATTGTGATATTCAGTTTATGCCCCCCAAAAAATTAAGAACAGAAAATCATCCAAATACCACATCCTATGCATATCCAGAGGCTCTCAACCTGTGGGTCATGACCCACTTTGGAGTCAAAAGACCCTTTCACAGGGGTCACCTAAGACCATCTGCATATCAGATATTTATATTACAATTCAGAACAGCAAAATTAGAGTTATGAAGCAGCAACAAAAGTAATTTTATGATTAAGGGGGTCACCACAAAATAAAATGTTGCAGCATAGGAAGTTGGAGAGCCAATGCAATATATGATAATCACCTTTCCCTTTACATAATGACCTCCAACTTTATCCAAGCTGTTGCAATGATAGTGCTGTCTTGGCTAAAAAATAATACTCCAGTTTATATCCATACTGGAATTTTTCTACCCATTTTCCCATTGGCATGCATTTAGACTGTTTCCATATTTTGGCTGCTATGACTAACATTTCGATGAACATGGGAATGTGGATATATCTGAGGTATTGACTTCATTTCCTCTGGCTAGGCATTAGATGTGGGATTTAGATGACAGCTATATTTTTGATTTGGGGAGGAGGGTAAATTGCATATCATTTCTCACTGTACTAACTTACGTATGAAAGAATTACCTTTTCTCCACACATTCATCAACATATGTTCACCCTTGTCCCTTTCATAATAGTCATTCCAAGAAGTGTAAAAATATAAATATTTATTATGCTAGGTTGTACAATAAGCAGGGTCTCCCTAAATTGACAAGGCTGTCCTGGCAACTCACTCTAGCCCAGGCAGGCTTTGAATTTATAATCTTACCTCATTGTCCTAGGGAGCTGGGATTACAGGTCTGTACCATCAACCAAGCTTGTAAAATCATAGTTCATTGTGGTTCCAACTTGCATGTCCTTGATGGTTAGTGGCACGGAACACCTTTTGGTATACTTGTAGGACTCCATTTTTATAATGTGCATTTGAACATCTGCTGAGATTTTTATAGCAGTGTGTTTTACTATGGAGTTACGTGAGGTCTGTCCTCATATATTTTGGCTAAGACCCTCTTATCACGGTTTGCAGTATCTTCCTCCATTTCATAGGCTGACCCTCACATTGTTAATTGTCCCTATGATCTCTGGAAGGAGCCATCAATGACAGTAGATGAAGTCTTCCAGACAGGTGTCCCTTCAGAGGACTCTTAGTAGCAACGTCCCGGTGACTGCAGCTACTTCCTGGGACATCACAGAGCAACATGGATGATGGGTAGCCTCAGGTGCTACAACAGAGGAAGAGCAAATGGATACATCATTGTCAGAGTCTGCCCAAACGACCTCCATCCTGACTGGAAATCAGAGAGCAGTTGTTGACTACTTCCTCCAGCCAAGTGTCACCTGACTCCCTCAATTCCATCCAGATAACTCATTCTCAAACCTCCACTTCTCTCTTGGTTCAGCTTGTGTGTTATTCTTCATCACAATGTCTGTCTACTCAGCAATTTGTATCAGAATGACCATCATTCGGTCAGGATACATTTAACCCCCTTTAAGAAAGATACTTTAAACGGAAATGTTTCTTTGTGTCCTGAGTATGAGAGACCCAAGAGGTTGAAGAATTTAATAAATACAGGCAGCTAGGGGCAGGTGTTAAGGGCAAGTCAAATTCTCAAAAGGATAAAGTGAATAGTTTTCAAAACACCCATTTCTGGGTATGGGCTGAGGACCAATAGCCTTCACTTGTAACTTGTTTTACTCTAATTCCAGCATTTAATTATTAGTTTGCTGAATGACCACACCAGACCATTCATTGTAGCATGACAGGCCCTGAAGGGAGCAGTCAGTAATTTGAAACACTAACCATGTGTTTTGTCTGAAAAATTAATACTTGTAGCATGGCTGGAGTGGCAGGATTCTACCAATCAAAATGTAGGAGAAACTCCATGTTACCAATAAAAGCAGCTACTGTTCTGGCCTATGGCAGATATAATTACTGTTATTTATTAACTCTGGCCATTTATAGAGGCATTATCATCATCTCCATCACTACACAATCTAGATAATAAAAAAGGAGCTAATACTGCACACACATGCAGTTCTACAGATTTTTTTCCATAGATGATTTTTCTTACTCTGTCTCCAATACATTGGTATTGATATCTCAGTGCTAAAGATGAAAATTTGAGGATAAGAAAGTAACCAACAGGGACAGGAGAGGGTGGAGTTAAGATTTGAACAGAGACTTTCCTATCTCAGATATCCATAATGCTTAATGGCTCCACCATGCTCGTAGAGGTTAATAAGTGTTGACTGGTTCTGATGGACCTTAAGAAAGGAGGAGTTCATCAACTGGATCTTGCCAAAGTCTTCATTTCACACATTTGAAAAAAGCCAAAGCCTTGTGCCTTGTTAGTTCTAGTCTATGTTGTTTAATTATAACCATCAGCTACATTGACCCAGGTTATAGAGGTCTTTGAGGATTCTGTGAACATTAGCAAAATGGATTTGTGACTCTCTCTCTCTCTCTCTCTCTCTCTCTCTCTCTCTCTCTCTCTCTCTCTCTCTCTCTCTCTTTCTCTCTCTCTCTCCACATGCGCACGGCGCACACATACATGTGTGCTCAGGTAAAGGCCAGAGGTCAACCTTGGATGTCAGTCTCCAGATCTGTCCACTTCATTTTTTGAGACAGGGCATCTTATTGGCCTAGGGAATGCCAAGTAGGCAATGGCCAGGAGACCCAGGGATCTGCCTGTGTTCAGCTCCTTGTGGCTAGGATTTTAAGTATACACTACCATGCTTGGCTTTTTTTTTTTTACACAGTTTCCTGGGATCAAACTAAGGTCCTCATCTTCTGTGCTAAGTCCTTTACTGACTGGGTTACTCTCTAGCTCTTCTCTCCGCTGATTTAAAGGCACAGAGTCAAAGCACACTCTCTTCCTTCAGGGACCACTCTCATGCCAGGTGTGGCACCTGGAACAGCGCCAGCCCTAGGACAATGAGAGCAGTGGATGGACACCAAAGAGGAAGGAGAAAAAAAAAAAGAGGGGGGAAAAGAAGGAAAAAAAAACAGGGACAGAGGAAGCTTATACTTTCTGGGTGAGGCTGGGTTGTTATACAGCTGGGTTGTTAAGACCAACAGTCCTTCCTGCCTTGTGAAATTGTCCACTGTACTGAACGAAGTAAATAAGGGGCTTTGGGGTGCTATATTATTTGAGCTTTTTTTATATTTAATGTGTCTGTGTGCACACATGTGCATGTGTGTATGCCTGTGTGTGTGTGTGTGTGTGTGTGTGTGTGTGTGCGTGTGTGTGTGTGTGTGTGTGTGTAGTTGGACACATGCATGGGATGTGCATGTCAGAGACAACTTGGGGAGTTGATTCTTGCTTTGCACCTGGTTGAGGCCGGGTCTCCTGCTGCTTCGCTGTGCTGTCAACGCCATGACAGCTGCTCCTGGAGCCTTTGACAATTATTCTGTCCCTGCCTCACATCTCTCAGTACGAGTGTTAGGATGATGGATGCAGGCCAGTGCATTCAACGTCTTATATGGGTTCTGGGGATTCCAGGAAGTAAAGTCAGGTTGTCAGGCTTGCATGGATAAAGCTTTTACTCACTGAGCCATCTCACTGGCCCTGTTTTTTGTTTTGTTTTGCTTTGGGGGGCGGCTGTAGCTCAAAGCTTCCCAAGTGGCTTATTGTTTCTATCCTGCTCAGCTGGAAAATGGAGCTAAAAAGAACTGAGTCTTCACCTATGTTCACACTTGTACATCCTCGTGCCCATACACACATATTTATACACAAAGCTTATGGTATAAGGAACAACTTAAGGTATGACTCCAAGCAGGACTGATGCCCCTCTTGTGGGCCGAATGGAAAGTAGCAACATCATCTCCTTCTTTGGCATTCATTTGTTGGGTTGCCTGTCTCCCCAGGAGTTTATTGCCCCAAGTCTTCAACTCAGTCACTGTCGCTGGTGAGGTTCAGACTTCAGTTCACCTTGCTTCAAGGCAGCCCACCATTCAGTAAACTCCAATCGCCAGGTGGCCAAGGCCAGCTGGAGAGAAACAGGTGCTGAGGCAGGCTTTGGGTCGGAGTTCCCAGGACAAATGTTCTTAGCACTTACCGTCTCTCCCACAGAACATTTCGCGGCAGCTTCACCAGTAGCTGGCCCCTTTGCTGTGTGACAGAGAACACTCTTCCTTCTCCACTCTCTCTGGAGGGAAGGACTCACCGGGTTTTAAATGTCAGCAGGTGTTAAGCTTTTCTCATTTTCATTCTTCGACCCTCCCTGAAAGAGCAGCTGATTTTCTGAAGGCCTCCTTTCGAGGAGGTTGCTTCTTCGTCTGCCTTCGTCTCTGAAGAGGCTCTCACTAGCATACTGAACACTCCTTCCCATTAGATGGAGTTTGGACTTTCATGAATTATAAAAAGGCGAAGATGTCGGCAGGGTGGGAGGAGAAGATGGTGTAGCTTTGCCTTTGAGACATTTTCCTTTGTATGAACACTGAAAGTAAACATTGTCTATGTCCTTGTCCCCTCTCCTCACTCACGTATAGAAAGATGGAGATGAAGGAACACCGTCTTTTGAAAGCAATGTCAACAGAAAAGATGGTCCTAAGACCACATCTTCTCTGGAAAGCAATATGTTTTATTTATAAAAACTCTAATAAAGCAGGAATAGGGCTTGAATTCTGCCCCTTACCACACCTTGATTTTACAAGGTCCAAGTTCCCAAATAGCTGTCCTGGAGGACACCAGCGAAGCATCATTGCCCCTCTTTATCCCCTCCCAAGCATTGGTAGTTTCTTAACCATATACATGAATCCAAGCATCATCCCAGTAAGTACCCAATACAAATTTTCACCAGATACATTTTTCTTTGGCATGAAATCTTCTAACAGTTTGATTCGCACTCAAACACACAGTCCATGAGAACATGAACTTAAAAACAGAGGGGGCTTGATCCTGCCCCAACTTGGTATGTCAGCCTGTGTTGACTACCCAAGGGAGGCCTTACCTACTATGAGGAGTGGATGGGAGTTGGGGTGAGGGAGGTAGGGGGGGAGGAGGAGAAAGGGAGGGAAGGGGAACTGTGGTTGGTATGTAAAATGAAAAAGAATTTTTAAATCAAATAAAATGTGAAAAAAAGAAAAAAGATAGATAATAGATTAATTTCTTCAAATTTGACAAATACAAATGGACTGGACATTGTGAATGTAATAATTATTCTTATTGTATATAATTTTACTGTATTGGAGTTAAAACCTTTTCTTTTTATTGAGACAAAAAGTGGGAAATGTTGTGGGATATTTGTACGCTATATGAAGGTGTATTGTTGTAATTGATGCAATAAAAAGCTGAATGGCCAATAGCTAGGCAGGTGTAGGTGGGAAAAAAAAAACCCAGAGGAACGCTTGAGCTCCATTCAAGAGTTAAGTCACATGGTTCACTCCCCGAAAAGCCCAGCACCTCTGAGTGGAGGCTTCTGTCTTCCTGGTGCCTGGGTTTGCATCATTGTCCGCTTGCCATGAAGCACTCAGCAACAGGCAAGGGCGTGGAGAAGTTCACTGCACTCTCTCTACGCATAACTTTTCTGTTGCTGTGATACAGCGCCGTGGCCAAGAGTGACTTGTGGATGAAAGAATTTATGTAGGTTTACAACTCCAAAGGGATAGGAGTCCATCTTGATGGGGACACGTGACAGCAGGCCACAGACATGGCTGCAGGAGCAGGAAGCGGAGAGATCACATTTCCAACCGAAAACATGAAGCGGAGAGAGGAAAGCGGAAGTGGGACCAGATTATAAACACTCCAAACCTGCCCCATAGATGTGCTTCCTCCAGCCAAGCTCCACCTCCCGACGGTTCCAGAGCTTTCCCAAATGGTTCTACCAACCGGGGATCAATTTTTGAAATGGACATTTCTCATTCAAACTACTACAGTCTCCCTTTGCTCAGTACACGGTCTTGGGAAATATAGTCATTCAAGTCAACATCTCGGAGGATGTGAGACATTTAGGAAATTTATGCTTCGAAATGCATTTTCCTCCCTCCATTATCTTCATGCACTTTTATTTCAGCCAACACTAACTGATCACCTAGTCTGAGCATACAGTACCAGACCTTGCATGACTAAATGAATGAGGCTCAGGTCTCAGTCCTCAAGCTGCCCAGAGCCAATCTGAAAGCACAGACAGAGAATCCAGATCCAGGAGCCTGCCTCTCCTTCTCAGCCTCATCTCACTCTCTCTGGGAGCTAGCATGGGTATCCTGACAGGTTCATGGATTCTATGGTCCCACATAGCGCAGTCAGCCTTAGGTCACGTAGTTTACAACTCACTCCGGGCACAGACAAGGAGAGTTTCCAGTGTGGGGCTAGAAAGGATTGGCACCATGACAGTGACCCCGAGTCACTGAGCGTCTCCACGTTCTGCTGTTTTCTCTCAAGCCAGACAGCCAGGCAGAGGGGCTGAGTAGGGGAAGAAAGGACAGAGCAGCAGCCTTCTATCACCACAGTATTTATAGCCCCTCCCCTTTGCTCTGAAGGTCTTCACACAGCCTCAATAACTGCTTGCCAAGTGGAGGTGGCGCGGGGGGGGGGGGGGGGGGGGGGGGGGGGGGGGGGGGGGGGCATTGATGGGAGGATGCAGATAGAGTAACCATCTTAGAGAGCAAACTGTGATGATTCTCAAGCCTGCTTGATGGACTCCTTCTGAACTGTCCACAGGGACCAGCAAAGCCCCTGGCTGTGCCTGGCAGGGCAGTGCTCCATCCTGCCATTCTTGCAGTGCGGGGGAGGGGGGGAGCCACTCTCCAACAGGTCCCCTGCCTGTTGCACCTGTCTCTTGTGCCTTTGAGGCAATGAGGATTAGCTGCAGCCCTCCTCCCTGTCTTCCTCACTATTTGCCAGTCATTCTTCCTACTACCGCTGAAAGTGAAATAATACAATAGAAGGGACAGAGCAAAAGTTCTACATGCCACTGTCTGAGGAGTCGGAACATAAGGGGAGACACGTGGGTGGCCCAGGTCCTACTGTGGACACGCTCTACCTTAAACCTGAGTGCCTCAGCCTTCTTTAGAACATGCCCCTCACGTGGTCTCAGCAACTTCTGCCCCTCAGCTGACTGTCACTTTACATTCTTCTGGCACCTTCGGCCTGCCCTGTGGAACTTGGTCCTGGGCTTTTTAGCAAATCCATATGATCACTGAGATAGCTTTTGTTTCTATGCAGCATCAGAAATACAGAGCCCTGAGACCTGCCTGGGACTGACCCAGGAGTGTTGGCCAGAAAAGATCTCATCAGTCGGGTGGAGCTGGTTAGAGATCACACAGTGGCTGTCCACTAGAGAGCCAAGGTCTAGGAGGAAAACAGCATCCAGACATGTCCAGCCAAATAAGATAAGGACCACACACCAGTGGTAGCCAGAGCTGTTTGCCAAAATGAGGTTCCTAGGCTAGTTGGGTCTGGATAACTAAGAGTTCTGGTTAAAAGACACACTCTTTGGAGTCCAACCCCCAAAGTAAGAAATCAGTATCTACATTTTTAAATGATTTATTTTTATTTTATGTGTGAGTGTTTTGCTTGCTTGCCTATATGTCCACATACCATGTATATGCCTAGGACTTGAGGAGTCCAAGAGTTCCCTGGAACTGGAGTTACAGATAGTTATGAGCCACCATGTAAGTGTTGGGAACTCAACTTGAAAACTCTGTTTAGAGCAGAAGTGTTCTTAACTGATGAGCCCTCTCTCCAGTCCCTAGTAACTACATTTTAATGAATGGATATTTTGATAATAAATAAATCTCAAGAAATTACAATTTGAAGATCATGTATTATGAGATACATGAGATACATTACTCCCAATAGCAATAGTACTGAAAGTTTGAGCATGTCCACCACATGGAGGAATACCTAATTTGATTAGCTAAGAAGGAATGCTGAGAATTTGAGACAACTTGTCTTCCTGGCTTGTTCACACCTCTGTCTGCAGAGTGTTGGTCTAACTTGTCTCTCTGTTCCTTGCTGGCTCAATTTCCTCCAAGCTAAGGACTCTGTAAGAATTGAATGGTCTATGCCTGATCCTGTGATATTCCACTGCAGGGGCAATGAAGGTGAGCACATTAGCCTGGGGACTACAGGGAGAAGAGTGGAAATGGGGAACCCAGCTCAGTACTAACACTGGTTAGAAGACCTGTTCTGTACTTCAATTCTATCTTTTAAAAGAAGGAACACATGAAGGCTCTTGCATGACAATATTTACCAAGCACACTGGGCACCACTAGGTCTACCATAGATGCACAACACACAGTGATGTCAAGATTGGAGCTTAACAAAATTCTGTCTCAACACTGCCTGTAAAACAAATGTCTCTTCCCATGTATAGTAGAAACACCATACATCTGATGATTTTTCTCGTCTGTTTATTCAACAAATATTTATTGATGTAGGGTATGGAAGGTGTAGAGGATACAAAAGTCACTGGCATAACCATGGTCTCAATCAACATTATGGTCTTGAGAAAGTTAAGAACAATTCAAGCCATAATTAATGGACTGCATAACTGATGCTGTAGCATAGCAAGCCCATAGTATTGCAGATGGAAGAGGAAACCAGAGTGTCCCAAGCTTGCAAAGAACAGGAGCAAAGAATGACTCAAGAAAAGAGTGAGCATGGCAGATTAAGGAAAAGGAAGATTGGAGTTCAAGGAGCTAATCCATAAAAGACCATGGAAGTCTCATAGTTTGTAGCATCATCTATTTTAAGGGAACCACTTATGTGTTTCTGTATACTCATGCTGATGGTAAGATGAAGAAAGAACTGTATTAACCACAAATGGGGACCCCAGGCAGAAGCTAATGCAGTATTCATAGGAAGAGATGGTGTTGCTGTGGAGGTAAATAACGACAGACAGATCCCAGGCTTTTTATGAACCTGAACCTACAGCACCTACAACTGATGGGCATTGGAGGCTGGTGGTAGAAAGGGAAGTAGCACTTGGGGCAGGTCAACTTAGTTCCCTGATGGCAAATCAGAATGAAAACTCACATTTTCTCATGAACCGTTGGTTAAGACTGGCCTATGTGGAAAAAAGCAGATAGTGTACTCACCAGTGTCACTTTGGCAAAACAATCACCTCGCCAATTGAGGTTCTTAATCCTCAAACCATAGTCTCCCAAATTCTAGAAGGTTGACTTGGAATTTTTACAAACGCATTTACATCGTTATGTGCAATAATGAACTTCAGCCACTTGATGGCCACATTTCAAAGTCCTTGATCTTACTTCCCCAAGTCAACTGGACAGTTTTCTCCATAGTCCATCTATCACCTCTGGGACTAAATAGATAGATAGGTTTCTTTTATTAATTAGTAAGGTTTCCATAAGTTACATCTGATATACAAGAGGTCATCACTAAACATTATTTAGCAGAAGACAAAGCTAAAGGATATTGATGAAAACATACTTCCCAAATATTCAGAATAAGTGTAGCTTCATTCTATTTCATACCATTAAAATTCAGATAGCCACCATTCTACACCATCTAAGAAGTTTCCAACAGTTCACTGCTGAGCTAAGTAATAGGAATGACTAGACTAGCAATGTTCTGTCATCATGGCATTATCTATAGTGGAAAAGGGACAGCCACAGGAACCCAAAGCAAAGTCACATTGGATATTACTGGTGAAAGAGTATCCTAGAAACAACCCTAGGGTCACCAATAGCGCCACCCTTAAAACGGAAATGGGCACGAGGCTTTGTATCCAAATGGTCTTCAGTGACAAGAGCATTTGGAACAGGATTTTCGTAGGGTATGATTAACTATGCAGTTTCTGGAGCTTTCTGCTTTGGTTCCCTGCTCATCAAGTACATTTTCTGATCACAATGTGAGTCCACAGACAAGCTTGCCTTAAGGGAAAGAACACTTCCTTCCTGCATTTGAAAGTACGTTTAACCTTCTGTCAGCAATCTCTCACTGAAAATATACTGCCTTCCCACTCAGTCTTCTGCAGAGAGAAAATGTTTGAACAGATGCATCTCCTTTTGATAATAATTTCATCTCGTGAATCAATTTTATAAGTCAGTCTAATGAGCTCAGATCTTTTATGGTGAGCCAAGAAAATCTGAGACAATAGTCCCGAGAGTCATCCACCAAGGTGTTCATTTGGCATGGCCCACTTTTTTGAGGAATACAGCCCGACAGTCTTATCTACTGGTGCTTCCACCATTAGTATCAGATGTAAACATGTACACTTTCTACAGAGAATCTGTGTTAGTTGGGGCTGAGTTCAAGCACTGACCAACCCCAAGTCCAACTGGGAGAGGAGAAGAGCATATTTGAAAGAAAACTAATGCAGTACAATGAATGTCAAAGGTGCAGGCAGTTCAATATTCACTCCAAAATTGTGGCATGTTATATACATCGATATGCTGATAATAGCACATATGTTACCATGAAGTAATATTGATAGTCCTTAGCTACTTTATATCTCTGTGGTAATATAGCCTACATTTTCACTGAATACTTTGATTATGCTTTTGTAAGAGAAGACCTTTGCAATATTACTTTTTTTTTTTTTTTTTGGTTTTTTGAGATAGGGTTTCTCTGTGTAGTTTTGGTGCCTGTCCTGGATCTCGCTCTGTAGACCAGGCTGGCTTCAAACTCACAGAGATCCGCCTGGCTCTGCCTCCCAAGTACTGGGATTAAAGGCTTGTGCCACCACTGCCCAGCTCACATTATTACTTTTTGGAGAGAAAATTACACATATATTCTAGCCCTTCTACAAATATGATTTCATTATTGATAATTTAGAAAAACCTCCTTGCTGCTATTTTCTTTTCTAATGTCTTCAGAGCTATCCATTTCCCTCTAAGCACTGCTTTGGCTGTACCGACAAATTATATTTTCATTCTCATTTTATGGCTGATTTTTAACTTCTAAAAATTTAAAAACTGTATTTGTTTCTTAAATGTTTTATATATATACATACATGAGTGTATATTTATACATGTATGAGATGCATGTTCAGGAGTGTGTGTCAGTGTATGTGTGGAAGCTGGAGAAGACATCAGGTGTCCTTCTCTATCACTTTCTGTCTTGTTCCTTTAAGGCAGAGTTTCTCACTAAAACTGGAACTCAAGTTTCTGGGTTAGGCTTGCAGCTAGCAAGCTGTGGCATGAGTACTGTGGCATGGGGACACACACACACACACACACACACACACACACGCACACACACATAAAAATAGAAGTTACAGAAAGAAAAGTGCTAATATGGCAATCCTGGGGTTGTGACCATTTCAAGGATCTGCTTCCAAGGTCAGGCCTTTGCTAGTCTCTGAAGGTCACTTCTCATTCTGGATGAATGGAGGTGTTCCAGCATGCCTGGAACTCTTGGTGACAGCATCATGGCTTCTGCTGAGTCCCTGCTCTCTTCTGGCAGTCAATTCTAGGAAGATAGAGTCTATATTCTCTGTCCCTAGTAAAGGCCTGTTCACTGAGTGCTTTTGACCCTCAACCAGTGGCTACTGCCTTTTCATTACAAAAGACTTTCTCTAATCATCCAGAGTGATTGTTGTGATCTCATTTTGAGATCTCAAAACAATATCTGCTAACTGTGTTACATATTTTTCTACTTTACATGTTATCTTTAAAACTACTTATCAGTGGTAACTGGCATTGCCCTGTGTTCATAGCAAATAAAATTGAGTTCTTTTTTGCCTGGGAAGACTTACTTAGGATAAATATTGAATTTCTGTTAAGATTTTGAAACAATAGAATTCCTCCATTTCATTTGAGGACTCAGGCTAGGAAAAGTTCCGCATGGTTTCTGGGTTATTCTAGAGAAATTGTGTGGGGAGTTGAACATGGAGATGATGTAAGTGTGGTCAAATAAGAGAACAAAATTCTCTTTATTGAAATTCTGGCCTAGGCTGAATACTAGGACACACTTATCTTACTGACTGGGCCTATTCATTTTGACACAAGATTGAATGGACTCCTGGAGCAGTGCTCAGACCTATAGCTGCAATAATAAAGCAGGAAGGTGCTGTGGCTGGATCCCAGGCTCCAGAGTTGGAAAAGATACATGACTAGAAAAAGAAAAGCAAGGTCAAAATTACTCATAAACCCATCTACCATCAAGTTCAGTATGTGTGCAGAAATAAGAGAGGGACCAAATACAGATGCCCACAAGACAAACAGAAGAGATAAGCAGAAGAGGTAGATGTGAAATGGTGAAAATACAAGTCTGAGAAGACAGCGAGCATGAGGACCTGAGTTCAGATCCCCAGGACCCGTGTAAAAATGAGCATGGCAGCATGCATCTGGAACCTTAGCGTTAGGGGAAGGAGAAAGGAGGATCCCTGGGACTTACTGCTCAGCAAAGCAAGCAAATTGGTGAGCTCTGGGCACTTGAAAAGATAAGGTAGAGAGCAATATTAGAGCAAGAAAGACACTTCCTGTCAGCCTCTGACCTCCACATGTGCACCCATGTGCGCGCGCGCGCGCGCACACACACACACACACACACACACACACACACACACACACACACACACACACGAGGGGGGAAGGAATGTCGGGGAGAGGGCAAGAGAGAAATTATACAACCCAGAACATCTTCCCTAAATATCTAAATGTTGCAATCAAAGCTTGCAACAACAGTTTCAATAACACAGTAGATGGACAACAGTTCCAGTCGAAAGGTGGCTCCGGGGACCAATGGTAGGATGTGTTTATCTGTCCTCATCCCTCAACTTGGGCAGCACCAGCTCAGGCAGTGATGCTGTTCATGCTTAAAACAGTTTCTGTATAGGAGCCCTAGCCGTCACTCTGGATTCAGTGTCTTATCTTATGGGAATAATCACACACAGTGTTAAACCAAAAGACTAAGGGGGCTGTGTTATTTCCCCTTCCTGCGAACACAAAGTATGAGCTAGTTGCTATGCCTAAAACCAAAACACTATTATTAACTTGTTCTCTCCACTGAAAGGAGGAAATGATGTGAGATGGATGTGACTCAAGAGGGAGCTGAATGGAAGACAGCAGGAGGTCAAACCAGAGGAACTGATGTGGGCTTTAGCTGAAAAGCCAGGAGCACTGTGATTTTTATGTTCTAGTACTTATCTGAGTCAAAGGATTAAAGCCGGCACAGAGTGTGAACATGTCCATCCCCAGCATCTTCCAGTTTGCATCTGTGTAGAGGTTAATGAGTAGTCTCTCCTGTACCATTGTGTCTGGGTTCACTACATGGTCACCCTGTGACATAGAGGGGAAAGGGACCAGTAACTGCAATGTGTGGAGTAGGGAGATGCTGGCTCCCGGATCTGTACAGGAGGAATATGAATCCATATCTCTCAGTGACAGAGCCTCACATCCAGAGGTATGGGGGAGAGATGTTGACATCACACCTTGACCTGCTACTTCTGTTAATCATCCTTAGCTTACAGAGCCCCACTGGGACTGTGTTGGATTCCAGAATTTTCTTCAAGAGCAAACAAATCCTTCACCCTTGAATACCATTTATTGCTAATGTTTTATCTAAAGACCAAAGTAGAGGGAAATTGCAAGACTTATAAGAGAAACGAGAGCAATTTTCAAATCTAGTCTTTTCCAGCTTGGCAGTAATTTGCTGGAGCCCTGGATGGATAAGAAAATTTAGGACTGAGGATGTAGCTCAGTGGTCAAGTGTTTAACTACTATATGGAAGGCTCTGGACTCCAGTCCCAGAACCACAAAAAAGAAAGGAAAAAACATGTAAGACAATCAAAACCATCAACCCGAACAAAAGCCCAGCTCATCCAGCCCAAAGAGATTGTATGAAAAAAGGAAGATGTCGGGGGAGAGTTGGCAATAGAGAGGACATAGTCTCTACTTTACATCTGAGAGTTTGGAAGGAAATCACTTCATAGACTACCACACACAGACCTAGGAGGGACTGGGTCAGAGGTGTCTTTGGGGTTTGACAGGAGCAGGACTTGTCCACATATGGTCACCAGGTAAGTATCACTCAGGCACTTGGTAAAAGTCAGCCTCTTGGGCCCCACCTCAGACCCAGTGGATCAGAAACTTGAAGTAGGAATCAGTACTTTGTTTTCGTGAGTGTTCTAGGCCATGATGCTGAGCACTAACGTTTGACAAACACAGATAAAGAGGAAAAGTGCTGTATTGCATTGGCAAATTTTCATCCATTTCTGCATACCTTCAAAGAATGGGACACACGTGGCAGCTGAGTGGAGAGCTGTGGAGACTGTCACAAATTCTACTGTTAAGATGTGAGGCAGAGGGGCTGGGGAGATGGCTCAGTCAATACAGTGCTTGTCTTGCAAGAATAAGGACTTGAACTTGATCCACAGCACCCACATAAAAAGCCAGGCACCGAGACATAGTCTTGTAATCCCGGCTCTATGAGGGACAGAGTGGTATCCCTGGGACTCATTTTGCCAGCTAGTCTGGCTGATGAGCTTCAGGATAATGAGAGACCTTGTATCGAAGATGATGGATGGTGTTCCTGGGGACAACATGCAAAGTTTTACTCTACTTCCTTATGCACTACACACATGTGCACACTCACCAACAGAAATGTGCTGGTACAGGAACATGTGCACACACACCAACACAT
Source organism: Peromyscus californicus insignis (assembly GCF_007827085.1). NCBI lineage: Eukaryota > Metazoa > Chordata > Mammalia > Rodentia > Cricetidae > Peromyscus > Peromyscus californicus. The sequence continues at coordinate 32,823,445 of NW_026294551.1, forward strand.
ACACACACTAAGGAAGTAATAAAGCAGAAAACCTCAGGGGCAGGCCCGATGTAGGTAGCAGGGTAAGATTTCAGAGGCTTCTGCAGTACCAGAGACATTAATGATGAGCCTGCAGGTCAAGGCAAGAGACACTAGCACAGGAGCACAGCTGAGATGGGCTCTACAGCAGATAAAATCAGGACACACAGGAAGGTTAGTGATGTATACTTTTAGGGAGCCGACCAGCACAGGCCATGTCCAGGGGGTATTAGATACCAGTGTCTGGGGACCTCTGTCATCCTCCACCATTAGCCATACACCATTCCCGAGACATCCAGATGACATCAAGGATACAATCCAGAAGAAGGAAAAGAGATAAAAAAGACTACAAATATTACCTGATAATCTCGGAGGTTTATCTAAAAAGACTTCTCTTGGTGTTGGATTAAGTTGAGTGAGTTGGACTACATTTGCAGTTCATTTTCCTTCCATAATTCAATGGACAAAAGCTCGTGAAGACTATAGAAGCTACAGAGAAACCAAAGAATTTATCTTCTAGATATACAAGGAAGCTCTACCCACAAAATCTCAACATTATGGTTGCCCACATAAGACCTGCTTAGCAACAACACCAGATGACATGTCAACACGAACAAGGAAAATTTCCCAAGCCCCCACCCCTAAATGAGGACCTACAGGCAATCAAGAACTGCTGAGAGAGAGAGAGAGAGAGAGAGAGAGAGAGAGAGAGAGAGAGAGAGAGAGAGAGTCCCTGAGAGAGGATGAGCTCCCTAATAGGCTACCCAATCCCAAGTGGTCAGCCCTAAATACATACACATATAAGTAGTACTACAACCACTCGCTGAGTAGAATGGATAGATGATAGACAGACAGACAGTCAAATGATAGCTGATAGATAGATAGGTAGATAGATAGTAGATAGATGATAGGTAGATAGATAGATAGATAGATAGATAAATAAATAGATAGTAGATAAATGATAGATAGATAGATAGATAGATAGATAGATAGATAGATAGATAGATAGATAGATAGATAGATAGGAAGAGATTGTGAATTTGGAGGGGGATGGTGAAAGACGTAGAAGGAGTTGAAGGTGAGGAGGGAGGCTTGGAAATGATGTAAATATATACTCATGTTGGAAATTATAAAATACAAATTTTAAAAAAGAATGCATTTGCATGAGTAAGCCCATACCTACAACTTTATCGTTCTGAAACATGATGGAGTCCTATACAACCACTGAACATATCACACCAGTATGCTTCTTTCCCACCTATAGCTGTGAAAGCAAAGTCAGTTCTAAAAGTTGACACTGAAAACATTCACAGAGAGTCATGGATCTTTTTGCAAGGCTTCCCTGTCCCTTTATTGTCATAGCTGCAAAATCTGTAGTTGCAAACTGGGACTCACGTAGGTGGGAATACATAACTGAATGATACACTTTAAAGGTATTCTTGAGTATAATATACATTCAGAGACGCATACAAATCACAACTATTTATGTCAGTCACTGTCTTCACAAGCAAAGCATGAAAAACAACCATCTTTGTCAAAAATAGAACTTTACAAGAATTTTAATAGCTCTCTTCATGCCTTTTCAATCACTATGTTCTTTCCTAAGCATGAATTTTTTTGATGTCTGACTCCAGATGTTCATTTTTTTTTTAAAGCTAAATAAACAGAAGTATATAGCACCTACTCTTTGGGCCTAGATTATCCCACCTCAAATTTTTATTTAATAAATTCATCCCTATTATTTGTGTGGTTAATAGTTTATTAATTGTTCTGCCTGTATGATATGATTCCTTCTTATGTGTGTGCCACTTGGTAGACATTTAGGGTTATTATAGAATGAAAAAAGACCACTATGAATGTGTCACTTACCTATCACTGGTACCCACACTCACACAGTGCTATTGAGTTATAATAGAAGTGAAATCATGGGTCACATGTATCCAATTAACTTAGAAGACAATGCCAGTGTTTTCCAAAGGAGCTTTTTCAAGTTCCAGGGCCCTTTAGATAATGAGAAGCCCCTGCACCACATCCTGGCTAACATTTGATATTTCTTCCGAAATTTCATGTTTCCATCACGGTTTTGATTTCCATGTCCACAGCCGTGTGAAGCAGCATGTCTGTGATTTGAATTTATATTTGTTCGCTTGGGAAGGTAACCACATCTCAGCATTAGCCCCACCTTTTGAACAGCCTGTTTTGAGAAGGGCCTGCTTATGTCATACTGTCCTTCCTCACTGACCTGTAAACATTCTTCATGAATTCTGGACTCTGATATTGTCTCATTTTTTCATTGTTTCTTTTGTTTGTTTATTTGTTTCTTATTCAAATATTTGCATGACTAGGAGTTCATAATTTGTTTTAATTTTTGAGATAGGGTCTCCTGTATCCCAGACTGGCCTCCAGCTCACTATGTAGCCACACTTTTATTATATCTCTGCTAAGTGTGTAGTGGCTTATTACAGATAATATTTATAAGAGCAAAGATGGGACATTCACTGAGTCTACTTAAAGTGATCCGTGTCTGTGCATGAGTCCTACTGAGTGTGTCTACATCAGCTGAAGTGATCCGCATCTGTGCATGAGTCCTACTGAGCATGTCTACATCAGCTGAAGTGATCCGCATCTGTGCATGAGTCCTACTGAGCATGTCTACATCAGCTGAAGTGATCCGCATCTGTGCATGAGTCCTACTGAGTGTGTCTACATCAGCTGAAGCTCCCGGCTTCTTTCCCCTTTATGTGCTTGTGTCTGATTTCTTTTGGTTCTCATTGCTCCATGTACCTGTGATTTGCACTTTTTCATGTTAAATAATACTCCATTGTGCATGTTCTAATGCTTTTCCACTTTCCTGTCAATCATCTGAACTGTTTTCACCTTGGTATTATATAAGCAAAGCCTTTTGTAAGTTTTTTTTGTTTTTTTTTGTTTTCTGTTTTTTAGTTTTTGGGGTTTTTTTTGTGTGTGTGCAAATAGAATTCCATTTTTTTTAAATACCCAAAACTGAAAAGTTTTCTTTTTCCCTCTCTCTCTTGCTGTTCATGGCATTTCTCTTGTAAACAGAATTAAAGTAGCTCTGTTTTTTTTTTTTCCCCATTCGCCTTTCACTTGGAAGATGAAGAATTGCATTGTCCAATCTCAACATGGTCGAGTTTGAATTGCTCATTCTCTTGGGCTCTTCCTTTTCTCTCCCTTGACTACTCATGGCATCATTTATTCATTTTAATCTCATCTATCATCTTTATCTTGGCAGTAATCCTTTCTATCAGCTTGTCAAGATCTCATATAAATTTGAAGTATTATCCAGAAAGTATGTGGAATTAAACTATAAGAACCCTCTATACCCTGCCCTTCCTTTCCCATCCACTTCTATATGAGTCTAGATTCCACGTGTGTGTCCAGTTCTGTAAAACGTGTTATTGTTGTTTTAGACAGCTAATGTTCTCAGATCTGCCTTCCTTACTTCTTGCATCTTGAACTCTCTGATTCTGTCTGAAGTCACACCCCTCCCTGCTCCGGATCCACATTCTTTCTTCTTGTGGGGCCTTGTGATGGCCAATTTTAGGCCTGTCCTTTCTCTTAACTTGTTACACATACTCTATGGTCCTCAGACTTTGTTGTTGTTGTTGTTGCTTTTCTCTCTATCTCATTTTCTTCCAAGTCCATGACCAGTTCCCCTTTTATTTGTGTGATAACATTTTTGCCGGCGGACTGATTTTGTGGACTTTCTTTCTATATTTAGTCTTCAGTGATCTTACTATGATAGGTCTAGACTTGTTTATTTTATATGTATGCCATTTCAGATTCATAACACTTTCTTCTGAAGCCAATGGTTTTGTTCATGTCAGATTCTCTCTCTTCCTTTTTGGGGCAGGGCTTTCTATTTTTATTTATGTTAGACCTTACAACCATAAGTACTTTGTGCTTTTGAAGGGAGTGGCAACTATCATCCTTTTCTCTGTCTGTGATTTAATTTGTACATTTTCTTCTGACTTATACCTCACTAACACAGATTTGCTTCTTGCTTTAGAACAACCCTCCAGTTAATATGTCAGAGGTATCAATCTATCTTTTCTGTTATCGAACCCTCTGGCTTCTGTCTTGTTACATCCTCTTCACAGTAATTCTCCATCTTTTAGCCACCTCTGACATGTCTCCATTGTTTTATTGGACTCCAGCATCATCTTCTCTTCCATGATGACTTGCTTGGCCTTCTTCAAACAGAACCAACAATTCACATCTCCCAAGTTGTCACCTTCAGACCAGGCCAGGACCTACACAGCAGTCACTTGCCTGCGTGTGTGCCTCCTGACAGTGAACTGGATTTTCTAAACTTTCAGAGGTCTCAGATCCAGGCCAGTCCCTGGGAATAGATGGCTGCTAAGGTATTTCTTCTAAATGAACGAATATGATAGTAACATTTGAATCTCTCAGGGGGAATGTTGCAAAAGATGCTGATGTATAGGGATGAGAGGAAATCAAATCAAGAAGTGGACCCTGGGCGTCAAAATAGCTTTTGAATTTTCTTTTAATTAGAAAAAAAAAAAAGAAAGAAAGACACAACTCACTACACACAATTCTACTGTGCAGCTTGGATTGAGCAGTTCTGCTCAACATGCCTGTTCTAGAAGGTAAAGTCAAGACAAAACTGACTGAGTTCTGCAGAGGTCTCCCTTTGAGGAATGAGTGTGTCCTGAGCATGTGATCAAATGTGCATGTTGGAATGTTATCTGTTGGATTTGGGTGCAACTTTCCATAGATATCCATTGCCAGAAACTCTAGTAGAGACTCTCTCTCTCTCTCTCTCTCTCTCTCTCTCTCTCTCTCTCACATCTCCTCTGTCTGTATGTGTGTTTAGAAGCTGAGAATGTGGAATCCCCAAGGTCAGAGGAACATAGGATGAGCACTTGAATCCCAATTATCTTGGTAAATTATCTCAAGGAAACTACATGGTCCCTGTCGACTCCAAGTCTTTAGGCAGCTGGGGGGGGCGGGGGGTGGTGGCTGATAAAGGCACCAGGGTAAAGAAACATGCAAAGACCAAGGACTGGCTTTAGGTGAAGCTGTCAGCACTACTGCCCCAGTTCAGACCTCTCTCAGTGCTGATATGTGCACTCCTTGGGTTGTCATAGAAACCAGAGCTTTCCTTGTGATTCCCATCCCCTTTGCTCTGTATTTGGTTTTCCACTTTTAATGAAACTAGGTATGCAGTAAAGGGCACACTCTCTCCCACAAAGCCCCGGCCTCTCCAAAATCTAAGTAGATCCCACATTGTCATGTGTCTGGTGAGGCACAATGGTGCTGGGGGGAGCCCTGGTCTCCTCCTACTGCTGTCACCTGATACCAGCAGCTACCAGTTCAAAGCAAGGGCTATTTTTAGATTCTGAGATCAGACACAGGAGAAGAAGACTGGATTAATAAAACATAAGAAAGTAAAGAAAACAGTCTTTTGACCCAAAGGGAATATTGGTGGTGTGCTGTTATAATTTGGAAGATATCCCTAATCGAAGGAAAGCAAAGAAGCCCTCTGTTGATAGCAAACTGAGTTTAATAGAGTGTTAACGAGGCCACCAGAGTTACCAAATATCTCAATTGTCCTCTTAGTGGGAATTTGTGCCTCCATCTGGCTTCCCTGGGAGTGTGCAGAATCCTATTCCTCCAGGTTTTCTGAAATGCTTAATGGTATTTCTCTACAAAGAGGGTTTTGTTGTTGTTGTTGTTTTTTGGGGAGGGGGACATAATCCGTTTCTCGCTACTCTGCTGCTTATGATTGCTATGACTAAGGTAGTGTTACCTTACAAAGTAAGCAGTATTTTGTAAGAACTCAGGTAGGGCTGCTACAGCTCAGTGGCTAAAGTGCTGGCCACAGACAAATGTGAGGACCCGAGTTCAGATCCCCAGCACTCACATACAGCCTGGAAGCAATGGTGTATGTCTGTAATCACAGGGATCTTACTGCAAAGTGGGAAGTGGAAACAGGAGAATCCTTGGAAGTTTGTAGACTAGCTAGCCTATTGTCTTAGGGCTTCTGTTCATGGTGATAAACACCATGAACAAACAACTCGAGGAGGAGGCAGTTTATTTCACATTATCCAGTTCCACAGCACAGTCCATCACTGAGGGAAGTCAGGTCAGGAACACAGACAGGGCAGGAACCTAGAGGTAACCGAACTAACGCAGAGGCCATGGAGGGGGGCTGCTTACTGGCTTGCTCCTCATGGCTTGCTTAGCCTGCTTTCTTATAGCACCGAGGACCACCTCTCCAGGGGTGGCACCACTTCCTATAGGATGGGACCTCCCACATAAATCATTAAGCAAGACAGTACCCTACAGACTTGCCTACAGGTCAGACTTAATGGGAGCATTTTCCCAACTGTTATTCCTTCTCAGATAACTCTAGCTTGTGTCAGGTTGACAAAAAACTAGCCAGCACACATGTGTACTTAGCAGAAAATAGCAAGCAATTGTCTGAAGTAAGGTAGAAGACAAGGATGGACACCTAATGTTGTTCTGTGACCTCCACATGTGCACCAAGGTATACACACACACACACACACACACACACACACACACACACACACACACACGCATGCACACACACATACACACACACAACTTTTTACAAAGTTTATAGAATTGGGGTTTACTCATTTCTTCCAGCATGATAAGAAACGATGCTTGATGAGTGTCTTTTGTCTTTCTTTAAGGTATAGTGGAGCAGATGATAGCTGTGGAGTCTTGGCTGTGGAGCTTCTTCAAGATCATTGTTGCCTCTATCTTTGCCTAGTCAACAGCAAGCACTACTCAGAATACAGCCAGAACTGGTGTTCTTCCTGCATGCTTCAGCCTTCAAGGCCTTATCAATATGTGTTCTCAAATCCTTCTCTCCTCTTAACTGTTCTGAATTCGTCTCCAGCCGAAGCTGCTGAGACCCACCTCTGTGCCCTGACAGTGACTGTGTGTGTTAGAGAAGGTAGATATCATGCGTTTGTGCCCCAGGCAAGTGTTTATGAATATGACAGGCACGTGTGTGTACAACCCACCAACCCTCTGGGATCCATAGTACCCAGCCTTTACTGCTTCTGAATGCCCTGAAGGTCACTCACTGGTCAGCCATCATTCAAGATCAAAAAGGTGAATCACTTTTCCCTTGACCTTTGGCTTAAGCGTGTGACATAGGAAAGGGCAGAACAAGTGTTCATCAAAATGACTCCACCATCCAGGTGGAATTGGTGAGTTTGCCTCGGGCTTTATAGAAATCAACTCCTAGGATTTTGACCCTTCTTTAAGTTGAAGAGTTCACACACTTAGAAGCAAAGGGCTGGTATTTCTTTGTTGAGTGAGCCTTTTTGTTCACTTGCAAATATTTTGAAACCACTGGAGTTATTCTGATTTATTTTGCTGTTCTGAAACCATGCATCACACGCAACTAACAGGTAAGCCTAGTTCAGACAATCAGCTGATCAGCAAGCATACATCTTTTCAATGCTCCCAGGTAACTTGCTGTTCAGAGCTGAGCATCAGTCATCCCAGAGGGACCTAATAGTGGATCCTGTGGACGGGAACATTCCTGTAGGGTAATACCACAAATAGCAGCTCAGAACTGGGATCACATTTGCCCTTATTATGTCAACAATGAAAACTGAAAATCTTTATGCAAAAACTGGAATTTGCAGAACTTTTTTTTCCCTAAGAAACATGCCTATTTTTAACCAGTGAGTTACCTGGAAGTTCCTTTGACCTTAAGTCTGGTGAAAAAAATCTCTGAACAATGAGAACTTATCCACAATCTCTGGCCCAGAGCTTTCCATTTTAAAATCACAGGATGTGGCAGTCTCCAGAGCAGCAACACCCATCCACCCTTTTGCATGTCCACATCTATCACCACCTTGACCCCAACAGACTCCAATCAAGAATATTTCCCCTTCCCCCCAGCATTGACTAATTCCACTTGTTCATCAGTCAGGAAATATTGAATTCTACCTTGCTAACAAATAATCAAAACTTTGTTTACCCTAACCTCACAAAAGCTTATTTTTTAGTCATTCAGGTCTACAGTAGGGCTAGACAGCCCTCTATGGTGCCTTTTTCCCATGAAATGCTAAGCAGTCCAGTTTATGTTTTTATCCCAGGGATGCTCAGTCTCTTCGCTTGACTGAGCAGAAAACTGTCTCAAGCAGTAGTTGAGAAACCTTGTCTCATGAATTTTAATTTGGAGGCCATGAGATCTTTCATTGCAGCTACTCCGCTGTGCCACTGGAGCATGAAAACATACACACAGTATGTAAATGAACGAATATGGCTGTGTTTCAAGAAAATTGAATTTACAAAGGCGAGTAGGGCTGGATTTGGTCAGCAGATTACAGTTTAGCCAACATGTCACTCCTGGTCCAAAATCCCTCCCTGGTAATTCAAAGTTTTTGTCAGGATATAACTCATACCATGTTGCTCATATTTTATCTGCTAAAGCAAATCACAGGGCTATGTTTTTGGGAGCCAGGAAAATATGATTTCCATTTTCAGAGAATGAGAAATGGAAAAATATTCCTAAGTAGTGATGTCTGTACATTTCCCAGGGTATTTTGTAATGCTGGTCATAAACGGAAGCTCCAGGAACAGGAATCAAAATGAGCCATCTGCTATGGTCTGAATGTCTGTGTCCTCCCACCCCAAAATCCAGATCCATCAAGGTGATGGTGTGGAGGAGGGTGAAAGGAGGAGGTGATTAGGTCATAGGAGCAGAGCCATCCCAAATGGGAATAATGCCCTTGTAACATCAGCTCAAGCAGATTCCATTGCCCTTTCTATTATCTGAGGACAGAGCAAGAAGTATCCCCTATGAATCAGGAAACTGACTCCTACTAGACACCAAGTTTGCCTGACCCATGATCCTGGGCTTCCTAGCCTTCTCCAAAAAGATGAGAAATAAATTTATGTTTATAAGCTATTCACTTTATGGAGTTTTGCTAGAATAGTCTCGGATAGTTCATTTAATGTGTCATTTTGACCTGGTTAAGGAGCACCCACATATTGAATAAAACATAATCTCTCTGTCTGTCTGTGAGGTTATTTCCAGAGGAGATCAGCATTTGAATCAATGGATTGAGGAAAGCTCTGTTCTCAGCAGTGGGAGCAGGCTCCTCAGACTGCTTTAGGGCTCTGATAAGATAAAAACATAGAAGAGGGGTGAGCTGACCTGCCTTTTGCAGCTGAGACAAACATCTTCTGCCCTTGGACGTCATAGCCCCAGGTCCTTGGGCCTTTGCTCTTTGGCTAGCAATTATACTGTCACTTTCCCCAACCCCATTCTCTCCTTCATCAGCTTGCAAACAGCACACTGAGAATCTTTTGGACTTCCATAATCATGTGGTATTTTCTCCAGAAAACCCAGACTGATAACACAGCCAAGAACCATCAAGACACCATCTTGGATTGGAATCTTAAACCCTAAATCATCTAGTTCTTCACAATTGCTCCTTAGTGTCTCAGTATCTATAATCTTTGTCTTCCTAGAATTATTTAGCAATCACATTAGACATTACAGGAGAACAGGATCTGCAAACCAAACAGCAGGATTGCGTGCTTGTCATTTGTGTCTGTGCCTTGAGCTTTGTTAGGATTCAGTTTTGGTCTCTCCTTCAATGGGAAATGGCACATTCTCTATTAGTTACACTCCTTGCTGCTGTGACCACAGACTTGAACAGAAGCAACTGAAGGGCAGACAGGTTTATGTTGGTTTACACTTTGGATCTCTTACAATTTCAATTTCAGTGGTTACTCACTCCCAAGGATTCAGGAAAGTAGCACATGCAAATCACTAAGTATAGAAATGCTTGGCATGTAACACATTCTAACGCTACACAATGCACATATATGCTGAAATTAAACTCTTTCCCTTATAGGCAAGGGTTAGAAGGCTCATGCTAGATGAAAGCCACATGCATCCAAATTACAGTTGGGCACTCTAAGGCAGCCACACAGCTATATACCTACTGTCCTCTTCCTGCTCTACAACAATCATTGCTTCCTATGTGTGTGACACCAAAGGAACCCAAAGGATCTTTGATGAAGCATAACTCACTTTTCCTATAATAAAATGTAAAACTTTTAGCACATTTCTATGACTGTATTAAAGTCAAAGAATAACACATGAAAAAACTCATTTACATGCAATTTTTATATATGTTAGATGACTGAAGTCCACATACATACCCAAAGGGGCAGACATACTATTCCTAAGAAGGTCTCCTAGGAGGACCCTGCATTTGCAGATCAGACTGGGAAGTGTGAGGAGGTCTGTGGGCTAACTCACTCTACACTTGAGCTGTATAGAAATGTGGAGGCTACAGGAGAGGAAGGGAATTGGGCAGAGTCCCTGTTGTCCTTTTCTTTGTCTTTCTGTACAATCCTCAGTAAAGTGTTCATCTTCACCTGAAACCTTTGTGAGCTTAAGCATATTCTTTGAATTTTTGAAAGCAAAGTGCTGGGCTCACTGCCACGTGGGTATTGAGGTAAGAATGATGACTGTCCATGGATTTCAGTGTTTGAAAGCTATAAGGTTTGTGAACTGTTCCTCACTCGATTGCTGGTGGGGGTTCAGAATTGGCAATAACCTAGGTGATAAACAGTGAAGGACCAGAGAGTCAGTATGGTGTGTGACAATAATCTGCTCTCTACTTAGCAGGAAGAAGTACCAAAGTAGATTACCAGTCATAGTTGAAAAATAAAAACAGAATAAGACCATTAGTACAGTGTCATAAGTAAACGCCAGATGTGCACATGTCAATACTACACGTATCTCAAGGTTATGTAGAATTTTGTGGTTCATAGGCAACATATCCCAAGTGGGTCAGGAGTAGGATGGACAGATTTAAGGATGGATAGACAGATGGATGGACAAACAGATAGATGGATGGATGGATAAATGAGTGGTTTAATAGATGGATGGGTGGATGGGCTAATGGATGAATATATGAATTTTTAAAAACTAAAACAAACTGCGGGGGTCAAGTGGGCCAGTGACTACCAAGCTGGGTGAGATCTTAGCTCAGCTCTCATTACCTGACCAACCTTAACCTCAAAACTCCCTCACAATTACCCCCCAATTGGTTGCTATGATAAAGCAGTGCCTTCCATTTACCTTGCTCAAAGAGTTCAAGCATTTTTTAATGCAAATTGGTGGGCTGCAATTAGTGGATTTCACAGCTGGCTTCACTGGTTTTTAAAGTTAAAATAATATTTCAAAAATCAATCTAAAAGGGCAATATCACAGAAGAGTCCAAGTGTATGACATTCTAGAATCAAAGCCAAAAATAACTGGCTGTCCAGAGCTTGGGGACAGGTGGGCAGTAGGATGGAGAAATGAACTGGTAGAGCAAACAGGACTTTTTAGGTCCACGGAGTTCTTCTGTATGCCACTAATAATGTCCACATCTTACTGTACAGTTGTTAAGGCCTACAAAAGAAAACCCATAGCATAAAATAATAATGAAAGTTACAGAATTTAGTTAGTAATAATGTGTAGTAATCAGCTCATCAATTTTAATAAGTGTACCCAACTAAAAGACAAAACAAAACAAAACTATTTTTATGCAAGTTATGGTACATAGGATGAGAAAGCAGGAGAAATGGGGAACTACATCACACTGAGCAGAGGACAGCATTCATGCTGTGAGAGGCTGATGCATGCCTCTAAGCAAACCAGAACCAGGCTCTGAGCAGAACATGCTTTCCCTATTAAAACGAAATGAAATGAACAGGTGCACTGTTCATATAAGCTAGAAGTGTCTATGCCAGTTCCCTCAAAGGGCTACTTTCCTTAACATCCTGAAAAGCAAAGTTTTTGAAACTGTAAGATTCTAGGATAGAAGGCAATGATGCCTCCATTTAATGGACTCATTTACTGATTAAAACTGTCTTGATTTTTTTCCCCAAACCAGATCAAGCACATGTCAAAAACAAAAGAGGCCAAATGCAGAAACAGTTCAGTCCTTCCACTATCAACTCTGTCTCCTAACTCGTCCACTCCCCTACAGGGAGAACTAAAGGGGCGAATTTGTAAAGTGTCATTTGAAAGCAGTGTGGACAGGCATGTGGGAGTGTAGGGGTGCATTTGGGGAGGGGCGAGGTGGAGGTGGAAATGAATCTTTTCATTAAGGAGAATATAATACGAGTTCCCTTGACAGCTGGTAAAGGAAGTGGGTACAGAACAATGCCCTAAAGAATTATCCTGAAACCTTAGCCAAGGTCACTCATCTCATCGGGGCTATCATCAAACACACTCATGTTACGATCTTTGCCTCAAGCTCTTTGACAGGACTGAGCAGATCTGGGGAGGACATATAGGAATATATGATAACTGGTCAAAGAGATAGAACTATGTTTCAATGCCACGGTTTAGCACAGGGAAGGTGGCTTTATGCAGAAAGACTAAAGGAATGCATGTGACAGGGAGAAGGGTAATGGGGAGTTAAGAGTGGTCTAGGCTGCAAAGCCAACTACTAGTCACTTACTAGTCACATGGCCTTGGGCCAGTCAGCAAACCTCTTGCCATCTAAATTTTATCATAGTTCATGGGAATGCTAAGACTTCCTTTCAGAGTGTTCTAACTCCTCGTATGAGTAAATAGAAATTATAGTGTCTGGCACACAGTCAGTACTCAACACAAGTGCACATTACAGTTGTGGTCCATGTCTAAGGAAAGTGCTGATCTCCCAGCATTGGTGATGTTAGGGGTTCAGACATAAAGAATGCCTCCAAAGATTACAAAAGGAGGTCTCTCATAACACTACTACTTCTCCTTATCTCTGAACTCATGGGGTAGCCCTGGTCTCTGCACATGTGAAGGAAAGTCAACCTCAGGATAGGCATCACTGACCATCTCCAACAGTCTCTTCGTCTCTGCTGCAGTAACAGAAACACCTCCAGTCTGTTCAGCCTTTAGAAATTATGTCAGGATCTCCGAGCCTCAAATTTTCCCTCCTCTCCAAAGCATGGACGTCTGATACTGTTGCCCTTGGTGACTCTTCACTGGGTGTTCATATCTTGTCGTGTCACATGAAATGAATGTCCCCAGGGAAACTGGCTGACACGCCACATGAGTCACCCAGGGATGCTGTTCACCAATGTAGTCAAAGGTATAGGAGAGCTGGCCTGCTGAGCAACTTGCTATCTTATTCAGGACAGATGGAGAACATTCTCAATCCCAGTGAAATGGCTTAGAGGAAACTAGAAGACATCCTGCAGCTCATGGTGGCTGCCTTTGGGCCCATTACTTCCAACAAAGGCCACAGAAACCACCAACCAGTTTTAGCATGTGTGAGTCAGCATCAAAGGACTTGGGTCTCCTGGACCTTTGCTTTCTCCAGCATGGGGAAACTAAACCTGAGGCCTCTCCACTCATTCCCAAGCTTGCCCCAGCAGTTACATACTTAGTCTATATAATTATTCACTTTCCTAAGTGACTGCAAGATCATCCAGCAAGACCTAAAGAAACTATTTCCAGGGAATCTGCAAAGGTATCCATATGATTGCAGCTCTGAGTAAGTGTGATAACAGGACTCACCCAACCGGAAGGTCAGTGGACACCGTGAATTCCACTGAGTATTCCATTTTCTACTACAGTTCTCACCCAGAGTTCTTCATCTCTCAGCCTGATATTTCCATATTCTTCCACCTCTCTAGCCAATATGAAATTAATAAGAAATGACACCATTTGGTATCTAGATGTCAAGTTCTAAAAATATCTAATTTTATGCTCAAAACATAACCTTTCCCTGTGCAGTGGTTATCATAATGCTCTACAGATAAAAACACTCAAGACTAGGCATGTTTGAGAATGGGTCAGTGGTCACCCAGCTGCCACATGACAATTCCATAACCAGCATTCTGGGTTCAGAATTACCACTCCCCAGACTCCTCTCTCAATCAATAAGCTACGATTATTAAGGGCTTTACCATATTGAAAGTGAATCATTTCAGCTGGGCTTGCTACCGTAAGGCTATAAGCCCAGCTTCAGGAGGCTAACACGGAGGATCGTGAGTTGAAGACTAGCCTAGATGAGACGTAAAGAGGTCTTGTCTAAAAAAACAAAATGTAAGGAAACAAAAGTGAGAAAGTCTAGGGATGTAGCTCAGTGGAGGTGAGGCCCTGGTGTGTCAGGGCCTGGCTTCAATCCCCAGTGTGAGAGAGAGAGAGAGACCGAGACAGAGAGATCATCTCATAACTATAAGATTATTATTTGAACTCCCCCTGTCCTGCGAGGTAAGTCAGTTAGTGTTATATCAACTAGGCAGCAGTGAACTTTGAAGTGAAGTTGGCCAAAGACTTTGCCTTGGCCACCTGGTAGCAGCAGGCAGAGAATAGAACCGAAGTACATCGAATGCTGACAGTCCTGGAGCTGGGGTAGCCCCTGACTTGGCATGTAGCCACAAGGAAGTCTTTTTGGTCTTGCCTGTTAAATGAGGCTTCTCCTACCCCCTTCTTGGGAGCTTTTAATGAAACAAACAATGAGATGCAGCTCACCACCGTGGTTCAAGTTGAGCACCGTTACGTCAGAAAGCCTGCTTGAAATGGGTCTGGGGCTAAGAAATTTCTGTAATTGTGGACACTAAGAAAGGACATAATAGCAGCACCTCATGAGTGGGGTCATCAAGAAGCTTAACTGAAATAAATTCCACAAGCATTCAGTCAAGGATGTGTGCTCACTCACAGCTGCAAAGCAGCTCACCAGATATGTCACAGGTAGCAGGCAATCCACAGATGCTCATCGACCCCTGCATTGCTTTTTTCTATGTTCTAGGATGAACAAGGAAAGGAAGAAAAGGCCCTCCGTAGTGCAGTAGAGGCTCCCTCCCCATGTGACTCTTTACAACTTGAGCACAGACCTTTGGGAGCCAGGTAAATGAAGGCTAAAGATGCCATTTTCAAATTTAATAAACATACCGCTGCTCACAGGGGCATCTCTCATTCCCACTGGCAGTTATAGACAGTCTTCTCTCAATTACTTGTAGCTAATTTTAATTCAAGGCCAGTTTTTCTCACTTCTCTCACCACATTCACCCACAGCCTCCTTGCTGTCTCCAGTGGGTTCTGCTCAGAGAATGTAAACCCATATTAATATCATCCTGAGCAAAGCATAATTAGGAAGCTAAATCAGCAGCCACAGGAATAGCGTAACGGGTTTTGAGCTGTGCATAGAGCAGGCAGAGGGTTGAGTTTAAACGTTTCCCTTTGCTTTTTCTGAGTTATTCATATCACAGCATCCCTTTATCAGCAGCACAAAGATAGGACATCTACCTTGAGCCCAGGGCAAGGGTGGACAAAGTAAGACTGGCAATCTGATAAGTCGAATTGTATTGGAATAGGTTATATCCATTCATTTGCATATTATCTATGGCCACTTGAGTTAAAATGGCAGGATGGGGCACTTTGGGACCAGATGGCTCTCAGAGCTGAAGATACTTTCTGTTGGCCCTTTATAAAAGTTTGCTGATACCTGTCCTAATTGTCCGTGAGAGAGACAGTCTCTGGGCCAAGGAGACGGTTCAGCTGGTCCAGCGCTTGCAGCACAAGCATGAAGAACTGAATTCCGTTGCCAGTGCCCACACTAACCGTGATATGTTCCTGTAGTCCCAGAGCCGGGGAGATGGAGATAAGAGAGTCATCGGAGCTCACTAACCATCCATCCTAGTCAAATGAATGAGCTCCTGTGTCAATGAAAGACCTGGTCTCAAAAAGGAGGGTGGGAAGTGATAAAGTGATGGATAAAATTATCTAACATCAACATCTGGCCTCCAGCATACATGTGCATGCATCTGTAAACACAGCCATGTGAATGAGTAGATATCACACACACATGTGAGAGAGAGAGAGAGAGAGAGAGAGAGAGAGAATCCTTTGGAGTCATTCCAGAGGAGCCTTCTTTCCACCCAACACGGATAATCTTCCCTAAGACCAGAAAGTGCTGGGACTACACAGGAAAGGATGCTCTGCTCATGAAATAACCTAGCAGCTGATGCACACACCTGGAGACTATGCTCCATGGAACTATCCTGGCTCACCAGGTTCTTACAGCACTAAACTCATGACTCGGTAGTTCAGGCAAGATGTGACAGATCCAGTATGGTCTGGATAAGCTGCCTGAGAGCCAATCTGCTCCTGTGATGTGAAAACTACTGCAGGATTGGGATAATATCTCTGCTCATCGGGACCTGCATTTCATAACCCTTAGCCTCTGGGAGGTGAGTTTAAAGACATCAAGCTTAGATTCCCCTCATGTCAACTCAACAGCAAAAATGCAGGTTAGTTGGTAAATAATGGTGCCCCTAAAAATCCCCTTGCTTATCTGGAAATGATGCTGATTCCTGGATATGTCTGGAGAATCTCAGTTGAATAACGGGAGGGAAGGCCCAGGAAGCTCAGTGGTGGGATTTTTGTTGTTACTAGTTTGTTTGGTTGATGGACTAGCACTGCTTGTCTGATTGCCATTTGCTGAGGACAGTTTTCCTAACAGCTTCAGGTGCCCCTTATCCTCATGTGAATTATAGACAGTAGCTCCCTTTATGATGGGAAGACTAGTCACATGAGGACACATGATGTGCACGCTTAAAAGCCGACTGTAAATCAATCACAACGGGCTGCTCTCTACATTCATGACACACTCTTTTGGATTACCAACTTTCTCCCCATGTCCTTCAAGTCTAGTCTTGAGCAGAGAGGCTGCATATCCAATTTCCTGCTACAGTGGGTCAAAGGGTTTCTTCTTCAAAAGACACTTTTTGAAGTCACTGACCACTAGACTCTGCTGTGTGCCACCATGGCACTCCACCCTTACTCATTGTGCCTGATACCCATGAAGCTGGCTCCTCTCTATGCCACCACTGGTTACTGTTGTGGCTAGATACTGTTATATGAAACATATGTCTCCTCTATTTTCTATTGTAGCTTTTTAAAATATTTGTTTATTATTTTTAATTGAGAGTGTCTGTGTGTGCGTGTGCGCGCTTGCACACATGAGTGCCGGGGGAGGCCAGAGGCACTGGATCTCTCTGGAGCTGGAGTTAGAGGTGGGTTGCAAGCTACCTGACATGGGTGCTGGAAACCAACTGTGGGTCCTCTGCAAGAGCAGTGAGCACTCTTAACCACTGAACCATCTCTCTAGTCTTCTGTGCTAGTTTTGATGCTGCCAAGGGCCCATGTGTTAAAGATTTGGCCCCATAGAAGGTATGACTGAGAGGTGGGAGAGCCTTCAGGTTCTGATCATATCCAGCAGCTCAAAGTGAGATTGATGTGGATGGAGAAAAGAAAGCAGAATGCTTTTGTGTAAGAGATCGGGCAAAACTGAAGACTTAATTCCTGAAAATAAGGCTTAAACAACGCAAGTGTATTGAGTTATGGTTTTTGGTTCATAGGTATAGAACTGAGCTGTAATCAAGATGCCATTCCTGTCTGGAAGCTCTAGGTGGGGACTTGTTTTCTTGTGCATTTGGTAGACTCTGGTTCCTTGCAGTTGTAGGGCTGGAATCCCTGTTTCCTTAGTGGTTGTAAAATGATGGTCATTCCTAGCTTCTGGATCAGCATACAATATTTAGACTATGGCCCTCTTACCAGATCTTGAGTGCATCAATCATGAGCTGAATGCTGGTCATGTTGCATTTCCCTGCCTCATCTTCTGCTCCCTAATTCTACACACGTGAGCAGATTGGAATTGTCCAGTTAACTCAGAATAGCCTTAATTTCCCTTTTCCATGTAAACTAGCATACTCTTAAATTCTAGGGGATGGGACCTGGACATCTTTGGGAAGCCATTATCCTGCCCACCACAATTGATACAGCAGAGTAGTACTGAAGAGAAGAGAATGCCAATTAGTTGCAGATTACTTTGGCATCTAGGCAATATACCCAGATGATCTGCATTAATATAGAGACAACTGAATACAACAGAGGAGGTGTTTGACATAGATGTATGGAAATGAGAGAAAGAAAGTTACAGAGTTGTAGCATGGAGAAGCTAGATGCTGGTGTGAAGTGTTCCTTCCATTCAGTCAGCTCTGGGAGTGTTATTAGCGCCAGTGATGGGATGCACTACAAGCTGGCCTAAAGGATATGGGGTGCTGGGCAGTTTGTCAGGAGAGGATCTTAATGCTCGCCCCTAAGTTGGACGTCTATATTAATCCCAAGAACACTCAGAGAACCTCGGGAGAGGAGGCACAAAGAATGTAAGAGCCGAAGGTTAGAGAGGAGTGCTGTGACATGCTATCTTGTGCATAACATGGCTGTCACAACCGTGAACTCACAGCACTTATGGCTGTCTACACAAATCCTACATGAAATCAAGCCAGACAAATGCTGGAAGAGATGGGGTGGACAATCTCCAGGCTCCACCTCATGCTGAGTTGCTATTGCCAATGGATAGCCACTGAGCAGAAGAACCATTCTTTTCTCGGGGCATAGCAACTAATAGGTTTCCCATACTTCAGTGAATGGGCTCACACCCAGGCACACAGGGGCAGTACTACCTGGACTTGGTGTGTTATTGGGGGGAGGGGCATGACATTGGAGGGATATGATACAGAGGGAGCTGGAGGGGCAAACGGAGAGTACATAAGATCATTTTTTGTTTTGTATGGAATTCTCAATGGAAAAAAATAAAAGCTAGGGGCCTGGGTTTAAAGGAATGAAAGGAGAAATGGGGAAAAAAACAGAGAGAGGCACAAGATAAATCTTCAATAAAAGTAGAAGGTTGGGACCACACTGGAAACAAGATTACCTTGACCCCAAAGACCTCACTGCTAAATCAGATCTCTTTAAATAGCTTTCAGCATTAACTGCTTGACCCCAGAGCCTTAGATGGGGCTGAGTCTTCTGTCAATGCCAAGTAGCTTTGGCCATGGGATTGAAGGGTCACAGGAGTGATGTGCCAGCCTGTGGAACTTACTGCCCTTAGTGAGAGTCTGACAGGAAAGTCCGTTTACCTTCGTGGATGCTTCCTGTCTCCTGGCTTGCTTTTGTATTTGGGCCCCTGAGATCAGGCTGCCATTGCTCTGAGTTGGGAAGATTGTCTGACCTCCGTCATAGGTTGGAGATGTATCACATGGGACTGTGGATGACTTTAGATGTGAAGTTTCAGTGTTCAGTGTGTGTTTCCACTGTGCCTTCTGAAAGATTCCTGAAGTTGGGGCTTTCTGAATAAATCACACCTTCCTGAGTAACAGCTGATCAGCTAAGTGTGCTGATATGCTGGAAAAGCTCAGTTGATCTGTTCATATAGTCACTTGTTCACTTAGCAGATTTTTATTTTATTTTTGTTTTTTAGAACAGGATCTCTCCCGGTAGTTCAGGCTGGAACTCACTATGTAGTCCATGCTAGCCTTGAACTCACAGCAATCCCTTGCCCCAGCCTTCCAAGTGCTGAGATTATAGGCACGAGTCACCAAATCTAGCTAGTAGACATTTCATTTTTTAAAAATTACAGTCCATTTTTTATTTAAAATTATTATAAATTATATTTTAATCATGTTCCCCCTCCCCCAAATGCTCCTCACTTCCCTACTCAGCCACCTTTACATACTTTTTCTCTCTCTTTCAAAACAAAACCAGTAAAACAAGAGAGGAAAATGAAAACGAACAAAAACATCAACAAAGCCAACAGGCAAAAGACCAATAAGACAAAAAAAAAAATGCCCAAACAAAGCAAAATTAAACAAAAAGTCCACAAAAATCCCACTGAGTTTGTTTTGTGTTGGTTGACTACTCCTGGGCAGGGCGCCTGCCCTGAGGTGTGATTAATATATGCAGTTGGAGAAAGCCGATTTACCTTTTGTCAGTGTGTATCAATTGCAGCTAGCTTCTTGTTTAGGGGTGGGGGCCTGTGTCTGCTTCCTCTCAGTGGTGAGAGCCAGTCTGATTTAACCTATGCAGGCTTCGTGTCTGCTGCCAGAGTCTTTGTACATGGCTGTGAGCATTAGTCCTGCTGTGTCTCTTCCTTGGAGTCATCTGTCAGCTCTGACTCCTACAATCTTTCTGTCTCCTCTTCCACATAGATCCCTGAGCCTTGAGGGGAGGGGGTTTGACGAAGACATCCTGTTTACGACCCAGTGCTCCAACGTCTCTCACTCTCTGCACAGTGTCCAGTGGTGGGTCTCTATGTTAACTCCCATCTACTGCAAGAGGACGCTTCTCTGATATGGGTTGAGTGAGGCACTGTGCTGTGAATATAGCAGTGTGTCATTAGGACTCATTGTATTGTTATATTCCTTTAGAAGAGCTACAGTACCTTGGGTTTTACCTTAGATCCATGGTCTATCTAGTCTTAGGTTCTTGGTCACTTTAGTAGTGTCAGGTATGGATGGGTTCCATTGTAACATGAATTGCTAAATGGTCTTATTAATTAGAAACCTGGAGCCAGATATCTGAGAGATCAGAGAGCAAGCCAGCCATGTCTTACCTCTAGGAAGTTCTCAGGCAGAGAGAGCTACTTCCTGTATACTCACGACTATATACCTTTCTGTGTCCTGCCATCCCACTTCCTCTCTCCACCCAGCTATATCACTTTCCTCTTTCCGCCTAGCTCTATCACTTCCTGTCTGTCCATACAGACCTCCAGACCTCTATGGTTAACTAGCACTGGATTAAAGGTGTGTGCCACCATGCCTGGCTCTGTTCCCAGTGTGGCCTTGAACTCACAGAGATCCAGATGAATCTCTGCCTCCCCAAATGCTAGGATTAAGGGCGTGTGCTACCATTGCCTAACCTCTATGTTCAATTTAGTGGCTGCCTCTGTCCTCTGATCCCCAGATAAGTTTGTTAGAGCACAAATAAAATGTCACCACATTCCATCTCATGGTCTAGACCTTAAATTCAGTCAGAAGTGGTGGATCACTCTCAAAACGTTTGTGCCATGACTACAGACCAGTCTATCTTGCAGCTACTTGCTGTTATAAGTTACAGGGTTAGTAGCTAGATGGTACTGATGATTACCTTTCCCTCTGGTAGTGTTTAGAGTACCTTTGAGTATCATGAACTCTATTCAATACGGGTATAGATTCTAGTTAGTCATCAGTCCAGCTTCTCTATGTTTGATGACATAAGTGTTTTCAGCAACAGGGCTTTACCATCAGGTTGTAGAAAGAAACCAACAGTTTTGGTAATAGCCTGTGATTTTAGTGATGGTAGTGGGTGTTCTGTAGAACTTTTTTGATCAACAGTTCAACAAAATGTAATCCATTCCTGGCACTGGAGGGTTTGCTCAGTGTCCTGAGATGTCTAGTTAGGGGATTGTCTCCTCTATTAGGTTCCTTTCATATGTGTTTATAGTTTATGAAGCCTCTATAGTACCAGGTTTCCAATGGCTTTTTCAAATGACCTTTAGTGTTACTCCCCATGTTCTCTCCCCTCCCCTTCTCTTCCACCCCCTTCCTATTTAATCCAATTCTAGTTTCCCTGTGTCTCCCCATAACAACATATTCTATTTTCGCTTCCTTGGGAGCTCCTCTCCGCCCACCTAGTCCCTTACTAGGTACCTAACCTCTGTGATTATTCAGATTACAACATATATATATATATATATATATATATATATATATATATATATATCTCAAAAGCTTAAAAGTTAACTTCCACATATATAAAAAGCATACAATATTTGCCCTTTGGGGTCTGGGTTACCTCACTCCGGAGGTAACCTGAGTTTTTCCTAGCTCCATCCATTTATCGAGCCAACAGTTATTGAGTACCGCATAGGTGCCACCCACTATACGTGTATCTGTAAACAAGTCTTTCCAAATACAGCTTTTGTCCACATTTGCCTATTATATAATTTCATATAGAACCTGGAAGGCTCATAAGCCCCTTTCTTATCAGGCTGTATGATAAATATAACTTGTGTTCCAATAAAAAATTTTAAAGCAACTTATGCATTGGATTTGCACCAGGAAGCTTCAAGTTTGAACTGAGAAGTGGTTGACTTAAGAACTTTAATGAGTTCTTTGGCTGTTGGTAAACCTAGCACGGAGATAAAACAAATCTTTTTATTAAACTCTGGTAAGGCTCCAAGTAATCCATATTATTGCATTTGCATTAGTTCGCTTCTTGCTGCTGTGATAAACATTGTGACCCAAAAGCAGCTCAGGGAGGAAAGGGTTTATTTCATCTCCCACTTCCAAGTGATAGGTCATCACTGCAGGGAGCCAGGGCAGCAACTCAAGGCTGGAACCTGGAAGCAGGAACTTCAGCAGAGACAATGAAAGCAAGCTGCTTCCCGGCTTGCTCTCCAGATTCACTTTCACCTTCCAGGACCACCTGCCAAGGGTTGGCACCGCCCACAATGGGCTGGAACCTCCCATATAAATGATTTTTAAAAAGTATGCTCCACAGACTTGCTTACAGGGCAATCTGATGGGGACGTTTTCTGATGGGGTGTGTTAGACTTGGTGAATCCCACACACTATTTACCTTCGGGAGTGGAAGAGACATCGGTAGATAGGAACTAAGAACTGTACAAGGGTGAAGTCAACTTGATGGATTCCCACCTTCCCAGCAGAGTGCCTGGCTATATCTCCCCACCAGAGAAATAATTTTTTTATCAGAAGAAAAACCTGTCATACTTTTGAGCCACCAAGCCATAAATCTCCATTCCACCTATGAGATAATAGTTTTTCTTGTCAACTTCCTTGATAATCCAGAGTAACTGTTATAACATATGGCCTTGTTCCATCTCTCCCAGCTGCGGCCCCTCTGTCTTTTGTAGGTCCTGGGTAGAGACAGAGGCTCCTTGCTTGTCTTTGTGTGTTCATTGGGAGAGTAGAAGATTCTGTCACCAAGAATGTGACATCCTGATGAAACCATAGAAGCTCTGAAATCTGAGGGCCAATGGCTCTTCCTGCCCCATGGCCTCTGGTTCATGTAGAACATTCTATTTTCCTGAAGAAACAGAAAGAAAATGACCTTCATCTAATTGGAGAGCTGAAAACACTTCCATGCCTGCCTCACTTACAACACAAAACCATATCCCACATCTGATGTTGCTCAGCAGAACAGTGGGCTAAGTTTAATGAGAACTAGCAGACTGGGCTAGGTAGATATGTTGGCCAATAAAATGCTGGCCTTGAAAACACAAGTTCTATCTTTAGACCCATAATAAAATTTGACTGTATTGGCATCCACTTGTAATCCTAATTAGGGAGGCAGACAGGCAGATAGATCACTGGGATTTAGTGGCCAGCCAGCCATACCTAACTGACACGCTCCAGGTCCCAGTGAAAGACCCCATGTCCAGCCTCTGGACTTGTCTGGTTCTCTTCCCACCACACCAATCATTGGTGAAGGATAAGAAATCCTGGACTTCCCCCTTTTACACATGCTTGTCTTTGTTATCCACCATTGGGTGTTGACCTTCTGATAGGAACGTTCATGTCATTCATGTGGCAGACAAAATGGAGCAATACACCAAAGTCAGATGCCATGGTAACTGATCCCACTGTCCTCTGGCTCCCACACACATGAACACATGCACAGAAGTGCACAGACATACCAGTGCTTCTGTATGCACACACACATATGCAAAAACACACAGATGAACAGACTGACATATATGTTTTACAGAATGCTTAATTCATTGGAATTGACTGAAAAGTGATTTTGTTTAGAAAGACTCTAGAGAGACAATGGCCTGGAGGGAATTTGGTAAGTGCAACTTCGTGCCTTCCCTTATTTCTTAAGAAAAATGCACTCAGGTCAGTAGTCAGGGAACTCATTCACCCCCCAAGCTCCTGAAAGATCATAGAAAGCCCTGAGTAAGATTAGTCAAGAGTCTTGAGCTCCCAGTGTAGATTCTAAAAACTCAACATAATAAGCTTAGTGGTTATCAAACTGCTTTTATGAACCTCATCTCCATGAGAGTCCAATTTCTTAAGACATGTCTAAGTGTCATCTTGCTACACTGTACACAAATTACATAATGGTGACTTAGAATCATAGATACATGATTGCTCTGCACCTATGCAGTGATGGATAGTCTTTGGACATAAACAGTCTGTTATCTACAATGTATAAATAAGACGAACTGTGAAGATAAATGGGAGACACAAAAATTCATACTATCTCCAAGAATATATGGGCAATGCAAATTGGACTTGATGTGGAGGTGGGGTGGGGGGAGAAAACATAAATCTGAGTGGGTGGGAAAGGGGAGTGAATCGGAGAGGAGTTACAGGAGGGGTGAATATGATTGAACACATTGTACTAAATTCTCAAAGAACTAGGTATTCAAAGGCACACTGTGTTCCTAGTCATTGAGTGTGGGAAACTGAAGACAAAGGCATGAACAGAAGCAGAAAAAAAGGTCTTTAAGAGTAAATGGTGAAATAAGAGGAAG
Organism: Peromyscus californicus insignis; assembly: GCF_007827085.1. Taxonomy (NCBI): domain Eukaryota; kingdom Metazoa; phylum Chordata; class Mammalia; order Rodentia; family Cricetidae; genus Peromyscus; species Peromyscus californicus. The sequence continues at coordinate 32,847,837 of NW_026294551.1, forward strand.
AAGGGAAGGAGGAGGAGGAGGAGAAGAAGAAATCGGGGAAAAGAAAAAGACATGTACTGTACCTTTGCCAATCCCAACCCTAATCTTACCTCACAGTTGCCCTGGCTAGCCATGTACCTAATTCTTGGCTATTGGTCTTCTATAACTGGAGTTATAAGTTGACAAGTTAGAATTTGACAGGATTCTTTTAACAAATTGTTAAACCATGATTTTTGCGTTCTGGTTAAATTGCAATGACTTATTTGCGATTTTTGTGGCTTAATATGAGAAGATATTAAGTCAAATGATTAAATAATATTAAATTGTTTAATTATTTCAGCTGCCCATTTCTGAGAAAGTATCAAAACTGAAAGCAGTCAAATGTGTTGGCTGGTTTTGTGTTTTAACTTGACACAAGCTAGAGTCATCAGAGAGGAAGGAGCCTCAGCTGAGGAAATGCCTCTGAGATCCAGCTGTAAGGCATTTTCTCAGTTAGTGATCAGTGTGGGAGGCCTCAACCCATGGTGGGTGGTGCCATCCCTGGGCTGGTGGTCCTGGGTTCTATAAGAAAGCAGGCTGAGCAAGCCACGTGAAGCAAGCCAGTAAGTGGTTTTCTTTCATGACCTTTGCATCAGCTCCTGCCTCCAGGAGCCTGCCCTCCTTGAGTTCCTGTTCTGACTTCCTGCAATGATGGATTATGATCTGGAAATGTAAGCCAAATACACCCTTTCCTTCCCAACTTGCTCTTTGGTCATGTTGTTCTGTTGCAGCAATAGAAACCCTAACTAAGACCAATGGGTCCCAACATAGTGAGTCATTGCTACGACAGACCTGACCATGTTTTTGGGGAGGATTGTGGAAGGACTTTGGAACTTTGGGTTAGAAGAGACCTGTGGGATGTTCTGTGTGAGCTTGGAAAATAAGAATGTTGAGAGCAATGCAGAGGATGGAGGCCTGGCTTATGAAGTTTCGGAGGGAAGTTTGTAGAATCTACTGGGGCCATTTGTTATTTTTGAATCAAGATCCTGTGGTTCTGGTTAGCGAGGGCTGACGACTCAGCTGTGATTAATCAAGATACTACAACTACTGAGGCGAAACCTTTGTGTTACTGGAACAGTTGATGCTGGTTAACTGGAGCTAAGAAATTAGCGGTGATTGAGAGGAGACCAGCATCGCTGAGGTGAAATCTTCTGGGAAGTGTTTCCTGAGAGCACAGAGAAGCTGTGTTCTAGAGGTGGCCAAGGTTGTACCTTATGCTGGCAGCCGGACTTGCTAATGTGTAAGATTCACCCAGGTGGTGCTGATTTTGAGGGCATGAAGGGGTCCTGAAGAGCAGCTGGGCCTTGGCACTGTGAGAGGCCAGGATAGGCCATTGGTGAAGCTGCAGCCTCAGTGGTAGCTGAAGGACCAGGACAGTCATGCAGAGAGATGACTTGGCACCGTGAGGAGAGCCTATGAGAGGTTACTGGTGAAAGGGCAGCCCAGTTGCTGCAGAGGACCCCAGTGTTCTGGAGATGCCAGTACCATGGGATGACCACCAAGAACAGCGGCAGCAGTGGAGTGGATCCAGACCAAGCCTAGAAGACAAGCTGTGTGTGCTACAGAGGGCAGAGCTGGAGAAGTGACTCTAGCCCTCCAGAGGAGCCCAGAAGATCGTAAGTGAATCCCAGATAATTGGACATTGAGTTGTTTATACTGTTGGAATGTGGTTTTGGTTGATTTAGAACTGTGCACCGGTTCTCCCCTCTTGAAGAAGGTATTTAATTTTGATTTTTATAGGGGCCCACAGCTGAAAGACTTTGAACTTCTGAAAAATTTTTGGATTTTTAAAGAGATTGGATATTTTAAACAGACTGAAAATGTAATGTGTTTGGAGTTTTAAAGACTAGGACTTTTAAAGTTATTCATGTTTTTCATGTGAGATCTTGGGGAATGAATAAGAAAGGAAGGATTGTGGCTTAGTAGTGATGTGTTTGTGTGTCAAGTTGACAATGGGTCAGTTGTACTGGCTGGTTTTGTGTGTCAACTTGACACAAGCTAGAGTCATCAGAGAGGAAGGAGCTTCAGCTGAGGAAATGCCTCCATGAGATCCAGCTGTAAGACGTTTTCTCAACTAGTGATCAATGAGGGAAAACCCAGCCCATGGTGGGTGGTGCCATCCCTGGGCTGGTGGTCCTGGGTTCTATAAGAACACAGGCTGAGCAAACCACGTGAAGGAAGCTAGTACACAGCACTCCTCCATGGCCTCTGTATCAGCTCCTGCCTCCAGGTTCCAGCCCTCCTTGAGTTCCTGTCCTGATGTCCTTCAATGATGAACTCTGATCTGGAAGTGTAAGCCAAATAAACCCTTTCCTTCCTAACTTGCTCTTTGGTCATGCTGTTTCATCGCAGCAATAGAAACCCTAACTAAGACATCAACTAAAATTTATTAAGTTCTTCTTTGTATTAAGCATTGGGTTAAGAAATTTGTACTAGGCTGGGAAAACAGCTCAGCGATTAAGAGCACTGGCTGCTTTCCCAGATGTGGGTTGGATTCCCAGCATCCACACGGCAGCTGACAACAGCCTGTAACTCTAGTTCCAGGGCATCTGGTGCCCTCTTCTAGCCTCCAAGGGCACTGCATACATACTCAAGTGATGCAGGCAGGCAAAATACCCATAAGCATAACAAATTTTTGTAGAGGAAAATTTGCATGGGTGATCTCATTTAATTCACAAACTTATGGAGTGGACAAGGGCAGTGAATCAGAGGCAGGACTCGAGGCCAGATGTCTTAATATCAACTTTGTACCCTATTCCCCATGGTAACATGTTTCCTCACACAAGATCTGTTCAGACACATTGTATCTTTGTTTGGTGGATGCTACCACTTCCTATATGGCCATTATACAAATGCTCCATTCACTTCGTCTCGTACTAACAGCTGGAGTAGGAGACAATGAATGGCAAGAGGAGAGGTCACCATAAGCAAAAAAAGTAAGGGTTACTTCCAGCCCTCACTTTGCAATTCCTTCACTATCTTTTGTGCGCAGTGAAGAGTTTAAGACCCAGATCTCCTTTTCTATCCTTATGATGATCAAAACTAAGGACTTTGAAATTTACATGTACTAGTAGAGGAAACAAGATACAAAGTCATAGTTGTGCCTCACAATCTCAATTGGTTTGGTATGATCCCACTCTAGCAGCTTTCTTACCACAAACAGGTGACGCTTTCTTCCATTAGGTATCCTCCCTCCCCCAGCAACTCTTTTTTTTATTCCTCAGAGTGAGGCTAAAGGTCACATCTTCCAAAGAGTTACTTCTAAATCTTCATCTTAGTGAGGACCACTGCTGCTGTCCCAACACAATAACATCATCATTGTCTGTATGCTTGGCTGTGTCCCACACTAGGACACATGTTCCTTTAATATAAAGAGGGAGTTTTGTTACTGTTTATATATTAACATACCCAGAGTCGCAGTAGAGAATTAACTAATTAATCAACCAATCAATAAATCTGATCTTGAAGAGGTAGGTTATACCTGCTTATTACTGGCATCAACACCTTTAAAGTTGGTCACAGAACTGCTGTGTAGAACATGTTCACCCTCCTCTGGAATAACAGGATGAACTCAAACATACAAAAAAAAATAAGAGGGCACGTGAAGTTCATCCTCTCTCTTTACAAAGAGTCCAGTAAACTGAAGAGCTTTTCTCAAGGTTTCTTAGATGCTCAGGGACAGAACTTGGATGGAATGTAGCATGTCTGCGTAAGCCAGAGGTCTTTGCCACCTCACCAGCTCTTCCCGCATGGAGGCTTCTAGTATACTACCCTAAGAGGACAGCATGTTCTTCCCAGTAGAACTTGAGAGATCCTCAAAATAATAAATGAAATGTCAGAAGTGAAAAGCAAATTCATTCCCACATATTGCTCAAAACAACTTGCAGAGTCTCTGGTCACTTGCAGCGTTCAACCACCACTCCTGAGGCATGTTCCAAAAATTCAATTATTCCCGTGTATTGCTTACTTTTTCTCAAATAATTTTGTGCACAAAGAACATTTGAAGAGCTTTAGAGGCAACTTCTTCTATCTGAACAAACAGTCAAGGACAACTGTCATAAGCCAAACTCTCATTTCAGCCACAGCATTGATTTCCAATAAATCTATTCAAAGGAAGAAAGGGGCTGTTCTCTTTCGTGAAACACACCCACAAGTTACAAAGTATTTTGTTGATAGAAATGTCAGTGAGCAATGACAGCAACGCAGCCCTAAGCCACTGAAATGTAGCAGACATCCCAACCATCACTGGGAAATTAAAATGTCACACTGGTGGGCAGAAGTAAGTCCATAGGGTTCATACCTCACTCTTGTTGGTGCCTGGGAAAGCATAAGGGGTGTGAAGCTGGAGGTCGGCATTGGTATCAACTCTGTAACTGTAGGCAAGAGAATTAGTTATTCTGGTCACATTCATCTGCTCAAGCAACAGCCAGTGAGTATCTACTTAGAAGAGACTCACTTCTAGGTGAACAATAGTAAGAGAAAAGACTTTGGAAGCAAACACAAAAACTGAAAATTGTTGTGTTATTTGGTCATTATATTATAGAGACAAATATAGTTGAGAAGAGGAAGTATTACAGAAAGGCATTTTACAAGGTTGTGTGTGTGTGTGTGTGGTGTGTGCATGCACTCATGCACACACATGCACTCACAGAGGTATATGTGGGTGCACACAAGATAGCCAGAAGAGGGCAACAGATCCCTTGGACCTGGAGTTACTGGCCTTTGTGACACCCACCTTGCCACACAAGCTGTGGGTGCTGGGACCCAATCTCTAGTCCTCGTGATTGTACAGCAGGTGCTCAACGGCTGAGCCATCTTCTCCCTGGCCCCAAAGAGAGCAGTTTTAAAGAGCAATCAGGAAAGGGGTCTAGTAATTAATTTCTAACATTTATTGAACCTTACAATTAGTAGACACCAAGACAGCATTTGGCAAACACTTTTAACATGATATTTTCTTGTTTGGGGGATCTTCTTGAGACTAAGTTCTTTGAGGGTGTGAGAGTATTGGCTGATTACTCCTCTTTCCTTAATCCTCCCCATCATCTCTAAGGATCTTTATAGAGAGGGCTATCCCTTTGTCAGCTTGTAAGAGAAGACCCTATAGGTACTGTCTCCGGCCCACACTTTTTGCTGACCCATGCTTTCCATCTGACATGCTCTGTGGTATTGGATAGAACTTCTTGGAATTTACTAAGTTGTTTACCAACCTTTGGGTTCGCTTCATGGAAACTACATCAATATGGCAGGAATCCCCTAGAAGAGCAACTAGTATTTATCATAGGACTGAGCTTTCTTCAGGTGCTTCCAGAACATTAGGAGGATGGAGAGAAGTCAGTGATAACCAGCCATGAATGTCAATATTCTCAACTCCCTCAGAGCTCACCTCGGACATAAACACTACAGTTTTTTTTTTCTCATTTGAACATGTTTTATGTTTGAAAATGAATGTAAATGGCTTTGCCAAAATTCCCCTTGTCAAAATCTGTCAGTCATGAGAAAGCCCAACCCATCACATGAACCTCTCTGCAGAAAGAATCAGAAATCAGCATCGTCGTCTTGCTGGGCAATTAAGATCATCTCCAGGCTCTGATCCCCATACCTGAGAAACAGATGTCCCAGAATTCTTATCTGTTTGAGACTTGGAAATAAGGGTTGCCCTACATATGAAGAGCACCCACATTTGCTTCCCCAGAGGAAGCAATTAACAATAACACTGGAATAATCTCAAAGTTTGATAATAAGGCTTTATTATGATTTTATTAAAAGAGGACGATTCCTCAGAGTTAGCAAACACTGTAGCAGTGTGAGGACAGTTTACATATTTTAGGAGATGTCCAATAGATAATATAACAAAGGAGGTTCTTCATATCCCCTCTTCTTGCAGCTCTCCTAGGGGCTAAGTACCATTACCACCAACATGCAGGTGAAACAGTCTCAGAGAAGAGAAAGACCCTGTCCAAATCCACAAGTTAATAACTGATAGGCACATCTGACGTCCTAAGTCTACTTAAACTTATGAATCCTGCTCTAGCATTATCTTTAACTTCTAACTACCAAATGCTATTACCTCCTTATTGATCTCAACCAGGGCGAACATATCCCAGGGCTGCAGAAGTCTGTGATGCTAACATTTTGTGGTGCTTGTGTGACTTTACCTGGAGCCACTCTGGAAGCTGTAAATTCATAAATAATGCCATGCTAACTTGGTTAGGCTCCTAGGGCCAACAGGAGACAGATGATCTACCGCTTTGAACAGTATCATTGTAAGCTGATGTGCTACTTCATAGTGTTGGGTTGCCATCCCCTGGAGTGCTTTGATGCGATCGGTTGTCAGGTTCAGGTCTGTTGTTTCTCTCACCAGAATCCCAGCCACTGGAAGATGACAGCCCCAAAGCCCTGCCTGTGTTAGGGGAGCAATCAAACTCGGATAATGACATAAACGAGCCGGTGTTGATCTGGGGAATCTCAGACAAAGCAGCCCAGAGGAAAAGCATCTCTGCTGCTGAAGGTTCTTCGCTTCGCTTGCAACAGGAGAAACAGCAGCCGCTGGTGCACAGACCGGGGAGAGGTAAAGGGAGGCTGAGGCTGCCGCATGTGAGTAGCGCTTGATTTTCTGTGGCTAAGAACAGGGTGCTGGGAGGGGGCTTGGCTGGGAGGGGTGTGTGTGGGTAATTTGGGTCTCTGCTTTTCCTGTGGCTAGGAGTGGAAGTGATGCTTTACACAATCACCAAGTGCATTTGGGATCTGAGCCACTCTTCCAGAGGAGGCAACGGAGTGTGCCCACACGCACTTGCATTTTCGGTGTCTGCGGATCATAAAACATGTAAACAGCAGCAGGTGGGGAGGGGTTTCTCTTTGTTTTCTTGTTGTCTGTGGTGGGCTGCGAGGCAGAGAGGCACCTCAGCCCTAAAGAGCTTTCAGAGCAGGACTGCCCGAAGGGGGCTCTTTCCCAAGTTTCTGTGGCACATGTGTGAATCTCTACGGCTTGGCCACACGGTTGCTTCTCTTGGAGAGAGGGGATTACATGCCTCCCACTGGGAAAGGGTGAGGGTGGCTAGTCCTTAGCTTAAGTCCTTCGGAGTAAGCAACAGCAACGCAGTTTAACCTGACACTTGTCGTCCTGGAAGGAGTTCACAGAGCGATCCAGGCTGGGAAAGCATAGGTCTCTCAGCCAGGGCAAACACACGGGTCTCAGCATCGGGGTGATTTTAAACTTTAGAAAGTTTTTGATTGCTTTCTTCTTTAATGCTAAGCCCTAGGGTTTTCTACCTGTGAACAGTAGACGTATGTTGAAGTTAAAAGCACGCAGGACAGGATGTTTTGCTTTCAAGCTCTTGTGTAGCAAACAGCAGGTTTTCTCAGCATGATGAGTTGGTGTGCACCTGTGGGTAATGGTGACCACAGGTGCTCTGTGTGATAGATAGCATCCAGTCATAAATTTGCTTGTGTTTAGAATGTCTATAAAGGTGGTACACACACAGACATGCATGAACACGTGCACGCATGAGCACACACACACACACACACACATCACTATGCACACTCATGCACAACATAATACAAGCACACACATGCATGCTTGTGCACACACATGCACACACATACACAACATACACAATACACACAGGCACACACATGCACACACACACACACACACACACACACACACACACAGGCATATGTACATTTCTCTCTTTAATTCTTTCTTTGGAGGATTTTTGTTGTTGCTGAACCAGAGAATCTGCAGGAGAAGAAAACTAGCACATCATCCCCAGGAGGAGAAGAGGAGGGGAAAGGGGAGAAAGGGAGGGGCCCTTTGCATGTCCTAGGAATTGGCTTCCAGCAGCTGTGCATAATGAGGGACAAGAATCCCAAGCACTTGACACTGGCGCTTGGCTGGGAAGAGAGATTCCAGCCAGCAGCTTGGGCTCACAACTGTGTGCCAGTACAAAGGAGGGTCAGAGCTCCTGCTCCCAAGTTGCTCTGGGGTGTGCAGTGAAATATGAACCAGGGCAGAGGATGCAGGAAAGAGCCATCTGTTTTCTACAAGGGATGCTTTCCCCTCAAGGCAGCCCTGTAGAACATTCTCATGCCGTGGCACAGCAGGTGAGGCTGCTCGGAGTTGGCAATAAATGGCAGGCGAGCTCAGGTAGCCATCCGAGTGGAAAGCCACAATCCTTGTGGCTGTCAGAATATCTGGAGCCATCATCCATGGCATCATAGCATCGTGCCTGCACGGACAAGTTGAGATCTAACGTCAGCAACCCAGAGAACACTGAAGTTGTGGGGCAAGATCAACAGTCTGATGTCGGTGTTGTATTGGTGCTCATTTCTGCCATTAGTGATAATGGTGTGTCGTAGAAACATTACAACATATCTCCATAAGACTTTCTTTATATCTCGACCTCTCAGCATCTCTGACTCTTCTATATTCTTGTCCAGCTTTGCCCAGATACATCACTGACTCAGTGACAGTTGTGGTCTAGCTGTATTCACTTTTCCCTTTCCCCAGCATTTTCTGTGCCCCATTCTCATCTTCCAGTACTGCTCGCTCTCTTAGGAATGGTTAATTACAGCTGGAGTTAATGGATGCATCCCTTAAGTGAATATGCTATATAGGCTGTTTAGCAACTGTTGGATGTTTAAATTGTTTCCAGCTTATCTCTAAATGGGATGGTATTATGAATAGTATTGTGATTGACACATTTTACTTCCCTTAAAAAAAAAAAACTGGGGAAAATGAAGTCTCAGCATCAGAATGAATAAGGTAAAAATATGAATTCTTTTGGCTTTCCATGCTTATGAACAAACTGTTCTCTGACTCCTGTTTCTACTGTCCAAAACCATCATGTAGAGAACATCAATTTGCCTAGAGCCTTATGTACATATCCTATGTATTTTTCCTAGATCCTTATATACATATTCTATATATTTTTTATAGAGCCTTATACATATATTCTATGTATGTTTCCTAAGTGAAGATCCATGAAAAGATGCTGGCTGTGTTTTTAAAGCTGGTACTTACCTCCTGGAGCAGACAGGGCCATCCTCCAAAGAACAAGCCTGTAGCTTCTCAGGCTCCCCCCTGCAAGAAAAGCCATGCTCAGCAGCTTCCACTTCTTAGCTCTGTAGAGGGTAAAGAAAACAAAGTAGATAAGCCGGCATTTCAGGACGGTAGCCAGACTAGCAGAGTCTTCAGACTCTCCCCTCCTTCCCAGTCTTAACAGAGGCAACAGAAAGGTCAACTCACTTCTCAAATTTGAGGCTAATGCCTGACAAATGGGACTAGAGTCCTTGAGAAGGTGAGAGCTGGTCAAGCTTATTAGAGGTAAAAAAAAAAAAAAAAAGAGCATGTTCGGTGGTTTCTACTTCTGCATAGACTTCATCCAAAGCTGCATGCTTCAATGAGAGGGCCATGGTCACTCAGTTCTGTCAAGTGAGAACTGTGAAATACTTCAGTTTCTGCTTCAATAAGGACAGTGCTATCAACTATCTTTTTTTTTTTTCATTTTTCTTCCCTTGTATCTGATAAGTTAAGAGATTGCTCTATGCTTTACTGACCTGTGTGGCTCACCATAAATCGCTTCAATGCTAATCTCTTTGTTGACTTAATGACTATTTGCACGAAGACCCAGACTACCCAGTGGGGACCATGCTTACTGCTCAGCATGTGTTTAGCCACCCTGACCTATGTAGGTAGAAATTACAGAATCCTGGGAACAAGATTCTCCTTCCATAGACAAGCAATGAGATCTTTCCTTTTCTCCCCGCCCCCCAAGGCTTATTGACTTTTTCTATTCTGCAAGGATTTAACACTGCTTTGCCAAACTGGGAGCCACTGGAAGTCATGGGCAGATTTGAGTGTGAGAGTAGCTGTTCCTTCCATGGTCTAATAGGCTAGGAGAACTAGCAGCCTATGATGTGTCTGAGGGAGCTAAGCATGTGTCCTCTAAGGAAAGGACAAGAGACTTTCAAGCTATAGTCTCAGTATTTGATCAAGAACTTGCTTAAAACTTGCCGAATGGTATCGCCCTTCAATCACTATTATCTTGCTGGGTTAAGGTCTAGTTTTCCTACAATATTATACCTAGTAGAGCAAGTTGAGTTTCTGCTTTATCTACTGTTGCACCGTCAGCCTTTCACAAAACGGTGACAGTGCCTACCTGCTCTGGGTCTGCTAGGCATTGAGCCATGTTTTAGGTGGCTGATCTACATTATTTGGATTCATCCTCACAGCATCCCCATGTGGTTTGCATTATTGCTAGTCCCCTTTTATAGATTTAAGGATTGAGAGACAAGTAGGATATACTAGAGTATAGATGGGGCCCTGTGTTTGGGGTCAAGGTGAGAAGGGAGAAACACAGAAGGAGAGTATTAGATGAAGGACACGTGGAAATGGTAGGACCACAATCTGAGCTTGCTACAAACACCATAGGCACATAGGCTGAAAGAATGGTGGAAATCTAAATGAACATTGATGCACTGCTATATCTCCAAAAAGTACCAGTAATGGTAGTAATGATGATTGTGATAACGATGATGGTGGTAACGGTTAACCAGTGACCTACACTATTCATTACATTATGTGCCAAACTTTTAATGGAAACTTGTGTATCCATTCTGATTTAATCCTTGCCCCGGCCTTATGAGAGAGCCACTCTCCTAGTCTTTATTAGCAAAGTAAGGAAAGCTCTGTGATGCCATTCAGCTTGTCCCGGAACACAGAGCGAGTGTGACAGTGATGTCTATGGCCTCTGGGCACTTTGTTGATGCACCAGGAAATAAGAGTTGTAAGCATGGCCAGAAACAGTAATAGCAAAGGACCATGTAGCTCAGCTCAATGGCTTCTTTGGATCTCTGAAGAATTCTGGGGTAGCTTTTAGATTACCTGAGATTATTCTTGCTACTGCCTCTAAGACAAGTTCAAGGAAGGTGCTGAAAAAAGTGCCACCGTTGAACCAGTAACTGGTTCATAAACTGACAAGGAAAAAGGAAAATCTCAGCTAAGCACCTGTCCCTGTCCTTTGTGCTGGACCTGCCCTTCCCAATATGATAGCTACTAATCATATGCTACTATTGAGCACTTGGAACACAGCTAGTCCAAAGAGTTCTATTAAGTATGCAAATACACAGTAGACTTCAACAGCTTAAGAAAAGAAGTTAAATATCTCAGTAGATTTCTGTTTGCATATTGAAATAATGCTTTAGATATAACAGGCTAAATAAAATATGCTATTGAAGTAATTATTCCTGGTTTATTTTATGTCCCAGAAAGCCATGATAAAGTACACATAACAATGAGATGTATCATGTAAACTGTCTTAGTTGTATTGCTCAGTGGTGTTAAGTGTACTTGCATTGTAATGGAAACAATCTCCTGAACGCTTCATCTTGGAAAACCACAGCTCTGTATGCACTGAAACTCTCTTCTTTCCCTCTACCCTGGGCAACTGTCACTCATTTTTTGTTTCTAAACTTTTAGCTATTCTAGATAACTCACATGAGTGCCATTCCAGAGCATTCCATTCACTTGCTGTTTGCGCTTAGCATAATGCCATCGTGGGTCATGGTTCATTTATGGTCAGTGTGTATCTGAATGGTCTTAGTTTCGAAGGTGGAATATAGTTCCATCACACATATGTATAGCATTTGTTTACTCAATTCCTCCACCCATGGATATGTGACCTATTTCTGCCTCTTTTTCCTTTACTTGTGGCTCCTACAATATTTAGACTTCCATAAGTGCCTCACATTTGAGGTTGACATCTCTCTACTAAACAGTGTTGTTCTACACCAGTGGTTATCAGCCTGTGGGTCACAACCCCCATAGATACCCTGATCATCAGATATTTACATTATGATTCATAATAGTAACAAAATTACAGTGATGTATCAATGAAAATAATTTTATGGTTGAGGGGTCATCATGACATGAGGAACTGTATTAAAGGTTTGAAGCATTAGGAAGGTTGAGAATATCAGTCTAGACTTTTCTCTCTTCTTCAATGCCCTCTCCTCCCCATTCTCCCATTCTTGACACAAAACTTTTACAACCCCCCATGCTAATTTGATTTTCTTGTTCCCTTCTCTAAGACCTGAGCCAATAATCTTAGCTCTGATCAAGTTCTCCCTTTTATAAGGACCCATGAAAGACTGTCATATTTAGCAACATTTTCTGTAATTAAATGAAACTGTGACATTTCTCAAGAGGAATATTCCCTTTTTTCATAATATATAAGGAGAGAGCTCAATAAATTGAAACCGAGAAGAAAAGGCTTTTGAAGCGATTTAATTTTCTTTTTTTTTTTAAAAAGTCAACAGCTGTACTCAGCTTGTGGGTTGTGAGTGAATTTTGTTAACCCACCAAGCAAGGAAGAATGTAAAGCCAATAAAGCAAAAATTCAGATTAGAGATCTACACTGGCTTTTCATTTCTGAAATCAATTTTTCCTGGAAGGACTTGGGGATCTAGGCATTTAGGGCACATGTCAGTGTCTGAAATTTCTCAACATTTACAGACAAGTTAAAACCTCAAAGCCTTAGTATAGCATCCAAGGCCTTCCAGATTCCTGATTTTTTTTCCCTATCATTCCCTACAAACTTCCCCTATTGAGATCAAGGTGTCTCATTGGTTTACAAATGAGCCATGTGCTTCCTTGACTTCCAGCCTTGACCTTGATCTTATATCAGCTTTGGAGATCCCATACCACCTGTACATGCCTGCTGAAAACTTAATCTCTAGGACACTGTATAAGAAGTTTCTTCTAGTAAGCATCCTTGGATCCCAGTATCCACTGGACATAGTCAGACCCATAAGAAAGATGTCAGACATGGTGGTCTGTTCTAGGGAGCATGACAAGTAATTCGTCTCACCATCTCTCACATTTTAGCCTTTCTCTCCCATTAACTGAAGCAATTTAGAGACCAAAAGGTGTGAGTATACATGGAAGTCATTTTCAGAGTTCCCACCAAGAAGTCAGAGGAAGTAGAAAAGGTGGAAGGACAGAGACAATATAGTAGCAGACTGGCCCCTTTCTTCAGAAATATCCCAATTCTATAACAGAACCATTATACTATAAGATAATCCTCACTACCTTATCTGTTTAATATATATATTAAAGTAATATGTATTAAATTATTATTATATATTAATATATAAATATTAAAATTAATATATATTATATAGTCAAGACAGTAGGCTTCTTCTTATTCATATCTATATTTCTAACATTTATCAAAATATCTGGCATAGAAATAGGTATTTAATAAATATGGATTTATTATCATTATAAAATAAAAATTAATCATATGCTTCTTTCAAAAATTCCTTTAGAACCTCAGTAGCCTATAGTGATTCTAGAATGGCAATGTCTCCATGAATTGATTATAGAGTATTGATCTCACTCTTCTTTGACTCCAAGAAAGGAAGCAAAAATGATTCCATTAATGATTCTCAGTGTCTTGTGATGCTGCATTCAGTGGAACATTACATCACAATTGAGAAACTTGAATGTAAGTGGTGGGAAGTTAGACCAACTATGAAAATAAGTGTTCCTAGTGACATTGAGTGCAAGTTCAGGCAGTGGCAGTTTTTATATGGATATAATGTCATGTGCCTTTTCTCGTGACCTCTTTAATTGCAATTTTATATCAAAATATATGTTCAGAGAGACAGACTATATGATTTAATGCTTTGAATCTAAAGTGCCTGTAACTAAGGTTGAGGTACTCAAGAAATGTCATGAACATAATAGAAAGCTGAGGACAGAAAATGGTGAGAAAGAGCAATTTGAGTGACTTTGATACTTTGTGGCTGCCCTGTGGACAAAGTCTTCATATGCCAACAAAAGTGGCCACCTAACCAAACCAGTGAGTGTTGTGTAGCTATTTAAGAACTGAAGAAAGAGGAGAGCCCATCAGGCACAGGGAATTATGGAAAGTTAGTATGCTCAGAAAGTTTAAAGGTTCATGAAGGTTCTCTCAAATGTTCTGTAAGCAGTAACAGTTGCTCGGGGGCATGGGTGATACTCGCTTGTAGAGTCACCTGCAGGCTGTACAAGAAACTCTAGGGATATCACTTTTGTGAGTCATCACCCATGATGGGGAAGGGTGGGCATTTTGGTGATGTAGCTGCCTTTGGGTTGCCCATACAGCTATAAGTGATGCTCTTGTAAAAAAAAAAAAAAAACTCCAATAAACTCAGTGGTTTACCAAGCTAGACTTGGTTAAAATTCTTTCCCTACTCCATAAGTAGTGCACTATCTACAGTGAATGGATATATTTATTCATGTGTCTCCAAGTCACAGGACAGTGAATGAGGAGGCATCTGTGAAGTATAGTGGTGTGGCTTGGGTTTCCTCATTCTAATGGGTTAATTTTTTAATTGGAGTTTGTAGGTGATGGTAATTTCCTAGGATCAGCATAACAAATTACCACAAACCAGGTAGCTTAAAATACTGCATTTGCTTGAGCAAGGTCAATTTACCAGTAGCTACACCACTGTTGAGTATGACCATTAACTGCTTACAGCTCGTTGGGGATAGGTGGAGCCTCATAAGCCCATCCTCAAGCCATGCTGGAAAGTTGAAGGACCCAGTCTTGTGTAGATTACCAGAGCTGATATGAGCTCAGGAGTGCAAGGGTCATGTCATATCCAAAAGGGAGTGTTTTGCAACACTGCTCACCATCTTTTAGCTCTTACTTTCTTTCTGCCTCACCTTCTCTGAGCCTTGGAGGAAGTGATAAAGATGTTCTTCCTGTGTAAGGCTCAGCACTCAAAAAAGTCAGTTATTCTTATCACTCTGCCTCACTTATTACTTTGCATTCACTGCTGCCTGATTGGGGAAAAAAGCCTTCTTTGACTAAGCCTGAAAATATCATTAAATCTATGAGTATAAATAAAGATTTACAGGGAACATCGACAACATATCCATTTAGCAAAACATCAGCACTAGATTTCTCTCTAGGGTCTATGACCTCCCTAGCCATGGATATTTAAACAGGTTTTTACAATATCAGGTATGGTTTATTCCAGATAGAGGACCTCACAGATAACCAAAAAGAGTTGGTTACCCCATAACAGCTAACAACCATGCCACTATTGCACTGTAGGCACATCTTGCCTGGAAGGTTGGTATCACTTCCCACTCATGCTCAAGCAAGCAACATTAAATGCAATGGATCACAATGAAAGTATAAGGGAGATTGGAAAGAACAAGGGGTTCAGAGGCAGTGAGGAGTTGGGGGACTAAGAGAGGATAATAGGGTGACTATTACCAAAGTATAGGATAGGTGTATGAAATTATGCAAGAATAAAGAAAACATATAAATGTATTCTCCCACTGTTCTGGAGGTCAGAATCCCCCCATGGAAGCACCAGTGGGATTGCTCAAGCTCCTAAGGGAAGAGATTCTACAAGAAAAATCCTTGCTTGCTTCTTCCAGCAAAGCTGGCTCTAGACCTTCCTTGGCTTAGGGCTATATCATGTCAATCTACTCCCATTTTCCATGTGGACTTCCTCTCTTCCTCCCTTGTGTCTGTGTGCCTCAAATGTCCCTCAGCTGCTTCTTATAAGGACACCAGTCACTGGACTTAGTTGTGGGTGAACTCGTACTGATATCCAAACTTCTCTCTGCACTGCCTTGTTTCCAAACAAGGTCATGTTCACAGATCCTCAGAGCTAAGAAGGACAGACTTGGGCAGGGACTGAAGCTCAGAGGCAGAGTGTTGTTGTCCTTGCATTCACAGGCTCCTGAATTTGATCCTTAATGCTGCACAAAAGTAGATTAATTAAAGAGTTAACTAATCAATTAAAGGAGAGAAGAAAACAGACAGATCTTTTGGTACCTTTATTCAATCTACAATGAAGATTACAGTAACCATGCTAATTTGCCTGCTGTATGAAATCAAGCCTTTACTCCTACTTTCTGAATCTGAGATCTTACTCCATAAACCATTTCCATTTTCTCTTTTGTTCATTTAGCCTTGTCAGGTTGAGTTTTTCCCTTGGCCTACAAATTAGCTCTCATCCGAATGAAACAAGCTTCCCTTCAAATGAGTGAGACAGGGGATCTTAGTCACACAGCACAGGGTCTGACACATATCAGGCATATGTAAGGTAGTTTTATCATGAAAAGGTAGCATATCTGAAAATGGATGACATGGGGGAGTCACAGGGGAGGTGAGGAATATGAGCAGTGGATAAATCCCAGAAAATGTGTCCTGATCAATTCCCCAGTGTGTCCTAATGCTGAAAAGGAAAATATATGTGTCATTGATCACTGAAAAGGAGACAGACACACACACACACACACAGAGAGAGAGAGAGAGAGAGAGAGAGAGAGAGAGAGAGAGAGAGAGAGAGAGAGAGAGAGAGAAAACACCAGATTAAGGTCACTATCCCCAGTGACCCATTTTCTTCAAGCAAGTTCTGCCTCCTAAATTTACTTCTCTTCCCCATAGTCCATTCAGCTGTGAATCCATCAATGAATAGATTCGTAAGTGAGATTAAAGCTCTCATATCCATTTACTTCTAAACACTGCTGCACATGAGACTTTGGGAAATGTTCCAGATATAAATGTAACAAGCATTTTCGTGTTAATAATCCCATGGTATTTAGTACATTCATGACATTGTACATTCACCGTTTGTGTTTAGCTATAAAACATCTGCACTGTAAAATAAGACTCCATTGGTGGTTAGTTTTAATTTCCAACTTGACACAGTTCAAAATCACCTGGGAAGAGAGTCTCAGTGGAGGGTTGTCTAGATCCCTGTGGGCATGCCTATGGGAAATTGTCTGGATTATGTTCATGACTTAGGAAGCCCCCGCCTACTGTGGGTGATACCATTCCTTGAGTTTTGATCCTGAACTGGATGAGAGTGGAGAAATTAGTCTGAGTAGCAAGCATACATGAATTTGTTCTCTTCTGTTCTTGACTCTAGGTGTGATGCAATTAGCTGCTTTTAGTTCCAGTTGCCTTGCCTTAACTGACAGGATGGACTACAAACTGGAACTGTGAACTAGAGTAAATCCTCTCTTCCCTGATGCTTTTCATCAGGATCTTTTGTCATAGCAAGAGTCATAAAACCAAAATGGTCCCCTTACCAGCTAAGCTCATTCCCCATTTCATTGGCCCCTAGTCACTAGCAACTTACTTCCTATTCATATTGAACTTTTCTGTTCTAGATATTCCATTGTAGACAGATTCACACATGTGACTTTTTGTGTCTGACTTCTTTCTTAGCATAGTGTTTGCTGGGTCCGCCTAGTACTCTGTAGCATGTGTACATTCCATAGTATTCCTTTTATGGATGAATCATTGTGCAAGCATATCAGAGTTTATAAATCCAGCCATCTGGTGATGTGCACATGGATTTTTTTTTAGTTTTGGCTATCATGTATTTAAGCATATCTGAGTAGGAACTGTTTAAGAACTTGCTTCCAGTTCAGTTGGGTATACAACCAAGGGTCGAATTACTCAAGTAGAATTCCTGGGCCATCTGGGATTTTAGGTTTAACTTTTAGAAGAACTGCCAAACTGTTTTCCTGGTCAGAGGTTCTTGAACCAGGGAGATGTTCTCAGTATAGATATTCCAGTGATGAGATTGGATGTCTGACTTCCATGGTGGACTATTAGCAGTGATTTAGTGCCCCTCACTTCCCTGACCAGCCTGTTCTCTGGATAAAATATACAGGGATTTTAGTGTCAGTTAAGAGGAGAAGCTGATTAGACAGGCACCAGAGTTCTCTTGTTGGTCATCAATTTACCTGGCATTGGAAGGGTCATACAGATGATGTGCTGGGACAGAGATGGTTCAGTTGCAGGATTGATGAGTCTCCATTCCAGGGAATTGCCACATGGTACAAGTCCCCTCTGTCACCCCATAAACCCCACATGGCTAATGTAGTACTAGCTCCTCTCATTGTTCTCTGGACTCTGCAGGGAGCTGAGTACAATGGGGTTGTACAATAGAGCACAATTTGGGTTGGTAGGAAAAAGGAATTCACCAGGGAGATGCATGGGAGTGGCAGCTTCTTGGACAGGCACTGACAGCTGGTTCAGATTCCATAGGGTTACCCCACTCCACTAGCCTGAGAAAACAAGAGAAATTCCAACTATTGCATGATATCATTCATGCCTTAGTCACATTTATTCTTAAACCACGGCTTTAATTGCTGTTCCATTGGATCTTATTTCTTTTTTCACCAAGAAGAAAAAAAAAATGGAATCTCTGAAATTCCCATGAAAGCACATTCAATTGCCATTTCTGTTCCAACTTCAAGACAAAAATCATCCTTAATAATGAAAACACATCTGTTATTGGCAAAGCAACCTCAAGTATTGCTTACAGAGTCAAGAAGGGAAACAATGCAGTGTTAGTACAGCGCAGACAGCCACAGAGTCTGTGTACAAACACACTGAGAATCCACCACATTATTTACAGCACCTTGTCATATGCTGATCCGTGTTCCAACAGCCTTGTCAGGTAGGCAGAGGAAGTGCTGGTAGTTCTCAACTTTGTAGAGGAAGTTCTCCAACTTACAAATGATTTGGAATGGCTGAAAGTATATCTCAGTGGGAAAGTACATGCTTAGAGGGTGGAAGACCCTGGGTTCCATCTTCACCACCATACAGGGGCAGAGTATGAAATGGATTCAAGGCCATAAATCTAGCAGGAAGCAGA
Source organism: Peromyscus californicus insignis (assembly GCF_007827085.1). Taxonomy (NCBI): domain Eukaryota; kingdom Metazoa; phylum Chordata; class Mammalia; order Rodentia; family Cricetidae; genus Peromyscus; species Peromyscus californicus. The sequence continues at coordinate 32,866,542 of NW_026294551.1, forward strand.
ACCACAAGCCAAACTCTGCAAAATCCACAGTGTATGTGGAAGAAATGATGATTGTTTAAGGTGCTGGGAGTCTGCAGTTGAGCTATTTGAATTGTGACTCAGCCGGTGGCAAGCCACGTAGCCACAAGCAGATCACTTAGCCCTCTGCTTCATTTCCCTCCTCGTATAATGGAGATAATGATGCTTGACTCGCGAGATCAATGTGCAGATAAAATGAAATCACATAGGCAAAGTATTTTGCATGCTATCAGTTGCATGCATTAAAAAAAAACAAATGTAGACTCTTATCCCTGTTACACTGGTATAGCATGGGAGCAGATTCTTCTTCTTTTAAGTCAGACTCTTTCTCTTCAAAGCATTTTAAATGGTGCATCCTCCAATCAGCCTTCTTCCAAATGAGAAGATATTATCCCTGACATAAGAACAGCAGGAGTTCTTAGAGATAAGGGAACATTTTGCAGTCAGAGGGGCACAAAGAATCAATGTTCATTACTTAATTGGAATAAACATTCATTTATACATACAGCTGTCAGGAAGCAAAACCTGATCAAAGGCCCATTAGTCACAAGGCTGGCTTTGAGAAGGGCCACTTAGTTAAGGCAGTGAATTCAACATGAAAGGAAAGAGGGGCTGGAACACTGCGGCCTGGTACATTGTGCATTAGTGATTATTTTGGTTCTATTTCCCCAAGCTTTCCCTAACAGAATTAACCCATATCCTAAAGGCTGACAGTAGCAAGCACCAGCAGCAGGCCAGGCCAAGGGGTGGCTCTTAATCCCCCTGCCACATTTCTGAATGGAGTAAACTTGAGAACAAGACTGGCAAGCTGAACTGCCTTGATGAATTTCACAGCAAATGCCAGTCCTCAGAGATGGAATAAAGCACTCATGTCATCACGGGGCACTACAGAGCTGACTCGTTCCATCATAGCTACTATCTACACCTACTATAGAATTTGTCAGATCTTGGGAAGGTCATTCGGTCTGGAGAGCCTGTACCCAAATGTCCCAACAGCACTTGTTCTTTAATAGAGGGTTGTCATTAACAATTACCTGTAACATTGATCTAAGCTACCATCTGTAACAGTAATGCTAATATTTATCTTTATGGTCTATGACCAGTGTGGGCTACACATCATTAGGCGTTTGCTCAACACCCATCCGGCCCCAGGTGCTGCTCCTACAGTGAGGAGAGATGCTGCAGAAGAGCGCAGGAATGGTTTCCTTTTTATTTTTCCCATTTTTGTCAGCACATTTCCATTATGCAAGCATGTGGTCCATTTGCATAATCTATTTGTTGAGTGGATAAACTGACAATGTATTATTTAATTGCCTTCAATGTGTGGTGAAGATATAATTGCCATTATTATTATAATTGTTCTCATTTACTAAATATCTATGAGGGAGGCACCACTTGGGGACAACAGAGGACAATGATTAAGACCACCAACTCTAAATCCACATGGTCATATTTGGGTCCTGACTCTGCTGATTATTGGCTCTTGGTTTCTTTAGACAGGCGCTTCTCCATCTGCAGAATGGGGGTGGCAACAAAGGTCTGTAGTTTACAAAATTGTTAGACTAAATGAAGTAGTATTTGTAATATTATTGCAACAGTATATGGAACAAGATATTTATTATAACTACAGTAACTATAGAAAATGAATAATTTAGCAGGAGAAAGCAAGAAGACAAGAATAGGGTAAAATCATTTTGGCCAAACATCACCAGATAACACATTTCTTCTGCATAGTACCACTCTTCCTTTATGCAAATAAGAATTTCATCAGTACCATGGTAGAGCCTGGACTCCAGGGGCAGTTCCTAAAGTTGGGATATTACAAGTCAAACCAAACAAGATGATCTTTGGTACTATGCTGCATTTGTGGGGCATCTCTGTTTTTCAACATGAATGTAAAATTCTGATCTAACACTGATGTAGGGGAATAACCAAACAAGGATATTCATCCACCAGGACCAACACCTTTATTGTCTGATACAGGTAAACTTTGCCTTATATCTGTTGACCTCAGACCTGAATTAGGAAAGTGATGTCTCCTTGCCCAGAACAAGATGGGCATGCCCAATCTATTGGTGAACCCTTGAGTTGATAACTGTGGCCACAGAGAGTAGAGTAACCTTTGAATCATCTCTACTGAAAGGAAAAGGGATAAAGAACCAAGAACATGGGACTGTAAGGCAGTGAATAGCCACTTTGAACCTTTCATAAACAGGCCTTGGCCTTGGCCAGCACCAGGAGAATTTAGTAGGAATCTGTGAGTCTGATCTGAACCAGTCTCCCAAAACTCTGAAGTCCTGGGCCCTATCCAGCTTCCTCTTAAGCACGGCCCTTCTTGTCTTCACCGATGCCCTGCAAATGGAACGTGTGCCTACCTGTATGTGATTTATTTAAAGCCGGGGCTCCTAAATCTTCTTGTTTCCACACTTGGCTTATTTTGTGCAATATTTTTAAAAATCCTTTTGTTCATTGGCATCCTTGACAAATAACTTAAGTGCTGATCTCCTTTGCAAGAGAGGAGCCAGTTTTTAGGGTGTTCTGGAAACTAAGATATTCTGGTAATAACAGGCACACTTTCCCTTCTAGTGTTGTGTTTACTACATTTGGCAGCTCCTGGGCTTTTCAGAACCATCGAGATACAGGCCATGACTCATCCATTAAGAAAGAGCCAGGTACTTTTGAACACCATACTAAATAAATCACCTGGTTTAACCTTTACAACCACCTCCAGGAAACAGTTGTTATTGCTATTTTATAGAGAAATTTGGGGTTGGGTTCTAGCCATCATGTTGATTTGCGGCAATTCTAGATTGTGTTATATTCCTCTAAAGAGAGCTGTTTTTCAAAGGCAATAAAATTGCTGAGACTCAAATTGCATATTTTTTTCAGCTTGTGACATGTGGCAGCTAACAATGTCAGTTCCTTCCTTCCTTCCTTCCTTCCTTCCTTCCTTCCTTCCTTCCTCTCTCTCTCTCTCTCTCTCTCTCTCTCTCTCTCTCTCTCTCTCTCTCTCTCTTTCTTTCTTTCCATGAGCAAGACTGTTTTCAATCTTGTTTATACATACGTGGTTGAGGGTTCAATTAGAGGTTGTCCAGGCAGAGTTACCATGTACAACTCCAGGTTCCCTTACTTTGCCATTATTTCTGGGCTTCCCTTTGAGGGCATATAGCTACCTTGAATACTGTCTGTGATTCACCTGAACAGTTAGATAGGAAATCTCCTTCAGAAGTTACACAGAACATCATACTCCTTGAGGACCATATTAATTACTGTTGCCACTGCTATGATAAGACAGCAGACAGAAGCAACTAGCGGGAGGAAGGATTAACTGGGGCTATTGATTGCAGGAGATTTCAATCTATCATCACAGAGGAGGCTCCATCTGTAATGGTGGGAGCTTATGGCTTGTTCATATTGTACCAGTCAGGAAGCAGAGAGCAGGCAAGAACCAGAAGCAGGTATAACCTTCAAAGACTTGCTCCTAGAGACCTAGTTTGACCAGGGAGGCCCCACCTTGTAAAAGTTCCACGACTTGCCAAAGCAGCACAGCGGCACCATACGTACACGCTGGGGACCAGCATTCAGACACATGAGCCTGAAGGTTCCTGATTCATATACAGATCACAGCAAGAACCTCCTATGTGCGTGGGAATGGGGGGAGCTATTTTCTTGGGGAAGACACAGCTAGTACAGTGTTAGTTCTGTCCTATCTACATGCTCCACAGAGCAAACACTTTGGAAATCAGACGCCTGTGTAGGTACAATCACACCAGCCAGACGAAAGAGTGTTTTAGAGTGACTGAGAAAACGGAACATTCTCTCAGAATTCCTTGTAGGTCTAGAAGTGAAGAGAGTTACAGAAGAGGGCCGGCTCACTCTTTCAGCTGCTGCTCAGAGGTCATGGCGTCTATCTGTGAAACATGAGTCGGAAGATTTTTTTTTTTCTTATAAGAATCATGGGGAATGGAGATATAAAGCAGTTGGTCAGTGTTTTCCTAACACGCATGAAACCCTGGGTATGATCTCCAGCACTGGATAAACCTGTTTCATGAAACTGGCTATAATCCAGCATGTGGGAGGGAGAGGCAGGAGGATCGCGAGGTCGTCCATACATAGCTATATAGCTTAAGGTCACTCTGAGTTATGAGGGGGATGAGAGAGAGGAAGGGACAAATAGGCAGGAAGAAGAGAGAGAAGAGGAAGACCAATACAGGAAGAGGAACAAAGATGGGGGAGAAGGAGGAAGAAGAGGGGAGGTGAGTAGAGGAGGGAGGAAGGGAAGTGAAGGAAGGGGAGGAGACACAAGGGACACAGGACAAGTGACTTCCCTGAGGAGGTTCCTTGATGCCAGAGAATGGCAGACAGGAATCTTGCTTAAGAGCAAGGCAGCCTTGGAAGCCTCTGTACCAGCAAAAATCACTGAAAAGTCACCCACCGCTGAAGTTTAAAACTATGGATCTGTTCTGTCTTGTCTGACTTACCACTGTGCACACCCCAACAACACACATAGCAAAGAGCCAGAGCCAAAGCCAGCATCACTCAAGCCAGTATTAGGGGACAGCAGTAGCAGAGGGACCTGGCCGAGAAGCAACCGTAAGCCAGCCGATGGCATGAGCTTCCAGAGGGTGACCCTGCCTTGTTCACCCTCCCAAGCTAGTCACTGTGAAAAAAAGATGCCAAAATAAAGGGAAAGGAAAGAGAGGAAAGACCAATGTGGCGAATATGGTAAGAATGAGGTGGCAGACCAGATGTTGTTTATGATTTTTAATAATCGAGATGGGGCCTGAATGAAAGAAAAACAGGAAAGACACAAAAAGATGTCTGTTCTAGATAGATGGAAAGTCCAGGTCAGTAAAGGAATGTGGAGTGCTGAAGATACAGTGGGCTGTGTGTCAGAAGACAGCAGGTGAGTGGTAACTCCTGTTTACACCTCCTACATGAGCAAAAGTCTGGATCCAGGTACTCTGAGCATATACAAACTTAACTTCTGTAAGATGAGACACCCTGGAAAGGCTAAAAGTAACAAAGAGAGCTGCAGAACATACTTATTCACTAATTATATATACATATATATAATTTTTAAATTTCATATATAATCAATAATTATATATCACAGATTACATATAATTATATATCATATAATATGTATATAATCAGTAACTATACATACATAATAATGTAATCCTGAAGAAAGGGAAATTTGGTAAATCACAGCAACAGATGCTCAAAATAAGAAATAAGAGTCCAAAGGCCAAGTTTTGAAAGGACTGATTAAAATGCAAAATAAAATAAATACATTTCACACCTTTTCAGGCTAGCAAAAGTATAAAGAATAATTTTAAAGATTTTTTTACTTTATGTGTGTGGATATTTTGTCTGCATGCATGTATGTACACAATATGCATGCCTAATAGCCACAGAAACCAGAAGAGGGCTTCAGATCCCCAGAGCCAGTTGTTATTAACTGCTATGTGCATTCTGAGAACCAAAGCTGTATCCTCTATAAGAGGAGCAAGGGCTCTGAACTGTTGAGCAAGCTCTGCAGCACCCTCTCCCCCTTTAAAAAACATTTTGTTACTGGTGTTTCTCTGGGGATGGCATAAGAGAAGGATGTCGCCATCACCTGATGCTATGATCCAAGTTAGAACTAAATAGTCCTTTCAAAGAGACATGAGCACTACTTGCCAACGTTTTAAATGTACATATTCCCTATTAAATACTTCTGCTTTGGGGAATGCTACATCATAGACATCTTGAGTGCATAAAAATATATGCACAAGGAATTTTTCAGGTGAGATCCGGTACATTCAGGGTGATATGCCTATAGACAAGAAAGAATTTTGCACTACTTTAAAAATTATTTGCACATGTGTGTGTGTGAATGTATGCACACATGTGTACACAGTGCACATATAGAGGCCAAAAAGAGGTATGGGATCCCTCTGAGCTGGAGTACAGGTATCTGAGGGATGTCCAGATTCTTAGATGGTGCTGGGAACTGAGCTCCAGGCTGCACGGCTGCACAGCAAGACCACCGTGTCATCTTAACCACTGTGTCATCTCTCTAGCCTCCTTTCACCGTCATGATTCTTGTAACTCTGAGAAACCAGGGACAACATAAATGAACAGATGAGATCATTAAACAAGGTATGACTAACCCACATCATTCAAGACCCTGTTACCAGAAATAGTATTCAGCCACTCAGAAGAATGAGCTACACCTGGGTGGAGAGAAAAGCAGCCTGTCTGAGATCACTGTAGCCTACCACCACAAACTGCTAAGCTTGTGTGTGTGCGTGCGCGGGGCTTCGTTCTCAGAACTTGACACTGATTTACCCATCTCATCATCCTGGCAGCACACGTTCACCTGGGTGCTCAAGCTGTTAGATGTGGCAGCTTCATTGTTGGGTCCCTTCCAACACTGTCCTCCTGTACAAAAGAGAGATGCCTCCTCCAGGTTCCTACTCTTCTACAGGGCAACTCAAATCCAGTGAATGGTGGTGGGAGGAGGTGGTACACAAGGATCTCCCCCTGGGATGATCTTCTGTATCAGCTAAAGTCCTTATAGGAGCCACACTCTGTTCTGGCCTCTATTCTTCCCTAGGCCTAGTGACCTACAGTCACTCCTCCTGTTCCTCTTCCTCTTCTTTGTGTATGAGATGGATGCATTTGTGTATGGTGCATACATGTGGAAGCATACCTATGTGGACATGTGTGGAGGCCAGAGGAAGATATCAGTGCCCTCCATTATCCCTGCCTTGTCCTCTAAAGACAAATAGGAACAATTGCAAAGATGCATTGAAGATGTGAACTTGGAAACTATAAATGTTTATCTAGAGGAAGCCAATAGAATGTTGATAGTAAGCGTGTGTGTGCCAAAGGCTAATCTCAGGTATCATTCCACAAGAGCTGTCCACCTTGTCTTGTTTTTAGACACGACCTCTTTATTGACCTGGAGGTCACTGATTAGGCTAGGGTGCTTGGCCAGCATCTCAGCCTAGTAACTGATACTTAAGAATGGACCTTCTCTACCCATGCCATGAACTTGCCTGTGGCCTTTAGTTCTGCACACTCATGGCCCCTCCTCCCTTGTCAATTTTCCACTTTGCCTTTCTTTGCATCCTGAGAAACAGGGTCTTTCTTCCATGTATGTGTCAGACTCAAACTCTCCAAAGGGAGGGATGTGCCTAGTCCAGGTTTCCACTAGAGGTTTACTTGCAAATGTTTCCTCCTGGTAGGGCAGCTGTCCCCTGTATAGCATTGTCACGTGCGGAGACCATGTAAACCTGAGCAGAAGGGGCCATCTTGGATTGTACCCTCTGCCAGGACCTTTGAGTGCAGCCAAATGTTAATCTTATCACTGCCCTGTAAAAGTCTTGAAAGCACCCACCAGTGGCTGTCCCACAAAAAGAGAAGTACGCTGCCAGATGGTTGGCCAGAACCCAAATGAATCAGATTTTTAAAGCTTCCGTAAAAAATTGGGGGCTGAAAACAACAGAAACGTATTTTCTCACAGTTTTGGAAGCTGGAAGTCTGAAATCAAGGTGTCAGAACATACTCCCTGCAGAAAGGATTCTAGGAGAATCCTTCCTTGCCTCTTCCAATTTCTGGTATCACCAGGTGTTCTTTGGGTTATGCATTATGACACTAATCTTTGCCTTCATCTTCCCATACTCTCTATGTCTCATGAGGATCCTAGGACTTGGAACCCATTGGAATATTCCAGGATAATCTTATCTCAGATATTTAACTTACATTAATTTCCAAAGTTGTATTTTTCAGGTACTGTCAGAGTCACAGGCTCAGGGCATTAAGGTATGAATACATATCTGAGAAGTCAGCATTTAACTCCCCAAACCAGTGATGACTAAGATGAGTCCATGAGATATTTTTTGAGACAGGGTCTTGCTTTGTAGCTCAAGTTGACCTCAAATCCATGATCCTCCCTCTCTCTGCCTCCCAAGTGCTGAGATCATAGGTATGTACCACCTGCTTCAGCAAAGCCAAAAGAGCAGTGTGAGAGAAAATGAACTGCTCTACCTATAGGTAGGATTGATCTTCACTCACATGCTAGATCTCCTGGATTTCCTTCTAAGTGCCAAATCTAAAAACAGGAAAAGGAAAGGATGAAGGAAATTCTATTTCCCCATCTTCACCTCCCTATATTAGTCTCTGGTTCCCATGACAACATACAACAACTGCACATTCTATTCATCTTGTTTCCATTCCTCCTATGGACTATGGTGAACATTGGCTTTCTGGTGTCTCTCCATGGTGAAATCTTACCAAAATATGTCTTTGGCATGCCTTTTACAATTCAAACGTCTTACTTTTCTTGAGGCCTTGTGAATTCTGAAGACAGAGCATGAGTTCCCATGAGGGTAGACAATAGGCTTGATTGAGTTCTTAAAGAGCTCTTCCTTGGAGCATAGATGCTCCAAGTTGTTGTCATCTCTTTTTGCTTGCTCTCTCTTTCATGGCATCAGCCTGAAGACATTTAATTCAAATCCCCTTCTTTTTGTCAGCTGATACCCATTCAGCAAAGCATACGGAACTAGTTACTTTTGTATTATTACAGCCAAAGTTTCTGACAGGAGTAACTTGAGGGAGCCAATTTTTATCTTGGTCCATGATTTAGGGGATTTTAGTTTACCATAGCAGAAAAGGTATAACAGGTTGGTTCAATTCATGGTAGTGGGGATGTGAGGCAGATGCTACTCACATCATGGAGGACCAAAGAACAGAGAGTGCTGGAACCAGAGACTAACTATGACCTTCAGTAAACCTCCCTAGTGACCTACTTCCACCAGCCAAACCCCACCTCCTAAAGGTCCCAGGGCCTCTCAACTAAAGAAATATTTAATACATTTTCCTTTGTATTTTTTGTATGTCCTTTGTATTCTTATGTGTAATACATAAGCCTTTGGGGGGCAATTCAAAATCAGACTATGTCATTTATGTTATAAGAGAATTATACAAGGATAGGAAGGTAGTATTCATGTCTACCTGCATTTAAACCTCCAAAGGAGATTCTTGCACACTAAGATCTAATCTCTGTAGAGACTCTAAATTTTAACACATTCTATTGGACTCCCTTTGGCATATTGCTGCTCTAATTTTCCAGTTTTCTAAAGGTTCCAGTTCTCTAGCTGCCTGTCCTTCAAGTCCTGGACAGATCTACTCTCAGATTCTGCTCTGAGTCAGAATACCAGCATCTAAAACTATCACAATCATCACTGTGCTAACAGCATCCCTGTTATCATCATCTGAAGAATAGTTTCAAGAGCTAACGAAGATACTGCTGCGTAAGCATGAGGACCTCAGTTTAGAATCCCAGCACTCCTGGAGGAAGCCAGCTGTGGCAGTGTGAGCCTATAACCCCAGTGCTGGGGGGAAGCTCAGTGAGAGACAGAATGAGGTACAGAATAAGTTATAGAATAATAGAAGATAACTGACATTGAATTCTGGCTTCTGGACATGTGCACAATGACATGTGTACCTACACCATATGCCCCCCCACACACACACATACACCACAAGATGTGGTTTAAGTTTAATAGACTTAAAGATTTTATTTTTTCCTCTATCTTGTTCTCACTCTCGTAAAAAAAATGATCTGATTTTGGAGTATTATAGAAAGGAGTATGGACAGTGATGTTCCCTAATGTCAAAGCATGTTTGAATTTAACCAGTATGAACACATCAGTGACAGGGACAATGTCTGACACATAACAGTCATCTCAAAATACTAGGAAAAAGATGGATAGAAAGTAAGTCTCCCCACATGAAAGCTTCAGCCTCCACCTTGTGCCTTAGTGCTCCTCCTTATGAAGCCCCATGGTCTACGAAGCCTTCTTGGTGCCCTGGAGTTCTCATCATTCAGTTGATCATGGACTCAACCCCTGCAGGTGCTGCCTTGTCTCTTGCAATCCTTACTTGCATGTGAGACCTCAGCTTTCTGGTCATCAGCTCTGAACCTCATCACTCATCCAAACATTCTTCAGGTGCAAGGTGCTGCCCTTGCCCTGAGAAGGCCTTTCAGTGCTCTTGCTGAAGAAATGTGACAGTTCCAAGTGGGCTACAAGAAACTCTGTAGTCACACGGGAAAGAAAATCCTTCAGCCACTCTTCCTACAGGCTGGAGTGACACACAAGCTCTCAAATTTTCCTAACCTTACAGCTCTCCGTGGCAGATTCGAGGCAGGCTCACCTCTGCAGTACAAGCTCAGCTGATTGGGACCTTGATGACAACCATAGAGTTACTTACCGGCCACTCAACTGCTTCGTTCTGCAAACTGATTATTAAGCCAATGTTCCTTCTAAGAGCATGATACTTGGCAGAGAATAAACTTAATCCATTTTGATGAATGAATGAATGAGCTAGTGAATGTACAGGAGATGCATCTACAAATCTAGCATCAGTGTTTCAGGTACAGTGGTAATCTGAAAATTACCAGGCTCCTTTTCCAAACACCACATCAATCCATCATCCTCCCTCCACCATCAGATCTTTTTCTGTCAATGACCTGAATGCACTGTTCTTCTGTGTGCTTTCACACAATAAATTCAGAATTCTGGCAAGGCTTAGTACCCCACGTTCTCTGTGGCAGGGATTTGTGAGAAAATGTAGCGGACTTTCTTCAAGTTCTGACAGCAAATCCTGTGGAGACTTAAAGGGGAAAAAATGACATTTTCCATCCAAAAGTGAAAGGAACTAAAGGCGGGGGGGGGGGGGGGGGGAATATATTTTGTTTTTATAGCAGGAGTAAAGAAGCATGGGCACACTGGAGAGGCATTATGATTTTTTTATGTTAAAAAAATAGCTGAGAACCATGTCTTTTCCTTTTCAGGACATACACCTTCAGCTCAGGTCTCAATATTATTCTTTGATGGTTACAAAAAAGTAGCAACGCTGTATGTTGTGCCTCATATTGGTCTTTTGGAAGTGAGCACATGAAGTAAACATGTTCGATGTACAAAACTCACATAGAACAGGAACAGGTATTAAATGACTGTTCTCTTGTCACCTGCCCCCCTACCCTCCACCTTCTAGTGCTAGAACACAGACCTTGGGGTAGAAGGGAATAGACACACTAAGATTTACCTTGGGTACCAGGGACCTGGCTCAGTGGGTCAGTGAGCTTGCGGGACAAACCTAAGGGCCTGAATTCAGATCCCTAGCACCCACATCAAAGACAGGTGTAGCCATGCGTGCTTGTTAGACCAGTAGTCAGGAGAAGGTGGTAGAAGAATGGTTGAGTCCTGCTAGCCAACCAACCTAGCAAGAAGGGGACACTGACAGCCACACAGAGGCTCCTCACAGTTGGCAAAGAAGAATCAACAACCATAGAGAACACCAGCCATGACGCATTGCCAACCCTGGCTTTCCTGCTTCTCAGAGAGACTTTTGTTCTGGAATCTGAGTAGTAGCTGGCTGCCCAGCTTTGGCTGCAGCCCTTGCCCTGGGCTCTGCACACTACTGATATTTTGTTCTTCAGTTGTTCAATCCTCAGGAGACCATAGGTGGTCCACCTGCCCTATCTAGATGGTGACATCTGTCCCTATGCTCAGCTCCAAGAAAACTCTCCAAAAGATTCCTTGATTCATATGTTCATTTTGATTTTGTTACAGCACACACACACACACACACACACACACACACACACACACACACAGAGAGAGAGAGAGAGAGAGAGAGAGAGAGAGAGAGAGACCGAGAGAGAGAGCGAGAGAGGGGTAGGAAAGAGCATAAGTTTCTAGAATTAACACTTTGACAGACATCCTACTTGGCCTTATGGCAAACCACGGTTACAAACAAGGTAAAAACCTGCCTCCTGTTTATACTAATACAGGTTTGATGGGACACAGCCACACTCATTAGTGAGCATTTTTTTCTCTGGCTATTCTGATACTTGCAACTGAATTGACTAACTGCAAGAGAGGGTATAGCTGTTTGCAGGTTTTTGACCAGTGTCCTAGGATCATATACTGTTTTCTATATATGTGCTCTATATGTGTGTGTGTGTGTGTGTGTGTGTGTGTAACCAGTTTACTAAGGTGTCTCAGCTTATTAGGTATAAGCACAAATGGTTTTGCTAACTTGAGTACCATCTGTATATCGATGATGCTGACATTGCTTCTGTGAATAGACATTCCTTCAATGCTGTCTAAGTCCACACCCATCATTTTCAGCCACTTTGAAGTATAAGAAGTAGCAACTGGTAAATGTAGCCCTGTTTTTAGAAAGATTTACTTATTTTCATTTTTTGTGTGTCGATGCTCTGCCTGTCTGTGTGTCTGTGAAGGCATGGATAGCCTTGTGTAACTTCCAGCTGAGGGCATTCTCTCCATAGCTCTCTGGTATGTCCCGCTCTGCCTCCTCAGCACCAATGCTGCTTAAGTCTTATCTCTGCCCTTCACTTCCCACTCTCCCTAGACACCTGTAAAGGCATGACTCTCTCCATCTTTCTTCCTCCCCTGGCTGACATGTCGCTAGAGAGACTATCATCCTCCTTCTAGCAGATATTGCCAGCTTTGAATGGTTGTCTCCCCAGCACTAACCAGATCTGATCTGACTTAGCTTCCACAGTCAGATGAGATTGGGTACATTGAGGGTGGTTAACCAGATAAAATGATTCTACCTTGTTTTTAAACATTTTTTATTTTTATTTTGTGCATATAGGTGTTTTACCTGGACCACATGCATACTGTGCCTCAGAAGAGGGCATTGCATTGGATCCCTTAGAACCAGAGTTACAGATGGTTATGAGCCACCATGTGAGTGCTGGAACTATAACTTGAGTCTTTTACAAGAGCCACAAATGCAGCTTAACCAGTGAGCCAACTCTTTAGCCCCAGTAAAAGAGAACTTTTGAGAGGTATTTTTTTTCATGTTTTAGGAAAAGTAGGATAAACACTTTGCTGAAACTTGCCTTTTTATTTTAAACTGAGAAATATACGGTTACTATTTTTTCATCTTTGAGCATACAGATCTATACTAGCCTTTTCAGTATCTTCATAGTACTACATCAAACAGGGTCTCATTCCATGATGTCTTAGTCACAGTTATCTTGCTATGAAGAGACACTATGACCAAGGCAACTTTCATGAAAGACAGTGTGTCCTTGGGGGCTTGCTTACAGTTTCAGAGGGCTAGTTCGTTGTCATCGTGGCAGGGGTATGGCAACAACATGGCAGCACCCTTGAGCAGTAGCTGAGAACTACATCCTGATCTGCAGAGAGAGAAAGACTGGACCTGGCATGGGATTTTGAAACCTTAAAGCCTGCCCCCAGTGGCATACTTCCTCCTAATCCACACCTCCTAATCCTTCTAATCCTTTCAAATAATTCCACTCCCAGGTAACTAAACATTTGAATATATGAGCCTATGGGGACCATTGTTATTCAAACCACCAAATATACACATCAATTTCCCTATTAATACCAACTTCATGAGTTTTCCCTACCTCACATGGTGCTATGGTAACTATGCTCACACATAGCCTTTCACTACTTATTTCCAGGAAGATAATTCTAAGAGTATAATTACCAGTCAGGGCACACACATAATTTATTCTAATAGTACTGAGTGCTATTTTAATTAACACTGCCAGTAATGAATTAGATTTTTTTTCTTCTACCTAATCACCGATATAAAAAGATATCAATCATTTTACACTTTGATGATGAAAGCCAAGGTGATAGGGCATCTTTTTCCCCTCATGTAAACTCAGTCCAGTTCAACAGCTGTATTTGGAGCAGCTGCCAGGCATAAGGTGCAATGCTGGGAAGAAGACACAGTTTTGTCTATCTCTGGGAACATGGAGACCATGAAGAGATGGGAGGGGGAAAATTAAAGAAGGTCTGAGGCTGTGGCAGCTCCCACTGTGGCTGCGTACTCTATCAGCCAACCCACTTCACACAACCTCCCTGAGCATCTGTTTGCCTCATTTGAAAATAGAATTGACTCGGGATGTATTGGCTCACAAATGGCATTTCCTTCCACTGTTGAAAGAGGAAGACTATCAGAGTCCAGGGACTTAGAGGGGTAAGCTGTCCTTGTGGGAAGGGCAGGCAGAGGAGAAATGGGCAGTGGTTACAGTCTGGAGGAGCTGGAGCAGAGAACACAGGCCACTGTGGATAGTGGCGCTGAGATGTGGAGGGTGACCAGCAGGGGCAGATTGACACTTTATAGGTCGGTCCTTGTATGCAATAGAGGGAGTTGGCTCCATTGGAGGAGAAAAGTCCCTGAAAGGATCAAGAAACTTCAACAGAAGACCAGTTTTAAAAGGTGTTCTAGCATGGCACATCCGTTGGGGTTACACCCTTACTTCACAGATAAGTGACCCCAAGCCACAATACGGCAAAATACCAATGGCCCCTTACCAAGCCACAGATGAATATGAGTGCAGACCAGTCCCTGTACTTGGGTTCCAATGCTACCTTTTAAAATTCTTTTTAATATATCTTTGATACCCACTAACATTTGTCAACACTAGGCTCTCATGTAAAATCAAGTCTGATTCATCATAGAGTTATTAAATACTTGTGTTAGTTTGAAAGTATTATGTCAGTATTTTGTGGTATTTGCACAGAGAAAGAATTTCTGAGACTCCATCCCTGGGATGCACTTGAGAACTGTGCTTAGAAACTGAGCCTCGACAGGGCAGAGACAGTACATTATTCATCCTTGTCACCCTTAGAACAGCTGATCCAGAGCTCAAAATGTAGCAACTCCTTCAAAAAAATGCTCCTTGAAAGAAATAAACTGCTGAGTTCTGCCTAAGCATAGCAAAATTCAAGTCTCAGAAAAGGATGGGCAAATTGTGCAACAAAAGCAACACCCATGATAAAAGTATGTTAATCAGAATCACAAAACACAATAAAACTGGGGCAGGGGAGATGTCTAAGTCAGTAAAGTGCCTACCAGACAGGCATGAGGACTGGAGTTCAGATCCTCAAAACCCATGTAAAAGAGAGGCATGCCGGCACACGGCTGTAACCTAAGTGCTGGGAGAAGCCACACAGGTTGAGTCCTGGAACTCATTGGCCAGTCAATTTAGGCAATCAGTGAGTACTGGGATGAAGGAGAGACCCTGTCTCAAAAGACAAGGTGGAGAGCAGTAATGGAAGAGACCTGACATCAAGCTCCAGATTCCACATGGATGTGAGTACACATGTACTCATACACTCATGTATATCTGCGCACTTAATATACTACACACACGAACACATATGCACTAACCTCAATGAAATCAGACATAACACGGAAAAGTCACTGAGTATAATCATGCCATCGAGCAGACATTGTACAATATAAGTCACATAGTATATAGTTTAAAGTTTACTGATTTCGTTAAAATAGAATTTTCAGACACCTCATTTCTCTTATTAGCAAGTGAAAGACGCACACACACCACTCACATCTTAAAAGCTCAGTGCAAATTACCCATCATATTCAACATTCTTTTCTCTCCAACATTTGACACAGGAATGGAAACAGATTGTCGAACCCATTTTTTTTTTAAACAAATCTAGAGCAGCAGTTCTTTGTTGCAAAAACATATTTCCACTTACGAAGAGATGTTTTTCCCTGAAGGAAAGTGAACACACTGTTCAAAGCCCTGACTTCCTCATAGAAGGAGCAACCTCATTTCTCCCGTGTTGATAACATCCAGATTCGAATTCTTTCATCTACAGAGAGATGCCAAGGCTGTTCCTAACTCAAATTAACCAGAGGATATATGGTGAATCCTCAGAAGAAAACCATTGTTTGCTTGTTTTTAAAGGATGGTGAACACAGAACCTTAGAGAAAGGTGTGTCAATAGAATCACAATGTAAATATTCCCTTCATGTGTGGCCAAAGAGGCCAGGGAAGTTCAACTGCTGCTGCTTCTCTCAGGCAATTTCTAAAACAGAAGTTACCTATCTCAGCTATGGAAACCAACTCTGTCTGACAAAATGTCCTAATGAGATTTACCTAGGAAGCCTGCAGCAAGATATATAACAGAAGACAAAACATCAGCCTAACATATGTGCTTAGAAAAGTTATACATTCACATACCCATGTGTGCATGTATGAGGATATATATGTACACTTGGATGTGTAAATGTGGGTGCATGTGTATCCATGTGCATGTAGTGGCTAGAGGTTGATGTCAGGTATTTTTTCCATTGCTCTCTCATGAAGCCTGGAGCTTGCTGACTCAGCTAGATGGGCTAGTCATGAGCCTGGGGTCTGCCTCTCTGTTTTCCCAGTGCTGGGATTACAGGAGTATGTATGCCTTTGTGCCTGCCTTTTATGTGGGTGCTGGGGAATTGAACTCACATCTTCATGCTTGCACAGCTAGCCCTTTACAGATCAAGCCATCTCTCCAGTCCACTTCATCCTTTCTGTTCAAGCGCCCCCAGCCTTCCTAAGAGAGAAGGGTCCTTGCAAATTAGAAATGGTCTGTGCTGCAGAGAGACTTATCTGCCCAAAGGAGCCAATAAGGGATTTTTTTCCTCCCCTTCTCCATTTGCTCTTCTGCCTCATAGTATAGGAACTAGGAGTGAGGAGCCATGTTTGTTTTTCAAGCCGTGACAAATTGTCATGAATTCAGCAGTACCCGTTTACAAGCATGGAGTCCTGTAGGTCAAAGTTGGCTTGGCTCAGCTGGGTTCTCTATGTAGGGTCTCCTATGGCCAAAGCCAAGGTTTGGGTCAGATGGTATCTTGCCTGGAAGATCTGATGAAGAACCTGCTTCTGCTTATTTGGGGATGGTAGAATTTTGGGCCCTGTGGCTGTGGGAATGAAAGTCTGTTGCTTTGCTGTCTGAAGGTTGGTGGATGAGGTGAGGATATCTCTTTAGTCTTAGAGGCTATCATCCTCTGATTTCCATCTTCAAAGCCTGCAAAGTGCTTGGAATTACCTCATGCTGTGAGGCTCTCTGTCTCTAGACAGAAGTGTAGCAATCTTCCTGATTATATTAGGCTCATCTGATTAACATCTCTTTTGATTAACTCAGACCCAACCAATTAATCACCTTTGTCACATCTGCCAAGCTCTTTTTGCTAGGTGACAAAACATTACCTTGGACATGATATGGAAGCCTGCTCAGGAGTCCTGGTGGAAATCTTAGTGGTAGGAGGTGGGAGGGGAGCGTTCATCTTAGGATGCTGCCTTGCATGGTAGTGTGATCACACCAGGCCCTGTCTTGTCATATGATATGATGTCCATTCATTTCCTTGTTTTTCTTGATTAGCTTGCAGCACAAAATCTCAGCACCTTGACATTTGAGCCTCGGTGTCAGTCAGCTTGAGCTTGAACGCTAGCTTCCCTGCAGTGGCTACGCAGCCTTGAGAAGGTTAAAGTCCCTTTTGGCAGAATGTTGATTTTTCTCATGTTTGTTCCCCCACATTGTTGAACTATACAAGGAATGATTTGGGTGTGATGTGAGATTTACAATTATGAAAAACTGGGAAATGCAAAACAACCAAACAAAAAAACCCAACCAAAACAAAAGCAAAAACCAAAAAACCGTAACAATCAAACCTGCCATGCAGGAATGCACAAAGCTCTCAGCCAACAACTCCTCTGGCCTTTCCATGTATGATGAGCCTTGTCCAACTGAGGTGCACGAGGACTTTCCTTCGGAGGTAAGGTCACCCTCCTTTCCCCATTTCATAAGATACTTCCACAAGGATGGTCCTTACCCTCATGGGAAGGACCATATTCATTGTAGAATTCATGTAGTCTTTAATCTTTTAATGTGTGTCAAACTGTGCTATGGTTCTTATTAATGACCCACTTCTATGTCATGGATGGCATCTTTTAGCATTCCGCTTGTCAGGAGTTAAAGCATGTCCTCCCAAAACGGTAGGGGAAGTCCTATCCTTCTGTAGCTCAGGATGTGACTTTAATTGGAAATAAGGTCTCCTTGGAGATAACTAGGTTAAAATGCAGGCCTTAGGGTGGGCCTAAATGTTCCTGATAAAATTAACACCCATGAATTTTGAGCAGGTCTAAATAGCAGTGAGGGTGAAAGGATGCGCTGTGCTCTGCAGACATGGTCCCCAGACTTTCAACAATGGCTGGCAGTATTACAGGCTTGTTGAGAACTTGAGTCTCTTTAGAGCACTCCACATGTGGCCTGCACAAATGAAAGAATGTAGATGCTAAATACAGGGGTATCTACAGCACTTACCTGCTTGGAATTAATATGAAATGTTGCTAACTTGGAGAAATAGATCATTAAAGATCAGTACCACCATTTTCAACCCTTCAGTTCACTGATCCTTGTTTAAGTTCAAGGACAAACCACCCAGCTGACTGTTATACAATTGTTTTGTTTGTTTGTGACAGTGTCTCATGTGTCCCAAGATGACCTCAAACACTCTATGTAGTCAAGGATAACTGTGAACTCCTGATGTACCACCCTCCACCTCCTGAGTGCTAGGATTACAGTAGTGACCTATCATGCCTGAATATATACAGTAATAGGGATTGACTCCAGTGCTTTGGGTCTGTTAGACAAGCACTCTACCAACTGAGTTCATTCCCAGATCAATGCATGCCTTTTGAGAGGGTATGCCAGGGAACTGGCAAGGTAAGAGAGAAGAGGCCAGGCTTTACATCTGGACCACCTGTGGCCTGAACTTCAAGTGTGCAGAGTCCACGTTGAAAGCTGGTGAGGGTGCTGGGTTGAGCAGGCATCTGGAGATGGTTGAGCCACATGTGTGCATACAGACATGGAGTTCATTCGTTTATGCCAGTCTCCTATTCTAAAATCCAAGTTCCATACCAGCATGCACCTTGACTTATTAACTGATGTGTACCCAGAGCCTAAAAAATGTACCTGGCTCAAAGGGAAAGCTCTCTAAATATTTATTGAGTAAATGAATGAAAGCCTTCATCTTTACCTGCATAAAGAAGCCCAGAAGCTTTGAAATCACAATTTGTATTTTAACACCTCAATGCAAATTCCCAACCTTACCCTCATTTTTATTATCATAAAAGTGGCAGTATATTTCTTCTGCTTCCCTGAGCAAATCCCTAGAGGGAGGTGTGTGTGTGTGTGTGTGTGTGTGTGTGTGTGTGTGTGTGTGTGTGTGTGTGTGTGTGTGTCAGAGAGACAGAGACAGACAGGGAGACAGAGAGAAACAGAGGAAGACAGAAATAAAGAGAAGAGGAAGGCATGGGAGGAGAAGGGAGAGATATTGGGGATGGGGGGGGGGAGATAGGAGAAAAGCATATTTCTGGTTACATCCACTCCAAAGAGCACTTAGTCCATTGCCCATGGGATTAAGAGGAACAAGGGCTGCTGCTCCCCCACGTGTCCACACCTGCCAAGCTGTTCTTAACCATTTTGCAATTTGCCCAGCAGGTTTGGAATGGTACAATAATGGTTGGATACTCTTACCTTGTCACAACTCAAAAGTGACATGCTATTTTTCTGTGCACCAATTTTCCACCCCAGGAGCCTTTATGAGTTGTGGATTAAGTGGTGAGAAAATGGCTCTGATGTAAACGCTAAGGCTTGTTACTCAAACAGGACACAACTGAGACTTTCACTTAAGGAACATGGAGAGCAAGTGATGGATTGGATCACGAGTTACTTAAGGGCTTAATTTTCTGGCTTTCTTCCTTCACTGATGTATTGTTGAACATGGTTTTTAAATCTCGAATGAATAGATAGTAAATTGTTTATGTTGGGGACAGTGAATAATGGTGGAGATCCCGTGTCTGCCATCTTTCCCCGCCTCTCACTCTACCAGTCTGATTCATAGTTGTCCAGGCTGCTCCTGGGGTGTTTGAGTGTGGTTTCTATGCTGTGTCCATGGTTATGGACTCTAAGGATGGAAAGGGTTAAACCAACTTCTGATTTACCTGAAAGATTTTGGTCTCTTAGAGAAGTCAGGAGTTTAACCTTATGAGAGGGATGGAAATTCTTCAGATAGAATCCAAGGAAAAGGAGGCTCTTGGGTAAGAATCATGATTGAGGGGCCTCATCTGTCCATCTGAGAGGATGCAACTAGCTGATAGATAGCTGATTTCTAGAATTTCATTCTAGAAATTCTGATTACTAGAACATTGTGTAGTGAGAAGTTGGGGGAAGCCATGAGGTATCCCATTATGCTGAGATATTTGAACTGTAGCTTGTGGACAGCACCATGGAAGGGCATGAAGTGGAGAGTGACTTGGTCATTGTTGGGCATGTGGAAATCAGGAGCAGAAGAGGGAGGCTGGTTTGGTGGCTATGGCAAGATATCAAAAAGATGAAATTCTAGCAATAAAAGTGACAAGAAACACAGAGAGCCTGGGACAGATTAGACCACAGGAAGTCCCTCATTTGCGGATGACTGAGGAAGATGTTCTTGCCAACACTCAATGGCCATTCTATAGCACAATGGTAGTGAGGGCAGACTCAGGCCTCCAAAGCTGTGCATGCTCCGTGTTCCTTCTGAACTCTGTCCCCATCTTTTTTTTTTTTTTTTTTTTTTTTTTTTTTTTTTTTTTTTTTGGTTTTTCGAGACAGGGTTTCTCTGTGTAGCTTTGCGCCTTTCCTGGAACTCACTTGGTAGTCCAGGCTGGCCTCGAACTCACAGAGATCCGCCTGGCTCTGCCTCCCGAGTGCTGGGATTAAAGGCGTGCGCCACCACCGCCCGGCTCTCTGTCCCCATCTTATCTGTGGACAACCTCGAAAAGGAGATACAACCCAGTCAAGTATGAAAAGTAAGGGCATGCAAAGAGTCGATACTGGGTTCTTAGACCATCATCTATGAAGCCCTCATGTGTCTGGAGACAGTGCTTCCCCCTCAGGTTGTGGACAGGCCATTGTATTGCCTGTGCCAAATGCAGAGTGTGGTGACACTTCAGTGCAATAGTCAATGTTACACAGACATATATCTAGTGGACAACATACTTACCTTATGACATGTTAATAGTAAACTGTTTCTATGATGATAGCTCTTGATTTTCTCATCTGAAGCCAATCCCAATATGTTTGCAACCACCTAGTGAGTCAGGAGATCCAGGAGGGCAGTGAGGTAACAGTAGCCTTTAGGTGTTGCTTTTATTCACCAAGCTCAAATTTCTACTGCAAGCCTTAGGTCTGTGCAGTCTACCTCATCTCAAAGAAATAATCTATCATAGCCAATCCCCAAACCTTGGTTTGGCCAACCTGTCCTCCTCTGGCTAGCTGGGTCTTCCTGGGTTAAGAAGACAGAACTTTTCAGAGAGGGCTCCATACCATTGTTAGGAACTAAATATGTGCATCCTCCACCACCCTCCCACACATTCTGATGTTGAAATCCTAACTTCCATGGGATAGCACTAAGATGCCCAGCCTTTGAGAGGTACTTATTAGGTCATGAGGGTAAAAAGAGGGAATGGGGGAGCTCTCCCTGCCACATGTAGATATAATAAGACAATAGCTGTCTACAAACTAGGGCGGGATTGACTTCCAGAAGACAGCATGCATCAGCAGGAGCATACATAGTGGAAGCCTAGAGGCTGCCTGAGGGATGGACCACAGGAATCTTCCTAGGTCATATGAAGGCAACAAAGTCCTCTGTGAGATCAAATGTGGGTTTTCCCCCCTTGATTTCCCCTAGCAAGAGGAATCTTTCTCTGCTGAAAGGAGAATTTGATGCAGTTCAACCAGCTTAGTCAGGCATTAGCAAAGTCCCAAACCCTGTATCCCAGACAGATAGCATGGAAATAAAACCAGCAGCTCCTGCTCCTAGGAGCTCTCAGTCTGGGAGGAGAAGGACATGCAAACATCTGCTTAAAATAAACCAAGAAGCATGAGTGGAAGACTGAACAGAGTTGAGACGTGGTGATTGACTCCACCTGGATCTACAGGGCAGTTCATGGGGAGAGAGTGATGTCTGAGTAGGGCCTTCAAGGATATGTGGGACTTTATCAGAACACAAAGGAGGAACAAGAGATGGTTGGAAAAGAGGTTTTGGCAGAGGAAATAGGTGAGCTGTTTGTGACAAGCCGAGCAGTCACAAATCCTCTTTTTCTTTCGTACACAATGGGTGAGTGTGTGAAACATACTTCGGTCTGAGCACCTCACTTCACAGATGAGAGCGCTGACGTCCACAGAGGGGATTGAGTTTGAGCAAGGTCACAAGGAGTAGGTCAAAGAGCCGGGATCCATTGAGGATTTCGGACAAGTTGGTTCTGTGCCATCCTTTCTGCTGAAGAACAAAGAAGTGGAGTTCAGACATTGTCCCCATCAGATCCCTGAGGCCACATGACGTATGCCTTGGGGAGACCTCTACTGCCCCTTCCCACCTACCCCAGACCAGTAAGGCCTCTCCACAGTTACATTTATTGCTAGCACAGAAAAAGAAAAGATCCACATCTTAGGAACCATCTTTAAAAAAAAAAATGTAGGCCAGGCGGTGGTGGCGCACACCTTTTATTCCAGCACTTGGGAGGCAGAGGCAGGCAGATCTCTGTGAGTTCGAGGCCATCCTGGTCTACAGAGTGATTTCCAGGACAGCCAAGGCTACACAGAGAAACCCTGTCTTGAAAAAACCATAGATAGATAGATAGATAAATAGATAGATAGATAGATAGATAGATAGATAGATAGATAGATAGATAGATAGATAGATAGATAGATGTTTCTATCTTTGGTAGAACTTGCTCCTGGTGATCCTGTGACCACCCTCAACTTTCATGTGAACTGAGGGCTCACTTTTTGTTTGATATTTAATGGCTCTTTTTTTTTAATTTGTGAGTTTTAATAATAAGTACACATATTTATTTATGTGTACATGGTGTGTGTGTGTGTGTGTGCATGTATGTGTGTTTGAGTGCATGCGCACCCACATGTATGACTGCCCATGGAGGCCAAAAGAGGGCATCAAATCACTGGGACTAGAGTTAATGGGTCTTCTGAGCCACTGTATATGGGTGCTTCAGGTTCAGTGAGAGACTCTGCCTTAAAAACTAAGACGGAGCCGGGCGGTGGTGGCTCACGCTTTTAATCCAAGCACTTGGGAGGCAGAGACAGTCGGATCTTTGTGAGTTCGAGGCCAGCCTGGTCTACAGAGCAAGATCCAGGAAAGGTGCAAAGCTACACAGAGAAATCCTGCCTCGGGAAAAAAACAAAACAAAAAAACCTAAGACGGAGAGCAAAAGAAACAGACACGTAGTGTCCTCCTCTAGCCTCCACACACGCTGCACAGCTGCGTGTACATATGCACACACTACACACAGATACACCACCACCCCCCAATACACAGGCACACACAACTCCCTGCTCCCAGTGTCCTTAACAGTACTGGAGAATCCTGTGATTAGCATGACAAGTAAAAGACAAAGGACAGACAGTCACGGTCCTGTCCTTGTAGCCCTTGGCAGAGCCCTCTGATTCTACCCTGCTCCTGGCAACCCGTGCTGCTGTTTTACTAAGTCCCAATGAATGTTTGCAGGAAGGAGGGGGGATGGCAGAAGAGCAGGAGGGGGACCATAAATCTCCCCCACAATGGCGTCTGAGTCACCTACTCAGCCAAAAGTGAAGGGTTACCAGACAGCTGCATTCCAAACTCACTCACTGAAGAGGTGCTTAGAAAGCACTGCTTCATAGCCAGATGGTGGGCCAGGGTCTAAGGATGAAAAAAGAAATGTTTTCTCCTACCGAGAATCTCTTGGTCCCATGGGAATGAATCATGGAAATGGGTCATTTTAATATGGTGTTACAATGATGTCAAGTTAGAGCAGCAGGAGACATTTGGGAATTCTGAACATATATCTGTCCGATTATCACAGTCCTGAGATGATGAAAGAGTTGTGAGAACAGGCTCCAAAGGGGCATTAAGGATGCTGCTAAATATCCTACAGTACACGTGACCATCTCCACAACCAAGAAAGTTAGGGCTCAAACCATCAAGCGTGCCAAGGCTGAGAAACTAATAATAAAAGGTTATTTTGTGTCTGACTGGGAGGTCATAACTTTATACTGTCATATTAACCATCAGTAAAATGCTGCAAAGAAGTTGATATTTTTCCCCATTTTACAGATGGTCTCTGTCATCTTGCCCAGGATCACACAGCAGGAATCCCACCCAGGCATTGCTCCTAAGCCTAAGTGACAAGAAGCTCTGCCACAGCCACCAACCCCCCACTTTTTTTTTTTTTTTTGACTTTACAAATGGCGGCCATGCTATTGGGAGCCTGGTGGTGACTGTGGTGTGACTTGGACCTGCCTAGGCTCAGTGTGCTGGGCTCTGCTGACTTCCCATGGGAGACCTTAATTTGGGGGATGTGGGGATGTGGAGTGGCTAGGGAGGGAGGGCTGGAAGGTGGGAGGAAGGAGGAGGGGGGAATCTGTGGGTGGTATGTAGAGGGAGTAGAAATTTTCTTAATAAAGAAAAATTTAAAAAACATGGCGGCCATGGATACCAGCTCTACCCCTCTCAGAGTGGTTATCAGGGTGACATTGAGTGAGACTAGCTCTGTGAAAGCAGGGGTATGAGCTGCAATACCACTAATGTGATATGTGTGTGCCAAAGGAACAAACGTTGGACCTCAATTCCCTTCACTCATAAAAACAGACTCTAGAACCAGATGGTCTTCAGGATCCCCTTTGGCTCCAAACCTGAGGCCTGGTAGGTTGAGTAGTTAACTGCCAGGTAGTGTTCACGCCGAAGGATTCCCTGGGCTCCTTTTCTTCTAGCAGCTTACCTGGACATTTTGAATCTCAAATCCCTATTTCTCATCCTAGAATGGTGATAATTTGGATCAGAAGACTTTGGCAAGACTTCCCATTTTTACATCATGATGTCCTCATCTTCTCATTTAGGAATGCTAACACATGGCTTTTCCTTAAAACTCTCGTCTTCCTGGGAACTCCCCCCCCCCCCCCCCCCCCCCCGGGTTCAATCGGGAGCCTGTGTAAACACCTCTCCCTAGGGTTTAATAGGGAAACTTGAGAGGGGGGACACTTGAGAACATCTAAAATGCCATTGGAATTAGGTTCAATGAGGATTATTATTGAGAACTACTTGGGAAATAAAATCAGGGAACACTGTTCCAGGAACCCACTGAAGAGAGATTAGCTGAAGTACCACTCTCCTCTCTGGCTATACCCACAGCAACATCATCAGATGAATCCTTGGCTTCACATAAGGCCCTGGACGTTCACCAAAGCAAATAACTAAAATGAAATTTGGGGACCAATGTTCTCCATGTCTTTACTGTCAGGGATCAAGTACCTGGGTTGCTGGGTGACATTTGGGGGAATGTTGGTTTCCTCTCACTTTGGAACTTCGACAGAGAGTGGCTCTACTTTGAAAAGACCCTAGAGCCAGCAAGTTGACTGGGCTGGGGTAGCAGAACCTGGAGTGGGGTGCAGGCTGGTGTGATTGCTCCCAAATCTAACAAGAACTCAGGATGCCTATGAACTTATGAGGTAAGTAGAGACTAGAAATCCTGCCCTCTAGCTTGATGGGTCCAAATGTTGTCAGAATAGCTCTCTCCATGTCCCCTGAGCCCACAGATGCCTTTAAGGTTTTCAGATACCTAACACTGCTAGAGTCTCACTGGTTTTCAGGTCTCATTGCAACAATGAGTTTTCCAAGGGTAGGTCTTGTTAGGTAAGACCTTAGTAAACTCTGGATGAGTCTTTCTTACTTGCTATCACTTCTGCAGTCTCTGTTCTCAGGTCTGTTTTCTCACTATTAAGGCTTTGTATTGAAGCAGTTTGTCAGGACATGTCTGAACTGCAGTCAAAATTCTCCATTAACCATTCCAAAGAGCTTACTAGTGTTTTTTTTCCTTATCATATATCTGAGCTCATAGCCCCAAAGTAATTGCTCCACATTAGCCAAACATGTCCTTGTACTGTGCCCACACTGCATTTCTTTTGGAAGCTCACACCTTGCCCCACCCTTGTGTCCACCTGGTAACTTTCCCTAAGACAGAGCTTAAATAGTATTTCCTTTTTACTATCTTTCTCTAAACTCCCCCATTACCTAGCCTCAAATACACTGACTGCTACCACACTGTCATAGCACTATGATGACAGACCTAGGACACTGAGTCTTCTTTTCCCCAAGCATTCTTTCCTCACTCTATCCTCTCGCCAAAAGCCTGATTGTAATTCTTTGTAACACATTCACTGTGTATCAACCACCGCAATATTAGGTCATCAGAATCCCCCTGACAACCCTATGAAAATAGTGTTGTCACCACTCCATCTAACTTTGCAAATGACTAATGGAGGGGTTAAGTGATTTGGTCCACAGTACATAGGTACTCCTGAGTGGAACTGATATTTGAAACCAAGCTCTGAAAGAGTCCTGGTAAATTCACAATGTCTAATCACCCTAGTTTTGCTGGAGATGATGTCATGTCTCCAAGTCAGGAGAATGAGGACTAGGGGAAAGTCTATGTGTATACATGGAAATATAGGGGACAAGGCAAAATTCCACAAGGTTGAGATTTTAATCTTGCTTCATAAGCCAAACCTGTTTCTCAACTTCTTTCTGAACTCTCCCAATGATCAACTATTAGATAGGTAAGAATAATGTTATAGGTGACCTTTGTGATAGGTTCAGAAGCTCCTGAGAAAGCTCATTCTCACCCAGGTCTATGAACAGGACCCTTAATTACTTACATGTGGTTCATAAACAGGGTTTAGGGTCTAGGTGATCTGAGTAAATATCCTAGCTCTGCCTAACTGTGTAGACTTGGTGAACCTTCTTGGCATCTTTGAGTTCTAGATTTCTGACTTGTAAAATGAGGATAATCATTGCTCTACCCCTATATTAGTCAGGATAGATGAGGTTATGCTGCAGTAACAAGCATCTCAGCAGCTCATAGCAGAAGTTTACTTTTTGCTGAAGTTTACATTCAGAACAAGACAGCAGAGACAATTCTATGTTGTGGTCTCTCAGAGCTGTGGTTTGATAGAGGCTCCATCTCCACCAGATGTATTCTACTTGACAGCTTTTGACCCAGATGGTTCCTTGTTAAAGAAGCTGTTGTACATTGTAGGACAGTGGGTAGAATCTCTCATTCCTGCTCAGTAGAGGTCAACAATGTTCCTTCCTCCATTGTAACAACCAAAGGTATCTGCATGCTTTCCATGTTGTCTGGGATGCCAAAGCCACCTCTGCTTAAAATTACTGATTTAGACATACACACGTGATCAGTACAGCTGAAGGGAAGGAAGGCTGAACTTACATACATTGGCCAATGAAATCCTCTTACACAAACATGCCATACTCACTTTTCCTTACTGTGGATTGAGAGAGCCAGCCGTGTGCCTATACCTAACCTCACAGAGATAGGGCCTACAATTTTACCATTAAACATAAAGAGAAAGATCTGAAATATGTGTCATCAGACCTAGACAACAATTTGAAATGAAAGGATACATATGCAATGTTTACCACAAATAAGCAGAGGCTACCATTTTGGGGACTGTTGGTATCAGAGTACAATGTTGGACCAACCATCTGGTCTCCCTTAGGGAAGATGAAGAGTTGGGGATCCAAATGGCAGTACAGAATTCCCATCTTAATGGTGCCACGTTTCTTGCCTAAAGTTGGTAGAGTTTGATTAGTTTGTGGAGTTTGAGTTCAGCAGTGTCCTTAGTAACAACTGCATGAGTACCCTCCAGGCATGGTATGGCCATTGCTATCTTGAAAGCAGAGTAGCCCTGGTGATTACAATACACGTCCCTCCTAAGATAGGTCCTATCAGCATTCCCTGGTAGAATGAGAAAGGCAAAGAGTTACATTCTAGCTACCACTAGCTTCTCCCTGCCCACTCCTAGCTGCTGGCAATCCTGCCTTAACTGCACATAGTTGGTGGGGGTGGTGTGCTAGAATATAAAGGAGGTGGAAGGGTGACTGGGGTGAGGACTCGAGTGATTCAACTCTCTTCAGTCATCGCTCATGCCAGGGTGGAACGTTCAGGGGCTACAGGTGCCTATGTATCTCCTGTACATAACCCTTTGTCCAGGTTTCCATGAGCAGCATTCATAATTCATTGGTTGGCCAACCTAGACTTAGATCCATTCCTTTAATCTGACAGTGCTCTATTTGTGGGAAATCGAAATCTCTCCCCAGGAAAAGTCACATGATGACAATACTGGAGGCCAGTTTGTTTCCTGTTATTTAACATGCACGAAAGAGAGCCCACCTAGTGGCAGGTGTTCCCATCCTCACGTTGAGTCTTCCTCTTTCTCTCATGTTCTGATCAGTGGGGACTTTATCTTTGTACATTCCATATGCACCTGGACCATCTTCCTCAACCAGGAACCTTTGCATATGCCATATTCTTCCTCCCGGAAGTGTTTCTATCTCATTTTTCAAGTGCATTTTTCTATTTGATTCAGTTTTCAGAAAGCATTTCTGATTTCTCAGATTGCAACTTCTCTCTCCACCCTCATTCTGCCTAGTGCTTACACGACTAAGTGGAGATTTTTCCTAAGTCATATATCATGATTTGTGATACATATTGAGTCATGGGAATTTTTTATGGATGGTTGTCTTCTCTACTGGATTGAGAATACAGTCATGAGTTTCCTTTGCTCTCCTTAGAATCCAAGGGAGTTATACGTGATATATAATTGACACTCAGTGAATGCAAGTTAGGCTGGAGAGAGAGCTCGGTCAATAAAGTGCTTGCCTTACAAGTACAAAGGCCAGTGTTCAATCCCCAGAACCTACATTTTAAATAGCATCTGTGACAGCATCTTTTAGGGTTTCTATGGCTATGATAAAACACTATGACCAAACTTAATTTGGGTTGGGGAATATTTTATCTTACACTACCAGGTAACAATCCATCCTGAGGGAAGTGAGGGCAGGAACTCAAGCAGAGAAGGAACCTAGAGGCAGGAACTGAAACAGACCATGGAGGAACACTGCTGGGAGTTTTGCACCTCATGGCTCGCTCAGCTTGCTTTCTTATAGAACTCAGGACCACCTGATCAAAGGTGACACTGTCACCAGTGAGCTGTACCCTCCACCCCCCATCAATCATTATCAAGAAAATGTATTGTAATACACTTGCCTACAGACAAATCTTATGGAGGTGTTTTCTTTGTGCCACGCTGATGGGAAACTAGCTAGGACATGGCATACATTTGTAATTCCAGCACTGGGGTAAGGACCAGAAGACAGATAGGCAGATCCCTGGGGATTGCTAGCCATCCAGCTTAGCCTATTTGGCAAATTCCAAGCCAGTGAAAAACAATGTCTAGAAAAGAAAGCTTTGAGAGCACCTGAGGAATGACAACCACAGTTGTCCTCTAGCCTCCATTCACATGCACATACCACACACACACACACACACACACGAACATGCACACATACACACGAATATGCACACACACACACATATGAACATGCACACACACATATACACACACAAATTATAGGATGAATGAAAGCCCATCCTAATTCTGAGTCCACTGATACCTGCTTTGAATCTCTTTCCCATGCTGCATACAACAAAGTACTGGCCCCATCCTATTTCCCGGGAAACCAAAGGCAGAGGGGCGGAAATTCCCAGTCTAGAGTCTCAGGCTCCTCGCCTCCTTTAAGGACACTCCTAGCAGAAGGCATGCCACCTGCACACACAGGGACCCAGCGATTCGCCCTGGCCTGCCACCCTGGCAGCCGTGTTTGCAGAGAAAGCACTCAGCTCCAGTTCCTGCTAGGGAACCATGGTGAAGACTCTAAACAGAACTGACTGAGCAGCCTTGGGCTGGAGCTCTGAGGATATACTGGAAGCCTGGGGCGCACTGACTGGTCATCCTGAGCTGCTGGGGTAAGTCTGCTCTTCTTCCTCAGGGTTCAGGCTTAGCTCCTGGTCTCCTTCATCTGGCCCACTCACCCTGCTCCTTAGCAGCCATGCTGCTGGCCTTTCAATCTGAATGGTAATCCATTTTCTTCCTCCCCCTCTCCTGGAGTGCATCCAAATCTCTAGCCCCCTGGCTTGTTGCCCAATACCACATATGTTCTTGTCTCTACCTCCAAATGAGGAGTACTCAATTTCTCCTTGGTTAACTGAACCCAGTCTACAACCAGGTAGCTGCTCACAGTGTGTTTCCCAGGAGTAGAGGTATCAGATCCATTCAACTGCCACTCAGTAGCTGCTCACAGCCTCCTTCTCTCATTTCAATGTGGTCATATTGCTTTTCACTGAGTCCGTGCTTGACATACCTAAAAGTAAATATTATAGACAAATTCATAAATAGGGAGAAAAAGATCTGTTGAAGGAAAAGGGGACTGGATTTCCAAGGGAAAAAGAAATCCCTGCTACAAATGTCTACTGGAGTAAAAGCAAAACAGAAAACAAAAGAAAACAGTGGGCATTTTAACTGACTTCTTTTACAGCTGTGATTTAACTGGAACCTTCCCTAGTTCCATGTTTTTGCTTTTGTTTATTTTTTTTGTTTATAAGTTTAAATAAAAATGCATGATGTTGGCCAAAAGCAAAACAAAAAAAAATTCGATAATAGGTACTTCAAGTTATTAGGTACTAGCTAACATAATTATAAAGTACGTTTGATATTTTCAGAAAAAGATGACAAGATGCTAGCAGCAGACCTGACTGAGTTTACCCCATTAAATCAGAAGAGCACTTGAAACCATTGGTGGACTGATGGTTTCTCTGATAGCATGGTCCCTACAGGCCAGTAAGAAAGTGTTAAGTTTGAGGGAGAAACCCATGGTCTGGGTGGAGAGAATGCTGGCTGGGCTATGGATTTTTACTTAAGTGTGTGGGAACACTCTCAAGCCACTAACTCCAGATGAAATCATCTTTGCCTCAAGAAACAAATCCATCCGTGTAAAGCTTTCTTGACAAAAAGTAGTTATGGTGACATATGAATTAATCCAACATTTAAAGCAACCACTATTATAATGCAGGCTAGCATATTTTATTAAAACAAGAAGTCTTTAAAAAAAAACAGGGAGAGTTATGCATCGCATGATTAGAGAGTCTGTCCATTGGTTGAAACACATTGTAAGATCATTCCTGGGGGAATTGCTTACTAAAAGATGGCCTTCCTCCAGGCTGAAGGAGACAAAAGTTAGCTGTGGTTGCTCCTTTAATATGATTTACTGCTTCTGACTCATTCACGAGACAATGTAGTCAGATTGTCACTAAAATCAATTCTCTCCAGCCTCTGGTATTTTCTTTTTCTCTCTCTCATCTTTATTTGTTAATTACTAAAATAATACTTGACTATAAAATATCCAAGTGTAACAAATAGGCATAAAAATTGAAATTCTCTATGTAACCTATATACCCAAATCAAATCTAATCCTTTTCAGAAGTAACCGCTAGTTGGTGTATATCCTGCAGATACTGTTTTTCCCAGAATGCACAGGAATACAGACAAGTTAGATGTAAAATTATTGCATATAGTGGTATTGGATTGTTTTCAACCTGTAAATAAAATTGCAGTATATGTTTTGTCTTGTAACTAGATTTTTTTCTACTTAAGAATCTGTCCTGGGGGGCTGGGAGATGGCTCAGTTGGGAAAGTGTTTGCTGCTGGAGCATGAAGTCCTTAATATAAATCCCATAAAAAGCTGGACATGGTAGTACGCACCTATAATCTCAGTGCTCATGGGGTGGGCAGAGACAGTATGACCTCAGGGCTTTCTGGCCAGCCAGTCTAGCCAGTTGGTGAGTTCTAGTTTCAGTGACAAGACCCCATGTCAAAAACAAAGTAGAGAAACAATATTGACCTCTGGCCTCTGCATGCAGAGCACACACACAGAGATGTACACTCACAGAAACATGTGCACATGCACACATGCACATACATACACACAATAACACCTCTTCAAGATTTTTCTATGTCTATTACTATAGATGTACTTAGTATTTCACTCTATACTTACCATGGTTTATTTTGCTTTTTCCTATTGTATAAGATACATAAACATACATATATATGTGTGTTTCTATAATATTTCTATAGGATATATATAAAATTAGTATTTCCTTAGGAACCATGGCAAAGTCAAATAGCCTTTGTGCCTCTTGATAGCTTTGTTTGTATAGTGGGAATTCTATGTTGCTTTCTCCAAAGAATTAACTGAACTAAGTTGTATTTTTGATTCAACCATGGATACTGTCAAATATTTAAAAGATGGCAAGATGAAAGCATGGAAAGGGCCCTGCTTAACATGTCACATTTTATATAGAAAAGCAGCCCATGGAGCTGGGCTGTACAGGCTTTGATTACGTGTGCAGACTTGGACTGTGGGACCATGTATAAGATGTGCAGCCTCTGTGTGCCTCAGCATTCTCACACATGAAGTAGGGAGTCTTATGTGGCCTTCCTTGTGGAACTGTTGGAATGAAATGTCTACTGTCTGGCATCGTGTCTATGGGGGGCTACAGACATTAGACAGAATGGGAATAGTGGCAACAGTTACCATGACTACATAAGTCACAGAGATGGTCCCAGAGCCACAGGGAGAGACAGAATCTCTGTGCACTGGCATTTAGTAGTGCGGATAGACACATGGGAAGAGAGAAAATTAACTATTTCCCAGTTACAAGCTATGAGAATGCCAGAGCAGAAATTGATTACAAAAGTTTCATTGTGTTACTAAGGAATCAAGACCTAGAGAGAAGTGACCTTGCCTAAGACAGCACAGCTACCTAAGTAACAGACTCCAGCCCAGGATGTACTTTTTGACGACTAGGCATGCTCTTCCAATAAGGGCTGATGTACATGCTTTTTAATCAGTTTCATTTCTCATGGATATATAGGTAGGAGAAGAATTGCTGGATTGTTTGGAACTCCATTTCATAGATCTTTCAAAGGCAACCATGTTACTTTATATTCACACCGATAATGCAGATGAATTTCAGCTATCCTACATATGTTTATAGTCTTTGATGATTTTGTATAATGTCTGATTTGAATGAAAATATCCCTGTCAGAAAATTAAGTAGATGTCGGGCCGGGCATGTATCTCCATGATAGACAGTGTGTCCAGCATGTATCAATGCCAAGCAATGCAAGAAAAAAAATGGATGCAATTATGTCTTAAAATTCATGATGGTGTACTTACTTTTACCACCAGTTAATGACAACAATAACCACCATTTTTGAGAACTTACAATGTTCTAGGCATCATTTGAGTGTCTTAAATATGTTCACATAAGTTTAATCCCCTCCCCCAACCTTCTGAAATAGACAGCCCATCTGAGAAATAATAGTAGCTTTGGGTGGAGAAACATGCCTGGAGGGTGAGACATAGATTACAACATGTATTCATCAGTTTAGTTCACAAGTGCCTGCTGCCCATTTTCTCTCTGCCTGGTATACCATGTGATTTTATATAAAGACTTTTCTGCTATGAGCTAGAGCTTTGCCCCCTGTTCTCAATGAACCTACTATTTTTTGAATAGGGAGACAGTTAGGAAATGAAATTGAGATTCTGTATTGGTTAACTCCATATGGTGAAGTAAACAAAAAGATGACATGATTAGCCCACTGGACAATGGTTGTACTATCCCATGAGATAAGGAACATGGTGGGTCTGGTGAGGTGGGAAAAGGGGGCATGAGACAATTTTAATTTTGTTTATGTCAGTCTGTTACTCACCTGGGGTTTGTGATCACAGCTAAGCATCTGGATCTGGAGATCAGAATAGAGATCTTATTCAGTGCATGTACTTTGGCGCCATGTGGATAGCCTGAATCCTGGATAGAGTTGCCAAAGGGAGAAGTTTACAAAGAAATGAGAGATGACCTCCTAGATTTTAAGCCTAGCCTCCTCCAAGGAACTTGCAGGCAAGATAAAGTAGGAAGAATGATAAGGAAATAGCCAAGAAAGAGGGAAGCCAAAAGCTCAGAACATTCCTGAAGCCAAAAGAAAAGCACACTCCATGGAAGAGAACTGCCAGCAGAGGTCAAGGAGGGTGAGGGAACTTTGAACCAAGGGGCTTGGCAGTTACTGGTGGCCTTCTAGACACCTGTGTGGTAGTCTCCAGGAGAATAGCCAGACCAATGGCCAAGCATGGAATGGAGTCAGAAAGGGCGTATCTCTTGTTTTAGAAAGATTGGTAGAAGAGTCTAGAACTACAGTAATTAGCACAGTTCAGCCTTTAGTAAAAGCAGTCAGCACACATTTGTATGCAGTGATATGACTTCAGTGACATACAGGAGGAAGGGCATACTCAACACTCAATCATAACTCAAGGTTTTTGCCTGCACTCTGTGTATAGATTAAGCAAATGTTGGGTGTTGTATTCAACATGGACTAGTGAAAAGTATTCCCTGTATCTGTCACACATAGATCACGTTATCAAGCTACTTTAAACTTTGGCTCCCTTCTCTGGTCTTTCAGGATTATCACATCACTGAGAAATGGCCTATGGGAAGTTAGTCTCATCTCACTTGCCACACAAGCAGCTCTGCAGACGTGGCAGCAGGCATGATTGCACCTGATCAGATGAACAATTTGTGTTAGTCACCCCCTCCTTTCTCATGTTCTCACTGCTGACAGAGCTGCTGTATCCACTAAGCTTTGCACAGCTATGTGGGCTTCCTGTTCCAAAGCTTCACTCTCAGGGCATGCTTTTCTTCCATCACCAGCATGGCTCTTGTTCCTTCAACACAAGTCCATCATGTCTGTCACATAACTCTACCATACCTTTAATCACCTGCTAATCGCAATCATCATTATCATTCCATAAAGAGAGTTCCTTCCCATCCGCTCATCCTTCTCAGCATTGGGCTGACTCTGTCAGAGTTGACGTACTCTACATTTCACTCTTTTCTGCCTCTGATGAGACATTGTTCCCATTGCTTGCATGTGTCTACTCTCTGGTTGCCCTTTGCCATTCTCTTCTGATCTTGACCTTGATTTCTTTAAGAACGATTCTGATGATCTTCAGTATCCTTGGAATATATCTTTCCCACGTAAACTCAACACTTGAGACCTCAGGGCATCCTACCACCTGGTGACTTTAGGCTCGTTGGCACAAGACTGGAACCAGAATACAAACAAGAAAGGAGAAAAGAAAAATCAGTCAGCTAATGCAATGAGTAATTTACCCTGAATTAGAACTTTCTAGAACACACTGCTCAGTTCACGTCTTTTATGGTCTTCTGGCCCCTCAAATGATAGACTCAGATTCAGGACATTAAGTCAAGGTTGACAGCTTCCTTTTGCAAATGTGTTTTCTCTGATCATGGGCTCTTTGTTTCCAGGCTTCTGTGTTCAAGTTTTTCGCTCCATCCTGATTTCCGAAACTCCTGTCCAGTTCTACTCACTCTGTCGCCATCCACGTAGTCACCATTATTGAACTGTTTACCCATTTCCTTTTCAGTCACCGGACTTTTAAGCCTGGATCTCAGCCCTCTATGTACTCTCAGGGAATTTTAGGGCTGATCTTCTCAGAACCTCCCTTTGATCTTTTCAGTGCCCAGCTAAAAAATCCAATTCGCCATTACCCAAACAATTAACATCTAGATGCCCCGCAACCTTCCCAGGCCACACTGTCCTCTCCCCTTGCTTTCTTTAAGAAAATGTCATCTCAGTGTGTTCTATCTGTTCCTTTTCCCCTAAAGTCACCCTGAAGCTGCTCCTGCTTCCTCTTGTCATGATCAATCCATGTGAGTCTATTTAATGGGTAATTGGGATTTGTTAAGATATAAATTGGGGAAATAAGCTCACAAATACAAAACCAAGTAAACAGCTGAAGTAGGCCTCTGTTCTGCCAAGTATCTGATCATGCTAAGATCATCCCTTTCCTTTTAAGAGGTCATGTGCGAAGGCAAGAAGCACTGCCCCTTTGGGGCTATATAGCTCAAGGTTGTGGGTGGAGCAAATACTGCTAAACTTCCCCTTTTCATCTAAATAAGAAGGTTCTAAACCTAATACAAACTATATATAATAAGAACTATTATCAAGTATTGTCCAGGAGAAATAAAGGGTGATAACATAAACAAAGATGAAACTATAACCAACAAGAACAACATCTAACAAGAAACACATACTAAATGTCCAGACCATAGGTAAATGGCAAATTACACAGATTACTCCAATAGCTGTTGGGCCAAACAGTTTGTAATTAATATAAGCCTCTGTGTGTTTGCTTGGGACACAGGAAAACTGGCTACATCCTCTCTCTTCCTCTCCTAGTTTCACTGCCTATAATCACATGCTTCAAAACCCTCTACAGTTGAACAACCTTCAAATAATCAGCCCCTGATCTAGTAACGATCTCCCCTCTCAAGAGCGGGGAGCTCTCAGTCATTAATCACTCGAAGACACGAGTCAGGTAACACCTTGTGTTTGCCACTCTCTCCTTTCTCAGAATCTTATACCTGAGAAGCCTCTTCAAGATGGCATTATCCAAATGAATGGCATCCTCTTTGGCTGTGTTGCTCAAGTATTCCTTGTAAGGGGACTTCCACTCTATTGTGTGTCATTCAGACTCCACCAGGAGGGGCGTACCAACTGGAACACATTCAAAGGGAGAATGCCAGGAGAAAGAGTACCAGAGTCAGAGACGGTCTACAGAGATTGGACAATGGGAATTGTTGAGGTTGGCAAAAAATGCTTTTAGGAGTACTTTGAAGATAATGCTTATAGGAAGATGCTAAAGTTTGGATCATCCGGCCCGGGGACTAAAGGGACTATTTATGGTAGTTACTTGAGAATGCACTGGCAACGAGCACAGCACTGAGAGAGGGTATCACAGAAGAATATTGGTGATGGGGCTGCGCAGGGCCCTAGAGGGCTTCTGCACTCTTCAGGGTCATGAGTAGATCATCCAGGATCCCTGGGAAGATCCTGGGATAGCAGGACAGGAGTAGAGAGTATAGGAGAGATGAGTTCTGCAGTGGTTGTCTAATGCTGCTACAAAAGTACTTTAATGGTTGACCCAGACCAGCTGGTATCTACTAGTTGAAGAGCAGGCATGGACGTTGAACAGTTTTGGCTTTTTTTTTTTTTTCTGAAAATTGGCACAGAAGGAATCTACCATAAAAGTTGGCTGCGCTGGCTCTCTGAGAACTGGACAACTTTCAAAAATAATACCAGCCTAGCAGAATTATGGAGAAATCAATTTCTAATGAAATATAATCGCAATCCAAGTTTGAACCACTGAAGATAGAAAATAACGCTGACATGTGGTTCCTTTGGACTTAAAAGTCTGTAACTTCACTAAGTCTGATATAATTTCATAGATGAAGAAACCAAAAGCCATGGAGGAGACAGAATTCTGCTTTGTATATGTGTATCTATGTGTGCAGTGTGAATGTAAGCGTTCATGTATGCCTAAGCAAATGTACATGCATGTACACATGAGGAGACCGAAGCTCAAACTCAGCTCTCTTCCTCAGTCTTTGCCTGGTTTTTGTTTACTTGTTTGTTTGTTTTTTGTTTTGTTTTGAGATTGGAGCCGGGTTGGGGGGGGGATCTTGCTTTTATGTGGAGCTTTCTAAGTCACTAGAGGAGCTATCCAGTGAGCCCCAGGGACCCTCCTGTCTCCCCTTCCCTGTCACTAGGATTATAAGGATGTTCCACCATGCTCTCCCTCCCTGATCTTT
This sequence comes from Peromyscus californicus insignis, assembly GCF_007827085.1. Lineage (NCBI taxonomy): Eukaryota > Metazoa > Chordata > Mammalia > Rodentia > Cricetidae > Peromyscus > Peromyscus californicus. The sequence goes on from NW_026294551.1 coordinate 32,904,106, forward strand.
TATGTAGGCTCTGAGACTCAAACTCAGGGCTTCGTTCTTATACACCTTGAGTATTTCAGCCACTGAGCCATCTCCCTCACCAGCTGATTTGCCTGACGTTCACCATTTGGTTTCCATACTGTGAACTAGGTTTCCTGTGTGTGGCATTGCTGCACCTGTGTGTCATTTGCTCTTCCACTTCCTGTAAGGACTAGAAGCACGTGCTGCAAACAACACTATTTTTGTAAACACATGACTGTGAGCGAATGGACCCTGCTCAGCCTTGTCTACATCTAACATTCAGGATCCCAGGGGCTGAAGAGATGCCTCCGCAGTTAAGAGGGCTGGCTGTTCTTTCAGAGGACTGGCATTTGGTTCTCAGCACCCACATGGTGGCCCACAACTGTGTGGCTTCAAACTCCCTCTTCTGGCCTGAGAGCATACTGCACACGTGCTGTACACACGCATGCATGCAGAAAAACACTCATAGACTCAAAATAGAAATAAATATGTATTTTTTAAATTTAAGTTCAGGAGCCTAAAGGATGGCGGGGGAGAGGAGACTGAAGTCGTCTCCTACTCTTCTCTCTGATTTAGATGGAATTGATCTGATTTAGATGGTTGGAATTGATCACTGCTGCTCCCTTCCCTGTCCAAATGCTGATGGAGGTGCTAATGGGAGCAGAAAGAAAAAGAATCCAACAGTCTAATTAATCCACGAGTTATAGTCCCCGAAGAAAACGTGGTTGTGTTTCCTATAGAAAGCCAGACGGGACCTAACGGGCACTACAGCATCAGGTTTGGCTCCTCCGGGTGTGTGGTTTGGAAGGTACCTGCTGTTTTTTCAGTGATTATGAGGCCCCGCTTGGCTTCCATTAGGGTGGAGCTCACCGGAGCTCCATTCCAAGTCTGAGCTGTCTGTTTGCTTATGAAATGGGAAAAGGAGGGCAGAGAGTAACCTCTTTGTATACAGTGAGCTTAATATTAATAGCAAACATTTATTGAATACTTACTATGTGCCAGGAACCATACTAAGCATTTTATTTGGAAGAGATCATTAAATTCTGCACCATTATTTTTTCCTACTTCATGTTTGGGAAACTGAGGCTTGGGTGGAGTGGTTAGCATGTTCAAGATGATGTGATAAGTGTCTATACCATTATTTTTTTTTCCTGCTTCATGTTTTGGAAACTGAGGATTGGATGGAATAGTTAGCATGTTCAAGATGATATGATAAGTGGCTAAAAATATGGGGTCCAGGGCATTTTAGCTGGCAGCAAATCCAAAAGCTGTGTTCTGTAGTGCCCACTCTTAGCTCTCTGCTTTTGTGTTAGGTAGGCCAGAGAGGCCATCTCTTCCATCCCCTGCTCTGAGCACATTAAAGGAATTAGGCTTACTGCTATACAAAATTAGATTCTGATGGATCAACTTAAAGATGGTGGACAGGTCAGATGCAGTGTTGTGCACATGGTAGACCAGCGTCAAAAGATATGTGAAGTTTTCTGTGGCCTCTCCCAGACTTCCCAAAAGCACAGAGGATTTTCAGCCTAGCAGAGAATGTGGACCTCTCTCCAGTGAGAATAGAGACAACCACATTTAATAGCTACCAATATATTGAATAGAAAGTGAGTTTAAAAGTGTGAAATCAGTAGGTTGGAAATTGAAGGACCGAGTTGGAGAGTTAAGAGGAATTGTATGTAAAGGGAGAGTGTGCTCCTCCATACATTAACAAATTCAAGTCTGGCTTTTTGTAATAGTCCAGTATGTGTTATGCGTGAATGAGTGTGTGTACATTGCTATATTGGTGTGTATAGAACACTTCACAAATGGCACAAATCTAAAGGACTTATGGGAGGCATTTCTGGCAGAATGAGTTCCATGCAGCCTTTGAACCAATAGGAAACCCTACATTCACCTCTTCTGAGTCTGGGCTAACAATTAGTCATTCCTACTGACCAATAGGCCAAGGGTAATCAGTGTAAACAACTGCAGGTGTACTTATATTGGTCTAGCCCTGTGTTTAGCAGACTCTAACATGTAGAATAAGGTGTCGAGTAAATACCCTGATCCTCATTCAGTCTATCTGGGGTGTGGACCGAGCCTCCACCTTTTGAATATGTTCCCAGGTATGCTGTTGGTCTGTGAACCACATCATAGTCTGGAAACATTACGTAATTATCTCTTTCGATGTTTATGTGGTTTGTGTGAGTTACCACATTGGATAGGTTATGAGTATTCAATGTGACTTTCTTGGTCTGGGAGTCAACAAGTTCAGTCTAGATCTGATACCTGTGAATGTTAGCTACCTCCATTGCCTGCCTCTGTAGCAATGTGCACATTCAACCTACATTTCCCTTGAGACTCAATGTAGGATCTTCCAGAAGTCACTCCTGGCACTAGACATAGTAGAAACCCAATCATCTATTTACTTAGCCTGCTGTCTACCTAGCTCTCTTGGATCTGGGCTTGCTGCGATTGGAGTCTGGGTTCAAATTCATTCTAACTCTTTTGTCTACGATCCCATATATCTCCTGACCCAGGGCTTAGCCAACTTGCTGCTGTTCTAGAGTCTCATACAAAAAAGTGCTTTTTCTGGAATATCTCCCAGGCAAAAGAATATGAACTCAATTTTCCCCTTTGATTGAACCAATGGATTAAAATACCGTCTGGAATGCACTAGTGTATCAGCCCCTACTTACTACTAAATGGTTAATCCTTACCAGACGGAGGTCTAAACTTCTCAGTTGTCTCAGCCTTTACCTCCTACTGTTCACTTCTCCTGGCCTCAATGAGACCTCCTCGCGTGCCTAATAGCAAGGTGATGGTTTCTTCCGGGATCCTATGCTAGCTGGGATGGCAGAGGCAAATGAGCAGTCACTTGTCAGGTGGCCTCACTCTCTCCTTTGCCATCCACACTCACCTCCTTCCAGGTCTTTAAATCCTTAAAGCTTGAAGGACCCATTGCAGTCACCATGTTTTCCATATAGCCTTGGGGGTCACTTCACATTGAGACCCCACCCCATGACATTGTCTGTGTATGTCTCATGGTGTTTACTTCTAACCATCCAGTGCCGTGAGGCTTAGTCTCGTGACTTTCTCTGTGTCTCTGACTACACAGAGAGAGCTCCTGTACATGACCTGTCAGTGTATCTCCAGCAACATGCTCTACTGGATAAAGAGCTACCAGCTACCAACAGACTGGAATTATTTCCAGTCAGACAGGGCAGAGAGCAAAGAGGTAGAAGAACAATGGGGTAACAAGGGGGCTGAGGAGACTCTAGAAGTCTCATGGAAGAAATAAGTTTCAGTGACAATTTAAAGTTATCTAGGTATTTCCCATGTGCCCAACACCACCTAATCCATGTGCTTATTTCCTCTTAAGGAAGCCTGATAAAGTAAGTTGACCCCATAATAGTCTCAATTTGACAAAGATTCACACATGAAGGCACACAGAGGCCATAACATTTGCCTGTCAATAATGAGATGGCACTTTGAATCTATACTATACATGCTTAGGGTCAGTGCTACAGATAGAAGTAGAGACTGGAGTGGAGCAGACATATCCCAAAACATTGCCTCAGGCACATAACGGACAGGGCACAGGCAGCTCAAGATGGGGCTGTGGTAATGTCAGACAAGGCTGGGAAGGTGGTCTGGGGACAGACTAGGGTCATGTTTTCCCTTCACAAGAATGAGGAGTACGAGCCACAGAGAAGAAATACCGAGTCAAATTTGCACTGAGAAGCATTATTTATGTGCTGTCTCTGGCCTGGCCCTGGGGCTGCTCTTGCATAGGGAGCGAAGATGTCAGCCAGTGCCCCTGGACAGCTCTGCTCACTGCAAAGTCACACTTTGGAGAATAAAGCTGCTGGTGATGCCCAGAGTGGCCCAAATAAAAGTCAAATACCACATTCAGTCCTCCAGGGGTGTTTTTGCTATTAAATTAAGTCTGGAAAAAAAATAATTGTCTTTGGATTTGATTTGAGAGATTTTTGGGGAGTCGAATACTCAGAGTAGGGAGCAAAGATATTTCTTGAAGGATTCTTTTGACAGGCTCCCTCTGACAGATGACAGCAGGTCACAACGAAGGCGTGCAATCTTTGACGAGACCCACCCCCACCCCGACACAACTATCCCAGAAAAATAGAGGGGGAGGGGAGGCTCCGTCACAGGTTCCAGTTTTTATTGCTACATTCCTTGGATGGCCCCGTATGTTTACCTTCAGCTGAGTTTAGACTTGGTGTTCTCTGTGGCCGCTGGCATCAGCCACAGAATTCTTTCATGTCTATTACTTTATTAAGGAATGTAAAAGCCACATACAGACCGAGCAGGGGACACAACAGTAGGAGACACAAATAAGCCTGAATTTGCTCACCAAGAGCCTTAGGGAGGCTTCCCACCTCCTTCTCCCAGATGAACTGCAAGGCCTCCAATGACCAAAAGGGGGCACTCTTAGCACTTGCTCCTAAAACTAATTAACAGTACCATTTTGAAGAGTATATACAGCAGAAACAGCACTGGGCTTTAAGACCAGTCCTGATGGAAGCTAGGTGAATAAAAGAATCGACTCTTCTTATGAGGGACTTGTGCTTTTTTTTTTTTTTTTAACTTTCATTGACTAGAAATGGAGTCTTGAAATTACAAGGATAAATGCACAAATAAGTGCTTTGTACGGTGTCTTGACTCATCTGTCATAAATGTCCCAAAGAGAGCTATTATTTGAGCATCTACTCTAACTTTTTTCTACTTCTTAAACAGGCACTGAAGCTAGGTTTAGGCTAACCTACAGCACGAGGGTGTCAGTATGAAATGTCTTTACAGTGGATGGCATTTCTTGGGATGGGAGATAACTGGTAATTTTCAACCATTCCTGTTCTCTATGCACTTCACGTAAGTTATTTTCTTGATGTGGAAGTGAGAAGAGGGGCAGGATAGTAAATTACAGAAGCTTAGTATTCAGCAGGGCAGGATTTGAACCTACATCCATGTAGCTTTCCCATCAAACAAGAGAATACAATTCAGGACCTAGTTCTCACAATGAGTGATGGTTTTCTCTTAGTTTCAGACACCCTCCTACACACACATGCGTGCGCGTGCGTGCACACACACAAACACACACACACACACACACACACACACACACACACACACACACACACACTCTCTCTCTCTCTCTCTCTCTCTCTCTCTCTCTCTCTCTCTCTGTCTCTTTTTATCAAGGCTTGAAGTCAATACTATATTCCCAGGCAACTCCAGATACAATTCCAATCTTCCTCAACTGTCTAAACTAAAATTTTTGGTTTTATTCAGCCATTGTGCATGTGGTGAGATGGAGGGAGGGGAGAGACTAGATTGTGGAGGTGGCCCCTGTGCCACCTGCCTCCTAAAAGTGTGTGTGTGTGTCTGTGTCTGTGTGTCTCTGTCTCTTATACATGCTCCTTTCTGTGAATCTCTTATGGTTTTTACTATGAAATGCTTCTCAACTAAATCCTCACTGGCATAGAATAAAGACTGCATTTTGATTCAGCTCTAGGATTTTCACTCAACTTGAAGATTTCTGCTTCCATAGGAGTTTAGAGTTGGCTTTTTAACCAATATATCAGGAAGCAAAGAGAGTATTTGTTCAAGAAGAGCTGGAAAGAAATTATAGAGTTGGAGTACATTTTCATCTCTCTGTCAGGGGCTAGCAGGCACCTGCTCCTTCCTAGGAGGTGCTCAGACATTAAAGGCAGAAATGCTTTGGCATGGCATGCAATGGAAAGAAGAGATCCTTCACTGAAATCACAGACCATATTTTGGCCTCAGGATCTTCCATGAGCTACCAGGGTGGGTAGGCTGTTTGCAGGTAAAGGATGTTTTCCTTATCAAGAGGATCATACTTCATCCAAACTAAGAAAGTGCTCACCCTTGCTTCAGAACAGGCGTCCTGACAGATAGGGAGCTCTACTCTGTCGTGCTTTATTGGTCCTTGTGTCCTGTAGTCCTTCAAGAAGCTCTTCAGACTCAACATCTTTAGTCCATTTTTATATCACTGGCCTAACTTTATGTAACGCTAGATACTCATTCCAATGAGAGCTGGCTAGGCATACCTAATATTTACACTGGGGCTATGTGTCCCAAATTGGTAGTAAAGGTTCTAAGAAGTCTTATAGTAAAGAACTTATGTCACTTTACTTAATCCAGGGATATATCCACAAAACCTTATTAGTTAGCATCTATGAATGTCCCCTGGAAGCTTTCTAGGTGAAAACATAGGACGTCTTGAAGCTACTGAGAAGGAATAACCACAAAGGACTGATGGAATTGGATGAACTATTTAAGGCCCAACTATCGTCACATGTGTGGGATAAAAACTGAAGCTGCCTTAGTGGTCTGCTGCAGCTATTTTTAGCTCTGGGTATGTGTGCATGTGTTTGTATATACTACATATAAATATATAGTTTAGCTATGAGGTTAGATGGTGGGTGGGGTGGGGTGAGGAAAAAGAAGGGGTATTCCTTTCTGGACAGAAGCAATCAGTATCTTGTGGGACAAGGTCTGTGAGTTTAGGGAATTATTGCTACCTTCTGCTCCTGAAAGACTAGCCACGAAGCAAGCATCATGTGGCCACTTGATACTGATGGGAACATCAGGACACCTGCTCTCTATGATGCCCCAGCTGTTGGTACGTCACCCCAGTACCCACTTCCTGGGATTAGGTCCCCTCAGTCTAATCCCTCTTCTAGCCCTGCTTCAGCATCCAAAATGCTTCAATCAAAGCCATTGATACCCACATGCTGTGTTCATTTATAACCTTTATAACCTTATAACAATGACTTAAATAATTCAGAAAATAGCATTGTCTTTTCAATGTCATCATTTAGTTTTTCATTCTCAGAACTTTGTTTGAAACTTTCTAAAGGCACTATTTTTTTAAAGCTACAATTGTATGCATTTTTAATTATAGAAAATTGTGGGAGCTGTTTTGACATTATTTAAATTAAAAGCAAGATTATTTTCTGAACTCGAACTTTATCTGTGGCTTTTTTTTTTAAATTGTCACATCTAGGGTGATTTTTAAGTAAATAAGAGCACAAGGTCCATATTATTTTAAATGTATATTGTATTTGTCTTCTCAACGCTGTGGTTTTTAGGCCTGTGAATGGCATCATAGTATGTAGACAGCCTATTAAGCAGCCTGTTTGGGTAAGGAAACCCTTAGGCCAGTACAATGTTGCATTGCTCAGTGTGTCCTTCCAATATGGCTAGAATTCTACAACCTAAATGATCATTTGTTGAACAAATTCATGCTTTTATTAGTCAAAATACAGAGAAAACAGAGCCTCCCTGTTTCAAGATATTTGCTAATGCATGGTTAATTATCACATATAGCTTACTATAATTCATTTTACAGGGGAGACCTCCTGCAGGTAACATACTAACAGTTTATGAACCAAAATAACCTCGCTATAGATTAGAGCTGTTTCAGGGCCTCTCAGACAGTCGATGCTTCTAGCCCTTCTCACTTCACATTGCTAATTCGAACAAGGCTTTATTTTTTGTATTTGTCAGCAGCAATACTGTAGGATGGTTGTTAAACTTCTCCCAGGCCTAATTAGAGCAGCAATGCTCGCATTCATAACGAAGCTCGCGTCTTGCTCCGGGAGGCAGTGAGCAGGCCTGTTACGGTAGCGTCCTGGCAGCCTGTCGCTGGCAGTTTTAAGGTAGCTAGTGGCTGCGATATTAAGTAACTGTTGAAATTCATTGACTCCACCACGGCTAATGTGTCTAGATGACAACAAGTTTACACGGTTCTTTTATAGTTACAGCAAATGGGTCCATTTAAATAGTTATTAGGTGATTATGGTGATGTGAAATGGAAAAAAAAAAAAAAAAAGCAAAGTGCAATGTCTCAAGTCTGACTTTTTTTTTTTAACTGTTTATGTGGGGTCCCGGTCCTGCTGTCACTCAAAATTGCTGCATCTTTCCCTTATAAATATTTATACTTGATCGGCAGTGATGAATGCTAATTTATTTGCGTCTTGTTTCTTTATTGACTTCTCAGTGGGCGCAGGTTAGCTGGGAAAGATTTTGCAAGCTTCCTGAGTTTCAGGATATTTCGATCACCCAACCAAGGGGCATTTTGACGATTGAAGGGGCGTTCTTTTTGCTGAAACTAAAGCATCCTGTTTGCTCTTGGATATGAAGCCTGGGAGAGACTTCAGGCTGCTGAAGTTTTAGACTCTGGGAGCTGATGTGCAGACTGGCAAGCAGGATTGCCTCCCCAGGACTGCTTCTCTGTACAGCAGCTTGTCAAGTCATCTTGGATGGAACAGTGTAAGGCTGACTGAGCCCAGTGTTTGGCAGAGTTCTAAATTATTTTTTTTCCCCGTAGTGTTCTATGAGCCACTTGAAAGACCACATTTTCACAAATGCCAAAGGGCATTTATCTCAAAATGAATGGAGTATCTGAGACAAAAGGAGACGAGCAAGCGGACCAATCTCTGTCCTTCAAAAGCTAAATCTACGTGATACCAGAGAACCGAAGAAGTCTGCACAGAGACTGTCAAAACTAACAGGCAGGGGTCTGGGGAGATGGCCCCGTGCTTTGAAGGCACAAAGACCTGAGTTTGAATCCCAAAACCAGCATACAAAGCCAAGCTTGGTAGCACGAGTCTATAATCCAAGTGCTGGGGAGGCAGAGGCTGGCCAGCCAGTCTCGCCTAATTGGTGATCTTTAGGCCAATGAAAGACCCTGTCTCAAAGGAGATGGATGCCATTCCTGAGGATGACCTTCAAGGTCCTCCACTCACAGGAACACACACACACACACACACACACACACACACACACACACACATCATCATCATCATCATCATCATCATCATCATCATCATCATCATCGAAAGGCAATAGAAGGTGTTGCACTGCACTGAAATACTTTGGATTACATACACTAGTGATTCCTCGGTTCACCATCCACACGGCTATTCATTGCTTTCTTTTAGCCTTGATACATCTAAGTATAGAATTTGTGACTTTTTGAAATAGTCTGTTACTCCATGTGGGATTCTCTGAAACTTTGTATGGAACATATGAGTCAGAAGTTTCGGAAACTACCAGAGATGCTTCGGCTGAGAAAATCTGCATGTGGAGTAGACATGTAAGCACACATATGTGCACAGATGCATACAGTGGCATGCAGAGGCCAGAGGGAGATGGCAGACATCTTCTCTTACTGGTCTACCTTAGTGCCTTGCAACAAGTCTCTCACTGAACCTGGAGGTTGCTAGTTGCTGGGGTGTTTGTTTATTTGGTCCTGGTCCTGGTCCTGGTCCTGGCTGTGCTGGTAATCACCAAGCCCCAGAAATCCTCCTGTCCCTGCTCCCCTCTTCCCCCCTAGAATCTGAGTTGGGATTATATGCACAGCCACACTTAGATTTTTGTGGGGGTGCTTGGGATTTGAACTAAGGTCCTAATACTTTCAAAGCAAGTGCTCTTACCCACTGAGCTATCTCCCTAGCCTGGGAGAAAATAAACCTTGATTTTTGACTTTACAGTTTTATCTCTCATCACAAACTACACTAGATTCTCATGAGAGCTTGACTGGAGACAGTTGTCTTCAACTGTTGATCAGCTACAAGGGCATTAATTCCCAGCTTACAGAACTGCTTCACTGTGAAGTCAGTCACACAGCCCTCAGCAGAACTGGGGCAAAAATCAACAACAGTGGGATTCTACAGAGACCATTTAGAGAGACGTACGATATTTGGGAATGTCACTATTAAGAAAAACCTGTGGTAAATTTTTGGTCATGTGTAGACTTCTTTGATTAGAATAACTCTGAAATCTACAAATGTATATCCCAACTGTGATAATCTAATCAGATGGTCCCAGATAATAAATATTATGACCACAGATTCCTTAAAATCTAAAAATCCATGGTTTGTTACTGACTTCCCACAAGCATAGCTATCTGTGAATGATCCAAGGCAGATAGCTGGTCATGTTGTTGTTGTTCACATCTTCTGAGCTATGAAGAGGATAAACTGGGAAATCAGAAATCACAGAGTCAGTAGCTACTAGGGCCTTCATCTGGGTTGAGCTCCTGACTTCTCCCTATTGCGTGCTGTGCTGAAAGAGGCTGGTAAGAGTTCTGGTTTCCCTTTTATAAAACCAACATCATTTATGAGGGCTCACCATTAATTATGTAATCACCCCCGATCAGCTCTACCTCCTAATACAGTCACCCTTGAAATTGGGCTTTTCTTCTAATTTTATATCAGTGTATATTCATTGTAGAAAGTGAGGAATTTTGTAACATTTCCATCCTTGGATATCATGTACTTTGGCCATATTCTGCCTCAGTTTTCCTCTCCATTCCCTGCTCCCTAATGTCCCCTGCTTTTTAAAAGAAACATGATGTTTGTCTTTCTGAGTCTGGCTTTTCCTACTTAATGTGATAATCACTGGTTCCATCCATTTCCCTGAAAGTTTCCCAATGTTACTCTTCTTTGTAGATGAGGAAAAGTCCCTTATGTATACATGCCCCATTTCCTTTCTTCCTATGTCTGCTGATGGGCACTCAGGCTGATTTTGTAACCTGACTATTGTGAATTGAGTTGCCATGAACAGAGGTGTGAAGGGATCTCTGTAATATGCCGCCTTAGTATCCTGTGGACACATGAATTTTGTGGGGACAGAAACTCACATCATAGGGGGGGTCATGAGAATGTCAGTTCCATTTTCCTTAAAATCGTTATGTTGGTAGTTCTATTTAGGTGTGAAAGGCTACCAGAAAAGAATTCTTTAGGTTTCCCTTTCTAGATGGCAGCCCAGGTAAGTTAATTCTCCATTTCACGAGTTTCAAAAGTAAGCAGAGAAATACCAACCATTTCTGCCCTGTCATTATGTCTGTGCCTCCTGGAGGTGGTTGGCCAATTTCTTCCAGGTGAAAAACTAGCCAATAACCTTTCACTGAGTGTACAGGCTTCTAGATCTTTACATACTGAAAGGTAATTGCCAACTACCCTTGTTTGCTTGTGTGCTGTGACCCCCAAAGTCAACTAACTCCACATTTAAATTAAAATCAACTTCAGCATGAATGACTTCAAACAAAAACAGTAAAACCCTCAGTGCACTTTCTGCCAATCAAGTGTTTTTCTTTGTTTTGTTCTACTGGGGAAAAATGACAGAATCAAAATGATATAGCAACACACGTTTGTCCTTAGCTGTGATGCCATTTAGGGGTAGGTGTAAGTGTGTGTGTGTGGGGGGGGGTGTTCACATACATGTATGAACACTATGTATTTCCTCCATATGCTCACTGAATTCAGGCTCTCTGGTCACTATAGCATGACTATACTTTTCTGTGCCATGTAGCTGACTCCCTGAGTTCATACCCACCAATGTACTTTGCTTTTAACTTTCAAGTCATGTCAGTACTGAGCTATTGCTATTCTGAATTTCCATATTCATTCCATTGGAATTCAGAGATGATTCTTGCAGGCCAGTCAACACAACACTCTGATGGCAGGTGTATGGAATTATTTCACACAGTTACCCAGCACTGGTGGAAATCCTAGGGCTCAGTTTTATTCTAACATTATATACCTGAAAAAAAGAAGGTAACAGATCCCCTTCACTAAGGTCTCAGTACCGAAGTACTGCTCCCCACTGTGGACACCAATCACATAGTAGGCCAGTTCCTGGAATTTTGATTGCCAATCTATGAATGAAGTGTTCCTTCTATGCCCCCTTTTAAATTTGGTGGCTTTCCTAAAGCAGCTCATAGGACTCAAGGAATTGTCTCTCCTTTGGTCAGCTTATTGATATAGAACGTAACAAAGGATACAGAGAGGCCCCTGAGCAGCCTGATGGAAGAGATGAGCACGGTGAAGTGTGCAAAGGTTCCAAACATGGAAAACCCTGTGCCCGTGGACTTGGGGTATACTATGCTCTTCACATACATATATGTTTATCAGCCTAGAAGCTCTCCAAACCCACAGTTCTTGTGATGATTTTGATATGTAACTGTAACCCATTATTACCTGTGTTTTCAATTCCACCTACTCCTTCTCTCTGGAGAATGAAGGATGTTGCTGAAAGCAGCAAGCTAGATCCATGGTTTAGTCTTCCTCATGACCTGGCCCCATCCGTGAGCATGAGGGTCACCTCACCAGGACAAATGGTGGTTTGTTTTTTTTTCTCCAAGAAAACAAAGGACTTTGGGAGCTCTGTACAGGGACTGGGGTCAAAAACAAATATTAGAATAAAAGATTCTCCCAGTCCATGGATCACTCGGGAAATTACAAAGGTTTTAAGAACTCCGTGTTGTGACTCAGATGTAATGTCTATATTTTAAAATAGTTTCACAGTTTAACAAATGAATGGAAGACCAAAAACCAATTAATTAAAGGCAGTACAACTGTCCAAAGCTATAATCTGAGAGGCTATTAGAGCCTACTTCTTTCTAGTCTCTACTCTTGAATAGACTACTCAAGAAACACAGATTCTTCTCCCCCCCTCTTAAATAATACATTGTTTGTCTGGTGCAAAAATTGTTTTTATTGTTGTGTCTTCTTCTGTGCTGTTCAGGTGGACTCCAGGGGCAAAGTTATAGGCTGAGAGGTAAAAGGTGAATTTTCTTCCTGTCTTTCATTAAGGGAGGAGAGAGACAGAAATAGTGCCGACAGCCTGGATTATGTTCACAGAGGGAAAACGTCTCCTTCAGGCTCGGGGCTCATTCATGCTAGCCTGCCCTTTTTATGGGACTCTCAGATGCCCAGCCAGCTTTAAAATGCAAACCCCCAGATATAAAATTCTTCACTACTATTCAGTTTGTAAAATATGTATGTGCATGCTCTTGCACACATTGGTGTCTCTTTGTCTACTCCTCACAAATGAAGTGAGAAACAGAGACTGTTTCCTGCCCTGACTTAATAGATGAGAAAATAAGATTCAGGGTTTTGGAATAAATCACCTCAACATGCACAATGCCTGGAGTTCAGATTAGAATTCACTTCTCCGGATGTGACGATCATGATTATTATAAAGCTTTCCAATATCTTAGTACCAGCTATTGAAAAACAACTTGGGGAATATCAAAAATATATACTTCTATTAAGAGAAAATGAATGAGAAGATGAGTATGTATTTGGGTGAGCAAGATTTGGGAGCAAATGCTCCCTGCAGCCTTGGCACATTTCTTGGGCTTAGGATGAAGACTCAAGTTGATTAGAATTTTCTGACCTTGAGAATCCATTTTCTTCCTCTCTCTTTGAGGTTATGGATTAGGAGTCCTGTTTGTTCTACATTGTATCTTCAATGGTTGTTAAAGAAAGAAAGGACTTCCTTGTCCTATTCCAGTTTATAGAAAATGAGCATAATAAGTAGAAAAATCAGAAGCAGGTGGCTGAGGCAACATGCTAAAGCTGTGCTTGGAAATGAGACAAAAGTTATGTGCATGAGAAAAAGAGCAACTCTGCCAGAGAGATTCTTACAACAGAGACATTTTGATTAAAAGGGGTCAGGGAACAGAACAGCCACTATATTAAACATAGATGTTAGGTAGTGGTGGCACACACCTTTAATCCTAGCATTCTAGAGGCAGAGATCTGTCTGGATCTCTGTGAGTTTAAAGCCACACTGGAAACAGCCAGTTATGGTGACTCACGCCTTTAATCCCAGGAAGTGATGGCAGGGAGCAAAAAGGTATATAAGGCGTGAGGACCAGGAATTAGAGGCTGGTTAAACTTTTAGGCTCTTAGCAGCAGTTCAGCTGAGATTCATTCTGGATGAGGACTCAGAGGCTTCCAGTCTGAGGAAACAGGATCAGCTGAGGAATTGGCGAGGTGAGGTAGCTGTGACTGGTTCTGTCTCTCTGATCTTTCAGCGTTCACCCAAATACCTGACTCTGGATTTGTTTTTATTATTAAGACCTTTTAAGATTCTTGCTACAGAGTACTTCCTAGCATGCCTGAAGTCCTAGGTTTAATCCTCTGTACTGCAAATAGTGAAATAATTTAAATTAAAATTCTGTAGTAGCAAGAGATTTGTAAAGGGCATCAGGTAGGATAACTCTGGGCATATTCTCAGAGGAAATGACTTGTAGGCAACAGTCTGAACTATACACTAAGGGACAATCAAGTAAGCCAAGCCGAGAAACTGCATGGGGAATGTGCAGCAACATCCCAGAAAGACCCAATGTCCTGCCATTCACTGTCTCTCCTAGGAAAGACATGAATGTGCTAGCCAGAGAAGTTCGGAGGGATGCTCGGGATCCAATGACTCTTTCATCACCACTTAGACCTGAAAGTCATGTCTTTGGAAAAGGAAAGGGGTTATAGAAGTGGGCTGCAGAAGGTAGTAAAGAAGACATCGTGGTCTTTGATACAGGAACAAAAGGTCTGGTTAGGATGTGGGTACACATTTATAAAGTCTAGGAAGAATGTATTGGAAAAGAATTCTGACATGATCAACAGTGTGGGTTTTTTCCAGGAGGTGGGGAACAAAGGTGTCCAAATCAATGATAAAACAAATATATGGAAGATGTTGTATTTCCATGACAAAGAAGCACAGTTAGGGTGGGGGTTTCTAACTCTTTATATATATTTATATACCAAACCCACAGAATAAATATAACAAGTAATTGAACCTGAGATGATAACATAGAAAGACATAGACAATCTCTTAGCTTTTTCTGTGTTTGCATGAGGAAGCCTATGGCTAAAATATGCAATCAACAAACCATTGGAGAGATGGAGGGAGATAGTTCAGTCAGCAGAGCACTTGCCTCGCAGTAATGAGGATCTGAGTTCTAGATGTAGCACCCACCCAAAAAAAGAAGAGGAAGAAGAAGAGGAAGAGGAAGAAGAAGAAAGCCATGCTGATGATGCACATTTATAATTCCAGTGCTTGGGGAGTGGAGACAGAAAGAGTCCCAGGGCTCATGAGCAACTATTCTAGCCTACTTAGTGAGCTCCACACAAGTTAAAAAGCCTTTCACATGACATCTGAGGTTGTCCTCTGCTCTGCACATGAGTGTGCACAAATGTGAACATGCTCTGAACATACACACACGTACATAAGCACATGTGTACATGCCCAATTTCATATGTGCATTAAGAGCTTTGGAAGAAAAGGTCAAAAAGAATATCACCTCCATTCACACAAATACACGTGGCCAGAACTCTTGCCCTGTTCATGTCATTGAGGGTAAGAATTCTGTTGCTCTTATAAAGTAGGGCCACAGAGAAGTCCAGATATCCTTACTCTGGGCTCTCCCACAGCTGTGATGACACAGATGATCATACTATTTATTCTAAAAATGACAACTGTGTACTAGAGATGAAGATGCACAGATGAAGAGGGAATAGTCAGAGGCCATAGTCTTATACAGAAAACAGACATGAAAGTGAAACATTTAAAGTCTCCCAGGCTCCTGTGTGTGTGTGTGTGTATAACAGAGATATAAGTGAAAATGCTTCAGGGATGGAAACAAAATGAATGTTCCAGTAGAGAATGGGTTCTTCTTGAAGGCAGGCTTTGAAGGTGTGTGGCTACATGAAAATATTTTGTTCCCTTAGGGCCTCTTTGCATAAGGCATAAACCTACCAGGATCAGATGGTGTTTGCCTGAGCAGGCTTGATTCCAGCACACTGAAGAGCCTCATAAAGCCAGAGCCTCCCTTGTTCAGCACAGCTCTGATGAGCCCTTGTATAGACTTCTGCTCTACCCACCACAAACCTTCCTTTCACACACTGGCTGATGGCTGGTCATTCTCACCTGTTGGAAATACTTTTCTGTCCCAAGTGAAGAAACTGAGGATGGAGAAGTGTGACTAACAAGGAAAGAAAAAGAAAGAAATTTGGGCTTGTCACACACCTGTGCAAAGCCCTTTAGATCTGAGAGGGAACATCAGGTTGAAAGCGTGTCATCTCTACAGGAGAGAGGAGGGTCAAAGGGTCTATTTTGGTGACATTATACCATAGCTCACTAGGGCAGTGTTTGAAGATGATCTCTTCCTAATACCAAGCATTTCAAAAAATGCTCCCTAGTGCCAGATTATATCTTTCAAAATACAGAGATAGTAGTCTTCAGAGGCTGGGTAGGTTTTATCTCTATAAGCATTTACCAGAAATCTGATTTCATGAAAACTAGGACTTGTCACAAATATTCACCTCATTTGCCACTTTACAGAGTCTACTTTGTAGCAGCTAGGACAGCCTTGCTGCCTAACACTGACAATAACTCAATAGTTCATGGACAAAAAATTTGAGGGAGCCAGCTCTGAGAGGTCCAAAATATGATACAGGTGGGTAGACATGTATCAAAGGCCTCACGAAATTCAGAGACTGTATCACAGCAAGCCTTATATCTAGAAGCCTTCTGGGGTGTATGAGAATTTCTGCATAAAAGAAATGATAAAGCTGCTATTCTTTCAAGGAGAATAACGATTAGTGAAAGCCATGGAGATGCACAGGGGACTTTCTGCACTTTGAGCTCTAAAGGATCCATTAGGAGATGGCTTTGAGCTAGAAAAAGCTGCCTTGTTAGTACTATTCATTTTCTGACTCCTGGGGACACTGGAATCCAGAATGATGCAATCTTGGCAAGAGCCTCATGTCACCACGGCCTGCCATATTTCCTAAATTAGTTGCTTTTCTCATTGCCATGACCAAATTCTTGAGAGGAGCACTGTAGGGCAGAAGGGTTTATTGTGTTTCAGAATTTAAGAAGAGACACACACATCATTGGGAGGAAGGCATGGTGGTGGGAGTGGAGTATAAAAGGGTTGGTCATGTTGCATCAGAAAGCAGAGAAAGATGAATATTGGTACCCAATTGGCTTCCTCATTTGGTCTGAACCCCAGTCCATGGAATGGTGTTGCCTACATTCAGGATGGCCATCCTTCCTAAGTTAAATGTCTCCAGAAACACCCTCACAAACACACTCAGTGGTGTGTCTTCTAGGTGATTCCAGGTCCAGTCAAGCTAAAAATGAAAATTAACCATCATGTTACCCATAGTAGGCACTTAATGCCTTGCGTTGACAAATAGAGAAAAAGAAGGGCCTTTGACATAGCCTTCTCTTCAATTTCTCCAGCAAGAACTTCTTCACATTCAAAAGAACAAAATAGGCTACACAAGAGAAATTCAATAAAGGATAACGGTTGGGCATTGAGAGTTCAAGTTTTCAAGCCTTGAACAGTTTTCTCTCGGGCTCCTTCAAATACATACATCTTGTCTTACTGGTGATCATACCCCTTTTTCTCCATAATGACAGCAAGAATTTGTCAGTTTTCAGAAGGTTAGTGATGGCAAGATATTCAGAATTATTAAAAATCAAATTTAAGTGGAATTTTTTATTAAGTCCTTGACAAAATTCTACAATTAACATCTAGGTGCAGAATAAAAATCAGTGGTCACCAAAGCCCCACATTTGCTCAAGATGAAAAAAAATATCAGGGAATCTTGGCTACATCTGCCTTTGAAATAAAATTGACTGGGTGCACAGTAGTTAATGACTTTCAACAGGACATACATCTCCCGGATGGATTCCTATTTGGTGGAATGACTCCACTCAAAGATGAGGACAGATGGGAAAAATTTGTACCATGAGAATCCAGGTTGTGCCCTTGGTTGGCAAATTTCTCTTTCTCAGCCAAATCTTCACATTGGAACCCCTGTGGATTTCCCATCACTGGGCAATGCTGCTCATACAGATAAAGGTGATGAGGGTAAGCCATTCTACACCAGGGAATGTTAGCAGAGCAGGGAACATGTCTGAAGACAGGAGGGAAGGGCCATCCCACTTATATTGCCTGCTTGGAAGCCCTTCTCCTTCCTCAGTCTTGGATAAGATAAGCCCAATTCCTCATAGCCCAGAACATCACACCTGACAGGCCACACCACTTTCTTCTATTGTCCTGGTTTCTACTGTGTTAGGTTAGTACAATTAGAATAGTTAATGTTCCCTACAGGGTCATGTTTTAAATGTTAGTGATACTAGTTGGGACAGCTTAGGGAACTTTAGCTGAAGGAAGTAGGTCACTGAGGCCATTGGGAGTATCTTGTCCCTGGTCCTTGCCTTGCTCTCACAGTCTCCTGCCCACCAAGGGTAAGTAGTCTCTGTCTCATGCCACCTACCGTCAGGGTGTTCTGCCTCACAATGGATTCAGAACTAACAGAGCTGAGCAGCCATAGACCAAACCTTCAGAAACCATAAGCCAAAATAATTCCCCTTTCCCTTCAATTACTATTAAATTAATGTATTAAATTATTTCTCTCAGATACTTTGTCACAGTAATGAGAAAAGTAACTAATACATACCTTTCTTTTTGTTCCCCCTTTTTCTGTTTCAGTATTAAAGAAATTGCTTCCCCTGGCAGATGGAATGAGATAGCTATTAAGTTGCTCTTCTCCTGTGCTCTGTCCCTTTGTTCCTTGGAGCAATGGCATCTGTTCACCTCTGTTCTAATGACACTTAAGTCTTCAAACCTAAGCTTGACCACTTTTTTAAGTGTTGGTCCCACTGGCTCAATTGCTTGACGGACAGGAGTAGTTAGGAGTCCTGCCGTCTGCTCAAGGCATCTAGAATATCATGGATTATTCTATAACTCATGTTTCATTTTGGCTTCCCTAATTCCATCAATAGTATCATGATATTCTTAGATCAAAACTTCAGTGACGTCTCTGGCACTTGTTACGATGCAGCCTAGTTGTGCTGGGGTAGGGAAGAAGGGGGATAGGTTACTGAGACACCACCAAACACATACAGTAGAAATGTGAGGCATGGGCCTATTGAAGCTAACATGAGGATGTTATACATGTTATACATGTCCATGAGGATGGCATACAGTTCAACAGTGCTACTTGGAAGAGCCAGAGACGGCTGCTAGACAAACTCTTTTACTATCTCCACTGCGTCCCACACCTAGTCACTGCAGAATGTCTAAGTTAGAAGACTAGCATCAATAGCATCCATATTCTTGGATGACCAGCATCCTTCACACATGCAAGAAAGCAGGTGCTCTTGCAATTCAGACAGCTTGCAGAGATTACACAAAGCATCCATGTTCCTTCATATTTCACTTCTCAGACCTTTCTACCCTAGCCCACTTCTCCCATTGTCCTTGTGACCTGGCAAAATAATTGGGAGTGAAAAGGCATTCCAAGGTCATGGCACGCCATCTCTTCTTTTTCTCAAGGACCACACCATGTTCCCTACCCTTTGGTTTCCTACCCAATTACTCATCCATTTGTGTCATCTTTACTTAGAGGTTCTTTTGAATTCATCCATTTATTTTCTTTTCCACAGCAGGAACCAGAGTCAGGCATTAGCTAAATCACAACACAGTCATTGAATTCCCCTTCTCCATCCCCTACACGTTGCCATAAGATCAACCATACAAAACTGAGAGACACAACCTTCACCAGGTGCCTCTCCTCCTCAGCAGCCTGAGGCCCATTCCCCTATCTGGAAGACCTTTCTTGCCTTTCAAATCCTACCCCCACATTCAAAATCCAACCAAAGCTTTTGTCTTTCTTAGGTTTGAATCTTACCTTTACTACTTAGTTGCTGAGTTGCCTTTAACAAGTTCCTCCATCACTGTTTCAGTTCCTTTATCTTAAAAAAAAATGACTTCATAGGATGGTGAAAGACAGGTGAGGTGGCATGTAGTTAGAGCAACCAGAATTAGCTATTGGCTGATAAATGCTGTGCAATTTTTAATAATACTTTTGGTCTGTACGTGTGTGTGCACAAGTGCATTGTACATACGTACTACAGTGTACATGTAGAGAACAGAAAACAGCTTGCAGGGATCATTCTCTCCTTGTGCTGTATGAGTTCCAGAGATCCAACTCCGATTGTCAGGCTGTGTATGCAGCAAGCGCTTTACCCACTGAGGAACTTCACTGGCTCACTCTACCATGTGAAACAACACAAGAATGTGTGCAATTCCTAACTGTTTCAAACCTTTCCCTCTCTGTCTTAACACATCACAGTACGGCTGCAATCTGATCTACTTAATAAATGATGCTCTCCAGCGGGATGTGTCAGCTACCCACATACACTGAAATGCTGGTGGCAGAAATCATATGATCTATTTCTCTGCATTCCCAAAGTCCCTGCTAGTAGCCTTACCTACTGAGGATACACACGTATTGTTCATGCACTGGTGTACCCCCTGATGTTCTAGAAGTACAATCTCACCATCTGCTTTCTTTTTAGAGTTGGGCTTCACTGGCTTTTTCCATGGAAGTGCATGCTACAGTCAGCCATCCTTGTGGGCCATCTCTGAGTGCTGCATTTATCAGGGACAGTGGGACTTGGCAGGCGGGCAAGAATCACAGTATGTAGACAGAGCCACCGCAAGGCAACCATGCCAGCAGGATCCCTACAGTTCAGTTCGCTGACAGTAGTGTATTAGCTTTCCAAATCTCTGATATGGAACACCATGTGGCCCTTTCTGAGAGGTAGTTGAAGATCAGGGTGACGGGCTGCTTTTTCTTTAGTATTCATCTTTAGAGGTCACCTGCTTGGCACTCGATTCTAGAATGATCAGGGATGGCATGGCTGTCACATACAGAATGGTCCCGAAGTAGAGTGAAGTTTTGGACTGAATTGGTGTGAAAGCTTCAGCAATCGTCTGAAGACCATCCAAAGCCACACATAAAGAGTGAGTTTGGAAAAGCAACAGGAATGTGTGCGGTGTGGCCTTCAGAACCAGCCATACAGTGCTCACAGAGCAGTGGGCTATTTAGTAAAACAGAGCATTTGAAAACATCCATCAGGGTGTGGTGGTGGGGAAAAGCTTTATTTAAACCAATTACTCTGTGTTGTGACCCAAGCTAGGAAGAACTACTGATGTGTGGCTTCATCTCCACACATGCAACTCCAATATCCTTACCCAAAGGCATTAGCAACCTGCTGTCCTGTGTATAACAAGATCTCACTGTTTAGAACTGGTGTGTGCTGGGTAGAGACTGTGGATCTAGACTTTGTGGTCTAGACAATTTCATGGGACTCAAATAACAAGCCACCCAGACGCTGTTCTGATCTTCCATGGGCTGGGTGAAAATGATGAGTCTCCTTACAAGACTGCCCCTCGGTGCTTATGGCACTATTGGCCAAGTTCACTTTGTGAAGGGCAATTCTAGTCAACAGAGATGTCTTGGAAACACATAACCTTAGTGATCTAATAGTGAGCTCACAGGATGGCATGCAAGGGCTTACTTGTGTTTTCCTGAGTCAACTCACCTCCAAGAGGCTTCCAGAATAAAATTCATTCATTCCCTGGAGGTTTCTGACCCTGAAGGGAAATGGTCCTGTCTCTAGAACCCTCTGTTCTCTGAGTTTTAATTACTTATTCATGCACCCAGCTTCTGTTTCCTGACATTGAGGCCTTAGTTCCTTGAGAACCAGGTGGTCCTTAAATTTTAATAGAGGTGTGTCGTTCTTGTGGGTAAGCACAAGCTGTTTAGCTTCCATGTGCCATTTCTAATCTGTGGACCATTGCAGCTGTGTTCTCTCCATTATTTGTATTCCATCCTGGGTATGGAGTCTTCTCCCTACTACCTCACTTGTATTCCGCATACCCTACCCACACCAATGACGTGGGTTTCCTCACTCCCACTATTCTTTCTTTGTGATGAGTTGACCTAAAGACAGGTGCTGATCATCTACCCAGAATGCGTTTGGATGTTGAGGCAGATGACACTGACCAATAAAAGTGTATTTAGAACTCACGGCAAAGTGCAATTCCCAGAAAGACAAGACTACACAGAACTCCAATGAAGAGAATAAAAAAAGGCAAGATGGGAATGGTCTGCTTTTGTTGGCTCTGTTGTGCTTTGCAGCAGCTCATTTGTGGGGCTATGGTTGAACAACTCCATGCATTTTGGGATAGAATCTGTAGTATTTGAAGTACCAGCCAGCATACAAAGGTCTTTCCTGATGGAATCCACTGATGGTAGTAAGAAAGGAGCAAAATGTGGGGAGAACATCTCAGGAGTCCATGGACATTCAAATGCCAAGGTTGGAGTCCTCCCTTCCCCATACCTCTAAGGCAGATATAAATGGGCTTTCTGAGTTACTTGTCCTCAAAACAAACTCTAAAAGTCCACGGCCTATACGGTTGCCTCACACTCCAGCAGCAGTGACTGCTCTTGGTTGTAGAAGTAGCCCATGCTTTTCCCACTTTTATAGCACACATCATGTTTAGTCTTCATAGTAGGTTGAATTGTGTTTTCCTCCAAAGGAGATGTTCACATCCCAAACCCCATATTTGTAAACATGACCTCACTTAGAAAGAGGGTCTTTCCAACATTCTAAAGCCAAGAGTCCCTGAATGAGGTCATCTTGGATTGAGTGTGGACCCTAAATCTAATACCAAGAAGGGAGAGAGAGCTCTGATACAGAGAAGGCCACAGTGAAGAGGGAGGCAGACTGGAATGATGAGGGGACAGATCAAACAAATCCAAGGATCATCAGCCACCACAAGACACTAGAGAGAAACATGGGACAGAGACTCCTTCCCATTCTCCATCAAGCACCAGCCATGCAAACTCCGGGGTTTCAGAAGTTTGGCTTCCAGAACTTCAAGAGAGCCACCAAGTCCAGCCACCACCTCTGTAGCCATTTGCTATGATAACTGTAAGACAAGGAAGTTTTGTAATATAATTGTATTCCTGCATCTTTCCAGTTATCACCAGAGCTGCGAGCTCCCAGAGGGCAGTAGCTGTGTTTTATTTCACAGCCTTGCACACAGTGCCTGGTACTGCATGCCTGCCCTGTTTGCTGAAAATTACTGCTAGATCCAAAGCAATAAAAGAGCCCCTGAAATTCTTTCTATAAGCAGCAGGACTTCGACTCAATCTACCAGCTCTGGCAAAATCACCCAGGGCATGCCTTCGTGTAAAACATCAAAGTTGCACTCTGGGGAGGCCCAGATTTATTTTAAAAAAATAAATAACTTGTCACATTTGGGGTGTGTGTGTGTGTGTGTGTGTGTGTGTGTGTGTGTGTGTGTACAATGGTGTGACTATGGAGGTCAGAGGAACACTTATAGGAGTCAGTTTTCTCCTCCCACTATGTAGGACCCAGGCTCCAATTTGGGTTTGTCAGGTTTGGCCGGAAGTTTCTTCCCCCACTGTGCTGTCTTGCTAGCTCTAGACTCTTATTTCTTACCTATTGGTAGATTTCTAAAACTGTCCTGAGTGAAAGAGTCCCTGTTCCAACCTGCATAGGCACTGAAGTGCTTTGGCATGCACCCAAGCGTTCCAATTTTGCTAGATGATTGACAGGTAGCCCAGATTCTTGTTTTAACTACTTTTTTTTTTTTTAATCCTGGGAGTACCTGAAATGTTGGGATCCACTTGGCCAAGCCAGCTGCTGCTTCTCTTGGATGCTCTCTTCTCTAAGCAGAGAGATGATTTCCCCCTCATAGGTAGGAAGCAAATGAGCGATGATAGAACTATTTGTTTGGGGAACTGCCTCAGCCAGGTCTAAACCACCAGGGCCAGGTGGGAAGCCTCAACTCAGTGAAAGGTCTGTGTTTTGGTTAAAGAAAAAGCACACATGGACAGCCCTGGAGAACTGGGGGACACGGATCCCTGTAGCACACCCAGGGACCCCTGACCGCCTGTACTTTTCCATTGCCTCATTTGGCAGATGGTGAACAGCCAGGCCACTTGTTCAAAGCTCACGAGTTTACTTTCCTCCTTCTCCACTCTTTTTATTTCATTCCTAAAAGCCACAAGAATCTTAGGTGATTTTTCCCCCTCCCTTCCCAGGGAACATTACAGATGCTTAACCTGCCCCCTCTCTGTGGGGCTGCTCAGGCCCTGAAACCAGGAGTACAAACCTGGGGAGAAACAGCACCCACACATAAGGGCTGGGTGGGTTTTCCTTTATCCTGTTCTCATAAGGAAGGTCAGGGTGACAAACGCCCTCACTGGACAGGTACTGAGCAAGCAACAGAAAATAGAAACCACAGAATGGGCTCAGAAGAACTGAGGAATCCCTCCCCTCCTTCCAGGAGCTTCTGGAAGCTTCTCAACCTTCCTAATGCTGCAGCTCCTTAATACAGTTCCTCATGTTGTGGTGACACCCACCATAAAATTATTTTCGTTGCTACTTCATAACTGTAATGTTGCTACTGTTATGAATTGTAGAGTACATATCTGTGTTTCCTAATGGTTTTGGGTGACCCCTGTGAAAGGCTCACTTAACTCTCAAAAGGGTCATGACCCACAGGTTGAGAACCACTGCTCCAGACAAGCATGCGCACACAAAAGGAGTAGGGACAAAATGACTATCTGTCAGCAGTGCTATCCACGTGCTGCTTTGCTTTATTTAAAGAGTTCCCCATCCACGGGACCCTTTCACACTCCTGGCACCCGTGGGATCTGAGGCAGGCACAGCTGACATTTTCCCCAATGCAGAAACAGACAGGCTGTGTGAGGGGCTGCTGTCATTCACCTCACCTGTGTAAAGGGAGGATTAGAGTGCCAGCCCTCTAGTCACTGACCCTGGTACTCTCTCCCCTCAGAGCTGCTAGATCCTTGCCTTCTGCCAGGTCCTGTTTTACGTAGTTTACATGCAGTTGTCTCATGGGTTTTCACAGGACCCCTCCAACACAGGGACAGTTGTTACTCCTTTTTTTCAAAAATTTTTATTTATGTATTTATGTATTTATTTATTTATTTATTTATTCGTGTGTGTGTGTGTGTGTGTGTGTGTGTGTGTGTGTGTGTGTGTGTGTTACTCTCTTTGTGTGTATATGCTATGTGTGTGTAGGTGCCTGAGGAGGCCAGAGGAGGGTGTTAGATCCCCTGGAGCTGGAATTACAGGAGGTCATGAGCCACCTGATGGCGTTGCTGGAGATGGAACTCAGGTCATTTTCAAAAGCAGGACGTGCTCTTAACTGCTGAGCCATTTTTCCTGTCTTATTGCTGGAGAGACTGAGACTTCTCCAGACAACTTCCCCAGCTAGTGAATGTCAAAACAACGTGTAGTCTAACCCCAAACACTGCTCTGAAACTGGGAAGACAGTGAGAGGGAATGCCTAGTGAACATCAAGACAGGCTATACCTTTAGGGGAAAAGAAGTGTTCCCCCACAGCCAAGTGATTGCTCTTATTTTACAGAGGACTGGACTTTATCAATATTTGTTACAGCTGGGACAGTGATAGAATCAGGGTTCA
This sequence comes from Peromyscus californicus insignis, assembly GCF_007827085.1. Lineage (NCBI taxonomy): Eukaryota > Metazoa > Chordata > Mammalia > Rodentia > Cricetidae > Peromyscus > Peromyscus californicus. The sequence continues at coordinate 32,929,274 of NW_026294551.1, forward strand.
CATTTGTGCTGGTGAGTTTGGTCAACCTGACACAAAACTAGAGTCACCTAGGAAGAGGGGACCCACCTGAGGAATCACGTCCATTAGATTAGCCCATGGGCATGTCTTTGGCACATTTGCATTATGAATGGATGATATAGGGAGGCCCAGCCTTCTGTAGGTGGTGACCCCCTTTGGCAGTTGGTCCTGGGCTGTAGAAAATAGCAAGCCTGAGCAAGCCATGTTGAGCAAGCCAGTAAGTAGCCTTCTTCCTTCCTCCATGCCTTCTGTTTCAGTTCTTACCTCTAGGTTCCTGACTTAGCTTCTCTTGATGAGTGACTGTAACCTGTAAGTAAAATAACAAGCAAACAAAAAAACTATAATAACTTCTCTGCCTCCGTTAATACAATAAAAATAACCGCAGAATGTAACATAAATCTTAACAGGTCTTATTAATTAAAAAAAAAAGAAAACCCAGAGCCTGATATTGGGGTGAATGCTGGAAGATCAGAGAAGCAGAACAAGCCATAGCCAACCTCACCTTGCCAACTTCTCAGCCGATCTTGTTTCCTTAGACTGAATGCCTCTGAGCCCTCACCTGGAAGGCATCTCAGCTGAACTGCTTAAAAGCCTAAAAGCTTAAAAGCCCTAGTTCCTGGTCCTCAAGCCTTGTAGACCTTTCTGCTTCCTGCCATCACTTCCTGGGATTAAAGGCGTGTGTCTTTCCCAAGCAAGACATGAGACCTCAAGTCCTGGGATTAAAGGTGTGTGCCACCACTGCCTGGCTCTCTTTCTAGTGTGGCCTTAAACTCACAGATCTCTGCCTCCAGAGTGATAGGATTAAGGGTGTACGTGCCACCATTTCCTGGCCTCTATGTCTAATCTAGTGGCTGTTCTGTTCTCTGACCCCAGATAAGTTTTAGTAGGGTACACAATATATTGGGGGACACAATGTATGACCACAGCAGAATGTGCTTCGATGTCTCATTAAGGGATGCAAACAAAGCAGTTTGACCCAGAGGGAGCCCCAATTTGATCTCTCCACTTCTTTCCCTGTATCTTCCATCTGTCTGTAGTCTATGGTTACTTGCTAGTCTCCAACGTGTGTGTGTGTGTGTGTGTGTGTGTGTGTGTGTGTGTGTGACATCTATCCTTGGGTCTGTCATTGGGTCTGTCCCTAGCAAAGGGTTTTCCTCTGTAGTTATTGAACAGCACAGAAAACTTTGCATGGGAGAGGAATGGGGGGGGGGGCTCTTTATAGAAATTTCTGACTGTATTTTAGAAGGGAAGCAGTTACTGAGTCCAGTTGATCCAGAATAGCAACAGTACCACATAAAAAAAGACATTATCAACCTATATCCATGTCATTTGCAGCATTTATGGTAGATGTTTGTTTTAAGGTCATTTTCAACTTGTTGACTGTGTTCAGCAAATGATAACATCGACATGTACATACATTATTCTGGGATAGGGACATGGAAGAGTACATAACTTTAGATTAAAGCTATGCATTTAGTTTAGATTATAAAAGCTGACTGCATGGGAAATCCAAGGCATAGTAAGTTTGGGCACATTGTTCTCTTAAAGGCAAGTTAATTAGTCTGAGCACACAGTAGGGCAGCAGGCTAAGTACATAGTTTTAAATTATCACTAAGCGAATTATTAACTTGGTGACAAGGTCCATCAAAGTTCAGCCTCTTTGAAGTCAAGATATGTTTTCAGAAAAAATATATCACTATGCCTTTCCTCTCCAAGTCGCTCTTGGCAGGGTCTTGTCACAGCAAGAGAGAAGCAAATAAATACGATATTAAGCTGGCTTGACCCTAAACAACTCATATGTCTCCACCATGCTTAATGGTGCAGTGAAGGAAGAAGGAGGCTTCAGTCCATGTGGCTCACATGGGAAATCCATAAGCTTGCACACAAACCAGGCACATATCTGTGTTGGAGAACAGAGGTGTAACAACTAAAATGTCTGAGGATGAGAGAGGTTGCAGAACCCAAAAGCTGTAGTTTCTCATCTTTTAAATTTTTGTTAAATTTTCTCCCACACTAGACTAGAATCCAAAAGTGGGCAGAGTTTCACTGTTTATTTAACATGCTTCCCGTTCTTTGGCCATCCTTGGCTAACTCTGGGCAGATGCAAGCACCCTCTTGTTTTCTTCTCTTGAGGCAGCACTTGAAGTGAGTAACATTGGGCACCGCTACCCGCTTTTAAGTACTTACACGGAGATAGCATGCAATAGCTCATGTAATTCTCCTAGCTATTATGCAAGGGTGTTATAATGTGTCTCAATTTTAGGACAAAGTAACGGAAGCCAGGTCAAGAGAGGTCACATAATTTGATGGGAGAAAATGAAGGAGCTGAGATGTCAACTTGGATCTGCATGATTCTAAACTCTAACCCCTCTCTTCAGGGCATGTGCTTGTATTTTAATTTGAGGTGATAAATCATAGAGATTGCATGATGGAGACCAATGCTGGGGATGGTGGGAAAGGGAGCAGAGGTGAGAAAGACCTTTGCAGAGATCACAAATAGCAAGTCCAGTTGGAATATCGAGCACCCAGATAAGAACAGTGACTCTGGGAAAAGGAAATGGTGCTTGTGGACCAGTAGACATTGTTGACCAGTACTTAGTGAGATTCAAGTCATAACACAAGGAAACAGAAAACAACGGAACTAGATATGAAGGTGAGTTCCCTAGTGTGTGTCACAGCACCTTAACTAGGAGACTGAAGAGAGCAGTGAGGCAGAGAAGGGTCTGGAGACTCAGGAAGTTCCCTCCTCGGTAGGAAGTAGAGAGGCCTCAAGGCAGGGCAGACACCAAGAACAGGAACAACTGAGTCACATGCAGTCACATCCGTGCCTCCATAGACGGTCACAGTCAATGAGAGATCACCTTTGGAGAAGAGAATGTCACCATGGCACCCCCTTGGCAGATGTGAAGTCTGGGGGTTACACTGGCTGAGAAGTGGAAAAAGTGTATTTGAGGTCAGAGAGAAAAGCAAACCTGAACTGAAACACCTGTCTGCATTCTTGGCATGGCAACCTTGTTACCATGGTGATGCTCCCTGCACACCCTAAGTCTTGCCTCCTTTCACTGTAAAAGAGGGAAAACTGAGCCTGGAGCTGTCCAGCTCCCAGGATCTTAGGGAGGCCTTATCAAGTCCATCACTGCTTTTACACAGCCACACCCCCAGTGGAGGACTCAGACCCTGCATGAACCTACTTCTTGTTCACTTAGTGGCGTGATGACGTCACATGTGCACATACCTACTTCTCTATTCTCTCCTGTCCATCACTGTAGCGCCGTCTTGTTCACTTAGTGACGTGATGATGTCACATGTGCACATATCTACTTCTCTATTCTGTCCTGTCCATCACTGTAGCACTGTCTTGTTCACTTAGTGGCGTGATGACGTCACATGTGCCTCCACCATGTTGACCTGTGGATGCTTTCACATGAGTTTTGTAGCCTTGATTATTAACAAAAGCTTCACACTCCTGCCTGTAGATGCTTATACACACACTCTGGAAAGTTCTTTATGTGTGTGTCTTGGGGAGAGGATAACAAAATGGCAGCCCACAAACTGGATATAACCTAGCATATATTATGTTTGACTTATACAATATTTGTTGATTTTTTTATTGAGAATTCTCACATTCCCATGTTGCCCATTTTTCTAATAAAGGTAAAAAGCTCTGGAAATATGACTGAAACCCCACACATCGGTAAGCACCTGGTTATTGCTGCTCTCTCCACACGTAGTATTTGTCTCTGTTTTGCTATAATCTCCATCACTCCTTATTGCCTAACACAAAGACTTCTGCCTCCTATTTATTTCATTTAGCTGAGATAAATCCTCTAGGCATTTGACATTGAGATCCTAATGTATGATGATCATGTTGGCACTGGCAGAACTCAGTTGGTGCCCAGAAGAGGCATGAATGTGCTTGAGTAAAAATGGCTCGATTCCAGATTCTCTGCCCTTCTTTTATGTGTTCTAGTTACAGCCCCCTCATGATGAGTGCTCAGCACCAGCATACCATCCCACCCTGATAACACAGACTAACATGATCCCAGGTTGAGCCTCCTTCAGCCAACCCTGATTCCATAATGCCTCTCTCTCAGCTCCCTGACACAAGCAGAGAGATCTGACCAGCTGGCCCCGGCAGCCGTCAGCAACTGTGGTCATTTTGAGTCATTTTGTATGGTTCACTACAAAAGAAGGAACATGATAAGGTAAAGTCAACTTTTTGATTACTTGGGAAGATTCGGAAGCGCTGGAGATCCAAATGGAGTCGAGGCACAATGAGGAGGGGCAGATGTGAGGATTAGCTTTGACTTAAAATCATAAATGCGTAGGAGATTGATAAAGCACATCTCTGTGCATGTCTGAGGGAGTCTCCATACCTCAGGAAGCGTTAATGGTTTGAGTCTGGAATGTTTCCCAGAGGGAAACAATTGCACTCATGGGTTTGAGCATTCAGTCCCCAGCTAGCAGCACAGCTTTGACAGGTCACAGAAACTTTGGTACATAGGGCCTCCTTGGCAGCATAGACTACTAAGAGTAGGCCTTGAAGGATATAGCTGAGCTCCGATTTGGTCTCTACCTCCTGATCCACCAATATGTGGAAGCAGCAGTTCTGAGCTCCTATTGCCATGGGCCAAACCATTTGCCATGGCTTCCTTGCTGTGATGCTCTGATACCTCTTAGAACTGTGAGCTGAGAATAAATCTCTCCTCCCTTAAATCAGATATTTTGTCACAGTGATAAGAAAGGTAACTGGCACAAGGTGAATGTCAGTGACACCACCCCATAGGTCGAGGGCCTGGGTGGAATAGAAGAGGAGGATTTGAGTGTCTCTCAAGGTTCATATGACGGAAGTTTGGTTTTCACCATGGTGCTTTGGGGAGGCAATGCAACCTTTATGAGCTGGCGTTTAATGTAAGGTAATTAGATCATAGAGGGTGCTACTCCCAAACCTCCAAAACTGTGAGCTGAGTAAATCTCCCTCATCGAGCCTAGGATGCTTGGCTATAGCAATGACGAATACGAGAGTCATGCCTACAAGTAAGTATACGTGTATCCATGACTAAATCAGTGTGGTCACTGTGATTAGGGAAATCTGTAAAAAGTACTTTCAAAGCTGGATTTGAGAGTAATGACTGAAGCTTCTGGAAGCAAGTGATGCTAAAGCTGTGCTTTAGGAGATGACTAGTATAAGACATTTACTACCTTGCAAGGAAGTGTGTGTGTGTGTATGTGTGTGTGTGTGTGTGTGTGTGTGTGTGTACGAGAGAGAGAGAGAGAGAGAGAGAGAGAGAGAGAGAGAGAGAGAGAGAGAGAGAGAGAGAGAGAGAGACCCTTTTCTTGGTGTATCTGTGACTCAGTGTGAACAGCTTCCCTGCACATTTAACTTGGACCAGATGCAGAGGGTGCAAATCATTGTGCCTTACTTAATCTGTCCCACCCCCCACCGTCCATTGTTCAGGAGCAAGACTGAGTAGACAGCTCTCTTGAATTCTCCATCTTTAAAAAGGGCATGGTAGTAAAGGGAATGGACTCCGAGCTCATGTTTCTCCTCCCTGCCATTCATGTACGGCTCAATAGGTAGGCCAGGTCTTTGGAGGCGCAACTGTTCCATCAGGTATCATCCTTTCTAGACAGAAAGTCCTCCTCCAGCAGCTGTGGAGTGAGCAGGAGTTTGACTGAGCACATACACTGTCCCAGGCACTAGGCTGGGCAATGGGATCTGTCCAAACTTGACAATCAACTCTTCAACCTGGCCTGCCCGTGACAAACATAAGTGGTCCAGTGTAAGCACACACATGATGCCCCCTCCTTTTTATGTTCCTTACAAGCTTTGGTTCTGAAAAGGAAACCTAAACCCAGACCTTCAAAGTGTCAGTCACATGAGAACCTACATGATTCTTAAAGTGAGGCTGATATCTTTCTGACACTCCCCATCACACCTGAGGAAGACAGCCACGATTGCTTTCCCCCAATCCAGCAGTCTAAATAATCCAGGTCAAATCTTCATCTAAGCATCTTTATGTAGTTAACTGTTGACCTGTTTAATATGCAGTATCTAGAGGAGCACAGAAATACGCACTTCTTTTACCCTTCCCCCTCTTGGTCCTTTCCACCTGACTCCTTTCAGATATGTGTTCCAGTCCTCCTCCTTCCAGGGGTCTGCAGAGGCCAACTCAGACAGGATGGCAGTGGCCTTCATCACTGTGCCCGCCCGCCACCGGCGCCTCTCTAGTCTATCATTTCCTACAAGTTCTTTCATGCTTTGAGAGTGTTGTGTTTATCACCAAGCACGTGCAGCATTTTCCCTGCCTCTGCTCTTGACCCTGCATGGAGACGGGGCTCTCCCTGAGGCGGGCTTTGGGAGACTCAGCCATTCGCAGCCTCCCTGGACAAAGCCCGGGTTCCCTTGGCAACCGCAGCGTTGCAAAGGGGTTTCCCTCCAGCCCCAGACCTCTCACAACTCTAGAGCTCATCCTGGTGTGTGTCCCTCATGGAAGCATCTCTAAACAGGGTAGGAAAACAACTCTCGTTTCATAATTGCCATTTGCAGACAACTGGTTTGCATTCAACAGGCAGGAAAATGTGAGTTGAGTGGGTGAATGCATTTGGCTGCAAGCTGCTGAGCACCCTTGGGGCGGGGAGTGCGGGGAGGGGGGCCGTTTTGCTTCTGGACACAGGCAAGTTTTGGTCCTAGAGAATTTGGGGCTGTAAAGTGTGTCTTTGTCTGCAGGGAGGTGGGAGGATGGGGTGGGGCAGAGGAGAGGGGCCTTTAGGAGCAAGCATTTCTGCTTGCCTTCTTATCTTTGGCTACTTAGGTTTATGAATATACGGACTCCAGGCATTGGTCATTTCCAGGTTAGTGCCCGCGATTGCTTCTAACACTTGCTTGGGAATGTTTCTCTTTCCTTCCCTCCCTCCCCACCCCCTCCTTACTACACTGATGGAGTAGTGAGCACTTTTGGTGGAGTTCTGAATGACTGAGCAAGGCTAGGAGGGTTGCAACCAGCTTGGTGAAAAGCTTCCTCCTAAGTGGGAGTCTTGCAGTTCTTTGAATCCCTTTCGCTGACCCAGGAGACCTCAAATGTGTGGCTGCTTGTGGGAAGAAATGTCTGTTATTGACTTGGCAAATAGTTATCAACAGTTTCTATGGCAATTCAAAAGCACGTTACTCAAGTCCAGGCTTGTGTGTGTGTGTGTGTGTGTGTGTGTGTGTGTGTGTGTGTGTGTGTGTGTGTGTCGGGGGGTGGGGATGGTATTTATAATGAGTACTGAGGGAAGGGAAACTCATCTGCCTTTCTACTGTAGGACTTCAGCAGGCACAAAGGATGCTAAACTGCTCCCAGAGAATGACCTGCAGGCTTATAGTCTCAGAAGGCAGCAGAAATAGGTGCTGGAACTAAAGGCTACACATGAATCACTTCTCCTTTTCTTTTCTTTCTCCTTCATCTCCTTTCCCTCCCCTCCTGCTTCTTTCCTTCTCTTCCCTCCCTCCCTTCCTTCCCTGTGTCTCTGACTTTTGAAAACCCACTTTCAGGGTGAGGTCTGAGCATGGCTGTTCGTGCAAGCAGGTACTTTGAGATGCTCCAAGTTTAAACTGGTTACTGCTGGTTACTGCATCATCCTGCTCACCACAATAGAAAATAATCTGATCTCTTTCATTCTGTGTTCAATTGCACTGTTAACCATTTGGGACAAGGACTATACTCTTTTCACTGTTCCCTCTCAGAGCTAACCAATCATAGGCCCAGGAATGTTTTGAGTGTTCCATAGGTAGTTGTGGAATTCACTTGCTTTCCATTCTTAGACAGTGTCTTATGTAGTCCAAGGTGGCCCCGAAATCACTGTATGAACAAGGTTAGCCTTGAACTACTGATCCTCCTGCCTCCACCTCCCAAGTGCTGAGATTATAAGTGTGAGCCACCAAGCTAGGCTTTGAGTAGTCTCCGGAGGGAGCAGCCTGACGTATCTTACTTAGCTGCTTGCCTTTCCCATTGGTTGTCTGGACTGAGGATCTGGGACCAGTCTGATCTACTAACTTGGGCTCTGGCCGAAAGGTAGCATTAACCAAAGGTGGGACCTCACTCAAGTCCCTTTGCTTATCTCTGTTTGTCTAGCGGCAGCATTCAGATGAGAATGCTACCACCAGAACTACATCTCTGAAGGCCTCAGCCTGCGGGAGGACTGGGGAAGGGGAGGCCAGAGTGGTCAGGGGCAGCTGCCAAGGACTGTCAAGAAATGGATGGGCAGAACTGCTGGGCAGCTGGATGGTGCGGGGCCCAGGATGTGGTCCCTTCTAACTCTGACATCCTATAATCATGAGACTAGTTGGTAGCAGCTCTGTGTCACCTTTCCTTTGTTGAGAACCTTTACTTTTGAAGGCTAAGACAAGGTCATCTCTTGATTTATTCTAATGAAGACAAGGAAGCTGTCTTGGGGGTGAGAGGATCAGGCTCCTCAGGCAGACCCGACTCTGCCCTTGGCAGTGAGCTGTTCAACTTGAGCCAGCCACACTCCATCATCTGGTTCCAGTGTCTCCTTCTATGTACTCAGCAACCAACAGGTAATGATTGAAAGAAAGTTCATTTTCTCTGGCAGAGTGGATGAAAAATCTTCCCCATGAGGAGGTGACAGTTAAAGCTGCAGCATCCATTGAATGGGAACAAGCTGTGCCGGCTCCAGGCTGAGGGACCTTGAGTATGAAGTTCTTGATGTGGAAGGGGTGGGCTCGGCATATTTAAAGCAAAGCAGGGTATCTCTAGTATAGCTAGAGTTTTCCTGCCTGGCCCACAGTCAGGACAAATCTCTCTCACCCGCCAGTCCCACAGCCACTCAGACCCGACCTAGTAAACACAGAGACTTATATTGCTTACAAACTGTATGGCCGTGGCAGGCTTCCTGCTAACTGTTCTTACAGCTTAAATTAATCCATTTCCATTAATCTATACCTTGCCACATGGCTCGTGGCTTACCGGCATCTTCACATACTGTTTGTCATCGTGGCGGCTGGCAGTCTCTCTCTCTCTCTCTCTCTCTCTCTCTCTCTCTCTCTCTCTCTCTCTCTGCCTTCCACTTCCCAGCTTTATTCTCCTCCTTGTCCCGCCTATACTTCCTGCCTGGCCACTGGCCAATCAGTGATTTATTTATTGACCAATCAGCAACACATTTGCCATACAGACCATCCCACCGCACTCTAGGACAAAGACGGTGACACGGGGGAGTCAGAGGAGTTAGAGTAGGACAGTGTAGGTCTCCATCCTCAGAGGTCATGGCAGAGATGGGTGGCAAGTCATCGGACATGTTTTCACGCAGAAATGATGATCTCTGATCACTCCAGCAACTGCGGAGAGAAGTATGTTCCAGAAACCTTATGTGCACTGTGGCTGGTTAGTACAACACGCTTGGAAATGAAGCAGCTTACGTGGGCAATGATGTGCTGTTTGTGAAACTGAGATGTGTCAGATGAACCTAGATGTGAGTCCTGACCTTGAGACCTACTCACTATAGACTAGCATGTGCATGCTATTTGAATTATAATATGGCCTGCCTTGGTGAGTGCTGAAAATATAACAGCCAGAAAACATGCCAGCTCAGAACAGGTGCTTGAAATGATGGACATTAGTGTCAGAACCAGTCTCAGGACCTCAGCGCTGCCGGCCACAGATGAGCAAGACAGGTCAGGTACACAATCTCGTACACTGTTCTCCGCACATCACGCCATGCTCCTTGCCCTTGAAATTTTGCCCTTGGTCACTTTGACTCCAGAGTCAGCTATAGAAAGTGAATGAGGAATGTGGAGGAGAGATCCTTGTACCATCTGTGTTTGGCCATCTCTGAGTAAATTGCTTGATGGTGGTGTCTGTCTGGGGCTCACCTATCAGGAAAGTCTTAACACCCCAGAGTACATTGCTTGATACCTACCCAGACCACCATTGGCAGCACACTGGGAAATAATACTAGCTTATTCTCAGAGACCACCAGAAAAATGCTTATGGACCTCTCTGTGGTCTCCTTCTTTCTCTCAAGACTTTAGTAAGTATATTGGAGGACTGTGGTATCTCGAGAAGGACCTGCCTGACATGCAGGATGCCCGTAGGTTGGCCTGTCCTTTGCTATCCATGTTCCCATTAATACACTTACACTGTCCCTTCCATGGCGAAGTGACAGCTTTATGAACCTTCCACTGTATTCAGTCTTATAAGTGACCATTTCCCTCCTTCAAGGAGTTAATCTAGTGTTTGTGGATACATTTACAGGAGGCAGCATGGGTCAGAAGGCAGGGGCAGGCTTCCCTAAATCAGATGTGTGGAAGTGGAGCTTTCTACTTGCCCCAAGGTATTCCTCTGACTCCCAGTTTCAGACTCAGTTTGTTGCCTTAAGCAGTGGAAAGTGAGTTGCCAGCCCTTCAACTCCAGGTAATATACATACAGTACCCTGTATTTACTGGCACTCTTCACTTTCCAGCCAGCCTCCATAGAGAACACCCCAGCTTTTTACAGTGCTAATCATCTACCAGACCCCTCAGCCATGGCATTTCAGAGCACTGCTGTCTCCTCCCACTGATCCCATGAGCAGATGCATTCATTTTTCATTTGCTCAGAATGCTTCAGCCACTTGAAGACCATGGACTTGGCTTGCCTTAGGCTTGCAACCCTAACACTCTAGCTAATGCACAGCCTGAGTAACTGCCCTCACAGACACCCGAGAACCTCCTCACTCTTAGAAGCAGAGCAGTCACTGTGAGAACAATTGTCACGACAACTAATTCCAATGTGGACTTGTCCTCTTCACCCAGATCTTGTGCAAAAGAAAAGAAAAAAAGACGACCCACGGCCTGGGAGCTGGCTCAGTCAGTAAAATGCCTGCTGTGTGAACATGAGGACCTGAGTTCAATCCCCAGAACCCCCTGTAAAAAAAAAAAAAAAAAAAAAAAAAAAAAAAAAAAAAAAAAAAAGGCTGAGTGTGGTGGATCCTCCTTGTAATCCAAGTGCTGGGGAAGTGCAAATAGGCGAAGTCTCAGTGGCCAACTAGCCTAGCCTAACTCACAGGCTCCAAGGCAACATGGGGTCTGTCTCAAAAAAAAAAAAAAGATAGTTGGGTCCTGAGGAAACACTTTAGGAGGCTGACTGCTGACCTCTGACCTCCGCGCATACTTGCTCACATTTGTGTACCTACATGAATGCGCACACACACACACACACACACACACACACACACACACACACACACACGAAAGAAGAGAGGAAAAAGACAGCTTTCTAAGACTCACTCAACTCTGTTTGGTTCCCTCTGACTTCTTCCCCACTTAGATAAGGATATGATCATCATAGCTAATGCAAATGTAAGAAAGGGCAAAAATGAAAACCTAAATAAGAAAAAAATGACACAAAACCTGTCGGAAAGCTGGCCCTGGGGCCCCTGGGGGCAAGAGGTAAAGGCAGGGAAATTGGACCACCTCCTGCCTTCAGGGAGCTTCCCTGAAAACAAACAAAAACTCCCGAGATGAACTGAGCCACCAGATTCCAGGAGGGAAAGGCAGCACACAAAACAAACTGTGGAGAGGAGCTAAAGGGCACAGGAGCCCACTGGGAAAAGGAAATGGTCTTTCACTGGTGTGGCTGACTTTACTGAGACCTGAAGTTACCAAACACAGTATGTATCCCCACCCCACCCTCAAAAACATGAGAACTTTGAAAGGATCTGCTCTGCCTCGTGTGAGCAACTGCAGAAAAAGAAGGTATCTTTGACAGCCTTTAAATCCATGACTGTATTTCCAGTGTGTTAGCCATCAGAAATATTTAATGCTATCAGGAACAAACTAATGTGAAATTGTTTTATTTAAATCAACTTGTTCTTTTATGCTGATCTATTCAAAAGGTTTCCTAGCACCCTTAAAAAAAAAACTGTCTGTCACTATTGAGGAATCATCTGGGAGTGGAAGAGAAGACCAGTTTTGTGGAAATCCACCTAATGTGACAATTCCCTTCTTTCAAGAGAAATTAATCTTTCATTTTGTACTCAATCTATAGCCAGAAAGTGAGAGTAGATGCTAAACCTGATAATTTGTTTTGTTTAGTCGGGAGTGGAACCAGCTCATTGACTGAACGACATCACCCTTATGAATTACCCTCTGTGTCCATAATCAGCTGATATTCCTAATTTTGAACTGGCTAGCTACCACACAGGCCCAGCCCTGCCTTGACATTGCTTTGCACTTCAGGGCACTGCGGTTGGCCCACACAGACGGCTCACCTGTGACTTCTCAGTGTGCCAGCAGCTCTCTTGAATAAATATGAAATGTGCAGCATTCTCTAGTCCACATCTACTTCTCAAGGTCTAATGTTGTTTCCATATTCTGTGATATGGACCAGTAGAGAATACGGAATGATCCTGGGTCATGTGATAAAAGGTATCTACTGGAGTGACCAAGTGGACACCCTACAACTCTGACCTCCTTCTCCCCAAAATCAGAATATTTGAGGACCAGCAGCTGCCCTCCCACCCCATTTTCTTAAACACTGTTGGATTGGATGTTTTCAAGCTTGGGGTTTGGGTTGTATTTTTGTTTGTTGGATGGGGGGGCAGTTAGAAATAGGGGAAAACATCAACTTTTCTGAATGTTGTCATTCCAGGAATGGTAATAGAAATGGAAAAATGTCAGTTATAGGGTATAAACTTGGGGAGGGGTTGAGGCAGAGGGTAATGGATAGATTTGGCCAGATGATCTGGGACTGGGTGGGAGGGCATGACAGACGTGTGGGGGCACCTGATGTTAATTTCCTACAGGATGTCTGCAGGGAGACAGAGTCAGGGGCAATTCGTTCAAGTCCAGTCTGCTTCCACAGACAGAGATGGAGCAAATGGGAGATTAATACATGTGGTTCTAACCACCTTTCATATCTTTGCAGCTAAACATTATTTATAGAAATCAATTAGCCCTCTGTCTCTGCAATTTTGTTACGAGGCTCTGTCCAAGTTTCTGGCGAGCCCTATTGAGAGGATGATTGATGGCCAACTTTCAGAATGAATAAGAAGTGAGCACTCCCCTAGGAATTGGTACAGTAAAGAGAAAGGTAAATGGTTTTGTACAAATTCCACACTTTGCACGTCACTAGAAAACTAACATAGGAGCAGTGTGGCCCTTGTTCCAGGCTTTCCCTGTAGCTAGCTGGTTTTCTTTGCTTCCTTTTCTCTCACCCCTCACTCAGCTGTCTGCTGTGGAAACTCTAAGGAAGCTTGATGCTGATAACTGAACTTGTGGGAAATTAAGGGTTTATTCACTTGCCAAGCTAGTAAATGCCATGTTGATTATTGATGGTCATAATAGATTTCTTTTAAAAAAACAAACTGGGGTGGGGGATGGAACAGAGCTCTCAGGTTTTCTCTCGTGGAAACTTCCAAGAGATGGGAGCTGCCGATTGGCCTGCTTCGAATGAATCTAGGAGCCAAGTAATAACAAGTATAAAAACCCCATTGCGATGAATTCCAAGGGAGACATGTATTGATTTCTTCTGCAACTCTAGTCTTGCAGGTTGATATCAAAGTGCATTCCCTTCTCACTCCAGCGCCTCACCCCAGGCTGAGACATGAGATGTTTACGATGCTTGAAAGTGAAGCTCTCTTCAGAAGAGTTTTTTGTTTGCTGGTTTTGATTTGTTGGTCTTTTATAGCTGTTGGTAGTAAGTATGCAGAGGTTGGTTCATTAGTGGTACAAGGGGTGGAGTGCTGGGCAATAAGTGGGGTCTAAGCCATCTACGGCTTAGGGAATATTGAGGAAGAGAGTGTCCAGGAAGGGAATGACCAGAGAAGAAGGCAGTGTGCCACACAGGGATGTCTCCTGGACATGACATGACTGTTGTACTCATGAACTCTCTGGAGCAGTAGCTACCTGCACAAAACATGGCCCATCAACATTTCATCATGGGGTGGGAAGGAACGAAGGAGGCTCCATTCCTCCCTGACGGAGTTAAGGGTTGCTGGAGAAGGAATGTCATTTTCATCCGTCGTATACCCATGCTCATCCAAGCCACCCTAATGAAACTCAATTACACACACACACACACACACACACACACACACACACACACACACACACACACACGATCCAGGAGTTGAAGGAAAACTTCTTGAGTAGAAGAGTCATGTGGAAGGGGGCAGGCATGAGAGAGAACAATAGGGGTATTTATTATTATATAATTATAGAAATTATTAAAATGCACTACATACATGTATGAAATTGTAAAAGAATACAAATTTTGTTTTCATCTTTTGTTTTGTTTTTTAAAGAAAGTGCAGACAGAATGTCCACATAAGACAAAAGTCTAGCCTCAAGGGAAGACAGGGCCAGAGGCTCATGGAATACAGACTCTGGTGCCATTGGACCCTGAGGGAGCATTGTTTGTTGTTCTTAACTCTTTTGAGGGTATATGAGGGTTCTTTGGGCCTCTCATATTCAAGGTGTGGGTGGTAGCAAAGAGGAAATAGAATTCCTGGGGGTCCATGTGTCAGTGTTTCATTAGGGATCGTGAAAGATACTGGAATGCTCTCACTCATGTTTGTCTTTCTCTTCTGTGAGCAAAGGAAGATCACAATGGTTGCCTGCTGTCACAGACACATGCTGTGAGGATCCAGTGGGACCCAGGGGTCGGGGGAGGTGCTTTGCATGCTGTAAGCACAACAGAGCTACTGGGGTAGTATCATGGGGGTTCAGCTGAGTCAAGTGAGTTTTCTTGCTTGCTAGAGTTTCATGTCCAATGGAGTACTTGTTTCAATCTGTTAACTCCTACATATACTGAGGAGGTCTAGGTAAATGCATCATGGGAAGGCAATGCCTAACTGTCACTTGGGACCTTCTCTTCATAACTTTGATATGTATACAATAAGTACTGTCACATTTAAGATCTGGTAGATTCACTTTTAATTTTATTTTGTTTGCTTGTTTATTTATTTATTTAGCTTTTTTTTTTTGACAGGCTCTCATTATATACCCTTGGCTGGCCTGGAACTCACTGTAGCTCAGGCTGTTCTCAGATAAGCAGGAATCCTCCTGGCTCTACCTCCTGAGTGCTGAAACCTGTACTAAAACTGTCTTAAGCTTAAAGAAAATTTTCTGCTTGTTTAATTTGACCTCTCAGTTGTAAATTTGCACAGACTCTGCAGAGTGAAATTTAATAATATGAAAAATGCTGACTTCTAAATGTTCAGTAACTCTCCATATCGTGAACATGGTCATTCAACATGCAACAAGGCCAATCTAACACACGTGTGCTTAGAGTGATGAGTGGCTGACAGAAAGGGGAATAAAAGAACTATGCAAAGGAGGTCATTTTAAGTAAATAAAATGTTTAACTTTTCATTTCGATTTCAGTGGGGAAAGAATTGCTCACGGTGTGCAGACGATGTGGCTTTCTAATTTAAGCTAAGGCAATTTGTAGAAACATTGGGACAGACCTCAGGATCCTTGGAAATGCTAAACATGCATGCTTGCAAACTTGCAAGACCCAAGTGGCAAGGGAAATCTGCACAGAAGTGAGCACTCACTGTTCAGCTCCAGGAACGAGTTGCTATCATTTTTATCTTCAACCCGTTTATGTCTCCAAATAGAGCTAGATAGTTTTCCCTCTATTGTTCCTGAGTTGCACATCCATGCATTTAACCACATTTAACCAAATGGTAAATATGGGGATGGGAAGAGCTGCATCTGGGCTGAATAGGTACATACCTGTTTTCCTGTCATGATTCCCTAAACAATATAGTAGAACAACCATCGGCCCTCTGTATGTGTTGAATTCAGCACTGTAACTAGTCTAGTATACAGGAAGTGGGTGCAGGTCATCTGCAAACACTTCATCATTCTATTCAAAAGACTTGAGCATCCATAAATTTTTAGCACCCACAAGGATTTTGGAACAAATTCTCTGTAGACTTCAAGGGATATTGAACTCCAGAGTACTCAGTATTAGGATTTCAACATATGAATTTGAGTGAAGGGACTCGATTCATCCCATACTTTACACTGAAGTCACAAATAGGTGGAAACTGACCAACATCTCTGAGTCAATAACACTTTTGGCAAAGACAGAATAATCAATCCTTCAAGAGAGTCCACCAAGGTGTTTAGCATTCCAGATTTGCTGGATGAGCTAATGAAAGCTTGGATAAGCTGGCTTTCCTCCCTACGTTGTCCAATACACAGTGAAGCCTGACAGATGAGAACTACTAACTGCTTTTTATCTGAGACGCCAATTTTGCCTATAAAAGTTTACAGAAAGAATTTTTTTTTTTTTTCGCAGAGCAGAGCCAAGCAGGAATGACTCGTTATTACCTCCACTACACACAGATTTTCTCTTGGACTCTAGCCACTGTTTAGACTCAACGCTGTCCAGCCTTGAGCAGTATATGAAACAAGTAATATTAATACTGTGAGGCAGAAAGCCCTGGCTGGCTCCTGGGGTGTTTAGCTTGTTCCTTCAAACTTCCAGCTCTCATAGTTCATGATACTGTTACTCACATGTTCTCGGTACACTAATCTGCCACCTTCTTCCATAACCTGTGTTCGCTTTCTTGGAGATGCATCCTTTATACCTGTGTTTCTTTGGAAAGGTGCCATTCTTGACAGCAGGTGTCTATTGGCCAAAATCTCAAGAGCCTGCTTCTGAAAATTTAGAGGTAGTTTATACCATTGAGATCTTTGACAGGGGAGAGATGTCAGAATGGTGTCATGAGGCCCAGTCACTGATGGGGACTTGTCCATCCAGCTCTGCCTAGTAGCAATCACTTCTTCTCTTCCAGTGTTCATGAACACTGATCCACCATTCCCAGAAGGCCAGTCAAACAAACACATGGGTACCACAAATGAAGGTATCAGTTCTAATCCATGATGGAGAAACAAGCAAGATGTGTGAATATAGCTCTTGTTTATTGTGCTTACTCAGGG
This sequence comes from Peromyscus californicus insignis, assembly GCF_007827085.1. NCBI lineage: Eukaryota > Metazoa > Chordata > Mammalia > Rodentia > Cricetidae > Peromyscus > Peromyscus californicus. The sequence continues at coordinate 32,946,225 of NW_026294551.1, forward strand.
AAAGGGCATGTTCTAGCATGGTGTGTGTGTGTGCATGTGCATGTGTGTGTGTGTGTGTGTGTGTGTGTGTGTGTGTGCATGTGTGTATTTGTGGGCATGTGTGTGTGTGTTGATGTTCACACACACAACCATGGAGCTTGGACAAATCTCCATCAGCAGCAGAGGGCAACCCTCATATGAAAAGTATTCCCAAACACACCTAACAGTCAATAAGTATCTGTCATCTGTTCAGATGTCCACTTTTGTCTGTTTCCTCTGCTCTGGCTGCATTTCTCACCAGACTTTCCCATCATCCTGAGCCTTTATATATGGGTCTCTCTTAGCCCAGAAAGTCCTTCATTGTACTCCATAATCCTGTGCCCCAGATAACCTCAGATCATAATTTGCAGCTCAGCCTAGACAAGAGAATTCTTGTGAATTCTTCTCTTGTCCCTGCCCTTTTGTCTCACTCAAATACTCATGCTGACCATTGCATAATATCCTGCCTATCTCTATGGTGTCTGTTCTCAAGATGATTTGTCTATTTTTACCCAAACTGTGAGCTCCTTTGGGGTTAGGATTGTATATCTCACATCATAACCTCCCATTCTTAACACAGTATCTAGGACATGGTTAATGTTTAGTGAATATGAGTGATTCAATAAACAAATAAGATGAGAAAAACTGAAGACACAGCTTTTAAAACATCAGCAATCTGAGGGATCTAAGGCCTCTTCATTTGAAAGTAGCAACGTCCCTTCAATACAGAATAACACTTCCCCATACACACTGATTTCAGATTGAAAATAGTCAATGATTCCAAGCTATTCTTGGGGCTTCATGTTACAGAGTTCAGCCCATTTCTCAAGATTGTTAAAATCAATCCACATGAGTCTAATTAATGGGTAATAGGGATTTATTAAGATACAAATTGAGGAAATACACTCACAAATACAGAACTGAGTAAACAGCTGAAGTCATCCTCTGTTCTGTCCAAGAGCAAAAGCACCTTGCTGTCTGACCATGCCAAGAAGAACAACATGACCCCTCTCCCTTTCCTTTTAAGAGGTCACGTATGATGGCAGGAAGCACTGCCTCTTTTGGGCCATATAGCCCAGGGTCATGGGCGGAGCAAATATTACTACATTTTCCCCTTTTGTCTAAATAAGAACGTTCTAAACCTAATATAAACTGTCTAAAATAAGAACAATTATCAATTATTGCCCAGGAGAAATAAAGGATGATAACATAAACAGAAATGGAAATACAACCAACAAGAACAACATCAAAAAGAGATACATACTAAATGTCCAGAAATGTCCAGACCATAGGTAGATGGCAAATTACACAGATTACTCCAATAACTGTACTATCCTGAAGAATCTAACTCTAGTACCTACTCTGTTCTTAGCTAAGATATGAGAGGATTATAACTGTAACTATCTAGTCCTCAAACCCATCAAAGACATGAGAAGGGAAATAATATTACCTGAGTAAACAGCAAGAAGCAAGCAACTTCTGAAAAATCGTAAGATTTGACAGAGACAGCTGGCAGCCTGGACAGTCACCCAATGTTTCTCAGCACCATTAGGGTATCCATTTTTGGCTACAGGACTAGAATATCTGACAGATCATTTATAGAAGCAGGAATTTTGAAAGACCATCTTACCCTGTCTTGGCAAGGTTCAGCAGTAGCTTTTCTTTGTGTCCTGCTCACCCAGAAAGGACAACGTGTCTACTGTCAGCAGTTGAAACAAGGGCAGTTCTTTACCCAGCAGGCCATTTTTTTGCCAAGAAGAAAACAAATTTCCGTATGGAGTGTCTTCAAAGCCCAACATTGTCCCGGGAATAAATCAGTGCTGCCAAGAGCAAGTCTCACATCAACAGAATTCTAAGTTATCGAAACATGTAAATGCCATATTCTCTAGGTCTATGAAGTGTTTGAAAAATTGCCTATCCATCTGACATACATTTCTGTATATCTGGAAAACCTGACTACATGACTATGATTATTACAAGCATGAGTGACTATTAACCTGTAATTCTTATCTACCTAAATAACTTAAAGACTAAGACTTCACATTATAAAAGTAAACAGTCTGTAAACAGATGTGCAATATAAGGACAATGACCTCAAAATTGTGACAATATACAAAATATCTTAATCAGAGGTAGAAATGTATAGTGCAATATGACAACAATATCCTCAATATACAAAATAGCCTAAACAGAGGTAGAACATACATACAGTGTGACAAATATAATTTTACACTTGAATCAATATATTTCAAACAGGAGTAGGAACATGTGTACAATATGAGAAATATAGTTTTGTATTTGTATCAATATACAAATTATCTTGAACAGAAGTAGAAAAATAATTTTATATTTGTATCAATATATAAGAATCCATACCAATGCTAATTATCTAAAGCTGATAGTTACTGATTTAGTTTACAAGTAGATACAATTATCTACCTTATTATCCTACTCTATCTATTCCCTCTTTTTCTTTTCCAAAGAAGAATCCTGAGTCTAAACTTTATTGTCCCTCTAAACAGAGTTCAGTCCATGTCTCAGGATCATGTACCAATTTATTTCTCAGTAATACACTGTCCACTCAGTTAAAACTACTAAATGGTGGAAACTATTGCACAAGCCATAGTGGAAAACAAAATCCACTATGGACAGCCAAAATTATAGTCTACTGAAAAGAAATGGTAATAAACAAATATGCTCATTATTATGGTGTCCCAAAATTTTTACATCAGACTTAAGGCCAAACGAATAGGTTCATATCTGGTTCCCCATGTAGGCAAGGTAGGTGGTACAGGGCAAGTTCTCTAGTGTTCAAGTTTAGCTAACTTAATTTTGTGAAATGAAATGGGCTTCATAAGTGAACTTTAAGCTCTACAGCACTATCATGGAATTAAAGTTTATATGCACTTTTGGTATGATCATGTACTTTTGATATGCTAAACGTTTTAAAGAGGAGTAAATTCAATACAGATTCCCCACACAGTCATATGCAACCTGTTCCTTTCTAGCCCTTAAATGTCATCATTCTCTAGCCCAGGCCTTAAAACCCATGTATTTATTTTGTGCATTGTGTAGATTGTGTGTGTATGCACATGATGTCTATGTGTGTGAATACTGCCATGTGTGCAGAGGGCAGAGGACAATCTTGATATCAGTCCTTGCTTTCTTCCTTATTTGAGACAGTCTCTCTATTGCTTGACATCGCATAAACCAGTCACCCTCCAGGCTCTCTCCTGTCTCTGCCTCCTGTCCACCATAGGATCACTGGAATTATAGATGTGCACTGCCATCTTTACATTGATTCTAAGGATTTGAACTCAGGTCTTCTCTCTTGCATGGCAAGTATTTACTCAGACCTTGTAATTTATTATTTGAGAAATCATTTACAGATATCCAGATAGTCAGAACACCTGCTGCTCTAATTGGTATTGTAGAGGCTTTTCTCTATTATCCAAGACTGCTATTATTTAGACCATTTGTCGTTCTAAGCAGAACTTGATTTGAATAAGATAAAGCATTTCCTGTTTCATCTCCTTGTCTAGGAAGTGAATTTCCAAAAGGATTGAAGTTCAGTCTTGCCTGAGTAATGTGTCCTACACACCCACGTTCCTCAGAGTCCCAGTGAAATTTATAAAATGACAAGTCAGTGGTCAGCACAACACACCCTGTTGTACCTCTGAATCAGCTGTGTGGGATGCTTGGCGTCAGAAAGACCAAACATTTGGGTGCTGGACTCTTTTTTTCTTCTCAGTTTTCTTCTGAGTGTTTGGCACTAAAAGAAACAGGCAAATTTAGCCTAGGATACAGATTATTTAAATATGGTATTAGTCTGGGATTTCTTGGGGAAAGGTTCTTTTCAACATTACTTTCCAGAACATCAAATTGATTTTGTTTATGTATAACAGCATGAGGCTCCTCAGTTGGAGGCAGAATTCTTCCTCCTTTGTTATAATCATGCTTGAGCATCCTTGTGACCTCCTCTGTCCTCAATCGGGTCCTGTCATGGGATTCTGACCTCTCTTTTGGAATCGGCCTGACCCTTCTTGCCTCTGATTTCCACAGGTCAGTGCAGTATGCTGTCACAGCCACCTCATTGTCACCTCCCTGATGAAAAATGTGCAGGTTTGCTCTTCACGTGATGACTGTTCAAATGCAACAGGTTTTCTAGCTCTGTAGTGTGGAGGGGAAGGCAGAGGCAGAGAAAGTAGGTGGCCTTTGTTCCAGTGCAGGCTAGAACTCCGGAAGATTGTTTCTCCTCTACATCTCAACTCCTTTGAACGTGGAATGAGATTACTGGACAACACCAAAGATGGCAGACGGAAGGCACCACCACTCTCTTTTGGTACCCTTGAAATCCATCATGAACTGATCTTTGCCTTGGCTCCAGGGAACTTCAAAACCAGTCCGAAGCCACTTCCAGCAGATCAATGTTAATCTTTAGAACAAGTTCCTTGGGCCTCTCTGGAGGGATAATCTCTGAGTTCACATCCTTCTCTGACATCCCACTGTTCTGTGGTCTTTTTACATTCTAACCACATACAACTCCTGCTGCAAAGCCCACACTGCAGCAAACAGCATTTTGAGCATTGCCTTCAATTGTGTTTGGAACATTCTAGACCTTTGGATGCCCTCTAATTTTGCAGCTTCACAGTCTTCCATCAAAGTCCGACCCATCCTGCAAAGCTCTGTTTACTGAAACCTTTTCTAGTAACTCCAATAGCCTGTGACCATACTCCCCACTCCTGAATCTCTGAAGCTTTTTTGTCCCTTTCAGCTAAAGCATATTTTGAAGACAAACTCCATACCACTTCTTCGACCTTCTCAGCTCTTGTATTTAATTATGTTTAAATTGTATTCTTAGCTTAACACCTGACATTTCTAACCTGTGTGCTAATCCAGCTCTTCCTATCAGTTCTTGATCGTCCCCTAGACAAGTCACTGGATCACACTAATACTCACGACTGCCGCCACGGCCTACCCAGCAGCTAGAGCAGCCTGTTACACCCTAAAGAAGCAATACCTACTGTTGTGGGATATTTGATCACACTGTGAAACCCAAGACTGTGTTAATAAATTTAACCCTGGATCAAGAGGTGGAACCAGGAACTAGTTGACGGGAATTAGCTATGGAGAGTTACCAAGGAGCCAGGAAGATGGACAGAGAGATGCACAGGAAGGAGTAGGGAGGGACTTGGGAGTTTCTTGGGTGGGGGAGCATATTTCTTTGTGTTTGTTTGTTTGTTTGTTTGTTTGTTTGTTTGTTCGGGATGGCTGAAGAGATGCTCTTTCTCTTGCTGGGTCTCCAGCCAAAAAGGAAGGTCAGCTGGTTGCTTCTCGGCCTCTCTGAGCCAGCAGGTTTTCACCTCAGCATCTGACTTCTGAGTCTTTTTTGGTAAACTGAATGATAGAGACTTAGTTAAAAATGACACTCGGCGGCAGCTGCAAAGCCTGTACTGGTTGGACTGGATATTTCACCAGGCCAAGGCCTGAGCAGCAGGGCACTGACTGCAGCCCCCAGAGCCACAGACAGTAGTTAAAACATCAGTAGATTCAGGTGCAGCCACTAAGGGGAAGGAAAAACTTGTTGCACAGAAGGAAGAAAGAAGTAGGCATGCAGACAGAGATTTATCATGATTTTGTGATATTAATGAGAAAATTAAATGAAGGCTACGTCACCATCCTGCACCTGTGTCATTGGGAACAAATGAGAGCCCCAGTGTGCAAGAAGAGGAAGAAGGAGAGAAAAGGTGATCTTGTAAGCCACACACACACAAAAAGGAAATGACCTATGCCAGGTAGTCACAGTGGGCCTGGGAAGTATAATCTTCCATAGACTCATAGAGACAGGTGAACCAGAGATTGATGAGTAGTAGACATGTCTGCTAAGGACAGCAGCAGTACATCATGTGTAAAACTCTTGGGAGAATCCTATAACAACTGATCTTCAACAATGGCTGCCATCTTTCCCCTTTTCTTTCTGATGAACTTGGGATGAGGTGAACATATATCTACGGGCTGGTTAGTTTTTAAAAACTTGACAGAAACTAGAGTCATCCATGACGGGGAAACCTCAATTGAGGAAAGACCTCCATCCAATAGGCCTGTGAACATGTCTGTGTGGCAATCCCCTAGTTGTTCACTGATGTGGGAGGGCTTAGCCCACTGTGGGTGGTGCCAGCCCTATAAAGGTGGTCCCAGGAGACAGAAGAAAGGTAGCTGAATGTGATCCTAGAAGCAATCCAGCAAGCAGTGTTCCTCCATGGTTCCTGCTTGAGTTTCCTCAATGAAGGACTGTGATTGGGACTTAGAAGCAAAATCAACCCATTTCTCTTTAAGTTGCTTTTGGTCATAGTATTGTTTATCACATGAAGAGAAAAAAAGGAAAAAACCTAGGACAATTTATTATTTTTTCATTTAAAATTCAAGTCTTAACACAGAGTGCTCAAGAGATTATTCACTAAGTAATTTTAATGAAAAATTCCTAATTATTTTCCCCAAGCTAACTTCAATTCACAGGGAATGTGTCTTTTCAGTTTGTTGAAACTAACCAGTCAGTTGCAAAGTCAGTCTGATAGTTGGGGTGATTATACCTTCTAGAATCTGTATAAGGCACCAAAAATATTTTCTTTTTTTTTTCTTGTTATTTTTTGTTGTTTAGTTGGGTTTTTTTGTTTGTTTGTTTGTTTTAGTTTTTCATACTTTAAGAACACACAGAACTTGTTAATAAATATATTTCATCATTATTATACTAAGGCCTGGTGTTAGCAGTATGGTAATGGTTCCACAGGGGGGTTTGCGTTCTATCCTCTTGCAGCAGAGTCATTGTGAGATTCTCCCGACCCCCTTACAGCAAGATACCTGGAGCAGAACTGGAGTCATCTACATATGCCCCAGTTTGCACCCCATTAGACAAGAGAGGAATGTGCGTTATCACTTTTGTCAAAGAGTGAAAGAGCAAGAGGGAGACACACGCACAAGCACAGAGGAGGGAAAAGGGGCAGTGTTCTGGTTCCTATGGTTGGGTGACCTGGGACTCTACCGCTGCTGTACACCAGCCTAGGGAGAAGCAGAGGCTAAGGTACACATCACAGAGATGCATAGATGAATTCTTCAGTTTTTGGAGTTTGCCCTTGCCTCATCTGAATATAACCTTCAGCCTGACATTTTCTTTTTTCCATTTTAGTTTTTTTATTTTTAAAATCTTTTTATTCATTCTTTGAGAAATTCATATGTTTTAGTCATATTCATTCCTCTCCCCAACTCCTTCCAGATCGTATCCTACCTCCCTACCCACCCAATTTCTCTCTGTCAAAACAAGCAAGTAACAACCAATAAATAAATAAAGTTCCTAAGCACGGGACCTGCCTCATAGTACGGTTGAAATGCCTAGTGTCACTCCATTGAAGAAAACAGCTTTCTGTTTCCCTCTCCTAGCAGCTATCAATTCTTGATTGAGGTGGGACTTGGTGCCCGCTCCCCTACCTCCATGCTGGGATTTTAACTGACTTGAGCTTGCATAGGTCTTGTGCCTGCTGTCACGATTTCTGTGAGATGTGTATCTTCCCTGTTGTGTCTGGAGAACACTGTTTTGTTTTGTTTTGTTTTGTTTTTAAAGTCATCTGCTACTCCTAGCTCTTACAGTTCCCCCGGCCGCATCTTCTACATGGCTACCTCAGCCTTGAGGGGAGGGGCATATATTCATCCCATTGAAGGCTGAAAACTCTATACATTGTCTAGATGTGGGTCTATGTTAATTATCGTCTACAGCAAGAAGAAGCTTCTCTGATAAGGGCTGAGTGAGGCACTGTGCATACACTCTGTGTATAGCAATGTGCCATTAGGGGTTGTTGCCTACAGTGTTCATTTAGCAGAATAACAGTAGTGTGCTTTCCCCTGGGGCCCATGACCTAACTAGTCTCAGGATCTTGGCCTCATTAACAGTGTCAGGTATGAGTTCCTTCTCAGGGAGCAAACTGCAAACCCAGTTTGTAAAAGCAGTTGGTTACTCCATTACATTTGTACCAGGTGAGTGTATTTTGCAAGCAGGTCACTACTGTAACTTTCAGGGTTGGGTAAGGGACTGGTGATTAAGTTTTCTCCTCTAGAGGCATGCATAACTCCTTCCACAATTATGAACTAGCTGGTAAGGGTGAAGCTTCCAGCTGAGTACACTAGATTTCTCCATTTTTATATCAATATTTCTCCATTTTTATAACATGAGTATGCGATGTCTTCAACAAGAGGGTCTTAACTGTCAAATTGTGGAAGGTAACCGATAGCATTGGCAATAGCTTGTTTGGGGCCTCTATCAAGACTGCTCTGGCCAACAATTGAGAAAGCTGTAACCCTTTCCTTGTTCTGGGGGTTTTATTTGGTAGTATATGATATCTAGTTAGGGTATTGCCCCCATTATATGGTAGCTCCATTTAAATTCATTTTATATATGCATTTATTTAAGGAAGTTTCTACAGTAGTAGGTTTTCATATCATTTTTCAAAGGGTCTTTATAGAGTTTGCTATCATTCCCCATATTACCTCCCCTTCTCTGCCTTCCCATTTCCACCCCATTTAATTCTCCTGTTTCAATTTCTCCTTTATCCCTTTGTAACATTATGTTCTATTTCCCCTTCCCTGGAAGATTCCCTTCTCCATCTGGTCCCTTACTAGCTACCTAACCTCTATGGGTACTCTAAATGAAACACACATATATAAAGTGTAAGTGTTAGCATCCACATAGGAGAGAAACGTGCAACATTTGTCCTTCTGGGCCTGTTTACCTCACCCAGCATGCTTCTAGCTCCCCCCATTTATCTGCACATTTCACAGTTTCATTTTTGTTAACAGCTGAATAAGATTCTATTGCATATATATGCACCACATTTTCATTATCCATTCCTCAGTTGTGGGTATCTGACCATTTCTAGTTTCTGGCTATTATGAATAGAACAGGAGTGGACATAGATGAGCAAGAATCTCTGTAGTAAGATGAAGAGCCCTTGGGATAGATGACCAAGAGAGGTATAGTTGTACATTGTCTAGATGTGGGGCTGTTGTGGTAGATTCAGCTTCTCGAAGAACTCCCTTGCGTGGCTGTATCACTTTATACTCCCACCAGTAATGAATACACATTCCCCTTTCCTCGTGTCTTTGCCACCATCTATTGTCACTTGTTTTATTAATCTTGGCTATTCTGACTGTGACAAGATGGAATCTGAAAGCAGTTTTAATTTGCATTTCCCTGATGGCTAAAGATCTTGACCATTTTTTAAGTGTTTCTCAGCCATTTGGGTTTCATCTTTTGAAAACTCTCTGTTTAGTTCCATGCTCCATTTTTAATTGGGTCATTTGTTATCTTGATGCTCAGTTTTCTTTTTTGGTCATTTGTATATTCCAGATATGAACCTTCTGTCAGAAATATAATTCATAAAGGTTTTTTTCCCCATTCTGTAGGCTGCATCTTTCTTTGAATGATGGTGTCCTTTGCTGTACAGAAGCTTTTTAGTTTAATGAGCTCCCATTATTTACTGTTGGTTTTAATGCCTACACTATCAGGGTACTGCTCAAGAAACTCCTTTCCTGTGCCAATGAATACAAGCATTTTCTCTGCTTTCTCCTCTATCAGATTTAGGTATCAGGCCATATGCTGAGATTCTTTGTCCATTTGGACTTGAAATTTGTACAGGGTAAGAAATATAGATATATTTTAATTCATGTTAGCTTATTTTTCTTAATTAACTTAACTCAAGACTTTCTATCATTTTTATCTGAAAATACCCTAACTGAAACTAATACCCTGATCAATTATATGTTTGTTTTCTCTTTAGAGAAATCATTATAGAGGACCATGAGGTTGGGTATTTTGGAGAAGCAGAAACCATTAGGGTCTCAGAGACTTGCCTTTCTCCAAAAGCCTAGCCCTGCCCATCTTGTTTGAGTGGGTGGCAAGGTCTCCTTCTCAGTTGGGCTCCTAAACACCTTGGCTCGTCTTCGATGACATCTTTTTGTCTCTTGTATCCCTTACTTAACTGACAGCAGATGCAAATACTTTCAAAATCTTTTCAAAATCAACCTACTCTCCATCTCCCCCATGGCCACACCCTGGTCTAAGCTACTGTCATATCTTACATTCTACCTCCCTGCTTGTATCTGAGTGACTCTAACCCTGCATCACAGTCAACACTATTTCATTAGAAACTTAAGAGATGTTGGGAGAGGAAGTGGAGACATAGGCTTAGACCATGGCTTTGGGATTTTGTGGCTGTGAAGAAGTCAGCAGAGTCCCTTCCTTTGCATCATCGTGGTCTCTGGGGGAGCTCATTGCTGTTTGGGGGTGCTGATAGCAGACACTTCCTTAGCCAGTACTTCACGGAATGATCTAGAGGAAAGGGAGAACCGGAGCATGCAGGAAGAAACAGGAATAATTGAGACAAAGTGCATCAGGGACCTCTTGGGGTATGTGTTCTCCTTCAGAACAGAAGGAGAGGAGTGGTGGAAGGCGGGACAGGGAAGGTCCCTCCAGAAGCTCTGTATTTCTTAGAGTAGGAAGTAACATTGTCCACCAGAGTGAGAAGGCAGGGATGGAGGTGCCAAATCAAGGCAGGAGGGGGGAGCACAGCTTCACCCAGAGCACTGAGTGGACCTCATGGCACTCCCTGGGGACACAGCCCAGATTACCGTAGCACTCATCCCGAAGGTGATAGTGACCACATAAAAGGAACTGTGCTGCCCTATCTGTTCTAGCAGAGAGGGTGCTCCCTGTTGGTAGCATCTGTGGAGACCCTAAGGATGTTTAGGTTAAGAGAGGTATAGGGCAAGAATGGGTTGTCTCCATGTCACAGCCCTATGATGCTGAGAAAGCAAGCAGTCCTTTTGTATCGGGCAGCTAGTGAGCCACAGGAAGTTAAGCCTTCAGTGACTGTGTTCACTGTGTTCCTTAATCACTCAAGATCTGCATGGCCAATCCTTATGAATCAGTAGCAGCCGCACTGTAGACAGGAAAGCTTGCAGACTCTGCCTCATTCTAGATGTGTATAGTCAGTTCCTGTTTTGAGACTCAAGTCTCTGCATGCTTTCTCGGCTTAAGCTGAAGAAAAAAGGGCTTGGGAGAGGGAATATAAAAGGAAGCAGGAAGAGAAAAAAAAAACTTCAAGTATCTTCAAAATATAATCTTATGGCTAGAGAGGTAGGTAGCTCAGGGGTTAAGGGCACTTGGTACTTTTGCAAAAGACACAGATTGGATTTCCAGCACCCACGTGGTGCTTTGCAATCATCTGTAACTCATATGCTAGAAGGATCCAATGTCCTCTTCTGACCTCTGTGGGCATCAAGTATGCACATGGTGCACAGACATACATGCAGGCAAATAATTCATACATAAACTAAAATTAATAAATGTTATTAAAAACATAATCTCGGGATGAAAGACAATGATTATTGAAAACTCACATTCATTCGCTCATTCATTCAGCTAATATATATTAAATCTGAATATATTCCAGGTGATTCTACAGATACTAAAATAAATAACACAAGCCCTTTGTCATAGAGGGTTACCTGTGCAGAATGAGATTGAGACACCCCAGTAAACAATTGTCATTATAAGTACAGAAGTTGTACAATCTGGAAGAGCAGAGAAACAAGTGACAATGTCCACAGCATGTACCTGGGATGAGGACATCTAGGGACATGCTTCAGGTCAGACTATGAAATGTATTAAAATGTAGAAACATCCTCATTTTTTCTATTTCTGTGTCTCTGCCCCCACACAACTCATTTCCTCAAGTTGATATAAGTCCTAGGAAATAAGAACAGTGTTTGGAAGAATTTTCTGGAGCTGGAAAGAGTTTGAAACAGAAGATTTTCCCAGAGCCAAGTGGGGTGAGGCTAACCCCAGAGAATAAAGTTGTGGGAGTCTTAGAAGGAAATAGGAGCTGGCATAGGATGTTTACTATTTGGGAAATGGCTGAGGGGGTGGGGGGACTTCCCTGTGAGTCTCTGTGGGATCCCACCTTATTTCCATCTCTGTTGGTTCTTGGTCTCTACCTTGGAAGTGTCGCGAGAGTAGAGAGGCAGAGATTGGAGCAAAGAAGTTTTGAGCCCTGTGAGAAGAGGAGTCTAGTGCAAACAGATTCCTGTCTCCAGTACAGGCTAAGAGCCTGGGTTCTCCCTCTGCCTTCAGCAGCCAGTATCTTCCTCCAAGTAGGTCTTGCAAACAGAAGGTTTGCAACATGGGTTACATCCCCATTGCCAGGGGGCAGCCATGGCATTCCAGGAAGTTGTATTGTTTATCTCCAAGTTCCCTGTCCATTTGTGCGTAAGTGAGTGAAATGATTCATTTTCCGTAAACAGGGAATGCACAGAAAAGGAAAATCCAAAAGCCTGGGGCTGGCACTTTGCTCTGTAGAAACTGCCAGAGGAAAATTCTTTTCTCCATTTGACATCCCTATGAGAAGTGTCCAAGTCTCTGCAACAAGGTTTTGTCTACAGCTGGGCTGCATCATCCTGAGCCTAGATCTTCACGCAGACCCATTAGCTCCATCCCGGCACAGATGTCCACACAGATGAGAGAGTGACTATCAGGGGAACATGTGGCTGATGGAACTGCAACTCTACCCAGACAAACACTGAGGCTTTGAGGAGAAATTTCCCAGCTACCAGAGCCAACCACAGAAGCGAGGAAGGGTCTCTCCACCCTGGCCTCGCTACAGATCACTCTGACATTTAACCTCTCTAATTAAGACCTTCCAGAATTTAACCTCCAGCATGCCTCATGTATCTGTTATTGCCAGGAATAACAGCAAAAAAAGAAAGTCTGTGTGTAATTGGATGTCACACACACACACACACACACACACAGAGAGAGAGAGAGAGAGAGAGAGAGAGAGAGAGAGAGAGAGAGAGAGAGAGAGAGAGAATTTGATAGAGAGCATCTATTTTCTACTATTGGCTGCTCTGACAAGCATTGTTCTTATTTCACAAGTGAGGGGAAATGCATCTTAATGAGATTGAGGAGCTCTGGTCAGAACCCAAATGAGGTGCAAGACAGATTTCAACTCTCTATGTGTAGGACTGGGAAGAACTTTCCTATGGAAAAGGTGGGACTGTACTCCTTGCTCGGCTTTTGAACTTTAGGAAAACTCTGATATTCTTCTTTCCTTAAAACTCCCATCAAACTTCCTTCCTCTGAAGCCTGAAGAGTGGACAGGGCTTCCCCCAACCCATGCTCTCTACCATGCTCCCACTTACTGCGGGTCTCTCATTCTTTCCGCTAGGCTGTCTGAATGAGTTGCTCTCAAGCTCCATCTGTGTCCCCCTCCCAAAGCTGGAGTTGTAGGCATATGCAGCCACACCTGGCTTTTTACCTGAGTGCTGGGGATTAGAACTCAGGTACTTGTGCTTGCAAACCAAGTACTCTTACCTGCTGAGCTGGCTCCTGAGCCCCTTGTCTGATTTTTTAAATACACTTATTTATTTCACATCCCAGTGGCAGTTTCCCCTCCCTCCTCTCCTCCTGCTCCCTCCCCCAACCCCACTCCCTCTGTTCCCACCCCCTAATCCATTCCTTCTCCACTTCTGTTTAGGAAAGAGCAGGTTAGGGCTGGAGAGATGGCTCAGAGGTTAGGAAAGAGCAGGTCTCCCATGAGTATCAGCAAAACACGGCATACCAAGTTGCAGTAAGACTAAGCACCCCTCCATGTATTAAGGCTGGGCAACGAGACCTAGTATGAGGGGTAGGGTCCCAAAAGCCAGTAAGAGTCGGAGACAGGCCCTGTTCCCACTGTTAGGAGTCCCACAGGAGGACCAGGCTGCATTCAGCCTGTATGTTCCAGTTGTGTACCTTATATCTGATTCTTGATCACACTGGATGAAACATCACGACTATGCTAGGAGGGACTGTTTCTATCAGCTCAGACCCAGGAAGCTGAAGACAGGTGGCAAGCTCGGCAGGACCACAAGGGCAGGGCTGTGGAGGTTGTCCAGGCCAATGCTAAGAGATAACAGTGAGACACCAAGGGAAGGATGGAGACGGGAGATGCCACCCAAAACATCCAGAGCCCAAGCCCACAATTGGGAAGAAGGGAAGCCGTGGAGAAATGAAAGCTAGAACATACGCACATGGGCTGGAATGGACTCCCTTTGCCTGGCAATTCTATCAGGCACTTGCAGAGAATTCATGAGAGTCTGCTTTCTCTCAGCTGGGCCCTGCTCACATAATCTCTAGCCAGCCACTAGAGAGTGACAGACAGCTCCTTCCCTTCCCTAGGGAGCTTGTGGCATCTGTAATGAGCTCCACACGTGGCACTCCCAGCAGTATGCAGGCACCATCATAGTGACAAGAGGTTCTACAGGGCAGACTGCAAGTCAGATGTCACTTATACCTGCAACTGGATTCCTCACCAATCACCAGCCTCTGTCTTACCCTCAACCAGATCCTTAGACCTGGCACCTCACCAGGATAGGCTGGTAATTGTTCTTGGCTCTACCATGGGTTTTGCGCGGTCTCTTCATTGTATCTATTGGTCTGCCCTCCTCTGTTCTAGGTTCTCACTTTCAGCTGCCTCCATGGTTCTAGGCTCAAGTGTCCCCACTGGACGTCACTCACATACTTATATCTTCAGCCGCTACTGACCTCTGCCTGTTCCCTGCACCCAGAATGCATTTCCTCAGATGACATGGCTGACTGCTTCACTGTCTTTGCTTTAATACTCTATCGGTACAGCCTTTCTTGCTCTTCCCACTGCCCTAATTAATCTGATGAACCCACATGTCAGCTCCTTTCGAATTCTCTGTAGAACTCTGCACTTTCCAACTTTGTGAACTTCACTAGTTCCCTACCCCCACCCCAAACACATACACACACACTCTCACACACACTAGAATGTCAGTTCCAGAGCCAGAGTCTGTGTCTGCTTTGCTTACTAGTACCTCTCCAGTGCTCAGAACAATGTCTGGCACCCTGAAAGGACCCAATCCATAGTTGATGAATGTGTGAGCATCCCCTGGGGAATGTGAAAATTCGTTTGCTGCAATCACAATCACGTGGCTGACAGTCTCCATCATCTATCTGCCTTAAGCATTCCTTCTTCACAGGTGTCGAATGCTACTGGCTCCAAACTTCCAGTCAGCCTCCTCTGTGCTTGCTCTGTTGGCTGTGTTGCTATCTGCTGAGAATCCTCAGGCCATCCAGACACTGCGGGTGCTTGATCTGCATCTGGGAGAAAAGGGATGGGAGTCCTTTCCTGGGGCTGTCATCTCTGTCTCTTTGCCTTTCGGTGGACTTTTATTGGGCTGCCCAGGGAGTCAGATGCCACAGAGTTACCTTTACTAGCAGGCTGTGGGGGCTTGTAAGTCTGTTAACCCAGCCAGGGGACACCAGATCCCAAGCTACTTGTGATCTCTAGTGGATGGATAGAGCTGTCATCCCTTTTCCAAGATAGTTGGACTGAGGGAGGGAGCAGGAGTTGAGGTTCGCTTCCAGAACCCCTAAACCTGTGATCTTTGTAGCAAACTGTAGCATCTTTGGCTAGACCTGCTACACTGTGTATCACCCTTCCTCATGAGCCTCCCTGCACCCTTGGGATGATGACCTTTCCCCACCTCAGCATCTCTAGGATTTGTGGCTGCTTCCTGCCGTGTGCATCAGCTGTTGGTGCCTGTTAAGGATCCTATAATTAGAGCCCAGAGCTGCAGCGCTTGGTTAGCATTTTGTCCAAACAAGGCTCTGGGGATACTTAACTGCCCACTGCATCTCACATTTAGTCATCTACTCTCAAGTCCGAAGAATGGCGATGAACAAAGGTTCGTTCCCTAATTGTCTCCCCTCCACTGACTGGAGGTCAGAGTTTGAAAGCCAAACTCAGCCCTGGGGAATTGGCAGGGGCTGGGAAGGAAGGGGCTTAACTCAGGTCGAAAGGAATCGTCCAGCGTGCACACTCAAGAGAGCCTCCTTTCATTTCACTGAGTGGGAAGGAGTCACCCTTCTCTCTGGGTTACGATTTCTTTTCTTGTCCCCCAAGCAGCCCACTCACCGTCTGAGGTAATAAAAGGAAAGCGCTGTCTACATGTGGATTCACCAGCCTTTGGACCCAGATTCTTTTCTTTCTCTGCTGTTCTCGAAGGAGAGAGACACTGGAGGCTCACGGTGTCCGCACAGCTTTAGCCCTAAACACAGCAAGATACGAAAATGTGTGGCGAGGCCCCTGGGTGCTTCCGTTTGTCGACCTAGAAGAAGGTTATAAAGATTAAGCTTTTTTCCCCAAAGAGAGAAATGGGGGGAGGGAATCACCTGGAGATACGTGTGTGTGTGTGTGTGTGTGTGTGTGTGTGTGTGTGTGTGTGTGTGTGTGTGTTTGGTTGGTTGGTTGGGAGTGAAGACACTTTTTCCACACATCTACTTGTCCTTTAAGTCCCCACCAAAACACTGAGATGTCACAGGTAATGACTATAGCTAACAGGAGTATGTATCGGCACTGTTTGGGGTATTCACAAGACATATTGCAACTCCCCTGTGGGTCTCCATCAAGGACAAGTGACTCAGCTCATAAAGTGAGGGCCAGTGAGACCAGTGACCATGAGGTGGTGCCCCCCAGATCACCACCTCTCTTCCCAGGGTACATTCCCCTTGCACCGGCCCTGCCCCATCTCGCAGCTGGAAACTCTCCTGTGCCTGGCCCTGCTGTCCCAGCCCCTGCTGTCCCAGCTATAGGAATTCCCAGGCCCTTGCTGTTGATCTAGCAACCATTGTCTGTCTCTGCTACAGGGGGCAGGAGTGGACAAACCAGGCTTTCTTTCTGCTGACAGGGAATGCTTAAAATAACCAGACACACAGCTCAGATGGATGTAGCTGCAGCTCACACACTACACCTCAGACAGCTAGGGGTGGCTGGAATTAATAGCCTATTACTAGGTGGTAGCAAGAAGGAGTGGCGGAAAGAAGGCAGGAGAGGCAGAAACAAGCAAATAGCTTTTTGTGACCTTCTAATTTGAATTGATTTTTTGCAGAGTGACATGTAGACAGTTAGGGATCCATGGTTCGTTACCTTCCTGCAGGAAGAGAGGAAGTCACATTTCTTCCTCTCTCTCTCTCTCTCTCTCTCTCTCTCTCTCTCTCTCTCTCTCTCTCTCTCTCTCTCTCTGTGTGTGTGTGTGTGTGTGTGTGTGTGTGTGTGTGTGTGTGTGTGTAAATGATGTAAATCCATGTGATTGGACAAAGAGAGGTTAAAGAGGCTAGGCAGTGTGGGACTGAGGGAGAGGAGAATGGGATCTACTTGGTTCACTTGCTTTTATGGCAGGTTTTGCTAGCCAGCTGGAGAGAGGGGAAGGGAGTTTAAAACCCTGGTAGATAATTTTTTTCCTTGGTCTGAACATTGTTTAAATTCCTGAAGTGGGTGATCCCTGTAATAAACACTTGGGACTTTGTGAGACAGATGTATTTACTGCTCAAGTTTAAAGTTTAGATTGGATGGATACAAGCTTGGGAACTCATGGGATCAGGGTGTGTGTTAGATGTTATGTTGGTTCCTGGTTGGCATGCACAAGGAGTTAAGAGAATTCCATTTATAGCAAAACAGACTCCTGTCACCATTCCTTGTGGCTGCTTTGTCAGGGCTGTGCCTCACTCTGTGGTCTGAATCTGATTGGCCTCAAAAGATGTTAGATGAGACGGGGAAACCGGACCTGAGGTCCAGATGCTCTCACTCCTTGTATGTGAATGAACTGCATCACCTGCTGTGTGGATAGGAAAATAATCCTCCAAAGGAGCAGTCATGGAAGCAAATGCCAAAGCAAGGGAAAGAGCCAGGAAGATGTGAGCATGCAGTCCACATTGTATAGTCTATCTATATTATAGATTGGGCAGCCATTACGTATTTATTGTAGAAGAAGATTGTATCATTTGAAGTATGGCTTTTTAAGGGACATGTTGTTGTTTGGTTTTGCTCTTTTAAGGGGCCCACCACCCAGCTCCCAAATAAATCACACATGGAGGCTTATTCTTTTTTTTTTTTTATTAATTTATTTTGCAATACAATTCAGTTCTACATATCAGCCACGGATTCCCTTGTTCTCCCCCCTCCCGTCCCCCTCACCTTCCCCCCAACCCCCCCCATTCCCATCTCCTCCAGGGCAAAGCCTTCCCCACAGACTGAGGTCAACCTGGTAGACTCAGTCCAGGTAGGTCTAGTCCAACTACTGAGGGATCTGGATGCAGAGATCCATGACTAGGCCCCGGGTGGATCTCTGGGAGTCCAATTAGCGAGAATGAGGAGGGTTTATATGAGCGAGAATTGTTGAGACCAAGGTTGGATAAAGCACAGGGACAAATAGCCAAATGAATGGAAACACATGAACTATGAACCAATGGCTGAGGGGTCCCCACTGGAGGCTTATTCTTAATTATAACTATCCGGCCTTAGTTTGGCTTGTTGCTAGCCAGCTTTACTTAACTTAAAATTATCCCGTCACCCTTATGCCTCTGGGTTTTTCCTGTTCTCTTATGCCTGTAAATCTTACTCTTACTCCGTGGCTTGCTGTGTAGCTGGGTGGCTGGCCCCTGGAGTCCTCCTCCTCTGGCTACCACTTCTTTCTCCCAGATTTCTCCTTCTATTTATCCTCTCTGCCTGCCAGCCTCGCCTATCCTTTCTCCTGCCTAGCTATTGGCCAGTCAGTTCTTTATTAGACCATCAGGTGTTTTAGACAGGCACAGTAACACAGCTTCACAGAGTTAAACAATTGCAGCATCAACAAAAGTAACACACCTTAAAACAATGTTCTACAACAGGGACTCTTGGCCAGGTCAGAACATGCGAGAGTCCCCTAAACAAGTGACCTGGGTGATTAAAATGAAGCAGACAGGAGCTGGAGCTGTCTGTGGCTGTGAGTCACCATTGCCTTCTGGATTCTCAAAAGTGCTCTTGCCCCTGGAGCCATGACTAGAAAGCTCACTCTGCTCTGAGTGACAACATCCCTCCACACTCATGGGAAGAGTAGATAAGTGACTTGTCACTACAGACTTCTGTAGTGATATATTGTGCACCCTAATAAAGCTTATCTGAGGATCAGAGGACAAAGCCAGTCACTATATTAAACATAGAAGTCAGGTAATAATAGCACACACTTTTAATCCTAGCATTAGGGAGACAGAGATCATCTGGATCTCTGTGAGTTCAAAGCCACACTGGGGAACAGAGCCAGGCATAGTGACACATGCCTTTAATCCCAGCACTAACCACAGAGGTTTGGAGGTCTGTACAGATAGACAGGAAGTGATGTAGCTGGGCAGAGAGAGGAAGTGAGATGCAAAACAGAAAGGCATATAGGCGTGAGGATACAGGAAGTTGGTCTCTTTGGAAGCAGAGGAGTTGTTGAGGTAAGGTTGGCTGTGGCTTGTCCTATTTCTCTGATCTCTCAGTTTTAACCCCAATATCTGGCTCTGGGTTTTTTTTTTTTATTAATAAGGTCGTTTAGCAATTCATCTTACAGACTTCATTCAACAATTTAGTTTGTGTTTCCAAAGAGAGTCCCCAGTTAGCTACCCACCTCTCTGCCTAGCTGTATGACATGCCCATGCCTGATGAGGCCTATGCTCACGGAGAGTCCATCACAGGCCACTGTGTGAATACTGTCAGCTGCCACCCAACAACACAGATGGTATTTTGGTTTTCCATCATGGGAATGAATCTCCAGTGGTCAGTGGTGGTGAGGTAAGAGATGGAGCATCATTTCACCTTGGCCTTGAGCAGAGTCCTCAGAGCCAGCACCAAGATCAACCTGGGGATTCCTGGCCAATCAGTTCTATAAAAGGTTTCAAGGGGGCCTTGTTTTCATAATTCACTTACAGCAAATTTACTACTTTGTATGCCATCATTCTGGCTAGACTCATTCTCTGGAATCAGGAAGGGACTCAAAATAAATAGCTAATATAGCATTTAAGAAAACATAAAACATGCATCCTATAAGCCAAAGCCCATAGTGTTTGCAGCAATAGGAATCAAGGTGTAAAACTATTTTAACCAAAGCCTTAATTTTACTTTATTTACTGGAGCTTCCAGTGCCATTTTTGTTTCTGTTTTGCCTTATATGTTTTATTTCTGTTACTATTTTTGCTCTTTGAGATCCTGGGAATTTTTCTTTAGTATATCACTGATGTTTGTTACTTTCAGCATTTTCTAGCAAGGCTTATAATTTCCACTAGGACTTTATTATCCCTTAAGTCACAATGGGGTTGATCATAAATGCAGGGCTGTTGAAGAACTTCCTCCCTACCACTTGTCCTTGTGTGTTAATGGAACTAACCTTTAAAATCGGCTGATTATTGGTCTCAAGGATGAGTGTCATTTGCCCTTCTCTTACAAGTCCACATTTGCTTTGTTGCAAGCAACCCAAAAAGTCCTAAAGGTTAATAATGTCGGAGGCTCCGAAGAGAAGGGAGTAGACTCAGAAAAGTGGATGTGGCCCCAGAACCACCCAGCCCAACAGGTTGTCCACCCAGGATGATCCATGAACTGTGTGTCTTTCCAGAGCATGTCTGTCAACTGGGCATCTCCAAAACTGTAACATAAATTGATTTATTTTGAGGACATTTGTTTGAACATCCCTAGCTAGCTGTGGAATTCAGTATTAGACATGGAACATCAGCAATATAAGTAACTGGCCACCTCAGCACTATTTGTTGGTGAACATTTTTAGCCCCTGGGTACCTGAATAAACAGAGTGCTAGCCTAGAGTCAGATTTGATGATTCACTAGGAAAATCTCAAAAGTAGAGGTGATTTCATAGGTAGGTATTAAAACTCTCTGGAAATTACTTGAAATAGTCTTAAGAAGGTGCTTAAAGGTCCCCAGGAATTCTCCCAGTAGACTCTAGGGTGGCCTGGGACACTGAGGTAGAGTGAGATTTCTGTCCTCAGAGTGAGTGAGAATGGAGTCTAAGAAGTGTGGAATTTCAGGAGTGTCCAGCCTGCAGCCCACAGGCTGTATGCAACCCAAAAGAACTGTGAATGCTTTCCACAAAAAAACATAGCCTTACTCAAAGCAACTTCAGAATGCTTTGCAACTCTATTTATTTGTTTCTTTGTTCATTCATTCATTCATTCATTCATTCATTCATTGTAACTGGATTGCACAGTCCTCAAGTGTGAACTTTATAGACAGCAATGTGGTACAGTAATGGCAAAATTGTGTTATAATTGTATGATATAAATGTATATATAATTATATATATAATTGCATAATCTATAATTGTATCACTGTCAGAATCTTTTGACCTTTCTGTTGTTTTGAATATAGAAATTAATTTCAAAACTACACAAAATTCAGATGAAGATTTTTGTATCAAAATGCTTTAATAGTAATGAAGAATGGTTTTCTTTTTCTTTTCTCCTGAGCTAGCAGCATGTGGGGTTAGGCCAAATGTGCTAAGAGTGTGGTCCCAACACAAAATCATAAGCTTTACTTAGAACACGGAGGGTTTCATGACTTCTTTAGAATGCAGAGATCACAGTAAATTGGTTTATTTTGTATTTCAATTTAGACTGGCCTGGAATAATTTACAATTTTAAAAAACATCACTTCCCCTCTCCCTTAGGTCCCTCGTACTCATGTCCCCTCCCTCCACCCCTCTTATGGTCCCCATCTCACTCCCTCTCAACTTGATGGCCCTTTCTCCTTTGTTTATTATTGTTACATATATATGAACATAGATACATAAATGTTACCCACTGAGCCTGTTTGGTGTTCCGTGTATGTATATGATTTCAGGGTTGACCACTTTGTATTGGATAACCAGTTAGGGCGCTCATCCCTGAGAGAAACTAATTCTCCTTCTTCCCCAGTCAATCATTAATTACCTATAGTTCTATGTCTAGAGGGGGGACACCACCCTACCACTGCTGCTGCCCTCAGATTTCCTCTTGCCAAATTAGAATGTCTATTGGTATTGTCGTTGTTCAGATCTTGCTTTGGCAGTCATATTGTTGAGGTATCATGGACGCTGCTTCCCCTTGACTTCTAGTAGACACACTCTTACTTCCTGGTCCTCAGGCTATTATAAACTTCCTGCCTGCCCCCCTCTGCAGCTTTAGGTGTGAGAGTTTGTTGTAAATGTGTCTATCAGGACTGGGCTCCCCACAATTGGGTCTCTGCGCTATGACCAATTGTGGTTTTCTGTGTGGTCTCTGATGGCTGCAAAGAGAGGCTTCCTGGATGCAGGGCGATGGCTACACTTCTCTGTGGGTGTAAGGGAGGTTGTAGGTTGCAGTTAAGAATTATGCTGGCCTAGTAAAGTGGTGGTTGCAGGTTCTCCTCGCAGACCTAAGACCTCATTAGCCTGGGTACTTGGCTAGGTTTTCAGTACCAGGCATGATTTATAGTTTGGTGGAGCAAAATAGAGGACTCAAACGTGAGTCATCTGATCCATGACAAAGATACCTTTTATTTTATTTATTTATTTATTTATTTATTTATTTATTTATTTATTTATTTATTTATTTATTTGTGTTGACTTGATTTCTCTGCCTAGAACTTAGCATATGACATTATCTCCCAGTGTCAAAGGCCTGGCCAAGGAAAGGCCATGGGTTTGATAAACATTCCTAACTTGCTGCCCTCAAGATGGCAGCAACTTTCCTTCAAATCAAAAAGCATCTGTTGGGGGTGCTCTCTATCATAGCTGACTGAGTTGATGCATGGCTTGATGAGTGACCAAAGGAGTTCCACAT
This sequence comes from Peromyscus californicus insignis, assembly GCF_007827085.1. Lineage (NCBI taxonomy): Eukaryota > Metazoa > Chordata > Mammalia > Rodentia > Cricetidae > Peromyscus > Peromyscus californicus. Next base: position 32,968,957 of record NW_026294551.1, read on the forward strand.
TTCCTAATAGTTATGTGAATACCTAAGTAAACAAAGAGAACTGTAGATAGATGGTTTTTGGAACATGGGATCTTGCTGTGCAACCCAAACTGACCTCCAACTGAAACTCTTGAGCCTGTTTATTGGGATTGCAGGCATGCACCGTTATCATACATAGTTTGGGTAGGAATTCCTTTGGCCTCTCTTTCCATCCTTTATTTGACCTCCCCAAGAAAAGAGAGGTAGCCAGGTGGTGGTGGCACACACCTTTAATCCCAGCACTCGGGAGGCAGAGCCAAGCAGATCTCTGTGAGTTCGAGGCCAGCCTGGTCTACAGAGTGAGATCCAGGACAGGCACCAAAACTACACAGGGAAACCCTGTCTCGAAAAAAAAAGAAGAAAAGAAAAAAGAGGTATTACTCTGCTAGTTCACTATACCACATTTTTTAGGGGACAGAGTCACTCCCTGTCTCTGATAGGCAATTAGAAGAGGGATGATCTGAGAAGGCTGGGGGTGCTTGGTACTTTGCACCCCACCCTCCCCCCTGCCTGCACTCGTCCTCTCTGCTTTTGGCTGGAGGAGAGCATCCAGCATCTGCTCTGTTAAGCCCTTTCATATCTCTTCATAGACCCCACTTTGCAACCTATGATTCAGAATGGATGGCTTTCCTGAGCCCCAAGCCTGCACATGCAGCTAAGCACTCAAATGGAACTTCAGCACGGTAGGGATGACACTATTGAAATAGCCAGAGGAAACCATTTAGCATTGAATTTATGAGATGAAATCATAGGTTCTCCCCACATATAACGTTTCAGTGGGTAAAACAATTATAGTGTGTTCAATCCTGATTAACCCTCCTCAGGGCAACATTTATTGGCATTCCCCATGACAACATAATTAGTATTCTAAGGGTATTTTTCACCAGCTGCTTATGTCTTGAGTTAAAAGTCAACAGCTAAATATATAGCAGGGCAAGTGCATAAACAGTAAAATTGATTTTAGTACTCAAAACGACTTGGTTATCTATCTATATTTATAACTGTAATTACAGAAAGGCTTAATGCCTTCCATAATCAGTTCTTTATTGAAAGTTTCACGACAGAAGACGTGATGCTAATTTACCTTGTGGCATCAAGGAAGGGGCACCGCCCTGTAAGCCACACTACTGGCCTCAGCTTCTAGGTTCATTAACTACAAAACACGTGGTCCTGCGTTCCGTGTGGTGCATTAAGGGCTCTTTATTGAGCAGCTTTCAAAGGCAGTTTCTATTTCAAGTTGCTAACATTATATACGCCTTTCCCCAGGGTCTGGTTGGCTGTTTGAGTCTAGGGAATGAGTGATGCCCTTTGTTATTAGAAAAATAATGTCAATTCTGTCTGACGTGTGCATAACACAGCCTAGAAGTTTCATCTTTCCTATGTGAGTGCCTTTATATCTGGAACATTTTTGGGTTGCTCCCATGTAGTGCTTTAGTTCTGTTTGTATTCTGGTCTCTGAAATTGGAAGGTTTTGCACACAGTTTTTTTTTTTTTTGTTTTGTTTTAATTTACACTGTAACACAAATGGCTATGGGCCATTGAATGTGCATTACAAATATATTAGCATTTTGATGTGTGAGGTGGATATTGTGTATCTGTGTGTGCATGTGCAGGTATATGCAATATGTAAGTGTGTGCACATGAGTGGGGAGACAAAGGGCATCAGCAGAAGATTTCCTCAGTCACTCTCACACTCTCACTTTATTTATTTATTTATTTATTTATTTATTTATTTATTTATTTATTTATTTATTTAGACAAGGTCTCTCAGTAAACCTGGAGCTCAAGAATTCCATTAGACTAGCTGGCCACAAGCCCCGGACATCTACCTATTCCTACCTCCCCAGAGCTGTGACCAGCTTTTATGTGAGTGCCAAGATCTGAATTCAGGTCTTCATGTGTCCACAATAAGCCCTTGACTGATTGAACCAGCTCCCAAAATATAGTTTTCATAATTATATATTGTGGTGATATAGTGTGTACCCTAATAAAATTTACGTGAAGATCAGAGAACAGAACAAGCCACTAGATTAAACATAGAAGCCAGGCAGTGGTGGCACACACCTTTAATCCTAGCACTCGGGAGGCAGAGATCTGTCTAGATCTCTTTGAGTTCAAAGCCACACTGGACTACATGAAATTGACTCAGTCTAGGAGAGAAACAGAGCCAGGCAGTGGTAGCACATGTCTTTAATCCCAGCCCTTGGGAGGTAGAGAAAGGTGGATTTCTGTGAGTTTGAGGCCAGCCTGGTCTACAGAGTGAGTTTCAGAACAGCCATGACTGTTATACTGAGAAACCCTGTCTTGAAAAACAAACAAACAAAAAAACCAATTATATATATGCACACACTACACACATACACACACACACACACACACACACACACACACACATCACACACATTTTACCTGACACACATACACACACACTGTGGGAGGCAGGCACTGGTCCTTTCTATTTTGTAGATGATGAATTGAGCTCAGCGAGGTCAAGTGGTTTACTTGAGATGATATAGCAATAAATGGAGGCTCTGCAAGTTGAGTTCAGCTCCCAAAGATGAATTCACGAATTAATTCCTAGGCACTCTCACAGCTGCAGACCATGCAAAGGAGCCTCCCAGCACTCCGACCTCAGCCGGCCTCCAGCTTTCTCATTGTTATTGTTGTCCTCTTAAAACAAACCTTAAACAAGCAGACATAGGCATCTGCATACATCTGCCCTGCACTTATACATGTGTGAGTTTATCTGCATTCATCTATACTACATAAAAGAACGCAAGAACTAGCTTTCTCTCTACTGTTCAAAAAGAACTTCATTGCACATGTAGCTGTAATTAGTCGAGGAACACATCTCCTTTGTGTCTTAGATATTGTTTTAGAGAATTTCAAATATCTGCATCTGAAGCATAGCCCTCATGATCCCATTTGGTCCTCACGTCATCTCTGAAAGCCAGCAAACCTTGTGTCATTTTGTCTTATTTTAGATTTGAAGTGACTTGTCCCGGGTCAGGTCACCACTCAGAAAAGAACTCAATCAGAGTAGCTCAAGAGTCTAGGGATCTGTGCTACCTCTATGGGTCACCAGGCAAAGAATAGTAGTCTGACAGATTTAAAAAAGGCAGCCTTCCCATAAGCAACAGAGCCTGGATCTCATGCACAGTGTTTATGGAGAAGAGTTTCCTGGCTGGTCTGTCTTTTTGTGGGCCAAGGGTCACCTTGGTCTTTGACCACTCTCTATCAATATCCTTAGCCACAGTTCCTTCGTGCCACCTAGAAACATGACTGAAATTCTAATCCATTTGTCGCCCCAGAGTGATACACGGTGGGGGAGGGAGAGGCAAGTCTGTGTGTGGGTCTGTATATGTGTGTCTGTGTGTACTTTGTATCTCTCTGTGTGTATTTCTGTGTGTGTATCCCTGTGTGTCTTTGTGGGTTTGTATTTGTGTGTATCATGTGTGTGTGTGTCTATGTCTGTGTGTGATTTCCCTCTAATAGAATGTGAGTCTACGGTTCAGTTTATAACCTGACAGTATTTACCCATTCATGCATTTGTTCTACATAAATTTTGGCTGTTTATCTTCAATGACTGGGAAATAAATACAGAAAAAGAAAAAGACTCAGAGACATCTCAATTTTAATTACCTTGCCACTAGACAGAATCTCCATAGACTTTACAACCCCTTCTGTTCAAAATACCAAACTTTGTCTAGAAAAACATCCCTAAAACTCCACTTTCCAAGAATGGACTGGGACAGGTCTGGAGTTCCAGAAATGGTCCACAAAGATGTCCTTTGGGGACTTAATGTGCCCTCCAGGACAGTGGAACCTATGAAGTTGTAGGAGGAAATTCTAGGGAGGAGACCAGCATGGTGAATGAAACAAATGGCTACCTCCCACCCCAGAGTTAAAACACAATGTCCAGCCTTGAAGTGGTGGGAAAAGCTAATGGTGAGCTCTCTCTCTCTGTCTGGCACAGGTTGCTGACTATTAAGTCGTTTGGGAAATGTGGACTTGTACCAATCTACAAGATTGGCCATGGCCATTTTAATGTGTTTTCGAAAATCAGTGAGTGCTTAAAAACTCGTAGTAAAAGCCCTAATAAACTAAATTAGACCAGGACTCTGCCAGAATTGTGTTTACCTCCTAAAGTGGAGGGTTAGGAAACCACAGGAAAAGTTAAAAGGGGAGAAAAGAGAGAGATGAAAGATCAATAGATCCATGTGTCTTGGGGGTCATTTGGTCAGCAGAATTTGCTGTCTGTCAAGTGTAGCTCATTTGCAAAGTGGCAGGTGAGACCTTTTGATGACACATGATTATGGATAATGCCACCCTCCATCTCCTCCTTTTTTTTCTTTTGCCTTTGTTTTGTTTTATGAGTCTTACTTGTTTTTACAAGGGTAAGTTTGGAGAGAGGGGGCATAGTGACTGTAGCCAAAGAAGAATAAGTGTTTTGTGCATTGTGCGTACCCATGTAGTATACTGAACAAGTACTAATAAGAATAAAATTATTGGGGCAAATAAAATCACATATGCTTTTTAGTCACCTGGGACAGCAGCCATGCCAACCTTCTTGAGCATATAAAAATAATAATCCTTCACATCTGAGTAGCATTATGAATCTTATAAAAAGTTCTTTCACATACATTATCATGTTTGATCCTCAACAGCCCTGTAAGTCAGGAATGATCTGTGTTATTATCCCATTTTACAGCTTAGGAGAGGTTAAGTGGCTTGTCCAAAGTCACGGAGCTACCAGACATCAGTCAGTGCTTCCAATAGCTTTTTGGTTCCAAAGTGTTCCAGGATGACCTGTGGGATCCATGTTTTAGAGCAAAAGTCTAAGGTGATTTTGTGGAAGGAAAAAAACAAGGCTATGTCACAGGAAATGACATCTCTAGATTCCTTAGGCTTCAGAAAAACCATCTACCCCCGAAGAGGATAGGGCCCAGGGTTTTGTATACTGCACTGAAGGTATGGACCACAACAGACACTTCCAGCTCTTCCATAAGGAAAGAAAGAACCCAACTTGAAAATGGACCACAGACCTTAAAGAGGCACCTCATCAAACAAGATGTGTTGGTCACAAGTAAGCCTCTGAGGGGGCTTGTACATCATCTGTTACCAGGGAACTGCACATTAGAACAGAATTGAGATATGGGGGCTGGGAAGAGGCTCAGAAGTGCTTATTGCACAATCATGAAGACCTGAGTTCAGATTCCCAATACAACATCTGCCTCTGACCTCCATCTGTACACACCTATGCGTGTATTTCACACGTGTGAACATGCCCGTATGAACACACACACTGTACACACACACACACACACACACACACACACACACACACACACACACACACACACACACAGGTTGAGCTGTCACTACCCACCTGTTTTGTGTTGCTAGAGAAGTACAGATTAGAATAAAAACAGGGAGTTTCTATATATCTGTCAAAACGGCCAGAGTTCAGAACATGAACCCTACCAAATGCTAATGAGAAAGTGGAGCATCTGATGGAACTCTTGATGCATCATTGATGGGCATGTGGGATGCTACAGCCACTTTGGGAGGCAGGTTGGTGGTTTCTGGCAAAGCTGAACATCAACATCGCTGTACCATACAACTGAGTCTTAATCCTTGTCATTCACCTGAGGATTTAGGTTCACACAAAGGCCTGCATGTAGATTTCATATAACAACTAGAATCATTGTCTCCAAAACTTGAATGCAACCAAGAGTCCCTTAAGCAGGTGCTGTGCTATCTTCATTACAACCTGATGACCTTGCTTTGTCACACTATGACCATTCAGAGTCCATCCTTTATATTGGGGTTTATTCTTGGCATTGTATGGCCTGTGATTTCACCATGATGGTGTCATGCAGAGTAGCTGCAGGGCCTTAAGTACCTTCCTGACCCACTTGTTCAGCTCGTACCTCTCTCTTCTTAGCCACTGGCAAGCAATCTTTTCAATATCCACATAACTTTGCCTTTTTCACAACGGCATGAGGATGGACACATACGGGATATAGCCTCTCCCCTTTTTTCCACCTATTAATATGCATCTTAATCTTCTTCCTTTTCATGGCTTGATAGCTCATTTCTTCTAGCACTGGATAGATTCCACTGTATAGATGTACCACAGTTAACAAAGGTATTACGGTGATCGAGGAAGCCATGCCCACACAGGAGTGGGATATATGAGCACTCTTTACACCTTTCTCTTGGTTTTACTAAACCTGAAAGTGCTCTAAGGACAATCTTTTAAAAAATCAAATAACTCAGTGCAGAAGAGACAGCTCAGTCAGTGATAAAGTGTTTGTGGACAAGCTGAAGGACCTGAGTTTCAGCCTCTGCATCTACCTGAAAAAGCCAGGCATGTTGCTGCGCTGCTTGTGTTTCTCTCAAGAAGGAGGGAGACAGGGTAGAATCCTGAGGCTCACCGGCTAGCCAACCTAACCTAACTTAGTGCCAGGCCAGTGGGAGACCCTGTATCAAAAACCAAGATGGACAGCACCAGAGGAATGGCCGTCAAGGAGGAGAAGGGGGGTGAGAACATAGAAACAAGCAACTGAGTTACGTTTCTTACAGTTCTGTTTTCAGAGGGAGGACTATTTCTTCAACCCACGTCCACAGCTCGCCCTTGGGCTTTCTAACTCCTCCATCTTGGCTGGCATCTTCCTGGGTTCTGTCAGGAAGCCAGTTCCTTCTCTCTACTTTTAATATCTGTGTGTGTGTGTGTGTGTGTGTGTGTGTGTGTGTGTGTGTGTGTGTGTGCGCGCCTATTCACGGAGAGGGGCATGTGCCGGCTGCTGGCTGCATGTGGAGGTCAGAGGACAACCTCGCATGTTGGTCCACCTTGTTTGAGATGAGGTCTCTGCCGTGAACTCGAGGCTAGCTGGGCCACTTGCCATCTTGTCATAGGGGTGTTAAGATTACAGACGTGGGTTACTGCATCTGACTTTACGTGACTTTCAGGGATCCAGACTCAGGTTTACAGTGGCTCCATAAGCACTTTACCCACTGAGTACTTCCCATCCACACACTCTGTACAAAACACCGAGCAAGCACTGAGCACTTCAAATGTTGAAAAGTTCTACTTTTTCTCCATCATTAGATTCTTTGCTCCCGGAAGAGCTAGGTCTGTTCCTCTCTGCATCTTCCCGGGTCTGCCCAGACTCTCTAAACTAGCCCTCAATAAATGCTTGTGGGATGCGTGTAGTGCAGTGCACTTTATTTGATGTATTTTCGGGCTCCAGAAGACAACTCGGCTCCTGATAGTTCTGCTCTCTTGGCCTCCCTCCACCTGGAGTTTCCTCGTCACAACTGTGTCGTTGTGGACTTTAATGTCCCGTCAAACATCAGGTCTTATGCAGCTTACTTGGTAGGAAGAGGCAGATGCTTCTGGGCCAAAAGTTGAATGAACTCGAGCTGCTTCTATCTTTCCATTAAGAAAACTATGGGCAGCCGGGCGGTGGTGGCGCACGCCTTTAATCCCAGCACTCGGGAGGCAGAGCCAGGCGGATCTCTGTGAGTTCGAGGCCAGCCTGGGCTACCAAGTGAGTCCCAGGAAAGGCGCAATGCTACACAGAGAAACCCTGTCTCAAAAACCAAAAAAAAAAAAAAAAAAAAAAAAGAAAAAAGAAAACTATGGGGTTTTTGACAGCAGCCAGACTCGGAGGTAACGACTTAGTGTCACTCAGCATATGGTTCTCTTTGTTCCTGTGAGTGCCTCCAGCTCTTCAACCTCCATTCAGTTACAGGTACACATCTCAACTAACAGCTGTTCCTGTGCATAGCTTACTAAGTAAAGGTATTCAGATACTGACTGCAAATGATATGCATAGGTATTGCATGAGATGCTAAACTGTACCTCCCCTTGCCCATTTTAATACTACTTACTGACATGAGATGGACCACTTAATAAGAACAAAATAGAATTGCGCACCATGTATGTCCAGCCTTTTATTCCTCTGGACTACAATGGGTGGTTAGGAATTATCTTGGGCCCCACACATGACCCAGGGGTGTCGAACTCATGGCCCAGGAATTGTGAGTGAAAGCATACATATGTTTATTACATGACCTTGAGACGCGACGTTATCTGTAACATTCATGCTGGAGAACCATGTGGTTGAGTTACAGAAACAAATTAACAACACACACACACAAAAAAAAACCCCTAATGATGTTTTAAGTAAGGTTATTATTGTGTGTTGGACCACACTCATAGTTAATCTGGCTGCATGAGCCTGCAGGCCATAGGTTGGACACCCCTGATAGAGTCTCCAAAATTTGAAGTTATGCCTCCGCTGGGGCGTGGGGCAGGTAAACGTAAAGAGTTATTATTTCCCGCATATATGCATGGAATGAAAAGAGAGCGCAGTGAGTGATCCGGGGGAAATGGGGAGGGATCCAAATTTTCAACCTTTTCCCTCAGACTAGATCAAGTGTTCTTCACTCCTCAGATCAGGAGCCTTGCTATTTTTTAGTTGGGCTCAGTCCCCGGGATGGCTCTGGAACCTCATAGAATACTAAATACTTGGGGAACATGTGTGGCCAAGCAGAGCGACCCATCACACTGTGCCACACAAATGGCCTAGGCTAACCTGACCCTGAACTTCTTCTGCTGGGAGTGGATCGAAGTATAACTTGATTGTAATCACGTTGATACGTGCTTCAGCAATGCAACTTTATGGCTGGGTATTTCCTAGTACCCCATAAAAACCGCTCTTGTGTGTTTGTTCAAATGAAAGAAGATTTGTCTCCCAGGAAAGCCATTGAAACATGGAGAGACTGCAATCTCATTTTGGAGTATTGGGTTTCGTTTTATGACATATCATGCTGTTTAGTACAACATATCTATATTAAAAAGCATGAACAAGTCAGCCTTGTTCTGTTCCATTCCCGTCCCTCTCTAATGTACATTTATAAAAACACAGACATATCTGATTCCACACACACTGTACAATATTTTATCGATTACAGGGGAACTTAGTTATATCATGTTTCCAGAGACTGAGAAAAGAAAACATAGAAAGTGGGAAACACTGAATTTGATTATGCAAGGCATGGTGTTTAAAAGACCTGAATTGTGGGGAGGTCCTATATGTAAGGATAATAAAAATAGGTTTTACTCAAAAACTACCCTTTTACAAACTGTGGGGAAGGGATAGTACTCTTTTATGTCTCGACACACAGTCCACAGGGCAAGTTCCCTGGGAAGCTGACCCTGCTTCCAAAGCTTTCTCCGGCTCTTTTTCCACTGTCAAACCTCAGCTCAGCTATCTCTAGCCCGAGTTATTCCAGTGACCTTCTATCTAGCCAGCCCAGCCTGCCTCCCTCTGCAGTCAGCAACTACTTTGCAAAGAACACGTCTCCTCCACATGTTTGCTTGGGTGTGTCTCACTCAAAGACCTTTAGACCACGAAGAACAGACTTCAACTCCAAAGAGCAGATGAATGCTTCTCTTATTGTCTTCCTTTGGACCTAATTTACAAAATTAACTCTTTAATGCATCACAGAATTGGTGTTTCCTATGAAAAGCAAATGGGTTTTTGTTTTGTTTTGTTTTTTGGTTTTGATTCCTGTTCTGTTGTTGTTGTTGGGGTTTTGTTGTTTGTTTTTCCAGTTAGATATCCAGCTATTTGGAATGCCTTTCCCTGAGTGGCCCTCTCCTTCCTGGCAGGGTCCACATTGGCTCTCCTACCATGTGAGAGGGTGTTCGAACACCAGGGCCTAATTCTGGGCTGTCAGATGTCCTCTGTCTTTCTCTCCTCAAACACAGCTCTGATCTAGGAAATGAAGCTTTGAGGATGATTTAACACAGGGATAGAGAGACAGCCCACTCTTCCATGAATATTTTTTTCCTAAATTTCTCCTGTTTTCTTACTAATTTATTGAATCCGACCAAATAGTAGGGCCATTTTGAAGTTGCATTTATATCCCAGTGGGACCTCTTGCTCAATTACCTGTTGTTTGTTTTCCTGAAACAGGATCTCACTGTGTGGCCCTGGATGATCTGCTTATTCACTGCCTAGCACACAGCACGGCCTCAAACTCACAGCAATCCTCTCAGCCCCCTGGGATCTTGATTGTGACTTCATTAATTCTAAAACTAAATTTTGAGAAAATTTACATCTTTACAGTATGTAAACGTTTGGCTCTTCTGATGTTGGGGTACAGCGCACCCTCCCCTTCTTTACTTTGCCTTTTACATCTTTGATGAACTTGCTTGGTTTTGTTGTTCTGGTTTGGTTTGGTTTGCTAGTTTTGTTTTGTCAGGTGAGTCCTGCACATTTCAGAGTTTCATGGGTGCTTTAGTTTTGTTGATAATCCAAATACAATCGGCTCTGATTATATTTACATGTGGTTGTTTTAAAGGGAAGAGACTGACTTATTGTTTATTTCCTGTTTAATGACCTTCTTCAGCCCTCATCTATTTTGTATTTTTTTTAAAACTGATTCTTGTGAGATTTTTTCCAAAGGTATTTTCTGAAAAGAATGACTTTCTCCCCACTTTTCCAACAAGCAAAGGTCATGCTCCTCACTTCGGGTCTGACTTTCATGACATCACCTAGAACTCCTACAACAATGGAATCGTGCAAACTCAATTTGATCCTTCCACTTTGCTGCTCCTCTTTCCTTGTCTATGACTCTCACAGTCCTCACTTTTCCTGATCTGTGGTGCTTACAGACAACTCTGTCTCTTGGATGGAACCTCTGCCTGCCCACACCAACCCTGGCCTTCTCCGGCCTGCCCAAGTATACCTCCTGGGATGGCCAGACAATATTCAGCACCCCAGTTCAATCTGAACTTCATAAATCAACAACAAATGTGCTTTTCATATGAATACATCCACAAATGTGCTTTTCATACGAATACATCCTATACAATATTTGGAACATCTTTATACCAAGAAGGTTTTTTTAAAGAACTATTTCATGAAATTTAAGCCTGACTGTGTGCCCCATGATTTCACTTGGCAAAAGTCACCCGAGTACCACTTCCAGTCCCTAAGCCAATTTCTCCTCTATGACACATCTCTATGTGCATAGGCCTATTACATGTTGATTTGCATTCTCCTATAATATGTTCACATGGAGCTTTGTGTCCCCACACCTGGAAAAGACTGCATAGCCTAGGCACCTAATGTATGTGTGTTCACTGAATTTTAAAAATACATGAGTGGTGGCAAGCCAACCATCAAATATTTATGGAGCATTCCTGAAACACATAGAATGTGAAAAATGTTGATGTGTAAGTAGAGGAGCAAGCAGGTGTGACTGTACCCACCAAATTCCGAGCATCCAGGGGAAAGAGAAAAGTGAAGCCAGGTTTTGGGTGTAAGCATTGGATTTTTCTTAAATTCAGAAGACAAGTGAAGGTGGCACTTTATCTTCATTCATTCTAAAGAGCCACGAGTCCACAAGAGAAGTCAGGAAACCTCAGATGTAATTCTGACTCTACTATGAATTAGGAATTTGACCTTACATGAAACATGTCACCTTCCTGTTCTCAATTTCTTCATCTTTGAAAGGGGATAATTTCTGCGCACACCTTTTCATGACGGAGTCACTCAGAAGTGACCTATCACGGAGAACCTGTGCACTCACAGACAGGGTATGATGACTATTCTGTTGGAAAAGCTGTAGCAGAGCCCTATTCCTCAGTCCCAGCCAGGAAGGTCATGTGAACAGTAACAGAAACACTCTGAAGAGTTACACAGCACCCCAAATGAGTACCAAAAGGGGGAGCCTTCCTCCTCTCCCTCAGCACAGCCTCCCACAGGGTTCCCCTAGCAGGTTGCCCTGCCTCCAGTTTGGATGGCCTACATCTGGCCACCAAGACAATCTCCCTAAACACTGGCATGCACCATCAGAGGCCTTCCTTAATCTCTCCACATCTTGCAGGACGTCTAGGGAGCTTCTTACCCTAGGAGTGTAAACTCTTCACTACACCCTACTCCCTCCCTGCTTCCTGCTTCCTGCCTCAGAGCACCTCTCTATGAGGATACAGACAATCCCTGCCTTGCTCTGCCTTGCCTGAGCCAAACTCCCCTGCCCCTCCCCCAGCCCTTAGCTTCTACACACTCAGAAATCATCTGGGTCCCCTGCATCTTGGAATAGGAAATGCCCTGCCCCCTCCAGACAGGTATCCCTGGTCTCCTGGCCCTGTGCAGCACTTCGCAGTGGCAGCACGTGGACACATACAAGAATGGATGCTGGGAATGGGAAAAGAAAAGGAGGTGGAAGAAGCTACTCTCCACATGTTGGAATGTTCTGTAACTGTTTAAAACCAAGGAATGCTCGCCATCACATAAGGAAATGTCAGAAATTGCACCTGCATTTATAACTGTGCTTTGGAAAAAAAATAGGCATACAAGAAACACTAAGGTAAAATGTCAACCAAAGTGGTAGTCATTGTGATTTCCAGGTCAGGGAACTTGGCACTACTGCCACTGTCTTTTTCAAATTCCTTGGCTTCTAAACTTTGTCACAAACAGGCTTTGCTTTTATTTCAAAGGCAAACATTTTTAAATAAGCTGGAATTGAGATTCAGGCAAGTCATTTCAGTCTGGATGACTCCCTCCTCTCTGTAGCCTTACTGTGAAATGGGCTGTCTCTCAGGCATCATCAATACATGCTACTTTCCATGCATCAGTTTGAAGACCTTCCCACATACCGACTTCCACAGGGAAGAGGGGACACATTAGACCTTTGCACCCCCAGCTCCTGCACTTGGGACTGAAGAAAGTGACTTTGTGGTCTTCTTATTTACTCTCAGTTCATTGTCCAGAATTAGTCATGTGACTTCATTCATAAAGGAGCCAGGAAAGCAATCTCCCACACAGGTAGGAAAGAGTCAAAGGAAAAAAGGGAAGCGCATGCAAGCTTACCTTTTTTCTCAGGCTTCTTTTATTTTTTGAGATTTAAACTAAATCATTTCCCCTTCCCTTTCCTCCCTCTAAACCCTCCCATACATCCCTTCTTCCTCTCTCCTTTTTCGTTCATTGTTGTTACATGCATATATATTGGGAGTTGTCAACACACACACACACACAATCTTAAAGATGACCTGTTAAGTCTGTACAATGTTATTTGTATGTATGTTTTCAGGGCTGACCACTTGTTATTGGATAGCCAATTGGTGTGCTCTTCCCTGGGGAAGACTGTGTCTCCTGCTCTCAGTATTCCTTGTTGTATGCTTAGCTTGAAGCTCAATAAAATTGAATATAGCCATGTGTCTGATTTTCTAATAAAAATATATAACTAGTAAAATAAGCTGATTGTAGGGAATATATTAGGGACAAGAAGACAAGAGATGGGCAAGCTGTCATACTGTGCCTGCTTTCTCTGTAATGGTATCAGAAAGCCGGACAGTGTTATGATCATACTTTATGGATCAGAAGCCATTTTTTCAATGTAGACAGTTCAGCTAATGTCTAACACTTCTACAAGCTGTGTCCCTCTTTATATTCCCACTCACAGCCCTCGTGCTACTAAGATTCAAGAACGCGATGTCACATCCTTCCTAGCCCCATTCTCCTAGACCAAGATGTCCTTGGTTGCAGAAGGAGACTTGAAAATACTTGTGTTTGGGGGTTGGTGTGGGGCATAAATGAAGCGTTTATTTTCATGGCACAAAGGAATTTCATGGCACCCAGAGAATTGTGTCCCTGAAACGTACTCTTAAGATCAAAGGCCTTAGCTCAGCTACTGGAGTACTAACTGGCCTAGTCCAGTTGTCGAAAATTAGCTTCTGTGTGAACCAATTAAAACAGAATAATTAGAAGTTGTCGGCACTTCCAAATATTTATGCCGGTGGATGCAAATATTTATTTACATATCATCTGTTTGCAATTTTTCTCACTTTGCTCTCTGTGAAAGCTCCTCATAAAACCACCAGTCTCTTCCTCTCTTGATGCTGAAATCACAAGCTAAACTTATTTGACTCAAATGGCAGAAAGCTAAAATATTTTTGTTAGGCTCTCTTGACAATCTGTATTTTTGACAATGTGTTTATATTTCTCATTTATAAAGGAAAGTGATACTGTAGCCATCCTTTCAAAGGGAAAACTCTGATTTTTTTTTTTCCCAATCCATTCTATTTTTCCATGTGGTCCTCATTAAAGCAATTCCCAACTTTGTTGATTTTCATTATATCTATAGAGTGCTAAAACCTACTTTCACACTTCTGCAATTGGTTAGCAATTATCAGTCAGCTCTGCTGGACGTCTTTTCCCCTACAGTGCGTTAGCTCTATCTCAATCCTGAAGTATCAAGAAATGTCAGGGTATTTTGGTCAATAATCCCTACTGGATCTTCCTTCTACAACCTTAGTCATAAATCTCTCTATCTCTTCCAAGTGTGTCTTCAAATCTTCTTTACCCTTTTGAAATCCATCTACTCATCTGCTTTCTACGAGAAGCAAAGGCCCCTATCCATCTCTTGCTAAGGCTAATGCAACAAGTTCATTAACTTATTTACGGGTGATACCGTTTACTACCCCAACTATGTATGAAACTCAAGTTCATCGTGGAAAGACTTGGAGAAAATTCTCTCTGTTTACTATTAGCGTGCATTTCCAGCATCCCTTTTGGCAGCTTTGCATGTTAGTGTTTTGTTTTTATGATTCCCAGGTACATGTGATATTACATATTCAACTTCATTTCCCCTAAACATTCTATCATAGCACTTCCTCCGTATAATTACAACTGTTCATAAAGCTACATTTCCCCCCAGTGGCTATAAGATAGTCTCTTACTAGATGGGTATGTCATGGTTTCATTAAGCATTCTCTTACTGGATTTAGAAGCATAGAAAGTGTTTTGTTCTAGATCTGACTGTTCAGTTGACTTTCCTGCCGGTAGACACAGAAAACAAGGAAGGCGCAATTTACAGTACCGGACCCACGATCTTGGCTAGCAGCCCAACCCGAAGTATTGTCCCAGGAAGGAGACAATTTTAAAACACTGGAGAAAAGAGAAGTATTCTTTACTGCCATTTCCTAAGGATGCCCTATTGGAGTCTGTGACCTAAGAGTGTAGACCATGGGGCATAACAATTGTGGTTCTTAACTGAGGTGAAGAAGTCCACTGTGACCTGGGGTTCCCATATCCTTGGGACAAAGAGGTAGACAGACCTGTACATCCTGTTCCCCCTTCCTCCCTCCCTCTCTTCCTCTCTCCCTCCCTCCCTTCCTTCCATCACTCCCTCTCTTAGAATCATAAATATAATTGACATAAATGAGAAATTTCTATAATTTATGCCAATTATATTTATGATTCTGTTCTTTCTCTCTTAATTTTGCAAAATCAAGACATCTCAATGGTGGTTCTTTTCTTCAGGTCTTTTGTGGCTCAGTCCTGTGATATATATTCTGGCCCCCTTCCTTTCCAGTCTAGTTTGACCCCTCCACCAAGTACTGAACCAAGGATGGGTTCTTCACAAGGGCCCAGCATCTCTTCCTCAAATTTTTGTTTTACTTTGGAATTGGCCATCTCTGCCTCCCTGCCTTAGTTACCTCCTCATCTCTGTAACAAAATATCAGGACAAAAGGCACTTGAAGGAGAAAGGGTTTATTTTCGCTTTCAGTTCCAAGAGGATACAGTCCATCAGAATGAGGAAGGCATTGCGGCCGCAGGAGCAGAGAGCTATCTGGTCATGTTGCACCCACACCCAGGAATCAGAGAACAAATAGGAAGTGGGGCCAGGCAACAAAGCCTCAAGACCAGCCCCCAGTTACCCACTTCTACCAGCAGAGCTTCACCTCCTAAAGGTTCCACAAGCTTCTCAAACAACCCATCAGCTGGGGACCAAGCGTTCAAACACACGACCCTATGGGGAACATTTTAAATTCAAGTCACAGCATTACTACACCAGCATTCTGCAGGCCAGCATTTAGATTGTGCCCCTTTGAACAGGCAGTATCAGCCTCCTCCAGAGGCATGTCAGGCATGCAGGTCCCAAGGCCCCACCCACCTTCATCATAAGGACAACTTGGGAGTACGGTCCACATCCTGGATTTTGACAATATACCCAAGGTGATTATGGGAATCATGCCAGTGGAGCCAATTCTGGACCTTCCTTTGCTGGCAAATTCACCTCAGAGCATTTGGTTTCAAGCGATGCTACAAGAAAACCTCTTCCTGATGTAGTTATGTTGGTACTGCCTCAAGCACACTCTTGTCCCAAACCTTGACTATTCTCAGAGTTTAAGACCTCAAGCCTTGAGAGCACTACACTATTTGATTAACAGCAAGAAGTGTTATGTCTGTGGCATCTACCTACTGCAATGGTGAGTGCCTCTAGCATTGATTTCCCTCTCAGCCTCCTCTCTTCTCAAGCCATCCTGCCATTTTTTTTTAAAGGGTAAGATGGCCCTTACGTTGTTTCTCACCTTATCTAGATGTGATGCTGATGCTGCATCCCAGTGCATCTCACCTTAGTCTTTCCCTTGCTTCCAGCCATATCTGCCTGCTTGCTTCCTGATGCTGTGTCTGATTCTGTAATTTGAGATCGTTCATTAAGACAGGTGACATCAGTCACGTTAGAAGCTGCCAAAAATGCCATGGTTCAAATAAATCTTGTAGGCATCTAGCTCTCCCAGGAGGGGTGGATCAGTCCATCCAACATCTGCCTCCATCTATACTCAAGGCTTCCCTTGGACTGTGGGATGGGTCATCTACATTGTCAACCTGACTACATTTAGTGACCTCAGACGTGAGCGAGGCACATCTCTGGGTGTACCTAGGAGGATGTTTCCAAAGAGGACTGTGGGTGCCGTGGCCTGACTCCTGAACCAAATACAAAGGTAAATATGAGAAAGCTAGCAGAGTGAAAGGACGCCCCTTTCTCTGCTTGCTGGCCCTCCATGAAACGAACTGCCCTGCTCTACCAAGCCCACCCCAGTAGGATGGATTAACACCTCTGACATCATGATCCCAAATAAATTCCTCCTGCTCTAAGTCGTCTGTGTTCCAGTGATGTGAGAAGCAGCTGGCACAGGCAGAGCTCTCAGTCTCAGCAGTACCAACGTTGGCCTTGACCGCTGTTGGGGGTCCTTTTCCTGTGCAGCACAAGAAGTCAGTAACTCCTGCATGATAGCCATTATGATAGTCTAAAAGACGCTTCAGCGCCAAATGTCACGTGGTAACAGGTAAGGGCAAACTCCTTCAGCAGAGAGAGCCGCAACCACAAGGCTAGCTATCTCGTTTTCTCAAGCATTCCAGGGAAGGCTGGCTGCATTCAATTCCTATAACATCGATCAACCCTGCTTCACCACTACAGAAAAAAACAAGCAAAACAAAATAAAACAAGCCTTTGTCTCATTGGCCAAATGGATGAACTCCAGAGCATTCCATTTTAGCCTTCCTAGCCTGCCTGGGTAGCTCTGTGGAGAACCATGTAGCCATTCCAGGTCCCTCAACTTAGTAGCTTTAAGGGACTATCTCTCAACAGTTCTTCACATTCGATACACTCCAAAGCTGTTTCCATTATCTTCTCTGATTTCCTGTTGGAATTTTTGAGGCCCCAATCATGCCCCTTTTCTAGCTTTAATTTTAACAGCATTGAAAACTTTCCAGGTTCATATCTTCCCTCGATCTTCAGAAGAGCTAGTGTCCCCAAGACACAGCACTAAACTGAAGCCCAAAGCTGAGACTCTAGGTCTCTCCTCTAGGTGGAATTTAGCACTTTCGGGCAATTTGAAGTCTGCAAAAGGCACTGTTGGCCTCCAAAGCACATCTATAGCAAGCCATCATCCCCAAAGTGAGTCAGAGATGAAGGTTAGCCAGGCATAATGACCCGTACCTATAACCCCAGTTCCAAGGAGGCAAGGAAACAGGGGCAGCCTGAGCTACATAGTGATACAAAGAACTGGCGCTGTAGCTCAATGCGAGACCCTGCTAACTCCAGTCGTGAGAGCTATCCCAAGAGTCAGAGTTTCCCACCTGAGTCCTTGTGCTTATTCTTAATGTCTCAGAGCTTTCCAAACTGCCATGATTTGCTGGGATTGGGATGCTAACTAAGCCTTTACCCTTTTTTCGGTGCATGGGTTTGGAAGTAACAATTTAACTGCGGGTTAGGGAGTATCCAGTGACCCCAAACATACAGAAGCTGGCAAGCTTCATAGAAGCTGGGAAGCCAGGTTGCTCTACTCTGAACTGATGCTGGACTAACAGAGGTAGCCATCTGAGCACAGGCGTAGAGGTCATCTACTAAAATATCACCATCTCTTTGCTTTGCTGTCAATATCTTGAAAGTCTGAGAGTTTTTAGAACAAGGGACCCTACTTTCCATTTTGACACCAAGATGCCCCAATTCTGTGACTGGTCCTGAGCAAGAAATATTGGTGACAGAGGCGGTGTAGGTGGGGAAGCTGCAGGGGAGGCAGAATCCTCCTGCCTGAGATGCCTGGAGGCTCGCCCTCTGCTGCATAGCCACAAGGTGCAGAACATTTTTCTAAACGCTGCAGAAGATGAATGAAATTTACCAGAGTTCACACGCTATGAATTCTAGCCATTTGTTCCCCAGGTGGAGGAGGGTTAGAACAGTACCCATCAGGGTCAGCTTTTGTGAGAAAGAATTTTAGTGCCATTTCTTTTATTTTGTCTTGTCTTCCACATTTCTTATATGTGGGCTTCATAAAAGATCTTGTAACTTCAAAGGCAAGGCTTCATTAAAATTGATAGCTTGGTATGTACACACACAGTCCAGATTATGTTATTTAGCACAGATGAGAAAGACAGTCTATTCCTTACTCAAACCCATCACTTTGATATTTGAATAATTAATCCTAAGAAATTCATCATTTAATTATAAGGCTTAAACAGTGCTTAAGTGACATGAAAGGTTTCCAGGAGTCTGTATCGCCAGCTCACAGACAGAGAAATGAGAGAACAAATGTCTGAACACTGAAAATATTCCAAACTGGATCCTGTTTTAATGATGTCACGGAGGAGAGATTTAATGAGTGGAACTTACGGGCATTCTTAGAGCAGACCACCTTTGTAGCTGCCTTTCTCCTTCAGCCTAGGTTATTACCTGAAGTTCCTGGTGCAGAAATTAAGACCCTTTTAGAGGACTGGTGTTAGTTCACCAAAGAGATGTGATTGACACAGCATGCTGTGCTGGTCCCTAAAGCATAGCCCTGTGAGCACCTATGCCTCAGCTTACCCATCTGTGAAGGCAGGGCATCAGGCGAGAAGACCTTGTGTTGTTAACATGCTCACTCTCTGGGTGCAGCTCTGTCTAGGTCTGGTTTAAAGCAACCGCCCTAGTCCCCTACAATAGAAACTCAGTGTAGCACAGGCTAGTTAAACTTTCTGGTGGTTCTAAGCAAAGAAGCCTATTCTCAAGGACAATTTTCACTAAATATAAAAACTATAGAGGAGAGGACTGGAGAAAAACTTAAAAGTTTAGGCCCAACAGATGTTAATTCTGGAGATAACTTTCCCATGCCATAGCTGGGTGATTGTCCTGAGCCACCATTTAAGGACTTGAACTATGCGAGGACTTCTGACCTACAGGGTAGTAAATAACTTGGGGTTTAATTTTAGGATTGAATAGTCAACATCCCTTCCGATAAAAGCCCTCCATCTTTCCAGCCAGGAGACCCTGCTCCTCTCCTAGCTAGCCAGCCACAAGCTAATTTGAGGAATCCTACCCTTTCCCTTTCTTCTGTAGTAGAATGTAGCTCTTACAGCATCTCTTCAAGGCCTCAGTCAACTTTGCCTTTTCAAATGCTCATTAGTACAGTATAGAGGCTCAGAAACCAAAAACAGAAATATATAATTCAGAAGTCCCATTATCAATTGAATTTGAAGTGTCTTTGGTAGATCTGTGTGTGAACACTAGGTACCCAGCTTGTGGGGCTCTTTTGAAGACTGTCAAGCATTTAGGGGTTTGGGCCTCCTGATGGAAGTAGTTCATAAGGGGCAGGCCTTTGAAAATGGTACCCACCCTTCAGGTGCTTTTTCTGCTTCTGGTCTGTGCAATATGAGCAGCCACTGCCCCGCACTCCCGCCACCATGGACTCACAAGCCCATCTACATCTCTCTTGTATGTTAACAGCCTTTGAATGTCTTCTGCAGCTTTGAGCATAATAGTCAATGTGGCTGAGGGGATCTAACTTGTGTGCTATGATCCCCACCTTAATCTTCCATGTGGAATTCTTTGATCCAACTGTTGCATGCTATTTAGTGTTACCTTGGTAGGTGTCCTGCATTGGGGCCTTTTTGCATGGTGCTTTCTATAGGGAGTGCTCCTTCAAGCCTACATCAATTCACTGTGAAATCTCAGTGACCTGAGATATGTATCCCTGGCCACCAAGGCCATTGTAATCCATATGTGTCCTTCAAAATGCTTGCCAAGAAGGTTCTTCTGATATGTAAATAAGGAATTTGTCCTCTCCCTGGGATTTACAATAAATATAAAAAGTTCTAAAATAGATTAAAATGGATGTGCCAACTTAGCTGTCTTGGATCTAAACTCACCATTTCCCACAAATCGATACGGCCCTTTGGAAAAAGTCTATCTTGCTCTATGTAGGAACAGCTTCACTTGCTGCAGCAAAGCTCTGTCACACCAGCCACCTCACATCAGTGTAAATGTGGTCTGTTTTCTAGCAGGTCTCTTGTGTAATTAGTTGACTGACTTCAAATGCCCTGGTGGTATACAGCAACTGTGTGTGTGTGTGTGTGTGTGTGTGTGTGTGTGTGTGTGTGTGTGACAATGATAGACCCAACACCTAGAACACATTTGAAACATCAACTACGTAGTGACTTATGTCCACAAAAATAGAATTAAAGGGTAAACATGAGTCTGGAGCAAGGGTCAGCAATTAAGGTTAAGTTAACAAGCAGTTGTAGAGGGCCAGGGTTAGATTCCAACACCCACTCTGGGTGGCTCACAACCAATCCAGCTCCAGGGTTCCAGTACCCTCTCCTGGCCTCTGCAGGTAGCTGTACTCATTTGTGCATACCCGCACATAGTCACCCACGTAGATTACATAATTGAAAATAAAATACATCTTTTAAAAAAGAATAAAAGCACGTTATATAAAATAATACGGCATTATCTTCTTTTCATTGAAAAAACTTGAATGATAGAGATTTGCACATGTAAAGAGGTATGGGGAAGTGTGTGCACACATTTACTCACATGCTTACTCTGATAAGCATAGGCCATTAAGAATGCTGCCCAGATGCACCCTGAATCATGACTGTCTCTCAGATGCAAGACCTGATGAAGTAAAGATGAAGTAAAGCACTTGCTGCTTTACATACGTCAAAATAAACCTGTGCTGTTCTGAGCTCCCTTGCCTCACTTTAGTGCCTTCGGCAGGTTCCAAACTTTCCGAAATGAAAATTGTTTATTTCAATTAAAAACACTTTAACTGTTAAGAAGCCAGAGAGAAATCAAAACACAAGAAACCATTTATAAGTAAACACAGCAAGGCAGTGGAACGCCCACCCAGGTCTAGGCAAAGACACCAGTGCTGAGACTCTGAGGAAAAATAGGCGAATTCCAATGCCGTAAGAGAGGCCATTGGAAATGCTTAGAAAATTCTTTAAACACCAGCAGGGATGGAGGAGTGGACTGTGAACTAAAATGCTACTGTGTGTGAAGAGTCTCAGCAACCAAGCTGACAGGACTTTCTCAAGTTGAGCCTGTGGCATGTCAATACTGGACCCAAAGTCTGAGATGAAAGGCTGGGAAGGTAGGTGCCTGCCTATGGCTATTTAAGGAACAAGAGCAGGACCTTTTCATCCACATAGAGGGTACAGTCCTTTGGATGGTACCGGCTCAGTTGGAGCTTATTAATGTCATTTGTAACTATTGGCATATCAAGCACTTAGGATGATCCAGGTGCTTGCCCTGTTCCTTATGTGCATTGTCTTCCAATAAACATAGTAGCCAGGAGAAGTTCAGAGCTGCTCTTATTCCCATTTTAAGAATGAAGTCATCCAAACTTAGGTCAACTAACTGGCTACAGGTCGCCATGTTGCTTGGTAGAATTGCAGAGACTGGAATGTTCTCAGAAGGGGCTTTAGACTAAGGCACTTGGACTCTGACATCAGATCCCAGTGCTTTCCATGTAAAAGGCCAGGTGGTTTTTGTTTTTCTGGAAGTAATAGGTCAGAATCTAGGACTTCATGCATGTTGGGCAAATGGTCTGCCACTGAGCTACATAGCCCAGCACTGAAATGTCAAGTTCTATTTAAAGATTGTTTTATCAGAATGCAAAGGTCACCCACCATTCATAAAGCCTTATCTGATAATTAGCAATATTTTCCCTTGAATAAAATCTTCATCAATTCATTATTGAGTTACCAAATCATTTAAGACGTTGCTCCCCAGCACTCCCGGGAATAAATGAAATCTAAAATAACTTCTCCTACCACAGCCTCAAGCAAATAAGTAAAATGAACATCAAACAGAAAAATTAGTTGAGTATTCATTATAGAAGGTAAGAGCTACTTCATCTCAAAATTCACAGTCTTGGAATCTCTGAAGTATGTGACAAATATTGCAAATGGCAGCCGTGGGCTTAGTCTCTCAAAGGAGCCAATTCCTCTTGCCCAGACCCCTTGGCCTTGATGATAGACTTTTGCTTGGTATATGACACCCCCCTCTGCAAACACACACACACACACACACACACACACACACACACACACACACACACACCTACACCTACACCTGCCTTCTTCCTTCCTCCTCAGGAGTAGGAACCAAACCTCCTTAGGTTTTCAGGAACAAACTTATCATATAAAAGCATTTAGGCAGTTCATGATGCAGTAAGCACTTAGGACTCTTACTAGCTATCATTATTAAATGTGAATTTCTCTTTCTAAACCAGATCCCCACCTTCCCCCTCAACAGCCATTACTGTAACTCTGAATCACATTGTCATGGGGTCTCTCCAAACTGTCTGGTAGTCTCTAGAATCAGACATATCTTTTTAGAAATGATGAGATACATGATTAGGAGCCAGCAATGTGTCCTGCACACAGTGGTACTCAACAGATCAGTGAATGAGTTAGTTCATCATAAGAGCCCTCTTTCTCCTTTGTCTGCGGTGGAAATAAACCTTAAAAAAGCAAAGATGAGGTTTTGCATAGCTGTGTAGTCTCTGTTCACTTATTCTGTACCCCAAGGAAAATGATGGGTACCACCACGTTAGGTAGCTACACAATGCTCTCTTGAGGACAGCTTTGAATAGTGTTTAAAGTAATCAATGATGTCGTACAAAATTGTTGCCCAAATGAAGAGTCCTTGTCCATTTAATCTTTGAAATAGCAGACAATTTTCTTTGTTCATACTTTCATGACTAAAGAGCCAATTATCTAAGGAAATAGTAAAAACTTTTCTTGGTAGGTAAGAGAGTTCTAAATTTGTTTCTTAGCAACCAGTTCCTCAAAGGAACTCACGAGGACACAATTTTTGAATTTTCAATACACATTTATATTTAGAAGGACAAGAGGTAGGGGAGCATGTGCCAGCCTGGGAACAGAGAGGCATCTGTAAGTTCTTCCAGTTAGTGGCATGCACATTATACTACAGGGCCACTACAAAATTCAGCCAATAAAAATATATCACTTGCCTGCATAGACAGCAATTATCCCCATTCTTCATGTGGTCAGCAGCTTAGTAATTTGACAGTTTTGAGCTCCCTCTCCATGGAAAGTAATAAAGGATTAGGTGGCTTGCTAAAATATTAAAGGGTTTTCTAATGTAGATACTGGTTGCATTATACTCAGCTCACAGAAATAAAGTTCTGATAAACTAACCTGGGAAAGAAATTTGGGATGATTCTGACATTCAATCATGGAAATACATTACCTAAGTAAGAATAACTGAACTGCAACCTTCCTGGGCCCTGTTTCTTACTTTGTTTTCCAACATGGCCTCTAATAACAGTAACAATGCCGATTAATATTTAGCAAGTCTTTAATGCACTAGTCATCTTCCTGAAACTGTAACAAACATCTGATCTAATCAACTTACAAAGGACAAAAATGTTGTTTTGTCTCAGAGATTTAGAGGCTTTACTTCATGACTGGTTGTCCCATTGCTTTGGGCTCCTGACAACACACAGTGGTAGAAGCCATGGTAGAGGGAAAAACCATGCCTCTCATGGCCAGGAAGTAAAGGAGATATAAAGGAAGGGATCAGAGCTCTTCTGTCCCCTTTCAGGACACCTAAAGACCTTCTACTGAATTCCACTTCTGTCATTTAGCAATAGTGCCAACCTGGGGTCCAACCACTTAAAATCTGAGGTTTTTGGCCTGGGACATTCTAGGTCCAAACTATAGTATCCACCATTTTATGTAACTTTTTTACATTTATTATCCATTTTAACTCTTAGAATAGTTCTTTGAGATAGCACTGTTGTTTTTGGTCCATCAGTGAGCATTGAGGTAGCCTCTTAAAGTTACACTACTCTTTAGAAAGATGACAGAGGTCAGGGCTGACGGGATGGCTCAGCTGGTGACAACAAGCATGAGGACCTGCATTCTCTTCTCCAGCATTCATTTAAAAGCCAGGCAATGGTCTTGTGTGCCTGGCAGATCTCAGGAGCTCACTGGCCTGCCAGACCAGGGAAAACAGAAGTTGCTAGATCAGTGCGAGACCCTTTGTCGAGGGAATAATCGGGGAAAGATAAGTGGAAGAGAATAGAAATCTTACAAGTTTTCCTCTGGCCTCCACATGTGTGCGCACGGGCAACAGGCACTCCAATACTTACCACTACATGTATGCACCCCCAAATACACACACACAGAGGGGAGGCAAGAGGGGGGAGGAGGAGGATATATACACATGGCAGAGGTTGGAAATGTATTACTCACATAGTGACTAATCAGACTTCTCCAGATCAGTGTCACTGGTGAGAGCTTTGTGAGGGTCTGAGGACCCTTGAATGACATGAATGTTCAGTCTAAGATATGTCCTGGATCCACTCAAGTCTCAGAATGTATAGAGTCTGTTGGGAGGGGGCCATGGGGATCATGGCTGCCATTGCCCGCGAAACCTGCTACCCTAAAAAGTACTCCTCTGGATATAACCAAACTGGTTTTTAAAACATAGACTTGGAAGCAAACTGAAGGGTCTGAAGGGCTGCCACACTGAACAAATTGCCCGCACACTTGGCAAATCTCTTCTAAGCAGACATGTAGCTTAATTGTTTTCCCTTTTCATTGCCATCTTAAAGAAACCTGGCATCCACCGCAGTCCCCCTTCAGCGGCCCCACAAATGCTTTTTATTTCTTGGAAAAGAAAACTGTCCACTTATCCCAATAAGCATGAATTGAGAAAATTATGACTTTTTTTTTTTGGAGGCCTTTCTTTTAATGGAACAATGTGTCAGAACTGGGCCTTCAAAAACAAGGTAGAATGTCAATATGAACCAGAAAAAAGAGACCGCTTGCATCTAAGCTGGTGACCGACTCAGTCAGATGCCTCCTAGCCCCTCTTGCAGGATCAGTGGTCCTAGGAGGCAAAGAAAGCATCAGCACTCAAGGATGCTCAGGAGTTGCAAACTGAGTATGCAAGGAGATATGAGGGTTGACTTAAATACATCCTCTGTGGGTTCCAGCTTCTTGCTCCCTGAGAAGAGCCTCCTGATAAATAAGTTTTCATCTTTAGAGTCCTCATTATTTTTCCATCAGTGGTTATACCTTCAAAGGCAATTCAATGTGGTTTCCCCCACCACACCATTTGAATTAGTTTCTGTACAATTTCTTCAACATTCTTCTCTCTTTGTTACAGAGGCTACCCTTCAAAGACAGACATTTCACTTGCAGCAAAATGTAAGTACATTTCCTCTTCCAAATAATATCTCCTTCTCAGCTATCATTCTTAAAGCCTCCTTGTCTTTAAGGTTCCCATCTCCTACCACTGCATTTTTAAATCCTGGCACAACCAAATTTGGTCACAGTTTGAAGCAAATGTTTCCCACGACTGATTTGGGTAACACCGTGGAAACATCTTAGAAATGGTTTTGGAAGCAGATTGAAGCTGATTGTGGCTATGAGAATATTGCATCTAAAACTCTAAATAAAAGTGAAGGGGGACATTATGCATATTCATCACGATATTATGGCTAAATGACATCAAGCATCAGAATATTCATAACCCCTCAAGTGGCTTAGTTCTCTTCCCAGTCAGTCCTTACCATGGGTTCACAGGCCCCTCCCTGTTTAACTGCATGGTAGTTGCTTCAGTAATTCCTTCCTGTGTCTGCTACATTGTAGCCACTCTGTAAACCCCTGTTATTTCTAGAGCGACTCTCCTGTGTGCTACATTCTTTCTCTCTGGAACTCTCAGTGTCTATCCCAAACTCCAAATCTCTTTCCTTCAGGAAGACCAGATATAATTGAGGTGGGTCTGAATTTGGATGATAGGCATTTCTCAGTTTTGTCTTTAACATTAGTATGTGAGTCTATCTCTGAAATAATCTGATAATACATAAGTTCAAAAGGCAGAAAATTGATTTAGGTTCAATATGAAGATGGCAGAAGATTCCCAATTATCTGAAAATGGTAGCAAGTTCCTTGTCAGTGAAAATAAGTGGTCATGAGATAAACAGCCACGGGGTAAAAGATTGAGCCAGCCATTTGCAGCTCTGGGCTTATACAGAATTTCCAATAAGGGGTACATCTCAGCAGCCATTGACACATTTAACTAGACATTCTTAGACCCGTCAGAATCCCACGCTTTCACTGGAATTCTGCATACCACACACGTTCTAATAAATTCCCCTCAGATCATTCAGTCCCTGAGACAGTGTGTTCAGCTGAACTGCATGAAAAACTTAGTTTATCCTGACTTCCCAGGGTGATGCCTCTCTGTTTGCTCTCTCCAGCAAATTGATCCCACTGCTCGCCACTAAATATTCAAACATCAGCAGCAAGAAGCATTCACTTTCAGAATCATTCAGACTTCACGTCCAAGTGTTATGTATTCACCAGACTGTTGATAATGTCAAGGTCCATGTTCTACTGTTTTGGTCTAGAATGTATTATCAAGATACCTGCATGTTAAGAATATTTGAAGTGGCTTTTATCAATAAAGCCACAGTAGACTTTCATGAGAAGTCCTCCTTTTCATGTGTTATCATGAGCCCATTACTTGTACAAATGTCCCCTTTTGTTGTTTTTCTCTCATTAGAACATGGAGCTCATTTCCAGAGAAACCGCCTTGTGTATAGTTTCCTATGTATTCATATTTAATAGCTTCTTAGCATATGTCACTGCCTGCTTAGTTCTACAGTGTTTTCAGTGATTTAATATTAAATCCTAAAATGTAGTTTGCATGTGTTCATGGTGAATATTAGGTGAAGGGCAATTTAATAATATATCTGTGAGGGGGGTATGTGTACATGCATGTGTGGAGATCAGAAGAGGGGTTCAAATCCTCTGAAACTGAAATTCCAACAGGTGGTTGTTAGCCACCTGATGTAGGTGCTGAGAACCCAACTTGGGTTCTCTGGAGAAGCATTCCATGCTCTCACATGCTCATAATGGCTGGGCCATCTCTTCAATCCCCAGTTTAATGTTTTCTATGATTTATTTTTATTAATTAACTATGAGTGAGTCAGAGAGAGCCATTACCTGTAAATATGAGCATATCAGTGATGACTGTTACCCCCAGATCTCTTTATCAAGATTTAAGTTAAAGCACCTTGTAGACTGCAGATCAGAAGGAGGGCAAGGAATTGGCTGATTCACCACAGAAGTTGCAAATAGTGATCATACACAATGCAAAGAATTCCAATGTGGAAACAGCACTGGAATTTTATAATACCCAGACAAAGGGGATCTTTCTTCAATGCCTGAGTCTTCTCTGAGAGACTGAGAGAAAGTTGGTCTTACCCAGGGAGTCACAGAAGTGCATTGGAGATTGGACAGAAGTACATTCTCCGTTGGACAGAGACTGGAGAGATTATTAGCAGTTAAGAGCACTGGCTGCCCTTGCAGAGGACCCATTTTGGTTCCCAGAACCCACATGGCAGCTCACAGTTGTCTGTAACTCCAGTTCCATGGGATCCAATGCCCTCTCCTGATCTTTTGGGAACCAGGCACATGATTGGTGTACAGACATACACACAGGCAAAATACTCATACACATAAAATAAAGTAAATAGCTGGGCAGTGGTGGTGCACTCCTTTAATCCCAGCACCCAGGAAGTGGAGGCAGGTGAATCGCTGTGAGTTTGAGGTCAGCCTGGTCTACAGAGCAAGTTCCAGGACAGGCTCCAAAGCTATGCAGCAAAACCCTGTCTCCAAAAACCACAAAACAAACAAAAAAACAGAAAACAACAACAACAACAACAAAAACGTAAAGAAATCTTTTTAAAGTATATAAAGAAATAAATAACAGCAGCCAGTGGCTACTTGGTTTCCTTTTGGTGGCTACTTTCATCAGCATTTCTGGAGCACAAGCAAGGACCAGCTACACAGCCATCACCCCTGCCCGCACTCAGTGCTCCATTTATGGGGTTTTGAAGCTGTGTACAGAACATGGAATTACCAACTTCACTGGAGGAGGACAGCTTAACCCAATCAGGAAGAAATGCCCCATGGGAAAATAGGGCGGGGCCGTGGAAGGAACCTCCCAGGGTGAAAATCAGCGTCCATTTCGCTTTCTCTGAGGTGACAGGATTCTGAAAATGTTGCCACCTCACCTTCCATGTTCTTTTATTATGGGATATCAAAGAGGAGAGAGGCAGATGGCTTTTGCTGACTGTTGGAAAAGTTATTATGATAACCACATAAGATTACGTTGGTGGGGGCACCTAAAAGTACATTGGATGTGTAAAGGATTTGTATGAGGACTTTTGCTTGTTTGTTTGTGGTTGGTTCCGTTTGGTTTGGTTTCGTGATTCTGTTTTCCGGGGTCCTTGGCAATCTGGTGTCAAACTTTGGATCTTAAGGTCAACACTGTACCATCACAGAAGACAGAATCCTGCCGAGCCCACGCCGTCTCCTTCAGTCTTGTGCCCGCCGTTGTGGGTCTCAATTCTCCATTCTTCGGGCCCACTGCCTTTGACGGAGCACTATCTTCTCTCTGGGTGGTAAGGGTGAGAGGGTTGCCAAGCAAACCTGAACCATCCAGGGGCCTGTAAAATGCGCAATTGCTTTTTAAGAGGCATGGCGATATTGTGTGTTCCTTTCCATTTTTTGGCAGTCTGGGGTTTCTGCTATTTGTGGTTTTGCAATTTCTCTTTTCACAGACAACACCCTGGCTCTCGTTCAATGCCCCATTGGTGGGGCTGAGGTGATGGGGGAGGGGGGAGCTTCCCCAGAGCTCCATCTGCTCCAGTGAAAAGAAGGGAACAGTAATGAAAGAAGTCAGGAAGAATGTTTGAGAATGCTGGAAGTAGGGGAGCTCAGGCGGAAGAAGCAACTCTTAATACATTGTGGACCTAGAGTTTTATCTGGGGGCTTTCATCGATAGGGCGAAGATTTTTTTTTTTTCCAATAAAATCCTCTTGAAATTTGTCTGGGCTACAATGTCAATCTCTCCCCCTCCCCACCTCCTCCTTTTTCTTTTCTTCTTCCTCTTTCTCTCTCTTCCTCCCCTTCCCCCTTCTCCTCCTTTTTTTCCCTCCTCCTCCTCCTCTCCTCCCATTCTCCTCCTTGTATTGACCAAGCTTAGAAAAGTTTTGCCCTACCCTGACCGCCACAGGCTCCTGCTGGCCTCTTCTTTGGATCATTCTGTATGTATCTGCTTGCTAACTACTTATTTCGTATGAATTAGCTCACATGTGCCAGAATCTGTTACCGCTTTCCGTTCTGATGCCCTGTGCATCTCCCTCCTAGTGGTTGTAGTGGCCTTTCCAGATCTGTGGTGTCAGGCAGTAACGATGGGGCACTTATCTAGACTGAGTGGTTTGTTCTGTCTCTTTGCAAAGACTTGGCTGCCTTCAGTTGCTCTCTCAGAGCTGCTAGGTGCAGTGCTGAAGAACCTGAAGTTGCATCCGTGGTCACCTTGTATTCCTTCTGTTTGTTTCTTTATCTCGAAATAGTCCCCAGGTCTCCACATCATGGTCTCTCATCGTTCAGCAGAGATCTAAGACTAAAGGCCATCTATTTCTATCCAGGTCATGACCTAAGTGCCATCGTTTCTTATGTTTCTAAGGAATTTAAAGGTAATGGCTATTTGTATGTTAACTACTATCGCTGAGTTCTGCCTTGGAGAAAATATGACCTAACTGTGTATGTATTCCCAAGGGTTAGCAAATCACTCTTGTTATGGACTAATTGCAGGATTGCAGGCTTTTAATTTGAGAAGACACATTCCATGTCATACGGTGCAATAGCCCAACCTAAGAAGTCACAACTCCCGTTAGGAAGCACCCTTCCTTTCCTCTCCCAGGGCATCCTGCTCCTCCTTTTTAACAGCTTACCTACCTTACTGAGATGGCTTCGATATGACTCCAGGTCATTTGGGTTGCCTTTGCCCTTAAGGATTCACTTACAGGAATTCGTTCTTCCCACAGGACAACCCTGCAAATATTTTGGAATCTAATCTCCCATACTCTCAGAGTCTTCCTTACCCAGACTTAAACTTCCCCAATTCCTTTAGCCATCCTTCTAAGAACAGGGTGAGTTAGCCTTTTCAGTTTATCCAGGTTCCCTTTTCAATGTCTGACTTAAAATGTTACAGCCTGAAATAAAAAGATACTGTTGAGAAGCCCGGCCTTCCAGAGTTCCAAGAAAACAGAAGGAAATGACACTTTCATCCCAGGTGCAGGATTTCTATTAGTCTAGCGTGGAATACATCCAAAAATTTAACAACATTTTGTTCCCAAGGTTAACCTGGAGGTCTTAGGAGGCCACATCTAAGCTGCCCCAGCTTTGCCTACGCTTCCGCCCATGGTGTTCCATAATGTGAGACCTTTACCTGGATCCCTGGGACACATCTCGGTCTCAGACTCTTCCTGAGAACCTATAGGTGTTTTGATTTTTTTTTATTTCTTTAAATCCCTGTACCAGTTTGATTTGCCTCTTGACTTTGATTGATAAAGAAGGAACATCTGGATTTTGAGCTCCTGGAAGGTAGATCCGTATTTTATTCTTCTTTGTCTTCCCTGAAATGTCTGTGACATTCTCTGGCATGCCCCAGTGTTCAGTGACTGCTTTGCTGGAATCCATCAGCAGATTCTAATGCAGGCTGCTTTCCAGCCCCAGCAGGGACCTAGCTGTAGATTGATACTGGTGCCCTGTAAAACTAAACAGCTAGTTTTATGTTTGTCTGCTAGTTCATGGCAATTTTCTCTACTGAAGCTGACTCCAGTGAGTCCTCAGGTCTAGATCACTCAGTTATAACCAAATTGCCTTTGTCAGCCATGTGTTTTATCTCTGAACCTGTTCCTGATGTGAGAAGATGACTTTATGACTGTCTCACAGGTTATTCTAATGATAGATCCATGTAAAGAGTATAGGAAAGCCATTGGTAACAGGACAGCAATAATCGATAGTCAAGAGTGTCACTGTTTCTGCTTTTGTTTTTCTGATGATGTCATCTCCCTGCATTAAGAACAACAAAGACAACAGGGCATAACTTGTTCACGGCACCCCATAATAATCCCAAATAATTTCATAGTTGAAATGACAGTGCAGCTTGACTAAATAACCATTTCATGGGCTACAGATTCAATGGAAACAGACATCTGAAGAGGTGAAGAACATGATCACCCTTTACAAAAGACGTTCAGAAAGGACTATATCTTGTTCTTCAGCGGAATGTCTCAAGATGGCCACCCACATTCCTTGTGATGACTGCTCAATCCTCGTGTATTGTTTACTTTTTGTTGCTGTGATAAAACACCATGACCAAGGCAACTTAAAGAAGAAAGGCTTTATTTTGGTTTATAGCTCCAGAGGGAGAGCCTACAATGGCAAGAGAGGCAGGGTATCAGGCTGCCCAAGCAGGAAACCAAGAGATAACATCATCAGCCACATGCAGGAAGCCACAACAATAAACTGGAAAAGGACACAGCTATAAACTCTCAAAATCTACCCAGGTGATGTGCTGCTTCTGGCAAGGCTCTACCCCCAAAGGGTCCATAATTCTCCAAACAGTGCCACTAACAAAGGACCAAGTGTTAATTCCACGAGCCTCCAAGTCATATCCCATTCACACCACCACACTTCCCTTCTTCCCTATTGCTGCGTGCACTGCAATCCCACCTCCTTCCACTTTCTCCTTCATTTACCTCTTCC
Source organism: Peromyscus californicus insignis (assembly GCF_007827085.1). Lineage (NCBI taxonomy): Eukaryota > Metazoa > Chordata > Mammalia > Rodentia > Cricetidae > Peromyscus > Peromyscus californicus. Next base: position 33,001,209 of record NW_026294551.1, read on the forward strand.
CCTACTCATGCCCAGCCTTCTAGAATCACCAAGTTACCACTGGCCGATGATATTCTCTCCACAGCAACTCCACTTCCTATGTAATTTCAATATGACCTTTCCCCCACTGCTTCTGAAAGTGATACAGGGCTGTGCAATGGTGAGCAAATCTTGCACACAAACACACACACCCACACAAGCACGTGTACATGTATGTGTATACCCATATGTGTGTATCTGTGTGTGTGTGCATACTTATTGTAAGTCTTACTGATATGATGGGTATATAGCACACAATTTACAAATGATAATAAAATATGGAATACAGAATTACAGCTTCCCTATAGCTCTCTGGTTCTCACATGATTCTGCTGCTCTTTTGGGTTGAGCTCTCCTATCTGTAGCCACCGTAAGGCTGAAATTGAGGAATGAGTATAGTTTCCATGTAAATAGAGTTGACAGTTCTGCTCACGCTCATGACTAAGGCCAAAAGGAAACAAGAGTGCATGTCTTCCCGATGTTGTGAGCACACTCTGTGCAAAGCTGGACACTAGTTTGTTTTTTTACTACAACTGTATTCCTTCAAATCTCTGTGCTATTCATCATGTGACAGCTGTAGGTAGAACATTCCTTTTTGCTTAATCTACATTGTTAGAATTGTGCCTATAACTTCTTAATATGGACACTTAACAAGAGAGTAAATTAAAGCCTCATCTGTAGTATTTGCCAATCTCTGTGGAATAACCAATCTCTCCTTTAGGGAGCTGGGGGATTTAGCTCAGTAGTAGCACTCTTGTCTATCAAATACAAGATCCTCGCTTAGACCCCCCCAAAAAAAGCACCAGAAAAGTGAATGATTAATTAATGAGTGAGCACTCCTTTCTGGACATTTCAAATGCCAGCATGCTACTCAATGCAGAGTTAGGGTTATAGTCAGTAACACACCTTAGTACATTACAGCATACAGATCAAACACTCGGAAAACAACACAATGGAGCAAAGCAATTAAAAAGTGATGATTTTTGAGGATTTCCTTCCTTTGTTCTGAATACAAGTTATGTAACTGTCCTATAGAACTTAACCTCTTAGAATGTCCGTGCTTAGCAAATAGCTTGCACATTCCTGGGAACTCCAACAATCGCTCCTTGTACAAACCCTCAATAGCATAACACTCATCTTTCCACTTCAATAGCAGTGGGGAATAGGTGTGAGAAGAACAACCCCAAGACTGGATCTTTACAAGTCATTGCTATTGTTTGCGTCTCTGACTTACAAATCATTTTTCTTAAAACCTAGTTTAGAATTTGGTCAAAGGTCAACATGCTATATCTCCTGAAGCCATTTCTCACTCTCACCACCAAAAAAAAAAAATGGTTGCCTCTTCACTGCTGTTTAGCAACACAAAGACTGTATCACTAAATCTATTCTAAACAGTGTTTTAGAGTGCAAGGGACATAAACACAAGTTAATAGAGAATGGACAAAAAAATCGCCCAAACGCCGATATTCAGTATATCCACAGAGAGTGAACAGTGTAGTGGGACAGTGTATTACCTGAACAGTGATGCTCCAAGAGAAATGGAGAACTGCTGAGCAGGAGAGCTACTCTCTCCCCCCTGCATCCTTAAGAGATCTCCTTAGGTGGCTAGGTCGATTTACTAACTCTATGGACTGTATAAAAGCCCATAACCTTGGGAAATCCCCAGGGTCTACAAACTCAAATGAATGAAATCTGTGTGTCTCAGGCCTTTCTTTTCCAACAGCACACTGATGATGTAAGACATAAGACCCCTTACTTAGCTACTGAAACAGCACATGTGCGCTCATACAGCTGGAGCGGCAGAATCCTAACATCTGATAGTGGTGCCTGTTACCGGGCAAAAAGGTCATGAGACACAACAAAACCCAGTGTCAGAGCTTTATTAGGAGGAAGGCGGGGCAGAGGGAGGGGGACAGAAAAGAGTAACCAGGCCTGGAAAGAGGCATGTGCAGAAAGAGAGAGTGGTGGGGGAGAGCAGAAGGGAGAGGAGGAGTCTGTGTCTAGCTTTTTAAGGATTCCCATGCACACGCGCAGGTGGGCTTACTGAGCTACACCATGCGTGCACTGATTGTGTGACCATGCTGCACACATTTGCGTGATCATACAGTGCACTGACGACGTAAGACCCCTTGCTTAGCTACTGAACTGCACACGTATGGTCATGCAGCTGGAGAAGCAGCAGAATCCTAACAGGGCCTCTCTCTGAACCTGGACCTAGGCTAGCAGCCAGAAAGCCCCAACAATCTCCCTGTCTTCACTCCTCCCCCCTTCATTCCCCCCACTGTGCTGGGGTTACAAGCACAAGCATAGCCATACCTGACATTTTACATGGGGTCTGGGGATTTGAACTTGAATCCTCATGCTTGCATAGGAAGCATTCTTATCAACTGAATCATTTCTTCAAACATAATTTCATTTTAAGTAGTTTTTTTTAAAAAGAAGTAGTCTTACAGGTATAATTGAGCTTCCTCTGCCCCCTTTCTCATCCTGTTCTTCTCTGTCATTCTTAAAAACCAAACACACACAATCCTGTGTGTTCATCCAGTCATCATGAAGGAGCAGCAGCCACCATCTCATCATACTTTTTAGGACTTCACAAATGCTATCAAATTACAGGTGCCATACATTACCTGCCAGTCCATTCTATGTTTCTGAGGTCAACCCAAATGGACATGTGGCTGCAATTTGCTGTCTTAACTTTAGAACAGATTACATTGCAGTATGATGCTACTTATTTCGTTATCCATTCCACTGATGAGCAGTTAGATTTTTGACAATTTTTACAATTAAAAAGCAGGCTGAGCAGGCTGGGAAGATGAAGTGAGGCACTTGCTGCTCAAACACGAGAACTTGAGTTCAAATCCCCAGAACCCACATAAAGCCAGACACGGTAACAAATGTCTGGAAGACCAGCACTCATACATAGAGAAAGGAGACAGAGACTGGGAGCTCACATGTGGGCTAGCTCACACGTGTACACAGTGGTGTTAAACAAAGACAGTGTCTCCAACAAGGTAGAGGGCAAGGAGCAGTACCTGAGGTTGTCCTCTGACCTCCAAACATATATACCTACACTCACACATGCATACTTACACAGATATACACACCAGCAAAGATGCTGAATGACCCTCCTTATGACATTACTCATCTGAATAGAACTTTCTCCAGGATACCTAGATATGAACTTGCTGCATCCTCAGGCATATACCTCATATATATATGTATGTATATATATATATATATATATATATACATTATCAATATTGCCAAACTGCCCCTCTAATGGCTGACCAGTTCATATTCCCATGAGCATGGCATAGAAGTGCCTGTTTCTCCAAATCAACAGATAACTTTTAGACTCCAAAATGTCTTTAAGATGGCAGGGATAAAATGGTGACTTGCTTTCCACTTTTCAATTTCCTAACAATCAGGGGCCTGGAATATCTTTGGACATATGTTAGTCATACCTATCTCTTTATGACTTACCTAGTCACATTCTTTGCTTTTTATTTATCAGTTACTATTTTATTTCTATGCATTTGCACAAAGTTACCTACTCTGGATTGAAATCTACAGTCTGTTATGTGCAAATATCTTTCTCTGGTGAGTTGTGAGCTTGTCATTTTCTTTTGTAATGTTTATTATCAACGAATTTATAGTTTGCTATCATTTAAATGTTTGAGCTTTTCATTTGGATTTTTTTTGTTGGTGGTGATTTGGGGGGGTTTGTTGTTTGTTTGTTTCTCCACTTTGATGTTATGTATGAAGGTGTTTTCTCAGTAGCTTGTTTAAGAAGTTCTTTTGTTTCTTATCATGGTTTGATTTGGCCACAAACTTGTGGTCTTCCCGCCTCTGCTTTTCAAGGGCTGGGATTATGGGTGTGTACAGCCACACCTGGCCCCAGAGTTCAGCCAGGACTGCCAGGACTGTTGGCAGGATTCAGTGGCCTGGGGGTAAGAAAACAGGAAGAACATATGAGCAAATGCTGCTTGAAGGAGTGTCCCACATAGACTATGACAGGGTGCTCGGAAGGACACAGTAGCTACAAGTGCTGTGGGTGTGACTGGCTGCCCTTCTCTACTTTATCTGCCCCACTCAGTACATTAATATTAAAAACTTTTATCCAACATATACCTTTTGTAAGACAGTAGGTGAGGGGTACTTAGTGAAGATGGTCAGTAAAGAGATAAATGAGGGGCTAGAAAGATGGCTCAGTAGTTACAGTCAGTACATAAGACAGATAAGGGGCTGGAAGAGACGGCTCAGAGGTTAGGAGGGCTTGCTGCTCTTGCAGAGGACCTGAGTTCAGTTCTCAGCATCCACACGAGGTTGCTCAGAGCCACCAATAACTTTACCTCTAGAGTGTATGTTGCCAACTTGTGTTATTTGCAGGGCACACACTCATGTGAACACACACACACACACATACATACACACACACACACACACACACACACACACACACACAATTTAAAGTAATAAAATGAACCTGTTTTTAAAAAGGTAGATGATGACTATACGCACTGGACCCAGTGGAGGAGGCAGTGTACACACAGAGAGAAGTAACCCTGCAGGACTACATTTCATGGTATAACCAGAATACTGGAATCCATGCTGCTCGTCACCAAAACCTTGAATTTCCAGATTTTGCTTTATTCAGAATTTCAGTGTATGCTTTATTCAGAAAGCCAGTGATCTGAACAGGCAGTGGATGAATATCTCAGAGGTCTACCTGTTCTCATCTCTAGCTAGTAAGCTTCATAGAAAGTGGAAACAAAAGCAGTCAATCATTCTGAAGTTCAATCTCATCTCCCTGGTCAAGTATTCCGCTTTATCTCTCAGATTCATGATGTTGATGCTTTGTATAGCTCCTGAACGTTCCCCTCATTATCATCTCTTTGTACAACTTGTTTTGCACATTTCCAAGGCCACTGAGCTTTGACTTCACCCCAAAGTATCACCTTGGATAGGATTAACTCAGAGCAAACACGCCATTAGCAGTGTGTAGCTACTGAGGTATTTACAGTGTATACTTGCATATTTCTTTCTGCAATATGAAGTAGAAATGTCTTCCTATTATATAGACTATAAAAGTGCCTTTAGCTGCCTGACCTGTGCCCAGTCACTAGGATGCTTGTCATAACATTCCCAAGGTGGTTGGCACACACCACATGCCCAGAAGAAACTGTCCAGTTGACTCTAAGTAATGCGCTGTGGTCATTCTCAACTTCAACTCACCAGAGGGCAGTCTCCAGGAGCCTAAATCTGATGTCTTTACAAGCTTAGAAAATTCATTTCTGGTGCATTTCAAAAGGGAAATAGAAGACATAGAAGCACGGACTCCTGCTAAATCAGCTCACAAATGACAGGCTATAAACCAAATGCCAAGTCTCAGTTGCTAAATAAATGTATATAGTTGGCTCAATTAGTGAGTTTTTCTTGAAGGAAAAAACTACGTGAGACACTAAATCGCAGTTAGAAATTTGATGTTAGGTGGCTTGGGAGGTTTGAGGGCACTTATTCTTCTTAGGTATATGGTATTCTCCCAAGATTAGCATGTTCATCCACTGGGATGCATTAAGCAATGATGAGAAATAACTAAGAAATCCTTGCTCATTGACTGTTTACTTGGGTTACATGCTGTTCTGTGCAGAAGGCCTGTCTTCCAGTGCATCTCAATATAATTTATTGGGTTTCACGTTCCTTATGAGATCACATTTTAGTCATGCCTCTCCAGGATTCAGCAGGTGCTACTGTGCACAGATCTCATTGCCCACAGCCTCCCAGGAAGCCTTTGGATTGTTTCTACCAGTGATCGATCGCAATCTTTGTTTCTGTATTCTTACCTTGTAAGGCAGTCTTTTGTCTCACGTGTTAACAACACTCACAATGTTTGTGTCTTTTTTTTTTCAGCTGGATGCTGGAAAAATCCAGAAAGGGGGTTGGGGGGATTACTCGTTTTGAAGAGAATGGCTTGTCAATACCAAAAAATGAGAAGGCTAAAAGGAGGAGATTCACCTCCATCTTCGTCTCATTTACACTTTCAGCCCCAAAGGCAAATGCTGAGTCAGCTCCTGAATGTATGCAGACTGACTCAACCTTAGGTGAGGGCTGCATCACTTGACTACGTGAGCTCTCCACAGCTGTGAATACTCTCACAGGCGTACAGGAGGCTGTAGACACAAGGAGATCCAGCTGACCCAACCTCACTTTGGCCCTTGTCACCTCAAGTTGTCCCAATTTGTCACCGGAGTCTTGTTCTGGCCTCCCCTTGACTCCTGGTCCACATGATCACCCTCAAATTAATGCAGACAAGACACAGCATAAAATATGGGCAACAGACAAAATGTTACCATCTACAGATCTGAATCAGGTTAATTTTCTCTGCCAGTCAAAGCATTAAAAGGCAGGAAGAATATGAAACACCACAGTTAGCAGCAGGGAGAATCTCAACACACAATAGTCAGCCTCTGAGGAAAGGCTTTATTAGAGGTGAAGGAACCCATAATACGGCAGGCACACTGAAAGAGAGCTCTTGTACAAAGAAGGGGAGATTTAAAGCCAGAGACTTGCAGACTGGGGTTTTTAGGGAGTCTATAAGGAGTCTTCCTCCCTTAATTTACATTTGGCCAGTTTGAACCAAAGGACAAGGAGGCTGATAGGCCCACAACTTTGGTGTAAATATGTCTTGATCCAAAACTTGTGGATCTGGTCCATCATCAGGACAACCCTACTGTCCTGCCAGATTTTTGTCTTAAGCTGCCAGATTTTTCTATCAGGTTGGAGAGTGAGGAAGAAGTTAGCCATTTTGGAAGTCTACCATCTTTATTACCTAGTCACGGTCCCTCTGCCTATTTATCTGCCTCACAAGATCCAGGGGAATTCTGAGTTTAGGCTTCTGATTACCCAATAACAAGCCTGCTGTTTACCAGTCAAGGTCCTTCTGTCTAGGACATTGTCACAGTACTGCCTTTTGGTGGCGGTGGTAGTGGGGGACGGGTGTCGGGGGAGCTGTGGACCTAACAGGAATATTGTCTGTACATCAGCAACCTCTGTGGCAAATGTAGCTAATTGATTCTCAGCTGATGGGAGGCTTCATCCAGACTCCAGTGAGGTGCCCCTTCTCTTTCCCCCAGACTCCAGTGAGGCGCTCCTTCTCTTTTCCCTGTCCCTACCATTTTCCATGTCTTCCTGTCTGGCACCATCTCCTCATTGGGCTGGAGATACAACTCAGGTCCTGGTGTTTTGAACAGGATATGACCTAACAGAGCAGATTAAACAGCATGAAGGAAAGAAAAAAAATCTATTTAAAAGAACACACTTTACCAGATGGAAAGAGCTTTGTCTTCAGAGCACCCAAATCCCTTGCTAACTCCACCCTCCACCTGTTTGTTGGACCCATAGTTCCCCTTCCATTCTAAGGAGAAACATTTTTGATACTTTCCCTTTCTTGGGACAGAAACTGGTGTTATAAGAGGGAGGGGTCCACCCTTGATGACATTCAAGCCTGTAACTGCCTATTACCTCTGATATGGGACACAAGACCCGGAGAGAAAACTCCAGCTACAATTACCTACCGAACTCTCTTCCCAGAGCAGTTACTTAAGCCACTGATTTTTGCATTTGTAAGGTCTTACCTTAAAGAGACTCCTTAGAAGGGCAAATTTTCTTCCATTCAAATTTCAATGTGTTTTGTAGTCCTGGCAATTAATGGGTTTTAAATCTCAGTGTTGTGCTTCCCAAAGCAGGGCTTTCAGTAAGTAATCCTGGGTACGTGTATGAATTACTCACCACTTTGATTGCTTACTTGTCTGAAGCCCCTTAACGCTGGCTGGATAGAACTCCAAAAATCACTTTTAATTCTAATCCAGGGGCTCATGTTGACAATATGCACATTTAGCTGTGTAACAACAAAAGAAAAAATAATAGTTACATTGTGAAAGAAATGTTCCCTAAGGTCCTGCTCAATGAGCTTTTGCCCAGCATGAGAGTCAGTGGGAAGCAATCCATTCTATGCCCTTTGCAACCCATCACAAAGTGTAGGGTTCAACAACTGTGAAGCAATTCTGGTATTTCTCGTGTGTGTGTGTGTGTGTGTGTGTGTGTGTGTGTGTGTGTGTGTGTGTGTGTGCGCGCGCGCGCGCTTAACATTATGGATCCTTTCTTAGCTCTTCATGAGCCTAACTCAAAGAACTAGGATGCCAGATGATCACAGTCTCCAAAGCTGCCCCCCCCCCAGCCAGTAGCTTCTGGATTCATGGTCCCACACTCTCAAGAACAAGAAACATAGGCAAGTAATGAGTAAAGTAAAAGAAGTGATTTATCACGGAAAAGTGAGAAAAATTCCAAAGCATGGGAGGGGTTCCAAGAGGGACCCTACCATGTGTTATGAATTATTGTGCGCGGGGGGGAGGAGGAGGGATAGAGAGAAAAAGAGAGGAGAGAGAGAGAGAGAGGTTGAGTGTGCACACCTCATGGAAGGAAAAGCAGGAGAGAGAGGAAGGGGAGGAGCTTTTGAGGCTTTTGTGTCAGAACGCAGGGCAGCACCAAGGGGCAGGATTTCAAGGGGCAGATCAGAATGTTGCCATCATGCTTTCCTGCCTAGTTATCTTTAACGGACTTTATGTCGGGAACTGGAAGGAGGCTGAGGGGATCTTTATGGAGAATTGTCTCTTCTTTTTCAGCATTTTATGGTACAAATCGGTGATGCAATGCTTCCCTAGCCCAACCATAGAGGTGATCACACTTTACTCCTCCAAGCAGCAGGGAATGGGCTCAGGAGCTCTGTAGCTAGCTCATAATCCACCATGGGCTGGCTCTTCACTACAGGATGCTTCCCACAGGATGCTCACTCCTGTCTCCATGGCATCTGTACATGAGACAGCTACTCCATCCAGCACTCGGCAGTAAATAAACATCCTGCCACACTGGCTGTTCTGGTCCTCCTGGGAAGAGGTCACACAGTATACTCTATGGATGGTGAGGAATTCATTTTCACTGTTCATTTTGACCATATCCGTTTTTACTTCACACGTTGACGTTAGAACCCACATCTCACGGTAAGCTCTCTGAAATCCTGTCAGGAACATTTCAAATCTCCTCCATAAAGCGATACTATTTTTAATCTGTACAAGAGAGAAAAAAATCTTGCCCCGTTTGTTTCTAATGCTTTGAAGGAAAAAGCGCTGGAGGCGGCTTTAATTGTGTCGTTAAACTGAAGACTAAATAGAAGAGGGAGCTAGGAAACGAGATCAAGCGAGACAGCTTCTCTGAGGAAAGGAGAATGCGAATTTTATTCTGAAATTCCCACATGGAGCTGCAGCTGTGCTGACAAACGGCTTTGGTCGTTTTGCGACCGCACTGAGTCATGTTTCTGGATCCTTTTAGTACTCGGAGAACTCTGCTGTGGTGCAGTTAAGGATGGGATAGCGGTATCAGGCTAGCACAAAGCCAGAGGAGGAGCAGGGGCTCTGCTCCCTGAACACGGTGAAAAGGGTCCTTCCTGCCTGCGTCTCCTTACGGATGTGCGTGATACTTGTCCAAACAGAGGCATAGGCCCATCCAGTACCATTCTTCTCCACTGTCTCACACCAGCATCTTCTCTAAGAAGACAAGGCAAAGCCAGTCCTATCTGCAAGGTGACGCTACACTACCTGCTGGAGCACACCTTTCTCCATTCTATCTATCACTTCTACCCCCACTTTCTATCACCTCTGCCCAAGACACTACTCTTTTTATTACTTTCTTTATGAATCTCCTTTGTTCCCACCCCTATAGTATGCACATGTTTAAGGACTTAGTCTATTGAACAATTAGGGCCACGTGTAACGGCTCGTGTGTGTAATCTCAGCACTTTGGAAGCTGAGGCCGGAGAATCAGGTGTTCAAGACCAACCTCAGCCATATAGCAAGTTTGAGGCCAGTCGAGGCTATATGAGACCATATATCAAGAGTAAAACAACAGCAAAACCCCAAATTGTTTCACTAATAATGTTATGTTTTTTTAATCAATCAAAATGGAAATTTCCCAATCAGAGCTTTGATTTAGGTTATGTGATTAGTGTTGTCATATGAACTGGAACTCCTTTGGGAAATAATAAACTTTCTGTTCGAAAAAGAAAAAATGAGAGAGGCAGGCACCCAGGAAGAAGCAGAGGCGAAATCAGCCCTCAGAATGAGCTTCATTTGGAGAAAAGGCCTCACAAGAGCAGCCAGCCATGATCCAGGCTTGATGTGAGAGGGCATTAGAAGAGACAGAGCTTCAGAACATGGATGACATGATGGGACCGTGAAGGCAAACCCTTTGAATCCAGAGAAGAGCCGCCTTAAGAGAGATAGTCACAGTAGACCAAGGTGGGAGAGACAGTCTCTTCCAGAGAACAAGAGTTTCTGGCTCAGATTTTCAGAGGAGTGGGCCTGCTTTGGACAGCTAATCTAGCCTGGCCTGGCCTACATGAAAAGGGGCATGGAGGAAGACACTAGGTGGGACCATAAGCTTACCCTGTAGCTTTGATGGAGAGGGGCTGTGGGGCTCAGAGCATAGCATGTTTTTTCTCGCTCGCTTCCTTCCTTCCTTCCTTCCTTCCTTCCTTCCTTCCTTCCTTCCTTCCTTCCTTCCTTTTTCTCTTCCTTCCTTTCTTTCTTTTCAAGACAGGGTTTCTCTGTGTCGCCCTGACTCACTTTGTGGACCAGACTGGCCTCAAACTCCTCCTGCTTCAAACGCTGGGATTAAAGGCGTGCACGGCCACCACCTCCTGACAATACAACATGTTTGCTTATCAACTCGGTCCCAGAAAGAGAGCTGCAGAGGGGCATGAACTGGTAGATACCATCTTAGATACAGATAGCAGGTAAGCTTCTTAGAAATCGAAGCAGTTTCCTCTGGTGAATGTGATACATCACTAATATGTACGCAAAAACCGAATCCATGAAAGCTGAAAGGTGGTCCTACATCAGGGAGAACTGAACACTATCATAAAATAGTGTTCTCTTAGCTCTCATCTTTTATGTATTCATTGATTCTTATATTTTATGCATTTCAAGCACCAATTACTCTTTCCAAAGCTCTTTTTAATTTTGTCCTAGCTTTACACCACACTGTTAACCAGCCTGTGTCAAAAGAACATCAAAGCAAGGTGAGAGATACTCGAATTTCAGCATGTGCATTTCTTCTCAAAGCTCTACAATCATTACAGCCCTGGCTGCCCTCTCTGTGCTTTCTTTTCATTTGTGTAGAACAGCAGGAGTCCTCCTTTGCTCTTTGTTGCTGTGGTAACAACAACAGAACCAGACTTGGGGAGGAAAGGGTTTATTCTGCTTACAGATCACTGTCTATGATTGAAAAAAAAAATCAAAGGCAGGAACTCAGGGCAGGAGCATGAATCAGAAACCACAGAGGAGCAGTGCTTATTGGTCTGTTCCCTCTGGTTTGCTCAACTACCTTTCTTATGGAGCCCAGGCCCACCTGTGCAGGGGTAATGTCACCCACAGTGGGCTGGGCCCTCCTGCATCAATTACCAATTAAGAAAATGTATCCGAGACGTAACGATAAGCCAATCCGACCTAGGCAGTTATTCGTGGAGGTTCCCTTTTACCAGGTACTGTCAAGTTGACAGCTCAAGCTCACTATGACAGCAAGCAAAATTATGATAAGCTACTACAATGAGTGATGGATACCGCTGCTTTGCAGAGGACAGTGGCATGGCTCCTCCATCCATCGCTGAATACTTACAAAGATACTCGAAATAGTTACTTGGGCAAAGTGAAGCACAAGTCTGAATTAGATTCCAAGAGCGGAAGTTAGGGCATTATCATCCATTAGATAGACAAATGTGAGCACCATGTACAGTGGAAGTAAGACACAGATTCTTTCATAAATATTTCAACCCCGTGTTTTTTAGAAAAAAAAAAAAAAAAAAACTTAAGAGGCGGGGGAACAGGGCAGAAAGTGAGGTCCAGAAGGCCTGAAGCAAAGGCTACAAAATTAGCATATGAAAGACAGCAGTTGGCCTAGAGGAAGGCTGGAGATCCTCCAATTAAATCTGGCCATCAGTGCAGCTGTAGAGGCACTCCAGCCTGTCTGAAGGTGACCAGGACTCGTTCCAATACTAAACTTCACTTCCCAGGGTAGAGGTTTAAGATGCTAATGAGATTGTGATGCACAAGGCTGTTGGTAGAACTACAGAGGACACAGCTTGCACACACCATGCAAATGAGCCCAAAGGCTCCAGCAATGTGACAGACATCAAGGCCTCCTGCCTCTGGAGCTGAGCCCCATATGCTGTGAAGCTTTCTCGCTACTCCCTTGGCAATGTATTTTTCTCTATGAACTGTTGCTGTTTCTGCTGCCCTCTGCCTTTCTCTGTCCAGTTCCTTGTTCCAGGACCCAAGAACCCAGAAACCCATCCTTGGTGGCACTGAGACCCGACATCAGAAGTATCTCTAGGATATGTAGATGAGCGGTGTGAAACAGTTTTACAACAACAGTAGATGCCATTTATTATTATCAAGTATTTATTTTGTGTCAGGCACTAAACCAGATTGTGTACACACACACCCCCCCCCCCCAGTTGCCTGGTTTAATTTTGTCAATAACATTGCAACATAGGGATTGTAGTCTACAGAAGAAATTGACTGTTAAAAGCCAGGCTTGGCGGCTCAGGCCTATCATCCCAGGATTGGGAGGCTAAGGCAGGAGGATTGCCATGAGCTTGGGGCCAATCTGGGCAATGTAGGTAGTTCTAGGCCAGATGGGGCTACAATATGAGACCCTGTCATAAAAACTAAAAGTCAAGGTGAGAAGGGAAGAGGAATTAACAATCAGATATGTGTAGACAGCACCGGAAACCTCTTCAAATCCAGCCATCTGGGTCTATTCCATGCTTATTCTTACACACTGCTAGTCTCTTCTAAGGCGTGTTCATGAAGACTAAACAAGACCAACCATTCTCTTGGCCTTAGGGGTTGGCCTTAGAATGTTGTCTTTAGTGCCTCGTTTTTGAAATGCTTCAGATGATGGGTGTAGTGGGTCCTGTTTGTGGCCTGTGCTGAGTGTGTTAGTGAAGAACTGGGTAGCCATATCCTCCAACAGCTGCAGTCCCACTGGACTTGTGTGACACTGATGGGACAGCTGTGTGATGGATTTGGAATGGACAGGAAGGGGGATGAAGGAGGAATCCCTTGCTGAGCCCCTCCCCCTTTCTACCCACACCTTCACTGACTCCTTACCCAGTCTTTTGGTAGAAGTCATGATTTCTAGTTTCCTTGTCACTAGCTTTCCAGAATTTCCTCTGCCTCATATTCATCAGTACACACACACACACACACACACACACACACACACACACACACACACGCACGCACGCACGCACACAGAGTTCCATGTGTCACACAGCAGTCTGAGCCAGCCACTTAACCATGTTCCTTACATATGTTATGCCTGAAGAAATAAATATTTGTCAAATGAATATAAGATTTAACACATCGTTTAATAACCAGAGCAGCTTTATTTTGATGTAGGTGGAAGGCAGAAGTTGATAGAGAGCAGACAATGTAATGAAAGGAGCTAAAATTCAACAGTCTAAACCCAAAGCCAGGCCCTTCTCCTGAAGATCCCTCCCCAGGGATTACCCCAAGTAGAAGACTTTGCAGTTAGGTTCTGAGAATTCATTTTATTACATTTGACTTGGAAATTAATTTAATGCTTGTCTAAGTTGCCTCAGAAGTGGCCCCTGAGACAGAGATGAAAGCCATGTGGTTTTCTTAGAAGGCCATCCCAGGAAGAATGAGTAAGAGGGTGGGGAAGGGAGCCCTTGAGGGAAAACCGTCCACTGTCAAGTGAGTGAACACTGTGGCAACTGACCTGAAAGCCACAGAAAAGACAGGAACCAAGGGAGGATGGGGTGATGGTGAAGAGGACACGCCCATGTGTGAACTGGGAAGGGAGCTGGAAATCCCCAAGTCATCCAGAAGCTGCCTAGAAGAACTCAGAGCACCCGATAGCCAGTAACTGACCCACAGCTAAATTCATCCTAACCACTGAGAGTCTGGAAGAGATTGTTTGAGAGCCTGACACTAGATCCGAATAAATGGCAGCTGTGTCCTACTTGTGAGCAGGAAGTCTCAAAATGATAAAATTTGCAATGCTCTCAACTGAAAATTCAAAGAAAACCTATTGCACATCCCAGTAGGATGATTCTTAGAACTTGACTGACTGATTCTAAACCTTGAACGGAAAACCAAAAGGCCCAGATCAGCCAAGACAATCCAAACAGGGATGGAGGTTGGACACATTTGCTGGGAACAGCTAGCTAGCTAGGCTTCCAAAGGCCTGGTCACCGAGGCAGCATGCGTTCCCATGGGGGTAGTGCACCAGGACAGAGCTTTCAGAAGGAAGCAGAGAAGGCCATGGTGGATAAAAGCAGAGGTCGTTAGACTTCAGGGCAGAATATGGGCCTCAGTGCCTTTTCAGGAAGAAAAACCAGCAGCTAGATTTTGCTTTCTTCCTCTCTCAGAAAATCCAGCAGTCCCAGCTCACTTGCCGAAAGTGAATCACTGAGGATGTTACCAAGGCTTCGGGATCTTATGCTACATCACAATTAGCACTTTCCCCAATGTGTGTGTGTGTGTGGGGGGGGGGGAGGGGGGACTTTGGCAGATTAGTTTTACGGTTTGTCCCAATTGTATTGCACTCCCTCCCCGATCCTCGCAGGAACGGGAGCCCATCGTTTACAGAAAAGATAGGACAGAAAAGATAGCAGAAGCCAGGCACCTCCCATCATTCCCTGTTTCCCAGTCAGTGCTGGGATGCAATGATGTTCAACATTCCCTGCACCCTCTGATATTTTTTTCCTACTTTGAAGTGCATGGCGAGGGCTTGGGGATGGCTCAGTTGGCAAAGTGTGTGCCGCACAAGCACAAGGACCTGAGCTTGGCTTCCAGAACTCATAGAGAAAGGCCAAGTGTAGCAGCACATGTGCTTACAATTCCAGCCTGGGGAAACAGAGGCAGGAAGATTTCTGGTGCTGTTGGCTAGCCAGCATAGCCTACTGGCAAGCTCCAGGCCAATGGGAGACCCTGTCTCCAGACAAAAGTGTAGATGGCACTTGAGGGACAACATCTAAGATTGTCCTCTGGCCTCTTCTTATATGCACATACATGTGAACACCCCCCCCCCACACACACACACACACACTCACACACTCAGAGACATATGAGCTCACACATATGCGTGCACACCAAATGCATGACAAATAGCTTTCATGTGGCAGTTAGTGAACCATTGAATTATTCATAAACCCAGAAACCAAGTGGCAGCTCGTATAAAAGAGTAGGGTTGATTAGTAATGTCTGTGGGGGCATAGTAAGGGAAGGGGATGATAGCACACAGGTCAAGAATTTATTTTTCTTTAATGCTCTCATCCAGAAATACAGTCATAATCAGTATCTCATTAACCTAGGAGGTGTGGAATTGTATTCAAAATAGTAAATCAATATGAATTTCTTCCCACAAAATTCTTAAATAGGTCTACACATTTAGCTACAGCTTTTCTCCACTAAGAGGAGAAGACACACCTGAAGGGCTAAATGACTTGTCTCCATTAAGCTAACCACCAATGAGGAAATAAGAGCAATCTTATCTCTCCCTACTCAGTACAATAGATGATTGGGCATGCGCAGATACTTAAAGTAGCATGGCTACCATTGGTTAGTACCCAAGATTTATTATGTTTATGGAATTTGAATGGTTACTCCCATGCAGGAAAGTAGGAGGGCAAGCTAAAACTCTCACACCACTTAATTTCTCGAAAATGTTGGTATTTCACCTCTTTCCAAAAAGGAAGCTAAAATTGCTTGCAACAGCCATATACAATCTTGCTGGTAACAAAAGACAGCCTTGTTAGTAATCCTGTTTAAAAAGTGTGTTCAGCTTTCTTCCAAAGAAAGCTCAACTATACTTGCTCAGGATAGCTTTCATTGGTGCCCTTTTCCATGGGAAATTTGCGTAGTTTTGCAATGGTGGAAGGCAGCTCCACTGTAGCTCCATCAGAGGGGCTGCTGAAGACAGTCTACGGCTCAGTGAGTGGGTGATAGATGAAATCTGACTGCAGTGCTTAGTTTTCAATCTCGCTGAGGGAGCAGCTTCTATCCTGCTGAAGCCAAATGTTGACTTAGGTGCATTTAGATCAGTGGTGACTTATGTTCAGAAGTTAGCAAGGGGTGCAGCAGGTGCTTGGTGAGTAAAGGTACTTGCCACCAGACCCGGTAACCTCAGCTGGGTTCCCAGAACCCACGTGGTAAAAGGAGAGAAACAACTCCTGCAAGTTGTTCTCTGACTTCTACACAGGTACACACACACACACACACACACCCTTTCATACATCACATACATTCACATCACACACACACATCACATACATTCACATCACACACACACACACACACACACACACACACACACACACACACACACACACACCCTTTCATACATCACATACATTCACATCACACACACACATCACATACATTCACATCACACACACACACACATACACACACGCACATCCTTTCATACATCACATACATTCACATCACACACACACATCACATACATTCACATCACACACACACACACACACACACACACACATATACACACACACACCCTCTCACACATCACATACATTCATATCACACACACACACACACACACACACACACACACACACACACCACTCTAAATGAATCAATAACTGTGTTTTAAAGGGAAGTTAACAAGGAGCATCGACCTCTCACCGCCCAAAGGGCTTTTGCCCCATTTTTCAAATTTCCAGATCATGTTTCCATCCCCAAACTGTGCAGTTGAGCAGGAAGAGGGGAGGTGGGCAGAGGATGAAGACAGGGAGGAAGGAGGGGGAAAGGCAAGGAAGATGGGGAGGAAACAGAGGAGGGGGAAACAGGAATAATTGGCAGCCCCCACTGATTATTTTTAACTTCTGTGGAATAGATCTACATGTACATGTAGAAGAATCCTAAACTGGGGAATCTATGCAAGAATCTGTTCCTAAATTCATCCATTCCCCATTGATGTGTTTAGTGGGCATTCAGCAAGCATTTACTACATGGGCGCCCACCAGCACCCCCACTCTCTCCTTCTCCCCTTCCCTCTCCTTCTCCTCTCCCTGTCCCTCCTGTCTCCCTCTCGCTCTCCTCTCCCTCTCTCTCTCTTTGCTATGGAGGAGAATGAATTTGGAGTATCCTTTAGATTTTAAACTCTTTGAAGAAGATATCAAGTTGACTCCCCACAATTTGCTACCAGGTATTTTTCTGGGCTGCTATGAAGCTCCGGTGTGTCCCAGAACTCAGGCCTACAAGCTGTTCATTCCTACCTGCTGATGATGTGAGCACAGGGAAGGTAAACTCCTTTGAATGTCTAAGGCCTTAGCTACTGAAAAGGATCTCAGAAACTAAGTATTTCTACTTCTGAACTCCGTAAAACAACCCACCCGCTGCAGAGAATTAAGTATTCTATGTAAAGTTACACACCTATCCAATGGTGGAAACGGGAACCAGGCTCTTGGCCGTATCCTCCTCTCGTTAAAGAAAAGACAAAGACGTTAAATCTGCAAGTGAGTTACTAAATGCATTGCTGGGCCATCTGTACTTGTTTTCCTTCCTCTCACTTCGTAAGAGCATTTTTTAATTGAAATGTACCAAGTAATATAAAAATACACAGCTAAAGAAAATAACTAGGGTGAGAAAGAGGAGTGAGAAAAATTAGGTAAGAGATGGATTTAGCAAATCAAACATACCCAGAAGACTCTATACGGGTGCCCAAACCGGGCCACCAATCAGCGTGCACTCTAGTGACAGGAGAAGGAAATCCAGCCCCTGGAAGGGATTGGGTCAGAAAAGTCTTCATGCTTGGGAGAATAGGGGTGCTGTGCTCCTGGGCGCCAGTGGTACTTCTCCTGAGGGACCTTAGAAGAGCCGTGGCTTCTGTGGACCCAAAGGCAAATCCTGACAGGCTGCCCTTGAGCTAGTCTGATGGCCAGGGAGACTGTGATGCCAGGGCCAATGACAGCAGCAAGCCAAGAAACCAAAGTTCTGTGGTCCAAGCGCATGGTTCCCTGACCACCGTACAGCTTTGTCTGGGGACCGTGTGTGCAGTACCAAGAGCCCAAGTCCTGCTCTGCTCAGAGTTGTGGTTTGGATGTGAAACACCTCCCAAAGCCTTCTGTGTCCGAACACTTGGTCTCCAGATGGTGGCTCTGTTTTGGGAGGTCGTGGGACCTTTGGGAATGATATAGGTAGCAGAGGTGGGACACGGGGTGTGTGTGGGGTGGGAGTAGGGGGATGTATCTGGAAGGTGATGTGTGTTCCTGGTTCTGTTTAGAGCACTCTACCTCCTGATCTGCTGAGATATGAGCACGCCTCCCCACAAAGTTCCAACTGCCATGCTTTCTCTGCCATGACGGTTGTACCCTCTGACCCATAAACGCATATAAATCTGTCCTCTCTTAGGTTGCTTCCGCCAGGTATTTGGTCACAGCAATGGAAAGTTGACTGAAGCCATGGGGATCATACAGTGAAAACCAATAATGTCTATTGGGCATTTCCATAAGTGTCTTTACATTTCTGACCAAGCCCTGTGGAACTATACTCCTAAAGTCTGAGTTTTCAGCCCAGATTGAGCAATGGAACACTGAAGACTGTGAAGATCATGGATAACAGACATGAGGAAATACCTTTTTCTAATGCCAGTTTGGTAGTCATCTATAAAGATCAAAGTATTTCAAGACAATGGTGTGCTGTGGATGGTTCAGAAGATGATGTATGCTATGGATGGTTCAGAAGATGAACAAAGGCTGAGGCAGGCAGAACTGCTGCACGTTTCAGATAAGCTAGAACACGGGCTATACTGCTCCCACAATGACTAGGTATCCTGCAAAAATAGTCAAAAGGGGACCCTGAGGCCAGCAACGGACAGCAGATTGCAGAGCCTATCAGAAAGCACCAACTTAGCAATGAGCACTAAGACAGACCTTTCCTCAGGATGAGGTAGAGGGTATATAAGGCTTACCCTTTCCTGAAAATAAATGAGCTTGCTTGCAACCTCCCAGTATCTGTGTCATTGCCTCCACATCTCTTCACCCCCCCCCCTCCAAGGCCTAGAGGCCTCACCAGGCAAACAGCAACAAAAGACAAACAAACATCTCCATCTTTGGTTCCCAAAGTGATCAGAACTAATTACACAAATTTAGAACCGGTTAGTTTTTCATGGAGATCGCGCCTATATTTCCCTCAGTGGAAAGGTAGCCTATTTACCACAGGGTCAGCTTCTCACTGGGATGGCATATGTCACACAGCTCTGGCATATACTTGTCAAGTTGTAGACCATCCAAGACAATCAGATCTGAATACACAGATGCCGTCATCACGTCATTACTATTTCAGCCTCCACCATCTAATATGAGGAACTCACAGAATCCATGTTTCTGTGGGAAAAACATGAAAAACTCAGCATTTGCTAGAAGAAAGAATGTGCCATGAGCGAAGCGCAGCCCAAAGCATGGTGTTTACACTCGGAGTCCCTTCGGGGACCAGCATGGCCAACAGCCAGTGCTAGAATGAGGCTGAGGAGAGCCCCATGAGAGATTGATAGAAGCATTTTTATGGACTCAAGTCAAACCAGAGTATTGAGAAGGAAAGTGACATTGACTTGAATCTCTTGTGTGAACTATAATGATTTTTTTTTTCATGTGACCTGGGCATTCTCCCTTCGGCAGACGCGAGCCCACTGTCTTCCAGTTTTGTCCTCATGAAAGAAGCTGTGGGGCTTGCGCATGGCAGTCAGTGATGGGGAGCTTACAATGTGGAGGGAGGCATAAAAGAATGGATATCTGACATCCTGAAGGTCTGAAGTGACAGGAGGGAAGATCAGCAGGGGAGACTGCCTGCTCATAGTTCTGCTCTCTTGGGGGACAGCCTTAGGCCATATGCCACGAGCAGTCCAACACCTCAAATAGTGATGGATAATATACAACACGTAGCCAGGACCATCTGTACGAAAAGCACTTTATATATTATCCATAAAAATGTTATACCCGGTGTGCACACCTCAATCTCAGCCTTTGGGTGGTCGGGGCAAAAGGATCAGGAGTTTAAGACTAGCCTCAGCAACAAAGCAAGGTCAAAATCACCAAGTCTCAAAAAATAATAAAGATTTTTTTTTGTAATAAATCTAGAGAATAGTCCATATTCCCATTTTGTAGGTAGATAATTACATTCATAGTTAATTAGAATTAGAGTCTCAGCTTGTTTGGTTCGGCCACCTACTCCCAATAAGCCAATTAAAGAGCCACTTGTGGGGGTGTTGCCGGATTTCTTTGTACCTCTTCCCCACATGCCACAATAACTAAATGTCTTTTTCTGCTTTTCACGATTAATTTGGCTGTTTTAATTTTCATATGGCAGATAGGTAGCCAAATCTGATTTGCTAGGGCTCCAGGCTATGACCTTAAGTCTGGCAATACCACCAGCCTAAGGCCATATACCAAGAATGTGCCTTATCTGGAATTCAAATCCAATTCTAGCTCCTTTGCTGAATACTACTCTCTCCCAAGATAATTAGGAGTCCCTAAAGTGAATCAAGCTAGGCTTTTTGCTATTATGTGCTAATTTATTCGTTCATCTATTCATTCATGGTAGACCAGGACTGCCTAACTACACACTAGACAACACTGTAGGCTCTGAGTCAAGAACTTGTTCTGCCCCCTTGCTATCTTGGTGACTTTGGTCAATACAATTACTTTGGGTTCCTGATTGACAAATAGGATATTGTAGTGGGCCCAGTTTGAAAGGGCTATTATAAATTAAATGAAATGGCCATGGTGCCTGGATACAGTAAGCATTCAAAATTGTTTTTTTTGATGAATATGGTAGTGATGATGATGATGATGATGATGATGATGAAGATGGTGGTGGTGGTCATGATGATAGTGATATAGTGGAACTAGGAGTGGAACCTCTATCCTTACCTCTCTGGCTGTAGGTGAAACTTTAAGACCACATCAGTGTCATGTGCTAGGTATTTGCTGGCCCTTAAACACTAATAGTCTTTGCCACGTTCAAGAATCTGGGAAACAAGGCAAGATCCCATATGCACAGAGCGCGCAAACATCCAGATGACATGGCGGAAGCATGTTCCAACCATGTAGAAAACCTCACAGTCTGCCCTCAGCTGCTCTCCTGGATGATGCCCATTTTCTCAGTCACTGACCCTCCAGGCCACAAGAAAATGAGGACATGGGGCCTACTCAGGGGACTTCCGCCTCCAGCCTTCATCCAGATGTTTGGCACCAGGGGAACAGGCAGAGCCGTAGTTTCCTTTGGACAAGTCAAGAAATTAATTTTAAAGGATGTGTCACCCTAGATGTAGAAAACAGGTTGCCACAGGATTTTGCCAAGCCATATTGGAAGCTTGGGGAGAGGATTTTGGCATCAAAGTGGAAGCATGCCTTGTTAGGTCACCTAAGAAGTCCTTGCCTCCCGTCAACCTCTGACCCTCTTCCAAGAGCTCTCTGCCAGATGCTTGCCCTGTTCCAATTCAGACCCTAGGCCAGACCTCAGTGTTTCCCCCACCCCCACCCCACCCTATCCTCACCCCACCCCACCCTACCCCACCCTACCCCACCTGCAGCCCTGAGAACAAGTAGATAATTGCAGCAGCTTCTGTGACACAATGGTTGGTGACAGAGCTGGGAAAGACTCCTCTCTCAGAGGTTTAAGGTTTCAGAGTAAGAAGAGCCACGGAAGAAAGGGCACACAGAGTTGCTCTTTCTTACCTCCACATTCAGGCACACATGATGCTTTTATTAAAATGATAGAGCATTTTGATTCTCCATGAAATCTCCATTCCACAATTCTAATAGGCTTCAGATGGCTTCACCTGGTAGGTGAACTTTTAGAAACTTTCACAGCTCATGGTCTAAATTAGAAATGTTAATGTCCCTTAATGGCATGACAATTGTATTTCGGAGATAGACAGCAGGAGTGAGGGATGTGAAACCCAACAGGGAGTGGTAGCTGTGATGCTGGGCTTCCTCTCTGTGTCTCCACTTTGCATTCATTCACATTTCCACAGGATGTGAGGATGTGGCTGGGGACTCTGTGCAGGCATCATGAGCTCTGTGCAGCAGAATTGGGTGCACACATAACCTGTGTACCCTTGGGTGGGGACGTCTGTGGCTAGGGACAGGTAGATGCAGGACATGTACAAACTATCTGGCAATAGAGCGACTACCAGCCTCTTGGTCCCTAAAATGTATGTTCTTTTGTCCTGATGAAATCTCCCAAGGGTTTGAGACAGAAAGTGTTTGTTTGGAGGGCAGAAAATGATTAGCCGTGATTTGTTGAGTATCTATTATACTTAGACACTGTTACACAAAGTGTCTTAGGTCATTTCAGAACAGCTCTATCAGTGGATACTATTATTATCCCCACTTTTGAGATAATGGAGAGAGGTTAATGAGCAGATCTGTAATCACCAACTACTGAATGGTGAAGGTGACATCAGATAGATTTCTGCTACACGGTACTCATGTCAACCACTGTCCTCCAGCACAAGACCCACCTGCAAGTTCATCTTAGCTCTCTGTGGCTTCCATCGAAGTCATCATGTCCACACTTAAGGAGTAAGAGCAGCATGGCCTGCTACATGAGGACTGTTTCAAGGGAGAGACCAAAGGTACATGACATGCCAGATCTCCACATAAAAGTATCTGAGTTTTGATCACTGTGACAAAGGGGCCTGGCTTTGGGGCCAAGTTGTTAATAAGCACAGCGTTGCCTTTCTTCTTCTGGGAAATGGGGGTTGGGGGTGATCATAGTGGAGTTTATACCATTAGATTCAGGAAAGGGATAAGAGAGAGACAGAGACAAAGAGACGACAGAGACAGAGAGAACCAGAACAAAGGATGGTAATGGACTTCCATCATCACAGAGGTTAGGGAGAAAGAAACAGCAACATCTATCCAACCAGTACCAATGACTCAAGTTCAATGATTTTAGCTAGTCAATAACTAGGACTGGTTAACATACATCCCATGTGGTTTTCATCCATGCAATAGCAAATATAACAGTCTCGGGTCATTTCTCTCATGCATCTCAGCATATGGTTTCTTTTAAAATCCCACCTTACTACCAGGTATACTGAGGGTCAGAAGATTTAGTAGAACTATCTTTCTAAACACAAACACACACACACACACACACACACACACGGAGGCACACCATTCAAATCATTCAAATTACTCAAAGGAAGTAACTTCCTTGAAGATGTAATTTAGCTGATTACATGCAATTATGAGTATTCATCCACCGTACAAGCAGAGCGGTGCACTGGGTCCTGTGGGAAGACAGGCAGGACTAGATTTATCTAAACCACAGCAGCCTCAGAATGATCATGCCAAATTTAAACTTTTAGATATTTGATTTTCTCAATGTGGCTTCCTGTTTTGGAGAAACGAGCTTGAAGAAATAATGATAAAAGGAGGCTCAGAGTCATTCCGCACACCAAGCAGCTTGTTCAAAACAACATTTTAATGATTTAAGTGTAAATGAATCAGAAGCATATGGATTAGATTTCCCTTAAAATACACATGATTTTAAAGGCGGGAGAATGGAATGAAGAATTTCCCCAAATTTAGTGTTCCTTGGAATTTCCTTTTCTAATATGATTAAAAAATTGGTGATGGGTGGGGGCGGGGGAAGCCTGGGAGCAGAGGGGATGGATTTACTTTGAACTGCACTTGGCAAATAAAAGCGGGATGGGGAAAAGGCTACTAACATCTCTTTTAAAGGGGTACCATCCTTCTCCTTGGGCATCAACTAATTCATCCCAACCAACATTTTTGATGGTTTGAGTGTAAATGAGTCAGTGGCATGCGGATTGCATTTGAAATACACATGGGAGTTAAAAATGAGGGAGGGGCGGTGGAGAGTACTTGGTAAGGGATATCTGGGATTCTTGCCAAACCCCTAATGTTAAAAGAAATAGTTTGAAACAATTGACAAATCCCTCACAGACCCTACCGACCTCACCATGCAGAGAAAAGGGGCTGTATGTCAGGGCTGCAGCCCGTCTTCTTGACATCCCCAGGGAACATCCAGGCTCCAAATCCCTTCACCTGCCTCTCTCATCTTCACAAAAGAGAACCCTTCCTGAATGAGCAGCTGCACTTGGCTGTTTAACCACTTGCTTTCCTGGATCAACATACGAGGTCACTGTACAGAGATCAGAATCTCTCCCTTACCGACTCTCCTTTCATCTTCTGTTTGTTTTTCAAATTCTTCATTTGGCCCTGGAGTAGAGCAAGCAGTGACCCCTGCACCTCAAAAAACCACCCCGAAAACAGGGGCTTCCCTTCATCCCTCTCCCAGGTCTGTTGTCTTCCTCTCCACACAGATACCAGATTTTGAACTATCTTGTCTGTATACCACAAGCCGCTATGAGAAGCAATTCCCTCATTTTGAGAATAATCAAGAACTATCATTAAAAAAAAATAGAACCACCTTGAACACATTCTGTCAACAGCATGTGAGCATGAATTGAGTGTCTCTGAGTTCTCCAGGACTAAGTTGCCTCTGTGACCCATGAGCATTCCTAACCTGGTAAATAGACCCCCAGAGAAGCCCATTTCTCTTTACCCATGATCCTAGAATAGTTAGGGTCCCAGAGAGAGAATCTGTAACCTATGGGGTTAGAAATACCTTTCAGGGTGGACAGATGTCCAGGATAGCACCATGTCTCAGAGCCCACCACAAATCCCAGCACTGTTTTAAAAAACCAATCCTAAATTCTAGGCAAGTCAAAAGAAGCAGAACCTCTGAGAATTGCCACAGGGGACAGAAGGTCCCTGAGGAAGTCACTTTCTCTCTGTCTACTATTTGACTACTTAGATAGCTTATCAGCCTCTCTCCGTTATCTAGGCTCATTAACTCTTTTGGGACCTGTTTAGCCCAAGACCTCAATGATTTTAAATCCACTGCAACCTTCTAGGCACCTAGTTCGTTTTCAAGGAAATAAGTATGCATGGTCAAAGCTGGTTAAAGGGTTCAAAGGCAAACTGATTTGATGGTGTTCTTGCTGTGTTTGTGAGGGTGGGTGTGGGCATGGTGTGTGGGAAGCAGCTATTATTTGAAGATCTATATAAAAATTCCAGTGTTATCCCTTTTCACTCCAAGACTTTGAGCCACCATCGTGCTGTGTGGGAAGGCAGCTCCCTTAGCATTTTTCCAATGAGCTTGCTCTGTGGGTTTCTACAAAGCAGACAGTGTTAGCAAATGCCGGGGGGAACTATCATCTCCAGACAACTCTGGAAACACTTTGACATTAATGAAAATGTGCAAATGAGATAATAAACGGAGATGGGGGAGGGGGGAACCATTTCAAAAGAACCTGTGACATTTATTATTGTGCTTTCTGCCACACCTCACACGGCACAGTAAGACAGCAAGATGCAAGGTCTTTCAGAGAGACACAAGTCACAAGGGCCACCATTGTAAGTCACAATTATGAGAGGAAAAGGGATTTCTTGGTCTTCTTTCCGGTCTTCACCATTGTCCTTACCTTGGTCAAACGCTGCTTTTATGAGTAAACAGCTTTTGAAGTGAATCATGGTTTTGGCTTATGTACTTTTTAGGGTTCCAAAATGACCAAACATTAGCACAGAGGCAGGACCTGGAAGGTCACAGATCTGCTTAATTTTCTTTCCGGAAGGCAATCAAGGAGCACTTGGGCCCTCCCTCTGGCAGGGCCCACTCTGAACCAAGATGGACAAGTTCACACACTCCTGCTGACCTAAGATCGATTGGCCATCCTGGACCATTTAGCAAACAGTTTACACAGGCTGCCTGGGTACTGGATTTAAATGAAATGAAAACGATTGGGAGAATTCCCTATAAAGTAGACTTGATCTATATTAGGGAGCAGGCTAATTATAGGGATTGGCATATATGGAATCAAAGTAAAACACTATATGGGACTAGAGAGTGGTGGTCTTTTATACCAGGGTGGTCTGAACCCAGGGTTTAATGTTATGTACAATATACAAACATTTTTGACAGACCATTAACACCTGTAATCTTGTAAATATTTGCAATTTTCTAGATCATAAATATAGCTGCATAAGCAGTTCTTTCAGAACATCATTTATACACCATTAAAGGTTAATTTACAAGTTAGTACCTTATAGAAAGAAGATATGTGGGTTTCATGCTCGCTTTCTGCAAAGGAGACTGGTGTCTCCAAACGCAATTTGTAGCTCTCCTGTGGGTCTGACTGGGGTCCTATTCAAAGTACCGTTTGAATTCTTTTCATCAGCTCATATTCACAGCAAACTTAATCTTCTGTTGTGGAGGGAGGGAATGAAAACAGAGGGAGAGGGAAGGACCCGAGGTCTTCACGCTGTACTTGCAAGCATACAGCTGTTTATTTGAACAACATCCCTCCACGCCGTCGTCCTTGTTTGTCATTGTCCCAGGTGATACCTGCTGCTGTACTGCGCCCTGCATCCTGGAAGGCTGCATGCAAAGACCTCATCTCAGGGGGGGCCAAGGAACGACAATAAGGCTGATGAGACTGAGCCCTGAGAACATCACCGTGTTGTGTTTGAATCCCGTAAAGTTCAAAGGGCGCAAAGAAAAGACAAACATCGCCAGCCAGGTTACCCAGCCACACTGGTGAAGACGGTGGTGGAGACTCGGGTTCCCATAGGAGGCTTCTCACAAATTATAGAGACTGAAAGAGGTTGGGGGCCCCCTGGGAAAACGGTTGATAAATGTGGGCCAAACCCCTGGTGGGAAAAGCCACAGATCGAGGTCGCGTGACCACAGTGGGTTTGTGTTGTCTCTGAAGAAGCCGTAGAGTGTAACTTTCGCAGTAGGCTGGAGCCGCACTTCCTCTGCTGTGGGATTCCATGGATATCATTGCCCTCGTTTCTGAAACATGAACAGCCTGGCCCTCTGGCTGCATGCCGGCCTGGACTGGCACAGGCATTTTTCATGCATCCGTGGACCTAGTTTGTGTCTTGGGTCTCCCAAACGTGGAGGGGGGGTGGGGTCTTAGGATTCTGCAGCAGCTCTGGTTTTTCAGCTCACTGGGATATGAGAATAATGATTCAGAGAGTGTGCAGCTGCCCCACTTACTCTTTTCCTGCTCAGTTACTGGTATTGGGAGATTTCCCAGGTAAATCTGTGCTCCCCTGAGCTCTTCAGCCCTGTGAAGTCAAAAGTTCCCAGAATGGCTAGACAGCTCTTCCCATGCTTGCAGCCCTCAGCAAATTTACAAGACAAGAAGGTGATACTGGGGCTGTTGCATCTTTTGACATGCAGCAATAACCAAGGCAATTGTAGGACCTGGTAGCAATTGCCAGCAAAGTTGACGATGGCATGTGTGGCAGTGAAGCTTATCACTTGGAGCCTTAGGGTCTTGACTATGCTAACCTTCACTCTTATTCTCTCTGGCCTTGGAGAAATGATCTTGACTGGGCCTCCATTTTCTCATTTTTAAGTTACTATGTTGGGCATTAGCAAGATGGCCTCAAAACTCTCCCTCATGACTCATATATCTCCCATGGTTCCTCTCAATGGAGATACACACAACCTGTTGGGATTCTCTTCCCCCAGCTACCAAGATTTGCATAGGCAGCATAATCCTACCCCAAGCTCCACCTCTGGCCCTCTGGCTTGAGTCTTATCATCCCTTTCGTGTGTGTGTGTGTGTGTGTGTGTGTGTGTGTGTGTGTGTGTGTGTGTATTATATATGTGATGTCACTATCAAAACCTGTCTGAACAGTTCTTATCATCTTGTTCTCTGCTCCACTTCTCTCTTTCCAGGTTCACTTTAATATTATTTAAAAATTGTGATAAGTGTTGAAAGAAGTTCATGTATCTTGTGGGAGTTACAGGTCACAGATGGGGAATGCACCCAAGATATGAATAGTCTGTTTTAAAAGGTTGGGGTTTTAGCTGTGACTTATGATTTGAGGAACACAAAAAGGACTCCACACAGCCTGGAGGCCAAGTGGTAGATTGCCTACACAGAATAACCAGTCAATCAAAGGCATAGTATTTGATGAAAAGAGATAGACAAAAAAAAAGTCTTAGCAGTATAGCTCCAGGCTTTTCTGTGAAACAAGAGTAGAGGATTTTTGCAATCAATAAAGGATGAAATGTGGTTGTCTTAATATTATTTACTTGTGCTGAGTCTGGTCTGAGTGTTGGGGTTAGAAATATAATGCTTCTGAACCTCTGCTGTGTAGCGGTCCTTTCATTTATGACTTATGGTCTTTGGAGCTGGGCCTTCCTGGGCTAGCACTGTTAGGTTCTCTACCTTGTGAAAATTCTACTGCCATCTAAATCTAATTCTGGGACATCAAGACACATCCTTGCTGGATATTACTCATGGTGCATCGACCTGAGCCATTAACCTCACTTCTTCATCTTATCCCGACCACAAAGTCCCTGCACCCTCCCTACTTGCCACCCAAGACCGCACCTCAGCTTATAGGAGTGACAGCCTTTCCTGTGCACACTGGAGGCTCCATGGGCTGACTTGCCAGCTGTCCCCCCAGAGGCTCTGTAATCCCAGATAACCTGGTGTAAATTGAAGTCATGTAAGTGATGTTTCAGGGTATATGGCCTTAGTCTGGTGTGGCCAGTCATCCCAATCAAGTGCTGTGATTGTGTCCTGTGCCCTCAGTTTCTACTGATGTCAATAGATGGAACAGCCATGTGAACAGTTTTTCTGTGTCATTCATAAATTTGTTTTTAAAGCCCATGTATTATGTTTTCCAAAGTTCCTTATGTTAAGAAAAAGAATTCCCCACACACACACACATAGGGTTTTGTTCTTAAAAGAAAAAAAGAAAAAATTCCTTGTATCTCTCTTCTTGCTTTTTGTGCCTTCTAAGAGCCTCGGATCTCCAGAGCATTGGAGGGATGCTCTTCTCTTGAGGAGGGGGCTGGTTTGTTATGTCCTGTGCTTCCTGCCTAATCATCTAGAAGCCTTGCCCCCCACCTCTCCCTCCATGTTTCCTTCCTTCTTTTCTTCCTTTCTTCCTTCCTTCCTTCCCTTCCCTTCCTTTTTAAAGTAATCTTTAATTTGTTTATTTTATTTTTGTGTGCATTGGTGTTGTGGGGGAGTCAGATCCCCTGGAACTTGAGTTACAGACAGCTGTGAGCTGCCATGTGGGTGCTGGGAATTGAACCCAGGTCCTCTGGAAGGGCAGTCAGTGCTCTTAACGCTGAGCCACCTCTCCAGCCCCTCACTCCAGGTTTCTGAATTAGCCCAACACCTTTCCTTTCTCTCCATTCTTGGTTTCTTCACTTTAGATTTCTATTCTTCTCGCTTCTGTTTCTCCAATGTTTTGTGGGATGAGGAGATACCAAATAATAACTGACTTTCCCCCAAATGATATGACTTTGCAGTTTTCTGAGGGGAAACAGTGCCTTAGCTTTTTGCCTCTCAAAGATGTTCTTAGGAAAGTCTTCTCTAAGCAAAGGAAAATAGAACAAAGAGGTCTCTGAGCAAGTTAGCTCAGGAAATGCTCTGTGTTCCAACTGCCTGTTTGAGAGTCTGAGAAAGTGTTAAGACTTAAAGAAAAAAATATCCTAGAACAAAGAAGTGTGTTTGTGTTCACTGGTACATCACGGGACCCAGAGCATCCAGAATCCCACTGAGCAGACCTGGCAAACTACTGACATCATCTAAACGATGGCCTTCTGAGCTGCATCTTTCAGGTACTGGGGACAGTAGAGAAGAGTGAGGTCGTGCCGATGCGGAGATGGCGTGCTGGCTGTCTTCTCAGACAAGCCCAGCAGTGACTGTACTCTCCTCCATTACCCAGCACACAGACCTAAGCCCTCCCATGTAGAGGCCCAGCAAACAACATTTCCCAAGCCCTCATGGCTTCCACAAATGACCCATTCATCTCCATCAGCCTACACAACTCCATCACCCGACACTAACAGCCCTGCCACGCTCCTTGCCCACTGTAGCCAGTGTTTGTAAGTGGAAGTGACAGAAATCCCTTTAGAGAGAAAGAACTTTGTTGTTTCATGTTATCAGGATATCCAAAGGTAGGCGAGCCATCGCACTGCTCCCTCTGCTCCATTCTCCTCTCCAACTCTCCTCCTCCAGTCTATGTCCTTTAAAAATGTTGTCTTCCTTAGAGAGAGAGAGAGAGAGAGAAAAGGAGAGATTTCCTTCTCTCTCCCCACACATGAAATTCCTCTCTTCTAGCTTGCAAGGCTCTCGAGTTTTGGGGCTTTATCTTCCCCCCATCATCCCTCCATGGCTAGACTTCAAGCTTCTCCAGGACAAGAATCTTTATGTTCTTTCTAGCTGGCCACTCTGCACTCATTGCTCGGTCTGACTGTTGCATACCAAGAACTGGGGTAAATCCTGGGAATGAAAAACATAAATAAGAATGCAGGGGCCTGGGGCTTGGGTTGGGGCTTAGGAGCTCTGTGGCAAAGGCACTTACTTAGTGTGTACAACATCTGATTCTCATCCCTAGTGTGCACACGCGCGCGCGCGCGCGCACACACACACACACACACACACACACACACACACACGCACACACACACACAGGTGTTGGTATATAAATCATGATATATATTGATAAATAGATGCTGATAAAATACTCTAGAATAATCGGCCCTGTTCTTTGTAATAACCCTATGCTAAGAACATGTCTTTTCCTCTCAGCTTAGGCATCATGACTCCTTTAGTATGATGGTTGGATATGACTTAGTCTAGTCATTTCCTCCTGTGACCTGCAGAATTTATTTATTTACTTATTTATTTCATCTTCTTTCTATTAGACAGGGTCTCACTACATAGGCCTGGCTGCTGTGTAGACCAGACTGTCCACAAACACACAGAGATCCGCCTACCTCTGCCCCTAAGTGCTGGGATTAAAGGTGTGCACCACCATAAACACAGCCAGAGTTTTTAAAAAATATGAATCTTTATTTTAGAATTCTTAAGTGTAAAATAAAGAGATTCTCATAAAACTCTCCAATCTGTGATTTCCTAGGGTTCCGAGTCATGGCAGGCAGGTAGATGCTGTTTATAAACTCCTTTCTAATTTCAGTCTAACCTAGGTGCTACTCTGATCCTCCCAAAGCACAAACAGAAGACAAGACAAATTTATTTCACTCTGAGACTAGTTGGATGAACCTGTGTGAAACCATTGCCAACGTTTCTGGAACATTCACTGCAATCATCCATCTTAATTGTATGGGCTCTTGGACTTATCCAGTGCTCCAGAACCACCCATGGACTCCAGGGAGATATTAGCTCCCATTTGGCAGAGGAGAAAGCAGATGCTGTGATCTGCAATGCTGATCTGGCCAAGGTCTCGGAGACTGTGTGAGTTCCCCATGCTATCAAAATAACGCCCCCGCCCCGCTCCCCAAGGCAGCGGAGTCATCTAAAATCTATGCCTCTGCTATCAGCAGCCTGAGTGTCCTGAGAATAAAGTCTGCGAACTTCTTAGAAGTCGGAATGGCTCTGGTGAGGCATAGTTTTAACCACAGCATAACAAGTCCTTTGGCAAGACACAGGGAATACCAGGACACAGTGTCTGCAGGGAGAGTGCCTTGGAATGTCACATACATCAAGCAGCTCTCACAAGCTGGAGATGAAAGAAATTAGAGACGGGGAGGAAAAAAAAAATCACACCAAGTTTGGGGCCCTGTGTTCTGTGAAGTTCTCACTCAGGTCCTTGCAAAATCCACCCATGCTTTCCCTCGTTCCCCAACCCCTTTTATTTTTAAATCCAAGTGCCTGCGAAGAGAGGTCTACGGCACATGGTTCTGATTCTTTTACACGTAACTCATCAAGCCCGGCTTAAGAACTGCTATCTGGTGTCCAACAGTCTTTCAGACTTTTTTTTTTTTTTTTTTTTTTTTTTTTTTAAACCAAGCCATTTTGAAAGCTTGAAAGAAATCCCCTAAACCCAGCATGTTCAAGCTAGAGTTGAGTTCACGGAGCAGGGCAGGGACGGTGCAGTGTGTGATTAGCAGTCTCCTGGGAGCCATGGTAATGGTAGCCTTGGAAGCTGAACCAGAAGAAGCTTGAGATGGGTGGTACCCCCAGAGCCAACCCCACAAGTTCTGCTTCTGCTTAATCTAGCTTTCTCTTGACCTATGAAATTCAGGACCCAATCTATGAAATGGTGCCACCCACAATGGGCTGTGTCTTCCTCTATCAATTAGCAATCAAGATATTCCCCCCAAAAGGCATGCCCACAGACTACTCTGATAAATACAGTTACACATTTGAGACTCTCCTCCTAGACAGTCTAAGTTGTGACAATTTGACATTTAAAGCTAACCATCACATTTACTACAACAAAATACCGGAGGCTGTGTACTTTATCAGGAAAAGGCATTTACCCAGATCACGGTTTTTAAAAAATTAAAGGTCAAAGGTCAAAGGTTGAAGCCAGTCAGTCCCGCTGGTTTGGCCTCTGGTGAAGGCTATAGCGGACCACATCACACTGACAGTACGCTGTGGAAGAGATCATGCCGTGAAGCAAGAGCGAGAGAGATT
This sequence comes from Peromyscus californicus insignis, assembly GCF_007827085.1. Taxonomy (NCBI): domain Eukaryota; kingdom Metazoa; phylum Chordata; class Mammalia; order Rodentia; family Cricetidae; genus Peromyscus; species Peromyscus californicus. The sequence continues at coordinate 33,033,852 of NW_026294551.1, forward strand.
CAGAAGGCAGCCTCTGTCTTTTGATAACAATTCACTTTTGTGGAAATTAACCAAAGTCCCACAATGGTTACATTAGTCACTTTGGAGTCAGCATCTAAGGACCTAACCATCTTCCATTGGACCCTGTGTCTTACAGGTTCCATCAGCTTTCAGATCCACCCCACTGGGGACACGGCTTCCAACACATGAACCCTAGAGGGACTCATTCAAGTCACAATCAAGCTTGAGCATGATCCTAGCTACCATCATCCTTCCCCAGATGCTTCCAGCAACCACCTGACTAGTGGCTCTGCTCCTAACTTGACATACCTCCAACTCAAGAAATAAGTCAGAAAAAGCATGCCCTAACCCCTACTCCAACCACCCCCGTACTCCCGATGGCTTAGAGAACTTTGATAAAACCCAAATTCCAGGCTATGGTTACAATATTGGCCATAGGCAAGCCTCACCGGCTCCTTCAACCTCAGCCCCTGTGGTTGTCCTCACGTACTGCACTCCAGCCAGACTTCTGCTCTCTGGGTTAATCTTGTCAAGTTCACTTTAGCTTCAAGTCTCTGCACTTGCTCTTCCCTCTGCCTGGAATGACCTGCTGGCTCCATCTCCTTGTCCATTCCTTTTCATGCCTCTTCCTTCATCACCCCAGCCACGCACAGCAGCACCGCCATCACAACTTGGGTTCTCATGGTTGAGTTTCTCCTTAGCACACTTCGTAAGCCACCTGAGATTATTTTCATCACATTTGTTTGCATGATTATTTCTGTTTACCCTCATCAAAGTGTAAGCTCCAAGGAGGAGGAGACTCTTCTTCCTTAACTCTCAGAAGCCCCAGGATCTAGAGTAGCACTTGATACAGGGAGCATCTGTTTATTCTTTCAGATCTATTATTATTACATGAGTGTGGTGTGTGTGTGTGTGTGTGTGTGTGTGTGTGTGTGTGTGTGTGTGTGTGTGAACATGCTTGCTCTGGTGCCCGTGTGCAAATCCAAGGACAACTTTGTGGAATCGCTTCTTTCTTTCTAATTTTATACAGATGCAAAAGACTGAACTCGGCTCTTCTTCAGGCTTACAGGGCCAGCTCCTTTTTCCCTCAGCTACCTCCCTGGCCCTCAATTAGTTTTTGTTACGTAGAACCACAAGAAGACAGCGAAAAGCTCACAGTGCCTGAGCTGAGAAGCGAGCACAGCTAAAAGGAGTCGTGCCTATTTGGGGTCGGGTGACATCTGGTATGACAAAGACCAGGGAGAGCAGGGAATTACCAAACAAATGATAGTAGTTTTGAGGGGCTACGGGGCAAATTGGGACCTGGTACCCAGAATTGCTCACAAAGAGGAAGTCACAGGATGGGGTACTCGAAGGGGGCCTAGCCTCCTCTGACATTCACTAGCTGTGTGAACACCTCCCTCAGCCAGCCTTTTTTTCTTTCTTTTTTTTTTTTTCCAAATAGGGATGATACTATTTATGTCTCAGCACATTACATTATATAGCCTGCATAAAGTACCAAACACAGAAATAGCATAAAGACCACCCAGTAAATGGCAGCTATCGTTATTAAGGAGAGAAGAGTTGCAGAAATTCTGATGATGATGAACCAGAAAAAAAAGAATGGTTTTGTTATAGGACTTGAGGAATTGCTTAATCTACGAGTCAGACACATTTATGTTTCTATTGTTCAAATTATGGCAAACTACATAAAATGTATGATCTATTTTAAAGTGTTTGTTTCTGGGACATCAAGTACGTTCACACCATTGCATGACCCTCACCACCACATGTTTGGCTCATAAAACTGTCACCCTACACCCATTAAACACCTCCCAGCCCCTCTCCTCCAGGTCCTGGTGGCCCCTATGCTTTCTTCCATCTTGCCTGTGGCCATGCCTCCCTGAATACGTCCAGTCGTCTCGTCTGTTTTCTGCCTTTATGAGTTTGACTGGGAATCTCAGGAAAGTGAGATGGATGAAAGAAGCATCCAACATTTGTCCTTTCTTCACCTGCCTTATTTCACTTCACACGCTCTCAAGGTTCATTTGTGTTGTGGCTCCTGTGGTAATCTTCCTCTGCAGCGCTGCCAAAGGCTCCAGAGTACACACCTTCTCCATTTTGTTCAGTTTGTCCACCCATATGCCCAGGAGTTGCTTCTACCTTTGGGCCACTGTGAACAACGTGCCTGTGGACACACAGATACGTGAAAAGCTGTTTTCAGTTCTACCAGGTGCGTAACCAGAAATGGGGTTGCTATATCCTGAGAGATCGGATGGTAATTCTGCTTTTAAGTTTTTAAGGATAAGCCCTGGTGTTTTCTTTTCTGTCTTTTTCTTTACCTTTTACCTTTTCTCCCCTGTTTTGAGACAGGCCAAGACAGGCTTCAAACTTGTTATAGCACTAAGGATGACTTGAACTAATCCTCCTGCCTGCCTCTTTCCCCAGCATGCTGGGATTACAGGTGTGTGCCACCACGCCTGAGTTATGCATTGGTGGGCATTGAACCCAGTGCATCCCTCATGTTAGGCAGACACTCTTATCAATGGAGCTACCTCCCCAGGCCAGAATATGTCTTGCCATTTTCTACTGTGCAGTGGCTATACCATTTTATTTTTCCATGAACATTTATATTAAGTGAAGGCAGAAGGAGAAAAATCCAGTGGGTAAGTGGAGTATGTGTAGGAGGAATCCTAATTCTACACTTACCCTGTCCAGGAAAATGGCCTTATTTCCTTAAAATGCCAGCTCAGAAAAACTGATGCACAGTGTCTCTCTCGGGTTCTTAGCCCAATAAGCCACATTTTCTTTTTCTAAAGATAGTGTCAACACATCTTAATGGCCTGAGCCATCCCACTATGGTGGGAGACAGTGAATTCTAACTTTCTGCCCAGCATGCACATACTGGCTCTCGCCGGGACAAACACTGCATCGTGTTGTTTCTTTTCATCTGTGTTCACATTTCATTATTTCTATGTGTGCATTCTTCAACATATGCAAAACACCTTATATGACCAAAAGTAATATGTGTCCATCTCCCTTTTCCACTTGGTAGAACGGTGTGTTTACTTTTGTTATAAGCAGATCTTTGTAATTGTCTTTATTTAAGGAGTATAGGATATTCAGTTCTGTAATTGACTTCATTTTCTTAGCTTGTACCCGGCGTCATCATTGATACTTTTATTTCTTTCCAGTGTTTTCACTGTTATAAGTAATGTCGTGACACAGAAGTCTTTAGCTGAACGTTATGTTTGTTTTGAAATGAATTTTTGTGTAGACTCTAGCTGGATAGTTAATCTTACTTTCATGTGCATGTGTTAGGATTGCTCTGTCTGGATATTGTCATGCTTGTGAGCAGTAATGCCAATTGCTGATGAAATGTTGTTATAAGAACATGAAAGGAATTTTAAGGAGATATAAAGGGAGAAATCCCTAAAAGTAAAATGTGGTTAAGTTGCCAGAAAACTAGACTTCGAAAAAGAGTAAAATAAAATCTAAACATAGAGTATTAATGTAGATTAAGTACTATACATTTAATGTGCATTAGAAAGTTGAAATGTTTATGTTCATAAGCCACATGCAGAGGGCTTTTTAGATGTCTCCAAGATCACACAGCTTGTAAGTGGCCGACAGCAATCCAAATGCAAGTTCCAATCTGTCTGTCTGTCAAAGAAGCACTAAGATCTTTGACCAAGTCCTCAAGCCTCTGGTCCTAAAGAAATCTTTTTGTAGTCCCCAGGGGTTGGCAGGTTGACTGGGTTCCTTTCTTGGCTCTGGGTTTTCTCATGGCTGCAGAGTTGGCCAGAGGAAGAGATTTCCACTCATTCTTATTCCTAGTGTCATGGCCCATGGGAAAGCAACAGGTTGGGAAAGCTGGCAGGTTAAATTTAACTCCCTAAAAAAACAAATTGCCTTTAAGAAAGCTTCCAGTCACGCTGGTTCCTAATGTCACCATCTCACTCTTACGTTCCTTTGCTCAACTCCAGATAGAAATTGTGGAAAGGTAAGCGATGCCCTCCAAGCTGGCTTTATTCAGTGCTTTTGTTTGATCCTTCGAGACAGTACTTAGGCCAGTCCCCAGAATGGTCCCTTATAATAATAAATGGGATCACACAGAGCACCACCAGCTGCTGAATAAGGTCCCAGGATTCCTGCACACATCTTCTCAGTCCTTTGCTCTTGGCACTAGGGTTTACTCTTGCAGTGACAATCTATATCAGTTCACAAATAAATTAAAAAAAAAAGGACACACTACTGCTGCTACAGTTACCCTTGGAAGGTCACCTGTGGGTCAGATTCAGGGGCTGTTCATGCAGGAGTTGTAAGGAAGGTTGAGGGATGAATTATCAGATCCAGAACCTGTTCATAGACAGATATATATATATTAGCAAGCTACTTGCATTGAGCAGGAATTGAGAGGAATTATAGCCCTCTCTACTCCGTCTGAGCATCACATGAGCTTGCCAGGCTGTTTCCTCAGTGGAGTAACTCATAGCCTTGTCTTGTTAAGGCTGCTGTGAGAACAAAGCAGGCTGAAGCATCATTGTGCCTTGGGTCCATATCCACCTCCTTGTTGGTACCCAGTGATGTCTGGCCACCACTAAGCACTGAAAGAAGCATTGTCACCTCCTCCTCCTCAGGTGCAGTGGCTACTGCTCTCCACCCTCTGCAGGAAATGGTGGCTTGTCATTTCAGATCTGATTTCCAAAGTTGAGCGTAATGTGTGACCCCAAGAATGCTATATGAAGGAAGATCACCTTCCTACAGCCTAAGATGCAGCTCCAACTTCAAACTGGAGTTTTCTGATAATTATCAAGAAGATAGATGCTCTGAAATGGAGCTTGGAAATGTTTAATTCCATTTATTTACTGAGACAAAGTCTGCTATGTATCCCTGGATGACCTCAGATTTGCTGTGTAGACCAGACTGCCCTTGAACTTGAAGTGATCCTCCTGCCTCTGCTTCCCAAGTAAGGGGATTATAGGTACATGCCACAACGCCTTGCTCACTCTTCTGCCACCCCCTCCTCCTCCTTAGAAAACAGAATTTATTTGGGCTTGTAGTTACAGAACATGATGGCAGAGCATAGACATGGCAGCAGGGGCAGGGAGCTGAAGGCTCCATCTTGAACCACAAGCATAGAGCAAACTCAACACAGCAAGAAGCTTTCAGCTCTCCAAGACCACTCCTACTAACATACTTCCTCCTCCTCCTCCAATAAGGTCACGCCTTCTCAGCCTCCACAAACAGTGCCACCGACTAGGCACCAGGTCTTCAAATGCCCGAGACTATGGGAACACCTCACTGAAGCCACCACAGTGACTCTTTGGCCACCTGCTTCCCCTCTTTGACCACACAGCCACTGCTCTTTCCTTGTCTTTCAGAATCCGGTGTCATTCCCTTCTTTCCTGTTTCTTGTCCCTTTTGACGTATCGGATGCAGTGCTTGAGACTGGAAAAAGTTTTGTTCCGAGAGAGCCCCATTGGCACTCCTATTTCCTTGCCCTGTGTCAAGTTCAGTTTAAGGAAGAGGAAATCTCTCGGGAAAGAATCTATAATCGTTGCACTGTGATGATACTGTTTATCAGTTATCCCACTAACTCATAAACCCTTACTAAATACGTCACAGAGGGGCAGTGAGAGCAGAGGGGTCCTTCTGACCAGTCCACACAGCCTCTCACCTCTACCTAGAAGAACAAGCAACATGTGGTGCCTGGTATGCTCCAGATTTGCCCCAGAAAACTCTTAGTTTTCTTAGTCACCCTCTTCAGAGACAAACTCTAAGATAAGGAATCAATTCTGGAGTATTGTTACTCTGAAGAATCAAAAGAGCCAAATATTTTTATATTTAATCCTAATTATTTCTTTAACCATCAATAGAACTCAATAATAAACTGGTCATATGACTCACTCATAACAAAATTGAAGCATGAAAGTTTTCATCGCTCTGGGTGGATGACACAGCAGGCCCTATGCAAACTTTGATAACGAGAAGCATCGGACCTCTCAACTCCAACTTCTTCAGTTTGACTTGCAAGCCATCAGTCTTCCAAACTCTTTGCTTTTATCCAAAGCCATTTACTGCCCTATTGAATCATTCTGCAACAGTAAATTCTGTGGTTAGTTTTAATTGTGAACTTGACTCAATCTAGAATCACCTGGGAAGGGAAGGTTAATGAGGAACTGTCTAGATTGGGTTGGCCTGTTAGCGTATCTAGGGGGGATCTCCTTACTTGTGTTAATTTGAGGCACAAAAATCCACCCTGAATATAGGAAGCCCTATTTTCCAGGGCCGGGTCCTAAGCTGAGTGCAAAGGAGAGATCCAGCTGAGCACTAGGAAGCATGTGTGTATTGACTCATTTCTCTGTGTTCTTGAGTATGGATGTGATGGGGTCAGCTGTCCCAAGGTCCTGCCACTGTCACAGCCTCACAGCAATAGATTTGTAACTTGCCACAATGAAGTAAAACAACCTTTCCTCCACTATCTTATTTTGTCAGAGATTTCATCATAACAACAGGAAAAGCAATTAAGACAAAAAACTGGTACCGTGAAGCAGAGTCATCGCTATGATAAACCTGAACATATGACTTTCAGGCCTTTGGAAGCTGCTTAGTGGGAGGAATGTGGAAGAGTTTGGGACTGTGGGTTGGAAAAGCCGTTGAATGCTATGAGCCAAGCTTAATGGTCCATTCTTTTGAAGCTTGGAAGATAAGAATGCTGAGAGAAACAAGGACAATGGAAGGCTGGTTCATGAGGTTTCAGTGGAGAGCAAGGACACAGGAATTGGGGACAGGGTGCTGCTCTGTGTGATACTTTGGCAAAGAGTCTGACTGCATTCTATCCTTATTCTGAGAACTGAAGTGGAGCTAAATTTGAAACCAATGGACTTATCTGTTTGATGAAGGAAATTTCTAGACAGGACCGTATGCAGGTTAGTGCTGAAGAAGCAGCTGTAGCTAAGAGAAAGATTAAAAGAAACATTGCGGAGAAGCCATCCATGTGGCACTGGGATGATGATAAAGTGTTTCCTGCCAGACAATGGTGGCGCACGCTTTTAATCCCAGTGCTCAGGAGGCAGAGGCAGGCAGATCTCTGAGTTCAAGGCCAGCCTGGTCTACAGAGCGAGTTCCAGGACAGCCAAGTCCATACAGAGAAGAAAGTGTTTCCCCAGGGTTAGCACACAGAAGCTGGATACAGCTGCAGCCCAAGGCAGCCAGGCTCCATATCCAGCCGGTAACAGAACTTGCCAATGTCACTTGTGTCGTCCACATGGTAAAGACAGTCAATGTGGCATTATCGAAGGCTTCGTGGAGAGCAGCTAAAGCAAAGTATTGCGTGGCAGGGGTAATGGGCTACAGGTGGCAAAACTGGTGGGCAGGGCTACCTAAGCCTGTTAGAGCCCAGCTGATGAGATTACGAGCTCCAGATGCTGGACATGGTGCTGCAGATTTGGAGTTTGCCCTGCTGGGTTTAGCTTCAGTGGGATCGTTCACTTCTGTCCCCATTCTTCCATTTAGGAATTGCTTTAGGACTCTGGGTGAGCCCTTCAGAGATCTGTTTGTTTGTTTGTAATCTAGGTCACTAAAGTAGAGTCATATTTAATTTTATTTTGAGTGCAAATAGTATGTCTTAAGAAATGACAGGAGGAGTTAAAGTCCCCAAACAGTCAGTACAGACACATTTTTTTTTTTGATGTAAAAGAATACTGTCAGGTGCCCTGTCACTTCAAATAGAGACCAGAGTTTCACCTCTGTGGTGGTGTCACTGGCAGCCTTCTTGCTGTGTGACTCCACAAACAAGATCAAGCAACAATGCAGCTCTGTGTGTCAGCACAGCTGATAAGGGTGATTTGAAGCACCCTTGATCCCTTAAGAAAGTAAACATTTATCAAGCAAATATCAGCAGAGCACAGTTCTTTCTCATCAATACAGAACTTTAAAAAAAATCTCCAGCGAAAGCCCAGTTGAACGGACTACTTAGAGCAATATCAAAACGATCAAAGCAACATGTACCTCCCACCGAAGCCTTGGGTCATCTAAGCACTCCTCGGCCGACCCCTCCAGCATCCTTAAAAGATAAACACAGGGAAAGCAGCTCAGGCCCAGCAAGATGGTCCCCAAGGAGAAGGACTTTCTCCGTTGCCCCATGCCTTCTCTCAGTCACCCCCTTAGTTGGAGTCTTCTGAAATCCCCAAATTAGGTATTAAGTACATGTTTATTCCGTCATCGTTTTCTCCTCTAATCTGGGAGATAAAAATAACAGGAAGATATATCTGCGGTCTCATTTTATCCTCTCCCTTCTCCAAAGTAAACTTGAGAATGTTGCTGATCTCCTGCCTCCTCTTTCTTCATTTGACCCAGTCCAAACACGATAGCTTTGAGGAGGACCCCACATACAGCCCCAGCTCGTAAAAACTACTGTGACTTAAAGGACATGTAGACAGATTTGGGGTATACACCTGGCATACTGCCAGGACATACAAACACACACACACACACACACACACACACACACACACACATACACACACACACTTACGTATGGAAGCCCGTTTTATTTCAAAACCAAGAGAATGGATCTTCATTAGCAGTAGAGTTGAATAACATAGTTGATAATCAACAGTTTTTCTGAGAGACAAAAGATGGCTAAGGTCTGGGTACAAATAACCACACACAAACCCTGAAAACATGCACATCAGAATCCAGTGGTTTCGTGGGCACAGTCATCTTTTGTCTTGAGCTGTCTTACCTCAAGAAAAATTGCATAGTTATGACAGCGCTTCTGAAAGATGTCTGACATGAATCTTGAAGGTGAAGGATCTATTGAGTGTGACTTTCTTCTTCGAGCTCCATTGCTTACAGCTAAAGCAGGGGGACCTTGACTCGGGCTGTTTTTAATAGAGCCCTACATTTTTCTCCTTTAGCGAGCTGCTTCAATGAAACACTCATTGACATCCACTCTGTGCTGTGCTAATGAGAATGTGCAAAGCAAGGAAAGAATGACCTCTGACCTCAGGGAGCTTGAGAAAGTCTTATGTGTGTGGGTGGGGCGGGGAGGAATTACCAGTTCTAACATACTACATTTACAGAGATAAAAATTATGTAGGATCCATTTTCCTATCATAACCATTGTCCTATCATTTCCACTTGCCACACAGAAGAAAGTTGAATCCTAGGGAGAGTGAGAAAAAGAGGGAGAATGGAAAAGAAGAAATGTGCATGCTCAGCACTGGCCCTTTTCTTCTCTTTCCTTCTTTCTTTTTTCTTGCGACTTTTTAAAGCTATATTCTTTAAATGCAATTTAAATAGGAACTGTTAAGATTGAACTTTGCAATGTCTTTGGATGGTCCATGTTTTCACCCAGGAAGTGTAAGGGTTCGGACTCCACAGCATTTCTCCCAATGCTCTTTTATTTTTATAGTTTGAAAGCTGACAACATAAAGACAGCTCTTGACTTGGCTGTCAGGAGTGGAGTAACATACCTGGCGTAGATGCGTGCGCTTTCCCCTCCAATCTCCTGCCTCACAGTGCTCTTTCCCTTTGTGCCCAGGGCAAATGAATATGGAGACCTTTGCTGCAGCAACACTGAAGTCTAGATAGCATTGCACTGGCAAGAAAGGAGCAGAATTTCAGCTTTGTTTGGAAGCAGCTATTGCTGTCCTTTAGAGTTGACATAACAGCTTTGAACAAATAATCCTACGATACCATGTGGAAAACTGCATATTTAGAGTAAACGGACTTGTAGGCTACTCACTTGTGACTTCAGGGCTCCAGTTGCTGTATCTATAAATTTAAACACAAAACCACTGCTTCCCAAGGTTCGTTCGCTGCATGTTAGAATCACCAGGAGGGTGTTGTTTAAAAGTCCTGCTGCCAGGCTGCATGCCAGACAATGAAATCGCAGCATCTCGTGGTGAGAGCCACATACATGCTGCTTAAAGATCTTCTGGTGCTTCCCATGTACAATACAGTCAGGAAACTACTCCTCAAAACTTCAACAGATGCACGTCTTTGTCAGCTCTAGAACTCTAACCTCCATGACTCTCTGGGCTAGCCTTTCTGTGAGGCTCTAGTCATTGGCAGGTAACTGACAGCTTCAATCAAAACTCACCAAAGTCATTTTATGTGTTAGCTTCACTGGTCTGGAGAGGCCCAAACAGATGGTAAAATCTGGTAGCTGTATGTGCCTGTAAGTGTGTTTCCAAAGAGATGAGCATTTGAATCAGCAGATTCGGGAAAGAGATCCATGCTCACCAGTGTGGGTGGTAGCTGAGAGGGCATCATCTAGACAGTCTGTGGAGAGACCAGATGACAGGACCAACAGCCAGAGGAAAAGAAGACTCTTTATCTCTTCAGTTGGGATATCCATCTTCTGCCTCTTGTTCCTTTGTTTTAGAATTTGTGTATTTACATGATGTGTGTGCAGGTGCATGTGTGTATAGAATGTGTGTGCACGAATGGAGGCTGGTAAGCAACTTCAGATGTCACCCTCAGGAACACTATCCACCTCCTTTGAGCCAGGGTCTCTTACTGCCCTTGAGCTTAAATTGAGCTGTATTGGCTGGCTAGGAAGCCCCAAAGATGCTCCCGTCACAGATTCCCCAAATATGTGCCACCATGCCCAGCGTGTTCACGTGGGTTCTGGACATTGAACTCAGGCCCTATGCTGGCAAGGAAATCACTTTACTGACTCAGCTGTCCCTGGCCCCAGATTTCTGGTTTCCAAGCCTTACATTTTGAGGAGTTAGAACAGTAAGCTTTCTTCCCCATCCTTTCCCCAGGTCTCAGGAATGCCTTGAAACCCATGACGTTAGTCTCTAACTGCATGAGAATGAGAAATCCCCACTCTTCATGGTGTGTGTGTGTGTGTGTGTGTGTGTGTGTGTGTGTGTGTGTGTGAGAGAGAGAGAGAGAGAGAGAGAGAGAGAGAGAGAGAGAGAGAGAGAGACTTATACTTTGATGTATACAACACATGTAAACCTATAGGGTAATTAGGAAATTCCAGCAGTGGGCTTAAGTGTTCTCAATTCCATTCCTAGAATACTAAAAAGTATCATAAAATTTCCAATCATAACTCAACCCTTTTAAGTTGTCTTTAAAAATATGGGTTTAAAAAACCCACAAGATTGTTCTATTGCCTTTTCTTTTCATAACACAGTCAACCTTCTTAGTCTAGACAGTAGCTAGCCAAGCCTAATGATTTCCAATTTATACTGATTGACTGCCTCCTGATCTAACAGAATAACCTAGCATAAGAAAGCCCTGCTCAGGACAGAAAGTGACAGAAGCCTCTCCAGTTCAAAGCAGGATGCCCTGGGAAGATTCGTTTCTTGGTGAGATTTTTGTTTTGGTCTTAAGCGGGATGTATGTCTGTTTACAGAGTCATCCTGTTCAAAGTGTTTCTTAATATATGCCAGGGATGGTTAAGTAATCCAGAATGCCCAGCCTGCATGATAACACAAAATATCTACTCACTAATAGAGAGAAGAAAGCCCCAATCTGGTAGAAGAACAGAGGTTTAGGAGAGTTGATGTATGTATCAGAAGGAAGTCCAAAAAATAAATAGAAAATCATTTGTCTGTCTTAGAGAGGCATCCTCAAACAAATCACTGAATATAGGCTGATTGGAATGGGCAGGGAAGCTTCCTCAACTGCCCAGAGAAGGTATGATTGCCACATTGGTCAGTAAGAACCCAAATCACCTGGACGGAACAAAGCAGAATATGAAACATGAGGTTATTTTTTGTAACTATATAAATACCATGCTATTTTTTGATAGAAAGGAATCGTTTAGTACCTCAGCAAGTCCTCCCATGAAGAACCTACAGCTACAATGACATTGTAACCTGTTCGCCCTCACACAATTTTAGCTGGATCACACTGGTGTCATTTAGGGAGACAGAAGGAGTGTGGTTGGAGACTGTGTGTGGCCTTTCCCTTGCTGACAAATTTCCATTCTGTAAAGAGCACAGAGAAGGGCCTGGGAAGGGCAGGAAGGCCTTCTTTCCCAGAGCTACTGAGCTGGAGGTGGAAACCTACTCCTATTTGGACCCTTAACACCCCAACCCAGAGGTACCCCAAAACAGTATCCCCCCTTCTTCCAGAATGTCCATAACCCTTTTCTTGTTTTTTAAAGATTTATTTTTATTTATGTGTATGTGTGTGCATGTTGGTGTGAGTGTATGCCACATGTGTGTAGGTGCTGGTGGAAGTCAGAGAGGGCACTGGGTCTCTTGGATCTGGAGTTACAGGTAGCTTTTAGCCCCCTGACGTGGGTGCTGGGAATAGATCTCAGGTCCTCAGGTCGTACGGTTCCTCTCTGCCCTGTTGCTGTGGTCCACTAGCGTGCCTGACCCTCATTCCTGGCGTTAAACTACTCTCTGCATCAGTCAATCCTCGTTTTCCCAGGATGTCCCCATATGCACCTGTGGTCTCACAGTAACTGTGTTAGCAGCAGCCCATCCACCTTTAAAAAGAGTCAACAGCACCTTGGTGTGGAAAGTCATGCTATCCAGATGTCAGCATCATCAGCATCCTCGTCACCATTTTTACTTTGCAACACTGGGATGGAATCAGGGCCTTACACACTCTCAGCACTGCACCCCAGAGCTACATCGTCTGCCACTCTTACCGTCATCTTAAATGTCCAAAATGGAAATCTTTTGCAGTAGGGTAACTCTTTGACAGAACATGATGCTACTTTGGAGTCAGTAGACCTGTTTTAATGTCCCTCCACATTAGATATCCACTGTGGCACAAGGAAGCACCCCAAACTTAGTGTCCTAAAACAATAATAATCAGGAATTAACCTTTATGGTCTCTGTACTCCATAACTTGTATCAGATAGCCTGGGGACAACTTGTCTCTATTCCTTGGTGTCTGGGACCTTGTTATACCTGTTGCCTGGAATGGCACTTCTTCATAGCGTTGTAGCAGGGCTCCCAGGGCAAATACCCTGAGCCAGATTGCTGGTGCAGCCTTTCTATGGCCAAGGCTTACCTAGTGGTCAGGTCATATAGCCTCACTTCTACCGTATCACAAGCTGAGGAAGCTGTAAGCCACCAACAAGATTCCAAGTGCAAAGTACATTAGACCTCCTCTATCTCATGGACATATATATGATATATGAGATCTAGCCAACCACCCCAACCCACAGGCAAGTATCAATATCATTCTTACCTCCTCCTGTCCAACTTCTCCTAGGATACATCCCTTGATATTGCAACACACATGCCATGATCTTCTCTCATGAGGACCACTTCTATAATCTCTCATAGTCACAAAGCATATTACAGTGCCACGGAATTTTGTCCTTGATCTTCAAGACTCTGTGAGACACACACAGTAGGCTTTCTCATTTTACCCAGGAGAAGGGAAGCACAGTCAGAGAAATAACTTATAAAGAGCCAGGGTCAGAACAGTCAGTCCCAATAGAGCCAGACTGCTGTCAACTCCCAGCTCCCTTTGCTAACAAAAAAGCAGCATGGGGGGGAGGGGCAGGCACTGAGCAGGCTGAGGACAAGGTCAGTCTCACCTAGAGTCTTGCTTTGATAGCTCAGTAGCTTTGGGTAAAGGACATAACTTTCCTGAGTTTTGGTTCTCTAATCCTTAGAGTAAAGGCAACACATTCCACCTCATGGGTAGAGTCCCTGCCATGGGATTATGTGACATTTGTACCAAGTAAATTTCCTAGCACATCTTTGGCACCAAACAGTAAATCAGAAGTCCATTTTTAATACTGATGTGTGAGTTAACAACTCACATGATGTATTTAATAGATTTCCTTAAGAAGCCCTGTGAGCGGGTGGGAAACACGACTCTGTCAGTGACGTACGTGCTGCACAAGTAGTAAGGACTTGAGTTTGGATCTCCAGCACCTACATGAAAGGTCTTGGCGAGGCAGTGTACACCTATAACCCCTATACCAGTGGGGAGAGACTGGAGGGTCCCTGAAGCTCCCTGGCCAAGCAGTCTAGCCCAGTTGGTGAGTTCCAGGTTCAATATGAGACTTGCTCTCAAAACTAAGGTAGAGAGTACTTGAGGGAGACATCTGACACTGACTCCTGGCTTCCACGTGGGCGCACATATATGCATAAACACACACACACACACACACACACACATGCTTAGGAAGTAGAAGCTGGTCTAACTGTACCACCAGAAGTAAACTTTCCACCTGCCTTGGGCTGCAGACCAGTCCTCAAATTACATGCCAACTGTCACCTTCAGTCTCTTCTCAGAGCAAAGTCCCGTTCCATTCTGTTGAGACTTGGACAATGAATTCTAAAATTCCTCTAAGCAAACACTGTTTGAATGGAACACAGGCTCATAAATCTTTGGCCTAGCTGGCTACACAGGGACTCACTGGAGACAGCGAGGTTTGCTTTGTCACACAGAGGACAGGTTGTACAAATGTCCTTGCAGGCGGCTAGATGCAGCCAAGGTTAACACGATTGCCAGGCCTCCACCAAGCTGTCCTTGGATGTCGCTTAAATGTACGTGTATTATCTCCATTTCTGTAAGGAATGACCTGAAAAGCCCTGTGGTTTGCTCGCATTGCTTCTAAGGAAACGGTGTTCCACGGGCCACGACTGCTGGGTATTTGTCCTTAATGAAAAGCAAGTGAAACATCTAAGAACACTGGTGCTGGTCACTGTTTAGAACGAGGCCACAAGAGAGTCTTGGGTTAAGAGTCCTAGAGGCCAGCCTGCCTGCAGGAGTCCTACCTGCTGGCCTGCACCTGGGGCTGCAATGGGTGGGGTGTGGGGGGCACAGGTTGTGCCCCTGGGCCTAAAGCCTAGAGGCTGAGGTGACCAGCTGGGAGAACAAAGACCCGCCTCTTGATCCAATCAGAGCTGACAGAGTCTGTGTCTCAGGGAGCAGCCACCTTCTCAGAGCCCACTACTTATGGTCGGGCACCTTACACAGCCTTGGTGCAGGGGGAGGGACTTGGACCTGCCTCATCTGAATGGACCAGGCTCTGCTGACTCCCCATGGGAGGCCTTGCCTTGGAGGAGGTGGGAACGAGGGGTTGTTTGGAGGGGGAGGCTCGAGGGCAGGAAGAGGGAGGAGAGGGGGATCTGTGTTTAGTATGTAAAGTGAATAGAAAAATTCTTAATAAAATAAAAATGAGAATGAAAGAGTCCTAGAGGCCACCTTGTGGCTCCTGAGGAAACCCCATTTTAAAGAGTTGGCAAATAGTTATCCTACTTCTTCTGTCGAATCGTTAGGACCAGGCTCTAAGATACCTAATTCTGCATCTGGGGCCAAAAGAACAGCAGCTCTGCTCCTAAGAAAATCAAGGAAGACTTCAAATATCGGCATCCCAAGTAAATTCTTCCTCTGCTTGGCTGATAGCAAATCCAGCTCATCCTGTGGCCGCTCACTGTGTTGATAGCTTGGCAGCCAGAGGCAGGCTGGCAAGTTCATCTCTGCTGGTGCCTGGAGCCCAGCTTCAGGGAAGCTGGCCCTGCCCTCTCTCTTTTCCTTTGGATAGCTTTGAGAGCCCGAGTGTTGATGCATAAAGCCCGCATTGGCCTATGGTGATGTGTGGCACTCTTCACTCAGTAGTAACAGAGTAAGTGACCCTCTGAGGTGCCCAAAGCCCAGATCCCTAGGATGAGGCAGCTGATTCTGAGCTGGACAGCACCCTCCTGCATCCCTCAGCCAATCACCCTTGTCTCCCGTAGTCTGTCAAGCCCTGTGAGAAGTGTAGGGTGGTTGTGGCTGGTCTTGCTCTGCAGATGAGAGTACAGACAGAGACAGCTTGGTTACACAGCTAATTAGCTCCAGGGTGGGACCCAGTTTGCTCAGGCCTCATGTCTTCCTCTTGTGGAGCTGAGTCTGTCATTGATTTCTCTTTCTTTTCTTTCTGTCCTTCATTTCTGTTCTCCCTTCCTTCCTATCTACAGACTACCTCTTCCTCTATCTCTTCTGCTTGCCCCCTCCCCCTCCTCTCTTCCCCTCTCAACTCCTTCCTCTTATTCTTTTCTTCCACAAGAGTGAGTACCAGGCAAGGTCATAGGTGAACCTTCTAGAATTAACACCAACTTCACCATTCATCCAGCCATGTAAACAGGAGCTTAAACCATTCTCAGAGGAAATCCCTTTGCCATTCTACAATCCATTATCTCTGGCTATTAAAAAAAGAAATGGGTACTGTGTGTAACATTCTGAGATAGCGGTTGATAGAATTCCTTAAAGCCCAAGAAAATATAGGCCCAACCATGGATACCAACTCTACAACCACATAGCCTAGCGCTTCAGAGCAGGTACGTGGAGCAAGTTTTACTTTTGCGTTTTAACATTTGAAAATGTTAAATTGGCACACTGGAGTTGCAGCCAAACCCACAGCTTTCTCCTCACGTTCCCTCCTCTCTAAACTAGATACTCTAAAGATCCAAAACGACCCAGCAAGCATTGGCTCTGTCTGGCACTGTAAATATGGATGCCTCAATGATTCAAAGCAGTGGCATGACATTTTGCATTCACAGTACAGCTTAGGAAGAGGGGAACAAGCCTCATTAGTCACTCAACGATGCTTCCTAATGACCCTTCTCACCTCAATTTCTATTGATTTGCAGATGTGTAGAAGAATAGCTGATACCCAAATTACTCTCAGAACAGTGTCTGGTCTCATTTCCTCCCCTCCTGTGAAAAATTAATGATAGGAAGGCGAGCTTTCACAAGTGCCTATCTCCAGGCTCAGGCTGGGCAGGGCAACTCTCATACTTGGAGAACATATTAGCTTAATATATGTGGAGTCAAATACCTCCAGATCTTTATTGACAGACTACAACTCCAACCCCGGCCTTTTGCTCTTAGGCATCCTTTCCAGGGTACAATAGGAGCCTGGATCCTTGCAGTTCCATAGAAGAAGGGCACTGAATTATTTCAAGCATCTAAATGTCTTGGTTTGCACTCGTGTCTCCACAGAAACTTCTCTAGACACTCTTAATAAAGAAAGGTTCAGGTAGTGGTTGAACTCAGTAATTGATTGAACACAGGGACTGTTCTCTTTTGATTATATATATTCTTATACTACCAGAAGAAACTCATATGACTGGGAAATGGTTGCCCAGAGTGACCAGTCACGTCCAAGTAGGGCAGGTGAGTGCAGGCCAAGGTAATGCATGATGATATGCATTCCCTACCCCACACACAGAACTCACATTCTGGTTCCCAGGTATGTAACCATCACATATTTAGGAGCTTAAGCATACCACTCCTGACTCATCTAGCTGCGCTGACCCTCACCCTTGCTCGGTGCCTGTAACCGTGACCTTGGGTAACCTTTGCCCCTCACTCAGCTTGACCTAAAGTTCTTTGCTACAGGGCTTGGAACTAACTAGCAGAGCCAACAGATGGCCCGGCCACCCAGCATGCTCCTGGCTCTTCCCAAAAGGCCATGCAGAACTCTTCAGGGGTCCCTCTGAAGCAAGGAGGAAGACGGCTGTTAATACTCTGTCCAGAGGCACATCTTGAACTTCTTTAACTTGTTCATCCGTTCCTCTAAAGTATCTTTCCATGGCCAAATACTTGCTTTGGAAATGAATTGGCCAAAGACCCCAGTGTAACAGAAAATCAAGAGCTAATTGACTTAAGAGAAGGGCATTTGATTCATTAGCCTCCATGCCAAGTCTCCCCACCTTTGTAAACATTCCTTATAGCCCTTAGAGCTGCTGTCAGGCTTTGGTTCTTATTTCAGTGGAGTACAGGAGCCAATAGGGTGGCACCTCAGAAGGGGTATGTTGGTGAAAAAAACGCTAAGTAATGGGCGTGGTTTGTACCTCCCCGGTGTTCCTTCTCATGGCTGGCATGGGCTTCTCAGTGCCTTCCAAAGAGACCCAGGCTGAGTCAGATTCCTGCTAGGACAGAGTCACATTTGGTTTCCTGGGGAATGCAGCCAAGCTGACTCAGAGGTTGAAGATTTAACAATAGCAGGAGAAAAAACAAACCAGACTTCAGCTCTCTTGATCCTGTACCATCTTAAGGCTGCCTCCCAGGGGCCAAGAGTGACGCAATCAGATGAGAAATGTGGTCTCGTCTTCAGAGTGTGGCTCTGAGATGCTCCAAGCCATGCCTGAAGCAAACAGACTTGTTCTGCTAAGCATGCGCCAGGCCCAAGAAGAAACCGCTCAGGAGCAATGGAGGTCCACTCTGCCTCTGGGTGTGATGGACCTCCAGGTGGTCTTACGAGGACCAGCCTACCAGCATCGGTATGTGGTGTTGATTTGTTCCAGAACTTTCTCTCTCTTACCAAACCAGCTTCCCTGTTAGCATCTGCAACCATTTCTGGTTGACATTCACGTTCCCTCAAGGCACTGGCAAACAAACCAAACAAAGCAAAGTGAAGTTTGGTTTATGAAAAAGACAGCTCTGCCATCTCACCTAGCTAACCCAAGAGTGTTAGGAAAGACCGCAGGATGAAGAGGGCACACTGACGGGCTGCTGAGTCAACAGTAGGAAAGAGCTACTCACGGACAGAAAACCACCACACTTCCTCACCTCCCAGAGCTGTCAAGACGCCTCACTAGTTGAAGGAAAATAATTGAATTCTCTCCTTAACTTGTATAGCCATTCATTCATTCATTCATTCATTCACCTGTTCATTCATTCATTCACTCACTCATTTGTTCAGATAACAAAGGCTTGTTTAGTACCCATTTACATGAACATGGTTTTCACCTATCCATCTATTCACTTAGGAATCACATATTCCACAACTCCGCCATATGGGTCACGTGCTACCTTAGATGCATGGTACACAATTAAGTAAGACAAAGCTCACTGAAAGCTTAAACCTGGTAATTCATCCATTGGGTCACTCTTTCTTTTCATTCTAAAGGACCTTTTATAGGGTAGGCGTCCTGTTAGGCAGAAACAAACATTTTCATCCTAATCTTCTCTCCTGATCTTCTCTCTCATCCTCTTTTCAATTAATTGTCAGCCCTGGCCCACACACATATACCACATTATATAATCCGCACTGCTAAGCACAGGAACAAAACTAATCCGTGTGTGCGTGTGTGTGTGTGTGTGTGTGTGTGTGTGTGTGTGTGTGTGTGTGTTTATGCTCAGGAGCACTTGTGTGTGAGTACACACACGCATATATTTGGCATGAAGGCCCTGTGACAACCTCGGGTGTGGTTCCTCAGCTACTATCCTCTGTCTTTGTTGTTGCTGTTTGTTTTGTTTTGAGTTAGGGTCGTTCTTTGGCCTAGAAATCACCAAATAGCCTAGGCTAGCTACCAGTGAGCTCCAAGGATCCATTTGTTACTCTCTCCCTGGCACTAGAATTACAAGTCTATGCCCAGCCTTTAAAAAAAAAAAGCCATGGGTTCTAGGGATCAAGCTCAGTCCTCATAGGTGCACAGCAAGTGTGTCCTTGTTGAACTAGCGCCCCCAACAGCTTTCTGGGTGTGTGGATTTGTGAGTGTGCATGCGCACAAGCTTGTTTTAGGAGACCTCTCAATGGGAGACATGCCTCTGGAGTTATTCTGCAGTGTTTTTCCACAGACACTGGAATAGTTCAGCACAACATCTGAGCACTGTGGTTCACACTGTGGGTTCAAGACAATAGAGGAAGAGGCCCTGAGCAGCGCTCACTTTGGAGCAACTGGATGACTGTCTCAGGGCTCTGGGTGGAATCAGAAGTCACCGAGGACAGTGAGCTCTAAGCAGGAGACTTGTGACGTATCGTCGTCTTCCACTCTGGAAGTGATGACCAAAACAAGTTCTCAGCACACAGAAAGAGTTCAGTAAATACCTACTGCTGAAACCTAAAGAAGCATCCGACAATTTGTTGACCTGTGAGCTCCTCTGAGGTACAAAAGCTGGGCCTTAGCCCATCTCACATGGTCTCCCAGCATCTGTCCCTCTTCTAGGAACCAGTTTGAAGGTTCCCCTCACCTCCTCCTTACTATGCCAGGCGTGAAATACTTCTCCATGTAGTTTATCCATGTGGCAGTTTCTCTCCACCCTTTATAAGCACATTTGTTATCTTTTTATTCAATTCTAGGCTTTAGTCTCTGCCCTGATTAACAAATTGTCAAGCACCTTCCCTACCACAAGTTCTTAAATACTCAAGGAACAAAAATTAATTTCGCTATAAGCTACAGGGACAAAATAGCTATAAAAGAAAACAAATAATGCCTTTGCCAAACCAAACACTTGCACGGCTTCTGGGTCAGCTCTGTTTGGCTCTACAATTCTCTAGACATAGATAATCAAGAAGAAAATTCATCATGGCCACAGGAAACCAAACACCAGATCCCCAGTACTGTGCGCCAGACACCATAGCCTGAGTAAGATGGAGACAGGAGGAGCAGGAGCCAACCCAGATTCTTGGGCCATGGGCCACACCGGAATTCAGGTCATTGTCCTCTGCCAAGGATGTTTATCAAAGCAGTGAACAGACATTTTCTGAGTCTGGTTCTATCTTGGAATGTTAGTGTTGGGAGTTCGGTTGGCTTCCATCCTCCTGGGTAGACATGGTAGAAGTTTGGGAATGTGATGGTTTGGTGGTAGGGAGCACATGGCCCAAACACAGCACTTTATATGTTGTTTCACATTAGCAAAATCGCTTGAGATGAGAAGAAGTTAAAATAGGGGCCTGATCTACTTATTTATGACTGTGTCATTTGGGGACAGCCCACATCTGGCAGAAACGCTACAATCTGTCTGCCACAGAACTCAGCCCATTAAATTGGATGGAAATATTCCTGATTCCAAACTCCCACGACTCTGATATTCTAAGGAACTTTCAGAAACTGTATACAGAGCAAGGCTGGAGCTGTCTGGCCTGAAGGACATCTCCAGAAACACTTCAGTGGGTAAATATGAGAAAATAGTGTCACTGTAATAGGACAGCATGACCTTCCGGAGGCAGGAAGAGAAACCTAGTCCTTGACACAGCTACAGAAAATGGCTGGGCTTTTGTCTGTGACCATGTCCAATATTACGTTAAAGAAGCCACTATCTTGTCCCAGTATTGATGAAGAGGGGACAGTGCCAAGCAAGCCTGTGGGAAGACACTGGTGCCCTCAGACTTTGATTTGTTAATGAATGTTCCCGGAATCTCCAGGGCCGTGGCTGTGAGACTATGCTATGATGGAGAAGACACAGTTGGAAGCGAACTTGATTCTGCAGTTGACATTTTTCTCTACTCACATCACTGAGAAAAGGCAGTGTGACATGGAAGACAGGCAATTGTCTATAAAACAGGGTGACTGAGGCTGCTTTCTCCAAGGGTCTGCTCTGGCCTGTCCATCCTTTATGCTGGCTTTTCTCAAAGATATTTCCCAGACCATCACCATCAGCATCACCAAATACTCACTAGGAAAACAGGTCCATGGGTGCCATCTAGACCTCTAGAACCAGACACTCTGAGGCAGGCCTAGAGATTTGTGTTTGAATTAGTCTTCCAGATCATTCCGCTGCAAGCCATGACTCTACTTTCCAGTAACAAGAAACCTGGGTCCCATCATTCTATAAAAAAGAATACAGAGACACCTGTGTGTGTTTCCACAGTTCCAGAGGCTGGTGACCTCTGACCTTCTTGCTGTATCGTTCTGTGGCATCACACAGAGAAGGGGCAGAAGGTAGGGAAGGGAAGGGAGAAGGGATGGAAGGGAGAGATGGAAGGGGGGATGGGAAGCCATGGGACCTTCTTATGATGAGGCAAACCCCACGTGAATGGCATTGCTCCATTCATGAAGGTGTGTCCCCCACTTCCTAGTCACCTTTTGAAGGGTCCACCTCTTACTGTTGCACTGAGTGTTACATTTCCAGCATGGTGACCATGGTGTGTGTGTGGGGTGGGGGGCAGGGTGGAGAGGTTCATCCAGATCATGTGGAGGGTGTGGGGGTATGGGGTGAAATTTTGTGATAAACCTGTTTCCTATGGCATGAGTACCAAGGGAGTGAATTGGTAGTCAAAAAATCAGGGTTTAAAATCAATCATGCAGAATCTCCTCTCATTTCAGATTTAAAAAAAAAAAGAAAGAAAGCACAATATTTTGCCCCCATTTTTGGCATTAAAGTGAGTCAGATAGTCATGTGGAAATCTGTTACCTTCCCCGCTTTGAGATAGCATCTCCTGTAGCTCAAGCTACCCTCCAACTCTCTATATAGTTCGAGGATGACCTCGAACTTTTGACCCTACCACCTGTGATGGGATTATAGCCATTTGTCACTGCATATAGTGTTTGTAGTGACCACAGTGATCGAATCCAGGGTTGTGTGCATGCTTGGCAAGCACCCTACCAACACAGCCGCAACCCCAGTCTGCAGCTAGATGTCCTTCTTTTGAAAGAAGCTGATTGCAAGTGATGACCAGTGTGCACTTTGAAGTTAGATGGATAAAGTTGTGTCCATTTCTATCACGCGTTAATCAAGTGCCTGGGCAAAGGGTTAGCCTCTCTGTCCCCAACCCCCATTTCTTCCTTGGTAAATTAGAGTAACAATGCTGAGCTCTGTGGGCTGAGATAAGGATGGGAGTGGGCAACGCACACAGAGCAGACTTACAAATGCTACTGTCCAGGCAGGACCTGGGCTGCTGCTTGCCCGTGCTGAACACGGTTTACTTGCAGTGAACAGTACCCACGTCCAAATGTTCCTCCCCGTGAACTTCAACCTCCCTGGAGCTCTTCAGAATTGCTCTTTGGGGTCAGTATAAGACAGGGACTGAGAAACAGATCCCTAAGGCACAGGTTTAAGGCGAAGCAGGAGGGTGTTTATCATCACTGGCCTTTGAAGCTCTGGAGTGATTGTGGTCTTCCTCATTCCTCATTCTTATAGTGGTGTCAGGCAGAGGGGAGCCTCCAGACAGACCTCTGGGCTGTATGTGCTAAGGCTATATGGCTGGCAGTCACTGAAGGAGGAAACTGCTGTTTGGAAACCCTTGGCAGCTAATTGTTTCTGTTGCTCACTTCTGAGCCTGACCCAAAGAGACGCCTAGAGCATCCTGTAGCACCACTCTGCTCCCTGAGAGCTCTAAAGTCTCTGTAACTATGAGCGCAGTGGGACAAGCTGGCAACACCTTAGAACATCAATCTCCAGGGTTCTAGCTCTTCCCTGTGGGTTTCAAACTCATCCCCTGGTCCCTTAGAGAAGTCACTGTCATCAGGAGAGAGAGTCTACCTCCCCAGGCTCATGAGGGTCCTGCTACATATCTACAGGACAGCTCAGGACCCTTCCTGAGGTGGGGTGAGGGTTTGGGTGTTCTAGACCTTAGACCTATGAGAGTCTCTGTTTCATTCCACATATCCAGTATGCTCCTATCTCAAGGCTAGAGGCCACCTCACTCCTCTCATAATTATTCTGTAAAGAAATGCAGCATCCTTCTATTAATTAGCATAGAGAAGGCCACTCAGCTACAGGGAAATGGCTGGCAGATCATGGAATAAAACATCATGCATCCACTTGAAAAGATATGAGGATCGTATGTTCTCTCTCAGACGTGAAAGCCACAAAAGTTGACCTAAAAGTAAAATACAGAATGAGGAAGGTTGTGGTTCAGTGTGTAGGGATGATGGATTTGATTAATACTCACCATCCTGGGTACAGAAATACAAACTGACCTCCACTAATACAATTAACACATATTAATACAGCTGTACTTAGAAATACCCTTAATGGCTTAGGGAAAATGTTCTTACTAAGATATATATATTAAAAAAAAATCCTAAACCTCCCAGAGCCATGACCTCTGAGCATAACCTCTGAGCCACCACCACCATCACCAGCAGCAGTGGTTGGGTACTTTCTAGAAATGCTACTTCTCAGGCCCCACCTGAGACCTTCCAAGTCACAAGTTCTGTGGGTGAGCCCACAGCAGTATGAATAAACCTGTGTATGGTCAGCATCATAGAAGAAGGTATTATACAGTCATTTGAAAAGATCATGTCCATGCGCCAGACACAGCTTCCGGAAAAAAAAAATTTTTTTAACCTCTGTGTGGATGTTCTTGTGTATGAGTACAGGCTTGTGCATGCCACAGCACACACATGAGGACTGGAAATCCTCAGGTACCAGTCCTTTCACAGAGAAACAGATCCTCTTGCTATTTCCAGGCTAGCTGGTCCCCAAGCTCCCAGGCATCCTCCTGCCTCTGCCTCCCTTCTCGCCATAGGATGGCTAGAATTACACACAGGTATCACCATGTCCATCTTTCTATGGGTCTGGGTATCCAAACTTAGATCCTCAAGCGTGGGGAGGGAGTACTTTTCCCACTGCACCAGCTCCCCAGCCTGAGCTTTCAAACTTCTAAGTGTAAGACTGTTTGATAATGGAGCCTTGAAAGGGGGTGAAATGGGGAAAGAGAAGTAGATCTGTCTGCGACCAGATCAGGAGGGATTTCTGCTGCTTCTGTGGTGCATTCTAATTCTTCTAAAATGGGCATGTTTTGTTTTCACACTGCAACAAGTTGAAGCACAGTTCTGTTTCTACCACACACTATTATGTCTTTCAACTATTTGTACACCTTCAAAGGTCTTCAATCTCCTGTACCAGCTTCAACAGAAGACCTGTGATGAGTCATTCCCTCTTAGCCCCTCCACTTAGTTACTGACTCTGTCACCTCCCATCTTCAGGACCCCTGCTTTAGTTATAAACGGCTTTTAAAAACTGTGGCAAGTCCCATAGCCAGTTCTCTGTAAAGCACAGTATTTCCTTGTGTATATAGTTAGAGGTCAGTGCATGTTCACACATTAGAAACACTTTTAGCATCTGCATATATTTTCATGAACAATTTACATTTTGTTTGGGTAGATGTTTGTTTTCTTTACCACATCCACTTAGAGTATTTTTTAACAAGCTGACCCTTCTCCTTTCCAGGGTTCGTTTACAAAGTAAGCAGATGGAGTAGCTTTGCTTTTAGACAAGGGGTTAGGTTCTGAAAATCAGCAAATGGGGTAACTATCGCATGGAGCCAAAATTACTCCATCTCTGTAACAACAGCATAGACTGTTGGTCCTCCAGCCCTGGGACGGACATTACCAGAGAAAGAATTGGTTCAGGCAGCGGGCCTGTTGGTCAGAAAGTTACCCCTGTCAACTCCAGAATCTCTTGGCACCCCAAGATGTTCATGGTGCAGGAGGCCGTCACTCAGAGCCCAAGCGAGGAAGGTATGTGTGGTTGGTGGTAGAAGCCAGAGGTCAACTTCAGGTGTCCTTCTCTATCACATTCTACCTTATCTATTTATATAGGCCCTCTCACTAAACCCAGGGATGGCCAATTGGCTAGACCAGCCGACTAGCAAGTTTGAAACAGCTGCCTTTCTCTACTTCAAGGGCAGAGTTAGACTGTGTGTCTTACTTAGGGTTTCTGTTACAGTGATGAAACACTATGGCCAAAAAAGCAAGTTCGGGAGGAAAGGGTTTATTTGACTTACACTTCCACAGCACTGTTCATCACTGAAGGACGTCAGGACAGGAACTCAAACAGGGCAGGAACCTGGAGGCAGGAGCTGATGCAGAGGCCGTGGAAGGGTGCTGCTTACTGGCTTGCTCCTCATGGCTTGCCTAGTCTGCTTTCTTACAGAACCCAGGGCCACCAGCCCAGGGATGGCGGTACCACCCACAGTGGGCTGGGCCCTCTCCCACTGATCACTAATTGAGAAAATGCCTTCCAGCTGGATCTCATGGAGGCAGTTCCTAGACTGAGGCTCCTTCCTCTCTGATGACTCTAGCTTGTGTCAAGATAAGAGAAAACCAGCCAGGACGCTGTGCCTGGACCGTTGCATGCAGATCCCCATGCTTGCAGAGCAGGCATGTCTCTAACTGAGCCAGCTCTCCTCCTGCTGTCTCACAGGGGTTAGATGGCTCCTTTTCTCTTGTCGTGGCTGAGGTACATCACTGCGCTTGCCTGGGTCAACCGTGCTCTTGGTAAAACCTCCCCATATCCCAGCTGCGCCTTCTCTCACTCCGGGGACTTCTCTCTTTTATCCATCCCAGGACGGCACCCAACATCCTAGCAGATGTTCTCCCCATCAAGAAGGATGCTGCCCACACCCCCACCCCTCACCCCCCCACCCCACACACACATGATATTCAGGTCTGACTCATCCTCAATTCCTAATCCTAATCCACCATGTCCTGACCTCGGCAGACAGGGGTCCTGATTCTGAGTGCTTAGGAATGTGTTTCTCTGTTGATTACATTTACATTTGAATGTATCTTTATTTGCCCAGACTTAGAGAGGATCATTTTTTGTTGTTTAAAAAAAAACAAAAAATCACCAAGGTCTTAATGTATCCCAGGCCTGTCTTGAATCCACTATGTGTGTGTGTACAAGTACATATGTAACATATAAATGCATGCATACACACACACACACACACACACACACACACACACACACACACACACACACATATATGTGGCTGGCTGTGAACTCTTGATTATCCTGGCTCCACCTACCACATGCCAGGATTACGGATTGCATCACCACACCCAGTTTTCTGCTGTGCTGAGTATAGGACCCAGGACTCCTTTGTAGATGCTAAGGAAGCATTCTACCAACTGAGCTACATCTTCAGCCAAGGCCACATCCAGATACCTTTACATCGAAGTTGATTAAATCCTAGATCTACTTTGCTAGTCAACATGCAGTAATTTATGAATCCCCATCCCCACCCCCCACCCCAACGACAGCAACACACACATGCTCTGAGATAGCATGGTACTGACTTCTTGGAGCTGGAGTGAACACTTGGGGAAATAGTACACTGAGCAGCTGGCACAGTATCTGACACAGAAACACACACACACACACACACACACACACACACACACACACACACGCACGCACGCACACACGCACACATGCACACACGTGCACTTGCTGCCCGTACATTCTAGCTTAATCTCTTGTCTCCTTGGTTACCAATGAACAGAGCATCTCCTCAAGCATTTGCTTACTGAATGAGCAAATGGATGAATGTGAAGCCCACAGAGCACCCTCCCCCCATGAACACTGAGGAGTTGGCACCACCAACCCCCTACAAATTCATTACGAAACATAAACCAACAAGTTCAGCCATTCTTGTGGCAGGTGTGGGATGCTTATCAGTAAATGTTTTCTGTCTTAAGAAAACTTCCACAGACCGTCCAGGTTAGACATCATCACACACCACTGCATTTTCACCCGTAAAATTTGAATTATGATGCTGATCAGTGATTTTTTTTTCTTGCCTCACCACAAGAAAACCTGAGGTGGATGGGGACCTTTAGGGAGAAATTTTATAAATAGGGAATGTTTAAGGTAATTTGAAAAATCAGAGCAGGAGTTTGTAAATTAGCATATTTCAGTCACACAAATTCTAATCACTCAGCGCTCTCAATGTCGCCTGAGGAGGGCACAGGGCAAACCCAGCTGCTTTTTGGGTTTGTCAAGCATCTCAAGCTATTCCTCGGGAGTTGGGGTTTGGCAAAGCCAGAAACCCACATTGCCAAGTCCTCCTTTCCCCTTAATGTTTAAGCCCACGTGTATTTTAAGGAAACTTAACCCGTATGTTTCTGTTTCTTCTACACTTAACTCGTAAAAATGGTTTCTCAGAGCAATTTGATGTCCCCCAAATCTTGGGAGCCTTTATAATGATATTTTTTAACCTTTCTCCTTTCCCCGAGACACAGGAAATTGCATTTTTTTTAAAAAAGAAAATGAATGAAACTGAAAGTCTCGAGGTCAGTATGGATGGGTCAGACACACAAGTTCAAGGAGCAAAGCATTTGAGAGAATGGCAGGTCCCTCTGCAACACAGAAGCCAGAATCCTCAGAACACCAGCAGCAGCACTGTTGTGGAATAGACTCCTCAGAGGGTAGCGGTCCATCCGACCAGCTCCTCTCCTCTCTGTACTTCCATATTGAGACGCCGGCTCCATGTGCCTTAGAATTTAGAATCCCTCACCCCCAGCTTCAGAAATCAATGCATACAGGTGTTGTAACATGATTGTGACCACCAATTTCGAAATATAGTCATTATTTTCTTTTTGAAAAAAATTGTGTGTGTTCATGTAGCAGGGGGGTGCATGTGCACGTGGTATTCCTCAGGAGGCATCCACCTTGCCTTTTGGGACATAGCCTCTCTTTAGTCTGGCACTCTCCAATTAGGCTAGGCTGGCTAGCCAGCAAGTCTCAGGGATCCTCCTGTCTCCACATGTTCAGTGCTGGGGTTAGAAGCATGTGCCACTGTGACCTAGGTGTTATAGCTTGGGTTCCTAGGGATCAAACTCGGTTCTCATGCTTAGACAGCAAGCACCTTACCAGCTGAGCTACCTTACGGCCCTGGCCCCAGAAATTTCTTACCCAGTTTTCTGTATCCTCCTGAGAAAGAGAGAGAGAGAGAGAGAGAGAGAGAGAGAGAGAGAGAGAGAGAGAGAGAGAGAGAGAGCAAAAGAGCTGCATACCCATCTTGAAAGTCGTAAGCAATGCTATCATGGAGCTCTGTAAAGAGACTGTTCTTCCAAAGATAGTTTAGTTTCTGGACAGGTTTCCATAATAACCTGCCTATCCACAGTGCAGGGCGAACTGTCCCAAGAGACAGCGCACCCTCTCAGGTATACAGGAGGGTGCCCGGAGTTGTTTGACCCGTATTGCTTACTGTTAGCCTTGTCCCCTTGCCTATGTCTTTGGGGGTTCCACTCTGGTCCGTTCCCTTTCTAGCAGCTTTCTCACTAAAGACACTAGGTACTAAAGGTATCAACTCTCACAGTGATGACCTATAGTAGTGTAGGCCCAATCAATCAT
Organism: Peromyscus californicus insignis; assembly: GCF_007827085.1. NCBI lineage: Eukaryota > Metazoa > Chordata > Mammalia > Rodentia > Cricetidae > Peromyscus > Peromyscus californicus. Next base: position 33,062,580 of record NW_026294551.1, read on the forward strand.
ACTAGCTAAATTTAATCTGAAATGCTCTAAAACCATTTGACTGGCTCATCCCATCCCACTTTAACTACATGGCATAAGCAAACTGTAACAGAATGGCCTGAGCTCAGGCTTTCTCCACAACAGAGACCAAAAATCCATTTGGATATTCATCTCTCAAAGAGGGCTGCAAATCAGAGATCTAACCAAAGGACACCCTAGTGCCTCTGGTATAATTTTTTTCAAGCTGGAGTCCTTGGATGATGAGGATACAGGGCTCCGCAGGGCTTCTCTCCATCACTGAGGGCAGCTCATGACAGGTGAAACAGCAAAACTCAGCCCTGCATGGCTGACTGTAGAATAAGAGGTGAGCCTGTCTACTAAACAGGAACCCCAAACCAGGGGCCCAGGGCTGCACAGATCTCAAATGACTGTCAGAAAGGAGCCAATCTGGAAAATTCAATGAGTCCACAGGGGTATCAGATGTCACCCACTGATGAGTCACAGGTGGGCTGGTGGCATGGTTCAATGATGTAACACGTGCCTAGCGTGTGCGGGCCCTCAGCACCACCAAAACAATGATGTAACACATGCCTAGCGTGTGCAGACCCTCAGCACCACCAAAATCCTCCAGCCAGACCAGCGGAGGAGTTTAAGATCTCCCATTCTCCAGGGCTCTCACACTGCCATGTGGAGATTCGTGGTGTGGAGTCAGGCCCTGGATCATATATTACCTACATTAATTCCCAGAGCTTTGCTCTGTATCAGGTGTCACCCCTGCGCCACACATCAGGAAACCGAGGCTCCTAGAGATGTTACTGAAATGACCCATTTGCTCAGTTAATACAAGTTCTGGAATTAAACACAGTCAAACTCTGAAGCCAGCCTCTTCCTTTAGACGGACAACTCTGTCCATTGCAGTAATTACTAAGACTGATAAGAACCTATTCAAACAGACAGAAATAGTTACAGTCCCACAAACCCACCCTCTCCCAAGGCAACCATGTTGTTAGTATAGAGACTGCATTTCTATGTTTTTTTTGGACCTGTTTTTTTTTTTTTTTTTTTTTTTTTTTTTAAGTTGCCTGGAGTATTCTTCTGTGTCAGTCATGTGTACCCACCCCCCAGGGCCCCTCCTCCTTTCTCCTGAGGCGGGGCTGCTCTATGTAGCCCATTCTGGGCTCAGACTCTGATCTTTCTGCCACACAGACTCCCAAGTGCTGGGATTCCTGGTGCATGCTACCAATCCTGGCACAGAGAGACCCCCTTTCTTTTTCCGCTTTAGAAACTCACTGACATACATTAACTGTACAGAATAATGTGTCTCGCTATGGCATTTTCATGTATGTATATAATATACTTGGATTATCTCTCTTTTTCCCCTCCTGATGACTTGTTACTCTTCTCAGCAGCCCCTCTATTTTCAAACCATACACATATAGATTAGATGGGTAGATAGATAGGTAGAGTCCACACACATGAAAGAAAATATGTTGTATTTGTCTGTCTGAGTCTGGCTTATTTCACCACATAATGATCTCCAGCTCTTTTCAATAACTGCCTAGTATTCTACTACAGAGGTTATTATTTACTTAAATTTATTAAGTAATTCAATTGATCCCAACTTTTGATAACTGGAAACTCAATTACAATCAAGTTTGTCTTGCTTATCCGGAAGTTACTGCGCACTTATTTACAAGCCGCTCTATCTTCCAAGGAGTGTTGTTGATGTGTGAGTAAATAGCAGGCCAAATTGTCAGGCAAGGCATATTATCTTCCTACTTGAACTTTATCGCTAGAGAGTCTCTGTGAGCCAGTGATTCCATTAGTCTCAAGGTACCATCATTACGGTCCAACTCAGGAGCAGTTTTGTTGGCCAGGTCTTAAAAGTGATCATGTATGCTATATTACATTCAACAAACTCTTCTCTCTCTCTCTCTCTCTCTCTCTCTCTCTCTCTCTCTCTCTCTCTCTCTCCTGTGTGTGTGTGTGTGTGTGTGTGTGTGTGTGTGTGTGTGTGTGTGTAAAACACTGCAACACTGCACTAAGCCCCAGTTAGAGAGCAGTAAACCTAGGTAGCTTTCCTACTAGCCAATGACATAAATGACTTATGGGAAATCTACCTGCCACTCAGTATGATGGTGACTCTCTGAACTGACATAGTCTTGGTGTCCCCAGAATACTCTGTGATATCCAACCTCTCTCGTTATGTCATTTGCTTCCTTCTTACCAGGATGTTTGTTTTTTTAGTACTGGGTTTTAAGAATTCTTTAAACATTCTACCCACTCATTTCCACTGAGACATGGGTTTTGGAAATCTCTCCCTGTGATGCACCTTGGCTTCCCCCTCTTTAAGGAGTCTATTGACAAAGCAGAGGGCCATCTTTCCAAAGAAGTTCATCAACATTCTCCTTTCTAGATGCGGTGTGACAATAAGTCCCTGAACTCTGTCAACTGGGCCAACTGGGATATCGTGGAGATTTGTTTGTTTCTATTTTGTGGTACACACACACACACACACACACACACACTGCAGAGGTCAAAGGTCAATGTCTTCCTCAACCTCTCTCCACCTTATGCTCTGAGACAGGGTTTCTCATTGAATCTGGATTTCATGGATTTCTCTACACTTGCTGGCAATCGACGCCCCCCATCCCCTAACCCCAGCAATCCACCTGTCTCTCCCCAGTTTTTGTTTTGGTTCTTGTGTGTTTGTGTTTTGAGACAAGATCTCTCTATGTAGTCCATGCTGTCCTGGAACTCACTCTGTAGACCAGGCTGGCCTTGAACTCACAGAGATCCTCCTGCTTCTACCTTCTAAGTGCTGGGATTAAAGTCTTGCGCCACCGTACCTGGCCACACCCAGCTTTTTCTGTGGGTTCTTAAGGTTGAATTCGGGGTTTTCACGCTTGTGGGCAGGTACTTTACCTATCTGAGCTCTCTGCCCATTCCTATTTTTTGCTCCTGGATGTCTACCCACTGCCACAGCACTTGAAATGCTGTCTTTCCTCCAGGGCATAACTTTTCCACCTGTGACACGATCCAAGTCCATTTGTGTGGGCTAATTCCCAGATTCTCTGCCCTGCTCCATCAATCTTTGTGTCTGTCTCTGTCAGTCAGTTAGATGGGCAGCAGCATTTTTTGGGCATGGGTTCTGGACATAAATGGGTAGAAGTATCCAAAAGAATGTTAAACATGCATGCATTAATTCTGTCTTTGCTCTCGACTGTGAACATGACTACCTACTTCAAGATCCTGCCTTGGCTTCCCCACAATGATGACCCATAATCTGGAATTGCACACCTAATAAACCTTTTTTCTGTTTGTTTGGTTTTTTTTTTTTTTGCTTAAAGATTGCTTTTGTTGGAGTATTTTATGACAGCAACAGAAACAAGACTATAAAACATATTCTAAGTCTTGAATTTTAGTAGACTGATCCCTACCATTTTATTTTGGAGCCACACAGCTATTTTGTTTGCCTTTTGCCTTTTACAAAACGTTTTTCTGCATAAAACAACAACAAAACCTACTTGGATTTTGATAGGAAGTACAGTAAACCTATATGCCAACTTTGGTGGAATAGAATTGGATTGTGTTTCCTTGCTTGGATTCCCTGCTTTAGCACCCCTGGCGCTCTGTTGAGTACAGTGGGGGGAAGCAGCTCCTATGACAGACTCTTGATCATAGGCAAATGAGTTCAGCCTTCCAACACTTGCTGGTCTGTTAGCTGCCAGTTTGGGTTCATGCACTTTATCAGTCTGAAGACCTTCCCTTTGCTAGTCTTCTGAGAACTGTTCTTATGAGTGATCTAGTAAATGTTGAATCTACCTAACCGTTTCTAGGCATCAGTTGATATGATCATGTGAATTTTCTTCTCCCAACTGTTCATACAAATAATACTGGTTTTCAGTAGCAAGCCAGCCTTGCTTCGCTTAAATACCTACCACTTACTTGGTGTGTAATTCTTTCTATATGTTGGTGAATTCCCTTTGCTGATCTTTTTATTAAACATTTTATTTAATTTTCATAATGCATGTGATGTGTTTGGATCCAAACCACCCTCATCCCTTCTCTTCTAGTTCCTCCTGTATCCTCCCACCACTGTTCCCTCTCAACACCATGTTCTCTGTCTCTCTGTCTCTGTCTTCTCTCTCTCTCTCTCTCTCTCTCTCTCTCTCTCTCTCTCTCTCTCTCTCTCTCCCCCCCCCCCCCCCGTCTCTCAATTCAATGCCTATTGAGTCTATTTAGTGCCGCTTTATGTACATGGGTATGAGACCTTCTTTCAGAGCATGCGTAACTTCTTATGTTCAAAATCCCTGAAGAAAAGTGGCACTCCCTCTCCCAGTTGCCATTAACTGCCAGTGGGTCCTTAGTAGGGGTGAGATTCTCCCAATGCATGCTGGGATTTGGGCTGACTTGACCTTGTACAAGTCTTGTGCCTCCAGCCCCAAGTTTGCTACTATTTAATCAGATGATTTTTGCTTCTACACATATGAGGGATATTAGTGTGCAATGCTGCTTCTCCCCCCACCTCTCTGTATTTGGTCTGATTTTGTTCCCCAAGCAGAGACATGTTTCATCCTCCTCTGTGTTAGAAGAGCTTGAGCAGGATTAGTATTAATTCTTCTTTAAATGTTTGGTGGACTTCTCTTAATGATTCGATCAGGGCCTGAAGAGGTGTTTGTCTCAACATCATGAGTTCAATTTCCTTGATAGTTCAAAGACAGGTTATATAATCTGTTTCATACAGGAAGTTGGGCTTAGCTGCACTTTTCAAGCAAATAGACTATGTCATCGAAGGTTCAAACTCAGGCTTGTGAAACTGTCCCCTTCCCTTCTGGTCCTTCCTGTAGTATCTGTGGGACAGGCAGTGGTCTCCTCCTCCCCCTCCTCTTTTCTCTTCCCTCCCCCTCCTCTTCTTCCTCTCCTCCCCCCCTCCCCCTCCTTCCCCCCTCCTTCTCCCCCTCCTTCCCCCCTCCTTCTCCCCCTCCTTCCCCCCTCCTTCTCCCCCTCCTCCTTCCCCTCCTCCTCTACCACTTAATTCCTCATACTGGGAAACTGTTTTCTCTCTCTCTCTCTCTCTTTTTTTTTTTTTGCTTCAGTCGTCTTCATATATGTAACAACTCTATTTAGCTTTTTGAAGAATCACTATTTCCATGATGTTTCTCTGTTGTTTTACTATTTTCAATCTCCTTAATTTCTGCTCCCATCTTTATTTCCTTCCCACCCAAGTCATTGCTCCAGCCCCAAAGCAGCAGCTCCAGGTAGCATTTCCCAATGACTGGTGATGTTGAGCATTGCTTTCATAAACCTGCTGGCAATTCTTCTTGTAAGAAATGCTTATTCAGGCTCTTCACCAAATTTAAAAACTGGTTTTCTTGCTCTGTGTGTCTGGAGTTCCTATCTTGGATACTGACCTATTATCTGGAGCAGGGTTAGGAAAGTTTTTTTTTTTCCTTCTGTGTAGATTGTCTCCTCACACTCTTGATTGCTTCTTCCACTGTGCAGAAGACTTTTTTAGTCTACTATAAAAACATTTTGTTGTTGCTCATTGCCTTGTTTTGGGGATCAGGTTTTAAAAATCATCATTGTTAAGTCGGTTTTCAGGAGGTTCTCCCTAAGTTTTATGGTAGTCATTTTACAATATACAGTCTTATATTTAGAACACCTATTTTAAGATGATATTGTACATAGGTTACACATCCATATTCACTCTCCTGCCTGTGGGTTTCCCAACAAGAGTGACTGAAGAGACACCACCATCTCGTATACTTGGCCCCACTGCTAAAGATCAATTGGCTGTGAATATGTGGATTTATTTCTGGACTCTGTATTCAGTTCTATTAACCTATATATCTGTTTTTTTTAAATGTCAGTACCATATTGTTTTGATTACTATAGCTTTGAAGTATGTTTTAAAATCAGATGGTGTGGTATCACCAGCTTTGATCTTCCCTTACAAGATTGCTATGATTATTGTGGTTTTATGTGACTCCATATAAATTTTAAAGTTGTCTGTCCTGTCTACAAAATAATGCCATTTTTTTTTGACAGAGATGGCACTGAAACTATAGACCTCTGTGGCTAGTACACATATTTTGACAATCTTAAATCTCGAGCTGAGAAGATGGCTCTGTTGATAAATGCTTTGAAAGTCTGAGGACCTGAGTTCAATTCCCAGAACCCATATAAAAATATAGTGTAGTGATATGTGGCTTGTAATCCCAGAACCACAGAAGGAGAAACCCTGCATCTTGCTGGACACTCAGCCTAATCCACTTGGCTAGTCCAGGGCCAATGAAAGGCCCTGTCTCAAAACAATTGTAGATATACTGAGGAATGACACCCAAAGTTGTTCTCTGGCTCCATACGTACAGCCACACCTATGTACACACACCCCACACATGTGCACCTGCACCCACAGGAACACCTACACATACACAAAATTGTTAATTCCTCAAATTCATGACTATGGGACATCTTTCCACTTATTTATGTTACTCCTTTTTGGTTAAATTTGTCCCTTAGAATTTTAACTTTTGATGTTGTTAGTAAGTGTGGATAGAGGCGAGGAACCTAGATAGGGGCTGGCCAATGAAACGGGGAAAAAAAGAGTTTTAAGGGAGGGATTAGTGGAGCAATAGAACACACCTGATACGAAAGTGGAAGCAGGAATATTGGGGTGTAGGGTACAGTGGAGGAGCAGGAAGATTGGGAGGAAAAGCGGGGGGGGGGGAACCAATCAAAGTTGTGTATGAAAGTGACACAGAAATTATTATTTTTTTAACTAATAAGAAAAAAATTGTTTTTTAAATTGCTTTCTAGTACCCTAACTTTTGTTTGGTTTTTTCCTTCTGTCTCTAAGTATGCATTAAATTTAAAGATAATTGTATTCAAAAGGTAGGGATATTAGTTTTATATGAACTTTAAAATTAATCAGTTATTAATAAGAAAAATCATATTAAAGTTGTTTTCTTCATAGTTAAAGATAGAATGATAGACTATGGAAACATTCTCTTTTGAAAATCATTGTATGTATATGTGTGTCTTGTGTGTGCCTGTCTCCCTATATAATGTGTGATGTGTGTGTGTGTTCATGTGTGTGGGATGTTTGTGCATGGTCAGGTGTGTACATGTTCACATGTGTGGTGTGTGTGCTTGTTCATACATGTTTATGTGTGTGATGTGTGTGTATGTTCATGTATGTAAGTTCAGGTGCATTGAGTGCCATGGTATACATGTGGAGGTCAGAGAACTACCTTGAGTGTTGGTCCTCACCTCTTACCTTCTTTGAAACAGGGTCTTTTATTTGCTGCTGTATACACCAGACTAGCTAGCCTTTAAGGTACTGGGAAGTCTCCTGTCTCCACTGCCCATCAGTGTAGGAAGGCTGGGATTGCAGATGTGCTACTGTGTCTGGCTTTACAGGCAGGGCTTCTGGGGGTCCACATTCAGAACCTCATACTTGTGTGCACAGGCTTTACCCACTGAGAAATTTTTTTTTTGCCTCACAGCAGGCACTTTTAGGGATAAACTTATGCAGCTGTGTTCAGTTTCTTAAACCTTTCCAGGTTGTAAAGCATGTCAGAGGAAACACAGGATGGACACTGTGCACATTTGTATTGAAGACTGAATTCAGACTCCACAAGATCAATTCATATAGAATGAAATATTTTGGAAGAATTACTCTGTGAAAATCATCAGTGTACTTATACTACAATTTTTATTTCCAAAGTTATTTATCCAATTATTATTATGGCTTACGAAATTCTATCAACAGCTCCAGTTGTACTCTGTCAGCAGAAAACTCTGACAATTAAAAATTACCCATAATTAATTGTTACCCAAATATTGCATTTGTCAAGATCAACTGAAAAACATGTTTTTTCAATTATATGAATTAAAAATCAAGTTGCTAAAATTATATATTTTGAGAACATAAAACACAAATTTTCTGAAAAATCAAGTAAGAAAAAAATGTTGTGATCAATCAGGATCACATTTGTAAAAATCTTAATATTCATGACACTAGACTTGACCCCCAGTACTCAAGAGGCTGAGGCAGAAACTTGTGAGTTCTGGGCCAGTCTGAGCCACATAGTGAGCTTGAAGCCAGTCTGTGCTCCAAGTGAGACCGTGTTCAAATAAAATTAACACTAAAATATTATCATTTCTCATCATTTTCTATTGTTATTCTTATACCAACAGCACCCTATCACACCATAGAAGGGATGCCATATCTTTAAAGACTTTATAGTTTAGCCATTTTTTTCCTACTTTTTGAGCAAGCTCCACAGCTCCGTACTTGTTTAACACTGAGCCCCCAAAAGTATATGAGTAACTAGTTCCATAAGTCACTGCAAAGTCCAAGGCTGATTCCCATTGGCCTGAACCACATGACCAGCCCTGAGCCAATTACTCCAGTGATTGATGCTCCCCCTGGCCACAGGTCAAACTCACTCAAGCCACATGCAGCTGTCCTATCTCACCATCCCTGGAAGGTTTTGAAAGGCAGCAGCACAGGGTGAAATGGATCATGAATCTAGCTGCTCTGTCCTCTCTGCTCTCATGTGGAAGTATGTTGGCAAGAGGCTTAGTTAGTCCTGCGCTAGCAAGCTGCTTTGTGGATTTCAGCATGGTTTTGCTTCTACCCCAGTATCATTCTTCAGCATGCGGTCACATCCAGTTAGCTACTGGGGCTGGAAGTGGTCTTCTTGCCAACCATCACTCACTGTTTGAGTGGAGGTGGTAGTGGTGGTGGTGGTGGTGGTGGTGGTGGTAGTGGTGTGTGTGTGTGTGTGTGTGTGTGTGTGTGTGTGTGTAACCAATACTCAAGTCAAGATGTAGAATGTTTGAGTGGTTGGGGACATGGCTCAGTGGGTAAAATGCTTGTTATGTAAGCCTGAGGACCTGAGTTCATATCCCCAGGACATTGGTAAAAAGCTGGGTGTGATAGCGTGCACCAGGAGTCCCGGCTCTGACAAAGGGCTTCCCGGGCCTCTCTGGGCAGCCAGTCTAGCCAAACAGTGAGCTCCAGTTTCAGTTCTTAAGACTGAAAATATAGTGTCTCAAAATAGAGTGGAAAGTGAGAGAGGAAGACACCCAACATTGACCTCTAGCCTTTACACATAAATGCACACATGCACACACACACACACACATGCACACCTATTCACGCACATGCACACACATACACATCCATGCACAAAAGAACATTTCTTGCATCCATGAAAGTCCTCGTCTGCTACTGTCCAACCAAGTATGTCAGCCTTCTAGCCATTGGGCAGCCAGTGTTCTGTTTCTGTCTCTGGAGTTGGGTTTTGCTGGTCCCTAATCTTTGTGGGATTCTACAGTGTCCGGCATCTTCTGTCCCATACAGTGTTTTTTGAGAGCCATTCATTTACATCATTGTATATCTCCATGATTCCCTCTGACTATTGGGCAGTATTCCATAGAATTAGCATGTAATTTGTTTACTTGGTTTTCATTCTGTTGATGACATTTAGATGTTTCCAGACTGGGTATCAAAATAGTCAGACTGCTTACAAAATTCTAATATTATCTTTTGTGGACATTTATTTTCCCCAGGGTTAAAACTCAAAAGTAGAACATAAAGTGCATTGTGCATAGTTTCATAAGAAATGGCCAAACAGTTCGTTAGAGATTACCATCTTCCTTTCTTAGTGGTGTCTCATCTATGTCTTCCAGTTACTTCCAGGCCTCCTAGTCTCTGATTTTAGCCACCCTTGTAGGCATAAATGTTCATTTAGCAGCTTGGTGATGGTTCCTCACACTGAGTCCACTGTTGACCATTTGCATGGCCTGTTGTGATTGGCTTAGTCAAGAGGGGTGTGTGTGTGTATACACATGAGAGTGCCACTGCATGCATGTTGAGGACAGAGAACACTCTCAAGTCTTTGGTCCTTCCTTCTACCTTCTTTGAGGCAAGGTCTTTGGGTTTGAGTTTGTTTGGCTTTGCTGGTTTTGTTTGTTTTTGCTACACACACCATGTGGGCTGGCCTATGACTTCCCAAGGATTCTCCTGTCTCCACATCCCATCTCACCATAGGGCACTGAGATTACAGACATTCTCTAGCCCATCTCTGGATTTCCATAGGTTCTGGGAAACTGAACTTAGATTCTTGTGCTTTTCTGGCAAGCGATTTACCCACTGAGCCATCTCCCCAGCTGAACCAATCCTTCTACAAGGCACTATCAATTCTGTCTAAGAAATAAGAGTATGATGCATCAGATCAAGCAACTTGACACAGATTCATGAGCAGAAACTAGCAAACTATAATCTCTTACTCCACCCAGCTTTAAATGATATTTCTGTTCTGGTAGCCTGCCCTTTCATACGATAGATTGCCAGATTAGGCAGCCTTCCTCCCTAGTGTTCCATAGCATCCTGAACCTCGAGGTCTCTTAACAGTGCAATAGAGGGAACTATAGATTCAGAGGAAAGAAGAAAGGGGTGATTTTAGGTTAACTAAAAGCAATAGAGCTGTTTCCTTTTTTTTTTTTCATACAGACTTCAAAACTAAAACTCTGGGGTCCTTGTGTGATGTCTGATGCATTCTGGCTTGACTTTGAAATTTCCAGCACTCAGTGCTGCCAAGCTCAAAAATGAGCTCTTCTTGTGCAAGTGAAAGTGTGTTTCACTGGGGCGCATGCTGCTCTCTTCGGCCTATTTGTGTTTCATTCAATCAGTTAAGACCGCTATGATTGGTCCCGCCCATTTGCCATGCTGCAGTGAGCTCCATAGTTGGTTGATGAGATGGCATTGCTCCTAGATGGTTGATCCTCTCACTCACATATCTGGAGAGATGGAGAGCACATCCTGAGGGTTTTGTTTATCTGCTATGAGAAGTAAATGCTCTCCAGAGTTGCAAGGGGCATAGAAAAGCCCTCGTCTTCCTTGTCGCTGCAGTCAGGGAGCAATGGGAATGGGTGACTCTCTTCGTGTGTGACAGAGTGAGCACTGAGGACCTGAGGACTAGGAGAGTCTGCAGCTAGGATGTCATTGCAGGGGGAGACATTGCCACCATCATCTCCAACCTCTCTTGGCTTTCCTCTCCCAATGATGAATGGAATAAAGACCACCAACCTCTAATTCTATCCACCCCTTTGCTCCCAGGTGAGGAGCACCCTTCAGGGCTGGCAGATGCTAAGGAAGGATCGTGTGGAGTAGAGAGCACACAGAATACTCTGCCTCTTACTGCAGAGCAGTCTAAGCCTAAAGACTACTCCTGTGTCCATTCTGATGGAAGTTCAGAGTCACAGACATTGTAGGAAGGGGCTTGGCACAGGAGCTTGAAAATGAGACCAAGACCGGTGGTTCAAGGGCATGGCCAGTGTCCATGGCGATAAGCCAGAAATAACAGAGAGGCCAAAATGGAATGAGGTAGATCCCTAAAGTCTTCCTAAACGCATGCTTACAACTTCTCCAACTTTATTTTTCCCTTTGTTTTATTTTTTTTATTTTCCTCAAGTTCATCATATACCTCTTGGTCACTGTGTGCTTTAAGCCAGGTATCCCTGACAACTGATGCCCAATCTGGCAGCCTTAGAAAAACAGAGAAGGTTTTTGGTTTTTCCTTTCAACTCAGAGAGAGCTTAACACGGAACATGGCATTCACAGGGGGGCATTGAACATAGAGGTGGGACTGCCTTTATAATCATCGGGTTCCATCTAAGGCTAAGGACTCCACTCCTGTGTTTGAATGTGCACATATGGCCATCTTCCCTGCTCCTCCTCCTGCAACCTCCTACACTGAATTCCTGCTATAGTAAAGGTTACATGGGATTCCACCTTCAGTGCCTAGAACTAACGTGAGGTGGCTGTAAGGATCAGCCTAGGAAGCATTCCCATTTGTCAAACAGATGAAACATTGCTTGTGAGGGTTAGAAGGTGAGCAATTTGGCAGGAGGTGGGTCACAGGCCAGCCACTCAAATATTAGCTAAGGAGCAAGCAGGCTATGCAGTGAATGAGGAAGAGAGCCTGGGAAAGGGTGAGGAGGCTCTTTTGAAATGTATTTACTTATCAGCTCACCAAGGATGAAAGAGCCTTTCTCAGATTCCATCTTGGGACCCTGGACTCAAACACCAAACATAACTATTCCTGGGAGACTGTGAAATTTATTTTGATTGGCACTTTTGGGGTGGTGTGTTGAAGTAAGCCATCAGAGGAGGAAGAGTTTTCTCTGTAAATTGACTGACCATCAAAATTACCCAGATTCCTTGTGAAATTGTACAAGTCCCCTAAAGGGGCTCACCTACCATCACTAAAGGCTGGGATGCTCTGGTGACACTAGGTACCAGTCCCATCAACAGAAACTTCTTGTTAGCTTATCAAAGACACCATGAATAGAGATGGCATCCTAATAACATGTCAACAGTCCTTGGTTTATTTATTTTTAAGCAAACATTAATGATCCTAATGAGGAATTATTGCAAGCATATTTAAGTGCCCTCTAGGGGCTAAAGTGGTCACATATACTGACTCTGAAGCATCCGAGCACATCAATACAAACTAGGAATAGTTAGAGAGAAATAAAGCATCTGGGCAGAGATGCCCTTCTCTTGTGCATGCTCCATCAGCCTCTGGGTTTCACAGCTGTGGGAGCATTGCCAAATGCACCTTCAGAGAGCATTGCTTGATCCCTTCTCTCAGTAGGGAAGAAGGCTGACTGTGAAAAAAACAAGAGGATCTTTCAGAAGACTTCGATCACTGTCAAGAGATGCGGCAAGTCCATCTGTTAGATTCTTCTGCAGAACAGCTCTGCCTCTTCTCCTTTGAGCTCTTGGGAGGCATGGCTCCTACCGTGTTGTTCCAGTTTGCTTGGTTGTTTCAAGGTTAGGAAAGTCTGAGAAGCCCACTGAGAAGAACTTATTTGGAGGATCAGAGCATAAACTACCATTCCTTGTCATGGCTACTTTCTTTTAAAGGTGACAGATTGGAGTAGCAGGAGGGGAGAGACTTCAGCAGGAGTTAGAGACAATCCAAAGAGGATTCTCTTTTCTCACAGTTTCTTGTTAGAGTCATTGTCCTGGGGGCATGACCACATCAGGTTTATCACCATGGCTGGGGATGAGGCTGGAAGCAGGGTAGGAAATCTGACAATTCCCTTTCTGGTGCAACTCTGAATGGTCAGCCCATTTAACACCCTGTTAGACAATCTACAGCTGGGCTGTTGCAGCTGATAGCATCATGATGCCCATGACGTTCAGCCCAAGTAAGTCACTTACTGAGCACACTGGTATCTCCCAATATGCCTAATGGGTTGGATGTAATTTGGTGAGCTTTTGAAGAAAGATGTCTCCTCTTGTGCTTAGCTTTACCCTATTATGGCAAATAGCGGCCACAGCCAGGAAGAAACAGCACTGCCATGTGGTGGTATTGTGTTCCCCAAAATACTATGTACTCTAATAAACTTATCTGGGGTCAGAGAACAGAAAAGTCCCTAGATACTTAGGATAGGCAGTGGTAGCACACGCCTTTAATCCTAGCATTCCAGAGGCAGAAATCCATGTGTTCAAGGATACAGCCAAGCATGGTGACTTACACCTTTAATCCCAGAAAGCAAGCCTTTAATCCCAGGGAGTGATGGCAGAAAACAGAAAGGTATATAAGGCATGAGGACCAGAAACTAGAAGCATTTGGCCTGGTTAAGTATTTGGCTGGTTAAGCTTTCAGGCTTCTAGCAGCACAGTTCAGCTAAAAGCCATTCGGATATGAGGACACAGAGGCTTCCAGTCTGAGGAAACAAGATCAGCTGAGAAGTTGGCCTGGTGAGGTAGCTGTGGCTTGTTCTGTCTCTCTGATCTTCCAGCGTTCACCCCAGTAACTGGCCTCAGGTTTGATTTTATTAATAAGAACTTTTCAGATTCCTGCTACACTGCCATGTTCAGCTTTTTAGTTTGGATTGTGTCTGCAAAGCACACAAGGCAGGAAATGTTAGTGACTAGAATGATAGACACCACAAGGGTCATTGCATATCCTCGGAGCAACCTTGGTGCCAGCCTCTGCGTTTACCCTTCATGTGACGGGGGCATTCTGTAAATGACACAAAATTAGTTAATTATTGGTTCCAGTGGGTGGGGGTGAGGTGGGTTTGGACGAGAGAGAGCCAAGGTCACAAAGGCTGCCTGAAGTGGAGAATCTTGTGAAAAATCAGAACCATGACCCATGTGCTGTATCCAATAGCCAAGCTGCATTTGTCTTTAAAAATAGACAAAGTAGAATATGTGCCTCGGAGTTCTCTTTAATTCTACTCAATGAAACACAAATGTATTAAAAATCATCTTCCTTGCACAAGATAGTTGGGGGGGGGGGTCAAAAGTTAACAAGGGCTGAGCCTTGCCCTCAGGGAGGTTCCAATCGAGTATGGAAAGTAGACAGACCCCAAGTATTTCTTACAAAAGCAGCCACAAGCTGAGAATGCTCTCAGAGCCACAGATACCTCAACTAGAGAGTGAAAGTCACTTGATCCGTGAAAGGGACTTGAACTAGTGTCCTGTGAGTAGGCAGAACACCTTCCAGAGAACATCAGCCAATCAGAGTTGGTCTATGTGTCTGGTTTCCTGAGACTCTGACTTGAGTCAAGGCCTTGATTCCATGACAGAGGACTCTACTGATTGCTAAGTGTTTCCTGGTCATCACAGGACACGATCAGTTCCAAGTGTCCCAACTGAAAATGGAGAGGCCGGCGTAGGGATGTGCTAAGAATCTTCCAGCCTCGTCCCTTGCCCCTTCATCTGTCATGGCACCTGTCCTCTTGACTTTAGAACACTATGCTCTGCTTTGAGAAGGCTCCTGGTGCCAGCCAGAAGATAAAAATTGACTCTGGACTAAGACTTTGAACTACACCTATTTTAGGCATTAACATTTTCGTTATTAAGAAAGTGGGGAGCAGGAAAGAGAGAGAGAAGAAAGAGGAAGAGGAAGGCTGCCTAAAATTCAGATAGGTTGCTTCTTCGTGTGCACCTTGACTATCACTCTCAATCATTTCACCTGTGCGTTTGCACGCTTACCTTGGGGCTGCTTTTCATACCTGCTCACAGCCCTGTGATATGATGGGCATGTGTATGTATGTTTGCACATAGATTAGAAGTTAGACCCAGACAACCTGCTCTTGTTGCTTTCTTATCTTCATCTGAGCAACTGCCCCCTCTTCACCCCCCACCCCACCCCACTCCCAATTATGAATGATCTAATCCTAGGGCATTCACCATTTTATTCTTAATTTATTTGAGAATCATGTACAACGTATTTGAAGTAGGCAAAGACACAGAAGTCATCTCTGGCTTTGAATTGCCAGTCAAAGTGAGTAGCCCAAAGGGAGAGGGGTTTCCTATACCTCTATAGGAACTAACCTACTAATGTCCCAGTCTCAGAGTATAATGGCATGCTTGAGACCCAGTTAGTGCCAAATTTGTTGCACACCCTGTTCGTTACGACCAAATCCGCTCTATCACAGAACATAGATGGCCTTGGGGATGGTGTTAGGCCAAGCAACCTGGGCAGACTCGTCTTGGAGAGATTTAGGTGAATACTGCCACCTATTGACAGGTGAAATATATGCTTCTGGTTCCCTATCTGCCCTTACCCTGTGCTAATACTCAGCAGAGCCAATTGCATTACTCAGCTGGCCAAAGGATAGTAACAGCCCTGAATTCACAGCTCTTAGTACATCTGGGATGAAAAATGAGTCAGCTTACTCACAGAATGCATCTGGGATAGGAGGCAAAAGAGTGAGGTAGAAATGCCGGGAGCTTTGCCGTAGGAGATCTGGGTTTGGGTCTGAGCTCGGCCCTTAAGTGCACATTAGCAAGCTGGTTAATCTCTCTGAGCCTTGGTTTCCCCATCAAGGAGTGGCTAATCCTATTTTGCAAAGTGTGAGACTCAGGCGGGCACTGTTTCTGGGTGGCACACAGAATGCATTAAGAGTGACAGCAACAAGGACTTCTTATGTTTTGCAGCTGTAAATGGCAACTATGACAAACCTCATCACTTATTGGGGCTCCAGTGAACTCCTCCATGGGGGTCAGTTCTCCTTGGGTAATGCTCCTTGTCTACCAGACTATCTTTGACATCCAAAATTAAGACAGTGTGAACATAAATATTGGAATTTTAAGTGTGCCAATTGAGAAAATGAGGATAAATGGGCTTCATTACCAAACGTCTCTCGACTACCCTGGAGGATATATGGGGTTGAGTCGATAAAGAGTTATGATAAAAACTTAGGAGCTGTGTATAAATGGGGCTTTGTGACCTGCTGGATAAGGTTGTACTGAGAGCCAGACCTAGGAGGCTCGCATTCCTGCCTAGGCATGGTGTGGGGATCCTGGGCTCCTGCAGACAATAGGGGATTCATAGCTGGAGAATTCTAAGGACGGCTGAAAGGGCAGCAGGCAGAACAAGAAGACTTTTCAGGAGTTCAGGGACTCTGATTATCACGTCGTCGTCGGAGCTGCAGCGAGCCAGGAGGCTGCCGGAGAGGCTCACAGAGCCGTTCTTGGAAAGCTGTCAGTGAAGGGTTTGTAACCTCCCTAAGAGAATCGCGCTTCTCAAAATCCCCAGTCTGGAAAACCTCCCATGACCAGTCCAGATCAACACTGTGTGGTGGCTGCATGGAAGAAGGACGTGGACCACCTCTGCCTGAAGAATCTTTCTGAGTGCCATGTGTCTAGGCTCCTAAGACCCTGGGACAAATTCCACAAGTGGGTTCCCCAGCACATTAGGAAGCCATTACTTTTATTCTGAAAGGTTATCTGGGGCTTAAAACAAAGTCATCAAGAAATGGCATGCCCATAAACAGTCTGCACATTTTGAAAGGTTCTGCCTGGGACTGAATAGCCAGTGCCCTTCCCAAACACTTTCTTTCTCCTTTGGGGCTTAGCAGTGCATGAGTGTGTGTGTGTGTGTGTGTGTGTGTGTGTGTGTGTGTGTGTGTGTGTGTGTGTGTGTGTGTGTGTGGTGGAGGAGGGGGGAGTGCGGCATTCATTACTGACAACTTCACACATAATAAGCATGTTCCAATCCACCCTGGGGTGTTCATTTTCTTTTCTTTTCTTTTTTTTATGTCCCCTTTTTAGGTGTTTTTGATAAAAGGCACATTTTATTTGGGAGGAAAAAGCACAGCTCATTATTAAACAGCAGCACCCTAGGGCCCTAGGGAAGGTCAAGAGATTACAGAACGGAAGTGGGCCGGGCAGCCTCTCTGCTGACCACAGGGAAGGACCTGCCACTTTCTTCCCATAATGTAATTTTGGGATTCTGATGAAAAAAGGTGAACAAGGAAAAAAAGGGTGAAAAATTATTCAAATGGTCATCAAAGAGTGATTAATTTAAATTTATGTCTTACAAACAAACCACATGTTACTAACCCCAGGGCAGACAGACCTTAGCAGCGATGATATATATATATAGGCAGGGTTTTTCATAGGAATGGACACCACAGGCTTGTGATAAGGGCAGGCTTGGGTCGAACTTCTCAAGCATTCCACACTTCTGGATGTTACGGTGCCAAGCAGGTGACAGAAGAGGAAAGAGTCTTTCAGGTGACCAGGTCCAAGTCACTCATTCATTAAGGCAAGAGAGAAAACTAGGACTCAGTGACAAGAATTCGCTTGTCAGGGTCACCCAGCCCCTGAGGAACAGTTATGGGGCCCAAGCACAGACTCCCATTCCCAAAACCCAGTTCTTTCCCCGGGGGGGGGGGGGGGGGCAAACAGTTGGGGAGTGGGGCAAGCTGTGGCAATGGATGAGGGAGTTCTGTTTCCAGGACAACCGTTATCCCTACAAAGGAGAAAAAGCATCAGCAAAGGGCCCAGTGTGCTGTTCCAGGTGGCTCACCGCCTTTATCAGTTCTTTATCAGGCCTCAGTTCTTTATCAGACTCTAACTGCTTTGCCAAGGGACCTAAATGTGTTGCTCTGGCTCTTTGCCCCTGCTCTTTCTCTACCTTAAAACATGTGCACAGACTGAATCATGAATGCTATGTGTGTGTCCTGCAATAATCAACATTGCCATCATCTGCTAATACATAGGTTAAACCTTATATACTATTCTCTTTTCATTATGGAAAAATCACTCTTACATATGAACAGGGTTCATTGTGGTGTTTCCATGTATACATATAGCATGCAGTGATCGATCCACAGATTCAAGGCAAATCTCATCAAATCTCAATGACATTCTCATAGAACTAGAAGGAAAAATAATCCCAAAATTGATACAGAAGCACAAGAAGCCCCCAAAGGGGGTGGGGAAGCTGGAGGGCATCACAATTTCCAATCTCAGAGCATACTACAGAGCCATAGTAACCAAAACAGTATGGTAGTGGGCATAAGAACAGACACATAAGCCAACTGAATCTGAATGCATATCCCAGAAATGAGCCCACGTAGATTAAAACTTTGAAAACCACCTTTAGCTTCTTTCTGTCAACAAATCCATTTCTACCTCCAAAGTGCATCCCGCTCCTGTGGTGATATATTGTGTACTCTAATAAAGCTTGCCTTGAGGATCAGAGGACAGAGCCAGCCACTAGATTAGACATAAAGGCCAGACAGTGGTGGTACACACCCTTAATCCTATCACTCAGGAGGCAGAAATCCGTCTGGATCTCTATGAGTTTGAGGTCACACTGGAAACAGAGCCAGGCAGTGGTGACACACACCTTTACTCCCAGTACTGGGAAGCCTTTAATCCCAGGAAGTGATGGCTGAGCAGAGAAAGGTATATAAGGTGTAAAGAAACAGGAACTCACTCTCTTGAGACTGAGGATTTTGTAGAGGTAAGAACTACTGGCTGGCTTGCTCTGTTCTCTGATCCTTCAGCTTTCACCCCAATATCTGGCTCTGGGTTTTTTTTATTATTATTATTAATAAGACCTTTTAAGATTCGTGTTATGTGCTCCCATCTCTTAACTTACTTGGTTCTGAGCATCAGCATCTCCCTACTTCTGGGTTCCTACTACTCTCCTTGATTATCTTCCATGTCTAGATCAGAGAGCTCTTGCTCAGCAACACTGGCATTCTGTAGGTATCTTTGTCACCGCCAACAGGAAGTCCAGACTCAACACAGCATCGAACCTTCCTCAGGCTCCTCAGGCCTGCTTTGTCAGAGACGTTCTAATAAGCTCATCTGAGACTATTGACTTCAGACCAGACCCAGGGATGAACAACTCATCCCTACCACCGTCCAAGGGCTCTATGCCTTGACTCTGTGCCTTGGACCCCTCCCCTTGCTTCTTGCCAACCTGCAGGAGTCTTAATTCCTCCACATCCAATTGCAGTGCAACCTCCTCTATCTCCTCCCTACACGTTCCAGAAGGACGTGACCAACTGTTCTCTATGCAGACCGCGCAGATCCTGTGAACGGTACTTATTCATCCCCACCTGTACTACTGACAGCTGTGTCTTTGTCACTAAACACGTCTCTTCTGTCTCTGGAAAGATACTCCTTCATGCCCTTCCAACCACACAGCTTCGTAAAACGCTTCTCTTTCTTAGAGTTCACTGAGCAGTTATTATCTGCAAGGCATTAGGCCAAGAACTGCGAGGGCGGGAGGAGAGAAAAAAAAAACAAAATGCAATCCCTCTCTTCAAAGGACTTTTTAATAGAATCAGTGAGGCATGATGACAACCTAAGCAAGGAAGATGGCTGTGGGGGTGGAACTGGGTGGAGGGACGTTCTGAAAGTGGAAGGAACATTCTCGGTGTTCCCAGTGAGGGCACTGGTGTTAGGACATGGAGGGAGGGAGAAGGAAAAGAGAAGAAATCTGCTTTGAAATCCCCAGTCTGGGCTGGAGTCATCAACAAACTCCCCCATCAGTCTGGGCCATCTAAGCCGTCCATCCCCCACAAGCCAGAGTCGTCATCTTCCTGCAAGACTGATGGTGAAACTCCCCATTTGAGTGCCTGCTGTTCAGTGAATCAAGCATCCGCTAATTGTAGGCTTATGCTAGGAGTTATGGAGAATACCAGTTTGTAGACATGACACAAACCCCAGGAAACATCTGGAGAACAAAAAAGCAAGAACATGCTGTGAAAGTGCTAGGGAGCGGGAGACAGATGAGGGTGTGATCAGTATGGGCTGAGAGTAATCGAAAAGAATTAGTCAGAAGAGGCGAGTCTTCAGTGCAGGCGCTCGGTGAAAAAAAAAACTTAGACAGGACGTACCAAGAGAACTTCAATATCTTCAAATCCTGAGGCTTCTTCACATTATCCTCCCAGGTTTTTTAGTTATCCATTCATTCACCCAACAAGTCTGTAATAAGCACTTCGACAAAACACTGTGTGTTTACTGAATGCCTTCCATGTGTCAGGAACTCTTCTAGACACTGGGATACGGCATTGAACAAGAGACCTTAAGTCACCCAAGCTCCACAGTGTAATGGAGATGAGTGAAACTGAGTAAGTACAGCACAAGGTGATAGGAGCATTTTGGGTGCTACCTCTCAGATCTCAGAGCAAGGATTTACAAGCCCAAGGCCCAGGAGAACATCACCAGGAGATGAAATCTAAGCCGGAACTCCAAGGCTATAGAGGAGTTAACCAATAAAAGGGGGCTGACCCTCCAGCCAGCACATCGGGGTGCAAAGGCCTGATGTTAAGAGAACATCGGCATATCCAAGGGACCAACACATACTCAAGATGACTGTGATGCTGAGTGCAAGGAGAGAGGGAGAGAGGGAGGGAGGAAGTAGGCTAGGAAGCTAAGCAAGCCCAGAAAAGGGATCATTTTCCCAAGGTGTGCCCAGGATCTTACACCTGTGGGTAACATGCAAGTGTGTAACACATGTATCTCACTTACTAAGGACATGATACATAGCTGTTGAAGACTAGATTAGTGAGACTAGAGGAGTCCTGAAGTTCCTTTGCTGAGGACTTGGACCTTTTGATCCCACATGGAATGTAGATGAAGTATCCTTTACTCCAAATGCTTGGGACTAAATGTGTTGCAGATTTTGGCTTTTAAACCAGTCCTGTCCATAGAATGAGGCCTCTTAGGATTTTGAGCCATATCTATATACGAAATCATTTGTTTCTCGTACACCTTACCCATGTGATCTAAAGATATTTTTATACAACATTTTAAATAATTTCTTCATGAAGCATAGTTTCATGGTACGGACTTCTCTACTTGTTGGTGTTGTGTCTATCTACAAAAAGTTGCAGGTAGCCGGGCGGTGGTGGCGCACGCCTTTAATCCCAGCACTCGGGAGGCAGAGCCAGGCGGATCTCTGTGAGTTCGAGGCCAGCCTGGACTACCAAGTGAGTCCCAGGAAAGGCGCAAAGCTACACAGAGAAACCCTGTCTTGAAAAACCAAAAAAAAAAAAAAAAAGTTGCAGGTATTTTGGAGCCTTTAGACTTTGGGTTTTTAGATGAGGGATGTTCAAAATGCTTTTGCCCCCAGATGCTTTATTACTGACAAGAGACATTATCCCCTCAGGGTGGCACCAAGATGGAACCTGTGCCCCCCGCTCTGCCCCACTCCAACTCCCGGAAGTCTCTGATCTTGATAGACTTACTCAGAGTCACATGACTTGCCCTAACAGGTGGAATGAAAGTATCTCTGCATTAAAGTCAGGGTCAAAGGTTCTCAGGTGTTATGGCAAACCTTTTTACCTGGGAGTCACTGGGCTTAAGCTGTGAAAGAACAGCCTGGATGTCTTTTAATCCCAGATGGAAAATAAACTGCTGTCTGATCCACATGGGCAGGGCTATTCCCAAATTAAATTATTCATGACAGTATTCCATAGATAGGTACAGCCTAGGAGAGAAAGGGAGGATATGACCTGCAGGATGCCTCAGCCTCCCAGCTGAGGTGCCTGCCCTCAAGCCTGAAGATCTAAATTCAATCCTCAGGACTCCCATGCTGGAACAAGAGAATCAGCTCCCGCAAGTTGTCTTCTGACCTCTGCATGCACTGGAGCGCGCGCGCGCGCGCACACACACACACACACACACACACACACACACACACACTCCTCCACCCCTAGCTCATCAACTAATTTTTTTTTTTTTTTTTTTTGGTTTTTCGAGACAGGGTTTCTCTGTGTAGCTTTGCGCCTTTCCTGGATCTCGCTCTATAGACCAGGCTAGCCTCGAACTCACAGAGATCCGCCTGGCTCTGTCTCCCGAGTGCTGGGATTAAAGGCGTGTGCCGCTGCCGCTGCTGCTGCTGCTGCTGCTGCTGCTGCTGCCGCCGCCGCCGCCGCCGCCGCCGCCGCCGCCGCCACCGGGCGTAACTAATTTTTTTAATAAGACAAATGTTCTAGAGAGAGAGTGAGCTCTAAACTCTCTAATAAGAATAGAAAAGTGAGTTCACTTATTTTTTCTTTTTGTTTTTTTGAGGCATAGTTTCCTTGTGTAGCCCTGGCTGTCCTGGAACTCGTTCTGTAGACCAAGCTGGTCTTGAACTCAGAGACCCACCTGCCTCTGCCTCCCGAGTGCCTGGATTAAAGGCATGTGCCATCTGGCTCGGGGGTTACAGCATTGGCTGCTCTTCTAGAAGACTAGGTTCAAGTCCCAGTACCCACATAACAGCTCACAACTGTGTGTAACTCCAGTTCCAGGGGATCTGACACCCTCACACACATGCAGACAAAGCACCAAGGCACATAAAATAATCATAAATAAATCATTATTTAATTAAAAAAATAGAAAAGTAAGACAACTGTGGAAAGCCAAACTGAGCTCTTCCTTTGGACAGCCACGTTGTCTGGTTTTCTGTGTCACTTTTTTTTTTTCCAGACAGCATCTTGTGTGTCCCAGGATGACTTCTAACTCCGTACATAAACTTGAACTTCTGATCCTCTTGTCTTCGACTCCCAAGTGCTAGGATTACAGGCATGTACCACCATGCCCAGCTGATGGGGTGTTGGGGAGGGAACTGCCTGTTAGACAAGCCTTCCACCGACCGAGACACATCCCCAGCTCCTTCTGAGTCACTTTCTTACCTCAAATGCCAGCTCCAGAGCAGCCACCTGCCACTTGTCAGAGTGAGCTGGCAGGCGCCAGGATGTCTCCAGAAAGGGGGAGAAATTTCATGAACACAAGGTGCTTTGCTCATTATCTTAGGACATGACCAGCCCCCCCAAATTAACACTTTACCCCCCTGCTTATGACCAAGAGATGATCTCCTGATTCACTACAGACTCGCATTCAAAATGTAGAGGTTAGTTTGTCTCTAGGGATAAATGACAAAGCAGACGTGGTGTCTAATCAAAGAGTCCGAAATTATATCTGAAGTCATTACAGCAGCTAAGCATTCGCTTGGCAGAGAGTATCTGAACAGAGCTTTGCAAAGATCCTTAAGGCTGTTGCTAGGTAGGGGTGTGTGTGTGTGTGTGTGTGTGTGTGTGTGTGTGTGTGTGTGTGTGTGTGTGTGTGTGTGTGTGTGTGTTTTATATATATATATATGCTCTTCAGTGACAAATCCTCCCTGACATAGCCAACATGTGCAACGGTCACTGGGCTATTGTTTCAGAGGGAGACGTAAGAGAAGCCTTCTTGTATGGCTTTCGAGGAAATCCATTTCATGTGTTGCATTAGTCATGTGAAGCACAGCACCAGTGAGGGAGCCAGATACACCCATATGTGGCTGGCACACAAACAGCATTGGGATATTCTTCATGAGGCTAAGCCTTATGGGGTCCGAAGCCCCGTGTTTGCTGACTACTTTTTCACTCCTACTCAAAACCCATGCGTAGGCTGAGCAGCCCCAGTACTTGTAAGGGCCCCCATCACTCCTACTAGAAGTCTGGAGGAGGGAGGGGATGTGGCTGCCACCTGTGTGCTTCTGGATTCAGGCAGCTGTGGGAGCATGTCACTGAAAGGGCTCTCAGGCCACAGGTGATAATTCTCCTGCTCCATTAATGTGGTACAGAATTAAATGGCTGCCTCACTGTCCCTTTGTGGACCCTTGAGTGACAGTTGGTTCTGATTTAGTATTGTGTGCCATTCTGAATGTTCCTGGCAGATACAATCGGCTAAACACACACTAAAGTCATGGCACCCTTTTACTACACACACACACACACACACACACACACACACACACACACACACACACACGCTTGAGAAATCCAGCCTTCCCCCGCTGCAGTCCTGTGAATATACCTAGATTCTAAGCCAAGCTGTTTCCCTCTACCCTCCTCTCCCCATGCATCATTCACGCTTTTATTTTGCATTAGAAGCTTAGTGATCATGGACTTCGGCTCTTGCCTGGAGTGATCCTGTTCGCATTTTATTCTTTGCACAGAATAGGAAGGAGGTTCGCTTGCTTTGCGCAGAAGCTGAGCTACAGGAGAAAGCAGAGCCAATGTGATTTATTGAATGAAAGCACTGGACACTTACCAGCAACTTGTTCCTCGGCTGCCTCGAACAGCTTCAGCTGGTAAGTCAAATTTATTGTTGTCTTTCTCCATGTATAAATGTGGGGCTTTCTCAGTCGTGGATGATTTTTTTAAATATGTGTGTGTGTTAGTGTGGTTTAAATGATATATATTATTTAAATATGTTTTATATGTATATATTTTTTAAATATCTGAATCTTCCAAAGTTCGCTGCAGGCGGTCCATGAGGAATACGACTAGGCATGCACACAGTGCTCTGCTGTAGTGCATGCACAGCCATGTGGAGCAGCCAGGATGAGGGTGGGGGAGGCTCATTTCTGACAATTGGGCATTTTCTTTGCAGCAAGCTTAGTCATGTGAAGTGCTTGCATAACTGATTACCATTAGCTATTAAAAAAATAAATGACTGCTTTGTGGTAGAAATCATTTTTCACTCGGGTTCCTGAATACCTTAGAAAATACCTGTTGGATCAGGTAAAGGTGGGCCCCATCATGCTGATGACCCAAACTCAGGCAGGCTGCTGCCTTTGATCTAGTGTGCAGGCTAGGCATGCGGAGTGTGAGATCAGAGATCTGTCCATCATGGGCCAGCCTGTCTGTCAATCACGTGAAGACTGTGATAGTGAAGATCCTTGCCAGAGTAACAGAGTGGATACTCATTTGAGGTCTTGTTTGACCCTCTGTCTTCTTATCTCACTGATATCTGTTGGCAGGGAGGATTTGAGGTGCAGCATTGTAAGTGTCTTCTTGCCTATGTCGGATATTGGTATGTCTGTGGCCACAAGTGGGACCACTGACATTCAAAGACGAGTCTGTTACCCTGCTGGCTTCTGAAAATCCCGAAATTCACTTGCCTTCCCCACTTCCTAAGTAAGATGTAAACTGACCTCTGCAGAGGGGGAAAGGGAATGGAGAAAGCTATTCCTTAGCTGGTCTCCTTAGTCTTGTTTGCCCGGCTACCCCGAGGCTTTATGGCAGCCTCAATTCATCTCCGGTGAGTTCGGAGTCCATATAAATGTCATAGAGAGTTTAATGTCTTTGGTGCACTCCCTCTGCTGTAGATCACTGGCCACTTAGCTGAAGCTGTGGCCTCGGGTGCTGACAAAGATGGATGATGTTAGAACAGTGAGCAGCAGGTTTCTTCAAATAAAAACCAAAGTTGGGAAATCTGAGAGATGGGTGAGGTTCCTCCTAATTGAAAGGATCCCCAAGCCACTCCATCACAGAGAAAAGTCATTCTCCCATGTGACTGTTGCTGTTTCACAAATGACATCATCAGAGATGGAAGACAACAGAATGGCCTCTTGGTTAGACAACTGGTAAGATGGCCGGAGAGTAGAGTGTGATTACTAGATCAAACATGTTGGACAATTCCCTTGGGGTCCCTGGATATCCATCTCTCTATCTCCCCGATTCCTGGCTGTTTCGAAGTAGACATGCTAAACTTGGTTAACATAGCTATGGGACATTGCTTTCAGCTCCGTCCACAGTGCCCTTGTCCCTACACTCCAACCATCAGAGACCCATAGAGCATGAACGGGAAGACTAAGGGTTCTGTGCCCTTTTCCTCCTCTGAGGGATACAGAAAATCTGATAGAAGCATGACTGCATTTGGTGTAAGAGAGAACAGAGCCAAAAAGTTACATTTGAAGAAACTCAAATTCAAATAAATACAATTTATCTTCAAAATTTTTTTTCAATTAGTTGTAACTGATTTCCTGTACACATGATTCCAAAATCTAAAGTCTTAAGTGTTTTAAAAGAAATATGCAGGTGTTGTATCGGGGGAAGGCAGGTGTGGATAAAACCATGTATAGAACTTACAGCAACTTACAGTTGTTTGGTTATTCAACATTAGCAGTTATAAATATACCATAATATGAGGAGTTCTAGAGGTCTATTTTGCCCCCCAACAAACTATCTCTAGTATTAAGATATGTGAAGTTATTTCCCTGGAGATCTGGTATTTCTGGGTATTTCTGTCTTTTAGAAAATACATTCTCAGAAGGAATAACTCATTAGCCATTGATCCCTTCCCATGTATTGTTTTAACCTCAAGGGCACCCAAATGATGGATGATTGTGGTATTGATTATTCTGCTTTCTATTTACCTCACTCCAACCTCCATGAGCTGCCTTTATAGTTACCTCACTCTTGATCAGAAAAGCAGGTAATATTTCAATCATGCTCTTACCTTCTTTCTATGGAATGCCTGACGATACCATCTAGATCAGTGGTTCTCAGCTTTCCTAATGCTGCGACCCTTTAATACGGTTCCTCATGTTGTGGTGACCCCAACCATGAAATTATTTCGTTGCTACTCCATAACTGTACTTTTGTTACTGTTATGAATTGTAATGTCAATATTTGATATGCAGGATATCTAATATACGACCCCCAAATGGGTCATGACCCACAGGTTGAGGACTGCTGATCTAGATTCTTTACGAAGCTTTGAGAGTGTAGAACACGGGGAAGAACAGAATCCTGTCCTCTCTGTGAAGCTCATATTTTGGCATAGGTGGAAAATTAATGTTTAATAGGGACACACTTGGTGTTTGTGAGAACATTCTAAAGGCAAATGGTAGAGGTGGCTGCACACCACTGCAAATGCACTTCATGTTGCAGAAATGCTTTAAATATTTTGCCACAATAAAAGAATCATCAAGAAATAACCCATTGTGTTTTCTCTTAGATTTCTTTCGTGTGCATGTGTGTGTATGTGTACGTGTGTGCGCGCACGCACGTGTGTGCATATTTATTCCTTATTATTTTTTATGTCTTTGTGTGTGGCCCTCTAAATTTAATTAGGGTTGCCTGGATGTGCATGGGTAAGAGTTGTTATATTTATTTGAGCAACAGCAACTTACCTGTGTCTACACCACTGAGGAATATGACTCCACTTCCCTAAACAACCATTAACCATTATGATTCCCCGGGGAAGGATAGGACATAGTAACCTCTCCCTTCTGTGTGATGGAATGTTGATGGACCATCTTGGGTGGGTAACCACCACTACTGTGAGTTCATAAGTTCAACAGCATGTCATGTAGAGAAGACAGCTCTTCATATCACTCCTTCCCATCCTCTGGATCTGCCAGTCTACTCCTCATCCATGATGTATCCTGAGCCTTAGAGAAAGTGAATGTCCTGTTTAGGGCTGAGAACTCCACAGCTACTCATTCTCAACACTTTCATCAGTTAGGAGTCTCTATATTAATCACCCACCCACATCAAGCTGAAGCTTTTCTGACCAAGTCTGAGAGCTACACTAGTCTATGTGGATACGCAAATATTTAGAAGGCAGTTTGACACCATGTCCACATAACAAAATAACATCAGTCGGGTCCCTGCTATGGTTTGGGACCTCCACGGCTATGGGCTTGTGAACAGACTTTCAGCACCAGGCATGCTTTCTTCCTGGGTAGCGGCTTTAAAGATCCAACCAGAAAGCACTGGTGACCCCTACAGTAAGTAGCTCTGGGCCTTTTGCAAGAGATTCATATTTGGTTGTCTCTTCCTAACATTCCTAACATTCCCACACTCCTTCCTTTTCAAATCATTCTCTGGCTACTACCACATTCTCTAAAGATGCAAATTTTAACTTTTGAAGAATGTGTGTGTTTACTTTTAATTGGCGTGTACTAATTATACAAGTGTATTGAGTACAGTGTGAAATCCCGGTGTGCATATGGTATGAATGATCAGATGGCTAAGATAATTGATGCATCCATCGCCTATGGGCTTCTGGTGTTCCCTGCTGTACACAGCTTAACGTATTTGTCCCTTGTCATGTGTGCAAGCCCCTGGATGTTTCAGCCCTGCTACCTCTCCAGGCCTCTTTCCTAAGGTCCATGTACAGTATAGTGGATGAAATGCACCACTGCCCATGTCAGAGCCCAGAGGCTTTCCAATCCCCGCTTGCAGCATGTTCTGCCAGCCCATTTCTACATCATTTCCTGTCTCTACATCCTAACCTGGGCTCATGTACCTGGAGTGTCGTTTCTGTTCTTGATAATTATTTCTCATTCATCATTCAAAATCATTTTCATGAGTCACCTTCTCTGACCCATTTTTCGCTGGCCCTCTCTTTTCCCATGGTCACGTCCTGTCACTCACTTGAGCTACTCACCTCTCTGTGGTACTTCTCTGTCTCTGGCCTTTTAAGGGAAATGTTTAGAGGTTAAGAGCTCAGATGCAGATCCACATTGCTTGCATTTTAATCCTAGATCTGCCCTTTAACAGAGCCTCAATTTATTGCTACTAAAATGAGGATAATAGTTCTGCCTTCAAATGACTGTTAAGAGACTCAAGAAGTTTGTATGTGTGAACGTACTGCAATGGACTAAATGCTATGTCCCTTCAAAATTAAGACAATGAGGTCCTAACCATCCAGTTAACAGTTGTCTTAGTTAGGGTTTTCTATTGCTGTGAAGAGACACTATGACCACGGCAACTCTTTAAAAGGAAAACATTTAATTGGTTCTCACTTACAGTTTCAGTTTCAGAGGTTTTAGTCCATTATCATTTCGAGACACAGTGGTGTACAGGCAGACATGGTGCAGGAGAAGGAGCGGACAGTTCTACATCCACAGATAGCAGGAGTCTGTGTTCCACATTGGGTGTAGCTTGAGCATAGGTGACCTCAAAGCCCATCCTCACAGTGACACACATCCTCCAATAAGGCTATACCTACTCCAATAAAACCACACCTCCTAATAGTGCCACTCCTTATGGAGGCCATTTTCTTTCAAACTACCAAAGAAATAAGACCAGGAAGACAGAGCTCTCCTAGCTGGAATTAGTGTTTTTCTAAGAGACCCAAGAGAGCTGGCTAGACCCTGTCACAGAAGGCTGTGTCTATGAACTGGGGAACAGGGACATTGAATCTGCAGGCATCTTGAGATCTTGGCTCCCCCAGCCTCTAGAACTATGGAAAATAAGTTCCTGTTGTTTATAAGTTACCCAGTCGGTTCATTTGTTATAGCAGCATGGATGGACTGAGACAAGCTTGATTCTAAATACTGTCCAACTTTCTGGAACTCCTGTTGAGTATATGCTACCATTCTCACACCACAGTATTTCATAGCTGTGTGTTTGTCTCACTGCCTTTCCTTCTAGCCCATGAGCACCTTGGGAACAGCTAAAGTAACTACTTGCACTTGTGTAGGACTTCCCCTTTGTTTGCATTGAAAGTCTTAGAATCTAGGCTTCTGCAATCCCAGGTAAGCTGACATTTCATAACCATGAAAGATCATATCTGCTTTCTCGTGAGTTCCCAGGATCATATGCAGGATACCTAGGTTACCATCTAGATCATCTGTACATATATTTTGAGCTACAGAGTCACCATTAATTATTATTTGATCTTCTTCCCCATAAACATATGCTTTAAAACTAAAAGTCAGGGCCGACAAGATGGGTCAGTGGCTAAGGGTACCTGCCACCAATCATGACAATCTGAATTATGCCCTCAGGTCCCACGTAGTGGAAGGAAAGAACCATCTCCCAAAGATTGTCTCCTGACTTCCACATGTATGCTATGGAATGTGCATGTGTGCACTGAAAATGCATGTGCATGTACATGTGTACATGTGCGTGCGTGTGCGCATGCGCATGCACAACACACACACACACACACACACACACACACACACACACACAAATAAGTGTAATTTTAAAAATGTTTGTAAAAAATTTAAAAAGCAGTGTTCCTCCTGAGTCACCACTGACATTTCAAATATATATATATATATGTATATTTCATTTCAAAGGGCACAGAGACCAGAAAGGCAGCTTCCACTGCTATATGTCAATACTGTAATAGAGTGGGCCACCCCTTAGCAATCAAAGACACACCTGTCATGTTAAGAGCGGGTGGAGAATGGATGGGGTCAAACTTTCTCTTTGGTCTGGTGACAGGCAGGTTGAAGTGGGAAGGTCCCCAGTTCACATCACAGCCTAAAGAACGATATTTCCTGAGTCGAATATGTTCCCTTCACTGAGCGTGTCTGCCCACCCAGCTGTCAGGAGTGACTAGAGCTCTAATTTGAAACTACATGTCACACAAACTGGCTCAGACCACTTCCAAAGGACAATAACACTGAAAACTTTCCACAACCAAGCTCTGGTGAAACACGGATTCATAACTAGGACAAGAAATCTTGACTTTGGAATCAAGATCGAGCATAGAGAAGCTGCCAGGCAGTTGGACTAAGTCACCTTAGCAATAATAATAGCAGAACTGTTAGAAGCACAGTTCTTGGAGGCAGAGCTCACATCTTAGTGCTCTATTTTCTGGTTGTAAGGTCCTGGATACATTACCTAACCTCTCTGGGGCTCAGTTTCCTTGTTTCTAAAGTGACAATAAATAACCATTTCTTCGTCTTTTGACTAAGCTCACGTATGCAATGATGAAGATTGAATGATGGTACTTGTATCTGTCCAGGTTTGTTGATACATTTTATTCCAGTCCGAGAAACGACAGCTTGGTTACAATTGCCCCATTGTATATTGGGAGATAAAAGTTCATGTCATCAAAGCCCAAGGCAAAAGGGAAACATCAACAATGAAGAAAAACAAAGTGAGTTGAGATTGTGTTTAACATACTCAGCACTTCATGAGAAAACTCAGTTGGGGACTCAGAAGATTGCCCAGAGGTGAAGAGCACAGACTCTTCTAGAGGACTGTGGTTCAATTCCTAGCACCCACAGGGTAGCTCATACTAGCTATAATTTCAGTTCCAGGATTTCTGATGCCCCCTCTTCTGGCCTCTGTGGGCATCAGGCACGTACATGGTACATACATGCAAACAAAACGCCCACATTGCAACACAGGAGCCTCTCATGTTTTTTCCCACCTTGCTCCTGTCCCTAGGCATGAACATGATCTGCTAGACTCAGTAATATGTCAGAGCTTTTCAAAGCCCTTTATTTCCAAACCGTCTCATTCCCAAAGTTCAGAGCAATTTAAAAGACTTGTTTAAAAATGCTGATGTCTGCTAAACAACCACCACAAAAACAAATGCTCTAGAGGAAGAGGCTCATTGCTCTTGGGGGGCTGCAAGTCAAACAAAAAAATGACAAGCATTCTGAGAGGCTCTCCTAGGGAACAACCAGAAAGATCAAATAATGATACTTCTAAGGGGGTGGAAATGAAATGGTGAGGGACCACCAACCTTACGGTCCCTCTATAGTGGCTGGCGGTCTACATGTTTTTTTGTTTTAATGAGTGCTGATTTTCAAGGCTACCAGAAACTGGGAAAGATGAGAATGGGGCAAAAGAAATTAGAACGAAGCTTGATACTTGTACTGAATTCAGCTCTCCACCTTAAATACGCAATCCTTTTTTGTCTAATTTTTCAACTTTTTTTGATTTACCTTTATTCTACCTTCCCTTCTAAGAGCTGAAAGTTCTACATTCTGTTTCTATTTTAGCATAAGTTACTATAAAAATCCAAAGTGAAGTAGCTATACTTGCGTTTTTCTATCAAAATAAAACAAAGCACATAAAACTAATTGTTTTTTGTACATAGCCATAAGACCATGTTGAAAGCCTATAAGAAAGATGAATGCTGATGCTATATCCTGGTGTCTAGTTTTGCATAAAGACTTGGGATAACTTAATAGTTGCTGCTATTTATTGCCAGGCTACCATGCACCAAAAGACATAGCAATGATCATTTCTTCATCAATTTCATCTTCATAACTCTTTACCCAATATTATGTCGTCTATTCACATGTGGTAAATAAGACCAGAGAAGTCAAAGCAGGCCCCCAAAGCCACATATGCTGCAGATACCAATATCAGGAGTCAAGCATGAGTCTTTCAAGTTCCAAAGCTTGCCCCTTTCCAGAAGAGTGAAAAACCAAGAGCATCGTTAGTTGGTAGAGACATTTCTATTTCTAAGGATAGACAACAGAAATTTTTCTTTCTCATTCTCTCTTATCGGAGAACATTTTAAATATAGAGGAAAAAAGGAAAACATAAAGACAGATGGAAGCTAGAAGAGTGGAAATGTGCTGATGAATAGCCTGGAAGAAAGGGGCAGCTGAGGAGTAAGAGGAGGAAGTCAGAAAGGCAGAGAAAGTCAACCCCCAGTGACAGAAGGGGACAGATGGGAGATGCTCAAGGACAAAGGGGGCCATGTGGGTAGGGTGTCATCAGTGGATGGAATTCGATCAAACAACAGGAATTTATGTACAGGACTCCTGGGCATTGTGGGAGATACAAAAAGAATGTAGAGTTATTTTGGGAAGGATAATGACGTAGGCAAGACAGATGGCTTGAACTAGAGTGTCAATCCTGAAGGACAAGTCTAGAGACAGAAGGCAGAAATAAAGAGGTAGAGCAATCCCCACATGGTAGCCTGGAACCTGGACCTTTGTGGAAAGAAATATTAACAAAAACCCTGTAGTTGCTATTGAGTCAAAGATAA
Organism: Peromyscus californicus insignis; assembly: GCF_007827085.1. Lineage (NCBI taxonomy): Eukaryota > Metazoa > Chordata > Mammalia > Rodentia > Cricetidae > Peromyscus > Peromyscus californicus. Next base: position 33,095,362 of record NW_026294551.1, read on the forward strand.
AAAATCTGTAGATTGGAGAGAAAGAGGACAAATCACCAAACCATTCTACTTCTGCTTTGAAGACAATTAAAAGGCCTTTAAAGATATATAAAAATGCACACACACAAGCAGCGCCATGTATCACCTGTCCAATGTAAGAGTGTCTGCCAAGTTAAGACTGACTAAGGACTGATGGCCATGACTAAGACTAAATTGGGTTCAGCAATCTCTTTGTCTTGGAAGAAGTTGCAAGCTAGTTTGAAAAGGTGCCCAAGGACATTCAAAAGTCATTACGGTGGTATTCCATTTGTTGGAGAGAATATAAATCAAGGGTAGCTGGTACCAGCATTACAAGCAGAAGATGTCATTCAAAATGTGACAGGAAATTGGAGGAAGGCATCAGTCCTTTTTCAGAGAATTCAGGGCCCCGTGCCCCAGAGGCTTCAGGGAAGAGAACATACTTTGCACCACAATGTATAGACCAGCAATTCTATTTTTGCATTTACCCATCTAATGCACACCATACACCAGGCAAGCACAGACTTTCTAGCCTCCGTATTTTTATAGTAATACCCAAATTAATGGTGGGTGGATTTAGAAATGACATACCTGACCTCCCAGAAACAAACTTCAAGTGTGACACGAGGGGGGCACCCACTAGAGATTTTAGGAGCAATAGTCAAGTACAACTTGAAGACTGCTAGGCAGGAATAGATGACTTCTGCCCAGGGTATCCAGGGAAAGTAGGGTCAGTCCTATAGATAAAAAGTCCCTGAGCACACTGGGGTAGTTAACCAAGTGGACAAAATTAGCTTCCCAAGTTGATTGTTGTTCTCAGAAGAAGGTGGGTATGAAAAAAAGAATGGCACTTGTTTTGTTGCTTTTTTTTTTTTTTTTTTTTTTGAGACAGGGTTTCTCTGTGTAACAGCCCTGGCTATCCTGGAACTCGCTCTGTAGACCAAGCTGGCCTTGAACTTAGAGATCCACCTGCCTCTGCCTCTAGCATGCTGAAGGCATGCACCACCACTGCCTGGATGAGCCACACTTTCTTATCCATCCAATAGAGGTCAACATCTATGAAGAGGGAGTTTAAAAATAGTCTCAATTATGTATAACCAAGATTACACATTCCTCCTAGATACAGCACTGAGACTCTTTCCTAACTGAGTGAGATACCAAGGGTTTTAAGTGTTCATGTATAAATGGATATTTCATAGAGTAAATGGGGTTGACATTTCATTCCTACCACCGATCAGCTCTGGAACCATAGAAAAGCTGCTTCCTTTCCCTGGGTTTCCATTTTCTTCTCTACAGCAGGAAGAAGCTGGGATTGGTGATCTCCGCGGCCCTTCCCAGCTGGAATATCACATTTGGATCTGAGATTTCCAGATGGTTCCTGGAGGTGACAGAGTTCTTTGTGGTGTGTAATTGCGTTGTGTGTAATCATCATGCATGCTGCTTTCCTCTTCCTAGGAACTGCCGCTCGAAAATGACTCAACAAATGCAGAATTTACATCTTTCTCAGTCAAAAAAGCCCAGCGCTCCATCGTCTCCCAATGCTGCTAAGCGCCTGTACAGGAACCTCTCGGAGAAGCTGAAGGGCAGTCACTCGTCCTTTGATGAGTCCTATTTTAAAACCAGAACGGATCGGCTGAGTCTCAGAAAGACCTCCGTGGTAACAGAACTCTTTCTTCTCCCATGTCAGTTCCATTGTTCAACAATTTAATGAATGTTTCATTTTTACACATAAAGTCCATTCAGACAGGAACTATACATATATATCATGTTACATTAAGTGTGGATGAATGGAAGGCTTTTCCCCTCTCTTTTTCTTAATTTCTTTCCTTAGTTTTTTTTTTTTTTCCACTACCAGGCCAAATAAACAAATCTCCAAAATAAGCAGCTTGAACAGATAGAAGTGTGGACATGGGAGTAGATTGCTTGACTAGGATACACAAAGTCCTGGGTTCAATCCTCAGGCCCCCAGAAACACATACATACACACACACACACACACACACACACACACACACACACACACACTCACTCAGTTTGGCAAATATCAAATGTTTCAGATTACATGGACTTCCTAGGAGTACCAGTGCTCATTTAAATAATAGTATTAAAATCATTTAGAGGTTTCTGATAAACATATATATATATATATATATATATATATGTGTGTGTGTTTGTGTATGTACATATACATATTTCACATGCGTTTCAGAGGCATTCAAAATACAATCCAAGAATAGAATTCTATTTATTATAGAAAGAGGACAGGAAAGGCCAGCAAAAGAAAATAGATGGAAAAAACAAATATCTATACCAAAACTTTAGGCAAATATACTCCATGAAATGTAGTATTACATTCACCTTTGAGTCCCCAGGCAGTCAAAGCAGGAAATACAATCGGGTGTGATCTCCCATTAGTTGATATCTAAAAGTGTATCAGTCCATCAGGAAAAATGAACATCTTCCTGTTGCTAAATTGTGCAGCCTGTATAGCTGTCATGGCCATTAGTCCCTAGCCAGCAGCATACAGAGCATATTACAGATGTTCTCAGTAGTGTTCGGCACTAGCTGTAGGTCAAAGCAGCAGGCATGCATTCACATGATCGATGGGAGTATTTGTGCAGGAAGGTAAGGGCTCCATGTGGTATTAAAGCAGAAGTAAGTCCCGGCCTTCACAGATAGAAGCAAACAAGTTAGAGTTTGGAGGAGGAAATCACTTAAAAGGGATAGTAAATATGGCAGGCAAGAAACAAGAGACACCAATAACCATAAACAAAGGCACACTGGAGACAGAGCAATGTTTTGATTTTTGAATTCATTTGTCTCCTAATATGGTTTCCTATTTCACACTCATCTCTGGGAGGGCTTAGCTGGGGTTAGGTCGTGACCTAAGCACCAGAAGCCCTTCCGTTTGGCAGACTGTAGAAAAGCAACTTCTCTATTCAGTACAGTGTCTTGCAGCAGGAGAACAGCACACCAAAATAGCCTTCTCCTCTGGGTCCCTATTGTCAAAACAAGCATTTGCATAATCGCTTCATATTCTCCCCAGGTTCCTATGCTGTGGTATGCGCTCAGCCGAAGTGGACTGGCAAGGCTTGGATAGGGAAAATCAATTTTTGATGAGACTAAAAATAAAATCGTCCTGCCTAAACATTTGGTCACTGAAGAGCTTCCACATATTAATCAGATCCCAGCACTAGGTCAAGGCCAACGGCATCCCAACAGCTCTGAAAGCAAAGTAATTCTTAGAGAAATAACACATAAATGTAGAAGGAGGATGTGCCTCCATCTTCCCTGGTGAGCTACCAAAAAAATAGTATTTGTGAGAAACCCAGAGATCTTTTTTGTTTAATGTTAGTCTTTTACAAAAACTTTTTCAAAAGAGTCATATTGTCCATGCCATTTTTTTTTCTATAGATGATTTATATTTTATAAATATTCAACTTCTGGCTCTCTTAAACAATTATCCACTCAGCACTGTAGCTCTCCTGGGAAAACCACTTCCAACTCTGTACCAACCTGCTTTTCTTCTTCTTCTCCAGAATTTCCAGGGTAATGAAGCCATGTTTGAGGCTGTTGAGCAGCAGGACCTAGATGCTGTACAGCTCCTCCTCTACCAGTACACACCAGAAGAACTAGATCTGAACACACCAAACAGCGAGGGACTGACGCCCTTGGACATTGCCATCATGACCAACAATGTGCCCATTGCTCGGATTCTTCTGCGGACAGGGGCCCGAGAAAGTCCACACTGTAAGTAAACCTAAACATAAAGGCCCATATCATCCATCAGACCTTTGCTCTATGTCACCAAAATAACCGCTCAGGAATGGTTGACGAAGCACAGACCTTGAAATCCTTTATGTGTTTCCAAAGACTTTTGTGTAAAGATCAATTAGTGTTTATCAGTTTAAGCACTTAATTGTTCTCTAAGGAAAACATAATCAATGTTATTGAAGGGAAGCCTCTCCAAATGGCTTTCCTAAAAATTTAATCAAAGCTTTCAGGTATATGGCATCTTTGAATGACGATACAGAATTAGAAAGTGTTTGTAGGAGGAAATGGATGAGCAGTTGTGTCTCTGCATGCACCGTCAGTGCAGGAGCTTTACTCAGACACTCACAAACACTGAGTAAAGACTGTCCCAAGTCTAGAAATGCAGTGACAAACTAGATAAATGCCTGGATCTTGGTAGAGCGCTTGCATCCTAGTGGAAGAGATTCCAATAAGCAAATGAATTGATAAACTACAACATAAATTCAAATATCGGTAAATGCTGTGCAAAAGAACACAAATGAGTAGCAAGAGGTTCATAAGGGAAGGTGTTGGTTTTAAATTCAGAGCTTTTACTCTGTGAAGAAAGGTCACAAGGCACGATAAAACCTAGTATCAGAGCTTTATTAGGAGGGGGAGGGAGGAGGAAGACAGAAGAGAGGGTGTCCAGGCCTGATGAAAAGACTTATGAGGAAAAAAGGAAAGGGGAGAGGAGGAGACAGGAGAAGAAGAGGGGAGGAGTCTGTGACCGGCTTTTTAAGGATTCCCCTGCACATGCGGGCTTACAGTGCTATACCAGGAATGTGCAGACTGCATGACCACGCTGCACGCATTGTGCAATCATGCAGCGCACGGATTACGTAGAACAGAAGATCTCTTGCTTGGCTACTGAACTGCGCATGTGCAGTCATATAGCTGGATAAGTGGCCAGAATCCTAACAGAAGGGTCCATTTTAAATAGGGTTAGGCAAGAGAACCTTAGCTGATGTGGCACAGTATGACTAAGTCGCAGATGATATAAAGTAATTAACCATCAGATGTGGGATCCATTCTGGGAAGAATCAATGGCAAGTAGAAGTCTTGAGATAGTCAGAAAGGAAGCTAAAGTACTGGATAGAGCAAATAAAAGTGTGGATGAAGTCACCAGGACCAGATAGTAGAGCCTGGTAGCCATGCTACGATGTGTTCCTCTAAAGACTGAATGTGATGGGGAAGCAGCAGCATGATCTGTGAGTGCCGGGGTCTGTTTTACTTTGCAGGGCCACTATGATGCTCTGTGAAAGGTGAACAAAGGAGAGGCAGGTGTAGAGGTGGGACAATCAGTCAGGGGCTACTTTATTGAATGGTCCATGGGACAGGCGCCAGTTTCTGGGACTAGCATGGCAGTAATGTTGACCAGAGACAAATATCAGACAAATGATAGACAGATAATGTAGACAGAGAGATGGATGGTAGATGACAGTAGATAGGTAAAGATAGACAGATACATAAACAGACAGGATAGATGAGTGACAGATGATAGATGGTTGAAGAGTCATAGAGAGATAGGTGATAGAGATGATAAGTTATTGACAGAATGAAAGATAACAGAGAGACAGAGACAGAATCCACACATCACAAAATTCACTCATTAAAAACGATGTAATGTTGTTTAGTAATGCAAAACCAAGGAGCCGTCACCATAATCATTTAAGAACTTCTTTATCACCCTATAGAAATCCCACACTCTTGACTCCTTACTCTTTGACCTCCTCCCCATCCCCAGCCCTAGGAGACATCAATAGTCATTTTGTGTTGTTGTTGCTGTTTTCACCAAGTTGCCCCTTCCAGACTTTTCATACAACGGAGTTATACGCAATATGATTAGCTAGGTGCTATTCTGAGTACTTTGCACACATTGACACCTTCAGTCCTCACAGCATCATGAGGTCAGAGCTCACATTCTCCTTGGTGCAAACTCTCTGATCCAACAACCACAGTGGCTCAGTGCCGCTAGACACTAGTTCTAGAAACCTCACCAGACTGCTGCTTCACCGACACTGCTTCACTTATTGCCAAGTGGTGGACCCCAGAAGACTGGAAGACCAGAGGAAGCTCGAGCATGATTAGAGGTCACATCTCAGCTCCCAGATTTCCTAAACCACCACCCCCTACCTCAAAGACTAGGTCCAGAGACAGACACCTGTATCAGAACACTATTGCAAAAAAAACCCTAAGCTTACCAAGCCCATGTCGAAGAGCTTGAGGAGTAGTGGGGGGATGGAGGGTCTTCAGAAGAGCTGGCTGATCAGAGGGCCGCTCCTTCTTAGCGAAATTTGAATATTCAGATGGAAAGTTTAAAAAAAAAGGAAGATTAAGCTGAGAGAGATCTCTGCTACCTTCTGATTCATGTGCAATAATGCCTGTCCTCCAGATTCAGAAAGAGGGGGGTGGAGAGAGAATTAGAGGGTTTGGACACAGTGTGCAGACTAAGCCCCATTCTGTAAGAACAAGGAGACTATTCATGTAGATATTACCACTCCTTGTACCCTGAGTGGATGAAACATTAGTCCTCCTCACCTGAGACTCTGCAGAAGTATGCATTTTTTTCCCTGTGAACTGTAAGACTCCCAATGTGCCCAAGCCCTTCCATTTATAATTAAGTTTCCATAGAAGTGCTCATGTACTGAGCTGGGCATGTGGTTCAGTTAGCAGAGTACCTATGTAGCATGCACAAAGCCATGGCTTCAATCCTCAGCACCCACCATAGAAACTGAGCATGGGAGTGTATGCCTTTAATCCCAGCACTTGGAAGGTGGAACACAGGGATCAGAGTTCAAGGCCATCCTTGGTTAGAAAGCAAGTTCAAGATAACCTGAGCCATAAGAGTCAGAACTCAAGTACCAACTATCTGGAAAGTCAAAACCAAATATGCTAAAGATTCTGGATTTTCCTTGCTCCCACTGAGATGATGACCATATTGTTATCACAAAGTTACAAAAAGAGGAACAGTAAGTTAAAATGATTAGGTCTCAGGCTCTGGGGAAAAGGACATTTAAGTTACAGTGGCCATCCAAGGCCCAACCATATGCAAAATGACAAATATTGGTTGAGTGTCCATGAGGTCCCTGCACACATTACTTTTGAGTCTTAACACTAATGCATGTTGTTAACTCAGTTTTCAAGGTGACTTATTTATGATTATGAAAAGGTAAGTGATTGTCTTATTTAGGTTTTCTACTACTGTGATAAAAATCCATGACCAAAAGCAACTTGGGGAAGAAAGAGTCTAGTTCAATTTACAGTTCCACTTCATAGTCCATTATTGGGGCAGAAACTCAAGGCAGAAACCTGGAGGCAGGAACTGAAGCAGAAGCCATGGAGGAGTGCTGCTTACTGGCTTGCTCCTTGTGGCTTACTCAGCCTGCTTTCTTAGAGCAGCCAGGACCGCCAGTCCAGTGATGGTACTGCCCACAGTAAGCTGGGTCCTCCCAAATCAATCATCAATCAAGAAAATGCCCCACAAGCTGGCCCACAGGCCAATCTGGTGGGAACCTTTCTCAACTGAGATTCCTTCTTCCCAAATGACTCTAACCTGTGTCAAGTTGACACTAAACTCGTCAGCTCACTGGCCTAAGGTCACATAGTTAGCAGACAGATGTCAGTGACACAAGCCCAAGCTCATTGGATGCTAATCCTGGGATCCTTCTATACAAACTTATTGTCCTTCTGAATAACCAACATGGAGGGCTGTGGCCAGTGGGCTCCCGTATCTTTCCTTTCGAGCTATTTGCTGAAATCCTGTGGTGCATTTATTTGTTCTCTTCTGAGCACTAGGGAGCCATTTGTGTTGGATAAGGCAGGATAGAAGAACACAGTGTTTGCAGGAATTTTAAATTTACTTTCTAAATCAAGTACAAAAGAAATAGGATTGCTTCTGTCCAGGAGTATGAGGTTTCCCAGGAGAAAAGCTGCAGCCTGCCGTCTGTAACCAGAGGCAAACACCTGCTACAAACTGCTCCCAAGCTGGAAAGGCATGACTTAAGAGAAGAAAAATCCCAACAAAGTCTTCAATTCTTAGGATGCTTTGCATATACAAAAATGCTCTTGCTGGCTGAAGAGACGGCTCATTCAGTAAAATGTATGGAGGCCTGAATTTGATTCCAGGAACCCACAAAACGAGGCCAGGAGCAATTCTGCAGCCTTGTAGCCTCAGCGCCAGGAGCAATTCTGCAGCCTTGTAGCCTCAGCGCCAGGAGAAGGCATAGACAGGCAGATCCCTGGGGTTCCCGGCAACCAACCTAGACTATTTGATGAACTGCAGTCCAATGAGACACGATTTCTCAAAAACTAAGGTGGAAACCACCCATAGAATGAAACCCAAAGTTGACCTCTGCCCCTCCCCAGCACACACAGGCACACAACTACTTCTACCCATCATGCATCCTCACAAACACAAACAGAATACCTAGTCCTACACATGGACTAACATATACTAAAATACTGCTTTTCTCGATATCACCTCACTTGATTCTCACAACTGACTTGTAAGGTAGGAGGTATTTTTCTCATTTTTCCATAAAGAAACTAGAAATAAGAAAGTCAAACCATTCACCTAGCATTACCAAGCTAACGGGGTAGAGCTAGGATCTGAACCCAGACCTAACTTTCTAAGTCTGTCACTATTACACAGTAGATGTTCAACTCTTTCCTTCCCTTGCTCTACATCTGCTTTTCTAGTAACTACCCACTATTTCAAAGCAGGGTATAAGGTCTCCAATAGAGTTAATTTCCTTCCTTCTCTTCCCCAGAGTAGTTTTCTTCTCAAAATTAGCCCCATCCTCCTTTAACTTTGCCAACCAAGGATCCCAACACGATTCAGAAGAAAGTTTTGTATGATCTACCCCATTTCTTAGCAGGAATCACAGCGTGGTTGCATTCAGTGCTTATTTCTAAAGTCATGGACCCAGAACTGTGGAGCTAGATGAGGATGTTTGTTATGAGCGTGGATTGACACACAGCCATGTACTACTCCCCATGCATAGGTTAAGTCCCAGAAGCTGTCACTCAAAATTACAGACTCCCCAGCCTAATCAGGAGATGAATCCACTATCTATTCAGCAATTATTTTCTGTTCCTCCCCACCTTTAAGCAAGTGGCACAGAGTAGAGTGGTACCATTGTCATATGTTCCAAGACCCCAGTGGATGCTTAAATCTATGGGTAGCATCACATCTGTATGTGTGTCTATCACTATATTTAACTCTATATGTAATTACATATAATATTTCCCCTATACATACACAATAAGAAATTAATGATGACACTACATAAAATATAACAATGTAATATTACTACTCTCTCACTTTGGGAACACTACTAAGGAAAATAAATATTCTTTGAACTCAAGAACTGCAATGTCATGGAAGTCGATCTGATTCTTGGAGATGATTACTTTCATTACTAATGGGTGGGCAGTGCATACAGCATGGACAGAGCGTAGATACCATGAACAAAGAGATGATTCACATCCCAGGTGCTATGAAGGAGGTCAGCACTAGATTTGATCCTGCTACCCAGAACAGAGTGCAATTAAAGCCTTAAGACCTGTTTATTTGGGGGAATTTTCATTGAGTATGTTTGGCCCACAGTTGGCTGTGAGTAACTGAAACTATGGAAAGTGAAACTCAGTTCACCTCAGGGGAGCTACTGTAACACTCACTCCTGCTGAGGAAAACACTGGCTGTTACTAAAGGGGCATCCCACATGTTTCCCTGAAGCCTAGGAAACAGGCCAGAACCTGGACAGACTGCTCCTGGGGACCACTCTAAGCACAAGAACCACAGGCAGGACTTTTGCTCTGGGCATTGATAGCTTCCCAGTAGCTAAGACACACTCCATGGAGCAGCTGCTACCTGAGAAAGCCTTGCCATCTTTGGTTATGAAAGCCCCAACCAAGCTCCTCTCTACCTAACTTACCATATCCTGCTCTACCCAGTAATCACAGCCCAACAGTCATGGAGGCAGGGTTAGTGAGTCTTCAGTGAGAGTCTTCCCAATGTGAGGCTGCCATTAAGTTGGTATCATGAAAGCCTGCCAACACCAGTCCTAAAAACACCAGCTCCTTTGGATTTTTGCCAGGTGCAGATCTGGTCACACTCGTGGATTTTTGCCTCATCCTTTAGTCCCAGTACCACAGCCATAATAGATATTCACAAAACTTTGATAGACACTTTAGTCTTCTGACGCCTCCATCTATAGAAGGAAACAATATCAATTTCTCAGGAACTTAAACTTTGGGGTACTTTGGGTTGCTTCTGTGCCTGTGATTTTCTAGGCACCTTTGCAAAGTCTGATCGTCAGTGTACCTGGCTAGCTTTCATTGTTCACTGTCTAATGATGCGGACCAGCAAAACGGTGGGATGCTCCTCAGTGTGAATTTTTCTTCCCCCTCCCTTGACTTGCGCCTTCCTATCTCTCCAGAACCCTCCAGATTGCTGCACAGTGAGCCCCTCCCACACCTCCTCCCAGAAGCTGCCTGTGCCAGCCCGAATCTTAGTGGTCAGGGACTTTGAACAATACCAGCACAGAGCTACTGTCGCTTGTAGACAGTACCAACCCCTGTGCTGCAACCCCGGCACACAGGATGTGCCTCTCGTTTCTGCTGTGGTAGGAGTCCGTGCTTGTGCTGAGAACGGGGCAGGCTGTGTCTGAGAGGTGTGACTATAAACTAATGAGGTTGGCTTTGTGTAAACAGCCACAGCAGAAAGTCTGCAACCCAAGCTGATGTTAGTCTTTACCAGGGCCCTCCTGGGAGACCCCACGCTCACTCCGACTGCACTGCCCCTGCTCAAAACACTTTTGGGATTGTCCTCGGAGTTTGTGCATGAGAAAACCAGACTTGTTGATTAGTCACACCTGATTCTTGTTCCAAAACAGCATTGCCCAGCGTCACCACTCTCCATGTCCCACGGACTGGGCAACTCTCAAAGGACAAAGGTTTGCTGCCATTAAGAATGTGGGAAAATGAACTGGAAGTGGATCTCTTGAATGAGACACATATATTCCTATCTGCCTCATTAAAAGAGGAGTATAAATCCTCACCCTGACTTACAAGTCTGCTCCTCAAAGTGCCTCCTACAGTATATCACCCTCTTGTCCCTTGTGCATGCCACACTATCTTGCCACAGGGACTCTGTACTAGATGGTCTCTCTACTGGAGATGCTTGAAGGCTTTGAATCTCGATCGCTATATGTTCAACATCTTAATATCCCTATTTCCAAATGAAGACAAGGATTCTACCAAATACGGAGTGGCTTGACCCTGTTTTATGTTTCTAAATAATTACTATCAGGTGGCTTTGGTCTCCGTTTCAATCACCCATTCTTTAATAATGGCAGCTTCTTTCTCTTAATTTCAAAATATTTGATTGACAGGGGAAATGTGATTATCTTCAAAGCATAGGAGTCTGATATTTGTATACACTGAGGAATAATTGCCATAATCAAGTTAATTAGCACACTCGAAATCATTCATGTTGTACATGAGATCCCCAGAACTTGTTAAGCTTCTGGCTGGAAGTTTACACCATTTGATGCACCTCTCTCTGTCTCCAGTGCCTGGCAATCAACCTTCTGCTCTCTAACTCCGTGAACTGGACATTTTAAGACTCACATATACACATAATCGTGTGGTTTGTCTTTTTGTGTTCTGGCTTCTCTAGGCTCATCTACATTATTGCAAATGACAGGATTTCCTTCCCTTGAGAGTCGGCTTTTGCTTTGAATATTTAAATATCCCCCACATAGAATAAGCTCTCTTTGTCAAAACCTAAAACATTACAGATAATGTTTAACAATGTCTTTGATTGCCTTTAACAATGCCTTTGAGTGCATAGGTTCCTATCCACGTTTCCCAACATTCTGATTGCCATCAGTTCAGAAGCATTCAACACATACTCACCATCACACAATGAAAGATAACACCTAGAGATGGCGCTTTTAAACCAAATCCTTAGCACAGGCTAAAAATCAAATGTCTGGACTGAAGGAGTTCTGGTTTCAAATTCCACATCTGATACTTTGTAGGAAAAACCTTTAGTCTCTTCATGCCTTGGTTTCTTTATCTGTAAGATGTGTATAATCTTATGTTGGTTATTATCTATATCACTAGGTATCAAATCACCCCAAACTTGGCAAATGATACCATTTATCTCAGTTGCTATGGATTAGACCTGTGGGACTGGATTTAGCTGAATGGATGTTCAGGGCTGAATAGATGTTCAGGGCATCCACACAATGACCGTCACCTTGCCGTTACACTGAGCTACAGGATCTACCCCATTGCTCACTCAGAGCCACAGCTGGCAAGAACTCCGCATCTCTGGCTGCATGGACCTCTCCATGTGGCAAATTAATGGCATGGCAGTTGGCATTCCTAAGTGATAAGGTTCTGAGAAGGTGAGAAACATCAACCAAGGCAGAAACAAGTGTCCTTTGCCACCTAATCGCACCTGGAACATCCTATTGTGAGGAACCCTGCACAGCGTGTGTGTGGAGAAATGCCTGGAGGGGAGACAGGTGACTGGATCTTACTGGAAGGCCGGCTGCTACACCGTCAATCTAGGACAGTTATGAAAGTGGTAGAATAGTACCTTTCGAGTACTTCTCTCATGCCCTGGCATGTTATAAACACCCCCTAGCCCTCCAAAACTGTCATTCAATAAAATTTTCAAGAAAAAAAATCTATGAGCTTCTGGCAAAGAATTTAAATGTTTGCCATCTGCTACACAGTTTCTGTGTTGAGATCAACAGTACCAGCACTGTGGATTATGCGAACTGGTACCCCCAATACCACACGTTTCAAAGTTTGTAGAACTGTGCTACAAAACTACACTGTGCTGCGTAGAAGTCATTAGCCGTGCGTAAGTCACAATCTCTTAAAATACGGGAGGGAATGGAGAGAGAGCTCCAGAATGAGCCCACACTCTGCCTGCTGACTGTTAACAAGGCTGCCAGGGAGATATCAACAAAGGGAATGTGTGGCCTCTCTAGCAGGTGGCGTTGGATACCCCGAAGCATGAAAATGAAATCAGACCCCCTACCCCACATCATATACAGATCAGCACAAAATGTACTGAAGTCCTAAATATGAGACTAAACTATAAACTTAACAAATAAAGACAAGGGGGAAAACTCCATGATGTTGGTCTGGACCATGACTTTTTGGATTTGACCCCCCAAAGTATGAATAACAAATGGCAAAAATAGTGAAGGGGGCGACATCAAACTGAAAAGCCATTGGATAATAATGACAACTCGGAGAAGAAACAAGCAGGGATGGGGAATATCTATAAGCATGCATCTAACAAGGGGGCCAAAGCACAAAACATGGGGGGGGGGGATTCAAATAAAAAAAATCAGTTAAGAAATGGGCAAGACTCCTGAGCAGACAGACTCAAAAGGAGATGTACAATGACCATCAGGAATGTGGAGAAGTACTTAACAACACTAACCTTAGAGAAAGGCAAGCAAAAACCACAGCAAGATATAATTTTACACTTGTCAGAACTGCTTTTCTAAAAAGACAAAAAAATAAGTGTTGGTGAAGATGTGGGAAGGGAACCTTTCATGCTCTTTGGTGGGGATGGAAACCGGTATAAACAATTTGGAAAATATATGGCATTTCCTCTAACAACTAAAAATAGGTCCAAGGATGTGGCCCACTGGCAGAGCACATGCTTAGCATATGTGATGTCCTGGGTTTGTTACTTGACTTTTAAAAAAAAAAAGCACTAAAAATAGTATTATCATATGATCCAACAATCCCACTTCTGGGTATTTACCCAAAAGATTTGGAATGTTTGTCAAACAGACATCCACACTCCCATATCCATTGCAGCACTGTTCACAGCAGCCAAGTTATGGAAGGAACCTGGGTGTCCATCAGCAGCTGAACTGATGAGGGAAATGTGGCATGGACACACAAGGAAATACCACTTCGCCTTGATGAGAAAGGAAATTCTGCCATTTGTGACCACATGGATGCAATTGGAGCCTTATCCTAAATGAAATAGTCAGGCATGGGAAGACAAATACCATATGATCTGACTTGTCCAGGGAACCTGAAACAATCAGATTCACAGCAACAGAGAAGAAAACGGGGTTACAGAAGCTGAAGGGAGAGGTATGGAGAGGTAATGACCAAAGGATAGAAAATCTCAGTTGAACAGAGGACTGTGTCTTCAATCTGTTTCCCATACAGTTAATTATATTGTACACTCAAAATTTTCTAAGACAATATATTTTAAATGTCATCATCACCAAAAGTAGAGCTCTCAAATGAAGTATGTGCTTGAATTAGCTTGATGTCACTATTTCACATATTAATAAATCACAGAATCACCTCATACCCTATTAATGTATGCACTTATAAATTGCCAACTTACAATAAAACACAATTTATTATTAAAAATATATGTAGCCCAAATCAAAAAGCACTAGAAATATGAAATTCGTACTGGCTTTCAAAGGCTTAGTACAAAAACAAAGGACTATAAAATGTCTGATTTTACATTGATCGCCCATGCAAGTGATAACAGTTTGGACATTTTGAGTTAGCTACAATACATTTTTAAACTAATCTCACCTGTTTTTAATGTTAGTGTAAGGAAATTTTCCTGACGTGGCTTAGACTCCATGGTTGTGCACAGTGTGAAGAGCAGCCTCAGAAGACATGGTTCTCATACCCAAACCTGGTCTGGACTCCCTAAGTAACCTGGCAAAAACATGTGGAGTATTTGCTTTCTCCCCCTCAAATTGAGGGAGCCCTGGGTGTGAGGGTGCCCTCTGCCTCATTAAAGCTGCCTCCTTAACTTGACTCTGCAGAGCCACATTCTGGGAGGCAGCAGAGAGGGACACTCCAAATCCCTTTCCCAGGTGTAACAGGCTCTGTAGGAGAAAGACCTGTAGCAGTTAAAATGAAACAACTGCTAGGTCTCTGCAACCTTTGCAACTGGAGACCCAAGAGAAGGCAAAATGGGCTTTGAGTTCTGGATCTCAACAAGCCAAGCAGATTGGACCTGAATGCCGAGTCTCTCTACTGTAAGGGTTTCTTTAATTTCATACATTTAATCACTAAAATGCCTGTGCCTTGCTTTTCTTGGCATTACTATCTTAAACCAAGTTAGTTGCAGAATTGTTAGAAGGTTGTTGCTTATGATCAACAAAGATAAATCTTATGAACTGCTCTTCTTGGTTGTCCAGAGGATATTGGCTCTTAGTGCAAGTTTTATACCAAAGTGACCTCATTTTATCCTTTGAAATAACAGATAACATTCACTTTGACATCATTTATGAGTGTGTTATGTTTTTTAAAAGTAGCTGGAATAGACATTTTTTTAAAGATCTGGAACAAGAGATTATTTTTTGGTGGAAAAATACCAAACTATTTCCTAAGAACAAATTTGGGTTTATTTTTTGTGTGCCTCTAAAAATCAATAGGAGTAATATTAATAAAACCTGTGTGGAGATTATCATTAACTTAGCATGGTTTGTGAGGCGGGAACCATTGTTATGCCTGTTTTCCGGTAAGAGCCTTGTGTTCAACATGGCAGAGAGACTGGCTAAAACTATACACCTTTTTTTTTTTTTTTAAACTAAAAGCAAGTTTGGCTCAATAAACAGTTCCAGGCATATATACAATGAGACAAAATACAAAGCCATTTCAGGAAGACAATTTGTTTTATGTGCATGCATCCAGCACATTAACAAGCAAATAGAAGAATTCAGAAGCCAAGACATGTTTTACCTTTTCTTCTACTGAGGGTGCAGCTGTCCAACATCTCGTCACTGATCATCACCCACAGCAGTAAGCAAACAGCCAGAGCTAAGGCAGGAGGGACCAAATTTACTCACACAAAGTCCACCATGTAGGCAAAGAAGGTGACCTGTGGATATTTGTGGTGGCTGAGATCTGGGAATGCAATTAGAAGATGTGGGACCATGTCAGCTGCAAGAAAGGCAGTCAAATGTAGAACGAGGGGCAGTAATGATTCTAGGGCTAGTGCTCATGTGGCTATTCATCATGTTCTGTTTAAAAACGCACAGCATGTCTAAATGTCCCTCAACGGAAGAATGGATAAAGGAAATGCTGTACATCTAACCAACGGAGTATTACTCAGTTGTTACATCATGACATCATGAAATTTCAGGCAAATGCACAGAACTAGAAAAAAAAAATCATCCTGAGTGAGGTAGTCCAGACCCAGAAAGACAAACATAGTATATACTCTCTTATAAGTGGATATGAGGTACAAAGTGAAAGATAACCCTGCTACAATCCACAGATCCAGAAAGGCTTGGTAACAAAGAGAACACATGGCTCTCTCTGGGACCATACATCTTTTAAGGATACCACGTCATCTCTAGGATCGCAAGGAACCTTCGAGGATTATCTCCATTCTTGGAAATAACCATTTACAAAGCATATTTCTGCTGAAGACAAGGCACTATTTCAGATTCAGAGGTGCCTGAGGCTGACTGAGGCTGCCTTTGCAAACAGTGATCTTACGTGCAAAGCTGGCCCAGGGATGGGGATGCATCCAAGCTGGGATAAGGATCCTTCTATCACCGAGATGAAGCCATTTGTCTTAGAATCTTATTTATCTCATCAATAAGAAAGAGAAAACTGGCCGGGCGGTAGTGGCGCACGTCTTTAATCCCAGCACTCGGGAGGCAGAGGCAGGCGAATCTTTGTGAGTTCGAGGTCAGCCTGGTCTACAGAGCGAGATCCAGGAAAGGCGCAAAGCTACACAGAGAAACCCTGTCTCGAAAAACCAAAAAAAAAAAAAAGAGAAAACTGAAAAAAAAAAAAAAGAAAGAGAAAACTGGCAACAATAAAAAGACGTTGTTAAATTGCAAAATAGCATATCATCATTAAAAGCAAATGTATTCATTTTTTTCAAGAAAATCAAATAAATTACTCCCTCAAAACCTCCATTAAAATTATAATTAGGGGAGCCAGGTGGTGATGGCACAAGCCTTTAATCCCAGCACTCGGGAGGCAGAGGCAGGTGGATCTCTGTGAGTTCGAGGCCAGCCTGGTCTACTGAGTGAGTTCCGGGACAGCCAGGACTGTTTCACAGACAAACTCCTGTCTTGAAAAAACAAAAAATAAAATTAGGGGCTGGAGTGGCTCAGTGGTTACCAGTGATTGCTGCTCCGGCAGAGGACCTGAGTTGAGTTCCCAGTGCCAACATCAGGGGGCTCACAACTGCCTTTATCTCCAGCCCCAGGGCATCCTGTGTCTACAGAAACATACTCACACGGAGACAACATAACTAAAAACAAAACTTTCAAGTTTTCAAATGAATCTGCATGTTGCCCTCATTCGTATTTTCAAACTTTATGTAACTGTCAGCCAGGCCCCATTCAACAGTGGTGGGGGAAGAGGAAAATGATGGAATAGTTAAGGATCTACAGTCCCTAAGCTAGATTCCAGCACTAGACAAAGTCCATTCAGCCCCATCACTATTTATCTCAGGATTTAAACAGTAACCCTAATTGTATTCTTTGAACACAAAGTTCCTGCCCCACCTCCCACCCCCATCCCATAGTTAATTAGCTGGGCAGGTCTTATAACAAATTCCCACTCTGAAGCACTGGGTGGTAGAAATACTGTTGATAATTAAACACCACAATAGCGGGGAGCCTGTTTCAGGAGCCGTGAAGTGGTCTTGCCCGAGCCGGACGGCTTGCCACACACCCACAGACCCTCTATTGTGCTGGCTATGGCTGCTCAGAGGGACAGTCACTGGGCTGCAGAAGGGACCAACTGCTAAGAGAAAGAAAAAGCTTACACTTGCAGAGGTCACTGGTGCCAAACTCAGGAAGAAAACAGCCTGTGGGTAGAAGTAAAAGTGGAATAGAGAAACCCAAGACAGGGAGCAGTGGACGGGCAGGAAAAATCAACCAGAAAACAGGCACGACGCCCACCCCCCATTTCCAACCAACCAGCCAAAATGAGTGTGCCAATTTCCAGCTGAATATAAACTGCAATATATAAATAATACGTTGATTCATATTCCGTTTGGTTTAGAGAAGAGGTCTCTGAGTTCTTGAAGGTGTTTAAGAAGACTGTGACTAAGTCATCCTGCTTCCCTGGATTTCAGCTTCTTCATCTTTAAATAAGGAGAGTAAAAAGGTTCCCATTCTGAAATCAAGCAGACAACAACAACCAAAAAAAAAAAAAAAAAAAGGTCCCCAGAACAATTTTCAAGGTGTCAAAATCTACCCTATCACACTTCCACTCATGATAAAATTATCCAGCCCGATATAATTATCATATTCACTTGCTTTTGCTTAAAGTAAATTAACCCAGTTAGGTTGATTATATCATCTGAACAGGCGCTACTATTGGCCATTAAATGGGTCATTAATAATAAGCAGAAACATGACTGCTTTATAAGTCAGCTGGTTTGGTAGCAAAAAAAAAAATCTTTCAAAAGAGTGTTTTATTAAGCTATTAAAAAAATCCATAGGAAAAAAATATAAAGATTTGCCTGGTGAGATGGTTGGAGAACACAGGCTCAGCCAGTGCCTTTGAGATTTGTCCATGCAGCAATTACCTGTAACAACAGAGGCCAGTGAGCAACAGTCTTAGGGACACCTGGGACTGAACCTGGAAAAAAAAAAAAGATTTCAAAATACTTTTTCTTTTTCAAAAACACAAATCTTCAGTTTTGTAGGATTTTTTTCCCCATTGTCCTCCATAATAAACACATCTCTCATTTCTAAACAATATGTTCTTGCTCCATTCCGCACATGGAATCCAGTGTTCTAGAAGAACACTGACACTGGAGTGTTGTGTCTCCAGACATGCCCTCCAATCCCTGCCCTACCCACCCTCACCATTACACCCTGCCGCAGCAGGACCATCGCGTTTTGCAGAGCACTGGGTTGCAGCCCCTCCTGGACTGTGCCCCTGGCTGTGAAAGTCCAAGGCGCTCTCCTGGTAGACTCTGAGAGGGCAGAATTGCTTTGTGGTGAGGAAGAGGACTGAAGCCTAGGGCGAGTAGAGGGGGCTGAAGTAAACATGCTAGGCCAGGGAAAGCAGGAAAAATGTCAGGGCTTGGGGTGGTGCGGGGGAGAACCACTCATAGACCTCAAGAGAAGCTGTCCATCTGAAATGCCACCTGGAATTCCCACCCATCATAACTGTTGTGGATATAAAAATTAATAGGGGGATTTCATAGTATTAGAAAAATTTATTTTTATAAATCATGTGTCTATCACCCAAGTGTTGACGCATGCATGCAATTCAAACACCAGGCTTACAATAAAAGGCCCACTGAATAACTTCACGAGGACAATTCCTCCATTTTCTCTATAATTTAGCAGGGAAGGAGGAGGGGGCTGTGGGGAGAGGGTGCAGTTACTGGGTCAATTAATCACCCTCAAACCTGTGACACAAACTCTGACGCCTAACCTCTGTCTAAAAATACACAGATGTATACGAATTTGTTTGAAACTGTCAATGCCTATATTTAGGGCCTTCCCAGCAAGCCTATAATGAGACTGTGTTTGAGGGCTTCAGTCATAGCAGACTCTACCATTAATCTGAAGTTAGTTAAATTAACAGCATTTAGTACTGCCTTGTCAGTCTTAACTGCTCCAGGAAATTGCACCTTGAGGCTACTAATATTGCCAATTTTTCCACTGGAGTGTGTGCTCATGTGTGTGTGTGTGTGTGTGTGCGTGTGTGCACGTGTGCATTTTTCCTCCTGTGCCTCCCTATTCATACACCGTCATGGTCTCACTACATCCCCAACACTTATATTATCATTTATTCTGGCCTCCCTCAGCCTCCCCGGGGGATTCTGCACAGCGTGGCTGCTCAGTCAAAGAGTTTTTTAGCTTTATATTTATTTGTTTATTTTTCTGTCATGGCTCATGACTGAGGCTTTAAAAAAAGAAGTGTGACAGTATTTTGAGTACATGATTGACTGCTCCGACAACATTCATTAACCATGCCAAACCTGCAGCAGAACACAGTCCCGGGTGTTCTGAACAGCAGCCCTAAGAAGAAAGAAGAAAAGGAAAAGAAAAAAAGACTCAACTAATTTTTCATTGACCTCATCTGTAAATAAATTTAGACTGATGGTGCTCAGGGGCAATAATAAATTAGTATTCATTTCCTGTAATTAACGCAGACATGCTTATGAACACAGAGTATCTGAGTATACAACCACCTAATTTCCATTTCAAAATATGCCTAACACATTTTCACTTGAGTTATCTTCATCATATTTCCCATTAATTATAAAGAATGAAATGGGTGGGTTCTGCTTCCCACTCATCAGAAAGAAATATTGTTTTGGTCACAGGGAGTGTCAAACACATTCCAATAACACATCTGCAGACCTTGCCTCTGGCTTATGTCCCTGTTCCTGTGGTCTTCAGCCACCTTTCCAGAATGAGGCTGTCTCCTGTCTTGCCACCAGTTGGGAGGGGCCCCTCAGAAGTGACAGGTGACCACCTAAGCAGACCCTCCCTTGCAGACCACAGGAAGCAGCCTCACAGGCCGAGCACAAGAATGGGCAACTTCTACCACTGGTATACATCTGACCACACAGGGCAGATTGAGTAAACAACATGATGTAAGCCAAGTGAAGTTTAGGATGCATCAGTAAAATCCAAAGGCAAACCTCTAGTAAGTCTTACTCTCTGGGGCATGGATATTTCTGGAGAAGGTGCATTCCTGTAACCAGACCACAATCAAAGATCAGTGTGGGGGCCAGCCATCAGAACCCACTAGCTCCACTGTGGCACCGGTTTGAGACATTTCATTAGCAATGTACGAATTGGTTAATACTAAAACACACATGCAAAATTTTCTCTATGCTGTGAGGAATATGATAAGGGCAGAAAATTTAAACTGGATTCCACCAAAAATTTCTTTTAAAAAATTCAACTTTGGTAGAATGTAATTTGTTCCCCAGTCTTCATGGACTGATGGGGCCTCTGCTTTCAGGCGTTTGTCCCTCCAAATGTCATCAACGCAATCATGACTAACTCCGCCAAAGGAGCTCACTGGGAAGATGTGACAAAATGACCAAAGAGAAATGGGAATGTCTTAATTCGTTGAATTTACCACTAAATAGTGAGTGTCGGTGTTAGGCCTTATAGTAAGATAGTTGATAAAAAACACAGATCGCACATTCTCCAGGAGAGACACGAATAGCCTAAAGCCACCGCACTTCCTAAGGAGCGCTGTCATCCTGTCTCTTTTCCTCACAGTCGTCAGCCGGGAAAGCCGAGCCATGCACCTCAACACACTCGTCCAGGAGGCCCAGGACAGGGTGAGTGAGCTGTCGGCCCAGGTGGAGAACGAAGGCTTCACTCTGGACAACACCGAGAAGGAGAAGCAGCTGAAGGCGTGGGAGTGGAGGTACCGGCTCTACAGACGCATGAAAACCGGCTTCGAGCACGCCAGTGAGTATGCGCAGAGGACGGAGGCACGGACCGAGGCTGAGCTTCGGTTCGAGCCAGCCAGGCCTTTTACTGATTTCTCTTCTCAGCTCTCCAGGCATAGATGGCTGTTGTCAGTCTGTTTGAGGCAAGAGCTCTGGGAGGCTGTAAAAGGGTCTTTTGTCTTGCTTGGTTTTCTGGCTCCCAATTGGTTCTCTGGCCACAGCCTTGAGCCCTGGGTGCTTCTGGCCTCCCTCCACCACATCTCCGCTCATCTAGCACTTCCCACCAGCTACGCCCTAATGCCTAATGACCCGATGGTCTGATGGCCTAAGTGACTGTATTTTGGGATGTGGAGTTGGAAAAATATTTATTTGCCTATTTGTCCAGATTCTGCTTCAAGTTCAAGTTTAAAGTGTTTTCAACTCTACTGTATTTTTTTTTATAGAGAGCTATAAACTGAACTTAATACAGCAGAGAAAGATAGTCAACTGGCCCATGAATTATGCTTTTGTCTACATTTCCATTCTTTCGACCAGTTCTTTGTGCTTGGTTAAGACAATCCAGGATAATCCTTATTGGCAGTGCAGAACGCTGCTGAGTGAAGTCCCTGATGGAAGAACACATACAGCTCAGATGTTTGTGAGCCATTAAAACTCTCATTCTGTAAAGTTTTATTTTATCCTCGAAGATTTCATTAAAACTAAAATGTGAAACTCCAACACTTGCAAAGCCCCAAACCCTCATCCTAAAAGATCTGATGTAAACAACTAGAAGAACTGGAGTTGAAATTCCAAATACAAAGACAAAAGTCAGTTCCACCATTTCAAAGCCTCGGCCTCAGAGAATGTCCAATCACATGAGCTGACTCTGGGAGAGAGTTAGATGCCAAATGCATGGGCTGCGCAGATGGCTCCATGGGCAAGACCACTCATTTTGCAAGCTAAGGACCTAAGTTTGAATCCTGCACTGTGTCGGAGTGGAGGACAGGAGGAATGCTGGGCTTTCAGACTGCCAGTCCAGCTCCAGGTTCAGTGAGAAACCCTGTCTCAAGAGAGTAAAGTGGAGAGTGAGAGAGCGAGATGTACTACATCCTCCTCTGGAGCAAGCACATGTGCACACACACACACACACACACACACACACACACACACACCAACACACACATGACCCTTTAAAGAAAATGTTCACAAGGGAAAGCTAGTGGGCTCTACAAACCACTGTCTCCAAAGTCTGTGCTCCCACTGTCCTATGAAGAGGCAGGAAGGTTGTTTGAGAAGGATTTGAGAAGCTAACACACTGATGATCTCCCTCCTGTGCTAGGACCCCCAGAGGTACCAGCCAGCGCCTGTCTCATGGTAACCAGCAGCACGTCACTCACTGTCAGCTTCCAGGAGCCCCTCAGTGTCAATGCAGCTGTGGTGACCAGGTACAAAGGTACTGCACTCCCCCTCTTCCCTCCCTGCTCCTTCCTGGAAAGGTATGGGGGCGTGGGGATGGACTGTGTGCTCTGAGTGTTTGGTTTCACACTAGTGGGGTGGTTTTTATCCCCCTTTGTTCCTGAAATCGAAATATAGCCATGCATATCAATGTGAAGGTTCAGAAAGGTGACTGAGAATAAGTCACAGGTATATGGAACAGGACCAGGCAGCCATTCCCTCATTGAACACCTCTCTCATGTCTGCGGCACGTCTGTGTCCTTCAGAGGGTAAGGCAGTGATAATGGACATAAGAAAAAAACAGAGCTGATCTGAGGAGCAAAAAGGCCGAAATGTGGGTATCAATGGGGGCGGGGAGCAGGAAGCATGGAAACTGCCCTCTCTGTCCCCACTGTCGTTCACTGGAGCCAGAAAAGAAGATGATGATAAGATGGTAGCATGGTCAGTAAAGTCCCCAGGATGGAGATGGCCTTCAGACATGGCTTTGGAGGACAGATGGGAGCTAGGGGAAGATATTGGGGACAATGTAAATTCTACATGGAGGGAACAATGAATCCAGCTGTCAGTGCACAAGAGTACTGGAACAGTTAGAGGAGGGGAGACACGCAGCGGGAGTAGGAAATAAGAGCTTGGCTGCTCTGGAGCCATGCAGAGCGGAGAGGGATTGGAATAGAAGCAGAAGCCAGGGAGCTAAGACTTCATGTGATAAACTGTGGAGAGCTATTGGATAAGATAGGGGCAAGATCACAAGTAAATGACTGAAGTGCTGATAGTGTGTACGGTGGGCTGGGGGAGACAGACAGCGAGTTTGAATTACGTAGAGAGAGAGGGGGTTGTTCAAAAGCAAGGGAGTGACAGCCCGAGCCAGCCACAGCAGCAGCGCTGGTGAAGGACAGGAAGGCCCCAGGGGAGGAAGATGTGGCAGGATGTAATGAAGCCAGCCAGCCCCATACACAGCCCCTGCTATGTGCATGAGTCTCTGTGTCCCTGCTTGTCACGGCGATGTCACGAAGCATGTTTATCCTCACTTCATGAACACCAGGGATGACAGATGATAGAGTTTTTTCTTAGAGGCTCACAAAAGAGCCTGAGTCCTTGCATTCTGCCCACTTTTGAATACGGGAAAGGAAAGGTAATCGATCGATTTTCTGACTCACATGGGCATGTGGAAAGACCTTATAAAGTTCTCTACACCTACTCCAGGATGCTGGTCCACAGGAAACTGTGTGTTCAAGTCTCTACCACTCTCTCTAGCTGTGAAACTGCCCACCTAGGGTACATGCCTTCCTTTCTGCTCCCCAAGAGCATTCCATACATCTCTGTAGATGTGCTAGCTCTCTGGGTGCTTGGAACTGTCCGGGGTAAGTTCACTCCATGTGTAGTGTCTGAGATAAGAGATTACAAATGGATTGACTTGGTGACCACTGGATTTTCTTTTGTTTTGTTTTGTTTTGTTTTGTTTTGTTTTGTTTTGTTTTGTTTTGTTTTTCGAGACAGGGTTTCTCTGTGTAGCTTTGCGCCTTTCCTGGGACTCACTCGGTAGCCCAGGCTGGCCTCGAACTCACAGAGATCCGCCTGCCTCTGCCTCCCAAGTGCTGGGATTAAAGGCGTGCGCCACCACCGCCCGGCAGACCACTGGATTTTCTGTGGCAAAGAGAAGGCAACCTTAGATGACCGAAAGCTGTGGACAGATGAAGTCCCTCAGGATGGCTTCCTGACGCTAATCCTTTGATTACGTTCACGTTCTCCTTATCATCCTCTCTTCTGCCCAGACTGACATTGGTTGGCAGACAGTGCAACAATACCCACTCGCTCCAGCTCAGGATTTTGATGACATGTTTCATCAATGTCATCTACCCGACTTAACATGTCCTTCTTATGTGTGATTAGTGAGCTATCAGAAGCTAATTTACCCATACTTGACCAAAACCCCAGCGAATTCTACCCGCGTTCACATTTTAACTCTTCTCTTGGGAAGCGTTTGGGTGAGGTGGAAATGAAAGGTTGCCAGCGAGTGCTCTGAGTAACTGGAGAGGATTAATTAAGCATTATAAATAGAATTGTCTGCCACATTGTGAAGCTGGCTTCCTTGTGTTAATTTCTAAGGACACAAATGGAACCCTTAACCTGACCGCTCTGAAGGGTTATTTAAAGCAGCTGGCATCTGCTGTGTCCACAGAGACAGATGGGCAGTTTTTAATTCAGGGGTTGGAGTAATTATTTAATTGTGGAAATATTAGGAAAATTGCCCTGAGACAAAGATAATTATTTTGTTTGCTTTAAAAAAGGGGAGGGGGGAGGCAGCAAAACAATTGAGAAATCCACAGAATGAAACGACAATTATCTAATTGCTTATAGGGAAAAGCTTAACCCTGCAGTATTTGGGGTTTGGCAAAAAGGCCTCACTCACCCTATGCTCCAGAATCTCTGGGCGCAGCAAAACCTCAGGCATATCTCAACAACTAAATGTTTTCCCCCTTCATGCTTAAGCCAATATATATTTGGGGGCAAAGAGTCTGGCTCTCTCTATTGCCCATCTGTTTACATTCATCAGCATGGTTTTGAGGAATCTCTGTATATACAGAAGTCTTTTGTAGAGCATCTCTTTGGGGGCCTTTTTAAGACTCCAGAGTCATGCACCAGGCTAACTGCCATCTCACTGTGGGAGATTAAAGGCAGCCATTGCAGCTGAGAAGGCAGGAATATGGTTCTCAGTGGAAGCCTCTGGATTCTCCTGTCTGCATTCTCACCCAGTGCAGTGACTGGGGCTCTTTCTAGGCGTTTCCACCTAGAAAGACTTCCAGTGCAGTCTTTGCATCTTTCTGTCACATCTTCCCCATTTCCGTGGTTTACAAAGAGCAGCTAGAGTTGTCCCAGGTGCTCTGATGCTTTGGACCATGGCCAGGACACTGTTCCACATTCTCCTCCTCATATCCTTGGGTAACCTGCCTGAACTCCTCTTCTGGAGATTACACGTTATTTTTCTGCAGGCCAAAACAGAATGCATTTTCAAAATGATTTTGCTTTTTTGCTGCTCCTTGCAAGGCTGAGATGAGGGAACTGGGGCCTATATAGATGAGAAACTATATCCTGTAACAGGTGCAGTACAACCTCTGTCTTCTCAATTTCTCTCTCTCTCTCTCTCTCTCTCTCTCTCTCTCTCTCTCTCTCTCTCTCTCTCTCTCTCTCTCAGCTTGAAGTAGTGACACCTTGTGGCTTGCTAATTACAAGATGCTGCAGTAGGCACTGCAATGTGTGAGCACTACCATACTTCTAGATATGCTCTTCTCTGCCTCTCTTCTCACCTTGTCTCCTGACAAATCATAAATCACAGCACTAGGCTGGTACACACCTGTAATCCCAGCACTCAGGCCATAAAGGCAGGAGCATCCAGATTTCAATACCGGCCTGGGCTGCACAGTGAGTTCAAGGCCAGCCTTCGACATACAGTGAGACTTTGTCTCAAAAAATGAGGAGTGTGGATACAGCTCAATGGGAGGGTGCTTGCCGGGGATGTATAAGGCTCTGAGTTCAATCTTTAGCATTTAGGAAAAAAATCCTAATATCTGGTTCTTATCATTGAATTGCTTGGCTGTTCTTCATTTAGTCACATTGCTTTGACAAAGCAAGCATTTCCTCTCAAAGAACTTGCCAGCTCCTTCTAGAAGCTTGTAGCCTATCTGCTGCTGCCTCAACCACCACCTCTAGGTTCTTTCTCAGGAGGAAAAGAAGTCAAACAATGTCTGGGGGCAGTTCAGCTTCCAGGACGGAGTAGTCCACTGTATGCTTATGAAAGCCCTCAGCTGATAGTGTCACCATGATGAGAACTTCATGATCAGGTCATCTTTTTATGAGACAGGAGAAGAACCTGACTTCATGGGCCACAAGGGCCCAATGATTGGGATTTTGATTCCTTTTACTTCTCCTGCTACTTTTTCTCTTGTATCTTATAATTTCAAGGGAATTTATCTAACAAGAAATAAGAGCATCACATTAAAAAGTATAATTATTTTCCCATGTTTAATTGAAGAACTAATCCAAGCATAAGCATAAAGCTGCTATCTTGGTTACTAGAGCAAAGCGCTGCTAGAATGTCCTGAAGAAAAAGATTCCTGACTCAGTTTGTACAAGTTTGGACTGTTCAGATTCAGAGAGGGGAGAAGATGCAAAAGGTTTACAGATGAAGGCAATAAAGAAGGGCAGAAAAGATCTACAACTCAAGGAATCAGCTTGCTTTCTTCCTTTCCATCTATGTAGTGATATCGGTAAAAAGTGAGTTGTGTGACTAACTGTAAGATAGAGAAATAGTGAAAGTCCAGTGAATGAGAGAATGGGGAGACTGGAAAGCCACTCTGTGCAAGAGCCTTATGACTGAGCTGTGAAGGCCTCTGGGCCCTTAGTTGTCCTGTTTTCCCTTCACGTTACAGAGGTGTCAGGATCCTGCCACCTTACTCATCGACAATCTTACAAACTTTCTTGAAGTCTTTTCCCAATAATCTATATTGTAAAGAGTTACATTTTTTCCTTTTTTCTTTCTTTTTTTCTGGTATTTTGATCCATTTTAAAAACTAAGATTTCAAACAATACAGTGAAGGGCTATATAAAAGTCAGAGTCCTTCTCTTCGCTCCTCCAAGAATCCTACACCCTGTCACAAAATTCAACTCTATGACTTTGATGTAGATCCCTACAGATTTTTTCTTGATCCACATAAGCATGCAGTCATGTGCCACATAATGGATGATGTTTCTGTCAACAGCAGACTGCCAGGACCACAGAGGTCCTATATGGCTATATCATCCAGCAAGATGATACAAAGATGGATTTCTTCAATAACACCTTCTCAGAGTGTATCCCCATGGCTAAGTGACAAATGACTATATATCTGAAAGTACATAGCTTCCTGTGATTTAATATAAATATTGTCACACTATGTTAGTCAACTTCGCATCACTGTGACCAAACACCTGAGGGAATTAACTTCAAAGGAGGAAAGATTTATCTGGGCTTACAGTTCCAGAGACTTCAGCCCATGGTCACTCAGCTCTATTATCTGCTCACCTAATGGAGACTGTAGCTGGAAGTTTTCCTGTGTCTCCCCCCCCCCCGAGTCCACAGCCTCTCAGACCCAAGTAAACACACAGAGACTTATATTAATTAAAACTGCTCAGCCGTTAGCTCAAGCTTACTACTGACTAGCTCTTACACTTAAACTCAGCCCATTTTTCTTAATCTATATGTCTCCACGTGTTGCGTGGCTTTACCTGTGTGTCATTACATGCTGCTTCCTGAACAGCGGGCTGGCATCTCCTGACTCTTCCCAGAATTCTCCTTGTCTGCTTATCCCGCCTACACTTCCTGCCTGGCTACTGGCTAATCAGCGTTTTTTTAAACCAGTGTACAAAAGCATTATTCCACAGGAAGCAAAAGAAAGCCAAAGAAAAGGTCAGGTTCCCAATATTCCTTTCAAGGCCATGCCCCACCCCAGTGGCCTTGGTGCTTTCTTATTGGTCCTGCCTCCTGAAGATTCTCTCACCCCCTAAAGGTCCATGGGATCATAAATTTCCCTCACCTCCCAAAGCTTTTTTCATCTCCAGAAGGCTCCACCACTCCCCACTAGCACCACAGGCTGGTGATCAGTCATTTAGAGAATGATTCTTGGGGGATAGTAACATCCAAACCATAACACACCACTTACCTGAGCCTACAACTAGATGGGTTTTTTTTTTTTTCGACTTAGTGATAATTTTTCAGGTTACAATATACTATACTTCTTTCTAATCTGATGTATTTGGGTCTCCTTCATTCTCTTTAACAGTTGTGTAGTATTTTTAGGCCATAGACAGGAGCATAGCTTTTCTCCTACTGATTGGACATAGGTTGTTGGGGTTTTTAAAAAAATCTATTTATTTTTGTGTGCACACACACACTCATATGCATGCACACGCCACAACATGCATGTATGTAGAAGCCAGGCAATAGCTTTTAGGAGTCAATTCTCTCCTTACGCCATGTAGTTCCCAGGGGTCAAACTCAGGTCATGAAGCTTAGTGGTAAAAGTCTTTACCTGCTGGTCCAGTCCTGTGGGTTGATTTTTTAAAACTTTTTTTCTAGTGTATCATGTTACAATCTTAGTATTCATATATGTCTCTATCTTACCTACCTCAGTTTTTTTCTAGAATGGCTAACTAGAAGGAGGCTCTATGCATTTATATACACTACCATTGATTTGTCTTTGTCTAATACCAACAAGTAACTTTATAGTGTATTTTAATATATTAGGGAAAGTCCCTTCTTCTGGTAATATATTTCAAAATGTCTTTGTTGCTACATACATTTTCTCTTCCAAATGAATTTTAGAATTGGCTTGTCAAATTCAGTTTTTAAAATCTTCCTGGGCTTACATTGTATTCCTAATATGGAGAGACTTCTTATCTATGAGCATGTTCTTCTAATCAGGTTGGGTTTGTATATGTTCAGGACAGTATAATCATTTTCTTTCTGTGTGTCTTCTACACACCCTGTTGGATTTTTTTTTTTTTTTTTTTTTTTGGTTTTTCGAGACAGGGTTTCTCTGTGTAGCTTTGCGCCTTTCCTGGAACTCACTCGGTAGTCCAGGCTGGCCTCGAACTCACAGAGATCCGCCTGGCTCTGCCTCCCGAGTGCTGGGATTAAAGGCGTGCGCCACCACCGCCCGGCCCCTGTTGGATTTTATGCCCAGTATATTTCACAATATTTGTGACTATTAAGAGTGAAATTTATTTTCAAGATTTTCTCTATGTGATTATCAGTAGAGTAATGCTAATATTTAAATTTTAATTGGCAACATTACTAAAAACTCTATTAGCTTCTCCTTTTCAGTACATTGTCTGACATCTCATAAGATTTTTACTTATCAAATCTTCCAGAATTATAGTTTTTTCTCTTTTTTCCTTTTTTAAAAAAAATTCCCCATCATTAAGGAGCATCAGTTCTAGTTCCCTACACACTGAATGGGGAGCACTAAATAGGGAGCACTGATTATTTTTCTCTTGCCTCTACTTTTGGTAAATCGTATCTAATAGTTAACCTTCAGTGCACTGTCAACTGGGAGGTTTCTGGTAGGTTCTTTTGATCAAATTAATGAACTTTTAATTTATTTATACTTGCTATTTTATTTTGATTTGTATAAGAAAAAGATGTTAGTTGTGCCTGTTTTTCTATTCATTTCCTAAATCACTGACTTCATCTGGAGTAAGATCAATGACACAGAGTTCTACAGTCATGTCATTTTTAAGGTTCTGTAACTTTAGACCCTTTATTTTTCAAAGAGTGTGTGTTTCTGGTACCAGAGAGATGGCTCAGTGGTTTGGAGCACTGGCTGTTCTTCAAGAGGACCCAGGTTCATTCCCAGCATCACATGATGGCTCACAATCATCTGTAACTCCAGATGCAGGGTTTCTGATACCCTCTTCTGGTCTCTGTACACTGCACTCATGTGGTGCATAGATATACATGCAGGAAAAACACCCATACCTGTAAAATAAATAATTTTTAAAATATATGTATTCCCGCCTTTTCTCTTATAATAATTGAATTTGGCTGTTTTGTTTGTGGTTTGTCTGTTTCTTAAATCATAACATCGATGTTTTGTTTATTTTCTATTTTATTAGCATATTTTAAATTATAACTTTTATTATAAAAGATCAGGAATTACACCATTTTGACTATGAAAACTGATCAATGCTTGCTCTGGGCTAAAATATGATCATGATAATTTTCTTGATGCTTGCACAACTGAGAGACAATGGTCATTCTTGTTTGATGAAAGTTTGTAATATATGTCTTCATAATAATTCATGTCCCGCAAGTTCTGTGTCATTGGATTTTGTACGCTTTCTCAGGATAGAGAGATGTAAAGGATGAGGGCCACACTCCCAGGGTCAGATGCACTTGACTTTGAAATCCAGCACTAGCCAGGCGGTGGTGGCACATGCCTTTAATCCCAGAGGAGGCAGGCAGATCTCTGTGAGTTCGAGGCCACCCTGGTCTACAGAGCGAGTTCCAGGACAGGCTCCAAAGCTACACAGAGAAACCCTGTCTCGAAAAACAAAAACAAACAAACAAAAATCCAAGCACTACTTACTAGTCAAGTTTGACATTTGCATATTACATAAAACCTGTTTCACATTTTTAAAACTATATTATTATATGCTTATTATTATTTATTATTATATGTGCTTGTTCATCTGTGTGTGCATGGCACATGTTGGGTTTCCTCAGAGGATAGAAGGGGGCATTGAATCCCCAAGAACTGGAGTTACCCCATGCCATTGTGAGCTACCAGATGTAGGTGCTGGGAAATGAACCTGGGTCCTTGGCAAGAGCAGCAAGTACTCCTCAGTGCTGGGCCATCTCTCCAACCTGTATTCTCATTTTATAGATAATGTTATAGATTTAATGTTAGAGTCGTTTCTCTTTTTTGTATGTGTGTGTGATGTGCTTGTATACATGTGTGTTCACATGGATGTAGAGGTATGCTGTGTAAGGGACATGTGTCGGAGGCCAGAGGCTGATGTCAAGTATCTTCTTCACTTGCTCTCTATTTTATTTTACTGCTGCAGGGTCTCTTGCCAAGACTGGGGTTCTCTAATCAGCTAGTCTAGCTAGTTGGCTTGCCCTTGGAATCCCCTCTGCCAACCTCCTAAGGGCTAGGATTGCAGTGGGAGCACTATAGGATTACAGTGGGAGCACCACATCGACCTGGCTTTCATGTGGCTCTAGGAATATCAATTCTGGTCCTCATGGTTGTGTAGTGAGCACTTTATCCACGTAGCCCTATTTTTCTGTTTTTAGTTTTATGATTAGATTAGCTTTTTCTTAATTTGAAAACTTAACTTACTTGCTTTTGATTTTATTAAGTTTTTTTTTTTAAGTCTGCACTATTGGGGTCTTGTTCTTTCCTGTGGCAATGAGTTCAAGCCTATTCTCCACTTCTAGTCTATCAGATTTGGGGTATCTGTTCTTTTGTTGAGGTCCTTCATCCATTTGGAGATGAGTCTTGTGCAGGGTAGTAGATGTGGATCTATTTAGTTCTTCTACAATGCAACTATCCCATTTGATTGGCATCACTTGTTAAAGAAGCTGTTCTTTCTCCAGTGTGTACTTTCAGCTCCTTTGTCACAACTCAAGTGTCTGGAGGTGTGTAGAATTATGTCTGTACCTTCCATTCTACTCCATTGGTCAATGTATGTTTCTACACCAATGCCATGTTGATCTTACTACCAGAGCTCTATAATACAACTTAAAATCTGGGATTGTGATGCCTCTGGGAGTTCTTTTATTATTCCAGATTGTTTTAATTATTGTGAGCTTTTGTGTTTCCATATGAAGTTTAAGATTTTTTTTTGTAATTTATGTGAAGAACTATGTTGGAATTCTAGTGGGGTTTGCTCTGAATGTGTAGATTGCTTTTTCGTAAAATGGCCATTTTCACGATGTTAATCCTACCAACTCATGAGCATGAGCAATTTTTGCATCTTTTGATGTCTCTTCAGTTTCTTTCTCCAGTCTTTTAAAATTTTTATATTCAAGTCTTTCACTTGCTTGGCTAGATAATTCTCAGGTATTTTTCTTCAGGCTACTTTGACAGTTTGTTGTTTCCCTGGTTTCTTTCTTAGGATATTTGTCATGTGTATGTAGGAAGGCTACTGATTTCTACGTGTTAATGTTGGCCTGATACTTTGTTGAAAATCTTTATCAAGAAGTTTTCTGATAGAGTCTTTGGGGTCTTTTATGTATAGAGTACTGTCACCTACAAACAAGGGTCCTCATGAAGTTGAAAAGCTTCTGTACAGCAAAGGACACCATCATCTGAGCCAAGAGGCAGCCTACAGAAGGAGGGAAATTGCTACAAGCTATACATAGGACAGAGGGTTCATATCTGGAATATACAGAGAACTCAAAAAAATGAAACCTCAAAAAAATAAGCAACCCAATTAAAAATGGGGTATAGGACTAAACAGAGCCTCAAAAGGTGCAATACAGATGGCTGAGAAACACGCTAAAATGTTCATCATCCTTAGCCATCAAGGATATACAGATTAAAACTACTCTGAGATTTCACTCTACCCCAGTCAGAATGGCCAAGATAAATAAAACAAGTGACAGCAAATCCTGGCAAAGATGAGGGGGAAGGGAACGTTGCTCATTGATGATGGGAATGCAAACTGGTACAGCCACTGTGGAAATTGGTGTGAAGGTACCTAAAAAAAAAACTGAAAATAGATCACCCTAAGATCCAGCTCTATCACTCTTGGGCATACACCCAAAGGACTCTACATCCTACTACAGAAATATTTTGTCATCCATGGTCACTGCTGCTCTATAACCATCAGGAACTGGAAACAGCCTAGATGCCCATGGACAGAGAAATGGACAATGAAAACCAGTATATTGCATAATGGAGTATTATTCGTGTATTAATAAGAATTGAATTATGAAATCTGAAGGTAAATGGATAGCTCTAGAAACAATCATCCTGAGCCAGGTAACCCAAACCAGAAAAACAAGCATTACATTTGCTTTTACATGCAGATGTTAGCTTTTAAACTCTACTATGTGAATTTCATTTAGAATACTCACGGAGGTTAGATAACTAGTACAGGACCAGAGGGGGGCGTGGTGGCAGAAGGATCTTCTAAGGAAGGAGAAACAGAACACAGTGTTATAAAGAGATAAAAGGAAAGTTAGACCAGGATGATTGAATGGAGAAGAGAATGGGGGACAGGGTAGAGGAGGAAACATGGGGAAGGATTATTAACACTAAAGAGCCTTTGCAAAGCCACATGGAAACCTACTATAGAAGTTTCCTTATTAGATACATATAAAAAAAGGAATTTGAACGGAGTTACTATAATAGTGGAGGCAATGCCCCAGCTAGACATCTTATACTTCTATCAAGGAAAACCTCCACTACCAGGAATGGGCTACACCTTGTTGAATCACTGGCAAAAGGGGTTCCATAGACCACTCCCCAAATGTTATAGACTACTGCCAATGCCATTATTACCCTCCATAACCTGACGATAAGCCCCTATTGTTGAAGACCCCACCTCCTTATATCATAAAATGTGGAGAAATTGAACTGGTGCTCAACTACAAGTTTCACCCGTGCTGACTAGCATTCATAGTGCTAGAAGCTATTATACAAACTACTAGAAAAGAAATTTAAATATCAGTCTCACCCAACTATAAACCTTGGGAGCTACAATAGCAACCTGCTCTCAAGCTATACTCATTGGTGAAATCATGGCACAAGTGTTATGAGAGTAACAACCACTTTTTGACTGGAGTTAAGTCTTGCCTCATGAGATGGAATCCATATGTGATACTGTTCATGAGGCCAAAGTACCTGAGATTGGTTAGGTCATGGGACCCAAGGGAAAAAGTACTGTTACTATTCTGATAACTGAACATAGCAATAACATTACTCCTGAAGACACAGTGCTATCCACAGAGGTTAATGCATTGCTTAAAGCTCACGAGAAAAACATCTTACAGTAGATAGCAATTAGCTCAGAGACCCACAACAGGATAACGTGCAGAGAGTGAGAGTCTCAGGAGTACTCAGCATTAAATGGGATGTCTTTATCACACCCCTCCCCCTAAGGCTCAGAGATCTATGCAGAAAGACTTTTAAGAGCTAGAAATGATAGACAACTCCAAGCAAACAGCAGTTTTCAGACACAACAGGGCAGATGTACATCCAAAGGCTGTGGTTGCATGCACAAGAGCTGTGCCAGTTCAAGTCGGACAAAACTCCAGCACAGAGAAGAGGACAAAGTCCCACCCCTAACCATGAAGCTATTTGAAACTGACAGCTGTTAGGAGAGGTACCTTCAGTTTTCTCCAGTGTAGTGACACTGGGCACACTCCAGTGCAAGCCTCGTGCTCAGGAGCAGTTGGCCAATGCAAAAACCAAAACCATTGTTTCTGCAGTGGGCTTTGTGTTTTAATTCTTTTAAAGAGAGGGAGAAAAAGTTGGTCGGTAGGGAGAAGGGAAGGATCGAGGAGGAGCTGAGGTAGGGGAAAGAATATGATCAAAATATATTATGTGAAAAAAGTTTAAAAATAAAAAAAAATATTTTTAAATCGTAGACTGTTCTATCCTTTAGAGATCTCAAAATCCCCACCAGTGGCTAGCAAGTTATATGTGTGCCATACGTGATGTTTGAAGACAGTATACAAACTCAGCTGAGGCCGAGGGGAGAACTTGTTCACTCTCACCTTGGAGTGAAGCTATTCTGTCTGCCTCAGTTTCCACTTGACGGCAAACAGTGTTTTCGGTGTGTTTCCATTTGCCCGTGTCTCCTCTCTGCCACCCTTCCCACCCTCTCAGTGACATCTGAAATACATTAGTCCCTTGTAAAACATTAATTACTAAGTCTGAGAGTCTCCTTGTGCGTGGGGATGAGTGGAGGGTGAGGGCGTGTGCAAGAGCACTGTGCTGTGTGTGGAGGTCAGAGAACAACTTTCAGGAGACGGTCCTCTCTGCCCGCCAGGTGGGATGTGGTACTGGGGGTCAAACTTAGGTCATCAGGCTTGGCAGACTACCCACCAAGCCATCTCACCAGCCCCTTTATCTCTTTTTATACATGCTTTTAAATTCCCCAGCTCCAGCTGCTCTTTACCTTGCACAGCTGTGGTAGTCACCTCTCTGGTCATGTGCTCTACAGCTGTTTCGGGACTCACTAGCTGCCCTTGTTTGCTCAATTACAACTGGGACAAAAGAATCGGACTCTCCCCTAAGAACCACATTCACCTGAATTCTCCTATTCTCCCAACACAGTTACATTGCTATTTTTAATAGCATCAAGTGTTCCTACCACTCTGAACACAGGAATTGTGGACGTTGCAAAGTCAGGAAGAACTCTTTACTTTTCCTATAAATTCCCTCCAGTCCCCAACCTTTCTGTTGCATCTCTTATGGTCCTCCCCATTATAGTCTCAATTCCTTTCAGATGATCCTTTTGGAATAATCCCTACTTTCCCAAGCACATTACTTATTTCTCTCCCAGCATACTCTCTGCTTCCGTTGCAGTACATAACCAACCACATCCACAGTAGGATAGCACCACACACCTATCACGGTGTTCAAAACCTCTACAGTCATGATGCCAGATGCTGGTGAGGATTTGGAGAAAATGGCACCTTCCAACACTTCTGGTGGGGAAGCAGAATGGTAGTGCCGCTCTGGAAAGCAGTGAGATCATTTCTTTGAAAGTTAACCATGTGGCTCCCATAAAGCCTGATGTTCGTACCACTGAGAACTTTTTTTTTTGTTTTTTTGTTTTGTTTTGTTTTTTTGTTTTTCGAGACAGGGTTTCTCTGTGTAGCTTTGCGCCTTTCCTGGGACTCACTTGGTAGCCCAGGTTGGCCTCGAACTCACAGAGATCCGCCTGGCTCTGCCTCCCGAGTGCTGGGATTAAAGGCGTGCGCCGCCGCCACCACCGCCCGGCCCCCACTGAGCACTTTTATTCCAGTAAAACTAGAGCTTCTAACCCTATAAAAATCCTTCCCAAAATGTTTATAGCAGTTTTATAAATGATAGCCAAGACCTGGAAATAAACCAGTTGTACTTCAGCAGTGGTAGATGAACATACTGCGGCCCATTCTTGCCATGAACATGACCTCAGAAATAAAATCAAGGTATTTGTACAAACAACAAACTGGATGAGCCTTCAGAGTATCATGCCGAGTAGAGAAGGTGATCCTAAAAGACCTGTATATGTCACAATCCCAGCTATGTAACACTTGAGATGGCACCACTACTGAGGTGAAAACACACTGTAGTTGCCAGAAGGTAGTGAGGAGGAGGGAGTGTGGGGCTCTGATGCCTGTCTTCCAGCCAACAGGGTCATCATAAGGTCCCTTGTTTGCCTTTTAATGGAGCTGGAGAGAAAGGGAGTGGTTAGGCCTGGATGTGTGCATGGCATCTTGATCCAATCTCCCAGTCGCTTGCATGTAACCCAGTCTGAATGCTCAGAAATCAGGACCTAATGCTAACCCAAGCCCAGCCAATACTGGACAAAGTACATCTGCTCCCTAAAAATTCAGTCACCTCAAGACACACATGACATTGAGTTTTGTGTATCAGCTGTTGGTGGATTATTCCTGACACTAATTCCTTCTTCCCGGTATAGTTGGAAAATCATCAACTTATAATGTAATAGGAAAATTCTGGAATATATGAGCTTTCCCTTAAGGTATGAGTCCCTAGAAGGCAGAAATCATGTCTTTTCCGTTTTAGGAGGAGGGAGTAACTTTGTTTTGCTTTGGTTTTTACCCTTACCTGTTGCATTCAAGAGGCTCTTTCTGTTCTTTTGTCGGCTCCTCCTGCCACAGGACCTTTGCACAAGATTCTCCCTATTCTGAAGCACCGTCCCATCCCACCCGCTCACCTGCCACCTAATTGTTCAAGTTGCTCTCAAAATGCATTTCAGCAGAGACACATTTTCTATATAGCTACTTTAAATGAGGCGCTATAGCTTGTAACATTCAAATTATAAACATAATTCATAGATTATGATAAATTCACAGATTTATGAATAATTCTATCATTCATGCCCTTCGCCTCTCCTTCAGAGTAATGTTTCCAGCTTGCAAACATCTATTTACTTTTGTTCGCTATTTTTATGTTAAACATATTCCATTATTATAGACTTTCTGAGAGTCTTTCATATCTAATATAGCTAATAAAAGCATTTCCCAAAATTTGATTTGGGCATTGCTGAATATTTTATGGGGAAAATGTTTCATGAAATCCAGAGAATATTTAGGACAGGAATTCCTAAACTAAGGGGCACATTAGAACACACACACCCTGAGATCCATGCCATGCCAAAATGTCTTCCAAACCCACCAAGTAGGAGTTTCTGCAGGGTATCTCTTTTGAGAGCAGTTAGATGATTTTGATGGGCAGAGAAGGTGAGAACATGTGGTCATATTATCCTTCCCACCTGACTGTAAGCCTCATGTGAGCAGACTTTGTGTTCATTACATTTGTCACAGGGCTCAAAAGATGCACAGTCATCCTTAATTCATTTATTTCATAAAAAATGTAGTGCTAGCTATTATGTGACGGGCTGAACTCTAGGCAGTGCACATAGCCATAAATTTTTAAAATATTCTGTATCTAAAATGCTTACATTTCATGAAGAAATAGTAACACAGACCAAGGACCTGGAGAGGATCTTCAATGCATTGACCCTTTTAACTCAGACATCAAACCTGCAGGTGACATTATCTCTCAATTATGGTTGAGAAAACTGAAGTGCAGAAAGATTAAGAAATGTGTTCATGGTCACATGGTACAGAGGTGGCTGGGATGGTCTCAACTGTCAACTTCATGGAAGTTAGAATCACCTAGGAAACTAATATCTGTGGTGTCTGTGAGGGAGCTTCCAGAGAGGTTTGCCTGAGGTGGGAAGACTCACTCTGAATGAGTGGCATCATCTCATGGCATCATCTCATGGGCAGGGGTCCTTGGATGGATACAAAGAAGTAAGTGGACCACCAGCATCCGTCTCTCTCTGCTTCCTGACTGTGGATGCAATGTGACCATCTGCCTCCTGCTAGTGTCGACACGCCTTCCCACCAGACAAAATAAACCCTTCCTTCCATAGGTGGCTCTTTTCAGGAACCTTGTGACAGTCAGGAGAAAGGTGACTAATACAGTGACAGAGAGAATTGGTCTGGTCCTAGGGAAGCACTGTTCACAGGCCCACGCTCTTACCACTGTGAAGTCCTGGGTTAGGAAATGATACTGGGTGAAGGGAGGTCCCTCCTCCACCCCCCGCCACCCCCAGACCTTGGGAAGTTTCTGGTTCCTAGAGAGCAGCCACCACCAGGGCAGGACTTTATCTGCTTCTCTACCTCCTCATGTTCTTTAGAGGGTCTGCCCAGCAGAGTTGACATGGCTCTGCATACAGGGACACGCTTCTCTGGAGGGCAGCCTTCCCCTCCTTGTGGGAGAGGGGAGGGGGCCTTCTTACCCACATAGCTTATGTGATTCATTTTAAAATCAGGCTGGCCGAGTCAAGGGTAAAATCAACGCATTGTGGACACAGAGAACACATCATAAGATTCCTAGTCACCTCCAAGCATTCAATACAGGGTGGAAAAACTTAATAACCAAGCAAAGTAAATAAACAACTGTTAAGATGATTTACAGTCTGGCCATGAAGTTGACTCGGGGTCTGTCCGGCTTTCTCCATCTTAAGACAGTCTCTCAATTCTCCTGGGGCAGGGTGTGGATCCAGACTTCGTGTCAGACGTCAAAGGAAGCATATTTTATGTTTTCTGATTGACTGGTATATGCCCAGAAATGTGCCAGGTCCTTTTCTATGTACAGGCTTCCTTATAACTTTTTTCCTTCCAAGCTCCTATAGCAGGTCTTCAGATGTCTGAAGATTGCTATCCCAGCCCTCCCTCTCCTTCTGTTTGATCATGTTCGAGGTTGCACATACTTCTGTATCTTCCATGAGTCTGGGATAGGCCCTCATCATGGACTGCCCTTTCTAGAGTGTGTAGGCTCCTAGGTGTGGGGGCCTCAGAGTTAAGGAAACCAATAGGACAGAGTCACTGATTTTTCTCACAGCACCCTCTGAGGAACTCAAGATCTTTCCTGACTCCGCTGCAGGGAAGGGTCCCTGGGAAAGTGCAGCTTTAACCCGGACTGGCTCTCACTGAGCCCAACCCTTTTTCACTGCCCAGCAGACCGGTAGCCATCCTTCAAAACTTGGCCTGAGGAGCCATCTCTTCAGAAAGCCTTCCTTTTCTCTCTGTGTCTGTTTTCATCGGTCACACCAGGCGGCACTGCCTCCATCTGCCTGCCTGACAATGTGGGAGACCTGCATGCAAAAGAAAATGGTGTCTCAGGCTGAGGAGATAGCTCCGTGGGTAAAGAACTTGGCATGCAAGTGTGAGGACTTGA
Organism: Peromyscus californicus insignis; assembly: GCF_007827085.1. Lineage (NCBI taxonomy): Eukaryota > Metazoa > Chordata > Mammalia > Rodentia > Cricetidae > Peromyscus > Peromyscus californicus. The sequence continues at coordinate 33,134,989 of NW_026294551.1, forward strand.
GTTCAGAGCCCCAGAGCCCACAGAAAGGCAGACAAGGAAGCATCAATCTGTAATCCCAGCACTCCTACAGCAAGATGGGAGACAGACAGAAAAAAATCCCTGTACGTCTACAATCAGCCACGTGAGACCTCTTTCAAACAAGGTAGAAGGTAAGAAACCGTATCTGCGGTTTCCCTCTGCTCTCCATATGACACAGTAGCAAGCATGCACTTTTACTCACACATGAATACACACACACAAACTCACTCATACACACTCACACAGAAATGGTATCTTACAAACCTTTGTATCTTCATTGCCTCTGGTCTGGCTACTGAATTGATCTATTATCTACAGCCTGGCTACTGAACTGCTCTAACTGTTCTAGATAAGAAAGAACTGGGAAATCAGAAGCTCTGTAAAGGCAAAAGGAAAATGTAAGATGACCACTATTGTATTATTAATTATTAGTTGGCCTTCAGCTAGGTACTGTGGGCACAATGGAGACCCTTCTCACTGGTTTCCTCCATAAGGAAGACTATGGCCATTCAGTCATTCATGCATCAGTCACCCATTACATGCCAGGCCCTTTCCTGGTCACCTTGGACACAGTAATGAACAAGACCAATGTAGTTCCTGCCCTAGGAGGCTTCTGTCTAGCAGTGACTTACAACATATACAACATTGACCATCATCCCTTCCTTCACCAGGTGATAAAAAGCACTGTCCTTCCAGGTGCTCGGGGTGTGGGGTGTGCAACAGTGAGGAACACATTCTACTTATTTATGGAACTTTTAGTTTATGGAGAAACAGCTTACCAATAGAAGAATTCGTCTTGCAGAATAAAGAAAATGAAGTTTATGACTGGTCCAGTGTTAAACTGCAATTTCAACCTGGCTTTGTCGAAACTGTCCCCTCCCTTTTTCCTGTATGTCTCCAGAACTCTTCTCAGACCCTCAGCCCTCATCTGCAGCTTCACCCTACTTGCTTCCAGCTCCCCCAAGACCCTTGTTTTCAATGAAGTCTCTGCAAAAGTGGCCACCCCACCACCAGGCAAAGCAGCTTAGACTCCCTCCCTCCTCTCCTCCCACACCACTCTGCAAATGCAGAGCCAAGAAGCCTCTTGGCACAGAGGGAGGCCCGCCAGACAGCCCTTCACTGCCATGCAACCATGAGAGTCCTCCCCACACTTCCTTGAGGGGCAAAGTCCTTCTGCCAATGGGGACTTAACTGGGCATGGTGATGTGCCAAGCCTCCCTACCCCCAACTAGTCCATCACCTCCTCTTACAGCATCTTCATCCCTAGTCTGAGCAGACTCCAGTCCTTACCCCCAGGAGCCTGGCAGTTGCTGAGCCCAGACACCTGGGAGTGGGGTGCTGGTGACTTTCCAGTGACCACTGCCACAGGTCTCCACTCCAGGCAGACACCAGCTGAAACCTGGCTCTGTCCGGGACTGCCCACCTGGACACCCAGCTGGCAGTACAGACCCAGAGCCACTGTCTAGGCCCCCTTCTCCCGACAGACACTTTTCTCTTGAGTCCTTTTTTGGCCAGATCCCTTTGCAGCATTATAGTTTGTCAATAGCCCGCGACTGCTTTCTAGAATTTCTCTCCAGGAGAAAGTGTGTTTTTCTAAGAAATAGGTGTTCTAGCCTGAAGCCTAATTTCATATGAGGGCTCAAAATTGAAACAAAAATAATCGCCCTCAAGTCTAGGAGCCGAGGGGCCTCTCCACACCCTGAAGAGTGCTTCCTCTTGGGAGGTGGGAGGCAGGGGTGGTCTTTTGTGTTATTTTAATGAAAATTTTCCAATTATAAAAATAACGTAGGCTCCTTAGATCAGCCAGAGTCCATGGAGAAAACAGAAACCGCACTCAGCTTGAATTCTGAATAAATTTTAAGGAAAAAAAAAACTCACAGGGAGTTGAGCGGGGTTTGTGAGTGGACAGAAGGCATGGTGGCACATGGGACTGGCGACACTCAGGAGCAGTTAATTGAGGAGAAAAGAGAGAAAACCAGGAACTGTGGGGGTAATAAGCGGGTCCTAGCTGAGCCAACTAGATGTCTGGGATGTCTGGAGGATGCAGTCACCCGGATGTGGGGATGTGACAGCTCTTCAGGCTGATCCAGTCTCCACAGTCAGAATGAGATCTTCCAGTTGGACTTTCTCTCACTGTCCCTCTCGAACTGGAATTTCGCCTTTATCCACATGTTGATTGCTTCCACAGCAGCTTTTCTCTCTAAATCTAGGTTCAGCAAAGATCAGGACTGTGCCTCTGTAGTTCATTATTACAAACTTAGAGAGTGGGGACTGGGAGATGGCTCAACAGTTAGGAGTGCTGGCTGCTCTTGCAGAGGACCAGAGTTCGGTTCCCAGCACCCATGTAGAGCAGTTCACAACCACCTGCAACTCCAGTTCCAGGGGATCCAATGCCTTCTTCTGTCTTCTGATGGCACCCACACTCATGTGAATAGACCCATACATATACACATAACTTAAAATAAGATAAATCTTTGAAAAACAGCAAATCCAATAGGTAGCATAGTACCTGTCATGTGACTGTTTGTTGAATGGATGAATGAATGAATTCATTTAACTTTTTTTTCTGTCTCTGGAGGTGTTTATTAACATAGAAATGATTCAGTTCCATAAAAACATCCAACATTTTCTCCCTCTTCTTTATCAAACTAAATGGTAAGACCTGTCTCTGAATTTGGACTCAGCCCTGACATCTTAGTAGCTATATGATCTTGGTGACACAAGTCACAAGTTCTCTTAATTTTGGTTCCCTTCTCTGGAAGGCATAAAGAGTAGTCTGGGATCTCTTGGGACTCCTGCCCTTTCATTCCATGATTTCTCAAAACTAAAGCCAATGATCTTGCAAGGACTTAGAACTCTAGCATTCAGTTCTTCTCTGTGCTATAGCAATGAGCTCCCTGATAAAGAGAGAAAACAAGATAGTCTGATAAATACAACCACAACTGTCACAAACCAGAACACAAGCAGGCCATCATTCTGCCATCTTCTGGCCTTGCAGACTTGCTTAGTTAGCACTTCTCCCTGTCGGAGCCCCAGGTTCTTCATCTATAAAGTAAGGACAATGGTACCTGTTTCAGCTGCCCTATATTATATATCTCAAAACACATGAGATAATGTATGCAGAATGCTTTGTACAGTACAACGTACCATGTAAGTTTAAGATGATGCCATCATTGCTGTTAATCTAACATAAACTGACACATTATAAAGTCAAAATAATTAAGCAAAGCAGCACTGGTATAGAACAGACTGGTGTATTACAAGGGGGAAAAAATCACTGAGTAGTTCCAGACACAGGATGTTAGAAGAAGATAAAAGTGGTATCAGTTATGAGGAGAGAAAATGTGCAGCTCACTAAGAAAACTAGTGGAGCATCATCAAAAGGCGAAACGAAATTAGATCCATGCCTTCAAGCTTGCTGCATGGTAAATTAAAAGGGGACCAGATATTTAAATATAAAAAAAAAATCGTACAAGTTCTAGAAGAAAATAGTAGAGAAATTCTTTATAACTAGAGGAGGTGGTTTCCATTTCTGAGCTACTGTGAACAGAACAGTGATGAACGCAGCAGAGTAAGTATCTGCGGAGTAGGATGTCGAGTCCTTTGGGCAGATGCCAAGCAGTGGTACAGCTGGGTCATATGCTGCATCTATTTTTAGCTTTTTGAGAGTTCTCCACACTGATTGCCGAAGTGTCTGTGCCAGTTTGAAATCCCCCCCAACAGTGAAAGAGGGTTCTCTTTTCCCCACGTCCTCTTGAGAATTTGTAGTCAGTCTTCTTGTTGATCTTAGCTATGCTAACTGGGGTAATATGAAATCTTCAAGGTGTTTTGATTTTCCTTCCCCTAATTGCCAAGGATGAGCAACTCTTTTTTTAGCTATGTCTTAGGCCCTTTTATTTCTCCTTTTGGGAATGTTCTGTTCAGAGCCATAGCCTGTATTTTAAATGGGTCGTTTGTTTTGTTTGACTCTTTCTTTTTTTTTAGTTCTTTTTATATTCTGAATATTAATCCTCTGCCAAATGCTGACAAAAAGATAGCTGGCAAAAACATTTTTTAAACAATAATTCAAAAATATAAAATAAGTACAACTTGAAAAAAACTTCAGCGAAAACAACTATAAGAAAATATGTTTAATTTTATGCAATAGACATAGGCTCATTTTTCTATGTACATATACATATATTCACATATATGTATATAAAATATGGATTTCAGGATATATACACCTCCTAAAATCTATATTTTAAAAATAATGAATGGGGATGCCAGGCGGTGGCGGCGCACGACTTTAATCCCAGCACTCAGGGGGCAGAAGCAGGCAGATCTCTGTGAGTTCGAGGCCAGACTGGGCTACAGAGTGAGTTCCAGGACAGGCTCCAAATCTACACAGAGAAACCCTGTCTGGAAAAAAAATAATAATGAATGGGTAGCTCAATCACAAAGAAGAGAGGATATAAAAAGCTGTTAAAACTGGGCACAATAGAGTACACAGATAGTTCCAGATACTCCGGAAGCTGAGACAGAAGTATCACTCGAATCTAATAGTTCAGGGCCAGCTTGGAAAAAAACGGGAGACTTTATCTCAAAATAAAAACAAAGCCGGGCGGTGGTGGCACACGCCTTTAATCCCAGCACTCGGGAGGCAGAGCCAGGCGGATCTCTGTGAGTTCGAGGCCAGCCTGGACTACCAAGTGAGTTCCAGGAAAGGCGCAAAGCTACACAGAGAAACCCTGTCTCAAAAAAAATAAAATAAAATAAAAAAATAAAATAAAAACAAAAAAGAGACAAGAACAACTACACACACACACACACACACACACACACACACACACACACACACACACTTCTTGTTCTAAGAAGACGTGCAGTTTTAAGCTCATCTAAGATATCACTCCTCACCACTCAAGATATCAAAGAAGTTAAAAGTCTGGGCTGGGAAAATAATCCAGTCAGGAAACTGCTTGCCATGAAGGCGTGAAGACCTAGGTTCAACACCCAGAACCTATCTAATAAAACTCAGGTGTTGTATAGAGAGTTTGTAAAGCCCCACATGGGGCAGTTGACAGGTGGGTGAGCTCCTGGGGCTTACTTGTCAGCCAGCCTAACCCTATTAGCAAGTCCCAGGCCAGCCAGAGATCTTGTCTCAAAACACAAGATGAACAGCGCCTGGGCAGTGACACTCGAAGTTGGTCTCTGACCTCCATGTGTACACAAACATACATGCACATAAATGAACAAGTACACACACACTTCAAACGTTTAATATGTATTCCATAAATTAGGATCTAGAAGGCAGTCAATTTCACATCATGCTGACAGAAGGGTTTTTTTATGACTTTGTGAGTAGTACTTTGACAATATGTATACAATTATAAAATGCAAAGTAATTCTGACCTAATAATTCTAATTTGAGGATTTATTTTATAAACACACTTAGCAATGTACAAAATGACAGATCCATGAGACTGGTTTGCAGAAATAAAAATTATCGTGTGTAGTTTATGAATAAAACGCAGAGTATATTTCCACTTAGTACTAGTCATTTATATCCAGACAAAGCAGCTATTTTAAAAAAAGATGTGGAATTGCATTAGGTACCAGTACGGAGAGCTCATCTTCTTGTTCAGATCCTGAATGACCCCAAAGGCTCAGGGCTAAAGGTTTGGTCTCCATCTACGGTACTACTGAGATGGTAGGATCATTAGGAGGTGGGCTTACTAAAATGAACTGAAGTTTAGGGGATGTGCCCTCGGGAAAATATTGGGCCCTGGCCCCCTCTCTTCCTTTCCTTTCCCAGCCACCAGAAGATGGCCATCCCAGTCCACCATATGCTTCCCACTATGATATACTGTGCCACCATGACCCCAAAGCAACCAGGTTAAAAAAGCATGGACTGAAATTCTGGAATCCTCAGTCCAAACCAATTCTCTGTCCTTCTAAGTCTTTCAGCTCAGGTATTTGTCATTATAATGCCATGCTCACTAAGAGACCCCCAAGAAACATTGTTTAAAACAAAACAGAAAAGTTTTAGAGGGCTGGACATGGTAGATAGCTGTGCCTATAATCTCAGTGCTTGGGACGTGAAGGCAAGAGGGTCAAGAGTTCAGGTTTATCTTTGGATAGGTGTTGAATCTAAGGCCATTCTGAGCTAGATGACACCATATCTCAAAAAAAAAAAAGTTGAGGTTTCTATATGTGTCCATTTGTACGAAATCGAGGAGGAAGGGATCTGTATTCGTGTTTGACTCTTCTCACCCTGAAAAAGTGCATCGAACGGTGCCAACAGCGAGTGTTCAGGGTGCTTGGGCAAGTGTGAGAACTGGGACAGTGATAGACAGGAAACTGGCGAAGGTGGTGTAGTTTTCACTATTGTCTGTTAAAGCACATTCAAAACAGTCCATTTAATTTTAAAAAAAAATCTAAATAAAAATAAACTTCATCGGAGCTAGAAGAAACACAATGAGGCTAGAAAGGAAAGGCAATGGGGAATGGCCATGGCAGAAAGAGTCGGCTGTAAAGGAACAGTCCGTAGGGATGATCTAGGGCAGCCCAGGAGGCGAGGCTCCTCTGCCTGTGCCCAGAAGGAGAGAGAAAGGAGATTTCTGCAGTTCTGCAGTCTCCCCTGTTTGGACAAACAGCAGAGAACAATACCAAAGCTCAGCGTGGGCAAGTTAGTTCCCATCTTTGGAGAGAAAGGAAAAAAAAATGTGTTTCTATCGTTTCTTTGAGCATAGGGGGCGAATTTCACGGGGCAGGCTCCCATACTAAATGAAATAATAAATCTCTCCAAAGGAGTCTTTTGTAGTGCTTATTTCAGCTATCAGCGAAGTGGAGCGTCTTAAATGACAAGAGTGTTTACGCATTTAATTTTTGTGAAACACTAGAACCGTAAAGCCTCTCCCTTTAAGATGGGGAATATATGACACATGCAGTTAATTTCCACATTAAATTATTGAATGAAAAATACACACATTACCCATTGCGACTCCAGGATTAGGTCAGGTCAAATTTTATTGCTTTTGGCCAAGGGCTTTTGTAAGACTTACAAGGCTGAGAGCAGGTACAGTGTGATCTTTGCTGTAAGTTAGAGTTAGTGTGAGGTTCTGAGTGGGAAAATGCTTAGCATTTTAGAGGTAATTTTGTAAAAGTCGTCATGAGACCGGCACAATGCGGTGTTGATGTAACGGGAGCTTTACAAGATCGCTTTAGCTCTGGTCTCTGAAACTGCCAAGGTTCCCGTGGCCACCTGAAAACACGCAATGAAGTCTTTGCTGCATTGATCTGGAATGGATACTAATTTGAGTTTGCCCCAAGAAGTTACCGGCATAGAACCAGATTAATATGACAAACAAAAGTAGGGAGAAAATATGGGTGATTCTCTAGCTTGGGGGTCCCCAAAATAAATATCTCATGAGTAAAGGTGTCTTAGAGAATGTCTTCAACCCTGGACATAAACATGAAACCCAGGAAGGGTTTAGTTTTTCTAACAAAATAAACATAATCAATGGGCCTGGTAAAAAAGCAGCCTGAAAACAGGATATTTTGAACGAAGTGCTGTTTCTTAGATTGGTTTCTGACAGAAATTAAGATGTAATGGGAATGATCACAGGAATTATTTGCTGGGCCCTTGCTACATACCAAGAGAAATGTCTTAGACGGTTTAGCACAGGTGGCCCTCTCAACAAGCTTACGTGGCGCAATCTAGTCTTACAATTGTGTTTTCAGATGAGGAGATTGAGGCTTGGTGAAATTAAGAAGTTTCCCAGGTCTACCAGCTGATAGGCTTGTAGTGTTGAGCTACACACCATCAGTGAGATGCAGCTTCAGGCTCTGCGGTACTGAATAGAGCTCACCATCAGATAAACCTTTTGTGTTTGGTTATGGAGTCCTAAGCTTCGGCTTGGGGCTGGGAGATAGCTCAACTCTGAAAGCACTTGCTGCCCAAGCCTCTAAGAGGATTAGTGTTTGGATCCTCAGAACCTACATAAATACTCAGTGGGTTTGGCAGCCCACCTATAATTCCAACCTCAGAGGGCTGAGACAAAAGACCCCCAAAGCAAGCTGGCTAGTGAGACTAGCTCCAGGTTTGGTTAAGAGACTCTTCCTCAAAGAATATGATAGAGAAGTAATGGAAAAAGAGTCCCACCATTGACATTGGGCGCGCGCGCACACACACGCGCGCGCGCGTGCACACACACACACACACACACACACACACACACACACACGTGCACACATACCCACACAGACACGTGTCTACACACATGTGAACATGAATACATGCGTGCATAGACACTGCACACTCATACACATGAAAAGACAGAAAAGGAAAAGCAGAGGAGGGCAGGCTTGAAGGATTCTGGAGCATCCAACCACCCCCAGCTCAGAATGCCACAGTATCAGAACACTATAAATAAAACAGAAAACAGTTTTCATTTTCTTAGTACAAAGGATTTCCAGCTATCTTAACTCTAGATCAGTCCAGCTAGGCAGGTCTACACCAGAAGCACTAAGCCGGACTAACCTTAGAACCAGGTTTCTACTAGCTACCTGGAAGTTTGCTTCATAGTCTAAAATCACTGCCACTTTTCTCAGTATGAACTTTCTAGAAGAGATTTTTCTGACATACAAACAATGAAGTAGTTCATTGGTCCACTGGTCGGCCTATCATTTCCTGAGCATGTTCTCACATCGTTCAAAGAGGTGTTCAAGGTCTCTGTCTGTTTAAGCACATCATCATTTTTCTTTTAGAAGCCTTCATTTATTTAAACCCAGACTTCAGCTATAAGTTAATAGTTCTAAATTGCTCCTGGTAGATTAGGATAATGATAACCATGAAAAAAGAAGCATCTTTTATGTGGAACCAACGAAGGTGTTGCCCTCGTGGTCTTAGCAATGGAGGAAGGAGGCAGCCAGAGTCTTTATTTTTCATAAAGTATATACAATTGACAGACAACGAGAGAGAGAGAGAGAGAGAGAGAGAGAGAGAGAGAGAGAGAGAGAGAGAGAGAGATCAGAATGCCTATGGCTAGGCCATCCAACCCCAAAGTTCTCACTCAGCTACCTACTTCAGAACTGTCACTGAAGACACAAAACCAAGAGCTGTGATGCTCTGGGAAGCTGGCATCCTTCCTGGCTACAAAGTAAGCAGCCCCTGAAAGAGCCAACCAACCCATTCCATGCAGACGGGGAAATAAATACATAAACACAAGTTTCTCCTTGCCAGTTAGACTAGGTTTGACTACAGGAATTAAAAATGACTAATAGCTGGGAGTTAGGCAGAAGTCATGAGATCATGTTACTTAGAAACACAAAATGCTTTTAAGATTTTTTTTAAAAGCCTAAATCTTAAAATTTATTTCTCCATCTCATGAGATTCCAAGGAAGCAGCTGGATTGTAATAATCTTACGATCTCATCCAAGGACAATGTGCACTTAGAGGAAGATGAGGTAGACGTAATTTTCCCTAGTCCCCCTGCTAAATACAAATGAAAACATGGGACATTTTATGTTTGTGAAAAAAATAAAGCATTAAAAGATTCTGAAAGGTGAAAGGGGGGCAGCTAAGCAGCAAGGGACTGCAGGACCTAAGAACAACAGAGATGAGACTTCCCAGCCTAGAAGCAGAACAGTTCTTAGTAGTTATTTACTGAAAAACCTGTCCTGGTGCAGTTAAATCAATGCTGTGTGCGAGCCAAAGGGGAGAGCCGTCTTACAGACATCAATCACATGGCTTGCAGTGATATTCCGGTGACCCTTGCTCTTCAGTAAGTTAAACTATTCTCAGACAGCTAGATCATGATCAAAATGATCTCATTATGCCTAATTTTGCTTCTAAAACATGAGGTGAAGGAAGAACAGAGGCCGTCTTTTTTTCATGCAGGCAATCACAATTCTTTCCTCTTTTGTGGGACTCTCTTTCCTGCTCCTCTACCGAGAAGCTGCAAGACCCTGAGCAGCCCACAAACTCCATGTGGTCTCAGTTTCTTTCCAGACACAAGAAATCAGTGGTTGTTGCTGTCTTCAAACCCATAAAAGTGGGTTCGCGTTAATTTAACTAATATAGAGCTTTTAAGAAATAGCTGAAAGTACAGTTATTGCCACTGTGTAGGATAAAAGCCAAGGGTGATACACAGAGCTGAAACCGCAACTAGAGGTTTCCCGTTTTCTTTGGTGTCTCAGACTGGGAGTTTACTGGAATTCTCCAAAGTCTGTGTTCCTTTTAGTCTTCAAAGAATTAGGTCTTAAGATAGAGAGTGTTTGTGCACGTGGGAGGTGGGGCACTTCCTGGAGGCTTCATCTTTCCCATGCCACTGGTTCCTTCAATAGGAATCTATTCTGCTTGTTAGGAAAGGACCCTGATGTCTTGCAACTTCTATGTGAGTGGTTTTCAATTGGTAAGTTCTAAATCACTCAATAGAAATTGTCTGCCTTTTTTTCCCCCTACGATTGCCCGCACACTTGTTTGGTCTCATTTCTTCAGTGGTTTCTAGAGATTCTTTTAAGTGACAGTTCGTCCCTCTGTTTTCTCCTGGTGTCATTCTGCCCCATTTAAACAGCCCAACATACTTGACAGTGTGGTGGCGAATTCTTTGCTGTTTGCTGAGGAATTAACACGGGGAAGGAATGTGTTTGTGTTTGGTTCAGTGTCCTCTTCAGATCAGAAGACAAGGGTTTGGCCTCGTGATCCTCTGCCCGTGTGTCTGTTCTAATTCCGGAAAAGTCCAAACCCAGTAAAACTTAACAAAAGAATCAGAGTATTCAAGGTGATCTTAAGAGATGACCCTTATGTTTGAGCAGTATGAGTTATCAGAGTGATAAAAGGACTAAAGCTTAAAGTACAAATCAGTTTTTAGAAACTGTTTGACTTAAAATGTAATGAAATCTTAAGGAGCATACATACAATCACAAAATGCTGAGACAGAGAGGAGGGAGGGAGGGAGGGAGGGAGGGAGGGAGGGGGAGAGAGAGAGAGAGAGAGAGAGAGAGAGAGAGAGAGAGAGAGAGAGAGAGAGAGAGAGAGAAACACACCCTAGGATCCTGAAACAAGAGAAACCCAACCATCACCAAGACTATCTATTTCTTAGAAACTAAGCTCAAAGTCACAACATTTTTTGACAAAGCTGAGACAAAATCTTAAGACTGCTGACTCCTAATTCACTGTTATTTTCCAAGTAGAACTCAACAGAAACCACAATGAGGTCAGAGGTCAGGTGCCGAAACTAGGAATTTGAGGGATTAATGCACCTTGCCCATAATCTGAGAAATTTGCAGACTGAGGTGAGATTTCTTGAGTTTGCAGATGCTGAGAATTTTCAACAAGAGAAGCATGGTTCTACTCTGACCTCCAGGGAATTGGAGTAACAAGCCCGTGTGAAGGGTGTCTTAGCCCCTTGCTACTTCTACTGGTTTCAGAGTTTTACAGCTCAGCCCTCAATTCCCTGCATTTTTAACTGGGTAGACCCTGGGAACCAACCCACCAGATCAAACTCTCCAGGGGTGCTAGCCAACCCCCAATCAGTAGATGAGAGTCACCCACTGGCCCTCTGTTATAGTCACAACCCTGGTCAGAACGCTAAGTAACCAAGTTAAGAACCAGACTTTATTCTTTGTAAAGATCGTAACTCACTCCATGTGTCAATCCCTGGTTGTTCTCCTCAGTACACAGACAATCCTTTAATAACCAGGATGTATCACACACCCCCAGTTTCATCTGCCACCACTAATCATCCTATATTTTGTGCCTAAAACCCCAGAGCAGTTTACCTAGCCTCAGTGACTTCATTGTATAATCTCATGGCCTTTGTGCCATTCTGTGTGCTATTTGCTCTGCCTGGAAAATCTTCTCACCTCTCCCCCTCCCACCCCCGACTTTCAGATTGAATAAATAAATGGCTGCATGGATGGATGGATGGATGAAAAATGAATGAGGCAACGAATAAATATAGTTTGAGGAGCACTAGGAAAAACCGCCATCTTAAAGCAGCCTCGGGTCCCACTCAAAAAGTAAAATTAAAACACTGCTGTTTAGTTTTAGCAACCTCATGGTCCACATCAGTCTTGTGATTATCGGCTATGAGGTGCATAGCAAAGAGTGTAAGTGGTCATTATGATTCTGACACCAGAGAAATGAAGCAGACTATTTCCTTTGTGTTTAATATTATGGGAGCGCTAATGGTATTCATACAACATTACCCTCACTCGTTTGCCTTCTTTGAGTGAAAAAGAGGTGAAATTATACCTGGGGTGCAGGTGATTATGCATAATGCTGAATGCATTGACTGAGCTCAGTATCTATAAGAACCAATGATTCACCAAATAAGCAGCAGAGAGGGACGGGTTTGGCTTGGGAAATGTTAACAGTATCATGTGGCTGCGTCTGACTCCTTTATAATGGCACTAATTAAAATACATCATCTCAGGGCATGCCTTTCTGCTATCACCATCACTCATATTTTGATATACTCTATCAATGAATTCTGCATTAATTAGAATTCTATCTGAATTAATTAGAAGTCTCACTTTCCTTGCCATAGCCGGGCTCAAAGTTTTGATAAAGGGAGAAGTCAGAAATGATTGGGGAAGAGGAAGACAATGCTGCAGGGTTCTAGGCTCAGAGGAATAGGATGCTGAGAGTAAGAAATATGGAGGTGCTGTGTGAAGGGTCTGTGGGCTCGGGGTGAAGCCAGTTTGATTGAGAGAGGACGAGGAAGAAGGAAAAGAAGACAGAGAGGGTGAGCGCTATTAACGGCTTCACAGCTTCTGTCATTCACTTGATGCTCCTTCAATGAACAGGGCACTGTCCCAAGAGAAAGCACTCAGCTTTCTTAGCTGATTTGGAACTGCTTTGATATCAGTTGCCCTTTGAGATGGTCATGGTCACAATGGCTCTGCTGGAAAAACACAAAACAGTAACAGACTGTGTCGGCACACAGACCCTGTCTATTGGGTCTGCAATCTTAAGTCTTTAGTAGATACAACAATAACAACAACAATAAAAATAACTTTAGATTCTAGATTTCAGACATATAAGCCCTGAGGACTCTTTTTATCATTCTGTCACTTAATATTTAATTGGGTACCATCTTGCTTTACTCCCGAAACAACATACCATCATCTAGATTTATTGGGAGACGTCCTCTATTCTTATGTACATGGAAAAGGAATCTAAAGGAAGTTAAGAACTGATCTGATGTCTCTGGAAACCAGCAAAGGCGGGGGGGGGGGGGGGGGGGGGGACCTTTTACACTGGCACCAGTTGCTCCGTGCATGATGTCGTGTTTCTTTAAGGAAAGGTATCTGATTTGCTAGTTTCCTACCTGTATTTTTGTCCCCCTCAGTTGGTGAAATGAGAAAATAAACTCTCCCCAATGTCTTCCAACAATAAAGCCTTCTTTTATGCAAACCCATATATAATTCTAAAATGACTTCTCTCCTAATATTAGATAATTAATGGACAGATTATTTGCTTTAGGAGTGAACTTTTTCTCACCAGTGATCACAGTGAACCTTACTACTGCGTAGTACTTGTATTTGGGATGTTCTATGTGGTCACTTCCTGCAGATTGTTCTTCAGTTGTTTTCCTGGGCCGTGAAGTTTTAGCTCAGATTTTTTGATACAGGAAATACTAAAATAAACTTTCTCTTCTTCATTTTATGATTCCAGGCAGCACCCGGCCACAGACCCTCCAGCCCACATGTTAAAGTATGTCTTCTTTGTGTATGCCACTACAATTCTTAGATAACTAAGTAATTGATATCCCGTGTCTGAAATGTTTTTGGAAAAGCAATACCAGCAGTCAGCTTATATTACTTTTCATTTCAAAGCTTAAAGAAATAAAAAATGACAAGAACATTTATAAACAGACAAGGACAGTGAACATCTATTTGCTTGGTTTCATGGAGGCTCTCAGAGAGTCATGGTTGGCCTGGAACTCACACTCTTCCTTCCTCTACTTCAGAAATTCTGGGGTCTTGCAGGTATGTGCTAAGGATGATGATCATCTTGCTATGAAAATTTACCATTCAAACTCTTTGAAGTAATCTATTGAAAGGTAGCCATAAAAGATACCTGAAATCTCAACTTCTGCCTTCACACATCAATAGGCCTTTAGATTGCTGTTTAAAATGGAGGTACTCTGTCTCTTAAAGTGAAAGGCCAGAGCAGCGTGGTCCCCTGCAGCCTCTGTCTGGACTCTACCTCTCACCTCATTTCCTACCGGAGCTCAATGGCCAGTGTGCCAAGGCTTAACTTGACATGGAGTCCTCCATTGATTTTCCAAAACAGAGGAGGCCATATGTTTGTCCTGGGACTGGAGTTGGTCCATGCAGAAGACATCTAGGAGAGACCATCAGCTCAGCCACAGGTTGATGAGGTAGTCAGTTGTTCAGGCACCCAGCAGACTCATCTTGGTGAGGTAACAAGACTAAAAATATGCGCAGGAAGGAACTCCGGGTCTACACAGGATTTCGGCACTACCTGGGTACAGTGTTGATAGGGAATGAGTTGGCAGACTACCCAATGATCCTATGTCACAAGTTCTATAGTAGAAGCCTAGGACCATTGTCACACACACTTCAAATGAGGTCAGAGGCCCATCTCTAGTAGTTCTCTGGGAAGTCCCTGGAACAGTTTGAGGATTGACTTCATGACCTATAGGGGTAAGAAAGCCAAAGTTGAATGAGTGTTAAATGTATCTAGCCATCCTCCCTGTCCCGGTTGTCTAGTTAGGTTTTCTATTGCTGTGATGAAACACCATGACCAAAAGCACCTTGCTGAGGAAAGGGTTTATTTGACTCAACTTCCACATCACAGTCCATCATCATAGGGAATCAAGGCAGGAACCCAAACAGAGCAGGAACCTGAAGGCAGGGGCTTATGCAGAGGCCATGGAGGAGTGCTGCTTGCTTTCCCATAACTCATTCAGCCTGCTTTCTTATGGCACCCAGGACAACCAGACCAAGGAAGACACCACCCACAATGGGCTGGGTCCTCCCACATCAATCACTAATTGAGAAAATGCACCACAGACTTAACAACAGGCCAATCTTTGGAGGCATTTTCTCAGTTGAGAATCTCTCTTCCCAAATGACTCTCTGGCCTGTGTCAAGTTGACATTTAAGGTATTATACCAGCCATCAAACTAAAACATGAATCAGTCACGCCATTTTTCACTCACAAATTTTCTAGGGCACCCCATGAAATGAACACCAGCCCTCAGTATGGCAGCCAATCATCCAACCTTCCCCCACATCTTGCTTTTCTCTTTTACACAACATCCCTCTGATAGCTGATCATGTTCAACTCTTTCAACTAAAAGTGACCCTGCCTAGAATGCCCTTCTGTGAGCTAAAATTTCCACTTTTCCTGCCCTAATCCCACCCCACTCCCAATTTTGTCGGTTTTTGAACTTCAACAACACTTTACCCACATGACTAATACAAGTTGCATCTCATTCTCATGCAGTTATCTATCTTGATCTGCTATCAGGAGCTATAAGTCCTTTGAGGGCAAAAGATAACCACCTCTTTTGTGTTCACGTCACATGGGGAGCCCTAGAAAATTTGTAATGAAAAATGACATGACTGATTCATGTTTTAGTTTGATGGCTGGTATGATACCTTAAATGTCAACTTGACACAGGCTAGAGAGTCATTTGGGAAAAGAGATTCTCAATTGAAAAAATGCCTCCAAAGACTGACCTGTCATTAAGCCTTCAAGTGATGAAGGCCTGTCTTGGCCTTCAGTCTTCAGATACTTAGAAAGGTATAGCTTCACCTATAGAGACATGAATGTCTCCAAACTGGAAAACATCATTGAAATGTGGTGTACCCCCTCAGTGTCCATAGGGATTTGGTTTTCCTCCAATCTGGATACTCAAGTTCATTCCATAAAATAGCCAAGTACTTGCATGTAACCTAAACCTACCCTTTGGTAAACTTTAAATCATTTCGAGATTACTTACAACACTCTCTTAGTTATGGTTTCTATTACTGCAAAGAGACACTATGACCATGGCAAATCTTATAAAGGAAAACATTTAATTGGGGCTGGCTTACAGGTTCCGAGGTTTAGTCCATTATACATTGTGGCAGGAAGTATGGCAGCACATAGGCAGACATGGTGCTGGAGAAGGAGCCAAGAGTTCTTTCTACCTCTGGATCAGCAGGGAGCAGGAAGAGAAAGAGAGACATTAGGCCTAACTTGAGCATTTTGAAACTCCAAAGCCCACTCCCAGGGGCACACTTCTTCCAACAAGGCCACATCTACTCCAACAAGGTCACACCTCCTAGTACCACTCCCTAATGACCAAGCATCCAAATAGATGAGCCTATGTGGGTCATTTCTATTCAAGCCTCCACAAACAATACAACAAAACAAAACATCTGGATAGATCATTGTTTTGCTACATTGTCTAGAAAATAATGACACAAAAGTTTGTCTATATTCAGGTCAACTCATTTGTTTTAACATTTATTTTTATTATTTTTAAGCCTGCGTGTACGTGTGTGTACACGTGTGCGTGTGAATGCAAATGCCCAGGGTGTGATCTGGAGCTGGAGTTTGTAAACTCCCCAATATGGTGCTGAAAACCAAACTCATCCTCTGCAAGAGGTTTAACTACTAAGCCACCTCTCTGGCCCACCCAACCCCCCTTTAATTAACATTTTTGATCTCAGGTGGAATCCACTGGTGTGGAACCCATGAATGCAGATAGCTAATTGTAACTGCCATTATTAAAAGTGGAAAAACCTGGACTAGGAAGATAGTTTAGTCTGTAAAGCATCTGTCTTGCAGGCTCAAGGACCTGAGTTTGATCCCCAGAATCCATGAGAAAAGCCAAGTGCAGTGGTATACATTCATAATCTCAACGGTGGAGAGGGCTGAGATAGGAGGATGCCTGGGGTTCTCTGACTGGTTACCCTAGCCTACTTGGCAAGTGAGAAACCTTGTATCAAAAAATAAGCTAGCTGGGTGGTGGTGGTGCATGCCTTTAATCCCAGCACTGAGGAGACAGAGACAGGAGAATCTCTGTGAGTTCAAGGCCAGCCTGGGCTACAGAGTGAGTTCCAGGAAAGGGGCAAAGCTACACAGAGAAACCCTGTCTCGAAAAACCAAAAAAAAAAAAAAAAAAAAGCTAGATGGCTTCTGATTGACGATGCCCATGGTTGTCCTCTGGCCTCCACACACATACACCGAAACACATACACAGTGGAAAATAGTGAGAATATCAGAGCGTTTCACTTGATGGAACCAGTATCACCCCTAGTAAATGTAGATGATGCAGGTTTTTCAGGATCCTGCAAAGAAGTGGGTGGGTATATCAAGGGTTGAGCTGCTAGGGAAATCAGTCGTGAGACCAACTCCCTTCATTGTGAGATGGCTCCATAGAACTGTCCCTTCAGACCTCAAAATCAAAACATTCAAACCTCTAGGCAACTGCTTTCTTTCCCCATTTGAGTATGGACCCAAGTTTCGTTATTCTCTGAGGAAAAGAGGCATTGCATCTCAATCCCAGGCCCTCCCATTTCTTCCCACAGTGGGCCTGGACAGTGTGCTTGGGCTAATGAAGTCAAGAACTTCACCTCTAAAAGCAGAACTAATATATCAGGGTTGTTGTGAAGTTTGAAGAGAGAACGATGATGGAAGGCGGCGGCACTGCTGACCAAATGTATTGTAACCCTGCAGGACACACCTCTTGTCAGGAGAGGTAGGCAGGCCCAGGCCCACCTTCCTTGGTCACATCTTCCCCTGTTTTCTCACTTGGAATCTCTGCAGGGGAGCTGTGGTCTACATGTCCTTCTGCCTGGACTCGCGGGTGTGCTTTGCCCTTAGGCAAATTTGCTCCGCTTCCCTAGTAAGGCCGATCCAGTTTCTTCCCTGCGAAGAGAAAAGTTCTAGAGGTGGGAGGAACCGCGAAAGCAGCCCCCGTGGTGACAAAGTGTGTCTTTGATCTCTTGCCACTATGTGAGTGTTGCTTTGAAAGTTATTTATGGATGAAAGCATCCCCCCCCCACCAAAAAAAAAAAAAACCCTGCTGTCAGAAGAGATTTCAGCTCACCTCATATCCAACCAGCTCTGAGGTTTTGAATGTGTAAAACTGAGATGGTGACAGCTACATAAATATTAAATGGGCAATAAGATGCCAATATTTTGAGTGTTTGCCACTGGACTCTGGGTAGAAGGGAGACCAGTTCCGTACACCTGGAGAGAGCGCATAGTTTTCAATATGACCATATTTGATTTGGAAACTTCTGAGTACACAGTGTTGCTAATAGTTCTTGGTTTCAAGGAGTGGGGGTGCTGAACTTCAGCATTCGCCATGCCTATGAGAGGCTGGGATGCCAAACATTTGGGTTTATGTAAAAATTTCACTCCCAGATGCCTGAAAAGAGAGCAACAGCTGATGTGAGGGGAAGAGGAAGTGGGGCAGCTTGCTCCTCCCCCCTCACCAAGGTGAAACTCTCACACCTCCTGTGTCAGGGCAGGAAAGTGGGCCCGTGCCTCCCAATCTGTACAGACTGAGCTCTCTGAAGTTTCCCCTTCCACAAACTACAACGGTGGGCTTCCTAAACCGCAAATTGTATCCAGTGGCCCAGTTTTTCAATCCCTCGAAGAAACCTTTCACTTGCATCGGCCTGTCTTAGCATAGCGCAGACCCTGCCCCCAGCAGTCCCACCTCATCCCTGATGGAAGTCACTCTCTCTTCTCATCTCACCCCTATTGCCTACAATTGCCACCCATTGATCCTGTGCCCTTGCACACACTGCAGCTCTGCCTGGAGCACCCTTCCCCACTCTCCTCCCTCAACAGACCTACACAGCTCCTGGTTCTGCCAGGAGCCAGCTCCACCCTCCTGGATCTCTACCCCGCTTCGCCCCCAGCTTTTAAGATTGGCCCCACAGTCTGAGGTCACCCCTTTCATAGCAATCTGTTTGGATTTTTCACACTCACTTGTTAGCCTCCCCCAGAGAATGATAGTCTTGAGAGTGAAAGTCAGGATTTTCATATTTTCATTCCAACATTTTCCAATGTCCGGTCTCTAGTGGGGTCTCAGTTAAAGACCTATAAATTAATCAGTTGGTCATCATTAGACTTAAAGATGAATTTGATTTTCTCTCAGATGTGCCAACAATTAGCTTGGTGTTATATACAGAATTCAATAAATTCAGTTATCTATATTTATGTACACCTAGTATGGGTACTCCTTCCAGGAAGTCCACAGGATTCTCTCTCCACCCTCCATGGATCAAGCACCTTCCTCCCAAGATGCAGTTATTGCCAGTGACTTTCCTGTCCTACCTTGGCTGTCTTAGAACAATAAGAGACAAAAGACTTTCTAAGAACTAAAGAGGATTTTCCCCCACCACCCTAACAAAGGTCACCTCTCTTGAAGATTTACAAAATAGTAATTTTGTTCTTCCTTTCCTACTGTGACTGACAGACTCCTTTCTTAAATGCATTCGCTTCTTTCAGATCTCTTTCTTGGGCAACTACTACATTGTAGTCATGGTCCAAGAAAAAGGGCGTGTATGGGCCAATCTACATATAAAAAATACATGCTTGAAAATGTTCAACATTATACAGTTTAGGTCTAAACCTCCAGTTCCAATGAACTCGGTGAATGCTGAAGTTTTAAAGGCACTACATATAAGTAGAAATGCAGAAGCCAAAGGCAACAAATATGAGAGAGATAATGCTGGGAAAGTAACCTGGCTCTTTCCAACGCCCCTGCTAAGGACACGGCATGCCTCTTGATGTTTCACCCTTCAAGGGATCTGGAGAAAACACAGACCTATTGCTTTCAACACGAAGTTTTCTTTGATGCCCTAAAGCCTATGTGAGACTCCCCCCAAAAAAGAGCTCCTAGGTGGACATGCTGCTGTGTGCCTCAACATTACCCAGGCTGAACCTTCTCACAGAAGTGCAGGCTGAGCCTGGGAATAGAAAATAAGGTCCTTTGTCTCCCTAGGAAGCCGTGGGACACATTTTCTTGCCTTGATGGGAAAATCTAAAGATTGAATTTTTTTCAGGATCAATAAGGTACCTTGTTGAGTAATTTACAGTAGAATGTGAAAACAAACACAGAAAGAAAAGGCCCCAAACAGCACATTCCCCTCGGTGAGACAGAGAAGAGACCTCCACTGGGCTGCTCCTGAGGTGGTCTGTTTCTCCTTCTTATTTACTTACTAATTTCTGTTCTCTCTTAAAATCCTTCAGATCCTGAGTCACCACTTGGGAATTCGTTTGTTCCTATGTCTGTCTTCCTATCACATACTTAAGCTTGCATGTCCTCAGCCAGGGAAGAGAGAAACAAGTGGAACAAAAAAGGAGCATTGTTGGAAAATGGGTGGCATGCTCAAGGAGTCTGCTAGAGGGTGGTGGAGAGGAGGGCGGGTGGCCGCATGGTCTGAAGCAGACTCAGGTTACAGGCCAGCAGTTTCTCCAAGTCTTCAGTGACTGTTACATAGCTGCTCGCTCGCTCCTTCCTTCCTTCCCTTTCTCTCTCTCTCTCTCTCTCTCTCTCTCTCTCTCTCTCTCTCTCTCTCTCTTTCTCTCTCTCTCTCATCAGTACTTATCTTGGCTCCCATTCCCACATGTACCTGTCATGAGAATACAGAATATATTCTCACAAGACTCATGGTCCCCTGTTCTGTTTGGTGACTCCTACCCCCAATCATCATTCCCTCTTGAGATCATCACAAGGAAACCACAGTATTGAAGATAGCCCTTTGGGCCGCAGGAAAGGGGACAGAGGTGCCATCCAGGAGTCCTTGCTTGGGCTGACAGAGCAGAAGTCCAGTACTGCAAGTTGTTTGATGGGACTTCCTTAAGCACAGAAGACCTCAAATGGCTGGTGAATTCTGTCAGTTTCTCCTTCTGTGGACTCAGGGAGTTAGGGCAGAGCACTTTAAATCAGAACCAACCCTCTTTTAATGAACTACATGGATTCAAGCTGATTATTTCAAAGTTTTGAGTCTCAGATAGCTCTTCTGTAAAATGAGGGAAATGGTGTTTACCACAGAGGATTTTCATCAGAATTGAGTGAAGGATTTATTAGGAAAACACAATGCCCCAATAAATACCAATACAAGGTCGCTCAGCATCCTCCAGTGAATGCTTTGTGTTACTTTCCCATGAACCATTACACATTTTTAATTCAAGAAGAAATTCTTGCTTTTCATTTTTGTGGCATTAATCATTATTGGTTCTTTGAAAACAACTGGAGCAGTTTTCTTAAAACCATCAACCCAGCCTCTGCTGCTGATTCCTACACACCATCAAGAAACATCCGGCCCAACTCTGTTCTGCCTATAGAGATACCCTTCATTCGGGCCTTTGGCGTCCCAGGAGCCAGTCTTGGGGGACTCTGCTAGTATCTCATTCAAATGAGCCAACAGTGGAGTTCAGATAGAGGTCAAATGGATAGCGTGAGGACTATAGTTAATATAGTGCCATATATTGAAAATTTGCTAAAAGTAAATTTTAGCTGCTATTTTCATAAAAATAAGGATAACTATGTGACATGGTCAATATATTAATTAGACTGGCCCTGATAATTATCTCATTTTGAGTATTTAATAAATGACCACATCATCTTATATACAATTTTAAAATGAATAAAATCCAGCAGCAGCAGATAAAAAGCTCAAACATTAATTTCACAAATGTGCATTTGCATTTGCTAGCTTCTAGGGACCACAGAAGTTGGCAAGGTGATCAGAGTCTCTGTCACAGGAGTAAAGGTAACTGCACAGCTCTGCTCTCTCTGCTGCAGAAGAACAGCATTGGGTGCTGAGAGAGAGAGAGAGAGAGAGAGAGAGAGAGAGAGAGAGAGAGAGCTACAGTTGTCTTTGGAGTCAGAAAAAGACTTCTGTGCAAATGAGATGTTTTTAGTGATTCCTGGGGTGGGGGGACTATGAAAGTTATGAGGACGGAAGAGGAATAGGAGGAGAGAAGAGGACGGAGGGACATTTCCAGCAAAAGGAGCAGTATGTTTGAATTTTCTGAGAGGGGGAGCCTGACATGTCTGGGGCTCTCGAAACTGGATAGTGAGAAAACACAACCAAGTATGGTGAAGCCAGAAGTGGGGAAAACCAATCTTCTAAAGCATGCAGAGGGGCTGAGACCTTCTCCAAAGCTCAGCAAGAAAGGGCACTTGAAGTGGGGCAGGAAGACCTGACTTCAGAGTCCTGCCACTTGGATTAAGTTAGTCAGATCCCTTAGTCTGACTTAGTCTGTCTGGCAGGATTCGAAGAATAAATGATGAAATGGTCTATAAAATATTAGCAGATAAAGTTTTGGGTTTCCTTCCCTGGGGAGAGGAGAAATGCAAGGAGCCATGTGAAGTACCCAGTAAAAAGTCCTTTATTATGTAGTTTACGGGGATCAGAATGAGACGAGAAAGACCCAGATGACCTGAGCCCCGATTCCCTAACTTCTAAGAGAAGTAGAGCAGACGCCAAAGTCGGTGTGGCATGGGTCCTTCCCTCAATGAATGGGAATCTTTGAAGGAAATGTGGTAAGGAAAAGAAAACAACAGCAACCATGGGGGGAAGAAAGCAAAACCGCCTGTCTCTGAATAAACCCCATCACCTGGCCTGACAGGGAAGCTGACGCGTTCTCACGCTGGCCCCTCAGCTGGTGGTTTTAATGTCTTGAGCATGCAATAAGATTCAAAAAGCTGTGAACTGGCCATATATCTTAGACCTTGTATGTTGTCTCAGTAATGTTTGCCCTGGGGCCAACTAGGTACTGCCCCCCCCACACACACATCCCCACTTCTTTAAGTCCCAATGACAAAGCAAAGATGGATTCCCAAGTTCAACCTGGAGAAGCAGGGTTACTTACAGAGCATGAGTGGGGTTACAGGCACGAGTACAGGTGACCCTAAAGCAGCAGTTTTCAACCTTCTGATCACAACTCCTTCAGGCAGTCAAATGAACCTTTCACAGGGGTCACCTAAGACCTCCCTAATGCTGTGACCCTTTGATGCTCATCATGGTATGGTGACCACCAACCATACAACTATTTTTGTTGTTACTTCATAACTGTAATGTTGCTACTGTTATGAATCGTAATGGAAATATCTGTGTTTTCCGATGGTCTTAGATGATAGCTTTCTCAAGATAGCCTAGATGTCCCACCACCCATTCCGTCTGTCCTCCCTAGCCAATACACTCACAGACTCTCTGTGAGATCATGAAGCTCTGTGTAATAAGAATAGAACTGCATATCATATGCCTGGTTGGGAAGAGTGGCTGAACACGAAGGTGAGAACCCAATGGCCCTTCCTATGCCCTCCTTTTATGAGGGAAGGTCACCAACAACCATCAAGTCCCCTTGGGATGGTCTTACACAGGTGGAGCGAGCTGAAGTCATGAAGATGGGGGCTGTCTGGCTTGGAGAATAGTCTTGTTCGCCATATGTACACGAGACGACTGATCATTTGCTCTCTTTCTGTAGTATTTCTCAGAATTGGAAAATACTTTGTTATGGAATTCTTCCTGAAGTAGCAAGGGCTTCACTCTACTCAAAACAAAACAAAAATCTCAGATTCAGGAGGCTAATCCAGAAGAAGGGCTCTCACCCCAGGAGGAGCTACTCCTCGCCTGGGGAATCTCTAAGTGCCCCTCAGTTCTGAGTCCCTGCTTTTGATCACTACAGTCTTAAAAAGCAAATGCTTCTTTAATGAACAAAATTTATCCCAACAGTTTCTCTTCAAAAAAAAAAAAAGTCTAAAGTCTAAACAAGTGACAATCTAGCTGGACATCTTACAACTCTACACTATGGCAGTGTTCCAAACTCCAACAGTGGAGTTTATCTGGATTGGTGAACTATGAATCTATTTTCAGTTCATCATGTCCTAAAACTGCCTATTCATGAAACCCAGATAACTGGGGAGTAAAGTATAATAGCCATGTATGATAATGAAATATTCTTATGAATAATAACAAGACATAATACTTATGATGAAGCCTAGATAATGCTGGAGCACTCTTGGGCCACTGGAAGCACTGGACTGGTATTTCTTGCCATGCAAATGGTCAACATTCAGTTTGTTTGTCAGCCCTGACTCTGTCACACAGTTGTTTAGTCAAGTTCAAAGCTGTCTACCTTGCACACTCTGTTCTGTGCCAATTTCTGGTCCAGCCCTGAATAAAGCAGAAAGAATTGATGTAGCAAGGATGAACACTCTGCTGGTCACTGCTCAAGCCTTTTAGGCAGCAAGTACTTGGTAACTGACTTTCTGATCCTCACTGTGCCACTCAGACCTACTTGTGTTGGGGTGAGGTGGGGGGTATTTTGCTTTTGACCACTACCATCAGAATGTTACCTAATTTATGCCAGAAAACTCTGCACCCATCAGATACTATATCCAGCTTGTTAGTGAGTCTTCTAGAGCAATCTCACAGCATTTATCCACTGGTACAACAGTAAATGCTTAACTTGTTCCTTGGGAGGCATGAGGGAATGTGATTGATGCACATACACAAATAAATCTAGTATGAATTTTACTGCAAGAAAGGACAGCATGTGATTTATAAATACCAATAAAATATGCTATATTCTTTATTGTAAAGTCCTTATAATCCAATAACTTTTCCCAGATACATTTGCTTATTTATTTGAACTCCTGAATCTGTAGCCAACAGTCATAATTAATATGTAAGTACAATTTTGATGTTAATATTGGCTATTTTTATTCACTTAACTATAGCAAGACAAAAATGAAGCAATGAAGTCCTCTTAGGAACCTGACTTGCTTACCAATGATGTAAGCAACAGCCTTATTAAATCAAATCATAGATCTAAGATATTAGAAGAGAATTTTTTTTCAATTCTTTGTGTGATTTACTATGCAACTGCCACAGAAATGTTCACTTAAAATTATATATTTATTTATGTGTGTATGTGTACACATGCATGCACATACACATGTGCAAATGCATGTCATGACTTGGGGCGGGGAGGTCAGAGAACAACCTGGTCAGCGCTCTCCTTCCATCAAGTGGGTTATGAGAGTCAAACTCAGGTCATCAAGCTTAGTGGCAAGTACCTTTACCTGACGAACCATCTTACTGGTCCTGAAAATGTTCACTTTAGTCTGCATTATTAATACCTTCCCCATTACTTTCTTAAATCTAGACCTTAGAGCAGTAAACTTCCTCTCCAAAAGACCAGAGAGTAAATAAATTGAGCTTTGTGAGCCACATATGGTCTCTGTCACATATCTTTATGTGTATGTTTTGTTTTTACAATCCTTTAAAAATGCAAAAAAAAAAAAAAAAAACACCTAAAACTATCCTTTGCTTTCAAGCCACACAAAATCAGCCTTGGGTCAGATCTGGAATGACAGTTTGCCGATACTTGGTCTAGACAGCTCATGAAACATAAATCACAGCTTGTTCTAAGCTGTGATTTATATCACCTGCTAATTCTATGGTGTAAATATCCCCTCTGTGGACAATTCCAAGACCACATGACTTCACTGGACAGGTGCTGAGAAGATGCGGCAGGGCAGCATTACCCAGTGTTCAGACATAGACACAGGAGTGCATGACCTCAAGAGCGCAAGAGTAAACCCTGGAGTGCAGAGTCTGAGCATTTGCTCTTTCTTCCTGTTATTTATTTTTGCTTTTTCATGGATATCATTTATTTTTTAGCGATAGTTGTGTTGACCAAATTTCTATCATTTTAGTGATTTCAATGAGTTAACTGCAGCCTGGGACATCACTCATCGTGTGGGGCTCCTGGGATCAGCTCCGCCTTCCTCCATCTCCCTATCTTTGGCTCCTAAAAAGTCACACTGTTACGCTGCATGGTCCCAAATGTGACCTGATAAGTAGATTTTGAACTCTGTACTTGGCCATTTTCTGGGATCTTCCTAACACTCCATTTAACAGCCTTAGAAAGCCAGTAGATAAATCAACTCAGGAGATGCTTGGGGGTTTGAGGGTTATTGGGTTCCCATTTCCTTGACTGGGGCAAATTCCTTAGATTTTGCCATCCCAGACTGCAGAAGCCACTGAAGTAAAATTCAATGAAAGCCACCCCTCCCCTTGCCGAGGGTCAGGACAGCATCTGAGAGAAAAGGTCTCAAGTGTCTTCCTGGAGACATGGGGCTGGTGGCAGCTGGGCTTCTGAAGGACCGAAGTATTCAAAACGCATTTCATGCTGAGCATGACAAGAAAAGTCCAACTACTGAAGGTGGTAAGAACAGTGAAAACAATATCTCCCATATAGACAGCCAAAAAGATCAAGAAAAAGAATAAAATGACAGCAAGTCACAGCGGTATAACTGTTAGGGAATTCAGAAGCCAAAGACAAAGGTGATGTAGCGGACCTTTCAGGGCGCCTTGTAACGCTTGCCCACTACTTTAAAAAATCTGGGTGTTTACCCATCTCTGCTCCCTGGCTATATCTTGGTGTAGTACTGCCATAGGACAAGCAAAACCTAAGAGCACAGAGAATACATGCAGGTAAATTAGCTCAGGCTACTTTTGTGGATGGCAGAATCTAACAGTAAATAAATAAATAAATAAATAATACAGCCTTATGCTTCCAACTTTACTTTTAATCTTCTAGAAGGAATAGGTGCAAGAAAGCGTCCCTGATATTGGGGTATAGGGGAGAGACTTTTGCCCTTAATTTAAATCATTGTTTTTCTAGGGAAATTTAATTTGGGGAAAAATGTTTTTCTAATTAACTGGATGACCATGTGCTGTGCAAACAATAAAGATTCCTGTTTGAAAGTAACGCATGCCCCTGCTCCTAGGACTACCAAGGGAATTTAAAATGAAAAAAAAAAAAAAAATGCAAGCAACTCTGACCTCACATTCTATCAGAGCTAAAAAGACTCCCCAGTGCCACAGATTTCATGTCAGTTCCCAATTTAAAAGCCACAAGTGTTGAACTTGTTCACGCTGTACCCAGACACCTTTTTCTCATCGCTAGAAATGGCTGCGATTGATTGCAATGTGGGTCTCTCAGTGGGTGTGTCCTTCCATTCCTCTCTGTTCCTCTTGCGCTGGGCTTGGCCTGCAAGGTTAGAAACTGCACATTCAGATGGCTCAGAGGAAGATTTCATAATGCTGGTGCTGGGCAGGGCTGTCTAGCCAAATTCCATTCATTAGCTCAGGCGCCAGCCAGAGTGTGACCAGCCAGAATGCCGTTTTGGTTCCATAGAAGAGCTGATAGGAAATCGGAAATGCCTTTTTATTTCCCCATCTGTCTCTTTCTGTTTTGGTTCCTAACAGGCAATATATGGACAAATGGAGAGTCCAGGATTCTAGACTATGGAAGAAAGGAGTTAGTTGCTACCCTAACCCCTAATGGAGCAGCTCAACCAACCTCCATTCTCTTTTTGACTGTGCTTTGACGTATTCCGCACTACTAAAAATTAGAATGATACTGAGAAGATTAGCATGGCCCCTGTGCAAGGATGACACACAAATTCATAAAGTGTTTTGTATTATTTTTAGTCTGGCGGTGGTGGCACACACCTTTAATCCCAGCCCTCGGGAGGCAGAGGCAAGTGGATCTCTGAGTTCGAGGCCAGCCAGGTCTACAGAGTGAGTTCTAGGACAGCGAGGGTACACAGAAAACCCCTGTCTGGGGGGGGGGGGGGGGGGGAGTGTCCATGTATCAGCATCAGATTTGTGTGTACATTACACTTCAGGCATCCCCAAATCAGAACTCAGATATCCAATCCACCTGGCGTGTCCAGAGCTGCTAACACTGCAGTGAGGACGAAAGTGGAGGCTCTGGAGAGCAACAGGAATTGCAGAGGGGTCCTGTCTCAAAGGAGCATCAACTCTATTGTGGCGGCTCCTAGGACCACCAAGGGAATTGCAGTTCTAAAACGTAAGCCCCTTGGACCTCTTTAATGCGAAAGGCAACACAAAGAAACAGGAGCTTCTGGGGGAAGTCTGAAAGTTGCTGGGGGAGGGAGACTTGGCAGGGATGCTTCCCCACTGGGAAGTCAGGGGACTCTACAGCATCAGTTCCTTTAAAGTGAGGGGCAGGAAGAAGCTTTGGAGGAAGAAGATGACAAAGCAGTGTAAGCAATGAGGTTGGGGGTGGGGGTGGGGGTGGGGGCTGGAGGGAGTGGGGAGAAAGTACAACTTCCACAGCACACTCTTCCTGAGTACACTCTAAGCAGATGGGCTGGGGACACCTGTGACTCGAGGACCTGCAGGCTAGCAGGTTTCATGTGTGTGTTGGCCCGTGTTGTTCTGGTTTGCATTTTTTTTTTCTTTTTTGTGTCAACTCAAGAGAAATCAATTCAACATGGATGCCGTGTTGTCTGTTGGTGCTTTCGCTCCTGTATCATCTTTACCCTTCAAAGCAAAGCTGCAGCCTGAGACGCAGGGAAGTGTGCGAGCCACAGCACTCTGCGGCTCATGATCATGTTCTCTGCTTGTGCGCCCAAATTCTTTAGAGCCATGAGTCTCCTTCTGACATTGATTCCGTGACACTTCCCATCACGTCGAAGATTTCGTGTGACAGGGCCAGGCCGTCAGGAGCTCTTTTCTTCCTGAACTTCTGAACCGTGTTTTATATAGCTGCAATCAGATCACCACGGTGGTGTGAAGCTAGGCCTTTCCAGCCCTGTCTTAGTTCATTTTCTGATGCTAGGACAAAATATCTGAGAAAGAGGCATGTACCGGGGGTCATGGTTCCGGAAGCTGGAGAGTCCAGGTACATGATACTAAGGAGAGCGTCATGCTTCTTCAACTCATTCCTGAAAGCAGGAATATGTGAGGAAACAAAAACCGGCTGGACTGCCTTGCTTTGAGATCACCCATTCTTATGGTAACTAACCAGGTAATTAACCACTCCTGTGAGAGTGACATTAATTCCTCCTAACAATCAAACCATCTCTCAAGGGCACTCCTGCCTCCCAGCACTGGTACCCTGGAGACCAAGTTCAGCATGGCCAGGACAAACTGTGCTCAAACCATAGCACTGCCCAAAATGAATCAATGCTTTTGAATCCTAGGTAAAAATAAAATCTGTGTTAAAATCACAAAGCTTGCCATTTGAAATGGCTGTAGTTACCTGATATAAATATGGTAAATCACAGTTCTGCACCGCAGCCTGACTTTAAGGAGCACAGATACCTTTCCATGCTTGTTTTCAGTTGTTATGAGGGACTGCGTGGTTTAACCCTGCTTCTGTTTCCCAAACTAAACAGAGACAGTATCTATGATCTTTATCTTCAAATTATATAGCTTATCTGGTTTTAAAGTTCATCTATACCACTCTAGTCCTTCAGGGATTTAGGGAAGGCTCATATGCCATTTTCTCAGGGCTGTCCTATGAAGTCTTTAAACCACCTGCAAGGAACTTTTCAGAGGGAGCATGTTCGACTGCCTTCCTAAAATCCCGTTGCTCTCAAGGCAACTCCTGCTCACTATTCTCTCTGTCTTCTTTAGCTGATCAGAAGCGACTTCCATTTTCATGTAGCTTCAGGCCAAAAAGAGCCACCTCCCACCCCCCACAAACAACCCCACCCACCCCACACCACCTCCACTCCCCACCCAAAGAAGTACATGGAGGAGAAACGCAGTTGGCAGCCTGGAAACCGACTGGCTATCCCAAAAGGGAAATTTTTTTTCCCTCTGGTATGAATTCTTTTTCTCAAACTCCTTCACCTACGAAACTCCGATGAGTCTCGGGATCTAATCAAACACTGGGTGGGACCCTGGGACCCAGTAGTAACTCCCAAAGCAGAACCCACCTCCTCACAAACCTGCCTTTGGTTTTGTTTGGTCTGTCAAGAAGCCAGGCCTCATGTTCTTCTGAAACATGTTTTCATAAAGCACATTTCAATAGAGTATAAATACTTTTTATTCAGACAAAAATAGTGGTTTCTTCAGAAATCTTAAGCATTGTATCTTTGAGTCAAGTCTCATTAATCGCCTGCCAAAAACTCTGTTATATTTCCAAACCCTTCCTTTGATGTGAGGCTGTCATCTGAATTGTTAGACCAGAGTCCCAGCCCTTCCCTGGAAAACTTCAGCTTGGGTATCCACGCTAGGGTCGTCTTCCTGTGGATCAGGATTTAGAGAAGAGTGTCCCCCGTGACTTGGAATCTTGGGTGACAGGAGTTGACCTGAAGTTTCTACACACTCCCGGTGCCATTGACTGAGTAGAGAGATGGCTCTTCGACTGACAGTGCTCGCTGTTGACACAGGTCTGTCTCAGTGTGGGTCCCTTTGAGGGGGTCCCATTTTGCAATGAGATTCAGGAGGCCCTTGTCCCACCATTGCATACTATATGCCAGTGTGATCTGGATCCTCAGATCGTTGTTTCTCCTGCTCTGCATCAGAGAGTAGAAAAGAGAAAGCTTTTCCTGGAACTGGCTGTCTGGGCCAGTGACTCATACAGGTCCGAGGGGTATCAGGGTTCGGTCTTCCCTCAACAGTTTCTGCGGGCTGCATGAGTGTGATGCTTGGGACTTGGCTCCCAGAGACTCGGAAGGAATTCCAAGGACCAAAGAACAAAGGGGCAGGTGGAGATGTCTTGTCAATGCAGCAGGAAGTAGAGCAGCGGTTCTCAACCTGTGGGTCACAACTTGTGGGCATCAAATGACCCTTTCACTGGGGTCACCTAAGACTATTAGAAAACACAGATATTTACATTACAATTCATAGCAGTGGCAAACTTATAATTATGAAGTAGCAATGGAAATAATTTTATGGTTGGGTATAGTCAGATATTCTTTGGACCGCCAGCACCCAAATAATGACACAGGACTTTTTATTAATTATGAAAGCTTGGCCTTAGCTTAGGCTTGTTCCCAACTAGCTCTTAAAACTTAAATTAACCTGTTTATATTAATCTATATTCTATCATGTGGCTCGTTACCTCTCCTCGGTACCTTAGTTCCAACTTCCTCTGTGTCTGGATGGCAAATCTCCCAACTCTCAGATTCTTCCCCTGAGTTCCTCTCTCTCCCCAGAAGTCTTGCCTATCCTCTCCTGCCTAGCTATTGGCCATTCAGCTCTTTATTAAACCAATCAGAAGGTGCCCTAGCCGGGTGAGGTACACTGTACATGTCTGGTAGACATCAGAACTGGAGTTATGGGCAGTTATTAGCTGTCACGTGGGTGCTGGGAACCAAACCCAGGAGCTCTGTAAAAGCAGCCAGTGCTCTCAACTGAGCAGCTGTCTCTCCAGACTCTACTACTCGCTTTTGCTTGAAATGCTAATGATCTCATTATTTTGTTAACCTGCTGCTCTTTGTCTTCAGTTCAGTGTGCCATTCCACCATGATAACAAAGTCCCCTCAACTGCACTTCAAGAGTCTCTTTAAGCGCTAGTAGCTCACAAAAATAAAACATTTTGGGGAAAAAAAATCTATATATCGTCTTTAAAGTGGCTCACACCTGCACTGAGAAGGCTGAGGCAGGAGGGTCATCATGAGTTGAAGACCTGCCTGGGCTACATAGGAAGCTCCAGGCCAGCTTGGGCAGCAAAATGAGACTCTGCCTCAAACAAATAAAATATATGTTTATAGGTTTCAGGGTATGTAAGATGAGGCAATGAAGGCATGACTTGGGAGTTGATATATAATCTTAATCATTTGATTCTAATTACATTTTATAATATGTCTGAGAGGTTCAAAGACAGGAGATGGGGAAAGACTTACATTGAAGAAAAATATCACGATTTTGTAGAAAGTACTATGGGGGGAGGGGCATATACATACACAAACAGCAAAATCTATACTTAGTACCAGGGAGGGAAATAATAAGGGATACTTCTCAAGTTTCTCACAATCAACAAGAGAAAAAGCCACACGCCATAAAACATAATATAGTGTTAATGTTAACAAAGTATGCTGGGAACACAAATCAGGGGTATTTAGTTAATTATGTCCGAGGACTCCAGAGTTGACTTTGTTGAGTCTCGTAGCCTCATCAGCATTCCACCAAGCAAAGGCTGAAAGACAAAATGTCACAAAGAGTAAAGTACACAGAGTGATCAGTTAAACAGAGGTATACAGCAGAAAGCCCTTCTTCCTGCCCACAGCGAGGGACAAGGACAGTAGTCCTGGCTGGGGCCAGACATGAAGATCCTTGAATGCCTTTTTAAGATTTCATTGTATTCCCAAAGCAACAGGACACGATGAAGAGATTTGAGAAGGAAGAGTGAATAATGACATAATAATGATGAATATGAATAACGAATAAGAGCCTAGTGGATAACCTAGTTAGGAAGCTCCTGGGTGGTGATGCTTGTGGTTTTGGTTCCAGGGTTATTATAATGGGAGGGGAAATGGGGAGATGGCAGGAGACATTTTGGAAGTGGAAATTCTGTGCTTAGTGATCAATCGGTTATAAGGAAGTAGGAGAAGACAAGGCAAGGATGCTCCGAGACTTGGGTTTGGGAGTTGGATAGATGGAAATGCCAGTTGTTAATACCGAGAAAACACTCTTGGCAAAGAGATGTGCTTAGGGAGAAGTCAGACAAAGCAGAGATGCTCATGAGGAAATTTAAAGGAGGACCCTAAAGCACAAGAGAGAGGCCAGACCTAGAGTCCCGCTTTCAAGACCCACAAAGCCACAGAAGAGAAGGCCAGCATCAGTAGCAAGCACACAGAGTGGAAGAAAAGGTCCTAGCAATCCCCCCACCCCCCACCCCGCCCCAGGAACACAGCATCAACTGGAAAGGAGAAAAGAGGGAACCAGGAAGAATCTAAGCAGAGGCAGTCAAAAGGGTGGGAGAAACCCAGCTGAGGTGTAGCTCAGAAAAAGGAAGGATGCAAAAACTAGGGGAAGCCAGAGATGGCTGCGTGTCCCATGTCGGGGCTGCTGCCAATTATGGGAGCTCTAGGAAATTTAGGGCAGTGATGCCTAGAGGGTGAAGAAAGCAAGCTGGACTTGCAGGAAACAGAGAGGTGAGGCAGGGAATAGAGACTGCAGTTCCAAAACCAGAGACAGATGGTCCACAGGGCAGCAAACTGAGATCCACTTTGACTTAACTGCCGAAGATTAAGGTGTCATAGAGAATATATCATAAATCTTCATGTTTCTGACTTGTCAAGAGGTTTTCCATGTGACTTCAGCTCCTAAGGTGGTGCAGCTTGCTTTTTGTCCCTCCTGTATGTAAACAGTTATGTAAGATGCTCCTACCTGTGATGTCCAATTCATTTCCTGACCATGGCCTATAAAACCAGTGAAAGATGCTGTGAAAGGATACGATCACACAGTACAATGGGAGGTTGGGACCAGTGGAAGATGCTAACTATGAAAGGATACAGTCACATAGTACAGTGGGAGGTTGGGACCAGTGGAAGATGCTATGAAAGGATAGAGTCACATAGTACTGTGGTGATATTTTATTTGTATGTTAATAAATAAAGTTTGCCTGGAGATCAGAGAACACAGATAGCCAGCCATAAACAAAAGTCAGGCAGTGGTAGCACACACCCTTAATCCGATCACATGGCAGGCAGTCTTTATGCATTCAAGGACACAGCCAAGCGTGGTGACACATGTCTTTAATCCCAGTACCAACCACAGAGACCTGGAGGTCTGTATAGACAAGCAATGATGAGGAAGTGAGGTGGCTGGGCTAAGAGTCAATGAGAAGGCAGAACAGCAAGGCAATAAAGGTGCAGGTTAGACAGGAAGAGGTTCGGTTCCCTTGGGAAGCTACTGCAGCGTGGTGAGCTAAGGTTAGTTGATGGCTATTCGTATTTCTCTGATCTCTACAGCTTTCACCCCTGTATTTGGCTCTGTGTTTCTTATTTAATAAGGCTGTTTACAAATTCGTCTACACAGTACAATGGGAGGATGGGATTTGGGTGAAGTGAGTGTGAATGAACACCTCCTTGGGGATGTCAGAGAAGAGCACTGGACAGGTCAGCCACAGACCCCAGATCCAGCAGAAGCTCCTGAGCAAGGTTGGGAGAAGGCCCAGAGAGGAAAGTAGAAGAGGTTAGTGTATGAGGCATGGCAGGAAGAGGGTCTTTTCAGGAGCAGGCATTGGATGATAAAGAGGAAATGAGCAGAAGTATCTTCATTTGAGATGCGAATGTAACCCAGCCTTCGAAAAAGCTTTTTCATTAAAATGAGGCCAAGTCAGGGCTAAGAGGTTAGTATCCTAATGGGCCCTTTGGTCCTCATATTCAGTAACTTATGTATTGGACTGCCATGTTCAATGTACCTGTACGTTTGTGTGTACACAGGCATGGTGTCTTTATATAGCAATAGTCTCATGGACAAAACTTAGGGTTTTTCACCCTATAGACATTTCAATAAAAAAAATAAGCTAAATGCCTAGGGCCTAGCGCATCATGCTGACTTAGGTTTGTGTAAGTACAGTCTATAGTATTCTTACAAGGAAATTACCTGATGATGAATTTCCCAGAACACATCCCTATCATCAACCAATGCATGTTTAATATATATTGCATCTCACATTAAGAACATCACAAAATGCATGCATACTAATATAAATTGTACCTATCAAGATTTTAAAAACTTATAAGGTATCTAAATGAGGACTGACTTATTTTTCTCTTGGTAGAGAGCTCATCTTTAAAAAAAAAAACAAAAAAAAAACCATGAATTTGGAAAGTGACTTGACATCCAAGGAGGACTGTGAGCTCTCTGAGGATGTGGGGCCCTGCAGGAGCAGGGTGGAAGCTCTTTCCTGCAGCACTTCTTGTCATGTAACTGAGTCTTGTCATATTCTCCCCCCCCCCATCACCCCCTGCAGTGGAATGGAGCAAGTCTAAAGACTTTTCCCCTTTGGCTGGGGAGATCCTCATGGACAACCTGCAGACCCTGAGGTGCACAATCACAGGCCTCACCACGGTAAGTGTCCTCCTGATGGAGTTGTCCTCCCCTGCCTTCTGCACAGGGGTGCTGGTAGCAAATGCTACTCTCTCGAGGGCAACAGCCAACACCCGGTCCTCTGGCAACAACTGCCATTCGTTAAGCGTGATATGTCTGGTATCCATAATCTGAGTCTCACAAAAGGCTAGGCAGACAGCATGAACCACTTTGTAAGCTGCCATGTTCTCAGAGATCAGAAAGGGGCTGGCCTCGTGTGAGCCTTGAAAGCCTCTGCCTTCTGGATCACAGTCTAATCTGCAGGGGATCAAAGGCTCTGAGAGATCCAATTTTGACTCCCAGTCTGATGGTAAAAATAACAGCCTCATCTAGCCCTCACCCCCACCGCCTCATTGAGATCAGTCATCAATTGGAGTCACACAATTTCCTGAGAGATATCCTTGTCCCCTGATTAAAAAGGAAAAAAAAAAAAACAAAAACAAAAAAAAAACCCTGGCCTAAATCTGCTACTACAGAAAAGAAACTATGTAAGGCAATCTCTACGTAACATAAACTAGCTTTAACTGTGAATGAAAAGCTAGAGCTAGCCATGTTTATTTGTTTACCAATCTAAACTCAAATATTAATTGTTTATTTTGAACCACAAATAAGCATCCAAAAATGCAAAAAAATAAAAACACCTAGCAAATCTGCTCAGACTGAGGAAACTAAATTACCTCAAACAATTACAATTCAGAAGATAAAAAAAAAATATATCATTTTAAATCAAGATCTTTTAAGAGTAACCGAAAACTTTTAAAAATACAATTCAAGTAATTAATACCTTAAGATTTTCATTACGGGAGGAGCAGAGAGATATTTCTGTTATTTTCTTAGGGGTTAGCCAATTAAAACAGTTATCTGCAGCGTATAATCCTGAAACCCAGCATTAAAAAGCTGCCATCAACCAACGGCATCCAGTTTTATTCTAAGAGAATTCTTGGTGGTTTGGTCACCACCAAGAATCCTGACTTTTAGTCCTAATCGCATGTCGACACCAGAGGCCAGAACTGTGGATTACCAGAGCAAACAAAGCCCCCGAGTGGGTGGCCCCCAGAGATGCTATCAGCAGAAGGCTGGCCCCCACACCCTGGCTCGCGTGGTGGAAGGAGGCCAGGAGGAATCCCCAGGGAATTTTCCATTGCTTAAAAGAAAGAGTGATATCGTGATAAAAATGGAAAACTCTCCACAGAGAGGTTCTCTGACATCTAAACTAGCTTCTCTAGGGATGAGGTTTTTTTCCACTGCGCCATCCAGTAATAGCGATGCAGACATTATCCTGAGCATATAAATGCCTAGAAGTGAATTTAGAGATCTAGGCCATCCCTATAACCTTGAGTGCATAAAACCCAATTTTCAATGCTAGAAAAAAAGTGTTAACTTCGTCATATGGTAAGGTAATATCATTGAAATCCTAGCAAAATCTCCACAGAGATTTTTCTAAATGCAAATGCCATTTTACACTTACAGTAAGCAATCACTCACCCAATATTGGCTTTTCTAACACCCCTTTGGTTTCACAGAAAAAAAAAATAAAAGAAGAAAAAAAAACAGAAGAAAAGAAACCTCAAAGCAAACATTACATACAAAACATTTTAAAGGATTATCTGTAAGCAAAAAATCAACTCCTTAATTCTTAATGCCATAAAAAGATGTTAAAGAATATAGGCCATTCTTTTAATAGTGGCTTTGAAATGAAGTCACATCAGAAAGCTGATTTTTTTCATGCTTGAACAGCTGAGTGAAGGATGTTCATAGAAGCATTATTGGTTGTGGCACAAAATGGAAAGAGTCCCAGAATCCACCTGTGAAGGACTGGCTGAAAAAAAATGGAGGCACCTGCTCATAGTGAAGTACTATGCAGGCACTAATAGAATGAGGTCTGTGTTCACACGCTAGTCTGCCAAGATTGTTACTGTGGCTTGTTCATTTTCTACAGCAACTTGACCACCTGAAGCTGGTTGCCTCTAGGGAGGGGAAAAAGTGGGGAAAAGGTGAGGGTGGGAGCTTGCTGTTGTTGGTAAACCTAGCAGAACCTTGTGGGTTGTAGAATATGTGGTTTTATGGCGCGCACGCGGGGGGGGGGGGGGGGGGGGGGGGGGGGAGT
The DNA here is from genome assembly GCF_007827085.1 of Peromyscus californicus insignis. Taxonomy (NCBI): domain Eukaryota; kingdom Metazoa; phylum Chordata; class Mammalia; order Rodentia; family Cricetidae; genus Peromyscus; species Peromyscus californicus. The sequence goes on from NW_026294551.1 coordinate 33,171,968, forward strand.
CTGTCTGTCTGTCTGTTGGGCTTTTTTGGTTTTTCTATTTTTGTTTATTTTATTTTTTATTATGGCCTTCTTTGTTTGCCTGTTGGTTTTTTTTAAAGAGAGAAAACAAAAGAGCATGTTGAGTAGGTGGCAAGGTGGGAAGGATCTGGGAGGAGCTCAGCGAGGGGAAACTGTGATCAGAATATATTATTGAAAAAGTTGATTTTATACAAACAAATATATATGTATGTATAAAATCAATTTTTGTATGTGTAAGTTTGTATATATAATAGGTGGATAGGTAGGTATGCATACAGAAAGATGAAGTGACCTATAATTTAGGGGCATAGGGAGTCAGAAAAGAAAAAAACTACGATATTCCAATTCTGAAATCAAGAAAGTAAGAGACTCCTTCATATGTGAACATAATGAATTCTAACACCTGATGCAGTTTCCTATTTCAATTCTTTGCAGGGCCAACAGTATTTTGTTCAAGTCTCAGCTTACAACATGAAAGGATGGGGACCAGCTCAGACCACAACGCCGGCATGTGCCTCTCCCTCTAGTAGGTGGTAGCTACTTCCAGGATGGCAACATGCTCAACTGCTCCATCCCTAAGGTGTCCCTGCCAGCTTCCCTTCCCTCATCAGCTTCTCACAGCAGCAGCTGGGCTATAGAATGACGATCGCTCTGCAGAAATGCTCACAGGAAGGCAACTCAGGGTAGAGAAGAAGGCATCTGAAATCACAAGTTTCCTGAGAGTGGTGTCTTTTAGTTGTAGCCTTCAAAGGTTACCGAAACTCTCAGCCTCAATTCAGCATCTGTAGAATGGGTCTAAATCATTCATGTCACAGGACTTTTCAGGGATGGAGAGGACACCATGAGGGTGGCCAGCGCAGAGTATGCAATCCATCTTAGCCCTTTTTTCCTTTCCTCGCTACAGTGGACACATCACATTGATCTCCTATGAGAATGAAATCAAACCCCTTTGATTTACCTGACATTCTGCCAAGAGAAAAGCTTTTTATTAACAGTCACTGCCCAACCAACACAACATCTAAACTTTTTAGTAGTGGCTGAGAAACCCAGCAAAGATGTCTTGCAATCATTTAACGATTAATAATGTATGCCTGGGTATGTTTGTTATAACTTCTTGTTAACCAGAAAATTTAATTAACCAGAACAAACAACTCCAGACATGCAAGAGAGTAGGCTATTCTTTACAATGAGCCCAGGGCTCTGGGCTCTATTTTCATCTTTTTAAAAAGTCATTCATGTTATAGTTAAGAGTACTGTCATATGCTTCTTGTGAGAGTGAGAACTGCTTAATCATTTCTGGAACTCAACTTGGATCTTATTCAAATGCCTTATGGATAACCATTTCCTTTACCTCAATTTACATCTTGGGAGCTAGTTTAAGGAAACAGATGCAGATAAACAATTATGCACAAAATGTGCACTGCAGCAGTAATAGTAGCTAAATATCATGTGTAGCAAAGAAAACAAATACCCAATATTTGTCTAATGGTAAAGTGTGGTTATATTCACTGTCTATATTAAAGAGCCAAATATGATCAATCACTTAAAAATATGTGTTTAAAAAGCCCATTGTGTAGAAATGTACAAAAAAAATCCTACAGTACAGTTTTTATATAAAATAATAATAGAAAATGTAGGGAGTCCATTCATTTCACCATTAGTTCACCTATAATAACTAGGGGTGTGACTAGATCATTATCAAAATTTAACATGGGCTGTAGAGGTGGCTGGCTTGGTAAAGTGCTAACCACACAAGTAAGAGGACCTGAGTTTGATCCCCAAAACCCACAATAAAAAAGCCAGGGTGTGGTGGTACGCACTTGTAATCACAATGCTGGGGACGGGACAGAAACAGAAGGAGCTTCAGACTGCCTAGAAAATTCCAGGCTCAGTGAGAGACCCTGTCTTTAAAACCAAGATGGATAGCAACTAAGGAAACCACCCAAGTTTCATCTCTGGCCTCCACATGCACATATACATATGTGTACATACACACACACACACAGGTACACACACGTTTAACAGTAGACACCTAGGTTATGAGTTTGTGCTTTCTCGTTTATGTGTTTCTAGTTTTCAAACGATTTAACAACCTTTCACCCAAGACCACCCATGAATCAGGTGATACTTGGGGTTTTCCGTGCGGTGTCTCTCCTTACCCTCACAGCAGTCCTTTGTCTTCCCTATTGCCTTGTGGGTCAGCATCACTGTCATTATCATCTATAGCATCATCACCATCAGACACAGCCTTTGTAAGACTCATTCCATTCAGGGCATTAACCTAAGAACTTGACACACTCGGCTTGATCTCTTTGACTGACCAGGGGAGCTATTAACATAAGAGGCATATTTACAGAGTCCAGTCTTTGAACTGGAATTCAGGTAGAGCCCTTTTTGGAGGCCACATCACTGGTACACAGCTGAACCATGATTCAAACCTGAATGCTCAAGATCCTTCCATGTCTCCTGTTGTAACTAGAGCCCTACTATCAGTCAGAGAAGCAGGCTGAAGGCCAGTCAACCATGCCTACCTCCTCTAGTAGAATCCGTAGGTATGCAGGGTCTCACCTGGCCTCGGACCACCAATGCCAGTGCTCTCCAAGGCCCCTGACTCCCCTCTGCATTTGATGGTTTCATCATTAGTTTGGTTTGGATATTTCCATTGCTGAAGATTTATCAGAAACTTGTGCTGGGAATTGCAAGATTAAGACACTAAGGGATGGATCCTAATGGCAATAGCAGGGGATGTGTATTATTAGAGACAGAGCACTAGAAAATACACACACACACACACACACACACACACACACACACACACACACACAGAAAAGCCTAGTCTCAGTTAAGCTGGAAGCACAGGCAGGAACTGATTCCAAAGGTACACTTCACACAAATTCTGATCTGCATACAACACATTGACCTCTAAAGCTCAGATGTTTGGGCTCTATAAGCTGTACATTCTCTTCATACATTCCTCTCTAACAAGCTCATGCGTAGACCTCTCTCCAGAAAGACAAGAATGGTTGTTTGGGGCTTAGGGGAGTCTTTTATTTATTGGTAATTAGCATAGTGAAATAGCAATGCTTTCTAAAACAGTGTGTTTGATAGCAAGGGTAGCTGGCAAAGAGTCGAAGACCTAGCATATGGTTAGAGTTGCTGCAGACATGCCATATCACTTGGAAAGAACAATATAAAAACACTCTCATTCTATTTATAAACAGAGTATGACATTGTGATGTAACATGTATCAGTATTCAGATATTTACTAGAGGACAATGTACTCTAACATGACAGAGTAATTGGAAATTGGTAATAGTTCCAGTAAGCTATAAAACTTTTTTTTATATTTTTACAAAAGGCCTTAATGTGTGTTTTTATAGACTTATGTTATATGGTATGGTACATAATAAGAGAAAAGCGCCCAGACAGGCTTGTGCTGAGTTACGATCAGGAAAACCCTGATACGGCCAGTGAATGTAAGCCCTGCATTGTGTTGCAATTGAAGTGTCTCATTACCAGAACAGTGAGCTGTATTATGTGCCACAATCTGCTTTTTCCTACCATGTGAAGTTTACTCCTGTCAGGGTCCTGATTTCTTAATATATTTTCAATTTTCTCCCTCATCCCTGCAGTCTCCTATTTTATGTAAGTCATCAGAACTTTCCAAACATCTATGAGAAATAACTCATTCTTTCCAAAATGGTTGGCATTGTTCAGTGCTCGCTGGGGCTGCAATTGAGCATTAGCAATTTTTGTATGTATCGTAAAGTCATCAGATCCAGCTCAACTCCAATGTAAAAGGGCTAAGCTGAGAAGCTGAAACCCATTCCAGCACCCCCTCCCGGTACTGTTGACAGCATTAAGACTCATTAGAACACATTAGCATGTTCAGGTCCGTGTACTAACTCAGCCACCCAGGAGCAGGACTCAAGCACAGGCTCCTGCTCATCCTCACTGTACCGTCGGCACTTGAGAGGCATCCCTCCAACTAAAGGAACAGTGACCCATGCACATCCATGATTGGCGATGTTTTTCTGTGTCCAGATGCAAGCAGGGCTGTACTGTAAAGGCCTCTGCAGTTATTTCCCTAAACTTCAAATGTCCCAGCCTTCCTGAACACCATCATGCTTAGATTCCCAGTGCCTTGCCAGCAGCATACTGAGCGTTTCCCATGTGCCCAGGATGCTACTTGGCTGGCTCATACTTTCTTTTCAATCTCATCCTACCAAAGAGATTAAAAACTAACTTTGCAATGGGAGACAAATGGGGCAAAGAGAGGTTTAGTCATGGCTCTTGCCCACAAGGAACAGAAGGCACCTGTGCCAATCTTCTGTCTCCAGAGTTGACCACAACTAAGCCCCAAGACAAACTCCAACTAAGATCTAACTCTCATGCCCGAAAGAAAAAATAAACATGTGCAGTATAATGAAAGGAGCATGAACGCTATGTACAAGGTCACCAGGCCGTCATGTCAGCGCTGGCTGGGCCTCCAAGCTGAGCGAGGCAGGTCTGGAATGGGGAAGGGATGTCTCAGCTTCATCTTCCTCAAGGTAAAATGAACTACACATAAGAGAGAATAGGAAGGAAGAGGGGCTTGAAAAACTATGAGGCCCCCTTTTTTCTAGATAATCATCAGATGGGATAAAAAAAATAGTGTTTCCATACTGAATTGCCTTCAAGTCTTATTTACAGAATGCCTGTCATGGGACAGGCATTGTGCCAGATCCCTAATATACTTCTCATTTCATCCTCATAAACCTTTCACAAGACAGGACACCATCCTCATTTTTCAAATTAGGGAGTGAAGGGCCTGTCGATATAAAGGACTTCCCTGCAGTGAACTGGGAACAGGAGGAGCCGATGCTTACATTGGAGTTTTAGTGCATCCGAAACCTAACTTTACATTACCCTACCTGATCCAACTCGTACCATCTCTGGGCTTAACTGACCCCCAATGATGTCTCTCCAAAATGCATACATCCCTGGATTTCAGATGGACCACTGTGAGATGACTGGCCCTCTCTGCTGTGAAGGACTTGAGTGTCTGAACAACGACAATGCTGTACTTTTAAAACAATTCTGTCAGGAACTGACAGGCTTCTCTGAGGTTGAGTGACTAGCCTTCATGGAGATGTACTTGAAGTTGTTGTTTTTGAGACATTCAGAAATCAAAAGTAGAGGAGGGTGAAGAGGAGCGGAGACGGACAATGAAGTGAACTGACCGGCTGGGGGGAAATCTAGAGCTGGAGACAGCAGAGTTGCAATCTTGACATTAGTCCCATATGAGTTATTACTCTTGATATCATTATAGCCAAATGGAATGAAAATAGAAGGGGGAGAAAATCTCAGCGGGGACTGCAATTTAAATTTGCCATGTAAGCTAATACTGTATATTTAGAGACTGAGCAGACAGGGTGGTTGGTGGCTCGGAGTATGTGCAGGGGCCGCTGTGCCAGCTCACCAAAGCAGACATTCATTAGAGCAAAATGTAGATTTCCATTTCTTGGCATCTGACATGGGCTCTTTCCTTGGAAAGAAATGTCAATTTGGCCAAAAGTGTGAAACCTACAATAAAAGCATTGGGACTGTGGATTTCATCTAGTCTGCACATTCCCACCCGTCTTTCCTACTGTGAAAATCCTGTTGAAACTCGGGGTGCTGAGTGAAGAGGTTACAGGGGCACCGATAGGACAGGGGATGCTGAGCAGGGGAGGGAGGGCTAGGCGAGGAGATATTGGACTTCCAAATTTCCTATTTCTTTTGGCTCTCAAGCACCATTTTCTCTTGCCCCCAAACTGCCCAACACAGAGAAGCCAACCACAATTACTGTTTTGCATAGAGCTCTGAACAATGGCAGCTCCCAAACGGTCGTCGGCATCGCCTGCCAGGTCTGCGTGTGCTGGGTGCTCATCCACGGAGCCTGTGGGTAGGGAACACAAAACCCCAGCACCTCAGGCAAGGCAGGGCCGAGGCCGCCTCTGCTTTACCGTTTCCCTCTGTTTGTTTCTTTTGTTCAATAGACTGGAAAGACTATGACGACAGAGAGCCCAGACACAAGGGACAGAGCGAAGTTCTGGAGAGCCTGCTGCAGCAGGTCCGAGCCCTTCCTCAGCATTACAGCTGCCGGGGTAAGGATAAAATCTGTGCTGGGCCATCGGCTGAGGTCTCAGTGGCGCCGGTAATTTTAGCAGTTTCCTAGCTGGGTCATACCTTCTCATTCATCAGGGAAAAAGAGATATTAATATTTGTACATCTGGAATCACTTTACAGCACTATCTTGCTTTAACCCTTCCACGGGGCCTTCCCTCTCCTTTCCTCCCCTTCCTCTCTCCTCCTCTCCACGCAGAAAGTTTGAAAATAGGCGCGAGGAAAAAACAGCCTCCGCTACTGTTCTGCTCTCTCTGAGCTGGCCCTTCACAGGACACGTCCGTGGGCCTTGAGACAAGCTTCTTCAGCATTTCACCCCGAGCATCGTGGAGGGCGCTCCAGCAAGGACAACACAACAAGCCTTCACTTCTATTGATAAAATAGCTTACAATGCTTTTTCACATCCACCATGCCAACTTCATCCTCGCTCTGGCCATTGCAAGGGAGGCTAAGTCGATTTGCCCAAGGTCATAACGACAAGCTATGGCCTGGGACTTGTGGTGCCAAGTCCAGTCTTCCTGTTGTGCCTCGTGTTTGTCCTGCTGAACTTTAATCCCGCCTTCAACTGTAGTCTTCCTCCATTCCACTGTTGGGGCAGGAGGAGAGCTCACCTCCTCTCGATTTTAGCCCCACTTCACCCAGAGACTCCGAGATGCTTTTAAAAGCTTCTCTGTTACTTGGGCTGCTCAGATGGGCCAGGGTCAGGTTTCTGATCTGTGTAATGATTCGTGGAAGAGGCACTTAGTTTTATTTGGAGAATTTAAAGCCTCCATAAAGTTTTCATTTTCCATGCTCCCATCAGATCTCTGACTACTCTGTGCTCTAGATTCAGGGCACTGCTGAGCCAGCTGGGTAAAAAAAACCCATGGCTCAAACTAAGATGCTGTTCTTGCTGTTTAGATGAGGCATAAATCATACTTAGCATTAGCACAAAGTTTCCCAATTACTGTATAGCTCTGACAACAGGGCCCTTCAGAAACGTTGGCTCTAGCTGGAGATGAGGGCAAGTGTTTGCAAGAAAATGGTGTTTTTCTAATGAGTGGCTCATTAGGAGATGTAAATATGTACGAGAGCAGCTGGAGAAGGAAACCTAAGTGGGATTTTCATTCCTGGATCTCTAGGAAGACTTGACACCACCACCACCACCACCACCACCACCACCAAAAAAAAAAGGAGACCTGCAACATTCTATATGACCAAAGTCCGCTCAGTCCTGGGTTCCTGGGGCTCATTTCATCAAGTGTGGTGTTACCTGAGTTCCTCTCTTTTCTGCCTCTGACTCCTGTAAGAAAGCAAAGATGATCCAGTGACTGGACAGGTGCTCTTTGTAACCCATAGCCACTTTGTGTTTGGTATTCTGAGGACAGAAACTGAAACTGCCCACGACCAGGAGGGGTTTTTTATTTGTATGTTACTAAGGACTCAGATACTCTCCCTATTACTATGTGATTACTATCCAGTAACCAAGAGATGATTTCCTGGGTAGCTCAATTATTTCTATAGTTTCCACTCAACTCTTGACATGCATGCCCGTGCCCCTTTCCAAACCATAGCTGTACACATAATATTAGGAATGATGTAACTAAGGAATAAAGTAGACATTCACCAAAAGGGACATTTTAAAATTGGGTAAAGTAAATCCTGGGCACTGAAAATAATACAACGTAAGAGATGCAGCAGTCTTGTGAGAGACTCAGCTCAAGAGCTCAGGTCAGATAAGGTTAGGAGACACTGAACTCTTCATTCCTCTCATGGAAATGCAAAATAGACACCAGGGTATTAAAGACTCCAGTAAAGAACCTAGAAAACATGGTTAAACAACATTGCCCAGACTCTTCAGCCATATGAAGCCTTTGCCATAGAATCGGGATTCTATGTCGTAAACTTTGGAAAAGACTGACCTATGACCAGTCAAGATAAAATAAATTAGCTCCCAGAAAAAAAGAACACTTCTCAGACATGTCAACACAACTCTGTTTCAAAGGCTAGCAGAGGCTGTGTAAAGATTGCTCACAGAGACTCTGAAGCTGTTGTTTTGAATATTCACTACATTGAGATACTGTGGTTTATTGGGGACATAAACCTTTATAAACTTTGCAATTTAGAAAAAAGAAATAATTACCCCGAGTCCTAGTTCTACCATTTAGAGCTTTGGAAGGAGCATTTAACCTAGCCCTGATCACAGCTTCTTTATTAGAAAACCAGGCTGTCGAACTTGCAGTGTTGGTTGGTATGAGGAGGAAATGGGGCCACAGACTCAACACACCCAGCACAGTGGAAGCCCCTCACAAACTCTAGCTTCTTTTCCTTCGGTGTTCTTGTGAATGAAGACTGACGCCACTCTCCCCCCACAGTGCTTGGGGGACACATCTTACATGAGTGGTGACCCCACTGTGCTGAGTGGGATCCGCACCAATACACAGCAGACTCCAATGCAGAAGCAATAGACAAGCTTCTCTACTCCGCAAACCCTGTCCGACCAGTCCCAAAGTCTCCCAAGTCCTTTCTGCATGGAGGTTTATGTCTTAATTGTGGGTCTTCATTTCTTCCACCACCACTACCCCTTTGCCTCTCTTCTCTCCTACCAGAATTCTTCCTAGTTAGAGGTTGAAGTCTCCTAAACTAGTCCTTTTGATTTCTTTCTCGGCCCTTGTTTTTTGTTTGTTTTTAAGGGAAGGTCTCAACATAAAGGCCTGGTTGATTTGGAACTCACTATGCAGACCAGGCTGGCCTTAAACTTGTGGTAATTCTCCTGCCTCTACCTTCGGTGCTGGGATATCAGCTGTGTGCTGTCACACCTAGCTCAATTCCTCTCATTTTCTTTAATTTTCCTCTCTAGTTTCCATCCTGACATCCCTTTGCTCCAATTTCTCAAAAAAAAAATTATCACTTTCATTTCCTAAGCCTTCTGTTGGATTTTGAAGTTTCAGATAACATTTTTAACTCCCAATGCTCTTTTGTTCTACTACTAAGAAACAAGTAATCCCTGTCTTGTCTCTCAGAATGTTAATGGCAAGCTCTGTTTTGATCCGTTTTGTATTTGGTCAACACTGTCCCCCTTCAGACTCACTCTTTTACCTGGTGTTGGCCTTTGTGCTGCCTGGTGGACACGTCCTTTAACTGCCTAAAGAGCCTTCCTTCGGTGTCTGCTCAAATTTAAAAGGAGAGAGACCAGTGGCCACTGGAGAGTTCTGAGCACATGGACAAGGAGCTTTATTCACGGGCCTCACTGTCAGGTGAACGGGTGCCATGTTTTCCTTGGGAAGTCACCAATGTCATGATCTGTGGGTGTATTCTCCGGTGAAATTCTTAGAGAAATTTCTCCCAAGCTCCTGCCTAGAAAGTACAGCTTTCAGTATGTGTTCTGAGAACATAATGGGTAGATACCATATGGGAAAACTTTTATTTAGGCTTCCCATTTGAATACCTAGTACCATGACCACGGCCATCCCATTTCCTGTTGTCCCTGATGTCTCCCTGTCTCCTCCTCCAGGACTTTGGCTTTTGTTGCTCATTGATTTTTTTTTTCTGTTTGTTTTACTTTCTAGAGAACAAGCCACTAACTTTCATCTAGGGTAGGAAAGGGGTCTTTGTCTAGCTATGCAGTAGAGGAGGAATCCAGAAGTCTGATTTTTAAACAGATTTCGGAAACTCCCAATTTTAGCTGCATATGTGTCCCCTCCCACTACTAGCAGCCAGGGGGGCTGTGGGGTGAACCAGGTTACTTCTCAGTGGTCCACTGGGGGTGTTTAAGCCTCATCTTTCTCAAGCCTGGTAAGTCCATCTGTCTACCTGCTTTCTGCTACCAAATCTCACTTACCGTTGTCTTCTGTCCCGTTGATTTGCCCTTATAGAATCCATTTCCGTCCCTGCCTGTTCTGAATTTAGTAAGGTTTAGACAGAGTGGCAGGCGATGGCTACGCTGACTCCCAGCCTTGAACAGCAGGGCTGTTCTCCAACAGTCAAACTCATGTTCAAATCAGAAACAGAAATTATTTTACCTTTTTCTTCCAGGAGCAACCATTACTAGCGCTAAGTCTGACGTCGATATAAGTGTACATGTCAGCCAATGACTCCTGTGGGATCATAGGCAGAGCCACACTGGGTGGGCCGCAGCATGGGCCATTCCCCCCATCCCCAGGCTTCTCTGTCTAACGGCAGTGTTGGGGCTTCTGTTCTCATCCCTGGGAACAGGCCTGCCAAAGCTCCGTGATGACACCAATCACCTCAGCTTCCCTTTACTACATACAACCGAATAAGTGGCAGCATCGACCATCTTGCCTGAATTCGTGGAGCATTACTTGCAAACACTGTTTACAGACATCTGGGGATTCTACCACAGCTCTCAGGGATAACTCTGGGTTATAAACAGGCGAGGAAACCTGGGCGATATGGTAACACTCACACCTACAGAGACACGCACAGCCGCTTTCCCAAGGTGATTTACTCAGTCTCTCTGGGGACCATCTTTGCTATTTTGGACAATTCATCTGTTTCTCAGTCCCAGTCCCTCGAGCTAAACAATAAAGTTAATAGTGAGACCTATCCCTACATATATTTTATTTTGTTTTTTCCTGTTTAAAATTTTGTTTTTAAATGAAAGAGAATTACATCACTTCCCCCCTCCCTTTACTGCCACTAACTCCTCTCTGCTATCCTTCCTTGAGTTCTTCCCATGTCCCCCTCCTCAAATTGATAACGTCTTTATTAGTTACATATATACATGTATGTGTGTACATATGCGAATGTATGCACAAATGTATATGTAAATATAACCTGCTAAATCCGTTTTGGTTTTGTTGTGTATACAGTTTCAAGGCTGACCACTCTGCATTGGACCATCAATACGGGGATTCATCCCTGGGAGAGGCTAATTCTTCTTCTCCCAGCAGCCAATAGTTTCCTGTAGGTCTTTCTCTAGGGGTGGGACCTCGAGAAATTTCTCCCTTTCCAAGTCACCATGTTTATTGACGTTGTCATTGGTCCTGCCCTGTTTGTGCAGCCATTTCTAGGACAGACTTCCTGGTATTGTGGCTCTTACAATCTTTCTGTCCCCTCTTCTGTGGGTCCCTGAGCAGGAGCTGTGATGTAGATATATCTGTTGAGGCTGGGTTCTCTACTACCTACAGATATACTCATAAGTAAACCCACATACTAGAAAAGACTGCCCCAGGATGCTAATTGTAGTTATATCAAGTGGTGGGATGAGTTGGGTAAATCTGTTCCTTTTTTTTTTTTTCCTATTCTCCAGATCTTCTGTAATGTGCTCATATTAACCCTAAAAGGAAAAGATTTAACTAGATATATAAGCTAACAAGGGAACTTTGAAAGCATTGAGAAATGGTGAATATTAAAAATCCAGGAGGTAAAGGGGGAAGAGGAAAAGGAATTGGTTCCCTTTCTCTTCATCTTGCTTCATAAGAGAGCACTCATCTTGACTGAGAGTATGAAAAGACCTGAAGTGGTTTCCCTCGGTTATAAATATTGCCCACCTCACATTTGTGAAGAGCTGTTCACAGACTGAGCCAACTACTAGGGGATGAACTGCTCTTCCACAGCTTTGACAAAACACCAGGCAGGAACTACTCAAAGGAGGAAGGATTTGTCATATCTCATGGTTTCACACCATTCGTGGGGAAGGCCTGGTGAAGTGCTCATATATCATGGAGGAGGTGGCAGGGGTACATAGCAGCAAATGTCATTCACTCTTTGGGGAATCAAAAGGTAAGAGCCAAATGGACAATACACCCCCGAGGGCCTGGCCCCAGTAAGCTACCTCCAACAGCCAGGCCTCACCCCCCAAAACCTCCAAACTACCAATCCCTGCAAACAACTCCACTCACTGGAGACCGAACATTCAAAACATGGGCCTATTAGGGGCATTTCCAATGCAGGCCAGAGCAACCGGTACCTCAATAAAGACAAGTTTCTTGAGGAAACAATAAGCTGGACCCCTGTATGAAATTGGTAAGTGACACACAGGAACAAGGGAAGGGCAGGAAGTAGGAAGGAAAAGCAGAAACGTTGACCCGTCCGATGGAATCTGCACTGCATCTTCTTTCTACATTCCAGAAAGTTCGAAATTGCAAACCACGGGCCGCAAGCAGTCAGTGTCGAGGAGCCTGAAGCACCTGTTCCATTCCTCCAACAAGTTTGTGAAGACCTTGAAACGGTGGGTCCTAAACACTCTCTGTAGGCAGTCTTAACACCTCAGGAATGAACTAGCCAGGGTTCGAAATGGAAACCAAGTAAAAAGTATGTATCTTTATTAAAAGAATGAATTCTCCTGAGAATTTGGGCAAGACACCAATCTCTAAGTTCTAGCCAGTAAATTCCCGATACATAGCAAAAATATGTTCCTAGGTGCATTTTCAATTCAGCTTGCAACATGTCTAAAACTAATTATATATACATACATATTTAATTGTATACACATATCTGTATATGTAAGTATATATAATTTCCTGAGACTTGTTTGGTAAAGCAAACCGTTGAAGACTTGTTTTTTTCTTTCTCTTTTTCTTTGTAGAGGACTCTACATAGCTGTTATATTTTATTATAAAGACAATATGTTAGTCACCAATGAAGATCAAATACCAATTGTTGAAATAGATGACTCTCACAGCAGTTCAATTACCCAAGATTTTCTGTGGTTCACAAAGGTACACTGAGTCCTTCCTCGTTTCATTTTTCCCGATCTTGTACCAGGGTTACTGCACGTAAATCTCTGAAACTTCAGTTGAGGGGTCTCTCACGATCAAAGTTTTGGGGTGGGAGTAAATTATCTCACAGATCCCTTATGGCCCCAGTATGCCCTATGTCATTTTTTTTAAGGCTGAAGTAGTGTCTCCACTACAGTTTCAAAGCAAAGAAGCGTGCATCCTGTCAGATTGTGTCTCCACTATTCAGAGTTATGGGATCATTTGGCAAAGACTAAAATGTAGATCTGACTGTTTCATTAGCATTCAGATCTTTTTCCAATTGGACGGAGATCAAAAAGTGGTTTCGTGTGTATCTGAAAATGGACTGGAGAACAAATATCAGGGGGGGGTCAGGTTTCCTTCTCCTGCTTTGCTTTGATGCCTTAACCTAAATCATTCGCTGGCTTGGACGATGATATGACCTCGTGGCTTCTTTTGCAGCTGTCTTGTATGTGGGAAGACATCAGGTGGCTGAGGCAGAGTGTGCCCATATCTATGTCCTCATCCACAGTGCTCCAAACTCGGCAGAAGATGCTTGCTGCAACCGCCCAGCTTCAGGTGAGGGACCAGGCTTGAGCTCAGACCCTCAAGGAAAGTGTCTTCAAACTCGAAGAGCTCAGTCACCAACCCTACCTGAAAAAGAAGGGTGGGCTCCCTCCTCTTTCAGGTCTCTGGCCACCAGAAGGCTTCTTGGGTAATCTGACTATGCGCCTACTCATGTTGGCCTTTGGTATGAAATCCTAAAGAAAGAGTGAGGAGATCAGAGTTCCTCATTTGATACTAATCGATCAGCTCGGTTCTTCTTCAAGGGTTCACGTTCATCACCTGTAGAACAAGGGGAACTTGACTGGATGAAGGGAGCAGAGAGCAGCAGGGAGTTAAAGCAGCTCTCTGGTGTGTTGCTTTGGAAAAGCCTATGCATGTATATGAAGCTGGTGTCTTTAAGAGAACCCTAAGCCTCTGTCGGTGATATGTATCTACTTACAAAACTATCTCTTATAATCTCTAGAAATTTGCATAATGGGGAGGTAGGCTGTATTTGGCCAGCAGGCCCACACCAACCGTGGTATAAAAAGTTCATAAAGATCTTCTAGCTCCACCCCCACCTACAATCACAAGAATTTCTCTTTTTGAACCCCTGCAATAACAACTAAACCCTATAACTGCATAACAATTACCATGTTGCTAGGAAAGGTTACCTTTGCCTGTCTGTGTTCTACTCCACTGCAGAGACCATCTTGTGTCCTCAGTGGCTTCATATTTTAGTAGTGTTCGTTCAATTCACTCTTAATTGAGAATCTCCTCCTACAACCCAAAGAGAAGTTTTGATTGGGCTATGCCACCATCTTCCAAACTTTTTTCTTTAAGAGAAAGAAGTTTCCAAGAGGCTCTACCCCTCCAACCAGCCCATCATATAACTAGGATATGTCTGACCACACCCCCACCAGCCCATAATATTACCAGGATATGCCTGACCACACCCTCCACCAGCCCATCATATAACTAGGATATACCTGACCACAGACTGACCCACCTTAGAATTTCAAGCAAAGCTCTTGGTTATGTGTTGACTGGATTCTTCCTTGAACACTTCCATGTGCTATCAGCAACCTGAGGACAGGCTGTTGCTAGCCATACAGTTAGATGCTGAGGGATACCTCAATGGCCAGTGCAACCCTGCCCAATCCATACCACAACATGTAGATGTAACCAACCTTCTTATTAAATAAGAAACACAGAACCAATGCAAAGAAGAAAGCCAAGAGGTCAGAGCTAAGAGCTAAAACCTTACCCTTCCTCCTGCAGTGGTCCTACCTCTCCAAACCAGAGCTACCCCTGTGTTAAAGTCTTTATATAGAGTTCCTGTTCTGCTTTCTCATTGGTTGTAAACCCAACCACATGACCGCCTCGTCACGGCCTGTCTGTATAGGCCTCCAGGTTTTCCATGATTGGTATTGAGATTAAAGGCATGTGTATCCAATAATGGCTGTATCCCTGAACACACAGAGACTTACCCAGCTCTGCCTACCAAGTGCTGGGATTACAAGTGTATGCCACCACTGCCCTGCTTTCCTATGGCTTGCTAATAGCTCTGACCCCGGGCAACTTTACTTATTAACATACAAATAACATTTTAATACAAATATCACCATAACAACACTCTTAGCTTTCCTTGCTTCCCACTCCAAACTTCTGAACCCACCATCTTTTGAGACTATTTCCCTCTTTATCAAGCTGAGGTTCTGTGATACATCACAATCACTCCTTGAAAATATCCTAGATTTTTGTCTTGGAAAAAAAAAATGTAAGCCTAGATCAATGCAGCATGTCTACACTAAAGTAGTTTCACTCAGATTTCTCAAAGGAAACGCATCGTATGCATGAAAAGGACTGGCAGTTTTTCTACTCCACACACAGCCACGATTCTCACCTAGGATGCTGTCTAGTGATTTTGCCGCATTTCTATAGTAACCTGCTTTCTCACACTATAAAGCAACTATTTAAAGCCCTTCTTCATTCTCCTACATCCTTCCCATTCTCCATCCTGACAACGGTGACGATGTTACTAATTTTCTAAGAGATGGGAATGGGTTTCCACCACCAAATTTTCAAAACCTGCCTAGATAATCACCTTCTCTTTTTCTCCCTTGTTCCAACAGTTTATCCAGTCTCGCCCTCACAACCAAAGGCTTGCTCCTCCATGCATGCTCTGAATCTCATCTCTTCTATCTTCATTTAAAATACTCATCTCGAAAGCACAGGGACAAATAGCCAAACTAATAGAAACACATGAACTATGAACCAATAGCTGAGGAGCCCCCATGAAACTGGACCAGGCCCTCTGGATAAGTGAGACAGTTGATTAGCTTGAACTATTTAGGAGGCCCCCAGGCAGTGGGGCCAGGACCTGTCCTTAGTGCATGAGCTGGCCTTTTGGAACCTAGGGCCTATGCTGGGACACTTTGCCCAGCTTGGGTGAAGGGAGGAGGGGACTAGACCTGCCTCAACTGAATCTACCAGGCTGAGCTGAATCCCTCAGGGAGTCCTTGCCTTAAAGGAGGTGGGAATGGGGGGTTGGAGGAAGAAGGACAGGGGATTCTATGGCTGATATGTAAAATTAATTATAAATTTTAAAAAATACTCATCTCAGACTGGAGAGGTGCCTTGGTGATTAAGAGCACTTACTACTTTTGCAGAGGATTGAGTTTGTGCCCTAAATCTACAGCAGGTGGCTCACAACCACCTGTAACTCCAGCTGCAGGTAGATCCATCACCTCTGGCTCCCATGGGCATTTCATTCATGTGTACAAACCCTCACACAGACACGCATACATAATTAAAGGTAATAAAAAATAAATCCTTTTTCAAAAACCTCATCTTCAAGTTAACCCCATGCCTAAAGTGCCCTCACATACCCTTTCAGCTACCAAATAATCATTTTTCATTCCACACACTAACTTTCTTGGAAGAATTGCTTATAGCCTCCTCCACCAACCTTCGCATTCCCCCATCAGCTCTAGTACCACTCCTACAAAACTGTACTATCAGGCCACCAGTCATCAGAGCGGGCAACACCACAAAGTTGGGTTGTAGAGGTCCCCACCGGAATGATGAGGTTGCAAGTGTGGGAGAACCAGGGTGTTTTGGGGGGAGGGGAGAGAAGGTAGGACTACAATCAATTGGCATTTCTGAGAAACTGCCTAAAGAATTTCCAGGAAGAAAAGGGGACCCAAACTCCAGTATTGGCAGAGGAGGGAAGGGAAAGTGAGGATTTCTTTTCTCATTCTAAATTAATATCCACTTCTGTATTCTTTAAGAGAATCCCCGAATTGTGTAGCAGGCCTTCATGAAATTTCTCTCCATCCCTGCCAATGACTTCAGCATCACTAACTCCAATGGACCCTTGTGAGCCATCTTCACAACTGGCACCTAACAGTATTTGGTACACCTGGTCCTGCTCTGCTGTTTGAAACTTGCACATTCTTTAGCTTCCGTAACGCCCTCCTCTCCTGATTGTCTCACACATTCTCGTTTGTCTTTCTCCATCTGTTCTGCTAACATATATGCTGTTTTCTGCTTAGAATACTCTCTTCTTTCACCTCTTTGCCTTGCTAATGCCTACGTAGCCTTTAGGTCTCAGCTTAATGTTTATTTTAGATCTCAGCTTAATGTTTATACTTCCTCGGGAAGCCTTTCTCTGTCCTCAGAGTTAGGTCAATCTCTCCCACAGTACCTTTAGTCTTCATTCAGAACAATGATTGCCAGACCATTACTTCTTTGTCTTTCTTCACCCCTCTTTCAACATTGGGTATAGTCTCATCCTTCCAACCAAAGGCTTGCTCCTCCACGCATGCTCTGAATCTCAGATCTCCCCTCCTATCTTTATTTTACAACACTCATCTCAGACTGGAGAGGTGGCTCAGTGACTTGCTGAGTCTATCACTGTTTGTAAGTCAACTTTGCAACACTTAAAGATAACTTTCAAACACTCATCTCAGAATGAGAGGTGGCCCTAGTGACCTGCATAGTCTCTAATACCTGAGTTCAAAGACTGTTGTCTGTCCTGGTTATCACAATAACTTTAATGCCCGACACATGGTAGACTCTCACTCTAGGTATTGTATAAATAAGAGTGTTTGACAATCCAATCCCATACACCCCCAAAATCACATTGGAGAGAAGTCTATATAAAAGGGACAAGGAATCACAGAAGTGTCTCTCAGACAGTCACCACCTAGACATCTCCCCCGCTCTTCACAGTAAATCAGAGCCACATAATTCTCAATCAATGCCCATGTTCTGGTGCCCTCAGCAGAACCCTGATCCCTGTTCCATGTTCTCCCTGCTCCATCATGCTGCTGCCTGCTTAAACAACAGGCGGTATCTTCACCTGTCTCCTGGAAGATCTACTGCTCTACAAATAACGCTTCCTAGAATATTGAAAACACATTTTTAAAGAGGGAGGTAAGGTGAAGAAAAACTTTTAAGAGAGGAAATGACAAATACCATTTTAGGTTACTTTACTAATCTAAATTTATATGGCAGTGTTCTGAGGAAATTATTCATGGTTGGTATCAAGCATACTTAAATCCCATGGACTTGCCTGAGGCATATGGCATTTCATTCTCCTCCTCTTTCCAGTCTTTCTACCATAGCTTTATTACTCCACTTACATCAGAAGCTTTCCAGACCATTGCTTCTCTTCTGCTCTGAACAGTTTCCAATCCATTCTCCGTGCTTCTGCCAGAGTGGCCACTCTAAAAGATGTAGGCCACGGAATTCCCTAGCTTAGATTCTTCCAATAGTGGCCCAGATATTTTGTCATAGCACACAGGGCCTTAGTCACAGTCGTTCTCTCCCTCATCTGTAGCCACAGCACACTGGTTTGTTGTCTTGCCCGCTGTCACAGTACATACCAACTATTGTACAATTTACTCCTTGTTTCTTGGTTTATTTGTACAGTAAGGTCCTCTTTGAGCTTATCATAACAATACTATTAACTATATAACTATAACTGCTTTCATCTCTTCAACAGACTATATCAGGTGCGTCCCAAACTTTTTCTCATTCCGTCTTCACTACAACCTAATGAGAATTTACTGTTATTGATAGTCATTTAACAGAAGACAAATCTGAGGTTTAGGAATGTCAATTATGCTCAAGGTCACACAAATAGGAAGTATCAGACTATGGATTCAAATCCGTGTATGTGTAGCTCTAAAGACTGAATTCTCCCAATACTTCAACATATTATGGTGTGTTAATTTACAACCTGAAGAAGTTATCCAGATTATAGTTAAAAAGAAAGAGCGGAGTCCAGCACTCGGGAGGCAGAGGCAGGCTGATCTCTGAGTTCGAGGCCAGCCTGGTCTACAAAGCCAGTTCCAGGACAGTCAGGGCTGTTACACAAAGAAACAATGTCTTTAAAATGAATGAATGAGAGAGAGAGAGAGAGAGAGAGAGAGAGAGAGGAAGGAAGGGAGGAAGGAAGGAAGGAAGGAGGCTAGGGAGGAAGGGAGGGAGGAAGAAAGGAAGTAGCAAGTAGCTTTATATTTTATTTGAAAAGAAAGTGAAATGTGCAAAAATTAATTCATTGGTTAATTAAAATTAAACAAAAAGGTATCAGCATTTGGATGAAAAAAAAAAAAACTCCAGATGAAAAGATCTGTATGTGAGCAAGCCCCCACACTGTTCATTCTCTCGAGAGAATGATGAGGCCTCTTAGGAATATTCCATCTTAGGAAGCTTCCTCCTTCACACTGAGAGGAATCAAAAATCTTTCTCCTTAAAAGACAGCGCAGGTTGTTTTACATGAGCTCTTCTTCCTCCTCCACATTTCTTAGAAATGAGCGTCAATGAGTGAGAGCTGGGTAACAATGGCTGGTGCTCTTCCTTCTTTTTAAAGCAAAAAAAAAAAAAAAAAAAAAAAAAAAAAAAAAAATCCCAAATTTCACTTTGTCCAGTCCCCTTTAGACTTCCATAACTTTTTATGCCATCTCAAACTAAATAAGGTCACAAAGAATGGTGCCTTCTGGCTACAGCTAACTGCTCATCATAGAGGTCTACTGGCTGTGACCTAGATGTGCTCTTGCTAAGTATCACATGGGTCTCCTTCCACTTCACCCCATAGGAACATCAGGGGCCCAGATTGCCTACCATAGCATGAATACATGACAGATATTATCATGATCTATTTCTCCTTTAGGTCCAAAGGATCCCCCTCCCCCAAAGCTAGCTATCCAAATAATTTTTATAATAAGGAAGAAGACCAGGAAGATTTTTAGTGCTTTCTTATTCAACCTATTAGAAAACCTATCCAGCCGGGTACGGTAGCATACACTTTTAACCAGAGCACTCAGGAGGCAGAGTTTGGCCTGTGAGTTCAAGACCAACCTGGCAGCCTGGTCTACATAGCAAGTTCTAGGCCAGTAAGGGCTACACAGTGAGACAGGGAAAGAGAGAGAAGGAGGGAGGGGGGGGGGGGAGAGAGGTGGGGAGAGAGAGAGAGAGAGAAACTTATCCAAACCTGAGAGTAACCATCATAAGTTGGCTTTACTCACAGCTTTATTAAAATGGCCACTTGAGTATTATTCCATTGTGTATTGTGTACTACATATTAAGGAATATGTTTGGTAATTCAACTATTACTGAGTTCTTCCTATGCATTGTAAAAAGGACCTAGAGACACAGAAAAGGAAGAGCCATGTCCCCCAACAGGTACTTCTGTTACACGCAGTACAGTCAGATACCTACCAAGAACTTTGTACACAAGAAGGTCGGGAAGAAAAGAGAGGATAGGGAATTCTACCTGAGATTCTATTGGGCAGCTTTTTTGTCACTCTAACATACCTGAAAGGAACAATTTAAAGAGGGAAAGATCATTGTTTGGCCTCACGATTCAGAGGTCTCCACCCAGCTTGGCTAGTCCTGTTGCTTGGCACGACAGAGCATCGTCACAGGGTTTGCATGCGCAGAGGGGCCGCTTGCCTCACAGTGACTCAAAAGCACAAAAACCATGAGGGGTCAGGGATAGGATCTACCCTTCAATAGTTGATCAACTCCTTCAGTGACTATTTCCCCATCCCACCTCATTTCCTAGTTTCATTGCCTCCAATAATGCCATCAAATTATGAATCTATCAAGAAAGAATCCACTGATTACATCTGAGCCTCATATCCCCATCACCTCTCAATGAGCCTGTTGGGGGATATTCCATATTCAAACTGTAACAGAGTTAGAAATGTCTTCCCAGAGAATCTGGAACTGGGCTGGATCAAAAAAATATAGTTGGCCGGGCGGTGGTGGCGCACGCCGTTAATCCCAGCACTCAGGAGGCAGAGGCAGGCAGATCTCTCTGTGAGTTAGAGGTCAGCCTGGGCTACAGAGTGAGTTCTAGGAAAGGCGCAAAGCTACACAGAGAAACCCTGTCTCAAAAATCCAAAAAAAGAAAAGAAAATATAGTTGGTGACTAAGAGGGGATTCCATTTACAGCAAATTGGTAAAATCCCATATTCAACAGCATAGCAGGTTTGAGAGTTTGTGAAACACATTTTCACGTGTTGCTTGATTTAACCCCCTGGACACTGTGAGGTAAGGATTAGGCAGAGTGATGCCTAAACTGTAAGGACCTTTTATTTAAGATGGGGAAGCTCAGAACCAGAGAAAGTAAACAGTCTAATAGTTAATAAACGGTAGCCAGCCATGAGCCTCAGCACCTGTATGAGGAAAGTCGTAATAGCTGTGTGTGCTAAAACCAACTCATTACTGCCTTGGAAAACCAACTGTTAAACGTTCAGAAACTTTGGAAGCTTATTGTCAAATCCTAGGTAGCTTGGAATGGACTACACTGTAGAGACTGTTACTGACTACAGACCAGCACCCCCCACACACTCCTTGCCCTCTTGTTTGTTTTGGTATGGCAGTTCACCGGCACAACACTGCTCATATAATAAAGTGTCTACATAAAACTATAGTGCTACCTAGCTGTAGACTAAAAATCTTACCAACATAGGTGGTTTTTATGACTTATAAGTAATTTGTTAGAAAAGAAAAATCTGAATGATTAGGCCACTTAAAAATTAATCTTACCAAATGAATTTTGTCAGTCATTATTTATAAAGCTCCTTACTCATTCTGTGTCTGGTTTTCGTAAGGGGAAAAAAAGGCTTAAGACACAGTCCCAATCCTGAGGGAACATTCCAGGATTTGAGATTTGAATACTAATCTTGTTTATTTTTAGGTCAGCCTTGTCATTTTTACAAATTCCAGTTCTACATCAGCTCTCACGCTAGCACGTCATCACATCGTCATTTATGTGAGTTCGCATGCATGCATGCATGCATGCATGCACGCACGCACGCACGCACGCACGTACCAGCTAGGGACTCTGCAATGGTTTGTATGGGATTTGATTTTGGTCATCTAGCACTCTTGGCTAGAGATCTTCACCCCCCTTCGTATTTGTACAGTTCCTCTTTATTTTCATGAGCCGTGCCTCAGTCCCTTCATATTTAATCGAACATCCTCCTTACTTTTCTAAAAGTATTGTCTGCCTCTGTTGACAGAGTGTATAAGCAATTTCAACAAACCTTTCAGTAAACAGAGCTCCCTGAGATGCAGATAAGTCAAACCAGGCCAACCTCCTGATTAAAGAACCTCGCAGGGAATGCACAGTCATCAGGGGACCTCTGTACAATGTGCCACATTGTCAATTCACTTCTTCATTTTAAACAACCCCACCTCACACTAGCTTACTGTAGATCTCTTGAAAACTCCACAAGGAGCATACTTGAAATATCAGACATTTTTCTTGAAAACATCTGGGATTCTCTTCAAGTGCTGGTCACTGAGGTTTACGTGCTGGTGTGTCTATGTGGGCAAAAGATATTTACAGATATTGAATTTGCTTAAAGAAACATAACGTCTGTGCCTCTCGCTATAGTCTTTGCAGGCTCACAGCGAAGGCATTTCTTTGGGCTTTTTGTTAAGCAACATTTCTGCAATGCCACCTACGCCAGGTCTCAGTCTGAAAAAAAAAAAAAAAAAAAAAAAAAAAAAAAAAAAAAACCAAACCGCAAACAGCGCCTCAGAATTCGGCAGTTTTCAGCATCTTTTGTGCCATTTTATTGTTCTGTTTTACAATATCAACTAAGCTACCCATCATCTGTTGGTTTCTAGAATTTACTTGGAACGCACAACTTGGGAAGACTTTACTATGAGCCCATTAAAGATCGCCATGGCAACATCCTCATAGTCACCATCAGAGAAGTAGAGATGCTTTATTCCTTTTTTAATGGCAAATGGATGCAGATCTCAAAACTGCAAAGCCAGAGGAAGTCCCTGTCAACTCCCGAGGAGCCAACAGCCTTAGATATTTTACTAATAACCATTCAGGTATGTAGGATTTTTTTTCAATTTTTGGATATTTGTGATTCTGATACATTTATGGCAGCTCTAACACCATATACCAAGAGCCATTCACATAAATGGTGGTGCAGTCGAGTCCTGAGATGATTCACTGTTCAGATTCCACGGGTAGGAACGATGCTGCGGTGACTTGCATTGATTTCTGTCTCCGTATGGAACTGATCAAGCAATCCTAAGAGTGGGCACTCTGAAAATGCCCTGGCAATTGTCTTCGTCACTTTCACATTACTGTGACCAAACTATCACCCAGAGAAACAACATAAGGGAAACAGGTTTACTTTGGTTCACAGTTTCCAAGTTATAGTCCATCGCAACAGGAAATGCATGGCACATGGCTCAGTCACAGTGGAAGGAGCCTGACGGAACGGCTGTTCATGTTGTCACAAACCAGGAAGCAGTGGGTGGCCTAGGTGAGGCTAATAACCTCCAAAGACCCTCCCATAGTGAGCTACTTCCACCAGCCAGGTCCTACATCCTGGAGGTCCCATGGCCCTCCAAGACTCTACCAGTCAGGGGAGCAAGCAATCAACACACAAAACTGTGTGTGGTACAATTCTGATGCAAGCCTTAACACTGATGAACCAATGAGAATAACTGAGACAATAAAGAGAGAATCTGCAGAGATTAACAGTAATTCAACACGGGAATGGAGTGTACAGTATGTGGGGATGGTCACACATACATATTTATTTTTGCTTGCTCTTCTTAATATTCACAAGACAGGAAGGCACAATTAAATCCATTTTAGGAATGGGATAATTCTATCCCAATGGGGCTCCCGGAGGTTAAGGGACACTGAGCGGCACACAGAGCTTGACTGGGTGAGGTTAATGAAGTTTTAGCCCCGTTTAGTCCTTCGCTTGGGCAAGCCCTTGTCTAGGCAGCCAGCATTTAACAGTTCAAAGTTTATACTCTTTCTCCGCGGCATTCCTTTATTAGGGAGAGGGAGTGTGCCGCAGTGTACATGTGGAGGTCAAGGGACAACTTGCCAGGATCTGCTCTCTCCTACCTTGTGGTCCCAGGATCCAACTCAGGCTTGGAGTCAAGCACCTTTACCCGCTCAGCCATCTCACCAGCCCCATGTTCTTTTTGTGAGAGAAGTGACCAGAAACTGTATTAGCCTCAGGTGATGCAAGCCACAGACTGTGGCCCTAGCCACATAGCAACACAATGCCAAAACTGAGAGTTCAACTCAGATCGTCTGAGGGAGGAGGTTTCTTTCAGCTGTCAATCACATGCTGTGGTACAAGTGAGAGACTTAGCAAATACTAACGGAGGATTTTAGTGAAGGGTGGAAGGTAAGAGCTCCCGATAACCACCAGAATTCAAACTGGAGCAGCTCACGTGCAAACCTGGGCTAGATGGCACCACTAGCCACAGGCCTGTCTACCCCAGTGGCACACAGATTCAAATGTGACATGGTCTTCAAGCTGTTTCTTTTTCTTGCATTTTTTAAAAAATCCACTGACTGTATAGAACTCACCAGGTAGAATTAGGTAGAAAAGCTGGTGGAAAACATCTGTAGTGAGCAACCATGGGAGTATATCTTACAAATCCGTCCATTCTGAATAAGAGGGAGGAAGATCCCTGTTGCACACAGACCTCCACTGGGATGGATGCCCTCTGTCCCCCATTCTTTGAGAGAAGAGAGTGTAGCTCACTACTGGGACATATCTAGACATCTTTGAGCCTCCAAAGTCTAGTTCAACCTTCATGTTGAGTTGGTGAAGCCAGCTCCTGATAGAATTAGGTCTCTGGTCTTCAGTGTTTGGCTACCAACCCTGAAAGTCTTACTCTCCATTTCTTGTCCAGCATAAGCATGGGAGGTGGGAGAGAAGAGGTGGGGGAAGAGAAAGGAGAGGGGCTGGGTGGGAATGACATCAAGCAGGAATGCGCCAGTCCGCGGGGGTGGATTTTCCACTCGGATCTGTGTGGAAACCTGATCCTGCCTCTATTTTTGGTCCCCCTTCTCTAACAACCTTTCACCAGATCGGAATTTTTCTGCACCTGTAACACATTTTTAATGTAATAAGTCTAGGAGAAACCAGGTATTATATCATGCTGGGGCCTGTGTTTCTAGGAGCAAAGGTAGCCCAGACCCCAGTTTATCCCTATAGGGGATTAGTGTATTAGTCACCCTGTAAAAACTAAATTTCTTAAATGTTTCTTTTAGCACTTGCTTATAAAAGGTGAAGAGGGGGGCCATGAGTGTGTCTGTGTTCCCTGCCCCCACCCTCTTCACACATGCACGTACATTCTGTCGATTTCCTATGAACCCAAATTCCACAAAATCAAATCCAGAGCTGTTGGCCTTGTCCATTAAGATGACCTTTGCCATGTCAGACTTTGTCCTGGTTTGGGTCAGGGCAAGTGGTGACCAGACTCATTCTTGTATTAGACACCCCTTGGGAGTGAAAGGAAGTTAGCTATTTAAGGTGAACGTGAATAGCTAGTGTGGCTGGGGTATCCCTTTGAAAGTAGGGTGACTGGGTATCATTCCTATTCCATCCCTTCAGCTTTGCGGCCAGAGGGAGTTATTCTTCAACCCTGTGTCTCCTCTTCTGCAGAAGACCCTACCTCACAGGGTTCTGATGAAGATGAGACAAAGTAGCAGATCAACATCAGGAGAGTAGTGAACACAGCAAATGGTCACGATTTTTATTACTTCTCCACTTAAGAAAACCCAAGCAATACTGGGCCCCTCTGTCACTGGCTGGTCATCCCTCAAGGCATTCCATCACTTCATCTACCTTTTCTTAACAATTAAAAGATGCTGTACAAAAGCTATACAATTCACAACTGGAAATTCAAAACAGGTAAAGGCTTCAACAAAATCTTAGCCTGTAACTAATTTACTAATCCCTGGGGCCCCAAGGAAACCCCGACATCCAACTCTTTAAATTCCCGACCCTCTCAAGGCCCATGCCATCCAAATTGGCCTCTCTCATGTATCTGGGAGAGAAAAATCCTCCTGTTTGCTTGGGAAGTAAAAGAAGTGTCATGGACAAGTTAGGGTCCTGCTGAGCAAACTGACTGGCAGTGAGGGTATTTCCAACAAGAAGGCTGCCCTTGGAAAATGCTCATTCTTTTTTTTTTTTTATTTTGCAATACAATTCAGTTCTACATATCAGCCACGGATTCCTTTGTTCGCCCACCCCCCATTCCCACCTCCTCCAGGGCAAAGCCTCTCCCGCGGACTGAGATCAACCTGGTAGACTCAGTCCAGGTAGGTCCAGTCCCCTCCTCCCAGGCCGAGCCAAACAATCCTGCATAGGCCCCAGGTTTCAAACAGCCAACTCATGCAATGAGCACAGGACCCGGTCCCACTGCCTGGATGCCTCCCAAACAGATCAAGCCAATCAACTGTCTCACCCATTCAGAGGGCCTGATCCAGTTGGGGGCTCCTCAGCCATTGGTTCATAGTTCATGTGTTTCCATTCATTTGGCTATTTGTCCCTGTGCTTTATCCAACCTTGGTCTCAACAATTCTCGCTCATATAAACCCTCTTCATTCTCGCTAATTGGACTCCCAGAGCTCCACCCGGGGCCTAGTCATGGATCTCTGCATCCAGATCCCTCAGTAGTTGGATGGGGTTTCTAGCACAACAATTAGGGTGTTTGGCCATCCCATCACCAGAGTAGGTCAGTTCGGGCTGTCTCTCGACCATTGCCAGAAGTCTGTTGTGGAACTCTCCTCCACTGCTGGTGGGAATGCAAGCTTGTACAACCACTTTGGGAATCCATCTCCCCCAAGATCCAGCTATACCACTCTTGGGCATATACCCAAGGAATGCTCAATCATACCACAAGAGCACTTGTTTAGCTATGTTCATATCAGCATTGTTTATAATAGCCAGAACATGGAAACAACCTAGATGCCCTTCAACTGAAGAATGGATAAACAAAATGTGCTACATATACACAATGGAATACTACTCAGCAGAGAAAAACATGACATCATGAGGTTTGCAGACAAATGGATGGATCTAGAAGAAAAAATCCTGAGTGAGGTAACCCAGACTCAGAAAGACAAACATGGTATGTACTCACTCATAAGAGGATACTAGATGTGGAACAAGGATGACTGGACTGCTACTCACATCACCAGGGAGGCTACCTGAAAAACAGGACCCCAAGAAAGACACAGGGATCGCCCAATGACGGAGAAATGGAAGAGATCTACATGAACAGCCTGGACATGAGTGGGGGTAATGAAGGGCGAGGGTGGAGGAAAAGAGAGTTTGGGGGAGCGGGAGATCCCAGCTGGATCAACAACAGAGAGGGAGAACAAGGAATAGGAGACCATGGTAAATGAAGACCACATGAGAATAGGAAGAAGCAAAGTGCTAGAGGGGCCCACAGAAATCCACAAGGATAATGCTCATTCTAACTTTGACCTTCAGGGTCACTCCAGGGACTGGTCACCTTGAGTGTGAAGTTGTCTAAGAATATTAATCTTATGCAGTGGACTATATATATTCAAAGCTGCCACCTCTATGTTATCATTGGGTTCTCATGAAAAGCCAGTGAGGTTAAATAATTCTGTGTCCAGGCCATATATGAAGATATACATTTCAAGGAAATAACCCACCAATCTCACATTACCCCAAAATGATAGAGAGAGAGAGAGGGAGAGAGGAAGAGAGAGACCCACACCCACTACCTCGCCAGGAGCCCTTCCATTCTACTGCAGTATGTACGTGCACTTCACAGGCTGTCCTAAGGAAACTTGACCGCTTTCTGCTTCCTTTCTTTAGGCATTGCTTGTCACCATTAGATGCCCAGTACATAGACCCCTTCTGCCTTTTCTGCTGTCTTAACTGCACATTCCTCCTACCCCCTCCCACAGCATCCAACACAGTTATCAAGAAGGACTCACAATTATCAGTGGACATGAACTAACTGGGATAGAAGAAGTAAGAAACAACTGAGTTCACCCATGTGGGTATAAGCACCACCCATACGCACTGAAGGACACAAACAACCTCCAATAGCTACTAAACGGGTGAACAAAACAGAGTGTAGCCATGTGGTGGAAAATTATTCAGCCATATAAGGGAATGGAGTATGATCCTTGTTACGGCTTAGATGAGCCTTGAGAACGTCACACTAAGCAAAAGAAGCCAAGTGGAAAATATCAGACATTATGTGACTCCATTCACCTGCTATAGCTATAATAAGCAAGATCAATGAGACAGAATGCCTGGGGTCAAGGGAAAGAAAGACTGGAGAAGGGTGGATAATGAACGTGAGGCTTCTCTCTAGAGTAATTGAAAAGGTCTGGACGTTGGTACTGAAGTTACAAACCTTGTCAGTATGCTAAACACCAGAGTCCAATGCTTTATGAAGATGAAATTTATGAGTTCTTCCTCATTTTAAAAGAAATGGTGGAAGTACTGGAGACTCCACTGATCTATAGTCATTCTTCCATAGAAAGAGGGCAGACCACAGTGAGCCCCAGCCCACCGTGGGGCATGAACATGGTTCCATTATCAAAACTTGGAAAAAATAAGTTGGAAATGCAAAGTTTAGAGTAAAGATTTCTCTATTTTTTTAAAAAAAGCCATAAAACAATTCAGAAAATTGAAATACTTTCTGGTCTAATTAGTCCTGGACCCACAACGACCGCCAGTCACTCCTTTGTGACCCCTGCCCTCCTACACAATTGGCTTCTGTGCCTTCCCAACAAAATAAAAGTCCTGTACTTCCTGGAAAAGCAGCTGTCTATTGTTCCTTTAGCAGGCCCTTAAGAGAACTGACCAGTGAGGACAGGCTGAGTAGAGGATTCTCCAACCCCATACCGGCAAGACTCAGGCCCAGACCTCACCCACATCTGTCCTTCACAGGCATGTTTTTGCAACATCAACTAGGTGCCAGGCTCTCTAAGGTGCTACAGGAAAACCAAATGAGTAAGTCAAGGCCCTTGCTCTCAAGGAGTTCAGTCAAGGGAGGGAGACAGACTTGTAAACAAATCAAGGTAATAGAAGGCAGAGTTTGAGCAGCCTGATAGCAAGCAGCACAAACAGTGTACTATGGGAGCACACACAAAGCAGCTATTAATCCTGCCTAGAGACATCAGGGAAGGCATTGCAGGAGAGGTGGCGGTGGGCTGAGCCATGGGGGGACGCTAAGTTTATCAGATGGAGAGAAAAAAAAAGAGCCAGAGAAGGGAGAAAGTGGGGAGCCAAATGAGAACACAAAGCAAAGAGTGAGGCAGCAGCTGGAGGGCAGCTTCAGCCCCCCTCAAGTTCACACAGGCCTAACACAATCTTCATATGGACTTTATTAGGCTGATTAGAAAAACGGCTCACAGCTTTCTCCCTCACACTGGAATGCAAGTTCTGCAAAAGAAAAGATAAGTCTTGCTCATCTCAATGCCATCAGCAACCTAGCATGATCCCTGACATGTCAGTAGGTGTCCTGTAAAAAAAGCTAGACCTGGTGGTACAAGGCCACTGTGGCTGAGGCAGGAGGATCCCAAGTTCAAGACACGTCTGGGTTACAGTAAGTTCAAAGCCAGCCTAAACAAGTTACTGGGAACCTATTTAGAAACCAAAGTAAAAGGGAAGGCTGAGGATACAGTTGGGTGGCAGGGGACTTCCTTCGAATGCCCCAGCCTGAGATGCCATCCTCAGCACCACATGAACAGAAACCAGGAGACAAGCAATGAAGACGGTGCCGGGGAGGGAAAGGCAAGTCCTCGTGTCTGGAGGCCGGGGACACAAAAGGACAGTAATGATGGAAAGCAGAGCCTAGAAAGGCAGGTTAGAGGTTAAGTCAGGTGACAGGCGTTCAGTTTGGTCTGAGAGGTCTTTCTAGTACTTTACGTGAATGAGACAGCTTTCTCTTCCCATTCATTTTTCAGGCTCCAAAAACATTCTGACTAATAAAGGATAAATGACTATGTAAAGACACAAAAATACATAGTAAGTGCTCAGTAACATTCTTTTTAAAAATTGAATGAAAGAGTGAGTTACTCCATCCCAAAGTGGTGTTGGTTTTTACGTAACCACAGTATGTTCCTAACTGACATTCTACTTGTGGTCATTTCTGACCCCCACGTTTTTCTCTAACACCCTTACCCATCCTATATTTGTACCCTTGGGTTTGAGTCTTTACAAGCACATTTTCCTATTACATTTCAACCCTAATTATGATAGGCTTACTTTTCCAATGTACTGGGTCATTCATAACTTTATTGCTATTTTCCAGAAAATCCAAACCACACCAAATTTTGGACCCACAAATTTGATACACACATTCTTGATTTTCTTTGTCCAGAATGTCAATAAATGAGCTGAAAATACTGGCCTTTGGGACCAGTCCCTACTGGGCTATCACTCAATCTGTCGACTATTCCCACACCATCTTCATTATCCGCAAATATTCAACCCAGTTATTGTGCTTGTTAAAGCAATGTGGTCAAGATTCTGCTTTTTCCCGTTATCTAGGGAAACAGATTACATTGGAGATCTCACCCTGCTCTGTGGATCTCTATTTTGTTGCTATTAGAAATGAAAACTGTCTCTACATGACTTTCTCTTCACAAAACCATACTGACTCCTCTTCAGTGCCTCAGGAATACCTAGCTAGCTGCAAATCGATTGTGTGATGGTGCACATTTCTCATTTTCCCCCAAAGATCAATAATTTGAAGGTCTTTAATTACCAGAGACATCCTGTGTTCTCCCCGCTTCTGTTGCCAAGATAGGCGGATCTGTCCATTCCTAGTCTTTAGGGACTTTTGCAATTCTCCATGAGGTCTCAAAGATAATGAGCTGTGGGTCTACAGCCACATCTGCTTGTAGCTCTAGGGTATACATCATCAAACTCTGCTGGTCTGAATCCTTCTATTTTCCCTTCTCACATTAACCATTTATCACCCTTCAATACTGTTAATTTCCCGAAATACTAACCTTGACCAGACGTCTTCTAGTCAACTATGATCTGTTAGGAAGAGACATGAGAAAAAGTTCAGACTCACTCACCCTATAATTAATAATGATCTTTCTTGATCATAAGATGGTTTTTCTATTTTGTTTTTTTCCAAATGCCTTTTGAGAGTTATTTTAGACTTTGTCTTTCTGAACATCCTGATGTGCTTACCTCTCCTATCTTAGCTTGTCTCTCTTCTGTTATTCTGTCTTAGTGATCTTACCTCCACATTGTATACTAATTTACACACAAATATTCCCGGCACAAAGTCAAAAAAAAAAAAAAACAACTAGCCTTATCATTAATTTCATTGTCTAATTCAAGAAGAAAACAAAGGGGCCGGTGTAATTCAGTGGCAGAGCACCCTAGTATGTTTAACTACTGGTGGTGCAAAAAGAAAAACAGAAAAGAAAAAATGTCTATACCAAGTTCATCTAGTACTCCACTGCCCTATTACAATACTGAAGCCGCCCCAGTGTATGGTCCATTCACTCACCTCTCTTTCTTGGCCTCCATGAAGGAAGCATCACAGCACATTAACCTGAGGCCCAAGTGTTCCCTTTAGTGCCGAGCACCTGAAAGGCACTGAGCAAGAGTACTCAGAAGTACTCGGCATGTGATGGACAGGAGAGAGGATGCGGTGCAGGGTACAGTGCAAACAGTGGACTCTACAGAGGAGGATCCATTCCTTCAGAGAGCATCTGAGGAAGCAACCTCATTCCTTCCTCTTCCATCAAGGTTTCTGCACAGGTTCAGGTGTCTGTTTTGGTTCTACTTCTTGTCTTCCCTACTTTTGGTGGTAAAAGTTGGTTCCCTGTATTTTATTCATCTAAAAATTTAATTCATCTTTCTTAGCATTGTTTTAATTGGAAAGTCATAATTATAACTATTAACTGAGTACAAGGTGATGTTTTTATATATGTATACAGTGTAAAATAATTAAATCAGGCTAATTAGCATATCTGTCCTCTTATTTGCTTATCATTTTTTTTGTGGTGATACATTTTAAATTTACTCTTAATTATTCCATCCCTTCTGAAAACTAGGTTAAATGCAGCCTCAGAAACCTCTCTCTATAATCAGTGACCCAACATAACTTCCTCTCTTTTTGTCCTAAACTCTACTGTCCAGAGACTTAAATAGTTAGTGGAAAAGTCTACTAACACAGGGAGTGGGGGAAGGGAAATATCAGTTGTCAGCTATGTGAGTTTCTGCAGCTACACAGAAAGGTGAAAGTCATAACCCGCAACATTTACTGAGAACTGATTACAGTAAACAAAAATCCCATTCAGCCATATAATTGTGCTTAACTTGGCATACCCTACCATACCAACGACTTCATTCAGCCTTTGAAGTCTGTGGGACATTTGATATGACAACATAATACAAATTCAATGCAAAATCACTCAGACAGTGTTTTAATCTTGTAAAAGATAAAAATAAAGTAAGTTTTTGAGGCTGATTAATAAGGAGACTCAATCCACTTCTTTGCGAAGTCATTGACAGTTGAGAATCCAGACATGGTAGGACAGTGAATGATTGAAGGGCATAAAATAAACAAGATCTCCATAAGGACATTACTTGCGTATCAACATTGTAAAGGTCTTTGGAAATGAATACAAAGACTTCAAATACTTTGTAAAACTTGGTTTCTTCATAATGTCACTGAGAAAGTCAAACATGAAAAGTGTCATCAGCTACCCTATGGTGGGGTCTAAAATGCTGGTCCAAAGGAACCAATGCTCCACTCATTCTTTCTTCACTCTTGGAATTAATGTGTGTAGCTGAAAGTTTTCCTGTGTCCCGGCCTGCTGGCAGTCGGGACAAATCTCTCCCACTCGCATCCCCCAAGTAAACACACAGAGGCTTAATTATAACTGCATGGCCATGGTTCAAGCATTTAGCTAGCTAGCTCTATATCTTAAATTAACCCATTTCTATTAATCTATGTTTTGCCACATGTTCCGTGGCTTTACCGGTCTGTTGGCATGTTGTTTCTCCTTCGGTGGCGGCTGGCATCTCTCCCTGCCTTCTTCTAGCTCTTATATCTTAAATTAGCCCATAACTATTAATCTATGTATCACCACATGTTCCGTGGCTTTACCTGCATCCTATTACATGTTGCTCCTTGGGCGGCTTGCTGGCGTCTCTCCCCTCCTTCTTCCTGTCTCTCTCAGAATTTCCCACCTGCCTCTAAGCTGCCTTGCCATATGCCAAACAGCTTTATTTATCAACCAATCAGAGCAACACATATTTGCAACATAAAGACATTCCCCCATCAAATGTGTAACTACAAATGCAACCTAGCTGTTAATGGTTGAAAAATTAAATGAACCACTTGGTGCTTGTTTTTTTTCATATTTGAGATAAAGAATCAAACATTTGTTTTTTTATTACTTACTATGTGGATTGTATTTTAAATGGTTTTCTTTAAAGTAGACTTTTCTACCTTAATTATCCTGAAATTAAGAATAATGTGTTTTGTCAGCATTTACACCGTCAAATGTTTGTTTCCCCACAACTAAACTATAAGTCCTCCAAGGACAGATACTGTGAATTCTCTTTATTATCTGCCTCACCCAGCAGCAGCCTATTCCCTATCATAACCCACATGCTTACCCTTGGCACAGAAATCTGAGAAAAAGAAACATTCAAAACATATATTAAAGACTGATTACCTGACTTGGAGATGGAATTTTCCTGCAGATAAGACTAGCTGTAACCTTAATACCTCCCACTACTCATGGTGGTACCTGAGGTTTCTTACCTCATCAGTTGCGGCTCCTTTCATACATAACAGGGCCAACATGAAGAACAGGTTTTAAGAGAGCCTTGTGAGATGACCGTTTGGTTTCATTTTGTCTCACCTTGCCCTACAGGATATTCTCTCCTATCACAAAAGGAGTCATCAGCGTCTCTCTCCTGGACTGTATCTAGGTTACCTAAAGCTATGTAGCTCTGTGGATCAGATCAAAGTGCTCGTAACCCAAAAGCTGCCCAACATTCTCTGCCATGTGAAGATCCGCGAAAACAGTAACATCTCCAAGTAAGTGGTCCCAAGTTGGGATTTTCCTTGGTCTGATGTGTCCAAAGGAAAGTCAAGTGCTAGCTACCAGTATAGTATCTCTGGTGAGATGTTCCACAGCATGATGGAGTCCTGGCATCTAGGATAAGGTCAACTAGGAGGAGAAAAGCCATTAAAGGGAGGCCCTGCACCTTCACTGTCCCTTCTGCTTCACTCAGGTACCACCAGTGATGCCCTACTGGCTTATGAACGAAGACTTACCTTTGCACACTGTTCCCACTATCCTTTTCACCATTGGAAAGGGGCCCTTCGTGCCTTCTGTTTTTGATATCACCAATGAGAATGGCATCAGTGGAGCTACTGCCTCTTCCTGGCCTAACAGTGCCCTCACCCACCTTCACTCCACCCTCTCCTAACTCTCTGGCTCTCGGACTTTATATGTGTCCTACATGTCTGACAATTCTCTAGGGAAGGAAAAAAGTAACAAGGCCCAAACTTCCAGAAACTTCCTCTATGGTTTGGCATTTGGTGACTGACTTTGTTAGTTTTGGGAAAGTTGCCTAGTCTTGGTACTCTGGCTCAACTTTATCACTAACCCTAATGGCAGGCCTCTCATTCATCAACTATAATGAACTGAATTGTGCTCAGCATAAAAATGAAGGAAAAGAAGGTATACATAATAAAGGAAAAAAGTCTCTGGGTTTCTTTAGGCTTCATAGAATGCAAACAAGATTCTCAAATTCTTTACAAGTGTGGATTTGCTTAACAAAAACCAATATGGCCCTTTGAACTTTGGTCTCTACGATGACAAGACTTTAGTAACTACACTGTCTCACAGGTTTGCAGAAGCACTCCCAATGGCAATGGAGGAGGTGATGAAGGTGCAAGAGATGTGGTAGTCTTTGAGAACTCTCTGCCCACCATCTCCCCTTCTTTCAGTTATCAATTGCACCTGGACTTTAAGTCTGCCCTCTGGTGGTCATTTCAACAATCAACATCTGCTATCTTCAGAGTCTTGTCCAGAAGACAGCAAGGCTCATTTATGAGTTGACTGGGCAATGGTCATTTTCATCTGTTTCTCAATTTGTGTCATAAAATCTTAGTCACCGTCTTTCAGTAATTATATCAACAGATTTTCCCTTTCCAAGGATCCAGATTCCCTTGTACAAAAGACTGCACCAGCCTTCATTCTGAAAGTTCCATCCATCTTCCCATCTTCATAGCCCCACACTGACTCCTTAGTGGCAATGTGATTCTTTACTGGTGACTTTCTAATTTGGTTCCAGACTCTGTTTTAGCAATGTTGTCCTTTGGGGTCTGTATATATTGTGCTAATCATAAACCCCTCATCTAGTTATGTATCAGTGGTGGGAAAAGGGAAATCATTCCCAAGTAGGCTCTCAAGGACTTCGATTAGTTGTAAGCTAAAAGTATGCCCAAATTGTAATAGGACTTAAGTTTGATTTTTTTCTCTCTTTCTTATTGGAACAAATGATAGATTTTTCCACAGTCTTGTCCAGTATGAGGCTTGAAATAAAACAGATCTCTTAAAAACAGAAACTTTTCTAAGAGGGTAGTTAAAGAGAGAGCCCGGGGTTGGTTGATTGACTTGTTTCTCTTGTTTTTCTGCCTTTTTTTTTTTTAAATGAACCTCCTCCAGCACAGTCAGTTTGGTTTTCTGAGTCAGAGACTGGAGCCCAGGCTGTGATGACCCTTTGGTGAGAGCCTTCCACCATGAAGAGGAGGCTTTCCTTCACTGCCTCGCCTGCTCTTGAGAGCCCATTACTGCTCCCCCCAGAGCTGGAAGGAGAAACCGGGCTAACAAAGTGTTTGGAGACTTGGGCAAAATACCTGTGGAAACAATGTTGCACAAAGGCTTTTACCTTGATCTTTTCAAGCCCCTTTTGGAGAGTGGCTTTGGGGGGGCCAACCAGATGTTCCTTCCTCCCACCACCCTTCTTTCCCTTCCCTTCGGCTTGGCAGTTGGGAAAGTTCATTAGGAAGAACTATAGAGCGTGCAGAATGAAGACACAGATGGCTGGTTGAGGAGGAGGAGGAAGGAAGCAGTGATGTGTGTCCCCTGATTCCTTTTATTGGAATTGTCTGGTGTTCCTGTTTGTGATTCTCCTCAAGCTTTTGGAAAGGGAACGAAACCAAAATAGTCCCCATGATTACAACAGGCCAGGGCTGAAATGTGCCTCGTGGTTTGTTGCCTGAGTTGGAGCAGAGTCCTGTGGTTAGCCAACTGTGGAATTAACCAGTAGATGCCCCTGTGGTAAAATGGAGGCTCTTAGAACCTACAGAGACAGGAAAACAAGGAGAGTCAGGAAGGGATTCCAAATACCTGAAACACTTCAGTTTCAAGCGCTGATTCATACAGGCCAGCCCTATTATTCAGACATCCAGGGGCTCTGATAGGTGAACGAAGCTGAAATCAGAAATAGCCCATTTGAACTCCAGTTAGGTAGCAAAAGGCTCAGGTTCCATAAATAGCATTGTGTTTTAACCACCAAGAACTGATCGTTTGGGTTCTGAACACCGAGAAAGTTCTGAGCTGTAGTCTGAACTTTTCTTCTATTTCTAATTTTTACTTTACTCAACATACAGAGAGGAGTGGGAGTGGGTCCAAAAGCTTTCTGGCTCCGACTCTATGGAAAGTGCGGATCATAATGCTGACTGCCCCGTGCCATTGTTCTACGAGCTCCAGACGGCAGTGAAGGCTCTCCTGAAGCAGATCAATGTACCTCTGCACCAGGTACAAGGCTTTACCCTTTCTATCTGCTTTTTATGGCTCATGGAAACTGGGTTGTGTCATAAAACTTACTCAAGAGGCATATATATGTACGTATGTTTATTGTCGTTTTTAAAATACCACTCTGCCTATACATGCATGTTTTGAATTTAATGCCTACAACTAGACCCAGGCTGTGCTCTGACTCCCTTTCTCTTGTTCCTTCATATCAACCTCTTCCAGTTTCCAGACCCCACTATAGTGTACTCTGACCAAGCAAGAAAACGCCCTCTGATCTACGCCTACCCTGAAAGATACCAAGATTCTGTTGTAGGACAGCATGAAACACAAGAATATATTCACCCATTAATGAAAAATAGTATAGTTAGATACACGAATTATTTAAGAGCAAAAGACTAACCATGGGATTTAGAACAATGGCCAAGCGATTTCATGTTGTCTGTTATTAACAAAATCACAAAGTCAAAATATGCACAACTATCTTCTAGAAGTCAGAACTTGAAGGGAAACTGTTGGCATATTAAGAGTAAAAATGTGTTAGGTTCTGTCTCGTAGTTTAACACAAGCTAGCAACATGCTGAACTCAGGGGTGGGGCTGTCTGCTGTTTGCTTGGCCTTTGCTCACGCCCCTGCCCCTCTCACTACAGCATGAACAGAGATCCCGAGAGAATCAAGTGTATCCTGCATTAGGAAGATCCTTACAGTGAGGGCCTGTTCTCTTTTAATAAGAGAAAGAGGAACAGACTGGCCACCCAAAGGCAGGGAGAAGTCAGAAATTCCAGAAGTGTCCTTCTATTCTTCATAGCCAGTCCAAACCAGCTAACACTGATGGAGACTAAATCACAAGAGATGCTAAAGACACTAGGGGAGCCCCTGGATTATTCAAGGGGTGACCCTGTGCTCACAGGGAGAAAAGTAAGAACCCAGCAGCTCTCCTTGTGACAGTAGGTACTATTAAAGGGTTTCTTGGACCTAGCAGGTTTGAAGCAGCTCGTATTTCATTGGTAACTCCGGCTACACATACATGTTGGGAGAAGGCTGCTTAACTGCATAACAGTGCATACAACATTTTTTTTTATACTTGTAAATTTTTCTCAGTCCTTGGCCAGAAACTACATTTTTCCCCCTTAACCAACTTAAATTGAAACTAGTGGATTTTTAATTCAATCCATTTTTGTTGCTTCATGTAATTATATTCATCATTTTGAAAAGCCCACAGAATGCAATCATTTTCTGCTTTTATAAGAAGCATAAATGTTGTTTTCAGAGTTTATGTGGAACATTACTGCCTTAAATCTTGATTTTATATAGCATTATTAAATGGGCTGAACCCTAATATTTATGTTGTATAAAAATTCCAGGCTTGAAGTTGTGTAATTTTGTTAGATGTTTTATGCCGGTTTGGTGTTGTTTATGTAAGTGCCGTGTTGTAACTCTCCTATTTTTCCTCCGCGCGTGTCCCTCTGCAGGCACGGAACTTCCGCCTCTACACACAGGAGGTGTTGGAAATGGGTCACAATGTGTCCTTTCTTCTCCTGCTCCCTGCCTCAGACGACGTCTGTACAGCCCCAGGACAGAATAATCCTTACACCCCACACTCAGGGTTTCTTAACCTCCCTCTTCAGATGTTTGAACTCGGTATAGTGGCTTG
Source organism: Peromyscus californicus insignis (assembly GCF_007827085.1). NCBI lineage: Eukaryota > Metazoa > Chordata > Mammalia > Rodentia > Cricetidae > Peromyscus > Peromyscus californicus. Next base: position 33,210,123 of record NW_026294551.1, read on the forward strand.
TTTCACCTAGAAATATTAACCCAGCCTCCTTAGAATAAAATCACAAAGTGGTATCTGTTCCCCCTTGTCCCAGTGGAGGGTCAGTAAATCACATGATGGCTTTGGCAACAACCCCTCCTAGGACTGTGTACAAGTGTGAGCGAAAGCAAGGCTGCAGGACTAGCCTGAGCAGTGTCTACTGAAACCTAGCGAGGGCCCAGTGGAGAGGAAGGAATTCCAAACTGCAAGTTCAGTGATCAGGCTTACTTACTGCCTCCCTCCTCACTTCTTAGAACATAAATACAAGAATGGTGTGTGCATGAATGTGGGTTCATGCTATTCCCCCGTTCCATCCTCTCATACCCAACTGGGAAAGAATAGCAACGAAATTAATATGTAGCATTTATATCACTTTGGAGCAAAAGAAAAAAAAAGATCAATAAGTAGTCTTGATTTATTAAATAAACAGATTGATATTAAATAGACTCTAAATAGCCTAGACAATTTGAGAAATGGACAAGATCTCCCAGGATGCAATACTGTGATCTTAATGTGAGGGATCTGGGTGGTGGAAGATCTTGTCCTCGCTTTCAAAATGAATAGCCTGGCTCCAGTTTCTGCAGAGACCCCTGCTGCCCACTGAGAATGTGAACAGGGAGGCTTTGTCTCCTTTCCGGTGCTTCATCTTGTAACAGACCAATAAGAGGCAATTAGCAAGGGCTCCCTCAATTCAAATAAATTGCGCAATTTGGGGGAGGCTGAGTGAGTGGGTGGGTAGAATGAGGCAGACCCGTTTTTTGACTGCTCCCAAGCCACCAGATTCAGAAACACACAAGGTGATTGCTTGAAACTTCATTTTGAGATCTGGGCATCTGAATCAGGATTGATCTCTTTCAGATATATTGTTTAAGCTGCTTAGTTGCCCTTGCTCCAAGCAGTTAAGACATCCAGAGGGTGATGACTGGTCACTGCTGTTTCCCAAAGGCGGGAGACTTCCTATGAGAAGCTGGAAGCAGATTTGCAGATGGAGATTTGACAGGCCTGGGTCCCCTACTATATGACACTGGCACTCATTTAACCTTTCCACGCCTTTGCTACGTCACGTGATTAATAACAGTGACCATACTACTCCCCAAAGCCCTCGCTCCGTGTGACCATTTAGTTCATTCCCTAGCCAGAAAACATCACTAGTGCGTATCCTGCAGCACTGATGTGATGAGTTCCTGTCTGGGAGCCACATAGATGTCTAGTCAATCAACAGCTCTTGGGCCAATGTAGAGACTAAGAGGAAAAGACAGCGCAGACACTATATTCGAGGGACTCGGTATGAAGGTAGAAGTAAACTGGGAGTGCCAATTACCACCAAATGAGCCATAATATGCCAGAAATCATAGGTATTCTATAGCAGAAAAGATAGCACATGTGTGCTTCATTGAGCCAGTTTTCCCAGAGAGTAGCAGAAAACCTTCATGAAGGAGGGCATATTTGATGCAGTTGTTTAAGCATGGGCAGGTTAATAAACATAGATCAAAAAGAAAAGCTTTCCTGTCCTGGGGAGAAGAGCTAGTGAAGACATGGGAATGTAGTAGGAAGAATCCCAGAAAGAACAAGAGGCCCAGTTTGGTTAGATCAGAGAACTGTGGGCATGGAGAGGCCATTCAGCTGAACAGGAGGGTCTGTGCTGACTTGTCAGAGTCAGGAAGAGAGATGTAATGTGGATGGAAAGCAAGGGCCAAAACTTTCAGAGCTAGGTTTAAGAGTCCCCGTGGTAGAATGAGAGCTTGTGGGAAAAGGAGAAAGACTTAAGTGTGAGAAACTGAGTGGAAACGAGAGCGAGCAACTGCTAACACGAGGAAAGGAGACATCCAGAGATGGCCCCTGAGTGCCAGCCTCGGGGCTGTGGGGATAATGGTGCCTCTGCCAGAACTATGAGAGACCGAAAGCACGGTTTGGGCGCTTTTAGCTTTAAATAATATTGAATCTGAAGGTGCTAAATCAACATCAAAGTGAACATATCACATTGGCAGCAGAAATGCAAGAGAGCAAGCCAGATACTAAACAGGGAAACTTCAGCAGTATCTACAAGTAGCTGCTAAAACCAAAAGCACACAAATGCTTCCCACAGGACAAATAAAGAGGAAAGATAGAAGGAGAACACTTTATTGTGGAGCTAGCCAGTATTTCATTCTGTATAAGGTGAATCACACCTTTCCCCTAATTATAAGGGGTGCGTGTGTGTGTGTGTGTGTGTGTGTGTGTGTGTGTGTGTGTGTGTGTGTGTGAAATTCATGTCTCCATGTCTCAGTGACACTGGGGAACAATGGGATGATTATAATAGTATATGTCCCCTAGGGCCCGGTGGGTCACAAACATTTGAAAGAGTCCCATCAGTCCTGGGAATGTCACGCTCTTCTTGGACAGCCACCCTCTGTCATGCTGCTCACCATTTCTCTCCACACTGCAACTGTTGCAGCCTCCTCGCACATATATTCCTCTCCTCATTCATTTGTTCACCCACCAACAAACACCACCACGTGCCAGGCATTGCTAAGAGGCCCCGCAAACCCTTCGACTCCCCAGAGAGTGCCCATCCTAGTTGAGGGGACAGACGATAAAGCAATGGACAGAGGACACAAGCCTAAGAGATGCAAGGGCTCTGGAGAAAAATCATGGAAAGGGACTAGAGTGATGTGGCGGGGTTGTGACTCTCTAGAGGATGCCCTGGGAAGGCCTCTGTGAAGAAGTCACATTTGAGCAGAGACCTGACATTTCCAGACAACAGGAAGAGCAAGTGGAGAGGGCTTCAAGGAACAGTGTGTGTGGACAAGAGAGCAGAGTCCATAGTGTGAGATAATCAAGAACAAAGATGAGAGACAAGGTGACAGTGGGAGAAGCCAGACTCTTCAGCACACAGAGACTCTGACAGGGAACTTAGATATAAACCCAGTGGATGCTGTTAAGCAGTATAGCATTAAAAGCTCTGCAAAATGCAATAGAAGCATCCCCCCACTCCCCACCCCTCATCCCACCCCCACTCCAAGAAAGAAAGCTTGACTTTGTTTAACCCAGAATTTTCCAAATTCATCTGACCAGAACTGGAAACATTTTTGGCATGGCATCTATTAAAAAAATCCACAAAACACATACTTAGGGATACAATGCCCTAGAATAATGTTCCTCAAAGTTTAATGTTCATAAGAATCACCTGGAGAGCTTGTTAAACTATAGATTCCTGGAGCCCAGCCCCAGTGATGCTGAGTCAGTAAGGCCGAGAAGGAGCTGAAAAAGATGTACATTTCTAATAAGCTCTCGGGTAATAGTGACGCCACAAATCCATAGTTTAAGTGGTTCTGCCTAGGACTCAGAGATAAATACATAAATACAGACTTAGAAATGTAGTCAGCAGAGTAATCTAGTAGAACCCAACTGTGTCTGCCTCTTTGATCTGTCTTACCTATTCATATTGCTAAAAGCAACTGTAAGACCATACACACTAGCCTTCATCTATGAAAAATAGGCCATAGATCAAAGCCTGTGTCTCACAGATCCTGACTTTAAATGTTTTTTACTATAATAACAAACTCTGGTACTCCTTTGGCCCTCCCTCATTGCTGTATCACGAGTTATCTAACTGATTAATGGCCACCATGTACGTTTCCAGAAAAGACCACTTGGTTGGCCTTGGTTCCATTGACACATCCAATTCTATTACTGTTTTTTTTTTAAGACCGTGGATAAGTGTTGCCAGTAAGTAGAAACTGATACACTCTCTAGTTCAATGTTGGTTGTACCAGAAACAAGTTTTAAAATATTACATGCTCTTAGAATCATGACAAGCTCCACCTTATCCTTAAACAATTAGCGTTTTCCAAGAGGCAGACCTTCTTTTCCTCCACTAGACTAGCCCACTAAAAAATTAATGAAAGCTTCTATAGGAACTCTTAAGCCTTGCTATATTAGACCCATGCCCCTCTGAGGAAGATGCTAAAAAATGTTAAGTAGGGCCTTCAACTCTAGGTCATTCCATATTAAGTAGTAGAGATACCCTAAGCATTTCTGAGAAAGAAAAGAATGCTTTTGGAAATTCAATCAGAACTAGAAAAAAAAACTTTAATAACAACAAGGGAATTCTAATGAAACTTGAAAAGGTGTGAATTATGGGAATATGTAAATTATAATAAAGAAGTGCATTATATTTCTGTTTGACTTGTATAAGTCATCATCCTCTACCTCATGGAAGGATTTGAGCTTTGGCAACCCAGCCATGTTCCCACTAGTGACCTTAAGTGGATCATAAATAACTTGCTGACCAGCAATGGAAATCTCCGTCTGTGCCTAGTCCAGCACCAGACAGATGTGGTGAGGGCAAAATGATAACGACTGGCCTGCTGTCTCCAGGAGTAAAGACCACGAGGTCACACCCACAGGATAGTGTTTCAGAGGGCTGTTTGTGACACTAAAAGAGACCGACAAAGGGAGATGTTGTCAAGTTCTGGACAAGCAGGGTTGAGCTGTTTCACCAAAGACCCATTCCTCCTTCCATGGCTTTAGGGCTGACACTCCATCATCCCTTAGGCAAAAGAAGACTAGGACCCTTGTAAGGCCATAAAGTCCATGTGTGGAAGCCCTTGAGAAATGTGTTCCCAGAAGCAAAAGAAAAGCAACGTCACAAGCTTAGACACACTATTCAGTGACGTGGCCTCTTGAGGCTCTGCCTAGCCTGCACGGAGGAGGTCACCTTGCCCTGACCCCATGGGCAGTCTCAATGAACAGCAAGGCTCCAATGAGAAAAGCTGATTTTTATTGATTTCCTTGGCTCTGTAATTTGTGCTAATTGGATGAAAAGGACAGGATACTGGAGAATTTTTTTAAAAATTGGCCATACCCTTCTTCATTCAACACACATTTGTTGAGTTTCCACTAGATGCCAGATCCTGTGCTGGGTGGACCTGCAGACGGTCACAGCACACAGCTTCAATACCAGGCTCTCAGAATCTAGAGGGGATAGAGGCATTGCCACCAATGGTCCTAATACAGTGAAACCCCTACTATAAGACAGAAGCCACTGAATTTCAGAAAGACATACAAGTCTTCCTTCAGAGGAATTCAATATTTTCAATGGATCATGGAAGAGAAGTCAAAATTGAGGAGGTGAAAAGGCAAAGGTGGAAAGGGAAGCGATTTTAGTCAGAAGAAATAGCATGAACAAAGGCTAAGCCGATTAGGTCTACCCTGGTCATGTGATGGATGCTTAGCACCCCCTGGGGAAGCTGGATCATGGCAGTAGCTCCAAGGAGCTGAGGCTACATCCTGTGGGCAAGAGGAACAATGAAAAGGTTTTAAGGAAAGGAATGATATGGGCTTACTGGGTTTCAGTAGTTCTGGGAGGACAGATTGCAGAAAGCAAGGTACTGGAGCTGAGAGCAGAGGTGAGGAAACCATAGGAGACTGGTTTGCTGGTCCAAGTAGACAATGATAAGACCTCAGAACCAGGGCTGGCATGGGAGAGGTATAGAGGCAGAAGGAGAGGCCAATGGGGATTCGGGAGTTAAAAATCAATGAAACTTTGTGATTGATTTGACACAGCTGAGGGGCAAGATGGAGGAGCCAGAGAGTCTGAAATGGAATCTAAGATGGATAGCATTGCCATCTACCAAGAGGAAATCTGAAGGGAGGAAGAAGTTTGGGGGAGGGGAGGATGATGAGTCCAGTTTGACAAAAGATGGGTTTTGAGATACCTGTGGGATATCCAGGCAACAAGCTTAATGGAATCCAGACCCCAGGCTTTAGGGAAATGGCCCAGCACCCACCTTTATTCCTAATCCCCATTTTTCCTGATTTAAGACACCACTCCTATATTCCAAGTGTCAGCTCATGTACTACCAGAACACTGTGGGGCACTTTGGGCCCAGGTGCTTTCTGGCAAGGACTCTAAACTTACCCTAGGAGGTTACCTTGTTGATTCTTTGGCCCTTGAAGGAGGAGTTTGAAGAGTTGGGGGTTCTTAGACTATTCTAATCCCCATGGGCTAACATCTAAACTATTAAATGTTTCATCCTTCCTGGGAAGTGAAGGGATAGGATAGGGGAGTGCGAACAAACTGATTCTAGTATGTCTCATCCACATCTTGTGTATTGTGCATACACTGTTTTGGTTCCTCTTTGGGAATCTTATTTGCCCTGTTTTAGGGATAATACTGAGGTCCTTGGAGGTCATCTTCCTACCATGCACACTGGTAGCAAGTGGCCCAGATGCAATCAAAAATCAGACCTGCATGGTATTTAGCCCATGCACTTTCTACTCTACTGTCCTGTGAGTGCTCAAGGCCAACTGAACTTTAGTCCGTCTCTATGTTATATGGAGAGAAATAGAAGAGAAACACCACCAGAGACAATTAGTTTCCGTTTGTGTGTTACTCACCAATCATGTAGTCCCAATAATGGCATTGCAGTCATTGCCTTATACCAGTTTGTCTGTAAAATGCATGTGATTCACATTTTTTAAAATATTAGAAGCTTCCAGTCTATCCTTCCTTCCTCGGGGATGGCTACCAAATGTATCATTGCTAAACCACAAAAGACTATGTTAAAGTAAGATTTGTCAAAGTGACGTTAAAGGCTCTGGATAGAAACCACCAGGGCAGGAAAAGTGCTACAGCTGAACCAGGCACATAACTCACTTGTGGTGCATGGCATGGATGGCATTGGATGGTGTGGGTATGGAAGACCACCCACTGATCCACACCTCCTGCCACAAAACGCAAGAGAAGACTGGATTCCCTGGCCTTTGAGAGAAAACTGAATACGCCACCGGGCCTTAAGATTTCAGAGGGACTGATACTGTTTCGTTCAAAGGGATAGACAGTTCAGTTTCTTTACACAGTCAACTTTCTTTCACATTTAGAAATAGAAAAAAGTCGACTTTTGTCATTGTTTCCAACTTCATTTGGAAAAGGAGGTTGTGAGACTCTTCACTCTCAGGCCGAAGGGGGGATCTGTCAAGTGCTACCAGGATGTAGCCCCTCCTGGAAGGGCAGAAAGACCAAGAACCACAAGGGTCAAAAGTGGTGACTCCTGGCCGGGCGGTGGTGGCGCACGCCTTTAATCCCAGCACTCGGGAGGCAGAGCCAGGCGGATCTCTGTGAGTTCGAGGCCAGCCTGGTCTCCAAAGCGAGTACCAGGAAAGGCGCAAAGCTACAGAGAAACCCTGTCTCGAAAAAAAAAAAAAGTGGTGACTCCTGCCTCTGAGCTGCCAGGAAATATCACTGTCCTGAAGAAGACCTTTGCAAACAGGAAAATCCAGCACATAGCAACAGAAGTACACCTAGAGAGGAAAACGGGGAGTCTTGGGGCCGGGGTCCGCCTTCTTCATCCGCTCTGACGCTCCTTCACTCAACCAATAGTAGTTAAGAAGCTTTGGTGTTGGGAGTTTTAAAGAAATAAAAAGCATCCTAATACCAAAGCAGCCAAAGACACACCTACAACAATGCAGCAGGGTAAGGTCTCATACATTCCGAATCATATCCTCTACTTACGGGCCCAGGGGGAGAAATGAGATCTGCCGGAAGGAAGGAGACACCCGTGGAAACTTCACTGAGTAGCTGTTTCTACCGAATCCTTCAGTGCCAAAGGGAGACTGGAAAGGACTGGTAGAGACAGGTATCTAAGGGTGGGGAGGGCAATTGTAAAAGAGTGAAAATATAAGAGAGAGTGTATTAAGTTTGGTTTGATCAAAGCCGAGTTAATACAAAGCCAGCTGTATAACGAAAGGTGTAACTAAAGATTCGTACTCAAACCCTAGACCATAAGAGTTTCCTTATGGGGAACAGTGTTTGAATTTTTATTCTAAAGAGGGATCTCTGTAGAATTTTACGTATGGGAATCACATGAGAATTCTACTGCTTGGGAGAAGAGTAAGAGCTTTTCCTTTACTGGTAGAATATGAAGTCAGCTCTTCTTCGAACCAGGCAAGAATGTTCTAAAGAGTGTGGGAAGGCTAGGAAGAAAGAAGCTGGTAACAGAAAAATGAAGTCCAGGTCTGAGGGTAGAGAAGTACCTACTGAATGGGACAAGCTGGTGTAAGAGTGGGGCTCAGTTAGAGTAGGGCACAGCTGGAGTAGGGCACAGCTGGAGTAGGGCACAGCTGGAGTAGGGCACAGCTGGAGTAGGGCACAGCTGGAGTAGGGCACAGCTAGAGTAGGGCACAGCTAGAGTAGGGCACAGCTGGAGTAGGGCACAGCTGGAGTAAGGGTGAAGAACTGAGGCCCCTCATGCTAGTCTCCCCTATTCCGTGTGAACAAAGACAATGCAGGTCGCCTTTCCAGGGGTCTAAAATTTCTCATAACAGAATATCAAGCCAGGTATCAAGCAGGCTAGGATGTAAGATGCACAGAAATCTCTCACATGCAAAGGAGCAAGATTTCCTCACTAACTGGTGGAGATGAACACACACCCCATTCTGAAGTGTGATAGTTTAGCTTCCCCAAATGGCTGGGGTGTAGGTCCTGGGATCTATAGCAAAGGGGGTCAAGAGGTAGTAGACTGGATAATATTATTAAAATTTCTCACCCAAGAAGATATAGCAAAATAAAGTCTCCCAATCGATGATGGACCAGAAAGACACTAGAACAGCACTGCCCTGCACTGGGATGTGTTCTTACCATATTGGAACACTAGGCTATTATAGTGTGTGGCCAGAGCTGGCCAGAGAGGAGAGAAACATGCCATGTGCCTCTCCTGAAAAGAGGCAAGGATGAGCATGCAGCTTAGACTCTTTCCTATGGCCTCTGTCACATTATGTTTTGAGAAAAGAAGGCCAAACCTGCAGACAAAAGGGGTATGGCCAAGAATCTGAACCCACTATCCTTCCAAATTTGCAAAGGGGAACAGGCAGAAAAGGACTCAAAGCCCAAAGGTCCTGGGGGAAATGTCTAGTTAGAGTAAAAACAACCTAAGAAAAGCATGTCTCATACCTTCTAGGAGTAAGCAAGATGCTTAGTAGAAAATTCAAGCTGCTACTACTTTTTGTTTGTTTTTGTTTTCCCTTTAAAGTGATTTGCCCAGTTGGTACATGCACGTGTGTGTGTGTGTGTGTGTGTGTGTGTGTGTGTGTGTGTGTGTGTGTGTGTTAGCCATACACACAATAACATATACTTAGCAATATGATAACTTCTGAAACTTGTATCATTAGGCAATTTTCTTATTATGTAAACATCACATATTATGTTTACACACATTTAGATGGCTATGATGTCACTGGGTGACAGTCTTATTGGGCCACCACTGCATATGCAGCCATCGATACATCATTGCGTGGCACATGACTATATATGAAAAAGGTCCCAAATTTAGGAAAAAGTCCATCTGAACTGCAGCTTGAGCCAACCCACTTCCCCATACCTTACGAGGGATTGGTAAACCTAAAAGGGAATACTGTCTGACTAAAGCCAGACAACTGGCCCCTCAAGAGCACATTTATAATTTATTTATGGCTTAATATTTTCCACTGATAGGGTTAATAAATCATGTTTCCATTCGACTGGTTTTCTCTGCTGTATGAATTTCTCTATTTTGATACGAGATCTTAACATGTTTTATTTTGCTTGTCCTTTTTCCAGTTCATTTTTGCAGCTACAGAGAGAAATTTATTAGTCTGTATTGCCGTCTTTCTGCTGTTGTGGAGCTGGACGCCCTGAACACCCAACAGTCCCTGAGGGAAGCAATCTCAGACAGCGAGGTTGCAGCTGCCAAACAAAGACACCAGCAAGTGTTAGACTTCATTCAGGTAAAGCTGCTGTTCTTTGGATAATGACGGGAGAGGTAGGGAGAGGCAGGGTGAGAACCAAGCAAGAGCAGCTACCAGAGGCCATCAAGGGAACGCACTGTGCCAACAGCCTGTAGATCTGGCAGAATGGTGTGGCGCAGGAGCGCTGAGTTTTCAAAGGCTTAACAGTGAATGACGGGTAAATCGCACTAGTCCTAAGAACTGTATCAGCCACTGTGGTCAGCAGCTGTGAATGGTCCAAATACTGTGCTTACCCACTAGTTCAATAAGGAAAAAAAAAAAAAAAACAGTGTAGAATGTCCTCAATATCCCAGAGAAAAGGAAAACAAAATGGTCTACCAGTTTATAGTTAGATTATTCATGATTTGGACTTCTTTCCTTAATATGTGGTTACCGAGGTGAGAAAATGTATTCCTTGCCTGGAGTGATGGTGCGCAATTGTGATGCCAGCATTTGGGAAGGCTAAAGGAGAAGGATTGAGAGTTCAAGATTAGCCTGGGTACAAAGTGAGTCCCAGACCAGCTTGAGTGGCAAAGTGAAATCATGTCTTTAAAATGTATGTATCTGCATGTGTTTGTGTGTGTGTTTGTGTTTGTGTGTGTGTGTGTGTTTGTGTGTGTGTGTGTGTGTGTGTGAGAGAGAGAGAGAGAGAGAGAGAGAGAGAGAGAGAGAGAGAGAGAGAGAGAAAAGAAACTATGAAAACTACGTTCCTTGTCCATGTCTTGCCTAGAACCCTTTATGGTGATCTTCAGGGTTCATGAAGAGGGCACCAACCGGCAGTTTAGAAAATTTAGATCTGGCCTGAAATGGCCCCTAAATGCCATATCCAAATCTCATCTTTCTATCAGTTACCAACTCCCAAAGTAGTACAATTGCAATGGCTCCATAGTAAACATCAATATTATATGCCTTCCATCAATTTGTTAGAAATATTAAATATCCAGGTGTCAAGCATGATATGAGAGATACAAAACTGGAATAGCCATGACCTTAAACTGTTTAAAATTCATGAAAGTAGACAGAAAATGTCTATAAGTATTATTCTTAAAATGTGTTAAGAAGCTGGGCAGTGGTGGTGCACGACTTTAATCCCAGAACTCGGGAGGCAGAAACAGGCGGATCTCTGTGAGTTTGAGGCCAGCCTGGTCTACAGAATGAGTTCCAGGACAGCCAGGACTACACAGAGAAACCCTGTCTGGAAAAATTTTTTTTAAAAATGTGTTAGGAAGCAAGAGAGAAATACCAGAAAAGAAAGGAGGTTTCTGTGTCAACACACAAAAAAATAAGCCTTTACTTTCACTTGTGGGTAGTAGGAAAGATGCCATGGAAGGGCCTGATGGCGTCTGAGCTGAACCTGTGGAACAGACTAGACTGTACAATGTAGAAACGGAACGTTCAGCACCCAGAGAGAAAGTAATAAGCAGATAAGGCAGACAGGCAGGAAAACAGGGTTTGGAGAATAAGAAGGTGTTCAAGGTTGCTTGGGGCATAAATTGAATGGTGGGTGACTAGACAAGACTGAGACACTGGACAATAGTAAAAAAAAAAAAAAAAAAAACAATAAGAACAGATCAGAGAACCATACCAAAGGCCACAATAAAGAATTCACACTTAATTCTGTACCTAAACCTCAGCTTTAGAGAAAGTAAGAATTTCTCACAGCTCTACTGAGACATATTGCCTCTCATGAGTACTGCTATAGCCACACACTGGTTGTTCACTGTACGAATGCACTCTGCATGGTCCTACTCACTAATCTGCCCATCTCTCCTGAATTTAAGGAGAGAGCTAAAGGTAGGGAACCAGGCTAGACCAGAAACTTCAGCAACTATCCAAATAAGCAGTAAAAAGAAATCAATATAAGGAAACGCAAACTTGAGGATCGAGAAGTTAAATCTCTTGGGCTGGGGTAAAGTGCTTACCTGGGAGAATGAGGCCCCGAGAACCCACATAGAAACGCCAATGAGTGAGACATGCTCTTGTAACCCCAATGCTGGGGACGATGGGACAGGAGGACTTCTGGTGCTCCCTGGCCAACCTAGCCTTCCTGATGAGCTCTGGAACAAAGAGAGACCCTGTGTTGAAAAGCAGAATGGACAGAGCTCCTGAGGAACAACCCTGAAATATGTACCCTGACCTCTACACACACATATGCACATGCGCACACACATGCACACACACATATATATGTGCATACAGACACACACACTCCACATTTCCTAATCATTTGTGAAAAGTAGTCATTATAAACTGATCATAGAAGTACACACCTTTAATCCCAGCACTCAGGAGACAGAAGCAGGATAATCTCTGTAAATTCAAGGCCCGTCTAGTCTACAAAGAGAATTCTAAGCTATCCAGGGCTACATAGCAAGACTCTGTCTCAAAAAAAAAAAATCAGGGGGAGGGGAGATGATAGTAATAGTTCTACATACTGACTACACAATAAATTGTATATTCATTCATTAATAAGTAGTACAGGGCCAAGCATGGTGAGACATGTCTATAATTCCAATCCTTAGGAAGTAGACACAGGGGGATTAATAGTTCAAGATCCTTAGCTACATAGTGAGTTCAAGGACAGAACTACATGAGACCAAGTCTCCAAAAACAAACAATAAAAACGATAGATAGTGTTACTACACTATGAAAACGAAAATGAGCGGAATGAAGAGTTGGTAGTATTTAGAAAGAAACCCGTTACAAACAGTGGAATTACCCTACCTTCCTCATCTGTAAATGAACGGGACTCACAAACCAAAGCAGCAGTTCTTCATTGCTCACTCTCTCTATCTGAGATTTAGAATTTTCAAACCTTCACTCCATTTATTTCATTTCCATCAAAGAACAAATGCTGGTGATGGAAACAGAGTGGAAAAAAAAGGATACAAGATGGGGAAGGCAAGGAAGTCTGTGTGTCTGTGTGTGTGTGTGTGTGTGTGTGTGTGTGTGTGTGAAGGTGCACAAGGGTATGTAGTTGTGCATATCTGTGTATACACAGAGGTCGGAGGGCTAGGAAGATGTCCAATGTTCTGCCTGTCCCTCGGAGACAGGGTCTCTCACTGAACATGAAGCTTGCCATTTTTCAGCAAGGCTAGCAGCCAGCAAATCCCAGAAATCTTCCCGGTTCTGAAGACCCCTCCCTCCCGCCCAACCCCACTCAGCACTAAAGTCATCAGAGAGTACACATGACCACACCCAAGTTTTTATGTGGGAACTGGGGTCCAAACTCAGGTCTCCACGCTTGCCAACAAGTGCTGTTACCTCCGAGCCACCACTCCAGTCCCCCACTTACCTTTTGAGTCCAATGTCATAAGGAAGCCAGGCTTGTTGACACACACATGTAATCCAGAACTAGAGAGGCTGTGACAGGAAGCCTGAGAGTTCAAGGCTAGCCTGGGATACACAAGGAGTTCAAGGCCAGTCTGCGTCCCATAGAGAGACACTGTTCAATAATAACAGGCCAGGAGTCAAGGGGCACAGCTTTCCATTCTGGAGCAGACAATGTTTTGTTTGATATGGAGGTTGGTGGGAGGACTTGCTTCTCATCTCTGCAATGGAAAACTGGACTAGAAATATGCCCAGGTCCTAGTCACCTCTAACATTCATTTTATGACCTACAACCAGAAACATCTTAGAGAAACACTTTGCTAACCATGCCTTGGGTTGTGTTTCTGCCTTGCTCTCCTTCAGCTGGCCTGGATCTCATTCGTCCAATGAGGACACCGCCTTTCTCTAGTCTGTGGCGGTCTTGAACCCTCCCAGAATCCCTGACCCCTTCTCACTCCCTGACTACCTACGCTCCTCTTTCTCACTTGGCCTTGAGCTCTACTGCCTCTTGTCTCCTTCCTTCTGATCACATCTTTAAGTGAGCCAGATAATGGCAGGCCAGGCCAAGAATTTTTCAAAGTTCTTGTCTGCTCTGGACTCCCAAAGGCACATAGACTTGGATAAAAGCCAGTTGCCAAAGTGTTCAAAAAGTAACTTCTGGAGTAGGGTAATTCCAGATCATAGACCTGGATCCACGTCTTTGGTATGCCACCCTGCTGCCCTCGGCATGAGCAACCTCAGACAACTCAGCGTCCTGGCTCCCCTTCCCTGTGTCGGCTTCTATTGACAACTAGCTGCAGCCGCTCACCCATGGGTGTTCACAGCTCAGCCCACCCCACACCATAACCAGAACCTGCAGAGGCAACTGCCAGTTCCATCTAGATCTAAGACAGTGTTACTACACAAACCAAACATTGTAAAGAGCAGGGGAGTCTATGTAAATACAGCTAGGAAAAGAAGCCAAGGAGTGTAGCCAAAAAGGGGAGGCCTGGACTAGGGGAGGCATAGAAAAATCACAGATAAAGTATACAGGCTTTATAGACAGCACATGTAGTAGACATGTCAAAGTGAGTGAAGGGAGAGGGAGGGAGGGAGGGGGGGAAGGAGAGAGAGAGAGAGAGAGAGAGAGAGAGAGAGAGAGAGAGAGAAATGTCAAAACATGAAGACCTAAGGCTTAGCGTACTTTGAGCTGTTAAAGCCAAAAGGGCAATTAGGCCATAATTTATATACTGTAATGCTTCAAATGCGCCTAAGCCGTAATAGAAACACAGCTCATTAAATATAGCCAATCTATCATCCCCTCAAGCACCTTGTGGCTGTGCTGTGAGAAAGCCAATCACCTTTACATTTTAATAAAAATATTCTCTTGCCTGGACACAGAGAAAGGGTATAATTTACAGGATGAAAACTGAAGTTTGTGAAGAGCAGGGTGAGAAATGGATGCGGACCCTTTAATCAACAGACTCGGGCAGTTCACAGCCGCTCGTTTGAAAAGCATGTCAGCAAGTCTTCAGAAGCTGAACTGGGACCTTCAAATCAGGGGGATTATGTTGTCAGTCGCTTTTAGATCAACAGCAGAAGGTGAAATGAGTGGAAATTGGACTTCTTTGGGGGCTACTTAGCGAGGTTTCATTAAACTCAATCCGCGGGCCTCCCTGAACCGATGGGGCTTTCAGTTTTCTTCAGTCAGGCCCTCTCCACCTTACCACTGAGAAAAAAACGAAGAAGTCAGCACCACCTCATCCAACTCTACCCATGCTTAGCAGTCAGCTGAAACACCATTATCTAAAAAGAGCAGGTGGATTGTTAAGAAAACTCACATACGTTGACAGGTTACCACAAAGCGGCTGGTTTGCCATGACAGAACTTTATTCCAGGCGTTGGAGAGCAAAGCTCAAAATTCCCACTGGCAGAGCTGCACTCCCAGAAGGCTCCAGAAAGAGCCCATTCACCGCCTCCCCCAGCTTCTAGGTGGTGTGCATATTCCTTAACTTGCATCCATCTCCCCTTTTGTGACCGCCTCTTCCCTTCTGCCAAGTCTCTTTTTGCCTCACTCTTGCAAGCAAGTCCTTATGTGGACATTTGTCGCTGGACTTGGGCAACAATCCAGGATGGACAATTCCTCTAGAATCCTTAACAACCCCAGCTTTGCCACAGAAGGCAATACTCACTTTTTTTTTTTTATCACATAAGGTAATAGTTCTAGGTTCCAAGATTAGAAGTTGGGGAATCTCTTAGGGATTTACATTCATCAGCCCACTGAAATAATCGTGACTGGCATCATATAGCTGAAAATGTTATAATAGTGCCCTACTTGCAGCACATTCTTACCCATATCCCCTGAATCTTCCTTCCAACAACCCTGAGAGTAGAACTGTGTAGCCATTCCATCCCTGAGCATCTACTTTAAAAAAAAATACAAACGCACATTCTTATCCTTGACAGACACTCTAAAAAAGTTATCCACATCATGTGATGCTTTTAAAGTAACTTTGAGAGCACTGTACACTGAATATGACATAACCAATAAAAGCCAGCTGACAGAGTAACTGTTTCATCAGGAAAATCCATGCAAGTCTCGCCTGGGAGTCCCAATTTGGCTTTACCTCATGAACTTCCAGTTCCCTTCAAATTCTCCCCTTACCATGGCTTAGTACCTCCTCCTGGGCCTGGCCTCTGTGGAACTTCCTGCCCAGCTAAGGGAGTGAACAAACCCTGGGCCGCAATCTCATGCTTTCTACACCAGCCCTGAATCCTCTGCCAAGGCCTATCCCAGGGCAGCACAGAACCAGAAGGCAAGGGGAGGGAGGCCCCCAACCACACAATTCTGCTCACTGGCTCGTTCCAGTCTGCTATCTCACTGAACATGACATTGAATGTTATAGCTTCAAAATCTATTCTGAGTGAGGAGCGCAGGATTTGTTGATTTGCAAGTGTCTGGTTAAGTATAAAGACCTAAGAAGGAATTTTGAAAATAAAGTAACACTGGGTGATACCTAATCTTTAAAACCTCTCCAGTAAGGGACACTTAATGGGTCAATATTCTTACAATGAACACCTTCTACCTGAAGGTAGAGACACCTTTCTAAGGGTTCTCCAAAGAGAACCATAAAGTATAAGAGCTGGACTGTGGGAGCCCACAGAGGTTTCCTAGTGAGATTTGAGCTTGCTTTGCCCAGCAGAGCTGTGTAAGGGGATGGATTGATTATGTGAGTGGTTACCAGGTGTGTGGAAGGGTTTGCACTTGGCTGTGCTAGGGGGAGGTCTTTTGCCCCACCCCTTGGCATTCCTTTAAAAAGCCCTTTAGAAGAAACAGAAGGGGCCAGTGGATTAGGATCCAGGCCCTCCCGAGGCTATCCTGTGTTTCTATCTGTCTCTCTCTCCTCTCTATATTTTTATCAAAATTTCTCTTCCCTCACTGGAACAATGTTACCTCAGTTATCACATGGTTAAATGTCCTCAGTTTACAATTGAGAAATGAAAACAGAGGTTAATGCTTTGCCAAGGTCCCCGGTGAACTCCCATGTAAAGCCAACCACAAGCTTCATACTCCCAAGAAACTCTGTAACTAGCAGCCTCTTCGTGGGAAACAGGACAACCAGGAAGCTCATGGCCAGTGCTCATCATGATCTGAAGAACACCTGTCATCTACAGTAAAGACAAAAATGAGTGACTTTTAAACCACTAGCAACTACTATTGTACTTTGTAATGAAAATGTCACTAAAATCACTATAGTAACCCTGAAATGAAAGTGATACCGATCTAAAATATGCTACCATATGAGTGTATAAATTTTTTAACAAGAGCTTTTTAGAACTGCATTAGACTTTGGAAGCATCTGCTTTTATATATGCAAAAGCAGTAAGTTTAATAAATAAAATTATATCTTTTCGGGCTGGAGAGATGGCTCAGAGGTTAAAAGCACTGGCTGCTCTTCCAGAGGTCCTGAGTTCAATTCCCAGCAACCACATGATGGCTCACAACCATCTGTAATGAGATTCGGTGCCCTCTTCTGTCGTGCAGGTATACATGAAGGTAGAATACTGTACACTTAATAAATAAATAATAAAAAAATTATATCTTTTCCATAATACAGGTACAAGCATTCTGAAATTCATATATCATCTGCATCATATCACTTCCCTGATACTGTATTTTTCATTACATAGAGAGAAAATAGTGCTTTATGTGTGTGAGCAAAGTACTCTGCATGTCATAGATACTTTCAAATTCATCATGCTACTTAATCATCACAATAACGTACAAAGTACTCTGCATGTCATAGATACTTTCACATTCATCATGCTACTCAATCATCACAATAACCTATGGGATATTTGTCTGTACTTTACAAACAAAGCAAGTAAGGCTCAAACCAATGCCATAGAAACCAATAATATAGAAAAATGGTTCATCTTATACTCTCAGGAAAATGTATTTCTTTTAATGCCTTTCACCATTTTATTCCAAAGCAAACAGATGAAGTCTGGCGTGAAATGAGGTGGATCATGGATGCCCTACAGTATGCAAGATACAAGCAACCTGTCTCTGACTTGCCCATCACTAAGCTGATAGACCCCTCCCATGAGCAGAATCTAAAGAAGATCAGTTCTACATCATCACATATAGACTGTCTTCCATCAACATCTCCATCCCCAGAGATGCACAGAAGAAAGACAGTGAGTGGTAAGATCAAAAGTTCTTTGGCTTGCCCACCAGATTCTTGGCCCTGTCTTCACTGATGAAGTTCTTTGTGTGGATGCATTGGTTCTAGCAAGTAGTAGAAACACTGTTTAGGGGTAAGGATCAAACAGTATAAAAGAAACAAAGCCAGAACCATGGACGGATGGGAGACTAGGGCAATAACATGAGATTGCTTTACTTGGGAGTAGGGAAGGCTAGACCAGTGCTAGCCCACATGCCCAAGAGACGGAAGGACACAGAGCAAGAATGGAAGTCCAGAAATTTCTAATGGGAACTACTGCAGTTCCAGATAAGGACATCAGCCCAGCCTCTGGTTCTATCTGAGGCAAGAGTTGAGGGTATGCATCCCACCCACACCATGTTCTCAGGTGGAAAGTGAGGAAGAGAGAGATCTTGGATTTAACTACTGAAGCCAAATCAGCTCAGGATAGTCATGGGTATGACGATCTAAGAAACAAGTTAAAAGAAATGCCTCACAATGAACCTTGGGAATTAAGAATGAGATTATGTGGCAAATACTATTAGCATAAACATGACTGGAATAACACAAATTTCTACAAAATATCTTTGTGCTTATAGGCAGGAAAAAAGGATATAAATATAGGCAATGCTATATAACACCCTTCTCTGGAGCAGGATGAGTCCAGTGTCATTTTCTACTCAATAAAAATAATAGCCATTCAAAGCGCCTTCCTTAATTCTACATCTTAAAACACTTCACTATTATAATCTCCATAATGATATTCTTCGGGAACAGTTCTGATTTATAGGCTTGTCCCATAGGGGGCAGCATGGTGCAGCAGAAGGAGCCTGGGCTTAGAAATCAAAGCCCTGTATTCAAATTCCAGTTTTGTTTTCCTCGCTGCATGTGCTTGAGTAGATTATTACATCTCAGTATTCGTTCCCATATATGTGAAATTAGAACAGCAATGCCTGTACCTTACGGAATCCTTTGTGAGCAAAACAAACTACCAAAGACACATGAACCATGATAGGAAGTGTAAATACCATCTTTAATGTTCTCGTCTTAACATACAACCTTTAATAGGGAGATGTGCCTTTTCTATAAGCAAGTCTGTATGTGCTCCTGTTTTTAAAATCTCTCTTTCTAAAAGTCAACACTTGGCAAGCGGAGAAACCTGGGAAGCGGCTAACTTTTATTATCAAAGGTGTCTATGATTTACCAAGTTATTCTATAAAAGAATTACCTCAATAGTTTCTAGGCTGTGTTTGTTTGTTTGTTTGTTCTTCCACTAATCTGCAGCGGCCTTTGGGATACAAATCAAGCAGCATCTCTGCCGGAAGCTGGCCTAATGGGCAGTTTAGATACGCTGACATAACGCAGTACTGTAACTACCTGTGGCTCACAAAGGAGATTGGTGGCATTAACCCATAAGACCAACGCTGGAGGTGACAGAAGCCAGTACTGAGCAAACCGAAGATGAGTAGGAGAGGAAAGAGAGCTTAGTGTGCAAAAGCAGCAGATTTTTCTGTGTTGCACGTCAGGTAACTGCAGCCAGTCTGGCTGACGGTCAGGATTGCAACTGCTCATTCCTTTTGTCCATTAAAAAAAAAAATACAATTGGTTGCCTACTGTGTGCAGACACTGTTCTGAGTAGCCAGAAAATAATGAAAAGGCGGAGTCTCTACTTCCGTAGAACTCGGTCTAGAAGGGACGGCAAGGAAAATATAAATTAAAAAATGAGCCGGGCAGTGGTGGCGCACGCCTTTAATCCCAGCACTCGGGAGGCAGAGCCAGGCGGATCTCTGTGAGTTCGAGGCCAGCCTGGGCTACCAAGTAAGTCCCAGGAAAGGCACAAAGCTACACAGAGAAACCCTGTCTCGAAAAACCAAAAAAAAAAAAAAAATGAATTGTACAAAACAAAATAGTACCTGTGATGGGGACAGACAGGGAGGTGTGGAATTCTAGGAAGAACAGCAGAGACCCACTCGAGAAGGTGAAATCTTAACCCACCACAGGACAAGACAAAAATCTGGAGTTAGAGTTTACTAAACAGCAAAATAGCAAAAGGCCTTACGATAGGTTGGAAGGAAGGCCAAGTGCCTGGGCCAGGGTGAGTGAAAGGGTCGGTAGTGAGAGACTGGGGCCACACCAGGCAGCGTCTGTAGGTGCTTGCTCTCAAGTTTGTGTTTTCTCCCACTTGTGACAGAAGGCCACCAAAACCACAGGGAGAGGTAGATAGGATCTGAACTAACCTTCAGATAAACGCTCCCTGTTATATGACAAAAATGTACAGGGGAAATACGAGAAGCAGGGAGATTGGGAAGCTCATTAAAAAAAGAAGAAACTAAATGTTCTAGATTGGATGCTTCAGGGTTTCATGATGCTATTTACAAAAAAAAGGAAAGAAAGAGAAAGAGAGAGAGGAGGAAAAATAAGCTTGAATAGTTGAACATATTAAATATGAATTGCTTTGAATATTTCCACCAAAATCAACATTCAGGAAAAAAAAACACAGTGTAAAGATGTACAGTGTCTGCCACTCAGAAAAGAAAATGGGGCTAATAATAATAATACAGATTTAAGACACTGTTGACATATGGATCATGTCTGAAACTATACAACTGCATAAGATTCCCTAGAGAGTGTATGTAAAACACTATGGAGGGTACCCTTTCGGTGGGGATCAACGAGACATCTTAGATTAAGAAGGAGCAACCAGAGACAGAACAAAAAAAAGCAGAGGACGATGTCACAACAAATGAAAGCATGGTGAAGGATGGAGAAAAGTTAAAACAACAGTACGTTTTCTGTTGTTTTGCTTTTTTTTTTTCAGCAAGAAAGTCATCAATAATCTTGATGAGAGCAGTCTGTGAAGGAAAAAAAGAGAGAAGCTGAACATCAGTAGATCAGGGATAAATGGGAAGTGATGAAGTAGGACCAGTAAGACACACTCTAAAGTCTTGACTGTGGAAGAGAAGACGAAAGAAAGACAGCAAGCAGACGTAAAGTTGAAAGTCATTTTTAAGGCAGGAAAGACACGCTCTCCAACCTTCCACTGTTTATATAATCCTACAAACAGCTTTCCATTCTATTTCCACCTTCACAGCTCATCTGCTCTCTCTGCTCACAGAATTTCCCCAGTGTTTAATCTTCTGTTAAGCCACAGGGTCCCAAGTGGGCTCCTCCTAGACTGTATGAGGGTGGCCTCCTCTATGCCCTAGAAATGCCAGACTCTCCAGTTGGCCTCAGGATGGATTACACACACTCCCTGCTGGGAGGGTCTGCCCAATTGCATTCGGATCTTATTATTAACTTAAAATGTGAGTGATCATCATTCTGTTTCTTAAAATATAATTCTCTCTTGGGTCCATTTATTTCTCTGAAGCCAAAATTCCTTGGGCTGTGAAACACAGAGACGTGGAAAGCAGCAAATGACAAATAGAAGCTATTGACACGAACTCACTGTCGAGCACGAGGAAGAAACAGCCTCCCATCTCCTCACAAAGGCAGGAGCACTTCGGTGCAATGGAACCCGGCCCTGTATGCTCTGTCCTCTCCACAAGTGTGACCACTCTGGATTGTTTGGAAATCACTCGTGGATGGGGAAAAGTCCAATTTAGACAAGCATCCCCCCGCCACTGGGTTTTACTCACAGCACAATTCTTTCTGTGTGAGCAGAGCTTACTCCACTTCTAAGGAGCCTGCTGGAAATACAGAACCTATCACAAATTTCTACCCCTGGTGCCAGCCCAAGCTTCTGTCCTAGAGCTGTTGAGTATGTTGGATGTGTTTATGAAGATCTGTTTAGCATGAGAAGAGGGAGTAGAACTCTAACTTCCCAATTCTGTGTGGTTTTCACAACAGAAAGAACTCCTCTGAGTCAATTAAAATTAAGCATCTCCCAAGGACCCAAAGCGGGAAATCTGGCTCCAAGAAAAGGCAGCCCAAGGCAGGGGGTGGGAAGATTTGATCCATCGAATGGGCATTTTCTCCCCCTCCTTTTCTGTTGGTACAGTGTCACAGGAAGCAACACCCTCCCAACACTGATGTTCCTCCTAGTGACACATGAGTGAGGCAACAGAGGGAAGGCTGTGCATTGTTTTCTCAGATGTGTTTGAAGATCATCCCAGTCTCCCAAATGTAAAACTTCCTGATAGCCTTTCCATAGAAGAGGTCAGGAACAATATGGCATAAACCAAATGGCCCAGAAATTCAACAAGATTTGAATCCTGTTGGTACTATTAGAATCCTGAGGTACTAATTCTCTTGGGAAATCAAAATATGAACAAAACTACCTAGGGCTTGATGAGTCAATACAATTTTTTACTTATAAATTATTTGAGTTTTATTAAACACATGGAAATGGAACCAGTGAGGCAATATGCATATCTATAGATAGTGATATATTACAAGTAGATATAGATTTTAGGGAACTATGATCTAATGTTCCTTTGTTTCCATCTTGCCATTAACACTACTACCTCCCACCTTTAAAGAAAAAAAAACAGCCGGGCGGTGGTGGCGCACGCCTTTAATCCCAGCACTCGGGAGGCAGAGCCAGGCGGATCTCTGTGAGTTCGAGGCCAGCCTGGTCTCCAAAGCGAGTTCCAGGAAAGGCGCAAAGCTACACAGAGAAACCCTGTCTCGAAAAACCAAAAAAAAAGAAAAAAGAAAAAAAAACAATAACTTTATTCAACTATTCTTTCCAGAAATGTCATCTCCTCATAACACTATCAAGACCCACAACAGCTCTGCTGTGCTGTTGTTGGCCTGACCCAGAGACCAGGAGTTACAACAGCCATCACAATGGCAAGCAAACCAAGCTTCCTAAGCCAGCACTAATAGTATAAGCTGACTTTCATCTAGCAGCTCCCAGGTCAAGCAGAGAGGAAGCTCAGCTTCTACCAATGCTGGCCTGCCCAACGCCCTCCAAGGAAAAGTGGGGAGCACCACCAGCTTGGCTAATACAAGCGGGGCAAAGTGCCTACCATGATTAATGGAGCATATGGCCTGAATCTAGAGAGGGAAGCTCTTTTCCAAGAAGAGGGGAAGCAGGAGTGGCCTAAGTCCTTGGAAATGCTCCTGGGTGCCCTGGATGCATCCTGGAGACTCTCCCAGCCTGTTCTGGGAGGGCTATACCACTCCAAGCAAGAAGTTCCACTAAGTCTTCTAATAAATAACCCAACTGTCATGCAAGTCAAGGACAAAGATCCAATTCTACTAGAATAGCATTTCCTAAGGGCAGGTTCATAGACCGACAGGATGTTTAACACTCCATTCTGTCTCTTTTACATCTCCTTCCTGGGTTACTACAGAAATAACTAAATCTTCTCTTGATTTACCTCTTATCCCATGCTATAAGAGCCATACAGTAAGTTATATCATTTACTAATTCACTATTTAATATAGTTAGGAAATACAGTATCGAACACCATGCAGGAAAGCATTGTTCTCCTGATCATCCAAAGAATTCTCACAACAAAATCTTGAAGTATATTTGAATACTCATTTATAATCTTAATTAATACTCTTCATACCTCAGTAATACTAATATTTCTGTCTATATGGCACTTGAAGTATATTTAACACATTTTTTAATCTACATAACACTTGTGGAAGATAAGCAGCCTAACAACCTCCATGCTACAGACAAGGTTCAAACAAGCTAAGTCATTTGCTCAAAATTTTATACACAATAAGAAACAAGGCAAGCCTTCAGCCAAGATTTGTCTCATTTTATCAATTGTCCTTTCTGCCTTATGTGGATGGACTCTTGGTTCAAATATCACCAAAGACAAAGAAATGGTCTGAGTGGTCGTCTTCACAAAGTCCTACGGCAAACCAGATAAATTAGGTCTTTCCAGGATGCTTTCAAAGGTGCTGCTTTTCAGAGACAATCAATCTCACTCAGTCTCACTACTCTTCATGCCCCCGGATTTCAATATGCATCCTAGTTTCACCATACCTCAATGTACTTCCCAAGAGGCCAATGTAAGGATGGCTAAGATACAACCTACTGCAGTGGTTCTCAACCTTCCTAAAGCTGTGACCCTTTATACAGTTCCTCATGCTGTGGTGACCTCCAACCATAACGTTATTTCATTGCCACTTCATAACTGTAGTTTTGCTACTCTTATGAATCATAATGTAAATATCTGATATGAAGGGTATCTTTGGGGGTTGTGACCCCTAGGTTGAGAACCACTGATCTAATGGAAGGGCCTCATGCTCTGCTCAATGCCCATGTTCAGATTAGATGGCATGGGAAATACAGAAGACTCTACATCTCCTTTTGCTCACCTTGTTCCTTAGGCCGTTCCTTCACTAACTGAAGCAAAATTTTTACTAACCAGAGATAAGTAAAGTGGGGTGCATGCTCTTTTTAGGGTTTATACTCCAAAGAATTGAGAGAAATGTGAGAGTGGATTGTTTATAATAAAACTTGGTAAGTGTAGTAACACAGATATAAATAAAATACTCTGAAAACTAAGAGAACTGAGCAACTAATGCCACCTAAGAGAACTGGTATGGGCCCTTCCTAGAGACTAGATCTTCAAATATGACCCACCTCTGACCATTTAGAATGTCAGATTCTCTGAAGTACATCCTATAACTCCTTAGTCTTCTATTTTCATACTGAAAGATAAAAATACAAACCAGGAGGCTGGAGAGGTGGTTCAGTAGCATTTGGTGCTCTGGCAGAGAACCAGAATTCAGTTCCTAGCACCCATATAAATTGGCTCACAACAGCCTAAACCTCTAGCTCCAGGGATCCAATGCCCTCTGCTGGCCTCATCTGGCACCTGTACGCACATGCACATATACACACATATAAGAAAGAAAGAAATCCTTTTTAAGTACAAATTACTTTTGCCAAGTACTTGACATATTACCTAGAAATAGAAAGACATTGTCAAGCTCCTCAGGGATCACTTCTTTTTGTTTTGTTTTGCTTTTTGAGACAGGGTTTCTCTGTGTAGCTTTGCGCCTTTCCTGGAACTTATTCTGTAGCCCAGGCTGGCCTCGAACTCATAGAGATCCTCCTGGCTCTGCCTCCTGAGTACTAGGATTAAAGGCGTTTGCCACTCCCGCCAGCCAGGGATCACTTCTTGTTACAGTCATTTTATTATCTGTTTCTGCTGAATTGAATCATGATACCACTCCCTCCGCCCGCCCCCCCCGCCCAAAAAGCTATATCCATGTGTTAAACTTAGCATCCTGGCAGTGTAGCCATATTCAGAAAAAAAAAAAAAAAAAAGATCTTGCAGATATAACTAATGATCTTGAAATGAGATCATTCTGAATTATCTGGTCTCTTAACCCAATAACAAGAGTCCTCATAAGAAACAGAAGACATGAACACGGAGGAAAGGCTATGAGACACTAAAAGCATAAAGAATGTTACCAGAAGCCAGAAGAAGCAAGAAACCATTCTTTTCCCCTTTAAGATCTGCCAGAGGGAATGCGGTCCTGCTAACACCCTGAGTTTGAACTTGGACTCCCAGAGCTATGAGAGATACATTGTATTCTCTAAAGCCATCCAGTGCTGTGCCATTGCTAGAGCAGCAACAGGAAAACCCACATGAGACTGAACGGCAGCAGTGCCAAGACTCCCTTGCCAGGAACTTACCTATACAATTCTGGGTCAGTCACTTAGATGATCACAAGATCCCTGATATCAGGACACCTCCAAAGCAAACCCAGGGAAATTCTTCAGTAGATGGCAGTCTCTGGGAAGGCACAAATCTCTATTTGGGTGCCTATTCTGCCACTGATCAGCCACATAAGTTGCAAAATTTCATATGCTTATGCTTCAGTGTTTTCATTGGCAAAATGAGAAAAGCAAGCATTATTAAAGCTTTTAGGTAACTTGGCATTATAGATGACTCACAGTAAGTACTACATAAATACCAGATAGCTTTGTTATTACTATTGGAATACAAACACACACATCAAGGCAGCTTCACTAGCTATAGAGGAGGCGAGGAAAATTGAGCTAAAGTCAGTTACTAATTCTCTGAATGGATCTTATTTCAAACCCAGTTTCAGATCTTCAGTTAACTTCTCTCGGTTACTCCTAAGGCACCTATCCTGGCCACCATCAGAAAGAAGCAACAATTATGGGTTTCTGTTACTTCCAGTGCCCGATTTCCCCCATTAAAGATCAGAGAAAGTACCGTCTAAACTGTTTTTTAAAACAGCGTGGCTGGGGATACAACTCAGCAGTAGAACACTTGCCTAATATGTACAAGGCCCTGTGTTCAATACCCAGCACCAAAAAAAAAAAAAAAAAAAAAAAAGACAAATACGAAACTCACTCAGTCTAAGCCTTTATTTTAACACACACACACACACACACACAAATCTCTTTATATTTACCTGTTTTCTTTCCTAATCATTTGTCTCTGAAAACAACATATTCTTCCATCTCTAAAAGCACCAATGCCAACAGTGATTCTCACAGCCCTGATCCACCCTCCTTTTTATAATCATCAGTCTCACCAATCCTATCTTCAACCATCCCCTCTCCAGTGGTGCTTTCTTCCACACCCACAAGCACCATCCCTCAACCTTCCTACTGCAACATGTTCCCATTTAGTCTCCTGGATACTCCGGCCATCATCTCTTCAAAACTCAACTTGTCCCAAATCAAATTCACCATCTTCTCCATTGCCCAACCTAAGCTAGGGCTGCAGTACACCTCTTCCGGATTACCACTTCTGCTTTCCCAGACACTGTGGTTCAAAATCTTCTAGTAACTTTGAGGCATCGTGGATGTTCTCCTAGAAGTCCCCTGGTCACCAAGATCTCATGCAGATTCACAGATAGATGCAGAGATGCTGGCCTTCTAATCAAAAGAACCCCTCTCCCGGGTCACCCTCTAGCTAAAATCCAGTATCATTTTGTTCTTTGTCTTGCTGGAGTTCATGTTTTCTGACTCATTGGTTGTCTGAGTCACACACTATTAGATGCTTAAAAACAGTCCTTTGCTGTCTGGCATAAATTCACGCTCCATAAACATCTTAGAATGAACGGCTTTCCTACACTTCTCCTTCCTCCATCCAACCACTGCTGCTCAGCACCACAGCCTGAGCAAGAAAAGCACTGAGGGATCATCAGCCCAGACCTGGCTTCCTAGCTGTCCTCTGTGTTCCGCCTCCCTTACTGCTGTTTCCTGCTTTACCTGATACCTAACTATCCTACACTTCTGTCTTGTCCATTCATCAAAATCCTTCAATAACTATCCATTGGCCATAAAACTTAGAGCAAAGTTCTTATCTAAGCATTCTATCTTCTCTGGTTCCACCTTCCTTTTAAATTAGATTCTCTTACAAATTTGTTTTGGAATAATTAGACACAGGATCACAGAAAGTTCCTGTATCTCCACCCCCCCAACACACACACACACACACACACACACACACACACACACACACACACACACACACACACACACACAAATAGTTTACACAACACTTGTACATTATCAGAAGAAGAAAACTGATGGAACCCACACAGAAAGTCTAGATTTCACCAGTTACATAAATGCTCACTGTGGATGTCTATGTATCCACACATGACATGGCCTCACATGTGCAGCTTGACACAGTTCTATCACATATTGGGCATTGGGTAACTACCACCATGATCATGGTACTCAACTGTAACCTTACCACAAAATTCCCTCTGTTACCCTTTCATACAGCCTTACCCCTTCCCTCCCTCCCCTTGGCAACCCACAATCTGTTCTTCATCTCTGCATTCTAGCACAATTATTGTGCATATGGAATTCTTTCTTTTTATTGATGAAAAGTATTCCATATTATAGTATGCCACAATTTAGTCATTCATTCACTGAAGGACATACTGGCAGTTTACAGTTTTTACTACCAATAAAACTACTATGAATATTTGAGTACAAACAAGCCTTAATTTTTAAAAAAAAATTTAAGCCTTATAAGTATGCATTGTAGCCTCAGATCTACCCTTCCATTGTAGCCTCAGATCTCCCAAATTCCATTCCTGCTCCTAATACTCTAATCAAATGAACTTACTTGTACTATTTTCACTTTTCCCATTTATAATCCTGTTGTTGTTGTGGGTATATTTATTTTAAAAACCTGCCTTGAATCACTTTTAGAAACTGGATAAAGTAATAAATTATCATAGAAAAAGAATAGACAATGAGAGGAGAAAAATAAGTAAAAGATGGTTTATTAACTTTGTCCCAGTAAGATGTTATCTCTCTTTCCTTTAAAACCACATCTTATTTACTACATGTCTGTAATAAAACCTATTTCTGCCACAGTCCTATGAATGCATATTTGCCTCATACTTCCACTAAAACAGTAAACTCCCTAAAAACAGATGTTCTGACTTCTTAGAAATTTTAGATCCACTGTGTACCAAATACAAATGTTCCACAACCTTCAGTGGAGTTATGTTCCAATAAGTCCATCACAAGCTAAAAATAAAATATCCGAAATAAGCATTTACTACATCTAACTTACTAGCAGATGTACAAGTCACCTATAGTCAGGATGGGAATCAAAAGACAAAACACACACATACACACACACACACACACTACCGTGGGCATGAAATAAATAAGGAGGTTGGAGAGGGGAAACATTTCTAGCTGAAGAGCCTCTAACACAAAAAACAAAAACAACAAAACCTGATACTGACTTCCTAACAAAATAAACTTTATCCTTGTACTTTTCAGTATTCTTATAATAATCACATCTAACTTTCCACCATGAACAAATGAAGGAGAACACGGTGACCATGTGGTTTTATTTTGTTGCTACCTGTTATATTTTGTAATCAGTAAGTCACTCCTGAATATGGACTCCCTTGCAGAACTCTACAAGTAAACTATTTTCCTTTTCTTAGGGCTTCTATGGCTGTAAGTCTTCCTTTCACAGCATCCTCAACCACAAAATGATGTCTAGTTTTTCACTACTATAAATCACACTGCAGTAAATCACAACTTGTAAAATGCCTCCATGTGCACTTGGTGACAATTTCTCAAACAGATATCCAAAAAAGTGAGGACAAATGATATACACATTTTTAACAGACTCTGCCAAATTGAATCCCAATGAGCTGAACCAATTTAGATTCCTCATCATTACATGAGAGTTCTTGATTTCCTGCACATCAATAACATACAATATTGTCACTCTTACTTTTTGTAAGTCTTATGGGTAAAACTGCCTCTTTGTTCAACACTCCTTTCCTAATTACCATCTGAGTTGAAGATAGCATAATAATGTATTAATTCACCATTTGTATCAGTTATTCTTCCCAAGTGCTGGTCCTCGTCTTCTGCCCATGTTCATTGTCTTCTGGTTTACAGTTCTTTGTATACCCTGGGTTTTAACTTTTATTATAATGCTATTTTTCTCTTCTTACAATCTACTAATTGCTTTCTTTATTTAGGGTGTCATTTGTTTTACGAAGCATTTATGTCAAATTTATCAACCACTGCTCTAGAGTTCTAAGGTTCAAAATACCTTCCCACACAAAAATTACAAATACATTGTTTTCTAATATTCTGGGATTTTATTATTATATTTAACCATATGGAATTTATTTCTAGATATGGAATGTGGTAGGACTTCTTTATTTTACTAAAGGGACAATCAATTGTTACAACACTATATATAGAAGGATCTCTTTCACTCTCTAATTTGAAATGTTATCTTTATCATGTTATCATAAAATTATAGCTGCTTTCAGACTTTTTTATATTCTACAGCTCTGTCCATCCATTTCTATAAACTTTAAATGACCAAAACTCTGTGGTCTGTTTTATGTGGAAAGCCATCCTTCCCTATTGTATCTTTTTAAGTTGACTACTCTCATAAATCTCTTCTAGACAAATTTTCAAAACAATTTATTGAATTGTATTTTAAAATACTATGAAAACTTTGTATTAGAATTGCTTTAAATTTCCAGTGGTTTTTAAGAAATAGATTATTCAATATATAGTGCTGTAACAAATTGGTTATCCTTTTAGTAAAATAAATAAGAGTCCTGTTTATTCTACATATAGAAATAAATTCCATATGGTTAAATATAAGAAACAAATCCCAGAATATTAGAAAACAATATATTTGTAATTTTGTGTGGGAAGGCCTTTTTAAACAAGGCATATACCTAGAACTCTAAAGAAGTGGTTGATAAATTTGGCATAAATGTTTTGCAAAATGTTCTCAAAATTAATATGTACATTATCCATCAAGTAACTACTATGGGCTTAGTAGTAATGGGAAAGCCAAAGAATTTTAGACAGTGTTTTCCATCAAAAATGTATGACATCATTGCGGGAAAAGATATAAACAACTACTGCATGAAATGACAGATACAGAACCAATTCTTAGCTCGCCCAAGCCCATTGCGTATACCTTGAGATGGATTTCTGCCTCATTCGTTTTTTGTTTCTTCTTTTGGCCTGTATGATTATTATTTAATAAATGTCAATGTACTGAATGGTTATAGTTACAATCAATAGGTTTTAGTCTCCCCAACTAAGTTCCAGTACCGTCACTTATAGATAAGGAAACTGAAGCGCAAGGACATTTTTCCAAGATCACTGAAAGAGGCACAGGCAGCTAGGATTTGAAAGCAGATTTTCCATCTTCTGCCACCAATGTCTCTTCCCTCCCCCTTCTAAACTGCTATTTTGTCAAATGTAAAATTTATCTCTGAAAGAAGAATAGAGAATAAATAACATTCAGCTTTGTTTCTTGTCCTTCCTTTCTACAGGTAGATGCCAGGAAAAAAAAAATAACCATAAAATGCATGTGTGGTAAATGAGGGAATGTCCTGCACCACCACTGTCCAGACTCAACCTATCAGTTCCTCCCTTTACCCCAGTGGTTCCCAACCTTCCTAATGCTGTGACCCTTTAATGCAGTTCCACATGCTGGGGTGACCCCCAACCAGAAAACTTCATAACTAATTTTGCTACTGTTATGAATCATAATGTAAATATCTGTGTTGTCCAATGGTCATAGGAGACCCCTGTGAAAGGGTGGAGAACCACTGTTTTACCCTTAAACTAAGACCAGAGCCTACTATATAATCTGCATGGCCCTATGAAAAATAGAAATAAATGTGCGGCGCTCGGTCCAAGTCTTAAGAATTTCAAAATGTGACAGAAGAGCAAAGTCGGATGCCCTTCTAAGCGAGAGTTGAACCCATTTAAGCCAACAAATCAGACCCTCGCTAAGAGTCTGCCTTCTTTCTAACATCTGTCCCTGGCTTTGCAGAGTCACAGCCCTGCTCCGATGAAGAAGGCTGCTCAGAAGTCTTCCTCCCCACCGACAGTGACTATGACTCCAGTGATGCCCTGAGCCCACGAGACCTGGACCTGGTTTACCTGTCATCACATGACATCGCCCAGCAGGCCCTCAGTGGCCTCAGTGGCAGCGCCCCAGACGTGCTACAGGTGCACGACATGAAGGCCTCCATGGGGCCCGGCCAGGACCCTCCGGGCCCAGTGCAGGGCCCAGACACCGACCACTCATGTGCAGAGTTTCTCCACAGCCTGACCCTCACAGGCTTGGCACCCAAGAACCACACTAAGATGGTGCCAGGCACACGGCCACCGCTGGGCTTTCTGGGAAAGAGGAAGCCAGGCAAGCACCAGCAGCACTACGGTGGCTTCAGCCGCCACCACCGCTGGCTGCGCATGCACAGCGAAACACAGTCGCTGTCACTCTCGGAAGGCGTCTACACGCAGCACCAGTCTAGGGCCTGTGGCCTGCCTCGAGATCCTGGGGAAGCCGAGGGGCCTGGAGCTGTGGTGGATGGGCCCCGGGGCCTGCCTCTGGCCCACGCGGCCAGCCTCCCAGAGGAGCGGAGGAGCTGCCTCCAGGACCCCAGGCGCTCAGTGCACAGAGTCTATGTGGAAGCCTACCCGGATACACTCATGGGCCAGGACACCAAACTGTGGACTGGATTGAGTCCTACCCCTGCGGGCCGTACCAGCCTGTCAAGCCCCACTAGTTCAGAGATGAGCCCAGACCCCACATCCCCGGTTTCAGAAATCCTAAGCAGTATGCTTTAGAGTGGCCCAGGCTGGCTATCTACTGTGCCCCCGACGCACTCACCTCCCTACCCAATATTCCTTGCATTTCCATCACATATCCTGCCCCACTGTGTCCCCCTGTTCAAAGGTTACATGTACAAGGCTCTTTTTTTTCCCCCAAAGTGGGCACAGGATGGGGGAGAGGGGAAGCTAGAGGTGTCACAGCCATTTCCTCCTCACCCTAGGAAAGGTATGGTGTCTGAGACCCCCGATGCAAATATAGAACTCTTTTGGTGGCACCTGTGGCTAAGAGAGGTCAGTCCAAGGAGGACACTTAATTCTGCAGTTGTCTCTGTAATCTCAACCCTGGGCCTGGAGGTCCTTTGTGAGTTTGTGGTTGACGACGAAGTTCAGTCAGTGAAAAGAAGAACGGCATAGCTTTTCCCGCAAATCCAAACTTTCAGAAGAATGTGGGGAAAAGAAGCCCGTGTTGTGTCTGGAGAGCAAGGGGTCGTGTAGACTTGTGCTGGGGTTTCCCTCCACCAAGCCAGGACATTCTGAAGTGCAGGGTTCTTGGGACTCCCCAAGTCCAATTTATTCACCAGCACTCACCTGGTTAAGTGGGCCTTGGATAGACCTTTTTTTTCTTCACTTAGTGTTAAGTGGAGAGCTCCAGAAACAGAAGTGGAGGGCACTTCTTTGCTAGCCCTGTTCTGCAAGATAAAACAGGGCAGGAAGCAGCCCTTCGGGCACGCTCAGATCCCATTCAGTCGTGACAATGAACAGTAAATTATTCCAGAGTTCAGGGAGATGGCTGTGTTAAGTGAAAGCCTACATTACAGCAGTAAAAGGGGGAAAGAGAAAAGAACTAAAAACCTTTTCCTTTACAATAAACCAAATGAGTCCATGGCAGCTGTACCGTTTAGAACGGCCATGGACAGGCACCATGTTTTAAACTGATCCAACAGTTATTGAACAAGAATGTGTCCACTAGATATGGTCAGGTAGTGATGGGTTCCTCTAAGAACCACAGGCACATCCTTCACCCCCTCATCACTGGTTAAGACTGTTCAGGGCTAGGGTGGCTACCCTCCACTTTGACCCCACTCCTCATAACATGAATGTCGTGTTCAGGGCCCCCCACACACACACCACCACTACCACTACCACCACACCGAAGATCATCTGTCCCATCGGCCACATGGGAAATCTTTCTTCAGTAGCCTCAGCCAGTAGTTCACGCCAAGCATGTGCACGATACCATCTGGAAACGCTGCTTTAGTTACATCATCTCTACCTGAATTTCTCATAGGTGAGAAACGCAAACAGAAGCCACACTGCACATTCAAGTAAGGCACAGTTCTCCTAGAGCCAAGACCCATTCAGTTCACCAGGGTTCTAAATGGTCCTTTTCTACATTACAGGCCTTTCAGTTAACTACCGTTCTTTGTTATCATGTCCTCAGACCTAACTCCTCCTGAATGTTTATACAAACCCCATGTTCACCATGGTGTTCTGATTCCTTCTGTTTAAAAAAAAAAGATTTAAATATAATTAATTATCCCATCCAAAAGGCACAGCTTTGGACTTGATCTATGGTCATTAGAAAACTAAAGTCATGACCTCAGTCTTTTTTTTTTCTTTCTTTCTTTTAAGAGATTTTATGCTCAGTGAACCATCAAAGAACCTTGATTAAAATGTCTCCTGGGCAGAGTGGCACTTGCCTTTAATCCCAGCGCTTGGGAGGCAGAAGCAGGTGGATCTCTGTGAGTTCAAGGCTGGTCTACAAAGCGAGTTCCAGGACAGTCAGGGCTGTTACACAGAGAAACCCTGTCTTAGAAAACCAAAATAAATAATAAATAAATAAATATAAAATGGCTAGAATTTCTCTGCCATATCTCAGTGACTTATGTATATGGAAGGAACGAGGGTGTGCTTAAGTCCTTGGCCTTACAAGTAGGCCAATTAAGGCTAGAGAGGTTAAATGATTTACTGAAGGTTGCAAAAACTGACTTCATGTCAGAATTAAAACTCAAAAACAGCTCCTTTAGAAAGATATACCACTAGAAATCAGGACATACTTTGTCAACTAGTGATCATCTAGTCTGCTTTCTTTATTTCCTAAAGTCATCTACTACTACTTCCAAATTTAATTATGTGTTCAACCTTTACCCAACAAGTGTCCAACATCACAAAGCTCCTTATTGCTAGAGAACACAAATCTTATCAATAGACATATAAGATAAATCAACTAATCAAAACCCAAGTTGAGGAGAAATGTCCATTGAAATTATAGCTCCTCGTTAGTAACAGGACTGGCAGAGTTGCTACACTTAGTTTTTACTTATTTCTAATTAGAAGAGAAATTGGACAGCCTCGATGCCTTTGTGAGGTGAGATGCTAGAACTGTCGAGGACAGAGAAGTCAGGCAATTGTGATCCTGACAGAAGGGGGAGTTTGGGACTGAATTAGATGAAGGATCTTCAACAAGGAGTCCGAGCTGAGGCTTACCCATCCTGCTAATCCTTTGTTCGGCAAGTTCTGGCTTACTAAACCCAACTGCATGAAACTTCAACCCACTAATTTATATTGGCATTATTTGCTTCTATTTTCATTTGCCATGAGAAAAAGAGGCTTGTCCATGGCATGGATAATGTGCAGGAGATTTCAGTGGACATGCTTAGTTCCACTGAAAATGTATTTCACTAACAACATTCCCACATAAAATAGTTAGGTTATAGCCCTAATAATCACCTATTTGTTCAAATAACCTGGTTCACCCCAACCCCACTTTGAAAAACTTGTGGACCCAGTTGAAATTAATGCATTGTGGTAAAAATGGCTGTTTTCTACTTCAGTTTTGTATTCATTCATTTTGATTTATATATATATATATATGAAACTCAGACTATCCATGATGTTTTATTTTATTATCTTCATTTTATTTTGGATACGATAAATGTACCTTTTATTCTTTTCAAATACAATCTAAGAGGCTCTTGAGGAAACTTCCCTATCCCAGGTCTCCTTCCCAGTTTTTCACATTGCTTTACTCAGACCTGAAACATCCATTTCCTAGCCTTTGTGAAGATCCTTAAAAATAAAAAATGTGGCCCTGCCATGTCTTTTTATGTTCTAAACTGGACAGAGAACCAAAGAACCAACAGCAAAACAGGTCTCAGAGAGTTCACAATCTACCATACATCATCTCATGAATATATTGAAAAGGCAGCAGCCTGTTGTAGACAGACAGACAGACAGCACATGCCTGGCTAGAGGTCTCTAGCTGCACTCCTGCTGTCTGTCTATTCATGAGAGAGAGAGAGTACATCCTAGAAAATGAAACTCATTTTGTGAAAATGTAAATGCAACCACTTACAAAGCAAGGCTATCACATCCTCTAACCGGTGAGGGTACCTGGGGCACAGTAATTAAAACCATTAACTCCAGGGAAGGGGTATTTTGAGAAGTGGGTACTTAAAGATGAGCTCCATTGGGTTTTAAGAACATTCATTAATGCTCAAAGCAATAATTATACTGAAGAAAATGGTTCCATTTGGTTCAAAAACTGAAGCCAGTTACAAATAATATCCTGCCAGCCCCCTTTCCTGAAGGATCCCAAAGCACTTTATGAACAGCAATGACTGAAGCCTTGTTGTATTCCCCTAAAGAGACCTTGTCTGGGAGCCACCTGGCAAGCATCTACCCCATCCTTGCCAGGAGATCATGCCAGACAAGTGGGAAAGGAGACTGACCTCTCATTCATTGTCATCCTGACATACAAACGTGTACCCTGAAGAAGGTGTGCTCTGCCCTCCCCTGGAAGACAACTTTAGGACAAGAAAGTGTAGCTGAAAACCCAACTCCTTGGCATCTTCTTCTTCTTCACTCTCTACCCAAAATGTACTTGTTGTCTCAGACAGCTGTCACTTCAAGCTGTCAAGGGGTCTGCAGTGCATTTCAGAACCATGATTCTGTGACTAGCACGCGGAAGTCACTAATTTCAGAAAATGTCCACAGTAGTGAGAGGACACTATTATCTACAGTTTCTTAGTTTACTAGGTAAAAGCTGCATCCAACAGTGCGCATCTTCACATATCTGCTTATTTAAACTATAAAATACTGATTAAAGGGGGTAGTTGTGGATTAATGAGAACACTCTCAGCATATGTACGTTTCATAAAGTCTAAATAGTTTTCCAGATGATTCAATGAAGCAAATTGAGGCTTCCTTGTATACCTTTAAGGAAACATTTAAAGAAACTGTTTGGAAAGCAATGGTATCTCTTCATAAGTAGTTTGGTAGATATGGAAAAAATGTCTTTCATTGCTGGTCACTTCTCATAAGATGTCCAAACACATGGCTCATGACTGTTAAGCTAAACTCCCATGCAGCCTTACAAACAACAAGGGTAGTGTATAAAACCATGTTGTATAGCTTGGAAACCAATTCTAAGATCTTAATTCAGAGTTTTTCTGAGGTGTTGGACTTTGCCATTAGCAAAAAGTATTTTTAGAGAAAAATCCATGACTGTTTATGAAGCACTGATTTTTGCCATATTTCAGGTCTCTGGTTTTTCCACTGCATCTGCACACAGTAGTTACATTTGTGTTCAACCGTATCTTTTGCTCTTATTGGTGATGAATTTGTCAAATGGTTATTCATCAAGATAATTGGTTTTACCTAACAATTGGGTAAGCAGATTTTTTTTTAAATGTTCTATTTTGATAAAGGAAGTAGAAGGCTTGTTGCTGTTGCTGTTGTTGTTGCTATTGTTATTGTTTTAAATATTACCCTGAGGTCTTTCGTTCCCAATTGTAAACACTTTTAATTTCAACAAAAGCCAATATCTAACTTAGTGGCAAGTGTTATAAAGATGCTAGCTAATGCTCTTTGCCTCTCTTCAATCCACATGAAAGTCTGATTAGATCCTCATAGTAACCATTATCTAACAATTAATTTACAAAGCCAAGTCTGGCAACTTACTGTCATCTGAGTTTTTGTGTGGCTTCTTGCCTTGTGACAAATCAGATGTGTGGGGATAGTCCATGCATATGATCGTAAGCATTGTTTGATGTTTGTGATGGAAAAAGAATTAGAGTGTGAGTGTATGTGTATGTGTGTATGTGTGTATGTGTGTGTGTGTGTGTGTGTGTGTGTGTAACAATGTGTGAGATGTTTCATAGAAATAGTGATTGGCATTCTATTAGGCAGTATTTGATTGCTTCCTGCCTGATGTGTACATACTAATCTGGCTGATTATTGGTTGTTATTTGTTCAGAACTTATTGTATCCTGTTCCTCTGTATGAAACTAAGTATATGTTAAAATTTAGGCTTCAGTACATTATCTGCACAACTTTGTGTGCTTTAGACCTATGTAAATACACAAATGAATCCTGTGTGACGTGTTCAATGTGACCTCCAATCTCGAAACAATAATATTTTGTAGTATGTACATTTGGAAACTATTTGAACCTTTCAAATGGATACTGTGAATGGCCAGTACTCTCAGTCAAACACAGCACTGGTGAAGCGCATGCCTCTTCAGGAAGAAGTCAGGAATTAACAAGAATTAAGATAATTTTTTAATGGCAAGTATTTTTGATAATTTCCTACCTGCTTCACTGTATTTTCAAGGGAAAAAAAGTAAACATAAGAAATGTTAGCTACCCAAGGGAATGACTTTGTTTCATAAGCATTAAATATACTTGATGTCTTACCACAATATTGTTGAGATGTATGTTAAGCATAAAGAAGCATTTTTGATTCTTCACATGATTTTTTTTCATGTTTTAAGGGCAGTTTGTGAACCCTTTGTCTTTAGTGTGGAGAAATGTCTATTCAATAATAAACTAATAGAATGCTCTGTAGTTGGCTTACCTAATACTTTTTCCATGTCTCAATGAAGACCAAAAAATCAAAATAAAAATACCTTCAATCTGAGGTGTTACAATCTCTCACTAAAAATTTGGAGCTATTATTTGGGACACTGTTTTGACAAATATCAGCAAAGTCTACCCAATTGGCTCTAGATTAATTGATAGCATCAGGACACTTTTCTTTCCTAATTTGTTATTGCCAAGTATTGAAAATACAGCATCAGATTACCATGGTAAATACTCCCATGGGGATGCAGCTTGGCTATTGGAACCTCAGTGCTCCCTCCTCTGTGTGCGTGTTTACCATCCCCAGTGCATTCTGCATGACTGTTCTATCTCCAACACTCTGTCTGTCCCGTCTGTTTCCATACCCGCAGGGCTCCTCCTCCCCTATGCCTTCTAGCAGCGAGTTGACATTTTTACTGTATCTAAAAGCCTATAGAGATTACTTCAATCCCAGGACCCTGCATAAAGGTTCTCCTGAATCTCCAAGAATGTTCTGGATCATATTTGTTTTAGGCTGCTTTACTGAAATCTTTTCAACACATGCGCACATGTACGTACACACGTGTACACACACACACACACACACACACACACACACACACACACACACACACACACCCACCCCTTTTATTGGCATGTTTGTGGTCGGCTTTCCTAACAGCCTCAGAAGGCTGGTTTTGTTATTCCGGTCAAATATGCTGTTTTTCCTGGGTAAATTGTCATCGTTCTAAGTAAACTACTATTTTCTTCTCTTAATTCTGCCTTTAAATAAAAGTTTGCCTTCTTTTTCAAACCAAATAGAAGACACTGCTCTTTAATATACCCTTTCTTCTGTGCTCACTCTTGAGGAGATACTGTGGGGAGGGATAGGCTAGAATAAAGGGTAATAGGATTAAGAGGTCACATACAACGGCAGGGAGCATGGCCTCCTTCAGTCCCTGTAGCCCAAGGTCATGGGCAGAGCAAATACCGCTACATTTCCCCTTTTTGTCTAAATAAGAAGGTTCTAAACTTAATGCAAACTATATACAATAAGAATGATTATCAAGTATTGTCCAGGAAAAACAAAGGGTAAAAGCATAAATAAAAATGGAACTACAGCCAACAAGAACATCATCAAACAAGAAAGACATGCTAAAAGTCCAGAAATGTTTAGAACATAGGTAAATGGCAAATAACCAAGATTACTCCAATAGCTGTCCTATCTTGAAGATTCTGACTCTAGTAATATGTTCTAGCTAAGATACAAGAAGATTGTAACTGTAACTACACATGCCCCATCTCCCTGCTCCTCTCAAGAGGTCGGTACAATGGGCAGGAAGCACTGCCTCCTTCAGGCCCTGTAGCCCAAGGTCATGGGTGGAGCAAATACCACTACAGTAGGATACCTTCCAAATTTTACTGGTTAAGCAAGAAACATGCTTCCACTGAATGTTTAGCCTTTTTGATAATATTGTGCCAATTTAGTATTTAGTATTTGCACCTGTCAACAAAATATAATTCACTCAATTTAAAAAAAAAAAAAAAAAAAACCCTCACTGGGCGGCAATGGCGGTTCTCTGTGAGTTCGAGGCCAGCCTGGTCTACAGAGCGAGATCCAGGACAGGCACCAAAACTACACAGAGAAACCCTGTCTCAAAAATAAAATAAATAAATAAAACCTCTTAAGAATTA
The DNA here is from genome assembly GCF_007827085.1 of Peromyscus californicus insignis. Classification (NCBI taxonomy): domain Eukaryota; kingdom Metazoa; phylum Chordata; class Mammalia; order Rodentia; family Cricetidae; genus Peromyscus; species Peromyscus californicus. The sequence continues at coordinate 33,249,486 of NW_026294551.1, forward strand.
GGCGGGTTAAAACTGAATGTTTGTTATCTATTTAGGGAGACTCTAAAGACAAAAGGAGGAAATTCCTAAGTTACCTTACCCCCTGTGGTTAGTAGGAAAGAAAATGGCCCCCGAAAGGAGTGGCACTATTGAGAGGTGTGGCTTTGTTGGAGTAGGTATGGCTTTGTTGAAGGAAGTGTGTCACTGTGGAGGTGGGCTTTGAGGTCTCATATATGCATAAGATACCACCCAGTGTCTCAGTTTACTTCCTGTTGATTGCAAGATGTAGAATTCTCAGCTACCTCTCCAGCACCATGCCGCCATGTCCCACCATGATGATAACTGACTGAACCTCTGAACTGTAAGTGAGCCACCACAATTAAATGTTTTCCTTAATAAGAGTTGTATGGTCATGGTGTCTCTTCACAGCAATAGAAACCCTAAGTAAGACAGAAGTTGGTACCAGGGACTGGGGTATTGCTGTGTTAGGCCAGACCATGTTTTTGTTTGAAAGAATACGGACCTTGGCACTGTGGATTAGAAAAGCAGTTGAATGCTTTAAATGCTGCTTAATGGGCCATCCTAGCAGGAACATGGAAGACAGTGGTTCTGAGGGTGATTTGAACTGTGGGGGCAGGGGAGGAAGGGCTGGCTCAAGAGGTTTCAAAGGAGAATATTAATATGTGGCCTAGAGATCATTCTTGTGATATTTTGGTGAAGACTGTGGCTGCTTTTTGCCCTTGTCAGAACAGTCTGCCTGAGGCTAAAAGTAAAGAGTTTTAGATGAATTCCATTGGTAGAGGAACTCTCAAAACAGCCTAGTATAGACTCTGTCATGTGGTTATTAGTGGTAACTCTAATGAAGATTTATAATGAAAAGGAGCAGGCTGAGCAGGCTAAATTACAAAATGTAAAATTTGAGGAGAAAAGGAGCACCAGGAAGTGGGAATGGAGCTAAGTCCTGTGTTCAAGGAGATTAAACAGATTAAGAAATGGAATAAAGGGAGACGTGACCTCAGGGCAAGATCCCACCCAGCTAAATTGTGAAAAGGAATTAAAAGCTTAGAGCTAGGTATGGTGGTGCACACCTTTAATCCCAATTGGCAGAGTCTGGCAGATTTCTGAGTTTGAGGTCAGCCTGGTCTACGGAACAAGTTCAAGAACAGCCAAGCTTAGGTACTGAAGGTAGCCATTAAAAACAGAAAGTTGGTGAAGGTGTAATTGAATGAGGGGGCCATGTTCCAGCCCCAGTAAGCAGCAGAACTTGGCAGCTTTGGCCAAGTGGTTCTGGAATTAAAGATAGAAGAATAGGGCTATGGAATTTGTCTCTGTCACTAAGGAAACCCACTGAGGCCAGGCATGTGTCAGGGTATCCCTGAATGGAGGCCTAGAGAGGCCATTGTGTGAAACTGTGAAGTTAAAGCCTGGATTGCCTTGGAAACCCAAGATGTTAGAGATGCTAGAGTTGTGGAATATCTGTGGAGAAAAGCAGCTAATAGAGAGTAGAACCATTCCAAGAGAAAGAAGTATGTTGCAGTCATCAAAGCTGAAAGGAATTGAAAATCTGAAGAGCACTTTGACATTAGAAGTAGAGATGGAGAGTTTAGACTTTGCCCAGCTGGTTTTTGGTCTTTCTTTGGTCCAGTATTTCCTCACTATGCTCCCTTCCCTATGTTTTGGAATGGTAATGTAATGTGATCTGCTTTTTTATTTTAATTTTACCAGTTATTATAGTTAAAAAATTGCATGAATCTCAGAAGATACTTTGAACTTTAGACTTTTTAAGTAAGTTTGAGACTGTTATAGACTATGGAAACTTCTAAAGTTGGACTGAATGCATTTTTGCATTATGATATGGCTACAAGCCTTTGGGGGTCAGGGAATGGAATGTGGTGGTTTGAAAGAAAATGGCCCACAAAGAGAGTGGCACTAATGGGAGGTATGGCCTTATTGGAGGAAGTGTGTCACTGTGGGGGTGGCCTTTGAGGTCTCCTATGCTCAAGCTACACCCAGTGACACAGACCACTTCCTGTTGCCTGTGAGTCAAGATGTAAGGACTCTCAGCTACTTCTCCAGCACCATGTCTGCCTTCACACCACCATGTCACGCCATGATAACAGACTAAACCTCTGAAACTGCAAGCCACCCCAATTAAATGTTTTTCCTTTATAAGAGTTGTCGAGGTTACGGTGTCTCTTCCCAGCAATAGAAACCCTAAGACACCCATGTTTTCATGATGTCAAAGAAGTTAGAACTTTGCAACAATTTTGGTTTTTTATTGCAAAAGTACATTGTGCATGCCTCTTCAAGTAGTGTATGGCATCCTCACTTTATAAGTGGCCTGTCTCGTTAGCCATTGCTTTCAGCCATTTTGCCAGAGAAGACACTGGTGTTAGGCGTCAGCTAGAGGGATGGAGGTACCAAGCGGGTACTACACTAGATCAGAGGCTCTTAGTCAGAAGTGGGTGCCTGTTATGTCAGTCATCACTCTCCCCAATCACACATCACAGCTCCTGCCACTAATACCTACTAAATGGGAGACAGACTGATAACCACAAGAAGTTAGAGAGAGCACACTTTAAAATCAAGTTTGTTTCTCTGTAGAGAATGGATTCAGGACCTTTCCAAATGCAGCCAGGCTTGAGCTCACAAAAATGGTTCTGGTGAAGTTCAGTTCATCTCCTCAGGATGCCTTGAAATTATTTCTTTAATTTTGCTCTAAAAGTACCACAATGCATCCCACACATATCCAGAGCATTGTGATTGGGGTGGGCCCCCTGGGAAGAAGCAGAACTGTACCCTTTGTGACAGACCATGTAGGCTCTTGCTCCTCAGAAATTATTCAAGTGTCGCCATGATTTGATATGGCACATCCCCTACCTCAGCTAAGATCTCTGAGATCTGAGAAAGCCTTAAAGTCTTTTTCTTACTCAGCTCGAGAACTGCAATCTCTGACACATTCATAAAATACTCTGTGAAGGGCCATCAGCTGGTCATACAACACTGGGAGGTGATCAAGACAAGAAGTGTGTGTGTGTGAGTGTGTGTGTGTGTGTGTGTTGTGTGTGTGTGAGTATGTGTGTGTGTGTTGTATGTGTATGTGTGAATGTGTGTGTGAGTGAGTGAGTGTATATGTGCGTGTGTGTGTGTGTGTGTGTGTGTGTGTGTGTGTGTGTGTGTGTGTGTTGTATGTGTATGTACACTTCTGGAAACCAGAAGGCAACCTCAGGTGTCATTCATCTGTCACCTTTCATCTTTTTTTTCAACATCAAGGTCTCCCGTTAGCCTGGAACTTTACCAAGTAGGTTAGGCTCGATGCCCAGCAAGCTCCGAAGATCCACCCGTCTCTATCTCCGATCTCACCATCACCGGGATTACAAGCACTTGCTACCATGCCTGGCTTTTTTTATATGACTTCTTGGAATCCACATTCAGGTCCTCATACTGGAAAGGCAACTGAGCCACCTCACTAGCCCCATGCCAAGAACTTTTCTCTCTATCTCATAGGTCAAAAGAGTAGGACACAGAGAATGAAACCCACACACTCTGACTTTCCAGTGTACCAACCATGTGCCAATGAATTGCATCCTTTGAAAAGCAAAATAAAAGGGTCATTGGCCGCTCCCTCCAGACACCCCACACAGACAGACACAGGGAGCATCTGTGCACATACATATAAATTTCACACACACACACACACACACACACACACACACACACACACACACACACCATATCAGAGATGAAGGGAACTGGAACAACACAGCACATAGACATCCTCTTTCCCACAACACCCAGGGAGCTCAGGATCAAGGCTTTCTGTGACCACAGGAGACACACTCCTCCTCTCTGGACTCACAGCTGAAAATGCTTATAAAAATGTGAAAAAAAACTCTTCCTCAGCTCTGAAATTTCATGAATGTAAGATGCTCACGTTGAGTAACCATCAAGGATGAGCAAAGGTTCTCAGACTATTTCTATTTTGATTATACTTTTCGTGCTGTTGTTCTGGGTAGGAAAGCACATGTTTGAGAAGGTAAGGAAATGACACTGATTCTATCAGAGAGAGAGAGAGAGAGAGAGAGAGAGAGAGAGAGAGAGAGAGAGAGAGAGAACGAACCTGTGGGAAACCCATGCTGGGCATCCTGGGAGCCTCCTCTACTTCCATAAAATGTCCTTTGTTGTGGAAGGACTTAAGTCAGTACCCTGCCTCTGGCCCCAGTCTCTCTCACAAGACAATTCCACCTGTTTCAATTTCCCGGGCCTTGGCTAGCCAGTCACTGTGCAATCATAGAAGGTGTGGTCTGGAACATCTCTTGGACCTTCCCTGACATCTAACTTGGCACCAGCACTCCCCACCAGCTGTTCTCTTAGATCTTGCCTGATCACTGCTATAAGATCCCTTCCCTGGAGTGTCCCAGCAAGGGTCAAAGCATTGCCCAACTCCAGGGGGCACTATTATTAAGTGTGGAATGTGTTCCCATTAGCCACTTCCCAGAAGCCAGTCATGAAGCAAGCAGGCCCCTTTGCCAGACAGCAAGGCTGGAGTAGGCATCTCCTTTGAGGTGGAAGTCATGGCACACAGCACAGGGTCCTTCCTCTCTGTAGGGCATTTATCACCTCACAGTAGGACTGCTTTGAGACACAATGTTGGATGAACATCTGACTCTTCCAAGGTTGTACCAACTTGAGCACCAGCTTAGATCTTGCTTCGGCACTTCTAACTTGGCTGAAGCCCAATGCCAGGCATTGTTCTCTCTCTGACCCCAACTGAGTGTGTGAAGTCAAAACGGCATCATTTTCTGACAAACATTTAGCCCATTTCCTCGGCTCCCGGGAGGCCTGATATTGAAATATTTCCTTCCCCATGGTTATATTTTCCTTGGTTGAAAAAGTTTTGTTTTGGAAGTTGCTACCCTGTCGAGGTAGTGAGTCAGTATGGGAGGTCGGTACAGAGGGGAAAATGCACATCACTGGCCAAGGCCAGAGGGATGGGGGTGAGAGGAGATGGGAGATGCTGGGTGGGAGAGAAAGGACCACACCCTCTGCACCCTTCCGCCCTTTCAGGAAGAACGGAGCCCTTCCCAACAAGCTGAGGGCTTCTTCCCCAAGGTCAGGAGCTAGGCCTAGCTGCCTCCTGAGAGCTCGTTCATAGAAGATAGGATAGGATAGGTAGGTGGGAAGGAGCCAACAACAGATGGGGTGCCCTCTGGGTGCCAATCAATCTTTTTGCTTGCTACTGTCTGGGGCAGTGGGTAGCATCACCCATGCTTTATAAGTGGAAGACTGAGGCTTGAGCAGGGAAATTACGTACCTGACGTCACACAAGTGAGAGAGTAAGCGGAGTTCAAGCTGAATGCAGAAGTCTAGCTCTCTTGTGAGGTCTCTCCACAGGATTCCTTCCTTCCCAGAGAAACAGACTCTGTAGGCTTGGCTTGGAAGGGTGTGAGGAGCTACCAGAGCTCACCTATGTGAGTGAGGACAGGCAGGGAAGGTATTGGCAGAGGAAAAGAGGTTTATGGACTCAGGCACTCAACTTCCCTCCGTTCTCACTCCCTTGCATTTTTACCATCCCATACATTTTCTTCACGAGAAGGAAAACTGCCAAAAAGATGCAAACACACACAGAGAATCCCCTGCTCACACATGTAACACACACACACACACACACGCACACACACACACGCACACACATGCACATCCACACAAGCACAGAGGCACACACATCTGGAGGTAAATCTCGGGATTCAAGGGTTGGCCTCTTGCCAGCTTGGAGCCCCAAGTAGCCCACTGAGGAGCCCTGGTCTGCAACACTTTGGGAGGTCAAACCCATGAAAGAGCCCTGCTAGTTTTTTAAAAAGAGAAAGAGAGAAAGCAAGAACACCAGCACCTCTCATGATGGGAGGTCAGAAGGAATGAAACCAGGAGAGGAGCTGGGGGTGGGGTAAGAGTATGGGGGTGGGGAGCCTGGTGCTGGCAGCTGAATTCCTACCCTGGCCCAGCTCCAAAAGATTAAAATAGAGCTCTTAGAGTGTCCCCTCCACAGACCAGCCTGCCAGGGGCCAGACAATACATGGGTTTGTGCTCCAGCGCAGGCCTCTCGAGATGTGATGTTTTTACCCCGGACAGCTAAAGGCACAGAGGCAGGACTAAGCAATTCCAGCGCTCCTTTGGCCCACAGTCCCAGTACAGGCCACAGCTCAGGGAGCGCTGCCGGCTGCTAGGACGCATACAGATCGGGCTCTTTTCTCTTCTCACCCCAGGGCAGACTCCTGGGCTCACACTTCTTCATTTTATCCACACACACACACCCCAAACGCCCAATTGGCAGGGCTCTGTGGGACCACAGGTCTTAGCAGATTCATTATACTTTAATTGGAGGGGGGTGGGTTCGGCTGTTAAACAGACAGCCCTAGTGAAGAAGTACAGACAAGGCTTCCAGGGCGTCCCCGAGAGCATCAAACTGCTCCAAAGAGTACAAACCCTTCATTTTGTCGACCCAAGGCACACAGCTTCGCCCAGAAGGAAGCCCCACTGGCCCCTTCAGGTTACAGCTGCTTCCCTGGAATTCTTGAGGATTTCAGGCAGCTGGAGCTTGAGTCCTGCATCTCAAACCACTCACTAGGGCAAAAGGATGAAGACAAGAATGTACCAGCTACGAGTGGAGCTACGAGTGGAGCTTCGAGAATTGGCCCAGCATGGGCTCTAATCTTGACACTGCCACTTAACATAGCCTTTTAATAAAGTCACTTTATCTTTCAGGGAAGCCAGTCCCCTTATCTTTAAAACAGAACCTACCCATGGTCTTTAAGGACAGATGAGAAAAATGTAAAAAGTGATAGACCACTGCCTGCCATGTAACTAGCATAATTTAGCTAAGCAAACAAACCCCCTCTACTAGATCCTGCAGTGCGTGCGTTTGCGCATACACACACACACACACACACACACACACACACACACACACACACACACGCCTGTAAGTGTGTGTGCCCATGTATGTATTGCCCAAAGCACAGAGCTCATTTGAAGATACAGCTTTCCATGGTATACCATGCTATTTCATAAAATGTTACTTAACATATAGTAACATTATATATTTTAAAATTGTAAGATTATAAATGATGATGGGTGGAAAATCAAGAGAGTTCTATCTGCCACCCTTTCTCCCCCCCTTTCTGTTCATTGGGGAAAGTAGTTATTTAATTTTAATGTGAAAACCCTTTCCTCCAGCTCATAAGGACATTCATTTTCCACAGAACCGAAGTCAAGAAATTGAAACTAATTCCCAGGAGTTGAGAGATGGAAAACAATTTTCATGACATAACATATTTGGATAGTTTTAGCTACTCAAATTTGCAAGATCAGGATCTATGATGACCCAAACCACTCGCTGCTTGGTCTAAAAGACATTGACTCTGTAGCTTTGAAGCCAGGGCAGCAAACTAATGAATTACATGCTTTAGTAAGAGAAGAAACCAGGCCTAGAGGGATGAGTCAGTGATTAAGAGCAATTGTTGTTCTTGTAGCTGACCCATTTTGGGGTCTTAGTACCTCCTCCATGGTGGTCCACAATAGTAACTCCAGTTCCAGAGGGTCTGAGACTCTTCTGACTGCCACAGGCACCAGGCAGGCAGGCAGGCAGGCAGGCACGCGCACGCGCACACACACACACACACACTCAGGCAAAGCACTCATACACATAAAATAAAATAAATAAATCTAAAGGAGGAGGGGGAATTGTCATGCCAAGGTTCTTCAGCACAAGGCTGCAACCAACAGCCCCAGTCCATCAAAAAGATCGTGTAAATGCACGCCCAAACCAAACAGCACCCCAAACAGGGTGATCCTAACTGGTAGGGGAGTATCTGGAACCTCAAGCCGGGAAAAGGCTGGAGTCACCTGTTGTGTGTGACACTAGTCTTGAACCTCTGCCCTCTTCCATTAGACCCAGCCTGCCCTCTGAGGTGCCACTAGGGTTTGCTTGCCTGGGGGTTTTGAAGACCTCTCCAGGATAGTAAATACCTCGGTGGCCTCTTTCTGACTTAGTTTTTGTTTTACTTTGTTTTGTTTGTGTTAAGAACATCACCTTCTTCTGAAGTGTTTCACTTTCATTCACTACATTTAGAGCACTTGTGAGGTCTGTACAGTTTACAGTGAGTGTAATTCTCTCTCTCTCTCTCTCTCTCTCTCTCTCTCTCTCTCTCTCTCTCTCTCTCCCTCCCTCCCTCCCTCCCTCCCTCCCTCCCTCCCTCCGTCCCTCATAACTCTCAGAACCTCTAAGGTCAGTACCCCAATTGCATTCGCACTCTTACAGTTATCAACTTTATAAGATCATCACCAACACGGGGAGAAATGGTGGTATCTGGTCTTCCAACTTTAAATCTTATGCATTCTCTATTATAGCACACCTCCCTACTAAAATCCACTTATTTGCTTTAGAATGATATTTGAATATGGTTAGTCCTTACATTTATTTCTGTTGAATTAAACTCTATAGACATGAGGTGGTGCTGGAGAGATGGCTCAGTAGTTAAGGGCACTGGATGCTCTTCCAGAGAACCCAGATTTGATTCCATGTGAGCACGCATGTGGTGGCTCACAAACATCTATAACTCCAGTTCCAGGGGATCCAACACCCTGTTCTGGCCTCCATGGTCACCAGGCATGCATATGGTACACTTATACAATGCGGGAAAAATTTCATACATATAACATAAAAATAAATAAATTTTTTTCTTTAAAAAGCAAAAAATAGCATGCATTGACATACTCAACAACACACATAACTAATCTCAACACTGGTCCCATCTCAATAAATCCACCCCAAAGCCAGTCCAAACAGAAAGCAGATACATTTTCCTGGGTTTTTCTTCAACCAAATCAGCACTTTGGGAAAGTAGCTATGATATGAACAAAACAGAACAGTGGCTTAGAGGGTTGGTGTAAAGGGGAGAAGACCTTGGTTACCGCAGCGGTAACTAGTGTAAATTAACACAAAAGCGAGCACTCAAGCACACGAGGTTCTTGCCTTGGGAAACCTATGACGGAGAGATAACATCCCAAGGAGCTAGGAGTGACCGAGCTGCACTTCATTACAGTTGCTGGTTGTGACAAAACTATCTGCACACCACCTGAGGATCGGGCAGTTATGTCTCCTCCATGGTACTGTAATAAGTGATGAATAAATATCATTTCATTTTGTTTGGGCCAACCAGAAGGCTCACAGGGTGAAAGTACTGTCTGTACAAGCCTGACCACCTGAACTCAACCCCCAGAACCCACAGAAGATGGAGAGAACCAACTCTAAAAGGTGTCTTTTGACCACAACAGTCATATCTCTATGAATGTATGAATGTATGTATGTATGTATGTATGTATGTATGTATGTATGTATGTAGAGATCATATCTCATATACATACTCATATGCACACACAATAATTACAAATAAAAACATCTTTTTGAAAAGCCATCTGTTTCTCTTGACCTGGAATGATACCTTGATGTATTGAGAAGACACAAGAAGGAAGATGGGAAGATGAAATGTATTTTATGGATCCAGTCTACTACGGCCAGTTGTTTTGAATTCTATTGCAGCATATGTGGGTTGTGTGTCTACACCCAGAAGTAAATTCAGAAAGAAACATGGGCTCTTACCTTCATAGTTTAGACTAAGGAGAAGAAGCTAGAATTATTAGCATTTTTTCACACAATGAATTATTTGACTTAAGGGAAACAATATTTCTGTAATTTAACAACAACTGTAAAGTAGCTTGAGCTGAAAATAAACTAAGCCCAGAATTTGGCCGTGTCTAATTTGAGCAAGGAAATCTCAGAGGCCTCCTTTCATATCTTCAAGTCCATCCAAAGGGCCTCTCTTAATTGACCCCAGACATCAACATTTGTGCAGGCATGTCCCTTTGTCACTGTCTAAGCTGGTTTTCAGAGTGGTCACCTCTACTGGATGCAAAGGCTGAGGTTATGATCCACCTTCCCCATCCCACTCTTCCCACCACCAAACACCAAGAAAAAAAATCTGGTTCCTGCTAAAAAGACCAAGAATAAATTCTTTCCAACCCAGCTGTTCTGCCAGCCCATCACCTTCCCTGCTCTTCTCTCCCAAACATCCAGATGCTGGGCTCTGGAAACAGGTGGCTGTGGGAGGCAATGGAATCTCCATTTCTAAAGGTCTTAATGGGGTTGGGGAGCAGAAAGAAAGATGGAGAAAGAGGAAAGGGAGGGCAAAAGAGGGGAATGGAGAGGAGAGAGGGAGACAAGAAGAGGGGGAAGGAGGGGACTCAAATTAGTAACTTAATGATGTACCTGAAAGGCTTGGAAAAACGAGAGAAAGCAACACCTGTGAACAGGAGATAGGAAGAGATAATCAAAATTATAAAACAGAGGCAAGCAAAGAAAAACTACCACAAATAATCACTTTTTCTTTGAAAAGATTAACAAGATTGGCAAATCTTTACCCAAATTGGTCAAAAGAGATAGAAGATCCAAAACTTAATAAAACTAGAGTTGAAAAGGGAGACATTACCACAGACACCGAGGAAATTCAGAGAACCATAAGGACATACTCTAAAAATTTATATTCTACTAAACTCAAAAATCTAAAAGAAATGTATGAATTTCTAGGTGCATACAACTACCAAAGTTAAATCCAGATGAAGTGAATAAACAAACTCATAAATATAATTTTAAAAAGAAAAACTACTAAATAATCTAACAGGATGGAGACTCTTAGCTGGATGAAGTATTTGAGGGGTGGAGTAGGATCAGTTTGGGGCATTTTGGGGTAAGCAGCAGTATAAAAAGCTGCTTTGTTTTTGTTTTTGTTGTTGTTGTTGATGATGATGATGATGTTTTTCAAGACAGGGTTTCTCTGTGTGACAGTCCTGACTGTCCTGGAACTCGCTTTGTAGACCAGGCTGGCTAGAACTCACTGAGAAATCTGTCTGCCTCTGCCTCCCAAGTGCTGTGATTAAAGGCATGCACCACCACTACCCAGCTAAAAAGCTGCTTTTTTAAAGTCCCAATGTAGAAAGAAGTCCATTCAAAAGACCTTTAATGTGTTCACGATTTCAATAGCAAAGATTAATTGAATACCTACTCGAGGCCAGGCACTATGCTTAGCATGCATTAATAAGATCTAGCAATTATACTGAATTCTGTCTTCTCCATTGTCTCAGCCAAGATAACACGTTTTAGCTTTGTTGTCAGACTCTAAACAGAAACCAAAGATATATATACCAAGATATACACAGAATAATCCAGGGAATTAAAAATATTTAGCTAGAGGTGTTATGATAACTGTGGTGAAATTTCAGAAAGACTCCTTTGATGGTTGTTAAATGGATTTCTATATTTAGTACCATGTAGGAAGGCTATGATGGTGGTCACTGAAAAGTCAGTCCATAAATTCTTTGATACTCCTCCCTTTAAAAGATGGAGTCAAGGTCTGGGATATAACTCTATCATAGAATATCCTTAGATGTATGAGGTGCTAGGTCTGGGAGGAAAAAAATAGATAGTTTAATCTCCTCCCATTGCAAGTTGGCTGAGCTTAATATCCATGTATTGACTAGAACATGGCAGATGTGACTGGGTCATAAAGAGATTATGGATTCCACCTTGCTCACTTGTTTGAATCCCTTACTCTACAGGAAGATGGCTGTCATGTCAAGAAGCTCAAGGGGCCATGGAGATGGCTGAGAGGGTGTTTACTATAAAGCATGAAGACCCAGGTTCAGATACCCCGCACTCACATAATAGCTAGACCCTGTCTAGTGCATTTATAACCTCAGGACTGGGAAGTGGAGGGGCAGAAACAAGCAGATTCCCAAGCTTGCTGGCCACTTAGCCTAGCCAATTGGTGGCCTCTAAATTTAGTGAGAGACCCTGTCTCCTAAATAAATAAATAAATAAATAAATAAATAAATAAATAAATAAATAAATAAGGAAGTGATAGGGAAAGATGTCATTCTCTGACCTCCACACTCATACACACATGCATGCGCGCGAGTGCACGTGCGCGCACGCGCGCGCACACACACACACACGCACGCACGTGTGCACACACACAGAGGAGCTCAAACAGTTCTATGGAGAAACCCATCTGGTGAGAAGCTGAGGCCCCTGCCAAGAGCCAGCAATGAAGCGATCCCAAAAGCAGATCTCCCAAAGCTCTTTCAAGTCTCCGTTACCTTCAGCCCTTACCAACATATTGATGGTACTTTCATGAGGTATTTTAGACCAAAACCACCCAGATAAGCTGCCTCTGAGGTCTTAAGAAACACATACTGTCTTTATGCTGCTAGACTGAAGTAATTCATTATGCAACAGTGGATAAGTCAAATAGAAACCATAAGATGGATCTGTGAGAAGGCCAATTAAATGGGGGAAATGCACATAATCACCTTTGTATAATAGTGAAATGGAACAGTTGTAAGGCTTAAGTACTGACTTCCTGTGTTCAAAAACAGGTCCACTGCCTTTCAGGGATCCTTCTAAGGTATCATCTGTTGACCTAAGTGAACTTAGAACCCATATTCTTTTTTATCAACACATTCTTCATTGTCCAGGAAGCCACCGCTGATTTCTGAGCCTTCTGTCCTCAGCTAAGTATGGTTGCTCTCATGTTTGGGCAAGGTCCGGCTCTTCTTTGGATCCAGATTGGCTTCCCCCCACCAGAGAGAAGTCACTACTTTGTTCTTGCAATTCTGTTTCTTCCACAATTTAGAAACCCAGCAAATGGAAATTGGATTTAAGACATTGCACCAAGAACCCAGAAATCTCTTCAAAGCCTAACTTGTGGCAGTCAACATTCCCCCTGCTGCTATTGATAATTTGGACCACATTGACTAGGTTACTTAACATTTGCAAATAGGATTGATTCCATAGCAGCTAAACGTCAAATCCATGAAATAGCTCGTCATCCACCAAGAGTCTGAGCCCACCCTCCACCCACCCTTTAGCCACCAGAATGTCGAGTAGCCCAGGCTGAACTTCCCACCCACATACCCACCTCACTACCTTGTTCCTGCTAAGGGCAAAGACCTCAAATTCACCATGCATGTAGCTTCTAAGGTCGAAAGAAGAAGAAGGAATGGATGGAGATTCTGGGATCCCACAGAACAAATCCATGGCAGGTGAAATATGTCCAGGACCTAAAGGCTGCAATTAAGCCCAGTTGACAGGGATCCAGAGTTTTTCCTCTCAAATTCCTGAGGAAACCAAATTGCATAATGTGTGATTTATTCAGAAACACACATCTCCGTGTTGAGAACTGAGACAGGGGCAATATGGTGGGGGTCCCAGGCAAGAGGTACAGGTGCGCAGAAATGAAAACAGACTAAAACAACAAGCTCCCGGGCCTGTAAAGAACAGCTCCGGGTTCTGCTAGATTTCTCAGTCAGTGTGTGTGTGCATACAGACACGGCTTCCTCTGTGTGTGTGTGTGTGTGTGTGTGTGTGTGTGTGTGTGTGTGTATGTGTGGTGTGTGTGTGTAGCTGGGGCTGGGGGCAGGGAATGGAAGGCCTTCCAGGGAGGGAACAGGAACAAGTCCACACATTTTACATGGCGATCACAAAGAAAACCATCAGATGTGTGTTCTCATGCCTACCTTTGGCCAGCTCCTACAATAACTTTTGAGTCTCTGCCCTCCTCATTTCATAAACATTTTATATACATTTTTAAGTTGGAATATTTCTGCTCATTTGGGGAGAGTGTGCCTTTATGGAACTGGGTCTGCCTAATTGGAGCCTGACACATTTCTTTGGGGGGTGGGAAACAGGAGCGTGATGGCTGTTGAAATGGGGGTGGGGGAGGGGTGACTGGAGAAAAGGAAGAATGGGGGAAGATCAATAGGAGGAGGATTCCTCCTGGAAAAGAAAATTGCCTTGTTATCCTGCTTTTGGTCTGTTCCACACCTTTCCAATGTAAAACCTGTTTAACCTGCTTTTGAAAGTTATAAGTGAAGGTTGTGTGGCCTTTCTGTCAGATTTCCACCCCTGCTGGACTGAACAATTCAATCTCTCTTTCCCTGGTCTACCTGTGGCATGTGAGGCCTGCTTGGCTTGAACAGACGGCTGTTTATGGATGATAGCATCTGCCGCAGCCCTGGTGACGTCACTGTGTTATGTTAAATATGTCTGCCTCCTGGTAGAGAAACCAGAGCTGCCAGCTCTGGAGACCACCACCATCACCCAGCCCAGACAGCACAGCCCCCAAGGTAGCAGCTGCCCCTCTGAGAGGCCACTTAGGCTCCCCCATGAACTGGTGGACTCCTTCAGAGCCCCTGGCCTACAAATGCCAATAGTTACACTCTCTATCCAGCTTTTTCATACAGGGCTCTGAACACCATGTCTGGTTTTCTTCTCATCACAACCCTGGTCATGCGGATGTGTAGCTTCGCTCTCCATTCTAGAGATGAATAAACTGAGGCTCAGAGAAACCAAAGGAAATAGAAGCCGCTGAATTGAATCTGGGTTCTTCTGGTTCCAGAATTTTAGATGGTCCCACTATGGGTTCTGGAAAAAAAAAAATAGCCTAGAAGATGAAAAGCATCAAGCATGCTGTGCAGTCTACGGTCTCACATAACAGTGCCTCAGTTTACCCTACTCTAAAAAGTGGATGGTGAAGGAAAGAATATAGCCCAGCTGGTAGACCGCTTGTCTAACATACACAAAGACTGGATTTGATCCCCACCAACCCCATAAACCAGGTATTATGATGTGCATCAATAATCCCAGCACTTGGAATGTGGCAGCAGGAGCCCAAGGCCATCTTCATGTACATTGCAAGTTCCTGGCCTGCCTGGAGTACAAGAGACCCTTTGGAAGGGGAAAACCAGGGGAAGCTGACTTGTAGGTCAGAATCCAGAAGACTCCAGGGCTATCTGCCAGAAGGGTGGCAAGAATCATCCCCTCAGCTATAAGGTGAACATGATGTTCCCACCAGAAGACTCCCTGAGGTGAGGAAATAGCATCAGGAGACCAGATGGCCACTGCCTTCTCAGGTCTGCTGTGGGTCAACTGAGACTTCGGTCAGGTTTGAGTGGCCAGTTTGTTGACTGAAACAATGAAGCAGCATTCACGGGTGAACTGCCTTTACCAGTATTGACATCTCTCTACCATTCCTCAGAGGAAGAACTCCAAAGTCCCACTGCTTGCCACACCCACACCCACACCCCCACCCCGACCCCTGCCAGGGTTCCTGAACAGAAATGCAAGCTGGGAGCTTTAAGTTCTCAGAGGTCCCGGCATGAGGTAAAACATAAAATCCTACAAGGCCCCTGCTTCTCTGAAGCAGTAGGCCAACCTAACCCCCGTAAGACATATTTTTCCAATGTTCTTTCAGTGGCTATCCTGGGATGTGGAGGAGCATGTGAACAAAACAAACGGATTCGTTTTTTTAATAAGGTCGGAAAGGCACACCAAATATTTCGCTTCCCCAAGGTGTCTCCATCCCTCCAGCTGTGCCGGCTTCTCAGCTGAGTCTCAAAACCCAAGTTCAGGACACCCAGACAAGTAATTCTAACCAGTAGTGCCAGGAAAATATTAACGTTTAAAAAAAAAATACAGCCGAGATTCATTTATTTTTAAGTATGTGCCTATCTTTTTAGAACATCTTTCACACCAAAGAACACTGGGCAGTTCCTCTCGCCTAACCTGGATTAGCCACTTCCAAGCCAAGTCGACTTGAGGTCTTGCTCCACTCAACCTTATTCGCGTCACCCCCAACCTTTGAGGCGAATTTTCAAGCGTTCGGTCTCCTGGGGAATATGAACTCGTTCTATTTTGAAGATGGTGGGGGCGTTGTGCTGGGATGACGCCATTGTGGCGAGCAGAGCTTGCAGAGTTGGTGGGCCTGAACCGCTCTCCTCCCTAGACAGGCAGCTCTCCAGATGGGGCAGCCAAGGCCTGCTGCCTCCTGCCCGGGGGTCGCAGAAGGAGACCCCAGAGAGCTGTAGGGTTAACCAACCAGCCATAAATGTCGCCTCCTCCGGAGGCCTTCAAAGACCTGGGGGAAGCAAACAAACCACATCAATCTTTATCCAGGCTCCTTACAACTGCCCTGGGAGATGGCTCCAAGAAGAGCCCGGTAGTGACTGTACAGAGGATTAAAAATGATTTCGGCGGCACCAAGAGACAGGGACGGGTGGCTTTTATTTCTCCCCCCGCCCCAACCCCTGCGCCCGTTCTTTGCTTTCCCTTACCACTACCCCTGACTCCATAAGAATGAATGTTTGTTTTGGACCACCCAACGGCTCCATGGTGAGAACCTTTGGTTCTTCAATTGGCTTCATCCTTTCCACAGCAGAGAACTCCCTGACCATCCAAAGCAGCATGAAACATGAGCTGGCTGTTTGAAGCAAGTCGTCCTCGTTTTTTAAAATGCCAACTCTTGTCTAAGCTGAGGGTAAAGAGGCAAGGGTCAAAACCAGGAAACCGGGGAAGGAGGTGGCCCATTGTAGATGCTGTGACCTATACAGGGTGAGTCATGTGAAATGGCCACCACCCACCCCTGCTGAGAATCCTTCAGTAGTATACTTTGGCCCCACAGACTTTCTGTACTTCCAAGCAGATATGCAAGGTCACAGAGCTCAGGATCCAAATTCTACTGTAAGTTCCTTCCTTCAGCCACCCACCCTCCCTCCACTGTCTCATCTCCTCCGAGGCAGCATTCCAGAGCCACCCAGAACACCCAACCTAGCATGGCACAAATACAAAGCACCCTGTGTGTATTTTAACCGCAATACCCTCATCACACTCCTCTGAACTCTCACCAAGTGCATTTCACAGATGAGGAAACCAAGACCTTGAGAGGTGACGTCACACCCGGGGATAAAAGCACTGTCCTCAGAGTGAGGAGTGGATGAGATAATGTCTGCGCCATCCTTAGCTCTCACTGACAGAGTTCACCACCTCTGGAAGCTATCCGTGACACCTGCCACTCACCCTGTCATACACTCATACCCCTCCCGACCACCCAAACCCCACCCAGAAGCTCCCCAAGAGCAAAGATATGCCTTGTTTCAATGCTGCCATCCAGGAACAGAGAAGGTGAGTGTCAAAACAATAAATAAAACCATGCAAGCAAATGTCTAGTAGACAGCACGTGGAAAAAAAAAGAAGTAAAATAAAAAGGAGAAAACAAATAAAATAAAAAGGAGAAAAACAATAGAAAAACAAACACTAACACCAAAATGACTTGCACTAAAGATGATTAAAAATCTAAAATTTCCTGGAGGAGCCTGGAGGCCAGTGGAAAAATGTACAGAAGGGAATGAGGAGTAGAGTCATCCTCCCTAAAATCCCCAGCTCTCACTACAGCTTCACAGACAGCCCTAGAATGTCCATGAATCATAGGAGGAGACCAAGAGTCCTGAGAGGCAGCCATTCTGAGTAATACCAGCAAACATCCTCCAAACCCATGGGCTGTGCAAACCATAACCAAGTCCACTTGCCCACACACACACCTGTACATACATACATACATACATACACACACACACACACACACACACACACACACACACACACACACACGAGCACTCAACTCTATGCCGAAAAATCCATTTCCCCACACCAACAGAGCATGCAATGTTTCTTTTGAAACTCAGAAAGAAGATATAAATCTTTTGTTTTGTTTAGAGACAGGATCTCACTATATAACCCTAGCTGACCTGAAACTTTCTTTGTAAACCAAGCTGGCCTCAAACTCATAGCAATCCTTTTGCCTCTGTGCTGTGGGATGTCTTTCTGTATGCTGTGAATATGTGTTGTTCCCATTGGCTAATAAATAAAGCTGTTTTGGCCTGTGGCAAGAAAGCTTACAGCTAGGTGGGAAATCCGAGAGAGACAGAGAGAGAGAGAGAGAGAGAGAGAGAGAGAGAGAGAGAGAGAGAGAGAGAGAGAGAAGAAAGAAAGAAAGAAAGAAAGAAAGAAAGAAAGAAAGAAAGAAAGAAAGAAAGAAAGAAAGAAAGAAAGGTGGAGTCAAGGAGATGTGATCCAGTCACCCAAGAAGGAAGATGTGACAGTACCGGTAAGCCATGAAGCTACGTGGCAAGATATAGGTTAATAGGAATGGGTTGAATTAAGTTAAAAGGGCTAGCTAATATAAGCAGGAGCCACAGGCCATACAGTTCGTAATTAATATAAACCTCTGTGTAATTATTGAATAAGCGGCTACAGGTCCGCGGGTGGGAGATATTTGTCCAGTCTGTGGGGCTGGGAGAGAAACTTCCACCTACCATTGGCACCCAATATGGGACAAGAATTCCCACCTAAAAGCTGAGAGAACTTAAAGAGAGATTCTAGTTCGTGTCTCTCATTATCGGCTGCGGTACAGAGACACGTCCCTGGTCGCGGCAGGCTTCAGCAGCAATATGGTGGATTCCTTCAGTCTCTCACAGGCCGAGATACAAAGAGGCTTCTCCTGAGGGCTTGGCATCACGGCCTCAGGCTTAAAAACACAGGCATACTACTTAATACTGCTTCCCAGAATTGGGGGGAGGAGGGGAGTGGTAAGCGTAACTCCTTGGTACCTACCTGAGCCATGTTGAAAAACAGAATGCAGCAAAGCCTATACCTCTGCCTCCCAGTGCTGGGATGGAAGGCACGTGACATCACATTCCACAGGATACAAAAGACCTCAAAGATCAGCTAGCTGTTGACAGGCAAAGCTGCAAGGAGCAAGCTTGGAGAAGTAAGCTAGCTTGTTACCATAACAATAACACTAGTCCCAATTTCCGGATGTGTGTCTGAAACCCAGCAGAATGTCCAGGAAGGTGTGTGTCCTTGGAAGACAGATACTCATTGGACAAAGGCTTCTGGAATCCCTGCCATGTGCCTGGCACTGTTCTAGGTAGAAGAGCTGAAGCAGCCAACTAGACAAATGAATGCCTTGCCCTCAGATAGCTGGCCTGCTGGCAGTCCTAAAGCTTGAAAAACTCAATACTGTGAACTTGGTAGTGGCAGCAAAATATAAAACAAACTAAACAATGTGAAAGTTGACCCAAAGCTACTCAGTGAATGGAAGGTGTAGATGGAGGGTCTGTACAAGCGAAAGAGTGAGGGTCCAGAATCTCTAGGGGATTGGAGCAACAAGGCTTGTGTGTTTCTGAGAAGCAGGAATGGAAAGATGCTTCCCAAAGGTTTGGGCACTAACCTAATGCCCCACCAATTTGCAGCCTAGAATTACCTTCACTACTAAAATTTTTTCTACCATCATACACTGAATCATAGCACTGAGATAGGCGGAGAAAGCCCGTCATCCCGGGAATCAGCAGGTACATATGAACCCAAGCAATCTCTCAATCCTATACATCTTCAGAGAGACACTCATCTCCCTGGGTCATAATGGGATGAGAAACAGGAGCCTAAGGTAAATGTCCTCTTTAATTATTTTTTGGAACTGTCATATGATTGCCATCAAACCTGCCTCCTGCTCAGGCTCTCTCATCTCCAGGTCATTCTCCTCCTCATAGGTGCAGATAAACCAATGGCTCTTGACCTGTTTTAAAATGGGGCAGTGTTAGGCACCACCCACACATTATCTCATTTAATCCTCTCAGTCCTGTGAGAGGTGTGTTTGCCTTGTGATTGCTCAAGAGCCTACAATCGAACAACGGCTGAGTTGAGATTTGGCCCCAAGACTTCATGCCCTTAGCCACAACATCATACATGAACCACCCCACCCCATCTTGAAAATGGCTTTCTTCATGCCCTTCCACACCAAGCAGTGACCAGCTGCTCCTAGTTCAAGTGCTTACTGTGGTTGGCCCTATTGGTACCTGCTGCAGCATCTTCCTCCTACTTCTGTCCTTTTCCTGGGTGCTGTCCTGACCCCAGCCCTCTTTCTTCTATCCTAGATCTACCACAGTTCTCAAGGTCACCTTCACCACTCATCTCTTTCCACACCTTTCTCTAGCCTCTCTGACCTTTGCCCATCTCCATCTCCTCTGGAGTATTGAGTTCACATTCACTATCAGCACCCCCTGGATTAGCATCTACCTGTTCAATTCAACAAGCACTTACTAAGCCCCTGCGGCTGTCCTTTATATGGTTCAGGCCGGGAGGAGCATTTGAAATTGAATGCTCCTCCAAGGTGACAAGATCAGCCGTAGATAACTCAGTGTTACCCCTGGCCCCAATACACAGCCTACAAGCAAGGTTCTGCCCTGTCTACGTCTCTACCATGTCCTGGGCATACCTACAGTGTATGCAAGCTCATTGGCTGCTCACACAATAAGATCAAACAAGGAGGAGCTGAAGAACTTGGGTTCTGGGGTCAGAATGCTCAGGCCCATATCACCAACTGTATGGCTTTGGGTAAGTAAATGAACTCTCTGCCTCAGTTTCCCTGTTTGTAGAAATGAGAATAAAAGTAATGCCTTCCTCTTAAAGGGATTCTGAGAATTAAACTCATATATCGAATTTTCCACCATCTATCATGCTCAGTGCCTGGATCATAAAATGTACCCAATAAATGTCAGCTTTTATCAATAGTAATGCCATTATTAGACAGAAAAAAAGGAAGTTCCTTGGCTTCGCTAACCAGGTTTTTAGTGTGTGTGTGTGTGTGTGTGTGTGTGTGTGTGTATGAAATCATAGCCATATACCAATTTGAGACATTACCACCTGACTAGTTTGTGGTCAACAGAATTCTATCTAGCTCATAGCTGAATGGAACTCTTACTGATTTCAGTATATGCTGGTGGTTGTTGTTGTTGTTGTTGCTTCCCTGCCCCCAACCTTTGAACAGATTGCTGTCATTGTCCCTGCATGTGGAGGGGAAAGGGGAGCACAGTTGTCCAAGTCAGATGAATGCTGACAGTAAGGAGCCCGGCTCCTCCTTCAACGGACATGGCCTGCCAGACGCGGTGTGCCCCTCCTTCACACAGCCAGCCCCCCCCCACCACCACCAGTTTATGTCTCCCAGTGGGACAGTAATTTTCATTTCAAGCCAAAAGGCTTTGTTTTAATGGGATGCCTATGTGGTAACAGAGTGTATTGCAGGGGGTGTTTGCTCAGAGGGTCAACGCTGAATTGACTTTCAAAATAAACAGCCCCGTGTCCTTCTCTCTTCCAAAAGTTGTGTGTGGAATTGAGAAAGCTGGAAGACACTAGAATCTGAGGAAGAAGAAAGGTAAAGAGGGCAGAAAGAGTTGGGGGTACTGAAAGGAAGAGGAGAATGGGACCCAGTGTCCTCCACAGACAAACCCAATCTGTGTCTGTCTTCCTGGGTAGTGTCAGAAATGACCATGGAGAAAGTCTGCTGCACAGCAGTGTGCTGTGTTACTGATGCTGTCTCACTTCATTTTCACAGAGCGCTGCAATGGTACCCATCTTACAGTGAGGACCAGACGAGTGGAGCAGCCTGCCCTACAGTGCACAGCTAGTGTGTTCGTGGATGAGAACCCAGTTTCTCTGATGTACTGGCCAGATGCTAGCTGGTATCCTGATTAGTAACAGATCATGTATGTCAGACATGAAAAGCACATTATGTGATCATACATTCCAAACCAAGAATGGGCACAGAGCCACACACATAGTATGACAAAGCCAGGGACTATTTGATATTGCTCCTGCCTTGAACGGGTGGTAGAATAAGAGATTGTCCTGTGGGATAAGGCCAAGGCCAGCCAGACTAGAAGATAGTGAGCAACTGGGTCATTCTGGATGGACTTGGAAAGCAGGATCCACTCTAGAGTCCTGGGGACAGATGAGGATGATGACGACCCTGGAGCTGAGAGTCTGGAATTCTGGGTCACCATTCAAAGAAATCAAAGAAAGCCTTGGGTCTTGCTACATACTGGACAGAGGTAACAGTGAGTCATAGGAGCCTAAGAGCCATAGGTTATCACAGTCACTGCCAATGTCCATGAGCAGCAGGATTGGACTTCCATTTCACGAAGTCTGGTGATATTCAACACCCCCTTAAGAAAAATTCCAAAGAGTTTATGCTTCTTTCCAGGCACCTAGATCCAAACCATTTCTCTGTCCAAATGGCTGCTTATCTGTGAATATCCCTCCTGCTTTATGATGTGAGCACTCCCTTCTAAAGGAAGTCAGGAGTACCCTGTAGTCTCTCTTTAGAGAGAACCAAAGAATGATGGAGACATGGGAACTCCAGGCCTACTCCAGTGGTGTGGGTGGCTTCTGGCATTGGGATTGTCTCCTTAGACAATCCTTAAAAGCCAGTCCTTTGTCACATCAAGCCATTGATGTAGCTTGGGGCTCCTTGATTATTCATGACCTCACTCACCCCGTAGAAATAATGAATGAGGAATAAATATCAGTTCACAAGGAGAGTAATGACTGCTGATTGTGTACATGAGCATTCCAAGAGACCCTGATGAGCAGCCCAAGGAATCTGAAGTCAACTCTTATTAAAGCATCGTAATCCATATTAATATGACAGTACAGAATTACTCTGAGGGAGCCATTAGGGTCCATTATGAAAATCGCATTCATCTGCAAAATGAGGAACATACCCAAATGCAAGTTGTTGTAGCTTTTCCAGCTAAATTGCACATTAAGCATGCAGACTTCCTCCCCTAACATTCTGAAATGGTTTCATACACACTCATGCTGGCCAGAGCAATGACTATTCTAAGACTACCCCACAGGTGAAGGCTGGAAAATTGAGGACCAATTTCCAAGGCGACATTCAGCTCTGCAGGAGACTTGATGAGTAGCACATGACTGTACTTTGGAACTTCTCCTGGGAGGACAGAGCTTGATACCAAGAAGCGAATCTGAGCCCCAGGTGGCTGCCTCCAAGAAGACCTTTCTGCCTGCTTTCCTCCAGAGACGGGTGGTGGGTGAGATTTTGGGGATGAAGAGCAGAGGATGAACCTTTATACTGGCCTTTTGAGCATGCATTCATACCCTTTTCTGGTAAGTTGTTACCAGAAAAGGTTACCAGAGTTTCTCTGGAACCATCCCTTCCCTGTCCTTAGTCAGGCAACAACACCTAAGCAAATTCATGTGTACTGAGCTTTTGGCAGACATTGCTTCAAGCACTTCACACACACGAACTCATTCAATCCTTCTAGAGCCTCTGTAACATGGATGCTACCAAAATACACTTTTGAAAGATGTCTCAGCTAGACTACGTATGTTCTCTTAAATGGAAGAACCAAGATTCCAGCCTGCAATCATGATCCTAACCACTAGCAACTGCAGCCACCCTGCCCTCGGCCCCAGCTCCAGGAATAAGACCATGAACTAGGTCCAAGCCTATCCTAGGACCATGGATACCATTCTGCATTCACACGTACCTCAGATGGACATACCACCCAAGCTAGAACCAACTTGTACAAGCAATGCAAACCCAGGAATGTGTGCTGAA
Source organism: Peromyscus californicus insignis (assembly GCF_007827085.1). Lineage (NCBI taxonomy): Eukaryota > Metazoa > Chordata > Mammalia > Rodentia > Cricetidae > Peromyscus > Peromyscus californicus. The sequence goes on from NW_026294551.1 coordinate 33,272,831, forward strand.
CGACCAGAAATAGCCTCTTGTCTGAGTCTTCTGAGCTTGCACCTGAGACAAGGATGTCTTGAGTGTTAGAGAACCAGCAATTAGAGAGAACCTAAGAATGGAACCACTACAGATAAGACCAAGCTAAAGAGATCTTGACAACACTTGAGCCCCTGAAGTTGTTTCTTACAAGCTAACCATTTCTCATTCTATGTAAGCCGATTAGACTTGGGTTTTCCTTATTTGCCTTAAAAATGGTCTTAATGCAGAAATTAAGTGTTCATGTAAGAGCAATACTTTCCATTTAGGTGGCACTCCACTATGGACAAAATCTTCCATACATTTACTTCAACATCGTATCCATTCAATCAACAATAAGCATTTGCTGTTCATCTAAACACAGGCATAGACATAAACCAAGGGCATCCCTCCCCTCCTACCTCTTTTCTGAGTCTAGTTCCCAAAATCTCATTTCTAACAGTCTTGTAATACGTACCTGTAATGATGGCATTCGCTTATACATAACAGCAGACCATGGGCTCCTCTGAATTAGAGATTTATTTATCCCCAACCCCGGATGTCTATGTATATGATGATGATTAATCTTTGGAGTTAACTGGGAAGAATTTAAAATTATCTAGGAGAATGCTTCTGGACATGTCTATGAGGATGGTCCCAGAGTCATCCAAGAAAAGACCTACCTTGAATGTGGGTGGCATTATCCCTAAGGCTGGGGTTTCAGACTGAAGAAACAGGAGACGGTGATCTGGGTATGAGCATTCATCTCTCCTCCTGACTGCAGAAAGACCGGCTGCTTGCATATCCGATGTAGCAGCTAGAATCGCTCTTGGTACCATCTTTTCACTATCATGATGGAATCTGACATCAGACCATGAGCCAAAACAAACCCTTCCTTCCTTTTGTCAGATATTTGGTGATAGCAGCAACAATAACAAAAGTAACTACTATACACATCGTTGTGAAACGCCTTCCTTGCCCTCACTACCGTGCTGGGTCTGTGTAACGTCAGCACCCTGGGCTCTCCTAACCAAAAGCACCGCAGGCTGGCTTACAAGGAAGTGAGATTTCCAGAAGGAAGCACCCAGAGGCCCCTCCGCAAGACTGGAGATGCAACTGGTGAAAGAAATAGGCAGGTGCAGGAGAAGCTGTGCCTTGAGGCTCCTCCCAGACGGTTCTCGGGAGCATTGGGTCACGTGTTGATGCTGCATGACAGAGGCCAGTGCCACCAGGTCAGTTCTCAGGCCTTCCTGCTTCACTAGCCCAAGTTCCAAGACTCAGACGGGCCTGCACTGGCCAAGCTCAGTGTCCCGAGTATCAGGGAGTGAACAGAATCGTTTGACTCCCTAGATAGAGTGCTGAAAGGGTATATAGCCCAACTCTCTTGACACTCACCCCGTGGCAGAGTCCCTGAACATTTCTTGGTGTTCATGAAGTGACAGTTGTCAGTGTTGAAAAACAAATGTTAGAATAAATTAAAGGAAATAAAAAACATGATCAACATAGTCTTTTCCCTCACAAAGCTATAGGCTGGGGAAAGGAGCATTATTAACTGGATAACCAAGAGAAAACACCTCTCGCAGCTATAAGGGGCACAATGAAGAAGATAGCATGTTCTTAGTACTCTAAAATGGTGTCTCCAGAGCCATGTTAACAAACAGTCCCTGGTGGCTTTAACAGACTAAGTGGCTCTGATTCGGGCTTGGGTGACCAGTGGAGGCAGAACCACCAACGACCGATGTCAGCTAAGGCTGAGTGTTATCCAGGCCCCTAGCTGGGGTTCCTCAGCTAGAGGAGACTTCTCAATGAAACCGAGATGATTGACTCCCAAGAGCAAACATGTCAAGAGCCCCAGGTGGAAGACAAGACTTCTAACCTCGTCTCAGAAGCCGCCCAGTGTCACTCTGCATCTTCCAGGGATCAAGATTTCAGAGGGAGGGTAGACTCCAGGCTGCTCCCCTGGGATAAGCTGAGCTGTCACAAAGGAAGTATAAGAGAGGAAGCTGCTCCTCTGTGAGGGGCCGAGGAAGATTTCCAAGAAAATGTCATTGGTCCAAGGCCTGCCTGAGAGAGGAGTAAGAGTTAATAAAGAGGGGGCTGGAGAGATGGCTCAGAGGTTAAGAGCACTGGCTGTTCTTCCAGAGGTCCTGAGTTTCCAGAGGTCCTGAGTTCAATTCCCAGCAACCACATGGTGGCTCACAACCATCTGTAATGACATCTGGTGCCCTCTTCTGGCCTGTAGTCATATATACATGCTGTATACATAATAAATAAATAAATCTTTTTTTAAAAAAAAAGAGTTAATAAAGAAGTTCTAGACTATTCTGTGTGTGGTGTGTGCCTATATGCATGTTTGTGTATGCATGCATATGTGTGTGTGCAGGTGGAGGTCAGAGGTCAATATATGAGCAAAGCCCACGGAATAGCAAGAAGCATGGTATATTCAAATACAAAAAGGCAGCACAAATCTCAGATGTGCAGAAACTAAGGCAAAACGTGATTAAGAAATGAGAGCCTGGGTAGGTACCAGGTCTGACAAATGTGCTACTGGCTATTTAATTTTTTTCTTTATCTTAATAGAAATACTTTAAAGTGGTACTTGGGAAATATTTGAAGATTAAAGGAATGCGTGACTACATTCAGTCATTCTACAAATACCATTTGGACATTGACATGTATCAGAAGTCATAAGTGCTGTGATTCAAATCAGTGTGGTGGGAGAGCCTGGAGATGGATGATAAGATGGCACCCAGTATGACAAGTTCAGAGGGAAGAGAAATCTCAGTAAAGGACCACAGCTAATGCAAAGGCCCTGTGGTGGAAGTAAGCTTAGCATGCTCTGGGAAGAAGGGTTGAAAAAAGAAGTCAGCACCGCCGTCTTTGTAGGGAAGACTTTGGAACCAGCTTTCTATAAACAGCAAGCATGCCAGCAAGACTTTCCTATCAGGACAGCACATCGCCAGGGCTGCAGCTTCGACGACTCCGGAATGCCTCTCCTCAGTAGAATGTCCGGAATGCTTTCTCTCTCTGGCCTGGCTCTGCCTGTCCTCAGCAATGAGACTCGCCTGTCATCATGTACTTCCTACAGCTCAACAAACCCCAAGCAAGCGATTTGGCAGAATGTTCAAAGAACCTTAAAGATGCCCGCACCCTTTGATTTGGTGAATCCCTGTCGAGGGGTCCAGCCCAAGGTATTGATCACAGATACGGAAGAAGCTTTATCACACAACGGAGCTCATGCCAGCATGATCCACAAGGATGAGAAAGAGCTAATAAATCCAATATTCAGCCATATGGGCAAATTAAATAAGTTAGAATGCATCTCCTAGACATGGCACTAAAAACCCAGTTCCTAGAGACGGAAATAGCATCAGGAAATGCTTGCCTTATTGTGGTAAGATTAAAGACTGAAGCTACACAATAGTCTAGATGTGACTTCTGCAACCATTTTAAAAACTGACATGCAGGGAAAACACAGTAATCATTTTTAGAAAGAAATTGCAAGTGACTTACTTTCCTTTTTCCTCATGATCCTTCGACTTCCTATAATGAGAATTATTACTTTTAAGGTAGAAAATATGAGTTTCTTTTTTTCCCCAACACAATCTGACTATGTAGTCCTGGCTGACCTGGAGCTTGCTCATTAGACCAGCCTGGCCTGGAACTCACAGAGACCCACCTGCTTCTGCTCCCTGGCACTGACATTAAAGGCATGTGCCACCACCACACCTGGTTGTAAAAAGTTTAGTCAACTGGGGCATTTCACTCTTTTCAAAGAAAAATAAAACAGCATCAGCAGCACAGGTTGCCTGCCTCCCTTAGGACAGACATCTAGGCAGGCACTCAAGACCTCCACAATCTGGCGACAGTATTTTCTACTTAACTCTATGTGTGTGTATGTGTGTGTGTGTGTGTGTGTGTGTGTGTCCCAGTGACAACAGACATTTGAGCATGCTCTCCTCTCTGCTCTTCTCCTCCATGATGAAGGAAGTTCAAGAGAAGGAAGATGACCAACCTCCCTCTGTCATCCTAATCCTACCCATCATTCCCCACCCTCCTCTGGTCACCCACAGGTTGTGCTGGCCCTCCACTTCCCTTCACTCCCTCTCCATTCCAAGCAGCACCATGCCTGCATGCATAACACGCATGGTGTGTCAAACACACCTGGCCTGACAGTGCTCTGCGGGGTCAAGGTATGTGGCACCTCCCCTGTGGGACAATTAGCTCCTGATGGAGTTTGTCTTTCCCAGACCATCACTCCTTGACTCCAGCCCCTTGCCATCACGGTAATGTCATGCAACAAACTCGTATTCCATGAATGAGTGGATGGATGCATGGGAAGTAGATAAACAGATGGATTGATTGATTGATGAATATTTGGACCAACTCAGAGACAAAACAGCATCTGAGAGATGTCTCTGTGTCTAGCTCGGCCCAGCTCTCCTTGGAAGGGCCTTTGCTCTGAAGGAGCAGCCCCTCTCTCAGCTCCTCCCCGCCATCCAAACCCACCCATGTCAACCTTACCATCTCAGTCAGTAAGGTTCCAAGCCAGACCAGGACCACTCACCAAGGAACCCTGCACACACACCAGCCTACCCAAAAAGGACTCTTTTGTCTCCTTCCCCATGGGGGACCCCATAAATTATGAGCTCAGTCTGAGACTCAGGTTGGAATAGAGAGATCTTAGCTCACTCCACAAGTGCTCTCTGTGGAAGCAGAGGTTCGCCCTGGGTTGAGTGTACACATGCCATGAGGTGTGTGGCTGTTTTAGAAAATGGCTGTGTTCCTGTCTAGAGGCTGGGACATGCTCCTCTGCAGTCCCCAGCACCTGCCTCCTGGTGCTGTTCTCTTTCTGAGGGGTGATTCTCTCCCAGGACACAGCTGGTCCTCCTCCTTTTGTCTGCTCAACCCCAAGAACCAGCTGGGCCCTGAACTCCATGCTTACTGAGGGAGTGAATGATTCCCGAAGACAGAAAACACCTTCCTATGCTCATGCCCTGCTAGCTTCCAGTGATCAGTTTCCAGATAGTACTAGCTTCTGCCTTACATCAGCTTCCTATGGTTAATGCAACAATTGCCACAAATTTAGTGGCCTAAAAAAAAAAAACCAATTCTCGTAGTTCCAGAAGCTAGGAGTCTAAAATGAAAAAGACTTCCTGCTTCTTCCAGCTTTGCGGGGCTGCAGACATTCCTTGGCTTGTGGCTGCATCCCTCCTGTCTTCCCATGGCATCTTCCTCTTCTCTCTGCATTACCAGTGGATATAGAACTCACCAGAATAATCCAGAATGAACTCACCTTGAGATTCTTAGCTTGATGATATTTGCAAAGAACTTATCTCAAAACAAAACAAACAAAAAAACTTCTGAGCCCAGCCTAGTCTACAGAGTGAGTTCTAAGACAGCCAAGGCTACACAGAGAAACCCTGTCTTGGAAGAAGAAGAAAAAAAAAAAAAAAACCTCCTACTCCCAGGTCCTGGGGATCAGAATGTATTTGGGGAAAGATGGCTGAGCTAGTGTGTCATAGCTTGCTTTCTATTGGTGTGATTAAGAATACCATGACCAAAAGCAACATAGGGAGGGAATGGCTTTTTTTATCTTCGACTTCTAGGTTACAGTTCATCACTGAGGCAAGTCAGGGCAGAAATTCAGGGCAGGAACCCAGAGGCAAGACCTGAAGCAGAGACCATGGCAGAGACCATGGAGGAATACTGATTAGTCGCTTGTGATTCTTGGCTCAGTTTATTATGCAACTCTGGACCACCTGCCCTGGAGTGGCATCGTGCACAGTGGACCCTCTGACATCAATCATTAATCAAGAAAATACACCACAGGCTTGCCAACAGGCTAGTAAGAGGATGTCAATTTCTCAATTGAAGTTTCTTTTTCACAGGTGATGAGCCTATCTTGTGTCTAGTTGATTTAAAAAAAAAACTAACCAATGTACAATGCAGCACAGTAAGTACCTTTTTACTATAGAGATCACATCATATTGTCATGAAACCTAGCATTGAACAGAGAGCCCTTGTTATCAACGAAATGAGTGGATGGAGAACTGTGATGAGTCTGTCACTGGTCATCATTCTCAGCACATTTGATGACAGTACCTGCTGATAAAACATTAGAAAACTATTTTATATGTGTGAGTGTTTTGTTTGCATGTATATCTGTGCACCACATGCCTGCCTGGCATCCTTTGAGGTCAACAGTGGGCATCAGATCTCCTGAAACTGGAGTTATGGATGGTTGAGAGCACTGTGTGTGTGCTGGGAATCAAACCCGGGTCCTCTGTAAGAACAAGTGCCGTGACCACTGAGCCACTTCTCCAGCTCAGGGGAGCTATTTTACACCCCAGCTTTGCTGCCATCTCTTTGCCGTGTTCTCCCATCTCCTAAGACTGATGTTTCTGGGATCACATTCAGGCCCTCCATCATTTTCCCATTAGCTGTCTCTATACCAGGGAAGCCGTCTGAAGAGAGAAGAGGTTATTTCATACAACTACCTTGCTGTACCAAATGCTTTAAGAGGTGTAATCAATGTGAGTTGAACACAATCAAATCAGTTTAACTCAGTGCCAAGAACCTTGATTTTACACCCAAAGCTTACCTACATTTCCCTGAATAAAATGTCCCACTCTTTTTTTTTTTTTTTTTTTTTTTTTTTTTTGGTTTTTCGAGACAGGGTTTCTCTGTGTAGCTTTGCGCCTTTCCCTGAACTCACTTGGTAGTCCAGGCTGGCCTCGAACTCACAGAGATCCGCCTGGCTCTGCCTCCCGAGTGCTAGGATTAAAGGCATGCGCCACCACCGCCCGGCAAAATGTCCCCCTCTTAAGCTGAGCCTGATGGATTTGCCCTCTAATTCAAGCTACTTTTGAGGCTGAGAAAAGATGGTGGCAAGTTCAAAGGTAGCCTAAGCAACTTACTGAGACCCTGTCATTGAAGAAATTTTAAGAATTTAAGGGTTGTGTCCAGTCATACTGACGTACCACAAGCATGTCATTTACCATTCAGAAGGATAAAGCCGGAGGATCAGGAGTTCAAGGCCAGGCTTGGATACACAGCCAATTTGTGGCCAGGCTGGGTTAGATAACACTGTAACTCATGAAAAGGTGGGGGGTGAGGGCTAGAGATACAGCTCAGTCGTATAACTCAGAGCACTTGCCTGCCATGTGCTAACACGTTATGCCGGCACATAAATGTACATTCCTTCTCCCGGACAAATAACCTCCCATCAGACACCCTGTGCTATACTCTATTACATCCTCAGAGGTTTGCAAAGCCAGCTGACAACACAGTAATGTGTCCATGTCTGGCTTCCTAATTGTGCCGGGCCCCTCAGGTGAACAGATGACATTCTCCAAACACTGAAAGCCAGACCTTCACGGGGGGCCAAAGCAAGGGAGGTGGTTCCAGAGGAGACGGAGAAGGGCAGAGGTGCCGGGCAATTCTTAAGTGTGGCTGTTTTGTAGAGCAGGCTCGCAGGTAAGGAGCTCTGTGCAGAGCCCCAGGACTCAGGTGCACACACAGCACGTGCATTATTAACAAACCAGTGGGCAGTGAGCACAGGGGTCAGGCTGCTATGCTTTGCCAGTGCATCTGTTTTGGCTGCTGGGATCCCAGCGTCCCTGGAGGACAGAACCAACACAGGTCAACCCTGGTGGCTTCTTCAGGAGGAAGGCAGGCAGGCAGGCAGCTGCTGCTGCAAATTCCACTCCCTGGGAAGAATACACTTTATTTTTGGAAAGACAAAGGAGGAGAAAGCGATGCCGACAGATATACATTTGCTTTTCTATTTATGCAAAGCCCCAACCCCTGCATCACCTCAGCTACCAGTTGTTGCTGGCAGCCAGAGACCACATTTGTAAGTCCTCACTGGCCTGCATCCCCATAGAGAGCAGCACAGGTCAGTCTCCAGCACTTCCTACAACGTAAAGAGCTACACAAATAAAAGCCGAGTTTCCATGGGAGGCTGCTAGCCCACACGGCCATAATTAATACTCCTATGGAGTAGATACGCTCTCAAGATCCTCCCCGTGTGAGAGCCATCCTCCCTGGCAAGAGGACTCTAATCAACACTGGCTTTAAAAAAATGGCACAGTAATACAGCCTCCCTATTATTTTCTGTTCTGTTTGCTACTCCCTATATGATTTCAAATGTCCCTTTAATTATGCTATCTGAAGCTGGATCTCAACGGAAAGTCCACTAGTGGGAAAGGGAAAAGGAGGGGAAGGGAGGGGAAAAGGGGGGAGGAGGGGGCGGAGGGGGGGAAGAGAATCCATCAAAGACAAAGAAAAAATTGAAAGCAACGTCATAGGGCAACAACTCCGCCCTGTTTTCCACATAATCTTCACGACCTGGCTGACCTAGTGATCCTGCATAGAGTTATTTAATGAGTAACTGGGATGAATCTAAATGACCTAATGGTTGACTGGAACAGTAGAGTCAGTTTGAAATGTCTCTTTGAGTATCTCCTTCTTCACTATTTGAGCAGTCTCTTTAGCTACTCACTAATTTTACTAATTTTACTCTCTCAGGGAGAAGACCAAAAATCCATTTGAATGAATGGCTACCATGTGCTAAGTGTTCCAACTTGTTATCTCAAACAAGTTCCATGATAATCCTGATATATATATATATATATATATATATATATATATATCCATATATGTGTAGTGCATATATATTAAACACACAGAAATACATATACATACATATATGTGCTGAGAGGTTGAATGACTTGCTTCTGGCAGCACATAGTAAGTACAGAGTTGTCATTCAAACACAGGCCTGCTTGACTCCAGAGAAATAAATGCCACTCTGCCCTGCTGAATCCCAGGAGACAGTATATGTCAGCTTCAGTAGAGGCCAGGTTCCGGAAAGGAAACAGTGACCCTCCAGATTCGCTCTAATTGGATTTTCTGTGACAAAACCAGGGGAAGAGCTGGGGGAATTATTCACAGGGAGATCTGACTCGGAACACACAACACCAAGAGGCAGTTTTGTGAGAGAGCACTGACTTGCTCCTTTGAGCTTTCTGAAGGAGACTTGCCTGATCTATCGCTGCTGTAGTAGCTGACCTCTCCTTTACACTGTGAACAGTCGGAGAGAAGTGATCACATTTGCTTTGCTCACCGCCATAATCCTAGTACCAAAAACTATGTATGGGCCAGGTATGGTGGTGCACATCTATAATCCCAACACTCAAAAAGTGGAGGCAGGAACATCAGGAGTTCAAGGTCATCCTTGGATACATAGTAAATTTGAGGCCTGATTGGAGTACATGAACCTGTCCCCACCACCCAAAAAATAAAAATGAAAAAATAAAAAAAAAACAGGGTTCTGTGTATGTAGTTCAATTGGAAGAGTGCTTGCTTGACATGCATGAAACATGCATTGTATAAACCAAGAGAGCTGTGATCCTAGCACTTAGGAAGTAGAGGAAGGAGAATCAGAAGTTCAGGGTCATCCTTGACTATATAGCAAGTTCAGGTACAGCCTGGGCTATACTAAGACCCTATCTTAAAAACAAAACAAAAAACTATATAAAGTATTCAGTGACAAAGAATGCAGGTGATGGCAAAGGGGTCACATGTAAGGGTCTGCATTGACAGGCAGACTGGGATACAAGGCCAGCTAGGATGGTGTGGGCGACATCCAGGAGCCTTAGTAAACCAAAACCATGGTCTGGGGAAGAGCTGGAGAAAATGAATTCAGACATGGAGCATCGTACCCTCCCACTCAGCTAGAGTTCATCCCTCCTACGTGAAAGGCCCTGAATCAGATGGAAAGTAGCATTCATTCAGCAGCCACACCCTTTGTGGCATCTGATGGCTCCAGCAGTTATCAGTAGGCTGGAAGAGAGCCCTGATTCACCGTCAAGGTCTTAATCTTCAAAAGTTCAAGACTCTGGACCACAGCCAAGGAGCTGACAGAAATGGAGGTAAACAGAGAAACTACCTTTCCATTGGGACATAGCCTATCCAGACTCAAGGAAGCTTGAAATCCCTTCTCTTTGTCACTGAAGCAATTGGGCTATGGTCACCCAGCTCATCAGTAACAGAGACAAGGTTCAGAGTTAGGTCTCCTGACATCTCCTAGCCTACCTCAGAGAAAGGTGTCAACACAGTATGCAGAAGGAAGCAGGTGGCACTTGGCCACCATTCCCAAGAATAGTCAGTCACTGAGATTCTGAGGTAAGTAAGAGACAAGGGAAGAACACAGATGCATGTTCACTGGGCCCTGAAAGACCCCTGTCTAGTCTCACAGGCCAAGGAGGACAGAGATAGGTATGTATTGAATACTGTCTCTGCAGGGTTCATGAATGATTTTTCTTCAATGTCTTGGAGGAGGAAATGTCAAAGAAGAACTGCTACAGGCAGGAGAGGCTAGAAAGTGGATAAGCAGTGCAGTACTCGCCTCACACTGGCCACGTCCAGGAGGGAGAAAAAGGAAAACATACAGATTTGGAATGAAGAGTGTAGGCTTAAATTCTGGGCTAGCCACTTGCTAGTTCTATGAGATGCAGCCAGTTATTCACCCCCCCCCCTCTAGGTCTCAGCTTCATCATCTATAAAATGTGGACAGCATGTCCCTCACAAGGCTATTGCCATCATCAAATAAAATTGTATATACAGAACGCCTAGCAGAATTCTCACACAGCGTGTGGGTTTCATAAACCTTATATTGGCATCCTCACACCTCCGTCAGTCTGAGAAACAGAAAGAATGGATTCACTCATATGAAAAATCCCAGGAGACAGCAGGCATGTAAGAACCGTATTTCATTCAGCATGATGTGGTACAGAGCCAAGTAAGACTTTTAAAATGTTGTCTTCAACAACAAATTCGTCTTTCTGTCCTAAGGGAAACCCAATTGCCCCAGGAGGAGGGAAGCCTTGGGTAGTATATGAGGAGCTCTCTCTTTTCCCTTCCAGCTAGTTGGATTGCAGCTGGAGTCTAAGTAAGAGTCCCCAACTAGCCCTGAGCCAATTATATATTTTCTCTTGCAAATTTGATCCACGAAGGATTAGGAGAGCGAAGCATACAGCAACAGTAAGTGGAAAATCTTGAGACAGAACAAAACCAGAGGAACCATCATGAACAAGCTGAGTCGCAAGAGTCAGAAACAATGAGGTCCATAAAAGAGAGATGAAGGAAAGCCATCAGGAGGAAGATTTGGAGAACAGTGCAGACCATGGAGACACAGTGAGTCCGAAATTATGGGACTCTAGAATCAAGATCCCTACACTCCTGAGGCCAGCATCCCCAACCACTCAGAATTTCATCAGATGTGATGTTACAATTCCACTCTAGTCTCTGTGTGGCCCCCATTCTTCCCAAGGCTAGCTGAATGGCTTTTCCCGAGTTCCCACGCATGTAATCCTATGACACACCTATGAATAACACAGATGAATCTTTCACATCCAGATGAGGCTGATTAAATCAATGTTTGCTATATTTAATGCATACTCTGGATTTCCTGGGATCAACCAATTCTGTGGGTTTTCCCCAGTTCTTAAAGAGATTCAAATTCCAAAAGAGGTATGATTTAGCTTTCACACGTCCCATGACTTTTCTTATACCTGTAGGGATGGCCTGGCTTATTGTTTGGGACATAGAACCATGGGGTCATTGTAATGATGTTTTAGGACATTGCTTAGGCTCTCTGGAGTAAAAACGATGGGGATGGAGGACATGGAGCTAGACAGTCTCTTTTCCTCTGCTCATAAATGCCCTGATTGATATCATTCAGTAGAAGACTTACAAAAAAAATCAAGTAGAATGAATATGAACTCCATGAGCAGAGACAGTGTGTGTGTTCCATTGGTTATATCTCGCCAGTACCTGCCACCAAGAATGGAACCTAAATAACTGTCCCCAAATAGTTCAGGTGTGGTCCATACCTATAGTCCCAGCCCGCAGGGGTTAGGCAGAGGGATCCTAAGTTCATAATGCCACTCTGTTTAACAATAAACCTGAAAGAAGAAAGGGAAAAAATGGTAAGAGGAAGAGAGAAAGAGAAGGGAGGAAGAGAGGGCGGGAAGGAGGAGTATGGAGAAGGATAGAAGCATGTAAAATGTGCCTCTCAGATCTCCTGTTATTATGTGACTAATGGTTGCAGCTGCCTAGTTCCCAGTGTGCCACCCTAGGGTGTGCCACTGATACCCACATTCCACCCTTACCAAAGAAGCACACAGTTCCGGCAAAGGGTGTCACTCATCTAATGTGGACTTTGGTCCAAGGACTTCCTGATAACCTGACCTAAACGTTTGAGAATCGGATTGCAGTCTGAGACTCGGCCTGCCCAGCCTGCCTTCCTCTCTTTTCCTGGTGTCAAGCCTGCATCCGTAGCTCTCTCAATCACCCTCATCTGTCCTCGCCCACAGTTTCTTTTCCCCTTTACAGTCATTTCTCACAAAGCTGTCTTCATGAGGCTAGAGAGAGAGTTAAGTGGTTAAGAGAACACATTGCTCTTGCAGAAGACCAGGGTTCGATCCCCAGCACCCACAAGTTTACAAACATCTATAATGCCAGTCCCAGGGGATCCGGTGTCCTCTTCTGACCTTCAAGGGCACCAAGAATGCACATGGTCCACATGCATACATATGCAGGCAAAAACACTCACACGTAAAATACAGTGAACACATGTAATTTTAAAATTAAATTTAAAAGCTAAAACCATCTTCCCATCCGTGTTTTGGAGAACTTAGCCACTATGAGGGAAGAAGATTCAAGAGAAGGAGGGGAGAGCTGGCCTCCAAGTCCTTTAGAGAGTTGGAAAGCTCTTCAGTTCTGTCCCAGCACACTATGACTACAATCAGGATCTCTCTCTCTCTCTCTCTCTCTCTCTCTCTCTCTCTCTCTCTCTCTCTCATGAATGCTCCTCCCTCCTCTGTCCTGCTATAGATAGTATCTTCTGGGCTCTGACTTTAGGAAGGGATTGAGAAATAATAAGGAAGCATCTGAAGGCTGGAGACCAAGGGCTGATGGCCAGCAGGTCACTTCTTTATCGCGTCTCCCTTCACTGATGCTACATGTCTCCCAATGCCTGTGTTCTCTCATGTATAGCTCCTACCAAACAGCTGCCAATCTATTGTCCTAACTGAGATTCTAGTAACCATCTCACAGAAGAGAACACTGATGGTCAAAATACGGAGAATAAATGATGGTTGACTGCTCGCCCATAAATGGGACATCTGTATTTCCCACTGCAAGGCTGAGGGAACATCGTGGAAGATGGTTAAGAGCAGAAAGAATAAAGGGGAAAGGATGTAGAAGCTGAAGGAATCACTGGGTCATCAAAAAATAAAATAAAAATACATGAAAGCAGAAGGGGCCTAGCTGGGAAGAGAAGGGGTGTTAGCGGAAGTACAAGGGGGACAACAGAAGAAAGGGAATGGGTTTAATTGAGGAGATGAATATAATTGAAACAAGTCATGATTAAGTAAATATACGAATGCCTCATAATAACTCACTATGATGTATTAAAATATGCCAATAAAAACATTTATTAAAATAGAGAAAGTTGAGCTTATTGTTTGGGTAACTGTGTTAGTGGCCCCTCTTAATCACTTTTCCCTTGTACCCTCACAGTCCCCTGCCACTTAGAATCTTCAGCCAATGGGAAAGTCAGGAGTGATGAGACACAGGAAAGCAAATGACTTAAAGAAACAACAAACAAAACCCTCAAGTGTTTTTATATCCAACCATGATACGGTGAGAAACTCACACCACAACCAAGACAGTCTTTTGGAAGGTTGCAAGGGGAGTCCAGTCTCCAAGACTTTTTGCACCAACTACCAGTCAGCCAACTCATGCTAAGTCCTCAACCAAAGCCAGCAGAGCCACCTACCAAAACTTCACCAGGCTATAGAATCCAAGTGAGCTGGCTGAGGCCGCAAGAGCTATCTACTAAAGCCTTGATCTGCGAGCCATACAAAGATTTGTTAAGCCACCGAGTTGGAAATGGCTTGTTGCTAACATGACTGTGGCTGTAAAGCAATGACAAGATGCATCATCTCAGGGAGGAAGTAAATTCTGCCCAGTCAAGCTGGCTCTGTGGTAAAGAAGATGGTCCCTGAGGAAGGAGGTAAAGACAAGGACTTCCACTGTATTGTGGGACCAAGGGACCAATGCCACTGCCTTGTGAAGAGCTAGCAATCCAAAGACTTTATGTTGCCTGAATTTCCTTGGCCCAAGCTAGGCCTAAGTCAAGCATTAGGAGCCTGAGATGGTCTTCCTCAGGGGAAATACAACTTCTAGGTTGCTGGGAAAAGATCAGTGGCAGGTCCAATTGCAGTGAACTTGTACTGAGAATCTCAGTGACGCAAGAGCAAGCTCCAGGAGACTTACAAAGGGAGAGCAGTGAGTACCTCACATCCCATCAGGAGAGCATCTCAGACCAACCTTCCCACATGCTCGGCAACCCAGAACTGGGAATCTCCAGGCAGAATGGATCCAGAGAAAGGGCTACAATTCAGATCTAGCCTGAGACACGGAAAAGACAGAAATGGCCACATATCTCTAGGGAGCTGAGAAGATCTGAGGGTTTTGCAGAGCATGGTGGTACATACCTGTAATCCCAGTGTACCAGGCTTTTGGGGAGGGTCTGGGGGAGCACCAATCAGCTCCTAAATCATGACGTTGAGACTTATTAGTTATGAATGCTTGGCCTGGCTTAAGCTCATTTCTGGCTAGCTCTTTTAACTTAACCAATTTCTCTTTTTCTACCTTCTGCCTTGGGACTTTTTAACCTTTTCTGTCTGTATGTCCTACTTTTCCTGCTTCTTCTGTGTCTGCCTGTCTAGTGGCTGCCTGGCTGACCCCAGGCATCCCTCTTCTCTTCTTCCTCTTGTTCTTTTTGAGCCTAGATTTCTCCTCCTTTTTATTCTCTCTGCCCACCAACCCCCACCTATCCCTCTTCTGCCTAGCTATTGGCTATTCAGATTTTTATTAGCCCAATCAGTTGCCTTAGGCAGGCAAGGTACAACAACAACACATCTTTTCATACTTAAACAAATGCAGTGATAAACAAATGTAACACATATTTACATCATTAACAAAGGCAGCAGAAACTAATGTAACACATCTTCACATAGTTAAAGTAATACTCCACACCATAAACAAATGTAACACATCTTTGCCCAGTTAAAATAATATTCCACAACATCCCAGCAGGTAAAGATAGGAAGGCCAGGAGTTCAAGGTCATCCTTTGTAACATAGCAAGTTTGAGCTTAGTCTGAGTTATATGAAACACTGCCTCAAAAAAAAAAAAGTGAAATCAAACAAACACAAAACTCTGGGTTTTTCTGGGGCTGCTTTCCCTCCTAGAGATGGCAATCACAGACTAAAACATCACTGAGAAGCATATGCCAAGATAAACACGGGGTCAGAAAGGAAATCCCCACTAAAAGTCAAGAGAAAATACGTGGGCATCTTAGCTGGAAGGTAACCACATATCAAGTTCTCTTGTTACTTAACAAACCTCAAAATGTAGAGTCTTCAACAATACCATGACATTACATTTGAGGCATGCGTGCATGGGTCAGCATTTAGGCAGGCACAGCTGGGTGATTGCCCTGTTCCCAAGCACAGCTGGTTGATTATTCCATTCCATGTAGGATCAACAAAGGCCACTTGAGCCAAAGGACACAAGTCAGCTACTCCTACACAGAACCCTGTGCTGGGATCACTAAAAGGCTAGGCTCAGTGCTGCATGTGCAGATAATCAAACTTCTCCTCCAGTAGTGTGGGGACCCCAGAGGAGTGCCCCAAGAAGACCATCCCAAAGCTCCAAGACTTTCTATGATACTGCTTTTGAAACCCAGAATACCATTACCACCACCAACCTTTGTGCAAAACAAATCGCCTAGATCAGCTCAGGTTCAGAGGATGGGCAAAGGAACTCCGCTGCTCCATGGGAGGAAATGCAAAGAATGCTTACTCACTTCACTGTGACCTAAATAGTCTCCAAGGTGTTACATCACCTGAATAACCCTCATGGCATAGTCTAAGAATGGGATAATGGAGTAATGGAGACTTAGAAAGTTGACCTTGTACATCCCTCACTTCATCTTGGACCATTCCATCTCATCCTATCCCTAGCTTATGACTTTCATTAGATCTCACTAAGGAAACGGGACCTCTGATTAGTATTGCTGGTCTCAGGATATTTCAAAATTCTAATCTGGGAACTCTAGAGTGTGTAAAGTTGTCTGCATGACCTCAATATGTCACTTACTGAACAGAAACATTACCACATTAAAGTTTTCATGTAGCCAGTGTCATGCAACTTACTCTCACACAATTCCTACATTTTAGGACACTCAATTCCTAAAGAAAAAAAACAGCAGCACATTTGAAGGATCAAGCAGAGACTCAAGAGGTGGCTCAGCAGTTAAGAGTGTGGACTGCTCTTGTGGAAGACCTGAGTTTTATTCCCAACACCTGCATTGGGTGGCTTACAACTGTCTATAGATCACAACTGTTCGTAACTCCAGCTTCCACACTCTCTTCTGAACTCCATGGGCACCTGCACTCACATGTGCACATTCACACACACACACACACACACACACACACACACACACACACACACACACACATATAAATCTTTTGAAACTAAAAAAAATTTACGTATCAAGTAATGGATATAATTCTTAGTAAAGGAACTTTGTGCACTGGATCTGAACACTGAAAGCAGAATAGTAGTCTTCCAGTACTCTGAAGAGGTCCTGGGCTTTCCTCTACAATTCTCATGCACCATGTAACACATTCTGGTATTTCTGTTTCCAGATCATTTATCCCTTTGGTTTTAGTTATTTTTTTCAGGCTGAAGGGATGAGTCAGCAGTTAAGAGCACTGGCTGCTCTTCCAGAGGACCTGGGTTCAATTCCCAGCACCCACATGGCAGCTCACAACCTTCAGTAACTCCAGCTCCAAAGGACCCAATAGCCTCTTCTGACCTCCTTGGGCATCAGGCACGCACATAGTGCACATAAATACATGCAGGCAAAACCTCCATACACATAAAATGAATAAATAACAAAAAAAAGAGTTATTTTCATCTCAATCACCAAACTCAATACATCTTCCAAAGGGGACGGTGATTTTCCATAGTTGATCTTAAGATTCCAGAGAAAGACCAGAACAAGCTCCAAGACACAAAGGGACATTAGCATTGCGATGCCTATTTGCTTCCTCTTTAAATAAATTGATTGCATTTTATGCTATTTAATACCTATGTTAATACTCCCACTCTTTCTTGGTTTATTTATTTGTCAGATGTAACCAACCCACACAACTCTCACGGTGTGTTGGGAGCTACACTTCAGGACAGAGACCGTTGGCAGACACCATGTGCTTCACTTGATTTCAGAGCATTTCTGTATATCACAGCCTATATGCAAATTAAGTTGTCATAACTCTCTGATTTCAGAATTCATCTTCCCCCAAAAAGGATGAGTGGCCTTTAAAAGAATTCTTGTGAACCAAGTGTGGATGGGTAACAAGACAGATTGTGCAAACACAAGTGACAGAAAGAGAAGACAATGGCAGCCTGGCCTGGCCTGGCCTGGCCTACCTTAGTGAGTCCTCCACCGGCTACAACATAAGGAAATGGTAGGAAGAAGGATCAGGAGCTCGAGGTCATCCTTGGCTACATAGTGAGTTCAAGGCCAGTCTGAGCCACATGAGACTCTGATTCAAAAAGAAAGAGGAGGAGAAGGAGTAATGGGGGTACTGATGTTCATTTAGGGAATCGCCAACTCATTCCTTGCAAAGAACAAAGAATGTCCAGGAAAGACAGAAGAACCTCAGAGAAAGCCCTCCCCTTTCCCTACTGGTCCTGTTTAGGTACCCCCTCCATCCCACCTTCTCTCCATCTCTCCTAGAAATGTCTCTAAGAGCAAGATGCCCACCCTTGCTTTCCCAGGCTACCTATGTCCCTCTAACTCTCCTTCAGAGGAGGAAGAGGCAGTAATTTGAAGAACAGATGCGTGTAAGTCCGCCTTCACTCAGACCAACCTCACCCATAAGGCATGTCCACTGGGGATCAGCTAGTCAGTTACTGAGCCATTTAAAACATTTCACTTTTATCTCATCCATTTACATATTTTGCCTTTGAAATATTTGATATGCACAATGCATTTTGCAGCAGTTGTTGCATACATAATTTATAGATACATAAATATTATAATGCCTCATTAAAATTATTTTGCCGATAAGAGACAATTTAAAAATATACTTGAAAATCACTATTGAAAAAAAAAATGAGACAATAACAAAGATGGTGGCCAAAAGGAATAGAGAGAACACAGAGGGAGAAAAGAGGAGCAAAGCAGGCCATGATGACAGCCTGGAGGGACTATCTTCTGACTGGAACATGTAAGTGTCCACAGCTCCTAGTGGGCCAGTCATTCACGGCCCCACTGCCTCACCACCCAGCCATGTGTTAGCCAGACTCTCTGCTGGTCCCCTTCTGTATTAGTTACATTTCTTATTGCTACGACCAAATACCTGACCAGAAGCAGCTTAACAAGGGAAGGATTTATTTTGGCTCATGGCGCAAGAGGGAAATGTCCATCACAGAAGGAAGATATTCCCCGGGTTCATGTCAGTGGGTGCATGTGGCTGAGTTTCCTCATGAAGCAGTAAGCCAGGAAGCAGAAAAATTAGAATGTATGAACTCTGATGCTGTTCTTCTTTTCCCCTTCTCAATTCAGCCCAGGATTCTAACTCATGGGATGGTGCCACCAACGTTCAGGAAAGGTCTTCAACCCCTGGAAATGCCCTCCCAAACATATCTAAAAGTGGTACCTTAGCAACCCCCTAGGTGTTTCTTAATGTAGTCATCATCTGTCCTTAATCCCTTCCAGCTCCAGGCTCAGAATAAGGCTCAATCAGGGACTGACCACTGCCCATCTCTTTATCCTCAGCACCATTGGCAAGAGCCCTTTCCAGTCAAGACGCTCTGCCCCTTACCCAGTTCGAGAGACTCTTGTCTAACATAAGTTTTCTAAAGTCAAGTCAAGTTTTAAAAGTTAGATCAATCAATCAAGCAATATCCTAAGTAGAGACCACAGTTTTGTGTCTCTGAGATTGAAGATGCCACTACATTGGTGCCACATTCCTGGAGGGTAACAGGCAGTACTAGTAGCATGGAAACGCTCCAGAGTGTTGGTTCTTCTGGGAATTTCTTCCCTGAAAAAGAGAAAAAAAAAAATGATACACAGTAGGTAACACGGATTCTGTTATGCAAACATTTAACTCATGTTCATTTAGTGGCCTCTGACTGCAACAGGAGTCATTGTAAGCAGTGTGTGAGAGTCCTAAACACTTCTACCCAGTGAGTCTGAGCCAGGGCAAGCTGGTTGTGAAGATGTATGTCTTTTGACCTCTCAAAGTGACCAAAGATCAACCGCACTCGAAGTGGGGTACTTCCATTCAAGAGAACATTAAATGGCCACTAAAAATGCAGACTCGCCGGGCGGTGGTGGCGCACGCCTTTAATCCCAGCACTCGGGAGGCAGAGCCAGGCGGATCTCTGTGAGTTCGAGGCCAGCCTGGTCTACAAAGCGAGTTCCAGGAAAGGCGCAAAGCTACACAGAGAAACCCTGTCTCGAAAAACCAAAAAAAAAAAAAAAAAAACCAAAAAAAAAAAAATGCAGACTCTATTGATAGAGTGCACTTAGAATGGTCTCATTGTCATGATGCTACAGTCATGTAGCTCCAAATATATATGTGTGTTTATATATATATATATGAAAAATATATATCTCACACAAATATAGCCTTTAAAAATACCAAAAATAGTGAAGTGCACCAAAATGTTATTAGTAGACAACTATGGGTAACAGAATCTAGAATAATTTGGAGTATGTATCCCACCCACAACTCAAAATAAGTATTTTAAGGACACCATTAAACTACTTTTAAAACTCAGCCTATGTTATTTCTACTCTTTATGTGTTGAGTGGTATATGCAAGTGTGCACATGTGTGCAGGTATGTTCACCCATACAGAGGCCAGAGGTTGACATCAGGGTGTCTTCCTCAATCATTTCTCCACCTTGTTGTTAGAGACAGGTCTCTCAAGGAGCCTGAGGCTGATGGGCCAGTGAGACCTTGGAACACACCTGTCCCCTCTGCCCAGTACTGGGGTGGGTCACAGAAGCACACCACCACATCCAGCTTTTATACAGATGCTGGAGGTCTGAACTCAGCTGCCCATGCTGCCCAGTAAGCACATAGCTCACCAAGCCATCTCCCCAGCTACTGACTTCCACCCTTAAAGAAGCATGAGGCTCCCTACCTCCACTCCCAATGACGTGGGTTATTGCCACCTAGATACTGTCATTCAGCCACTTCAGAACACACCAGAGATGGCCTAAAAAAAAAACAAAAAACACAAGGTGTGTTCAGCGGGCTTAACACTAGACCTCCATGCTCACTGGTGTTACCTCTTTCCTAAATTTGTCTGTTTCAGAGCTTTCACTTGGAGAGCGACTAAATTCCTTCTCCTTTACCTTGCACATCTCAGCACAGCATCCCTCAGCTCCTCTCTGGTGCTCCGCATGACACTCACTTATTTACTTGTCGTGGAGAGTTGTCAAACACACAGCCACGTGTCCACACACCTCAGGGACCATTGCTCCTTAGGACCCAGGTGAGGTGCTGCTTCTTCTCAGAAGTCTCTCATTTCCCATTGCTCCTGAGTGAGCTGGCTTCGTCCATGTTTCCAGGGTGTTGTATTCATCATAGCATTGTATTCTAATCCTAACCTTCAATTCTAACATAATGTATTATCATTGTCCCCCACCATGTGCATGTGTGTGTGTGTGTGTGTGTGTGTTCGTGCGTGCACGCGTGTGTGTGTGTGTGTGTGTGTGTGTGTGTGTGTGTGTGTGCAGTAAGGCAGAGGCCAATCTTAGATGTTGTTTCTCAACCTTTTGTTTGAGACATAGTTTCTCATTTGCCTAGGTTTTCAACAGCAGACTAGATTAGTTAGTTGTTCAGGGCACTCCAGGGATCTGCCTGTCTCTGCCTCCCTTCTCTATTCACTAGAATTTCAAGCGCCAAGCACTCTGCCTACCTTTTTAAGTGAGTCCCGGGGATCCAATCTCAGGTCCTCACACTTGCAAGGCCAGGCCTTACTGACCAAGCCGGCTCCTCAGCCCCCTATTTGTCTGTTTCTCAGACTAGACTTAGAGTTCCTTGGGGCAGAGATTTCACCTTATTCATTTTCATGGCTCCAGCCTGGAATAGAATAGACATTTCACACACACACACACACACACACACACACACACACACACACACACCAGGTATAAAGGTGGGACCACAGAAGGTGTCATGCATGGTTTTCCTGTGCTGACTTTCATAATTCCCTTGCCAAGGCCTCCTTTCTTCTCCCCATAAATACTGTTTCATGATTTGGCAAGGCTCAGCCACAGCCGGTATGGCAAATCCTTTCTGTCTGCATTGTCCACATCCACAGATTCAACCAACCAACCAGAGAAAATATTCAGAAAACAAACGCATCTGTTCTGAACACACTCAGACTTTTTCCCTTTCCCATTGTCCCCTAAACAGTCCATCCAGCAGATATTTGCACAGCATTTGCATTGTATTGCCTGACACGTGTCATCTGGAGCCAACCTAAAGTGCGGGAAAGGATTGTGGAGGTTAAAAGCAGATGCTGCTGCACCACAGTACAAAAGGGACTTGAGCATCCTCAGATCCAGGAATCTGTAGAGAGCCTGGAACCAATCCCTCGTGAAGACTGGCGGACTGTGCCTTTGCTCTAGACAGGACTCATCCAGTAACCAGCTCAAACTAGTTTGACTAGGGTTGGAAAAAAGAAGAGAGGAGGCCTGATGCACACACACACCTTTCATTCCAGCACCCAGGAGGCAGAGGCAAGTGGATCTCTGTGAGTATGAGGCCAGCCTGGGCTACAGAGTGGGTTCTAGGACAGTCAGGGTTATCTCCGGAGAGGACACAGGCAGGGAGGACCATCCACCCAGAAGACCTAGAGATAAGCCCTGCCATGCTCTAAGCTTGACCTTGTGACCTTTTCTCCCTGTCTTCCCAACATTTCCTGTGTGTTAGCTTCCTTCTTTCCTATTTCGCCAATAGACCTTCCCCTAAACAATAAAAAAGATGGTCACCTATTAACTCCCAATTTACATCCTTTGAGCGCTCTAACCTACTTTCTCCTCTAAATCCAAAGTCCCGAGGCAGGTGTCGGGGAAGGGGAGGCAAAAGCCTCAGGGCAGAGTTCTGACAGATGTACCTGGGGCGGGGGGGGGGGGGGGGGGGGGGGGGGGGGGGGGGGGGGGGGGGGTCAAAAGCAGAATGCAGCCCTATGATTGGTAGGTCAAGAGTATGTTCCGCTCTCTGCTGCCAGAGGCATGAGAGATCATGACTAGGTATATTGGAAGTCACATGATTGGGAAAGAAGCCAATGGGTTTTTTTTTTTAAGATTATAATACAATTATATCATTTCCCCCCTCCCTTTCCTTCCTCCATTCCTTCCCATGTACCCCCCTTGATCTCTCTCAAATTCATGGCCCCTTTTCTTTAATTGTTGTTACATTTTATATATAGTTGTTGTATGTGTATATGTGTATAACAACAATATATATCTCCTGCTTGCATGTACAGGTTTTTAGGGCTGACCATTGGTATCGGGTAACCAACTGGCGTGCTTTTCCTTGGGAAGATTATTTTTCCTGCTCTCAGCCTTCCTTAGTTGGCAAGCCACTATTTTAAAACAGAAGGTGTGGGTTACTATTAATAACAGTAATAATAACTAATAATAATAATAATAACTGTCTTATTCAGAACACTGGGAAGGTAGCCGGCACTGGCATCTGCGTGCCGACTAGAAAAGTCAGGTCCTGTACTCAAGCTGGAGGAACAAGGAACCGCCTTGTGACAAACCAGTATCTCCCTTCCTCTCCCTCGGGCTCCCTGTACTTCAAAGGGTATTTTGGTGAAACATAATGGCACAAGTCTGTAATGCCAGTGCTTGGGGACCTGGAAAAATTGTGAGTTCAAGGACAACCTGAGCTAGAGAACAAAAACCCTGTCAAAATAATTTTTTTTTAATTTTAGACGAATCATTTCTAATTTAAAAATAAGTTGTTTTCTCTTATTCATGCCCCCTACCAACATGACGCTGGGTGGTCAAACTCTCAAGCCCCTCAGAGCCTCCAGCCAGGTTCTTTGACAAGCCAGCCCGGGCCCCACCCCTCCCTGAAGCTTCTCTTCATTGGGCTTTGGCTGGATCATGCCAGCCTCAATTAAACCGGGGCCTGAGGGCCAGTCCTGAGGCCAGCGGCGTGCCGTTCCAGGGCTACCTCTTGCCAAAGTGTTATCGTCAGGCCTCAGCGCCCAGACGCTTCGCTCGGTGAAGACTGATGCGTCTTGTCTTAGCCTGGCTCTGGCACCCCGGGCCCCTGGCCTGCCTGGGGGCTTCTGATCAACGGCACTTTGTCAGCTCCCCGCACACCTTTAAGAAGCCTGAATGGAGACGTCTGCAGAAATCCTGGCCTGGGCAGGCCCTCTGCGTGTTTGGGTAAAGAAATATGCAGGCTGAGCTGTGGTCATGGCCGCCTGTGCCTCTGAGCTGCAATCAACATCAACCCCACAAGGACACAACATTTTCTCCCGATTTACAACACGTTCATTTATTTTGGAATGTCTGTGCCAGCTGAGGCTACAGGGCGGTGACAGTGGAAAAGTTGTCCTGAGGCCAAGCAAAAGAGTGTTGCAACTGTGCTCCTGTTCTGCAGAGGGAGTTCGAAAGCAGTGAAGAGCCAGAAGGGCTAAGAGGATGGCCTGCCACACTCAGCGGCCCGCAGGCCGTTAGGGGCCAGCAGGGGAAACAACTCATTTGGAGGTCCACTATTGCTTCTGTAACGCTCTGCAGAGAGGCCACTGGAACCCTGGCCTCCTAGAAGTTTCCCTGTTGCTACAAGATCTGTTTTGCTTCTCAAAATTCCCTGGCGAGTCAGAGCACATGAGACACATGGACACACACACACACACACACACACACACACTCCCACCACCCAAAAACAACTTTTATTTGAAATGGCTGCAGAGAAGTAGAAAGGATACATTATGGAGTGAGAAAATGTTGAATTTTGTTCACACAACTGTTGACTTACAGAGTGATCATTGGGGAAAGTCTGACCTCTCTCAGCTTCAGTGTCCATGTCTTTTTATTTTATTTTATTTTACTTTTCTAAGTGGGGTGTGTGTTTGTACACGTGCACACATGTATGTAGATGCACATCTGTAGTGAGACCAGAAGACGATGGGGTGGTGTCCTGCTCTATCATTCTTGGCATTATTCCCTTGAGGTGGGGTCCCTCACGGAACACAGGGGGGGGGGCAGGATGCTGGGAATGGGAAGTCAGGTCCTCATGCTCGGGCAGCAGCGTTCTTGCCCAGTGAGCCCTCTCCCCTGCCTCAGTGTCATGTATTGTCATTGTTGTGGTTTGGTTTGGGTTTTTAAGATAACGTCTCATGGAGCCCAGGCTGGCCTTTGTTGAGACACTTAATCCTCCTGCTTCCCCTCTAAGTGCTGAAATTTCCAGTGTGTGTTATTACACCTGGCTCCACAACTGCTCTTCAACAGAAATAGTATTGAACTGGCAAAGCCGTCTGTCCATCATTAGAAATGGAGAATTTACTGAAGTGCATGGTCCAATGCCCAACTCCCTTTGGCACTTAGTATGGGGAACCCCAATTCCTCTGTCTTCCTGGCTCTTCTTATTGGCACATTCCCATATTTCCCATGAAGATTTCAGGGGTACCTGTAAAACAGCACCAGGTGCTCCCCCATGGTGGTGCTACCAGAGAGGAACTTGGTGTTCCCCTGTGGCACAATGTCAATGTCCTTTGTGTCTGAGTTAGAAACGGAGCAACAGCAATAAAACCATAGCTTTGCTAACAGTGAAAGTAAAACTGTGGGCCATCTACCCTCTACCGGTGGGAATGGGCTCCAGCAAAAACACAGGGCTCAAAAGTCATCCTGCCCCCTGCTCCTAGGACTTTTCTTTATAAAGAAGAAGGGGAGGGTGCCTAAAGGGTGGGTACATCATTGCCTGTTGTTGCAAGTGATTGATTTTGTTTGCTGGGTGGAGGTTGTACAATTGGGGATGGAGGGAGCAGTCTAAGTAAAAATCTTTCGATGTTGCTGGGACCCAGAGTTCATCAAAGTCACTGGTGTTTGGCCCTATCATCTTCCTCCAGAGGCCTGGGTGTTGGGTTCCTCAAGGCTGAGAACTTCTCCTGTCTGAAGGGTGCTCCATGAAGGAAGGCAAGTAATGGAGAAGGAAGGAAGGCCTCCATCAGGAGGATCCCAAGAGGACTCGACAGAAAGGTCAGCCTAGTCCAGATACAAGATGGTACCTGCAACTACAGTCTTGGCTGGTCTCCACTGCCACCTAGAGCTTACTCCCCCAAGAAGGACACCTCAACTTGGGCACATGAGGAAAGACCCCAGTTATCCTTCTCCTCCTGCTGAACAGAGAGCTGGTAGCTGCCCAGGGAAAGTGAGAACTCAAGATTACAGCGACCGAGATGCCAAGCGGGTTAAGAACCAAGTCTGGCTGACTGCTGTTTGTTGTCTTATGAAACAGTGGATTTTAGGAAGGGGTACTAATCAATAAAGTCTCCTTTTACATTCCATAAAGCTACCTGAATATGCAAATGCTGAGCCATCCTACCTACTGGAAGCACAGTGTCTGGTTTCGCCACATTCCCATCATCCCACCCAACCACAATGGACCTGATGTTTCTGTTTAAAGAAACCAATACGGGTGAATCTGTAAGTCAATCTGACTAAACCAAAAAATGCCCATATAGCATGGCAAATCACCTTTTCTAGGTATAACTGTACCACTTTTTCTGGAAAAGACTAACATTTGAATTGGTAGACTAAGTAACAAGCACCGCTTTAATGATTGTGGGTGGACATCATCCAGTCCATTGAGGACATAAATATACACCCTGCCCATTAAAAAAAAAAAAAAGGGCAGAGAAAGGTCAAATTTGCACTCTGCTTGAGCTGAGATGTCCATCTTCTCTGGCCTTGGTCCCAAGCACTTCAGACTCACAAACTTTCAGAATGAGACTTATGTCATCACGCACTCCCTCGTTCCTGTGCCTTTGGACTCAGGCTGAATTGCACCATCATATTTCTACGTTCTGCATCTTGCAGATGGTAAATTGCAGGTCTTCTTGGTCTCTGTAACTGCACAGGCCAAGTCATAGTTCACACAAATATATACTCCCTATTGATTCTGCTTCTCGGGAATATCTTGACTAATATAAGATTTGGTATGCAGAACAGCACATTTACTTTTTCCAAATGGATCCTGGGGTTCCTGGAATTGCCTCTCCAATATATGATCATAGTTAATGCCTTATTGCCAATAGTGAAGCGATCACTGATGATCCGTGGGCAGAACTGCTTGTAGTTACAAAGAAGTATTACTCCAGATGTTCCTAATAGTCCCCATCAGCCATTCATAAGCAGCAAGGCTCTAAATCAGTGGTTCTCAACCTTCCTAATGCTGCAACCCTTTAATATAGTTCCTCATGTTGTGGTGACCCCCCAACCATAAAATTATTTTTGTTACTACTTCATAACTGTAATTTTGCTACTGTTACGAATCATAATGTAAATATTTTTGGAGACAGAGGTTTGCCAAAGGGGTCATGACTTACAGTTTGAGAACCACTGCTCTAAATGACTCTATATTATGATCATTTCAACATGTTTCAGACAACTAAGAAATATAGCATACTGGCTGGTCTCTTAACATTATTGGACAAAGGGGTAAAAGAAAAACATGAACTTAGGGATTCCAACTCCAAGCATTTGGAATACTGCACAAATGACTTAAAGGTGTTAGGTATGCCCTAAGAGAAAGCCTTGTCTTTCATAAGCCTGCCAGACCGGCAGTTATGTTGCACCTGAACACCCAGCCTTGGAACAGCATCTGGTGTTAAGAGCACTCAGGGAAAGAAGAGACTCGAGTTTGGAGAGACCCTGAAGAGGGTGGGTGGGGGCATTTGGCTCCTAAATTCTGATGGGTCTTCTTTGTCTATATGGGTAGTTCCCTCTGCTCCTGGTGCCGTCAGCTTTTCTATCCACCTCTATCTGAGGCATTAACTCTGCTTTCCTGTCATGGCCTCCTCTGGACTAGCTACCAGGCAAGACAATGCTGACTCTCCTCAGCCTCCCTTCCCTTCCAGCCTTCTTTTTTTTGGTCCTATAATTCCACTCAAGTCTCACAAATTGTGGCCCATAAGGGAAACTCCCCTCCAAAAGAACTATTTGAGTTTTCTAAACTTTTCTTTCTGAAACATATTAAAAGATCTTTGACTATATCCCAGGCTAGTCTCCAACCTAATGCATAGCCAAGGATGCCCTTGAGTCTCTGATCCTTCTGCCTTCATGTCCTAAGATTTGGGATTATAGGCATGCACCATACCTGGTTTACATGGTGCTAGGGATGTAACCCAGTGCCTCATACATGCTAGGCAAGCATTCTGCCAACCGAGCTATATCCTTGGTCCTGAGTTTTCTAATTTATAAAGTAGAAACTTGGGGAGAATGTTCAAGAGTGAGTGTGTCTAGTTACTGTTCTATTCCTGTGAAGAGACACCATGACCAAGGCAACTTATAAAAGAAAGCATTTAATTGGGGACTTGCTTACAGTTTCAGAAGGTCCCTCATCATCATAACAGGAAGCACAGTGGCAAGCAGGTAGGAGTAGTAATAGCAGTTGGAGCTAGAATAGTAGTAGCTGAGATCTTACATCTGAGCCACAAGCACACAGCAGAGAAAGAGCGAAACTGGGTCAGGCTTAGGCTTCTGGAAACTCAAAGCCCATCCCCAGTGACACAACTCCTCCCACAAGGCCATACCTCCTAATCCTTCCTAAGCAGTCCACCAACTGGAAACCAAACATTCAAATATTCGAGCCTGTGGGGGGCATTCTCACTCAAACCAGTGCAAAATGTTAAACATGTGTGATAATTGTGAAGGGAATATAAAGTTGGATCAGGTTGAATTTATTAATTTATTAGTATGGATATACTAAGCCAAGAGTATGCATATGATGTCCATCTCAGGAAGTTACAGAGGGTTCTCATAGTTTGATTGTCTGGCAGGCTGAACCCTAGATCAAAAGATGGGCCACTACCATGACTAAACATGAAATGTTTAGCTCCCAACTCTTTGTTTAATCTAGAAGAAAAGATTTGAAGGTTTAGGGAGGTTAGACTCAGAGCAGATTTGACATTGAAGATATACTTACCACACTAGGAGGATCCAGAAGATCTTTCACCAATATTTGAAGAAGCACATTTGTGAAAGGAAATGCAGCATCCTTCAAGAGCTCTGGGACTGTCCTTCTCTGCCAGAGGAACTCACAGTGGGAACTGTAGCTATTCAGCTGAAAAAATCTGACTACATTTGGAGTAGGGCAGATCTCCGTGTGGCAGAGGCCAAGTGGTGTAACCCCTCAGCTGAAGGCAAGATATTACTTTAATAGACAACAGAATCTAAGTGGCAATCCAAAGAGGGTGGCTCCTGCAGACCTACTGTGTGACCTGGTTAATCCCAATACTCCTAGAAGCTCATTGAATTCCCACTAGCTCTGTGTACAGAGACGTTCTAAGTCAAGCCTAACTCATCCCATAAAAAGTCAAGCTAGGTGTGGAGGAACGCAACTGTACTCCCAGCATTTGGGAGGTAAAGGCAGGAATAATTCAAGGCTAACTTCAGCTACATGGTGAGTTTGAGTCTGGCTTGGGCTACCTGAGACCCTGTCTTAACAACGAAAACAAAAGGAAAATTCAGAACATCATCACCCTTCAATTTCCAAACTTGAACCAGTTTAGACACTTAGAATTCCTTAAATGAAGGGGAGACTAGAACCCTTTGAAAAAAAAAAAAAAAAAGGACCCTGGTATACTATTGAAATTTTATTTTGTTAATTTTCCTCCCAGTCCTTAACCAAGGTGCCTGTGTCCTTTCATCAAGGCAATCATGCACCGAGATGAAGAAAATAAGCAGACCTATGAGAGAACTACTAAACACTGGCTCTAAACTGACACTGAGTCCAGAAAGCTACAAAACATCACTGTAACCCCCCAGTCAGAGCTGGGGCTAATGGAATTAAGGGGGTCAGTGGGGAGTTACAGACCCACGTTACCATGGTCTCAGGGAGTACCCAAGGCCTCCCTGTGGTTGTCTCCCAGGTTCTTAAAAGCATGATTGAAATCGTCACACTTGAGCTGGGGAGATGGCTCAGTGGTTAAGAGCACTGCCTGCTCTTCCTAGAGCTCCCTGGTTCAATCCCCAGCACCCACACGGCAGCTTACGACTGTCTGTCACTCCAGTTCCAGAGGATCTGGTACCCTCACACAAACACACATGCAGGCAAAAACATTGATGCACATAAAAAAAAAATAAATAAATCCTTTTTAAAAAGAAAAAGAAAGAAATAGTCACACTTAGCTGCCAACAGAATCTCTAAATTCATCCCATGACCTGTGATAGATGAGGGCTATTAAGGTAGGAAGGGCCAATGGAGGCCATTAAAACTGCCTGTGCTTAAGAAAATGGTCCATCGAAAGCAATTTTACCTTCCAGAAGGATGGCAGGCATTAGTACCACTACCAAGGGCTTGGAGGAGTCCAGCTGCTGATTTCCATCACATTCTCATTCAACACTCACACAGCGTATAAAGAAGACAGACGGGTCTTAGAAAATGGCAGTGGATTGCTGTAAACGTAGTCAAGCAGTGGCTCCAATTGTTCCTGGTGTTTCAGATGTGGTATTAGAAACTGAGCAAATTAACACACCGCACAGGACCTCGAATGCAGCTGGGAATCTGGCAAACGCATTTTAATCCATTCCTGTTCATAAAGTCTACTGATTGATTTCAGCTGGCAAGGGCAAGCAACGTGCCTTCACTGTTTGAGCCTCAGGGGTGAATCAGTCCAGCAGACCTGTGCTACGATTTAGTTCTCAGAGATTTTGATACCCTTTCCCTAGTATAAGATATCACCCTGGTCCTTTACATTGAGGACATCCTACTGACAAGACCTAGTGAACAAGTAGAAACTATTCTAGACTTATTGTTAAAACATTCATGCATTAGAAAATGGAAAATAAAGGCTGGGGAGACAGTTCAGTGCCTGAGTTTGGATTCTCCTGAACCAACATAAAAGCCATGTGTGGTGGTATATCCCTGTAACCCTAGCACTCAGGGGAGATGGACACAGGAAGATTCTCAGGGCTGGCTAACCAACCAGTTTAACCAAAATAGCAAGATCTGGGCTCATTTCCCTGTCTCAGAAAAGTAAGATGGAAAGCAATAGAGAAAGTCAGCTGGTATCCATCTCAGGCTTCATACATGCAAGCACAGGGACACATGTGCACACACACACACACACACACACACACACACACACACACACACACACACACTTCCACAAGGCCCTACCTCCTAAAGGTTCCAATCCCTGTCAGTGGTTGTCACAGGCTGACAACCAAGCCTTTAACACACAAGCCTTCAGGAGACACTTCAGATCAAAACTATAACACGTGAGTCCAGCCACTGAGGGTGGGAATGAAGACCGCTCCACACATCACTGCTCCTGGGAACGCAAGGTCGGAACATTGGCTTTGCGCTCCTCCATTACACTGGCTTCCAGAGCTTAGCGCAGAGAAAGGAATGTTCCCACCAGAGACACAATCGCGGTTCTGTTGACCTAGAAGTTAAGACTGCCACCACCCAGACAGTTTGGATTCCTCATGCCTGCCAGTCAACAGGGAGAAAAAAAAGAAAGAGAGAGAAAGAGGGGGGGGAGGGAGGGAGAGGGAGGGAGGGAGGGAGGAAGGAAGGAAGGAAGGAAGGAAGGAAGGAAGGAAGGAAGGAAGGAAGGAAGGAAGAAAGAGGTGGGCAAGGTGTGGTTATGGTGTTTTGCCTGGAGTTGTTGACCGGGACTAGCAAGAGGAAAATGCATTATTATTACACAATAGAGATAAAAAAATATTTGCGGGATACAGGAAATCCTTCAGGTGGATCTTTGTATCCGTGTGCTCTATAGGGGAGAAAATCAATGGGAAACATCAACCCATCTATACTCTTTAGAAATAAAGATTTGGGTTACTCTTGTGAATTAAAACTTGCTGAGCATAAAGGGAATATAGGCTAGATAGTAGTAAAACATGTCAACTACAAAAGCATGCCCAGTTGCAGAAATGAGAACTTTAACCATTACGCAGATTTTCTCATTTTGCTATTCATACATTTTTGTGTATACATCATATACAAACATTGGTTTGCTTTCCTTTCTTATCCCTCTACCATGTAATATAACATGTGATGACTTTTTATCAATATTTGAGCATTATTAACATCATAGCATAGTTTGTAAGTTATAGGATATTAGAAGAAAAGTAAATGTCACTCAAGGACTACACTCCCTTCTAAGGAAAGGATTGGTACTTTTTTGTGTGTGTGTGGTATGAGGATAGATATCAGGTGGGAACATGACCCTGTTGTCTGTAATGAGAGATTATGGTTTAAGGAGCTGTGTCTTAGTGGCACAGTGACAGAGAGTGAACTGTTCATGTTTAATTATTTGTTTTCTTTTTTTTTTTTTTTTTTTGGTTTTTCGAGACAGGGTTTCTCTGTGTAGCTTTGCGCCTTTCCTGGAACTCGCTTTGGAGACCAGGCTGGCCTCGAACTCACAGAGATCCGCCTGGCTCAGCCTCCCAAGTGCTGGGATTAAAGGCGTGCGCCACCACCGCCCGGCTCATGTTTAATTATATCTGTCAACTGCACGAAGCTAAGAAACACCCAGGTTTCCAGTGAAATGTCAGCTTCGGGTGTGTCAGAGAAGGGATTTCCAGAAAAGATTAGCACTTTGTTTGTTGTTTGTTTCTACCTTTTCTCCAGTCTTACTGAAGCATAACTAAAAAACAGAAAATGTCTGACTTATTTACAGAGTGCCACGTGATCCTTTCTATGTCTATGTAGACATCCTGAAATGATCCCCACAATTGGCAGGAGCCATTGAATTGAAAGCCTAAGCGATGAACACAATCACTTTGCAGGCTGGAATCATCCACTCCATTGAGGGCCAGAATAGGACACAGTCTTGAGGAAGGGTGAACTTGATTGCTCTCTTGAACTAACACCCAGCATCCCTTAGTCTAGGTCATCAACCCTCTTGGCCTTCAGATTCATTGAATCTCACTACTGGCTTTTTTTCCTCCCATCTCCAGTCTGTAGACATCAAATCACAAGACCTCTTGACCTCCACAAGTGCATGAGCCAACTCCCATAATAAATCCTTCACTTATGTTATGTTTTTCAGTGATACATAATACTTATATGTATTTATGGAATACATTGTGATACTTCGATATATGTAGATGGCATCTTATTCACTATGCTGTTAACTCGTGGGTTTATTAATGTTGCACTCATGGTTAACAGCACCATAACGCATCAAAACTCATCTAGCACATGTATTTTCCCTGTGAGCATGTCACAGCATGCTTATCATTGGGAACTCCAGACAGTACTACATGTGGAGTCCGTTGTAAATAGTAAAACCACCATCAAAGACACAAATGCAAAAAAGAAAGAAAGAAAGGAAGGAAGGAAGGAAGGAAGGAAGGAAGGAAGAAAGAAAGAAAGAAAGAAAGAAAGAAAGAAAGAAAGAAAGAAAGAAAGAAAGAAAGAAAGAAAGAAAGAAAGAGTGGTACTGCACAGACCATGAAAAGGATGCCTGTCTACAGTACAAGAGCTGAGATAAGAGAGCAGAGAATCACCAGACTTGACTTCTGCCAAAATGCACCTGATGAGCAATTGAAAGCCAATCTTTTGCTGCGCTACACTCTAAATGGCCATGAGAGTAGCCACAGAGTTCACTGGGGCTCACATATAAGCTTAGCAATGGCAAACTCATAGCTAGGGAATCTACAAATAATGGAAATTAATTTATCATCCATACCAACAGTCTGTCTATCTATCTATCTATCGATTGATCGATCCTCTCCCCCATCCCTCTGAGACAAGATCTCAAGCAGCCCCGCTGGCCTTGAATTCTTTGTGTATCTAAGAATACCTTGCACTTCTGATCCTCATGCCTTCACCTTTTAAGTTCTAGAACTTCAGACATGGATCACTACACCAGTTTATGTGATTTTAGGGGTCAAACCCAAAGCATCGTGCATGCTAGGCTAGCACTCTGTTAACTGAACTACATCACCAACCCCCACACCAGGACTCTTTTAATAAGTATTACATTTATATTATATATTGCATTATATATACATATATGTGTGTGTGTGTGTGCGCGTGTGTGTGTGTGTGTGTGTGCATGTGTGTGTGTGTGTGTGTGTGCATGTGTGTGTGTGTGTGCATGTGTGTGTGTGTGCGCGTGTGTGTGCGTGTGTGTGTGTGTGTGCATGTGTGTGTGTGTGTGTGTGTGTGTGTGTGTGTGTGTGTGTGTGTGTTATGTGGATGGACATTCGAATAGCACAGCATATATGTGAAGACCAGAGGACAACTTACAGGAACTGATTCTCTGGAAGGAGATGTAGGTCCCAGGGATCAAACTCTGGCCATCAGGCTTAGAGGCAATGGCCTTGACGTGCTGAGTCATCTCACCAGCCCCCAAGACCCTTAGGAATACAAAGAGTTGCTATTGACGATACCAAGGCAACTGGTGGTGTCACCTGGAACTGTCTCAAGTACATCCGGATACGTGAGCGCTCCAGTTTTAGCCTTTGAGATCCCTTTGATGAAATCCATAGCCCACACGTTTTTTACAGACTATCTCAAGGAATTCAGAGACCCTAGGGCTCCTCAGATTACACATGTCAGCCTGAAAGAGCAATTAAAAAGAATAATATACAAACTACAGCAGGATAAAAGTATGACTAAAACTTGAGGCCAATGCAATGGCTGCGGTGAGTTTACACAGAAAACCCTCCAGTAAGACCCTTGGCATTCACAGCAAGGTCACTAGCGGCACGCATTTGTCTGCCAGAGCTACTGTGACGTTGTCTTAGATATGAACTAGTGCTAAAAATGAGTTCATGCACTAAGAAACCGACCAGAAAGGGGGGGTGAAAACAGACTGTGGGTGGGGGGGAATCTTGAAAGCTTGGCAGGGTGCGTCCAAAGCCAACTCCACTGACCTCTGCCAGATGCCCTGTCCTCATACTCCTGTCAGAAGTCAGGCATGAGGAACATCTGCAACAGAAGAGGGACAAGGCAGAAAAATCATCTGGACTCAGTAGAGAGTACAAAGAGATTTCAGGCTTTCCATAGCCTGAAATCAAGTACTACAGATCCCTAGAAAGTTAACTGTCTTTGGGGCTGATGAGCTGACTCGGAGAGTAAAGAAACTTGCCTTTAAGCCTAATAGCTGGAGTTTGATCCCTGAGACACACATTGTGGAAGTACCCCTACCACCTTATACTTGACATCCAAAGAGGAAAATGAAAGAACCCATGGTCATTCAAGGGAACCACAGATAGCCCTGAGAACTTACAATCACCGTTTCATGCGTTCAGTCTGAGTAGGTTGATGGGACCCTTCGGGAACACTTACCTTTAATCTCTCGCCACACTTCTGGCCCCTCCCCATTGCTCACCTCCTCACTTGGAAGAACACAGCTGTCCAGATGTGTGTTTTCCATTAACTCTACTGGCTCAAGTCTAAGCTAAAGAAGACATTTTCATGCCAAATTAAAAACGACTTGGAAATGTGCATTGTGTTGGGAGAACTGGCCTTTTGAAAGGGGTATAAAAACTCTGATTTCATCCCCTGCCTGCAGACAGGCCATCAAAGCATCCTGCCCCTGTGAAGCAGGCAGGCCTCCTCTGCTCCTTCCCCTTTACAGACTGTGTTAGCATCTCCATTATTTACCCCCAGGGTGGGATAAAGGCACGGTGCAAAGGCTAAGATCTTTAAACTGCCTTGAGTGCCCATTAAGCACATTAATAACATCCACAGTGAGACTTACCAATATAATTTCCGACTTCAAGCCGGGCGTGAAAAAAAAAAAAAAAGGGGGAAGTTAGCCGGGTTTATCAACCGAGAAGACCACCTCAAATTAGAGGAGATTACGTGGGGATGGGGAGAGGAGAGAATTAGCCTGAAAGACTTCAGAAGACCCTTGAGCCATTATTTGGTTAGTATTGCCCCCCTCCCCTCCCCCACATCACTTGAAGGAGTGGGCTGAGCCCATGTGACCTCAGGAGCCTGTCCTCAGTGGTGCTGATGCTGCAGTTTGCTCTGGGAGGGCGGGGTCCTCACGCTACAAGCCACCACAGAAGGATCAATTTTAATGGAATGGGAGTGAACTGGAAAATGTGTCTTGGGTTTGTGTGGTTATTGTTGCCCACTCCGTTAAGCATGCGTGTGTGTGTGTGTGTGTGTGTGTGTGTGTGTGTGTGTGTGTGTGTGTGTGTGTGTTGGATGGGGTGGAATTAGAGGAAGGAGATTGTTTGAAATAATAAAAGCTACCACTTCCTGAAGGGTTTGGTTCCAGGCAATTCACATGTCTTGGAGGAGGATCCATTTTTTTTTTTTTTTAAGACAGAATTTCACTCTGCAGCCACAGCTGACCCGAAGCTTGCTAGGTGACTTAGGACAGCCTGGAACTCACAGTGATCCTCCAATATTAGCTCCCAAAATGCTGAGATTATAGACATGGGCCACCATGCCCAGCTAAACATTGATTTTCAAGTAGTTTGCTTATTTATTTGTTTGGGTTAGGTTTTTGAGACAAGTAGCCCAGGCTGGCCTCAAACTCCCTATGTAGCCAAGGATGGCCTTGAACTCCTGATCCTCCTGGTTCCATTTCTCAAGTGCTGGGATTTCGGGTGTGTACCACAATATAGGCCTGCGATTTCCATTTCTGACCTCACTTCCTCTCCACAGCCCTTTCAAATGGATATTATTCAACTTCAGGAATCAATATCAAAGATGAGAAAACTGAAGCCTAGCGAGGCTGAGAGCCTTGCCCTCAGGCCCAGAACTCTGAGCAGATAAGTTAGAGTGGAAAGTAAGAACTTCTGGCTGCTAAGAGAGATATGCTCTGGAACTCTGTTCCAGCCAACCAGTGCTGCCTGAGCATGCGTGGGAAAGTGTGTGCATGGGAGTGGGGGGGAGGGTTGGAGCAAGAGCTGTTTATTTACTGGTTTGGAACAGAAGACAAGTTAGAAAAACTGATCTGAGGCTGAGGCCTGGGGCCTCGGAGCTGTGTGGGGTCAGAGGAGGGCCTAGCTGGCTGCCTCTTCCCCTCCTCTGGCAGCCCAAAGCCACAGGACCCAGCCTGCCAGTCTCCTCTCTTGCCTTCCTCATTAGCTGGGATTGGGACCGATTTGTGGATGCCTTTGGTGCCCTCAGGCTGCGTTTGAGTCATCCTCCCTGATGCTAAAGAGAAAAGAAAGGAGGAGACGGCCATCCCCCGGGAGACTGGAGACACTGGGAAAGAGAGGAGTGATGGATGGAGGTCAGAAGGGAGAGGCCAGTGTGGCGAGGGCATTCCCAGTCTGGCTTTCTTTAACCTCACTCTTCTCTGGAGACCTGCTCCCCCATGAGATCACCTCCCACCACAGACTTCAAAAAGAGAGGGCTCACTCCAGGATCAGCCCCCACTCTTTTGAGAATGGTTAACTTAAGGGACCCACACTTCCAGCCCCTTCTAGGCGTCGTAACGCCAAGGAAGGACCACAGGCAGAGCTCAGCAGAAAAAAATGGATCTTCTGTACCCACTCAGGTGATAGCTTTCATTTCCTCCAGAAATTGTCAAGTATTCATGGGCCTCTGGGGCGGTAACAGGAGCGGAGGCAGGAAAGCAAGGTGATTTAGGCTTGAGGGCTAGGCCTGGTACAGAAATGTAGCTCCTCTCTTTGAGTGATAGGATGTTGGGGGCGCCACACCACCTCTCGGAGACACAATTACATTATGTCTTCTAAGAATGGAATCAGAGAAAGTAGTTACCAGGGCTTGTAAGCCATCCCATGCCCAACTGATTGTTGATGCCGTCAACTAAAATAATATGAAAGATGGCCATCTAAAATGCCTCGTCATGGGGACTAGAGAGGGGGCTTAGTGGTTAAGAGTACTGGCTACTCTTGCAGAGGACCAGGGTTTGATTCCCACCAGCACATGGAAGCTCTCAGCACCTGTAACTCCAGTTTCACGGGACTCAAGGCTCTCTTCTGAACCTCCATGGGCACCAGGTACACACACGTGGTACACATAAATACTTGCAGGCAAACCACTCATGCCCATAAAATAATAAAGTAAAACAAATCAATAAAAACTTATTGTGTTGGGACATCCACAGAAGGTTAGCATCCTGTACTACTGTTTCCCCTAAACCTCAAGAGAAACCTGAGACACTCCACAGACAGGTAAGCAGAGGCTACGCTAATTTTTTTAATAGCATAAAACAAAGTAAATGAAAAGGTTGAAATTACAACACCATGCACACAACTATTTCCTAAGCCAAGAAAGGAAAAAAAAAAAACCAGTGAGGATGGGGATGGGAGGCTGTTATACAGTGTCCTGTGAGGGGTTACAGACAATGGGGGCGTACTGACAGGAACTCCCATAAGCCAGGTACAGTGTGAGGCATCACTATGTACCGCGTTGTTCAGAAAGACCTAAAGGATGGTGGACTCAAGGTCAGAAGACACCCTGTTGGTCTGTAAGGACGAGCAATATCTGTACACTCTCTGTTCACTAAACTTCCATGCGCCAGCTCTAACATACAGAAGGGACCCTAAGGTTGCAGGACACTGTCACTGAATTCTTTTTCTCCCCCAGCTGCGGCACAGTCCTTCAGAACTGTGCCTGTCAGTACTGCACTCCTCAGCATGCTTCTCAAAGCTTTATCAGAAACCCAGCTCAGACTCGAACTCACTGAGTTCGATCCCCAGCATTCCATAAACCAGGTGTGATGGTGCACGTCCATAATCTTAGCAGTGAGGTAGAGGGAGTTGGAGCTAGGAGGTCATCCTTAGCTACGTAGCCAGTGTGAGGCCATCTCCACAGCTTATATGAGACCCTGTCTCAATAACAATAACAAGAGTTGATAACAGTAACAAGTGAAGAGTTTCCTGTAGCCCGAGCTAACCTTAAACTCAATAACTTCATATGTAGTAGCCAAGGATAACCTTGAACTCCTGCGTCTTCTGCCTCCTCTTCTAATGGGCTAGGCTTCCAGGCATGAACCAAAATACCCAGTTGAAGACATAGCTTTTACAAAAACCCTTCTTAGCCTCGTGGGACAGGGAAGCATTTTTCATAGCAAGCCCAGAATGTCTGAAGATTATATTACGCAAGCCTGTTCAGCAGGTAAGAAACCTGGGGTTCTTGGACTTGTACGTGTGACCCAGAGGGTGGCACAGAGGACAGTGGCCATACTCAGGGAAGAGTGAGTATTCTTCCAGTTCATTCTCCTCGGTACAGACCTCTGTGCCCTTAAGTGGGCTACCCATGAAAGGCCAGGGCATCTTTTATTGAAGCACCTCTTTTTAAAAATACATTTTGTTCATTGTATGTTTGCACACATGCCTCGGCATGTGTGTGGACGTCAGAGAACTAGCCAGAGTTGGTTCTCCCTTTTCCTTCCACCACATGGATCCCAGGAATCAAACTCAGACAGTCGTCCTTGGTGGCAAGCACCTTTACCCACTCTACCACCTCATCGATCCTTGAAGCCCCTCTTTAAGGGTTAAAAACTGTATTGGGCAACCTCATTGGGTCAGCCCTGCTCCTACTGGAAACGACTATTAAAAAGGAAAGTGAATGGAATTAGAATTCTCAGGGAGGTCCTGTCTTTGCCATGACTGGCGGATCTAGCACTCACCATCCACCGCTGATCTCCTGGAGTGAGTTTAAACAGTATAAACTACCCATTCTAACAGAGTAAGTAAAACCCATGCTTACG
The DNA here is from genome assembly GCF_007827085.1 of Peromyscus californicus insignis. Classification (NCBI taxonomy): domain Eukaryota; kingdom Metazoa; phylum Chordata; class Mammalia; order Rodentia; family Cricetidae; genus Peromyscus; species Peromyscus californicus. The sequence goes on from NW_026294551.1 coordinate 33,311,854, forward strand.
GTTGGTATGCAGTTTGGAACACCTTAAAAAGAAAATTGGTGGTAAGAAAATTATCAGTGTACATACTCTCGGCTCCAACAATACTTCCGAGGTTCTATTTTAAATAAACAAACAAACAAATAAATAAATAAATAAATAGTAAGCAGAAGACACATGTCAAAGTTGTCCCACTACAGCTTTATTAGGAGGGAAATAGAAAGAGACAGAATGGGGGCTGGAAAGATTGCTCAGTGGTTAGAAGCATTTTGCTGCACCTACAGACGGGAGTTCAGTTCTCAACACCCACATTTAGGGGGTGACTATAACTGTAGTTCTAGGGGATCTGGCCTTTTCTGGCCTTCATGGGCACTGCACACAGGAGTAAAATGCAGGCAAATGTAGTAAGCTTTGTCAGACCATCTTTGAACTGCCAGCCCACAAATAACGATCCAGAAACTTATTATTAATTATGAAAGCTTGGCCTTAGCTTTGACTTTTTCTCAACTAGCTCTTACAACTTAACCTGTTTCTGTTAACCTGTGTTCTATCATGTAGCTCGGTTACCTCTTCTTAGTACAGCACATCTGATTTGCTCCAAGTCTGCTGGCGAAGTCAAGCACCTAGATTTTTCCTCCCAGTTTCTCTCTCTCTCTGCCCGGAAATCCCGCCTATACCTCCTGCCTAGCTGTTAGCCATTCAGTTCTTTTTTTTTTTTTTTTTTTTTTTTTTTTTTTGGTTTTTTGAGACAGGGTTTCTCTGTGTAGCTTTGAGCCTTTCCTGGATCTCGCTTTGTAGACCAGGCTGGCCTCAAACTCACAGAGATTCGTCTGCCTCTGCCTCCCAAGTGCTGGGATTAAAGGCGGGTGCCACCATCGCCCGGTCCATTCAGCTTTTTATTACACCAATCACAGCAATACATCTTTACACAGTGTGCATATATCCCACAACAGGCAAGCACTCACATACACAAAATAGATAAATCTTTAAAAAGTAGAAGGGAGTCAAAATGCTTATTTTCAGTAAGATACTTTTAAAAAAATGGTGAGGCTACCACGTTATGGAAGAGTCTGCAGCCAACAAAAAGGGGTACCACCCTTGAGTCTTCTTTTGGGGAAAATATTAAAATTCAATTTTGAAATCTCTGTGATGCTCTCAAGAGGCATATGAAAAATGCCACTGACACAGACACAGCAGTGAAGGGAGAGCCCTGCCCTGTACACTCGTTAATATGGTACACGTTATATGACAACCACATAGACATACCACAGGGGAAGAAACACACAACACCTAACCATGAACCCTGGCTCCTCTAGGGAGGGGTGAGGAAGACATCCCGGCTTTCATATTTCTTTACTGCTTTATGTTTTAATACTGCCCTAGGCTATCTTTTTATTTATTTGTTTGTTTGTTTGTTTGTTGTTTGTTTGTTTTTATTTTTTCAAGACAGGGTTTCTCTGTGTAGTTTTGGTGCCTGTCCTGGATCTCGCTCTGTAGCCCAGGCTGGCCTTGAACTCACAGAGATCTGCCTGGCTCTGCCTCCCGAGTGCTGGGATTAAAGGTGTGCACCACCGCTGCCTGGCTATATGCTATCATTTTTAAGCTATCAAACTTCAAAAGGTAAGATATACACTTATGCATAATAGAAGAGACTAAATTTTTAAAAACCAACAAGAAGTTGGAAAGGCAAACTAGGCCTCTTTCTTTCTAATCCTCATAATCAGACCAAATCCCTATTCTGTGCTATTATATAAAATAAAAGAATGGCATATCTGGGCTATTCAGATGGCTCAGCTATTAAAAGAGTACTGGCTATTCTTTCAGAGGATTCAGGTTTGATTCCCAGCACACACATGGCAGTTTACAACCACCTGTAACTTCAATTCTGGGGAACCCAATAGGCTCATCTGGCCTCCACAGACATGAGGCACACCAGTGGTCCACATACATGTAAGTGTTGCTAGAGTTTTCCTGCCTGGCCCACAGTCAGGACAAATCTCTCTCACCCGCCAGTCTCAAGCCGCTTAAACCCGATCAAGTAAACATAGAGACTTATATTGGTTACAAACTGTATGGCCGTGGCAGGCTTTTTGCTAACTGTTCTTACAGCTTAAATTAATCCATTTCCATTAATCTATACCTTGCCACATGGCTCGTGGCTTACCGGCATCTTTACACGTTGTTTCTTATCATGGCGGCTGGCAGTGTCTTTCTGACTCAGCCTTCCACTTCCCAGCTCTCTTCTCCTCCTTGTCCCGCCTATACTTCCTGCCTGGCTACGGGCCAATCAATGATTTATTTATTGACCAATCAACAGCACATTTGACATACAGACCATCCCACAGCATGTAAGCAAAATATTCATACACATGATATGAAAATAAACAATAAAAAAAAACATTTCTAAAGGATAGCATGTCAATGGGTTATCAAGTAGAGCTGTGGAGAGATAAGTGGGCAGTTCACCTGCTCTGTTTAGAACCAGGAACAGAGTCTTAGTTACTTTCCTGGTCTGGTCTCTGACAGAAGCAATTTAAGGGATGAAGGACTCAGTTGGCTCACAGTTTGAGAGTGGACAGTTCGTAGTTGTAGGCTAGGCATGACAGAATTCATAACAGTCACCTGGAACTCCTCACGTCTCCACAGAGCAGGAAACAGAAAAGCCGTGGGCTGGAAGCAGTTCAGGGCTAAACCCTCACGGGGTCTGCCCCCATCCCCAGCAACCCACCTCCACTGGTCCCTCTTTCCAGTGTTTCCACAGCCTCCACACACAGCACGGATAGTCAGGACCCAAGCATTCAAATCCACGAGCCGATGGGGTACATTCTATTTCCAAACCGTAGCTTGGTGCCTGGCCTCTATCAAGAGCTCCAGCTAACATTACTAGGTGTATATATGGGTGGAAAGAGCCCTGGGTATACAAGGAAAGGTCCATTTGCTTGATTTAGAGCATCTGAGATGAGGAGACTGATTGAACCGTGGCTGAAGAAGAACATCCCCAAGAGAAAGTAGCCCTGTTCAGGCGTTAGCACCTGGGAGCCTTTCCTATTTCAGGCACTCCTCAATGGCTTTTATGTTGCTAGAGTTTTCCTGCCTGGCCCACAGTCTGGACAAATCTCTCACCCGCCAGTCCCAAGCCGCTCAAACCCGATCAAGTAAACACAGAGACTTATATTGGTTACAAACTGTATGGCCGTGGCAGGCTTCTTGTTAACTGTTCTTACAGCTTAAATTAATCCATTTCTATTAATCTATACCTTGCCACGTGGCTTGTGGCTTACCGGTACTTTACATCTTCCTTATCCTGATGGCGGCTGGCAGTGTCTCTTCCCTGAGCCTTCCACTTCCCAGCTCTGTTCTCCTCCTTGTCCCGCCTATACTTCCTGCCTGGCCACGGGCCAATCAGTGATTTATTTATTGACCAATCAGCAACACATTTGACATAAAGACCATCCCACAGTACTTCCCCTTTTCTTTTCTTAAAAAGGAAGGTTTTAACCTTTACACATCTCCAAAGTCAACTTGGTATATTTGGGAATTTGGGCGTAGCTTCTCTTACTACTTCCTGCTGGAGGGGGGCGCTGTATCTTATGGGGACACAAAGAATATTTTAGGATTATGGAGTAGTCCATGAGGTTGTATCGTCTGAGCCAGTTGCTTTGAAACGGTTCTGGATGTTGGATCATCTGGGCCATGGTGTCATCGGAGACCTTTCAGGGGGTCTTGGCTGGTCAAACCTGATGTGTCTTAATGTGGAACAAATCCATAGCCTCTGGCTTTCTGTGGGAACAAAAGCAGAATCTCCTTTCCAAAGCAACATATCCTTATATCCAAATTTTGAAGTCAAGGTACCTTTAAAATATACATTTTGGCATAACTCAACAGCTTTTGTAATCAAATGTTTTTCTTTAGTTACAAATATCAAAGAGAACATAATCCAGATTCTTTGTGTGGTAGCCATCTTTACGTGGCTTATTTTTTTATATTAGCTTGAGCCTATTGCTTTGAACTGCAGCCTTCTAAGCCTGAAACGGCGCTGGTGCTGTGGCTGCTGGCTCCGCCCACCTCAGCTTCCCAACATGGCGGCGGTATGCTTACCGCCAGCTCTGGGAGCCATCGTGGGTCTATGCTTTTATCCAAGCAGCGTGTAGCCCAGAAACCTCTTTTTTTGTTTTGTACTAGCAAAGGCTAAATCCACAATGTAGCTTAATGTGCCACTTGCAGAGGCCTCATTCCCGCCATATGGCGGCAGGTCGAGCGCGCACACTAGGAACCCACCAGTAGCTCAAACCGGCAGCTGCCGCTCATTTGAGAGAGACAATTAGGAACTGTTTTTAGCTCCGTTTTAGAATCCTTTTTCTCAGTTTTTAGGTGGAAACTCTTGCCACCACGTTGGACGCCATTTGTTGCTAGAGTTTTCCTGCCTGGCCCACAGTCTGGACAAATCTCTCACCCGCCAGTCCCAAGCCGCTCAAACCCGATCAAGTAAACACAGAGACTTATATTGGTTACAAACTGTATGGCCGTGGCAGGCTTCTTGTTAACTGTTCTTACAGCTTAAATTAATCCATTTCTATTAATCTATACCTTGCCACGTGGCTTGTGGCTTACCGGTACTTTACATCTTCCTTATCCTGATGGCGGCTGGCAGTGTCTCTTCCCTGAGCCTTCCACTTCCCAGCTCTGTTCTCCTCCTTGTCCCGCCTATACTTCCTGCCTGGCCACGGGCCAATCAGTGATTTATTTATTGACCAATCAGCAACACATTTGACATAAAGACCATCCCACAGTACTTTTATATATACCCTTAACTGCATAACTACTACTACACCCCCTAGAATTAATCCTTGCCCTTAATAATGATACTACAGTCAAGCCACGCATGTAGACCTATAAGACCACTGTTTGCAGAAACAGTCCCAGGCAGCCTTCCTCTGCCTAACTGACTACGTGACCTTTGACCTCTCACCTTGCTGAACTGTCACAATGGCAGGTTGAGCCAAATTGTCTATAAGATCTTAATCTCATTATGCTCCTAAGAATAGGTTCTCAGAAACCTAGGCTCTCTAAGGCCTGCCTGAGAAACCCTGTGCTGAGCCTTGCTGGAAAGGCCCTTCAACTCAGAAGTGCTGGCCCTCAGCATGGTGAACTTGGTTCTTATGATGGCAGCAGGATCTGAGGACTACCAAGTCCCCTTTGCTGAGGACTTCTAAGCTCAGCTGCATCCAAGTGTACACTGACCCCAAGCCGATGTTTTCCTGACGGTTCACATCCTTGCTAGAAGTATATAGTTTCGAGCATCAAGACCCCAGACTTTACATTTAGACCTCACTCCAGACCCAGCCCGACCACTCATCTTGGGAAGAGACTGAAACTGTCTCGGCCTCAGTTTCTACCTACATGACATAGGCATGGTAACAGGACCTACTGTACACCCTTGCCTGGGAACCCTCAACACAGGACTAGAGGCCTAGGTGTGGCCAGCTGGATAAAAGAAAAGACCTGCAGTCACAGAGTGGGACTCTAAAAGCTGAGTCCAAGGAAGTGTCCTCAGTGGCTGCCTTCCTCCTTGGGCTGGGGTGGATTGGGATGGGATACTGGGAAGTAAGGAGGCCGATGGAGCTATGGCTTCCCCCGCTTTCTCTCCCTCTATTAATGTTCCATTCCTCCCCTGAATCCTGCTCAGCACTGGGTTCTCTTTCTCTCTCTCTCTCTCTCTCTCTCTCTCTCTCTCTCTCTCTCTCTCTCTCTCTCTCTCTCTCGTTTGTTTTTAGAAACAGGGTTTCTCTGTGTAGCCCTGGAACTTGCTCTGTAGACCAGGCTGGCCTCGGAGCTCTGCCTGCCTCTATTGTCTGAATGCTGGGATTAAAGGTGTACACCACCACCACCCGGCAGCACTGGGCTTTCTTAAGTCCACTCCTCCAAACTGAGATGTTACAAGGAACCCGAAACCAGCAGATGCTGGGCGGGTGTGGTGACAACACCTGTAATCTCAGCACTCAGAAGGTTAAAGGAGGAAAATCAGAAACTCCAGCTAGCCGAGGCTATGTGGCTAGATCCAGTCTCAAACAAACAAAATCAGAGAAGGGGGTGGGGAGAGAGAACAGGAAATAACAAAAAGAGCTTATGCTACCAATTCCAGCATAAGAGTCTCAGACCCTCCCAGGCCCCAACCCAAAGCCTGTCAATATGGAGCATCACCTAGGAATACGCTCCCCAAATTTTGTTTTCCAAGACTTCGATAACCTGACTTGAGGTCCTGCCTGGGCTAAACATAGACCCAAGAGATATCCAAAGACCAAGTGGTCAGCCCTGAGCTCTGGGAGCCTCCCACTCGATCTCTGCTTGTCACAGCTCTACTCTTGCCCCTTGCACACCTACTCTCACGGTCCTGTGCTGCACCTAACTTAGCAGACCCAGAAATGGGCAGAGTGGAAGCCAGCCAGTCTGGAGTGCCTGTGGAGACGGCAGCCTTGTGCTCCCGGATTGTTTGAATTTTCCCAGGCAGCTCAGTTCTAATATGAAAAGTGTAATAAAGTGAGAGTATCACTGTTCACTGGAAATAGCACTTCAGAAGTGAAAAATAAATCCAAACAGCCAGTTGTAGAGACTAGCCCTCCTCAAAAATGCAGCTGTCACCAAGAATACATTTGAAATCTCTCTCTCTCTCTCTCTCTCTCTCTCTCTCTCTCTCTCTCTCTCTCTCCCTCCTTTCCTTCCTTCTTCCAGTTCTCCTCAGTCTTACCATTTCACTTTAATTGCCCTGTCAGCTGCTAATTGACACCTTTTATTCTGGGTTAAAACTCCTCAGGAAGACAGGAGCTCCCTGGGCCCCCAGAGCTGCCGGCTCTGCTGATTTGGCACGGTTGTCTCCCTGAGAATTGAAGCTGGGTGCTGCTAGTGCTGGGGGCAGGCGTGGGGGAGTCTCAGAGGCGGGGAGGGGGGCTGGGCAGGGGTTGGAGCATCTATTTTTAGTGAGGGTTTTATAGAGTGGATCCCTGTGGCTTGGCTCCACACTGAAATATTGTCCTCGTCTCAATGACATAAACACAGGGCAACTTGGAGATCTTGGCGCCAGCCCTGTCCGGAGCCTGTGAATGGGCAGAATGCTGGGGATGAGAGCAAGGACTCTACTGTAATTACAAATAAATCCACCACCCGGCCCCAGCCCCACCCCCACCTCCGGCTCCCCCCCCCCCCCCCCACTTAACATGGCAAAAAGTCACTGCTTTTGCGCAAATACGATGAACTCAAGTTATCGAGAAAGTTCTACCAAGAGGCAGCTAATGGCGTCATGATTTCGGTAGGCTTCAGTTAACAAAAAGGGAGGCATTCAAGAAGTAATTAAAAGCCACCGTCGTTGGGGACAGGAAGGTATGGAGATAAAGCTGTGGCATCTTTGACTCCTAGAATAAAATTCAGCCTGTGGCTTAGCTCAGAAAGCATGGAGCCCTCAGCCTGGCCCTGGTACAGGAGAAATTGGAACTGATAAATTGGAACCAATTAACACAACGTCTCAATATGATTCTTAGGAATGTCACAGGCCAGGCTGGATGAAGCTGTCTCCCTGGCTTCAGACATGCAGCCACACTTTCCAAAGCATATTTAAATATAGCCTTGCTTCCCTAGAAATGTAATCCCAACCTTCATTTTTATCCTTGGGAGCTGGGGGCCCGGGCATGATGAGAGGAAAGGGAGGGGGGATTTTCATCACCCCTGTCCCCGGACTCCACAAACCTGCAAATAAATATAAGATTGCACCAAATTCCAATTGAAGCTGTCAGTCCCGGAATGGAACTTCTATCCCATTATGAATGTCATGGGTGAGAGCAGTGAGACTTTTGAGTGTGGCTAACACCTCCATTGAAAGGCCCTAATTGCAGTTGTAGGCCTGGCTGTTTGCAGACGCCACACTGTACACACGGCCGCATTCCTGTGAAGAAAGAGCATCCTATGAGAGTCAGCCCGAGGCCTCCCCTCAAGTCAGGATGACTGTCAAGGTGTCACTTAAGCTTTAAACCAAAGTTGCCCTATCGAAGGGCCAGGGACTAATTTGGGATTCTGAGGTCCGGCCCGATTTGCCTTGGCTGACAGGGCTATTACTATACCCAGGAGGCTGGCTGGAGTCACCCTCCGGCTACCAGGAAGGGAGGAGCTCAATCCAAATGGACCCTTGAAGGACTGCTTTTGTTTCCAGATGACCTTCCTCCCACCCTGAAAGTGTCCAGCGCTTGGTCCAACCATAGCAGGAAGAACAGAGAAATTCAATTTGACTCGGCTGCCAGGCCACCTGAGACAGGGAAGCTGCCTACTGAGAGGCCTAAGGGTAAGCGATGTCTGCCCTAGTTCTAGGTCTACTGTCTCCAGATACGATGGGGATGTGGAGGGACCGTGGATAATGCTGTTCTGGCTCTCCCTCACTGAACATCAAGGTTTTATGTTTTCACGGTAGTAAGATATATATAGCATGCACCATTTCAGTCATTTGGAAGTGTGCGGTTCCTTGGCATTGCACACATTCCTATTGTGCAACAGTCATACGGTCCATCTACAGAACTTTCCCAGCATTCTCCCCTGAAACCACACCCATGGAACTCTCCATTCTCTCATCCCTCTGGCCCCTGGCAACCAGCATTCTGTCTCTACACCTCATATGAGTGAATCCTCTTTATTTTGATTTGTGCAGTTAAGTATCCTCAAGGTTTACCATAGTAGTGGCTATGTCAGAATTTCTTTCCTTTCTTTTTTTTTTAAATGTATGTGTATGCTGTGTGTGTGATGTGTGGTTGAAAAGGTCATGAATGTGTGTGTGTGTGTGTGTGTGTGTGTGTGTGTGTGTGTGTGTGTGTGTGTGTGAATGGTTATGTGCTACTTTGCAAGCGCAGAGGCTAGAAGACCATCTCAAAATCCCTGAAATGATCCTATGGACCTTCCATCTTGCCTTAGGCATGTAACTACATCCACCTCTGGGGATCCAAACTCCAGGCCTCATGCTTGTGCAGAAAGCGTTTCATCCACTGTGCCTTCCCCCAGCCCCTCTTTTCTTTTAAGGATGAATAATTCTACTGTGTGTATGTACCACTTCCTCATCAGCTCCTCTCTCAGATAACTAGTGAGTTATCTCTACCTTTGGCCAATGGTGATAAACAAAGCTGTGCAGATCTGCTTGGCTGTGTTTGGGGTGCATGCCCAGGAGCACAGCAGCTACCTACTACGCTAATTCTAGTTTTAATTTGGAGGGAGGTGCTCCATTCAGTTGTGACTGCATTGATTTACATTCCCACCGAACCACGTTGAGTCTTTCCATTTCTCCACATCCTCCACGGGACACCTTCTCATTGTCCTTGGTTTTTCTTTTTTTGGTTTTATGATGACAACCACCCTACTCAGTCTGATATCTCACTGTGGTTTTGAACGCCGAAGATTTTAATTTGTCTACTTCCCCTACCCCACTGTGCCAAATAACAGCCAAGCACAGCAGTACAGGCCTATAGTCCTACCCCTCGAGAGGTTAAGGGAGGAAATGCAAGAGTTCAAGGTTAGCCTGGGCTACAAGGTAAGGCCCTGTTTCAAGTAAAAGAAATGAAGGGGGAGAGAGAGAAGAAGGGAAGGAAGGAAGGGAGATCAGGAGTGAGGAAGGGAAGACAGAAAAGGAAAGAATACACATCAGCATCTCCCAAGTGTTTTATCTTTCTGCTTTCCCCAGCTGTTACCACCATCTCCATTGGTATACCCCCCCCGCCCCACTTCTGTATAGAAACATCTGTTCGTGGGCTGGAGAGATGACTCCGCGGTTAAGAGCACTGGCTGCTGCTGTTCCTTCCAGAAGTCCTCGATTTGATTCGCAGCACCCACATGGCAGGTCACAACTGTCTGTAACTCCAGTCCCAGAGATCTGACACCCTCCTCTGGCCTCTGTAGGTGCCAGGCATGCAAATGGTGCCCAGACATACGTGCAGACGAAACATCCTTACACACTGAATAATTAATTTAAAAGGAGACTTTCATGTACTAAACTACAATTTTATGGGCCACATTAGAGTCCACTTGCATGCCCTTCCATACTCTTACCCCCACCCTCACCCCGCCTCCCACAGGTGGGGGATGGAGCAAAAAGAAGCTGCATGGAATGGACCCTGGCTTCGGAGTTAGGCAGAGAGTTAAATTGCTGTTGTACCCCTTCCTAGTTAGGTGACCTTGGTCAGGTCACAACTTCTCTGAGTTCCTGTGTCCTCACTTAGAAACTGAACTATCTGCAAGACTAGACGGAATAAATAGAATGCCTTGCACTACACACACAGTAAGAACTCAGTATCTCGGAAACGAAGGAAGCAGGAAAGGGGCTGGCATCCCTGTACTGCTGGCATCCCCGGACGGGCTGGGCTAACACAGCTTACACACGCGTGTGCTTCTCTCCATCTTCACTTTGCTCTGACACTAGACGATGTGCCCAAGTCCAAGAGCAGCTGTCCCGTTTGCCTTTTCCCGAAATGTGCCCATGTCACAGGGAACGACTGTCCCCTCTTTCCTCAGAGTAGGAAGGAAAGTAAAAAGAGGGAGTGACGCCTGAGCCACTCTGCCAAGTCACCCTTCTTGGGGAAGGACATTCAGCTCAGGCTAGAGCCTGGCCACAGAAACTGTAACTCAATACCTTCATCTATTTCTTCTTCAAAGCACTGCCCTTTGTGCCAGGTGCACAGGGCCCGAGTGACAGGGAGCTGCCCTGAGCAGCTCTTGCATTGGGCTGCGTCATTCAGGCTGAGAAAAGAATACGCAGAGGGGGCACCTTTGACCTGGTTATCTGGACAACTGTGACTGAGAACTGACAGCTTAGAGTACCTGAGGGATGTTTAAAGAATAGCACCCAGTCGGTGTTGACAGTGAACCCAGCCATTGATCCAGCCACCCCAGAGCACGCCGACCATGCCAGGTGGTGCACAAGGCTCTTTGGCCATACAAAGAGGAATCGGACACCAAAGAGAGCGGTCTTGGAGATTAGTATTGCCTGTCCTTTTGGAAGTAGCTTCCGAGGCCACTTCCCCAAGAGGACAGGAGAGACTCGGGACAGGGAAGCAGACACGGAGAAAAACAGCCCCCAGCGAGTTCCAGGTCCTGAGGTCTCAAGGGTTGGGGAGGGGACAGGACCAGCTCCTTTCTGAGGGCACGGGATGAATTTACCCTGTCCCAACAGTCACTGCTTCTGCAGAATGAGCTAGGATTAGTCAACTACCCCCATTCCACCCCCTTCTACTCCCAGACCCCAAGCTTCAGTCTCCTAGGAAAGAGTCAACCATGCCTGGTCCTGCCCTGCCCTGACTCTGCCACCAAAGTCAGCTGCCCTCAAATAGCTGCTAATTCATGAGGACTCCGGCTGTCAGGGGTTAGTGCAGCCATCAAGACATCTCAGCCCAGCATAGGCAAGATGCTGGTGTGTGTTAGCTGAATAGCTCAACATCTATTTGAGTCAGATGGATCTTTTTCTTTTCTAGATACCTGTGAGGAATCTGGCTTCTAAGAGAGCAGACATCAGTAAGCAATCTGGATCTGGATCGGCTACATTCATTAAGAAATCAGCATGGTTTTTACCATTCCTTCTTCCCAGGATGCACTCTGGTCACCAAAACCAAGTAAAGAAGTTCAGAGACTCATTCATTCACAAGTTGGTTACTGAACAACAAACCAATGCTAGGCACCGGGAATATGGAGAGGACTTTGTTCTCCGAAGGAACTTGTCCTCCAGAAGTCAAGACTGATGCCAGCTTGCAGTGTGGTCCGGTAACGGATGAGCAGCAGGAAGGAGCCGGTGGTGTGCAATGAGAGAGGAGTGGGTGATGAACTCTACCCAGATCGGATCAAGGAGGGAGGGGGCACTGTTTAAGCAAGGCCTAGAGGTTGCAAATGATTTTGCCAAAGGGAGACAGTGAATAGATGGAATGTATAACAGTGAGGAAGAACAGACTGTGTGTACAGACCTCCCAGGAGGGCTGCGGGGCTCCCCAGAGCTCAAGCAGCGCAGGACAAAGAGGTGAGAGGGAAAAGCAGGTTGTGGTCATATTAGGAAAGTCACGGGACATCCTAACTTTAGCTTCAGAGTAAACAAGGGAACCGTTAGACATTTTTGAACTGTCATACGCCATTCATTTTCTATAAATTGATTTGTTTTAGTCCATTTCTCCTTGCGGAACACTAAAACCTTTCAAGAAAGGGGAGGTGCACAGGGACAGGCCAGGGTTATATCCGAGCCTTACTTCTCACTGTGAAGTTAGGGCTCCTTCGGAGAGAGCCATGGACCTCATACCTGCGAGGTAAAGAACAGCAAGCAGGAGTCCTCACCAGACAGACACCCACTGCAAACCAGCGATGATGGCCCTGAAGTCCCCCAAAAGGGACAAGTGCTCCATGACTTGCTTTGCTGTCAAAATATTTAGAAGCAGCATATCTAAGTCACGGACGGAACAATGGAACTAGCTCAGAAGTAAACGTTCACGCTGCCGAAAAAGGCCAAACCATAAACATTTAGTCTAAACTGTAGCTGCCTCTCCTTTGGGGCCAAGAGGGCTTGAAAGAAAAGCAGAGTTCTATAAAATGCGATATGCCCGGATTTTCTTACACCGTGGCAAGGTAATTAAGATGTCGCTTATTAGGCCTTTAAAGGCTCATCCCTGGAAGAAGTGGCGGAGGCTCCTGGCATTCTTCTCAACGAGCTTTGCCGAATAAATGTAGTAAATGATTTCTGAAACAAGGAAGGAAAAGGAAGGAGGAGCCCCTCACTTGGTCTACCCCCTCCCTGCTTCCTCCAGGCACTTCAAGGGCCCTTCTCTTAGCTTTTTGGGGATTAGCTGTGTGGGTTTAATCAAGCTTTACTTAACTAGTTAACATGGGTAAGCTTTCATGGGAGGAAAGAAATTGTAGTGTTCCTGATTGATTTTGTAGGCAGAGGACAAAAAAAGGCCTATGTATTGGGCTACGCTCTTCAATTCTTTCTGAAATGTATGAAGAAATTGATTTCTAACTTACAAGTACATACTGATTAAAAACTTCCTCCGACTATAAAAAAAATAATTTCTAATTTTTTCTAAAATTCCTGTGACTAAAGTTGAGTCTTTCTTAGAAAATTCCATTGAAATGAGCACATGTCCACTAACCGTGATAGTGAAGGAGTAAACAATGATTTACTCATAAGTGCTGATAAATTAATTAACAAATGTTTCTGCAGTTTAAATTTTTCTTTTTCGTTATTTTTTTGTGTGTGTGTGTGGGTGGGTAGATGTGTAGTGAGAGTGTGGGCTTGCACGCGCAGTAGAGGAAGGGCAGAAGATGCTCGACACTTTCACAGACAGTTCTCTCCTTCCACAGTGGGATCTGGTCACTGGGTTCAGGTCACTGGGTTTGTGCAGCAAGTGTTTCGACATACCGAGCCATCTCAATGTGATTCATCAGTGATGCCAAAGAACCAACTGGAAGATCTTTACCCAAATGGGCAAGGGAGAAGGCAGGAAGCCATTGTAGAACTTTAGGGATGCTCTGTAATAACTTGATAGCTCTTTTCCCTTTTTTTTTTTTTTTTTTTTTTTTTTTGGTTTTTCGAGACAGGGCTTCTCTGTGTAGCTTTGCGCCTCTCCTGGAACTCACTCGGTAGCCCAGGCTGGCCTCGAACTCACAGAGATCCGCCTGGCTCTGCCTCCCGAGTGCTGGGATTAAAGGCGTGCGCACCACCGCCCGGCTCTTTTCCATTTTCAACAGGTATACTTCATGAATTCAAATAAAGAAACATAATACTTTTTTTTTTCATTGCAAACGTTTTTAATGAAGTTGGATTAAAACAGAAAGGGGACAAAAAGTTATAAAAGGTATGGGTTTTAGAGACAAAATTTCTTAAGCACGATAGGCAATCAAAAGCTTCATTTTATTGTACTTGAATTCCAGGGCAGGAGGTGGGGACATTGTTTGGGGAGGGGACACAACCCCTCTGTTGTACTTGACCAGTTACCACATGCTACTATCCACAAGGAAGCCTCTAGGCCTGCAGGTACTGAAGACCCCCGAAGCCAGTGTTATTCAAAGCCAGAAAGCAGGTACATGGAAAAACCCCAGAGCTCCACACAGGTCACATCTCTGAGCTAAAAGCCCCTACTCCCACCCCACTCTCCCCACATGGCCCCAGAGTCTTGACTATGTCTTTAAGAAGCCCTCTTACCTCTTGGGTCCTCAACATCTCCACCTATAAAATAGGGAGGTGATCATACCCCCTCTTTCCCCTCCAGAAGTTCTGGTACGATTCCCGGAAGCCCCTGTCTGCAAGGCAGGTGGTAAAATGCAATCTGTATTAACATTGGGTCCAGTTTCTGAGACCTGAGACAGAATGAATAAATTGTGCTCCCTTGACAGCCCTGTCCTTCAGACCATCCACTTAGGTCACTTATTTCCAGTCCCCAACCTCCGTTTCAAACTCATTCCAGACTGAAGAGCTGTGACCAAGCATGAGGTTGATTCAGGCTGCCTTTACATTTTGTTTTGCTTTGTTTCTCAACCCAACGGTGGGTTTTGACGTGAGTATCATTTTATGTTGAAAGCAATCTCGTTGCTCTGTGGACATCTGAGACAGGAGATTAAAGCATCGTGAAACAGCGTCTGTCACATATTCATACACACGCACACACGTACACACCCCCTGCACTCAGGGGCTCGTCAAATGAGCATGTCCCTCACGTTTCCACCGTGCTTGAGCAATGAACCATTTAACCAAACTGGAAACAAAGCCCGCTGGCTGGCTTCAGAAATCTTTTCAACACCATCTCCAGCTTTATTAATGCTCCGTAGTTACGTTGGGGGAAGTTATTTCTTCTGAATTCACTGATGTAAATCTTGTATTGATTTTCTCCTGGAGTACAAAAACATTGATTGCTCTCTCCTCTTTTATTTTTAGAGGATACTTAGAAAAAGAAAACGTAAAGTTACAAAGTGAGGCTCATTCTTTCCTTGCCCCCACGTGCTACTCCTATTCTTTAAGAATAGCCCTCACCGCAAATGAATTCTCACTGTAGTTTTAGCAAGTTCTTCCTTGCTCACAAAATGATCCCTACCCAGAGACTTAAAGCAGGGGCTCTGGGTCTGATGGCCTAGACCTCCATCTTGATGTAACTTGGAGTCAAGCTTTGATTTTGCCACGCTGGAGTCTTTTTTTCTTTGATGTGTGGTGTGTGTAGTATGGTGTGTGTGTGTGTGTGTGTGTGTGTGTGTGTGGTATATGTATGTGTGTGGTATGTGTATGTGGTGTGTATGTGTGTAGATACATGCATGTGCCCATGCCTGTGGAGTTCAAGTTGACATCAAGTGTCTTTTTCAATGGCTCCCCACCAGTTTTTGAGACGAGTCTCTCATTGAACTTGGTCCTTGCTGATTCCACTAAACCAACTGGTCAGTAAGCTCCAGGAATCTGCCAGTGTCCACTCCACCAAACCCTAGTGCTGGCAATATACATGTTTGGCACTGTGCCTGACATTTTCACGGCTGCCTAGGATCCTAGCCCAGGCCTCCACGTTGGTGTACCAAGCACTTTACTGATTGAACCTTTTCCCTAGCCTCCTGCTTGACCCGAGAACCTAAAACCATCATGCTGTGGGGCTTTCAAGATTTGCTTGTTTTGTTTGTTTGTTGTTGTTGTTGTTGTTGTTGTTGTTGTTGTTGTTAAGGTATTTAGAATCTCCTTGTCTTCCAGCATCTAGTTCTCAAATGACAACTCACCTCCAGCCTTTTGGTCATGTTCTACCCCCTTCTTCCACCTCCCAAAATGTCACCAAGTCAGGGAGCAGTCCTCACTCCTTTGGTGTGTGACCTCCTAATGACCTTTCAGCTCTTTCATCTTGAGCACTGAATCTTCTGGGGAGCCCTTTGGACCCCCATACCAATAGACGTCATCATGACAGTGATACACAAATTATAGTCTTCTGCTGACTTTTCCATGTTCTCCTACAGTCTCTGAACGCCTCAGAAGGGATTCAGTCTTACTCTGCATCAGGCAATGCACCCGCCAGCAGGTCACCTGCCAGGTGAACAGAAGGGGGAGTGACAATGAGTGGTCACAGAGTGCCTTCTCAAAGCTGACCTGGGATTTGGATGGTCAAGAGTCCAAATGAGGGGGAAACTCAGAGAGATAAAAATGCAGGGTTGGGTGGATTTGGTAGCTGGAACCACTACACCCACCTGAAATGGGGTCAGTTTCCAGTTTATGTCTCACTCTGTTGAGCTCCCGTCTCCTTGTTATCTTGAGCTTTGAGAGGATAAGGAAGACTAGACATTATCACAATAAACACCCATCCAAGGCAACAGGAGGAGAGTACTGGGGTGACTGATATGGAGGTGAGCCCAGGCTGACGTAGGTATCTGTGCATCTGTTTGAGAAGATGAGTTGGACCTCCTGGGGTAGCTCACGCCAGGAGCTGTTTTCAGAAGCCTGAAGAGCCTGGGTGGGGAAGGAGGGCAGAAAGGCAGCAGTGTGCATTCCCGAGTGTGTGTCTGGAAGGAGGGTTCCTACATAGTGTGTGTTGTGTGTCCATGCACACGGTGCAGGTGGCTGCCCTAGCATATTTGCACTTATTATTGTCATACGCATTGGGACATCCTATCGCCCTCCAGCAAATATGTGTGTCCGGGAGTAGGTACCTGTGGGAATCCACAAGGGTCTTCCGTGGGGAGTGGAAAGTAAGTCCTCGAGCATTTGGAGTTTAAATCTATATTAATTGGACAACGGTTGTCTTTTGCAGGCTACTTGCTGGTCTAGCAAAAAGACTGTAGCATTACATCCATTTTCCTTTTGAAATACTAGGTCATCTATGATATTTAAAAAAAAAAAAAAAATCCAGAGCCCAGAACCAAATACTGCTTGTTTTGAAAAGTATGTGACAGAGGTTGCTGGGTTTCCTTTCCACAGAAAAACGTTGAGTTTCTCCTCACTTCAGACCTCAGCGTAAGAAAGAAACCCGGGGCCAAGCCTGCCCACCCAGGAGAGTCAGCCCAAAGCTCAGAGGCAGCAAAGCAAAGGGGAGAGATATGCCTGCCGGCATCACCCCCCCCACACACCCACCCACCCCCCAGGCCCCCCACATCAGGGCAGGCTAAACATGCAGAGGCTCCTGTCTCCAGGGTGGAGAGAGGCGCCCTCGTTAAAACTCAGATAAACAGTTTATCAGGAGATGAATGAACCACCGGGCTCCAGAGACGGCTCCCCTTCACCAGCGTGGAGCCAGATGGGGGGGGGGGGCACTGACGGAGGGAGCCAAGGGGCTGTCAGGCCGGGGCAAGCCAGTCAGTGCTCCTCTCCTCCTTTGGTCTTAAACGTTTTCTCTATTTTGGGAAGTGTGTCTCGAATGTACGGGCCTGCTTCCTCAGGCCAGCCCGCACTTCAAAGCCGTGTTCCCCTCCTTCTTCTCTGGCTCCTCTTCCTCTCCTGCTTTACAACTTCATTCCTCTAACTAGACTCCTGTCTGCAGTCGGACATCCATGATCACAACGCACTCAGAAGTTAAGCTGCGTCTCTCAGCCTTCACCAGGGCGGGTGGAGGGCTGATGCAGATGTAGCCAGGACTGCCTCAGCTCCCAGAAGACCACAGGAACACGCCGCTCCATCTGCTTGGCCAGAGGGAGGTGGGTTATGATACCTGTACCTTCAATCAAGTCAAGGGATATCGGCACCTCCTGGTAATCAAGAGAAGAAAACGGCAAGCATCTTAACCCTCTCACTCCCTCTCTCTGTGAAAATGTGTAGCTAGAGTTTTCCTGCCTGGCCCACAGTCAGGACAAATCTCTCTCACCCGCCAGTCCCACAGCCACTCAGACCGGACCAAGTAAACACAGAGACTTATATTGGTTACAAACTGTATGGCTGTGGCAGGCTTCTTGCTAACTGTTCTTACAGCTTAAATTAATCCATTTTATAAATCTATACCTTGCCACGTGGCTCGTGGCTTACCAGCATCTTCACATGCTGTTTGTCATCGTGGCGGCTGGCAGTGTCTCTCTGACTCAGCCTTCCACTTCCCAGCTTTATTCTCCTCCTTGTCCTGCCTATACTTCCTGCCTAGCCAATGGCCAATCAGTGATTTATTTACTGACCAATCAGCAACACACTTGACATACAGACCATCCCACAGCAAAAATGTGTCAGATATCACTTAGTGGGGCAGAATCCAAAGGTGATGACTGTCATGTGTCTGGGATGGTGCCAGACACAAAAGGTGGTCATTCTCATGCCTTCCCCTTTACGGTGTCTCACGGTCCTCTCGATTTCTGATGTCATAGATTGCGCTGGAGAAGTAAAGTGATTCACTGAAGGTCTCACAGCAGATTTTCAGACATCAAATCCTGCGTCCCTTGGACATCTTCCACAGCCGCCTCAGGCCTTCTCTTTCAGGACCACATGGAAGTAAGAAAACATGCATACAGTTCCCCCCAGGTCCTCTTTCTGTGACATGGACCTGTCCAAGCAATGGTTTGAAAGAATCCTTCAGTTCTTTGTCAGGAATACGTTGCAAGACATACAGCTGCCATGGGGACTGGCCAAGGCAGACCCACATTGTAGTTGTTGATTGGACTTCCTATAAAAGCTAGTGAAGCCCAGAGCTCCAGCCAGTCCAAATGCAATGACAGCCTGGTCAGGAGCTCAGCTGGCAGTCACTCCTCCCTGGGTGCACATCCCACTCACAGTTTCCTTTCAGAGAAATCCCTCCCCCTTTCTGTGGGCTGGTCAAGCTCCATCTTCAAGTGCCACAGAATCAACTAAATGGATCAGCTATGGGAGTACACCCAAGAAATTCTATTGCCTTTACTCCTGAAGATTGGCGACCCTGAAGGGGCGGCTCAACCATACACACTCAGAGCATGGGTGTTGGCCTTGACTTCCAGCAGCCTTCCAACCCTTTCAGTCCTCTCTTGTTCCAACCAGAGGGGGCTGATCAATGGAGGGCAGAGGGACTCTCCAAATGAACATCCACTGAAATACCACTCAGTACCCACTCAGCCCTAAGCACCCTGCTTATTGAGAGATCCTTGACCTGCTGTAGACAGGACCATTCTGACAGATGTGCAGTATCCTCACTTCACAGATGAGAAGGAAGCTGGCTGGGGCAAGGGTCACACGGCTGATGAGTGGCAGGACCAGGATTCCAACCTTGCTCCACTCGGTGCAGAAGTTATGTTTGTGTTGAACCTCCATAGATGTCGCAGCAATTCTTCCTCTACTCAGCATATCCCAAGATCCTTTGGCTCTCCCTCATCTAGTGTGGCTCCTTTTTCTTTCAGACTCGTAGCCTATGTCTGAAGTATCCTCTTCTCCCTCATCAGATGGCTACATCACTATCCTTTATCCAGACTAGCTAAAGTTCAGTTGTACCATTAAGATATTGGTCATGCTAGTCTCTAAGAGCAATGACCCGGAGTTAATTGGTACCTGAGTATATGGCTGCTCTCCAGTGTAGTGCAGAGCGGGGCTGCAGCCTCCCCAAGTGTGTGTGGCATTTCCCAACTCCACAAGTGTAGTTTGAGAACCCAATAACTCATATGATAATTGCCCTGATACTTTTTTAGTTCATCCTAATGCATTGTTAAATTCCAGGCAACCCTTAAAAAGGATCAGGAATTGTTACATTTATCGAAAGAAAGCACAGGCTAAAGAAACCGGTGGGCAACGCTAGTTGACAATTTTATGGTGATCTATGGATCTTTTCAATGTCCTTTAAGTACCTCCTTCCCATGCTTGTCATCTCTCCCCTCTGGGGACTGCAGACGTCTTGGCTGTGGGGTGGGGTCCCTGCTTAGTCACCTTCCATTTGTCTCTCCTTCTGATCTTCATGTGGTGGGTTCTCCATTCATAAGTGTTCCAATCCATCAGCAAGTGTGTTTGGGTTCCTGCTCCTTTCTTTGCTGTTCAGCCAAATCTATTCAGCCTGAATAGAGGACAGAAGGCTCTGGGTTGGTTTTTAAGCAAAAACAGGTGATTTGTGGCTGGAGAGGTGGCTGAGTGGTTAAGGGCATTGGTTGTCCTTCCAGAAAACCTGGGTTCAATTCCCAGCACCCACCTGCTGGCTCACAACTGTCTGTACTTCAAATTCCATGTGGGCAGCCATGGTATATAGACATGCATGCAGGCAAAACTCTCATACACACAAAACAAAATAATAATAAATTTAAAAAACACAAGTGATTTGACATTAAAATAAAACATGCACACAGATAATCTGAAAGAGAAAACAGCACAGTAAATGGTTGCTAGTTGGAACTTACCCTGTCTCAGGAGGATTGGACTGGAGTTTATCGTCTCAAGTCTTTACTGAAAAATTACTTTCTTAGTTAATTCGCAGCAGTGACAAAATTGCTCTGGAACATTTAATCTCATCAGACAACAAACCAATGCCAAACCACCATAAAACTTATCAAGTCAGGCGGTGGGTGGCGCATGCCTTTAATCCCAGCACTTGGGAGGCAGAGGCAGGTGGATCTCTGTGAGCTTGAGGCCAGCCTGGTCTACAGAACCAAGTTCCAGGACAGGCACCAAAACTACACAGAAAAATCCTGTCTCAAAAAACAAAAACAAAAAATAAAACAACAACAACAAAAAGCTTATCAAAAATCTGCAAGACAGCCACAAATTATTTGCAAACTAGACCATTCTTTTTTTAATTAGATTTATTCATTTTATTTTATGTATGAGTGTTTTGCCTGCATATATGTCTGTGCACCACATGCATGTTTGGTGTCCACAGAGGTCAGAAAAGGGTGTCAGATCCCCTGGAACTGGAGTTAGGGATGTCTGTGAGCCACCATGTGGATGCTGGGACCAGAACTGGGGTCCTCTGCAAAAGCAGTCAGTGCTCTTAGCCACTAAGCCATCCCTCCAACCCTAAGAACTACACCAATTTTTAAAAACCAATGATTGTTCACCATTTTTGTTTGTATGGGAGATAGGTTGGCCCAGAACTCGCTGTGTAGCCCAGGCTGGCCTCAAACTCATGGTTCTCTTTCCTCAGCCCCACAAGTGCTGGGATCACACCAGTCCCAAGAGGCCATTTTTGTTTCCAGCAGTTATTAAAGCAAGACCTCATTGTAGACAGAACCCAGGGGGTCTAATTCTACTAATCTAGACGTCACAATTGAGGGAAGTGTTTGCACCTGAAACTGGCCAACCCTCTCTACCGCTAACGTCGTACAGAAAGGTCATACAACAAAGTGCTTTCCTCCTTAGAGGGTTCAAAGGAAAACTGTGTCTTTGGGGGTTTTTTGAGGCATGATGCCGAGACATCCCAGCTCCCACTCCTGGTGAATTCCGGAGCCACTCATTCTAAGTGTCTCTCCTCCATGTCCTTCCAGACTCCAAACCCATCACCATAAAGGAATTGAGTTGGATCTTGATCCAGCTCTTCATCCAAAATAAAAATGGTGGGAGGTGTCACTTCAGCTCCCATTTCCCATCAAAGGAATAATACTTTCTTTTCAATAAGCAGTGACCCTTGGATGGGAAAGGGGAGGTGAATTTGGATTAGTGATCTAAGTCAGTGTCTTAGAACTACAAGGCGGTAGAGCTCAAAATGACATGCTATCAGGTCATTAATCCAAAGACTAAAGCGAACAGTCCACACAAGTGACTTCCTTCCAAGGTCATCATAGATGTGCCAAGGTAGACGACATCCAAAACTCGGGTTCCTTTCCTTCTAGTACATTTCTGCTTTTCTAGCACCTCTCGGCCCAATGAGGCCATTTACCCCAGCCAGATGGTGCAAACCCACGTTCTTGTGGAATCTGAGTACCTTGGAGAAAAATCTCAGGACGTTTGTTCACACTAACGGCCTGGAGATCTTAAGAGAAAACATCCAGAATCATACAGTACTAGTCAATACACACAAAAACGGCACAGACACAGAATTTGAAATTGAGGCAGGCAGAGTGGGCTGCCTACAAACCCACCCAGCCTACACACCACCCCCAAGCCAGCACCAGGTGCAGGGAACACAAAGGACCAGCAGAGGGCGCGCCGCCCCCAGGGAGGCGAGAGCTAGTTGTACCGAGCTGTGAGGGTTAGGGGAGCAACATGCCAGGAGGATGCACCCCTATCTCTCCGCCACTCGTCGTGCGGGACCGGGCCAAGGAGGAGGATGAGAAGACCACCACCCCCTCTACGTGGGCCTGAGGAGCAGAAGAGCAGGAATGCTGCCTAGGAATTGCATCACGCTGTGCAACACTGCGGCTCTTGGACTCACTGTGTGTGTGTGTGTGTGTGTGTGTGTGTGTGTGTGTGTGTGTGTGTGTGTGTGTGTGTGTGTGTGTATTTGGGGGGAGGGGATTTAAACCAAGCCCCAGCCGAGAGAGAGGGAAAAAAAGAGACGCACCAGGGAAAACGTTCCATGCACATGGAGAAATTTCTTGCTGAGAACTGCATTGAGAAACGAACCCAGACATCTCCCCGCTGCTTCCCTCCCGGTGCAAAGCACTCAGCTAGTGAGAGTCCCCTAGCCTCACCTCGACAACCCCACACCCCTTAACTCCAGCCCTGCACCCTCCAGCCTGGCTCCAGCGCCGCCGAGAGCTTTCCCCGGGACTGGCCCTGGCGGGGCGCCTAGAGCCCCATTGCATTGCTCCAGGAGAAAGGAGGGGGGCGGTGCATTTTGCAGGAGGAGGAGAACCGGGGTGGGGGGGGGGGAGAAAATTGCGCGGAGACCTGCCAAGCGCCACCGCCGCCGCCGCCACCGCCGCTGCCGCGCCGCCGCCGCCGCCGCCGCCTGTGAGCTCCGGCGGGCAGCCCGACTGTCGGCTTCCCGGGGCATCTGGGTCCGGCGGGGCACAGCCCTGGGCGCTGCCGGAGCCGCCGCCGCCGCCGCCGCCTTCGCGGCCAGTGCAGTCGCTCCCCCCACCCCCCCACGAGCCCGTGCGGCTCCGGCTCCTCGCGGGTGGAGGAGTGGGGGGGTGGGGTTGTTGTTTGGGGGGAAGAAGGGGGAGGGGGCAACGCGGAGAGAGTCAGTGGTTTCCATGGTGATGGAGCTGAAAGTGCAGGAAATTTAAAGGCTTGGACCCTGCGAGACAGACAAACCGGTGCCAACGTGCGCGGACGCCGCCGCCGCCGCCGCCGCCACCGCCGCTGGAGTCCGCCGGGCAGAGCCGGCTGCGCAGCCCGTAGCAGGCGGAGGGAAGTGGCCCAGGACCCGCTCGACCCGCGGCGCCGCACAGAGAGGCAGGACGCCGAGCGGCCGGAGGAGGAGGAGGAGGAGGGAAGAGGCTCGTCCACGCGCCCTGCGCCGCCGGCCGCCCGGGAGAGCAGCGAGGAGCCGGCGCCCCCAGCGCCCCACGGTCGCGCTGGAGTAATCTCGGATGCCCGGCCGCGGTCGCCTTCCCAAGTAGAGCGGCGGGGGGGAGTTGCGACCAACTCGTGCGCGTCTTCTGCGCCGCGGCGGGAGCCGGCGCTGCGCGACCCGCTCTCCTCGCGGCTCATGCTGCCCGCCTTGCGCCTGCCCAGCCTCGGGTGAGCCGCCTCCGGAGGGACCGGGGAGCGCGGCAGCGCCGCGGGCTCGGCGTGCTCTCCTCCGGGGACGCGGGACGAAGAGGCAGCCCCGGGGCGCGCGCGGGAGGCATGGAGCGCTGCCCCAGCCTGGGGGTCACCCTCTACGCCCTGGTGGTGGTCCTGGGACTGAGGGCAGCACCGGCCGGCGGCCAGCACTATCTGCACATCCGCCCGGCGCCCAGCGACAACCTGCCCCTGGTGGACCTCATCGAACACCCAGACCCTATCTTTGACCCTAAGGAGAAGGATCTGAACGAGACGCTGCTGCGCTCGCTGCTCGGGGGTCACTACGACCCGGGCTTCATGGCCACTTCGCCCCCCGAGGATCGGCCCGGAGGGGGCGGGGGACCGGCTGGGGGTGCCGAGGACCTGGCGGAGCTGGACCAGCTGCTGCGGCAGAGGCCGTCGGGGGCCATGCCGAGCGAGATCAAAGGGCTGGAGTTCTCCGAGGGCTTGGCCCAAGGCAAGAAGCAGCGCCTGAGCAAGAAGCTGAGGAGGAAGTTACAGATGTGGCTGTGGTCACAAACCTTCTGCCCGGTGCTGTACGCGTGGAACGACCTGGGCAGCCGCTTTTGGCCGCGCTACGTGAAGGTGGGCAGCTGCTTCAGCAAGCGCTCGTGCTCTGTGCCCGAGGGCATGGTGTGTAAGCCGTCCAAGTCTGTGCACCTCACGGTGCTGCGGTGGCGCTGTCAGCGGCGCGGGGGTCAGCGCTGCGGCTGGATTCCCATCCAGTACCCCATCATTTCCGAGTGTAAGTGTTCCTGCTAGAACTCGGGGGCCCCCTGCCCGCGCCCAGACACTTGATGGATCCCTACCAACGGCCCCCCACAGCCTCCAACCAGTTTCACCACCCTCTAGCGAGGGTTTTCAATGAACTTTTTTTTTTCTTCTTGGCTACAGAGACTCGGCTTTCTGGTTCATGTAATGCACTGTTTAACTGTGTAGGAATGTATATGTGTGTGTATATACGGTCCCAGTTTTAATTTACTTATTAAAAGGTCAGTATTATACGTCAAAAGTTACCGGCTTCTACTGTATTTAAAAAAAAAAAGCAAGCAAAAGGAAAAAAAAAAGAGCAGAGAAAAGAGAGACTTATTCTGGTTGTTGGTAATAATGTTAACCTGCTATTTATATCCCAGTGCCCTTCGCATGGCGAAGCAGGGGGGGAAAGTTATTTTTTCTTAAAAGTACAAAGAGAGGGGGAACTTTTGTAGAAGGACTTTTTAAAAAAGCTATTTTCCATTCTTCGGAAAGTGTTTTGATTTTCCTTAGACCTCGAAGAAGCTATAGAGTTCAATGTTATTTTACAGTTATTGTAAATATAGAGAACAAATGGAATGACTAATCATTGTAAATTAAGAGTATCTGCTATTTATTCTTTATAATATCCCGTGTAGTAAATAAGAAAGAAGTGCAGAACAGGATTAAAGAAAACCACTAAAACCGACTGGGCTCGACACTGTGATTCACTGTGTTGGTGATTGATGGGGGGTGGGGGGTGCCGCCGCGCTTACTATTCCTATTGGGAGACAAGCTCATCGTTCAGGACTCCCCTCCTGTGGGGTGATGAAGGTGACTGTAAAATTTTCAGTGGGGGTGGGTGTTATTCTCAAACCCTATCTTTTAAGTATCATGTGGCCTCCACCGAGTCTCCCTGGGTACCCTCCCCCGTGACACCAAAGCTCAGGCCTGTAGTGACCTCGACACCCCAGCCGGCCCCCTGGAGCTGACCCCGGGCTGGGCCGATGAGGGAGGGAGGGAGGGGGGCGGCTGCTTTGTCCAGGCTGACAGGCCCTTCACAATGGGGACACGTGTCTTTCACACCTTCCCTGGGGGCGGAGTACCGCTGAAACTTGACCCCCGAGGAATGGGGGGGGGTCAGAGCAGGCCCACCCAGATCCCGCCACCCCTCCCTCCTTGCACCCCCACCACAATATCCAGCCCTTGTTAACCCTTTGCATGCCCGGAAACCACGGTGGTTGGTGCTAAAGCGACCCCTTGAATTCAACTACATAGAACCTTGGGGATCCTGCAGGTCTGGAGCCCCCACATCCCAGGCCCACAGCTGACGTGGGAGAGATAATTTGGATATTTGACACTCACCTGGGCCTTCTCCAGGACCTAAGGAAGACTGAGGTCCCGAATTTCAGAGGGGTGTGAATTTGAGTATGAGTCATTACCTCTGGGATCTGCAATTGGGGGGGGAGGGGACACACGACCCCTCCCTGGCACTTACTCCATTTGGGGGTTGAGAAGGGAGGAGAAATCAGAATGGGATCTTTGCGCTTTAGAATTAGATAGAGGCAAATTTACCCCTTAAAGATTCGGGCAAATATCACTGCACCCCACCCCTTGAAAATCCAACTTCTTGGGACCGACTCTGGACTCTTGCGTGCATCCCTCCGCCTCAGTCCCCAGTGGCGCCCATCCACACAGCTCCACGTGGGCCGGCTTCCTGACACCGCTCCCCGCTCCTTTTATTTATCTTGGACTCCACAGTCGCTCTCCTTTGCTCCCTTCCCCACCCCCTTGCCACCTCGTCGCGCCTCCCTCCGGGCCTCGGGTCCTCCGTCCCTCCTCCCCCCCCCCGTCCCTCCTCCCCCCCCCCGTCCCGCCCCCCCCCCCCCAGTCCAGAGTCGCAGCGAATCTATGCTAATTATTTCAAACCTGCGCCCGGGTCCCCAGCTCAGACTCAAAGCCCCGGGCCCCGCCCTCCCTGTCCCTCCAGCCCGGCGCTTTCTTCCCTCCCGACGCAGCCTCGGTGGCTCCTCATTTCAATAGCCTGGCCCGGGAGCCGGAGCCCCCTCCCCGGCGCTGCCTCCGTCAGTCGTGGGACAGACGTTAGGGTATTCATTAACTGGGAGCCGAGGAATAACGGCATTATTCCCCCCAGAGAGGGCACCCTGCCCCCGCGACTATCTGAGGCTTCATTGTAAAAGGATTAAAAGTTAAAGACCTCCATCTTATGATTCTTTCATTTAATCTTTCTGGCGCCTGGGAGACATGCTCGATGGATGATGGCTTTTAAAATATTCCTAATGTCGGCTACCTTAAGACTCCAAGCCGGGCAAACAAACGTAATTTATTTCCAGAAGAAAGAGGATATTGAGATGTTTAAGTTTATGAACCGCCTTCCCCATGTATATTTGTTAAGTTCTGACAAATACCCAAATAACGTTAAAATCAGCCATTCATCACTTATGAATTTATGCAAAACTTTCTGTGCCCCGGGCCAATATTTTTGTAGACAGAGTTTCACTTGCGAGGGGCGGAGGAGGTAGGGAGGAGGGACGAGGAGGGGGCTTGGGTCGGGGGTTGGGGGGGGGCAAAGCAAGAATTTTCATGCCTGGTAAACACGCGAATTATGCGAAGAGAGTTATTCCCAGCTGGGCGGGCAGCCAAAACTCGGAGAGCGCGCGGAGGCCAGCGCCCCCACCCCCACGTTGGTAATGTCATTGGATTACAATGCGAGGTCTTCCCTCCGCGACGCCCCCTCCTCCCGCCGCGGGCCCGCCCGCCCGCCCGCACCCCTCCTCCCCACCCCTGCCCACTTGGAAAACCCGCTCGCAGCCGGCGAGCTTCTCGGCTTTCAGAGCCAGGAGCCAGGGTGAGCTGGGAGGACCCGGGCTGCAGACGTGACGGGCCACAGACCACCGCACTGACAGACCCGGAGGGCTGGCGCAAGGAGGCTCACAGAGAACGCGCACAGAGAACCCTGCAGGCCGCAGGCGGTCCCAGAAGAAGAAGGCAGGAGGCGCTGGTCCTGGAAGGAACGTGTGTGTGCCTGAAGATGCACGGCCCTGGCCGCTCTCTCCTATTATGATTAGTATGGATACTATAATGCTAAGGGAGAGAGCTGTACGCAAAGAGGCGATGTCCCCGCGGTCACCTACTGCCTGTCTCCTGGGAGGAGGAAAACTGATCTAGGAGTCCTCTTTGGCTGTGGAAGTCTGTGTCTATGAACTGATGCAGCTGCTGAGGGACCGTGTCTTTCCCCATGGAGATTTATAGCTATCACAGACACATTGCCTTTGACAAACCCAGTACCCACCAGAGTACAGAGGGTCGGAGTAACCCAGCACTCCCACCAGTATTGTGAGGGTTCCTTCTCTTTCTCAATTGCTTCCCTTATTTCCTGCCACCCTTTCAACACCTAGCCACCCTCCACACTCAAGGAAACTGAGGTCAAATGTCCACGGAAGGCCCCACGGCCCCCAGAGTCTGGGAACGGGATCTGGCTCCCTGTTGAGACAGAGAAGCCGGAGGTCCATTATCAGTCTTGCTTGAGACTCCTGGGAAAGGGGGTTGAAGCTTGGTGGCAGCTGCAGGAGGAAGCTGGCTGTGTATTAAGAGCTCTTAGCTGTGCTAGAAGGGGACAGCAGGGGGAGGGCCCAGCCCATATTGGTATTTTGAAGGGGGTGATTCATCCTTTTTCTTTAATGCTCTTGGAATGTCAGGGCTGGAGGGGAGCTTAGATTCCATTACCCACCATTCAATTTGCTGATGAGAAGAGTCCTCAGCAGCCGCTTGCTGACATCACATAGACTAATACCCTTCCTTGGCTTTGACTAGCCTCTCTCTCTCTCTCTCTCTCTCCTTCCTTTTTCCTTGTTCTTTAAGAAAATTTATTGGTGGGAAAGAGTTCCCAGATGACACCATCCCAGAGGCTCCTCAAGCTGGCTGGCTGATCTGTCGTACCCATTCGGCAGGCATACATTAAGAGCTTGTCTGAGACCAAGCACTGAGCTAGACCCTTTGGGCCTGTTCTCACCTGAGCCCTCTCATTTCCAAATAAGGAAGGCGAAGCTCAGAGAATTTAAATGTCTTGCCCAAGACCACACAGTGATACAGTTAGGGTTCAAAACCCAAGTCATCACCAAAGCCTATGCCTCTCCTTGAGAGTTCTTTCCTCCAAGGACTTGAGCACCCACCTTGGGAAATAGTGTGTGCCACTCCACGTACAAGTCAGCCTCAATGCAGGCAGTTTGTGCATCCATTTACATGCCGTTTTCCCATCCCACGCAATGTAATAGGGGATGAGAAATGAGTGAGACCCGGCACAATGGAAGAGGATTCACACCATCAAGGGGAAAGGCCAGAGGGGAAGGTTCACGGGTGAAGAGCACAGCCAGGAAAGGTGTCTGACTAAAGTCTCAGTAAGCAAGTTTACTGAACGAGATCAGGAGAGAAAAAGGGCATTTGGACTGAGAAAGCAGAATACATAAGTGAAAGAACAGTGTTGGAGAAGTATCTGTGTGTTTGGGAAATAGCTCAAACTTTAGCATAGGCTGGATTCATGCCGAGAGAGCAGGCAATAAAGTCAGAAAAGCAGGCTGAAGCCAGATGAGGGAGGACTGTGAATGCCAGCTACAAGCCCCAAACCTTATTTCTCAAGCGATAGGGAGAGCCCTTAAATAGGGCAGAGATACCACTTGAACCTCACAGCAAGAGGAACCATTTATTCATTCAGTCAACATTTGGGGTGCACTATTCTGGTTATGTGTTAGTATATACAACAAGCAACCTCAAAATCAAGTCTTAAAATAACCAGTTAGCTTTGCTCATGGTTCTCTAAGTTACGAGAGTTTACCCATGATACTCAGGGTGTCAGCTGAGCACTGGCAGATTGACTCTCAAAAGGGCAATTTCGCACCCGGCTGTGAGCCAGCTCAACCAGCATGCTGACCAGAGCCCCCACACCAGCTTCTCCATGTGCTTTGGGTTTTCTCACAGCATAATGGCTTCAGGACAGCTGGACACACTTGGCAGCTCATGGCTCTGAGAGAAAGTGTCTCCAGAGGCTCAGACGGTGACGGCAAGGCATCTTCTAACTGTCAGGAAAGTCTTGTGACACCATTTCCAGCTTAGTCTACTGGTTAAGCAAGTCTCTCAGACCAGCCCAGTCGCAAGGGGAAGGACACCAACCACTACCTCTCCATGGCAGAGCAGGGACAAATTGTGGTTGTGGTAAGCCACTTTCGTTAAGCACTGCCCTAGGCAAGAGCTGTTGAGTTTCCCCAGACCCAAACACAAAAAGAGTCATTTCTAATTGAAGTCTGGCACCATTTGCCAAGAGGGATGGGAGATGGTGACAGTGGCTGCTTGGAAGACTGGCTATGGAGGACCTGGCTGAGGCCCGTGCTTCAGGAGCACCAGGGTCAATGAACATAGACCTTGTTGGCCAGAAGGCTGGAGAGGACTTGGTGACAGATGTTTGAAGAGTTGATGGCGGTGTCTGGGTGGCTGCTGATTTTTCAGCCTGCAAGGGACCAGGCACAAGAGGGGATCTCAGAGGTTTGCACTCTGGCCTTCTTCTGCCCTGTCCCACTCTGTGAACAGTGCATGGCATTGGGAAGTTGTTCAGTAAACACTAGGCAGAAGGAAATGAGCAGGGGTCCGTGGGAGGCCATGGTGAGATGTTCAGCAAGAGATGAGGTAGGAAGTATCTTCTGAATTTAAATTTGCATAAAACAAAGAAAACGGTAAAAGTGCTGAATGGAAGACAGAGAGACAGCCCCGTGATTAGAAAGAAAAGGGTGCCCATCTGATCCAAGATGTGTGGATAGTGTGGCTGCCAAGGAGACTATTAATACCACCCAACAGAAAATTGTGAAGTTACTTAACATGTTGAGTCTTTTTTGGAGCAGTGGTACATAGTTCTCAAGCATAGACTTTACATATGACAACATTGTATCACAACATCAGAAGGCTAGACACCCCTGGAAGGGAAGCAAAAGTTGGCTCCAGCCTACATTTTTGATAAAGTACTGATTTGCTGGCATTGGGAACAAATTATCTCCTTTAAATAACATAAGCCCTTTGTCTGGCTACAGAGCCCACCTCTCTCTATTGGGTGTGTCAATCATTTTAGTGCCTACTGAGACTATTGTAAGCATCTGAAGTTGGGACCTTTTTATTAAAGGGGACTTAAAGTCAAAATTATTTTGATTCTTTTGAAATGAGGGGGGAATAGAGACCATACATAGGACTTGGAAAGGGGATCCAGGTTTGGAGGAAACATTATCGAATTACAGAATTTCTTAGGGGATGTCCTGAAACTTCTCTCTACCCTTCATCTCATGTAGAAACTAAGGCTTATCAAGGTCAGTGGAAGGGTCTTACTTCTAGACACTTGGGATCAGAACTGGCAGTAGAGGCAACATATCCAGATTTCCAAGTCAACCCTCTTTTTGAAGTCATTGTCAATGTACATGGCATCAGGCTCCTTCAACTAATTCTTAAATGTATGTGCATGTGCATGTGCCATATGACTGCAGTGCCTGAGGAGGCCAGTAGGAGGCATCAGATCCCCTAGAACTGGAGTCACAGGCAATGATGAGAATTCCCATGTAGATGCTGGGAACTGAACCAGTCTGCTTCAAGAACAGCCAGTGCTGTCGATCACCAAGTCAGCTCTCCGGTCCCACAGTGTTAGAATTTCAAATGCATGGTTTTAGGTGGAATGAGACAGAAGGACTCCTAAGTCCAGGAAACAGGTCTGCCCTAGCTCAGAGCCTGACCAAAGCAGCGAATATGAACAGGGGAGACTGTGCAAATCCCCAATTCATAGGAACCAGGGTAGATGCCAGAGCATGTGGGCAGCAGACAGGGCAATTACTGAACTCTTCCCTGAGTGATGGAGGCTGTTGAACTTGTGTCCTCTGCTCTGGAATATCTAGCTGCTGCTATTCCCTGGAGCCGAGGCCCAGAAGTCAACCCTACATCAGCAGACACTCGGCCAATCTGTGCAAGGTGAATTAGGAAGACAGTGGGAGTGGACCCCTGCTTGCAACAAAGGCCCCGTAGTCACTAGCTTTGACCACTGCTTCCAGCCAATGCTGCAAAGGACTCCCAACTGTTACTGAATGTATTCAGTGAAGGAAACAAAATGAGTCAGGCAAGGGAAATAGTCTTCCCCATTTTACAGATTTCAAAACCTACGGCAACAGGAAGTCTAGGAGACTCCCAAGATCCAGCTGCCAGTTGAGGGCGGAGGCAGGAGTCCAGTGGTGCACAGTCTCTAAGCTGGCTGCTGCAGAGGCGGGGGCTCAGAGCTCCCTGAGTTTCTAATTCTAACTGTGCTCTCTCCTTCCATATTCACCCCAGCTCCAATCCATTCTCCACGCTAGAGGCTGAGTGACCTTAAGACACACATGTGGTCTTGTCACTCCCCTGCTTGAAACCTCTCAAAGGCTTCCCATTGCTGTAGGATAAAGGGCAGAATTCTTCCCAGACTGAGCCCTCTCCTCCCTGCCTCTGGATTCCATCTATACAGGAGTCTCCCTATCCCCACAGGTTCCAGGGCCTTTGCACATGCCATAGCCTTTTTCTGGGGTGCCTTCCTATGCCACCAGAATCCCTAAATACCACTATCCTTCAGACCTCATTCCTGGGGATGGTACAGACCAGGTCTCTTCTACTCCATGCTGTCTCAACTGTCTGCTTTTTCTTCATAAGACACACCAGACTCTGTGGCTGGTACTGTCATACATTGTTTAAATGGGACACATTATGAGAACTGTCTCGTTATGTGATTTTTTTTTTTTGCTATTATGTGACCATCATAGAATGTACTTACACAAATCCAGGTTCAACTGTGTATGTAATCTTTTGACATTATGACACAACATTGCCATATGCAAAGTTCATACTCAAGAACTATACAGTAAAAAAGTAAATAAATAAAAAATAAAAAACCAAGTTGTGGGGCTGGGAGGAGCTCGTTTGTCTCAGTTAGTAGAGTGTTTGCCTAGCCTGTAAGAAGTCTGGAGTCCCATAAACCATGCAGAGTGGTACATTCCTGTAATTCCAGCACTTGGGAAGTAGAGGTAGGAGGATCCAAAGATCAAGATTGGGGGCAGAAGAGATGGCTCAGAAGTTAAGAATAGGTGTTGCTCTTGCAGAGGACCAGGGTTCAGTTCCCAGCACCCCCATGGTGACTAACAACAGTCTATAACTAGGGTTCCAGGAGATCCAACACCCTCATGCAGGTTTCCATAGTTACTGCATGCACATGGTGCATAGATACGAATGCAGGCATAACACCCATACACAAAAAATAAAAATAAGTCTTAAAAAAATTCAAGGTCATCCTTGGCTACAAACAAAGGCTGAAGCCAGCCTGAGATACATAATACCCTCTCTAAAAGGAGGAGGAGGAGGAGGGGGGAGGGGGGGAGGAGGAAAGAAGGTGAAGAACATAACTGAGTCAAAAAATATTCTCATAATGTTCTGAATAAATTTGTGATTATTGTGTTGAGCTTTGCTGACAGCTATCCTGGAACACATGTGGCCCACAGGCTGCATGTTGGACACACCTGTTAGGTCAATCACTCCACATAGCCTCTTGATACTGTTGAGGGAAATAATAAACATGAGCCAGATGAGTCTGTTACAGAGTAGTAACAGGGTGGGTGGGTGGGTGCGCATGCGCATGCGCGCGCATGTGAGTGTATGTTGCAGAAGCCAGAAGCATTGAATCTCCTCAGAGCTAGTGTCACAGGCAGTGTAAGGGGCCTGAGGTGGGTGCCGGGAACTGAACTCAGGTCCTCTGCGAGAGCCGAGCAAGCACACTTACCCGCTGAGCCATCTCTCCAGCCCCAGAGTGTACTCCAGCAGTACACTCTGAAATACTGATTGAGGAAATAGCATAGCAAATACATGAACCAGGCATGTAGTCATTTATGCCCATTACCAAGCATCACACACCGTCCCTGTTTGCATGCTCGGCTAGCAGCACAGCATATGTACTTACATCAGCATCCCCACAAACACACGAGGGATGCTTGGCACTGACAGGACCAGGACTATGACGTCACTAGGAAACAGAAACGTTTGCACTGCATCATATTCACATAGGACCACGTCCATATATGCAGTCTATTGTGAATGAAAGGGTTTCCAAGCAGTACGTGGCTCTATTTATAATTTAATTATCTGTTTTCTTCATCATGATATCCCCGGTCACTAGTGAAGTTTGAAGCCCTTATAGACATCATCCTATATTCAGAGGACTGCATACACTGAAAAAAAAAAGAAGAAATATTATTAGACCCCCTTCCTGGTCTAAGCCAGAG
This sequence comes from Peromyscus californicus insignis, assembly GCF_007827085.1. Taxonomy (NCBI): domain Eukaryota; kingdom Metazoa; phylum Chordata; class Mammalia; order Rodentia; family Cricetidae; genus Peromyscus; species Peromyscus californicus. The sequence continues at coordinate 33,345,448 of NW_026294551.1, forward strand.
TCCAGCTAGGCCTCTGAGCATACCAGGAGCTCAGAGCTCAGCTCCTGTTAAATAGTGATCCAGGGCAAATTGAAGAACATACTGAAACATGTAATACAGGGCAGGGAGTAGATGACCCTAAGGTGACCCTATCAGTACTGGAGATAATAGTGACTCCTGGGTTACTGAATCTGAAAGTCCTGTCTGACAGTGTAGCACGGGGGAAGGATAGCCATGGCCCGATAACCCCTTCCAGCAAATGATGGGCTTCTTGGTCAATGAGAGATTACTGCCTGGAGATCATGTCCCATCAGAAGAAGTTCAAAGGGCTGAGTGATTTATGGAGAGAATTCAGAGACAATTTGCAGGGGCAGGAGGAAGAATCCCCTTTCCCCATATCTGAAATCCTAAAAAATGGGAGAGATTAGCTTATCTGCCACAGAGTTAAAACCTAATCTTTCATGCTCAGGGAATAATAAAATTAAGCAATGACTAACTCATGTCTATTGCTTGGCCGTTTACAAGCCTCATTCATATCCGTTCTCTCTTTCAAATCCACAGGACAGCTCATGGCCAGAATATGATAATCATTTTAAAGATAAGGGAACTGACACTAAAAAGCCACTTGGCCTGGAGGAATTGGACCTGGGACCCATGGTTAGCTTTTAGCTGTGGTCCACTGATTTCCCCAAAAGTGGTGGGATGTTCCAGTGGGTTGCGTATTTGTAGCCTCTTCCCAACTCCAGGGCTATACTGTACCTCTCTTGACAGGATCGAAGCTGAGTGTCCCACTTCTACCAACTGACTATATGCATGGGTATTCATTACCTAAGGTCTACTGCTGGAGGCCAAACCCAGTGGATTCTTCCTTTCCTCAGCTGACACAAAGACTTTGGATTTAATGCCAGATTTTACTATTGTTTCTTTATTGGTGATGATGGTGATTTTAAACTACAAGCCAAGGCCAGGGATGTTGCTAAGTTGATCAAAGGCTTGCCTACCGTGTATAAAACTCTGGGTTTGATCCCCAGAAACGCATTAAAAACCAGGCATAGTGACACATCTGTAATCCCATCTCTCAGGAGGTAGAGGAGGCCAGAGTGTCTCGAGTCTAAGATTATCCTAAGCTCCATAGGGGAATTCAAGGCCAGCCTGTGCTACATGACTCAAAAAATAATAATAATAAAAATTATAAACTAAAAGATGATTGAAGGTAGGAAATCAATGACCAAAGACAAAGCTGAGAGAGAGGAAAGATTTAATCAGGATACAGGAAACTGAAAAAACCAAGGAATTTGTTTCACGTGAACAAAGGAATGAATTCCGTCCAAGCAAACCAGCCCTGATTGGTTTCCATTTTAGAAATTCCCCTTTTCTACTTATTGACCCTCCACCAGTGATGATAGCTAGCAGGCTCTTCCAGAAGTGACTACCGAGACCTAGTTATGACAGACTCACAGCCAGGTATGGACAAGGTCCCCAACAGTCACCACGCAGTGTCACCCACAGGGAGACCTAAATGGCATCTGTCTACTTACAACCCCTACAAAAAGAGAAAAAATGGGGTCCAGAGAGGGGAAATGACCCGATCTATGTCCAACCACTACAGCTGGGATCTTAAGACTCCTAAAGACCATATATTGAAGGGCATTACCAGATGGAGCCCATTGGGAAGTCTTCAAGTCAAGGGAATTGTGGGACTCCGGCACCTCTTCTTTCTCATGCCTCAGGTATGAGATGAGTGGCTTTGCTCCATGTAGACTCCCTGACATGATGTTCTGCCTCCCCATGGGCCCAAAGCAATGGAATCCTCCCGCACTGTGGGCCAGAGTAACTAATTTTTCCTTTCCAAGTTGATGATTTGTTAGAATGACAGAAGGTGACACAAGCCTCACATCAGAAAGGAGGCTGTGGAGGAATGTCAGTGGGGACTGCTGGGAACTGATGTGTGGACTTGAGTATCTCACACTCTCTAGGTTGGATGACCCTCTGAAATGCCACATTTCAAGACAGGTTGTCCAAGGGTCCAGGGCTCTGCTGTTGTCTTACTCCTGCCCTAGAAAAGCAAACACTGTAGATGAGAGTGTGCCAGATGCTGGAGCCCAGAGGCGGTTTGGGGCATGCTCAGTGCTGGTCCCCCTTCTCCCCGGCTGGAGATAGATACTCCTCAAAGTTCTGAGTCCCCCATAGGGAGAAGTATCACTTTGGGATGCTTAGTATCCAAATCTCTGCCTCAGGCCAGACATCACTTCTGAGTTTCACACTGCAAAACCAACTGCCTTGAGAATTTCACATCAACTACATGTCCAAAGTTGGAATCCAACCTCATTCTGTTTGTTTGTTTGTTGTTTGTTTGTTTGTTGAGACAGGATCTCACTTTGTAGCCTAAACTGGCCTTGAACTCCCTATGTACTTAGAGCCCCAAATTCACTCATGGTGATCCTCCTGCTTCAGCCTCCTGGGTACTGGGTCCAGGCATGCACCACTGCATCTGCTTCTAACTCTCTTCCTAAACCTCCTAATCTGACTAGTTTTAGATTTTTTTTCTCTTTCTTAATTAACGGCTCTGTCATGGACACCGGTAAATAGTTCAAATATGTATATCTGGTCTACCCCTCATTAGTATCATTCCTTCACAAAGTATCCTCCAACACCTCCTGAATCTCCCCTCAATTTATTTGTTCTGCCCTGTCCTACTGTGTGACTATAACCTTTGTCATCTCTGGCCTTCACCTTCACCATGGCCTGACAGCCCCGTTCTTCACCTCCAACATTACCAGTGGAATTACCACTTCCCAGCACACCCTACAAACTTACGGGACCCCACCCCACCCCTGATTTACTATAGAACTATCACTGAATGTCTCAGCATGGTACCCAAAGTCTTTCATAATTCCCATCCCCAATTCACCTTCAACTACAATCCACCATCATTTTCTACTCTGCCAGACCTCAGCAGCAGCCAACCAAACTGCCAACCCTTTGATAGTTCTGAATTTTCCTTATACAATTTGCTTCTCCTATATTGCCTATTGATCAGCCCTACCCTAACACCCTAAGCCAAGGAAGACCTTTAAGGCCAAGTTCACATGGCATCTCCTCAGTCCTTGGCCAGGCTGGAATCAAATTGTCCTTATTCCTTTGTAGCTCAGACTACAAAGTGAGATCCTGTTTCAAGTAAACAAACAAATGAAAAAAATAGTTAGACATCTGTGCTGGTGACTGGTGATGGTGATGATGATGATGATGATGATGATGATAGGTATTAATTGCCTATCTGTGCTAAACGCTGTCCAGGTTCTTTATTTGTATCCTATTATTTAAACTTCATTGGGGAACCTGCATGATATCACTATTACTGTGAGATAGTTCAGAGCCATTGAGTAACATATCCAAGGACTTCTAAATATCGGCAAAATCAAGACTCAAAATCAGCATTCAGAACCAATTCAGAATCAGTCCATTGTTGCCTACTGCATCCCACCAAATTTACCAAATTATACCAAAGAAATATGAAACCTTGTATTAGAGTTCTCTAGAGAACCAGAGATAACAGAAAACATGTCTGTCACTGTCCTACATGTCGGTTTTCTCTGGAAGCACCCCCACAGACACATAGGGAGGTGTTTTACCCATCCTAGGCATCTCTTAATCCAGTCAGGTTGGCAACCAACACCAGCCATCAACAAGCTGTACATGTCTGGCTGCCTCTGTGTTTCAAAGCCCTTTGAGAGTATCTGCTGTGTTTGATTCTAATTTCCAACCATATATCCAAAGTCATGTTTAACATACAGTAGGCATTCAATAAACATGTGATGAAAGGGTAATTGAATGAGTAACTATGGAAGGGAGCTGTGTTTTTTCTCCTTACATCAAACCCAAATACCATTTGTTGGGTTGTTTAACGAACATTGGTTAATCCCAATTTCAATCTAAGGAAACCTTTTGAAGACATAGGTACCATGGAGCTGTTAAATACATAGACTTTGAAGTCCAAACTAGCTTTGTTCTGCCTCACCCCAGCTGTGTGACTGACTGATAATATTAATGACATCCTAAGCTCTAAAACCCTGAGCAAACACAAATCTGTTATTAATAATATGTGCTTCTCTGAAGAGCACTCAAGCTGTCCCCACCCAGATGGAGAGGAAACAAGAACTCTAACCCAGAGATCACTGGAGCATCTCTTGGGAAGCCTGTGGGCACCAGGCAGGGAGGTTCTTCCAGGAGACACTCCTAAGAGGAGCAGGTTCCACAAAAGGCCCAACCATCAGGAATCATGTATATTTATAGTAAGAAAACATAGAGAAGAGTTGAAGGGCATTAGAGGCATGCATTGCAGCCACTGATTTCATTCGAGGTGAAGAACCCAAGATCTAGACAAGGGTAGAAACAAACTGGTCGGCATGAAAGCTGGAGCCGGGTTCTAGTGACATTCAGGATCACTGTCATCCCAACAACACCATCACTTCCTTTTGTTATTTTGTAGGGATGGGTATAATTTGACATAGAGTTTTGCTATGCAGCCCAGGCTGGCCTTGAACTCATGACCCTCCTGCCTCACCCACCTACCCAACTACTGGGTGACAGGCATGTGCCACCGTGCTTCCCTAAAATCACTTTAAAAAATAAAGTTTGAGATGGAGCAGAGGAGATAAGTTACTTGGTTGTAGCATGAATCTTAAAATGTCTTATTAATAAAAACAAACCCAAGTGAGGTATTGGGGTGAATGCTGGAAGATCAGAGAAGCAGAACAAGCCACAGCTTCCTCACCTTGCCAGTTCCTCAGCTGATCCTATTTCCTCAGACTGGAAGCCTCTGAGTTCTCATATCCAAATGGATCTCAGCTGAACTGCTGCTAGAAGCCTAAAAACTTAACCAGCCAAATGCTTCTAGTTTCTGGTCTTCATGTCTTATATATCTTTCTGCTTTCTGCCATCACTCCGTGGGGTTAAAGACTCACTTCTTGGGATTAAAGGCATGTGTCACCATGCCTGGCTGTTTCCAATGTGGCTTTGAACTCACAGAGATCCAGATGGATCGCTGCCTCTGGATTGCTAGGATTAAAGGCGTGAGTGCCACCATTTTCTAGCCTCTGTATCTAGTGGCTCTTCTGTTCTCTGACCCCAGATAAGTTTATTAGGGTGCACAATATTTCAGGGAACACAATACCACCACACTTGGTAAAGTGCTTCTGTGCAAGCACAATGACCTGAGTTCGAGCCTCAGTGGCCATGTGAAGAGGCTGGGTGTGGCAATGCTTGTTTGTAACACAAGAACTGCAGAAACAGATACAGGAGGGTCCCTGGAGCTCATGGGCCAGCCAACCTTGCTGAATAATCAAGTTCCAGGTTCTAGTGGGAGACCCTGTCTCCAAATAACAAAGATGGATGGTATCCTGAAAAAAAGGATCCAGAGTTGGCCTCTGGCCTACACATATGTGTATGCACATGTATAAGGGCACTTGCATCCAATATACACATGAACACATAATACATACAGTAAATAAACAGTTTGATATGAATATCTTCTTCCTTTGTCCCTAAGTGCTATGTTTCTTCAAATAAGGTGTCCATCAGACTCCACTATCCTACAAATGCCAGAGAGGCCCTTCTATGGTCTTAGACACCCCAAGAGAAACATTAAAGTCCTCTGTGGTATTGTACAACCCAATCTCATTCATGCCCACAGGCTCAGCTGCCTCCTCCTTGCCAAGACAGACTGTAAGATGGCTCTCCAGGGCTTGCTATCATTGCTTACTTAGACACTTTGAGATGTGGCCTTCCTAAGACTAAGAGGTCAGTCCTGCATCTGAATCACAGTAAGCAGAATGAGCCCAGGTTTGGAATGAGAGAGGCAGTCCATTTGGAGAACAGTCATAATCTCATCAGTCCTTCTATCCCGACAGTGGCAGGACCCATGTCATGCTACCTCATCATATGCTGAGCCCTTAGGCCAAGGCAGGAGGTAGAGTGTCCACAAATTTAAAACTCTTTTTTCCCCAGTGTGTACATGGGCTGTCATTAGCTTAACAGGTACCATGTATGAATCACTAAGCGTACCTCAACTGACTCCTCACAAGGCAAGGAAGGGGCGCGACTGCCTACAGATGAAGAAACTGAGGCACACAGCGGTGACAGAACAGAGCATAGTGAGGAGAGGGCAGATGCTGGATTCTCCTGGGTATTCTAGTTTCACAGGCAGGAACCTCCCTACCCTCTCCTCCATGCAATAGGGGTTATACTGTCCCCTCCACAGGATTAGCGCATGGACAAAGACAGGTAAGAATGGAAGAGCCTGATGCAATGTCTATAACATATGGGCCAGAAAGCAATAGATTTCCTGTCACCTATGGGGGCTGAGAAAACAGACAAGTAATAAATAATGAGACAGGGCCAGGCTTCAGGGCTTATTCTGATCAAGTGCCCTCATGTAGTGGCAGTCATTGAAGACCATGTATGGAAGTATCCGTCCACCTTTGACAATGTCCTTTTTTCTGATTATTAAAAAGCCAGGCCTTCCCCTTTTCTCTAGCTCTTGTGAATTAGTGTACAAATAGACACACACACACACACACACACACACACACACACACACACACACACACTATACAAACACTATTGCTTTTGTTCTACTTTCCAGCATCTCTGCATTTTTGTATCCATAGCAACAACTAAAAGATAACATGGTTTCAGTCTCTTCACACACCCCCTCTTTATGGTCAAGGTCAACTACCTCATTTAAAAGTATTTAGATTGGAGGATCCCTTCAATAATACAAAGACTGGAGACAGGGATGGAAATAAACAAAGGAATTTCTCAAGAGTAAAATTGATGAGATTTGGTGGTTGTTATGGATGGTAAATGGAGGGGAATCTTGTCAAGGGAAATCTGTGTTCTGTCTGTCAATAACCTTGATTAGCCTCAATGTATTTCCATCCCAATACAAATCTATGTGCATATTCATCATCCTGAGGCTTCCCAAAGACCTCAGACTTGGACAGAAAGAACATTCATAGACCAATCAAAGGGCTGCATCCAGTTCTGTTTCCAATAAGCAAGATTCCTTCAGTATTGTCATTTAATTTTTTACCTTGGCTCCTCTTCTGAGGTTGAGAGTGTCTGGGACCATTCTCCAGTGTCTTCTAGCCCTATCCATCTTCTTCAAACAATTTTTATGAAAGTAAAATTCACTAATTAATCCATTTACTCATACAGAATTATCCACTGAGCACCTTCCCTGTGCCTAACCCTGGGAATCCAAAGGTGAAAAGAGCTAACCCTAGCTCTCAAGGAAAAAGGATGGGATGCAAAAATACGCGAAAGTAACAGGCCATTGTCACATGAGCTGTGGGATCAGCAGGCATTCAAGAGGAGGATTCTTTTGCCCAGGTTGTCAATGAAGTAGATCAGGAATTCTTTCATTAAGAATGACATAGGTAGGTAGGTAGGTAGGTAGGTAGGTAGGTAGGTAGGTAGGTAGGTAAGTAGATGGATGGATGGATAGTTTGATAAGGAAGGGTGAATAGTTAGTCTGGCAAAGAAAGGGGCAAGATGTTCCAGGCTGCTATCACAACATTGAGCAAAATTCTGAAAGCAAGAGACAGGATCAACTTGGGGAATTGAAAATAAGAACTGCATGTGTTACACAGTTTAAATGAAATTTTCCCATCTGGGCTGATAATTCCTCCAACCCTAAGAGCCATAGACTTTCAAAAACAAACCAACAAAAACACATGAGGAACTCCCTTCCCTTGTGGAGAAGCTTCTTCTGAGTTGTTGGTTAGGGCTGTCCAAGAGACACCACAAACATTACAGGCTACTGCTGTTTCCCCTTGTTTCCTCCCAGAGGGGGAAGGTAAGTACCTACTGCCGAAGACTCCATGCACTTAGGACACACAACCCAGAGAACCTGAGCTGGATCTGACCTAAAAGCCTCCTCTCTGAGGACTAGCTTTCACAGTGCCAGAAGACACTGTGCAAGCTTCCAAGAGAGGGAAGCAAATAATAGTCCTATCCAGCTATGAACCACAACAACAATCAGTATGACACTATAACCCTAAGGGCGCAACAGTGGTACCCATATCATGACAGTAACCAACAGCTCCTTAATTGGACTGAAGGCCAGCTCAACAAGAGGGAAACCATTCCTGGTATTGAAACCTAGCCAGCTACCCAGGGCTAGTGAAGCTATGTATCTTGGAGGAGAATTTAAACCATCACTTTACCAAACTAGCAAAAATCATAACTACATTCTAAATATGAATCCTTAAACCCACAGATCAGTGTATTTCTCCCCATCATCAAAGAAATTTCTCTTTGCAATAGAGACCATTACAGAAAACCACAACTGACCAAAAGGCAGAGAACAAGAAAGCACTCGGTGCCCAGTCCCAACTGATACATCTATAACACAATTCTAAGGCTCGGAGATCACTGGGGAGGGAGGGGCAGAAAGGTTGTAAGAGCCTGAGGAACAGGGAGTGTGCTGTGAGATTGTGTCTCCTAGAACTATCAGAGAGGCTGCATCCATGAGTTCTTATCAACATGGCTGCCTAAACAAAATCTGAACAACAACACGCTGATATGGAAGGGGGAACGCTTGTGAGGCTTCAACCCTAGACAAAGAACTATGGGCAACTGGGGAATGCTGAGAGCGGGAGAGATGGTCTTCCCCAGGGAAGAGTCCTTCAACTGGTTATCCAATACCAAGTGGTCATGAGATCACATAGATGAAGACAATATTATATAGTCTAAGAAAGTTGTATTTATGTATTTAGAAATAATGTGTGTGTGTGTGTATGTGTGTATACACACATAAACATATGTAATATCAATTAAAGAAAAAGAATCCGGGGCTGGAGAGATGGCTCAGAGATTAAGAGCACTGACTGCTCTTCCAGAGGTCCTGAGTTCAATTCCCAGCAACCACATGGTGGCTCACAACCTTCTGTAATGAGATCTGGTGCCCTTTTCTGGACTGCAGTCATACTTGCTGTATACATAATAAATAAATCTTTCAAAAAAAAAAAAGAATCCATGGACTTGAGAGAGAGCAAAAGGGGTCCATAGAAGGACTTAAAGGAAGGAAAGGGAAGGAAGAAAATAATGTAATTATATTGTCATTTCAAAGATTAAAAATGATTATACAAAAAGCATGTGGGAGTGTGTTGTAAACACCACAGTATGTATTTTTTTATTATTGGCATTATGATTATAAAGTGCAGCCTGGCAAGATCACACCCTGAGCAGGGCATGCTGTATGTTCCCAATGGCCACATTGTTTGAGTCTGTTGAATCCTGTACTTCCATTCTTTGGTTTGTGATGGAGACACAGAGAACTGTTTTTACTCCTCATTTTTTGAATCATTCATTATGCTTTTTGAGTCTCAATCAATTATATACAGCAAGAGCAAAAGACAAAAAAGGCATCATTACCATTTTCTAGATAAATACACTGAAACAAAATGATTGGCTGGCAGGAAAAAAACAATATTTAAGTCCCTTCTCTCTGGCTCCAGGTCATTCACTTTTTCCCAGACCCATGTAGACCTGTGACTGTGGGAATCATGAGACCATATACGACTTCTCATGGACCCTAGGACCACTCTGTCCACAGTTAGAAGGGCTTTCCATGGATTATCTTGTAACCTGAAGTCTTATTATTTAAGCCATCTAAACCATTATTTAAGCCATCTCAATCACTTCGGCTAGAGGATAGGAACAGTCTGTGTTGGGGAGGTGGGTATCTGTCCCACAGGCAGAGAAATCTTACCCGAAATGAGCAGATTGCCCAAGTTTAATCAAGGAAACTCATTCCTGTCCCTGATGCTGTGAAGCCTTTTTTCTTTCTGCCTTACCCAATACTAGCTTAGATTTTAGAATCCAACTCCTTTAAAGGTCTAATCCATGAGGTAGGACAAAGGGGAGCAGGGTTAGGACCCAGATGACTTGAATGGGAGTCTTCCTTGGCTTCACCTTTCACCATCTCAGAGACAAACCTTTTCCCGTGGTGTGTCTGGGAAGACGTAACATCTTATTTGAATTGTAGCAATGCTCATCATTGGCCTTAGGACTGTTTGCAGAGTTATATAGCTTCTCTGAGAAATTCCTTATCCAAAAAAAAAAAAAAAAAAATGGAGTTGGTCCTCATCCCCTGCACCAGCGTGATGCTGCCTAACTGGCATTAGCTGGATGAACACCAGTTCACATAATATATATATATATATAGCAGAAGCTTACACTTACATTTAACTAATAGGAGACTAATTATTGAATACATGAAGGAGTTTTGGGAGAGTTCTCTTACTCTTCCCTTCTTCCCTCACCCTCCTTTCTCATCTGTAGATTTGAGATAAAAGTCTCTCCCTTGTGTTCTATTGTGCTTGCAGAAGTTCTTGTGATGTTCACAAGTTGAAGATGACCCAAGGTAAACTGAATACTATCAAAGGAATCACATTCCCCATTTCTCACTCTCCCAAGTGTCCTACAGGGAGGGTATCTCCATCATTTCCAGCTCCAGATAAGAGACACCAGAGCTAAAGAGGTTAAGTGCCTTTTCCAGATTCACAAGATCGTCTGGGCTGGAGCTGAAGGATTAGAAGCCAGGTTGGTCTAACTCCAAATCCCATATTCTTCCCACTCGAGTATCTGATCCCATTGGATCTGGAGGTTACAACCCCAACTTCCAGAGCCAAGATACCTGTGTCTCATTCACTTACTGACTCCTGGCATGTTACTAGGGGAGACTTAAGAATCTTTCTGTTCCTTGGTTCCTTTGCTTGTGAGAAGGAAGCATTACTGGTGTTGGTTCGTGCCTTATAAGGCTCACTCACTTCCAGTTCCTCCAACTCAAAAATTAGAAGAATTAAGCCAGGCATAATAGTGTATGCCTAAAATCTAAGCACCCTAGAGGATCAAGCAAGAGGATTACTACAAGTTCAAGGCCAACCTAGGCTACATAAACATTATCGGACTAGACAAAGCTATATAGCAAGACCCTATCTCAAAAGAGAGGAGGGAAAAGGGAGGAGGAGGCATCATTGGCACCAAGGGTAGAACTTGATTGTGATTCTAGTTGAGATCTAAGGTCCTCTTTACTTGGGACTGCCTCACCTCCTCTGGGGAGCTCTCCAAGGTTATTAACATCAGATGTTTTAAGACTTTGATAGGCACAGGGGCAAAGTTAACACTTGTTTCTACTGTTATTGAACCAACAGGGTCTCATGTATCCCAGGCTGGCTTTGAACTCACTATATAGTTGATGGTGTTAAACCACTAATTCGCTGGCCTCCACTTCCCCGGTTCTGGGATCACAGGGACCTGCCACCCTGTCCAGTTTCATTCAGTGTGGGGAATCAAATCAGGGTATCATGCATGCTCAACAAGCACTCTACCAACTGAGCTACATATTCTGTCCTGAATCAATGTATTTAAACCTTTTGCACCTTGGCTGCTACTATGAGATCTACAGCTCATTAGAACCCAATAACAACAACCATCAACCATCATTTCTTGAATACTACCACATGCCTGAAACTAGACACTTAACCCCATAAACAAGATTTATCATTTGTTTATAGAAGAGAAAACCAAGACTCCATAGATGGTATTTTGCCAGATACCACACAGCTCTTTGCGTGGAAAATACTTGAAATGTGGATGGGGTGGGGCTTTGGAGGGGCAAGTGGGTATAGGATGGATGAATGAGTAAAGTATGTTCACAAACCCGTCGATGAAGTTAAGAACCAAGCTTTTGGCCTTATGCCCTTCCCCCAAAGCATCTAGAATGAAATCCATTGAACAATAATGTCCAACTCAAACTTGGTGAAAGCTATGGCCAAGGCATCAGATAACTTTCCAGAGGTCTCTGTCCAATGGACACATCCTAAGCAATGAGGGAGAGAATACACCAGGGCAGTTTTGAATCTTGCTATTTCCAAGCGTTGGGACCAAATGCTAACATTTCAGTGAGTTCTGGGTCTGCCAAGTGGCAGCTTGAAGTTTCATCTCTTTGGGGACATTTGATCCTTTGATAATCTCGGGAGCAAGCAGAGAAGTCATTTTCAAGTTGAAACCTTACCATTAGTTGCTAGTACTCATGAAAACAGGCTTCTCAGAGACCAATTGCCCTTGACACCCATAATCTCGTTTTCCATAAGCCATGTTATGGAAATTATTGAATATCACAAAATGGAATCCTCGCCATTCAAAGGCTCTTCTAGCACTCTCCACAAAACTTTTGCCTTTTCTGACACTTGGAGCCCTAAAGTGGCATTGATCAGACAAAGGGCAAGGCGAGGCAGTAAGTTCTTAGGCCACCCAAGACCCCTCAGCATTTCAGGAAAGTCCGCCAGGTGAGGTCAGAGACATTATCCCATTTTCTGGAAGAGGAAACTACAGCTTCAGGAGGCTTGTCAAGACGATTAAGGCATGGCCCCTCCCCTCAAGGAGCCTATAATTCAACAGAGGTGACAGACACAAAGGCCATCACTGATAGCGCAGAGAGCTGAGTACAAAGTCTCAAGGTGTGTTGAGGAAGTGCAATTGTCTCTGGAAGGTTGGCCTCCGCTGGGAAGGTGTCTGCAAATGCTGGACAGCTCAGCCCGACAGTGGCTTGTTCCCTTCCCTGCTTCTGGGGCTAAAACTCGGGGCTTTGTCCCTGCCGGGCAAACGCCGACCACTGAGCCCCCTCACCCAACTCTTCTGTATGTTTTGTTTTGAGAAGGGGTCTCACTCAGTTACACAGGCTGGCCTGGATCTCGCTCTGGCTCCCAAGCAGGCACTGAACTTGCAGTCTTCCTGTTTCACCTTCCCAAGAAGCTAAAATGGCAGGTCTGTACCACCACGCCTGAATCCAACCACAGCCTTTGACTTTGGCTTCACAGTAAGAGAATTTGTACCCAGATTCCTCTACCATGTATATGAGGCCCTGGGTCCCAAGCTTTGCTCTGATTCTAGACCATCAGCTTCATAGTTTAAGCCTCAATTATTTCATCAGCAGAAGAGAAACGCACAGTCCTGGTTCTTATTGGGATTACTGTAATTTCTGTTGTCACCATGGCTCTCCTCGCAAAGGTGCTGTGGGGCATGAACAGTTCTGTCAGCAGCAATATCTTGATTATTTTTTCAATTTACATTGTGGGGGGGGCGCACATGCTATAGCATGCATATGGAGGCCAAAAAGAGACTGTCAGGAGTCAGTTCTCTCTTTCCACCATGTGGGTCCCAGGGATTGGACTCAGGTCACCATCAGGCTCAGCACCAAGTACCTTTACCCTCTGAGCCATCTTGCAGGCCCTGTGCCTGTTTATTTGTGAAGGATGTTATTACTGATACTGTAGCTGCTATTGAAGACATCTTCTGAATCACCAAAAACTTTGTGTGACTTCTTAACAAACCAAACCCCATCCCTGGCATGAATCATCCTCCAGGGGTTCTCCCCAAACCCCCAAGGTGGGTTTCTGAAAGTTACTGTGATTGGCATGCCAGGCCAGATCACTCTCAGTAGGAACAGAAGCTGGCTCACCTGCACCTTAGGGATGCCAAGCATCCTAGCTGACCCTCCAACTCCCGGCTGCCAGCGATCATCCTTCAGCTTTCAGATCACAAAGTCTCTGGGCCCTGGCTGAAAAACAATAACAAAAATGACCTGCTGAGATGACCCATGACAATGCATCCCTGGGGCTTATGTCACATCACAGAGGAGAAAAATACCTCAGACCCAGAGTAAGAAGGAACTTGTCTGAGTTCACAAGGGGTCTGAGAAAAAAAAGAATCCCAGGATCATTTTCTAGAATTATAAGTCCAGAGGGAGGGAGTCACAGATACCCAAGACTAGGCCTTGCCTGCACCCCTCCAGGCCTCTGACCTCCATGAGCACAACCCACTAGAGTACCAGCTCCTCTCCCTGTCTTCGACCTCATCCTCGGCCACTCTCTCTGTGTTGGGGGAGGGGTCACCCCTGGGATGCTCAGACAGAAATAAGACAACCTGTGACAGGCTTAGCCCTGCCCCAAATGTCACATTTCAGGACTGATGTATTCACTGAACTGTTGCTAAGAAACAACGGATGGGAAGTGAGGGTAAGGGGCAGGGAGAGACCAAAGCCTCAGATGAGATTCCTGGGTTGCCCTGTAAGGAAAGATCTTGCCAAGCTCTGTGCCACCTGGGAGAGACTTGATGGGATGGGATGGGATGAGCCCTGAGGAAGGTGTTCTAGGTCACTCCTTGGTCCCCATCCTCCAGCCCTCCCACACCCCCTTGCACCCATCTTGGAAAGGTTCTTTAGAATGTGCCCAAATGACCCCCCCCTCCTCCCTCACCTCTTGGAGCTTTGGTTCCATTTGCCTCGCTGTCCCCTGCTGCAGAAGGCCAGCGTGCAGCCTGGTGCACAGGTTAGGGGTGTGTAACATTTTGTCTGAATAGGCTCCTATGTTCCCATAATTTATAGTGGTAAGTAATCTTATTTGCAAAGCAAGCCCTTACAGTTATAAAAAACAAGTTAATTGACTTGCATAAAAATCAAACATGTAAAAGTTTTCCATCTTAACACAAACAGGACACTGAGCCCATTTGTACAATAGCTATGATGCAGTGTGGCCCTCGTCTGGCTTACCTGGACCCAGCCTCTTTCATAACCCAAAATGGAATCTTAAACCCTGACAAGGCCACATACCGATGGGAGTTACTGAATTTAGAGTCAGTCACTCAACTAATTATACGACGTTTTATTTTTTTCCTTGTGTCAATAAACAAACTTGGGTCTGACTTCTGACACGGACTCCTAGAAGCCAATTAAGAGGCGTTCCCAATATATTACAGAGTCTACAAACAAGGATGGCTTTTCTTGGAAGAGTGAACATCATGTTTCTTTTAATGAGTGTGAAAATATATGAGTTTCTTAATCGCTGGCAACTTGGACGGAGTCTGTCTGAGACAGGGAAATCTCTAACTCCCGACTAGGGAATGAACAGGGGCCAGACTCTTGATGGGGTTTTGACGACGGCATTCTCTGGGAAGAATGCTCAGAAGGCAGCATGTGGCAGTGAAAAGTCAGAGCTGGTGACCACATCTGTTCCAGGGCCCAGAAGACAGGGAGAACCTTCGTGGTGGCAGTTTTCTGCAGAAAGCAGTGAGACCATGCCTTAGCGCAGTGAGGAAACATAATAAAGTGTGTGCACACACACATACTCATCCCAAGGTACTGTCAACAGCAATATCCTACTCCTTTGTTTATTTGTTTACATTGTATGCGTGTGTGTGTTTCCAAGGGGGTTTCCATAGGGTCACCCCTTGTCCCCAACCCCCACTACCCTGAAAGCCCGATTCACAGGGAAGTAGAAGAGGAAGTAGAAGGAATACTTATTAAGCTCCCATTATGTGCTAATTGCCTTGGCTCTCTATCCTTTATCTCCTCCAGTAAACTGCCTGCAAGATGTAATTGCTCCTGATTCACAGATGAGAACATCGAGGACAGGGAAGGGATGTGATTTTCGTTCAAGTCATTCAGCAAACTAGTGGCAAGGCCAAGATCAAGGTTCCGTCCAGCTAGTCCTGTTACTGTACACTGCTCTGGGCAGAGCAGAAATGGTACAAGCCAGAACTCTCAGGAGCTGAGCATGGGGCATGATCTGATGCATCTACCCTTGCTAGAAAATGGCTCCACCTGCCTGTCAATATCTTTTGAACCCCTACTCTGTGCTTTGTAACAGGAGGGGCTGTGGATCCTGGGAAACGCAGCCGTATCGTGAAGAGCCCCAATGAACACATTCTGGGGGAGGTGCTCACAGTAGAAGCCCATTGAACTCAGCAGGACTGTAAGGATGGAAGGGTAGAAAGATGGGCATTGGAATATACTTCCTGGAGCGAGCAGCCTTTACACATAGGAGGACAAAGAGCATCCAGGTGATGGGCCAGCAGGAGCAAAGGCAGTAGGTGTGAAAGCAGAAGCCGTGTGGTCCACAGGGCTCAAGACATACTGGAGAAACCAGCATGGTGGGTCCTGCACTCAGCCAAGGCTTGAGATGTGAGATGTGCCGGGGGAGGGTGGACTTGAGGAGAGAAGGGCAGGTGGGAAGAGGCAGGCAGACACTGTTCTCTGAACCACACTCTGTGTGTGCTTACCGAGTCAGACAGCTGACAACAGCCAAGCCTCAGTGGAGGAGCTGCAGTGGCCCTGGTGCTCTGCTGCAACACAGTAAAGGGGAAGGACAAGGGCTGGAGAGCCCGCTGCCGGGGTCCCCCTGCTAGATTCCTAGGACTCTGGGTAAGACTTAACTTCCCCATGTTTCAGCTTCTCCCCTGCAAGATAGGGTAATAAAAGGCTGGGGAGAGATCTCAGTGGGTAGAGGGGTTTGCCTTGCAAACACAAGGACTTGAGTTAGATCCCCAGCACCCATGATTTTAAAAAACAAACAAATAAACAAACAAAAGCTAGGCATGGTGGCACACACTTGTAATCCCACATACACACACACACACACACACACACACACACACACACACACATGCACGCATGCATGCATGCACGCACGCACACACGAGCTTGCACACATCCCATAGCTTATTCATACAGAACTCTTAGATTAGAGCCTGGCATGTGTAAAGAGCCTAATAAATGTGAGGTGCCCAAAAGTCCTCGCTGGGCGTCCTCCGTCTGACAGGCTCTGTCACCTTGGACAAGTGTCTAAGCCTCTTGATGAGCGTCAGTCTCTGGGCGGGTGGCACCTAGTAGGCGCTCCCTCAACAAAAAGAAGTTCAGAGTGCTGTTGTTTGAACATCCCTGTCCCTGTCCCTGAAATGACACCCTGCTTTCCTGGTGGCGTGGGAGCTACCGCTACTGGCTCCTGACCACAACCTGTCCAGGCAGGCTAACATACCACCCAGGACGGGAAGACAAATGGACCTGCCACCTACCCAGAACACGCGTGCACACCAGGGGCACGTAGCCCAACTCGTTAGCACAACAGGGCTCCCTTCTTCTCAGGCTGCTTCCAGGCGCGCCATGTGCTTTGCTCAGAGTGGAGGTCCCCGTTATTTATGTTTGGAAAATGCATTCGGGGCAGTTCCCAGAAGCACTTACAGAGCTCTTATTTAATTGCTACTTTATAAACTCGCTGCCCCAAAGAGTGAGGGATTGATGGTCTGGCCTGGCACCTGGACTGGCCTTGCTGCAAATGCTTTTCCGAGAACGGCTTGGGAGCCGGACTCCGGGGAGCCCTAGGCCCCCTGCACCCTGGCCTGTGTCCAGCTCCAGAGGCCCCTGGAGGACTCATCACCTTAATTCCTAGCTTTTGGATAGCAGCTGTTGTGTGGACACACACAAGACCCTTCATCAGCTCAAGGCCAGGGCACCATTCACCCTCCCCTTCCCATAGACCTGCAAAACCCTTGCCTCTAAGGATGCCCTAAGCCCCACGTAGAAGCGAGAGGGACCCTGCTTGGGTCTCACTGAGCCCACTTGCTTCAATGTCATGTGTGAAGATGAGGCGATCTTGAGTCTGCACCCACAGCCCGCTCCCCACGCTGTGTCCACAGCCGTGTTTCACCTCCCTTAAGCTCTGGTTTCTCTACTTGGAACGTTCCTCTTACAGATTCCGTTTCTCAGCAGCATGGAGAGAGTAAACACGGTGATTGCTGTGCCACTCCTCTGAGGAAGCAGAGGATCGATGCTGTTATAGTCTCCAGCCTCAAGAGAGGAGGGTGGATTGCCTTCAAGGAAGAGCTCCTGACTCAAGGTGAAACTTCCCACCCAGATGAAATTCGGAACTTCGTAATGACCCTTTCCGTTCACTCAGTCAGGAGACAGCACCGTACTCCAGAGCTGTGTGGCTCCCCAAAGCACTTTACAAGCCGGCCCCATCTGATCCTTGAGGGTCTGGATTGCGAGCATCACTGTGTAGATAAGGAGGCAGAGGTTATATGGGTAACACAGCTAACAGGCTAATAGTCAGTCTCTGGCTCCAGATCCCACTTGCCTTCCTTCATACTGGGCTACGCAGCTTGCCTGGCTTGCCCCAAGGCCTGTAATACTGTCCTCCTGATTCATAGCCTTGTCTGTATAGAGCTCTAGTTCAAGTTCTCTCTTCAAAGTAAAATGGCACTGAGGAGTGAAGCTAGGGCTTGGCCCATGTTAGGCATCCACCACTGAGTTACATCTCAAACCCTCTTTTTCCTTTTTTTTTTCTTTTAATAGAATATCACTAAATTACCCAGGTAGGCCTTGAACTTGCCACCCTCCTGCTACACCCTCCCAGATTGGGGGAAGGGGTTATAATCTTGTGCTATCAAGCTGGGTTAGATTTTAAATTCTTAACATTATTTCATGAGGTTTTATAAAATTGGATGGACAAGCATGATTGAACCCCCAGTAATAATTTCTGGAAATTTTGTTAAAAAAAAAAATTAAAAGTTAGGGCTGGAGAGGTAGCTCAACAGTTATGAGCACTTGCTTCTCTTCCAGAGGACCTGAGTTCAGTTCCCAGCACCCACATCAAGTACCTCACAGATGCCTGTATCCCAACTGCCAGTGGATCTGATGCCTTTGGCCTCAGTGGGCACCTGTGCTTAAGTACACATACCTGCATTCAGATATGCACACATAAAATAAAAATAAAAAAGTAAAAGTTAATTTGGGGGGTAAAGAACAAAAGTATCTCCAGGCACGAACATACTAAGTATGTCTGAAGTATTTTGCAGAAGTAACTCAACGGTTACAGCATCTCCATACTGTAGAAAAGCAGATAGCTTTGGTACCAATGGCCTTCTGGATCTTAGCTGGGCACTAAGGGATCCTCTGAGGAGGAGGGCTTTGGAGGTCACTCAATCATAAGGACCAGGCCATCTGTAATGCCAGGACTCAAGAGGCAGGGTCAGGGGTCCCTAGAGTAAGCAGGCTAGCAGACTCCAAGTTCAGTGACCTATGGTACATATGGTAAAGAGTGATGGAGGAAGACACTTGAAACCAGCCTCTGGCCTTGACCCACACAGGCACATGCATACATATGTGCACTCACCCACATATACTCGTGTGCCCACACACACAAAAACACCCATATGTATATATGTCTACACATGCACCATCCACACATATACATGCAAAAAAAAAAAAAAAAAAAGTCAGTCATGGCCCTCCTACCCATCTCCAGACAGAGTTAGGTCCTGTCCATACTTCCAACAGTGTCTGTGTGATAATACCGAATGCAGTTAGAATTATTCTCTCCTCCTGTGATGCTGGAACTCCTAAAATTCTATCCATTTTGTTCTCTTGGCGTCTAGGTTAAGACCTTGGCATTTAATAGATGCACAGTAAAAACTTGGTGAATCAGGGGTTTAGAGGGAGGGGACAGTTTTCATTCAGTGAGCCAGCATGTGCGCATCGCTCCAGCATAGCTCTGGGTATACAGGAGGCATGCCATAAATGTTAAAGCTGGCGACATTTTCACTCCAGGGGCAGGCCTTATTTGATTAGCTGTGACCTGCAGCTTCTCTGAGTTTTCCCGGCAATTCCCGGGACAGTCTGATTTTCCACTCACTTTAAACTCTCCCTGAACTCTGTGGCCTGCCGATCCCCCATAGTCTCCATCCCTGCCAGGTCTCCTGGAATCTTTGTGTTTTTCTTTTATAAACTCCACTGATGGGTTTCATAAGGTCATGCAGCATTTACCTTTCCTCTCCTCGGTTCGTAGACTCGCTGGCTTTCTTCGCTCATTCATTCTTTCAAACACCCAGCTGCTCACTATTAACATGGGAGTTAGCGCTTGTGATCCACCATGCTGCCTCATGACCAGGGTTCAAATCTTGGCAATCTCAGAGAGCCTTGGCAGGTAATTTAACTGCTTTGTGCCCTTAATGACTACATCTGCAAAGTACGGGTTTAACAGTGCCCATGACACAGAACTAGAGAGCGGATTGAGAGGAACTATGGATAGATTTTTAAAAAGAATTTCATGAATATTGACGTTTTGTCATTCAACAAACATATCTCTAGTGCCCTTGAGGACCGGGCACTGTTGATGCTGAGGTGGGTAAGACAAGCGTCGTGCTCCCCAGTGTTCTCAAAGCAGTAGGGGGGAAGGGGAAAGAAGCATATAATAGGAATTAGAGCTCCGCAAATGCCACAGTGGAGACCTTCCCGGAGTGGCTACTAGGAACAAAGGGGAAGGAAGAAGTTCCTGTTCATGAAGGTATGTGAATATGTGTTGATGTAAGTGACAGACCCCAGGCCCTGGAGAGTGGCAAGGACAAAGGGGGCAGGTGAGGAGGAGCTAAGTGACATACTCAACAAACTCCCAAGCTCATAGCAACTGGAGCACTGAGCGTTTAGGAGCACGTAGGTAAATAAGACTGTCCAGGTGGCGGCTGACAGCCACAGACTCAGAGAGCACGCTGTTCCCTTCACCGACAGGAAGAGAAGGGGAGCTTTTCCAGGACCTGTCATCCTTCCATGCACATTTCAGAACCAGCTGGTGGCTACTGTACTAGTCCAGGCAAGAGGTGACAAACAGAGATAGGGAAACAAGAGTGAATAAGCTTAAAAGATGCTTCGGCATACCTGGTCTACAAAAGGCCAGACAAGAACTATTTCAGGCTGGGAAGGTCGCACTCTACTACAGCTACTCGGCAGGTGCAGAGCAACCAAGACAATTTGCAGACAAACAGGCATGGTGATGAAAGGGAGGCTGCAGGCAAGTTTGACCCAGGGGCCAGGGCTGGCCAGCTCCTGATATGTAAGGTGGGTGAATAGTAATTGACATCTATCCATATTGACAGGGAAAACTGAGGGGGAGGGGGAGGGGGAGGAGGGGGAGGAGGAGGAGGAGGAGGAGGAGGAGGGGGAGGAGGAGGAGCTCAAGAGGTCCCCAGGGCCAGCACCCTGCCTGCTTGCCTGCTAGTCTAACACTGTGCCCTTCAAGTCACTTCCTTCAAAAGCATAGAAACTGAAGTCTGGGGTG
Source organism: Peromyscus californicus insignis (assembly GCF_007827085.1). NCBI lineage: Eukaryota > Metazoa > Chordata > Mammalia > Rodentia > Cricetidae > Peromyscus > Peromyscus californicus. Next base: position 33,366,381 of record NW_026294551.1, read on the forward strand.
CAGCTCAATGGTAAAGCATTTATTTATTCTAGCATGTGCAAGGCCCTGGGTTCCATGTCCTAAAACCACAAAAGAAAAACAGAAAGAACCAGAACATGGGCGAACTCTATCACACTGGAGAAGCTGCTGTTCCTGGTGTCCCGGAACACCCATGATCCTGCTCCAGTCTTTGGAGGGAACATAGAGCAATTAGGAGACATTGACCCACAGTATAAGCTTACAGATGGCCTGGATCCTGTGTCCAGCACAAGCTCCCTGCAGACCTGGGGGGAAAGCCAGTGCAAGCCCCACCCAGCTGCGCCACACAGCAAGGAAAGAACTGACCCCAAGGCAGCCCACATGCTGCAGCCAGACTGTTTGCATTGCATTTGTGCAGCAACGGCCTGCTGGAAAGCAGCATGTGAATCTAATTTGGGAAGATCACAAGTACCGAGAAAGCTGGCTATTTAAAGAAATCCTGAGGCTCATTCTGGTGTAAAATTATCTACTATTTTATCCCTGTGCATTGCTGGTGGGAAGAAGAATTGGGGCAGAACTTTTGAAGGGTGCTTTGATTACTGCTTGCGAAAACTTAACACACTCCTTTACCAACACCCTCGCTTCTAGTACTCTACCCTCGAGCTGTAATTCTGCATGTCCTAGATTATCTGCCTGGGTTCCAACCCTAGCAACCATTTAAAAAGACAGGTTCAGCAGCAGCAAGCACCTGTAACTCCAGTGCTGGGAGTGCAGAGGCAGGAGGATCCCTAGAGTTCACTGGCCTGTCAGCTCCAGGTTCAGTAAGAGACCCTATCTCAAAAAGTAAGGTGGAAAAGGATGAACAGAGATAAAGGACAACATCCAGTGTTGGCCTCTGGCCTCCACATGTGCCCAGAGACACACACATGGGGGGTGGTGACATTTGAGATGGATTTGTAGGAGTTGACAAAATGGTTCTGAATCATTGTTGAGTTTTTTAAAAGTCATAGTTACAAGCAACTACATACAAGTTGGAAAAATAGTTTTATTAGTACACGTACACACACACACACACACACACACACACACACACACACACACACACACACCTAGAATAGGACCAGATCTAGGGTGAGGCAAAGCCAAGTGCCCAGAGAGCACATACTTTGGAGGCTGGCAGTCTCAGGTTCATGGAAGTGTCAGCTCTGAACTACATAAACCTGAAAGTGAGCAATTCTTTAAATCTTACACCCATGATGTTTTGTTTGCCTTACCCTGGTCCCAGGGCTTCTCTGTAGAAAAAATGTTCGGAGCTGACACAGGTTGTCTCTGAAGAGAAACACTAAGACGTGACAAGGGGAAGTGAGGATCTGGGGCTGTCATGATTTTGGGTAGCAATATTATAGTCACCTGTCAATTCTGGTTTGGCCCAACAGAAGTTGCTCTTACTCTCCTCTCGTGGAATGGCACCCGACTTCTTCCCAAGCAGATCACATGTCACTTCTAATGCCCTTCTACTACTGCCCAGGGAAATGGCCAATCCTAGGAGGTGGTCTTTTTCACCTAGAGGGAGTCTTGAGTTGAGTTACAGATCCTGTGAGATGGTATTGTGAATGTTTTCAATGAATAATTTCAACTAGTCCTTTTTCCAACCCTCTAACAAATACCTGAGGTCACCACGTTCAGTGGAAGAAGTTATTTGGGCTCTTGGTTTAGAATCAACTGACTCTGTGCTTCAGGGCCTATGGCGAGGAAGCCCATTGGGACACAGCTTACCACCCACTCCCTGGCAACTAAGAAAAAACAAAAAAAAAGGAAAAAGCTGGCATCCCACCATCCCCAGAGAAGACGCCCCCCCCCCCCCCCCCAGTGATCTAAGGACCTCTCATCAGACCCCGCCTTAAAGGTTCTACCAACTCTTACCACCCTGGAGGCTAAGCCTTCAACAACACATGGTCCTTTTAAGGACATTCAGCACCCAAAATACAGCAGAGACCAAGGCCTCTTTGTCTTGTTCTATTTCCAGCACGTGCCTCTTGAGCTCATGGCCACTAGAATGAGCCTCTGCCTTCTAGCATTTCACCTAAATGGTAAAGAAAAGGAAAGGCAGACATGTTGATGTCAGCCTTTAAAACCCTGTTCTAGAACATTTACCTAGTGACTTTCTAGAGTGGCTTATGAAACCATGCTTAATTATCAAGAGACTGTTACACTACAAGACTTATTGCTACCTGAACATCCTAAGGATTCTGTTAGTAAAGGAAGAGAGGTGTAAAGATAGCAGGCAGATAAGGAACTGGACTGGTCAATGTGCCTGTGTGTTTGCCCAGCTCACAGCCACTCAAGGAGATGTTTGGTCCACTGCACAGATGAACTGAGATAAAAGGTCAAATGACTCTTCCTGATTGCACAATTGTCACATGGTTAGGATGACTTTCCATCCAGGTGTGTCTGCCTCCGATGCCCCTCCAGCAACTGGCAGAGAACGTCAGTAACATACGTGCTCATCTCTTGTTTGACCATGCTTACATGCACCTGTGTGTGCATACAGTACAGGGAAAGATCAGCCACGGTGGACCAGCCACTTGTGCCTTCGTGAGGTGACATGTCAAGTAATTGTAATACAAACTTGGATAATTAATAACCAAATTAAACCCCCCCCTACACACACACACACACACACACACACACACACACACACACACACACACACACTAAAGATGCATGATAATGAGAGAGCAAGTAAAAGGGTGTAAGTGGGGTGGAATGTTCTCTGGAGCAGGGGTAGAAACCCTGATCTTGAGCTCCAGGCTTGCTCATATCCATTCTCTATGAATAAATGCAGCATGCACGCAAGTCATTTACAAAATGTGATTGCCTCAGAGGCTTACTGGAAAGACTCAGGGAAACAATGCAAGTGTGATTGCTTAGCACAGACTAACTGTACCAGAAGTGTCTTTTCCTTCCTGAGACTCTTATCAAAATGTCTTATACACCACTCCATTTCTCCATCAATATGCACTGGTCATCTCCGAGCAGTTCTGCCTTTACTTCTCATGGCTTATAGGTTGGTAGAAGCCCTTGATATTACAGTTCAGCCAGACTAAGAATATAGCAGAAGATAGCAGAATGGAACAAGATTCTCCTAAGAGATTCCAGATGCCAACCTTCAACAAGCAAGATCAACAGAATGCCTTTGAATTTTCTGATTCTTTGACCTCGGTACTATTTGAAGAGAGACTTCCATCAAGACTCCCCTTTGAAAACATCCTCACTTTTGAAGTAGATCCCACACAAACCTGCACACAGCAGGGCAGGTTTGAGGGTAAGTCCTTGGCGTAGCTGACTAAAGTTTTGGCTAAGTTTGGGGTCTGCTTTCCAGAGTGATATGAATGTACGGATCACTGGTCTAGCAGCCAATGAAAATACCAATGAGCATAGACTATCGAGTGCCCTTGGTCTTAGAAGGGGAGATTTACGATGTGTGAACAGAGATATAAATGCATTTGTCTGCTGTTCCTTTACTAAGAAAGGAATTGGGGATCAGTATATCGCAGCTAGAATGAGATAAGGAGGAACAGGGTGAAGTGGGAGAGTAGCCTGGTTGCTCTATTGATGATGGAGGTGTTAGAGCCTGTTGGGGTGGAGCATACGGCACCCAATCCACTTACTTTTGCTGGTAGCATCCTGGTTATATGTCCACGCTCCCCTTAGAAACAGCTGACAGTTGATCCTCCCAGTGGTTGTCAAGGAAGGATACAGTTGAGTAAGGGACTTGGCCCTGGTGAGAGAGGCAGATGCAGCAGTATTTTATAGCCCAGTGGTCCTCAACCTTCCTGATGACACCGTCCTTTAATACAGTTTCTCAAGTTGTGGTGACCCCAACCATAAAATCACTTTTGTTACTATTTCATAACTCTAATTTTGCTACTGTTATGAATCATAATGTAAATATCTGTGTTTTCCAGGGGTCTCAGGTGACCCCTGTGAAAGGGTCCTTTGACCACCCTCCCCTCCCCCCCCCTCCCGAAAGGGGTCAAGACCCTCAAGTTGAGAAACACTGTTATAGTCAGAAGGAACCTCATCCTTCCAACAACATCTTACAAATGTAATGGTCTATGTGTGCCAGGGAGTCACAGAGAAACAACAGTACCAAGCACCCCAAAACTGTTCACCAAGGGGCCCTGCCTTCTCCTGTCAGTAGGGTGAGAATTTTGTCAAAGCACACCAGCCACAGTAACTGAATTTACTGCGTCAAGGCTAATTCTCCCCTCTTAGAACGCCATTCAGGAGCAGAGTGTCCAAGATTAAGCATGTAAGAGGATGTTCCTCCCCTCGGCCTCACATGAGTGAGGCCCCCAAGCAGAACCCACTACTGCTGCCTCCCAACACTTCAGCCTGGCTTTATCTTTCACAAACCCAGGTCATCAGCCTTTTCACGTATGAGTATTCCCTGCTGTGTTTTAACTTTATGTAGAAAATGGGTTTATTTAGTTTGGTGTTTTAAGGGCTGTAAAGTTCAAAATTGGGCCAAGCACATGGATTTGGTGTCTGGCTTGGGCCTTGAGGCAGAAGTAAGAAACTGGAGTGGAGGGGACTGAGGGAAGGGTCACATAGTGAGATAGGAAGCCAGGGAGCATAGGCTGCCTTTTAGTTCTTCCGAGGGAAACCTCTTTTCAGATCTTAAGGTGACTCATCAGAATTTCATGCTTGCAGCCAAAGGCTGATCACCACCGCCATGCTGTGGTGTGTGGAAAGAGGTTCTGTTCATGCGTGTGCATGTGTGAAGGTATGCTGATTTCTTCTTCGTACTGTGTGTAGGATAAGGTCCCAAGGACTCATGAAAACCGAGACATTCTTTCACCCTCTCTCTCTCTGAGTCTCCCAGTCTCCAGCTGTCCCTAAAGTCCACTGGGATATGAGGCAGCTGTGAGCTCTGGCCCTTCCCTCCCAAGTGCCCTGGTAACCACAGAGAAACTGTTGAATGCAGGGAAAGATGGGCACAGGGCTGAGAAGGACAGAGGACAGGCATCTATTTCTGAGACCCAGGGACCTGCTGCATGTCCACAGAAATCCCGCAGAAGACCTTGTGCTCGTCTGCCCTCACAGGGTGGGAGGGGATTCTTTGTCACTAGGGAGGAAGGCCTTTGCTCTGGGCTGTCATGGTGGGAGGTCAGGAAGAAGTTCCCACCCTTCTTTAAAAAGGCCACTCAGCCTCAGAGCAGCCAGGGGTGGCCCAGTCGGGGTGATATAAGGAGGTGAGCAATATAGCTGGTATTTACTATTGAAAGCACATAAGGGCAAATATTTGGCCAAGCGTTTATTTGCTAGTGGAACTATTTAAATGGTTGAATGGAGCCCAAGTGTCAGCATGGAGAGCTTGATTAAAAACAAACAGGAGAAGCGTCTCTCTGCTCTTGTGAAGTTAGAAGGGTTTTGTTTCTTTGGCTCTGGAACCCCAGCAGGCTCTGCCCCTCAACTCCAGACAGCCAGGCGGGGAGCCTCCAGCGCAGCAAGCTGATGAGGAGGGCTCTGGGCGTCACTCTGATGATAGCAAAGGTTCTTCAGACCCAGAGCATCTGGGCCTCCCCTTTTTCTTTCCAAATGAGGACCAGTGCTAGAGAAGTATTTCCCCTTCAGCTGCCTCTGAACAGCTGACCCAGGGGAGAGTGGGACCTCACTTTGTCCAGTGGTCTCCAGAGGACACTTCTGTCCCTCAGAGGAAAGTTGTCTGACATCCCCTTCACTCCTACCCTGAGCCAGGTTTCATGCCACACCCTCTTCATTATTGTTTGCCCTTCCAAAGTACAGGGCCCTCGCTCCACTTCACAGGTAGGTAGACTGAGGCTCAAAGGTGCCGTGATTTTCCCGAAGCCATGCAGCTGGAAAATGGCAAAACAAAGCTTGAGTCCAGTGTCTTCAGACTCTGCAAGTCCACACTGTTTTATTCTCTCCTCTTCCTGTATCCTGAGAGCTTCTTTGGTGGCCACTGTGCAAGGTTCCTGGGACAAGGAGCCAAGTCAGAGACCACTGGGAAGGTAGATCTGCCGGCAGGGACTGAATCATAGTCACAGCTCTTGGTTCTGGGGTGTGGGGAGGCCATCCCGAATGAGCATTTCCCTAGAGAGCAAACCCTCAAACTCCAGGACCCTAGACCCCTAGACGGCACATTCTGGTGTCAGCCACTATTGTCATCCGCCCCTCGGATTCCCCTGCTCAGATAGGCCGGCAAGAAGGCAGGAGAAGGCTTAGAGTCCCCACTCCAGAAGTGTGACCAGCTGCCCGCAGGAAAATTACTTCCTTCTGTACTCCTACCTGTGCCCTGGAGGCCACAGACCTAGGAGCAGATGCCGGCAACGTGCAGCTCAAACAGTTAGATTTTCTCTCTGAACCTCAGCGGGGAGAGTCACACCTCCAATTAGCATGATTGCTATTAACTCAGAGGACATCTAGAAGATGGTGCTGTCACCAAGCAGTAACTCCCCCCCCCCAAAAAAAATTACTACTGTTCCTTTATCACACACAAACACACACACACACACACACACACACACACACACACACACACACACACACACACTTCCCCCTGAATGGAGTAAGTGAATGCCCTGAATCCTAAAAAAGAGAAATGTCCACACCTCCCGCCTAAGGCAGCCCCCCGCCCCCACAGGAGAGACTGAATAGTCAAAGCCTGTCCTTTACCCCTTGCGACTCTGCAAATTGCAAGCAAACAAGACTGCTCATGATAGGCGGCCCTGGAGTGTGGCCAGATTCCTGAGGGTGAGAAAAAATATCACACTAAATCTTCAGGAGACAGTCTCCAGAGAGAAGCAGGTCTTACCCAAGGACCCCTGCCTGGCCTCTGATGGTCGGTCTAACCTGAATGCTCTGGTGGGAAGCCGCTTTGGAAAAGGCAGGCAGTGAGGGCCCTGAACTGTCTCACTGCAGAGGCCTGTGGGTGCTGGGGATCTTCTCAAGCCTGAAAAACCTGGTTTCATACAGCAATTTAGGATCAAGTCCTTGTTGGGGAAGAGACTCATTTTCAGCAGGGGGACTTTGGTAAAGCATATTAAGTGTTGTCAGATGGTAGAGAGAGAGAGAGAGAGAGAGAGAGAGAGAGAGAGAGAGAGAGAGAGAGAGAGAGAGAAATATGTTTTGTCCCCAGCATTACACAATGGCTTAGTACCAGAAAGAAAATTCTAACCCAAGTGGTCTCTAATACTGCAAGCCTGTGCCTCTAGCGGGCTATAATTCCCCCTGCTCATTTCCTGGCCACTTGAGTTTCCCACTGGGGACCTTAGCAGACTTCCATCCAAGACTCTCTAGAGGCTGCATTTTTAACAAGATACATCTAGAAGCGTAATTACCCTCATTTTATATACAGACTTGGTGTTTGGTGTTTATGATGAAAATATGTCACTAGGCAATTCTGTCATGTGTGAGCATCAGAGAGCGTACCTACCCAAACTAAGATGGCAATAATGTCACCAGGAGATAAAATTTTATATGACCGTTGTCATAGAGGCAGTGCATGGTTGTCTAAACTGTATTATATGACTCTGTGTGTGTGTATTTATGCACGTGCGCATTTGTATATGCGAACATTGTTATATGTAATAATTATACATTATATGCATGTGTACAAGGACTACACATATAAGCTATGCAGTTATCTCACAGCAAATGCATAGGTCTACATATATGCATTTAAATATATGCATATATGTATGACCGTTCTTGAAATCCATGAAAAGATAAAAAGGAAAAAAACCCTAAAAGGAAGAAGAATGGGTGTAAGAGAGGAAGAGAAGGAAAAAGGGATGGAATGCCAGAGGACCCAAAAGAAGAAAGGGGTGAAAATTCAACAAACATGGAGAAAGCAAAAAACAGAAATATGTCTCTCCCCAGCATGACTCATGGCATCGCTTCAAGGCCATTAGCTTGCCAGAAGTTCTAAGAATGTTCCTTGGGTCCAAGAAATGTGGATTTGTTCCCAGAAGCTCATCAGAGCTATCCCTGTCATAGTGATGGCTGATGCAAGGGGAAGTACACCAGGCCTAGCCCTAAGCAGACTGGAATTCCCTTCCCTTTTCCCTGGAGCTGGTCAGGGTACCCTCCAGGTACCTCATGTCCAAGTGTCCACTTGTTATCAGGCCTCAGGCTGGAATTCCTTTCCCTTTTCCCTGGAGCTGGTCAGGGTACCCTCCAGGTACCTCATGTCCAGGTGTCCACTTGTTATCAGGTCCTCCCTGGGGCCTGGCCCGCACTTGGCCTTCCCCAAGACACTTGTGTCCCTAGAGAGGTAGACTGGCAATTTCCCCATTCCTGGTTTCCCATCTGTATATTTGGCTAGGAAGCAAACTGTCTGCCCTGCTATGATAGGACACCACAGACCTTATATACACCAGAAATTTCTCTCTCACAGTTCCAGGCCCAACTGTTTGGTGAGGACAGCTTCCTGGTTCACAGAAAGCCACAGTTTCTGTCGTGGCCTCAGATTGTCATCAGTAAGTGGCCAGAATCTCTTCTATAAGAGCACTAATCCCATTCATAAGCACTCCACCCTCATAACCAAATCACCTCCCAAAGATACTGCCTCCTGATGCCAGCACACTGCAGGTTAAATTTCCACATGTGAAGGTGGGGAATTCATAAACAGTCTATCGCAGAATTTCTCAACCTTTGGGTCGAGACCCCTTTCTGGTTGAGGACCTTTCCAATGGTTGAAGACCATTGGAAAACACAGATATTTGCATTGTGACTCATAATCATAGCAAAATTACAGTTATGAAGTAGTAACGAAATAATCTTATGGGGGCTGGAGAGATGGCTCAGTGGTTAAAGAGCACTGACTTCTCTTCCAGAGGGCCCGGGTTCAATTCCCAGCACCCACATGGCAGCTAACAACTGTCTGTAACTCTAAGATCTGACATCCTCACACAGACATACATGCAGGCAAAACACTGATGCACATAAAATAAAAATAAATAAATTATAAAAGAAATAATCTTATAAAATAATAATCCTAATGCTGCCACTCTTTAAGACATCCTCATGTGATGGTACACCACATGAGGATGTCTTAAAGAGTGGCAGCATTAGGATGGTTGAGAACCACTCGTCTAGAGCCAAATCATCTCATTAGTATTTGTGAGAATCAGACGGATATGCAGATACCATTGTTCTTAATGTCACATAGCCAAAGCTCACTTGACCCTGGCTGTTAAGAAGCAACATTCCCGAAGCATCAATCTAACATGAAGGAAGACTTCTCATTTAAAGTCCAGGGAAACCAAAGATGAGGCTTCTAGCATTGGGGATTGGCCATGGGAGAGGCGTGTACTCAGGCCGATGACATCATCACATGCTCTCATGCTCTCATTGTGTATTTATGACATCATCGCATGCTCTCATCAGGTATTTATGACATCATCGCATGCTCTCATCATGATTTGACACCATCACATGTTCTCATGCTCCCATCATGTATTTATGATATCATTGCATGCTTTCATGCTCTCATCATGTACTTATGACATCATTGCATGCACTCATGTTCTCATCATGCATTTATGACATCATCACATGTTCTCATCATGCATTTATGACGTCATCACATGTGCCCATCATATATTTATGACATCATTGCATGTACTCATGCTTTCATCATGTATTTATGACATCATTACATGCTCTCATCATGTATTTATGACATCATTACATGCTCTCATCATGTATTTATGACATCATCACATGCTCTCATCATGTATTTATGACATCATTGCATGCACTCATGCTCTTATCATGTATTTGGCGGTATCATTGCAAACAGAGGGGTACAAGAAAATACTCCATGCACTTCCTCAAACTTTTTGCTTCTTTGTAAAAAAAAAAAGTCAGAGCCTCAACGATGGAGGCTTTGTTGCCCATAGCACTTGGCCTCACACAAACTAGATGCTTAACCAATATCTTGAAAGTAACTCAACAATCAGATTACATCCCCCCACTCCTGTGGGTCTCCCAGTTGGGATTCTGCCCCCTGCTTCCCTGGGTTGCCAGAGGAAGAAGAGTCGGATCTTGGCACTTGGTTTGGGAACAGCTCAAGATTTACTCTCTTCAATGCCCTATTTCTGGTAGCAATAAAACAGAGCCCAACATGACCACCACCATCCCCGTCAAACATGGTCTTCTCTAGTTTGCAAGAAACTCAAGGAAAAAAAAAAAAAAGAGCTCCCAGGTACCGGGAAGAAGCACGCTTCCTTCTACAAGAAATAGTCCCTCTGTGGCTTTGTTTTTGTTTTTTGTGATTTTTTAGACAGGGTTTGTCTGTATAACAGTCCTGGCTGTCCTGGAACTTGTTCTGCAGACCAGGTTGTCCCCAAACTCACAGAAATCTGCCTGCCTCTGCTTCCTGAGTACTGGGATTAAAGGCATGCACTACTACACCCAACCCCCCACTGGGGATTTTATTTTTAATTTTTAATCACCCATGTATTTATCTGCAGTGAAATGGGCACACACGTGCCACCATGCATGACAGCATGTAAGAACTGGTTCTCTACTTCTACCAGGTGGGTTCCCAGAACTGAACTCAGGTTGTCAGGCTTGTGGGTGGACACCTTTGCCACTACCAGCCCCACTCGGAAAGTTCTGCAGGCAGGCTTTGGGAGTCGATGCTTTAAGCCAATGGCATCATCGCCGAGTGTGCATGGTATCATAGTGCTCTCTTTACAGGTGTGTTAGCTCCTTTGACCCTTGTACCAGCTCACAGGATGGGTGCCACAGCCTCAGCTCACTGTCAAGGAGACAGAGCTCTGTAAATGCTCCCTCAGGTTGTACAGCTCTTAGAGAGAGGAGCCAGAACTTGAACACCTGTCTGATGCTCGAGTGTATTTTCTTTCTTTGTCTCCCTGTGGCCTCTGTCCATCTATATCCAGAACTTCATTACCATCACCCACTACGGTGAGAAACCAAGGAAATAAGAGCAGGGGCTGGGGAGGGAAATAGGAAAGAGGCCAATGGAGATGCCACTTAAAACCACCCAATCCCATTTTTCACTGCCCGTCGAATCATAAGAACACAAAGGCCTCTACCAAAACCCTAAACACTTAAAGAATGAGAGAGCTCCAGCTTAAATTAATATCCACGTTCACACAGTAGCTGAAATGAAGCAATTGCTACGTTGTTTCTACCCTGTGAAGAAGAGAAGGGACAGAATACTAGGGCCTTGGATCTAGGCCGTGAACTCAGAAGTGGACACGGCCATGCCACGCCGGGGAGCCTCGACACAATCACATCTTTTCACCTTTCTGCTCAGCGTGCTCCTTTTCTCACCGAGCTCCCCGGCGGCTAGCTGCCTCCCTCCAGCCACAATGAATGGGTACCAAAGTGAGCCGGGCTGTTTTGACACGAAGCATCAATGCCACAGCCCCGGGTTTTCATTGACAAATCAATTATTCTAGCTCGTTACAAGTCCGGGGTGAGTTTTTTCCCATCAGAATGGAAACTTTCATTCATTCTGCCTTTCATTCATCCAGGAAGGAAAGACAAAGAGAGGAAGGCGGGAGGGAGCGAGGTTCAAGTTATTCGAGGGCACTGCCGTGTTTTCCCTTGGGACAGCCCCAGAGAGGTGGGGTGTCACTGAGCTGAGGATGCATTTCCCAGGAGGAAGACTGGCTTTCCTCAGAGTAGCCTAACTGGTCTTCGTGGCCTTCAGCTCTGAGCCACAGACAGGTGTCCACCCTACCCCTAAGAGTTTCAGATGGCGGGTCTCCATTGTGAAAGCTATGAACAAGCCATGGGCCACACTAAAAGGATGAAGCTACCACTCAGCCTGCCTTCCTCAACAAGCACAGTTCCCCCCCCACACACACACATGATGTGCAGTCCCTCAGAGAAAGCGACTGCTATGCATTCGAGACCCAAAGCAGATGTATCGTGTCTCTCCCCAAGCACCTTCCCTGAGGGCCAAGGCAGCACACACACTCCAATGCGAAAGAGTCACTGAATGTTTATTCCTGTTACAACCCTGAGGAGGAGTCCTGAGAGAGACAGTAACTGGGACCTGTGGCAACGAAACTACTCTCTCCATGTCTCCTGCTGGCTGCAAAAAAAACAAAACAAAACAAAAAAACATAAAAAAAAAAAAAAAAAAAAAAACAGGCAGCACAAATCTTGTGAGGGAGACCAGCCTACAAACCAGCTTTAACAATCATGCAGGATTCTAAGTTACGTTTGCCTGCACCCTAGCCCTGCTCTGGCTTCATATGGCTCTGACTTTATTTTCCAGGTTTCTTTTAAAGTACAACCTCTCTTTTACACAGCTCTTTTATCTCCTTTCAGGAAAGGATAAAAAAAAGGATCGGAAACCTTAACAAGTCACCATGAAACAAAGTGTGAATACTGGCTTCTTCATCCGCACAAAAGCTGGTGGATCATGACCGTGAGCCTTGTGTTTAAAAGAAGCAGATTCAAGTGCAGGGAGCCTAAATAACACGCCTAAAGTCACTCAGCTAGTGGGGGGCATAGTCTGGTGCTAACACAGACACCCAAGTTTTCTCTTCTCTTCCCTCTTTCTTTCTTTGGCCTTTAGCTTTCAAAAATTCCTTCTGCCTCAACTTCCTGGGTCCTGGAGTTATAGGTGTGAGCCACCACGCCTGGTTAAGTATTCTGCATTGCAGAGGTTCCCCTGCTCTTAATCCACAGTATCTCAAGGTCTCAAGACCTTCCAGAGTCCAAAAGTAGAACCCCAGAACCAGACATGGCTCCCACCTTCTCCCTTTGGACCCAAGATGGGGCACAGGTGCAGGCTTAGTACCCATCATGCCCTCCTTTCCGGTACAAGCCAGGCCAGTCCTAAGAAGGCACATCACGGCCTGGGAGCCTTCATTCTGAGGCCTGCGTGTATGAGAACGGAGCCTCTGCATGTGTTTCTGATTTGCATGCACCATGCCTGCTCTTTGCAAAGCCATTCCAAGTCCGGGGAGCTGCAGGAGCCTCGCCCCCTCCTCTCCCCGTCCTCCCATCTCTCCGTCTCTGCCTCTTTGACAGCTTTTCTCTTTGAATTGGAGAACTAGACCCTGCCAAGTTAAAAAACGTAACTCAAACCTCAAAGGGCTTCAACAGCCTCAGAGATGCCAGGACTCCTGCTGGGCACAGCTCTCAGCAGGCCAGAGACAGGGCTGTGGCTTGGGCGGGAGGGGTGATGATGTATCCAGGGGTTCCTGTGCACCTTTCAGGCTTGTCTGTCCTCTTTCCAGGTGAGGAAGCGAGGCTCTGGGAGCTCAGACAGCCTGGGGCCTGCTGTGTGCTGAGTGCCAGTTATTTCTATATCTCACCCCAGCCCCAGAGTGGTCCAGGGAAACAGGCAGGAGACAGGCACTCTGAAGTCCCAAAAGGTTGCTAGTCACACTAAGAATTGAAGTCAGAACGTATTCACAACCAGGTGATGCCAAAGTCATTCTTTAAAAATTTTTATAACTATTTTTCTGATATTATAATTACATCATTTCCCCCTTTCCTCCCTCCAACACCTTCCATGCACCAGCACCAGCACCAGCACCACCACCACCACCACCCCTTGTCAGACTCATGGCCTTTTTCTTAATTGTTGTTACACACACAGAGCTATAGATATAGATTCCTAAATACATAAACACAACCTGCTCAGACCATATCATGTTACCTGCGTCTATGTGATCTCACAGATGCCCACTTGGTACTGGATAACCAACCGGAGGGCTCGTCCCCGGGGAAACCCGTTTCTCCCCCTCTCGGTACTCTCTAGGCGCCATAGTTGTTTGTCTAGTTTCAGGCTCTGTGAGTTTTTCACTCTTCCATGTTAGAATGTCCGTGTCCACTGGTGTCAGACCTTGCTTAGGCAGCCATGTTGATAAGAATTCATGGACGCAGCCTCTCTGACATTTCTGGGAGACACCGTCTCACGGCACACTTCCTACCCCTTCTTGGGCTCTGATCCCTGAGCCATAGGCGCAGGAATTACATCGCGGATCTGTTAGCTGGGACTGGTCGTCACACAGTCTCATGCTCTCTGCAGTTTGATCAGTTCTGGTTTTCTGTAATGGTCTCGGTTTGTTGCAAAAGAAAAGTTCCCTTGGTGAGGGGTGAGAATCGTACTTATCTGTGGGTCTAATGACTCATGTTTAGAATGCAGTTAGGAATTATGCTAGTTTAGTGAAGTGATGGTTGTAGATTTTCCTCCAAGATCCATGGTGTCACTAGCCCTGGGTAGCTGGCTAGGTTTCCTTACTAGGATGTTTTCCCTCTTGTTGCCTTAAGTCTAATTAGAGAGCTGCGGGTTACCACCATGTATGTGGTGCCAAGGTTGCGCCCTTAGGGTTAAGGTGCCATGTTGGTCATTGTTGTTGTTTCTAGGAGTCCTGGCTGGATAGGGCTGTTGCTTGCTTCCCTCCCTTGGCAGCTTGCATGGTGCCCTCTGGGACTGAGAGCTCATCCTCAGGGATGAGGTGATATAGCCATTTTTATCTACCCTGCCATGGGGCTTCTAGAGGGAGAAGGAGAAAATATGGACAGATGCTGACAGAGAGGTAAGAACACACATTTAAAGATACCCCATGTTCCTCCTCAATAGCCTGATCTGACGAGCTGAGTGACTGTCCACAGACCTGCCAGAGAGAAGCTATGTAATTTGAGCAGGTGGGATGATTGGAAAATGGCTTCCACAAGGATTTTTTTCCTGACTTGGTTGGGCTGAGCCAGGGTAAGAAGTCCTTCTGACAGCAATCCAAATTCACCAGCCTAACGATCTGTCCACCCAATTGCTTGTTATTCCGATCCTGCCTTTGTGAGATTTGGCATATCCCTCACCCATCTCTATCCACCCTTGAGAGTCATGCCCTTTTAGAGGTCAAGGGCTCCTAAGAGAATCTGAAAGCTACCTCACACCCCAAAGACAAACAAACACAAAAGTTATATATACACAGACATCACACACTAACGCACATCTGACCAAACTCATTGTTTTGTATCCACTACTTAGGGGTGTGTCAGCTTTCCAGAGCCTGAGTATCTAGTGTGGGAATCATCAGACACAGCTTCCACCCCATCTTGCTTCTCTTTATAACTATGAAAGAATGAAATAGTAAGCCAAATGCTGACTTCCACCAAGGTACATACACTTATATTCCAAGTATGACAGCTTCTAATGGTCCAGGGTCGAGGAATCCATGCCCATTCCCGATTCCTTCGCACTGAGTATAAGCTACACCTAATGGCTTTCTTCTGTCGAACCTAGAAGCTCTCAGGTAGCAGTTGAACTTTAGGATGACATCATCCAGCTGAAGCCCTCACACGAGAGTCCCCAGAGGACCACAGACAGGTCTGAGAACTCCACTAAGATATCCCTGAGCTCTGATCCACCCAGATTGTGAGTTAATAAATACCTTTTGCTTTGACCACAAAGTTCAGGGGTAACTTCTTATACCATCAGAGAACTGGCACTAGTAACAAGTCTGACATCTTACTGAACATCTATCTGCTCTTTCCCATGATTCCAAGGGAAGAATTGGGTACCATTTACCCCAAACTCTTCTACAGTCTCAATCCCTGTCTACTAGAAAAATAGATTATTATTATTTTCTTATGTAAATATTCTGATAACATTTTTGTTATATTATGATAGTATGATAATATTATTAATCTATGAACAGAATAAACAATAAAAACGTATTGGCCCAAGCAAGTAACAGGGCCAATTCCAAAGTTGAAGGAGCCAGAAAAATTACCCTTGCCTTTTAGTGGGAGGAGCTTGGAAGTCACATGAGGAAACTTACATGAAGGAAACAGAGACAGAAAGGAATCTATCTATTCTATGGGACTGTCTCGGTTCAAAAAGACCAGACATACACTTAACACTTGACTTAACAGGTACTGAAAGGGTGTGTGTCCAATGTTGACACTGGGTCAGGGGGACTGCAGGTGAACCTCACTCCTTCATGTTTTTCTGTCTCCAAACATCCCACATTTACACTTAATGTAAGAAAAACAATGCTACTAAACATGTAGGAAGGGACCCTGGACTGAGAAGGACAGAGGGCTTCTTTCTGAATGGGAGATCCAGGCAAGAACACGGAGCTGGAACTGGAGGGTAAGGTGTCCTTCATTGGAGAAAAGAACATACGAAGACCATCTCAGATCCAGAAGAAGACAGAAGCAGCTGCCAATCAAGGAGCATACGTCAGTCAGGAGAGGATGATGTGTGCCATGGTGTGGGCGGAGGAGGAAGGAAAGAAGGATTATTGGAGGGGTCTAGAACATTTGTGATAAAAGAGACTGCAGGGAGCAGAAGAATCCCTTCATTTTGTTAAGTGGAGCTAAATGAAAAATCGGGGGCGGGGTGGGGTGGGCAACAAGGAGGCTCAGTGGATAAGGGTGCTTGCAGCACAGACCTGGTCAGTTGAGTTCAATCTCCAGAACCTGTGTAAATGTGGAGAGACTGAACTGGTTCTACAATGCTGTCCTCTGACCTTCATGGAGGCGCACGCACACACACACGCACGCACTATTAATAAATACAAACATTGGGGCACTTTTGACCCTGGAAAATAGCAATTTTGTATGGTTCACCCTAATGCCAGAGAAGAAAATAGAGCCCCAAGGACAACCTTTGGGCAGAGAGAAGGTGAGTAGCAAAACCAGAACGTGCCTAGTATAACTCAGAGAACAGATGAGGGAGTCTCACACAGTCAGGCTTCCCCTATCAGTAGCTTACAGAAGGACAAGCTGTCAAGGAGCAATCTCAAGGTTTCCAAAACGTCAACCTTGGGGGTTTTCATCATGCGCACACCCACAGACCTCCTGGTAAAGGAAGCGCTTTATATCCGACCTCATCGTGGTTACTTAATGCGGGCCTATCTGACTTGGTCTTTAAAGATCTCTCGCTGACAGCTTCCAGAGGAACAGGTCTCAGAAGTTCCTTGCAGGCAGAGAGTATCTCATTCTTCTCTGTCGTGTCTGCAAGTCACAGCACATTTCTAGGTACGTGGTCACGGCGCTGTTGTGCTTGCCAGACTCAAGGGCAGCTGTCTCTTCTTGTCTGCCCTCTTTGGCTATGGGGCTTCAGCCAAGAGTCATCCCCATGTCTCCTGCTCTCCCTGGCCCGGAAGAAGTTTTCCTCATTTTGTTCTCGAACTTATTTTTAGTCATGATAGCTTTGAGTGGCAGGAGAAGCAAGAGAGGAGATGGGCTAGGCATGGAAGGTCCTGCAGCTCAGGGGCCGCCCCGCCAAGCCATTTTTTTCCATTGCATTTAGAAAACACTAGTTTTCCAAACAAAGAGCAAATCCATCCCTGTCCAGGGGGCGGGGAGAGGGGGGTTGGGGAGCAAGCATTAGCCTCCTAAGAGGGTTCACAAGTTTATACTTAGTCTCTCTCCCTCTCCCTCTCTGACACCGGCACCGTGCACCCACACACCCCTTTCGTATCAAGCACCAGGTTGAGCAGGTCTGGAAGGAATGGTACCATTGTTCCCTATTTATGCCTATTTTTCAAAAGATTGCCCCAGAAAGTGCCTTCTCTATCCTTCCCCTACCTGAAAATGAGATTAGAACTTGCCCTTGATTCTGTCCCGGGTCCAGTCCAGCTCAGAGTGCTCACAGCAGAGCCATTCAGCGCGGACTAATCATTGCTTCCTATCTTCCCATGAGATTATAAGACTCTGGGCTCTGGCTCCTGGTACAGCCTGACTGTGTTAGGTCCCGACATGCTCCAGCCACTGTGAAATACCCTGAAAAGAAAAAAAAAAAAAAGATCCTGGAAGAAAATCTCTCCTTAGGGAGCTATAGCCCCACACCATAGTTTCTCCAAAGTCACTGGCAGAGATGGGGGAGGGGGCCCGCACTGAGTGGATGAGGAAGTCATCCTTCCTAGGTCCTGTCCTCTGTGTGCTCTGGGAGCCATCTCCTGCAGGCTGCTCATGTGAGGGATCTAGCAGCCTACGCCTATCCATGTAGGTCCCATCAATACCCTGCTCTCTTGTGAATCTCTATTGCAAAGTGTTCAAGCCCTTCCTGGGGAGGCACTTCTCAATGTCACTTCCTGACTCCCCAGGAAGAGGTTCTCCAAGCCTTCTCCAAGCTCCCTCCAAGGAAGCTTCCAGCCTGAGAAGGACACTTGTCTGTCCCTCTCCTCCCAGCTCTGTCTCCACCAGAGTCCCCCTGAATGTGGCCTACAGAACGGAAGGCTCCAGAGAGAAGCTGTCTCCTTGGTTCTTTCCAGCTGCCAGCTAAGAATAACCATACCCAAAATAGCACTATAGGAATGGTTTAGGTGTGGCTCCATCCAGAGGCAGATGGATTGACTAGATGGCCTATGGAGGCTCCTTCCTCTTCTTGGGGATACTGTATTCATTCAACCAAAAACATTCACTGCTCACACCCATTATGTGCCATGCACTGTGCTAAGTTCTGTGGGATCATGGAGCCTTTGGCCAAGGAGTAAACCACAGACCACCTCTGTCCCCAACTCAACTCTTGCCACAGGCTGTCAGAAAGTTCCGCTTCCAGGGCATGTGTTGTCTGCACCTCAGATCCCACTTAGAATGCTGTTGTAAACTTACGTATCTCTTGAGTAGCTCACACACTGGATTTTGAATTCTGGAGATAAGAAACATTTTTTTAATAGCTCCAGAGCTTGGTGCATTGCCTGGGCCTCTACAGATGCAGGTGGGTAGCTGGTGGGTGGATAGGTAGATGATAGGTTGGTAGCTAGTGGGTGGATAGGTAGTTGGTAGGTGGGTAGCTGGTAGGTGGATAGGTAGATACTAGGTGGGTAGCTGGTGGGTAGAGAGGTAGATGATAAGTGGGTAGCTGGTGAGTGGATAGGTATATGGTAGGTGGGTAGCTGGTGGGTGGATAGGTAAATGGTAGGGGGTAGCTTGTGGGTGGAGAGGTGGGTGATAGGTAGATAGATGATGGGTGGGTAGGTGGACAAGAAGATGGATGCATCAAGTATATTACTTTAAGAAGATATTGACTCAGGGGTTTTCTTCCATCTCCTTTATTTGGATCTATTTGGTTTGGGTCCATTTTATCAATTTGAGCTATGTTAAGATTAAAAATAAAACATCTAAAGTGGATCCATTCTTTACAGTGCTGGAGGTTGAACCCAAGGCCTTACCCCCGAGCTACATCCCTAGCCCTTTTTTTTTTTTAATTTTGAGACAAGGTCTTGTTAAGTTATACAGACTTGAACTCGATCTGTAGCCCAAGCAGGCCTTGAACTTGCCATATCCCTACCTTCAGCCTCCAGACTAGCTAGAATTACAAACCTGTGCCACCAGGCCTGGCTGAAAGGAAACATTTAAAAAGAATGAGCAAGTCAAATATAGGGTACGTGTGCAGGAACCATTGCATTGACTCTTTGCTTTGAAGTCTAGACTAGCCCTCAGAATCCATCTCAACACAATTCTTAGGACATTTGCAGCCAACCCCTGGAGGTGTGAAGTATGTTGAAGAGCATTTGCTCTCATGAACCAGAGGATCAGGTTGGACAAGATAGGGTTCTAATAGACCACCGAGGTCGAATGATTGGTGTCACATCCGACTCAGTCTTAAACAGCCTATCCTATTGAAAGTACACTAAGAGGTCCTTACAGAATATATAAGCATCCTCATTCACATGCTGGTTAACGGACTTCTTCTGTCTACTTACTATTGAATTGCTTATGGGTCTCCATAAGAAACCTTGATATTCCCAAGCATCCCAGTGAATCCTAGCATTGCCAAAGCCAGCCCTAACTAGGATCAAATTCTAACTGGGGTCCTTTTCTCACACAGAACTCCCAAGGCTGTCCGTAATCCATGTGTTAACATCTCAGCCTCTTCAAAGGGCATGACAGGCCCTCCATGAAATCCAATACAGCTTTAGGAAAGTCCTACTAGGGTGCCAATTTACCCTGCTAAACCCCGGCCTCCATTCTGTCTTTCTCTTGAGTCCTCTCTCTGCATCTCCACCTAGTTTCAGTCCACCCACTCTTGTGACAACATGGAAAAAGGCTTCCAATTCATGATTCATATTTTTAAAAAACGAATGCCATAATGTATGTTTAATGTGGCAACATACAATATTAATAACAATAGCTCAGGAGAAGCCATACCCAAGCTAGCAAGTAATGTAGCAAGATGGCAACCCAATTTGACATGGGAGGTACCTGCTAATTCTTCTCTCATATGAATGGTGGCTGATACAGTTTTGCCATGTTTATAATGATATTGCACAGATCAGCCAACAGGAACAGCATGAAGCTGGAGTTGTTTATAAAGCCTACCTCTCTATCACAGTCCAGTGCAAATGTATCCACTCTGAGATGCCGTCCCTATTTATATCACATCCTGTCCCCAGAGACACAAGATCTTCCCCAGCATAGCCCACAGTCCCCTTCAGGAACATCTATTAGAGGAGTTACAGAGTTTATCTTGAATCACAGACAGTTTTAAACAAGCCTGTTTCCAGTTGTCTGACAAGACATTATTCTTGACTTGATAAATGAAAAAAAATGGTTATGTGTTCAGCATGCACCAAAGTTATAAAAATAATATCATATAGTGAAATAAGCTAGCATTTCCACCACTACTGCCTGACCCCTCTCAATGATGCCCCCCACCCCAAGAATTTCAAATCCCAGGCAGTTATTTGGCAAGTATTTAAATGACCAAAATGGAAGGACCTTCAGGGTGGGAACTGCCTGGATCCTCTAACACACATTAGCCTTTAAAACAAATCAAATCAACCACTTGGGTAATTCATTTGTAGTGAATATGAAAACCAGGTCTTGCCTGCAAGCTGTCTGTTCCTCTGTGGGATGTAAGCATTCTGCTCTTGCATGAAGAATTAGGTGTGCTGAGGCTACCGACAGTAAGAGAGTCTTCACTCCCAACCAAGGCTATAGAGGATCGCACTTCACACTTATACAGGTACAGCGTAATTGATGGAGGGTTATTTGTTTGAACTTGCAAAATGGATTTCTTAAATGTTTGGGCCAGTGCTCCAGATGTTTTCAAAGCGCCTGCATGCTCATCTTAAACACCCACGTTATTAAGGGATTTCATTTGACAGTTAACAATTTTGTATATTAATATTCTCCTCTTTCCCCTAAATGGCCTAATCCGTCTAAATCCACAGCATCAAAAGTCATTACAACAAAAAGAACAAGATGTTGCCAGAGCCACTGTGGCCCAGCATTGAATTTTCGTGAGCTGGGTTGATTCGGGCAGATTTATATTCTGTTGTTTCCTGAACTCAGAACAAAAAAATCACACAAGTTCAAGACTTTGAAAGCATTTGTCAGGGCCATCTCACGTCACTACTTTGCAGAAGATGGGGTTTCGGCCATCTGCTTCACCAGTGGTGGCTTCCGGCGAACAAGCCTCTCCTCTCCCTTCCCCTCCTCTCTGCCTTTCCCTCTCCCTCTGCCTCATACAGGCATTGTCAACTCTGAGGTAAATTCTAAAGCCTGCAACTATGGGAGGGCAGGTCCTCACTGATGGTTCTTCCACTGAAATTGTTCTTTCCTACCTCTTCTCTGACTCCCTTTGTGCAAAGTACATGGAGGTAGACAGGTGTCTCCGCAGTTAAGAGCACTGGTTGCTCTTGTGGAGGATTGAGATTTGATTCCCAACACCCACAAGGCGGTTCACAATTGTCTGTAACTTTAGTTCCAAGGAATCCAACGCCCTCTTCTGGGTTCTACAGGTACTGCATGCACATGGTCGCGTACATGCAGGAAAAGCACCCATACATATAAAATAAAAATAAAGTCTCGCCGGGCGGTGGTGGCGCACGCCTTTAATCCCAGCACTCGGGAGGCAGAGGCAGGCGGATCTCTGTGAGTTCGAGGCCAGCCTGGTCTACAGCGCGAGATCCAGGAAAGGCGCAAAGCTACACAGAAAAACCCTGTCTCGAAAAACCAAAAAAAAAAAAATAAAGTCTCAGAATATATTAAGATACTCAAAAAAGAAAAGTTGGCATAAGTTAATATTCTTTTTAAAAAGAAAGTATAGGCAGCCCTTTACTCTGTGAACTTGACTTTGCTCTTTTTGCTAGCAAATGGCATAAAAGATCAGTCTGGAGTAGCACTTTTTAATCAGTTTTGAGACACACTGTTGAGAGTCTGCTGAAAGCTATGTACTGTCTCCCTTCCAAAAAAAAGTCAGATATCCATACATGTAAAACTACTACTTGCAAAAATAGGTGTTTTCCTTGGTGAATTGCTCATCTGTGGGTTATCCCAAGGGTTATAAACCCGACGTGTGTGTTCCTAATCTAAACAGCTAATAATTGCATGGCTCTTTGTTTTATCTGATGACTAATAAGGTAGGTACCAAAAAAGAAAAAGAATAAAATGAATGAAAAAATTTTCTTAATGAAAAAAAAAAGAAAAAGAAAAAGAAAAGAAAAAGAGGTCTGTAATGTGAACCCAGCTTACCTGGGATATATTTTGACTTGAGGGTCTTGATTTCCACCTACTTCTGTTGGGACTGTACTATGAGAAGTCAGGTTTATTTGTTGTTTTCAAAACTCACCTGTTGATGTGAATTCCTTTGTTTAATCATCTGTGTGGACAGATCACTGACTGGGTTCAAAGGGTGGGGCTACATTCTGGAGACTTCTACGTCTAGACACCTGAAGGGAAGTCCAGAGGCTTTTATGAGTCACACCAGGTTCCTCATGTGAGCCCCAGGGGTACACACCAGCATCTCAGGACACTTACAGTAGATCCATTGTTCCCATAGTAGACAAACCACAAAAGAATCAAGCATACAGAATCCTCTAAGCAATGACTGAGCAGACTGTAATGCTGCAGGAAGTGCATCATGTTGTTGTTGTTGTTGTTGTTGTTGTTGTTGTTGTTGAAACAGTTTTCAACTGACAAGATCTCAGTGATTAGACATGCTTATCCCGACATTGATTTCCTAGCCTTCCCAGTGGGAAGCTACAAGAAGAACCAATTGCTTTATCAGATATTGACACCAATTTTTTTTTTCAGCACAAAATGTGAACACCATCAGGGGTTTGGCAGGAACCTGGCCAGAATCAGGTTTTTTTTACAACCCGGAGAACCCCATTAGGCGCCCATCTGAACATGGCCTTGTGCCTCTACTCCACGCTGCTACTCTTGCTCAACATATCTCAGACTTCTTCCCAGTGGGCTCTCAGTCAATGTGATCATGGCCAGAATGACACGTTGGGCACAGGGACAGAATAGGCTCCTCCTAGCATCTTTAACATCAATCTGGGATTAGATTTTGCCAACATGGGTCTCCAGTGTTGGTTACAGATCATAGTGATTCATTCCGTCAACAAAGACTTCAGGATCCTGTTCCATTTGCTCACATAGACTTTTGTGTCATGTCGAGAAAGCAGCCCCCTCAGCCAAGCTGATCTTTTCCTTGAAGACAGTTCCTGGCAATCAGAAGGACTAGGTTTTAAACCCTCACTTTACCCCAGAATGGGATCAGTAGGTAGCCTCAGAAATCCCAAAGTTCTCTATCCTTCTTTTTCTGTGTTTTGCTTGTTTGTTGTTGTTTTGTGTTTGTGTATGCGTGTGCATGCTTTGTATGTGTGCATACGTCTACAGATATGTGTGGAAAGAAAGAAAGAGACTGCTGATGCACACATACTCCATGTGTGCATGCATGTGGAGGCAGAGGTCAACGTTGACGTCTGCCTCAATAGCTCGCCATCTGACTTTTTTTAGATAAGGTCTCTCACTGAACCTGATTCAGTCAGACTAACTGATCAGCGGGATTAATTGGTCAGCAAACCCAGGAGCTTCCTGTATTGGCCCTCACAGTGCTGGAGTTATAGGCATGTGCTTTCTACGGGAGTTCTGGGGATCCAAACTCAGCTTTCATGTCAAGCACTTGACCACCTGAGCTGTCTCCCCGGTCCCTAGTCCATCCTCTTAGAGTGTCTGTAAACCAATGAGGGCAGAAGCCTGCAACTCGGATAGCGAAGAGGTCAGATGACCCCAGCCTGGGATTAAATCACACCAACACGGGCCTCCAGGGTTCCTGATACTGATTGTAACCATTCATTTTGTTAACGAGGGCTTAGGGAGCCCATCCCGTTGGCCAGCTGCAGAAAACTCACAGCTTTGGATTTCATTTGCTTCTTACAAAATCCCAGCAAAATGTTCATGGTTACCCCCCATTTTACAGGAGGGAAAAAAAGCTGACACTCAGAAAGATGGACTCATATGGGCAACGAGTAACAGGACAGGGATGCAAACCTACTTGTATTTGTCTCCACAGTCCATCAGTGTTGCTGACCCTGGCTGGAGATGAGCATCCTCTGTTGAGCCTGCAAGTCATGCCATACCCCAGGTTCCCCGAGATTCTGATTTCGCTGGTCTGGATGGAGCCAGGCATTTTTTTCCCTAGGATTCTAGTATCCAGCCAGAGTTCAAGAACCACAGTGTTGGATGAATCACTCATCCCAGCCCAACTCAACCCACTTCTGTCCCACTACCGGAAAGCACAGAGGGTCAGCCAGAGGGAGGAAATCTGATATGGTATAGATGAGACTCCCACTTGAAAGATGCAACTCCACCTCTGGACCTTGAACTTTTCCAATGTCCCTGTTTTATAATTCAATGATACTACTTGTTCCAATGCATATTAGTGAGTACCAGCATAGGACAAATGGGGCATAGAGAAGGGGGTTGGAAGAGTAGAAAGGCCCAGCGATGTGGAAGGGGACAGTAGAGCAGACATAAACTACCAGAGCAATGATACTAATGACTGCTAGCCTGTCTGAAGTGCTGTTTGCACTCCTGGCCCCGTTCTGTACACGTTGTGAGTGTTAGTTCACCTACCCTGAGAGACAGGAGAATCTCCCTCCCTTATTCTTCAAATGAGGAAACTGAAGAGTAGCAAGGTGAGATACCTTGCTGTGTTACCCACAGCCCGACCTCATAGCACACGTCCTTCACATTGTCCTCTTGGCAGGGCCCCTTGACTGTCTGAGTGGTCTCCCCTAACCTGCCTCCCTGAGAGTCCTGCTCCTGGAAGCCCCTGGAGAAGCACTTCAGCGTCCTGAGCTTGGCAGCTCAGCTCTTCGGTGGTCGCCATCTTCCCTGGTCCCCACCGGTTCAGTGTGGCGAAGGCATATGAGCAGAGTGGAGTGATGCATGGAACCCTCCCGGAGAGCCATGAGGTCTGGACTCTCATGGCAGGACCGTGCTAAATGGCTGTAAGACCTGGCCAGATTTCTTTCTCCCCTCCAGGCTTACCCTTCCTTCTTTTACCGTAGACGTTTGATTTTGATTTATGGATAAAGGCTCTGAAAAGACCAGCACCTATACCCGATTCACTTAAACTCATCCCACTGCGGTAGATGACTTTGCTTCGATGCTCCTGGTACTTAGCCCTTCCCCGAGCCCACACACTTTGCCATGATTTTGTGGTTTCTGTCTATGGGGACAAAATACATTTCCCTCCTTTCCAAACATCGACTTTGGCCATGTGACTTGGTTGACCTTAGTAGAGATGATGTAAGAAAAGGCTTAAGGATAGGGGAGATGGCTCATTTGGTAAAGGGCCTGCTCATGAGTACCTGAGTTCGGATCCCCAGCACTCATGTAAGCAAGACTGGTGTCATGGTATGTGTCTGTAACCCAGCACTCGAGAGGTGGAGGAGCCTCAGAGCTCCCTAGTCATACAGGCTAACCAAACAGTGAATACCAGAGTCAGTAAGAGATTCCATCTCAAAAGGTAAGATGGAGATAAACAAAGGAAGACACCTGAACACACATGTGCATGCACACAAACAATCCATTCACAAACACACACACACACACATACACAAAGTTTGAAACGGAGGTGTCCATCAGCTTAGAAGATTACATCCCTGTAAACCTACTATACATTGAAAGTATTTTGTCATATATATATTCAGTACACATAAATATATCAAATACATATAATCCTGAGCATCACAGCTCTGCCTGGACTGTCTTAAACAGGCTGAGAATATGCATTCGCCCATAGTCAGGCAAAGCCATCAAACACAAAGACTATTTTACAATGTATTATTGTATAGTAAGTTATTTGGAGATATGGGCTTACTATGAACATTTTAAACCCAAAAGACCCCACTAACAGTACGTAGTATAACATCCACCTTTTACCCTCATGGTTGCAAGGAGTGATGTCTTACAGTCACTGCCCTACATCACAAGAAAGCCTTGTGTTGTTTATCACTAGCCCAAGTAAAGATCAAACATTTTAGGCTGAGGAGATGGCTCCGTTGGTAAATTCCTGGCTGAGAAAGCACAAGGACCTGAGTTTGGGTCCCCAGTATCCATTAAAAAAACCAGACATGGGGTGATCCTAGCCCTGGGAAGCCAGACAAAGGCTCTCTGGGGCTCACTAACCAGACAGCATTGCCCAGGCAGTGAGTTCTAGGTTCAGTGCGAGACTCTCTCAAAAAATAAGGTGGAAAGCTAGGGAAATGCACCAGTGGGTAAAAAGCATTTGCTATGACAACCTGAGTTCAGTTCACCAAAACCCATGCAAAAGTTGGACCTGGTGGCATATACCTGCCATCCTATAATCTTATGGCAAGACGGGACTCGAGACAGGAGAAGCCCTTGGAAAGTGCTGGGACAGCCAGACTGGAGTTAGCTCACAAAGGCAAACAGCAAGAAAGACCCTGTCTCAGATAAGATGGAAGTGGAAATAAGGACTAGCCCTCAAGGTTATCCTCTGACCTGCACATGTGAATCATGGCACATGCATAACCTTGTACACAAATACACACACACACACACACACACACACATACACTAAACAAACAAACAATAGTTTTGTCTACCTTGACTCTTTTTTTTGGCATTTCCATTGCCCTACAGCTGTTTTCTTTTTTAAAATACTATTTTATTGTTTGACAGTCTCATATTTTCATATAACATATGTTGATCTTATCAGTCCATCACTACCTCCCTCTAACTCTCTTGGAGTCTCCCCACCCCATCTCCCTCATACACACACATGAATGCACATCCACACATACATGCACACAAATGCATACAACACAAAATAAAATTGAAAAGATCAAGAGCTGGAGGGATGGCTCAGTAGTTAAGAGTATTGGCTGCATCCGGCGACCACATGGTTGCCAGAACTATTCCCACCCGAGTGGCCATTCCTTCCACCCAGAGCCAGGATGTCGTCTGGGCCCAAGTTGCTGCTGAGGGTCATGTCTGGGTCCGTGGTCCAGCTGCAGCTGGAGTCTGCGTTGGTGCCTGTGGCCTGTGTCGCCTCAGGAGGCCATAGGAACCTTGCATGTTGAAATCAGAGGGCCATGCTGAGCCTGCCCCGCCCTTCACCACCCTGAGAAAGCTGGGCCTTGCCCCTTACTGGACACTACAGCAAGGGAGCTGGCCCCTGCACTTGAAAGAGTTGGCCCCCACCCCTCACCACAAGCCAGGGTGAACCTACCCTGAGGGCATGCCTTGTAAGGGAGCTGACTCCACCCCCACACCTGAGGTGAGTGGCCCCAGTGGCTCAGACTGACTACCTCAGCTACCACTACCCAGGCCCACAGCCGGGCTTTGTGTTGACCCACCCTAGGATCTACCCCATCTAGGACTGGCTGGAGCTCATGAAAGGACTGGTCCTTGGGAACAGTACCTGCAGGATCTCCAAGACTCAGGCCAGCCACAGGATATCCCAGAGGAGTTCCGGTGAGGATCCAGTGATGATGGTGTACCAGGAGCCTGAGGCCTTGAACCAGACCAGTGACTCACTGCAATAAACATTTGCCAGTAAAGCCGATGGGACAAAGGGGACACTGTGTGACACACCGAAGCCTCCAACGCCACCAGGACGAATGAAGAGGTGATGGAGAGGTGGGAAGGAAGGAGAAGAGATTTTTCTGTTGTGGTCGTTTTTGTTTTGTTTTGGTTGTGGGGGGGGGGTTGCTTTTGCTTGCTTGCTTTGTTTTGTTTTGTCTTGTTTTTGTTTTGTGTTATGGGGTGGCACAGCAGGCATGAGGGGAGGATAAGGGGAGGCCAGGAGTTGAGCAGAATTGGGGTGCATGATGTGAAACTCCCAAAGAGTCAATAGAGAAGGTTTTGTTTGTTTGTTTGTTTGTTGTTTGTTGTTTGTTTGTTTATTTTGTTTTTTAAGAGTATTGTCTGCTTGTCCAGAGGACCTGGGCTCAATTTCCAGCACCCATGTAGCAGCTCACAACCATCTGTACCTCAGTTCCAGGGTTCCAGTGCCTTCTTTTAGCCTCTACTGTGCATGAACATGATACACAGATATGGATGCAAACAAAACGCTCATACACATAAGAAGATAAATATTTTAAAAGATTAAAGTATCAAAATTTGAAGCACTGTTTCTGCTGAATTCGTATTTATTTCTAAGGCATGCCTATATAGGTTAAAAAAAATTTTTTTTTTTTTTTGGTTTTTCCAGACAGGGTTTCTCTGTGTTTCTCTGGCTGTCCTGGAACTCACTCTGTACACCAGGCTGGCTTCAAACACACAGAGATCCTCCTGTTTCTGCTTCCCCAGTACTGGGATGAAAGGCATGTCCCACCACTGCCCAGCTTCTAGGGAATACATTTTAAGAAGCTTCTTAGGAACATACAAGGCAAGCCCCTACCCGCACTGGACTGCCTTCCTCACTGTTTGAGTTGCAGCCTGTGTTGAGTATTCATCATGGTGGCTCTTCTCCCTGCACAGCTATCAGGTCCCTGAAGACAGGGGCTTCACACATCACCTTACTACCCCCAATGCAGAGCACAGAGCACAGTACACCTTAGGTGCTCCATAACTTCTGGATAAATGAGAAAATAAAATGGAAGCAATCATAACTGTCTGGGCTTAAGACTGTGGGCTACATGGGCTCTAAGTATCCCTCTATCTCCAGTGTCTCCTAGTTAAGCATTTCGACATCCCTCCTTTCAGTAAGTTATCCATGTAGAACAGGAACATGCCCTGCACCCCTGTGTCTGCTCCAGACTTCATGTCCTCCCTACATCCATGTTCTACCATGTTCTGTGCTCTCACAAAGTACTGCTGTTGTGGAGGTGGCAAGGCTGTAGGACTGTAGGTCAGAGTGCTCCAGTGAGCCTGTGCTGAGATTCAAGGTCCAGGGTCTCCATATGTCATCTGACGACAACTCCGACCTCCCACTCTGAGCCTGAGGTCCTGGATACTGCTGCTGTCCCTTCCTGAGTCCAGAGCACAAACCGTGCAGCCTTCAGTGAAATCCCAGAGAATTCATTCATCCCATCCCCAAACTTCAGTCAACGAGGCAGAGTCCTTTCCCTCCCAGGCAACAGCAAAGGCTCCTCCAGCAAATTTGGGGCTTTCCTCGAGGGGGCCGACTCTCCAACAACATCCTTTCACACCCTCTAGTGGTTAGAGGGGAGCCCAGCATCCTAGAGGAGTGAAGAAACTCCCCTGGGCCTATAAAGTGTGCCTGCTACGCTAAGCGCAATCCTCTGGGAAAGCAATTTGGCAATAAGTATCAAAAGCCATAAACACAATCCTACCCTTTAACCCAGTAATTCCACTCCTGGGACTCTATTCAAAGGTGATAATCCAAAACTAGGGGAAAGTCTGAGCGCACAGTGATATCCATGGCCTCCTTGTTTACAGTATCGAACACTAGTAAATATCCTAAGTGGCCAAAACCAAAAACATAGTAAAGCACAGTGCAATACCTGTAGGTAGTGTGATGTCACTTAAAATGATGAGAAGTGTCACAAGAAACAGAGAGAGAGAGGCTATGAATGTTGGAATCAGAGTGACCAAGCTAATCTCCATTGTTTGATTATTGTTGACAAGCCTCAGTAAAAGAGGGGCCACGACACTCACCTTTCAAATGGAAAGGATTAGGTAAGAAAACATGCCTTATGCACGTAATAAAATATGGTATGTAATTATGTAATAAGATATTATTATCAAAGCCAGGCGATGGTGGCACATGCCTTTAATCCCAGCACTTCAGAGGCAGAGGCAGGTGGATCTCTGTGGGTTCAAGGCCAGGCTGGTCTACAAAAGTGAGTTCCAGGACAGCCAGAGCTGTTACACAGAGAAACCCTGTCTCAAAAAACCAAAACATATATTATCATTGTTACTCAAATCTAAAATTGTGTTTCTACAGGAAAAGTACAACTGAAACCACAATAAGAAAAAGAACAGGACACAAAATTATATATTCAGTAAGTCTGTCAAAACGGAAAAAATAAATACTAGGGATGAAGGTTTGGGAAGACGTATCAAAATGTTGATCTTGTTTTTTCTTTGCAAATGTTTCTTGAGTAGGATGTGCTAAGAACGGAGCGTGTATTAGAGCTACCTAGATTAAAGCTGGCCTGCCCTGGAGCCTTCGGCCCCCAGGTGAGGTGGCTTGGGAGGCCCAGTGGGCAGCACAGCAGTCTCTCAGGTTACTTGAGTGGACTCCTGAAGTCTAATACATTTCCCTACCTGACGAGGGAGTTGCTGATGCATTTGGGAGTGTTCAGTTTCATGACACCCTCCCTGCTTCACACTGGCTGACGTGTGGAATGGGAAGGACAGAACAGGCTAAGTGGACGGACACATGGACATCCAATAAGCCCCACAACTGGTACAAGGCATGGGTCCCACAGTCCTCCTGGGTAGGGAAGTGTCTACCTTCAAAAGCCAAATCAGCATCATAGACCACCAAGTGAGGCCATTGCTTTCTTTTTTTTTTTTTTCCTCAGTATATTCAAATTTTCCAGAATCTTAGGTTTCAACCAAGGTCTTCCGTGATTTAACAAGACTGTCCCCTGGTTGTCTTACAAGCCTCTTTGGCTCTCCCTTAAACACGACATATGTCCTCAGTGCTCCCACAGCCCCTGAGATGATGGAGAGGGCAGGAGGAGGGAAGCAGCTCCCCTTTGTCCCCCGACCTCACCAAGTCCCTGTGTTAGGTTGAGAGATTACAGCCATGGAAACCCCAAAAATTGCCCTATTTCCTTCTATTTCCATTTAACTTCTGGGTTCATAGATCCTATGAGGGGTATCTATAGAACCTAACTGGGGGAGGAGCTCTCAGACAGACCAGATACTGTTGTGAGTGATATCCACCTTATTCTCTGGAGGACTCAATCACTACCCACAAGCCATTTCTGTCCACACTAGCGTAGTTATCATTGCTGCCAAACAAACCTTCCCCAGACTTAGAGAAGAAGGAGAGGGGGGTGGGGGGGGGAGGGAAGAAGGAAGGGAGGGAGGAAAGGAGGTGGGGAGGGATGAATGAATACAGATGAGGGAGGGAGGGAAGGAAGGAGTGGAAGAGAGGGAGAGAAAGAAAGTCATTATAAAATTAGACGTATACAAATTATGACTAATACTGATTGACAACCTGATGGGATTTAGACTCCCCTTGGCAACAGGCCTCCAGGCATGGCTATTAGGGATTATCTGTGTTAGGTTAACATCCCCACCATGGAACTGTGAGACAGGATAAATCCTTTCTCCCGGAGGTGCTTCTGTCAGGGTATTCTATCTAGGAAGGAAACTAAGACACATCCACCCGTTTCTACACACATCTCCATGTGATTTCATTGAAGCTGTGGACTGTAGGGCTCTAAAACTTTCTAAGGGTCCTTCAGAGCACTGTTCTGCAGGGCTGAGGCCTTTGCTAGGAAGATCTGGGCAGAACTGACCTGACGGCTGAGATCCTGACTCATCTGAAGGTATGTGTGGTAGGTGATGTCGGATGCAGGCTAGGGCCTCGGCAGTGGCCATCAAGACCACTCCATGCAGTCTTTCTCCACGGTGGCTGGGGCTTCTCCCCATCACAGTGACTCAGGCCCAAGAGAAAGCCTTTGAGAACCCAGCCTTGAAGGTCACATACAGTCACAGCTTCTGCTGAGGTCACCACCCCACCCCACCCCTACTTCACATCTTGAGGCCACCACTCGCTAGGAAGAGTAAAGTACTCCTTTCCCTTTTCTTCCTCCTACAACTCCATCCACAAAGGATTCTAGAACCTACTCCAAGGGAACCAAGCCAGAAAGCCACCTACCTGTAGCACTTCCAGCTGGCCCTGAGAAGTGTCCACACACCAAACTCGGACATCCTCCCCCACCAGACTACGCTCTTTCCCCATGCTAACTGCAGTCTCAGGGGTTCTGAGCAACACTTTTCGCCTCCCCACTTTCAGCCAAGAGGCCTTGATCCAAGGACTAATTATCAATTCCAAAAAATAGTCATTTTCATCAAGATCAAGCAAAATAAACCCAAGGTCTCTAGTAGATGTATCTAGAGAGTCTTCTCTTGTACACTAGCTATTCAGAGGTTGACTAATGTTCAGGCCAGTGCAAAGGTGGCAGAAAAAAAAATATCTCTGAAGGTTTGCTGATGTTAAAACCCTAAGGATGGCTTTAGGACAAACCACCTAAGAGTCCCAAATTGGAAAGAAGTTGTTTGATGCATACAAGCAGGACCCATTGTAAGAAAACCCAGTTGGCAATAATCCAAGCTTATAACAACAAACATTTTTAAAAAAATGCAGGGGTGACTTCCTTGCTTTCTATTAAACATGCTCCTTTTATTAATGGGACTTCCTTGAAGGATTTAAGTGTTGGCTTATAGATTGGCAGCAACTAAGAGACAGAAAAATATAAAGCAAAGGGTTGGGCTCACAGCCAGTCCAGGATGAATCACAAACCAAGACAAACTTCTGAAGCTAAGCACTAGCATTATGGAAAAGGGATTTGCTCCGTGCACACAACACTTTAAATGACAAGCCAGGAGCCCATTCACTGCAGAAAGTCAAGAATCCCTACGATGCAGACCCAAGACTGCATTCCAGGCTTGCCGAGTAACGTGAACAAATGCACTGAATCAACAAGACATGGATGGCGTGCTTACGGGATGAGAAGGAGACAGACATGCCTGGAGAAGAGGGTGTGTGTCAGGAAACAGAAGCAAATTAAGCTGGCCAGGTAGGGTGGGGCCATGAGAGCAGGTTTTGAAAGCCAAGCCTGCTTTCTCTGAGACCAGAAAGGAGTTTTAAGAAGATTAATGTGGTAGAGGCATTTGAGGACAGGATAGAGACAAGGACAGCAGCTAGAGGACTGCCACAGCTGTGACGCCACAGGGCAGTGCAGAAAGAACTAAGGCTCCATGTCATACATTACCTCTCTGGAAGAAACTGATCTTCCATTCATCGGGCCCAGACTGTGCTCAGGTTTTCCCATCTTTGGAACAATGCTACGTCTACACTTCATTTGATTTTTTTTTTTTTTTTTTTACTATAGTGGGATTGTTTCTTGAGAATTTCATACATCCCTGTAATGTATTTTAATAACATTCACTTTTCAGATACACACTCCATTTCTCGCCCCATCCCAACATCATGTCTTTTTTCTTTTTCTTTCTTCTCCTTTTTTTTAATAACTCACTGAGTCCAAGTTATGCTGTCCATATACTCATGAGTGTTGGGTCATTTACTGGAGCATGGTCAACCTATCATGGTTACCCCTAAAGAAAACTGACTCTCCTTTCCCCAGAAGCCATCAACTGTCAACAGCTCTTCAGTTGACTGTAGGGGCTCATAAATGCCAACCCACTCCATGCTAGAATATTTTTATTGGCTTAATCTTGTGCAGGCCTCGTGCAGGCAACCATGGATACTGTAAGTTCATGAGTACAGTGATCCTGTTGAGTGTAGAAGACACTGTTTTGATCTGGTCTTCCCCACCCTCTGGCTCTTAGACTCTACCACTCTTACAAGATGGTTCTAGAGCCTTTCATGGAGAGAGCTACACTTGATTTCTATAGAACCATCTTCTTGGATCTCAAGCACGTCTTCAACTCTCTTTCCTTCTCCTAAAAGTCTGTATTGTTCGGGTAGGAAGTCCGAGAGTATAAATCTAAAGTCATTCAAGGTAAAAATTGAAAATTAATAGGACTAATTCTAATGAGTAATCTAAACCAATGGGACCTTAAGCATCTAGGAGCAGAGTCATCATTCAAACTTGGACCCTAAAGAAACCATATTCTAATGACATACTCAGAGATTCAGTCTTCACACTTTCCAGGTACTTCTCTGTACCTTCAGACTCTGTAGTAAACCCTTTAGAAACCCAAAAATACTTCATTTTAGTGATGTGATTTTTTTAAAAGAAACATCCCCAATTCAGACAGAGAAAGAGGTGGTTGATTCATTTCATTGACAGTACTTGGAGTTGCATGCACGCAAACAGGGAAGACACCAAAACAAATAGACTGCAACAAGGTGCTTAGGAGAATTTCTTCCATTTTTTTTTTCCATCTTAGCAGCAACTCTAGGGAAAATTCTGTTCTTTGTTATTGTTATTTGACTGAGTCTTTTCTTATTCCATCTTAACCAATATTTCTGCTTTAATTTACTTTTAAAACTTTTCAAAGATCTAACTTGTAGGTGTTGGAGACAAAAGAAGGAAAGGACAAACACAAAATGTATCTGATCCCTGTTGGTTTTAAATAATAGCACTGGTTACCATGCGAAAAAGGTCACGAGGCACAAAGTACGACAAAACCCAGTATCAGAGCTTTAAGGGAGGGGGGGCTGAAGAGATAAGGGAAGGGACACATGAGGAGGAGGGAGGGGGAGAAGGAAGAGAGAGGAGGAGTCTGTGTCCAGCTTTTTAAGGAGTCCCCTGCACATGCGCAGGTGGGCTTACGGAGCTACTTGCCTGACCACGCTGCACACGTTACATAATCACGCAGCACATGGATGACGTCGTCGTAAGACCCCTTTCTTAGCTACTGAACTGCGCATGTGCGGTCATGCCGCTGGAGGAGTGGCAGAATCCTAACAATCCCTTTCTGCAACTGTAAATGGGCTAAAAAAAAAAAATTTCCAAGGGGGGCTGGGGAAATGGCTCCATGGAGTAGAGTGCATACTACTCTTACAAAGACCTGGATTCAACACCCAGAACCTATGTGGGGGTCCACAACCCTCTGCAACTCCAGTTCCAGAGGATTTAACATTCTCTTCTGGCCTCTGAGGATGCCAGGCACATATAAAAATATTCAACACCCAGAACCTATGTGGGGGTCCACAACCCTCTGCAACTCCAGTTCCAGAGGATTTAACATTCTCTTCTGGCCTCTGAGGATGCCAGGCACATATAAAAATATGTAGGCAGGCCGGGCGGTGGTGGCGCACGCCTTTAATCCCAGCACTCGGGAGGCAGAGCCAGGCGGATCTCTGTGAGTTCGAGGCCAGTCTGGGCTACCAAGTGAGTTCCAGGAGAGGCGCAAAGCTACACAGAGAAACCCTGTCTCGAAAAACCAAAAAAAAAAAAAAAATATGTAGGCAAAACACTCACATGCACAAAATAAAGGTAAGGTGGCACAAGCATTTAATCTCAGCACTTGGGAAGCAGAAGGCAGAGGGATCTCTATGAATTCAAAGCCAGCCTGGTTTACAGAGCTAGTTCCAGGACAGCCAGGATTACATAGAGAGACCCTATCTCAAAAAAATCAAAATAGTGATAATGATCATGATCATGATGATCATGATGATCGTGATAAAAATAAAGAAAATTTCCAAAGGGAAATTGCAAAGAAAGAAAAACATAAAGGTTTTGAGCAAAGCCAGTAGCTCAGTTTGGCTGCCAGAAAGACCTACTGGAAAGCTTTGTTCCACTCAATAGGTCTGAGCTGCAGACAGAAATTAACAAGAAAGTCCCTGCTCTCAAGTAATCCTGAGACAGTAGAGCAGCCTCCAGGTCTGGCTTCTCTAATAAAAGATAGTATTAACATAAGGGTCTGTGGTGTTTGAATGACAAGGGCCTCCATGGGCTCATATAATTAATCACTTGGTCCCCAGCTGTTGGAACTATTTGGGAAGGATTAAGAGGTGTGTCCTCATTGGAAGAGGTATGTCACAGGGGGAGAGCTTTGAGGCTTCAAAAGCCCACCCATACACAGTTAACTCTTCTGCCTCATGGTTGGATCTCAAGATGTGCTCTCACAGCTATTCCTCCATCACTGTGCCTGCCTGCCTGCTACCATGCTTCTGCCATGATGGCCATTCACTCTGACCCTCTGAAACTATAAGTCCCAAATAAGCACTTTCTTTTGTAAGTTGCCTTAGCCATGATGCCTTATCATAAAAATAGAAAAGTAACTAAGACAAGGTCTAATCCATATTTTTCATCACCTATAGTGCCAGGGACAGTCAATTCCTCACTAAACAGCTATTGGCTTTCCTGCCTTTCCCAGATGCCCTTGCAGTTAGATTGGAGCCATGTGACCAGCTCTGGCCAATGAAACATGGGAGGAAGTGACGTGATGTAGGCTGTTTCCAAACCTAGTGCTGTGGGGCCCTGTGTGGTCCCCTGCTTTCTCTTCATAGGTTTCAGGGAACACAGACATGAATGGCAATGTGGTATATCCTCAAGATGAAGAACAAGACCCAGAGTCATCACCTGAAGAAAGGAGCTGGAAAGAGTCGCTGGACCCCCATGACAATGCTACAAAATGAACAAAATGAAGACACGTGGATGGGAGGCGTTAACCTCTGGGGCTTGGGGTTTCATTTGTGACAAGTGGGATGTTTCTATACGAACATTCTCACCTAAAATCTGGAATAATTGCACCGCAGACGGTAACGTTAACAGCAATGGCAACATGGTGTAGCATAGAGTTCGGGGCTTTCATAGTGACGCCAACCTGGGTAAGGTTAATAGAAGGGTCAGAGGTGGAGCATTCACTTGCATGCATAAAAAGTTACCCAGCTTTGCTCGGGGGGTTTGATAAATACTCACTCTTGGGACACAAAGGAGCCAAACTGCAGATTCTTGTTCCTTCTTTTTGGATGGTCAGATATTTCTATTATTGACTATTGGTAATTTCAACACATATCCAGCCAACTTAACACTTCTTCATTGTTATGTAGTTCTCCACAGTATGAAGGAACCAGAATGTATACCATCATTTTATTAGTGGTCACACAGCGTGTTTGAACCTGTGGTTAACATGTTTGAAATGCCACTCAAGGACTGGATACCTGCAAGGGGACTCCTGGGGTCAAAGGGTATACATAATGTTTAGATTAAATAAACATGACCAAACTTCTGGCCAAGAGTTATACTAACTTACATCTGTATCAACAGTCTGTAAGCGCTCTGATTTCTTCTCTTTTTGCTGATAAGGAATGTGGAAAGCTTGCAGACTGAACCGTTTTATGTCAGTAACCACATGGCATCTACTTGATCTGAGCAACCTCCTGCACTTGTTTCTTAGCAGAGGAAGAACTGGCTCCTCAGGACCAGCCTCTTCCAGTACTGCCAGAGGGGCTTCTTAGTTCCTTTCACGAACAGTGACCTCTGCATCTTTGAGCATCATAATGCCCAGGCCAGACCACCCAGAAGTGTTGACTTAGAATCACAGTGGTACCCAGGGGAACCATAGGAAGATAAAGGAGATGATCACTGGGAGAAGATGGGGTTGCATCTAAAACACTTGGGAATTGGCATAAAAACATTAAATACAGCATTTTGATTTTTTTTAAAGTCAAAATCAGTGCAAAAACAAACAAATAAAAAGAGGCAAAATTGGTCTTACTGACTTTTCCCTTTGTCCCGCCCATGATAGCCCAGATAAGCAATCATTCTAAGCAGTTCTAGGAGACTTTCAGACATGCAGGCACCTTAAAGTTGTTGCCAGAGTGTTGGGGAGATAGCTGTATGGTTAAGGGCACTGGCTGCTCTTCTAGAAGGCCCATGTTTAGTTCCCAGCACCCACATGGCAGCGCACGACCATCTGTGACTCCAGTTCCAGAGGTATCTGATACCTTCTTCTGGTCTGCACAGGTGCCAGGCACACATGTGGTACATATGCATACATGCAGGCAAAACACCTATTCACATAAGAAAGAATAAAATAAATCCCTGTCAGGGTTTTCTTAGAGAGCACACAGATGCACTCGGAGACTAATGTTTATTATTTCTGAGTTGCCAGCATAGAGGAAATAGAGAAGACATTAAACAGCAGGTTTTCAATAAACATCTGTCACCCTTCAACATCTGCACTGGCATCAATGCCAATCAGGTAATAGACATCAAGCTAGCCCTGGTGGCCACTTTGACTCTCTCATACTCGAGGCTCTTGGGTCTTTGAACTTTATCCTGGTGACCAAGTGGTCACTCTGACCAGATGTTGACATTGGGTGTCTTCCTCGGCCTCTTCTCTGCCTTGTTTTGGAGACAAGGCCTCTCACTGAACCCATCAATTCAGCTGGACTTGTTGCCTAGTCCAGGGACTCTCCTGTCTCTCTGTCTCCACACAGCTCTGGGATTATAGGCATGTGCTGCCGCGTTCAGTTTTTGACATGGCTACTGATGGCAGGTCCTCGGGTCCTCCCGCTTGCATAGTAAGCCCTCTACCAGCTGAACCATCCGCCCAGCCCTACAAAGGGTCACTTTATTGACTCAAGACTGTCAAGGGGAGATGATAAGCATTTATGGGGTACCTGTCTTGAATTATATTATGAGATGGGCACTCTCAAGCATTATCTCAGTTAAACTGGTGTGATTTGAATGAGAAAACTAAATCACAGAGAGATTTTTTTTCCCCAGTCACAGAGCATGCCAGTGGCTGAGCTGGGCTTTGGACCCAGTGCCCTTTGCATATGAATATATTGACTTACCTCTGGGTAGTGTCAGTAGGGAAAGAAAAAGCTATCTCCTGTTTCTGAACATAGATCTTGCCCTCAACCCCCCAAGGGCAAATGCTCCTTCTAATTCTCATCTTGGCTGTGCATCCAAGTTAAAACCATCAAGCTTTAAGGCGATGGGGATGGGGTTCACCCTTAAAGCACCCACCCAACATGCTGCCTGCCTGGCGTGCTGGTTGATTTTGTGTGTGTGTGTGTGTGTGTGTGTGTGTGTGTGTGTGTGTGTGTGTGTGAACTTGACACAAACGTAGACATATCTGTGAAAAGGAAATCTTAATTGAAAAAAAAAAATGCCTCCATAGGCCTAGAGGCAGTCTGGGGAGATGTTTTCTCAATTAATGGTTTGTGCAGGAGGGCCCAGCCCATGGAGATGGTACCACTCCTGGGCAGGGTGTAGAAGGAAGCAGGCTGTGCAAACCTTGAGGAGCAAGTCAGTAAGCAGCGTTCCTCCAAGGCCTCTGCATTAGTGCCTGCCTTCAGATGCCTGCATTGAGCTCCTGACCCTGACCCCCCAGTATGACAGACTACAAGCTATGAGATGAAATAAATCCTTTTCTCCACGAGTTGCTTTTGATCATGGTGTTTTAGCACAGCCGTGGAAACCCTAAGACACTTAGCATGCCCAGGGCCCAGATTCAAACTGAAGCGTGACAGAAGTCTTGTTCCCAACTCAGCCCAGACCTACCTACTGCCGTCAGCAAACCGTTTGTTTCTCTTGCCTGAGCTCAGGGCAGCCATGCTTCCTCCTGCCCACTGCTTCTCACTCTCCCCACCTGTCTCCATCAAATGGCAGCCCTCTTCCATTCCCTGACAAGGCAGGCACCAGAGCAACACAAGTCCTTTTCCTTGCATGCCAGCATGTCTGCAGCCTAGACACTCTTCCCTATGCCTTTTGGCCCTAACTTTCCGAGCTGGTATGCACAGAAGGTGCCCCCGTGGGGGGCCGGGGAGGCATGACGCAAAATACAGCAGCTTTTCAGAAGGGATCTCAGTTCCTATGCTGAGAAAGAACCTTTGGAGACCTTGGAGCAGTGTTTTTCAGCCTTCCTAATGCTATGACCCTTTAGTACAGCTCCTCATGTTGTGGTGACCCCCACCATAAAATTATTTTCATTGCTACTTCATAACTGTAATTTTGCTACTGGTATGAATTGTAATACAAATGTCTGCTTTCCAACAGTCTTAGGTGATCCCTGTGAAAGGGTCATTTGACCCCCCAAAGGAGTAGAGACCCACACGTTGAGACCCACTGCCTTACAGGCTCAGTAGCTGTGCTTCTTTCTACCAGGCTCAGCGTAAAGGCCACCTGGGCAGGGCAGTCCAGATCTTGGAGATGTGACTCCTGAAGAGAAGGGAATGGAAGACTAGAGGAAGCCCCTTCTCAGAATATTGCACCATCATGAAGTTTCATCCCCAGAATCTGCCCAACCAACCCTATCCTTTACCCAGAGTAACTCCCTGTCACCTCTGGGAGACTCGTACCAGGCTGTCTCCATGAATTCACAAGTCGCCCTCTTATCCTCACTTGGCAGGCACAGCACGAATCAGGGAGAGGTAGGAATCAATAACCTCACTTTTGCCCCCATCAGCTCTTTCCTGACCCTCTCACCACCCAGGAACAGAAAATTAATGATCCAACAAAATGTCATTTGTCCCACCTGCCAGAAGATTTAGCATTGACATGCCCTCTAGTGGATTTTTATAAACAACAAAAAGGACACACATGGAATCATGCCCATACCAAACAATGATCGATTACCTTCAACTATGTCCACAGTTCCTGATGCCAAAACAATGCCATTCAAGGAAGCCTGTCACCAACTTGAGCTGCCACATAACAGCGAAGTCGAAGAGCACCACTTCCGGGTCCTGACTGATGGTCTTGGTGTCTGGGGCCAGTTCTTACCATTAACGGGAATGTCACCCAGGGCTTGGATATTGTGGCCTACACAAAAATGAAACCTCCACACTCTCTGCCCCCAAGCTTCTCTGTCTAGAAAATCTACCCTCTTCAGGACCTGTGCTGGACAGTTTGGAGAATGGTCTGTGGCATCCTCACTTTTGGTTTAGAATAAGTGAGTTTATTAACTATACTGCCAGCCAAAGTAAGAGAATAACTAGCAGGAGAGAAGTACTGAAACATCATTAAATTGGGTGCTCAGAACACCTAGCAGGAGTTGATGAGGGCAGTTCTGCTGAGGCCGCCAGCCAGAGTTCCTAGTTGAACTTTCTCTCCATGGCGAAGCTTCTCTCAACAGAACTTCCGGCTTCTCATTCCACTGAAGGCACTTCCATGCCATGGGATAAACTATTGAAACCTCTGTTGGAAACGGTTCACCTTCTAACTGTTCTCAAGGACATGGTGTTTTCAGTTTTAGACTGTTTGACCATTCTCATTCTTCCCTATCACAGAGGCAAAGAGCCAGCCCACCCCCAGACATGGGGTCTTGGAGGACATTTGATTTAAACATGCTGAAGTCTGAAGTTGGTGTCGGGGGTGGGAGGGGGGGCATCCCAGCCTCCAGAGCCAGCATCTCAGTGATCCCAAACAGTGCATGACAGTTTCCCAGGGTGATGTATGTTACAGCAGCTTCAGCCGTGTTACCCAGTGTCGGCTTCTGTGTGTGTGGAAGACCCCCTGTGTCGTCTTTCTCGGGTTTCTCACCCTCCACATTACTGATATTCTGGGCCATGTAACACTTTGTGGCAAGGGGCCACCTGGATGCAGAGTAGCATCTCCATACTCATCTCACCGTTTGCTTTTGATGTTTTTACTATTATTATTATTTTATTTCATTTAGGGGTGGTGGTGTGTGCACGCTGCATGTGCTCATGTGTGTGCTTGGAGGCCAGAGGAGAACAACCAGTTGGCCTTTTCTATTATTCTCTATCTTATTCCTTGAGACAGTTTCTCTCGCTGAACATGGAGCCCCAGCAACCCCACCTCCCCACCCCCACCCCCTGTCTCCACATCCCATGGTGCTGTGGTTACATGGGGTCTTCATGATTATACAACAAGCATGCTTGCCCATTTAGCTGTATTCTCAGCCCAGAACTCCTCTATTCATAACCACCCAAACTGTCTCTAGACGTGGGCAAATGTCCCCTAGGGTAAAGGAAACAATGTCACTCTCAGATGGGACCTACAACCCTCTCTGTCAAAGTCACTGGGGATGAGAGGCAGGACCTACAGAGCAGAGAGTCCCCTCATTTGTGTGATTGGTGTGTCACCAATCCTGTCCTTGGGGTAGGAGGCTCTTAGGCTTTTATCATTCTGTTCCAGGGCATCCTGTCCAGGTGGCATTGATTTCACAAGATGCTGATTCCTTCCTTGGAAGGATGAGGCATAGCCTGGGGGGGGGGGCATGGGCCTAAGGATGTACAAAAGCAGAAAGAGGGGGGCTGCAAAGGGAGGGGAGAAAAGGAAAGGGGGTGACTACTGGGTTCCGTGCAACATCAAGACACAGGCTCGCTCCCATTTCTGCCACCCTGTCGCACAACAAAAACCTGGAGACCTGTTTGCCAGGCACATGCTTACACAAGCTATCCTCAAGGAGGCAAATCAGACTTGGGGAGATCAATGGTTTGCCATGCCACCATGGCCAAAGCCTCATGTGCCCCATGACTCTCAGAAGTGGGTCACCAGGATATTAAACAGCCCTCTGGACAAGTGTTCCCACAGGTATAAAGTTAGGGAAGATCTTGAAGTAAATACACATTTTGCTTCTTAGCTGACTTCCAGGCACTGAGTCATGGTGGTCTAATTCAATGTTTCTCTATTGTAATCACTTAGTAAATGCTTTGTGGTCATTTTCTCCCCCACAGACCCTGCCATCTCAAATGGCAGGGATATTCTCATTTCTGAATTCTTCCATGGGGCCTGACAGACTAGCCTGGAGGCCAAGGGATACATGGGAGCCCATACTGTCCTTCTCACAGCCAACTCCACCTAGCTGGGGCCCCCAGAGGCAACACAGCATGGAAGGCAGGCTCCCGGGCCGTGTACCGAGGGGCCAGACTTCAGTCTGTTGAGTGACCTCAGCAAGCTGTCACCCTCACTGGCTCTCAGATACCCTATCTGACCAAGGAATATCCAGCCTCCAGACTCTGGCCTGGCCTGAGATTTGCAAAATGAGTAAACCCCCTCACTCACCCCAAACTTCTGAAAAGGTCTCCTAGAGAAGGTCAAGTTATCACTTCTTCAAAGCTGATCCATTCCACCCTGGTTTTAACTGGTGACTTTCCTTCTCTACAAATCTTAGCTAAAAACAGATGGACACAGGACAGGCTCTGAACCCAGCTGAGGACAGGCTCTCCCTCTCTGCAGCTATGACGCTGGAGAAACCATACTCTCAGGGCTGATTCTCACCCAGCCTGGCTTCCCTCCCTCCCCCCACAAAAAAAAAAAAAAAAACAACTTTCAAAAACGAAGAGGAGAGACTTGATTTTGAGTTTTCAAATGTTCAATCCTCTGTCTTGGCTTTTGTACCCAACTGTCTCTTGCTGCCCTAGAAAGATGAGGATGGTGACAGGCGGTACCAGAGTAAAGGGAAGTTGCAGAGGAAAGGCGTCAAGAGAAACTGACCAAAGATGTACTGGCCGAGGAATGCAAAGGCAATCCTAAGTTCCGGACAGAAGGACAGAAGCAGCTCGACCCTCTCCTGTACATAATGGTAATACAGTCATTCACAGTGGGAAAGCAGAGATCACCCCAGGCCCAGTGAGAAGCCACAAGCAAAGCCAGAAAGGCTGCCTTAGTCCATTGAAGCCGCAGTCACAGTCTGATGGCTTTTCAACAACAAAAACGTACTTTTTACAGTTCTAGAAGCTGGGGAGTTCAAAATAGAGGTGCCAGTAAACTCAGAGTCCAGTGAGAGTCCTTTCCTCTCTGAGGACCATGTTCTCACTGTGCTTCATGTGGTAAAAGGGGTTCAGGGTCTCTCTGGGGCCTCATTAGGGCTCTGGTCAGTGTCCTCAGCTACCAGGATCTTTGGACTAGGGAGCCCACTCTGAATTTTCTCAGCACAGAGGGCCTGTCTCCGTCTCTCTCAGCAAGCAGAGAAACCCTAGACTTTGGTCAGTACATCAGTGACAATTCACTGCCCTGTGGTGTGATGGAGAAGTAGTGCATGGTTACTGAGATGCCCTTGTTGACCCATATCCCCTTGCTTACATCACTGAGATGCCCAGGATGGCCACCAAAACAATCGGCTTGTTAAGGTTCCCATTTTTTCTACAGCCAGTGCTACCTAGGACCAGTCACTAGGTGGGGAACAGCTGGTCAGATGTGCCTCCAGCAGTACCAGCCACAAGCACTGTTGAACCAGCCTTCCCTAGGAGCCTTAAAGCCTCAGGATAAACTCTCTGCTTCCTTAAAGCAACTGCTTTAGGGAGCTTGTCACCTGTTCGGTTGTGGGAACATAGTTGGGACTTACTTTGAACCAAAGTGAACAGAGGAGGAGGACATGGTTATCGTTTTCCCTCTCAGAAGCCCATAGACTCTTAGAAAATTGATTTCTTCATTCAGCAATCAGGTTTGCACACAAAGGAGACAATTCTTCCAATCTCCTTCGTCTAGGACAGTAGATATCTCTTTGCTTATATTTACATGGATTCAGGGAGGGAATTCTAAGTGTCCATTATCTGAATAGGATTGGTAAGACAAGATGATCTTCAGGTTGTAGAATTGACATTATTTTTAATTTCTTACACTCTACCTTAAGAGAATTGAGATTCTCAGTGCCCTAATCCTGCAAGCCACTCCTCCCAGCCATCTCCCCTAGCCCTGCCCTTACTCCAATCCAGTTTGCCAGACCCATCTTATTATTTCTTTGTCAAAGATTAACTTTTATTTTAAAATTACATGTGCACATGAATGCAGTACTCATGGAAGCCAAAAGAGGGTTTCAGATCCCCCC
This sequence comes from Peromyscus californicus insignis, assembly GCF_007827085.1. Lineage (NCBI taxonomy): Eukaryota > Metazoa > Chordata > Mammalia > Rodentia > Cricetidae > Peromyscus > Peromyscus californicus. The sequence continues at coordinate 33,410,958 of NW_026294551.1, forward strand.
AGAGCTAGAGTTATAGATTGAGACCAAAAGAAGGTTTCAGAACCCCCCAGAGCTAGAGTTGTAGACAGTCGTGAGCTATCTGATTGAACTCACATCCTCCTCAAGAGCAAATTGTGCTCTAAACAACTGAATCATCTCTACAGCCCCAGATCCACCCTCTTAAAAGCTAAGTAAAATGTCACCCTCACCAATTGTCCTGGAAGAAATTGGTCTTAACCCAACACAAACTCTCTCAGCAGCTTGGCCTTGACCAGGGCTCTGTAGCACAGGGCCACATAGTAGGTGGCTTCAACAGCAGAAATGAATTTTCTCAAAGTTCTAAAGGCTACACAGTTCCAACAGCCAATGTCTAGACATCTAGAGGTCTAGATGTCTCCCGATGCCTCTCTCCTTGGCTTGAAAATGATTGTTTTCTTTCTGTGTCTTCGTGTGGTCTCTCCATGTGTGCCTGTGCCCTAATCATGTCTTTTCCATGACATTTATTTATTTTCGTGTCTATGTTTCTGTGTGTGTGCACACACATGTGATGTGCACACACACACCCTGCACACCTATGGAGGTCAGAGGACAGCCTGCAGGAGTTTATTCTCTCCTTCCATCATGTGGGGCCTGGGGACTGAACTTAGTTAGTCTGGCTTGGTGGCAAGCCCCTTTCCCTGCTGAGCCACCTCACTGGCCCAAACCAACCTCTTCTTACAAAGACGTTAGTCCTATTAAATCGAGGCCCAAGATAGGACTTTAGTTTGCCTTGCTTGGCACTTTAAAGCCTCTGTCTCCAAATAGTAACATTCTGAGGTCCTGGGGGTGAGGACCTCAGCTCACAAGCCTGCAGAGGGCGTTACAGGAACTGTGCCACTTTAAAGGAAATCTGGGGAGGTGTCTGTTTCTAGAACGTGGTAGAGTTCTGTGCTTCTTTTTGAATGCAGGAATGAATGAAGCTCTTGGGACTGACATCCCTTTATAGCCTGTGGTTTTGCATCGGTTGTTCATGAGTGTCCCTGCAGCTTCTGGAACCCAGAATCTGGAAGATGCTTTCATGTACAGCTCTTTCCCAGGCTCTGGGATTAGTCCTTGGTCAGCTTGCCTAGGACACACTGTCATAAAAAATAAAATAAAAATAATAAAAACTATAGCTACCAACTACGTATCCTCTAAGCCACCCATTCCAACACTCCAAGCCTCAGCAGCCTGTGTATGATTCTAGCATGACCACACCAGTCTCCCAGGGTTCTTCAGCTCCTGGCTATGACCGTAGTGTGAAACCCTTCTGTGAACTCTAAAGAACTCCTCCAAATGGTGGGTGTCACTCTTCCAGCTGTTTTGTAACACACTACTTCCAGTTACTATGGCTTCATAATAAATCACCCTCAGAATTTACTGTCTTCACTTGATCTTAGCCAAAAAGCTGGGGAGCAATAAAACAGAGTTGTCTTTTGAAGCACTCACAGAGGGCTAAGTGTGCCTCTCGGTGCATCTCAGTATTTAACATGCATAAGCTTTGGGTTCACTCAGTGCATGTGTATATGCACACACACACACACACACACACACACACACACACACACACACACACACATGTGATTTATTTTGCTCACTAATGTACAATGAGGAGAGAAACATGTCTCTGCTCCACTCAGTTTGTGCTGGAGAAGCTCCAAGGGGAGGATCCAGGTATGTAGGAAGTCTGCTTACAGGTCTACCATATATGGCCTCTCTGTGCGGCTTGGGCTTCCTCCTAATACAGTGACAGGATTCCAAGATGGATCACAACAGGAGAGGTCTAGGGACAGCCATGCTGTCTTTTAGGGCCTGTTTGCAGAATTTCTTGCGTTATGTTCTAATAATGAAGCAATTGCAAAGGGTAGGATAGGGTGTCGCTGATATTTAAAAGTTCTAGAAGAATATGTGGACCTAGAAGGAAGGCAGTGACCATCGTGAAAAAGACGGCTTGCAGCAGTACCAGCACATCTGTTGGGTGAGTGAAACTTTCTGCGCTTCCGGTCAGCATAGCACAAGGTTCCCGCCACAAAGCTCCCCGCCCCCGCCCCCAGCCCCGTACTGTAGATCTCCTTTACAACCCTTTCCCCAGTCATATCCTGCATCTCCAAACCAGTCTATCACAGTCCTGCCTTTTGCAAGGAAGGAATTGGTTTCAAATACTGGTTTAAGTGTAGACTCCTCTTAGGTTGTAGAAAGCAAATTCTCTTTTACCGTTCTGGTATCTAAAAGGTGTACCTGGGAACTCGGAGCAAGTGGAATCCAGTCTGGGGGTGGGAAATTGGGTTTTTTTGTTTTGTTTTGTTTTTTGTTTTTGTTTTTTGCCACACAGCTTATGGGGTCACTTGGCTTATACAGAAGTGAGGTCCTTCCCTACCCCATCTACTCCTCCCTGCTTTGGCCTGCCCTTCACCTCTGCTTAACTGTTGGTGATGGGCACCCCTCTAGTCCACCCACCTTCTGGCCTGAATCAGTCAATCACGGAACCAGCATCCTGAGCCCATACTCTGATTATTCCCAAAGACTGGTAGAAGGACCTGAGCGATTGTGCAGAGTCACTTAATTGTCAAATTCTCAATAAACCAGGTTTCACTGCAGAAAGCATCCAGAACATCGACCTTCCTCCATGTTGTCTTCCACACACCCATTCTGATTCATCTGTTTGTTCTCTGACTCCTAAGCCTGTATAATCTTTAATTATATCCTGTGGCAATGATGAAATGTCAGCCTCTTTATTTTTTATTATGGTGTTGCTGGTCAAGGGGGTTCCAACTGACGCCACAGGGCTCCACAGAAAGCTGAGGACAGAATCCACTCACTGGCCTGTGCTGCCATCACAAACACTCACCCACTCACACAAATACACAGACACACACACACACACACACACAGAACGAGAGAGCACATGTATACACACTCCTATGCATGCAGGGAAGCACCCTCCTGCGCACACACACACACAAGCACTCACACACACTCTCTCCCATGTGAACACACGCTAACATATTTGCCCACATGGGCACACCCTAACCCACACATACACACTGAGTTCTCATCACTTAGGGAAAACCTAAATTTCTTATCCTGACAGATGACCAGCTCTGAATTCTGAGCTGCCTAGGAATCCAGCTTCATGTCTTCACACTCTTCATTCCACATAAAGACAGACCAAGTGGCATCTGGTTCCTTCAGTGGCCTGTGTCCTTATCACAGGCCTCGCTTTACTGTTCCCTCTACGTAGTATAGTGGTTCTCAACCTGTGAGCCGCAACCCCTTTGAGGATTGAACGGCCCTTTCACAGGGGTCCCCTAACGCCATCTGCATATCAGATGCTTACATTATGATTCATAACAGTAGCAAATTACAGTTATGAAGTAGTAACATATAATTTTATGGTTGGGGGAACTGTACTCAAGGGTTGCAGCTTTAGGAAGGTTGAGAAGAACTGGTCTAGAGCATCCTTCCCTTCCCTCTTCAGCCTTCATCTCATAACTTGAAAAGTAGTGTTCAGGGAAGCTTCCCTCCACTCCCAGGTGACAGGAGCTGACTCTGCCTCATGCTTTCTCACACTCCATACTTCCTTCTCCTAACTCCCATTGTTTGAGAGTGCTAGAGGTGCTATAATTGTGTGGTCAATGGCTGGCGGTCTTCTCCCCCACCTCCACCTCTTCAAGCTCAGCAATGGTGGGACCATGTGTACATCTGACTGTCTTGAAGGCACAGCATCAAGTTCAGCATGAAGAGCCTGGGGGAGCTGTCCTTCCAGAACAGGCTCGGGGACTGGCTCTTGGGCTTTGATCATTTCTTCCCAATGAAGCTCAGGTTGGAATCTGATCCTCTTGAGAGATATCAAGAGGGTGGGGACTTAATCTAATGATACTATTTAGAGGTGGAGCCTTTCAGGAGGGATTAAGGTTAGCTAAGACCATCAACCCCCGTGTTTGAATACTGGAAGCGTTACACGAAGAGAGAGACTGGAAAATATATATGTGCTTTCTGTCATTTATCGTGTGATATCCTTCACAGACTTGGCACACTGCCAACAAGAGAGCTATCACTAGACGTGGCAACTCAGCCTTGCATCTCCAGAGCCCACAAGCCAAGACAAACCTCCTTTCTTTTTAATGTACATGGTCTGTAGTAGTCTGCAACAGTCTCATCAACAGAAAATAGATTAAGATAATGTCTTACTCTGTGCTACTATAGGAAAATATCCAAGGCTGGGTAATTTATAAAGAAGAGAGTTTTGTTTCTCACAGTTTGGGAAGATGAGATGCCCAAGATCAGGGTGCTAGTCCATTTGGTATCTGATGGTTTTGCCTTTGAAGGTCATGTCCTACAGAGGAGAGGAATACTGTTTCTTACGTGGCAGTAGAATGTACAAGCAAGAAGGAATGAGAAAGAAAAGGAGCTGAACTCATCCCTTTGAAGTGTGTATTCATTCCACCTATGGCCTTGGGGTACTAGCCCCTGGGGTAGGGCCTCTTGGCTAGTTTAAGATCTGGTGAGTACATATGCAGGGCCCCATCTCACTCATGCTCTTGGATGGTGAAGACCAAACCAGGCAGCATGAAGCAGCATGGGACCAGCTCCTAGCCTTCCAGGGACTTTGTAACTGACTTTGCCTTATCCTGTTTCAGTGAATTGTTCTCCTATATAATCCTTTAATAAATAGCTCTTTTATCACTAATCCATGGATTTCCTACATTATCTGGCACCCAACGTGGGGCATGAACCCAGGACCCTGAGATTAAGAGTCTCATGCTCTACTGATTTTGCAGAATCTGGAATATTAAAATATGTACACCATACAATAAATACATTTTTAGGATTTCAATGGGTCAACTGCTTTGAGTTCTGAAAAGGCTGATTCTGTAATTACACGCTTATTGTAAGTTATGGCCATAATGGGTATATCTGTACAAATTAAGACTGACAATGCTCCAGCATATGTCTCCAGTAAAAAGAAAGAGATTTTTGCATATTATAATATAAAACATATTACAGGTATACCACACAATCCTACAGGACAAGTGGTTGTAGAAAGATCTAATTGTGCTTTAAAAGAAATGCTTTATAAACAGAAAGGGGAACAAAAATCCCCAAAGATAAATTGCATAATGCCTTATTAACCTTGAATTTTCTTAATGCTGATGAGAAAGGAACAACAGCTACAGAGAGACATTGGATAATAGAAAAAAAACTACTGAGCTAAATCAGCCTATGTACTTCAAAGATGCATTGACCTCAGAATGGAAACCAGTACCTGTGCTACATTGGGGAAGAGATTTTGCCATTGTTTACACAGGAGAAGAAAAGCTATGGATACCATCAAAATTAATAAAGATTCTATTCAAACTGGAGAAATTTGTCAATAAGGAGAAATGGTGGCTCATTCACCAATGTGACAATTCTACAAGTTGTAAGGAAAATTCACCTAGCAAGGGTCAAGGCAGGGTTCTGTTTTTGTATCTACCGGAAAACAGAAATACCCATCTTCAAGAAATTATAAAGATTTTGGACACCTAGACATCTAAAGCAGAAAGAAAGACAATGCAGAGAAAGTTTATAAGCAGAGAAAAATCAAACTTTTTAGTACCAATATACTCCCCAGGGTAAAATATCACTGCCTTAACATCCATATCTCTTTACTTCTGAGAAAAGTTGTAGTCCTGACTTAATTATAAATCAAGCTGGCTTTGGAGTTGGAATATGGCTCTTTCCTTCTCTAAACACAAGCATGTTGTTAAAAGAAAAAATTAACAGATTCTGTCTCACATCAGAATGAGTGTGGTGTGGGACAGAAGAAAACCAATAATCTAGGGATTATTTTCAAGATTCTATTTCTCTCCATGCTTATTCTTGGTTCTCTAGAACTTTTCTTTACATATTATGCCATTCTAAAATTTAAACTTTCCGTTTTGATATTGATAATGTTCAAGTTTTCCACATTGAAAGAAAAAAAATCTTCCCAATAGTGGTCTCTGAAGACTCCAGAAGGAAGATAGGGCCCCACAACAACGATTCTACTTGGTTCATAGTGATGCCATTGAGCTGATAAATACCACCACTCATTTATCGGCTTTGGACTGCAAACTATTCAGGATGGTTCCAAAATGGTTAGCTGAGATGGTCCATCATATTACACTTCTAGCCAGAACTTTAGATAAGCTTTACCTATAACTTGGAGACTGACTACAATATTACAGCCAGTTCCTATGAGTCCTAACCATTGTTTTAGTGTTTTCACAGGATCCCACAGAGATACTGTCGTCCCCTACACAGCAGGAAGCAATTCTAAGAAAACAATGCCCCCTCTCCCAAAAGGTTTTGTTTTTTCAGGGCTATGGATAATTATCATCTGTTAGGGGTTGGTTTTGAGTTGTTGTAGGGTTGAGGGTGGAACATTAAAGTTTAGACTCAGGATTCTCCTTTGGAAAAGAAAAAAGGGGAATAGATAGGGTAGGATAATAAGGTAGATTATTGTATCTACTTATAAACTAAATCAGTAACTATCAGCTTTAGATAATTTGCATCAGTATGTAAATTATTTTTCTATTCCTGTTTAGGATGATTTGTGTATATTGATACAAATACAAAACTTTATGTTATATTGTACATATGTTCCTACTCCCATTTGAAACATTTTGTATATTGATACAAATGTAAAATTATATTTGTCATACTGTATGTATGTTCTACCTCTGTTTAGGATATTTTGCATATTGATACATATTAAGGATATTTTTGTCATATATTACACTATACATTTCTACCTCTGATTAAGATATTTTGTATATTGTCACAAATTTGAGGTCATTGTCCTTATAGTGTACATCTGTTTACATATTATTTACTCTTATAATGGGAAGCCTTAATCTTTAAGTTTTAGTTTGATAAATTTTACAGGTTAATAGTCACCCATGCTTGTCATATTTATAGTCCTGTTAGTTTTTCTAGATATACAGAAATATATGTTGGATGGATAGACAATCTTCAAATACTTCATAGACCTAGAGAATATGGCATTTAAATGTTTTAATAACTTAGAATTCTGTTGACATGAGACATGATTGCTCCTGGCAGCACCGATCTACTCCCAAGAGGATGTTGGGAATGGAAGACACTCCATATGGAGTTTGTCTTCTTCTTGGCAAACAATGGCCTGCTGGGAAAAAAAAACCTGCCCTTGCCTCGACTGCTGACAGTAAGCATGCTGTCCAATCTGGACAAACAGGACAAAGGATAAGTGACTGCTGAACCTTGCCAAGACAAGGTAAGACAATCTTTCAAAATATTCTGCTTCTGAAAATGGTCGGTCAGATATTCTGGGCCTATAGCCAAAAAATGGATGCCCCAACGTTGTGGAGAAACACTGGGTGACTGTCCATGCAGCCAGCTGTCTCTGTCATTTCTTGTAATTTTTCAAAAGTTGCTTGCTTGTACTTCCTATTTACTCCAGTAATATTATTTCCCTTCTCAGGTCTTTGATGGGGTTGAAGACTAGATAGCTACAGCTACAATCCTCTCGTATCTTGGCTAAGAGCATATCCGGTACTAGATTTAGATTCTTCAGGATAGGACAGCTATTGGAGTAATTTCTGTAATTTGCCATTTTACCTATGATCTGGACATTTAGTATGTTTCTTGCTTGATAATGTTATTGGTTGTAGTTCCATTTTTGCTTATGTATTACCCTTTATTTCTCCTGGACAATACTTGATAATTGTTCTTATTGTATATACTTTTATATTAGGTTTAGAACTTTCTTACTTAGACAAAAAGGGGAAATGACAGGTTCTCAACCTTCCAGAGACTCTGAGACTGAATTTGCCTTATCCTGTGTCAGTGAGTGGTTCCCCCATATAATCTTTTAATAAGTAGATTTTTTATCAGTAATCAGTGGATTTCCTGCATTATCCCTTCATAAAGAATTCACTTCTACAGTGATGATATCAGTCTATTGATGAGGCCTGATCCCTCACATCCCAGTCACTGCAGCATTGGTAATGAAGTTTCTAACGTGTGCATGTTGTAGAATATTATTTTAAGGTGTGTTACTTTTGTTTATGCTCTGGAACATTTGTTTAATGATACAAAGATATGTTTGATTTAATAAAATTCACCTGCAGTCAAGAGGCTGCGTCAGCAACTAGCTGACAGGAAGTGGTAGGCAGGAACCAGGGGGAGAAGGGTTTTGTTTTTTTTTTAATTTGTATTTTTATTTTGCAATACAATTCAGTTCTACATATCAGCCACGAATTTCCTTATTCTCCCCACTATGGCCCCCCTCACCTTCCCCCCAGCCCACCCCCCATTCCCATCTCCTCCAGGGCAAAGCCTCCCACGCGGACTCAGATCAACCTGGTAGACTCAGTCCAGGCAGGTCCAGTCCCCTCCTCCCAGGCCTAGCCAAGCGATCCTGCATAGGCCCCAGGTTTCAAACAGCCAACTCATGCAATGAGCACAGGACCTGGTCCCACTGCCTGGATGCCTCCCAAACAGATCAAGCCAATCAACTGTCTCACCCATTCAGAGGGCCTGATCCAGTTGGTGACCCCTCAGCCATTGGTTCATAGTTTATGTGTTTCCATTTGTTTGGCTATTTGTCCCTGTGCTTTATCCAACCTTGGTCTCAACAATTCTCGCTCATATAAACCCTCCTCATTCTCGCTAATTGGACTCCCAGAGATCCTCTCGGGGCCTAGCCATGGATCTCTGCATCCAGATCCCTCAGTAGTTGGATGGGGTTTCTAGCACGACAATTAGGGTGTTTGGCCATCCCATCACCAGAGTAGGTCAGTTCGGGCTGTATCTCGACCATTGCCAGTAGTCTGTTGATTTCTGTGGGCCTCTCTAGCACTTTGCTTCTTCCTATTCTCATGTGGTCTTCATTTACCATGGTCTCCTATTCCTTGTTCTCCCTCTCTGTTGTTGATCCAGCTGGGATCTCCCACTCCCCCAAGCTCTCTTTCCCTCGACCCTCGCCCTTCATTACCCCCACTCATGTCCAGGCTGTTCATGTAGATCTCTTCCATTTCTCCTTCATTGGGCGATCCCCGTGTCTTTCTTGGGGTCCTGTTTTCCAGGTAGCCTCCCTGGTGATGTGAGTAGCAGACCTTACGCCTGTCAGAATGGCTAAGATCAAAAACACTGAAAACACCTTATGCTGGAGAGGATGTGGAGCTAGGGGAACTCTCCTCCACTGCTGGTGGGAATGCAAGCTTGTACAACCACTTTGGAAATCAATATGGCGCTTTCTTAGAAAATTGGGAATCCATCTCCCCCAAGATCCAGCTATACCACTCTTGGGCATATACCCAAGGAATGCTGTAGTGGGTAGCCATTCCAGCTTTGATCTGGAAGTTCCAACCCCCATTGAGACTTTGGCAACTGTCACGCCTACAAGGCGGGGCCAAGGGAGGCGCCGGGGGACCCGAGATCTGGATCGGCGGGCGCTCTCTCTGTTGCGGGACCCTGGATAGTGGAGGTGGACCGAGCAGAGCTCCAGAGAACACCGCTGGACTGTGATACACCTTCCCCAGACTCCGCGACCTACCTATTCCTTAATTTGTAAGTTACGCCATTAAATAAATCTCCTTTTAACTACGTGGAGTGGCCTTAATAATTTCACCAATATCGCCTGGCTAGCTCAGTCGGTAGAGCATGAGACTCTTAATCTCAGGGTCGTGGGTTCATGCCCCACGTTGGGCGCCAGATATTGGTGAAATTATTAAGGCCACTCCACGTAGTTAAAAGGAGATTTATTTAATGGCGTAACTTACAAATTAAGGAATAGGTAGGTCGCGGAGTCTGGGGAAGGTGTATCACAGTCCAGCGGTGTTCTCTGGAGCTCTGCTCGGTCCACCTCCACTATCCAGGGTCCCGCAACAGAGAGAGCGCCCGCCGATCCAGATCTCGGGTCCCCCGGCGCCTCCCTTGGCCCCGCCTTGTAGGCGTGACAGTTGCCAAAGTCTCAATGGGGGTTGGAACTTCCAGATCAAAGCTGGAATGGCTACCCACTACAGAATGCTCAACCACATCACAAGAGCACTTGTTCAGCTATGTTCATATCAGCATTGTTTGTAATAGCCAGAACATGGAAACAACCTAGATGCCCTTCAACTGAAGAATGGATAAACAAAATGTGCATATACACAATGGAATACTACTCAGCAGAGAAAAACAATGACATCATGAGGTTTGCAGACAAATGGATGGATCTAGAAAAAATCATCCTGAGGGAGGTAACCCAGACTCAGAAAGACAAACATGGTATGTACTCACTCATAGGAGCATACTAGATGAGGAACAAGGATGACTAGACTGCTACTCACATCACCAGGTAGGCTACCTGGAAAACAGGAGAAGGGTTTTTAAGGAGGGGCAAGGAGAAGCACAAGGGCTTTTTGGAGGAAGCAAGTAAGGAAAGGATGTGAGCTACTTGCTATCCAGCCTCTGAAGAGCAGAATTCCACGTTAACCTTTGAATCTTGAGTTCTTTAGAGGGAGAGAGGTTTAGTTAAGTTCCCTTCATAGCTTTGCAAGAGTAGGAGCCAGAGGGAACAGAGTTCCCTCCAGCTAACGGCCCTTGCAGCCTAACTGCTGCTGGTCGCGGCCGAGTTGCAGTTGCTGATTCGGACAGCCATGGCTTAAAAGGCAGCAATAATTTTTTTTTTTAAAAGGACAGCAGATGCTTTGGGGAACACATTCTTGCATAGCGCTGGCTCTTTCCTCCTACCTGAATGACACCAACACACTGAAGCACTGCTCAACACCCCCGCAGGTGCCGCTGTAATAGTAATAGACATTGGAGAAAAGAAAGAGCAGATGTGAAAAGGGGGAGCCTCAAGGAAAGGGGGTGAAACAGGAAGGGAAGGTGCACGGGGTCCTTGTTTCTCAACAGGGGCACGTGGTCCTGGGGTTTTTCCAGTATGCTCAGGAATGACTGAAGCAACGGAATAGACTAGGCACATCTTAGAGAGTCAGCTTTACTTCTTAATATTGTTCTTAAATTATTTGTAGATTGAAAGAAATTTCTGATGGATGTCAGATGAAATGCCTGATGGACTGTTGCTGTTGTTGTTGTTGTTGTTGTTTTTGAGATGGGTCTCATTCTACAGCCCAGGCTGGCCTAGAACTTGTGATCCTCCTGCCTCAGCCTCCCAAGCACCAAGATGTCACCATTTTCGTTGATTTTTAAGAGATTTTAAGAGACTTGAAAGACAGTTTGAGTTCATGGTATGATACCGGCTCGGCTCCCTCTATCGGCTCTTCCCAGGGAACCTACACTTGAAGCAGGAGTCTTTGGATTCTTTGACTTAAGAGCCTAAAGATTCCTGTGACGAAGCCTGGGGTTCCTCTCAACATGGAGGTGACAGGATTCTAGGATTGGGCACACCAAGACAGAGCCAAGAAAAAGCTGCAGTGCCCTTCCTGGCCAGCATCACAGCCCCTTTACTATAGTCTAGTAATCTCCAATGTCCTCCCTGAGGTATCTTGAGGGTCAACTATTTGTAAAAGACAGAATGAGGGGCTAGGGAGATGGCTCAACCAGGAACATGCTTATCATGCAAGCATGAGACCCTGAATGCAATTCCCAGAATCCATGTCAAAAAAAAAAAAAATCTGGACATAGTGGTGCACTTGTAATCCTGACACTGGAATAGAGACAAGATCCCTAGAGTACTGAACAACATGCCTAGCCAAGGTCAGTGAGAGACCCTGTGTCAAAATCCAAGGTGGCGCCAGCTCCAGACTGCCATTTGAGGGCCCCAACTCCCAGAACACACCCATATTTCAGCCCCAACTCCAGGCCACCACTTGAGGTTTGAGCATGCACAGGGACTTCATCCCTGTTTTCCTGTGGTTTCCTTGTGAGGTCAGGGGATCTTTTCAGAATCCAGCCTCACACCCAGTCTCCATCCACCACTCCTTCCCCTCCGTAGCTCTCCTTACTCATACAAAACCCAAGGCCAAGGTAGCAAGCCACCTGGATCCCTCGATGTTCATGTTTAGTTTTGCTCCCCCACCCCCGTATAATAGCCAATCATCTTTATCTTACCTCTCCCAAAGAACAGAAGCTGCCTAGTTTACAGCCTCTGCACTGGGCCTCTGAGAGACAGACTGTTCTACATTATTTGAGTTTATATCTTTGCCCCTATCTTTTCAGTATACCTTTAAGCAGATTTCCACATCTCACTCTTACACACTTATGCACTTTTTTCTTTGATTCTACCATTGCTCCTTCTATGTATGCCCCCTTCTCTAATTCCTATCTAGTAACCAAAGCCTAGTCACTAGTCCCATAGCAATTTTGTTCTTCTTTCTACGTATTTTCTCCACTAATAGCTACAATAACCAATATACTAGTCTACATAGTACCATTATTTACCCAAACAATTAGTACTTAAGGAATGACTGTTTTGTAGTCCACTGACACTATATTTCATAATGGATTTACTGCTGGATCGTGACTGTAGTTGTACACAATACTTACAATGGAGTATTGATCTTGCACTGGAGGTCTATGGATAGAGCCTGGTGCCCAAACAATAGTCTGAAAGGGGAACACGTAACTTCAACTTGAATCTCCTGAATAATGCAAATACCTCCACTAAAAACAGAAAGGTGGCCTAAATTAAAACACACATGTGCAAAAAAATAAATAAATAAAATTAAAAAAACACACATGTACACATGCATACTCGTGCACACACACACATACACACACACACATACACACACACCTTAACCAAAGATTTAAGTATAGGTAGAAAGGTCCAAGAACACCAGGAATATTGAAAAAAAAAAACACAATTTGTTTCCTCTAAAAATTACCAGTCTCATAGTAAGGATTCTCCAATGAAAATGACACAGACAAAATTCCAGATGTAGAAGTCAAAAATCATTATAAATATGTTCAGGTTACTCAAAGAAGACACAAATAGATTTTAAGAAACTACAAACAGCTGGTGAAGTAAGGGAGACAAGTCAGGATATAAAAATATAATTCAACGAAGAGATAGAAATACTGAAGAGAACCCAAACTGAAATGGTGATGGGAATGGAAAACACAATAGGCCAAGTAAAAAGTTGAGTGGGAAGCCTCACCAATAGACTGGGTCATGTGGAGGAAAGAACTTCAGAGCTTGAAGACAAAGTAAAGGAAGTGGATCAGTAAATCAAGGTCAATGATAAATTTTTAAAGGCATGTGAATGGAACATGCAAAATCTTTGGGATACCACAAAAAGAAAAAAAATTACAAATTATGAGCATAGTACAAGAACTTCATGCCAAAGGAATAGAAACAGTTTCAATAAAATCATACAAAAATTTCCCCAAGTCTAGGGATAGAGATGCCCATTCAAGTGTAAGGGACATACAGAAAACCACATAGATAGGACCAGAAAAGAAATTCCCTATATCATCCATAGTTAAAATATTAAAAATACAGAACATGAAAAGTGTGTTATTGAAAGCTGTGAAAGAGAAAAGGCAAGTTATATATAGAGGCAGACCTACCACAATGATGACTTTTCAATGGAAACCTTAAGAATCCAAAAGGATTTAGAAAGATGTATTTCACATTCTAAAAGATCACAACTACCAATCCAGCCCAATACAATTATCTGTCATAATTGAAAAAGAAAGAAAAATTTCTATAATAAAAACAGGCTGACAGAATTTATGAACACCACACCAGCCCAATGGTGAATCCTGGAAGGAATACTTTGGAATGAAGGAAAGATAAGCAAGCCCAAGAGGCTACAGGGATAAAATAAACAATGCTAAAACAGATATTAAACAAATAAAGACTAAGAAAGCACCAACAATTCCAAAACAAACAAACCAAAAAGGCAGCAATCAACACATACTTCTCAATGATAACTCTGAGTATGAATAGTCTCAATTCCTTGATCAAAAGACACAGGCTAGCCAATTGGATTGGAAAATAGGATTCTTCATGTTATTGCTTTTTGCAAGCACACTCCACCATCAAAGATAGACACTACCTTAGTGTAAAAAAAAAGGGGGTCTTCAAAAAAAGCAGGCATTTTATTCTAATATCTGAAAAAATAGACTTCAATAATCTAGTTGGGAGGGATAGAGAGGGTCACTTAATACTGATTAAGGGAACAAGCCTTCAATAGGAAATTATAATTCTAAATATGTTTATACCAAACCCAGGCTCATCCCATTTCAAAAAGATGTTGCTAGTTAGATATAAAGTCATAGATTAATCACAGCACAGCAATAATTAGTGACTCAAATACTCCACTCTCACCATTAGACAGATCAGCTAGACAAAAAAATAATAACAGGGAAACAATGGAATTAATTGATACCACAGATCAAATGGACCTAAGAGACATCTACAGACTATCCCACCTATGCAGTACGGGATACCCTTTATCCTCTCAGCAGCCCATGGAACTTTCTACCAAATAAGTGACACATTGGGACAAAAAGCACATCTCAACAAATACAGGGGCACTATGATATCATAAACAAGATTGGAACACATCAAAGAGATCATGTTAACCATGATCAAGTTAGCTCCATTTCAGACATTTGAGGATGCTTCAGTATACATAAAGCAATAAATATAATTCAGCAAATAAATGTTCTCCAGGACAGAAGTCACATGATCATCTCAGTAGATGCAGAAAAGACCTCTGAAGCTATCTAGCCCTCTTTCATGATAAAAGCCTTGAAGAGACTAACTGTGGAGGGAATGTATCTCAACTTAATAAAGGCTATAGACAACAAGTCTATAGCTAACATCACACTAACTAGAGAAGAACTCAAAGCATTTCCACTAAGATCAGGAAGAAGACAAGGGTCTCCCTGCACTCATACTTAACATGCTGCTTAAAGTCTTAACTAGAGCAATAAAACAAGAGAAGGAAATAAAATGGATACAAATATGAAAGGAATAAGTTACATCTCTATTTGTAGATGGCATGACTCCATACATGAGAGGCCCTAAAGACTTCACCAGGAAACTCCTAGAGATAAAAAAAAAAAATAGTTTCAGCAAAGTGTCAGGCCACAAAATTGAGATATAAAATCAGTAACCTTCCTATATATCAACACACATACTGAGAAAGAAATCCTGGAAACAATCCAACCATAAGAGCCTCAAAAATGTACCTTAGAACAAAGCTAAAGACCTCTCCAATGACAAGTTTGGAAAACTGCAGAAAGAAATTGAAGAACACACTAAAAGATGGAAAGACCTTCCACCTTCCACGCTTGTAGAGTGGTAGAATTAATATTGTGAAAATTCCTACCAAAGCAATCTACAAATATGCTGAGATCCCAATCCAAATGTCAATTCAACTCTTCACAGAAATAGAAAAAAAAATCTTCAAATTCATATAGATGCACAAAAGACTTTGGATAGTCAAAGCAATCTTGAATAACAAGAACACTGATGAAGGTATCACCATTCCAGACTTAAAGCTAAACTACAGAGACATAGCAATAAAAACAGGACAGTCCTACTCCAAAACTAGACACAAAGATCAAGAAGATAATAGAGGACCCAAATATAAGTTCACATGACAGCCACTGGGTTTTTTACAAAGAAACTAAAAATACACACTGGAAAAAAGACAGCCTCTTCAATAAAATGGTGCTGGGGAAGCTGAATAGCCATAGGTAGAAGAATGAAGCATGGTCCCCATCCCTCACCCTTCACAAAATCAATTTCAAACGGATCAAAGGTCTTTCTTTCAGTTAGATCTGAAACTCCGAAAGTACTAGAGGATATTTCAGTTAGATCTGAAACTCTGAAAGTAAGAGATACATAGTAGAGATATATACTAGAGGAGATAGTAAGAAATGGAAGATATCTCAAGATATAGGCAAAGGTAAGGACTTTCTGAATAAGACTCCAGTCATTTAAGAAACAAGACCAACAGTTGACAAGTGGGACCTCTTGAAACTAAAAAAAAACTTTGTCCTGGTAAGAGAATGAAGAGGCAGCCTACAGGATGGAAGAAAATCCTTGCTTTTATACATCTGACAGACAATTGGTATCCAGAATATATAAAGATCTTTGTAAAACTAAACATCAAGGAAACAAACATCTAATTAAAAATCATCCATGAGGCTGTATGGCAGCTCAGACCTTTAATTCTAGTACTTATAAAGCAGAGATATAGGTAGGTCAATCTCTATGAGCTTGAGGCCAGCCTGGCCTATGTAATGAGTTTCATGTCAGCCAGAGCTCAGTTTCGTGTTGGCCTTGTCTCAAAATATAACAAAAACAAACAAACAAAATCTATGGAACTGAACAGACTTCTCAGAAGAATAGAAACGGTTAATAATGCTTTGAAAAGTATTCAGCGGTTAATAATGCTTTGAAAAGTATTCAGCGTCCTTTGCAATGAGAGAAATGCAAATCAAAACTACTTTGAGATTTCATCTTATTCCAGTCAGAATGGCTATTATCAAAAAAAAATTAATGACCACAACTGCTGATGAGGATATGGAAAAAGGGCGCCTCCTTCACTGTTGGTGGGAGTGTAAACTGGTGCAGCCACCGTGGAAATCAATATCGACTCCATATCCAATAACAGAGATACCTGCATTTTCATGTTCATTTTGACTCCATTCACAATAGTGGGGAAATAGAACAGCCTAGATGTCCATTAGCGGGTCAATGGATATTGAAAATGTAGTACGTATACACAATGGAATTTTACTCAGTGATGAAAAGATAATAAATTATGAAATTTGCAGGAAAGTGGATGTTCCTGGGAAATACACCACATGAGGTAACCCAGGACCAAAATGACAAACACAGCATGTTCTCCCTTATAAGTGGATCTCGGCCACGCATTTCTAGAGTGGTGTGTTTAACTCTGAGTACTGATAAAGACCAAAAAGATAAAAAAGAGGCCGTTAGAGGGAGGGAGGAGAGGCAGGCCTTGAGGGAGGTGGAAAAGGGCAATACATCAGACATGAAAGGGGAAAGGGGAAGTAGAGATGGAAAGATTTAAGTAGATAAAGAGTGGGAAGATAGGGAAAGGAGAGAGGAAGAGAGAGAGGTAACCCAAACTAAGGATATCTGGGGGAAAAAAAAAACTCTACGGAAGGCAGCTTATTAGCATAAGCTTATTTAAAAATGTAAAGATTTTGAACAAAGGTGCCCTCTGTGCATGGATAAGGCTCATCCCAGAAGACAGGAGTTAGTAAATAAAAATCACAGTGCTAGGTATGAGTTGTTGGCCAGACATGTCTTGGAGACCTCCCCTCAAAAGATACAGGTATTGTCAAGGCTCTTGGTTGCCCATAACAACTTGATGGTAAAACCCTATTGTTGAAGACACCACACACATTGGTCACTAGGCATGGAAAAATAAAGCTGGTACTGACTAGGAAGCTTTTTCTTTGCTGGCAAGCTTTTTTTTTTTTTTTTTTTTTTTGGTTTTTCGAGACAGGGTTTCTCTGTGTAGTGTTGGTGCCTATCCTGGAACTCACTCTGTAGCCCAGGCTGGCCTCGAACTCACAGAGATCTGCCTGCCTCTGCTTCCCAGTGCTGGGATTAAAGGCGTGTGCCACCACGCCTGGCCACTGGCAAGCGTCTATAGTGCCAGAAGGAGCTACACAGGCTGCTGGGGGGAAACAGTTATCGACAGTCTTACCTAGCCATAAACTCTCCAAGCTATTGACTATCTTGGCAAGATATACCCATGGGTAGAACCGTGGTATGAATATTATAAGGGTAACCAAGTGCTTTCTGATTGAACTTAAGGCCCATTCCACAGTAGGAAATGCATAACCTGGTACTAAAAATCAGGCCAATAACCCATGACTGGGAACTCACAGATGCTAGAGGTGAACCTAATAGCA
The DNA here is from genome assembly GCF_007827085.1 of Peromyscus californicus insignis. NCBI lineage: Eukaryota > Metazoa > Chordata > Mammalia > Rodentia > Cricetidae > Peromyscus > Peromyscus californicus. The sequence goes on from NW_026294551.1 coordinate 33,428,820, forward strand.
TTATTTTGATTACTAGACATAGTATCAAACTGCGGAAAATTCAAGGGTCTGTAGGATGCTCAGCCACAAATGGGACACACACACACACAAGGTTCAGGTAACATTGCTGAAAACAGGGCAAAAAGATTGTAAGAGCCAGAGATTAGGGAGGACGAGGGTAAGACAGTGTTTTCTGGATTTGATAGAACCACTTCACACATGAACTCACAGCAGCTATAGTTATCTGCCCAGCTGTGGTTATCTGCCCAGCTGTGGCTGTCTGCACGAGATCAAGCCAGTCAGCATCCCAGCATGGGTAAAAGAAGAGCTCACAAGCCCTTACCTCTAGCTCAGGAGCTATTGACAGCTGATGGCTGCTGTGGAAAAGCAGGCTTTCTTTAAGGGTGTGGGCCCTGGTGGTTCCAATGGGTGACTCTATGCCATGAGCATATTGGCAGCAAAAATTGGACTCAGTAGCTTTTTGTTTTTTGTTTTTAAGATTAGATTAGAAAGAAGGGAGTGAGAGTTTAGGTGGATCCAGGAGGAGTTTGGGAGGGTGGTAGACACGATCAAAATATATTGTAGGTATCTATGGAATTCTTTCTTTCTTTTTTTGTTTTGTTTTTTGTTTTGTTTTTCAAGACAGGGTTTCTCTATGAAGCCATGGCTGTCTTGGAACTTGCTCTGTAGACTAGGCTAGTCTTGAACTCATAACAATCTACCTGCCTCTGCCTCCCAATTGCTGAGATTAAAGGCATGCACCACCACTGCCCAGCTGAAATTCTTGAAGAATTAATAAAAAAACATTGTATTTTAAAATAATCAATTAACCACTCAACAAAACTTAAAAAATAAATCCTGATGGAAAAATGACTGAGGAAGGTACCAAGATTGACTTCTAGCTTCTAAATGCATGTTCACACATGTGCATTCACATACCCACACATAGACCACACCCACACATAAATATGTATACACACACATACACACACACACACACACACACAAAGATAAAATTCAGATAGTATGTTGCCTTCACATGTTGTTGTGTCAGATTCCTTGACAACCCTGAGGCCTTGATGTACCCACTTGAAGACTAGAGATGATGAAAATTTCTTTGGCATGTTTGCACTGAGTCTCAACTTTGCCAGAATGCTAACAACTAATATGTATGTATGTATGTATGTATGTATGTATGTATGTATGTATGCTAGATGTTGGGCCTATACATTGTTTTCTTGAACACACTGGACACTGGCTCCATAATTCTCACCATTTTACAGATGAAGCTAAATTTAGATTTAGAAAAAAATTAAATAATTTGCTTAAGGTGACACATAGATTCAGTGAAAGACCCCAGGACCCCAGGCAATTTTGTAGAGTTTGGTATGGTAGGCAAGCTAATATATGTAGCCTTTTCCTTTGAATATGAAGGCAGAGTTTTTTGTCAGGACCACTGGCTAGCTCATAGAGACATTAATTATAAATGATTGGCCAATAGCTTAGGCTTGTTACTAACTATCTTTTACAACTTAAATTAACCCATATTTCTTATCTAAGTTCTACCACATGGCTCATGGCTTGTTACCTCACTTTCTACATGTCCTGCTTCTTCTGCATCTGCCTCAAGACTCCTCAGACTCCACCCTTCTTCTTCCCAATGTCCTCCTAGTCTGGCTCTCCCACCCTATCTCTTCCTGCCCAGCTATAGGCCAGTCAGCTCTTTAGTAATTAATGAGAGTAATACATATTTACAGTGTACAAAGATTGTTCAACAGCATGGGTGTGAGTCATTTTACATTATAAGCACAGTCAGGAATCACACATCCCAGGTGATAAAGAAGAAATGGACATTCTTCTCTATTCTCACAGCAAGCTCCTAATGAACCACAGGCACCACCAAGAACAAAAGCTGGGGACTCCTCCTGCTCTGCCCAGGGACAGATAACTTCTCTCTCTCTCTCTCTCTCTCTCTCTCTCTCTCTCTCTCTCTCTCTCCCCCACTCTCCTTCACAGCATTTCTTTGTCATCTCTAAGTAGTTGACAAGATTAAGCAACAAATGGAAGAGTAAGGGGGTGAAGGATTTTTCCCTCTTGGTCGTCAGTAGAGACATTTAAAGCTGATGGTTCTTTTTTAAATATTTATTTTCTGTGGTGTGTGTGTGTGTGTGTGTGTGTGTGTGTGTGTGTGTGTGTGTGTAGTGCATGTGTGCATTTGTGTATGTGTAGTGTGTGTGTGTGCAGCCCTGTGCCACAGCATTGTCAGAAGACAACTTGTGGGAGTTGATTGGTTTTCCCTTTCTACCATATGGGTTCTGGGAATGATGAAACTCAAGTTATTAGCCTTGCCAGTGGGTGCTTTTACCATAGCTGCATCTCTTCAGCCCTAAAGCAGATCATTCTTTATTGGGAACCTCTGTTCTGTGTGCTTTGCAACCTTTAGTAACATCACTAACCTCTACCCATAGACATCAGGGGCCAGAGTGTACATATAATGTGTGCAAACACACACACACACACACACACCCCTTAAAATTGTGGAAGTCGCAATGTCTCCAGAAATGATGACATGTCCCCTGAGGGATAAAATGTCTAGACCCACTAGTCGAGACAAATGGGCCACTAACATCAAAGAGCTCCCAAGGAAGGCCAAGTCCAACAGTGCTTAGAGTTGGCTCTGCCAAGTTTGTTCCTTTGTATCATGTTGTTCCTCTCACTTTGCATTCATCACGGTGTCTAGATATAGCAGAAGCCATGGCTGCCTCCATAAACACCCCCGGCCTTGGGACAGCACTCTGCCTGTATGTGTGGTGGGGAATTGATTACTGTACCTGCCACACTCACCCAAAAGCTCTCAGTCCATGATTGGCAGGAGTTGGTATATAACTACCCCAGCTGCAGGATATAACCATAGAGCTTATATTTTGTACTGTTTCCCAAGATTTTCCTGTGGGATTAGACTCTAGTCACACATAATGATACCCAACCCACTCTTGATTCCTTGACACTTAGCCATGTCTGACATATGGTGGGTGCTGATCAAATCTTTCTTGGGTATAGAGTAAATAAATCCAATCTGAAAGGCTCCTTCCAACTAGGTCAACAAGTGATCTGAGGTCCAGAGAAGGGAAGTGATTTGCTCAAAGCCACACAGCAGATCACTAGTAGAGCTCAAAGTAGAATTCAGCTTTCCTGTGACTAAGAAAAGGGCTAATGCTTTCTGGAGGACACAGCTGGGAGACAGCTGCAGAAGGTAAGAATTTCAAGAAACTAGGGCATTAAACAATCCAACTTCTCCATCTTCAGGATGTAGTTCAATAGCTCCTAGCCTCGGAATTCCCCATACAGTCTACCCCAGTTGTGGGTCATTGCTTCTTGAGGCCTGCACCATCACTGCGTGAGTCTCCATCATAGCAGCTCTGAGAGCATCCCATCTCTGCTTGTCTGCTCACCTCTTCAACCCCAGGTTCCTTCAAGGCAAAGGAACACATGTGCTAAGGTACCCTACTGCTCATCTCTATCATTTAGCCCAGGACCTGGAACTGAATAGGTATGAAGTGTCTAGAGACTGAATGCCAAGCACATAACATATAACTCCATAATTTCTTCATGCTGCAAGAATTATAGGAATCTTAGTGCCCTTACAAGTTAACCTTTGCTTCTGAAATCATCAGTTAATCATCTCTCTAACACAGAATTTCAGAGCTCAATAAGGTGCTTTTAAAAAAAAATAGAAGGCTGAAGAGATGGGTCAGCAGCTAAAGGCTATTTCACAACAACAAAATAGAGTGAAAAAAAAAATCAGGTACCAAAAAAACAAAGCATACAGCCTCCTGACAATTACTACACTCCACCTTCCATACCTCATTTCATCTATGCGTATATCAAGCCTTGGAGGAGAATGTTGCTATTAGCTTTAATATATGGTTAAAGTGCCCAGTTCCAGGAGAGAACCATGCATGGCTCAAGCTCATTCAGTAACAAGGCCTGATGCCAGAATAGGAATCAAGACAGACTGACTTTGCAGCCAGAGTTCTTATCAGTTGTAAGCAGTATCTGTCTTTGAAGAATTTGCAATTCAACACAGCAAACCAAATGTGAACGTGTGAGAATGTTTGACTATTGGTTAATGTAATCCTCATCCCTGGTCTGTGGTTTGGTACAGCGTAGGGACCACATTTCTCTCTTCTTTGTTTTTCATGCCCAACCGTATGCCTAGCAACCAGTCAGTAAGTGATAAATAATGTTACAGGACTATAAACATGGATCCCTACAACGTAAGTCGAGATAAAGAAATCAGATCAATGAGGGTTATGGCCAGCTTGTCCATCAGCCATCTATCATTTAGATTCTCATCAGAGGTATGACTGACACATACCTGATATCAAACACCTTTTCCAAACAGACCATGCTGAGCCCTGGGTGAGCAGGACACATGCAACTGTGGGAGAAGAAGTTTGGGCTTGTGAGACTCCACAATACACTGCTCTGGTTCATCACAATCAGGATTTGAATAAAAACAGTTCTTCCACATAAACCTCCCTAGTTCATCCCACCCTGTCCCTTTAAACCCCTTGACATTGTAGAAGAGAAAAGATTCAAAGACCCCAGATGTCTCATCCACAACCAGGGTCAAAGGCTGAGATTGAACACGGGCTCCTCACTTTTGTCTTCTGCTCCCCACCCTCTCTGCTGTTCCTCACATGGGTTTACAGAAGTGGGTGCTGCCCCACTCATCTCCTGATTCGTATGTTCATGTGTTCCTCAGAAGCATGAACTGGCCAGAGGCAGACCTCAAAGATGCAGAAGATGGAGTAGGTCAGTTCTTCATGTTGACACTCTCTCCCAGGGGAGTAGGAAAATGCTTGTCATGTTCCTGCCAAAAATATGTGACTCTTTTCTAGGTAGTAGGGCACCCCGTGGTTATGTCCTGGTGCCTATTTCCAAGACACAGGTGGTTCCTTGGCTCTGTCTCACGGAAGACCTTGGAAAGTCTTGTGAGGAAGCGGGCAAGTTTTTTCCTAACATACCACTTAGTATCTCAGTATTCATGATAGCCAGCACATCTTACAAAGGAGGCCATCTGTCTACACTTGACCCTGTATGAGATAAACCCCTTCCAGGCTTCCATAAGCTGTCTCAAACCAGATTTCCCCTTGTTTGGGACCCCACTGGAGCTAGTGCCTCAGCATTTTGAGACTTAGCATATTGCAACTTAACAATGTAGCTGTCTTTTCTCTCAGACAGCTCTCTTCACTCTGCCCTGGAGTGAGAATCTTTTAGGACCAATCACTGGTGATCCTTGTATTGAAATCTGTAACACATAGCACAGTGCCAGTGTAGCAGATGCTCAATAAACGATCAATGAATTAAACTGCAATTGCTCAGATAAATCAGAGCCAAGGCAGTAAAATGCGCTTTCTTTTGCATATGAAGAGGCAAGGATTTATTGAACCTGGCGCCATGAAGGGTACAGGGATATAAAAGTGAACAGGAGTTCCTGGCACAGCTAACAGCCTAAATAGGGGCAGGGGGCATCAGACAAGTGAACAGATGTGCAGCATCTGGCACCATGACGGATACAAAGAAAACACAGAGGAGAGCATTTGTTCAACTTGCAGGAGTTTCTCCTTGGTGGTGTGTAGGTCACCCCTTGTATCTGTTGCCTCCCTGGTCCTCCCTCCAGCCAATCAAGTCCAGTGGCAGGTGGGGTCACATAGGTGTGGCAATGAAGCCAGGAAACACAGTTTCTCATGACCAAACCAAAACTGGCCCAGCCCGTGACCAAGATAGGACATATCACCCAGAAGTGTCTGTAAACTTAATCCAGGGTAGGACTTCTTAGGACAGCAGACTTGGAATGTCCTGGAATACTGGGGCCTAAGGATGGACAGTCTGTGTTTGGCATAAAGATACTGGATAAGAAAAGCCAAAAAAGGTGTTTTGGTTGACAACCCATAAGCCTGGCTCAAGACTCTGCCAGGTCCAAGGAAAGCACTAACAGGTCTATCTAGCTCTACCCACATTTCCGCAGCCAGCATCTGGCCCTTAATGGTGCCCACAGACTAGCAGAGGCCAGTTCTTGCCACCCCAGGACAGCTGGATGGCTGAGGGGCAGAATACAAGGCAGTAGCATGAAGCGAATAAACAGTTCCCTCTCACCTTTTAGAGCTAGGTGGGAACCCAACAGACAGAACTGTAGTGTCCCAACCCAAACACACATGAGTGCTGGCTACCAACACCATCTTGGCTCCTTCTTATCACAAACCCATCACATTTCGCTCTAACCTGACCCTGACCCCACACCACCTGCATCCCTTAAGCCTCCGACCACCTTCTCCTTCTTCTGAAGCACGGGTCCCTGTCCCCGCTGCACTCCCGCCCCCCCCCCCCCCCCCCCCCCCTTTTAAAGCGGAGCCTGAGAAGTGCTGGTGTTTTCTGGTTGCCCAGCCAATCACTCCCACACTCTGATCTATGGGTTGTTTTGATTTCCTCCTTTGAACTCTTCCCATCCCGCTCCAGCGGCAGACAGAGATACTGAATTAAGCCACAGACAAGTTGGAGACAATGAGCGCCAGGGGGGCCCCTCCCACCCCCGCCCCCACCCCCTGGCCTCCGCTCCCCTCTCCTCCTCGAAATCTGCAGACATCTGCAGCTGGAGCCCAGCGCTGGAGTCATAAAGAAGAGCTGGCAAGAGGGTGAGCTAGCGAGCGCCTGGCATTAACCTCCAGCAGAGACGCGCTCACCCATTTGCGATGGAACTTTGGTTTTTCGCCCCTCAACAGAGGTGCCTGGGCCATGTTGAAGATTTAACCAAATTATAATGAATGATCCTCAGCAGCGCTGTGCCCCTAATTAGAACAAGTCGCACAGACATATTGTCTCCCTGATTTCCTCTGTTCCCTTTCTCGCCCTCTCTTTCTCTGCTCGGGACACATGGGCCCCATTAAACATTTTAGTATTTAATGTGGTTCCCTTAAATTACTTCTCAAGTTTTCGAGTTCCATTTAGAATTGGATTTTACTCTTTGACTGTGTTTTTTATTTGGGGCTTTGTACATTTCATAACCGCTCTTTTTCTCCACCTAGTGGAGACTGTGAATACCACTTAGCCGCACCCAGGGTGGAGGATGGGGCAGCCAACTGCAAGGTGGTCCCTGGGGCCCTCCATCAGCGAGAGCCGTCTATTGCGTTTTTCTGCCATAAGAAGGAACTTAAGGTAAACCTAAGCTGATCGTGCCAACGCCACGCCTTGGCCTGTGATGTCATCTCTTCCTCGTATACTTTCATTTCTACCAAAAAGAGGAGGAGGGAGGTGACCTTTCAACTTCTTCCTGGAGGTTGGTGTAGAAAGAGCCCATATTTAAATTCCCTTGAGACAGCAGACTGCCTGTGCTTCAAAAAAGGAATTTCCTCCCTCACCAAAGCAGAGTTTTCTGAATACTTTGTTCAGAAGTGACCAGACAGACATAAAGGCATACCTCAGGCTATTCCAGGAGCTGGATTCCTGTCCTCTCTGAGGACTGGTGTGTGAAAATTTGTCTCTGTGTAGACATACTCCATATCCACACCCACACCCAGATAGGGCTCTCCAAGGAGTGCCAGCAACTTTCACCGTGGTTGTGTCTTCATGAAGATAAGGTCAACACTCCACATGCATTTAGACCCTTGAACGGGAATATTCTGCATGAGGTCTGTGATTTGGAAAGACTTCTAAGCATTCCTGGTCTTTTTTGTCATCCCATTCATGGAATGCATACATGAACATAGATGCCCATGTGGTACCTGCATCCAAACGCACCTGGACTTCCCAAGGCTGTCTATAGCATCTCAGAGTATTCCAGGATACAGAGCACGGCGCAGAGTCATGAAGACAGACCCCCTAAGAAGCTACCCGCGTGACTAGGAAAGACAGTCAGCCACTCTGGCATCTTATTCAGTCAATGAATATTGCCAGGTGGGGCTCTAGATGCCAGACATACTCTGGTAGGCCATCATACTCGATACTTGAGTTTCTCCATCATTTCAAACAATTCCCTCACTGTGGTGTGGAATATGGTTCACCTCACCAACAAACTTGTGAGTATGAAAGTTGCAAGCCTCTCTGTGAGCAGATCGCCTACATGTGAAAGAAAAGAAAAGAAAAGAAAAGAAAAGAAAGAAAGAAAGAAAGAAAGAAAGAAAGAAAGAAAGAAAGAAAGAAAGGAAAGTTGCAAGCAGTGCATCCCTGCTGTTGCGACCCTTACTGTAATGTTTACAATGGTTTTCTTTATATGGGTATCTATGGTTTTTTTACAACCTCTGCTATGAACTACCCATCCAAGCTTTGGGACATCTACTCCTTTAATCACTCCCCCGCCCCTAGTTTTCTTCTAGTGATACATCAAGCAGAACCAAAGGAGCCATTAGCACTCTATAAGAAACCTTCCTGAAGGTGGGCATTCTTTGTCACGTGTCAGACACGTCCTCTTTAGGAACTGAAGACAGCATGGTACAGGAATCACTGGGTACTCACACAGGAGACTTCCTATGACTTTCCCTCAGCCTCCCTACCTGCTTCTACCTTCCATTTTCCTCACCCTGCCTGTGTCTACACCTGCCTATCTGGGTCTTCCTGCATGCTTCTCATTTACACCTGCTTCCCATATCTACCACCTCTGCTTCTCCATGTGTCCCTGGGAAGCAGGCTCAATGTTTGTTCACCCAGAGTGTCAGACTCCCATTCCCAGCCAAGCCCTTGGCCCAGACCAATGTGTGACTTCCCTCCCCACCACTCTGCCCCAGTTCAACAAATGGGCTGTGACATCCATCCAATATTCAACACGCTGGATTCAGCTGTTGAGCCAGCTGCAAATACACAAAACCCCTGCTCTCATCCAACCCACATTTCACCATCTTAGCCACAAGGAAACCATGAAAGAAACTGTTAGCCCTAGGCTGAAATCAAGACCTGCAATGTTAATGGCATTCACCTGATCCACAAGCGTGGCAACCTTGTCAAGCGAGGAAGTGAGGTTAGTTTGGAATCACGTGAGTCTGTGAAGTCATTTTTGTTTTCAACTGACCACGGCATTCCTTCCTCAGTGCTCACTCACCATCTGCTTCTTAGTCCCCCCTGCTTCCCTGTCGAGAATCTACCTTCAAACCTCGTTGTCTGCAGTTTCCAGAAACTATTTATTTGCCTTGTATGAAAATCAGATAATAACCCGTGCCCAGAGCCCGATTCTGGCACCAGTTTCTATTCTCTACAATTAGATAAAAGTTCCCAATCCCACTGGAAAGTTCTTCCGACGACGACGTCACCAGCTGTGATTCATCAGTTCAATTACCCAGACCCCCTCACCCCTTGTTCTTGCCCTCTCCCTATCTGATCTTATCTGTCTTAAGCTGTGAGCCAGTCAAGGCGTTGTGGACTACTGGGAGACTCAACTAGCTTAACCAGCCAAGAAAACCGATAAACTCACAAAACAAGCAGCGGCAGGTACAGGGGGTTCCGGATCGGTTTCTTCAATGGGCAGATGATGTCTCTGAGGCTGTCTCTAACCTTGTGCTCTCAACCTCAGGCTGTCCATTTAACTGCCCCCCATGGCCTCAAGTGATGTTTGCAGCTCCAGCTGTGCTGTGCAAACCCCACCATGTCTAGCAATAAAAGGATTACTGGTTTCATATATCCCTGCTCAGAAACAAAGAAAGGTATGTTTTCTGAACCCCTCACAGACTGATCCTCACATCTTATTGATCAAAAGCAAGTCTCATCCTATCCTTAAGCCAGTGAGAAGAATGGAACCCCAAAGAGTGGTTTAGACTCCTGTTCTGTATAGTCCAGAGAATGACCTATGATAGTCATACTTTCTGCTTTGAATGAGTTTATCAAGTATATAGTAAACCAAAGTAAAAGAATAAATAGCAAGGGATAGATGGTAGATAGAAAGATAATAGATGATAGATGATAGATAGATGACAGACAGACAGACAGATAGGCAGGCAGATAACAAAACACCCATCAGAAATAAACTGGTACAGCCGGGCGGTGGTGGCGCACGCCTTTAATCCCAGCACTCGGGAGGCAGAGCCAGGCGGATCTCTGTGAGTTCGAGGCCAGCCTGGGCTACCAAGTGAGTTCCAGGAAAGGCGCAAAGCTACGCAGGGAAACCCTGTCTCGAAAAACCAAAAAAAAAAAAGAAAGAAAAAGAAAGAAAAAGAAATAAACTGGTACATTAAGGCTGTCAACTAGAGTTCCTGTTTGAGCTATCTTTCCATGGAGGAGCATCCTTATGGATGAACTTCTGACTTCTCCACTCCAGGCACTTTTATACCATGGTATAAACAAAACATCAGCAACCTCTGTTGGAAATGGTTCACCTTCTAGCCATTCTCAAGGACACGCTGTTTCTACTTGGGTTGTTTTGTACTTCTCTCCCTGTCAAAGAGGCAGAAGGAGGGGGGCAGCCCATCATCAAACAAGGTGCCTTGGAGGACACTTTGAGACAAATCCTTGGGTCTGAAAAGGGACAGGCAACCCTGCCTCTAGGGCCAGCTTCTGGGTGAGTTCAAACAACATGGGAAGATTTACCAAAACAACATACACTACAGCAGCCATACTTCAGAGATAGTGGAGGATGTTAGCCCTGAATAAATAACCGCCTTCCAACAGAGAGAGAAGCAGTCACCTCAGAGGGTCCCTTCCCTGCATCCCTCCAGGCTGTGCACGCCTGCACATTCTGTTTTCTTCCTTCTCCAGGTTGACCTCTTTACTGTGTTTTCAACTTTTTTTTTCTGTCTTCATCTTTTTTATCTAACTCGCTTCCTCTTTCCCAAGCAGCTGGCCTCTGCTTGCACAGCTTCCCACTCACTAAACACAGCCCCCAAAGACTTATTATTGTGGCCAGAAACTCTCCCCCTTCAAATCTGAGTCTGTTCTGAGCCTTAGCCTGGTCACTGTTCCCAAAGATCCACTCTACTCTTTGGTGCTTACCCTCAGAACCCCACCAGTAATAAATAGGTCCTTTTAAAGTCAAGGCTCACTATAGGGCAGCATGCACGGCATGACACAGCTTTAATTGTCCCAACACACGGGCACATACACTTTTCTCCCCATTGAGATCAGCCCAGACTGTGGTTTTATGAGGTCTTTGCCACGGATGGTCTAGAAGATGTCTCTATGAATTTTTTTACTGTGTTGTCATTCCAGAAATGGTACTTCCTTTGTGGAATTGCTCCTCGAACCCCACCCTGACCCCACCCTCCATCCGTAGGAGAATATGACCCAGGCTGGGTCAGCCCACAGTCTGCTACCCTTTTGAAATCATGATTATTCCAGGATGGCATAAGACAAAAAGAAAAAAAATACCAATGAGAGATTTGGGACAGATGGGAAAATAAAAACTGAGGAAGATAAGGGTTGTTGTTTTTTTTTCCTACCTGGAAAGCTAAAGTGAGATCTGATGTTGAAGGCTGTTTTCTTTCCCACCTGTTGGCAGATGCCAGTTTGTGGAACCAAAGAGTGAGGTAGCAGAGGTAAAAGGAGCCCAGATGGCCTTGTCCTCCCTCATCAGCAGAGCTGCACCCCAAGTTGATTGTTCAAGAGCATCCAAAGAGCCAGCTCCATCCCTCCCCTCTCTTGTCATTGAAAGTGCTCTAACTCATACGCTTAAGTAGGGCCTCAACACCCATCTCCACTGTCACAACCTCTGATATGACAGTTTCTCAAGAATCCCTTAACCGCCATAGGAAGAGCTCATCCCTGGAAAGACGCAAAGAACAATTCTCTGACTTTGGTTTTGGAGACAGGGTCTCACCATGTAGCGCTGCATGACCCAGAACTCACTCTGTATGTACATCAGGCTGACCTCAGACTCACAGAGATCCACCTGCCTCTGCCTCCTGAATGCTGGGATTAAAGGTGTGCCCCACCATGCCTGGAACAGGTGATGATTTTTATTAGTCATTGTGATGGGTGTTGTGTTGCATAAGGACATTTCACACAAGCACAGACTGTATGCTGAATATGTTCCCCTCCATCACCTCTCCCTCCCCTTTTCCAGCCCTCCCTGCTCCTATTAGTCTTCATTCCCCTGGACGGTTTCACATCTTTCATGTCGGATATACAGACGTGATTTTATGCAGCTATATAAAACCAGGAACCACACTTGTGAGGAAACATGGTATTCAGTTCTCTGAGACTAGCTTAAGGCACTCAATATTATTGTCTCCAGTTGCATCCATTTCCCTGCAGATGATATAACTTCATGCTTTATGGGTGAAAACATTTCTACTGTGTATCTACCACATTTCTTCATCAGGTGATTTTTATTGTTGTTCATGAAAACCTACGCTGCAGATTTCCTGGATATAGACTCTGTATTTTCTATCTATTTGGCTTGGAAAAATCATTTGACCTTTCTTTACCAACAATATGAGAAAAAATAATTTATATCTTTTGATGTTGTAGTGAATAGCCAGTGATATATTGGGTGCAAAGTGCTTTAATGGTGCCTACCAATTAAAAATACCATAAAGATTAGTACCATTTCTCTTTTTTTTAATCACTCAGATGGCCTATTGTGTTCACTCTCAGGCTGATGAATGTTCATGCTTCATGTGTATGGTCACATGACTCCTGCCTGTTTTTATTAGAACAAATGTGTACCTTCCCACTAGACTTCAAGACTCTGAAACCACAGCAGCCTCTCCCAACTAAATTTATGGTTCACCTTCTTCCTTTATTCCATTTTGATTCCCAAGCACCTTGGCTTCTCTGTTGCCTTCACCTGAGAGCGTGGCTCTGAGCTCCTATGTATGTACTGTACACTCATCTTCTGGATCGTTTACCCCCATCTTATCTTGTTCCTTTACCCCACCACGTTGTCCCAGGTTTAAAGCCAAATCACATCCTTGGTTTCTGCAAGAAAATACATAAGATGTTTCTAAGCACAGCAGAAACACTAGTCCAAGTGAACAGAGAGCATCCCTGTTTTCAAAAGACCTCATGCACCTGCCATACATGTTTGACCTTGGCTTCACTCTGCCTTTTATCTTTTCAATCTTCTCTGTAACCTGACTAGATTAAGAATAACCCAAGAGACCCACCTCTGAGCCTGTCTTGGGAGTGTTTCTGGAGAGGATTAACTGAGGAGGGGAAACCCACCCCAAACGTAGGCAACATCCTGCCATGGACTGAAGGCCCCAGACTGGATAAAATGAAGACAGACCGATTCTGAGTAGCTGAATTCACCTCCCCCTGCTTTCTGACCACTATTGCAGTGTGATCAGCTGCTTCCTGCCCCTGGTGCCACAGCTGAAGCTACTCTTGCCACCATACTGCTGATGTCATGATGGAACTGTGAGCCAGAAATAAATGCTCCTTCCTTCCTTGAACTGTGTGTTGTCAGACATTTGATCATGATAAGAAAAAAAAGTCACTAACACACTATTTATTATATGCAACGTATATATAATACGTATATACATATGTATATATACAGTGTGTATGTGTGATAACAGATGTTGATCGAAAGACAGTCTAAAGCCAAACTCAGGGTAGAATCATATTTCATCATGGTCGAGAATAAAATGATGTTAAAATTTAAAAAACAAAAAATACCAAAGATGTGTCACCAAGTCGGTAAAAAGACATAGACTGGAAAATAAAACAAGAATCTTACATCTGAAGGTCACAGAGAAATGAAGGCCCAAGCTTTTATACAGGTACAGGAGACCAGCATTGGGTGGCCCAGAGTACCTTACCAAAGCCTCTGTTTGTAGCTACAGTCAATTCTAATTGGTTAACTGTGGATAGCATGGCTTCTTTATGTAAGGAATGTAGACCAGGCCCAATATCTCATAATGGACCGTAGGTCTACGGAGAACATTTCCACGACAGTCTGTTCCTTTTCCCCTAGGTCACCTTCTTAGACTGCACTAACTCTTGGACATTTCAGCAAAGCCCAAGCTTGCATCTAAGTTGTGTCTGTTACAAGGCATTCCGACGTGCATCCAGGATGCTCTTGGGTCCCACCGGGAGTTATTTATCATTGTGAGATGCTGACAGAGACTCCAAAACATTACTCAGCTACAGGAACAGGGAGTTAGGCAGAAGAATGGGGTCTAAACAAATCCGTATGCTCACCGGAAGGGTGGTTCGGAGTGCAGCACAGAGCCTGCTCCCTTGGACTTATTTCCTGGCCAGCATCCTTCGTGGGCTCATGCCTGAGTCTTAAGAAATGACAGATTTGAGTAAAAATTAAACACAGTTAATGTGGCTGAAATTCTGTGTGAAATTATGCCTCATGGCCCAGAGGATGACAAAATTTGGTCTCCCTCCCAACTGGTATTGCAGCAGATCACAGGATTTTATGCACTCAGAGGCATGAGTCCATTGAGGTGCGCCGTAGCCAAACTTGAGATGGCTTTCAATGACCCTTAATTCCTGGTACTCACATCTTTGAGTGGTCCCCTCTTACCTTGTATCAGAGTCAATCAGTGTGACCTGTAGGAGTCAATGGAAGTACAAGTATGTCATTTCTAAGTCTAAACAGCATGGCAGCTTCTTCTTCTGTGTGTCTCTGAATCACCCAGTCTGAGGAGTTTGGCTTCCATCTTAGGAGAATACACCAGAAGCCTTGCAAAGAGGTCCCTGTGGTGAAAAACAGAGACCTCCAACCAGCAGTCCTTGAGAAAGTGAGGCCTCTAGACAGTAGCCATATGAATGAGCTATCCTGAGGTAGGTTGTTCCAGCCAGTACCAGCATCTTGATGGTCACCTCAGGAAACAACCTGAGCCAGAACCATCCAGCTAAGTCATTTCCAGATTGCTGCCTGTACTGGCTGGTTTTGTGTGCCAACTTAACACAAGCTAGAGTCATCAGAGAGGAAGGAGCCTCAGCTGAGGAAATGCCTCCATGAGATCCAGGTGTAAGGCTTTTTCTCAATTAGTGATCAACGAGGAAGGACCCAGCCCATGGTGGGTGGTGCCATCCCTGGGCAGGTGTCCTGGGTTCTATAAGAAAGCAGGCTGGGTAAGCCATGGGAAGCAAGCAGAAAGCAGCACCCTTCTGTGGCCTCTGCATCAGCTCCAGCCTCCAGGTTCCTGCCCTGCTTGAGTTCCTGTCCTGACTTCCCTCAGTGGACTCTGTTCCTGACTATACTTCATGTGGAAGTATAAGCTAAAAAACCCCTTTCCTCCCCAACTTGTTTTTTGGTCATGGTGTTCATCACAGTAATAGAAACCCTAAGACACTGGCTCTCAGTAGCTACTTACAATAAAATGCAAAAAAAGAAAAGACTTTGTTTTAGGGAATGGGGAGATGACTCCATGGGTAAAGTACTTACGCATTCATGAAGACCTGAGTTCAGATCCCTGGCACCCACATAAAAGCCAAGCAAGTGGTGCCCATCTATAACCTTAGAACTGAAGAGAGGTGGACAAAGGTAGATTCTAGGGGCTCTAGCCAAGATGGCAAGCTCCAGTTTCAGCAGGAGATCCTGTCTCAAAAAATGAAGTGAAGAGACTAGGAGATCTCTGATTTCCAAACATGCATACATGGGTGAATGCATACATGGGCACACCGACACATATACAACATGCATACAATAGAAAAAAAAATCTATATTATTTTAGCTGTAAGATTTTGGGGATGGATTTGTTATGGAATAATAGACACATGTTTGGGTACTAGAAGCCAGATGCTTTCATTTAAATTGTGAGGTTGGCTTTGGAACCAGCTGAAGACGGGGGCTTCTGAGGACAGCGTTAGTGAAGGCCGAAAGAGTCTAACCGAAACGGCAGTTGTGTGATGGAGGCTCCAGGTGAGAGAGAAGGAGAGGGAGGGGCATCTTTTTAGAAAGCAGAGGGGGGTGTTTGTCACAGTGTGGTGGAATGATTCACAAGGCCTTCACCTGCAGTTACTCGGAAAGACGCTGCATTTACTGAACTGGGTTTCACGCCTGCGCTCTCTAAGCCGTATGTTAAAGGTGCCTGGTTTCTTCTTGCTACTTATAATAAAATGCAAAAGAAGTCAGATCATCTAAAGGAAGGACTGGGAAATCAAGGGAAGCTGGAGCTTGATAATCTTGAGGTTTTTCCTGTCCTCACAATGGCATTCGACATAACAGCTTTTATACAATGGTCGGTTTTAGAACAGTCCACAGAAATGTGCTCAGAGGATGAGGCCAGTGGCTTTTCAGTTAAGTCCTTGGTTATACTCTCAGAAATCTTCAAGTCTAAGGCTATATTTTCTATCAAACAGAGAGATAGGAAAAAAAAACTTTGCTCTCTGAAAAAATATGGGGCCAAGTATGGTGACATATGTCTTTCCTCCCAGCGCTAAGGCGGCAGACCATCCTCACCTACACAGTAAGTTTGAGGACAGCCTGCCCTTGGTGAGGCCCTGTCTCAAACAAACAAAAAGTGTGTATAGGTTTGGGATACAGGTAAGTGGCAGAGCATTTGCCTACATGTGTGAGATTCAAATCTTAGTACCACAGGAAAAAAGGTGTGTGTGCCTCTCAAATAATATCAGTTAAACAAGAGATCCGAAGTTACACACACACACACACACACACACACACACACACACACACACACTGCCATTTCAGCAAAACCTCATGAAGTTATCTCTCTCAAAGGGATGCCTAGTATGACTCTTGTCCAAAGAAATGAATCCAGTGGGGTTCAGAGAAAACCTCCCTGTTGCGGGATATTTGATCCCACTGTGTGAAGATGTCTGTTTTACCTCACCTACCTAAGGCACCTTCTGATTGGTTTAATAAAGAGCTGAATGGCCAATAGTAGGCAGGAGAAGATAGGTGGGACTTCTGGAGAGAGAGGAACTCAGAGAGGGGGTTTGCCAGCCAGACACAGAGGAAGCTGGATGTACAGTATGGAGGACAGGTAACGGAGCCGTGTGGCAGAATGTAGATTAATGTAAACAGGTTAATTTAAATTATCAGAGCTAGTTGAGAACAAGCCTAAGCTAAGGCCAAGTTTTCATACTTAATAAAAAGTCTCTGTGTCATTATTTGGGACCTGTCACACCTCCCAGGCATTTAAGAAACATTGGCAGTTTGGACAGAAACTGTACAAATTCAAAAGGCTCTTTGGACCAAAGGCATAGAAGAGCTGGAAAAAACAGCTGGAAACAAGACCGCATCTTGTGAAAAAGCAAGAATGGGGTAAGGAAGGGAATTACAAAAGTACGGCAGAGCCCTGGAGGTTCACTCTCAGTCAGGAGCAAAACCCTGTCCCAGGCAGAGGCACATATGCACATGTATGCATGTGCAGGCCAGAGGACCACCTCAGGTGGCGCCCCCTCAGACACTGCGTCCCCCTTGTTTTCTGGGTTGGTTTTTTTGTTTGTTTGTTTGTTTGTTTGTTTGTTTTGAGACAAGAGCTCTCACTAGGACCGTGAGGCTTGCCAATACACCAAGCCCGCTGGCCAGTGAGCCCCAAAGATCTACTTGTCTCCAGCAGTGAAATAATAGTGTATGCCACCATGCCCAGCTTTGACTTTTTATGCAGGTGCTGGGAATTGAACTGGGGTCCTTATGCTTACATGACAAGTATGATATCAGTAGTGTTATCACCTCAGCCCTAAAACCAACTCTTACTCAAAGAACTTCCAGCATTTTTCTGAGAGAATCTTAGAGTTGCCTCAAACTAGTGATTCCTTTTCAAAGGCTATTTTTCTTACCTTTAAGCATATATGTCTGTGTATGTGGATCCCATCATGACATTTGAGTGCCTCCATACTTCTGAAGAACTACATGTACCAGGCTTTTTCTTTTGGGCCACCAACCAGCTCCCAAATCATGACACAGAGACTTCTTAATAGTTTTGAAGGCTTGACCTAGCTTAGGCACATTTCTGGCTAGCTCTTTTAACTTAAATTAACCTGTTTCTCTTTATCTACCTTTTGCCTCGGGGCTTATTACCTTTCTTACTTCTGTATATCTTATTTCACTGCTTCTCTGTGTCTGGCTGGCATCTGCTTGGCTTCTTTCCCTGGGTGTGTCTCTCATTCTTCCTTTTTTTTTTTTAGCCTAGCGTTCTCCTCCTATATTTATTCTCTCTGCCCACCAGCCCTGCCTATTCTCTTTCTGCCTCGCTATTGGCCATTCAGCTCTTTATTAGACCAATCAGGTGCCTTAAGCAGGCAAGGTGAAACAGATGCAACATATCTTTACATAATTAAAAATACACCCTTACATTGTTAAATAAATACTGCATAACACACCTTTACACAGTTAAAGTGATATTTTGCAGGATAAACAAATGTGACACATCTCTGCCTGGTTAAAATAATTTCCACAACTACATATGAGGAGCTGAGTTTGAGGCACCTGGGCCACCTCCTCAACTCCTGATTTAGATTAAGTTCTATGAATACTGTGGTCTAACAATGCTTGGGCACCTCTGGGAGACTGTGATTTTATTTTGTATCTATTGATTGTGATGGTTTTGAAATAGTCACACGTCTTTTGTGCTCTTCCATTCAGTCTTCTTCCCCTCAGACATATTGACTCATCTTAACAAAGATACTAACGTGGAAGTCATGGTTGGTGACTGTGGACAGTAGGTCCTGAGACGACCACAGCCTCCCGCCTGCTCACTTCTGGATACTGTGTCATGAGGACACTCGAGCAGCCTGTGGAGATGCAGGTGTCTTAGGAGTAAGGCATCTTGCCAACACTCACATCAGTTTTCTATCTTCAGAGTAGGTACAGCATCAGTGGAGCCTTGAAAATTCACCACCATCCAATACCCAGAGCACATGATCAGGAGAGATTCTGCTCCAGCTCTGTCACTTCTGAATTCCTTAGCCACAGGCACTGTGAGACAGTAAATGAGGACAGCCCCAATCTCTTCCATGTGAGATACACGTTAGCTATGATGTAAGAGAAAAAAATAAAAACATAATTTTAAACAACTGATACCTACTTAGAGGTTGCTTATAACTATTTAACTCAGTCTTAACTAATTAAAAAATTAGATTCACTTAGTGTTAACACACACACACACACACACACACACACACACACACACACAAATAAAGCTGGGCATTGATGGTGTACATCTTTAATCCCAGCACTAGGGAGGCAGAGTCAGGAAGGTCTCTGAGTTCAAGGCCAGTCTGGTCTACAGAGTGAGTTTTAGGACAGCCGTGCCTAGCAGAGAAACCCTGTCTCAAAAAACCACACACACACACACACACACACACACACACACACACACACACACACACACAGCAACATAGCCAAGAAACTACAATGAAGAACCTATACTTCATAGGAGTCTCAGTGAAGTAACAATAGCCTTGGGCTCCCTTCCTGCTAGAAATGTCCACCACAACCTGACTCTCCTATATGTATAGAATAGTCTGTTGGATGAGAGGAAAAGTCATCATGTCCTAGATAAGTGGTTCTCAAATAAGTAGGAAAAAACTCATGAGAATGTTTGAAAATATTTTCCACACTCCCAACTCCAGAGAGGCAGCTTCAGGAAGCCTGAAGAAGAGCTTAGGAACCTGCATTTTTTAAGAAGTCACCAGGAGATTCTCATGTCATAGATCTTCAGGTAATACTTTGAAAATCACTGGGCAAATATAGTGCCTGCTCTACTGATGACATTAACTTCTGCTTTGATTATTTTTCTACTGTTGTGACAAAGCATGATGACCAAGGAAACTTATAAAATAAACTTAATTGAGGGCATAGTTACAACTTCATAGGATAAGTCTGTGACCATCATGGCAGGATACACGGCAGGAAGGCATGGTGCTGGAGAAGTAGCTGAGAACTTCTGTCTGATCCACAAGCACAAGGCAGCTGGGAATGGCATGGGCTTTTGAAACCTCAAAGCCTATGCCTACCGACACACCCCTGTGGTGATATTGTGAACAAATAAAATTTGCCTGAAGATCAGAGGGTAGAACAAGCCACTAGATTAAACATAGAAGGGCAGTGGTGGCACACACCTTTAATTCCAGCACTTGGGATCACACACCTTTAATCCCAGTACTAGGAAGGTTGAGACAGGAAGTGATATGGCTGGGCAGAGAAAGGAATATAAAGCAGGAGGAAACAAGAACTTGGTCTCTTTAAGCTGAGGAGTTGGTAAGGTAAGAGGTGGTGGCTGTGGCCTGCTCTGTTTCTCTGATCTTTCAGCTTTCACCCTGATATCTAGCTCTGGGTTTTTATTACAAGACCATTTAGGACTCATGCATCACACCCCCTCCAACAAGGCCACACCCTCTAATCCTTTCCAAACAGTTCCACCAACTGTAGGAACCAAGCATGTAACCCTATGAGCCTATGGGGCTGCGAGTTGGGGATGATTCTCAATCAAACCACCGCAACATTCAATAAGGTAAAGTGGAAACAACACATTCCACTGAGAATGGTGTATCACTTTGGAATTACAGTCAAAATAAAGGAGTGATTTGGACTTTGGTATGACCCTGGACAAGTCCCTTCCTTTCTCTGCACCTCTATTTCCACATTCATAACAAGAATAATCCTCACCTCCTGAAGATCTTGGTAAGAATTATGAATGTAAATTAAGAATTAAGAATAATGAAATAGGGTTTGGAGTTACTTTGAAACTGAATCTAAAATACCATCAATATTCAGTAAATACAAGAGGCCACAAATACGGTAAAGGGGCTGAAGAGATGGTTCAGTAGATAAAGTAATCACTTTGCAAACATAAGGACCAGGGTCTGGATCCCCAACACCCATATAAAAGCCAAAGCAGGTGTGGTGGTCCCCATGTAATCCCAGCACTCAGAGGCAGAGCCAGGGGGGTGTCTAGAGCGAGCTGCCTAGCTAGACAGGCAGAACTGACAAGTTTTTGATTCAAGTGAGAAACCCTGCCTCTATGTATTATATATTGGGTGAAGAGTGGTCAAGGAAGAGAGCCATTATCAACCTCTGGCCTATGCATGTGCACACATGCATACCACACACATACCTGAACCCCCACATGTGCAAACACACATACATACACACACACACACACACACACACACACACACACACACACACACACACACACTAACAGCGTTCTAAAAAGAAAGTAAGGGGCTAGAGGAAGCCAGGACCAAGTGCCTCCATATGAGGTCATGGTGAGGCTCACATAAGACGGAGGAACACGCTGTGCATGTACCCTATGCTGCACACAAAGCACTCCACTGGGACTATTTGTTTTCTCAATGTGCACTCTCATTCTGTTTCTCTGAGATTCATACACCCAGGATGCACCAAACATTCTGGGCTGATTAGTTTGTTGTTTGTTTGTTTGTTTGTCGACTTGATACAGGGTAGAGTCATCTAGGAAAAGGGAACCTTAATTGAGAGGTTGCTTCTATCAGATTGCCTGGAGGCAAGTCTGCGGGGAATTTTCTCAATTAATAACTGATGTGGGAGGGTCCAGACCACCATAGATGGGGCCACTCCTGGGCAGATGATCCTTGGGTATATAAGAAAACAAGCTGAGCAAGCCATGAGGAGCAAGCTAGTAAGTAGCATTCCTCTGAGGTCTCTGCTTCAGCTCCTGCCTCAAGGTTCCTGCCTCAAGGTTCCTGCCTTGAAGTTCCTGCCTCTAGGTTCCTGCTCTGCTTGAGTTCCTGCCTTGGCTTCCCTCAAAGATAGTCTGTGATCTAAATGTGTAAGCCCAAAAATTCCTTTCCCTCCTCAAGTTGCTTCTGATAATGGTGTTTTCCCATCATGATAAAAAGTAAACTATGACACATTCTTTTTTGAGGATCCAGGTTTTCAGACTACATTAAGCAACACCATGGACACGTCCTATAGCATATTAGAGCTGGTAGGGAGCTTAGAGTCCACTGAGTTCCCACTTGTTAATTTTAAAGAGGAGAAGATTGAAATCTTGAAGAGTTAAAGGATATGAGAAAGCCCCACATCTAGTGGGTGGCCTTGTCAAGTTGACCTTGAACCCTGTCTCTCAACCTCTAGATTTTCATTCTCTCCTCCCAGCAATATTGGTATTCCCCCCAAACATTTGGAGTCGGGGGGGGGGACAGACATTGAGGGGCTGGAGAGATGGCTCAGTGATTAAGAGCACACACTACTCTTGAAGAGGTCCTGAATTCAGTCCCCAACACCCATGTTGGGCAGCTTACAACCCCCTGTAACTCCAGCTCCAGATGGATCCAATGCCCCCAGCCTCTGAGAACACCTGCATTCAAATGCACACACATGAGTGCACACACACATACACACACACACACACACTTGAAAATAAAATAAAATGTGTAAATAAAATAGACTTTAAGAAAGGGATTGCTTTAATCAAAGTAGGTACAGAAGAGCCCTGGCTGTGGGTGTTAGGAGGAGTGGGGTTGAGCAAGAGTTCCAGGCCACTGACTGTATCAGATTCTGGGTTCCACGTTCCAGATGTGTTCTGTCATAGGGCCTATCCTCAAGAGATCCGTCACCACAGCAGAGTCTAGATAACATGCCCTGTCTATCGAAAGTAATGGGGGCATGGAGATGTGTGAAAGCTCCCTAGAGAGAAAATAGATCCAGTATCTGGTTCCCTTAGGTATTTATGGGGAAGTGAGCTTGAAAGGTAGCATGACCTTAGATTGGTTCTGTCACTCACCTGCTTTGTGACCTTGGGTCCCTCCCCTGGCCCCTTAGAGCCTCTGTTTCCTCAGGTACAAAAAGAAGAACACCTGTCTTTCAACTTCAGAGACAGGCCCTTCCAATTCTATGACTGACAGCACTCACATTCACATCTGTGTGATCCTAGACAGGGGTGCAGCAGTAGTGAAAACTTGCTAGCATGTCCCAGTGTCTAAGAATCAGGTTAAATGGGGTTTGCCAGCAACACGCTGCTTACTGAACACTGGGGGACAGAGACACTTCCAAAGCATTCATCCAGCAGTCAGTGGGATAAATGAAGGCGGAGAGATGTTCTCAAGTCCCGCCATGTCTATCTTCAGCTGTCCCAGAGTGCAGAGGGAGAAGGACCCATGAAGAGCCAGAGCCCGGGGAGCCCTGGATCCCTGAGCCCCACCCCTGCTCACTAAGCACCAGAGAGAATGCCGAGATCTAGGGCAGGAGCATGTGGAAAGAGGGAGACAAGTTGGCAGGAGCTGGGGATCCATCCCAAACATCCGGAACCCATTGCTCTCCCTCTCGCAGGCCATAGGGCTCCAAAAGCATGCTGGGCGGAAGATGGCGGGGCTTTGTTTTATTTTTGGATTTTGCCAAATCAAAAGAATTCGGGAAACTGGGAGAGCCGTTGTGCTGAAATGCAGACTCTGCCAGGTTGATGTGGGCCTGTTTATAAGTAATTCAATCTGAGGCCGGCCCGGAGGAACGGCAAGGGGCACACACAGGCGCACTCTAACCCAGGCGCAGGAGGCACACACACACACACACACACACACACACACACACACACTCAGACTCAGTCAGCACCACCCGTGGTGACAGGAGGCCCATCTTCCCTTGATGCTTCCTAAAAGAGTGGCCCAGGCATGTGGGCTCTCAGCCTGTATTCATTCATCCGTTGGCACCCATGATGAGCTCTGGGGACAACATGGGGAGCCCGGCAGAGGCGGTGCCTCCCTTCGTGGTTCATCTTTTCTGAGCCTATAAGCAGAGAGGAGCAGGGAAGAACTCAGGAATGCAGGAGAGCCAGCGTAGGAAGACAGGTAGCCCACACTGGTGGTGTCCTCTTTTCCGATCCCACCTTCCCCTCACTCTTATTAAGTAGCATTAAGGATCCCTTGATCTTGGAGAGGAGGGCCACCCTCCCTGATGCCCAGCACTGAGTCATAGCAGGTTTAAAGTGGATGTCTACCGCCCCTGTTCAGCAGCCAACCTGAGGGTATCAACACGTGACCCTGTTCCATCCACACAGCCATAAGAACACTCCCGTCCAGAGCATCTTTCCTACATAAAAGACAAAGCCGTTTTACCCTTCTGGAGCCCAAGTGGAACACAAACAAAATGGCTGGAGATGTAGTGGCACTTTTACAAGCGTGAAGCAAACCCTGTGAGTCCAAAATGCCAGTTGGAGAAGCGTGAACTGCATGCTCAACGCTACGGACCCAGCACACTAGAGCTGAACGGGCTTCTTCCAGACACCGGCCAAGGGAGACCAGGACGGAAAGAAAAGAACAATGAGAGGGATACTATTGGTAAAAAAAAAAAAAAAAAAAAAAAAAAAAAAAAAAAACACTGCTTTGCACTGGAATTTCCTGTCACTTGCAGTGTGTCCCTGTTGATGGTGTGGGTGTCGTCCAGTGAAAGCCAGCTACAGGTGACCAAGGATCCTAGCCCCGGGGAGAGCTTACTAAATCATTCCCACAACAGTTTCTTGCTCTTCGATGCAAGCTGATATTAGAATTACATTTGGAAGATGGTCTTTATTGTGTGTGTGTGTGTGTGTGTGTGTGTATGTGTGTGTGTGTGTGTGTGTGTGTGTGTGTGTGTGTGTGTGTGTGTGTGTGTGTGTAGGGAGAGCTGGGAGAGTTGCTATTTAAAAGCTGCTCTTGCTTCATGTCTAATAATAAGCCTTCAACTTCCTGGAGTTGAATTTAGCCAGTCACTCACCATGTGACACCACGTTATGTAACCTACCTGAGCCTCGCTTTGATCCTCAGCGGTAGCCCCTGCTTCCTAGGGCTGTTTTGAGGATTAAATGAGTTAATGCTTAACCTTAGAACTGAGTCTTAGAAATAACAGCTGATACACAGGAATTCCTTAGGAATACTGCTAATAATTCTGAGATGCTCCTCTTCTTTTCACGTGTTCATGAAGTTTTTAATCCTTTTTAAAGCTCCCATTGTATTCATTGCACATGATACTGTTGCATAAGGGCATTTTTATACATGGTGTTTTTGACATCTCTGAAATCACAATGTCTTTCAGAGAACTGTGTATGTCAGAGAAAAAAGAAGCCTCGTGTCCTTGGTGAGTTTTTTTTTTTTTTTTAATTCAATGCAATGTGCAGTTATCACTGGAGCAGCCTTCCTTGCTGACAGAAGATCACTTCAATAGTTCCCCAGGGAATAAAGGTACACAAAACGGGTAGGCACCTCTCTTGCCAGGGAATGGGGTTTTGAAGGCTTAAGAGAACAGCCACCCTTCCCAGCAGAAGTCTTGTTTTTAGAACTCAAAGGGTCTTGGGGAAGCCTAGGCAAATTTGTGCAAGGAGTCACCAGATCTGAATAAAGATAAATGTTTTTCTCAAAGACTTTACTTTTTCAGAGACATTGTAGGTTCACAACAAAGTTGAAAGGAAGCTACAGATGTTTGCATCTTCCTGTCCTTCACATGCAGAGCCTCCCTCCCCACCCACATCCCTCCACAGTAGAACCTTCATGGCCATCAGAGGACCCACAGTGACCCCTCCACCATCTCCCAGGGTCCAACCCTAGTTCTTCATGCTGTGTGTTCTAAGAATGTGAGCAGTGTGTCACAGCCTGTATCCATCACTAGATTAACAGTCTCCCTGCCTTAAGAATCTCCCGTGGGCCAGGCATGGTGCCACACACCTTTGATCCCAGCACTTGGGAAGCAGAGGCTGGCAGATCTCTGTGAGTCTGAGGTGAGCCTGGTCTACATAGTTCCAGGACAGCCAGGGCTACATAACGAGATCCTGCCCAAAAAACAAACAAACAAAAAAATCCTTTCTATGATACCTCTTCCTCCTCCACTCACTGCTCACCCTACCATTCACTTATTTCCTTACTATTGAGATCTCTACAGTCTTGCTTTTCCCAGAATGCCATGTGGTCAGAATCACTCAGTATCTGTTTTTCTCTTAGGAATATGTGTTTTAGGTGACTCCTTGACCTACCATATCTCCAGTGTGCATTTCTGGAAGGTCCTAAATAATTTATTCAGGTATATTTATCTTCTCACCTTCTGAAGGAAATTTGGTTACTTCCAAGTCTGAGAAATCAAAAATAAAGCTGATGTCTTACAATTGTGCTCAGGCATTTTGTTGTGGCCAGTGAGACAGAGAGAGAGAGAGAGAGAGAGAGAGAGAGAGAAATCTTCAACTCCTTTGGTAAATACCAAATACCAAAGAATGTGATTTCTGGATCACATGGTAAAAGCATCACATGGTCGGTTTTACAGGTCAACTTACCACAATTTAGAATCACCTGAGCAGGGAGCCTCACTTGAGGATTTGTTTGATTGTCTTAATTGATGTGAGAATACCCACCCTAAATGTGGCGGCATCTCCTGATAGCAGCCCAGCTCAAAAAAGATCATAGAAGGAAAAGTATTCACCTTTTGCTCGCTTGACCTTCCCTTTGGCTTCCTACCTAATTTACCCTGCTGCGTCTTCCTTTGGTGCTATTAACCAGTGCTTTCAGGCTTCCAAAGTTGAGTGAGGACCAGTGGCTCTCCAGGAACCCTCCAGGTCTTCAACACCAACTGGGCCTGCTAAGGCACCTGGCTTAGCAACTACTGGGTTCTTAGCCCCTCACGGGTGAAACAGCTGTTGTTACTATTTTGACATAGGCTGGTTTAATAGCTTCTTTTTCCCCCCCTTTTATGAGTTCTGTCCCTGTAGAGAACCCTGACAAATCTGCTTGATTCCTGCCCCCCCCCTCAAAAAAAGCCATGCTCTAGTCCAATGTGGCTTCTGCCACTTTGTGTCCCCACCAGTCGTGGATGGGCATTCCTGTTGCTCCACATCCTAATTACCATTTGGTGGTGTCAGTGTTCTGAATGTGGGTCATTCTAACAGGTATGTGGTAGTGAGAGGCTCACTGCCAGACTCACTGGCATTTCCTACCTAAGAGCAGCTGACGGAGAACATTTCCCATCTCTGTTAGCCATCTGTGCACTTCTTTGCTGAGGTGTCTGTTAAAGTCTTTGGCCCATTTTTTTGAATCAGGTTGTTTGTTTTCTTACTGCTGAGTTTAAGAGTTCTCTGTGTATTTTGGATGACGGTCTGATGACGTGACTTCTGCAAACATTTCCATGCCGTCTGTGACTTGTCTTCTCCTCCTCTGGACATTGTCTTTCACAAATCACAAGTTTCTCATTTAATGAAAACCAGCTTACCCCTTAACTTTCACAGACAATGCCTTTGTGCTGTATTTAAAAAATCATCAAGGTCGCAGGATTTTCTTCTATGTTATCATTCAGACAATTTGTAGCTTTGTGTTTCATTATGAAATCTTTGGCCCTTTTGTAGTTAACGTGTGTACATTCCATGTTTATATTCCTTGCTGATGTAGGGAGCCAATTATTCTTAGACCATTTGTTGAAAGCTGTTAGACTACTCTTTTTTTTTTTAATGTGTCTAGATGTTTTGTCTACATGTATGTATGTTTGTGTACCATATGTATACAGTGCCCCCCTAGGCCAGTAGAGGGTATCAGGTCCTCTCAGACTAAGGTTACAGACAGTCGTGGTTTGTTTCCTGGATGCTGTTAGGAATTGATCCTGGAGCCTCTGGAAGAGCAGCAAGTGCTCTTAACCACTAAATTATCTACACAACCCCAGATCGCTAATCTTTATTTAAGTCATTCAACCACCTGAGAAATGGGGTCACTTGAACACAAATGACATGACAGGTCTCCCCAGCAGGAACTCTCCAATGGGAGCAAAGTGAAGGCTGTAACCACCACAAATTCCAGAACTGAGGTTGTCTCTGAATTCATCTTGCTCTAGCACCCAATGTGGCAAGCACACCTGTATCGATAGGACTCCCCAGTAGACTGGAAGTCATGTAAACACGCATTTGGAGACAGAGGAGAATTTCTGATTAAAAAAAAAGAGGCCAAAGTAAGTCGGGATAAGCATGGCTTTCTTTTTTAGCTCCACTAGGTGAAATGAGTTGTGTGGGTTAAATTATTAATACTAGTAATAACTATGGATATGTGGATAAATGATATTGGAAATACATTACTGCTGTTAGCATTTATCCAGTGCCTTATCTGGGCACTGCCCAGCGTGTACCCCACAGGTTACCTCACTCTATCAATCTACAGTGACGGCAGTGGCACGTTTAACAGGTGAGGTCCAGTAACTTACCTACAGTCACACACTGGCTCACGTTCAAACTCAGCTTGCTTTCCTCCAGATCCTGGGTTAACCTCTGTCCACCACAGAAAATGGAGTTGCTTCAGTTCACGGTCCCTGGCTGCAAAGTGTGCGGTGGGGGTGGCTTCTCCCTCCTCTTGCAGAAACTGCCATTCCTCCTTAGCTCTGGGAGCATCGTCAAGTGTCAGCAGTGTGCTTCCTGCAACAGGTATTCGTCCGGCAATGGCTGCCATAACAAAACACCACAGAGTGAGCAGTTGACGCACCACACGTCTACTTGCCATCAAACTGGAGGTTGAAGATCCAAGGTCAAGACCTGTTGGAGTTCAGTTTCTTCCCCAACTTGCACATACTGCCTCCTCACTGTGTCCTCACCTGGGGAGGAGACAGTCCTCTGACTCATTTTCCCCATTGGGCCCCATCCTCATGACCTTATATAACCTCAGTCACTTCCTGAAGTCCCTATGTTCAGATTCAGTCAGATTGGGGGTCAGGGCTTCAGTCTGTGAATTTGTGGTGGGAGGCGCAGTTCAGTCCATAGCAAGCAGTTAAGTCACGGTTGTGTCCTTTAGAAGAATGAGACCCACATGTACTCCCTGTTCCTTGCCATGTGAGAGTGTGTGCCACCTTGGGATTCTGCCAGTGAGAAGGCTGTCACCAGATGTCACCCTTGACCTTGTACCTCCAAAACTGGGAGTCAAATAAACCTCCTTTCTTTGTTTAGAAAAAAATAAATAAATAAATAACACACAAGAGAGAAACTCTCCGCTGACATCTAGTACTAAGTGTGTCCACAGTCACAGATTTTTGGATCCAAGACGAGGAAAGCAGATCCAAACTCTGCAGGTCACAAATCAGCTCATGTGACTTGCTCATGTGAGGGGATTTGCCTCAAGCCACATAGCTGTAAAGGCTGCTGAACATGAAGCCAGGGCTCCTGGCTCCAAGGGAGTAGTAGTAGTCTTTGCCATTGAGTCTCTGCAGTCTTGGTTGTCTTTGTTGATGAGGGAGGGTGGTGATTGGGACAGTTTAGATCGGGTCCCCAATCATGTAATTACATGTAAGCAGCATGTAATTCACTTTATATATTCGTGAGAGCCTGGGATAGCAGGTACTATCCACTGGTGAAGGAAAAAAAAAAAAGAAACTGAGGCTAAGAGATGAGGTACCTTACTGGAACTCACATGGCTTGTGATGGTGGAACCAGGACCCGCACATCTGAGCTGTAGGTGACAGCCAGGGGGAACCCATGGTGTCCTAGGGAGGTGACTTCATCGCTCTGAGCCAAGATTTCTGACCAGGTTAAATGTGTTAGACACTCAGGATCCGCCCTGAGGAGTGTGGTTCTGCCAGGAGTATAACAGGGTGAGGAAAGAAAAGGATGGCCAGCCTCACCCACGCAGCGAGCCCATGTCCGTCGGTCTCACCTAAGACACCAGCACGGTCGCGTTTACTCCTTTTCCCTCTACCTCCAAACTCTCCACCTCTTTATCAGTGCTTAAAACCCGCCTCACAGACAAGTACGAACCGTGCCAGCCCACCCTCCCCTCGGGCGGCAAAGGAAATGAACTTGGCATTCTAGAATCCTCACCTGGCACGAATCACGAGGCAGCCCCCAGGGACCAGGGACAAGGCTGCCTGTCAAGCTGATGGGCCATCTCAGCTTCCCTCCCCAGATGGAAAAGGAAGGTGCTTACAGGAGAGAAGGTGGACTGCTGCTGGCTGTGGCCCAAACATGACAGAGGCCCCCTCGCTGCCTGCCGCTGCCTCTGGCCCAGGGAACAATACGGAGGCGCTGTCAGGAAGTGACGCTGAAATACCATCCACTTGTACCTCCTTCAGCCCCTGGCTAAAGGAGGTTCCTGGAGGGAATATTTTTAGTTTGACAAATGAAAGCCTGGGACCGAGGACAGGAGGGATTAAGGGAGCTCTTCTCTGACACTCCTGGAGACGGAGAGATGATGAGTCAGATACAAAGGGCTTAGGCGCGACTTCGCAAGACATTCCTCAGGCGTGAGCACAGGCAGGCAGCCTCTGGAATGCCTCCCGCTGGCCGCCAGCCGGTCCTGGGAGGCGGGCAGGCGAGGAGGGGCTGGCCCAGGGAGCAGCTCCTCCGCCCTCCCCTTGGCACACCGTTGGACAGCAGCTTGGGGAGATCAAAGAGGCCGCCCCAGTGCCTTTCCGGAACTGGGATTCAAAATCCGGGGGACACTGGGTTCGAAGCCAGCCTTTGCTGGGCCCTGGCTGGTATGGTTTGGTGGCTCCTCATTTCTCCCAGCTTCCTTCAGTCGTCTTATTTACATGCTAGAAGTGGTCCTGCCTCAAGAAGATGTGAAGATGAGGTTGCAGCTTTGAAAAGGCATAGGGACACTGGGGACATAGTTATATGAGTAAGAAATCTTGCTCCATAAACATAAGGGCCTGAGTTTGAAACCCCAGCATGCAGGTAAAAAGTTGGGCATAGCTCTATGTGCCTGGAAGCCCTGCGTTAGAGGATGCAGAGGCAGATGGATTTTCCAAACAGAGAGTTCACTGCCCAGCCAGTCCAGCTGCAAGGGTCGGCTTCAGGTTCAGTGAGAAACTGTATCTCAAGGTGGTAAATGAGAGAGCAATAGAGGAAGACACCCAAAGTCCTGCTCTGGCCTCTGCATGTGTGCACATACGCACATGCACCTGCACACTCATACGAGCGCACCACATACGTACCCAAGTACAGAGCACACAGTGATATGAAGAGCGTCTTCTAGGTCACCCCAGAAATGGAATCCAAATCTCTCACTACAAAGAGAGGCACTCGGCACTTAGTGAGCGCTCCTTATAAGCCACTCTGCTCAGAGCCCTTGGGCTGCTCAATCACTCTGGGAGGTGCATGTCACATCTTCTTCTCCCAGACAAAGACACTGGAAAAGTGGTGTGGCTTGCCTCGGGTTGCAGGGCTAACCTCTGAGACACTGGCACCAAATTTGCCCTCCCCGACTCTGAGGCCCACATCTCGGGTCTCCGTGCTGGAGAATCACTGGGCACAGAGCCAGGGAGTGGACTCGAGCAGCAGGTGGGAACAAAGGAGTTGCCTGGGCTGGAGCCTGGCCCTTGGCAGCTGGCCACTGTCATTGTCACAGCCCCACAGCAAAGAGTGGGCAGCCAGGGCGGGCAGGGGTTCTTTAAAGTCAGAACCTGCTCCCTTGGGGAGAAGAGAGACTAAGGCAGCCTGGCTGGCTTCTCACTTTTCAAACAGCTGGCTTGGGTGAGCACTCCCAGGGACTCAGCACCAAGTCATTGAATGAATTCTACCCCTCCAAAAAGAAATGCAAGCCCATGATGAGCCACCCAGCCTACAGTCCACACATGGCCTACCAACTATGGCTTGGCCCGTAGTATGACTTTCCCATGACTACTCAGGGGCCACTGCTGTGTGCTACCTCTCAGAAATGACAGGAGGGCGGCTTTTGTCCTAAAATCCATGTCATTTACCTTGCTAGCACCCCCCTCTTGAATAGGTTAATCTGTCTGACTAACTCACTTTTGTCCCCTTGTGGGACTTTGATAGACCTATTTTGTTTTAATCTAAAAATAAAAGGCGGCCCATGAGTTCAATTATTTTCTCCACTTGGAAGGATAGAAGACGTGAAAGGGGGAGAGAGAAAGGAAAAGAAAGTGAAGGAAAGTGGCTAAGGAAGAGTGGAAGTGAGCATGGGAAGAGGGAAGGGACGGAAGGAAGAGGGGAAGAGGAAGCTTCCCAGAGGCCTCAGATTCTCACATTACCCTCCGTGTGTCAGCAGAAGGACACATTGTCCCACAGGTACTAAAGGCCATGCGACTTCTAGCAGGTCCACTGTCTCCTCCCTCCAGGGAATTCACCCCTAAAACCCATCCTAGAAATGGGGGGTTAACTAGTGTCCCTGCTACATTCCCTCATTCCATGTCATTCTGGAAGATCTATATGGAATCTCCTGAGACCCTGGTGTCAAAGGGAGTGTCGAGATTCTATATGGAATCTCCTGAGACCCTGGTGTCAAAGGGAGTGTCGAGATTCTATATGGAATCTCCTGAGACCCTGGTGTCAAAGGGAGTGTCGAGATTCTAATGACCCCCGCAGGCTCGTGTGTTTGCGTACTTCTCTCCAGGTGGTTATGCCATTTGGAGAGGTTGTGGCACCCTGGGACGTGAGACCTAGCTGGCAGATGTAGGTCACTAGGGGTGGGCCTTTAAGTGTGGTGATATTGTGTTCCCCAAAATATTGTGCACCCTAATAAACTTATCTGGGGTCAGAGAACAGAACAGCCACTAGATATAAAGGCCAGAAAATGGTGGCACACACACCTTTAATCCTAGCATTTCAGAGATAGAGATTCATCTGGATCTCTGTGAGTTCAAAGCCACACTGGAAACAGCCATGCCTGGTAACAAGAGCCTTTAGTCCCAGGAAATGATGACAGAAAGGTATATAAGGCATGAAAACCAGGAACTGGAGCTGGTTAAGCTTTTAGGCTTTTGAGCGGCAGTTCAGCTGAGATCCATTTGGATGAGGACTCAGAGGCTTCCAGTCTGAGGAAACAGGATCAGCTGAGGAACTGGCAAGGTGAGGTGGCTTGTTCTGCTTCTCTGCTCTTTCAGCATTGACCCCAGTACCTGGTTCTGGGTTTGTTTTTATTAATAAGACCTTCTAACAATTTGTGTTACATTTAAGGATATAGCCTGGTGCTGCTTTGGGTTCTATCTCTGCCTCCCTGATCTACCAAGATGTGCCTCTCTAGCCAGCATGCCTTCCCCCACCAGGGTGGACTGTACCCTATGAACTGTGAGCCAAAATAAGTCTTTCTTCCTTCCTTTCTTCAAGTTACTTCTGTCCAGTGTATTGTCACCACGGTGAGAAAGTTAACTCACACAGGGAGCAAGTAGTCTGCTTTGACCTGATGGGCTGTGCGCATTCACCGCTAAAATGGCCGTTCTGCCTCCTACCTTCTAACCACGCAGGATTTGGTGGCTAAATGCTGGTTCCGTTGCAAGCTTCCCATGTGGTCTTGACTGTAAACTAGATGGGATTTATAATCACCATGGAAACAAGTTTCTGGACATCCACCACAAATTTGGGCTGCGTCAATTCTTGGGCTAGGATCTCAGACTGTGTAAAAAGGAGACAGCAAGATGAGTGCCAGCCTTCACTTCTCTCCGCTTTCTGATTGAGGGCGCGATGTGACCAGCCACACAAGGAACTGTCCACATGATCTGTGAGACTAAAAAACAACCCTTCCTTAAGCAGCTTTGGTCAGGTGTTTTCCCACAGCAATGATTAAAAAAAAAAAAAAAAAAAAAAAACTAATACACTTCCATATTGACCAGACACAGAGGTCCAAGGAAATCCTGTGAAGCTGGTCTGTGAAACGGCACTGTTGCCACCTGGCTCACAGAGATTCATCGAGGCTCGTGGAGATGAATTGGCAAGATGAGATGAGAGAATATGAAACAAGGGTCCCGTGTGCCTGGTACATAATAGATGCCCCGTAAATGACAACTGGTGTCTCTGCTATTGTCTTAGCTTTATTTCCAGTGGCTGTGATAGAACACTCTGACAAAAGCAACTTAAGCAGGAGGAGAGAGCTTATCACACATCCAGGTCGCAGGCTATCATTGTGCGGAAGTCAAGGTTGCAGGAACTTGAAGCAAATAGTCACGTGACATCCACAGTCAAGAGCAGAGAGCAATGAATTAATGCATGCTCGCTATTGCTCAGCTTGCCCTCTCCATTTTATCCAGTTCAGGATACCCTAAGGAGGGAATGGTACCACCCACAGTGGGCAGGTCTTTCCACCTCAATCAATATAATCAAGATAATCCCCCATCAACATACCCACAGGCTAACTTAATCTAGACAATCCTTCATTGAGAGTCTCTTCTCAATTGATTCGAGATTGTAGCAACTTGACTCTTGCAATGATCAGGGCTGGCAAGATTGCTCAGTGTATAAAGGCGCTTGCCGCCAAACCTGAGGACCTGGGTTTGGTGCTTAGGACCAACATGGTGGAAGGAGAGAACTGACTCCTACAAGTTGTCCTCTGACCTCCACCTATATACTGTGACATGTGCATGCCCACCCCACCACACATACAAATAAATGTTTTAAATTAAAAAAACAAAACTATTGCTTATTTTCAGCTGTGTCCTATCATGATGTATACTAAATTTCCTACGATTTACTTTTCCTTGACTATCCTTTTCTGTTGCCCAGAAATCTTTTATCTTGCTGCTTTTCGTTTTATGCTAGTACAGTTAGAAGCCTATCTATGGGAAGGGGGGTGCGGGTAACCTACCTCCATTCTTTGTGAAGCAGAACAGGGCAAAATAAACCAAACTAAGGCAGTACCGAGGAGTCTGATTTGCTCCCCACACTCCACAGCTGCCTTAAGTCCAGCTGCTTAGCCTGCAGGATGGGAAAGTTATTGCAGATTAGGGTGCGGAGGACAGAGAATGGGCACCACCATGACACCAGCTGGGATCCAACCGTCAGGGTAGGCATCTTGATCCTCCAGCTTTCTCTGACGGACATGTCACCTCCGAGGAATCTTTCCTCTAGCTTGTGTGTCCTCCTGCCCCCAGCTGGCCTGCCCTCTCCTTCATCCTGATGCCCCTTCTCCATCTGATGGCTTCTGCTGCCTTGTGCTTGGACCCAAGAGAACCCAGCAGACTCTGCTGTCCCTTCCACACTTCAGTAATTTTCGGCTTAAGTTTCCTCAGCCACCTGCCTTGTTTTCCCATCATTTCCAAGATCAGAAAGTCCAGAGAGAAATCTGGGGGCATCAAATCATTTTTTTATTTTTTATTGATATTGATGTATGCATGTGAGTACATGTTTGTGCATATGCCCATGGAGGGGGGCACATATATGTGTGAGTGTGCAGGCGAGAGGTTAATATCAGGCGTCTTCCTCTATTATTGTCTACTTTATTTTTTGAGACTGGGTCTCTCGCTGAACCTGATGACTGGCTGGCCAATGAGCTCCAGGTATTCTCCTGCCTACACATACACACACACACACACACACACACACACACACACACACACACACACACAGTGTGGGAGTCACAGGCTAGCACTCATGTGACCTGCTTTTTACGTTGATACACAAATATTTTACCAATCGAGCCATGTCACCAGCACCTCCAACTCCTCATTCGAAGTTTTTATTTATTTATTTTTATTTTTTATTTTTTGTTGTTGTTGTTGTTGTTTTTCGAGACAGGGTTTCTCTATGTAGCTTTGCGCCTCTCCTGGAACTCACTTGGTAGCCCAGGCTGGCCTCAAACTCACAGAGATCCACCTGGCTCTGCCTCCCGAGTGCTGGGATTAAAGGCATGCGCCACCACCCGCCCGGCGAAGTTTTTATTTATTTTGACAAGTACGCATTATTTGTGCGGACATGCCACAGCACCTATGGAGGTCAGAAGATGGCTTTGTAGGGTCTGTTCTTTCCATCTACCTTCACGTGGGTTCCAGAGATCAAAGTCATGTGACCAAGCTTATGCATCACAAACCATTATCCACTGAGCCACCTCACCAGCCCCCAACTCCTCTTTTCCTGTTGTTAAATTCAATTATTTTTGATAGTTTCATCCCTCTCCCACTTTTCCCCTCCCCCTCCAGTTCCTCCCACACCCCCACTTCCTCTCAAATTTTTCTTTCATTATAACTGTTACATTTATATATATATATATATATATATATATATATATATGCATAATTGTATAGAAACTTACTAATCCTATTTAGTGTTGCTCATATGTACATGTGTTTTGGACTGACCACTTGGGACTGAATAATCAGGGGTCTTGTCCCTGGAGAAAACTGATTCTCCCCATCTCGGTAGCCACTGATTATAGCCTCCAGCTCTTCCTATAAGGGTGAGGCCTTCTGCGATGTTGCCCATCCATGTTGAGATGTCAAATGATATTGTCATTATGCAGGTTTTACTAAGCAACAACATTATTGAAACTTCATGGACGCAGCTTCCCTGTCATATGCAGAAGACACAATCCTGCTGCAAGATCCCCCTTCCTCCGGCTCTTACAGTCTTTCTGCCCCATCTCCTGCAACTCAGTTCCTGAGTCTTCAGTGCAGGGTGTGTCTTGTAGATGCAGCAATTGGGACCAGGCGCTCCACAGTCTCTGCATTTGGACCAGTTGTAGATTTCTGTAATGGTCTCCATCTGCTTGGGGTGGGGGGAGGTTTTTTGATGAGGGTGTGAAAGCTACGCTTCTCTGTGAATACAAGGATAAGTATTTAGAATATAGTTAGAAATCGTATTGGTTTAGGAGAATGGCAATAGTAGATTTTCTCTAGGGTTCATGACCTCATTAGGCATGAAAATTGGCTAGGTTTATAGTACCAGGCATGAATTCCCTCCATGAATGAGCCTTAAGTCCAGTTAGACATTTGTTGGTTACTCCCAAGATAAAAGTGCCACTATTGCCAGGCAGCAGTGGCGCACACCTTTAATCCCAATACTCGAGAGGCAGAGGCAGGTGGATCTCTGTGAGTTCGAGGTCAGTCTGGTCTACAGAGAGAGATCCAGGACAGGCACCAAAACTACACAGAGAAACCCTGTCTCAAAAAACCAAAAAATTAAAATTTTTTTAAAAAGTGCCACTATTGTACAATTGAGGCTATCTAGTCAACCTGGTCATTGTGGTTCACGGGCTTTATAGTAGGACTCTTAATAGTAGGATTAGTGACTGCTTTCTCCTCTGGCTCCTTGGGTAGCCCCTTCAGATACAATAAAATCTGATCTGCAGGGTGGCTTCCAGGTCTGTGTCAGTTCAGTTCCCCCTGGTCCTGTGTCTAAAGTGTGTGGTGTCTTCAGTAACCAGTCCCCACCTTCAAGTTCCAGAAGAAAACCAAGGGCAATGGCGATAGCCTCTATTGTTTTAGGAGTCTCTTGAATCCCCTTGGCTACCTAAGGAATTTTCCCCATGCTTCACTGAGGGATTTTTGCTAGATAGTCTATGACACTTGGGAGGATCATTATCACCACGTGTGGCATAACTCCATCTGTGTGTGTGTGTGTGCGTGTGTGTGTGTGTGTGTGTGTGTGTGTGTGTGTGTGTGTCTGTGTCTGTGTCTGTGTCTGTGTGTCTATCTGTATATGTGTTTAAATAAGCTTATAAAACTGGGCATTGTGGCTTATGCCTTTAACCCCAGCACTCAGGAAGCAGAGGCAGGTAGATCTCTGTGAGTTCAAGGCCAGACTGGTCTACATAGCTAGATTTAGGTCAGCTGGAGCTATATAGTGAGACCCTGTCTCAAGAAATAAATACATATATGCATGTGTACATACATAAATATGCTTATAAAATATATAGCTTTGTAAACTATCCTCGTGTTACTGTCTCTCCTGTCTCCCTCCTGCTCTGAACTGCCTTCCCTCCTGCTCCTCAGTCAAAGTTGCCCCATTTTCCACATTTCCCCCTTCTTAGCACCTGTGTCCTGCCATGTTCCCTTCTAAAACTCCTCCTCTGCCACCCTACCAAGGTTTCTTTCTACCCTCCCAGTCAACTCCTCCTTTTCATCCATGCCGCAGCGTAGGCACTGGTAGATTCCTGATTCGTCTCCTACTCTCTGGTTTAATCCTGGGACTGTCAGGTTGGGATGGGGGTAGAACAAAGAATACATCAGCCACCTCTTCAGCTGTCCCTTGAGCAGTCTCTAGGACACAATGGCATCCTCCTAAAGCCTGACCCCTTGGCTGATGGGTGCTGGAAACTCTGGCACTTTCCAAAAGGTCTTCCTCAGTTCAGCTAGCCTCATACTTGGCCCATAGGCTCCAGACGTAATGAGACCAGAGCCTGAATTCCAGCCCTGCCACTGGTCCACTGCTCCGTTTTCAAGCAAGGGTCCCATCAGACTCTCAGACTCCTTATCTGTAAATGGTGACCGAATAGTGCCAACTTCATCCAGCTGTGATGCCAAGTGACGATGGTCATCAGATCAGAGAGTTGGCCATAGCAAACACCCAATGCCCACAAATTATAATTGCCCCACTTGCAACTATTACAATTCAGGATTGAGCTTCATTGGCACATACATCCCTCCCATTGACACCCTCC
Source organism: Peromyscus californicus insignis (assembly GCF_007827085.1). Taxonomy (NCBI): domain Eukaryota; kingdom Metazoa; phylum Chordata; class Mammalia; order Rodentia; family Cricetidae; genus Peromyscus; species Peromyscus californicus. The sequence goes on from NW_026294551.1 coordinate 33,466,935, forward strand.
TGTCTTTTATTTCCAATTCAAGCCTCAGTTTCCCCATCTGCACCAAAAGACTTCTGATCCTTATCTCAGAGCTCTGAATGCGGTCTGTGTGTCAGGTACCCAGAATTCTCAAGCAGTGCTCAGTAGATACGACATGTTACAAATGCTGGCTCTTCTCGCTCATTCCTTGTGACCTGCTCCTCCTCCAGAAAAGCCAGAGCCCTCTATTCGAGGTAGGTCCAGAACCATCCTATAAAGAACTCTGCCCTTAGTTCTTAGGACTAAGGGTTGGCTGAAACCTCATCAGATCCAGCAGGTGCCAGAGTAGACCAACTGTTCTCACAGTCCACAGATGGGAGAAACTGAGGCCAAAGACAGGAAGTGATCTGCCCAAGTGAGAGAAGGGTCAACCCTAAAACAAGGCTCCACCTCTGGACATCCTGGTCCAGTGTAGGGGCCATACTTAGTCAGCCATGGGACTCACCTCCTCACAGTCACAGACTGACCATACACACACTTGCCTGCTCCTCTACCTATTTGTCTCCCAGAACCAGCCCTGTGAGGAAAAAAAGCTTGGGCCCTGAGGCCAGCTAGAGGGGACAGCAAGAAAAGGGGAAACAGATCCACAGTGTGACCTCCCCCACACAGCCAGGCCCCAGCTTAGCCACCAGAAGAACAAACTGGGAGTCTTTAGGGAAGGGAGTCACAGAACCACGCTGTCACGTGACTCACAGGTATCTGTTGCTCCCGAAAGTGAAAGGGGATTAGGCCAATGTTTTGGGGCTGAGCCACCTGGGGCCCCAAAAGCAGCCCACCTGCCCTGCCTGGGCGATGTTTTCCAAAGCTGCAACCGAAGAAATGAATTTTTTAAATCTGACATTATTAAAAACAATCAGCTCTGATTTCAAAGGCAGACAAGCCTGTCCCTGCATCCCTACGCGCCCAGGCCTAGCCCACCCCACCAGGACAACGAACCGGTGACATCAGCCTGCCCTGGGGACAGCATCTGGTGAATTAGCACCAGCTACAGAGGAGGAGGATGGAGTTACAAGCTCCTTGGTTGCAGAACATTCAAGAATCCTCCGTGAATGAACTCATGCTCCTCGTCACTTGTCAGGATGCACCAGTCTGGACTGTCTGGGTCTTCACGACACAACTCTCCTCCCCTCCTACACTTTGCCCAAGGGTCCCTGGCCCCAGAGGCTAGGCCAGTGGCCTGTAGAGGAAGCCACATTCCCAGCACATCACCAAATAACCCACAAACCTCTCTCCCTTTTCTTGCCTCTCTCTCCCTGTCGTTCAGACCATATCTCATCTCTGGGCTGCAGTGAGGAATTTCTAAGGCCTGAAGCTACTCTCCTATCAATCCAGAGTAGTCTCCATTGCCCCAGTGGATTCCTCCAGGCCCAGGATATTAAAACAGGAAGGTTGTTGGTGGTGGTGGTGGTGGTGATGGTGGTGGTGGTGGTGGTGGTGGTGGTGGTGGTGCTGATGGTGATGGTGGTGGTGGTGGTGATGGTGGTGGTGATGGTGGTGGTGGTGGTGGTGATGGTGGTGATGGTAATGGTGGTGATGGTGATGGTGGTGATGGTGGTGATGGTGGTGGTGGTGATGGTGGTGATGGTGCTGATGGTGGTGGTGGTGATGGTGGTGGTGGTATTGGTGCTGATGGTGGTGGTGGTGGTGGTGGTGGTGGTGGTGGTGGTGGTGATGGTGGTGATGGTGGTGGTGGTATTGGTGCTGATGGTGGTGGTGGTGGTGATGGTGGTGCTGATGGTGGTGGTGGTGGTGGTGATGGTGGTGGTGATGGTGGTGGTGGTGATGGTGGTGGTGGTATTGGTGCTGATGGTGGTGGTGGTGGTGGTGGTGGTGGTGGTGGTGATGGTGGTGGTGGTGCTGATGGTGGTGGTGGTGGTGATGGTGGTAGTGATGGTGGTGGTGGTGGTGGTGGTGGTGGTGGTGGTGATGGTGATGGTGGTGGTGGTGGTGATGGTGGTAGTGATGGTGGTGGTGATGGTGGTGGTGATGGTGGTGGTGGTGGTGGTGATGGTGGTGGTGGTGATGGTGGTGGTGGTGATGGTGGTGGTGATGGTGGTGGTGATGGTGGTGGTGGTGGGTAGTAAATATTTTTTTATGTGTGTGAGAGTTTTGCCCGCATTTAGGTATGTATACCATATGCATGCAGTGCCCTAGGAGGCCAGAAGAGGGCATCTGAACTTCTGAACCTAGAGTAAGGTGGTGGTTGTGAGCAGTCTTGTGGCAATGGGAATTGAACCAGGATTCTCTGCAAGAGCAACAAATGCTCTTAACCTCTGTTAACCTCTATGTCTCCAACCCTGAACTAGGATTTTTTTAAACACAGGGAAATGTTTACTTCTTTATTAGTGTGAATTAATTGGACAAAACAGTGAAGTTTGTTATGACATTTTCACACATGTACGTAAGGTACTTTGATTGTATCCACCCTCCCTACTGTCCACACCTCACACACACACACACACACACACACACACACACACACACACACACACACACACTTTTCTTATACCCTCATAGTTCTTCTTGCTTTCATGTATTTTTGAGACCCCCATAGGAATGCCCCACTAGGCTTTCTAAGTCTGGCTTAGTTTAGAATAATTTTATTTGTTTCTTGTTTTTTCTGTGTAACAGCTCTGGCTGTCTTAGAACTTGCTTTGTAGAGCAGTCTGGCTTTGAACTCACAGAGATCTGCCTACCTCTGCCTCCTGAGTGCTGGGATTAAAGTGTACACCACCACCACCCAGCTTAGAATAATTTCTAATTCTGCTCATTTTCCTGAAAATGACATACTTTTATTCTTCTTAGTGTGTGTGTGTGTGTGTGTGTGTGTGTGTGTGTGTGTGTGTGTGTGTGTGTGTGATGTTTTCTTTATCCAGTCATCCGTTGGTGGCCCCTAGGCTGATCACATGACCACACTGGTAGATTTTAAAGCACCTTGGGAGACCTGACAGAGCTGCCAGGCTGGACCATCCCTGCCGCAGTTACTCCATCCCTCCCACTGCTGGCCTGCTGTTCTTTCTCAGACAGGATCTGTTGCCAAGAACCCCAACTCCCCATCCACCCACGATTCCTCTCTTGCTGCCTTCACCCTTTGCACCTCTGACCATCTGCACAGATCTGCATTGTCTGAGCGGACCTGTATTTCAGCCTGTGCCCTCTGCCTGGGATACCCACCCAAGTGCCCATCCATACCCAGGACATTTCTGTAAGCTTACAGAGTCCATGTCACCCCTCGAAGGAAGACTCTCCTCGGCCTGCAGACAGAAGTCATTACCTCCTCAGGATAGTAGAGACAAGGAGCCCGTGCTCCAACAATGTGACGATGATGGTTGGCATCATTGCTGGACACAATGGTCTTCCTTTTGTTTGCTTGTTGTGGTACAGGGACTTGATCCAAGGCCCTTACACACAGTAGACAAGTATCTGCCTTTGAACTCCATCCCTGGCCCTTGGTTTGGTTGGTTGGTTGGTTGGTTTGGTTTGGTTGTTGTTTGGTTTTGTTTGGGTTTTTGTTGTTGTTGTTTGGTTTTGTTTTGTTTGGGGGGGCGTTGTTTTGGTTTGGTTTTGAGATAGAGTCTCACTATGTAGCCCAGGCTGGCCTGGAGCTCCCAACCTTCCTGCTTTGACTTCCTAACCACTGGGATTACAAGTGTGTGCCCTCACATCCAGTCATGAGAGTCATTTTCCATAAAATGTTCTAACTAAAATGTTTCCATAAAATGTACAGGGTTCTGCCTGTAAGAAAAGTGAGTCGGGGGCTGGAGAGATGGCTCAGAGGTTAAGAGCACCGACTACTCTTCCAGAGGTCCTGAGTTCAATTCCCAGCACCCACAAGGTGGCTCACAACCATCTGTAATGAGATCTGGTGCCCTCTTCTGTATACATAATAAATAAATAAATCTTTAAAAAAAAAAGTGAGTCAAAGAAGAGATATTATGTAGAAAGAGAGAGCTATCAGAAGTTACCGCTGCTTTGTGGTTTGACTAGGAGCAGGGTGAGTTGCTTTCGCTCCCTGGGCATATTGTTTCTGCAAGTGGAGCAGAAGGGTCGTCATGAGGCTATGAGTAAGCAATTCTTTATGGCTAGGGACTATCACCCAATAGAGCCTGACTCAATTCCTAGTGACCTGCACTATGACCCAACAGTGCCATATGTAATCCCAGCACTAGAGAGACAGAGGCAGGTAGATTAAGGGCTTAAGGTCAGCCATAGCTATATAGTAAGACCCTGTCCCTAATTAAAAGGAAAGAATAATTCAGTACACAAATTATTTTAACGCTTCCCACAGCCTTTCAAAATTGGTGTCAGGACCCTCCACACTCTCCAGGGCAAAGGGACATGAAACGACTTGAGAAAGACCACACAGCTAGTGAGTCACCAGGGAGGACTGAGGCCAGGCCATCATCCCTAGGAGCTGCCAAGACAGGGACGGCCACTTTGCGTTCTCTTATCCTCTTCCTCTGTGTGTAGGCCCATCTCTCCAACTCAACCAGGAGCTCCTTCAAGATTGGAATTTTGTGTTATCAGCAGCATAGGAGTGGTAGGTTAATACTAACAGAAAGCCGGCTCTGACGTAAGAAGGATTTCCCTTTGTGACCTGAATGGTTTATTATCTTCTCCATGTTGGGAAGTGGCTCACCTTCACCGCATACCTAAACCATCCCATTAGCCTCAAGCCCTGAGTCCTGTAAGGTCCTGTAAGCTTCAAGCCCTGGGTTCCCTGTACTTAGTTTAGTCAAGATCAGTGGTCAAGGCTCCATGCAGGATGCATGGAGAGAGGTGAGAAGTCTCACTTGCAGGACTGTCTCAGTTCCCAGAAACCAAAAGTTCCGGCAGAAACCAAAGCTTACAGTTTCACTGATAGCTGGCAACCCTGTGCTTACTACCTGTCAGGAATGGTGCTGGGGGGCCTGAGTAGCACTCACAAAGCAGGGACCATTGCTTGCCACACAGGTTGGATGAGACTCAGAAAGCTTGTGTGACATGCCCAAGGTCACAGCAGTGTTTAGGGGATGGAGCAATGACAGAGACCAGAGTGGCCTTTGATAATAGGAGCTGCAGCCACTGAGGTGTGGCCAGGGGGCCAGCGAGGAGGGAGTGGCCCTGAGACACATTGTGTCAGATACAATTTTCTCAGCTATCTCAGCAAATTCCTCAGTCCCCCGCAGGACCAGACTGTCTCCCCGACAATGATAAAATGGACAGGCCAGTTGCTCCAGCCAGTGACATCTTATTTTTGCTCCTTCCGGGCCCCTGCAGAGGCCCCCCCGCTTGCATTCCTGGTGACGTCACCCAGCTGTGCTCCCTCATCTCCCAGGAGGGAGCTCTGTCACCGCCAGGAAGTGAGAGGGACGGGATGGGGGATGCAGAAGGATGACACCCAGACAGGCTGCCTCTGGGCCGCTGAGAGGCTCCTGGAGAAATCTGTTTCAGATCGTCACAGAGCAAAACCATGGAGTTTAAGGAGAATCCTCAAGCAGGATCAATTCTTGATGAACAGAAGTCGGATGCTAAGGCCTGACCTGCCCCAGCCAGAGATGGAAAAAGAATCCAACCAAATAAATCAATCACCAAAGAGAGTAGCAACCGTGTTCTGCCAGGAAACCTAATCCTAAATAAGGAGGGATCTGGGAGGGGGCGGGAGGGAGGACCAGGAGGGCTGAAGTTCCTAAAAGATTTAATTGGTGATAGAGCCCTAGGAATATGTAAATAGTCTCTTGGTTTCTGTCCTAAAAGGAGAAACAGATGGTAAGGACCGTGAGCTGAGTTTTCATATGAAAATCACTAAGACTGAGAGAACTCCATTTGAAATGTACATAACTGGATTGTTATCTCCAGGGGGTGTGGGGGACTCCTTGCCCAGGTTTCCTCTTACATCTGCCCCCTCCCCACCACAGGACCCTCTTGCCTTCCTTTCCCCTGCCCCTCCTCCAAAGCCCTGGGGTTGGCGGCCGGAGATGGAGGGAAGGATGCTGAGGAGTTCCGTTGGGGCGGTCTGGTTACAAAGCCCGTGGCTAAACCTTTAACTCAGAGATCATCTAAATAAGGCTCACAATTTCCGAGCCCTGCCTCTGCTCAGAGGAGCCCAGTGATGAGGAACCTTGTTCTTCCTTAAGGCAGCCTATCCTGGATGTTGGACTTGATCCAGGGTGAACCAAACCTACCTCCTGTCCTTCGGAACCATAGGCTGAACCAAACCTACCTCCACAGAAGCTTTTGCTCTTCGACCCTACAAGAAACATAATGGATCCTTCTTTCTCAGAAGCCCTCTGGATCCTTAAAAATAAAACAAAATAAAAAGTGACCTGAGATAGGAAGTGTGTGGCTTTGGTTGAGCACTTGCCTAGCATGAGGCCCTGACTTCAACCCCCAGCACCGTCAAAACAAGGAAAGAAAGAAATATTTGAGAGCAGCATGCAAGGGGTTGGGAGACAGAGAGGCACCTGTGTTTTAGACCTCGGTTTTTTCATCTACAGATGGGAAAGCAGGTGTCTTGCTTTCCAATACAGAGAAGATGAAATGAGCAAAGAAGAGCCATCTGTTTTGAAGGCGAAACAGTTCTATAGAAGTGAGGCACAATTCCCTTAAGGACACAACTGAAGCCACAGACGAGAGGGACCAGGGGTGCTCCCCGCTCCCCGACAAAAGAATGGGGTTGAACAGCCTTTCACACAGTCCTGACACAGGCACCAGGTTTCCACACCCACCAATCTACAGGCACTGGCCCTGGCTCTGTGCAGAGGAAGAGGGGAAGGTGCTACAGAGCAGTGGGGAAGGGTGCTCTTTGTGTTGTGACTCTGTTTAGTAGCAAACATTATCCAGTCTCCATGCGTGCAGTGTGTGGTCACAGTGCCATGTGGAAAAACCCTCCTGAACCCATGAGCCACACATACGATATTACACTGGCTAGGAGGTCAGATGAACACCAGCTCTACCCAAATATGTCCGTACCCTGGTCTCCAGAGGCTGGGACCATGCTGCTTTACATTAGCAAAAAGTCATTTCTTAGCTGTGACTAAAGGTCATAGTCACTTAGAGTGGGTTTCCTAGGTGACCTAATGTAGGTACTTGGAAAAAAGACCAGGAGAATCAGAGTGTGTACGCTGGTGGCAGGCCAAGCCATTTGGGTTCCCGACCTCCAGAATGATAAGATGACAAAGCTGTGCTGTTGTGAGCCACTGAGATAGATGGTGGTGATATGTTACAGCCACAATGGGGGTCGAGGGAAAAAGAAGAAGGGGGAGGAGAAACAGGAAGAAGGAGGAGGAGAATGGGAAGGAGGAAGAGGAGAGAGAGGGAGAGAGGGAGGGAGGAGGGTGTTGTGGAATAATCCTTCTGTACATTGTAAATATGTATTGCTCTCATTGTTAATAACAAGCTGATTGGTCGATAGCTAGGCAGGAAGAGATTGGGTGAGACAGCCTGAGACAGAGAGAATTCTGGGATGAAGAAGGGCAGAGTCAAAAGTGACGCCAGCTAGCCTCTGAGGAAGCAAGATGTATAGAAAATGAGGTAACAAGCCATGAGTCACGTGGCAAAGCATAGATAGAAATATGGGCTAATTTAAGTGTAAGAGTTAACTAGTCACAAGCCTGAGCTATCGGCCGAGCATTTATAATTTATATTAAGTCTCTGAGTCAGTTATTTGGGAAGCAGCTGCTGGTTATTTGGGAGCAGGTGGGACAGAAACTTCCACCTACAGGAGGGAGGGAGAAGGGAGGAAGAAGGAAGGGAGAGAGGGAAGGAGGGAGGGGGGAGGGAGAATGCCAACTCAGATTCAGTCCTGTCTAGGTCTTCACATGCTGGCCAGTCTTCAGGACTGCTCTCTCCTGAATCTTCACACCTGCTGCCTCCTTTTCACCCTGTTATCTGTCTCAGACACTCCTGCCCTGGTTGCCTCTTGTCTACCGGCCCCCAGTGTCCCTGTAATCCACTGGCAGATTATAAAATCAGTCTTCGGTGACTCAGTTAAACTGTGGAGTCTGCCCCATATGCTGAAGGTAAGCAGTGTGTGTGTGTGTGTGTGTGTGTGTGTGTGTGTGTGTGTGTGTGTATGTGTGTGCTGGATGGTCCTATGTCAACCTCACACAAGCTGGCGTCACCTGAGAGGAGGAAGCCTCAGTTGAAGAAAATGCCTCCACAAGATCAAGATCAGGCTGCAGGCAAGCCTGTAGGGTATTTTCTTAATTACTGATTGATGGAGGAAGGCCCAGCCCATGGCGGGTGGTGCTATACCAGGATTGGTAGTCCTGGATTCTGTAAAAAAGCAAGCTGAGCAAGCCCTGGGGAGCAAGCCAGTAAGCAGCACCCTTCCATGGCCTCTGCATCAGTTCCTGCCTCCAGGTTCCTGGCTTGTTTTGGGTTCCTGTCCTGACTTCCTTCAACGATGAACAGATGTGGACATGTAAGCCAAATAAATTCTTCCACAACTTAACTTTTGGTCACTGTGTTTTGTCACAGCAGTAATAACCCAGACTCAGATGTGGTGTCATAACTTAGCAGTTTTATCTTTCTAGTGTGATTCCTACATGTGTGTGCCTGGGTATGCTAAACTGCAATGTAAAATCACTTTGTTCCAATAGACCCAAATTGTTTCACATCTTCGTGCAATACTAGAGGAAAAGATAGCCCTTTCAACAAATGGTGCTCTCAGAACCAGATATCCGTATGTAGAATGAAACTAGATCTCTGTCTCTCACCTTGCACAAAAATCAAATCCAAATGGATCAAACACCTTAGTATAGGACTTGAGACTCCAAAAGTGCTAGAGGAAAATTATTTAAGACATAGACATAGGCAAGAACCTTTTCAATGGGAGAGAGATCATCTTTGCAAGCTATATATCTGACAGAGGATTAAAATCTTGAATACAAGCCGTGCAGTGGTGGCACACACATTTAATCCCAGCACTCGGGAGCCAAAGGCGGGTGGATCTCTGTGAGTTCGAGGCCAGCCTGGTCTATAGAGCGACTTCCACGACAGGCTCCAAAGCTACAGAGAGAAACCCTGTCTCGGGAAAAAAAAAAAATCTATAATACACAAAGAATACAAAAACTTAAACAACAAGAAATCTATCCAATCAATAAGTGGGCTAATAAAATGTGAAAAAGAAAGTTCTCTAAAGATGAAGTACAAACGTCTAGCTTATTAAAGCACCGGCTCTCAGAACATGCCAGTGAAAACTACATTAAGATTTCATCTCACTACAATCAGAAAGACCATTTTCAAGAAAACAAATAACAGCGAAGGTTTATCCAAGATATAGTCAAAAGGGGCCACCACACACTGCTAGCAGGAATGTGAACTTGTACAGCCACTATGGAAACCAGTATGGAAGTTTCTCAAAAACCTAACAGTGGATCTCCCATACGACCCAGGTACCCCACTCCTGGGTATTTACCCAAGGCCTCCAAACCACAGAGACTCTTGCATATCAGTGTTTAGTATAGCACTCACGACTCATAACAGCTAAGACATGGAGCTAACCTACATGTCCAACAACAGAAGAATGGGTAAGGAAGATGTGGTACAAATACACAGTGGACTTTTCAGCCATAAAAAGAAAGTCATGTCATTTACACGGAAAATGGATGCAACGGGAGATAATTGTCAGTCTCAGAAAGACAAATGGCATGTTTTCTCTCATTTGTGCTTCCTAGATTTATGTGTCTATACATAATCATTTATATATGAGACATGAAAGTTGACATAAAGCTGCCCAGGGGACAGAGAGGACCATTGGAAGTGGAAGAGGGAGAATAGGGAGATATGGCAGGAATATGTCCAACATTCAATATGCCCACACATGAAGCTGGAGTAAAAGAAAATGTCTTCACAAACTGGAGCTGGGGGAGATGCCTCAGTAAAGTGCTTATGGAGCAAGCAGGAGGCCCTCAGTTGGCTCCCCAGCACCCACATACAAGGCTACACAGAGCAGGGAGTGTCTGAACCCCACTGGAGAGAGGTAAACACAAGAAGAACTTGGGGGCCCACTGGCCAGCCACACTAGCAAATGAGCGCTGAGATTCAGTGAGAGACTCTGCCTCAAACAATAGTGTAGAGAGTGACGGGGGAGACACTTGATGTCACTCTCTGGTCTGCACACATGGATGCACAGGTGTGCACATGATTGCATGCACGCGCGCGTGCGTGCGCACACACACACACACACACACACACACACACAGTTTTTTTATTTGTTTGCTTGTTTAACAAGTATAACGGCTCTTGCCTGTAATCCCAGAGCTTTGGAGGCTGAGGCCGGAGGGGTGCCCTGAATTGGAGGCCAATCTGAGCTACACGAGAGGTTCCAATACAGTTAGGGCTACGGAGACCCTGCCTTAAAGATAAATAAATAATCACTCTAATGGGTTACACTGTTAAATTTTCACCAGAGTTCACAACACCTGGAAATCATATACATGTATACATACATACATACATACATACATATACAAAGGTGTGTATATGAGTATAAATATCCATCCCACCTCTTCCAAAAGCATGTAATTTCTAGATGGCAGAGATTTTGACAATGGCTTTCCCCCCCGACAACCCCCACTACCTCGTTTCTAGTACAGGACCTCCCACTCCATAAGCAGACAATTGAAATTTATCACGAGACTAGATGAACGAAAGAGCCTATGACTTCAAGACTTACTTTTGCCCAGGAAAGGAATAGCATTGGCTAAAAGTAAGTGAATCTGTAGGAATATATTTAGTAACTAGTAACACAAGTGGCACTCAGGGAGGCTCAGACCGTGAGCACATACTGAAATACCAAATCATGAACACGACACTAAAATGTACTAAGTATGGGGATGTAAAATAAAAGGGGTATTGCAGACTCTTGAACCAGCTGGGAAGACTAGCTGTGGAAGGGCCATGGCATAGATGAATCCTGTCTGAACTGTTGAGACCACAGCCACCTCTTCTCATTCGACCAGTGAGGACAGACAGCCCAAGGTACAAAAATGACTCCTCTCAGAGGAGACAGCCATGGAAACCTAGAAGATCCTGAGCCGAAGTCCCTTTGCCTGCAGCCTGAAGAATGTCTCTGGGCATGATTGGTGCCCAGCAGGGTTAACACAACAACACCTGAGCCCCAGAGGACAAATAAAACAACAAGCCCGGGGCAGAATGGGCCATTCAGTTCTAGTCCAAACACTACCACACATACGCATGCTATTCCCACCCAAGGCTCGTTCTTCTCTCTTCTGTGACATTTCCTCCAGGAACTTAGGGACACAGAGTGAGGTTTAAAGATATTCAGCCCTGGGACTTGGGGAGACGACTCGGGCAGTGAAATGCTTGCCTCACACCCATGAAGACCTGAGTTCTATTCCCGGCCTCAGATAAAAAGCTGGACGAGGTCTTAAGTGCTTGCAACTCTAACCCCAGAGAGGTGGAAAGAGACAGATCTGAGACTCGCAAGGCTGGCAACCTCACTACCCAGTGAGCCCCAGGCCTCACTGAATGGTTCTGTCTCGTCATCAAGATGGGACTGGAGAGATGGCTCAGCAGGGAAAGGCAGGAAAGCTTTGCCACCAAGCCTGAGGTCTTGAGTTCAATCCCCGAGAGATCCACATGGCAGAAGAAGAGAACCATTTCCCATCCGTTGTCATCTACACATACATACACACAATGCATATAAGAGCACGCACAGACACACACACACAATAAAAATAGTATTTTAAATGTTAAATAAATCAACACAAGGTGGAAGGCTCCTGAGGAACAACATCCAAGGTTGGCCTCTGACCCCCGCACACACAGGAATACATATACATGTGCACTTACATACACACTCACATATACACACTCACATATACACACACTCCAACATATACCCTGTACCTAGAGTTTTCCTGCCTGGCCCACAGTCAGGACAAATCTCTCTCACCCGCCAGTCCTGCAGTCGCTCAGACCCAACCAAGTAAACACAGAGACTTATATTGCTTACAAACTGTATGGCCGGGGCAGGCTTCTTGCTAACTGTTCTTATATCTTAAACTAATCCATTTCTATAAATCTATACCTTGCCACGTGGCTCGTGGCTTACCGGCATCTTCACATGCTGCTTGTCCTGGTGGTGGCTGGCAGTGACTCCTTCTGCCTTCCTGTTCTTTCTTTTCTCCTCTCTTTTAGTCCCGCCTATACTATACTTCCTGCCTAGCCACTGGCCAATCAATGTTTTATTTATTGACCAATCAGAGCAACACATTTGCCATACAGAACGTCCCACAGCAATACCCCACATACATTCTCTCTCTCTCTCTCTCTCTCTCTCTCTCTCTCTCTCTCTCTCTCTCGTACACACACACACATACACACACACACACACACACACACACACACACACACACACTCACACCACAAATACTATCCCTATTCCTAAGCTAGACATGGTAGTACACACCAGTTATCTTAGCTCTTGGGAGGCTGAGGCCAAGACATGAGGATCACTAATTTGAGGCCAGCCTGGCCTCAACCTTGAATCAGACATAGCTAACTTCCAACAGACCTGTGTCTATTGCCTATTAGTCCAGAAATATGGACCACTATTTTATCCTCACTAAACCTCGCTTTCATTATCTTTAAAACGGGTTCATGGGCTAAAGGTGTAGCTCAATGGTAGAGCATTTATAAGTGTGCATAGGCCCTGGAATTAATCCTCAAAACTTCAAAACAAATAATAATAATAGCAATAACAATGGAATGGAAAGAACAGCCCTTGGGCTGGTTATGTTCCTCACTGTTGTGACAAAAACACCTGACAGCGGAGCCTGAGAGCTGGCTCAGCAGTGAAGAACACTGGCTGCTCTCCCAGAGGCCCCGGATTAGATGCCCAGCACCTCCCTGGTAGCCCACGGCCATCTGTAACCCCAGTTCCAAGGGATCCAGCGCCCTCTTCTGACCTTCACAGACATTGTGTGCAAGTGCTACACACACACACACACACACACACACACACACACACACACACACACACACACACACACGTACCAGTCGGCAAAACATTTATACATACAAAATCTAAAAATAAAGATTAAAAATTCCTGTTAAAAGGCTTGCTATTAGTCATGGAATGGAAGTAGGACACAGAGCTGACCTGTAATTATCACCATAGACTTTCTCAACCTTTGTGTGACTCTTGAATAGGTCCTAAACACTTCTCTATGTAAGTCTCCTCATTATGTTTTAAAACAAAAGTGACAGCTCGTTGCTTTTTTTTTTCAAAAGCCTATTAAAAATACCTGACCACACAAAACAAAAAACTTTTAAAAAGGGACATTTTGTTTTCACTCATCGTTGAAAAGTAAAGTCAATCTACAATGGTGGGAAAGGTGGGGCACTCGGGTGGCTCTGTGTGTGACAGCGGGGGTGTGAAGCAGATGGCCACACTGCATTCCTGCTCAGGAAACAGAGAGAGAAATGAGAGTCGATGTTTGGCCTAGAGAAGCAGGTAACTAAGGTGGGCCTTTGTATGCCAGAGTTTGGTGCTTGCTTCTGCCTCCTGGTCTGCCACCATGTGACCAGTCTCGGTCACACACTCCCGCTGCCATCATGGAGACCCTCGCCCAGGCCTTCCCTGTGGTGACAGACTGAATGTGACTAGTCTCAGTCACACACTCCCACTGCCATCATGGAGACCCTCGCCCAGGCCTTTCCTGTGGTGACAGACTGAATGTGACTAGTCTCGGTCACACGCTCCCGCTGCCATCCCTGAGATGCTCAACCAGGCCTTCCCTGTGGTTGAGCCCAAATAACCCATTCCCTCTTTAAGATGTTTCTGTCGGGTGTTTAGGTTCCAGAGACACAAAAGTAACCAACACATATGGGTGGCACTATGACTACAGTACCCAAAGGCTGTCACCCTCAGTCCAGTCCCCACTCATTACCTCTCCCCAGAGGTACAGCCCCCCTGTGTGTTGGTTAACTCTTCCTGGCTAGAAGCTTTCCGCAGTGGGTACAAACTTATGTCCCTGAGCTTCTGTTATCTAGGGGTGGGCCCCACAAAATACGACCATATTCTAGAACATCTGCATTCTAGTGTATTTAGGAAAAGGGACCCTGGACACGAGGAGAAAGCACCTCTTAAGAGATCATCAGCTTCTCTACAGGGGTTCTAGATCCAATGACAAGTGTCAGAGGGACATGTGAAGACAAGGCTTTGTGAGGATGGAAGCCAAAACATGTAGCCCGATACTAGGGGACACTTGAGCTGCCAGAATCAGAAAAAGGCAAGGAGGAACTCTGGAGCCATCAACGGGAGGCAACCTTGGTTTTGGACACATGGCCTTCTGAGCCAGAGGGAGCACACTTGGTGTCTGTAACATGGTCAGTCCGTGGACACTGGTCATCTCTGCCCCGGGAAAGGAACACACTGTGAGCTCCCAGGGTGCTACCCCAGCCTCCAGGACTGCCTGCAATGATGGAGGAACTTCAAGATCTAGGCTCCAACTCGAGTTCAGATAGTTTACACCTAAGTAAACTGAAGTTCTTCCGTCTCTCTGCTTGCAACTCACTCTGAGAGAGCTTGCCGTGTGGCACAGGAGCAATAATTGGGACGTGCCTGGTGCCAGACAAATGCACAGGGAAAAGTCAGCTCCTTGCTCAGCTTCCCGGAAGCCTTATCCTCAAGCCAGAGCAGGCCACAGGGGGCCTGGCATTTGGAAGATAAAAGTCCACCTGGCAGAAACTTGGGATCTGCCGCTTTCTTGGTGACCAGGGAGATGCTGGATTCCAGGCAGATATTTTCTGTGTGATCATTCAGAAGAGAACATAAAATAAAAAAAAAATAAAATAAAAAAAGGATGGTTGTAGAGGAAGAGGTTCTAGCAATCTGATCTGTAGGGAGTCCCTAGATGGTGGCCCCATGACCCAAAGTGAGGCATCAGCAGAGCAGGAAGAGCAAGGACCAAAGGCCAAGGACTTTTCCAAAGGTCAAGCCATGGCTTAAGAAGTCTTAGTGATATTTTAGCTTATATATATATATATATATATATATATATATATATATATATATATATGTATATGTATATGTGTGTATGTATATATATATACACACATACACACACACACACACACACACACACACACACACACACACACACACATATATATATATATATATATATATATATATATATATATATATATACTAGCTGGTTCCTAAAATGATTTTCTTGTGTGCTTCCAAGAACTCCTAACAGTGTATTTATCTAAAATACCTATCAAGCATCCAAGGCCAAATGATCTCCTGAACTAAGGTAATACCCGTATGGAAACCCTATGGACTACCCTATGTCTCCTAGGTCAGGCGGATAGCTTTATTTCTTGTGCAACTCAAGCTGAGACCCTCCTTTCCTATACAGTTTTACTAACATTATAGACTCCTAACTTCTTACCTAACCACGTCTAGGAATGTAGATTGAGCACATAAATTCCCTTTTTGATATACTAACCAATCATTAGTTCTCAGTTGACCTCCTCCTTTACCACTCTTCTTTTGGGTTGTAAAAGAAAGCCTGGTGGTCACTGCCTGAGGAAACTCTTATCTGCCCTTATGACCCTATAAGAATTCAAGCCTGGTGACCTTGCTCGGCCAGAGGATTGCTATTGCTTGAGTTTATAACTGGATTTCTGGGAGACTTGGGGGAGAACTGAGAGAATAAGGAGACTGAGAGGAGGAGAGAGAGAGGAGAAAAGGGAACAGAAGAACTAGACAGGTAAGAACGGGAGAGGAACAAACTGAGATGGGGAAGAACTAGATTGAAGATCTAGAAGAGAGGACTAGAGGAACGAGATGGAAGATGAGGAAGAGCCAGATGGGGAAGAACGAGATGGGTAAGAAAGAGATGAGAAGGACCTAGATGAGGCAGAATTAAGATAGAACTTAGAGGGGACAGCAGACAAATGTAGAAAGAAATCAGGCATGAGAGCAGAACAGAAGCTGTGTAGAGAAAGAACTGACTCAGAAGAATAAAGTGTATGGACTAAGGAGTTTCGTGTACGTAGATTCATTTCATTTCATCAAAGATTGAATTATCAGCTGGTTGTAGATTCTTCCCGGACCCTGGGAGGGGACTATGGAGGGGCTGGACCCCCGTAATCCCTGATAGATGCTGAGCACACAGGCACATCCCACAGTCCTAAGGTCTCCTCAAGGGAGACCCCTGGGGAGCTCGAGCCATTTGGCTCAAATATGAATTTTGTAGGCTTTCCCCCACTTGGGGCTCCTGTGGGTTCAAGGCAGGTGGTTTCAGAATGGGATGCCTAGAACCAGTGTGCCAACATGCCAGGCTGACTTGAACCTGTTAGTTATTTAACTTCAGAGGCTACACTCTGAGCCACACTGCTGTGCATTCCCTCCTTACCTACAACATCAGGACCACTCTTCCCTACCCCTGGCTCCTTGAGGATTCAGAACAGCTTGTTCACCATCCCTTGCACACCCTAAATCATCTATGAATGCTCCCCTCATGCTGGCCAGTGGGACTGTTCAGGACCCAACCGTCTGTTCTCCCAAGACCTCAGTAGCTGAACAATCACTTTGATACTTACTCTGGTATCAGTAGGTCAGTGAGATGTCTCAGCAAGTAAGGGTGCTTGCTGCCAAGACTGACAACCTGTTGGATCCTCAGAAATCACGTGATAAAAGAAGAAGACTGATTCCCACAAGTTGTTCTC
The DNA here is from genome assembly GCF_007827085.1 of Peromyscus californicus insignis. NCBI lineage: Eukaryota > Metazoa > Chordata > Mammalia > Rodentia > Cricetidae > Peromyscus > Peromyscus californicus. Next base: position 33,483,645 of record NW_026294551.1, read on the forward strand.
CGACCTCCACATACTGCACAGTGGCACATGGATGTCTACATACATGTGCACATACATACACATGAATAAATGTAAAACAAAAATTAAAAGGATGAGACATCTGCCTCTCTTATATGCCCTTTTGCCCTAGAGAGCCTTCGTCTGATTTTCACATCTGCTTTATTACAACTGCTGCCAGAGGTCAGCATCTGTCATCATGAAAACATGAGGACATAAAGAGGGAAAGTGAGGACTGGAGATTTCTCTCAGCGGGCAGAGTGCTTGCCTTGGGTGCATAAAGCCCTAGGTTTGATTCCCAGCACCACGTAAATTGGGAGTAGTGGCATGGTGTGGGCGGCAGAATGGGATGTAATCTGAGCGAATGAGAGGTAGAAGCTGGAGGATTAGGAAATCAAGGTCATCCTTAGCTACATAGCAAGTTCAAGGCCAGCCTGGGGTACATGAGAACATGAAGGAAAGAACTGAAGAACAGGGGAGGGAGGGGAGGGGAGAGGAGGGAAGGGGAGAGGGGAGGGGAAAAGTTAGCTGACTTGTAAGTCCAGAATCAAGAAGATGCAGGGACATCCTCCAGAGGGACCATATTCTACAACTAAAAAGTGAATGTGCTCTTCCCTCCAGGGGGCCCATTGAGGCAGGGAAATAACATCATTTCTCAAGGGGAAAGGGGTACAGAGTTCCACCTGTACACAAAGATGCCCAAATCCTCCCAGGGGACCCTTACGCATACTGGGTTTTTTAAAACACAGTAGTCCAAGGGCCTGAGGAAGAAGCATCTCCCCTGAAACACAGAGGCAGCTCAGTCAGTGACGCTGCCCCTCTCAGATCAGGCCTTGCTCCCTTTGAGCCCCAAGCAGTTCTGAGAGCTTACTTCCAATTACTTAAATTCCTGACCTCTGTGGAATGGAGATGACAACTCCCCTGGGTGGTTCGGGATCCAAACGGGGTGAGTTACAGGACACACAATTTAGGCAGAGGACAACTGTCAGGTACTAGTAATTCTTGCAAAACAGGGTAAGGTTTTTCTTGAGCTGTTCCAATGTTCCCCTTGAAAAAGGCCAAGCTTTGGCATGACTAAATGTTGGGCCAACAGCACCACCTGGTGGTCATCATGAGATCTGGCACATGTCACCAAAGACCACTTTCTCAGCCTGGACATATAACTCTCATATCACAAGAAGACTGCTCCTCCAATGAGAACTGGTTGAAAGAGACCCCAAAGCTAGGCAGGGAACATTAGCTGACCTATGTAGTCCCCTGTGAAGAAATAACAGCTGATATTGTCCTTGAAGGTGGACACTGGGTTCCATCCATCTTAGAAAAGACAATTATCTCCCTAGCTTACTTTTTAATCTGTATATTAGAAACAATGCTTTATTTGCAGATATAAAGAATGAGAAAAATATAATCCCAATGACAGACATTTGTTAGTGATTTAACAGTATTTTTTAAATTGTATTTGACCCTAAGAGGTACCTGAAACATGTCCCATATGCCCTGAGAAGACATCCAACCATCCATCTTGTGAGTCACATGATATTCCTTTTCCTCACCTTCCAGAGACATGGTTCCAAAGCCAGGTCAGTTCAGGAAGAACCTGTCAGAGCTGGGCTTCTTTGAGAAAGGCAAAGGAAGGAGATCACCCATGCCTGCACGTAGCCTACAGCAATGCTAAGCATTTGAGATACCAAGATTTAATGTGGTTCCCAACCCCAACAAGGCATCACTCTGACAAGCAAGTGATAAGAATAAACACGTACTTCAAGGACTGGGTATTCTGTTGAGTTGTACACTGTTGAGAAAAGCAACACAGAGCAAGAAGTGCCTGATGCAGTCTGGGGAAGATGAAATGATTCAACCGTTCATCAAGCGTATGAAAATTTACTGCATCCCAGGCACAGTGCGAGGATCTGGAAAACCAAGAGTGAATAATCCTATCACTGACCTCAAGGAGGCTGTGGTCAGCCTGGGCAAGGATGGTGCTGAGAGCACATGGCATATGGTTGGGACTGCAGAAGACATTCCTTAGAGGCAGACTGGACAGAGAGAGGCCGAGATGAAACAGGGCAGAGGCAGCCAAGAAGTTCCTCCACACCTGCCCGCAGCTGCTTCTAAGCTGCTTCCCTGCTTGTAGATTCCAGGAACGTATTTTAATTCAATGCCATGTTTAAGATTTATTTGTCCTTTTCAGTCCCCTTTCCCCAAGGGTCCCAGAGAAAGAAACTCTACTGTAGAGACTACAGCAGTGGTTCTCAACCTGTGGGTCTCGACCCATTTAGGGGTCTCATATCAGATGTTTACATTACAATTCATAACAGCAGCAAATTAGTCATGAAGTAGCAATGAAATAATTTTATGGTTGGGGTCACCACAACATGAGGTACTATATTAAAGGGTTTCATCATTAGGAAAGTAGAGAACCAATGGTCACCCAGAACATGCCCAGCCAGGCCCTCTCTGCTCACATGCTTTAGCAGTGATGACACCCTCTGCCCCAATCCTCTCAGCAGGGCCTCTTCTCTCCACTGCAACCTTCTCAATGACACCCTTCTGCTCTTGAAACCTCAGCCAACCTCCTGGAGGTACTACAGGGGAGAGACCCAGAGACTCCCAGTATCTCTCCTCATAAATTCTAAGGGAAGTGAGAGGAAACTACCCGTGCCCCCCCTCCTTCCCCCACCGCCCCTGGAAGCTCCATTTCCTGCACACCTACTGGGCACATCCACCCTTCAGCAGAGAGCAAGGCAATAAAAAACTTGGGCCTGGAATTCATATCCAAGTTTATAACTTCCTAGTTGGATGGATTTGCACTGGTTACTTAAAACTCTTGGGGCCTCCACTTCCTTACAGAAGAAAAGATAAGGTTATGGTAAGGATTAAATAAAACACAATAGCACAGTCAGACTTGAAAGACTGCCGGGCACACAAGAGAGCTTGCTAAACATTAGCTACCATGCTACAAGCACTGTTTCTTAAGCCTCTACTATGTGCCACGTCTGGACTGCAGTCATGAACCCCCAAGTTTCGGTCCTTGTCGTACAAAGTTTACAGTCAGCAGAGGAAGGGTTACGTAATCGCCAACTGTGAGCAGTTTGAGGGGGAAATGGGTAGTGTTAACAGGGAGACTAGAACGACCAAGAGGAAGCAACGGAATTAGGCGAGGAGCAGTGACATTTAAGCTGAGACGAAAAGGATGTGCAGGATCGAGGTGATGAGCTATGGGGATGGATGCCAAAGCCTGTAGGTGGCCAAGAACACTGAGCCATCAGGAACTGGGAGAGGAGAGCCCGGGGTAGCTGCCATGTGGCCAGCAGGAGAAAAAGGACCTGAGCTAGGGTTGGAAAAGCAAGCTGAAGACTACCCCCCTGAGGCCACAGGAGAGATTAAACATTTCACTCTACATCAGTGGAAGGCCAGGGGAACAGAGTATGCCAACATAGTTTGTGGCTGTAACCAGGGAGGCAGCTGGGATGGTAGCGATACACCCACAAATACAAACAACCTACTTGATGGTGGGCTGGATGTGGGAGGTGTCAGAGAGGGGATGATGGAGATCTTTAACTCAGGTGAATGAAGACTGAAGAACCAGATGAACAGGGAGACCAAAAGTCGACTGTAGCACCATCAAAAAAACCAAACACCTGAGGGACCACGCATTTGGGAGTAAGAACATATATAGACACATTCATGAAATAATGTAAAGGAGTATACTCACAATGTCCCTTCAGTGTGTCACCCCGGAAGTTCACAAAACATGGCATAGAATATAGCAGTGCGCAATAGGCTCTATATGACAATCCCATCTTGGTAGCTACTTGTCCCCAACAGCAGCAGCAGGGGCAGGGAGCAAGAGAGTTAGTACAGAGGGCGCGGCTTAAGGGGGACTAGAAAGAGACTGGGCAGAGAGATAGACTGGGAAGCAGATTCCTGCTAAAGACCCTGTAGCCCAGGCTGGCCTTGAACTCAAAGATCTGCCTGCCTCTGTCTTCCAAGTACTGGGATTAAAGGCATGCACCACCATCGCCAGGTCAAGTTCTCAGATCTTTGGAGCTTGCCTGTTTGATCCCTCCTACATCCCAAAGTCCATCCAGACATCGCCCATCAGAGGATAGATGAGCTCAGGTTCTCCTGAATTCTTGTAGCTCAAGAGAAGGACTGAGGCCTTTTGGATTATGGAGTCCTGGGTTCAAGACCAGGCCCTGTCTCCGTGATTTAGTGGCTATGCAAGTGTCGGTATAGGAGTGAGAAACAGTCACTAGCCTGTTTCCTAATAATACTGTCTGTCTATCGGGCTCCTTACTCATTAGGTAACTTTGTATGGCGACTCTTCAGAAAAGAAAGCTCCGTGGAAACCAAAGAGGGTCTCAGGTCATAACAACTACAAGATGAGTCAGAACTTGCCTGTTGGATCCAAGATTAGCATCTCCATACGAAGAAGTAACAATGTGGGGATAAGGAGACGGGTCAACTGGTAAAGTGCTTGCCATTCATGAACCAGGACCTGAGTTAGAGCCCCAGCACGCAGCCAGTGTGGCCAAAGGGGCATATTCCAGGCTCAGTGAGAGACTGTGTCAGGTGGAGAAGGATAGAAGATACCCCATCATTAACTTCTGGCATGCACAGACATGTGGGTGTGTGCACAGGCATGCACATGTGTGCACACACACACACACACACACACACACACACACACACATACACACGCGCGCACACGGAAAAAAAAAAAACAGTATGGTATAGACAACCCAGCTGTTTACCAGTCTCCTTGGCTGTGGGCATACAGGTAGACTCCATTCCCCAGATGCTTCTGCAGGCAAACATGAGCATGTGACTGAATTCTAGCAAAACCCCCACGAGAAGCAGCATGGTCAGTGAAGGACCCATAGGGAAGAGACTTGACCAGTGGTCAAGTTTAATCCTACAACAGAATAGAAACTGGAACTCTAATTCCTGTCGGGTATCTGCACATCCGAGTTCATGGGCCAAGATGCAGCTTCTCCCACAAGGGGCCTGAAAAGCCCGTTCTGCTTCCTTGTAGAAGTTGTGAGAAACAAAACCGAATCACGTGCCTCATGCCTTAATATTGTCAGAAGCAGCAGAGGTGGCTTCAGCTGGGGATGATGGGGAAGGACAGCCATCTCCAAAAGCATTTGAAGGACTAAGGGGGAAGCTCCCTTAGTAAAGAGCTTGCCCTGCAAACATAAGGAACTGAGTATGCTCACCAGAACTCACCTGGAAAAAGCCAGGCATGGTGGCCAGCGCTTGTCATCCCAGCACTGGGAAAGTAGAGAAGACTGATCCCTCGGGTCACTGGACAACCAGCCTAACCTACTTGGCACGCGCCAGGCCAGTGAGAGACTTTATCTTTAAAAAAAAAAAAAAAAAAAAAAAAGAGATGATGTGGAACAGCACCCAGGGTTGTTCCCCAGCCCGCACATGGACACACCCACACGCACCACTCATACGTGCAAACAAATAGAAAGTTGGAGCATGGATGCCATGTCCTTCCGCCAACACAAGGAAAATGAAGCATGCGCTCCATGGCCAAAGTCTACAAAACCCAACTCACAGCCCTAAAACAAATGGTTCTGTCTCTGCTCCGGTGCCACACCCCTTCCCCAAGCCAGAGCAGCCATGTTGCCTAGTGGTCCACGCTGCTGGGGAAGATGAAGGAGACAAAGGTCCCATGATGGAGCACAGGGTGTGAGAATATCTGGGGGTATCATCACATCAGTTGGCCCAGGCTACCTGGAGGTCCTTACCTAGGGGAATGATGACTCTCCTCTCAGAGACCAGTGTATCCCTAAAGTCATAGCTTTCAACGTTTGACCCTTAATGGGGACATTGCTTAATTTATATCAATATTACTTCAAATCAAGAAGAATAGCTCAGGAGCTGGAAAGATGGCTTAGCAGTTAAGAACACTGAATGTTCCAGAAGACGGGAGTTCAATTCCCAGTACCCACATGGTGTCTCACAACCATCTGTAGCTCCACTTCTAGGGGATCCAATGTCCTCTTCTGGCCTCCAGAGTCTCCAGGCATGCAAATGATACACAGGTGTACATGGAGGCAAGACACTCATACACATAAAAGTAACTTTTTAAATTAGGAGAAATAATAATAGCTAAAAAATCAATTGGCTTTATTAAGTACTCACCAAGTAGAAGGTGCTATACCAGAAATGCCCGTACAACATGTCCCTCTCACAAAAATAGTCACATGTCTCATTTCAAAGATGAAGCACCTCTAGGCATGATGATGCACGCCTTTGGTCCCAGCACTTGGGAGGCAGAGGCAGGTGGATCTCTGAGTTCGAGGCCAGCCTGGTCTACAAAGTGAGTTCCAGGACATCCAGGGCTACACAGAGAAACCTTGTCTCAATAAATAAAGAAAGTAAGAAGGAAGGAAGGAAGGAAGGAAGGAAGGAAGGAAGGAAGGAAGGAAGGAAGGAAGGAAGGAAGGAAGGAAGGAAGGAAAGGAAGCAAGCAAGCAAGCCCCTAAGACCCAGGAAAACCGTCGCTTACCTAAATTCACAATTTGGTGCAGCCAAGTCAGAATTTAAGCTAGAGATGATCTGACTTCAGAGAAACTAACTTCTTCTCCTCAGGAAACTTCACAGTGTCTTACACATATTCTTCTCCCTATGCAGGAGACATGATATTTCCTATAGGGGCAGCTTCTAATTAGGGCAGTCCTCCTCACTTTTCCTGGTACCATGTTAATGGAAACATATGCACATCCATATCCCATCTTCATTTGCAAATCTCAGTTGCCACGGAATTATTCATGTGCTAGCCTCGTGGCCATTATCAGAGTATCAAACAGCAAGAATGCACCATCATAGCCCTTCCCAGGGCTGAGTGACCTACAGTAACAAACCCTTATTTGTGTCACTCTCAGATGAGTTGGCTGCGGGTCAGCTGGCTTGGCTCTGAGCTCTGGGTTGGGTTCAGACCTATCCGTGACTCCACACATTCTTCTTGGACCTGCAGTGACCAGGGAATGTTCTTCTCACAGCAGATCCCAGGAGCACCAGAGGCCATGTTGCACAAGAATATTTCAGACCTCTGAACAGGCCTCTAGCATTTCATTGGGCCAAACAAATCAGGTAGCCAAGCCAACGTGGATGGGATGGGAAGATGTCGTCCACCCACAGAGGGAGGATGCTGTTAAAGTCACATGGAAAAGTGGAACTACACGGTCCTACTGCCCAGGAGGTAGAAAATGAAGACTCACAGCCAGGAAGACACAGATTGAAACTTGGCTACCAGAAAAGGCTAGCAGAGCAATCCTGATCTCCCACTGACCTCATCTTCCCTCTGTCCCTTAGCTCCAGTGGCTCAGGCACCCTCCTCTCAACTTCTGATTCCCTGGTCCTGTGCATAGAGAGGTGAATTCTCATCAAAGCCCAACTGATCCAAGATAGGACTTAAGCAAGATTGGAATGATACTCATGATGACAAATAAAATCTTAGAACCTCGAAGCTCCCCCCGCTCCCCCCCCCCCGCCGCCCCAACCTGAGCTTTGCAGCTGTCTGAAGTCCACTGGGCTGGAATGGCTTTTCCGGATCCTTGCCGTGTGGATGAGCGATCTGAGGCTCTGGGAAATGAGATGAGTTGCTGGAAGTCTTACAATAGTGTCACAGTGGCCGAGCCAAACTCAAGTGTGTGTCTCCTGTCTCTAGGCCATGGTTACAGGAGGAAGGAAAACTCATCAAACCCAGACCCTGAAAACAGCTCGGGTTTGGGCAAGTCATTCTTGGTTGGGAAAAATGTCTGGGGGAAAGGCGTGTCCCAGGAAGATGCCCCGCAAACACTTCACTCCGGAAACTTGGTCTGCTCAACTCTACGCCATCCAGCTTTCCACAGGCCCCCGTTGGGCCATAGCCAGAGACGTCCGGGCCACAGGAATTCAGTGTCCTTCTGAGTGTCTACAAAAGAGCAGATCTCGTCTTAATTCTAGGAACGGTGAGTTCACTCAGATTTGTCCCAGGGCACCAAAGGACATTTCTCTAGCCACCCATCTTGTCCAATGGCCCCAACCCAGTTCCCACCCTCTCTACACAAGCACGCCATCTTCTCAGTTGATTTGGTTTGAAATGGGGTAAAAATTTTTAAGTAAAATCCATCTTTAGCTACCAAGTGGCCTTGCTATGTTTGGGGGATGATACTAAAATAAGGACCTTTTTTTTTTTTTTAATTTAATGAATTGGCTGACATTATGATGTCAGAAGGACTGGAGCCAAAGGTGTTTTGCTAAAGGGAGTCTCCCCGCAGCCCCCCTCCAGACGACAGGGCACCCCTGGAGACCATAGTACTTGCAACTGTTCCCACTGTTTACACACCCAGCTCCCCTGACTGCCTCTTTGTGGGAAGTTGTTTACATGAATTTATTTTGGGAAAATTCCATTCGCCAGGACCAGGATTTCTTCACAAATCATTGCCTCTCACTTGTGTCTTGATCAGATCTGGGCAGGCGACGCTCTTCAGCGCTCTGTCCCCTCAGGTTTCTCGTAAGGGGTGAGGGGAAGGAACGGGGTGGGGGTGGGGAGGGTGATGATGAAGATGGGTGGCCAGAGGAGGATTGGAAGGAAGAGGCTTCAGGGAGAACAAGGCTGTCCCCACAGGCTTGCTGTCCCCACAGGCTTGCGGGGGGCAGATCCCTTACCCGTTTTCCAGGCCACAGTTAATGCGTGGACTTGCCCATCTTTGTTCCTGGTTTTGCACTCAGACACTCGGACACAGAAACAAACTGATAATACTCTCTTACCTCAAAAAGCTTTAAAAAAAAAAAAAAAAAAAAGAATGGTGGGCGCAAGCAATCCCAATCAGTCTTGTGATCCCAGTTGGATCTCCACACCCTTGTCCCACCCATCCCTTCCAGGAGCAGCTTGATCCTTCCTGGTCAACTCTTTGACTGCTCTGAAGGAGGATCTCAAACACTGAATGGATTCAACTAGTTGCCACTGATGACATCACATACACATGGGCCACACCGTCATTATTTTAAGGCCAGAGCAATTCCCTCTTCTTCCTGAAGACAGGCTTCCTGGGTAGTTGGTGGGTACCAGTGTCCGGGCTCCCGAGATGCTGAGTCGTCAACTTTGCTCTGCAAGAGAGCACTTGGGCCCAGCAGATTGACTAACTCCTCGATGGGGGAAGTTGGCCATGGTGGCAGGTTAGCTCTGAGGAGAGAGTGCAGCATAGAGACAGCCTCTCTCTCACACCAACCCTGCACCCACCATGTCTCAAGGCCCTTGTGCTCAGCAAGCCTGGTTTCCCTGTTTCTCCCAAAAAATTGCAGCCCACTGCCACACATGGCAGCGTCACTGAACAACCCTAGGAGGGTCAATCTCTCTGTGTGTATATTCTCTTGTCTAATACAAAGAGCCCGCAGTATCGGGTTGCAAACATGTAGACGTGGGAATCTTTGGGGAAATAACACCTTGGGTAATGAAATGGCCCGCATTTGCTAAGCACTCACTACACACCACGTATGGGTCCAAATGTCTTATCTGGACAACTCTCTCCGTCATCACAACTTCAGAGCTGAGGAATTCAGTGCAATTACACAAACTTACAAAGCAATGGTGTGAGCTCAAAGCCTCACAAGTGACCAGACGAATGCACAGCTCCTTTTGTAAACAGAGGGTACTTTGATTTTCTCCATCGTCTCACTGGAGTCACTCAGTGTTGGGATGTTTTTAACCGCTTGCTTGTTACTGGTTTTGGGGGGGAATCTTGATGAGCAAGTACTCTACCACTGAGCCACACCTCCAGATCTAACTGACCCCACTATACAGACACCATTGCAGGCCTTCGGGAGTTTATAAGACCCCTCCAGCATCCCAGGAGTATAGGAACACAGATTCCAGATTTGGATCCCATTTTTCTCCCCATTCTACCTCTCACTCACCACTTCAATAAATTTCTTAAACGTTTCAGATCTTGGTTCTCTCATGATGCTTTCATGAACATGAAATAAGATCATGCATGTACAACACTTAGTCGGTACATCTACAGTAGATATTTAAAGACACAGTGAAGGACTGGAGAGATGACTCATTAGTTAAGAGCACATCATGCTTCTTCCAGAAGATCTGAGTTTGATTTCTCGCACCTACATCAGGTGGCTCAGGATCTCCAGGAGATCCAACCCCTCTACCTCCTTGAACACCTGCCCTGATCGGCACATACCCATGCACAGAAACACACACACACACACACACACACACACACACACACACACACACACACATAACACACACACACACACACTTAAAAATAATAAAAATGGAATTTAAATAAAAGATTTTTTTTTAACACAGCAGTTGTTGCTGTTATTCAGATGGGGACAAGGATATTAATGCAAGACAGTCATGTGTTCCCATTGTGACTGTTCAAACCTTCAGCCTCAGAATGATTATATTTGGAACATATTGACCATCAAAGAGACTGGCCCTGCTTTCCTTTAAGCTGTCTAACAGTTCAAATACATGTCCGCTTGCTTTGTAAGCGCTATTGAATTTTAAGTGACTTATCAGATGGATAGATTAACAGATGCGTGGATGGACAGATGGATGAGGCCAAATTAACCTCCACCACATCTTTACTAGTAAGCTTTCTGGTGCAACAACAAAATACCTGAGATAAGCAGCTTACAAGGGAGAAAGATTTATCTAGGGCATGGGATCGAGCATGGCTGTCGGTCTGTGGCCACTTAACCCTGTTGCCTTTGGGAGCCTCATGAGACAGAACATCATGGCTGGAAGCATAATAAAGGAAGTAGGAAGTTGTTCAATTCCTGGAGGCCAGGGAGTAAAAAAGGAAAAAGGAAGAGAGAGAGAGGTCCCGACATCCCTTTTAAGGGCTTGTCCCCAGTGACCTAACTTCCACCAACTGGACCCCACCTCCAAGTTCCCACCCACCCCCAACAATGCTACAAGCTTGGGATTGAGTCCTTTAGCACAGGAGCCTCTGGGGGACATCCCAAATCAAAGCCATAGCATTCCATCATGGCTTCCAGTGCAAAAATGCATTCTGTTTGCATAAGATGTGCAGGGACCAGGATCGGCTCAGGACCCCCAAGACCAACTTCTCAGCACAAAGGAGATTTATTTGCCCCAGAGAAACAAAGGGTAGGGAATAAGAGACAAAGACAGGAAATAGAGGACAAGGGAGAAGTGGAAAGGAACCAGGGAGAAGGGGCAGGAGTATTTGTCCCAGAGGAACAAAGGACTGCCTCTGGATAGAGAGGAGGCAGATGTGACACATAGGAAAATGGAGGTTTATAAAGGTACAGGGGGAAACCCCATGTTAGGATGAGGTGTTTAATTGGGCATGTTAATTAGGGGAGCCAAAGGGGGCTTCTGATTGCTGGACCCCAATACTCTGATACCTGGACTTTAGTAGTCAGCTTTGGGAAGAGAAAGTGGTCAAATAAGGGAACAAACCTTGGTAGCTAGCTTTAGGAATGTAATCTAACAGTTTTTAACAAGACAGAAGGAACGGGGGTGAGGGTGGGGTGGGAGGAGGGCAAGGCCTGTCAGAGCCATGTTTGCTATGCTCAGGCTGGCTAGAGTCCCTTCAAGATGCACTTTATAAACTGGCTAAGATTTTCTTTCCATGTGAAGAATCATTGTCATCCTATGCATCTAACCAAGGTGGGTTTTTGTGCTATAAATTTTACTCCACGCTTAACAACCAACTTTACTTCATGCTTAAACAATGACAAAGATACCTTCAATCCATCTCCAAGGGTTTTTCTTTTCAAGACAAGAGTCCCTCTATGTAGCCTAAGCAGGCCCTGCTTCCAAAATCTCCTGAGTCCCAGAATTTCGGGTGTTCATTACCATACCCCAGGCCCCATAGTCTTTCACAGTTACTGCTCAAAATCCTTGCAGATGAGTCTAAGTCTGAAGTCTTCTCTGAGATTGAAGAAAACATTTAGCTGTGAGGCCCTGTAAGAATAAACAGAAGGGAAGTCATATATCCCCAAGATACAGAGCACAGCATATACATTCCTACTCCAAAGAGCAGGCTAGGAAAACAGCTGGGAGGAACTGGGTCAAAGGGAGGCCGAAACTCATGGGGGCCAATATTAAATCCTACAGCTTCAGATCTTGCATCCAATGTACTTGGTGGCAATATTCAAACCCCTCCAAGAGCTTGGGAAGTCCTGCCTTTAGGAACTTTCTGAGTTTGGCCAACGTAGCTATGTCTGGGAATGGGAGAGGAAGCTATTTCTGCCTACTGCCTGTGACCTCCTTCAACAGATGGTCCACGTTCCTGGCATGTCTTACTATGTAGTTGGAGTTTTTCTGCCTGGCCCACAGTCAGGACAAATCTCTCTCACCCGCCAGTCCCAAGCCGCTCAAACCCGATCAAGTAAACACAGAGACTTATATTGGTCACAAACTGTATGGCCGTGGCAGGCTTCTTGCTAACTGTTCTTACAGCTTAAATTAATCCATTTCTATTAATCTATACCTTGCCACGTTGCTTGTGGCTTACCGGTACTTTACATCTTCCTTGTCCTGATGGCGGCTGGCAGTGTCTCCCCCCCCAGCTTCCTGTTCTCTCAATTTTCCTCTCTGTTAGTCCCGCCTATACTTCCTGCCTGGCCACTGCCAATCAGTGATTTATTCATTGACCAATCAGCAACACATTTGACATACAGACCATCCCACAGCACCTCCCCTTTTCTTTTCTTAAAAAGGAAGGTTTTAACCTTTACACATCTCCAAAGTCAGCTTGGTATATTTGGGAATTTGGGCGTAGCTTCTCTTACTACTTCCTGCTGGAGGGGGGCGCTGTATCTTCTGGGGAAACAAAGAAAATTTTAGGATCATGGAGTAGTCCGTGAGGCTGTATTATCTGAGCCAGTTGTCTTGAAACGGTTCTGGATGTTGGATCATCTGGGCCATGGTGTCATCGGAGACCTTTCAGGTGGTCTTGGCTGGTCAAACCTGATGTGTCTTAATCTGGAACAAATCCATAGCCTCTGGCTTTCTGTGGAAACAAAAGAGACTCTTTTCCAAAGCAACATATCCTTACATCCAAATTTTGAAGTCAAAGTATCTTTAAAATATACATACTGGTTTAACTCAGCTTTCTTTACAATCAAATATCTCTCTGTAGTTAAGAATCCCAAAGACAACACAATCCAGACTCTCTGTGTAATAGTCATCTCTACGTGGCTTATTTTTTATATTAATTTTACTGTCTCTTTAAAGACTTTATTTTTTAAAACCATGTATTTGTTTCTATACTGTATATATCACCTTTTTTTGTCTCTTTTAAGCCTATGTATATTTTACACACATTTTAAACTATTACATCTGAATCTGTCTTATTGTGAATCTATTGCTTTAAGCTGCAGCAGCTGCGGCTGCTGGCTCCGCCCACCTCAGCTTCTCAACATGGCGGCGGTACTGTAGTTTTCCGCCAGCTCTGGGCGCTATCGTGGGTCTATGCTTTTATCCAAGCAGCGTGTAGTCCAGAAACCTCTTTTTTTGTTTTGTACTAGCAAAGGCTAAATTCACCAAGCAGCTTAATGTGCCACTTGCAGAGGCCTCATTCCCGCCATACTGCAGGTCAAGCGTGCACGCCAGGAACCCACAAGTAGCTCAAACCGGCAGCTGCCGCTCATTTGAGAGAGACAATTAGGAAGCTGTTTTTAGCTCCATTTTAGAATCTTTTTTCTCAGGTTTTAGGTGGAAACTCTTGCCACCACGTTGGACGCCATTTGTTGCTAGAGTTTTCCTGCCTGGCCCACAGTCAGGACAAATCTCTCTCACCCGCCAGTCCCAAGCTGCTCAAACCCGATCAAATAAACACAGAGACTTATATTGGTTTCAAACTGTATGGCCGTGGCAGGCTTCTTGCTAACTGTTCTTACAGCTTAAATTAATCCATTTCTATTAATCTATACCTTGCCACGTTGCTTGTGGCTTACCGGTACTTTACATCTTCCTTATCCTGATGGCCGCTGGCAGTGTCTCCTCACTCCGCCTTCCACTTTCCAGCTCTATTCTCCTCCTTGAGACCTGGAGTCTCCAGTGGCATCTTTGTCTTTACTGTTAACCTTCACAAATCACCCTCTCAGAAACTGCCTGCCTGCAGGGATTCTAGCCCTGCCACACAATGTCTAGTTTCCCAAACTTTCTTTTGAAATCTTGGTGGAAGCCTCCATGAGCCCATAACTCTCACCTTCTGTATGGAAGCAAGGCCATCATCGTGCGACTGTCATGAAGGTCCTCCTTCACCAGCAGGTGCAGGAGCTGTGTCCTGTTGACTTGTGGCTATATGGCCTTTGAGTCCCTAGACAGCTGAACACAAGAAACAAATCCTGGAGAAACAACCCGCTAGGAGGGTCCTTCGTGAGCCCCTCTCAAAGGGAGGGCATCTTTTCTTCAAACAAAAGATTTACAAACCGTTCACACTTTTACACTGATGGGTTTGGGCATTGCCTTGGTCCCATCCGTCCTTTTGGAACGGGAATGTTTACTCTGTGTTACTGTGTCTTGGAAGTACGTAACTTTTTATTTTTACGGGAACTCCCAGCTGTGAGCTTGCCTTGAGCCTCAAGAAGAGATTTTGGACTTGGGCTTCCGGGCAGCGCTTGAGCTGTTGACTTTGGGGACTCTTGGAGCTGGACCCCACCCTTTCCCGGCTCTCTTTCCCCTTCTGGCCTCCAGAAGTTGAGCAGCTTCTACAACCACCCACTCCCGCCCTGCTGTCCTGCCCAGTGACTCTAAACCAAAACCTCTGAATCCATGAGCCTAAACCAATCCTTCCTCCTCTTATGCTGTTTATCTCGGGTATTTTCTCACAGTGAAGGGAAACTTACTACACCATCCCAGACCGTGTTTGTTTCAGGCCCTCAGAGGATCATTCCAGTCTTTGACTCCCCTCCACTCTCTGGAACCTGAGGCTCATCTTACAGGACACCTCACTGTGGCCTCTCTTCTGAGCTCCTTCACAATGGTGCATTGTTCCACTATCTGGTAGCTATTGACTCTGGCTTCACCTCTGTGCAGCGTCCTCCCAACTAGGACTCCATAGCCCGTGGACCAGCTCCATCCCAATTCCCAATTCCACCTTCCATAACCCCAGCCTGTGCACAGTGCTTTCAGCTTGTTGGGGAGGAGGTAGTGTCCAGGTATTTGTTCCCTGGGGCCCCAGTCCCTGGAGACCTGGGCTGGAACAGTGGGTCCTGTGTGTCTTGGCATTCCATGGCCAGACTCCAGCCATGCTCTGAGGTTGTTTCATACACAGCTCTAAGTGCCCTGGGCTCTGCCTACCCAAGAGCCAGGAGCAAGTCCAGCCTGAGGCTCTGTCGCCCTCATTTGGTGGTGGTTAGATGTGAAAAAAGAAACTGGCCACCAGCAGAGTCTGGGGCTAAAGTCAGTTATAATTTCCTAGGGGCCAAAGCAACCATCCAACAAGACAGGAGTCTAGATGAAGCTGGCTCTCCAACACCAGGGCTGCCAGCCTGGCACACCCGCACACCCTCAATGCCCCATCATAGCTCTTCTCTCATCACCACCAATCCCAGAAAAGCTACCCAGTGTCTTAGAGAACCAACCATCCCCTTACCAGTTGAACAGTACCAAGGAAACTATAGGCTCAGAGGCTCAGGCTAGTACATGTCATCCTCTTGGTGTTATACCTGGTAGAAGCAATGATGGGGGCAGTATGATTCCTTTCTGTGCCTGGGGAGAAGAGTGAGGTCATATGTAGGACACGAGGACAATGAGGACATCAACTTGTCTCACACCCCAGGCCCAAGTTTCAGGAAAGAATGGCCCACAGTTCATCCGAGTTCTGGGTGGGAAGGTGCTAATTAGTAAATTCAGATTCAGAGGGAAGGTATCAGCTCTCATCTACCTGAAGGTCAATGTCTGCACATAGACATTCATGGCAGGAACTCCTAGCTTGGGGGAAGGGCAGCTGGGATGTATGAGTTCTCCCCACAGAGTACATGGGAAATGTGGCCAGTGGCCTGTGTTGTCTGTCATTGCTGCTCATCTTACCTAGCAACCATGACCCAACGTGTAGCCCAAAGTTTTCCTGTGTCCCGGGGGACAAATCTCTCCCATTCACGTCCCCTAAGCAAACACACAGAGGCTTATATTAATTGTAACTGCTCGGCCATTAGCTCAAGCTTTTTACTGACTAGCTCTGAACTTAAATTAACCCATAATTCTTATCTATGTTTAGCCATGTGACTTGGTACCTTTTCTCAGTTCTGCCTTATCATCTTGCTTCCTCTGTGTCTGGCTGGCAACTCCTGACTCAACCCTCCTCTTCCCAGAATTCTCCTCTCTGCTTGCCACGCCTATACTTCCTGCCTGGCTACTGGCCAATCAGCATTTTATTTATCAACCAATCAGAGCAACACATATTCACAGCATACAGGACAATATCCCACAGCACAACCTTCTGCCTCAGTGCTATCCTCTCCTGGATACCTTCTCTGAGCTATTGGGTCAAAAAAGAGAAATAAAAAAATGTGTTGTATGGGAACAGAGTTAGAGAGGGAGCATTGCTCCAAAATCATATCAAATGTATCCTGGAGTCCATCTCCGTGACAAGCAGAGCCATTCCCTCACAAGGGCATAAACACCGAGTGATGCTGAGATTCACCTGGACCACCACCTTCACTGCATGGCCTTCACCTGTCACCATCTTGGAAAAGAACAACAAATGAGAGAGCACCCCACAAATAGAACAGGGACCACAATCATTCAAGTTCAAATTACTTCCCAAAGACACCGTTCTTTGCTGGCTCAAGCTAATGTTACCTGGATTAATTAGAATCTAGGGTTTGTTCCACTCCTCTCCTCTAGCTTATTGGAGAAAGATGGGCTTATGAAAGGAAAATAAAACCTACTCTAAAGAACTGTTTTGGGGCCAGTGAGATGGGTCTGCAAATACAAGTGCTTACCACCCAAGCCTGATGACTTGAGTTCCATTTCTGGATCCCGCAGTAGAAGGCAGAACTTCCAAAGGTTGTCCTCAGACCTCTGCACATACAACATGGCACATATGCATGCCCATACATACATACACACTGATAATGCCTAATAAATAAGATTCTGTTTAAAAAATAAGAACTGGAGCTGAAGAGATGGCTCAGTAGTTTAAAGCACTTGTTGCTTTTGCAAAGGACCCAGGTTTCAATTCCCAGCACCCACATGTTAGCTCACAACCATGTATAACTCCAGTTCCAGGAGCTATGATGCCCTCTTCTGGCCTCTGCAGGCACCAGACACACACACAGTATCGTTGTGGAATAATCTTTTTGTACACTGTGAAGATTTGCCACTTGGGTTAGTTTAATAAAAAGCAAAACAGCCAATAGCTAGGCAGAGAGGATGCTGGGAAAAAGAAGGGCAGAGACATGGAAAGTCACCAGCCAGATGCATAGGAAGCAGCATGTGCATTATAAAGTAAAGGTAACCAAGCCACATAAAAGAATGTAGATTAAAAGAAATGGGTTAATTTAAGTTGTAAGAGCTAGTTAATAACAAGCCTAAGATATTGGTCAAGCCTTCATAATTAATAAGAAGTCTTCATGTGGTTATTTGGGATCTGGCAGGTGGGACAGAAAAGCCTGACAACAAATGGCACCCAACATCCGGGCACTCATTTTCACATAAAACCTAAAAAAGCTTAACATGGAGTCAAACACAGCTTCTCAGTAGGCTCAGTGCTAGCAGCAAACAGAGGTGCAGCTCTTTTAAGAGACCCTGCTACCGAGGTTTATGGGGTTTATGAGCAGCAGGCGGCATGCTACTCAGTGGCATAAGAGTAGGTGGACATGCCTACAGCAGTGAGGACCCAGAAACATGCCAGATCTGGGGCAGTACACATGGCTCGGACAGTACACATGGTTCCACCATGAGGCTAGGCTCTCAGGGAACAGAGGCGGGTAGAGCCAGCCACCAGTGTGCTGTGAGCTAAGCTACTTGGTAGTTTAAGATTTTGCTCATGCAGACAAAATGGAAGTCAAAAAATATGTTGCATTGGAGAAGAGGTTTCCACAGAAAATGAAAGGCTGTGGATTCATTCAAGGTTAATTAGATCAGGTTTGATCAGGGGAGACACCCTAAAAATCCTAGCTACAGACATAAAGAAATAAACTTAAAAACCTACAAGATGGGTAATGTATATTTTACGTACTCAAACAAATCATCTTTGGCTGATTTATGTACAATGTACAGTTCATACTTGTGTTAATGCAGATATGTATGTTACCTTTGAAAGTTTGCGTGTTTTCAGAGCAAGGGGACCAGACATCAATGAAAACAGGTGGCCCAGGTGATCCAGCATCTCAGAATGCCTCTGTTGTAGTTTCCTCAGAGTTCTGCATCCAGAACAGCTTCAAGGCTACTGGCTGGGATGGTCCAGGCTCATAAACTACTCCAGCCAGTACTTCAGATAAGCCTTGCACTTTCCCATTACACAGAAACTGGATGACAAATAATACAGCTAAATCTCCCAGGACCTGACCATTATCTCAACTTTCCCAGGGCCTCCTAAAGATGTCACTGCCCCCAGACAACAGGGAGCAGTCTAGAAAACACAACACCCACATTCCCAATAGGTAGGGTACATGGCTTTTGGTCATTCAACAGGTTACAAATGTTTGTCATCATTTAGGGAGGTTGGTTACAAGCTGTTATTGGTCATGGTAAAAAAAAAAAAAAGCTAAACAAAGGAGTTAGATTCAAAGATCTCTTTCTGAAGATAAAAAGGGGAATACAATATAGAAATGAAGAGATAAAAGGGTGTGTTATTGAATCTACTTTCAAACAGCCACTAATTTCAAATATTTCACATTGGTATGGATTTTTGTATATTGATACAAACTTAAGGTTATTTTTATTAGAACATACTGTACATATGTTTTTACTCTTATTTAAGGTATTGTACCTATCTATACAGCTTATTTAACAATATAATGTAAATTTCTAGTCCTGGAAAGTTGTTATTACAAACTATTTAGAATAATAAAGAAATACAGGTTAGTAATTAGCCACCTATAACAATCAAACTTGTAGTCATGTTAGGTATGTTTTCAAGGCCAAACAGAGATATATTTTAGATAGACAGGTGGGTCTTCAAACACTTCAAAGAATATGGCATTTAGATCCAGGATTATAGCAAGTATGGAAAGGCAGCACAAATCTCAGAGTTCAGCCTGAGGACTGTTCACAAAGTCCAAGAGCAAGAACGAGACCTCGTCAGCACCCTGACACCTAGCTCTTTGGCATACATGGTCATTTTTTGGGAACAGGTGGCCAGGTGCTCTGCTAATGGCCTGCCCTTGACAAGGCGGGACTAAGGAAGGTCCACACTGCTGCCTCAGGTATCCAGGTCTGGTTTGAAGTCATGAATGGAATAGGAAGCTCTCCTTGGACCAGGCTTACATCCTCTTTTGTAGCTGCAAGAGCTAGATCTGCAGTCTTTTTGTTAACATAGGGCTTTTCATGACAATGAGACACAACTGCTCCTGGCAGCACCAATTTACTTCAGAGAAGATGATGGGCATCAAAGAAACTCCATATGGAGTTTGCTTTCAATGTGACAAAACTAGCCATTTGGGCAAGGGGCTTCCCTTGCCTTGGTGGCTAACTGTATGCTGTCCAAACTGGACAAGCAGGATACACAAAAAAGGTGACTGCTGAACTTTGCCAAGACAAGGTAGGATAGTCCTTCAAAATTCCTCCTTTATAGAAGAGTTTGTCAGATATTCTAGGCCTGTAGGCTGAAGATGATGCCCCAACATTGAAGAGGAACCTTGGGTGACTATCCAGGCAGTCAGATATATCTGTCATTTTCAAAGTGATTTGTACTGTACTTCCTATTTACTCAGATAATATTATATCCTTCTGGGATCTTTGATGGAGTTGAAGACTAGGTAGTTATAGTTGCTGTTTTTCCTTAGTGATAGAAGATAAATTAGGTACAGAGCTTTGGACTCATCAAGATAGAAAAAATAATGGAGTATTTGCTCCAAATATGCCAAATACAAATGAATTGTAATTATAATTTACAAATACAAATTACATTGTAAATGTAATTCTTACCTAATAATTGTTCTTATAGTTTATAGTTTTATAATGTTAGAGTTAAAACATTTCCTTTTTAGTTAGACAAAAAGGGGGGAAATGTTGTGGAATATTCCTTTACACTGTGTGAAGATATGTCACAGTGACTGGATTAATAAAAAGCTAAACAGCCAATAGTAGGCATGATTTGGGGGCAGAGAGAATGCTGGGAAGAAGAAAGGCAGTCACCAGCCGGATGGAGAGGAAGCAGGAATGGGAGTACAGAGTAAAGGTAACCAAGCCACTGAAAAGAGCATAGATTAAAAGATATGGGTTAAGTTTTAAGAGCTAGTTAGCAACAAGCCTAAGCTACCAGCCAAGGTTTCATAATTAATAAGTCTCCATGTGGTTATTTGGGAACAAGCAGGTGGGACAGAAAAGTCTGCCAACATAGTGTAAATACACGCATGCAGGTAGAACACCCATACATATAAAATAAAGTAAGTCTAAAAGACATTGAGAACAAGAATTGTCTTTGAATTAGAATTCCACTTATATGATTATCTAAAGAATAAAATGATCCCTGTGAAAATATCCAGGCAGCAACTTGGGTGGGAGGAGAAGTTGTAAGAGAGCAAGGGGTATGTACACTGGCTCTTGACTCAGAGCAAAGGCTCAATAGGGAACTGCAACCTCTATGATCTCTATCAGAATGAACCTATAGTGAGTGACTCTACTTCCAAGGTCACGGAGACTTAAAAACTTGGCCAAGGCTTTGACTGACTCCACTCAACACAGGCTTGGTAGTGCAAAGACCTGGCTTGACATCCACAGCCTATCAGTTCTATGACTCCGGCCTGAGTACCTCACCACTGGGCAGAGGAGAGGACTCATTGACAGGCTGCAGATCTAGCTCTTGCAGCTACAAAAGAGGATGTAAGCCTGGTCCAAGGAGAGCTTCCTACTCCATTCATGACTTCAAACCAGACCTGGATACCTGAGGCAGCAATGTGGACCTTCTTTAGTCCTGCCTTGTCAAGGGCAGGCCACTAGCAGAGCACCTGGCCACCTGTTCCCAAAAAATGACCATGTATGCCAAAGAGCTAGGTGTCAGGGTGCTGACGAGGTCTCGTTCTTACTCTTGGACTTTGTGAACAGTCCTCAGGCTGAACTCTGAGATTTGTGCAGCTTTTCCACACTTGTTATAATCCTAGTAAATTTTTTTAGGTTCCAGGAAGCCAGATGCCCTCCCCCACAGCCTCTGGTTCTTCTCGGCACCTGCACTGCTGGGGAAAGGGACATGCTTGCAGCTGTCGCTATAAACTGTCTGCTTTAATCCAAGTCATTGAGAGGCTGGGGCAGGCCAGCAAGGGTCTTCAAAAGATACTTCCCCTTTCATCACAAAACTCCAAGTGTGGTCTTGGTCTGATCTTTCACTCCTGTAACACATTGCTATGTGCAACCCTCGTCAGGTCCTAACTGAACTCAGCCTCATCCTGAAGTCCATCTGACCGCTATTACCCAGAGGAAGGATCCAGAAACAGTGATGCTCTCTCGAAAGTCCCCACCTTGCTATACAGAACCACTCCTGGACACTGGAGAGTCTGCTTTGGGGAGTTTTCTGTCTCCTTGTCTCACTGCCCGTTCACACAGCCAGGTCCCAGAATAGACCCCCCCCATCCTCTATGGACCACTATAGATGCTCTTTACCTTGCATTTGCCTAAAGTCTCCATGATTTTGAAGGCACCTCCCTCTGACGTCATTAGACAGTGTCACTGATTACCCAGCAATGGGTCCACAAGATCAAAGTTAGCTTAGGCTACATAATGAGATTCTATCTTTAATGTGTGTGTGTGTGTGTGTGTGTGTGTGTGTGTGTGTGTGTGTGTGTGTGTGTTTTGGGGCCAAGTATGGTAGTGTATACTTCTGCAATCCTAACACTCAGGAAACTGAGAGAGAGATGTCAGGTGGTGGTGGTGCACGCCTTTAATCCCAGCACTTGGGAGGCAGAAGCAGGTAGATCCCTCTGTGAGTTCGAAGCCAGCCTGGTCTACACCCTGAGTTCCAGAGTGAGTTTCAGGAGAGCCAGGGCTGTTACACAGAGAAACACTGTCTCAAAAAACCAAAAGAGAGAGAGAGAGAGAGAGAGAGAGAGAGAGAGAGAGAGAGAGAGAGAGAGACTGAGAGAGGACTTTACGTTCAAAGCCAATCTGTGCTACAAGAAAAGGCCTATCTCAAAAAACAAACCGGGCCTGCAAGCCAGCTCAGCAGGCAAAAGTACTTGCTGCTAAGGCCTAATGACCTGAATTCGGTCCCCAGGACCCATGTAAAGGGAGAGAGAACAGGCTCCACAGAGCTGTCCTCTGGCCTCCACATGTGTGCCATGGCACACACAAACACATATGCATACACACACACACACACACACACACACACACACACACACACACCCTGTCAAACACACATAATAATAATACATAAATATTTATTTTAAAAGTAGTATTGGCTTGTGGGCCAAAGACAATTGGGGAGTGGGCCAGATGAGACCCGTGGGCCGCTTTCAGATCCCTGTGTTAAAGGATGACTATCACCGCCGCCGGGTGAAGAGGAAGGAAGAAGTCAAGGACGAAGTCTCAGCAAAGAGCCCCTTCGGAGTCTGGAGAGCACAGGGAGAGTCTGTTTCCCAAATCTCTGTTTTTGGGAAACAGAGATTCATAGCGAGCGTGGAGGTCAAGTTGCAAGGAACAGAGCCACAGTCCACAAGGTGGTGTTAGAAGGGTGAGAGAGAAGAGGGGGAAAGATGGATCTAAGATGGGGGGGGTGCAAACATGGGGGGTTGTGTTTGCAAAGTTGGGGGCTGGAAAACAACTCAGGCAGTTGGGTGTTTGTGTCACAAGCATGAGGATCTGAGTTCCTTTCCTAGAACTCATTTGTTTGTTTGTTTGTTTGTTTGTTTGTTTTGTTTTGTTTTGTTTTGTTTAAAAAAAAAAAAAAAGACCAGGCATGGTGGTGTGTGCTTGTAGTCCCAGTGCTGCGGAGATGGAAGCAGGCAGGTCCTTTACCCACTGATTCACAACTTCATCTAGTTGGTGAGTTCCAGCCCAGAGAAAGACCCTGTCTCCCCTACACACCCTCTAAAAAAAAGGTGAAGAACCTGAGGCATCCTCTGGCCTACACACACACACACACACACACACACACACACACACACACACACACACACACAAATACTAAAAGGAATACTTCAAACCCGGAGCTCAGCTGGGCTCAGCTCAGCTTGGCTCTTCTCACACATACCTTCTCACTGACTTCCAAATTTAACAGGCCCCGGGATTTGAGCCCCAGCCCCTGGCTACCCTGTGTAGCATTTGCCTCAAAGTATGGAAGGAGTTGCTGGTGAGGTCGCAGTCAAGCCTTCCACTGGCTCTGTCAGTGTGTATTTACATCATAGACAGCTGCCCACAAAGCTGTTTGGGCACCCACAGTGCCCCATGAGCAGGCCGTGTGTATTTATAACCGCACAGCCATGTGTGGACAACCCCACACATAGATCTCACCTCCATCACTTCACACATCCCCGAGGTGCCCGGGGCCTGCTTCCTGACCTCACGTCAGGAGCTGTGTGCCCTGTAATTGACTCTGATGGGAACCGTGCTCTGCCAGCCAAAGGCATGCAGCCCACCACCTCCCACAGCCCACGGCTGCTGCCCTCCCACAGATTCAGGGGCTGAATCTTCCTGGTAAAGCTATGCCTGCCCAGAGACGGGCTATAAACATGCCACAGGCTGACCTGCATATGGAAATGAGGCTCGCGGTTGGGACTGGCGCCCAGCCACAGGCCTGTGGCCTGGCTGCCGCCAAGTATCTTTAGCATGAACTTGGTTCCCATCAGTCCTTTCTCTGCCCTGCCTCCCATCTCACTGGTCTCCTGCCTTGTCTTCCACTCATAGTTTGTGGTTGAGGTTTTAACCTCAAGCCTGTACAAAGGGTTTGGCTCCAGCCTCCCTGTCTGACAATGATAGCAACAGAATCATAGCGTGGTGCTCTCGTATCCAGAATTTCATCCAATGCTTGAGTCTCCCACATTACAAATAATGACCTGACGCAGGAAGAAAGACAGTCCTTCAAAACTAAAGAGGACAAGGTTAGCACCGTTGGAAGGGGCTCCCAGAGCTAAAAGCACCGGCTCAAAGGAAGTGTTGGGTTAGGCCGATACAGAGCAAGGACCTAACACCTAAACTAAGGAGAATCACCATCTGGCAGAGAATCACCATCACCCAGGTGGCAGTGGAGAGAGGGCCACAAAGAGGAAATGAGGAATGTCTCTAAGTCTGCATAAGAGCTGTTTACAGGGTTCTTTTCCAAGAGGGAATGGGGTAAAGGTCATCCAGGAGACCTGATTAGAAGATACACCTGAGGTTACGCAGACCCCTTGAGATGGAGCGGGGCTCAGTGCCCTAAGGGGTCTGATATGGAAGCTCTCTTGAAGACCATCTACTCCTGAGAACCTCTGAGATTTCAGCTCACCCTTTCTTCGCCAACATTGCCCAGCCATTCCTGGAGTGGGCCCCCAAGCACCTTGGGTAGAGAGATGGAGATGGGCACCTGATTGCTTCTCTTATTAGTAGACTGTGGTCTCTGGGCTCAGCTCCCATGGGGGTCCCTGTTGGAGGCTGGCTGTGCCTGTCCCCAGGTTTAGCCACTAATATATATGTGTATGTAAACCTTTCCTCTTTCCTTCCCTATCTCCTTATCCCTTTTCTTCCCTCCATCCCTTTTTTCTACAGTTCTACAGGATTCTTTCTTGGGTTGAGCCATGCTCAGCCTCCCTATGATTTCTGGTCATTTGTTCTGCTTCTGCCTTCGGGGCTGTACCAAATGTGTGCCAGCATCAGCGATGAGGAGGAGGAGGAGAGGGAGAGTGACATTTCAGAGGTACTACATGCTTCTCATGCAGTATGTTATTTATCTTTATCCCAGCCTTGGGGGGATTCAGTCACTATCCCATCTTTCACAGCCAACAGGTGGCACAAAGAGAGTCTTGGGCCCTGGCGATCTAATGCAAGAGCTCGGTCCCAGAACCACTCACTGAGAAGCTCCGGCTCCCCTCTTGCCCTCCATTTGCAGACCTTTAAATACTGAAGTCAGAGTCAGCAAGATGGTTCGATGACAACGGGTAAAGGTACCTGCCTCCAAGCCTTGATGGTAGGATGAGAGGATCAGCTCCTACAAGTTGCCCTCTGATCTCCGTGACACACACGCACCCAAACACGCACGCACGCATGCACGCACGCACGCACACACACACACACACACACACACACACACACACACACACACACGCACACACACACGAACAAATAAATAAATGTAATTTGATATTTTAAATACTGAAATTTAATTGGGCCAGACTCCATTGGCTTCCTAACCATGGCCCTGCCACACTACCAGCCACTCCATCAAGCTCCCCAGAGTGCGGTCAAACCACCTCTTCCCTGTCCTGCCCACCTGACAGGACTTTGCAGAGCTGAGTGCAACCCCCCCCCCAACTTCCAATCTGCCAGTCTTCACAAAAATGTCATTCCACCCAGCCCGCAGCCTGTGAGCAGGCAGACACGAGCCCCGGGAAGACCCACTCAGACTCTTTAAACCACAAGAGTGAGAATGGAATCCACTGCACTGAGCATGAGCCCCCCCCCCACACACACACACACACACACGTCACGCCCACTAAGGGAGGTCACTCATTTGGGGATCTTCTCTAAATCAACTTTGCACTCCTCTTACTGCTTCCCATCACCTGCCGGTGGGTCCTCACTGAGTCCTGTGTCTGTGACTCCCATTCCTCTGGCCATAATAAACCCTGCTGAAATGTAAGTCCAAGCTCTGTCCATTGTCATCCCAGTAAACAGCCTGGACCCGAAGACTGCCTCCCTCCCTCCCCAGTAGATTAATAAATCAGATGTAGACGCCCATTGTTCTGGATGCAGTCAGAGTCAATTGCAGGATTTTAAATCTCTCAGCACAGAGCAGCTGGCTGGCTATGAGAGGCCCCGCTCTGTCTCTGGGAAAGCCAGCTAGGGATGGAAATCAGAAAGGGGGAAAAAAAAAGGAGATCAAATAATCAATAGTCACCAAGAGCTCTGGGTGGTATTCCCTTGGATCCCACAGGAAGCAGATCCCTAATTTCATCATGATTCTCACACTGTTAGGACATCGGGAGGGGACAGAAAGTCAGGCCAGGAGGCGGAAGGTCTGGTAGGCCTGGGGTTAGCCCTCAGATGGGTGGGGCCCCTCCACACCTACCCTCTAACCTCAGCAGGGGCTAATTTCATCTGCAAATGTTTGAATGGTTCCCAGGTGAGCCTTCGCTGTCCCAAGCCGCTAACTGAATTCCGGTTCATTATCCCAGAATTCCCAAGAAGAATTCATAGAAATCCCTGGACCTTAGGCTAATTATCACTCCCTGGACACCCCCACCCCTTGGGTTTCGGTTTTGTCCTGCTGTTTTGTTGTTTTAATCCCTCACTCTCTTGGGAGACATGGTGTGTCTGCCACTGCCGCCGCCGCCGCCGCCGCCGCCGCCGCCGCCGGAGTGGCTGCTAGCATTTGCCCTCCCTGTATATGTGGAAAATCATAAAAATATTTGGTGGCCAAAAAAAGAATGGGGAAACGCTTTGGTGGTCTGATGCAATAGAAATGCTTTTATGGAAGGAGGGAGGGAGGGAGGCGGGAAGCGGGATGTCTTATTCTAATCCAAAAACATGCATAAACACTGTGTTGATTGGAATATGCTAGGTGGAAGGCATTTTCCTGGGAGACCTGCCCCGCCCCGCCCCGCCCCGCCCCCTCCAAGCAGACAAAAGCACTCTTGGCCTCTGGCAGAGGGAAAGTCACTTAGAATCAGACCACAGAGTTTGGGAAGAGCTGAAAGCCGGAATTTTTGTGGGCTATGCTTGAGGCTCCTGCCCTGGTGGCCTAATTCTCTTGACTGAAAGAGGAGGCGGGGCTGCTGGTGTTGGGACAAGGATGGTACCGAGGCTGGAGGGGATGGTGCTAATAGAGAGCAGGCAAGGAGGAGACGGAGGAGGTGGAATTTAAAACGGAGGTGTGTTGATTTGAATGAAAAATGTCCCCCATAGGCTCATGTGTGTGAACACTTGGTCCCCAGTTGGTGGCGCCGTTTGGGGAGGATATGGAACTTCAGGAAGTGGAGCCTTGCTGGGAGAAGTCTATCACTCAGGGTGGGGCTTTGAGAGTTTATAGGCTCACCCTCCTCCAGCTTGCTCTCTTCTTTTTTGGGGGGGTTGAAGTGTGATCTGTCTGCTTCCTGATCCCCTCACCACATCATCCCCACACATCATGGGGATCTAGCCTTCTGGAACTAGAAACCTAAATAAACTTCCCTCCATGCTTCGGGTCGTGGTATTTTATTACAGAAACAGAGAGTAACTAATGTAGGAGGGGGGAGAAGAGAAAAGGGGGAAAGGGGCCTGTGCTGGTTAGATTGATGTCAACTTGACACAAATGAGTCATTTTGAAAGAGGGATCTCAGCTGGGTGGTGGCACTCGCCTTTAATCCCAGCACTCGGGAGGCAGAGGCAGGCGGATCTCTGAATGCGAGGCCAGCCTGGTCTACAGAGTGAGTTCCAGGACAGGCTTCAAAGCTACACAGAGAAAGAGGGAGAGAGAGAGACTCTCAATTGAGAAAAATGCTCACCAGACTGGCTTGTGGACAAGCCTGTGGTGCATTTTCTTGGTTGATGATTGATGTGAAAAGACCCAGCTCACTGTGGGTGATGCTACCCATGGGCTGGTGGTGGTCCTGGGTGCTATAAGAAAGTTGAGCAAAGCCATGAGAAGCTAGCCAGTAAGCAGCACTCCTCCATGGCCTCTGGGTCAGCTCCTGCCTCCAGGATCCTGCCTTGTTTGAGTTCCTGCCCTGACTTCCCTCAGCAATGGAGTGTGACCTGAGAGTTGTAAGATGAAATAAACCCTTTCCTCTTCAAGTGACAAGAACCCCAAAACATGAGGGGAGGGAAGAGGAGAGGAGGGAATGGAAGGAGAGGGGAGGGAAGGGGAGGGGAGAAGAGAGGGGAGGGGGAGGGGAGGAAAGGAGAGAAGAGGGGAGGGGAGATGGAGAGAGGGGAGGGGAGGGAAAGGAAGGGAGAAAGGGAAGAGAAGAAAGGGAAAAGGACAACAGAGGAGAGAAGGGAGAAGATGATAAAAGAGGAGACAAGGGTAGTGAAGGGGAAAGAAGAGAAAGGAAGGGAAGAGAGGGAGGGAGGGAAGAAGGGGAAGGGAAAGGAGGGGAGGGGAGGAAAATCTATGTGTTTGTGCTATGTTTGGGTGCTGAGAAGCCTGTCTGCATAGTTATCTCCTTCGATGTCCCTGGTGACTCCCAGGGGCAAGGCAAGTGCCGTGATCACACCACACTCATCTCAGAAAACCAGCCCCAGAGGCTAACATGTCCTGGCCAGGGACATGCAGCTCATCCATGGCAAAGCTAATGCTCAGACCAATCCTACATGTCAGCTTCATACCATGTGCCCTGGATACTTTCCAACAGAAAGGATGAGTCACATGTGTCCTTTAAATTGTTCTAGTAGCTACCTTTTTTTTTTAAAGTTAATATTTAAAATTGATTTTGATGCTGTAAGACTAGTGGAAGATATACAAACTATCACTTGTATTGAGTTTGGAGATGTAGCATGGTATCAGATGCATGATGGGAACAGGCCATTTTGCCAGACTAATGGCATACAGATGGTTAGTGTTGTGAACTTGAAAGTGTCTGAAATTGCCTAGGAGACAAGCCTCTAAGGACATCTGTGAGGAATTCTTTAACTTTGGGCATACCTGTGAGGGATTGTTTATTGGGTTAGTTGAGGTTGGAATGGAGCCAAAATTTGGGTGACACCATTCCCTAATCCTGTAAGCAGACTTTTCTGTCCCACCAATCAGTTCCCAAATAATCACACAGAGACTTCACATTAATCCTAAATGCTCGGCCGATAGCTTAGGCTCATTCTTTACCTAACTCTTATAAATTAAATTAACCCTTTTCCATTCAGCTATGTGCTGCCCCAAGGCTCATTTACCTCAAATGGGTACTTCCCACCCTGCTCGCTCTGTGTCTCATGGCATCTCCTCCGAGTTCTGCCCTTCTTCTCCCGGCATTCTCTCTGCCCCAAAAATCCTGCCTAGTCATCAGCCAATCGGCCTTTTATTAACAACAAGAGCATCACATTTTCACAGTGTACAGAAGGATTATTCCACAGCAGGATCCTGAACTACATAAAAAGAGAACATGAACTTAGCACAAGCCTTCTTCACTCTCTACGTCTTCATTACGGGCACAATGTAACCAGCTGCCTCAGGCTCCTGCCACTTTGGCTTCCCTGCCTTGAAGGCTGTGCCCTCTAACTGCGAACCCAAACAAGCCCTTACTCCCTTACATTGTCTTTTTTATTTAATTATTTATTTTTATGTGTATGGATGGTCTGTCTACTTGTAAATCTGTGCATCGTATGAATGCTGTGTCCATGGAGACCAGAAGAGGCTGCTGGATGCCCTGGAACTGGAGTTACAGATGGTTGTGAGCCAAACTGTGGTTGGTAGGAACCAAAACCTGGTCCCCTGGAAGAGCAGCCAGTGCTCTTAACTGCTGAGGCACCTCTCCAGCCCCGTTAGTTGCTTTCATTGTGGCATTTTATCACGGCACAGCCACAGGAAAATAAACCAGGGTACCCTCATAATGAAGCAAAGGACAGTTAGCAGTCATCTTAGCCAGCCATGTCAGTCCTGGAAAATTCTAGGTAGTCTTGCTGTAGTACACAAGCTCTGGGCTCTGTGGTTGCATCAACCTCCAGCCTCCACTCGACTTGACTCACTTTCCTATGCCTGTCTAGCTTGCTTCAATTTCAAAATGCAAAAATTACTAATGAAATATCTTACAATCTTTGTTTTCACACAAACTTGAGACATGGTGTGTGTGTGTGTGTGTGTGTGTGTGTGTGTGTGTGTGTGTGTGTGTGTGTTTGACGCCTGTAGCTACACTAATGGGCAACACCAGTCTAGAAGAACTTGACAACTTTAGTGGTGAGGATGAGAGGGTGGGGCTGAGAGCACCTCACACAGAGATCCTTGCTTGATGTAGAAGAAATCACTCACTTGGGCTCCCTACAGTCATGCAGTCAGTACACAAAGATCACTTCCATTCCCAAACCACATCCCCTCTCCTCCTCTTCCTGTCTTTGCCTCTTCTTTCTCCTCCTTCTTGGGTATCATCTGTTGGAACATCTCATCTAGGCATTAGTACTGAGGGGCCTGCAGATCTACAGGAAGCAACTTGCTCCCTGCCTGCAGAAGGCTTTTTTGGTTCCCAGCACCACATATCAGGAGGCTCATCACCACCTGTAACTTCAAGTTCATGAACTCTGTCTCCCTCTTCTGGCCTCCAAGGGCACATGCACTCTTGTGTACATACCCTGCCCCACCATCATGCACACATAACTAAAAAGATAGAGGTGTAATGAAATACTAGTTTAAGATGTGTTACATTCATTTGTGCTGTGAAACATTTGTTTACTGGTGAAAAGTATGTTGCATTCTTTTATGGTGTATTTGTTTTAGCTCTGTAAAGCTATGTTATTTTTGCCTGCCTAAAATACCTGATTGGTCTATTAAAGAGCTGAATGGCCAATAGCTAGGCAGGAGGGGGATAAGCAGGGCTGCCAGGCAGAGAGGATAAACAGGAGAAATCTAGGTTCGAGAGAAGAGCAAGGAGTGAGAAAAGGAGGCAGAGATGAGGACGCCAGAGGCCACCCACTGAGACACCCAGCCCGCCATGGAGGGAAAAGGAAAGAAAGATATATAGAACAAAGAAAGGTAAAAAGCCCAGAGGCAAAATGTACTTAAAGAGAAATGGGATAATTTAAGAAAAGCTGGCTAGAAAAATAAGCCAAACTAAGGCCAGGGAATCCATAAGTAAGTCTCTGTATATTTATTTGGGAGCTGGGTGGTGGGCTCCAAAAGAATTAAAAAAAAAAAAACCTACATAGAAGCAGACAGTGAGCTGTGTATCTACAAACCAAGGAATACCAGTTACCACCCCCAGAAACAAAGAGAGAGACTGTTATGTGTAGCATGAATCTTAAAAGTTCTTATTAATAAAATCAAACCCCGGGTCAGTTATTGGGGTGAAATGCTGGAAGATCAGAGAGACAGAATGAGCCACAGCTAACCTCATCTGGCCAACTTCTCAGCTGGTCCTATTTCCTCAGACTGGAAGCTTCTGTGTCCTCATCCCAATGGCTCTCAGCTGAACTGCTGCTCGAAAGCCTGAAGCTTAACCAGCTAAAAGCCTAACCAGCCAAATGCTTAACCAGCCAAATGCTTAACCAGGCCAAATGCTTCTAGTTCCTGGTCTTCACTCCTTATATATCTTTCTGTTTTCTGTCATCACTCCCTGGGATTAAAGGCTCACTCCCTGGGATTAAAGGCATGTGTCACCATGCCTGGCTCTTTCCAATGTGGCCTTGAACTCACAGAGATCCAGAGGGATTTCTGTCTCTGGAATGCTAGGATTAAAGGCGTGAGTGCCACCATTTTCTAGCCTCTGTATCTAGTGGCTGTCTGTTCTCTGACCCCAGATAAATTTATTAGGATACACAATATTTTGGGGAACACAATACCACCACAGTTATGATTAAATGTTTTAGGTTTGTTTATTATTGTCCGTGTGTTGCCCACTTGTATGTAGGTATACCATGTGTATGCCTGATGCCCATAGAGACCAGACGAGGGAGTCAGATCTCTGGGAATTGGAGTTACAGATGATTTTGAGTCACCATGTGAGTACTAAGAACCAAACCCCAGTCCTCTGGAAGAGCAGTCGGTGCTTTTAACTGCTGGGCCATCTTTCCAGCCCCTATGATTAATCTTGATTGTCAACTTGAGTGTACCTCTGAGAGATGCACAGGAGATTAGTAAAATACACTTCTGGGTGTGATCCGAGGGCATCTCCAGAGACAATTAACTAAGTGGAGGAAAGGCCAGCCCAAAGGGGACAGTACCATCCTAGACCCTGGGGACCCTGGCAGAATTGGAGGGGCAGGAGGAAGCCCACTAGGACTAGCATGCTCTGTGCTTCCTGGCCCCTGGGATGTAAGCAGCTTGAGCTAAAACATGCTCCAGCCACTGTGATATTCTTCCTTGCCTCGGGCCCACAGTGGAACAAGCTGACCTGAGATACCAGCTGCCAGACAGATTTTGGTTTGTGACCCAAGCTAGCCTCAAACTCTTGATCCTTCTATGGCAACTGCCTCTGTGATGGGATTATAGGTGCATGCCACCATGCCCAGCTCTACTGACAGCATTTTGTTGTTGTTCTTTTGAAGATACTACAAGTAGCCCAGACTGGCCTTGAACTTGCGATGTGGCCATGCCTGGCCTTGAACTTCTGACACTCCTGCCTCTACCTCTGAGATTGCAGGCATATGCTAGTATATGGAAATTTTGAACAAGCAAGTGGCAGATGAGCTACCTCATAGGCCGGTGCCCAGTGGAAACTGGCCTGGGAAGTATTAGAAAGGAACTAGCTGGAGAGAGGATTGGATGGACACAGGCACTTGCCATGCAAGCCCGGTGACCTGCGTTTGATCCCCAGAACCCACATACAGGTGGAATGAGAGAACTGAGTGCACAAAGTTGTCCTCTGACCTCCACACTCACCATAGAACAAAAAACCACAAACACGCATTATGCGTACACACACACACACACACACACACACACACACACACACACACAGCAGTTTTATGAGCAGCTCCTGAACTCAGAACTTGGAGAGCAAGAATGTGAAAAGCCCGCATTATTAGCTGAATGGCCCGATGACCATGCCTCTCCCACCGTGTCTGCCCGCGCCTGCCTGTTCACAGGTACAGAAGCAGAAAAGGTGGGCTTAGGAGGGCTGAGGGTGGGCCAGGCAGGCAGACAAGACTTCATTCACCACATAGCTTTAGGTCCCTCCTCCCAGCATCCCACACTCATAGACCCAGCAGCAGGTATGAGGGCAGCAAACAGGGGAAATGGGTAATTGGATGAGTTTCCAGCCATGTGGCTTGCCAGCTTCTGCGTGCCTCTGGTTGTCTCTGGCAACGCTTCAGGTCTTTAAGGTGCTCCAGCATCAAGATACATTTAAACTAGAGAGAGGGATTTTGTTGGGGGGTGGTGGCTTGTTTTGTTTTGCTATCATCACAGAAGCTGCCGTGGTAGAGGAACAGGTTGAAGGCTGATTCTGAGCAAGAATGTTTTCCATCTGGATAGAAGCAGGACGGTTAGGAAGGGGTTAATATGTGAACTAGGGACTCCCCAGTGGAATGGCCTGAAACAACCCTGACAGGGACCCTGCACAGATGGGAGTTCCTGATCAGCTGAGCTCACATTCCCAGTGTGATCCGTGCCACATAATATGTCACCCTGCCCCTGACCTTGGCCGCTCCACTTCTCATGCATCTCTAGTAATACGGACACTAATCAGAGAGCCAGGGAGGGGCCGGTAGTAGAGAAAGCCATGTAGGTACAGGTTACATTTATGAAGAAGCAGGAAATATGAGGAAACAGGAAAGCCAAAAGGGCAGCGCAAAGCAGAAAATGGTATACGTCCTGTGCTCTGCTTCTGCATCTCAAACGCCTTCAAAAGTTAGCAGCTCAGAACAGCAACCGATTCGTCACAAGGCATAAGTTTCCGAGTTAGGAACACGGCAAGACTCCGCTGACTGATTCTTCTGTCAATATGGAATTGATGGAAGTCACTCCATGGTAATCTGCTGACAGATCAACTGGTACAGTATCCAGAATGGCTTCCCTTACTACCGGCACCTAGACAGAGACAGCCGAAAGATCAGGCTTAGCTGGGCTGTAAACAGGACCTGCCTGCCCTCTCAGAGAAACTAGACTCTGTACTAGAGTGAGTCAAAGCTCCCCAGATGGAGTGTTGCAGAAAGCAAGGCAAACGTTCCATGGTCTTTTCTGACCGAGCCTGGAACTGACACAGCACCCTTCTGTCATATCAATATTGCTCAAAGCAGTCACAAGCCAACTCCAATTCAAGGGGGCATGGAGGGATCCAGACGTCACCTCTCTATGAGAAGAGGCTCCAACAATCTGTGACCATACTTTCAAACCACTATCCCAGTGATGCATGAGAGATGGGAAGGACTGCTCTCTAGCTCAAGATTCTCAAAAGTCTATCTGACAGACTGGCCGGGTAGCACTTGCTGGTGTACACAAGAACCTAGGTTTGACTTTTAGCCTCACAAAATAAGAGAAACATATTTTTAAAGATTTTTTTAATTGTGTGTATACATGTGTATCTGTGTATGGGTGTGAACATATGAGTGCAGGTACAGTGACGGCCAGAAGAGGTCATCAAATGCCCTGGAGCTAAAGTTACAGGCAGCTGTGAGAGGCCCAATGTGGGTGATGGGAACCAAACTGGGTACAAAGTAGTACACACACTTCACCCCTTAGCCATCTCTCCAGAGCCTCAGAACACTTCCTTTTGAAAATGTGAGGTTTGTGGGGGTTTCGCTTGCTTGTGTGTCTATGCACCATGTGCATGACTGGGACCTGAAGAAGCCGGAAGAGGTGTCAGATCCCCTGAAACTGGAGTTACAGACAGCTGTGAGCTGCTGTGTGGGTTCTGGGAGTAACACCTGGGTCCTCTGAAAGAGCAGCCAGTGCTCTTAGCCACTGAGCCATCTCAGTGGTTAAAAAAAAAAAAAAAGAAAAAAGAAAAAAAAAACACTAGATCCTGTACCTGGCTTTCTGCTCCCTGTTGTGAGCTGAATTGCATCTGGGGGCAAAAAAAAATCATGTTGAAGTCCTAACCCTTATGCATCTTAAAATGTGACTATATTTGGAGACAAAATACTTAAAGAAGTAATCAAGCGAGAATGATGTCATTAGGGTGGGCCCTAATCCCATATGAACGGTGTTCTTCTGCGAGGTGGGAATCAGGACACAGACAGGCACAGAGGAAGAGCCCGTGAAGACACAGCCAGGACAGTCATCTACCAGACAAGGAGACAGGCCTCAGGGGAAGCCAGCCTGGCCAACACCTTGGGTTTGGGCTTCAGGCTCCGAAACTACGTGAGAGAGAGAGAAAAAAAAATCTGTTGTTTAAATCTCCCAGTCTGAGGTAATTTGTTATGGCAACCCTGGCTGAGCCACTGTGCCCAGCCAAGGTGTCCTGGTGTTAATATAAGCAGTGAGCAGTCTAGGCCTGCAAGGTCGGGGCAGGTATACAGCCTGGGTGCTTCCAGTGTGCTGCAAAACATAAGGACACCATTAGCACAGGCCAGCTGCCTGCTCCTTGTGCACCAGAAGCAGAAGACGGGAAATGGGAGCTCACTGCTCCCTTCTCCACCTCGTGCAGCGGAGGCATTATCCTTCATCCTCCACAAAAGCAGCAACACTCTTTCTTTGCAAAGATAAACACTGGCCCAATCCAGGTTTCTTAGAAACCCAGCCCGTGAATGCGCGCGCGCGCGCGCACACACACACACACACACACACACACACACACACACGTGCGCGCGTGCAAGCATACACATTATTTCTGGACTCCTTCCCGATAGTCTCTTTTCCTTATACCATCGCCACTATTCAGCAACCCCAGGAGTCAGGAAGCCTGGACGTGGTCGCAGCTCCACTAATTGCCATTCCTCCTAGCTTTCTGTTTGTTCCATGGAAAGTCAAAGAACTAGACTCAAGATGACTTCCAACGTGATTTTCAGCACTCGGGACGCCTCACTCCTTCATCCCAGCCCCACAAAGATGCCCCAGCCTGGCATGACAGTTGCATAGGGGTCTGCTGTTGCTCAACCATGATCAGCTAGCTGGCCATGTCTCCTGGCCTCCATTTCCTCCACTGTGAAATGTACTTAGCAGTCTCCAGGCTTCCTCGCACAGTCTAATGTGAGATCTGCTCCTCATCCGGTCTAGTCTCCTTCCAGCCTTCCTTGAGGTTCCCCCCCCCACCCCCGCTTTTTTTTCCTTCAACAAGAATGTCTCCTCCTTGTCCTCCTAAGCCTCCTGAATGAAAAAAAAGAAATAAAAACGGAAGGACTGCTCCTAAGGATGGTGGAGAAGAGGGCTTACTGTAGATAAAAGGGAGAGCATAGCTAGAGGCAGTGACATCTGGGAGAGCCCAGCATGAACATGTCCAGACTGAGATGCCCCATGTGGGGAGAAGGAGGAGGGGGGAGGGGAGAGGAGCTGCCCACCAAGAGGGGCAGCCTGGGCCAAGAGACCAAGAGGGTGAAGGGGAGACAAAATGCCAAAAGGGCCAGGTAACCAAAATGTCTGGATTACATAAAGGGCAGCTGGGGGGAGGGCAGCCCAGCCCCTGGGCTGGAGAAGTTTAGGGGAGGTGGAGGGGAAGAGCCAGAAGAGCCCAGTAACAGGTAAAGACAGAGGGCTGCAGTGAGAACCTGGTGACCAGTGTCCACTTTGATATGTTAATGGACACCTCAGTAGCCTTTTGTCCCGGGTTTGAAACCTAACATCTCCTCCACATCTTGTCAATGGTTTACTCTCTCTAGTCCCAGCCTACCCCACATGGTGTTGTAGAATATTATTTTAAGGTGTGTTGCTTTTGTTTATGTTGCATTTGTTGAACTCCGAGAAGCTGTGTTGCTGTGCCTATCTTAAACACCTGATGGTCTAATAAAGCACTAAACAGCCAGCCAATAGCAAGGCAAGAGAAAGGACAGGTGGGGCTGGCAGGCAGGGAGAGTAGATAGAAGGAGAAATCTGGAAGGAAGAAGGAGCAAAAGAAGGAGGAGGACATCAGGGGCCAGCCACCCAACTACTCAACCAGCAACAGAGTAAGAAAGAACGGTATACAGAAATAGAGAGAGGCAAAAGACAGACAGGTTAAGTTAGGAAAAGCTGGCAAGAAATAAGCCAAGCTAAGGTCGGTCATTTATAATTAAGAATAAGTCTCCATGTGTGATTTATTTGAGTGCTGGGTGGTGGACCCCCCAAAAGAGCAAAAACAACCACAACAACATGGCATATTCCTGAGCCTCGCTGGTCAAACTTTTCCCACTCCATTCCAGGTTATCTACTGTTCTAGCCTCAATGACCTTGAATGACCTCCATTTCCACTCCCTCTCCCATGATCATAATGGGACCCTGGGCCCTCCCCACCAGCAACTCCCCCACTTGCCAGGGCAGCCATCACCCTCACATCCCCTTGCTGACTCTTACCATTCCCACCCTTCATCCCTACAAGATCTCTCTCTTGGTTCCCTCCCTCTCTGGCTGTCGTTGGCTGTCACTGGAAACCCCCACCTCCCATTCCGGAGTTCCACTTAACCTTCCCAACCTCAGGGCCTTGGCATCAACCCAACAAGGTACCTGATCTGGCAGCTCTGGACACCAGAGTTAAACAGAGAGCAATCCTCCAGCTGCACAGACAGGTGCCAAGCCAGAAAGGCCCCCTGCCACAGCTGGCCCTAGACAGACATCACCTGTCCCTAACAGCCCTTCTCTCCCCCAAGGTCCTCCCCAACCTCCCCCAGCCCAGCCCCTCCAATCTCCCAGGCTGGGAAGCTGCCCATCACACCCTCACAGGATGACCTCGCCTCCTCCGTGGCAGAGAAAATAGAGGCAATCAGGAAAGGACGCCCTCATCTTCCTGCCGCCCCACCTACGCACCATCCTTCCTGCCCTGCCTCCCTCCACAGGGAAGGGCACTCCTCCCCCTGCCAGGGCCAATCCCGCCTCCTGGGCCAGATTCCTCCCCACCCCCCTCTCCCTAAATCCTTGTCCTGCCAGAAGTGAGAGCCCCCATCTGTCTTTGTCCTTTACCCTGGTCGTGGGGTACCTTTCTCTTGGCATGTGTGGATGATTGCATCTCTCCTTTTGGAAAAAAAGAGAACTAGATTTCAGTCCCTGCCCTTCGAAGTAACTTATATCCCACTTCCTTTCCTGGCTCAAACTGGTCTGGGACTTTCTCATCCGCCACTTATAGATTTATTTCAAAAGTGAAAATCTTGTGGGGTGTGTGTGTGTGTGTGTGTGTGTGTGTGTGTGTGTGTGTGTGTGTGTACAGTCATCAGCTCTTGCCTTCCACCTTGCTGAGGCTTCATCTCTCATCAGTGTTACCGTGCCAACCACTCCAGGCTAGCTGTCTGTCTCCTGAGCTTCCGACAAACCCCCGTCTCCATCCCCCACAGGAATGCTAGATGCTTGAACCCGGATCCAGCTTTTTATTTTTCAGTTGGGTTCCAGGGATCAAGCTCAGATTGTGAGGCTTGTACAGCCAGTATCTTTTTCTATGGAGTTGACTTCCTGATCCTAAAGTTTCTTTCTTGCTGTTAAAAGGCAGGTGCTCATTGTGGATTCACAAGAGGCAAACAGTGCAAGAACATTTGAAAAAACGAATTTAGCCAGCAGGATGACTCTGTAGGTAAAGCTGCCAGTGTAGGGCTGAGAACTTCGGTTTGACCCAGAAAACCAACCCCAGAAATTTGCCCTGTGACCTCCCCATGTATGCCGTGGCACACACACATATAAATAAAACACATGCAAAGAAAATTTGAAGCCAGGTGTGGTGGCACACGCCTTTAATCCCAACACTCAGGAGGCAGAGGCAGGTGGATTTCTGTGAGTTTGAGGCCACCCTGGTCAACAGAGTGAGTTCCAGAACATCCAAGGCTGTTACACAGAGAAACTCCGTCTCAAAAAATAAATAATAAATAAATAAATGGGGAGGGAGGGAAGGAAGGAAGGGAGGGAGGGAGGGAGGGAGGGAGGGAGGGAGGGAGGGAGGAAGGAAGGAAGGAAGGAAGGAAGGAAGGAAGGAAGGAAGGAAGGGAAGAAAATGCAAAATAAATAAAATCAAAGTCAAAATATCTCCTGCCTCAGCAAGTAGGTTTGGTGTGCTACCATACAGCTTGCTCCCAGGCATCTGCCACTCACAGACCCAGGTACCCTGGTCATGCTCTGCACAGATGGGCTCTCAGACTTGACAGATGGCTCTGGAACCTGCTTTTCTCAGCACAGGTGGGTTGTGGTGTCTTTCCATGGCAGCCAGTGTGAACAGACACCATCAGTGATGGCTCCCTGCAGACCAGCGTGTGGACTCATCCTCACTGATTGAACCGCTCCACAGAAAAGGGATGTCCCGCTGGCCACTCAGAGCCCCCCTCCCAAGCTGGCCAAGTATTGAAGGATATAGCTCAACACAGAAAGTACAGTCAAGTCTGAGAGCCCAGGACCTGTCAGACACAGTACTGGCCCTACTGCTCTTTCCACGGGAGTGGCTCCCGTCTCCACTCTTTCCTGGATGACTACTTCGCTCTCTACTGATCAGCCTCCCCAGGCCTCATCAGCACATTTGCGGCTTCAGTCCCTGAGTCCACCAGGCCTTCCAGCTTGGCTGCCCAAGGAGCAAGCAATTCATTCACTACTATCTGAGACAGGCTGGCCTCCTATGCAAAGACTCGCCAGGGTCCAGAGCCAGTGGCCGGTTACACCACGTTCTCATGGCTTTCCCTTTTCACTAGTACCCACACGGACTCTGTTGACCACTCTCCCCACATCCCCTTTCCATTTGCTTCCAGAATTCCCTGTACCTGAGAGTATCTCTGCCACCACCCAGCCTGCCCTACCCCCAGTCCTTCCCAAGCATCCCTCTACCCATCTCAGGGACTGATGTTCTTGGCTATCTGACAAAAGCGTCTAAGTAAGATCTGGTATTCCCTTTATTGGGGGGGGGTGCCATAGTCTCTTCAGCACCTCCTCAACCCAAGGAAGGCACAAATACAACACACACACACACACACACACACACACACACACACACACACACGGCCACCAGTGCCACAGCATTCTGAGACAACACCCTGGAACAAGGTCCAGGACAAAATCAGCATCCATGCTGATCTGTGGAGAATCTGACTATGGCAGCCACTCTGTGGCCAACAGCAACATGAAACTGGGCTGAAAGCATCAGCCTTGGCATCTTACCAATTAATAGGGACTTCCTTTACTCTGAACCTCGGTTCTCTCATCTGGAAAATGGGTATAAACATAAAAGGTCTGTAGAGAGGTGGTGGCCTAGAAGCAAGTGGAATGGGGGTGTAGGGAGAGGGGTTGACAGTGTCCTTTATGGGTATCAGTGAAAAAGGAAAGCCATGGGAACAGTGTTTAACAACGGGATGACTGAGAGATGGTGTTTAATACATTTGTGCGTATGTGTATAAGTGTGTATGCATATGTATATGTATACTGAGTCTTCCACTCGTTCATCGCTACCAAAGCTTTCCAGGGACAAGGCTCCTTACTACTGCAGTCCTTGGAGTCAGTGCCACCAGTGACTACTGCAGCAGTACCCCAGTGAGTCACCCGCTGTCTTCCAAGCCACCTCCACATTTGTCAAAGCCTCAGTGACACATCTGGATAGTGAGTGGACTGAGGGAACAGTGCCCAATTGTCACCAAACTGGCTACAAAAGCAAGAGGAAGAAGCTGGGGGGTGGGGGAGAGCAAGGAACAAGAGGGGAACTCTAGAAGTGGGAGACCACTTGGATTCCATAGGGCAAGCAATGCTCATGCTGGCTGTAGGCATCTGGGGTAGAGTGAAAGAAAATGGCCTCCAAAGGGAGTGGCACTATTAGGAGGTGTGGCCTTGTTGGAGGAAGTGAGTCACTGTGGAGGCAGGCTTTGAGGTCTCATTTATGCTCAAGCCATGCCCAGTGAGACAGACCACTTCCTGTTGCCTGCCAGTCAAGATATAAGAATCTCAGCTGCTTCTCCAGCACCATATCTACCTGCACACCACTATGTCACACCGTGATAATAATGGACTAAACCTCTGAAAATGTA
This sequence comes from Peromyscus californicus insignis, assembly GCF_007827085.1. Taxonomy (NCBI): domain Eukaryota; kingdom Metazoa; phylum Chordata; class Mammalia; order Rodentia; family Cricetidae; genus Peromyscus; species Peromyscus californicus. The sequence goes on from NW_026294551.1 coordinate 33,524,608, forward strand.
AGCCACTCCAATGAAATGTTTTTCCTTTATAAGAGTTGCCACGGTCATGGTGTCTCTTCACAGCAATAGAAACCCTAACAAGGCAGAAGGGACTGGGGTATTGCTGTGATAGGCCAGACCATGTTTTTGTTTGTAGTAATATGGACTTTGGTACTTTGGGTTAGAAAAGCAGTGGAATGCTTTAAGCACTGCTTAATGGGCCATACTAGTAGGAGCATGGAAGACAGAGGTGCTGAGAATGATTTGAACTGTAGGGGGGGGGGGCACCTGGTTCAAGAGGTTTCATAGGAGAAGAATATTAATATGTGGCCTAGAAATCATTCTCATGATATTTTGGTGAAGAATGTGGCTTCTTTTTCCCTTTGTCTGAAAAGTTTGCCTGAGACTAAAGTGAACCATTAGAATTAATTCCATTGGCACAGGAAATCTCAAAACAGCCTAGTATAGACTCCGTTGTGTGGTTTCTAGTGTTAACTCTAATGAAGATATATAATGAAAAGGAGCAAGCTGAGCAAGGGAAAATATTTGAGGAGAAAAGGAAGACCAGAAAGTGGAATGGAGCTAAATCCTGTGTTCAAAGAGATAAACAGATTAAAAAATGGAATAAAGGTAGAGGTGACCTCAGGGCAAGACTCCACCCAGCTAAATTTCCAACTTGTGAAAAGGAATTAAAGAAAAGTTTAGAGCTAGGTGTGGTTGTCACATGTTTAGTCCCGACACTCCAAAGGCAGAGGCTGGCAGATCTCTGAGTTTGAAGCCAGCCTGGTCTACAGATCCAGTTTCAGGACAGCCAAGCTTAGACAATGGAGGAAACCATCGAGAATAGAAAGTTGGTGAAGATATAATTGAACAAGGCGGCCATGTTCCTGCCCCAGTAAGCAACAGATCTTGGCAGCTTCAGCCACGTGGTTCTGGAGTTAAGGATAGAAGAAATGGGTTATGGAATTTCCCCCCAAGACTAAGGAAAGCTACTGAGGCCAAGCATGTGTCAGGGGTGTCCCTGAATGGAGGCCTAGAGAGGCCGTTGCATGAAGCTATGAAGTTGAAGCCTGGATTGCCATGGAGACCCCCCAAGGCGTTGGAGATGCCAGAATCATGGGATACCTGCCGAGGAAAGCTGATAACAGGGAGTGGAACCAGTCCAAGAGAAAGAAGTGTGCTGCAGTCAACAAAGCTGAAGGTAGTTGGAGATCGAAAGATCATTTTCACATCAGACATGGAGTTACAGAGTTTGGAGTTTGCCCAGCTGATTTTCAACCTTGCTTTTGTCCAGTATTTCCTCACTATTCTCTCTTCCCTATGATTTGGAACTGTAGTGTATATCCTGTGCCATTATATGTTGGAAATATGTGATGTGCTTTTTGGTTTTGATTTTATAGGGCATTACAGTTAAGAGACTGTATGAATCTCAGAAGAGACTTTGATCTTTAGACTTTTAAGTAAGTTTGAGACTATTATAGATTACGGGGACTTTTGACGTTGGAATGAATGCATTTTTGCTTTATGATATGGCTACAAGCCTTTGAGGACCAGGGAGTGGAATGTGGTGGTTTAAAAGAAAATGGTCCCTGAAGGGAGTGGCACTATTAGGAGGTGTGACCCTGTTGGAGTAAGTGTGATTTTGTTGGAGGAAGTGAGTCACTGTGGAGGCAGGCTTTGAGGTCTCATATATGCTCAAGCCATGCTCAGTGAAACAGACCACTTCCTGTTTCCTGCAAGTTAAGATGTAGGAATCGCAGCTACTTCTCCAGAACCATGTCTACCTGCACACCACCATGTTGCACCATGACAATAACGGACTAAACCTCTGAAAATGTTAAGTCACTCCAATTAAATGTTTTCCTTTATAAGAGTTGCCATGGTCATGGTGTCTCTTCACAGCAAGAGAAACCCTAAGACAATACCCATGTTCAGTGTCTGCCCTCCCTCCCTGCTCCAGTGGTCCTAGAGTTCTATTCAGAAACTCAACGGATGCTGTGCCTATCCATACCCAACCAAGTCAAATTGAGTGACATTGTTATGGTCTGAAAGTAAAAGGTCCCTCCAAAATGCTACTGGAGTTTCCAGGATCAGAGTCCAGGCCCTGGCAGCCTTAACAAGCTATGCTTGGCCCATGATCCTATATAGATCAATTAACCACCCATCTTTAATGGATCAATTCACCACCCACCTCTCAATAGATCAGTTAAACACAGAAGTGCTGGTGACAAAGAGATTCATTCAATGTGGCCACAACAGGAAGAGGAACAATGAGTTCCAGTGACACTTCCATACTAACAAGCCCATCTACAGGGTCCTGACATGAAGTTTAGGTTTAAATAGGGGACGGGAGTACTATAACTAAGTAGTTCTGGCCAAGGTGTGGTCCTGCTAATCATTGATGCATCCTTGTTCTGGCTCCAATCCCTCCTGTGAGGTGATCTGACAAGTTGTCAGAACTGTGTGACATCTCTTCAGGGTACACAATTTCCCCTCTTTCTGGGCTTCATTTAGTCTTTTCCTTCTCCCAGCATGAGATCCCTGGAGAAAATCCAATTTCTTGAGGTCCATTGTCTGAGTCTGATAGGGAGGTCACAGGTGTATATTTATAACATCTTCATCCCTACCAAGATAATTACAGAAAGGCTTATAGAGAGCAGACTTGCTCCCCAGGTAGACCTAATCATTGAGAGGTGATTTGATAATGAGGCCTTGACCTAATCAATGGATGATTCCACCAAAGGATGCACCGTGTGAGGACATTATTGGGAGATGAAGGGCAATGTGGAAGGTAGGGACCGGCGGGAAGAAGTGAACTGCTGAGGGCTCGGGGGCTGTATCTTTTCCCAGGGTCCTCCTTGTCTCTCTCTCTACTTCCTGGCCACCATGAAGTGATATCCCTGCTCTGCCACATACTCACCACCATGATGCTTCTGCCTCTCCTAGGGCCCAAAGCCATGGAACCACTGACCATCGGGAACCATGAGGCAAATCAGTCTTCCCCTTTGAACTTGGTCCTGTCAAGTATTTGTCAGTGTGATGAAAAGTCTAATACAGACACACTCTGTTCCCAGCGCAAGTCACAGGAGAGAGACAAAGTTAGCTGATCTAAATCTTCCCCAGCATGCTAGGCATCCTGACTCTCACCACCACCTGACCTCTGCCTCCCTGCAGCTCTAAAGTCAAGCACACAGGGGTTTGCTTGGGAAACAGAAGGTAGACAGCCCTGCAGGTCCAGGTGAAATCCATGCCCCTTGCCAGCCTCTGTGAACAGTGGAGGAGAAAGCACTCTGTCCCCATGAGTGCCAGCCCTGAACTGAGCCTCCTCCTCTGTGACAAACACAAAAAACAAACAAACAGACAGAACCCTTGACCAGCTCTACCCTACAGTGCAGAAAATAAAAAGCGTAAGCTCATGGTTGGCCTCACAAGAACTCATTGAAGCAGACAATCTCTCCAAGTAGGGCTAGAGTGAGGCACCCGGAAACTACCAACAATGTCCTGCCCAGAGCTGAGAGGCTAGATAAGAGCCAGAGGCTGAGAGGGAGCCCAGCACTAGGAGCAGACATGGCACAGATGGAGCAAGAAGAAGTGTCCCAACCCAAGCCAGACATGGTGGTGCATACCGCTAATCATAGAACCTGAAAAGGAGAGGCAAGAGGAGCGGGCATTTAAGGTCAATTCTTAGCTCCTTAGCAAGTCTGGCTAGTCTGGCTGGGCTACATGAGACCTTGTCTGTCCCAACCTCTCGTCTTACCCTATGATGTCCTCACAGTGTCTTCCCTTGGACAAACCCAACAAGAAGCGAGAAGGTGAGTAATGCAGGGGTGTGTGGTCTACAGGGACCAGGCTCCACATGGAGAGAAGGGTCAAGCACGCACCCCCCCCCCCCAAGGGAAAGAGCACTGTGCTCTCTCACGTCGCTCCAGCATCCTGGAAAAGAAGCAGATGCCTGCCATAGTGAATGCTCGGCACACGCTGGTTTTATCCTGGTCATTATCGATTGCATCCCTTGCCTGTCCTAAACCCGGCCTCTGCTCTTCTCTTTAGGGACCCTTGTCTTCTCTTCTATGGAATGATCTGGGTTATTTTTTATCTTGTTAGGGAGGGAACCACTGATGAAGATGACAGCATTCAGCTTCATTCTAGCGAGCACATTTTATCGCAGATCTCACATTCCAGTATATTAGCGTGCTAAGGGGGATCTGAAGCAACCACACCTCCCTCATCAGCTTTGTCCAGCCTACCAAAAGTAGCCCATGAGGCTTCCACTATCTGGCCCTGTGGTGGTATTGTGTTCCCCAAAATATTGTGCATCCTAATAAATTTATCTGGGGTCAGAGACAGAACAGCCACTAGATACAAAGGCTAGAAAATGGTGGCACACACACCTTTAATCCTAGCATTCCAGAGGTAGAAATCCCTCTGGATCTCTGTGAGTTCAAGGCCACATTGGAAACAGCCAGGCATGGTGACACATGCCTTTAATCCCAAGATGTGAGCCTTTAATCCCAGGGAGTGATGGCAAAAACAGAAAGATATATAAGGCGTGAAGACCAGAAACTAGAAGCTTTTAGCTGGTTAAGGTTTCAGGCTTTGGAGCAGCAGTTCAGCTGAGATTCATTCTGGATGAGGACTCAGAAGCTTCCAGTCTGAGGAAACAGGATCAGCTGAGGAATTGACAAGGTGAGGTAGCTGTGGCTTGTTCTGCTTCTCTGATCTTCCAGCATTCACCCCAATAATTGGCCTCAGGTTTGTTTTTATTAATAAGAACTTTTAAGATTCATGCTGCATGCCCCTTGGAGTCAAAGCATCTAGGAAATTGACATCGGCTGAGCTCCTACAGCACCGAGCACCATTCTACATCATGTCCAGTGTGGCTTGACAGTTAAACGCATTTGCTTTGAGATTAAAGGTGGGGTTCAATGGTAGATCACTTGCATGGCATGCATGAGGCCCTCAGATCCATCCCACCACTGGATAAAGGGGGCGTGGTAACCTCAGCTTGGAAGCAGACCAATCTTGGATAAACTGTTGGGGGTTTTCTGATTCCCAATTTCCCCCATCCATGGAATGCTGCCTGTAAAGCTCCGTGGTGACACTGGGGAGGACCTGGCCCAGAGATATTCCATCATCGCGCAGGGAATGTGTGCCAGATGGAGAAGTGGGGATCATAGGAGAAAAGGGGTTTCCTAGGGGCTCCCCCAGGGATGACTTTTGAACCCAGCGCAGAGTCAGTACCAGCCCACTCACTGGCCGTCCTTCTGAACTTCTCCCATCAGAAGCCTCCGCTGTGTTTTGAAGAAGCATAGACAACACATCCTGTAGTCTTATTTCCTGATGATGTTGCTTAGTTGTTGGGGACAGATGTGCATGGGTATAGGGTCAGCGGCCTCCTTGGCAGCAGCTACAGGAATCGCTTGGAAAGAAGGAGGGTGGAGGAAGACGTCAGCTGCGATAAACCTAATTGTATGCATCCACGCAAGGGGACCGGCTGAACGCATCTTGTCCTTTTATTGAAACTACCAGCAGCAGGGACTTGAGAGGGGGCCCCTAGGAACCCCAGCGCTATCGCTAAGCTAGCTGCCAATCTAAGCAGCCCCCTCATATCCTGGCCTCCAGAGCTAAAAGATGGCCCAGCGCTCCCCTGCAAGGCCTGGGGACACTGTACTCAGAAATCTGGTCTCTAGGAAGTTAATGTTGCCGTGCTTCAGAAATGAACTTGGATGTGATCTAGACTGGTCTTTGAGCCCGGAGGCGAACCTTTCTCTATGCAACAGTAGGAAGTCAATCTTCCAGGCCTCAGTTTCCTCATTGTGAAGTCTAACTCCTGGTGTCATTGGGAAGTTACCCTGAGGTCAGGTGTTTGTGGGGGAGGGGACACAGCACCGAGGGAGCCAAAGCTGTGGGCTCCTGCCAGCTTTGGGCACACCAGAGTTCTTCAGACAGAATCACGGCTGGCTCCTGTCTGTGGCCTCGGGACTCCGGCCCCATCTGGCCAGTGTTGCCTCTTGTCCCCCTTTCCTCCTGTAAAAGAAAGAAGCATCCTTCCTCTGCAGAGTGTTGTCCTGAGCCCAGCCCTGGAATGCTGGAAACATTCACTTCATGCTGAGTACACCGAACCACTTTCTGGGTTTAAGAAAATATAGTATTGTTTACCTAACCGTTCCTTGGTGAGAAATGGGTGTCTGTTGCTTTAAACAGAGGCAGGGTGTGCACACAGAAAGACTCCAGACTTGTTTGCAGCCGAGAGGAGGGAGAAAGAGGACATCCTGTTGTCAACCAAGAAGAATGGGCAGACAGACAGACAGACAGATAGGGAACAGGTCAGCAGAGACCTGAACAGAGAAACATAATTCATTCTCCCTCTCCACAGAGAATTATCTTTTTTTCAAAAATAATTCCTTCCTCTTTCTTCTCTGACATGTGTTTTGCCAGTCTCACCCCAAATACTATTAATTTGCTTCAGAAAAAAGCACAATTTCTCCACTTAGGCTCTGAGGGACTGACTGGCATTTCTACCAGACTATATCAGTCCTGAAAATTCAGGCAGCAGTTTTATGAGCGGCTCCTGAACTCAGAACTTGGAGAGCAAGAATGTGAAAAGCCCTCATTATTAGCTGAATGGCCCGATGGCCATGCCTCTCCCACCGTGTCTGCCAGCGCCTGCCTGTTCACAGGTACAGAAGCAGAAAAAGGGGGCTTAGGAGGGCTGAGGGTGGGCCAGGCAGGCAGACAAGACTTCACCACATAGCTTTAGGTCCCTTCTCCCAGCATCCCACACTCATAGACCCAGCAGTAGGTATGAGGGCAGCAAACGGGGGAAATGAGTAATTGGATGAGTTTCCAGCCATGTGGCTTGCCAGCTTCTGCATGCCTCTGGTTGTCTCTGGCAACGCTTCAGGTCTTTAAGGTGCTCCAGCATCAAGATACACGCCCAGGATTGTACTATCCCAAGGGTGCATCTAATTCAACAACTGTCATTCTCGAGGAAGTTACTGAGTGTTTAAGAAGCATCTATCAACTGCCAGTTCAATGCAGTTCTCCCAAACCTCCCTACAGGAGCTGATCTCTCCCTACTCCTCCCATCCATCCATCTCCTCTTTAATCCTGCTGGGCATGTTTAGCCATGCCTTCAAGAGTCTCTCAGCTCCTCTACCTGGGCGCTAACCTATGTGTAAATCTGAGACTCCTGGCAGCTGCTCCAGCATCGCCAGGAAGCTGATGGGCACCTCCAGACTGTCGCCCCACTCCAGAACTGCTAAGTGAGAATCTGCCTGCTACTAAGATCTGGGGGTGCACAGTAAAGTGTGAGAAGCACCGTGACTACACATTCACCCGCTCCTACCTTGGGACCTTTGTACAGGTAGCAACCTTTATCCAGAGCATGCCTCTTTCATCTGAACCAGCCTTCATCCTACTCATCCTTAACTTAATATGTCATTTCCACTGAGAGGGGTCACTTGATCCTCCAACAAAAACGTCCAATTCTTTCTTTTTATAATATAGTTTGCAGTATGTAATTACACACCAGCTCACATCTGTCTCCACAAAAACGCAGGCCATGTTTTACTGGCTTACTGGTAGTATAGTCGGAGCTTCACAAATGCATGTTGACTAAATAAACATATTGCCACCTGGAGAGAGAGGTGCACAGACAAACTGTGTGGGACATTTAGTCTCTCTGGGCATCATCACGCCATCTAAAAATATTTGCTGAGTATTCCTATACATCCCAAGCTGGGTCCTATGTATAAAAGGATCACTTGTTACAAGATGGAGTTCAAAACTTGAATAGTCTACTGTCTTGTTCAATGGACATGGTCAGGGGCTGAATGAAACTACTCAGGTTATTCTTGCTGGTAGCAGCAAGGAACCCTCAGAATGAGGGAAAAGAAATTAATATATCCCACCTCGTGCTTCTGGACTAGGTACCTACATAGCCAGCAAGTATAGAGGAGCGATTTCAAGCACATGAGAGTAGCATACGGATTATTTCTCTAAAAGCCATGTCTTGTGCCTTGTTTTCAAGTAAAAGTAGCAAGGCATACCATTTGGGACTGGAGCGATGGCTCAGCAGTGAAGAGCATGCACTGCTCCTGTAGAGGACCTGAGTTCAGTTCCCAGCAGACACATCAAGCAGTTCACAACCAACTATAACTCCAGCTCCAGGGGATCCGACCGCACTTCAGGTCTCCATGAGCACAGCATGCAGATGCACACACCCACACAAAGACACATGAATATATACATAACTAAAGATAAAACTTAGAGCCAGACAAGGTGATGCACACCTTTAATCCCAGCACTCAAGAAGCAGAGGAAGGCAGATCTCTGTGAGTTTGAGGCCAGCCTGGTCTACAAAGTGAGTTCCAGGACAGCTAGGGCTACACAGAGAAACCCTGTCATGAAAAACTAAAACTAAAACTAAATATAAATAAATAAATAAACCTTAAATCAATGCACATAATTTAAAAATAAAATAGCACAGAAGTTTCTCATCCCTCCCTATCTTTATTTCAATTCTTCAAAATTAACTATATTTTTCACTCATACCCATTTTTTTCCTAGAAAACTATTTCAGTTCTCTAAATATATAATGGCTTCTTGACTTATTAATGTTCTATACTTCTTATTTGATTCTTTCCAAAAATTTTACTACATTTACTTGTATGTATGTGTGCACACATGTGTGTGAGCCTGTGTGACATGTTCGTGTGTGTAGAGGTCAGAGGGCAACTATCCTTTTCTTTTCTCTTTAGTGGAGGAGGGGCCCATTACACAAACATGTGTATGGTGATCAGAAGAGACCATTATGGAGTCATTGGTCTCCTCCCACTTCTACATGGGTTCCAGGAATCCAACACGGGTCATCAGGCTTGTGTCGTTGGCCGCAAGCCCCTTTACCCAGTGAGCCACCATGCCAACCCTAACGCTTTCTTAGGACGTCAAGAAGCAAATTTACTCACTTGTCAGGTCTAGCCTGATGAGTGTCATCTTCATACTTCATCAGGGAAATTTCTTGTTGCCATAGATGGAGACCACTCTGGAAAACCACAAACAATCAATAGGAAGAGCTAAGAGACCAGGCCCGGTGGATAACCCTACAAAACCCTTCCACACCTAAGGCCCAGGCTTGAGGAAGGGAGGATGGGAAGAAAGTAAGAGCCAGAGGATCAAGGACTTTGCTGGGAGACTGTGTCTCCCAGGAGTATCAGAAGCTACACCCAACATGACTGCCTAAGCATGAACCGGGTAAGGATGACTAAGGTGAACATGCCAAACCACGTAAGAAAAAGCCCTCAAGGCCTCAACCCTAAGACTTCAGGCAGCTGAGTGAAGCTGAGAACAGGAGAGGCGGCCTTCCCCAGGGAAGAGCACACCAATTGGTTGTCCAGTGCCAAACAGTCAGCCCTGAAAACACACATACAAGGAAAATTGTATGGACTCAGCCGGTTATGTTTGGGAATATGAATATACATACAAATACGTATATGCATGTAATAACAACTGATGAAAAAAAGAAGCCATGGATTTGAAGGAGGGCGGGGAGGAGTATATGGGAGGACTTGGAGGGAGGAAGGGAAAAGGAGAAATAGTATACCTAAAAGTACAATCTCAAAAATAAACAAAAAAGAGAAGTGAATTTAGCTGTTCTGGACCTTCCTGTCTCCTGTAGCTATTTGACCTGAATAAATTATATAACTGCTAATTATCTTTATAAATTCAAGCAATGCGGTAAAAATGCATTATTCATTCAGCTATCACTGGCCCTTTTATTTTGTTTTTCCCCCAAGACAGAGTTTCTCTGTATAACCCTGGCTGTCCTGAACTCCCTCTGTAGACCAGGCTAGCCTCAAACTCACAGAGATATCCCTGCCTCTCTGCCTCCTAAGTGCTGGGATTAAAGGTGCCACCACCACCCAGCATCACTGGCCCTTCTTAAACTTCTAACTTATAAAAGTTCTAAGTTCCTTTCTTAGCTCACCTCCCCACACCCACCTAGCAACTTCAGACATCTCTGTAGTGCCAATGGTAATAACATTCACATTCTGTTTTTTAGCCAAAATAATTGTCTTCAATTCCCTATCTATCTAAAATCTGAAAATACATAGCATTTGTATTATCGGTCTAATAATACTCAGAAATAATGCATAACAATACCTCCTTTGTCATAAGCGTTATTATTTTCTTTGAGTTTCCAATTGCTTATTTCCTTGTGATATTTACCTGTGTTATAACTCCTTCCCTGTCTACTGTAAACTTTCCATTATACAAAGTGTTCCACCGGGACTCCGTTTTTCTCCGGGTCTTCCTGCTCCTTACCTAACTAATGTCCACAGCATCTTCTAGCATGGTTGCTTTCAAGTGCCCCCAAAACTCTCTTAATGGGTTCTCTTCAGTTAGAGCCACAGTATTTTAAAATGGTGTCTTAGGGGTTAGAGAGATGGCTCAGAGGTTAAGAGCACTGGTTGTTCTTCCAGAGGTCCTGAGTTCAATTCCCAGGAACCACATGATGGTTTACAACCATCTGTAATGAAATCTGGTGCCCTCTTCTGGTCTGCAGGGATGCAGGCAGAACACTGTATGCATAATAAATAAATAAATTTTTTTTTTTTAAAAAGGTGTCTTAGTTAGGGTTTCTATTTGCTGTAATAAATACCATAACCAAGAGCAACTTGGGAAGCAAAGAGTTTATTTCATCTTACAGCTTCTAGTCCACCACACAGGGAAGTCAGGGCAGGAACTCAAGGCAAGAACCTGGAGACAGGAGTTGATGCAGAAGCCATGGAGGAGTGGTGCTTACTGGCTTGCTCCCCATGACTTACTTGCTTAGCTAGGATCACCTGCCCAGGAGTGGCACTATTCACAATGAACCTGGCCTTCTCATATCTATCTTCAATTAAGAATATGCACCACACGACTTGCCAACAGACCAGTCTTGTGGGGGGTGCTTTCTCAACTGAGGCTCTCTCTCCCAAAAAGGCTCTAGCTTGTGTCGAGGTGACATAAAACTGGCCAGCGCAGGCTGTTACTTTTTTTTCTCGGCTTCCTCCCTCATGGTTTCGTGTGTGTGTGTGTGTGTGTGTGTGTGTGTGTGTGTGTGTGTGTGTGTGTACGGGAGTACAGGTATGGATGCATGTGTGTATGCACATGTATATGGTGTCCATAAGTCACCCTCGGGCGTCAGTTCTTAGCCATCCACCTTGTTCTGTGCTTTGGGGGGATTGTTTGTTTGAGACGGGGTCTCTCGGGGACCTGGAGCTTACTGGTAAGGCTAGGCTAGCTGGCCAGTGAGCCCCAGGGAGCTACCTGTCCCACCTCCCCAGTGCTGAGATTACAAAGACAACCACACCCAGTTTTTCCCACGGGTGCTGGGGATTAAACTCAGGTCCACATGCCTGCCTGGCAAGCACTTTGCCGACAGACCTGTCTTCCCGGTTCCTTCTCCAGCATTTTTACTGGAATATAGTCTTAACTTCTTAACTTCCAGACAAATAAACGAAGAGTTTGTGGTACACGCCTTTTATAAATCCTTGTAGTTTTTTAGTACACCTCTCAGTTCTAATTGGTCAATTTTCTAAATGGAGAAGTTGATTGAGAACCATTTTTCCTCAGAACTCTGGAGTCGCCTGCTTTGTTTCCTGTCTTAGCATCCGGTGCCGCCAATACGGACTCTGACTTCCAGTCCATCATCGACGATGACGTTTTCTTTCCCTCTCTTCCTCTCTTTCTGTCTTCCTTTCATCCTAGGCTTCCTTTCTTTGGGATTTTTTTTCACTTAGAAAAAGTTCACAGTAATTCATCTTTCTGGTCACAAATTTAGGTCCTTCAGCTCTGGGACTCTTTAAACATTATTTTGTTTATAAATCCTTGCTTTCTGTTTTCTTTATCACCTCTCTGAAGCTCTGCCTCCTGGGTGACTCCTTTGTGTTTCTTGTTTCCTTTCCTCGTCACTTCTGTCTCTTGGCCTATGTTCTAGGATACTTCCTTGTCCTTATGGTCCAAATAGAAAAAAAAAATATTATTTTTTCATATTATTTTTATTTTTTAAATTAATTCCTTTCTCTCTTTTTAAAAGAAAGATTTGTCTTTATTTTATATGTTTGTGTGTTTGCAGAGTAAGTTCAAAGGCAGCCTGGGCAACTTAATGAGACCTTGTCTCAAAGTCTAAGAAGGCTGTGAGTACAGCTCAGTGGCAAGAACACTTGCCTAGCATGCGAAAGATCTTGGGTTCAATCCCCAGAGGCACAGAAAAGAAAGAAAGAAAGAAAGAAAGAAAGAAAGAAAGAAAGAAAGAAAGAAAGAAAGAAAGAAAGAAAGAAAAGGAGTGGTCTCTTCAGTCTCTAGCACAGGAGATAGGATCTTCCTGGGCCCACACAGGATGATCTTGAACTACATCAAGGCAGGCTGAAGGGGGTGAACAGAGGCTGAAATCAGGCCACCTCTGCTTTCCAGCACATGTGTCCTGGCCCAGGGCTTGTGAAACCCAGCTTGTGCTCTATTTCAGCTTCTGGTTGCCCTCTCACCTGGGCTGCAATGTACAACCTGCACACACATTCACAGAAGCCCGTTTCTCCAGAATAAGACTTGACTATGCTAGACCCCATTGTCATAGAGCAAGATGCGAAGAAGCTGAGCCCTACACCCTCCTTAGATTGAGCACATACTCCAAATCACCACACTCTCTGCCCAGCCTGCTTTATTTATTTATATTACCCATGTGACCCCCCCTCAAAGGAATTTGAGTTTATGCCCGTTATCTTAAACAATAATTTTTTTATGTTGGTTTATCCAAGTATATTAGTTTCACGGTCTATTTCTGAATGGCATTTTCCCTTCCCACCCAACCCCCTTTCCCAGCACTCTTGGTTAATCTATTTATGTTCACTCTACCCTCTTCTAAAAATACATACAATACAACAAGATTTTTTTAAGGTAATCTCTGGAATGTGCGAGAAGTATTCTGACCACCAAGTTATATTGAGGTGTTTAATTATCAGAAAATTGCTGTATAATAAACCTATCAAACAGTAAGTGTGTGCCCTGCATATATGCACTGGGAATTCCTGAGCAACCTCAGTCTGTAAACCTATTCACCTCACCCAAGCACTCAACTGACTCTTTATGCCTTGGCTTTAACCAGCCTGGGAGACTTGGAGGTTCAGTTGCTTCTGAGCAGCTTCAGGATCCACCAGTTCTGGGGAGTCCTCCAAGCAGTTAGAACTTCCCCTAGCTTCCGTAGAGACTACGTTCATTCTCCCCGCCTATTACTACCAGCCCACTCTCAAGGAATCTATTTGCTCATTTTCTACATTTTAGGAAGTCACGGGGGCTCCAGGTCACAGGACTATCATGGGTTGTCTCCGTCAGCTAGTACTATATAACAAGCAAACACAAGCATCACAGTAGCCTGGAACAAGAAACATTGCTGAGGGTCTCATGGGGTGGGTGGGTGCCTTGATTTCAGGATACATGGCTCTGGGTCACCCTGGGCAGCACAGTTCTGCACCGCTCCCATCCCACAGAGCCCATGCCCTGGTTATTTCACAGCAATGACACACGTGTAAGGAGGAAGTTCAACAGCACCAACCACTTCACTTCTGTTCATAAACCTATCCAGCAGTAAGTGTTTACCCTGCATATATGTTAGGTATATTAGCATCAAGTGAAATAGAGGAGCTGGGGGTCAAGGGCAGGAGAATGTGCTTGTCTCTGGAGCTGGGTGGGAAGGGAGAAGAGGAGGAGCTACAGACTTTCCTCATTTGTCTGCCCTTTTGTCGAAAATATCGGCTCCTTTCCCACATGCAAAACACACTCACTAGATCCCTGAGTCACACCACCAAACCCGGCATGGATCCGAAATTCCAGAGTCTTATAATCTACACCCGTGCCAGCTGAGGCTCTTCTTCATTTGATGAGTGAATGAAGATAAGAAATAAAATAAAAAAGGAAAGACATGTCTGCTCCTAGGTATGGTGGAGAGAGGATTTATTGTAAATAAAAAGGAGAGCATAGTCAGAGGCAGGGGCAGCTGGGAGAATCCAGAGAGAACATGACCCTGAGCTGGGATATGTGAGGAGAAGGAGGAGGGAAGAGGGAAGAGAAGCAGCCTGGACCAAGAGGCTGGCAAAGTCAAAATGGCTGAATTATATAGGGGCCAGAAGAGTTGGGGGAAGAGAAGCCCAGCCCACCCAGTACCTGGGATGGAGAGTTCTAGGTAGGGGGCAGGTTATGCCAGCCAGGAGGACCCTGTAACAGGTAGAGACTGAGGGATGCTGGGAGAACCTGATGGCTAGCGTTCATTTTGTATGTTAATGTGCACCTTGGTTAGACATTTGTCCCATGTTTGAGACCTAAAAGTAAAGACCTGAGAATCAACAAGACATATTGTTTTTCCTCAGACACCTAACATACAATGGAGCCACTGCAGAAGCACTCCCATTCAGGGTGGGAAAGAATGGAAGGCATGTAGCCCTCATTCATCCCCACAGTCTCAACATCAAGCTGGGAATGCTCTCACAGCATCTTCCAATGATGGATTAGAGAATGTTCTTTGAAGTAGTCCCTGCTCTTCACTCTCTGTCTACCTGGTCCTTTCTTTCACTGGAGGTCTCAGCTCTTCCTTCTGCAGCGTCTTCCCTGCCTGTCTGGCTCTGCCACTTTGGAAGAGCATGTCTGAGGGCAGGCAGATCACAACCCGCTGTCTGCTTTCCAGCCAGACATATGTTTGCATCTCCAACCACACCGTTTCTCTTTTGAATCATCTGGTAGAAGTTCTTTCTGATATTTTGTTAGCATTCTGTGAGGTTCATTCCACTCGACTCCAAGCACAAAAGCCATGTCCACAATTCTTTTTGAAAACAAACCGTTTTCTTTCCCTGCAGAATCACACCCTTCATTTTGTCCAGGAGGCTTTGTGTCCAGCTGAAAGGGTAACCGTAGTATGGTTGGCCTCCGGGAGCCACCACTTAGTGAAGATCTGAGCCAAAAGACTTAACTAAGGAAAATCAATACAAAAGGTTGCTGTGAGTTTCCTGGTGGCTGATGCAGTGAGCAATGAAAAGATTCGTGCTAGTTTGTTAGACAAAATAATTCCTTTTTCCTAGAGATCTTCAAATACAGTAAGCAGGGTAAAATTCAGATGGGGGAGCTTCTTGCAGTGAAGACAACTTCTCACAGACCTGGAAACTTAATAATGACGTTAGGGTTAAACAGGAGGGTCTGTCAGCTCACGTAAACCTCAAACAAGAAGATGTGCTATTCTAAAGGCAGCTTCCTGTTACCTGGGAGAGAGAGGAAATTGGGGTGAAGAAAAAGAAAAGGTGTAAAGCCACATCCAAGGATAAGAAACTCAAGAGTTAGCCAGCTGTATTTCACTTTGTTTTCCAAGTTGCAAAATGCTGAGGAGAGCATAAGTAAGCCTTGGGGCTCACTTCAGAGGCGAAAAGGAAGGAGCTCTGTTCAGTCCACCACTTGCTAGATTGGCTCTCTATGCTCTGGAGATGCTGGGCTGGCGTTCCTTCTGATCGCTGAGGGCTGGTGTGGTTCTTCTCGTCTGAATGCAGTGGGGAGCTCCCACAGAGGCTTAGGAAGAAGGGTGGTTCACTTCTGAGCAAGAGGCTGACTTGGTCCCTTTGAAAGGGTACTGCGTGTGTGAGGTTAATAATAGATAGTGGGGGCCAGAGAGATGGTTCATCAGGAAAAGGCACCTGCTGCCAAGCCTGATGACCTGAGTTTGATCCCCAGAAGCCATATGATGGAAAGAGAAAACTGGTTCCTGTAAGATGTCCTCTGGCAACCACACATAGGCTGTCCCATGTGCACATATACATACACACACAACATATGATCAATAACTAAAAGACAATGTGTGTCTGTGTCTGTGTGTGTCTGAATGTCTGTGTGTTTGTGTGTGTCCCTCTTCAGGAATTCTAAGAAAGTGGGCTGTCCTCTCCCGTCAGAGATAGGTGACCAAAGCCCTTCTGACTTCTGCCCAGCTCTGCTGGGTTGACATGGAAGTGAGAGTTCAGAGGAAGGAAGATGGAAGGCTGGAGTTGGAAAAGCACCCCTGAGCTGATGTCACGGATACAAGAGGCACTTGTGTCTCCTCACTAGCATCCTGTCTGGTTCATGGCTATGGCCCAGTGCTAAAGCCAAAATTAGGCCAAACTCTTTCCAGATTCCCAGCTGGGTCTCTCTGTCCCCAAGTTGTAAGGG
Source organism: Peromyscus californicus insignis (assembly GCF_007827085.1). Lineage (NCBI taxonomy): Eukaryota > Metazoa > Chordata > Mammalia > Rodentia > Cricetidae > Peromyscus > Peromyscus californicus. The sequence continues at coordinate 33,540,808 of NW_026294551.1, forward strand.
TACACGGCGGAGCTCGTGGCTGGCCGCGGCTACCACATGGAAAGGTCACAGTCACAACAGGACCCAGTGATACCTTTTAGAGCTTTACTAAGAGAAGGAGAGAGACAGACCAGAGACAGAGACAGAGACAGAGAGAGACCGCGTGGAGGAAGAGTGCAGAGAGCGTGGGAGTGTACGTCCGCTTTTAGGCTGGGCCGCAATCGCCTGCTGATGACGTACAGAATGCTTACACAAGTAACTAGCATTTTCCCCACTTACTAGGTGTGCATTGTGATCTCAGTTAGTGGGAGACAGAAAACTCACTGCTAAACCCAAAATGCCAGCGTGGCTGGGCCAGTCCTGGGGGATGCTCTTGCTCTCCAATTCAATCACATGTCTCCCCATTACCTGTCTCCTGCAGCAAAGGGTCTCTCAGGAGGTAATGATCCACTCATAGTGGTGGGCACAGAGGTCAGAATAAGGAAAAGTGCCTTCTGTCTGCCATGACACCATTCCTTAGAAGAAGGCAGGGTCTCTAATTTGAGACTCCTTTCTAGCAGAGGCATGTCGAAGGGTGGCATTAAGAATGTTGCACAGCCAGCCCACCAGTAAAGCAATTTCAGAACAAAATTAGGCTGGTGCTCAGCAGCAGCTTGAAGAGGGTTACGGTTTAGGATATAGCACAACAAGCCTTCCCTCAAAACGTGCCCTAACCTAAGAGCCCATCCCTAGGACTCTGTGGCCCCTCAGGCGGCCTCCCTGCTGTGGACAGAGCATCCTTAGCAAGCAAGGAAATCATCAAAGGCTTGGCAGCAGGGATGCTCAGTCATTAGACAAGGAAGACAGATTCCCTCTAAAACCAGCCTTTAAAGGCAGCTCATTTACCTTCAAGGGCCTCAGGAAAGCCCCAGATAGGTGCCATCCAGGAAACAGGGATACTTTGAGATCAGCAGGGTATAATGCAGCATAAGAGAGGCAGGTCAGACCCAGAAACAACTTCCTGACTCGGAGGGCTTATTGGACCATGAAAGAGGACTCCTAGGGAGACTGCGAAATCACCATCTTTCTGGGCCTTTAGATGCTTGTTTATGTGAGGCAGTGGCTTCCCAGCCAGCCCAGAGGCAGGTTGGGGGATATGAGGACTTCTCAAGTCCCCTCCTGTCACCCCAGGAAGCTATTTCAGCCTAAGAACCCAGGTTTCCCCTTTCTGAATGGAAAATTGAGTCCAGAAAATGGCATTATCTTTACTGTTTTAACACAGCACAGAACTATCCATTTACCTACTCATTCATTCATTCATTTATTCATTCATTTAACATACACAGTAAACATTCATTGCATTAATTGTTCAGTTCTGCCTACTTGAGAGTAATGGGAGTGCTTTGATGTTTTGTGATTTTATTTTATTATTCAAAGAGGGATGGGGTAAGTAGAGAGTGGCAGATCTGCTTCAGAAATAGTCTCAGCCTGGAAACCATTTCAGTGTCTTAACTCTGTGGGGCTTCTCTAACTCTGTGGGGCAGCTGTGGGATATGAAATCGAATCCATAGTTCTAAAGTATCAAGTGGTGACTCTGGGTGGTGGAGACAGGGGCTGGAAGCTGTGGAGGGGAGCAGGTAGATGAGAGTGGATTGAATAGTAGTTTTCTTTATGTTGACTCCCATATCCATACTACACACACACACACACACACACACACACACACGATGTCAGGAATGGAGAGACAGCTCAGCAGTTAAGAGCAGGTACAGGTACAGCTCCATAAAGGGTTGGAGTTCAGTTTCCAGCACCCACATGGAATGGTTCCCAACTGCCTGTAACTCTAGCTACAGGGTATCAGACACCCTCTCCTGGCCTCCTTGGTAACTGCATTCCCATGTACAAACCCACGCTCAAACACACACATATGCACATAATTGAAATTTTTGAATAACTTTAAAAAATAAGTACCAAATTTGAACTCTCAGCGTCCCCCAGGAAATGTAGATTTTTATAGCAGCAGAATGCCTGCAAGATTTGTTTAGACATTCTCCTAAAATTTGAATGCAAACTCCTTGGGTGACCTGGTCCTGTACAGACAGGCTATGACTCCCAGCAGCTGGACATGAACATTCCTTGTGGGGAGGGTGAGTGTGGGGATAGGAATGAGCCTTTCATCTCAGCTCTTTGGAGTGGGTGGTCTTTCTCTAGAATCATTCTTGGGCTCACAAGTACAGAGATTGCCACTCCAGGCCTCTTCCACTGTCTGCAGAGTTAGGAGCTTGTGTATTTGAAGTACATTTATTGGGCATTTACGTTGCTCCTGGAAGTGAGCTGCAAGGTTAGGCTGGGCTCTGACAATGGCCTCTGACTTCTCCTGAGCCTCCCTGTCTTAATGCCACAGAGAAGACAAATTTATTAACTCACTCCTTCTATTCATCCATCTGTTCACTCAATTGTTCATTGAGTTACTTGTTCAACACATTCAGTAAATGCTCTTTTTTATTTTTATTACATTTTTTTATTTAGGGGAAGGGGCACACGGGTACTGTACCATGTGTGAAGATCAGCATGGGTCCTCGGGATCAAACTCAGGTCATCTGACTTGGCAGCAAGCCCCTTTATCCACTGGACCATCTCACCAGCCCAGAAAATAGTCTTAAAACCTTGTCAAGAGCTGAAATTGCAGCAATAAACAAAACAACCTCCATTCCAGTTGTGCTTAGGCCTAATTTCTAGTGAGGAGGAGGCCCATAAACAAGTACAATGAGGTGTAATGGAGACGATAGATAGATGATTAATGGATTGATTGATAGATAAATATAGGATTTTCGTGTTAATTCTATGTATTTTTATACACATGTATACAATTTCAAAACCAGGGCCAAGTAATAGAGAGAGACTAGGTGGGGCACAGCATTGTCTCAGATGAGTGGAAAAGCTCCTTGGTACTGCATCAGCAGGAGCCAGCCCAGTCCCTACCACCATGGGATGGTCCTCCAGACAAGGACCTGGCAAGTGCTAAAACTCTGAAACAGGAAGCATCTTGGTGCAAGAAAGGCAAAAGAGCCAGGACACAGGAAAACAGATCTGTAAAGGGCCGTGCAGCTCAAGATATGACTGAACCCAGCACTAATGCCAGGTGGAAATGTACAGATCCTGGATGTGGTGATTTAAAAGAAAATGGCCCCCAAAAGCAGTGGCACTATTAGGAAGTGTGGCCTTGCTGGAGTAGGTGTGGTCTTGTTGGAGGAAGTATGTCTCTGTGGGGGAGGGCTTTGAGGTCTCTTTTTCTCAAGCTTCCCTCAATGTGATAGTCAGTCAACTTCCTGTTGCCTGCAAGATGTAGCACTCTCAGCTCCAGCATCATGTCTGCCTGCAGGCCGCCATGCTCCCTGCCATGATGATAATGGGCTGGCCCTCTGAAACTTTAAGTGAACCACCTCCATTAAGTGTTTTCTTTATAAGAGTTGCTGTGGTCATGGTGTCTCTTCACAGCCATAAAAAGCCCTAATTAGGACACTAGGGTTCCATTCCCAGCTTGAATCAGAGGCCAACAAAGAATTCCCAGCTTGTTCATGATGACCCAGCAATGGTGAAAAGAGCCGAAACAACCCCGGAGCCTGCTAAGCTTCTTGCCCAGTATTTGAGCCACTGTGTCGCAACCCTACGGCAGGTGCTTGCACCACAGAGCCTCCAGAGGCTGCTGTGGTCTTGAGAGGAAGGATCCAGGTTGGTGAAAGCGGGAGCAACAGGAAGGGAGGAAAGAGCACCATGAAAAGCCCGGACTTTGAACTGACCAGAACTGACTTCAAGCTCAGACGACCTATTCTCAGATCTACGACCTTGGGAGGGCATATCATCTCTCTGAGCTTTCTGTCTTGCCCCATGCAATATAAGACAACACAGACCCACCCCCAGAGAGGTACAGAGATGTACTGTGGGTACATTCACAGGGCTGAGCACAGGGCTGGCACATGTGAGGAGCCCTTCAAATAAGTTTATCGTGACAGCATTATTGACTAGTCCTGAGTCTGAAAAGGCTTTTTCCATCATGCTGGAGAGAATGGCTATACACACCAACAGCCCCAACACCTTATGCTTGCCCATACACTCACCAGATACTATCAGGCACCTGTCCTGTGACAAGCCCCTTCGAGTCACTAGGAATACGATATAAAGTAGACACAAATGTGATCATGCTAAGACAGGAGGGAGGCAACAAGCAGCCACATAAAGACTGGCGAAGTGCTTCAAGAAGTACTAGGCCAGGGTCCTGGAGTGGTGGCGCACGACTTTAATTCCAGCACTTTGGAGGCCAAAGCAGGTGGAGCTCTGTGGGTTCAAGGCTAGCTTGGTCTATAATAATAAGTTCCAGGACAGCCAGAGCTACATAGTAAGACCCTGTCTCAAAAAAAAAGAAAAAAAGGGGGGGGTGCTAGGCTAGGGATGAGGGTGAGCAATTTTTGGGCTCTCCAGTGAGACATCTCCATAGACAATCTAATAAATTCTGGGGAAAGTGCACTTGAGGTTTTTGCTGATCTGAAGACACTGGGGAATGAATAGAAATCCTACCAGGTGCCCATGTTTGTTATTTTGGAGGTCTTGGCTTGCAGTCTGGCAAATGGCCGAGAGGAGTTGTGGAGGGACATTACACTCACCAGATCGCAGAGACTTGCCACAGTAGGGAGTGATGATGAGATCACACTACAGAGGGCCGTGCCAAGGAGAGGGTCCCATAGTGGTAGCGTGAACACTGGGAAGAGTCGGGTAATTGGGGGAAAAAACAACAAAATGATGAGAAGCTGTGGAGCGTAGGACGCCACCTGCACCTCTGTGCTCCAGCACTACAGCGAGATCTCCAACTTCAGCTACCACCCTGGGATGCATCACCTAAAAGCATCACAGATTTCAGAAGGAAACCTGGTCCTGGCTCCTTCCCCCTTGACCCCTTGAGCAGGCTATTTGTAAGAGAACAAGACACCCTCCCCACCCCATCCCCCCCCACACACACACACAGGCAACACCTTGTTTTGAATCGGGAAATTGTATTTTGCCTGAACTTTGTGTTCGGATTCAATATTAATGTCAGAAGCCACAAAATGGGAGTGGTTTCTAAAGTAGGGGAGGGGAGGCATGTTCCCCAATCTCGCCCCTAAAGCATTCCTTCAGCAACTGACTTTGGAGGCAACTGCTCTGCATCATGTGACTTTCCTTTATTTGCTGGAAATGACACACTGAGCCACGCAAACACCAGGGAGTGCTGACTCAGCAAATCAGTACTCTGGACCCTACTCCTCAGCTCCGGGGACTCCCAGCAGTGGGGACCCAGGAGACAGGCAGTTCCTTTCTCCAGAAAACTGGAGACCAGAGTCTTGTTTCCAGGCAACACATCTGCCCTGGCTTAAACTTTGACTCTGTACCAGTATCCCTTCTGAGCTATTTGCTCTGTGAGCGTAGCACCTAAAAAGATTTATTTAAAAAAAAAAATTAAAAAGAAGTGACTGTCATTTTTAGAAAGGCGAGACACCCAACACATCCTCCTCTGAGTAGATTTCTTTGACAGAGTCTGATGTTGCCTGGATGGTAAATATACCCTCAGACTGCAAGTAAACAGTCCATGGCATGGAGCTGGGGTATAAAAGAGGACATTTTACACAACGTGGCCACACACACACCTTATTATTTCCCAGAAATTAGAGGGTCTCCCAGTAACCCCGTAAATTCATCACACAAGTATTATTCCACGGCTTCAACAGCAGACTCATTTTGATAGAGATTTCTAGTCCCCATAGATAAGATGCAAGACTGGGAATGGGGGGTTTCACGGAAAAACAGAAACCAAATTCTTGGCCTCTGGGCTTCTGAAAGAAAAGCTCCGTTAGCAATGAGTATCTGTTGTCTGGGGAATGGGATCAACAAGATGAGGGCTAATTCCTCTCTTGGGGTGGCCTTTTTACTAAAGTGGTAACAGTTTATAGGACTGGCTGAAAGAGAGGCTCACACATACTGCAAGGGCTGAATCAGGCCGGTGACAGGGGGTCCTGGATAGCATCCTTGTACCTACAGAATGGATCAGAGAGGTTTGAAACTAAAGGAAGATTTCACAGCCACACTTAGCAACTCCCCCCCACACCCCAGGACAGCCCCAAGGTTGAACCTAAGCCTTCATGCCAGCTAGAGAAGTGCTCTCCCACTGAGCTGCATACACTCCCCGCTCCTGTTCCAGGCTTTCGCTCAGCAGCAGTGGAGAAATACAAATCACCATCTTCTCAGTAGTTGCCAGTGGTTCCCTTTAAACCAGGTCTTTCTAGCCCTGATGGTGACTGGCAGAGTCCCAGGAGCCCAACCCTGAGCACTTGATGCATTAAAGAAAATACATCACTCACTCTTCACCATCTGGAATGCCAACGGTGGGAAGTGAGGCTCCACATGAAGAGCCCAGAGCCTCACCCCGAGTCTGCTGCTGGGAAGGGCCGAGTGGGGAGCCGCGGCAAGCAGGGGGCTGGTGTGAGTCACTTGAGCTCTGGTCGGTAAACCGGTAAACCGGCAGCCTTGTGGGTTGGTTTGTTTGAGGGCTTGTTGCTTTGTTTTGTTTGGGCCTGGGTCTGCCCGTTTTACAGCAGCATTTCCAACTCCCGTCGTTTATTTACCCATCCACCAAGTGTTACTGAACCTTTGCTGTTTATATCTCTGCTGTGGATGTCTTACATAAGACAAGTTTCTTGTAGCCCAAGATGGCCTTGAACTTCCGACCTTCTTTACGGGCACAATCCACTATCCACCTTTTATGCCATGCTGCAGGTTGAACCCAGGGCCTCATAGGTGGGGGGCAGCACTATACCAACTGGGCAACATTCCAGCCCCATCTAGATATTTTCTATAATAGCGTATTGTATTTCTCTCTCTCTCTCTCTCTCTCTCTCTCTCTCTCTCTCTCTCTGTGTGTGTGTGTGTGTGTGTGTGTGTGTGTGTGTGTGTGTGTGTGTGTGTGTGTACCATGTGCATACAGTGCCCAGAAAGGGGCATAGGATCCTCCCCTGGAACTGGAGTAACTGACAGCTGTAGGCTACTGTGTGAGTACTAGGAATCAAACCCAGACTCTCTGGAAGAGTAGCCAGTGCTCTTAACCACTGAGCCACCTCTCCATCCCCCCTCCCCTGCATCTAGACTTTTAATTAAGACCTTTTCAATGGTCAGCTGTTGTCTTTCCATGGTGGACCTCACACTTCATTTTCGTGCCTTGAGCCAGCCTCCCACCCTGTGTGCTTACAGAAGCTGGTGAGTCTGTCTGGAAGCTGGTGGTCCACAGAGTTCTTGGATACAAACTTATGTGTGGTTGTTATGACACCCCAGCAGAAAAAAGAAAAGCAGTCTCACAAATGCGATATCAATTCTAATGGTGGTGACGATGTGCCCGTGGTCACACCTGTCAGAGGTGAGGCCCGTGCATTTTGAATGGAGGCTGGAGCTGGAATTCAACCTCAGATCCTGAGACGCCTCTCTCTGAACCCTTCCCAGTGTTGCACACGAACCCGGGTGGACAGCACCCTCTGGAGAAGATGCCTCACAGGTAGTGTGGCTAGATGCACTCGGCACACAGAGAGAAGGGCCAGAAGGCTCCTGAGCCAGACAGCTTGGGTTACAAGTCTGACCTGTGACAGTAGACGGATGGCCTTGGGCAAGTGACTTAACTCCTTGATCCCTCAGTTCCGCAAGGATCAAAACCAAATAATGATAGCACCCACTATTATAAAGACCAGAGATTAATACACACAAAGCCCCAGGACCATGTCTTGACTTAATAAATGCTGCTCAACTGTCAGTTGTCCAGGCACTCTAGCATCATTCTGGATACCCTGAAAGCAATGGAGGCTGTGAAAGCAGAACAGAAGAGTACACAGATCCCCAGCTGGGGGTCCAGGGGGGAAGATGAACTCTACCGCTTTCTCCGCACACCCTTGAATAGATCCACAGCCTTCCCGATCGCTGGCTTCCCCGTCAGTCGGGTAAAGGAGTTCAGTCCTATTAGTCACCGCTACTTGGCAGAGACCGCTGACTCCCTCGTACGTCCCAGTGGCCCCTAGAGACTCAGAAGCATACCCAGCTGGACTGCTTGGTCTAAGAACAGCTGGTGAAGACGACCGGTCAGTTTCACTGAGGTCCAGACTGACCAATTCATCCCAGATGCCGGGGCTTTCCCAGTTCTCACTGGAAGCTCTACATTCCAGGAATACAAATGGAGGGAAATCAAGATGGCAGGCTACCCTGGTGGTCAGCTCCTTTTTTAAGATTCTATAATCATTTTTCCAGACTTTGCCATTCATTACCACCTCTGCAGATTTTTGCCATAGTTAGTACAGAACTCTTTACTCAAATACCTGTTTCCAAAGACTTGTCACATCTTCATGTCAGCAGTCAGCATAAGCCAAGTCAGCTGAGGAAATAAATATTCCCATAAAACAAAGCTAGAGAGGCTGGGGAGACGGCTCAGTTAATAAACTGCTTGCTGTGCAAGCATAAAGGCCTGAGTTCCAGACCACCCCCTCCCCCCGTCCCCGCCCCAAGTCTATGTTAAGAAGTTGAGCACAGAGGAGTTTATTGTAATCCCAGCATCAGGAAAGTGGGGACAAGATGATACAAGATGGATGTGGCTGGCCAGCTAGTCTATCACAGCTGACCAGCTCCAAGTTCTGTTGGAGATCCAGTCTCAAAAACATAAGGTGGAGGAGAGAGTGAAGCCCCCCACTGATGCGAAGCTGGGCCAAGCCCACCAGGGAGACTTCTAGGAGCAAGACCGCATGCCTGACTGAAGAGATTTATGGGCAAGAAGTCACTGTAGCGAAATGGTGGCAGAGTGTAAGGAACGCTGCCAGGCTTGGAGCCCTCTACGGACCTTGTGACTGACGAGGGTGTGGGAATAGTAACCAGTGGACAGCCCGGTGACACCGGAATGGTACCAAACAAGGAAACAACTCATCGTTTTAGCAGCCTGGGGACAAGCTTAAACAACGGCAGTTTGGCGAAGCAGCCATAACCCTCCCCAAAGGGCCTTTTTTGCTACGACATAAAATTGGGTCCTACGCACTTTCATATGACACTTTTTGCTAAATAAACTTTTATAATACTCAAGAGAAGAGAGAGAGAGAGAGAGAGAGAGAGAGAGAGAGAGAGAGAGAGAGAGAGAGAGAGAGCCCACTATAGTGGCTTTGCATCTAATCCCAGCACTCAAGAAACAGAAGCAAGCAGGTCTCTTGAGTTACAGACCGGCCTGGTCTACATGGAGAGTTCCGGGTAAGCTAGAGCTACATAGTGAGACCCTGTCTCCCCGCCACCCCACCCCCAAAAAATGGTGGAGAACAGTCAAGACACTTGATACTAACCTCTGGCCTCCATTCACACACGTATGCATACACACCCACACATGTGCTTACACATATTTGCACAAAAAGGAGGGAAACTGTGCTGGACCAAGTAAGGCAAGCCTGGAACAAGCTGCTTCCTCTTTGCCTAGCTAGCTCCTGTCCATCCCTCACCATTCAGCTTAGACAACACTCCTCTGGGATGCTAAGATAGAGCCCTTCGGCCCCATGTGAACCTCACTGCACCCTGAGACCCTGGTGTTCCCCATCCCAACCTTCAGTATAACGAAGCCTCTCTCTCTTCATTAGGTGGGCTCAATCAGGCTGCAACCTCCATGGAGACAAATGCCCACCATCATCCACACACCCACTGCGCTGCCTAAGGGTCTACAGGTGGCTCGTGAATATTGGGAGACCAAGCAATAGCCATGAAAGCCACTCTCAAGCAGTCACCAACCCTGAGATCCCTGTCACCCCCCTCACCCCAAGCATCTCCTTCCCATTCCCAAGCTCAAGGCCTCCTCCCTACCCGCTTTCTCAAGGAAGGCAAAGGCATGCACTCTGGCCACAGAGACCGTGGTATCTGGTGACACTCCTGGGAACGCTGACAAAAATGTGGCTGTAGTGGGTTCACCCTGCTCTCAGGAAGGACTCGGTATCAGTCAAACTGCCTCACACACACAGGAAGAACACGAGCTGGTGCCGCCGCCGCCGGCGCAGGACAGCCCGAGCCTTTGGTCTTGGCTTTCCCCTCCTGGAGTATTTATATCCATCCGGAGAGGCTGGCCTGCCTCGTCAATGTGAATGTATGTGTCCACCCAAAGTAGCTACGCCCCGAATGTGGCCAGTACCAGGCCTTCGATGGGCCTTCTCTGCCCATTTGAAGGTTTTAATAAGACACATGCGGTGAAGGGCTCAGGGGGTGTGTCTGATGCCATCTCTGTCCCCTCAGAGGAGTGAGAGGCTTGGAGTATTGTTTGGGTTTGGTTTCGTTTGCAGTCTTGAGGTTTGAGCTTAGAGCCTCATACACGCTAGGCAAGCGCTGTACCAGTGATCCCCAGCCCTTTTCTTAATTTTTTTATTCTTGAGTCAAGGTCTTGCTAAGTTGCCCAGCCTGGCCTTGAACTTGGGATTCTCGTGCCTCAGCCTCCTGAGTAGCTAGAATTACAGGCCTGCACCAACAGGCCTGGTTTGCATTGTTTGCTTTTATAGAAACAACTACTTTACAAATGAAAAAGAGGGAGGTGTAAGGCCCTCGATTCGTTGTCGGATGAATGTAAAAGGTCAAGCCATTCAAGAATAGAAGCAAAGACTGCAGATTCCACGTCCCATGTCTCTGAAGACTCAGCCCCTGGGGCCATTTTTTCAGGTCAGACCTAGAGCCTGTTTCCTGGAGACCTGGTTCCCTCCTCTGATTTATCCTTTCTCTCCAGAGAGCTACAGAAAAAGCTGCAGCTGCCACCCTGGCCTTAGGAGTTTAATCTTCGTAGGGGAGCAAGGAAGGGCATACATGATTTCCAGGCACAGAAGTCAGCTCGTGGTCTATGCAGTACAAGAAATGCAGGTGCAGCCGAGCTGGTTGTCCCAAAAGGGAGAGACCTGGCGCATGACGAATGACGAATGACCAGAGGCCAGGTCCGAAGCCCTGTCTTGCGCTTGCCAGATCCTAGAACTGGGGGTGCTTCAGTTACTCCCACCCAGGCTCCATTTCCCCATCTATAAAGTGAGCATGATGGTGATGATGGAATCCTTGGCTGGATCTCCTGGTATCAGTATGAAATAAGAGAAAGTGGGGAGAGTCCTTCTGACAAGGAGGAATTCATTCAGTATCCATTGGCCGCTATTTCCAGTACAGGAGTTAAGGCTATTGTCCTTTATTTACTATATAATTATTATTTATTTATATATAAATTTATATATTTATATTATATTATATTATATTATATTATATTATATTATATTATATTATATTATATTATATTATATTATATTATATTATTTAGTACTTACTAACAGTGTATCAGGCACACTGTACCTGAGGTACAAGAAGAATATGGTAGCTGGGTCAGGCTTCAGAGTGCTCACTGTACTGACTCAAGTTCAGAGAAAGACCGGGCAGGTGGAAGTGGGATCCTTGTAGAAGGAACTAGAAAAGGCCGGGTGGAGAAGGTTACGGAGGATGCTAGATAAGATAAGGCAAGGAGACCACTTATGCCTGTCCCACCTGCCCAGTGGTTGGACTTGGGAATGAAAATCAGCACAGATCAGATTTGGTCTAGGTTTCAAGCAGGTAGCTCCGTCCCTGAAGTCTTATTTCCAGAGTTCACTCTCAACAAAGGAATAACTAAACGCTGAAGTGACATCAGATCAAAGTGGATTGTTTTCTTTTTATGGCCAGTCATTTGGCTAGTTAGCCAGACTGGGGATAAAACGGAGTCTGTCATTGTACAGAGGCACCAGAAAGTGAAAGGAGAGAGAAGCGATTATGCAGCACTTCTTATCCGCCCCGCCACCCTTTCCAAGAGTCTCCGGGTGGAATCCTGCAGTCCGTCTCCTGGGAGCGGTTCGCTCTCCAGAAAATATGACACTATTTCCTGCCCTTGTTTGTTAGCACACCCTGCCACCATCCGCCTCGGTTTCAAGTAACTGCCAACCGGCATTAACACCCTCCTCCTCGCCGAGGCAGAAAATAGAAAAGGAAGAATTCAGCAGACCACCCCACCCCGGTGCCATCCTTGGTGGCACCAAGATAACCAAGGCAGAAACCACAATTGGACCCGTGCTCCCTTCGCCAAGGAATGGAAAGACAGGACAATTTGACTACCTTCTGCATTTTCCTGCAAAGAGAAAGCGTGTTATTCAGGCTGCCCAGGACCTCTACACCCCAGTACAAGGCAAGAGGTGTTGAATACAGCCGGGCGGTAACTGTCAGCTGGTGTCTGCAGCGATGAGGAGAGCCGCCCGCCGGCGCCTGCAGCGGAGACACACTGACCCCTAGTGGCCGGCCGAGCCCTTGAAGCCCTGTGCCCATCCTAGCTCTCTAAACTATCCCTTGTCACAGTGCAATCACGGGTGGGTGTGCCTGAGTGGGTGTGGCCCCTGCTGCGCCTCCACCGCCTGCCCCAGCACACTCACGCACGCAGGCACACACATACCTCTCTTCCCTTCCAAACCATAGAAACAATTTCTCCTCCTTTAGTCCGTTCCAGAGAACAATTTCCTAGGAACCTTAAGAAGGGTTGGGTTCCTGGGCTCAGCTAAGGCAGGTTTCTAAATTTGGGGGGAGTTAGTAGGAAAAAGAGATAGTGGCCCCATGTAACATGGGGCTAGGGAGATGGTTCAGTGAGTAGCAGCACTTGCTACTCAGGCATGAGGATTAGCGTTCCAATCTCTTAGCATCCACCTAAAGAGCAGGAGGCTGGGACGGTGCTGGAGAAATGACCCCATGTTTAAAGCACTGGCTGTGCAATCATGAGGACTTGAGTTTTGATGCCTAGAACCGACATAAATGCCAAGTGGGTGCCTGCCTGTGATCTCCAGAGCAGACTGGCTAGGCAGGCTAACCTGTGAGTGAGCGCTGAGTTCAAGTGAGAAACCCTGCCTCAAGTAATATGGTGGAGAGCAACCAAGGAAGTTTCCCAACACCAGCCTCAGGCCTCCACACATGCACCCAACACCCATGTACACACACATATATGCATTTAAAAAGATTTAAAAAAAAAAAAAGAAGAAGAAGAAGATACAGGTGCACCTGTAAACCCAGCATTGGGGAGTGGGATAGGTACAGATGGATACACACACACACACACACACACACACACACACACACACACACACTTTTTAATTCAATTTGTTACATGTGTATTAGTGTTTTGCCTGCATGCATGTACGTATATCATGTGCATGCCTGAAGAGGGCATCAGATCCTCAAGGGTTGGAGTTAAAGACAGTTGTGAGCTGCCATGTGGGTGCTGAGAATTGAACCTGGGTCCTCTGGAAGAGCAGCCAGTGCTCTCAACCACTGAGCCACCTCTCCAGCCCCCCCACACACTTTTTTTAATTATCCATGTGCAATCAATCTGCAGTTAGAACTCTACCACCACTTCACAGACAAACAAACTGAGACCTAGAAAGGCTTAATAGTTAGTTAGGGAGGATGAATCCAACAGGAACCCATGCAGCCTGTCTCTCAGCCACAGCACTGGGCTCTATCATTTGTGGGCACCAGCAAGGAGGGGACCGGGATGATGGCGGAGTGTAGCAGGCTCTAGACCCCAAGCTTTCCTCTGTGTGACACCCTTACTCCTAAGGCTTAAGGGACATTACAATGCAAGACGAAGCCAAAGAAAGTGGTGTGCAGGAGGCAGCGCTGTGAGCTCCTTGCTTCCACAGAACATCACTCATTTTTGGAGCCTCGTGCATGGCATGCAGGGTGTTCAATCAAACCTGAGCTGGACAGTTTGAGGGACGGTTCTAGGACAATGGGAGAGCAGGAGGAGGGGCAAGAACTCTGTGAACCATGATGCTGAGGTGGAAACGTACCTCACGCTCTCTGGGACCACCCCAAGAAGAGGGGTCTTCAGGGACAGCCTCATTGCTCCTTCATTCCGGAACCAGTACGAGGGGATGAGGCAGACCTCAAGTGAGCCCTGTGATTCACATCTTCTGAAAACGGAAGCCCCTCTCCTTAGTTCAGTTCATGTGTGCTTCATAGAAGTCTTACTTACATAGGAGGAAATATAACCATGTTTTTAAATGTTTTCATCACTTACTGTGTGTCCCTGTGGAATAGGGGGAGGCATGTGTGTGCCACGGCCCACATCTGGAGGTCAGAAGACAGCTTACCGGAGTCTGTTCTCCCGTCTACCATGTGGGCCCCAGGGATTGAATTCGGGTCATACGCCTTGCCAAAAAGTACCCTGACCCACTGAGCCAACTCACAAGCCCACCAGCCTGTGTTTGACATGAGAAAATGGAGGTCTCTGCTAAACGGGATCAATCACTATCTCAAGTTTCCTAGGTATTCAAGCAGAGACCCTGCACACCCTGTCCTCCTGAGTCAAAGCAGCTGTCTTCCCACCTTGTGACTGTCCCCAGGACCCTCACGGGCTGAAACCCCACCTGTGCGCTATCTCCCCTCTAGCAGCTCTGTAAGGCTCGTCCCTGTCTGCAGACCTTTACCCCAGCCGTTCCTTCAGCCGGGAGTGCCCTTCCTGTACATGGCTCTTCGTGAGATTGGCTCCTTCCTGTCATTCCGGTATCAGCTCAAGTGTCGCCTCCTCCGAAAAGCCTTCCCTGTGCACCCAACCGAAAATAGCCTTCCAGTTACTCTCGGTTGCATCACCGTGGTATCTGCTTCCCAGCAGTTATTAATCTCTGCAGTGCGGTGTCCAGTCACCCTTGGGAGTTTCAGCTCGTGTGTAATAAGAGCATCTGTTACACAGCAAAAGCCAGCCGTGGGCCACGCAAGGGTCCTAAGGCTTCACCCGCTGGAAGACCATGCCGGTAGGTTCTATCATTACCCCCATTGAAGAGAAAAGGAGATCAAGACAGAGAATATTCTGCAGCTTGTCCAAAATTCTACCCTTAGTAAGCCTTGCTCTTAGCCTGAACATCAGGCTGCCAACAGCAAAAGATAACTGAAATTTTAAACAAGCATCCACTTGGAGATTCCTCCCCTCAAAAGATACAGAATTGGCCAATAAGCAAATGAAAAGATGCTCGGAATTACTATGAGGCATTAGAGAAGTGCAAATCAAAAACCCCCAATGAACTCCCTTTCACACCCATTAGGAGCGTTTAGCTGTTTTAAGTAGAAAGTAGTAAGTTATTGGCACCGACATCGAGAAGTCTTGGTGCTCGTGTGTTTCTGGTGGGAGTGAGAAACAAGGCAGCTGGCTGCTGCAGAGATTAGGAGGGCTGGGAAGATGGCTCAGTCAGTAAGGTGTCTGCCCTGCAAGCCTGGGGACCTGAGTTCGATTCCCAAAACCCATAAAAAGGTTTTGTTATGTCTTAAGTTGGTCGCAGTACAGCGGCACACTCCCTTGTAATCACAGAGGCAGGCAGGTGGAAACAGGTGGGTCCTTGGGGCTCACTAGCCAGCCAGTCTAGCCTAAATGAGAGACCCTGACTCAAAATAAGGTGGGTGGTGTTCCTAAAGAATTACACCCCAAAGAGTCCTATGACCTCTACCCATTGTGAACACACACTCACACAAATGTGCATACTCACAATAATAACAAAACTCAATGGAAATCACATATGGCCCAGCAATTCCCACTCTAGGTAGAGACCAAAAGGAATTGAAAAAAAGTTACCCAAGGGGAAAAAAAAAGCATGTACCTGAATGTTTACACCACTCAGAGGGAAGGGACTCAACTGTCCACAAACTAATAAAAAGGTGATGGAATATATATATATATATATATATATATATATATATATATATATATACACACACACTCAGTGGAATATTAGTTGGCCCTAAAAAATAGGAATGTTGATGCATTCTACAGTGATGATATCCTTGAAATCATATGCTACGTGTAAGAAATCAGAGACAAAAACATTACAGGAGTCAATGCATGTGAAATATCCAGAATAGGCCAGTTCACACATAACAAGCAGATAGGCATGGCTGAAGACTAGAAAGAAGGAAAAACAGAGTGACAGCTTAAGGGACATAGGGTCTCGTTCAGGGTGATGAAATGGGGGGAACCAGACAGTGGTGCTGGCCGTGCAGCATGTGATGGTATGAAACACCACTGGGCTCTGTGTCTAAAGCGGTTCCAAGAGACCGAGACAGACGCCTCAGCAGAGAACAGCTCTCGACCACCTGAGTTCAATCTGTGGAACCCACGTGGTGGAAAGAGAGACCAGCTCCTGCAGGCCGTCCTGACTTCCAGGCTTACAGTGTGGCATGTATGCCAAATAAATAAATAGATCATAAATAATAAATAAATAGATTGGCCTTAGGATGCAGGGAAGACGGCTCAGTGGTCAATCCCTTGTTACAGAAACATGAGGACTGAGTTCAGATCCCCAGCAGCCATGCAAAAATAAGCCAGCCATGGCAGCTTGCACCTGCAATCCCAGCTCTAGAAAGCAGAGATTTACAGACTCGATGGTCCAGCCAGACTAGTCCATCGATGAGCTGCAGGTTCACTGAGAGATCCTACCTCAAAAAAGAGAGTGGAAAACAACTGAAGATGTGACTTCTGATCCCCACATGCACACATGTGTGCACATGCGTACACACACACACACACACACACACACACACACAAGCATAACATCTGCTTTGCATATTTTGTGTCTCACACCCCTGAACCTAAGGCCACTAGTATCAGGTATATGATAAGATCATAAATAATTCCCTGAAGTTGTGAGAGACCGGACAAGCATCCGTGTCTCCCAGCACACTCAGGCCCTTTCACGGCATCATAAAGCTCCAGGAAAGTTGTGGATCCATGAGTCCCAAACTCCAAATGCTCCCGAGAATCCCACCGGTTCAGAGGGCTGGTGAGGCCTGGGACTTTGCATGTGTAACTCAATGCCTGTCTTCCGAGGGTCACACTTTAAGAACATGGCTGCATGACTGCATGCCTTCCATTCATCCACAAAAGAAGAGGTTCTCAGAGGAAGGGCAGGGCCCACATACTGAGAGAAACAGACCCTCAGCAGGGAGGGGGAATACAGTAGGGAGGGGGGATACAGTAGGGAGGGGGGATACAGCAGGGAGGGGGGATACAGGAGGGAGGGGGGATACAGGAGGGAGGGGGGATGGACACTGAACTATACTGAGTCAATTTCATAGTGAGAGATCTCAAGCAGGGTCTCAAATTCTGTGTGTGGAAAGGAGAGTTATAGGCTCAGGGAAGGGCAAGATAACGAGATGCAGACTCCAAGGACCCATCCCCCACTCCCCCCCAAGCCGCCCGCCCCCCCCCCCCCCCCCCCCCCCCCCCCCCCCCCCCCCGTAACCTGCTTCCTCCAGATAGGCACTGCCTCCTAAAATATCCAGAAACTAAAACCGTGGCCACTAGTTAGGAATCAAGCCTAACATGGTAGTGGTGGTGTTCTGGGAGAGGGTCTCATGTGACTCAAGTTAAGCCTCAAGCTTTCTGTGTAGCTGAGGATGTGACCTTGAACGTCTGTCTGGTCGTCCCTCCGTGACCTCCTGAATGCTAGGTGGTATTATGGAATGCTAGTAGTCAAACCCAGGGCTTTGTGCTTACTATCTAGGCAAGCACTAGTCAACTCTACTAGTCTCCTCTGAGTCACTTCTCCAACCCAGTACGGAATTCTTTTGGGAGCATCTCATATCCAATAATAGCAAGCTTCTGTGTTACCAGGGTAAAGGTTTGCAATTTAAGGCTAGCTGGGATGGGACAGGACAGGGAGGAAATTCACAAATTTGAACCAACAGATATTTACTATGTGCCTCCACTCACTGCGCCAGAGATTTGGGGCCCTTTCCAGAAATGCCTGCCAACTCCTAACCTATAGTGCTGCCCTCTGAATACATATGTGTCTCTCCCATTGTGTCTTAAGTCCATCTGAACGGGGACCATATTTATCTATGAGCATCTAAAAGAACTCACTCACTTGCTGGCTAAATGAAATATGAAATGCAATTTCTCACAGAAATCCCAATGCCCATCCATTTTCATTTTTTCTTATATCTTAGTGTGAGCATGCATTGTGTGCGTGCATATGCTTATGCGCACACTGTGAGCATACCACAGTGCATGTGTGGAGGCCAGAGGACAACTTATGGGAGTCAGTTCTCTCCTTCCACCATGGGGGTCCCAGGGATGGAGCTCAAGTTTTCAATTTTGACGTCAAGTTCCTTGACCCTCCGAGACATCTTACAGCCCCATGTGCATTCTTTCTGGCCACAAACCCAAGCCATCTGAGCCAAGAGTCTCTGCCTGTTTCAGGAAGTACATACCATGTTGATCAGCAAGTCAGGGACTGAAACCATTCTCATTCAAGACGCTCAGAGGCTACATGCTCCCTTCCATGGTATATACCCTCAGTGCTACTGATCCTCTCTACCCCACCTACGCCTATAGACCCTTCCTAGGAGGGATGCCTCTCACATAAGAAATACGGAAAAGGTCAATGTTACTCATATAGATGGGGCAAGGGTCTTGCCATATAGTCCAGGCTGGCCTCAAATTCTCTATGTAGATGGGGCTATCCTTGAACTTGCTCTGCTCCTGCTCCAACCTCCCACATACCAGGATTATAAGCATATGTCACTTCATTTGACCTACTTCTGGTTGTAAGAGTCCCATCGGGCATACAGAATTAATGCCCTCCCCTGTGCGGAGACACCTGCCTGACCTTTTTTGAAAGATTTTCCCTGGAACCACTCAGGACATCTCCCTCGCCCTCCCAGTGTCTGCTCCTGTTGGCTTTTTATTTCATCTCTGAAAGTTGGTATGATGGCCATCAATCTGCATACCAAACAGAGATGCCCTAAAATATAGCAATACTTATGTGGAACCAACTTCATAATGGGAATACAGATGCCATCGTAAGCCTTAGGAATACTCAAAGAGGAAGAAACAAACAGAACTTTCAAGACAAAAAGGAGATCACATTTAGACGTATTGAAACAATGGCTCTCGGTTACAATGATCAGTAGCAAGAGGAGCGTCGGCCCCAAGCTAAGCAGAGTGAGGCTGGTGTCCTTACAGTACTTTCTGTGTAAGGCTTCAGCGGCCTTTGTCTGAGGTCTACAGTGATAGCTGTTACCAGGCAATTGTGTGTGTAAGAAACCTGCCTCACAACCAAAAAAAAAAAAAAAAAAGGCCGGGCGGTGGTGGCGCACGCCTTTAATCCCAGCACTCGGGAGGCAGAGGCAGGCAGATCTCTGTGAGTTCGAGGCCAGCCTGGTCTACAGCGCGAGATCCAGGAAAGGCGTAAAGCTACACAGAGAAGCCCTGTCTCGAAAAACCAAAAAAAAAAAGAACCCTGCCTCACAAGCTACAGCTTTATTTACTGTTTTGTCTTTGTAGAGTTGACACAAGGGACTCCATATTTCTCCTGCCAGCTTGCTTTCCCACTGCTATGCAGAGGTTCAGTAACTTTCTCCCTAAAGAAGCCCAGCCCAACCTCCCTACAGGCAGGTCCACCCCTGACACCACTCACAGTGACGCCCCTGCCCTGCTTGACCTTTGACTGTCTAATCTCTAATTCTGGGACTGAGGTACAGGTAAGGGCTAAGGGGTACAGGGAAGCACCCTGTTTTCCATAAGAAATCTCTCCTTAAAAAAAAAAGAGCCGGGCGGTGGTGGCGCACGCCTTTAATCCCAGCACTTGGGAGGCAGAGGCAGGCGGATCTTTGTGAGTTCAAGGCCAGCATGGTCTAGATGAGCGAGATCCAGGAAAGGCGCAAAGCTGCACAGAGAAACCCTGTCTCGAAAAACCTAAAAAAAAAAAAAAAGAAAAGAAAAGAAAAAGAAAGAAATTTCTCCTTTGCTAAAAGACTAGCTATGTATTCGGTGCTGAGTTATGGTCTTGTTGGGCTGATCTTGAGAAAGTATCTTCTTTGGAAAAAAAAAATCAGCCCTTGTGAAAAATTGTTGTGTTCATGTTTCATTCATTTCTAAGTCTGTATAACATTTTTATTTATTTCATGTACATATCCATTCTGTCTATTCATCTGAGTGGGTGTGTGCATGCCACAGCATGCTTGTGGAAGTTAGGGGATAGCTTAGAGGAATCAGTTCTCTTTTTCCCTCGTGTAGGTCCTGGAGACCAAACTCAAGTCGTCAGACTGGGCAGCAGGCACACTTACCCACCCATCCATCTCACCAGGCCCCATTCATATATTTAACGAACAGTATGGGGCGGGAGAGATGGCTCAGTAATTAAGAGCACTTCCTGCTCTTGCAAAGGACCCAGGTTCAGTTCTCAACCCCCCCCCCCCACACACACACACACACAGTGGCTCATAACTCTCTATTAACTCCAGGTCCAGGATTATCAATGTCTTCTTTCTGCTCTCCCCTAGCATGTGGTGTACATACATACATTCCGCCAAACACTCCTACATATAAACTAAAATTAAATAAGTCTTTAAAAAATAAAGAGCAGCACATTATCTGGAACTGGGTTTACAAAGTGAATAAGGGAAGGAAATCCCCAGTACTCTCCCCGTAGGAAAAGAGACACACAGAAAGATTAAACGTCAGCCTTTATAAGTGCAGCAGAGAAATAAAAAAGCAGATGACTCAAAACTCAGCAGCTCCAAGTGATGCACTTCCCCCTTCTGAGCAAGATATCCCCAAGGTCCCCAGTGCAGACACTCCACCCCATGCCTGTTCTGCGGCCCCAGCTCCATCCCTCAAAGGGGGGACTTGGGCTCTGCCTCTTCTCACAAACTGGTAGGAAGGCCTTCAGGAGCCCTGTGACTCAAGCTGTTAGTTTTCATGATGTGGGCATGTTAGTAAAACGGAGCAGAATATATATTTGTCATTTCCCTTGAAGGCAACTTCTGGCCTGCCCACAAGGGACCGCAAGTTCCTGAGATCAGAAGATCTCATTTCTGCAGCTTCAGAGCAAATAGAAGATGAGCTTCTCTCTGTCCCAGCAGTCTCTGGATCACTGCCTGTCAACCTGCTGGAAAAGAAAAAAAAATAATTTTAGAATCGTGGCGGTGGTGGTGGTGGTGCTGGTGCTGGTGCTGGTAGAGGTGGTGGTGGTGGTGGTGGGGTGCTGGTGCTGGTGCTGGTAGAGGTGGTGGTGGTGGTGGTGGTGGTGCTGGTGCTGGTGCTGGTAGAGGTGGTGGTGGTGGTGGTGCTGGTAGAGGTGGTACTGGTGGAGGTGGTGGTGGTGGAGGTGGGGTGCTGGTGGGGGTGATGATGATGGTGGTGGGGATAAGAGGAAAAGGACAGACCTGTCGGCTGTTGTTTCCTGAAAATTCCCTCTATGTGCATCGTTTTGAAAGATTTATTTTATTTATTTAAGTATCTGTGTATCTGTGTGTGCATAGATGTGTATGGATACAGGTATGCCAGGAAGCCAGAAGAGGGTGTCAGATTTCCCTGGAGCTGGATTTACATAGGTGGTTGTGAGCTGCCGGACATGAGGGCTGGGGATTGAATTCAAGCACTCTTTTTTAGTTTTTTGAGACAGGGTTTCACTGTGTAGCCCTGACTGTCCTGGAATGCACGCACGCTGTAGACCAGGCTGGCCTCGAACTCACAGAGATCTGCCTGCTTCCGCCTCTTGAGTGCTGGGGTTAAAGGTGAAGGCCACCACCGCCCCGCACAGCAAGCCCTCTTGACCGCTGAGCCATCTCCAGCTTTTTGGAGCCTCAGGACAATAAAAGAAGAGGCCAGTCAGGCCAGCTTTTTCCATTCAGCCAATGACTAGCAGACTCAGGGCCTGCAAGATGTTTGGACTCCAAATTCCAGGCTGAGCTGCCGCTCCCCTGTCTCCATGTATGTGGGAGCTGTCTGGAATGAGACCTTGGTGGAGTCCCGTGATTCTGCTTAGAAAGCCCTTCATTGAGTACCAGGCCCAGGGACCACATCACCCCAATATACAGATGCAGAAACAGGAACTGAGAAGGGAGGAGTAGCTTGTCACAGAGCTGAGACACAGAGCCCACTCCGGCCATAGTCTGAGCCCCTAACCACTCCACAATTCTGTTTCCTTTCAATTTTAGCGTGTGTGTGTGTGTGTGTGTGTGTGTGTGTGTGTGTGTGTGTGTGTGTCACAGGGTGGGTGCAGAAATCAGAGCACAAGAGTACAACTTGTGGGAATTGGTTCTCTCCTTCCATCATGTGGGTCCCAGGACTCAGACTCCAATCATCAAGCTCAGTGGCAAGAGTTTTTGCCAGCTGAGCCATCTCACCTGCCCCCACCATTCTGTTTTCTAGAAGAAACCAAAGGAGAGCTTTCTGTGATGGAAGACAAGGCCCTTGGTACGGGAGGAGATGGCAGCCTGGAAGTCAGGAGCATGTCCGAATGTAACCATCCTGAGAGAAATAAAGATATTCTCAGGAGACACTCGTGGGGCTGAAGATGCAGCTCAGATGTCAGAGCACTGACGAGCATGCATGAAGGCCTGTATGGCCCCAGCACTGCATAAAACCAACTGTGGCCGCACACTCCCATAGTCCCAATACTTGGGAGCTGTGGGAAGAAGGATCAGAAGTTCAAGGTTGCCCTAGTCTACATAGTTTTTTAAGACTGGGGAGGGCTGTCTTTGGCTATCAGACTATTAACACAAAGCCTTAGAAATCAGAATTTCTCTAGGAGTCTCACACTGGGAGAAGGAAGTCTAACTGTCTGCTAGAAAGAGATTTCACAAGGTTCTGTCAATGTACCCCCCCTGTGGCAGAGACAATGATGATTGGCACGACACACTTTGACCAGGGCCACGTAGTAATGCATGCCTCTGGTCCTCTGCTTAACTCTAAATAAACCTCATGTCAGGACCCTGAAAGTGGACCGAGGGTTCACTGGGCCTCTGTTCCTCTTCCCTGTGTGGCCCCGTGGAATAAATTTGTTCTCTGATTTTCTCCAGTAATCGTGTCTTTGATTGGCCTGTTGAAAACAAGCAGCTGAAACTAGCTTGTGGGGGCGGCCAGACTCTGAACATAACTCAGTAACATCAAGCACACCGAAAGAGCTGACCCAGAACCCGGCTCGGGGGTCAGAAAAAGCAGAAGAGAAAATCAACCCAAGCCTTACTTCTCTTCTACTCCAAGAGCATCCTCTTGCCCTCTGTGAAGCTGCCTCCCAGGGATGGCTTGGACAGGACCAAGCAACAGACTGTGCAATCCTTGCAGGATTGGGAGTTAGCAGAAGATGTCCAGGCCAGCCCTTCTGTGTCTCAGTGAGGAGCTCCATTAACGCCCAATCAGCTCCTCCATAAAATGAGGTCGAAGTGCATGCCATCAGTGACACCAGGGTAATAAGACAGTCAGTGACAGAACTTCTGGGAGAGCACTCTACAACTACCGGGTAACATTCTGAAGGGAGCATCCCTGTGCCGTTACGGTAGCACAAAATACACAAGGGCAAAGAGGAGAAGATTGCTCATGACCACACATAATAAACCATCCAGTTATGCTCTGTCCTGCTTGCTCTGTAAAAACCTCAGAGAGGGCCAGGCATGGTGGCGCATGCCTTTAGTTTAAGCACTCGGGAGACAAAGGCTAGAGGACCTCTTTGAGTTCAGGGTTAGCCTAATCAACACAACAAGCTTCAAGCTCTCCAAGCTAAAAAAAAAAAAAAAAAAAAAAAACCTGCAGAGAGTGATAACTCGGTGGTTAAGAGCTGCTCTTCTAGAGAACTCAGGTTCAATTCCTAGCACCTTCATGGTGGGTCACAACTCCAGTCCCAGAGGATCTGATGCCCTCTTCTGGCCTCTGTAGGAAATGCAAGCATGTGGTATACAGGTCTTTCCTGGATGACAAGGTACCATCCCCTCCCCATGTGGGATCTCTGGGTAACCAGTAGGCTCCCCTGATTTCCTTCTTGCCTGGCTGGCTCCCTTGCCACCCCTTAAACAACAAGCAGGTGACACTCTGGCCCCTGAGCACACTGCCCCAGAAAGTCTCCCCACCATGAACATACTTCACATAGTTACCCGCTCCAACAGAAGAAGGTCTGGGACATACCAAGCCGGCCCAGAGCCCTTTACACGGGGTGAACCAGGTTCCTGTCGCAGTGAGGCTTGCAGTGGGGATTCAGCCAGTGTTCCAGAAACTGCTCCTCAGCACGGTGCTCCAGGGCCAGCAGGTGATGCACATACTCCTGTAAAGACAAAACCAGAGCAATGGGAGGTGCCTAGAACTCCCAGGCTAGCCTTGCGCTCACAGAGGTCAGCCTGCCTCTGCCTTCTGAGGGCTGGGATCAAAGTTGTGTGCCACACACCCGGCGTGTTCCTTCTTCTTAGTCTCAGTCTTTCACACAGCCCAGTGGGAAGCAAGCCAGCAAGGGAGCCAGATGGTACAGCCTGCAGGGTCAGCCTCGCTCCGAAAGAACCCTGGGCTCTCCGTCTATGAGATGGGAATCACTGCAAAGTGTGTGTGAAATGGAACCACATAAATATTTTTATATAACTCTAAAACAGGGGGGCTATTGACCAGAA
This sequence comes from Peromyscus californicus insignis, assembly GCF_007827085.1. Classification (NCBI taxonomy): domain Eukaryota; kingdom Metazoa; phylum Chordata; class Mammalia; order Rodentia; family Cricetidae; genus Peromyscus; species Peromyscus californicus. Next base: position 33,565,249 of record NW_026294551.1, read on the forward strand.
AAAGTGGCATTTCATCATGAGAGAAAATGGACATATTCAGTCATATAGTATTTGTGACAAGATTAAATTCTTTTGATATGTATCTATATCAAATTATGCACATATATCAAAATTCTTATGTGTTATATATAATAAATATATATAATCACAATATATATAAATATATATATTTTTTAAGACAGGGTTTCTCTGTATAACAGCTCTGGCTGTCCTGATACTCAATTTGTAGACCCAGCTGGCCTCGAACTCACAGAGTTCCACCTGCCTCTGCCTCCTGAGTGCTGAGATTAAAGGCATGCACCACCACCGCCCAGCTGAAAAATATCTTAAAGCACATAAACCTTCCTACAGCATTGAAATGCTTTTAACAGAGGGCCTGGTTTGAACTTTAAGTTTTTATGTTTTGAGAATGTCCTCTAGGAACTCTATAGCCAGGACTAAATACAGTCATTAAAAATAAAAAAGGAAGTGGAGCTGGGAAATAGTTCAGTTAAATAAAGGATTTGTCATACAAGATTAGGACCTGAGTTCGGATCCCCAGCACCCGCATTAAACAAAAATGGGTGTAGTGACGTATGCTGATAATTCCGGCACTCATGAGACAGAGACAGAAGGATCCCAGGGCTCTCTGGGCAGCCTGGGCAGTCTCTCGGAAGAAGTGGAGAGCAACTGAGGACCTCTGGCCTCCACCTGCAAGTACACACAGCTGTAGCTGCATGCCTGCACAGGAAAACATGCATCCACATACACCACACATGTGCACACACACCCACAGCAAAGCCAGACGTGGTGGTTATGTAGCTGTAATCCCGGCACGTGGCAGGCTGAGGCAGGAAGGCAGCCCATACATTCAAGGCCAGCCCAGGCAACATAACAAATTTCAGGCCAGCCTGGGCTTAGCGTGAGACCTTGTCTCCAAAGAAAAGAAGTGTTCTATGGAGAGAGGGAAGGGTTAACATTCCCCTTGACAAGGGCCTTACACACACATACAGGTAACGCACGGCCACCTACTTAGTGGCATCTACTGCTCTTTGGAACTGGAAAAAATTACACTGAGTGAGGTAACTCAGGCTCAGAAAGACAAACACCACATGTTCTCTTTCATATGCAGATCCAAATTCTGGCCTCTAGGGGCACGGCCCTCACATGGTGCACATTCGTCCATGCAAGTCAAACACTCCTACACGTAAAATAAAAATAAGCCTATAAAATAAATTTTTAAGTAGAGAGAGGGCTACATAGAGAGACAGTGTCTCAAAAACAAACAAATCGTGCGCTCAAGAGATTCTCTCTTAGCCACCTAAATAGCTAGGACTATGGTACACGCGACCCAACCCAGGTAAGTTTTATTCATTGGTTTATTTTTTATGGCAACAGCCACAGTCCACTGAGTATGTGACTTAGTGCCTGGTGCAGAGTAGGGCCTCAGGACAGCTCACTGAAGGAACACGTAAATGAATATATGAAAAGGTTGCCTTCTAGCCTACTAAATCCTCCTTGGAAGGTCCCTCGCCATCTCTGTCAACCGTCTTGCTAGAAGCGCCAAATGTACATAAAAGCAAAAGTCAGTATCTATTTCACAGCAGCTGAAGTCATCACTGAAGAGAAGCCATCAAAATAGACACACACTGAGAACAAGGAAGAAGCCAGCACCGGTTTCCATGACACTTCAGTATTTATTTTAAATGTTAGGGAAATGAATATGCCACAAAGGCCTGCAGGCAGTCATTAGTCAAAGACGAAAAGCCAAAGCACAAATCTGCTAAAAACCACAAATTCAACAATTGCATCGGCCGAGTCCGGAATGACCCAGCATTAATGAGCATCTCAAATGTTCCTGGACGGGGAGAGGAGAGGGAGATGGAAAACAGGTTTTCATTTCTTTAGATTTTCTTCTCCAGGGAGGGAAGAAATTAAACAAAAACAAAAACCAGTATTTGTGTTCCGTGTCAAGTGTTCATTGTAATGATTTAAGTGAATCATTTCCTAGTAATTGGAATGGAAACTACACATAGACCCTCACTGGAGGGGTGTGATCATGAATTGAAATGTCCAGCAGAGCCTGACCTGAACCCAAGAGTGACATAGCAAAAGCCTATCAAGGCAGGAACTTCTTCCAACATGTCACCATCCTTTCCGATGACATTCGGGCAGGATTACAGATCCATTGACATTTGGGAGAATTATTTTACTCATTAGTCAAAGCAAGGTGATCACACAGGCTAGAGGCTGGCTCAGAAGTGACATGCCCTGGATCCCCAAAAGCTCTGTGCCCCAGGAAAGCCAATATGCACTGAGCTGGATTCACACCTCAGTAATTCTGAACCGTCTTTGAGACCATGGGAACAAAAGGATAATGGAGTTCCTAGGACATTTGTCGCAGGGCTGACCATGAAAGCATAAAAGCTAGCATGATTTATCTGCACCCACTAAGAACATGCCTGAAAAGAACAGAAGCCAAAATGGCCTCGCTTCCTAGAAAGGCAAATTCCCAGGGTGCGGGAGTGCTTATGAGCACGATCATAAAAGACATCACCGAAGCCTGAATGTCATCTTTCTTCAAGAGTTTGTATCATTCTCCCTGGCAATTGGCAAACGAATTCTTCCCTAAAATTTGGAAAGATGAAGAGAGGCTTAACGAGTTTACATGAGGCAATAGTAGATATTTCCTTGAAATAAGCTCCAGCCTCCACGGCAGAGTTCTCTCCTGCTGGGTCCACACACCCATCCCATCCATCCCAGGAAGCACGGAGACATAACTAGCATTTAGTAAACGCCAATCATTGGTTTGGTGCTGGAGACCCAGGAGTCAAACAAACTGTCCATCTCCTAAAGCCATTTAGAACAGTCTAATGGGAGAGCCATAAAAATATCAAAATTGGGGGCTGGAGAGATGGCTCAAAAAGTAAGAACACACACGGTCCTTGCAAAAGGCCCAAGTTCAGTCCCCCGAGCTCATATTGGGCAGCTCACAACTGCCTGTAACTACTACTCCAAGGAATCCAGAACTCCCTCTTCTGGACTCCATAGGCCCCTGCACACACATGTCTACATACATACCCACACAGAGACAAACACACCGATGCATAATTAAAAGTAAAAAAGAATCTTTTTAAATAAATAAAAAGTTAAGTATTAAACATAGAGGTCACCAAAGCACCACCTTCAATCCTCAGTGAGATGGTAGGGCTGAGAGTCAACCCATTATCTCGGCCTTTTTCTAGAAACCCACATTCAGACGGTGTGTTTACGCAACGCACAACATTGTTTTGTAGATGAGGAGGACAGTCTCTCTATCCACAGGAGATACCTTCTCAGCCCCCCCTAGTGGATGTCTGCAAAAGCAACTGGTGAACTGAACTTCCATGTATTACGGTTTTTCCTACACACATAGACCTATGATGAAGTTTAATTTGCACACTAGGCCAAGTAAGAAACCAATGATAATAATTAATTATAAAACAGAATAATCTAAATGTTATGCTACAGAGCTGGAAGGATAACTCCATCAGTAAAGTGCTTGCCCCCACACACGGCAGGGCCTGCCTCAGGGCAGGCTGGGTGGGTCTGTCTAGGGAGAAAGGTGCTGAGTTTATCCAGAATAATGGAAAGGAAAGGCGACAGACCAGATAGCTCCATTAGTAAAACACTTGCCTTGCAAGCGTGAGATCTTGAGTTCAATCCCCAGAACCCACGTTAAAACCCCCAGGCATAATGGTGTGCACGTGTAATCCCAGTGCCAGGGACACCAAAACAGACAGATCTCTGTGCTCACTGGCCAGCCTGTCTATCCTGCTTGAGGCGTTCCAGGCCCATGAGAGACCCTGTCTCAAAATACAAGGTAGATAGCTCCTGAAAAACGATACTCAAGGTTAACCTCTGGCCTCCACACACATAAGTGCACACGTAAAAGCACAACTGTACACACACACACACACACACACACACACACACACACACAAGGCTCTCAATATAGCTTATTGCACTGCACTTTCCCTTCTTCCTGTGAGGACGTGAGATGATGTAATGCCTATCAGGTAGGATGGAGTGAGAGGGAGGGCAGAGGCTGTGCATGAGACTTGCTGACAGGGAAACACAACAATTCTGCAGTGGACCCAGTGATGGAGACTGTTGTCAATGAGCAAGGAAACCCTTATCAAAGAAAGCACTTAACTGGGGGCCTGCTTACAGTTTCAGAAGGTCAGTCCATGATCATCACAGTGGGAGGCAGACAGACAGAGTGCAGGAGCAGTAGCTGAGAGCTTTATATCCTGATTCACCTCCTCCAACAAGGACACACTTAATCCAACGAGGCCACACCTCCTAATCCTTCCAAGCAGTTCACCCGCTGGGAACTAAGCATGCAAACATATGAGCCTACATGAGGCATTCCCATCCAAACCACCATAGAGACTAAGTGGCGGACAGGTGACTTGCAGAGACTGTGGCCACACTAGACATCCCCACCCCTCATCACCCTCCCCGGAATGCTGCACCATTTTAATTGCATGCGTTGTTCCTTGCCAGAATTTCCCATTTAATATCTGTAGACTCAGGGTGACCACGAACCTCAGAAACTTAAGAAAGAAAATGTGCAAATAAGGAAGGGGGAGGAGCGTCCTGGGAGGGCAGAGAGGAAGGAGAGAAACACTGTGACATTCAGAAAGAAGGGGAGGGTGCTGGGGAGAGTCAAAGGAGAGGGGCCTTGCAGGCAGATGGAGACACTTGCGAGAATGTGCCGAGGCTCCATTTGAAAAGCAATGAGACATTCTGGGTGATTGAATATCAGTTGCCTTGGAAGGATAGCAGGGAACCCAGGGATGGCTTGGGGCTAGCATGTCCCCAGGCCAGAGCACACTGGCTTTTTTCTATAAGCAGAAAGGAGAGAGAAGGCTGTCTTAGTTAGGGTGACTACTGCTGTGATGGAACACAGTGGCCAAAAGCAACTTGGGAGGAAAGGGTTTATTTCACTCACAGTTCCATAGAACAGTTCATCATCGAAAGCAGCCAGGGCAGGAACTCTAGCAGGGCAGGAACCTGCAGGCAGGAGCTGATGCAGAGGCCATGGAGAGGGGCTACTTACTGGTTTGCTTCTCATGGCTTTGCTCAGTCTGCTTACTTAGAGAACCCAGGACCACCAGCCCAGGGATGGCACCACCCACAATAGGCTGGGCCCTCCCCCACCAATCATTAAGATGACTGTTGTTTATGTCAAACTGCATAAAACTAGCCAGCACAAAGGCTCTAAGGATTATTTACTGGGCTGTTTTGTGTATTTTTTTCAATAATCACCCATAGATAACATGCTCTCTCATTTTATCCTCACAATGAGCCTAATAGGCAGTTACCACTTCCTCTTTTTCTAGCTGTGAAAACTGAGACTCGGGGAGTTTAAATGACTTGGCTAAGATATGACAGCTGGTCAGTAGGGAGTGGAGATACAGACAAGCTAACTGCTGCCCAATATGAATTACATGATCTTGTGGAAATCATACATTGGGTCATTCATTTTTTTAATGGTTGTTTAAATAGTATGCCCTCTAAATTCATGTCTACTTATAACACATGAGGGTGAGCCTTTGTTTTGGAAATTGGATCTTTATCAACGTTACCAATTAAAGATGACATCATCCTGGGTTCAGGTGGGTCCTATCTGATGGCTGGTGTCCTTTGAAGAGGGAAATGTGAGAGACTAGGGTGATTGCTCAGTGGCCAGGCACTTTCTTAGCACATATGGAATCACCATGTGATGTACTGTTTCCGGTTCCTGCTACCTTCATGTCTCCATAGTCACAGGCTGCAACCCGGAACTGGGAGCTAAGATAAATCCTTTCTCCCCTAAGCTTCATTTTTCAGGGTATTTCAGCACATCAGCCAGAAACAGAACTAGAACATTCCAACAATGAAAAGGGGGGTAATGCAGACACTATACCACACAAGGAAGGCGGCCATGTGACAGCCGGCAAGTTGGAGTAAGGCAGTCATGGGTTAAGAAGCAGTAAGGACCACCAGCCACCACTAGGAGGCACTGGAGGGACAGGCAACAGTTCTCCAGTGCTTCCAGGAGCAACTAACTCCACCAAGGCTTGACTCAAACTCCAGGCTCCTGAGTTGTAAGATAATAAAGTCCTACTGTTCTAAACACTACAGCCCATTACAGGACCCTAAGAAATGAAAACACATAAACCACATAGAGGACGGAGGGCACAGTAAAATTTTGCCCCAAATCTTATCACTCAGGAACATCATCACTTTGGCGCCTTACACACATGTACACATGGTACCCATGTAAATATGGATAGGCCGAGTTCGCCTTCAAAACTTCCCCTCCATTTTGAAAGTTGTACATGCAAAATCTTATTTAAAGTTTTGTCAAGAGTATAGGAAACTGGACTACCAGGGCGCCTCAGAGGGGAAAGGTGCTTGCTGTATAAGCTTGGTGACCAGAGTCCAATCCCTGGAACCCACAGAAAGGTGGAAGAAGAAAGCCAAATCCACAGAGTTGTCCTCTAACCTACTCATGGATGCTATGGTATGTGCACCTACGGACACTCATCATGCACATGTATAAAAAATAATAATTTTTAAAGGAATATAGGATGCTGGGCATGGTGGTGCACACCTTTAATCCCAGGACTCAGAAGGCAAAGGCATGTGTGTTTCTGAGTTTGAGACCAACCTGATCTACTTAGCAAGTTCCAAGCCAGCCAGAGTTACATAGTGAAACCCTATCAGAGCGAGAGAGAGAGTCAGAAGCAGAGAGAGACAGAGCTAGAGGCAGAGAAGCAGAGAGAGACAGAGGCAAGACAGAAACAGAGAGAAATAAGACCAGATATTCTGGTGGTGGTGGTGGTGGTGGTGGTGGTGGTGGTGGTGGTGGTGGTGGTGTTTGGTGTTTTGTTTTTTTTTTGTTTGTTTGTTTTTCCAGACAGAGTTTCTCTGTGTCAGAGCCCTGGCTATCCTGGAACTCTAACCTCGAACTCACAGAGATCCACCTGCCTCTGCCTCTTGAGTGCTGGAATTAAAAGTGTGCACCACCACTGCCCTGCTATATAATCTTTTTTAAAAAGACCCAGGAAAGATTTGTTTGGGTTCATAATTTTAGAGAGCCGATTTAGTCCATCGTGGTAGGGAAGACATGGCAGGGATCTCAGTTCAAGGTAGCCAGTGTGTGACTGTCCACATCATGGTGAACCAAGGAACAGAGAGAGCAGGGTAAGATCCAGGGGCCAGGCACAACTTTCAAAGGCGTACTCCTACCGACCCACTGCCACCAGCCAGGCCCCAGTGCCAGCTGAGGAACAAATATCAAAACACGAGCCTGTGGGGACATCTCAGCTTCAAACGTCTTTCCATTCTGCCCTCTCTTCCTCCAGGCCCAGCTTCATGCAGTTGTCTCCAAACAAGTTGGGTTATTTGGCTGGTCTTGGCCTCTGCGAGCTTGCTGAGGTTTCATTAGACCTCCAAAATCCTCCGACAACTCAGTAAAATCTACCTGTCTCCACAAGGCATGTCCCTAAATGAATGCCAAACTTTGGGGAGCTCCCATCCCATTTCCATGAAGTCCAGACCCTACTCTCCAAAATCTCTGACCATCTGGGGCCGAGTTAATTATAAATGACAGTCACAGCCCATTTCTCTGCCACAGCAGCTTCTAGATTCTAGGGGTGACTTTCCCCTCCTGACAGCCATGATCACCCCACTGTGTGCCACCTGCCAGCCATTATTCCTTCCAGAAACCCACTAACACAGATGGCAGTGTGTGGCTGGGGGTTGCAGAGGATAAAACAGCATACAGCAAAACCAACTGCACACCCAGTGTCAATTGTTCAGATACGTGTATCAGCCGTTTCCTAGAGCAGGGAATTCCAATGACATGCTTCCTTGGTCATCAGCCAGGCTCCTTTCTCTGGTTCCTCTTTCTATCTCCCACACACATTAGGCCTCACCCACTTGCTTCCTGGCTGCCTCCTACATTTAAAGTCCCTCCCGCTTCTTACCCAGAGTCATCTGTCTCCCTCTTAGTATCTCTTCTTTTTCCCTCCAGGTCCCAACTTCCTCCATCAATAGTCCTGTTTCCCCCTGCTCCCCCAGGACAGGTGCCAGCCTGCTCATCATGAACATGTTGTCAGATGCAGGAAATACACAGGAACTGTTTCAAACAGTCAAGCTCCCCCTCGCGCCCCCGCCCCAAGCATGGGCAGAGCTTGTTTCCAACAAGCCAGTAATTCTGCAGATGCCAGTCTCTGAGCTGGTTAAGCCAAGTGTCAAGATGACAAACACCATAAAACAGATCTTCATGAGGAGAGACTGCAAGTCTCCGTGTGTGTTTTCATTTCGAATTAACACTTCCCCAAAGCACTACCTGTAACCCTCTTCCATGGCTTCTCCATCCTCTGAACCAGTTTTCTTTCCTCCAGTCACTTAGTGAGAAACAAAGCCATCCCACTAGTCAACATCTCAGTTAGTTACGTTGGCAGTAAACACGTGGGTCTCCAGGCTTAGCTCCCAGGGGCACATGCCTTCCCCCAAAGGCTGTCAACTGTCCAAAGTCCACCTGTCCATCTCCCGGGTACCATGAGATAAAGATGGAGAACATGTCCAACAATGTCATCGCCTGTTTCCCATGTACAGCAAGGTCTGAAGGCCAGCGTCTGAGAGACTTTGTACCCTGAACCTCTAAATGGTTCCCGAGGAGCAGGCCTAATTATATCAGTGTCCTGCTTAAAATCCCTAGATGCTTCCACGGTGTACACAGCACAAAACTCAATCATGTTGCAATGATGTCCAAGGGATGTCCTACCTGACCCTGAGACAGCCTTCCAATGGCATCATTCCAAGTAGCCCAGGGGCTCAAGTCAAGGCCCAAAGAGGAATATGGAGGAATAGTCTGACACGTAATATTTTGCAAAGTCTTTTTCAAAACACACACATGTAGGCCAGACATGGTAGCACACACCTTTAATCCCAGCACTCAGGAGACAGAGGTAGGTGGATCTCTGTGAGTTCAAGACCAGCCTGATCTACATAGTAAATTCCAGGATAGCCAAGGCTATATTGAAATACTCTGACTCAAAAAAAAAAGAAAAGAAGGGGGGGAGGAAGGGAAAGGGAGAAGGAAGCATGGCTCTTCAGAAGCCAAGGGCCCTTGGATGATGTCCACCCTCTGTGAAGCTCCTGACCCTGCCTGGCCAAAGGTGGGACCTGACTGACATCCCAAGACAGGCTGGCAAGCACAGGGCCACCATGCTTTGCATTCAGATCCAGCTATGCGTGTTCTCAGGGGTGACAACGGCCCCAAGCCAGGAATAGGCACAATGTCAACAAAGCAGTACACTCAGAAGTTCCTAAGCTGGGAGAGGACCACACAATGCAGAGTTCAGAGCCAAGTGCAGCACAGTCGCAGGAGGCAGGAAATGGAGCTTCAACGGTCCAAACACCTGCAGATGGAGGAGGCCTACAGAGTCTTCAGTAAGGGCCAAGGCCGTTGCCCCACAGAGCTCAAGATGGCCAGGTGCAGGCGCTGTCAGAGGAAACCTCAAAGGCCAGGATGAACTGAATGACAGAATGTTTGCCCTGCATACTCAAGGCCCTAGATTCAACCTCCGTGCCGGGAAGAAAGCCTAGAGCAATGATGTAGAGTAATGTAACGTCCCCCATACACAGTTAGAAAGTAAGTAGAGATTCAGGCGAGCTGGAGGGCTCGGTGGGCAAAGGTGCTTGCTGCCAACCCTGACAACCTGAGTTCAGTCCCTGGGCCCCACAAGATGCAAGGAGAGAACCAACTTCCCCAAGTGGTCCCCTGGCCTCCGCATACATGTGCACACCACTAAATAAGTAACTGGAAAACAAAGAAAGAATGAGAGAAGAAACGAAGTCAACCGGAAGGTTCAACTCTAGTCCGACCTGAGTCAGCAGCACTTACCATCAATTGTTTTTCTCTGTGCTGGGGACCAAATCTAGGGCCTTGTGCATTCCAGGTGAGCACTGTACCACTGAGCCACATTCCCAGACCAATGCAAGTCTTTTAAATATCAAATTATGCACATTGAGAGAGAGAGAGAGAGAGAGAGAGAGAGAGAGAGAGAGAGAGAGAGAGAAGGCAAACGTGGTTCCAGGTCCCTGTGGACCTCACTTAAGAATCTGACAGAGAGGCCGAACTGATATCCAGTTGAGGGGGTTCAGGAAAGAGACCAACCTGGACCAGAGAGATTCCACCAGACAATAATCTCCAGACAGCCCAAGCTTGCTGGTACAATGTGATGAACCTTCACCTGGATGAGGCAGAAATACCATGAATGTCAGAACAGCCAAGCTGGGCCACAAAACAGGAGCTAGACAGCCTGCCAGGGTCTCACAGAATGTACTAAACACCCAAAATAAAGGCAGGAAAAGGACTGTAGAATTACGTTCCTTGTTGTTGTGATAAAAGGTACAACTTGAGCCAGGCAGTGGTGGTGCATGTCTTTAATATTAGCACTTGGGAGGCAGAGGCAGGAGAATATCTGTGCGTTCAAGACCAGCCTGGTCTACAAGGCGAGTTCCAGGACAGCCAGAGTTGTTACATGGAGAAACCCAGTCTCAAAAAAAAAAAAGCAAAGGAAGGAAAGAAGGAAGGAAGGAAGGAGAAATGGCCCAGTCCCAACTCATATCTCTTCAGCACAATTGCTGCACCTAAGGGTCAAGGATCATTACACAAGAGGGACCTGGAAGACTGTAAGAGGCAGAGGAACAGAAAGTGTGCTGTGAAACTGTGTCTCCTCAAAATGTCAGCGAGACTGCATCCATGAAGTCTAGTCAACACGGCTGCCTAAACAAGACTTGAACAGGGGTAACCAATGGACATGCTAACATGAAGGAAGGAACGTGTGTGAGGCTTCAACCCTAGGCAAAGAACTATGGGCCACTGGGGAATTCCGAGAGGGAGAAACACAGTCTTTCCTAGGGAAAAGTCTCCCAGTTAGTCCTCTAATGCCAAGCTGTCAACCCTGAAAACATGTACATGCAGGTAACATTATACAGCCTGGGCAGGTTGTATTCATGTATTTAGGAGTGTGTGTGTGTGTGTGTGTGTGTGTGTGTGTGTGTGTGTGTGTGTGTGTGTGTGTAAATCAATAATTAAAAGGAGGCAATGAATTTGAGAGAAAAGGGGTTACATGAGAGGGGTTGGTGAGAGGAAAAGGAAGTGGGGAATGATGTAATTATAACATCAAGAAAATGATTATTTAAAAAAAAAATGAAAGCTGCCGGGCGGTGGTGGCGCATGCCTTTAATCCCAGCACACAGAAGGCAGAGGCAGGTGGATCTATGAGTTCGAGGCCAGCCTGGTCTACAGAGCGAGTTCCAGGACAGGCACCAAAGCTACACAGAGAAACCCTGTCTGGGGGGGGGGGGGGGGGGGATGAAAGCTAATGCCCAGCTTGCTTTCCCTTTTTGAATGCAGTCTAGGACCCAACCCATAGAACGGCACTGCCTGCATTTAGGCTAGGTCTTCCCTACCTCGATTAGCTCAGTCTTGAAACCCTCAGACATACCCAGAGGCTTGTCTTGGAACTGATTCTAAGTCCTGTCAAGCTGACAATTAATATTAGCTGTTCCAGGTGCCTCAGTTCAGAAAGACTAGGCAAGTGGAAACCATAACCCACAGAGCAGAACTGAGGACCAAGGCCATCATCAGAGGTAGCTGGTACCAAGATTCTACCCAAGGTGGCCGTTGCTGGCTGAGGATGCTGGTGTAGTCTGCAGGGGTCAGAGAGGCAGACACTGGGTTGGCATCAGCCAAAAGGAGCAGCTGCTGAGCAAGCAAAGCAGAGGAGGGAGATGCTGAGCAGCCCCCTCAGGATGCAGGGACACACACACCACACCCCCAGAGACCCTACTATTTCTGCTTTAAGTACCCTGTCCACAGGAGATGAGTAGAGCCGGCATCCCCAGGAGTGAAGACCACTCATTTCTTACTCCTGTGTCTGTAATCGAACCCCCATCTCACAGCCCACCCAGAGACCAGCACTCAGTTAATTTCAGAATAAACAGCCCACTCAGAAGATAGTGTGTGCTATGCAATTGCCAAGGCCAAGCACTCACCCGAATGGGCTCATCCGGGAATCCAGGTTTGCTGGGTCTGTCCTGTCGCCGGGACCTCAGGAGCTGTTTGGCTTGCTTTTCTGTCAGAATTGGGGAGGCTTCTGTAAAGAATCAGGAAAAGCCTTGAGAGGTTCCCAGGCCCGGGAGTCCACACTTCATCTCAGCACTCCAGAGAGGATTTGTAAATTCAATCTTGGTTAAAACACAAAGAGGAATCTGTCCTAAAGGATGTGGCATGTCTGAGGACTTGGGGATTTTAAATTGTTTCTACTATGGTTAACTCAGAGCAAATACTTCAGAATTTAAATCTACTTACTTCTTGCAATGGCCCATTCATTTATAGTGGACATTTATGTAATGTATAGAGGTTATTGTTTGTTTGTTTTTATTTGTTTTGAGACAAGGTCTCTTCGCTGGCTGGCCTTGAACTCCACGTCTAGTTGGGATGACCTTGAACTTCTGATCCTCACGAGTGCTGGAATTACAGTTGTTTGCCGCCATGCCCTGTTAACACGGTCCTGGGACTAAACACAGGGCTTCTTCACACATGCTCAGCAAGCACTCTGCCAACTGAGCTGCAACTCCAGCCCTGAATATGGTTTTTAAAAAATATAATCTTTCCCATTCTATCATCTGTGGCAATTAAGACAGTGTTAAATCCGGTCTTCACACACTCCACTCAGAAAATATGGTCACAAAACTGTTCGTGGTGGCGGGGAGGGTAATCACATTCAAACATTAAAATACATTAGCATAATATCCATGATCACATATGCTCTTTTAAAGATGATGTCACTGAAGGCTCATCAGCATTTTTTGAAAATAGTACTCAAACACATCTTAAGACTTTTCAAAGAAAGTAACCCACCTCCATTTTAAAGAGTAGGAATTCTAGAAGCTCACTCTTACAAGAAGAAAGAGTATCAAAATATCAATATATACTATATATGATCACGTCAATACAAAAATAGGCCATATCCTTAGAGAGAGAACCTACCTGAGGAGAAGACCAGCAGAGTGAGGACAAGGACCAACACAAACAGCTTCTCCATGGTGCCAGGCCCCGAGCCCATGACTGAACTCTCCGGACCCGTCCTACCTACTTGAAAGAGGCCCTGTCAGTCCCAATGCCCTGTAGACTTTCACTAACACGGCTTGCCACGTGATGCTAAGTGTATCTGACTCTGAGTTTGTAATAATGACTGTTAAAATATTCCCCCCGCCCCTGAATTCCTGTGACTTTTCATCCTGAGACGGGAAATGATCCCTCTGTAATGTGACCTCCTGAATGTGGTTTTGAGAATATCCATTTCGTGTAAACAGGTCTATCGAGCACATTCTGTGACGTTTCTGAGTATTTCTCTAAAGCTTTGGCTTATAGTCTGTTTCACTGGGTAGCACTCATATCTCTCTCTCTCTCTCTCTCTCTCTCTCTCTCTCTCTCTCTCTCTCCTCCTTTAGGTGGGTCGGTAAGTCATTTAACTCCTTTCTTCTCTTCTTGGAGGACCCAACAAAACCCACCTTTGGGTGTGGTGAAGCAGTGAGGAGAAGCCTGAACTCACAGTAGCTGTGACCCCTCACCATCAGCCATCTCTTTCTTAAAACAGGAAAGTGAGATCCAGAGATGGGAGGCCGAGCCCATGTTCACACACATACACTGGGGAGAATCGAAACCCGTCTCCACACTTCCACTGTGTGTTCTCACTGCACTCCATGCCATAGCTTAGATGCCGACTGCTTATCCATAAAGGCCCCCGTGTTAAAGGCTTGACCCCCAAAATGCCAGTACTGGGGGGAACAACCTTTAAGATGTGGCGCCTCACCCAGATCTAGTGATGTATATGACTTTAATCCCAGCAGTCTGGAAGTAGAGGCAGGCAGATCTCTGTGAGTTTGAAGCTGGTCTGATCTACATAGAGAGTCTTAAGACAGCCAGGGCCATGCAGATAGACTCTGTCTCAAAAAAAAAAAAAAAAGGTCAGGCAGTAGTGGTGCACGCCTTTAATCCCAGAATGCAGGGACCAGAGGCAGGTGGATCTCTTGAGTTTGAGGCCAGCCTGGTCTACAGAGTGAGTTCCAGGACAGCCAGGGCTACACAGAGAACACAGAGAAAACTTGTCTCAAAGAACAACAGCAAAAAACAAAACTGCGGAGCCCACCTAGGAAGTCCTAAGGTCACTGGGAGCGTGCTCTGATGGGGATTGTGGGCCCTGGCTCCGTACCTCTTTCTCTTTTGCTTCTGAATCACATGATCTACTCTGTTCCATTCTGTGCTCCTGCCATGATATGCTGCCTCACCACAGGCCCAAAGAGGAGCAGTCAGTCACGCGCTAGAACCCCCTAAACCTTTCTAATGTTCTCAACCGTCCTACTGCTGAGACCCCTTAATACAGTCCTCCATGTTGTGGTGACCCCCAACCACAAAACTATTTCATTGCTGCTTCATAACTGTAATTTCACTAGCTGTTCTTCAGAAGGACCCAGATTCAGTTCCTGGTACCCACATTCATAACTCCAGTCAAGCACATACATGGTAACACATGCATGCATTCAAGCAAAACATTCATATATACAATAAAATAAACCTAAAAAAAATTTAAGGAAAAGCAGCCATGAATTGGAAAGAGGAACAAGGTGAGAGGGTACACAGGAGGGTTTGTTGGGAGAAAATAGAAGGGGGAAATATAATTACATTACACTCTCAAAAAAATTGTAAATAATTGTTTAAAGAAACTTTTTGTCTTTAAAAATTGATTCTCTCAGATATTCCATCACGGGGACATAAACCTGACTAACACACGCATAACACACTTCTTCCTGCACAGGGTTTGGAGAAATATCAGGAAGACCATAAGCAGCCTTAGCCAGACTTAAGGTTATTTTCGTAAAGATAAGTAAATCTGCTGGGTGTGGTGGCACACTGCCAGAATGCCCGCTCCTGCGGGGTAGAAGCAGGAGGGCCAGCGGAGTTCAAGGTCCTCTCCACCACACAGGAAGTTCCGTGCAAGCCTGAATCTCAGGACCCTGTCTCAACTGAAGAGGAGGAGAATCCAACATGCTGCTGAAGTTCTCTGAAATTCATCAATAAATATTATATGAAGAAATCATTAGATACATAACAAATTATAGCTGAAAGGGATGTGGCTTTTCTTTGCACAAGGCTCTCCATTCAGAATAATGACCGCTGTCCTGTGGTCACTTTGCCAGCTCCAAAGAAAACAGAACCTGACCCGCAGTTGTCTGAGCTTATGCTAATGCTAGGTAACTGATATTAAACCGAAATGTCCTCAAAAAGAAAAGAAAGAAGAAAAATAAACAAAATTATAAAACTGAAATATCCTGGCCACTGGGCTGGTATTTTGAGCAGACAGCAAACAGGAAAAGAAATCATGTGCTGTCAGTAAAAGTTACCTCACATCTCTCTCTCTCTCTCTCTTTCTCTCTCTTTCTCTCTCTCTCTCTCTGAAACAGGGTCTCATTATATAGTCCTGGCTGTTCTGAAACTCACTCTGTAGCCAAGGCTGGCTTCAAACTCACAGAGATCCACCTGTCTCTGCCTCCTGAGTGCTGGGATTAAAGGCGTGAGACACACATCCAGTTGCCCATTCATTTCTGACAACATGGGGTTTGGTTTTAGGAGCTCTGCTGCAGCTAGCAACCTTCTGTCTTTATAGTTCTCAAGAACCTGGGAGATGGCTCAGTGGTTAAGAGCCCTGCATCAGGCTTTTTCTTTGGGGCCACCAACCAGCTCCCAAATCAGGACATGGAAACATATTCGTTATAAATGCTCGGCCTTAGCTTATGCTCGTTTCCGGCTTTTTTTTCTTTGACTTAATTCAACTTGTTTCTCTTCATCTACATTTTGCCTCAGGGCTTTTTACCTTTCTTTCTATATGTCCTCCTTTCCTGCTTCCTCCAGTGTCTGACTGGCCGGCGGCTGCCTGGCTTCTGGCCCCAGGCATGTCCCCCTCTTTTCCCCTCATTCTTTTCTTCTCTCTCATCCTCTTCTCTTATTCTCTCTGTCCAACAACCTAGCTATTGGCCACTCAGCTCTTTATTAGACCAATCAGGTGCCTTAGGCAGGCAAGGTGAAACAATGCAACACATCTTTACATAATCAAACACACATCCTTACAGGTTAGACAAAAGCAGCATAAACAAATGTAACATATCTTTACATTGTTAACAAAGGCAGCAGAAACAAATGTAGCACATCTTTGTCCAGTTAAAATAACATTCCACAGCAAGCCCTGGCTCCTCTCCTAGAGAACCGAGTTTGACTCCCTGCACCTACATGGTGGCTCACAACCGTACCTGTAACTCCAGTTCTAGAGGAGAGGCTAGTTTTTATGGGCACTGCATGGACATGGTACACAGATATACACACAAGCAATACACCCACACACATAAAATAAAAATAAATAAAAGACAAGTTTCAAAAAAAGAACTAAGGAATTTTAGAGTATTATTTCAGGAATATGTATATTTGTCACATTAAGTATTTTGAGGTGGTTTTTGGTTTTTGGTTTTTCTTTTGGGGAGGTGGGGAGGGGTGGTCAGGCTGGTAAAATGGATACTAAGCCTGATAATCTAAATTCAATCCCCAGGACGCACAGGGTGAAAAAAACTGAAATACTGACCTTCACACAAGTGTCAGGGAATTCTTGTGCCATACACATATGTATCTATAGAAACACACAAGTAAATAGATAAATGTAATAAAATATATAGGGATCTTGTTTTTTGTTTTTTGCACATACTCATAGTTTCATTGACTTAATTTAACCTGTTTCTCTTCATCTATGTTTTGCCTCAGGGCTTTTTACCTTTCTTTCTGCTCTTTGTGGTTGGGTAGAACACTGTTGTTTTGTTATATCAAGTAAACTTCTTCCATCAATTAGAAAAAAAAAATCTATACCTAGCTAGAAATTTCTAAAATGTTCAGTATACATTCACTCTGAAAGCATTTCTCTAATCTAGTGATTTCTGTCCAATAAAAAACATAATGTGGGCCAGGCAGTGGTGGCGCATGCCTTTAATTCCAGCATTTGGGAGGCAAAGACAGGAGGGAATCTCTGAGTTCAAGGCCAGCCTGCTCTAAAGAGGGAGTTCCAAGACAGCCAGGGCTACACAGAGAAACCCTGTGTCGAGGAGAAAAAAAATGCAGAAAACATAATATGAACCAGGCATAGGCACACAGCTGTAATCCCAGCACTCAGGAGACTCGGAAAGGAGAATCATGATTTCCAAGTGGACCTGAGATACTCTGTAAGACCCTCCATTCAAACAAACAAACAAAACAAATAGATACATTAGAAAGAAACTTTTTTGGCTGAGGATGTATCAGACCCTTGCCTAGCGTAGGCATGAAGCCTTGGGTCTGAGCCCCAGCAGCTCATTCATAACTGAGTATGGTGACATAAGTCTGAAATCACAGCACCTGGGAGGGGGAGGCAGGAGGGTCGGAAGCGCAAAGCCATCCTTGGCTACATAGTCACACGCCTTTACCTCCAGGACTCTTGTGGCAGAGGCAAGCAGATCTCTTTAAGTTTGAGTTCCGGGGATATTATAGAGAGACCCTGTCTCCAAAAAAAAACGCACAAAAACAAAACAGAAAAAGAAACATAAAATATAAACCTGGGCTATTTCATACCGTCTAGTGTTACTGAATCAGGCCTTCAGACTCTGACGTGTTTCAAGGGCTCCACAGCTGCATCTGGCTAATGGCTACTGAATTAGACATCAGGGGCCTGCAGTCGTCCATCTTTCTTGCTGCTCTCCCATTCACAGCTCCTGTACTACAGCCACAGCTGGTCTCCCATCATCCCTGCTGCCCACGTCAATCCTTCCTCCGTGCAGCAGCACTGACTGTCTCCACCAGATAAAACCTCGCCCAGGTAAGGGGGCACACAGCTTTGGAAGGCAGGGGCAGATGGATCTCTGTGAGCTCCAGGCCAACCTGGTCTACATAGTGAACCCTGTCTAAAAACATTGGGGGGAAAAAAGATTGAAAAAATGGAATTAGAAACTCCACTACCTTCCCAAACAAAATGGTGTGTGTGGGGGGGGATCTTTAACCGTGTGCTACGTGGGCCCTGAGCTATATGCATATAGCTCTTTCCAACCCGGTTCCCACCAGCCCTCCAATCCTCCCCAATCACTCATTTCTACTAAACAAGTTCTTGCCTACCTCAGGACCTTTGCATGTGACACCTCCTTCTCATCTTTCAGGTGTCAACTTGAAACTTCTCCCATCTACGTAAGTTTCTCCCTGCCCTTCTTAGCCTTCTCAGTAAAACTCCCCTTCCTCCCACACTCATTTCTGTCCCATAATTTATTAATATCATATTCAGTTATTTGCCTTTTTTTTTTTTTTTTTTTTTTTTTTTTTGGTTTTTCGAGACAGGGTTTCTCTGTGTAGCTTTGCGCCTTTTCCTGGAACTCACTCTGTAGACCAGGCTGGCCTCGAACTCACAGAGATCCGCCTGGCTCTGCCTCCCGAGTGCTGGGATTAAAGGCATGCGCCACCACGGCCTGGCCAGTTATTTGCCTTTTAAAGGCCGTCTCCTCCACTGGGCTGTAAACTCTTAGTGTGTATTCTCTAATGGACTGGAGAGGTGACACCGGAGAGTCAGAGCCTGTATCACACCCTGGGATGCTCAGGTGGAAAGAGGACCCCACAGGTGTGGAGCTACAGGAGCTGAAGCTTGGAAGAGCCTGTTCAGTTTTGCCTCTCAGAAGAGGATGCAATTCCCAATATGTCCACAAGGTGGCAGAGTAGAGAGCAGGACCCTACAACTAAAACCACAGGGAAGAAATGAAGCCACTAAACTTTCCTATTCTGGAGGCAGCCAGGCTCCCAGGGAATCACCGGTCCTAGGAAGAGGTTGTGCTCCGGTGCCCAAGACTATTTCTTTACTACTTAGATCGTCTTTATTTTTTTGTGTTCTTCATTCCTAGGGTTCAAACCCAAGGCCTTGAGCGTGATAGGGAAGTGCTCTACCTCTGAGCCCCACCTCAGAAGGTCTTCATCAGGCCAGGAGAGCTCAATTACCCGTTTGACAAGAACACAAGAGCTTGAAGAGGCACACCTGGAATCCCAACACTCCAAGGCTGAGACAGGAGGACTGTGAATTACAGACCAGCTGAAAGCGAGACCCTGCCTCTAAATACACAGACAGACAGACAGACAGAGAGCTGCAGTCCACCACCCATAATCTCATGGCATTCACATATCTAACGTTTTCATTTGGGGTTCCCCATTTTCTTTTGAGTGATTCTAAAAGAACACAGATAGTTAAGGACCTTCGATAAAGACAACACTGTAGAGTTCTCTGCATCCTCTCACTACATGATGTTTTAATAGCAAAAGAGATTTAAAATTCCAGGAACTAAAAAAATTTCTGAGACACAGGAAATCTATTTGGATGTTCGTTTCTGTTTGTTGGTTTCTTTGTTTTAGTACAGAAAGATACTGAAATCTATCCCAACCAAGAGAACTAACATGTGTCCACATATATAGGCCCAGAGTCAGCCTCGTAAATTCTTCGTTTATTTTTGTTTTCTTTGTGTAGCCCTGGCTGTCCTGGAACTCCCTCTGAAGACCAGGCTGGCCTCAAAACCACAGAGATCGCCTGCCTTTGCTTCCTGGGTGCTGGGATTAAAGGCGTGCGCCGCCGCCGCCGCCACCACCACCGCCCGGCTAAGAACAGGTCGTGTACCAAGACAAGAGTGTCGGTGCCTGCTGTGTCTGTCATCCTAGCACTTGGGAGGAGGAAGCAGGAAGACCAAGAGGCCGGGGTCATCCTTGGCTACATAGGAAGTTCAAAGCCATCATGGACAACACCAGACCCTGTCTTTGAAAACAGAAGGGGGGAAAAAAATGAGTCTGTGAAACAGTTTCAGTGGACCAAAGATGCCGAGGCTAGTCACGAGTACCAGGATCCAGACTGATAGTCCACCCTGTTTATTAGGAGAGACGGCGGCCCCTTTTTAACGTCAGATGGCTTGCCCCACTCACACATCCACCTTGGCTTCCCTTCCCGTCCCTCTGGGTCTTGCACAAGCTCACCCTCCCCTTCCTGTTGGGAGCTGCAAAACAATGGTGACATGTTTTGGCCTTGGACAGCGGCCTTCCGGCCTGCTGAGTGCTTCCACAAATGGACTTCAGTTTCTCCTCTGGGTCCAGGGATGTTGGCCTCAATCTGTGTCTGCCCAGCAGGTGAGCACAGCCAAGGCCAGCAACGGTTCTGGTGGCCAGAGCCAGCCCTACTGTCCAACCTAAACAGGAAGGAGAGGCACATGGGCCGAGGGGCAGGAATGCAGGACGCTGACAGGAAAGGACAGCGGCATGTGGGTGCACGGTGAGGACGACAGTCCTATACTGTAGCGTGCAGGAACAGAGCAGGGCCTGGGACTGCAAGACACAGCACTCATTCTGAGGAAAACACTGCTCTTATCTCAGGCTGACCAAACTTCCCAGACCAGGGGCCGCCAGCAGCGCTTCTCCAGTCTCTGAGGAGTTCTGATGCAGAAGACAGAAAAAAAAAGGAAAAGAGGAAGGTAAAAAGAAGAACCTGGGTCAGGCACGCTGACACACCTGTAATCTCAACGGTCAAGAAGCTGAGGCAGTACGATTGAGAGTTCGAGGCCAGCCTGAGCTTCACAGCAATAAACTGTGTTCAAATTGACTAATGAATCCAACAAACCCCCAGGGGCAATCAGCAACTGTAAAAACAGAGAAAATGGACAAGTAATATTAGAATCTTCTGAGAGGTAAGAGGACATTTTTGCTCAAAAGCAGCAGGAACAGGATGCTGGAAAAAAAAGAAAAATTTGGCAAACAAGTCAACAAAGAGACAAAACTCTAAGCATGGTGTGATTAGTACACGCCATAGTCCCAGCGGCTTCAGCAGCTGAGGCAGGGGGATTGCTTGAGACCAACCTGAGCAACATAGTGAGGGACCCTATCTCAAAAAATGGGAGAGAGAAGGAAAAAAGAAAGAAAGGAACATTCTAACATTGAAGAAGAGGACTGGCAAAATAGATCAGCAGGGAAGAGGCTTCGACTTGATTTCAGTCTCTGGACCTACGCTGGAAGAGGAGAGCCAAGTCCTGAGACATCCCAGGACCTACAGGCAGTCAGTGCAGCATGTGTATGTCCACACACACACACACACACACACACACACACACACACACACACTAATAAACTAAAGTTTCTTTTTTAACACAAGAGCAGAAATTGCAAACTTAATAAAAAAAGATTTAAGGGAAAAACTGAAGAAATATTTTTAAAATAAATTAAGAGTGACAGGGAGGCTTAAGAAAACAAGAAAAATATGTTTAAAAGAGGAGGCATTTACCCAAATGAGTTGAAAACCGTGTCCACATGAAAAGCTGCCCAGATGTTCATAGAGGCTTTATTCATCATGGCCAAAACCTGGCGACCATCAAGATGTCCTTCCAGAGGCAAAGGGACAAATGATCCGGAGAGAAAACAAAACAAAACAAAGGGAAAAAAGGAAATTTTAATAGTAAGTGAAAGAAAGCAGCTGAAGCCAGGATACCTCATATGCTGGGTACCACGATCCACCTGGACACCCAGAACTGT
The DNA here is from genome assembly GCF_007827085.1 of Peromyscus californicus insignis. NCBI lineage: Eukaryota > Metazoa > Chordata > Mammalia > Rodentia > Cricetidae > Peromyscus > Peromyscus californicus. Next base: position 33,586,946 of record NW_026294551.1, read on the forward strand.
GGAGGCCCCTGTTACCTGGGTCACGTGAACATACTCATCACCCCACAGCATCCTATCCACCTTCTTTTGTGAGGCAGCCAACTAGCCGGATAGCCCTAAGAATTTTCTTGTTTCCAACTCCCCAGAGCTGGGATTGCAAGCACAGTCCACTACACTCAGCTTTTCTTTTCTTTTTTCTTTTTTGCATTAAAAACATCTTTTCCCATTATTTTATTTAATGTGCATGGCTGTTTTGCCTGCATACATGTCTGTGCACCATGTGCATGCAGTGCCCTAAGAGGCCAAAAGAGGGCATCAGATTCCTCCGGAACCAGAGTTCCAGACTGTTGTGAGTGGCCATGTGGGTGTCAGGAATTGAACCCTGGTCCTCTGGAAGGGCAATCAGTTTTTAACAGCTGAGCCATCTCTCCAGCCCCAACATTCTGGGATCAAATGCAGGTCCTCACTCTTGCCCAGAGGCCCTTTACCGGCTGAGCTACCTCTCCAGCCCCTCTCCAGCCCCTGGAGCCTGTAGTTTTAAACTCTGACATATGAAAGACTTCAGAATTTAAACAACTTTTTAAAATAAATTAATCAAAGAATAACCTGGAGATCTTATAAGGAAGGGAGATACCTATCTTCACCACAATTTGATTAAGGGGAACTGGGCAGGAACTAGACAACCCGAATTTTTAGATGATATTAGGTGGCCTTCAAAAAACAAAATCTAACTGGGTTAAGAGCGTCATGGCGCCGGGCGGAGGTGGCGCACGCCTTTAATCCCAGCACTCGGGAGGCAGAGCCAGGCGGATCTCTGTGAGTTCGAGGCCAGCCTGGGCTACCAAGTGAGTTCCAGGAGAGGAGCAAAGCTACACAGAGAAACCCTGTTTCGAAAAACCAAAAAAAAAAAAAAAAGAGCGTCATGGCTTTGGTACAAGACAAACGGGGTCAGTTGACTGGGGCTGTGTAAAACCACACGAACTTCCTTCACATATAAACTGAGAAAGGGAGATGCGGCACAGTGTCTACATGGGTCACCACAGTTAGCTATGGCGATAATAACTGGGGTGATAATCACTAGGGTGCAGCTCAGTGGTAGTACATGGGCTTAGCATGCAGGAGGCTCTGGCTTCAATCTCACAGGAACAGAATAAGGTTTCTCAGAGGTGGGAGTTTCTGTGAAACTTCCACTATCCAGGCAAAATTATCAGATAATATTAACTTATCAGAAGGACCACTTTTGTTTGACTGAGACAGAGTTCAAATTGCCCTTAATATCACTATGAAGCCTAGGCCGGCCTCCAACTTGAAGGAAACCTCCTGCCTCAGGCTCCCCCGTGAGGGAACAGATGTGTACCACCACACTCAGGATCCTGGTCTTGAAAACTTTTTCATAAGCATTAATCCCTTCGCAATCTTTATATGCATGTGAGAACCTGAGGAAATCCTGTGAGACAGTGAGTGTTGGTTTTTAGAGGCGCTCTTACCCTGCAAGGAAAAGTCATGAAACATGACAGAATCCACTAACAAGAGTTTTATTAAGATGAGGAGAGGATAGATGTGATCAGGCCTGCTGAAAGGACACATGTGTGAAGGGGGCGAGGGAACACGGGAGCCGGCTTTTAAAGCCAAGCTGCCTGCGCACACAGGCCCAAGTGGCTATTCCACGCATTCGCATAGATCACGTGGCTGTGGGGGACCCCAGGATGACTGTGGCTTATAATAAGTTTGGGTCTTACTCAATCACTGGGCAAGCTTCAGTGAAACATTTCACTATTAGGATAAGAATTTGTACTGTATCAAGCTGATAATAGAAAAAAAATTTAATTTAATTTAAAAAAAATCACGTGGTTGCACCTCGCACTTTAAGCAACCACGAAGCCACGGGGTCATGGGTCATGCAGGATGTATGACCTGGAAATGACTAGGGGGAAATGACTTAAGTGTCCTGCTGGGCATGCGCAACCATGGGGCGTGGTTGGAATTCCTATAAGTGAGTTGTTTGTAATAGCATATACTAGGAACAACTTCACTAATTATGGAAGTGGGGCTACATAAAGTGTGGATGAGATGGAATATTATATTACAGAATAGTACAGAATGGAATATTATAGAGCCACTAAATGTGACCTTCTTTCTTTAATTATGTGTATGTGTGTGTGTGTGTGTGTGTATATATATATATATATATATATATATATATATATACATACATACAGACATGTATAAATACAATCCGCTGAGTCCATGTAGTGTTTTTCATATGTAGGTATTTTTAGGGCTGACCACTTGACATTGGATAATCAAGTAGGAGGCTTCTCCCTGGGCATGACTGGTCCTCCCTCTCAGTAGTCATTAACTGATTGCAGCTTTTCATCGAGGGGTGCAGCCTTGTGAGGCATGCTGGCATGTCATCAGGTGCCATTGTTCAGGTCTTGTTTAGACTGTAAACATGACTTGAAAATACGTAAAAGCTATTTTGTTGCCAAGCATTGTGATGCACACCTGTAACCTGAGCACCGGGGAGAATGAGGCAGGGCAATCACCACGTGTTAGAGGCTTACTTGAGCTACATAGTGTGACTCTGTCACACACACACACACAATCTTGAAATCTAAATTTGAAACACAACGATAGAGACTGTTACCACACTGCCGGGCGGTGGTGGCACACGCCTTTAATCCCAGCACTTGGGAGGCAGAGGCAGGCGGATCTCTGTGAGTTCGAGGCCAGCCTGGGCTACGGAGTGAGTTCCAGGAAAGGTGCAAAGCTACACAGAGAAACCCTGTCTCGAAACACCCCCTCCCCCCGCAAAAAAAAAGACTGTTACCATGTGCCCCAAGTGTGTACAGAAAAAGGTAAGCCACTGTTTCCAAAGAGAACAGAAGAGGGCTGGAGCCCGGTGAGTGGAGGGCTTGCCTTGCCCGCTGTGCAGCCCTGGGTTCCATCCCCAACACCAAGTAAACCAGGCTTGATGCCCATCGCCTGTAGTTCCAGCACTTGGGAGGTGGAGGCAGGAGGGTCAGAAGCTCAAGGTCATCCTTGGCTACATAGTGAGTTCTAGAACAACTCTGGATAAATGAGAGCCTCTTTCAAAAGGAAAAAAAAGGAGACAACAGAAGGAAAACAGGTCAAAATGTTTAAACACCAGTTGTCCCTGGTAAGACACTTGGGCACATTTGTGTGTGTGTGTGTGTGTGTGTGTGTGTGTGTGTGTGTGTGTGTGTGTGTTTTCCAAATATTCGACAATAGAAAAAATGGAGAGAAACATTTTTTTTCTAAGAGTATGTTCTTCTGTTGCCTCTTCAAAAATATAAGGGTTCTGCACCCAGAAGGATTTATAGAAAATGATGACTTGGCACACCCAGTGCCAGTGGACAGAGCAGAAGGAACGCTGTAGAGGTCTTCCCACACTCACTCCTGTTACAGATGAGGATGTAGGACCCAGCGGTGGAATGATGAGCCTGGGAGGCAGGACTTCCACCTGTGCGGGGCAGGGCTCTATTCCCAGCACTCACCGGCCCATTTGATCATCTTCCCATTTACCAGTATCACCTCCATCTTCCAATTCCAGACTGTTAGGTATGCCAGACTCAGACTCACAGTGTGCTGCTGGGCTAGCTCATCAGCTGATAGCTATTGTAAATGCAGACTCCCACAGCCAGGCAAAGTGGTACTTGCCTGTATTCCCAGCACTGGAGAGTCAGAGGCAGGGTGACTTCTTTTTCCATTGGTTTTGCGGCTACACCTGAATCTAGTGATATTTTAACTACTGTCTGCAGCCCTGCAGCCCCACAGTCCGCACTCTGCTGCTGCCAAATGCAGTTTTTAACTAAGTATCATTCTACCAATAAAGACTCAGGAGTCAGATGTTGGGGTGAAAATCTGCTAGCTCAGAGAAGCCAAGAAGCAACCAGATGACCTTCCTTTTTGGTAGTAGACTTAGCAAGAGAGTATCTCTCCAGCTGTCCCAAACAAACAAACAATTGGCAAAACTCTAAGTCTCTCTATTCTTCCTGCCTCCTCCATGCTCTCTATTCCTGTCAACTAGTTGCTGGCTCCGCCTCCTGATCCAAGGTTGATTTTATGAACACAGTCTCGGGTTTCACTGAGAAATCAAATATCCCACAACAGTGACTGACACAAATGCGAGGCGAACCTGGCTTATATAGTGAAACTGTCTCAAAGTGATAAGAATCTCAGGCCTCTTTCCCGAGAAAAGAGGAATCAGGGCAAGGTTCCCACAGCAACAACAAATTACAGAAACTCTTACATGGCTTAGACTGAAGCTGGCCTGGATGACCAAAGTAATTCTTTTTTTTTTAATTTTATTTACTTATTTATCTATGTTTGTGTGTATGTGTGGGGGTCCTCACAGGGCACAGAGAATATCTGGAGGTCAAAGGACAATGTCTTAGTTAGGGTTTCTATTGCTCTGAAGAAACACCATGCCCACAACAACTCTTATAAAGGAAAAACACTGTGGAGGCTGGCTTACAGTTTCAGAGGTTTAGTCCATTATTGTCCTATCGGGAAGCAAGGCAGCATACAGGCAGACATGGTGCTGGAGAAGGAGCCAAGAGCTCTTACATCTTGACTCACAGGCAACAGGAAATGGTCTCTCTCACCAGGTGTAGCTTGAATATATAGGAGACCTCAAAGCCCACCCCCACAGTGACACACTTCCTGCAACAAGACCACACCTACTCCAACAAGGCCACTCCTCCTAACAATGCCACACCCTTTGGGGGCTTTTTTTTTTTTTTTCAGATCCCCACAGACAACTTGGGAGTCAGTTCTCTTCTTCTACCTGTGGGTCCCAAGAATCAAACTGAGGTTGTTAGGTTAAGCAGTAGGCACCTCTGCCTGCTGAACCCTGTCACGGGCACAAAGTGATTTGGGATGTGGTAAGCTGTTATGGATGGGGTTGACCTTGCTATGTAGTTCAGGCTAGCCCTGAACTCACAGAGATCCATCCTCCTCTGCAGGCCACCATGCCCAGCTATTTTATTTTATTTTGTGTCATGTGCATGCAAGTTCCAGAGGAGGCCAGAAGAGGGCGTCTGATCTTCTGGAGCTTGAGCTGTACCACTAACAGACACGGGTGCTGAGAACCAAATTCAGTTCATCTGGAAGAGCTCTTAACTTCCGAACCATCTCTCCAGCCTTTAATAATCGGGTTTTTTTTTTCTCCCTTTCCTGTTCTTTTTCTTTTTTGCTCTTTCTTTCTTTCTTTTTTTCTTTCTTTTTTGGTTCTTCGAGATAGGGTTTCTCAGTGTAGCCCTGGCCATGCTGGAACTCACTCTGTAGAGCAGGCTGGCCTCGAACTCAGAGATATGTCTGCCTCTGCCTGTCCACTACATGGATTAAAGACATGAGCCGCCACCACCCAGGCCCCTTAATAATTCTTGCTAGACAGGTTTCTACAGGCCTGATGCCCTCTGAGAGCTGGGATTTACCACATAGTAATTGGCACCTAGCAATCATCCAGTATGTGTGTAATAATACCAGTAAGAAGTCTAGGGTAGCTCAGTACAATGCTGTCTAGCATGTGATACCTCTGAGTTCGATCCCCAGCACCAATATATAAATAAGTAAATACAGAAAGCAAGAGCACTGGTGACTTTTGTCAATCTTTGACGTTATACTTTCAAAAGAGACAGTTTTCCCCACTCCAACAATCATAACCACGTCAACCCCACCTCCACCGATGAGGAAGTGGGTCAGGCTGAAGATCAAATACTCTAAGTCGTTTATAGTAGAACTTCCTTTAGCCGGTCAACCATCTACATTAACATCCTCAATGTTGCTCCGCCCCTTATTTCCCTAAACCACGCCTCATTCCACACTAAGTCTTCGTTTCTAGGGTGTTCATCCTTTCCTATGCTCCAGATCAGTAAAGTTTTTTCCACATTCCGGACCACCTCCGGCCTCCACCTCGCCCCCAGATCTGGCCCCGCCCTCATACCTGACCCCGCCCACTCAAGGGGAGGGCCGCCTCGGGCCCCGCCCTACATCTCGTCCCGCCTATAAACGGGTTTCGTTTGCGCAGGCCACGCCTCTTTCTAACCCCGCCCCACCAGCGGAATGCGCCATCATAGGCCTGGTCCTATCCGACCCCGCCCATGCTTTGGGCGCGTCAGGCCCCGCCCACCCATCGCCGCGGAGGGCCAGCGTGCGGACTGCGCAGGTGCGCGCCACAAGCGCGGCCTCCTCACCCCACGCAGGTCTCGCCGCGTGCGGGTGGGACGGCGCCCGCCGGCTCGGCTGCAGGTCGAACCCGGGGCCGCGCGAGCGGACTCAGGTCTCCGGAGACCTCGCGAGAGGGGCGCGGGCGAGACCCCGCGGGACGGCCGTTGTGAGCGCGGTGTGGCGGGCCTGGCCTGCGCTGGACCGAGCCCGCGGGGTGCGGGCCCGGGGGCCGAGGCCGCGCGCCGCGAAGGCGAGCCGCAACCCCACGCTGTGAGTCCTGAGGCGAGCCCGCGGGACCCGGCCGCTCCCTAGACCACGCCCCAGCCTGGGAAGATGGAGGGAGACCGGGGGACCAGTCCGCCCACCCGGGGCCTGCTTCCCGATGGCCACTTGGTCCTATGGACGCTGTGCTCTGTGCTGCTGCCCGTGTTGATCACCTTGTGGTGTAGCATTCAGCGGTCGCGCCGGCAGCTGCATCGCAGGGACATCTTCCGCAAGAGCAAGCACGGCTGGCGTGACACCGACCTGTTCAGCCACCCCACCTACTGCTGCGTGTGCGCGCAGCACATCCTGCAGGGAGCCTTCTGCGACTGCTGCGGCCTCCGCGTGGACGAGGGCTGTCTCAAGAAGGCGGACAAGCGCTTCCAGTGCAAGGAGATCATGCTCAAGAACGACAGCCAGGCCGCAGATGCCATGCCTCACCACTGGATCCGCGGCAACGTGCCCCTGTGCTCTTCCTGTGTCGTCTGCAAGCAGCAGTGCGGCAGCCAGCCTAAGCTCTGCGATTACAGGTATGGCCTTTGTGAGGGGATGGGAGGGGGAGTTGTGAGGGGGAGGGACGGGGGCAGGTTTGCAAACACTGGGTCAAGAGACCTAAATTCAACGCAGCAAATGGCCTAAATCGCTCACAAGCATCCCTGGCGTTCATGGGCAGTTCCATTTAGATGTTGCTTTCCCCACCCACCCACCCACTCCCGTTTATGAGACAGGGTCTCCTATAGCCCAGGCTGGCCTCAAAGTCACTGGAGAGCAGAGGATGACCTCGAACTTTTGATCCTTCTGCCTTCACCTCTCCAGTGCTGAGATTACAGGCCATTTCGTGGTGTGCTGGGGTTCCAACTCAAAGGCCCTGAACATGTTACTCAAGCACTCTGCCAACTGGACTCCACCACCAACCCACCCCTACCTTCCCACCCCTGTCAGGGCTCTTAATTTTCATCAGAGACCTCTTCATTGCCGCCTGCCTTGTGGCTACTCAGTAGCACCCCATTTTATATAAGGGAAAAATGAAGGGCACACGAAGTAACTTTCTGCTCATCACAAACCAACTGGTTCTTGGTTTGGGACAGTGAAAACAAGGGTCATCCCAAAGCAGTGCTTTACATTTCTTTTCCTAACACAGCTCTTGGTGTCAGAGTGAAGAATTTGACACAAGGCAAAAAAAAAAAAAAAGTATTTTTACGTCTTCTATTAGTATGCTTATGAGAGAGGTGCACACTGGCAATGGAGTTGCATTATGTGGAGGTCAGAAAACAGTTCTGTGGAGTAAGTTCCCATCCACCACGTGAGTCCTGTGACTCCAACTCAAGTCATCGGGCTATTGGGCCTCACCAGCTCCGAAAGGAATGTTTCTTTTGTCGGGTCTTCCAGGATTAGTGTCTCAGATGAGTCACCTGAGTTAAACTGAGAATATTTTTATGGCTTCAGCATATACAGTGAAGAGTGCATTTTGCGTGTGGAATGCTGTCTTGAACAGGCGTCTGTTTGGAGGCTGGTGGAAAGCAGTGCTGCCCTGCAGATCATTTCCTCTGGCTTGTTTAACAGTTGAGAACAATTGAAGATAAGCTGGGACTGGTTCCCAAGACTTCTGACACCCAGCCCTGTCAGAGCCCTTGTCGGGATTCCACTATGTAACGGGTTTTATTCCCACCCTAAAGTCCCACCCGTACTTTGAGGAGCTGAAGCACAAAGGTAATCCTAGCTGTGGAGCCGCTGTGTGTCTGTGTGTGGAGGTATGTACACATGAGTGTAGACACAGAAACCACAGAGGGTGGCACACGGACACACACACCAGAGCTGAAGTTGTAGGTGGTTGTAAGCGTCCCAACATGTTCCTAGGAACCAAACTCGGGTCCTTTTCCAGAGCAGTACACACTCTTTATTGTTGATCCATCTCTCCATCCTCTCTTGAAAAAAAAATTTTTTTTTTTCCAAGACAGGGTTTCTTTGTGTAGCCCTGGCTGTCCTAGAACTTGCTATATAGACCACATTGGCCTTGAACTCAGAGATCCACCTGCCTCTGCCTTCTGAGTGCTGGCATTAAAGGCATGTGTCATCACTGCCTGGCTAAAATTCTTGTTATCTATGAGTTTATTGTCCACACTAAAACACATTGAGAGCAAAAAGGAGCAATATTAATAATTATGCCAAAAAAATAAGCTTAAATCAAGATATTCACAGCCAAGCATATGGTCACCATATTCCTAAATCTGACTTAATTTTTTTAAAGATTTCTTTAATTGTATGTGTTGTGAGTCTTTTGCCTGTGTGTATGTCTATGCATCAAACTGTGCTTAGTACCCAGGGAGGCCAGAAGAAGGCATCTGATCTCCTGGAACTAGAGTTACAGAGGATTGTGAGCTGCCAGATGGGTGCTGGGAATCAAACTTGGGTCCTCAAGAGCAGCCAGTGCTCTTAACCACTGAGTCATCTCTCTAGTCTCACGTTTAACTTTTCAAAAATGTGTTGGATTAATATACAAAATAGTTTCTCTTTGGTATTTTCATGCATACATGTAACTACTCTTTCATCCTGCTCACTCTCCTCTGGAATCCGCTCTCTGTGAGTTTTCGTAGAGTCCTTTGTCTACCCCAACCACTGTTCCGTCCTTCCCCAGCCTTCTTTTTGCTCTTCTCACTTCTTTTCTCATGGAAGTAAAGAGTTGGATTGCATTTAAAAATTCATTATATTAGCCAGGCGTGGTGGTGTACACCTTCAATCCCAGCACTTGGGAGGCAGAGACCAGAGGCTCTCTATGAGTTCAAGGCCAGCCTAGGCTACATAGTGAGTTGCAGGACAGCCAGTGCTACATAGTGAGACCCTGTCTCAAAAGACAAAGCAAACAAAAAAGAATTCCTTATATTTGGGCTGGAGTGGTGGCTCAGTGATTGCACTGGTTGTTCTTCCAGAGGACCCAGGTTCAGTTCGAAGCTCCCACGTGGGGAGGCTCAGGAGTTCAGGGTCATCCTTGGCTACAGAGTTCAAGGCCAGCCTGGGATACATGGGACTGTCTCGATAAATAAATAAATTAAAGACAGACTGACACATTTTTTTTAACTATGACAAAAAAGATTTCTGGGTCCATAAAAGTGTATGCAGTTATCAGAACCTAACGGAAGGGTCATCAGCTGGCTCAGTGGGTAGACTCTTACCACCAAGTCTTACAACCTGAGTTCAGTCTCCAGGGCCCACATGGAAGAAGGAGAAACACTCCCAGAAGTGTTCCTCTGACCTCCACGTATGCCTCTCTAACACATAAGTGATGCATTAGAGGATAAATAGATAGGAGGGTAGATGAATATGTGGAAGTTTCTAAAAACTAATGAAAGATGGATATGGCCAAGGCTACATGGTAAGACCTTGTCTCAAAAGAAAAGAAAAAATGGATATAGCCCATAACTAAGTTCACAAAAAAGGCAAAACCAGTTGACCTAGTTATCAGAGACCTCTGGATTAAAATGGTAGGGTTTCTTTTTTACCATCAAGGCAAGTTTTTAGGCACTAATGAATAGTACTTAAAATGTGTTTAGGGCCTGGGAATGTAACTTAGTTGGTAGAATGCCTTCCTAGCATATATGAAGCCCCAGCTTTGATAATGTAGTTGCTGGGAATCTAACCCAGGTCCTCTGCAAGAGTAAAAAATTTGCTCACACGCGCGTGTGCGCGCTCTCTCTCTCTCTCTCTCTCTCTCTCTCTCTCTCTCTCTCTCTCTCTCTCTCTCTTTTGTTTGTTTTGTTTTGTCCCCCCACACACAAGATTTCTCTGTGTAACAGTCCTAGGTGTCCTGGAACTCGCTTTGTAGACCAGGCTGGCCTCGAACTCACAGAGATCCGCCTGCCTCTGCCCCCCAAGTGCTGGGATTAAAGGTGTGCGCCACCACCGCCCAGCAACAAATGCTCTTAATTGCTGAGCCATCTCCCCAGCCCCTGCCCTTGTTTTTTTTAGCACTATAGGTTTTTGGGGTGTGTGTGGTTGGTTGGTTGGTTGGTTGTTTTGTCTTATACCAGAACAGCACTTCTGAATGGGAAACTTTACATGTCAGATCTGATAAGCTGTGCAGATGCGAAACCAGGAAGTTAAGTAGTTAAGTAGATCAGTGTCTCAGTCTTACCTAGCTTAAAAAATTGGTAGTGAAATGTGACCCTATTCCCCATAAATAAATGTGATGTTCAAGGAAAAATAAATAGAATATAGTAGGTTAGAGTTAACTGAGCTGGAGATGTAGGTAGGTAATAGAACATTTGAATATCGTGAACAGGTTCTGAGGTCCATCCCCAGCACTGGAGGAAAATAAAAAATTACCCAAGCCAGGCTTGGTGGCACTGGCCTATAATCTCAGCACTCTGGAACCTGAGGCATTAGGATTAAGAGTTCAAGGCCAGAGAGGATTAAATAGCAGCATTTTATCTCAAAACAATAATGCCACATACAATAGTAGTTAGCTGAACGCCACCGTAGATAGGTGTGTTCACATCAACTGTATAACCACCTATTACAGTTCCTGATGTTGAAAGCCGGTATTTATAATGGCATGAGCAAGTTGTGTTGTCATTGTCTCCAACACATGGTACAGGTATCTATTTTTAGCCATCAATAGAACTCTTGAGTAAACAGTAATTACTTGACAAATCTCAACATCCAAAAGGGAAAAAAAAACACCTTTAAAATCAAAGGCCAAGAGTTCACATCTGACAGAAAAGTATTTATTCCCTCCTTTTTAAATGAGTTAATTCTGTCCTTCTCTGGTGGCCTGCTTTTGCTCAGTCAGATCTGTCTTATCTGTGAGTGGATTAAATAGCTTAGCAGATTAATAATAGAAAGCCTGAGTCTTGCCAACACTGTTCCTGCCTGTCGTTGGCACTGGTACCCAACACAGAGGCAAATCTGGATACACGAGTTCTATCTTTGTTTCAGAGGCAGACATGGAACTGTTTGTCAGCTCCTAAAAGAAATAGGATGCTCTACTTTCTACACACAAGGAGAAAATTGCCAAACCACACCTGAGGAACTACAGATGTCATGAACAGGTTTAAACTAAAGCATACACATTTCTAATACATACAGCTGTTGTTCTAGATTGACCTTGTTAGGGGGTTGTACCTGCAGGTGTCTACCATGTTACAAAATTGCCCTGAGAAATTATTTGTGCATTTTTAAAAGTATGATCATAGGAAGTATATTTTTGTGCAATGTTTTTGCTACATTTATTTGTGTGTGGATACACTTTTAACTTTTGACAGAAGTGTGGTGTGTGGATTAGGAACGCTGGTTTAAAATAAATTGACATCTGTTTCTTCTTTCCTCAGGTGTGTTTGGTGCCAGAAAACAGTCCATGATGAGTGCATGAAGAGCAGCTTAAAGAATGAAAAGTGTGATTTTGGAGAATTCAAGAATCTCATCATCCCACCAGGTTATTTAACCTCCATTAACCAGATGCGTAAAGACAAAAAGACCGATTATGAAGCGGTAATTAGTTTATTTTCTTACAAATTTATTCACTTAAAGTTGGTATGTAAGATAGTTAATTCTTTGTATTTGAAGGGAAAAAAGGGAATTAAGTAAATAAGAGGTTAAGGGGTTTAAAATGTCATTATGGTAAGCCATAAAACCTTGCCCACAGTCCCTCATGATTGCAAACAACTTTAATAGCAACACTCAGGAGGTCAAGGCAGCAGGACCAAAAGTTCATGGTCAGCTTAGTCTATATAGCAAGTTCTGGAATGCAGAGCAGAAACTAAGAACCAGGGGCTGGAGAGATGGCTCAGCAGTTAAGAGTACTGGCTGTTCTTTCAGAGGACCAGGGTTATAGAGTGAATTCCAAGACAGCAAAGGCTATACAAAGAAACCCTGTCTCAAAAAACCAAAAAAGAAAAAAAGACTTCTGGTGAGGCATGGTGGCACTTACCTTTAATCCCAGCAGGCAGGTGGATCTTTGAGTTCGAGGCCAGCCTGATCTACAGAGTGAGTTCCAGGATATCCAAGGCCACACAGAAACTGTCTCAGAAAAAAAAGAGAGAGAGAGAGAGACAGACAGACAGACAGACAGACACTTCTGGTTCAAGCATTTCAGATAAGGGATATTCAACCTATGTAATGTTTCAAGTATTTGAACATAGCAATTGTGTTGAAAATTATGTGATGAGTGTGATTGTTTTAGAAGCAAAATTGGAAAAATCAATGAAAATGGTTAAGAACACCATTTTCATCTTAATTTTATACTAATCTGATTTAGCAGTAGCATGGACTGCTTTATTAATGAGTTCTTTTAAAGTTTTTTATTCATTTATTTCGTGTATATTCGTGTACCATAAGCACATGTGTGACTTCATGGATACCTACACTCACACATACACATTACACACATACACACACAACTGAAAATGAAAATAAAATATGTTTTTAAAATGTTTATTACATTTATTTATTTCATCGGGGTGGGGTGTACATGTGCCATAACTTTGGGAATTGGTTTCTTTCTTTCTCCCAGTGAGCCCCAGAGATTGAACTCGGGTGTCAGGCTTGGCGATAAGCTTCTACCTGATAAGCCATCCTGCCAGCCCCCACAGTATTAGTCGGAAGTTATTTGGATATGCTTGGATATTCATATTCAAAAGGACTCCTGCTAGGCTGTTGTGATCCACCTGAAGTGGGTTCTGGGAACCACACTCAAATCTTCTTCAACTCATGAAAATATTGCTTAAAGAATGATAAAGGGGCTGGAGAGATGGCTCAGCAGTAAGAGCACTGGCTGCTTTTCCAGAGGACCCAAGTTCAATTCCCAGCACCCACATAGCAGCTCACACCTGTCTGTAACTCCAGCTCCAGGTTATCTGGCACCCTCTGGCTTCTGAGGATACATGCATACATGGCAGATTGATTAAATTTAATTTCTTCAAAAGGATGATGTGGAAAGAATACTGTGGAGCCCGGGAAAGTGACTCAGTCAGTAAACACTTGCCATGCAAGCCTGAGGACCCGAACTCAGTCCTCAGCATCTCTTTGTAATCCCTGCCTGAGGAACACAATACTCCTAGGACTTGGTGGCTAGCCAGCCTACATAACTGACAATTCCCATGACCCGTGGAGATACCTTATTTCAAGAAAGAAGATAGCCTCTCTTGGTGGGTATGTGGCCAACACCTTTCATCTCAGCACTTGGGAGGCAGGCGTAGGTTGATCTCTGTGAGTTCCAGACCAACCAAGGCTATGTAGTGAGACTGTCTCAAAAGAGAGGAAGGAAAGGAGGGGCTCCTGAGGAAACTATCCGAGGGGGTTGTCTCACCATTACATGGAGACATATGCACACAAGAAGTCTACATTGAGTGAAAGGTCAAGCTATAAGGTCCTCTGCCATTCTTGGGCTTGTTTTTCATTGTGTTGATAGTACTGGTATTCTTATTTCAGCAAATTATAGCACCATTGCTACTAAGGAAAGTTTTCTGTTTGCCATCTCTCTGACACCAACCTCGTTTTGTTCATGTTCATTTTTTAGCTAGCTTCTAAGTTTGGAAAGCAGTGGACCCCATTAATAATCCTGGCCAACTCTCGGAGCGGAACCAACATGGGAGAAGGACTTTGGGGAGAGTTTAGGATCCTGTTAAATCCAGTCCAGGTAACTACAGAGAAAACCTTGCTTCCTGGGTCTCCTTATTTTCAGCTGTTACTTTTCCTGAAATGCAATGGTTATTGATGCCTTAAGTCACTACCTAGTCATAGGAAAGCATAATAATTATAAAAGACTCAAGCCTTTATATATAGTAAATACGTAATAAAACAAAAACCATATCACCTAGCAATCCCATTTCAAGGGAAATGAAACCTTATGTCCCACAGAGATTTGGGTGCAAATGTTAGATGCAGTATTATTCATAATTGCCTAAAAATGGAACAGCTCGACCCCGTCGGCTGGTGAGTGGATAAACAACTTGTGTATTCATAAAGTGGAGTACTTTTCAGTGAATGAGAGAGAGAAACTGTACATGATAGCAAGTGAACTTTAAAAAGGCACTGGTAAATCAATCAAGGCTGAAGGGATCAGTCACATGTGTTATCGCATTCATGTGACCTATCCAACAGGGCAACTCAACAGAGTGGAGGTAAACTTTTCATTGCCTGGGGACAGAAATGGGAAGTGACTGTAAAGAGACCTTGAGACATCTTATTAAAAAAAAAAGTTATAAACTGGATTATTGTAGTAGTTGCACAAACTAAAATCAACTACTTTTTCATTTTTAGAGAGGAATTTTTTTTGATAAGTAAATTATACCTTGATTTTTAAAATGAGGGGAGGCATGCCATGAAAACTGAATATACATAATCCAGGGGTAATGGCATGTTCCTATAATCCCATTACACAGGAGGCAGAAGCAGGTGGATTTCTAATTTCAAGGCCAGTCCAGTCTACACAGTAAGATCCTCTCTCAAAAACATTTATTTATTTATTTATTTATTTGCTTTTTGGTTTTTCGAGACAGGGTTTCTCTGTGTAACAGCCCTGGCTGTCCTGGAACTCACTCTGTAGACCAGGCTGGCATCGAACTCACAGACATCTGCCTACCTCTGCCTCCTGAGTGCTGGGGTTAACAGAGTATGCCACCACCACCTGGCTCAAAAACACATTTTTTTAGAAAAAGATTGTGTGACTATGCTAGCAGGTAACAATCCATTTTGTAGTAATCAGAAATGTAATTGCTTTTCCTTCTGTAAGTAAAGTAAAAAAAATCTGTAAAATGTAAAAAAAATTTTCATATTGAAGTAGTAGCCCAATGATAAAGTAATTGCCTAGCATGCAAGACCCCAGATCCAGTCCCTAGCACCAAAGAGGGAAAGTACCGTTAACAGTAAGATGCACAAATTTGCATTTCCTCCAAGATGTAAATATTTTCTCCCTTTGGAATATAGCCTCATAGTACCAAACCCGGGGACAAAAGTAGCTTAACAGATACATGGCGATTTATCTAGTTGAGAGATTGTCCCTGCATTTGGATTACTCTAAACTATACCACAGAAGTCACCTGTCCAGAGGGCATTAGTCTCTTAAGTATTTTCGTGTGTCAGTAAATATTTATAGATATTCGGAGTCCTTACATTTCAGGTCATAGTGTATTTTCAAAATTATTTAGTTTCTAGAAATTTGCACTAGTTTTGTTTTAAAGCATAAAGTACGGAATGCTAGCTAGAGGTGAGCTTACTGTGCTCTAGTTTGATGTGAATAGAAAGGAGTCAGATGGTATTGTAGACTTAGACTCTCTGCAGAATCACAGGCAGCTGACTTACCCTCCTGGGCCTGTGTCACTGTACTAGTCAGTACAATGAGGCCAGTTCCTCCTTTGTAGGTCAGTGGACTGGATGTGAATAGGAATATTCCTATAGGGGATCTGGCCCTGTCTCGGGGAGCTGTCGGAGGAGAATACCTAATAGCCAGCACTGCTGCTCAGAGGCTGCTCCTCTGTTCATCTGCAGGTGAAGGACAGTGTGGAGTGAACATGGTCTTTCTCTTGTTCTTTTATTCTTAGGTGTTTGATGTAACTAAGACGCCCCCGATCAAAGCCCTACAGCTGTGCACTCTTCTTCCTTATAACTCAGTTCGAGTCCTTGTTTGTGGAGGGGACGGCACTGTGGGCTGGGTCCTCGATGCAGTTGATGAAATGAAGATTAAGGTATCTGTCTTTAAGAACTACTCTAATGGGGGCTGAAGATGCAGTAGAGCACTTGCCTAGCATGTGTAGGTTCAGCTCCTAGCACCACCCCCAAAAAGAATGAAAGGAGCAGGTGACTACTAGAAGATGAAGCCAGTTTGGATAGTTAGGAATGAAACACTGAGATTAAGGAGTTACCACAACCTACAGTTGTTATATTTTTGTCTTTGTTGCTTTAGTCTTTAAATTTTACAAAATACTATTATGCTACAAATAATCTAAAGAGAAAAATCTGCAGTACATCTTCTCTGTTCTAGGGACAAGAAAAGTACATTCCACAGGTTGCAGTCTTACCTCTGGGAACAGGCAACGATCTGTCCAATACTCTGGGCTGGGGTACAGGCTATGCTGGAGAAATCCCGGTTGCACAGGTCTTAAGGAATGTAATGGAAGCAGACGGAGTCAAACTAGATCGGTAAGTTACACTGTGCTGGCAAGTCTGTTACTTGATTTGTAGAAATGAAGACTTGTGTAGCTATAAAATTCACTGATGTTGGTCAGGCATGCTAACTCATACCTGTAATGCCAGCATTTGGGAGATTGAAGCAGGAGAGAATTGCCATGATTTTGAGGCCAACCTGGGCCATCCAGTTAAGAACCTGTCTCAAGGGGCTGGAGAGATGGCTCAGAGGTTAAGAGCACTGGCTGCTCTTCCAGAGGTCCTGAGTTCAATTCCCAGCAACCACATGGTGGTTCACAATCATCTGTAATGAGATCTGGCGCCCTCTTCTGGCCTGCAGGAAGAAGAGTGTATACATAATAAATAAATAAATCTTTAAAAAAAAAAAAAAAAAAAAAGAACCTGTCTCAAGATACCAAAAACATGGGCTGGAGAGATGGCTCAATGGTTAAGAGCACTGGCTGCTCTTCCGGAGGTCCTGAGTTCAATTCCCAGCAACCACATGGTGACATCTATGATGGGATTTGAAGCCCTCCTCTGTCTGCAGGTATTCATGCAGACAGACACTGTGTGCTTAATAAATAAACAAATAAATCTTCTAAAAAAAAAAGAAAGAAACTAAAAACAAGTTAAGTGTAATTTAAGTGGAAAGAACTATAGTAGTTATACTTATAACAGATTTTGATGTCTTGTTCTTGGTATTGTAAATAGTTCAGTTATAAATTTGCACACTTAGATGTGGGTATGTCCTCAGATGCTTTAAAATGGCATTGAAATTTTCATGTCAGCTTATCTAGAATATAGGCTTTTTTGGTTAAAAGTGCTCTTTTTTTTAAACTTCTGTTTTTTAGATGGAAAGTGCAGGTAACAAACAAAGGATACTACAATTTAAGAAAACCCAAGGTACGTTTTTAGTGCTTCGGTTGTGAGCAGTTTAGCAAATGCACACAGTGTCTGTGGCCCACGATTCCAGGCGGGTAGGACGGAGAGACCTGGTATCTAAAGGGAGCTGGGTACAAAGCAGAACCCCCCAGTGCCTGTCTTACTCACTGAACTGTTGGTTCTGGTTGTTTGGTTTTTTGGTTTGGTTTGTTTCTGTTGGCTTGTATTTGGGAGGTGCTAAATAAATACTCTGCCACTGAACCACATCCCCATCCCCCAAGCTGGACTAGAAAATGTGCTGTGGAAAAGAACATTGCCCAGGTGCACTTAGTTCTGCCCTGGCAGATCAGGTTAATTTAGATCAGCAAAGGCACACAGGATTTCTCACAAGTGAGGCATGTCTGCAAAGAGCAAATACAGAGATAATAGAGAAGTATTTATTTACTGAGGATGAAAGTCAGGATCTCACGCATGCTGCCCAAGCATTCTGCTACTGAGGTACCCATAAACCCAATCTGCATTTTAAGAAAATATTCTGAGATGGTGTGACCATAGCTTACAGACACAAGGAGAGACTTGAGGACAGTTCAGAGACTTTATTTTCAGTTTAAAGGCATTTTAAAGTCAGACCAACCAAGACTTGGCAACTGATGGCCACAAGAGGAAGAAAGCAGATACAATAGCTCTAGATTTCTAGTTTTTATGATTAGATATGTGGAAATGATGTTAACCAGTAAAATAAGGAATCTGGGGCTTGGCGTGAAATGAAATGAGTTGTTTGTCATGGTGACTCAAATGACTGTGGGGTATTGAATAAGAGACTGGAGGTTTGTGCTTTTTGCTCAGATGTGAGATCAGAGCTAGACATGTAGACTGAAGAATTTAGGCTGAATTGGGAAAATACACACTAAGGGAATAAACAGTTAAGACCCACCGAATCTGAAAGTTACAAAGGTACAGAACAAGTACTGTGAAAACACGTTATTAAAAAAAAATCCTGCATAGGAAATGCAGAGCAGCTGGGCGATGGTGGCATATGCATTTAATCCCAGCACTCCAGAGGCAGAGGCAGGCAGATCTCTGTGAGTTCAAGGCCAGCCTGGGCTACAGAGCAGTTCCAGGACAGCCAGGGCTGTTATACAGAGAAATCCTGTCTCAAAAAAGAAAATGCAGAGCCATTCCAGATTGGAAGGTCTGAGATACGGCATGCTGAGTAGAAATGGAAGGTGGGAGTCATGTCTGTAGTTATTAGCCCAGGGCTTCACTGGCAGTTCATGGTAGTCTGAAAAGTAACTACAGAAAGTATCCATTTTCAACAAGAGTTGGGACTAAGGTTGACCATGGGTGGCACAGCTGGTAGAGTCACTGTCAGTTCCTCTCTCCCAGGAGTTCACAATGAACAACTACTTCTCTATTGGACCCGATGCCCTCATGGCTCTCAATTTTCACGCTCATCGTGAGAAGGCGCCGTCTCTGTTTTCCAGCAGAATTCTTAACAAGGTGTGTGGGATAAAATAGCATTTCCTGCCTATCACCGAAGGTACAGTAAAAATCAATAGTTCAATTCTATTTAGCACTCTTAGACTCAGATCAGACTGACTCATGGAAACATTTACGTGCTCTGTTTTATATAGGATTTCTACTTAAGATCCATAAATATATTTTGTTAACTGTAACGAGAGTTTTAAAATTAAAAGTTGGGATAGTTTACTTAGATGGAAGTTAATTGGAATATGTTAAAGTATATCTTAAATAACTGAAAGAAATTCTAGGGAAAATAAGTTTTTGGTTAAGTCACTAATAGAGAAATGTATTCTGTTGGCTTAGGAAAGCTCCACGAGGCAAATGAGGTAAGGAAAGGAGCATTTGTTCCCATGGCTCTTAGCGAAAGTCGTCACTCCAGTTCCTAGCATAGCTGATCCCTTTGATAGTAGTAATGTTTGGTTTGGTTTGGTTTGGTTTGGTTTTCTGTTTTGATTTGGTTTGCTTTGGTTTCTGAGCACAGGGTTTCTCTGTATAACAGATCTGACTGTCCTAGAACTCACTCTGTAGACCAGGCTGGCCTCGAACTCACAGAGATCCACCTGCCTCTGCCTCTCAAGTGCTGGGATTAAAGGTGTTGGCCATCCCCGCTTGGCTGTTTTTGTTTTTGTTTGGTTTGTTGTTATTATTGATTCTGGATTTTTTTATTTATTTATTTTACTTTTTTTTTTTTTTTTTTGAGACAGAGTCTCTCTGTGTAGTTCTGGAACTCACTATGTAGTCTAGGCTGGCCTTAAACTTACAGGGACCTACCTGCCTTTGCTGGGATTAAAGGTATGCTCCACCATACCTGGTCACTGTTTTTAAAGTGACTTTTGACAGTTAAAAATAATGCAAATTAGGCCGGGCAGTGGTGGCGCACGCCTTTAATCCCAGCACTCGGGAGGCAGAGGCAGGTGGATCTCTGTGAGTTCGAGGCCAGCCTGGTCTCCAAAGCGAGTCCCAGGAAAGGCGCAAAGCTACACAGAGAAACCCTGTCTCAGAAAAATAAAATAAATAATAATAATAATAATAATAATAATGCAAATTAGTTGTTTCCTTATTTCTGTTTTACAAATAGTTGAAATTTCATACTAGGTTGGGGGGTGGGGGTGTCTTTATGACCTCATGGACAGCAGAGAGATGAGCTTCGGGAGGCAAGAAGGCAGTTCTGCACAGAATGACTCAGTAGCCAGTGTTGGTTCAAACTTCAGGAGTCTGAGCCCAAGTGGTTTATTTTAAACATATTTAAGCACAGGACAATTTGGTGAAAACTATTCTGCTGATGATTAACTCAATCCCTCATGCACAACAAAGCATACATACATCTCCTTGAGGAACAAAGTAAGCTAAACACACACCAGACGTGACTCCATCAAAACTTTTTGTAAAGTCCATCAAAATGGGTTCTGTAGATTGACTGAGAAAAACAAGCTTATAATAGGGTCTGGGGGAGGATCTGGTGCCGGAAAATCTCTGGCCACATGGTAGTGCAGAGGTCACAGGGCTAGAAAGCTTTAGCCTTCTGGGCAAAGAACAGGTTTTGCATTCACTTGTTCCCTGAAGGAACAACCCTGTGTGAATGTCTGTGAGCACAAAGATCTCCATGCCCCTAAAGCTCCTCTCTTTTTATTTTTTAAAGAGAATAAATTGTGGCTGTAATAGAGGCCAAGGCTGAATGCAATGCCTGCATGACTAGTCTAGCTACTATGGACAAGCATAACAGAACTGTAAGATTAGCTAGCAGAGGACCAAGGAAAGGAAAACGCCATCTTAACTATGATGGTCATTCCGAGGTCACTTGAGAGATTCTGTTTCTCTCTCTCTCTCTCTTTGATGTTTGTTTTTCCAAGACAGGGTTTCTCTTGTAGTCTTGACTATCCTGGAACTCACTCTAGACCAGGCTGGCCTCAAATTCTTAGAGATCCGCCTGCCTCTGCCTCCTGAAGGCTGGGATCAAAGGCGTGCACCACCACCCATCATTGTTTATACAGGTCATTAATTCGACCATTGATACTATGAGAGAAATCTGACACATTAAAGCAACATGTGCCTGGAAATTATTGGCACCAAGATTATACTTGAGCAAAAATAATCTATAGCAGCTATATTTTGTAAAACTGGTTCCTGATTTGCCCATCTCTTGATTAACTTCTGCTAATATTTTTGCTGTTGTATTATAGTTTTATAAATCATACAGGCTGTTTTTGAAATCTCTCTTTGTATTCCAGTAATCACTCCTGGGACTGGCGATAAAAAAAAAAGACATTGTAGCAGCAGCCATTACAGGATCCAATAGATGCAAAAAATCATCACAATTTCCAGGAGAGCTCTCTTTCACAGACACTAGTTCCCTTTTAATAATAATAATAATAATAATAAGCTAAGGGGGCAGTAGAGATGGCTCAGTGGTTAAGGGCACTGGGTGCTCTTGCAGAGGACCAGGGTTTGATTCCCAGCACCCACATGACAGCTCACAAGCCTCTCTAACTCTAGTTCCAGGGAATCAGGTATCCTCTTTTGATTTCTACAGGAACTAAGCACACGTGTGGTGCATAGACATAAATTCAGGCAACACACCCATCCACAGAAAACAAAATCTTTTTAAAAGTAGTATTACTACAACAATAAAGGTTGCTCTTTATACAGTTGGCAACTTCAGATCTTCTATCAACCCTTCTATGTTCAAAAATGTTTATACAATATTTGCTAGATTTATATGCATTTTCCTTAAATAATTTGGTGAACTAGGAAAAAAAGAATTTTCTTACTTCAACATAGTCTTATAGAATACACTTTTTGGATAACTCAGGAGGCAATGCTGTTTAAACACAAATCATCCCAGCCATATCCCACATTCCCTCTGAAAACAGATTAGTTAAACAAAAAATAATGGGCTTTATTGTCACCTTCTAAAGAGAAGGGGGATTCTGTAATTCTAACAGAGTGAGAGGCCTGAGGCAGGAGAATCACCACAAGTTGAAGGCCAGTCGACTACATAGCAAGACCCTACCAGAGGGGAGAAAGGAGGGCCTGGGCACGTTGCTCAGTTGGATGCGCCCTTGTGTGGTGCATGCAGCCCTTGTGTGGTGCATGCAGCCCTGGGTGTAACCCAAGCACCTCATGAACCCCGGTGTGGTGACAACCACTCGTCTGCAGTCTCAGCCCCCAAGAGGTAGAGGCAGGCGGATTCAAACTGAGTATCAAATTCTAGGCCAGCCTGGGCTACATGAGACCCTATCTCCAAAGAGAGAGACAATTAACATTGCATGTGTCATGGCCACAGTTCACCTAGAATTCTCCTACCACAGTTGCATGATAAAATGCAATGTTGAATGGGTGTTAAGGGGTGTGATATCGGGTTGCCTGCCAGAGGCATTTCTGTTTTTCTGCCCCTCATTGTCCAGGCCAGAATGGGAAACAGTGGCTTGTGGCATAGCAGGAGCTTTGCTACAGTGTCTTCTCGATGTTTTAATGCCGTATTTTGTCCATTTCCGTAGGCTGTTTATTTATTCTATGGAACTAAAGATTGTTTAGTGCAAGAATGTAAAGATCTGAATAAAAAAATTGAGGTAAGCTACTAATGTCTTTTCTAGAGGCTTGGGTGTTGTCTGGATTGTGAAGTTCTTTAACAAATGATGAGTCTTCTGTAAACATACCTTGTTCATGGATATCGAGTGTTCATGGATGTCAAGTGCCAGACACTTGGCTAAGGTCTTTGTTTGTTTGTTATGTATATGAGTGTTTCACCTGCATATATTTAAGTGTACCACTTGTGTTCCTGGTGGCTTCAGTGGCCCAAAGAGGGCACCAGATCATCTGAGGTAGAGTTCAGGACAGTTGTAAGCTGCCATGTGGGTGCCTGGGAACTGAACCTGGGTCTCCTGTGGGAGTAGCAGGTGCTCTTAACCAATGAGCCATCTCTTGATGGCCTCTACTAGACTACATTCTTTGTATTCATTATTCCTCTAAATTGTCAGTACAACCTATCTGGCAAAAATTACTATGTTCCCAGAGACAGCAAAACTGTTTGAAATGAAATAATTTTCCTAAGTCACAGTTCATGGCCACAGGAACTGGTCATCACACATGGAGCCCGGTTTGTTTCCAGATTCTGTTTAACTGGTAAGCTAACTGATAGCAAATGCAGAGTTCCTCACAAAGTGCTGACACATCTGAATGCTCGTGAAAGTTTAAAACATGAATTCATGTTTTAAATGATACCTCTTACGTATCAGAGCAAGTAAAAATGTATAAACAGTAAAAATAGACATTGTTGATTGTGTAGTGCTACAGACCCCTAATATCACATATAGCAGTCTTGTGTATCTTGCTTGCTTCTAGAAAGAGTCTGTAATAGTTAATAACAACAACAAAGACATTAATTAGAGAAACCCAAAGCTATTGTAAAATAAGGGGAGGAATGATCAACATCTTGGGAAAAGAATGGACCACATGAGCATGCAGTAGGAAGCCTAATACACTAGCCCCAGAAAGCTGCTGCCATCCAGCAAACCCTTAGCTGAAAGCCTCCGAGAAGCTACCCAGCAGGGAAGGAATTGCAAGATTCTCCATGAAAGTTTTATTGAGTATGGTTCTGGGGGTCAAACCCAGAGCCTACAGAGCCCAGATGCTTGTAAGAGCGCTTCAGTGCAGAACGTGGCTTGCAGGGAGGGAGAGAGCAAGAGCCAAGGCTAAAGACAGACCGACAGAGGCCAGCCATGGGCTGTCGTACCAGCCTGTTTGGAACTTGAGTTCTGCCTCGGGTGCCGGGGTAAGCCGGTGAAGGCTTGTGATGAGGGAGTGATGTCTTCTTGCTTTGTGCCAGTTGATGTAATGAGAGGGGAATGAGGCCGGAGTACACAGCCTGCTAGAAACATTTACAGAGGAGATGGTGGCTTCCGCAAATACTGTCAGCAGGGCAAGACAGAGGAGTGTCATCTGGTTTCCTGCTGATTGGCAGTGGAGAACACGTAGATAGTGCCAGGCTCCTGGTTTAGGAATGTAAGGTGCCATACTGCTTTCTCTGTTTTGTACAGAGCAAGGTGCCCAAGTAACTCATCCCAGGGGGATCTGAAGCCCTCTTCTGACCTCCCTCGGCACCAGGCATGCAGGTGGAACACAGACATATATGTAGGTATTCACACTACACATAAAATGTTTAAATATATAAATCTTTTTTTCTTTTTCAAGACAGGGTTTCTCTGTGTAGCTTTTGGAGCCTGTCCTGGAACTCACTTTGTAGATTAGGCTGGCCTCAAACTCAGAGATCCATCTGCCTCTGCCTCCTGAGCGCTGGGATTAAAGGCACATGCCACCACCACCTGGCATAAATCTTTAAAATAATGGCAGGGTAGTAGGGATTGGGAAAAAAAGAACATTGTTGATAACATGGTTAAAAACTGTTCCACTTGGTACTGAGGAGATAGCTTAGTTGGTAAAGGGCTTGTAGTGCAAGTGAGGACCATAATTCAATCCCCAGAACCCAAGTTAAAAAAAATACAAACCAGGCAGTGACACTCTCAGAAACCAACGTGGATAGCACCTGGGGAGTGACACCTGAGATTGACCTCCACACGTGTGTGTGCACACACACCAGGAATAAACTAATTAATTAAGAAGTGATTCCACGGGCTGGAGAGATTGCTGAGAAGTTAAGAGCACTTGACTGCTCTTGCAGAGGTCTTGAGTTCAGTTCCCAGCACCCACATGGTGGCTGACAACAACTATCTATAATGAGATCTGACGCCCTCTTCTGGTATGTATAAAGACAGCACTCAAGTACATAAAATACATGAATAAATAAATCTTTTTTAAAAAGAATTCATTTCATTTCTTGAAGAGAAGGAACAGCCAGGTTGCCTTCAGTTTGAGGGGTTGTCTTACCCTCGGGCATGCCTCACATCTGTGGATATGCATATTAAAGTTCCAGGTGGACAGGTGTGGAAGTAGGGTGCCCTGTAGTAACTAACTACTTACATTTCTTTAAAGCTAGAGCTGGATGGTGAGCGAGTTGAACTGCCTAACTTGGAAGGTATTATTGTCCTGAACATTGGATACTGGGGCGGTGGCTGCAGACTGTGGGAAGGAATGGGAGATGAGACTTACCCTCTTGCCAGGTATGTCCATTTGATTGGTTTGGGAATGTTTGGTTTTGACAAGGTCTCCCTGTGTAAATCATGTTAATCTCGAACTTAGTCTTCCCGAGGCACCCTCCCTAGAGCTGGATTGCAGTTGTTAGGCACCACGGCCAGTTAGAGTCTGGGTTCTTTTCTAGACAGGATCTCACTGTGTAGCTCTGATGTCCTGGCACTCACTATGTAGACCAGGCTGGCCTTGAACTCAGCCTCTACATCCAGCCTTCTGGTTTTTGTTTGGTTGATTTTGGGGGGTTTTTTGTTTTGTTTTGTAAACTTTTACATTTCCCTCAGGCTTTCATTTCTGTATATGTTAATGTAGACATAATAAGTTGATGGAGTGGGTGTGGTGGTGTCGCATGCCTTTAATCAAATAAATAAATAAATAGATAAGTTGATGGCCCACCTTATTAAAAGAGTAACTGCTTTCTATGGATGATTTGATTTGATTGCATTCTGTAATCCCTATTTTCTTATTCCAATGTTAGGCATGATGATGGTTTACTGGAAGTAGTTGGAGTGTATGGGTCTTTCCACTGTGCTCAAATCCAGGTGAAACTGGCCAACCCTTTTCGAATCGGACAAGCACATACAGTGCGGGTAGGTAGCCGCTGTTTCCAAGCCCGGATGTGGAGAAGACAGCAGGCACTGTCACGTCCTCTAACCTCTAGAGACTGTAGCAGGGCGTGCGGGAAGCCGGCCAGCTAAAGAAAGAAAATGCCCGCTGGAAACGAATCCCCAGACAGTATTCTGGGAGATTCAGATGAATTTTGTTTAATGTCAAAGGTTAAGGACCTGTGGGAGATAGTGGGAGACAGGAAAATTTGCATGTAGTTTCTAGAACTGACATTTTTTAATCACTTCCTGATTTCAGCTGATTCTGAAGTGTTCAATGATGCCGATGCAGGTAGATGGGGAGCCATGGGCCCAGGGACCCTGTACTGTCACCATAACACATAAGACACATGCTTTGATGCTCTACTTCTCTGGAGAGCAGTCGGATGATGACATCTCCAGTACTTCCGATCAAGAGGACGGAAAGGAAGCCGAGTAGAAGGATGAGCTGAATCAGCATCTGCTCAAACCAGGAGACACGTGTCGGCTACAGGAAGTACTGTCAGCACTCCAGTCTTCGTTTCCTTCCTAGTATAGTGGGTGTGTAAAGAGCATTTCCACAGCTAGACTTGAGTGTCACAAACACATACTCATCAGCGAGACACTCTGGTCGTTATTACTAACTGAAAAAAACACGGAAAGTTTCACGAAGATGAAATGTTCCGCCTGACTGGATGTTTTAAAACTGGGTCTTGCTCTGCAGGATGCACTGTCAGAGTGACATGTTTGATAGACGGGTGTGGGTGAAAAGATCCTTTCCCCCTTAGTTTCTCATACGCTGACAACACAACATGGTAGAAATGAACTCGCTTTTTGAACTGTCGTGGTTAACACTGGGCTTTCCCTGCAACGTGCTTCCTGAGATTTCCCAACCCCCAAACCAGATGGACCCTACCTTCTGATCTCCTGAGGAGAAAAGGGAAAGAGAGATGATACTTAGAATTTTCACAGTAGTGTATTTTCTATCATCATTTTAGGCCTCTGGGTATTTAATGACCATATTGAGCTGAAATGAAAAAATCTTTTTTTTTTTTTTTAATTGTTTTTGCTTGGACAGTACTAGGGATTGAACCTAGGTCCTCTAGAAGGAAGTCTAGACAAATGCTTTACCATTGAGCTACACTCCTAGCACATGTACATATATTAGGTGGATGAGTCTAAAGTAAGATTTAGAGCACTTTGGATTGGAAGCTCTATAATTCACCAGCTTCTCTATTGAGTAAAAGATAGTGTTGACAGTGGGAAAAAATACACATAAGGGAAGCTTCCGAGTTAGATTCGTTAGTCAAAAAAAAAAAATTCCAGACTGACTGCCTTCACGTTGAGTGAGTGGTCTTGTGTTGTGAAATATTGTAGGGCTTCAACAGCATTGCCCTCGGAGAGGGAAGCTCTGTTGAGATGTTTATATCATATTTATTTCCAAGTGAGAAAGATATATATATATATTTTTAACTTAATTTATTATTAACCTTGCGGCATGATCCTTGTGTTTAGCGTTTACACTGTACTGTACAGCTTTATTTAGTAGTGTGGTCACATAAGTGCTGGTCACAGCCACATAGAACTCTCCCTTGGTCTCCATGGCATATGTACTCGCCATGCTCATTCCTCAGCCTTTAAAAGGGAGGGCAC
Organism: Peromyscus californicus insignis; assembly: GCF_007827085.1. Taxonomy (NCBI): domain Eukaryota; kingdom Metazoa; phylum Chordata; class Mammalia; order Rodentia; family Cricetidae; genus Peromyscus; species Peromyscus californicus. The sequence goes on from NW_026294551.1 coordinate 33,614,281, forward strand.
GTGATGAAGAACTTGGGGTGACGAAGCTTTGTTTCATTGCAGCTCCACGGGCCCCCCATTAGAGGGTGCTCTTCTGCTGTTGACAGTGGACTGCGTCTGCAGTTAGCCACACCCAGTGGGCATCTGGTCCCGTGGGTTTCTGACACATGGCCTGTTTGCGCTTGGTGGTCTTGCATGAATTAATTTCTGAAAGACTAGAATCTGTTCCCAAAACTACCATCTATCTCCCTTTTAATGGTTTATTATGGATCTACAGTCAGTGAATTGCCATAAACTTCGATCTGAGTCACCTTAGGCCTAGACCGTGTTTTTAGAAGGACAACTTAGTAATGTCTATTAGTACATTATGTAAAGTAATTTTGCACTACTAAATTAACCTCTTCCACCTGTTCCCAGATGATGCCACATTCTCCCGTTGAAAGATGTTCCACAAGTCTATCCCCGCTTGCTCATGTACCTTCTTCACACTGGTTAACTGCAGCTGAGGGTGTGAACTGAGGGTTTGCAGCTTCCCCTTGAAAACTGATCCTGTTTGGAGTGTAATGAAATTCATCCTTAGATTCATGGTCAGGATTGTTAAGATGTCACTCTCCCTCGGAGGCACACTGTTAAATTTACCTGTAATTTATAGTGCTCATTTGTAGTGGAAACAAATCGTTAATTTGGGGCTCTCAGTCGAAATCATTAGGGTAACTCTAATGCTCTAGTAAGAGCAGCCTTGTGTCCCTTCCCATGACACACCGTGTTGTTTTTCTGAAGCCTTCGTCACCCAGATTTCACTGTGTAGCTTTCCCAATACTGTATCACAACACATACCAGTACTGTTTTACTACAGCTCACACTTTTAGGCACTAGTTCACCCAGCATTCCGACAAATGTATAGGCATGTGCCTTGTTTGAATACAATTTGTAAGACTTGGTGTTTGCAAGTTATATATTAGGTAGTGGTAGCTTACCTTACCAGGGGTCTGTACTTCACACACTGGTTCACCACAAGATCCTCTGTTCCATTTAAAGTTGTCTCAGTAGCAACGTAACTTACATGTTCTCAGGAAAAACTATGAACATCTATTTTCACATCTCTTGTCTTTTTCTCCCCTAATACATTCCTGACGCCTCATGAGTTTAGTGGCTTAAACACCAAATACCCGGCAGCTCCTCTAGGTCCTTAGGTAGTTTCCAGTGCTTTGTTACAGTTCATGGAGTCAGAGGCACTTCTGTCTAGAACAGAAGCTGTCCAGGAGGAAGGTAACTAACTGAATTTCTATGTTTTAGATTTTCTCTAACTCTTAGCTGTGAACCTATTATGTAGCTGGTATTTATAAAAATTTGATAGTGAAACTATTTATTTTATTTTTTTAGGGTATGAAAATCTGTAATAATTGCCTTTTGAACATTTGTGTACCTGGTTGTAACGTAGACTGACTCAGAAAAGTTCTTATTTGTGCTGTAAACTGAGTACTTCCACCAGCATGTCAGAAAGAATAATTTTCATCTGTGATATAAAGTCAAATATTTCTAATGTACACTGTAGGATTTTTAATTTGCACTGACTAGAAAGCTTGAAAGGTTATGTTAATTTGCACATCAGTGTGGACCTAAATATATAATCTGACCAGAAAGGGCAACAGACTAGATGACGGTTTGTGTTACTTTTGTTCAAAATGGTAATACTGATGCAAGAAACCAGAACTTGTATTCAGAAATGCTGTGCTGGGTTCTTTTGTGTGTGTGTCGGGGGTGGGGGGGAGCTAATTTGGTTTTTGTGACTTTCTTTTTTTAACTTCTGTACAGTTTAGGATAGGGAATGTTAAGTAGATTATTATTATTATTATTATTATTATTATTATTATTATTATTTAGAATTTTTTTTCTTGTTTGGGTTAACTTGGTTTTTTTTAGTCAAATTTTAAAAATAGTTTTGTTGCTTCACCCCAATCCTCATGAAGTCACACGCTCAGCAACAGTACAGGCTCTTGCTTTGGCTCACCTTTACAAAGCATGCCCTATATTTCTAGAAGCCTCAGACCTAGCAGCTGTATCTCAGGTATTCTCTCAGAGCTAGGAAGGCCAGGAGTGTGGTTGAGGGGTGAATTCTCTGCCCAGTCATGGTCATGGGACAGAGGAGCCTCTTTTTGTTAACACCACCCTTGTTTGTACTAGGTAGGCAGTGTATGCTGTTATAATCCCAACACATGGAGGTGGGGTTCTAGCCCAGCCTGGCCTCATATGTAGAATCTCAAAAAAAAAATAAATAATGGTTGCATTCTAATCTAGTTGGTGACCTAGCTATTAACATAAAAATTGGTAGTTCCTGGTGTGAATATGGTCTTGAGACTGCTGTGTGGAATCTCGGAGGAGGGAGAGCTGGTGGAGCAGAGTGAGCACCTGCCCTCCACCTCAGTCAGTGCAGCGTAGGAGACTACTGACCTCCCCTGCACTGGCCACCCATGCACTGACCTCCCCTGCACTGATCCCCCTCCTGCACTGACCCTCCCCCTGCACTGGCCACCCCTACACTAGCCCCCCCTGCACTGACCGCCCCTGCACTGACCCCACCCCTGCACTGACTGTGTTGAGTGACTCATAGGACTTCAGTATGGAAAGCATTTACACTGTTTACAAAACAGTTCTCAACTGGGCATGGTAATGATGTCTGTCATCTCAGAGACAGAGGCAGGAAGATCTCTGGGTTCAAGGCCAGCCAGCGAGTTAAGGCTACATAAACCCTGCCTCAAAAAACAAGGTTTTTGTTTTGTTTTGTTTTTAACAACTTGTGTGTATGTGTGTGTGTGTGCATATATATATATATAGATGTTTTGTCTGCATGTATGTCTACACCATGATGGTGCCAGGGAGGCTAGAAGAGAGTGTGGTGTGATGAGCTGCAATGTGAGTACTGGGAGTTGAACCCAGGTCCTCTGGAAGAGCAGCCAGTGCCATCTCTCCAGCTCAAGATTTTTATTTATTTGTTTTTGTTTTGTTTTGTTTTTTAAGGATTTGGAAAGTACTTTCTTTGAAGACTTTGTCACATGGTTGATTTTCTAATTTTTTTATGCACTTACACCCTCATATTTTTCTGAAAATATTCTTTGGGGGACTCAGTTGCCACTTGGAATACAGTCAGTTGGCTGTGTCACAGCTTTCGGTGGCACTTTTGTTGCACATAAAATCCAAACAGCCTCTACTCCTTGTGTTGTGACTGTAGTGTGGAAATTATCTGTGTATTCAGTTACTCTAAGTACACACACACACGTTTACTCTGATGCCCTGAGCTGTATAGTGAGGGTGAGATTTACTGGTCTCAAAAGGGTTTATCCCAAAATTCCAAGGAAAGCATATTAAAAAGTCAAGTTTTAATACAAACAGCAAGATTTAGCACTCTTCGAATATAGTATAGTCTACCCAGAAAGTATGTAATCGTATTAATACTAGACCAAGGGCGTTTCCTCAGTCTCCATAAAGATAACCTGGATGTTAAGGATACTCCCATCAAAGGAAATGCCAGCACAGAACAGATTCAACGAGAAAGGAGCCCTGATCTCTTTGGTGACTGACATAGAATGTTGAAACAGGGAGAGTTGAGACGTTAGATTGTTTTTCTAGTTTTTTCTGGCATTGTCCAAGCAAGATAGCACTCTGATTGGATGGACGGATTTGACAGGCTGAGAAAAATGCAGGGCTAGATACGGCACCTCATCTTGGATGGCAACTGCCTCATAGATCTTTTCTTGTAAATTCAGGGTTCCACTAGTACTCCACAACTTGATCCGCTTGAATGATCCCTGTGAATAGACTGGCGCTCTGCTCTGTGAGTGTGTTCTGTGCCAATTCAGAGCAGCCTAGCTAGGTCCTCAGTGCTCTCTCACAAGAGAACTTCCCTCTAAACCCTCGGCACTGAGGACCGGGTGCTCCACCAGAGCGGCCAGCCGGCTTCTCTCACCCTGTCCCCACTCTGACCACAGTACTGACATCTACCGCCGTTAATTACTCCGTCCATTGGTCGAGTTGGGTCTGCATCCTGTGGTCACTGCCTCCAAACAGAAATACAAATGAGAGCATATAACATGTTGAAAATACGTTTGCTTGTTTTTGAATAAAATTTAAAGTTTAGCACTTAAAAAGTTGATCTTGTGGTGGGTGTGTGATTGTCAGACAATAATATAAAAGAAGCTATGAGTCTTCAGCAAATCATCATTGGTCTTCCACAGGGCAAACATACTTTGTAGCAAGTTCTAAGTCCTGTATCTTGAATGCAAAGAAAAATGGAAAATTAATAATGCCTGTGGTTATGGTGACACACATCTTGTGGTGGTTTGAGTGAGAATGGCCACCATAGACTCATGGGGTTTTGTTTTTGTTTTTGTTTTGTTGTTGTTGTTTGGTGTTTCAAGACAGGGTTCCTCTGTGTAGTTTTAGTGCCTGTCCTGAATCTTGCTCTGTAGCCCAGGCTGGCCTCGAACTCACAGAGATCCGCCTGGTTCTGCCTCCCAAGTGCTGGGATTAAAGGCGCACCAGGTTCATGTTTTAGTACTCAGTCTCATTTGGTAGAACTGTGGGGAAGGACTAGGAGGTGTGGTCTTGAAGGAGGCGTGTCACAGGAGTGGGCTCTGAGCTTTCAAAAGCCTCCCACATCCCCAGTGTGCACTCCGCCTCCCGCTTAGGGTTTGAGATGTGAGCTCTCAGTTATTCCTGCTGCCGTGCCTTAGCCCTCTTCCATTAGAAGTGTAATTAAGCGGCATTGAAGAGATGGCTCTTAAGGGCACTTGCTGCACAACCATGAGAAACTAACTTCGAATCCTGGCACCCACATAACAGCCTGGTGTGGTCTCTCAAATTCCTGTAACCTTAGTCAGTGTTCAGGAGATGGAGACAGAGGGATCCTAGAGTTGACTGACTACCAACCACAGGGCCACATATGGTGGTGCACGCCTTTAATCCTAGCATTTAGGAAGCAGAGGCAGGGGTCTCTGTGTGTTCCGGGCCAGCCAGGGCTACAAAGAGATACCCTATCTCAAAAAACAAATCTGTTATACCCAGGTAAGTAGGGTACTATATGAACTGGTGTATATAAAACACAGCATATGTCCCAGTTAAGTGGCACAATAATATCCACAGAGCATCTGTCGTTCATAAAGCAATTTCAATCAAGTATGTTATTCGTTCCTTTCAAAAAGATTCAATTAAATCAACAGAACAGATACAATTTCTGTTTCCTGAATCATGACCTTTAGAAAGGTTAATGACATGCTGAGTTGTGCTGACTCCATTTTTGAGACTGCTTTAGACATTTCTCGGCCGTCTACTCCCTACCCCCTGCCAGCCAGGTGTCCCTTGGCAGCACATTGGGGATTTCCATGACTCTGACCGTGGTCCAGATGTATTAACCAAAATAAGTAACGATTATACAAACAAAACATAAACTAAAATAACAGAAAAGGGTATAAGTCAAAATTAATTGTCATGTATCTGAAATAATTAGGTTCTATCAAAAAAAAAAAAAGAAAATGTTGCAGGGTTACTCTGACCCTCATCTAAGATTGATGTAATTGATGATGTAATTGTGCTTTCTTGCTTTTAAAAACACTGCCCTGGAGCTTCGACACCAAGAGACACTGAGGTATTGGCCCGCTCTTAGTCACAGGCCAAAAATGTAAAGGACTCAATCTTGAGAGTATTGGCTTGATTGGAGTGGTGGTCCATATCTTTCTCATGTGGCTTTATTTCAATGCCAGTGTTGTATAGATTGAGGACCCCAACCCACAGTTTTATGACTCTGAAATCCAGTGAGTTTGGTTGGGCCTCCCTTTCCCCAACTAAGTTAGGCCATCTTCTGGTCGGTGAGGGGTTTCTCGCTTCCACTGGATCATAGGCAGACTTCCCTGTGCAGCTGGCTCTTGTAGCTGTTAGTTTCATTCTGTTTGTTGCGGCCAGAAGCAAGGACAGAGTTTGTTTCCGCTCACACAATGGAATTCACTGTGGAATTAGGGGCAAGAACTTAAGAGATGGCTCAGTGGTTAAGAGTGCTGGCTGCTGCCCGGCAGTGGTCACTCGGGAGGCAGAGCAAGGTGGATCTCTGTGAGTTCAAGCCCAGCCTGGTCTACAGAGCTAGATCCAGGATAGGCACCAAAACTAGACAGAGAAACCCTGTGTGTGGGGAGGGCGGGGAGTGCTGGCTGCTTTTCTATGGACCCAGGTTCGATTCCCAGCACCCACATGGCAGCTCACAACTGTCTGTAACTCCAGTTCCAGGGGTTCAACACCCTCACACAGACATACATGTACAAACACCAAGGTACATAAAATAAAAACAAATCCTTGGGCTGGAGAGATGGCTCAGAGGTTAAGAGCACTGGCTGTTCTTCCAAAGGTCCTGAGTTCAATTCCCAGCAACCATATGGTGGCTGAAAACCATCTGTAATGAGGTCTGGTTCCCTCTTTGGGCCTGCAGGGATACATGCAGGCAGAATACTGTATACATAATAAATAAAAGAGAGTAAAAAAATTTTAAAAAAAAAAAAAAAAAAAAAAAACAAATCCTTTAAAAAGAGAGAGAGAGAACTTAGCAAGAACTTGGAGGTAGCCTGCTTGCTGTTCTACACAGCATCACATCCAGTCAAGGAACTCACTTCGCAGCCAAACAAGTACAGCAGAGATCATGGAAGAGAGAAGAGGTTCTTGCTAGCTTGCTCACAGGCCATCTTAGATAGCTTTCCTATACTGTTCAGGATCCCCTGTCTGGGGGTGGAACCGCTGGGCCCTCCTACAGCAATTAATAATCAAAATAACACCCCCCTAAGACGTGTGTGTGTGTGTGTGTGTGTGTGTGTGTGTGTGTGTGTAGGCCAAAGGGTAACCTCAGACTCGGGTGTTCTTCCCCAGGCGCAGTCCACTTGTCTTTTGAGACAGGGCCTCTCACTAACCCGGGGACTCACCAGGTAGGCTAGGCTGGGTAACCAGCAAGCCCGAGGGATCTGTTGGCTCCACTTCCCCGATGCTGGGTTGTAACTGTGCCACCACACCCAACTTTTTTATTTAGATGGCTTTTGGGAATGGAATGGAACTCACATCTTCAGGTTCACATGGCAGCCACCTTACCAACTGCGGTTATCTCCCCAGACCAGAAAGCAAAGTTTTGTAGGCACCTCATTGGAACTGGCCTGGCAAGATGAGTCAGCCAGTGAAAGCCACCTGCTGCCAAGCCTGATGGCCTGAGTTTGATCCCCAGGGCCCACAAGATGGAATACGAAAGCAGCTCCCATAAGTTGTCCTGATTTCCACATGTGTACTGTGGTTCACACACACACACACACACACACACACACACACACACACACACACACACACACACACGTTAGTTATTTGCGGCTCTCTTACCCTGCGAGGAAATGTCACGAAACACGACAGAATCCACTAACAAGAGTTTTATTAAGATAGGAAAGAGAGACAGACCTGACAGGCCTGTGAAAACACACGTGAATAAAGAGATGGAGCCAGGAATACGGCGCCGGCTTAAAGGCTGGGCCGCGCCTGTGCACACAGGGCCATGTGGCTATTCCACACATGCGCATAGATCACATGGTTGCACTTTGCGCTTTACACAACCACACAAAGCCATGGGGTCCTGGTCACGCAAGTCATTTTGACCCGGAAATGGCTATTTTGACCCGGAAATGGCTAGGCGGAAGTGTCTAGGTCCGCCGGGCATGCTCAACCATGGAGGCATATTGTGAATCCCTATCAACACACTCCTTTGGAGTCTATCTTCTATTTTTATTTTTTCCTTACAGCTTATATACTCCACCAGAATCTTTCAAGCAGTATAAAAATCACAATGTGGTTACATTCTATTTTTCTTTTTTTTTTTTTTTTTTTTTTTTTTGGTTTTTCGAGACAGGGTTTCTCTGTGTAGCTTTGCGCCTTTCCTGGAACTCGCTTTGGAGACCAGGCTGGCCTCGAACTCACAGAGATCCACCTGGCTCTGCCTCCCGAGTGCTGGGATTAAAGGCGTGCGCCACCACCGCCCGGCCATTCTATTTTTCAAGTTAAATGATTATTGAAAGATTTACAACAAGCCCCCATGGTCAGGCGTGTTTGCATATGCCTGGCGGACACTTCCGCCTAGCCAGGTCCAGATAGCCATTTCCGGGTCAGGGCATCCCGCGTGACCAAGATCCGTGATGTCCCACTAGCCACGTAAGCGCACAACGTGGCCATGTGATCTACGCGCTTGCGTGTAGTAGGGATGCTGATCTGTCCACGCCCAGCCTTTAAAATCTGGCGCCATGTTCCCGGTTCCTTCTTCTCTACACACGTGTTTCCCACAGGTCTGTTCACTCTCTGTCCCTTTACCTTTAATAAAACTCTATTAGCGGATTCTGTCGTGTTTCATGGCATTTCCTTGCAGGGTAAGCACACAACGCAGCCGAAAAACTAACAGTTATAATGAATACAAGTAAAAAACATCATGTTTCTCATTTCTCTTACATGCTTAAACATTTTATATATTACAGGTGAAAAATTATTCTTAAGGACTCACATAAATTCATGGCTAAGCAACTTGTTATAGATTAACAAAGTGTAAGCAAGCAAGATATTTTTCTCAGCCAGTTCTTTTACTGGCAGGCTGCATTTTGTGGTTACAAAGAAAGGATCAATGATTTTATTTATCCCAAAAGGTAATCTTATTTTAAAAAATCTTTCAAAAAAAATCATAGATCAGAGCTGGGCAGTGGTGGCACACATCTTTAATCCCAGCACTGGGGAGGCAGAGCCAGGCAGATCTCTGTGAGTTCGAGGCCAGCCTGGTCTGCAGAGCGAGATCCAGGACAGGCTCCAAAACTACACGGAGAAACCTTGTCTCGAGAAAAAAAAAAAAAAATGCAAATCAGGGGCTGGAGAGGTGGCTCAGAGGTTTAGAGTCCTGACTGCTCTTCCAGAGGTCCTGAGTTCAATTCCCAGCAACCACATGGTGGCTCACAACCATCTGTAATGAGATCTGGTGCCCTCTTCTGACTTGCAAGCAGAACACTGTATACATAATAAATAAGTCTTTTAAAAAAATCACAAATCTAAACTTTTATATATGAAAAACAATCAGTCATTTCTACTTTTAATCCTCGGGGTGCATACCCACTCATCAACAGTTTTTTATTAAATCCTATCAGGAGGTTGAGGGCAGAAATGGGTACAAGGAATTAATTATCGCCTTTGGTCACCAAACCCACCTTTAGCAAGAAAATCATGTCAGCTAGTAATAACCAGGCCGCCTTTGTTCTTGTTCCTTGACCTCAACGAGTCCCTCGCTCAACTAACAAACGTGTGCCTTTCTAGACTTTAAATTGTTCCCCAAGATTTTCTACCTCAAAGTCATTAACAAAAACATCTTAACCTAACTTTACTAACAATCTACATGTCTAAATTCTTTCTAAGGATGGGGGTTGAATCATTAATCTGCTCCAGCAGCAATACTTGGAAAAAGGCAATCTCTATTATTGTAAGTACCAGTAACACTGCCCAGTAAGGGGCTAGACCCCCCTTAGAGTTTTCATACAACCCATAGATTATGAGGGACGTGACCGTGAGGGCGGTAAGCAGAGCTGTGTGCAATAATAGCATGAGGTCCTCAGAACAGGTAGTTGTAGCTGTGTGGTCACCACATGGGTGTATGGGTTCACTCGGATCCGTGGAATGAAGATTCAGAGGCATCTTAAGAATGAATCTAGCCTTTCATGACTGCAGGGGGTTCCAGCCTCGAAGGACTGAAGCATCTTCCCTTGGCCTCAGGCATTTTTATTTCTCTCCATTCCAGTTTAGCCAGTTAATTTCCATATGCTCAAAACACCCTGAAAGGAGCTCCCAACAATACAATGCCAAGTGCAAATTCCTCGATTTGTCAGGTACATGGTTTTCCAGGTTTCCTGAATCAAGTTTTCAATAGGCCTTTGTATCCTTGGGAAACTCTGAGACAAGATTCAGATAGAGGGCAACAAGAAAAACAAAAAGTGTCTGCTAAACAAAAGATGGATTAGGGCTAGGTGCTACCCTCTAGAGCCAGGCCAGGTGCAGCTCAGCAGGAATGCCGCCACAGGTAGTCCTCCGGGCTCTGCCTCTCCAAGGCTCACATGACAAAGCTTTGCTGCCTGCCAGGCCATGTTCCATGAGTTCCAATGCTGCCTCGCATGGCCTCCGACACATTCACTCATTCAGTCACTTATCATTCATCCATTTATTCATTGAGGAGGACATGTGTGCTACAGCGCCTGTAATCTCAGCACTGGGGAAATAGAGGCAAGAAAATCAGAAGTTCAATTTCATCCTCACCTACATAGTAACTTTGAAGACACCTTTGGCTCCAGGAGACCTCATCTCCAAGGGGGAGTCGGTGCGGGGCTTGAGCCTTGGAAGAATGAATCTACGCAATAACTCTTGTGCACACTCTTATATGGGTAGTAGAAACAGAAGCACAGAATGCCAGCTCACGCAAACACAGCCAAGGCCAAGTCCTGGCTGATGGCATCAGTAGGCTTACAAGGAGCCACTTTGAGTTTTAAACCATCACTGACGGGCTGGTGACACAGCTCAGCAAGTAAAGGTGCTTGCCACCAAGCCTAATGACCTGAATTCGATCCCAAGGACCCACATAAACTGAGCAGTGGTGACGCACGCCTTTAATCCCAGCACTTGGGAGGCAGAGGCAGGCGGATCTATTGAGTTTGAGGTGCCAGCCTGCAGATCGAGTTCCAGGATGACTAGGGGTACACACAGAAACCCTGTCTCTAAAAACAGAAGCAAAACAGACAAAGGTGAGAAGCAGCTCCCAGAAGTTGTCCTCTGACTCCCACACGAATGCATAGGCTCATACATACACAATAAATACAGCAATGCAATAAAAAAAATTAATGATAAAAATATACTGCTACTGGGGTGTAGCTTAGTTGATGAGTATGCCAGATGTGGTGCCACACACCTATAATCCAGCAGTGAAAGCTGGAGGCGGGAGAATCAGAAGTTCAAGGTCATCCCCACCTACTTACAGAGTTTGAGGTCAGATTGGGCTTTGTGAGAGATTCTGCCTGCACAAAACTAAACCGGAGGTGGCAGGTTCCCTTGATTTCTGTCACACACACACACCAGAAAGTGCAGCACTGAAAATTCAAGGGGCCTGAAGACCACAGTGAATGTGGTTGAGCAGTGGGTTAAGAAGCTGCATCTGGGCTTTGGATATTCAAAAGCTCTGCTGTGAGGGGGCTGGGCAGGAAACTCCACCACTTCCTCCCACCTCCCCAGCAGCCCTGAGAAATGAGAGCCTGTCTGATAGCTTCTCCGGACAGATTGGACAGCTAGCAGAAGGACTCCTGGCAGTTCCTTGAAGGCCTCCCAGCCTCCCACATCCAGGAAGATCACAGGATGTTCTGCCAAGACGGATAGGCTGCCTTTCAAGTTCACCTGAGTACGTGCAAGGTCACCATGATGCCATGGTGAAGCTCTCCCCGCACATGGCAGCTGGAAATGGCAGATAAACTTGGTTTTAGATAGAGAGACTGACCAGAGATAATGGGGACATTTAAGGGGAAGTGCCTGGGGCTGGGCAGAACTGAAAGTGTAAGTAGGCCTGTGTGTCCTGGGCAGTTGGTGGTGATGACTGCCTGTTTGAGAACCATCTCGAGTCCTGAGGTCTTGCCTCTACAACACCTGTTGTGGTTTCCGTCTGAGATTGTCCCCCAACAAGGCTCCTGCTTTGAATGCTTGTTCTCTAGCTGGTGTCACTATTTTGGGAAGCTGTGACACCATAAGGACAGGGGACCTCGCTGGTTAAAGAAAGTCACCAGAGGTGAGCCTTTGAAGTCCAGCTCACTCTGCCTCCTTCTCCGCCATGATGGGGGGTGCCTCCCCCAGACACCATCCATGATGAATTCCACCGTGCCTTCCTGGCTTTCCTGAACTGAGCCCCTCTGAAACTGGGTATTTGGTCACAGCGACACCAAAGTAACAGATACAACGATTGTGTTACTAACAACCTGAAAATTTAGTAGTTATGTATTTTGGGGGGGAGGGAGGCAAGATGTTTTTCAGATGACACTTTCTCCCCCAGCTCCACCCAAAGGCTGAGGTTCAGGTAGGTGATATGACCTCCTTTGACCTCTCTGCCAGGCCGCTTTAGCTTCCTCCAAGCATGGGATCCCAGTTCCAAGGAAAAAATTTGGAGAAGGCAAGCTGGGGGGCAGGGATCCTATCTCCTGAGGTGACAGCTTCAGAAATGACGGTGGCATCAATACAAAAGGCCAACCCAGACTTTCCAAGGAGGAGGTAGCCTCAGCCTCTTCATGGAGATGTGGAAAGATGAGACGCTCAGCTCATGGGACCAGAGAAAGGCACTGGCCATTTTTTAAAAAATGCATGTGTAACATTATAAACAGTATCTGTCATTTTTGTTGTTGTTGTGACAGAGTATACGTAAGGAAACACGTCATTTTAGTGATATTTTAATAGACTGGTTTTACATTTAGTTAATGCGGTTAGTTCCTGCACGTGCATGCCGGCATGTGTGGAGGTGGGAAGACACCATGCAAGAGTCAGTTCTCAGCCGGGCGGTGGTGGCGCATGCCTTTAATCCCAGCACTCGGGAGGCAGAGCCAGGCGGATCTCTGTGAGTTCGAGGCCAGCCTGGACTACCAAGTGAGTCCCAGGAGAGGCGCAAAGCTACACAGAGAAACCCTGTCTCGAAAAAAAACAAAAAAACAAAAAAACAAAAAAAAACAAAAAAAAAAAGAGTCAGTTCTCTCCTTCTACCTTGTATGTTCTGGGGATCAAACTCAGGTCCTCAGGGTTGGCAGCCAGCGCCTTTACCTCTCACTGGCTGTTTTAATTATTTCAAGATGTGTAAAACATTTGCTTGCAGTAAGTCCACAAAATTGGGCAAATATCATCACCATCCATTTCCAGAACTTGCCCAACATCCCAATCAGGACTCTGTACCCATCCAACAATGGCTCTCCCCTCCCCAGTCCCACTCCTCCCTGAATCTACCATTCTGCTTTCCGGCTGTGTGAAGTTGCTCTTCCAGGTACCTCATCTAAAGGGTTTGAATGTGAAATGTCCCCCCGTAGGCTCGTGTGTTTGACCTGTCTCCCCCACTTCTGGCTGTTCTTGGAGATTATGGCACCTTTGGGGAAGATGGCGTAGCTGGTGGTGGTAGGTCACTGTGGGTCACTGTGGGTCACTGTGGGTAGGGACTTTGTAGAGCATTGTAGCCCAGCCCTGCTTCACACCTGAGCTCCCAGAGTTCTGTCTACAAAGGTATGAGGCGCTACAGTGATACTCTCCTGCCATGTGGGAGCAGCTGCCAAACCTCATCACCATGATGAAGTAAACTTCTAGAATCGTGTGCCTAAATAAGCCCTTTTTCTTGGAAGTTTCGTCTGTCTGCCATTTTGTCACAGCAATTAGAAAAATACTGAAACCAGGCTGCAGCCGTAAGTTTTTTTCAGGTCCCGCCTAGCCCCTCGGTCCCTCAACCACTTATAAGATAATCATTTAGAGGCTTAATATTAGTTATAAACTGTATGGCCTATGGCAGGCCTCTTGCTAGCTAGCTCTTTATAACTTAACTCAACCCATAACTATTAATCTATGTATCGCCACATGTTCCATGATTTTACCTGCGTCCCATTACATGTTGCTCCTTGGATGGCGGTTTGCAGTGTCTGCCCTGACTCCATCTTTCTCCTCCTTGTATCTCCACTCAGATTTCCCGCATCTCTAAGCTGCCTTGCCATAGACCAAAGCAGTTTTGTTTATTAACCAATGGAAACAACATATATTCACAGCGTACAGAAAGACATCCCACAGCACTGGACAGTGGTGACACACACAGTTAATTGCAGCCCTTGGGAGGCAGAGGCAGACAGATCTCTGTGAGTTCTAGGCCAACCTGGTCTACAAAGTAAGTCCCAGGACAGCTATGGCTGTTATACAGAGAAACCTTGTCTCACTAAACTATTGAAAGAAAGAAAGAGAGAGAGAGAGAGAGAGAGAGAGAGAGAGAGAGAGAGAGAGAGGGAGGGAGGGAGGGAGGGAGGGAGGGAGGGAGGAAGGGAAGAAGGAAGGAAGGAAGGAAGGAAGGAAGGAAGGAAGGAAGGAAGGAAGGAAGGAAGAGAGGAAGAAAATAATGAATACAGGGACCATCCAGTGTCTGTCCTTTCACACCTGGCATAATATTTTCAAAAGACCTCTTGAGCCTGTTTCATTATTTACAAAGTGGGGTAACAGAACCTACCTCACACAGTGTTGATACAACTCCCATCAAAAGTGAATCTAATCCCCTCTCTATGAATAGGTATGCTGACTTTTCTTACCTTCTTGGCAGGGTCTCACACAATCCAAGCTGATTTCAAACTAGCCATGTAGCTGAGAATGAACTTGAACTTCCGATCCTCCTGCTTCTACCTCTAAATCACTAGGATTCCAGGTTTGTACTTCCTTGCCCATCTTATGCTGTGCTGGGGATGGAACCCAGGACTTCATGCTTGTTGAGCAAACACTCTACTGACCGAGTCACAGCCCCAGCCCTACTTGGCTACTTCTAATGAGGAGAATGCAGCCAGTGTGTGGCACAGGGTCTCCTGAGGTTCCATCTCAGCTTCTGCCTGGTTCTGCTGAGACAGCTGCCCTTGGATCCCACCCCTTTCTTGAGTCTCACTCAGACAAAATCTCCCTGCTGCAAGGAGAGCAAACAGATGCCTGGGCGAGTCCCAGTTCATGTTAATGGCCAGTGCGAGGGAGCAGGCTCAGCCTCCAGCCTTCAAGCTACCCCAACAGATGTCAAGCGGAACAGAAATGAGCTGTCCCTCCCAAACTGTGCACACATCGAAGATTCAGGAACAGAATGCACCTGTTTTTATTCTCCAAGGTTTGCTGTGTTTGTTACATAGAGTTGATACAGGCTGAGTCAACCCAGAAACGCCCCGCCTCGAGACTGAGAGAGAGTTCTTGAGATGAAACATTTCCTCATTTTTAAAAGTTGATTTTCCAGCAATCAGGAGATTAAGGCAGGAGGGTTGTCTTAAATTACAGTTCAAAACCAGCTAGGACTACTGGGTAAAACACTATCTCAAGGGGAGTGGTGATGAATGCTTTTAATCCCAGCACTGGGAAAGCAGAGGCAGGAAGATCTCTTGAGTTTGAGGCCAGCCTGTTTTACAGAGTGAGTTCCAGGATAGCCAGAACTACACAGAAAACTCTGCCTTGAAAAACAAACAAACAGTTATGCCCAGATCTCGGGGACCCCTCAAAGACCACCCCCCACACACACACAGAGACCGAAACTGTATGCAAAAGCAAAGAGCCTTTATTCAAGCTTCGGCTCTCCATCTGTCTGACGCAGTGGTGAGAGCAGAGAGGGCCTGACTCTGCTATGATTAAAAAAAAAAAACAAAACCCTTCCCCACCCAGGTTCGGGGCTCTCTGCTCTCCAGTCACTTGGAGGGTCCAAGCTCGAGCTTGAATAAAAGCTCTTTGCTTTTACATGGTGGTGGTCTTTTGAGGGGTCCCTGTGATCTGGGCATAACATTATCAGCATCCTGGTACCATGTTTATGCAGAGTGCTAGGTGGTGACCGAGACCACAAAAAAAAAAAAAAAAAAAAAAAAAAAGCAGAAAGAGGAAATGCATTATCAGGTACTGCTATTATACTAGGTGGGAATCACAGTGGTACAGTGTAAACAGCCTTGGAGAAGACTCCCCCTGAACAGTGGAGGTGACAGGTCAGGTCGCCAGAAGGTAAAATGACAGCCAATAAAAGAAAGCAAAACCAGGGCTGGAGAGATGGCTCAGAGGTTAAGAGCACTGGCTGCTGTTCCAGAGGACCTGAGTTCAATTCCCAGCAATCACATGGTGGCTCACAACCATCTGTAATGAGATCTGGTGCCCTCTTCTAGCCTGCAGGCATACATGCTGTATACAGAATAAATACATAAATCTTAAAAAAAAAAAAAAAAAAAAAAAAGCAAAACCACCGGGAGTGGTGGCACACGCCTTCAATCCCAGCACTTGGGAGGCAGAGCCAGACGGATCTCTGTGAGTTCGAGGCCAGCCTGGTCTACAAAGTGAGTTCCAGGAAAGGCACCAAAACTACCCAGAGAAACCCTGTCTCGAAAAACCAAAAAAAAAAAAAGGAAAGCAAAACCAAGTTGGGTGCATGCTAAGGAGTCGTGAACATCAGCTAGCAAGGAGTCATGATCAGGACAAAGGCTGCAGGTACACTCTTCCCTCAAAGAGACCTCAGGGGAGCCATGTGTGACACTACAGAATCTGATGTGCTCGGACACCAATGATGTTCTCAGACACTGTGACATCAGCGGGGGCTGTGGGTGGAGAGGGAGTCACTTCTGCAGCCCCTGTGCTGGTTCAGAAGTCACTAAAACCCTAAGGAGTGGGAGATTTGCTCCCAGGGGCTCTGAGAGGCCTTGGGGAAGGCCTTTATGGTGTGGAGGACAGTGAATCCTCAGCAAGAATGATCCCTGTTGCTAAAGCAGTGCAGACACCTGGAGGGGGAAGAGTTTTCTCCACAAGAAACTGAAGGCAATGCGCTCCCCAGCAGAGCCACTGGAGACAGAGAGCCTGGGCTGTGGGCTGGCGACTCCAGGGAGGACCTTAACTTCTCTTTTTTTCTTAAGACTCTGGGTAGAGTCATATTTAGCATCCAGGGTGTTGTTAGTGTTTGAAACAGGACCTCACCATGTAACTCAGGCTGGCCTTGGCTCAAGACCCCCTGTCTCGTCCTGCAGAGTGCTGTGATTTCAGGTATGGACCATCATCCTCAGCTCAAGTTTTAAAGATGATGATGATGATTTTATGTTTGCACAGGAGTGGAGGGAGATGAGGGCGTATGTGTATGTGAGTGCAGTCATCCTGAAGGCCAGAAGAGAGTGTCAGGAGGATGGATCCCCTGGAGCTTCAGTCACAGGCAGTTGTGAGCTGCATGGCGTGGGCACTGGGAACTAAACATCCAGTCCTCTACAAGTACAGGAAGCACTCTTAACAGATGAACCATCTCTCCAGCCCACAGCTCAAGTTTTAAACACACACACACACACACACACACACACACACACACATACACACACACCCCTTCACTGCCAAGCCTTCGTGTTCTCCCCCGGCTTTGCCTTCTGGGGACAAAAGTGCTCACCCCAGCAAAGGGGTCTTCTCCAGTGCCTTAGCTAGAGCAACACACAATGTCTGTTATGCTACAGTCTTGCCTGTTTTCTTTACAGCCCCCTTTCCCTACATTCCCCTGTAGGATATAGAGAGCCCCAGTCGCACCCCAGGCGTGGATTTGGGGTGCTATTTCACTACTGTATCCCGAGCATGGTTACAATGCCTGGCATATGGCAATCCTCCAGACAGACTTACTGGCTAAGAAAGTCACTCCTCTGAGGCTGTGCCGCAGCAGCAGTGGCATTGTATGAAGAGAGGAGAAAGCAGAGTTCACAGCAGGGGACCCACAAGGACTGGCCAGGCAGACAGGACATGGAGTGTGACATGGAGAAGCAGCTGTTCTAAACAGCAGCAGCTGACAGCTGTGGGAGCTGGGATTTCCTCTGAGCGGTGTTGCTGCTGTAAGAAGGAATAGAGGGGCATTGTCTTTTCTGTCTCTGTTCTCTTGCTGTGAAGAGACAGCATGACCATGGCAAGTCTTATAAAAGAAAGCATTTAATTGGGGGCTTGCTTACAGTTTCACAGGGTCAGTCCATGATCATCACGGCACGGAGCATGGAGGCATGCGTGGTACCAAGCATGGGGCTGGAATAGTAGCTGAGAGCTACATCCTGATCTGAAAACAGAGTAGGGGGCGGAGGGGGGAGGGGGGGGGGGTGGGGGGGGAGGAGGGAGGGAGGGAGAAGGAGAGAGAGAAAGGGAGAGGGAGAGGCAGGGAGCCTAATAGTAGTAGTGTGGGCTTTTTTGAAACCTCAAAGCCCACCCCCAGTGACACACTTCCTCCAACCAGGACACAACTCCTGATCTTTCTAATCCTCTCAAATAGTGCCACTCCCTGAGGACTAAGCATTCAAATATATGAGCCTCTGGGGTCCATTCTTATTCCAAACACCACAGCCATCACTAACAGCAGGGAGAAGGAGTTACCTGATGGGAAGGGAGAAATCAAAGGAAGAATCAGGTCTGATGGCAGAGGCCTGTCTGTCATGCCTGCTATCCTGGAAGCTGAGGCAGGAAGTTCACAAGTCCAAGACCTGCCTGGACTACAGAGTGAGTTCAAGTCCTGCCTAAAAAAAAAATCAGTGAGACTCTGTCTCAAAAATAAAATATCCCTGGGGATGTCATTCAATAGTAGACCATGCTTGCCTGACCTGTTCAAGCCCCTAGTTTCAAACACCAATACAGCCAAGGGGGTAGGGAGCGGAGAACAAACAGCAATGAAATGGAACGCTAGAAGTGACTTCTCACCTACTTTTAGTCTCCAGAGGCTTGGAGCTCCCACTTCTAAAATTCCCTTTTCTTCCCCCGCTGGCTCCTAACAGTGGCATCCAGACCTGCTGATTGGTTGGCTGCCTTCCAGACAGGTGACAGATGAGAGGTCACCACCCTGCGCTGCTAGAGTATGCTGCTAGAGTGTGCCTTAAAGAAGTCTGTCATGAGGTCTATGAAACAGAGCCATTATGAGTCACTAGAAACGAAACAGGAAAGAAACCGGGAACTAGAAACTGGCAGGTTTCCATTGGGTGCATAGGACGAAGTTCAAAGTTACACAGCAGTCACAACCCTCCAAGACCAGGCCAACTTTCTGTTTACATTTCTTGGAGTGTTACTCATTGCAAGACTGCACAGTTGACACTTCCCACTTCTGCACGCGTGTTTATATCCCGAAGGAAAAACACAGCAGAAATTACTGTTAATCTTATGTTTTATTTATTTATTTATTTATTTTATTATTATTTTATTTTTTATTTTTTTGGTTTTTCGAGACAGGGTTTCTCTGTGTAGTTTTGGTGTCTATCCTGGATCTTGCTCTGTAGACTAGGCTGACTTCGAACTCACAGAGATCCTCTTGGCTCTACCTCCCAAGTGCTGGAATTAAAGGCATATACCACCACCGTTCAGCCCCAATCTTATATTAAAAAAAAAATTAGAGGGATTTTATTTTATTTATGTGCAATGCTTGTACATCTGTGTATACAAGCTGTGGGAGGGTCTGTGCAGGTGTCCTAGGAAGCCAGATGAGGGCTTCCTTGGAGCTGGGGTTACAGGCTTTTGTGAGCTGCCCAAAAAGATCATTCTTTTTTCTGTTAAAGAATCATTGATTAATTCTTGTATTTTATGAATTTAGTTTCTGTGCTTTTTTGCTGTTGTTTTGTTTTTCGAGTTAGGGTTTCACTGTGAGCCCTGGCTGTCCTGGGTCTCGCCCTGTAGACCAGGCTGGCCTCAAGCTCAGAGATCTACCTGCCTCTGCCTCCTGACTGCTGGGATGAAAGGCATGTGCCTCCACCATCCAGATGAAAGCCCATCTTAAAAAAAAAGTTATTGTAAAAAATTTATTGTAAAATTAAATATACTTTTCATGGGCTACATGAATGTCACCAATGACTCTTATAGCGGAAGCTTTTCGTTAACCTCTAATATTGTATGTGTGCCTGTGTATTGTGTGTGTGCATGTATGTATGGGGTCTGTCTACATGCTTTGTTCTGATAAGAGAGTTCTGATGTCTAGGTACAAACCAGATTTTTTTAGATTAAGCTTGAGATTAAATACTGTCTTTTTTTTTTTTTTAGACAGGGTTTAAGTTGCCCAGACTGGCCTCTAACTCACTATGTAGCCAAGGATGATATTGTATTGGCTCCACCACCCAAGCCTGGAATACAGGCACCATCATGTTAGTTCTGGTGACTGAATCCTAGTCCCTTACTAGCTGGGCAGGCACCTGCTAAATGAGCTACACACACCCTTGTTTTTCTTGTCTGCCTGCATGTGAACTCTCTCTCCTTCTCTTCCTTTTCCCTTCCTCTCTCTTTTCCTCCCTTCCCCACTCCCACCCCCAACCCCTCACCCATCTTCTTTTTGATAGGTCTTGCTTGGCAGTCAAGGCTGTGTGTGTATACAGATGAGTGCGGGGTTGGGGTGGTGAGGGGAAGTGAAGGGGGTGGATACATGCATGGAAGTCAGAAGACTGGACATTTCTGAACATTTTAGTATGTATTTCTTGCTGATGTCATTCTCGTTGGTTGTATTTCTATTTTGTTCGTGTTATTACCTTTTCTCTCTCCTGGACAATACTTGATAATCGTTCCTATTGTATATAGTTTTGTATTAGGTTAGAACTTTCTTATTTAGACAAAAGGGGGAGATGTAGTGGATGTCTGTTCTACCTATGACCTTGAAGTACAGCCCCTAGAGATGTAACAGGTAACTGTTCTACCTGTAATCTTGAAGTACCAGCACCTAGGGCGTGGCCTCAGGCTACCCTTAAGACCAGAGAGGCACATAGAAAGTTCTCTTCTCTCCATCGTGAGCATGGATGGTAGGACAGACTCGGGTGGCAGAACAGCATGGGACAGTACCTCAGCCTTCCAGGATTCTGCAACAATTCTCCTGTTCTGTTTTAGTGAGTTTTCTTTCCTAATAAATTCCTTTACTCTTTAAGCAGATTCCAGTGGAGTTCTCATTATACCTGGCACCCAACATGGGGCAAGAATTTCCACCTAAAACCTGAGAAAGCTTTTAAAAAGGGTTCTAAAACAGAGCCAAGAGCAGCTTCCTAGTTTGTGTCTCTCATGTGGACCACAGCACAGAGACACTGAGGATTTGAACTTGAGCACAGCATGGTGGATTCCCGCCACTGTACACAAAGGCATCTCCAAGCTGGGCAGTGCTCTGTGGGGGGGGATTTAGCTTTTGCTAGTACAGACACAAAAAGGGTTTCTGGGCTATACTCTGCTTGATGGAGACATAGACCCACTGCTTCCGGGATCTGGCAGTTGAGCATGGCTCCCAGAGCTGGTGGTAAATGTACCTCCGCCATGTTGGGAAACCGAATGGGGCAGAATCAACAGCTAAAGTCACTGTGAAGCTTAGCAGTTTAAAATCTCTCCTGGTCAGAAAAGGATTATAGATACACAATAAGACAGATTCAGATGGAATAAACCTCTAAACAGTTTACAGAGCATGTGTAAAAATGTATGTAGGCTTGGAAGAGAGAGAGAAATGAGAATAGGAAATTATATAAAGATATAAAGTTTTAAAAAATAAAGTCTTTAAAGAGACGATAAAAGTAATATAAATGAAATAGTCACATAAAGATGGAACATACACAGAGAGCCTAGATTATGTATATTGTGTTTTCTTTAAAATTTTTGACTGTTAATGAGCTAACTGCAGAAAGACATTTGATTGTAAAGACTGCTAAGTTAAACCAATATATATATATATATATATATATATATATATATATATATATATTTATATATTAAAGTATCTTGCCTTGGGACTGGAGAGATGGCTCAGCAGTTAAGAGCACTGGCTGCTCTTCCAAAGGTCCTGAGTTCAATTCCCAGCAACCACATGGTGACTCACAACCATCTGTAATGAGATCTGGTGCCCTCTTCTGGCCTGCAGGTATTCATGCTTGCAGAATACTATACATAATAAATAAATAAGTCTTTTAAAAAAAGATATCTTGACTTCAAAATTTGGATCTAAGGATATGTTGCTTTGGAAAGGAGGCTCTGCTTTTGTTTCCACAGAAAGCAAGAGGCTGTGGATTTGTTCTAGGTTAAGATGAATCAGATTTGATCAAGCAAGACGTCCTGAACCTTGACAGATGGTATCTATCAACAAAGGTTATAGCCAGTCTTTCTAGAACTTGACCATTATCTCAAATTTTCTCAAGATCCCCGTAAGATTGCCAATGTCCCTGATCAACAAGAAGTAGTATGAAAAGCTATGCCCAAACTCCCAAAATATTGTTTATAAATGTATTTTTATTTAACGAGGGTGGATTATAAATGCAATCTCTTTCTAAATAAAGAAAGGGAATATAGATATGATAGGATAAAAGGGTAGATTATTGAATCTACTTTTTAAAAGCAAAAACTTGTTTGAAATATTTTACATTGCTATGGATTTCGGTTTACTGATACAAATTTAAAGTTAATTTTGTTATACTATATGTATATTTCTATTGTTTAAGGTATGTTTATATAACTCATTTAAAATTGTAGCCGGGCAGTGGTGGCGCACACCTTTAATCCCAGCACTCAGGAGGCAGAGGCAGGTGGATCTCTGTGAGTTTGAGGCCAGCCTGGGCTACCAAGTGAGTTCCAGGAAAGGCGCAACGCTACACAGAGAAACCCTGTCTCGAAAAACCAAAAAAAAAAAAAAAATTGTAATATATACTTAAGAAATACATATTAATAGTCATCTATGATAATCAAACTTACAGTCATGTTAGTTAAGTTTTTTAGGTATATAAAGATATATTTCAATTAAGTAGGTAATCTTCAAACACTTCAAAAACCTATAGAATATGGCATTTAAAATGTTTTAAAAACTTAAGACTTCTCTGGACAGTGAGACACGTCTGCTCCTGGCAGCATCAATGGGCATTGAAGACACTCTATATGGAGTTTTTCTTCTTCTTGGGAAAACTGGCCATTTGGGCAAGAAACTGCTCTTGCCTGGACTGCTTGACAGTGTGTTTTATAAACTGGACATACATGACCCATAGGAAAGTGACCACTGAACTTTGCCAAAACAAGGAGAGATGGTCCTTCAGTTTCTGCTTCACAGAAGATACTGCCAGACACTCTGCAGGATACAGGGGAAAGCGACTGATGAACTTTGTCAATAGGTGAGACAATCCTTCAAATATCTTGCTTCACTAAAAAGTCTGCTAGAGACTCTAAATCTATAGGTTGAAGACGGATGCCCCAACATTGCAGAGGAACTTTGGGTGACTGTCCAGGCAACCAGTTGTCTCTGTCATTTCTAGAATTTTGGAAGTTGCTTACAATGCACTTCCTGTTTGCTTAGGTAATATATTCTTCTGGTGTCTTTGATGGAGTTGAAGACTAGATAGCTATAATTTAAGTTTACCAAATACAAATAGACTAGATATTGTAACTGTAATTCTTGCTTGATAACTGTTTTGTTACATATAATTTTACTATGTTAAAGTTAAAAATCTTCTGTTTTGATTAGACAGAAAAGTGCTGTGTGATGTCTTTCTGTACGCTGTGAATATGTGTTGCTCTCATTGGTTGATAAATAAAGCTGTTTGGCCAATGGTGAGGCAAAACAAGGTTAGTCAGTATATTCAAACTGAAGACAGAGATGAGGAAGGGTGGAATCAGGCAGCTGCTGAGAGCCTCCAAGAAGAGCAGCAAGATGTAAGAGAACATGATGCCATGAAGCCATATGGCAAAACATAGATTAATAGGAATGGGTTGAGTTAAGTTGTAAGAGCTAGCTAGCAAGAAGCCTGAGCCATAGGCCATACGGTTTGTAATTAATATAAACCTCTGTATTTACTTGGAACTGAGTGGTTGTGGGACCAGACAGAACACAGAAAAACTTCCAAACTACAGAAGTCAGTTTCCAGCCATGTGGGTCCCAGGGACATAAATGAGGTCGGCAATCTTGCAGCAAGCACCTTTACCCACTGGTCCATCTCACTGGCCCTCCCAACACATTTTTTTTCCTTTTTAATGGTTTTTTGAGACAGGGTTTCTCTGTGTAGCCCTGGTTGTTCTGGAATCTGCTCTTTAAACCAGGCTGGCATTGAACTCATAGAGATCTGCCTTCCTTGGCCTCCCAAGTGTTAGGATTAAAGGCAAGCGGCCGCCATCACTTGACCCCAGCATGTTTTGATCTAAAAAGTTGCCCTGTAACTTCCTTAGATTCTCATAAACAAGATTATAAGCTTCATTTACAATCCCTTGTGACACCCATAGTAAGGATTCTTTTCTTGCTGTGACTTACTGTTTTGTCTTATCTCTGTTGTAATCCTGCCCAGCACACTTCAGGATTACCCCATGCTCTAACAAATAATAGGTTCCTTAGAAACACTTTGAACAATCTAGCTCTGAAGCCACCAAAAACATGCACTTGACTATTGTTGACACGTAAGCCCAGAGCTCTTCTGAGAAGCTCACACCCATGTCTTGGGTGTGTCCTGTTCTTTTCAAGGCACCCTTCTCCCTACTAATGCCTGTGCTTAAAAGCTTTTTTTCTTCTTCTTAAGACTTATTTATTTGTTTTTAAAAAGATTTATTTATTCGAGTGTGTGTATTTGTGTGTGTGGGGGGGGTTCGCCTGAGTGTATGTATGTGCACCATGTGTTTATACAGGCCCATGGGGACCAGGACACCCTTGGATCCCTGAAACTGGAGATATTGGTGTTTGTGAGCCCCTGTTAGTGCTGGAATTGAACTCTGGTTTTCTGCAAACTCTTTCAATCTGTGAACTGAACAAAGCTAAGCTAAGTGAATACTTTAAGGACAGACTGGAGTGAGCTGCCCAAAGACAGAGAAGCAGCTTAGTCTGCTTAGTGTTGAGGATTTTAAAGACATCAGTGACATTTATTTATTCAGTTTGTATGTGCTTGCACATGTAAAAGGTCAGAGGGCAAATGTGCAGGAAGCAGTCCTCTCCTTCTGCCTCATGGGTTCCAGGGATTGGACTCAGGCCATTTAGGCTTGAAAGCACACCCTTACCCTCTAAGCCATTCTGCCAGCCCTTTAAAGAAGTTGTTTTTGAATATTCATGGAGTGGGTGGCCCTTTTTTCTGTATGAAATTATGGTGAACCAGGTCTCCCTTTCAAGGGTATTTCTTCCCATGATCTTTACAGAAGGGAATGGGTATCAAAACCACAAACGTAAATGAGCTAACAAAGCTGAGTCCCTAGCATAGCAGGAACAACCTATCTGTGGCTGCAAGGATGCTTAACTACCATGGGCCATTCTGACCACCAGGGGACATAGGTCCCAAGAGGTAGCTGTAGTTTTCCTTAGTTTTCTCTAATCTCTCTTCTCTCTGGAATGGTCTTCCTGGAAGAGGTGGAGGCTTTCCTCGAAGGTGTTCTTATGCACGGTTCTGTCTGTTGCAATTCCATCTCTCAGGAGAATACATGAAAGGTCAAAGTGCCTTGTGCATGTTGTGGGGCTTCCCCAGGCAGCTGGAGCCTGCCAAGACCGCCCTTGTTGTTTTTCCCCCAAATCCTGTCCTTCCTCTTTATCAGTTCAGCTTGGCTGTCTCATACCCAGCTGCAAGCCTTCTCATTCACCTTCTTCTGTGTTCCCAGGTGGAGTAAAGCTGACTTCAACCTTCATTTTAACATACATTTATTTCCACCGTAACACAATCGCAGCCAGAGGTTACTCCACTGGACCATAGACAACTTTAAAATTGTTCCCCGCATTTGGGAGGGGGAAGCAGGGGGATCAGGAACTTAAGGTCACTCACTCTCAGCTTCCCGAGAATTAAGCCTGGGTTCAATGAAATTCTGTTGCAAACAGAGCCTCAACTTTGGGGCTGGAGAGCTAGCTCAGCACTTAAGCTTCCTCCTCCTCTTCCCAGCATCTGGGTAGTGGGGCTCATAATCACCCCAGCTCTCTTCTGGACTTTAAGGGGCACCTGCACTCACAAGGCACATTCCCACACTCACACACATGGCTTGCTTCGACTGAATTGCCATTCTGACTTTTATCTGAATGTCAGTGTTCTGGGACAGACAAAGTGGCATCTCCAAGGACCTCTGACAGGGTAAGTGGGTAGTCCCAGGGTAAGTGATGAAACAAACCTAAGATGAGGTAGTAGTTTGTAGTTTTTTTTGTGGCAGGCTGCCCAGTGAGACTTACTCAAAGTTTGCTGGTCCCATGACCTCTGTTGCAGTAGCTACTGCTGCACTACACACAGGGGCCATGCCAGCCACCAAGAGGTAGATATGGCACCCCAAGTTAAGGGACACAGTTCCCCAGTGCCCCCTTGCATGGCCTCAGACACCACCATCACTTTGGTGGCCTCAGGCTCCACACACTGTTGACTAGCTGTAAATCCTGGGAGTGGCTGCAACCTGCCTATAGTTTGGTCACTTGCTAGAATGCACAGATGGCAGGATAGTACTGTATTTATGATTTGAACTTTATTGAAATGAAAAGAATCAGAAACAGTCACATAGGAACACAAACAGGGCAAGGTCTGGAAGGGTCTGAAGCACAGAGCTTCCTTGTCCTTCCTTGTCCAGGACAAGAATACATCAGCCTGAAGCACAGGCACGTATGTGTTCATCTGTAGAGAAGTTGCATCAGGTCTCCACCAGAGCTGGAACTGAACCATTGTTTACCGGCAGGATTCCCAGAGGTCTCCGACTGACCTCAAACCCCAGTTCTCTCTTCTTCTTTAAAGGGGTCCTTGGAGCTCAATGCCCCAACCCTCCGATCAATCATCAAGCTGGGCTTTAGAGTGGCCAGCTGCCATCCTGGGTCATCTCCTCTCTTGACAAAAATTCCACTGTGACCCACAAGGCAGACAAATAACAATGACACTCCATCCTCTCAGGAAATTCCAAGGACTTAACACCCCCCCACACCCCCAAACCAGGAACAAAGGCCAGCCAAATCCTTCAATAGCAAACAAAGTATCTACGTGTCCTGAGACACCTATTCCTTTGTAGAAAACATCATGAACAGGGTCCATCTCTGGTCTGGGCCATTTTTCCATTTCACTATTCAACTTTTCATGATAGAAATGTTCAAGCCTATGCAATGGCAGGGAGAATAAGAAAATGAGCCCCAGGTTCCTACCTCTGCTTGCTGGTTACTCAATACTCAAGTGGGGCTTACTTTTCATCAATGTTCCACCCTGGCACTATCTTGAAGCTAAGCCCACACACCCGCTCTCTGAGCATTTTTTACCCAAAGTTCCCTGAAATCATCACTACACTATGGTAGACTTCAAGGGATCGTAAGTCTGGAGTGGAACCTGAGCACCCAGAGGCCCTGAGCAGTAGCTTTCAAGGGGTGGGTACCTCATCAGTGGATTTCAGCTTGAGTGACAACATCTTCCACCCACACCTCAATCCAGAGGGGATACCGATTTCTGCTTCCTGCATTCAAAGTAAGGTACAACAGCCAGCCTTGCCCTGTTTATGATGATTATCTTGATAATGAATCACCTCTAAAACACTAAGTCCAAGAAGTCATTAACTAAAACATTACTAATCGATTAAAATCAAGAGAGGGAAGTAAATGGTGTAAAAGGTAACATATCGATATTAGTAATAGATTGAAAATCAATCTCCAAGTAATTAAAAAGATTAGCCAGCCAGTCTTGAATAATACAAAGACTTTGACCTTCAGCTTATCACGCCAGAGTGACTGAGACAGTACCCAGCACCTGGGTCTAGGATAGGATTTTACATCAACGTTTCTGGCAATCTCTGTATGTCCACAGGGCCCCAGGGTTTTCCTGTCACCCGTGTTAGGCATCTCTTCCACCCTGGAATGACAAGAGGGGTGAAGAGTGCCATCCTCCATCTTCCTACCTTCCTGATGGTGCAAAAGAAGAAGTGAGATGGATACACAGGTTCTGTCCATTCTAGGACCCTCTGGTACCGGATTCCAGAAACGCTTGTGGTTAAGGTAAGGTCTTACCATTGCAAACAGAAAGGTATCAGAGAGCAAGGGTACACTCCTCCACTTACAACTCCAAACACCTCTGGGCTTTGGTCGCCTGCTTGGCTCTTTCATAAACAGAGAGACACATGCCTTCCCAGCCTGAGCTGCCCAGGAAGTCTTGGCTATCGGTCTCATTTCTGCAGAACAGCCCAAGTGGGACCCTTCAGTTAACCCTTGGCATTCTACTTCTCTAGACCTAGATGTTTCCCAAGTCTAACTTGGTTCCAAACAAGGCTTTGTTTCAGAATTTCAGTGAAGATGCTTTTGGACATCTTCAAATTCGGAGAAGCATCACCAAGAATTTGTGCAGCAAAGGAAAAAAACCTTTCAAAGCCCACATATCATCCACAGAGACATATTCCCTGCAAAGATGCTCCCAGAGAACAGAACATTCTTCTGGGAGAGGACACAGATCACGCATCTGTCAGGAATGCCAATGCTAAGAGTCCTGGAATTCCATTACAAGATCTGAGATGAGTTATGCTCTCAAATATCCATCCATGTGAAAGGTCTAGGGGCCCTACCTTCCCTATGGTGACCTCTCTTCTTCATAGGAAGGCACAGGAGGGAGCGCCCCACTTAGGAAAGAGAGCTGGACTCCTGTCATTCTGAGGCCAAATCCTCATATCTTCTGGATTTGACATCAGTACAGAAGGAGGGTGGGGGGATCCCAGTCATCCATCCCCACCCTTTAGTGGTCTGGGCTATTTTCACTGCATGAAAGACTCCAGAAAAAACAGCCACTGGCTGGACCTTCCTTGTTTTGTTTTTCTTATCTTTAAAAGTCCTCCTAACCTACAGTTGGGTCTACATGAGCATCAGCAATTGGCTCAAATGAGGAAGACAGCAGAAAGGACCAGGTTAGGAGATGGGTCTCGGACTCATCACTGGGCCTGCAGTCTGTGGCTAGGGAAAACCAGGAATACGGCTGTCTCCCACAGGTCCCTCAGGCAACAGGTAGTCACCTCAGTGGGTGATCTAGCATGGCTCCTGCGGCAACCACACACAGCCCATCTGCATGACGGTAGGGAATGGGAATGTGGTGTGGCTGGCCACTTAACTGTAGTAGCCACGGAAGGCAAATGGTGGCCTTTATAGCCACAGCCCAGTATCTACAATCCAGAGGAGAGGGAACATTACTGCCGACTTACTAATGTCAAGGCAAGACATTAAGTAAGAGCAGAGCCATCAGGCTCCCATTAAGCCAGCCAAGGTTCTGCTTCCCTACCCCCACTCCCAGCACAGGCTATGGGAAGAAAGGCCTCCAGCTCCATGGCCACGGTCAACATGTCCCTGCTGAGATGCCCCTTGGAGAGGGAGAGGCTCCATCTCACCTGGATGGGGGTTACCTTGACAAAAATCGACACAGGCAGATTCAGATCAGAGTTTGAAGCCTTATCTACAAAAGGTTCCTGGGAGGAAGGGTTATGTGGAAATTCAGAGTAGAGATGAAGCTCGGCAGTAGAGCATAGAAAGGCCGTAGGATTCAATACCTAGCGCCAGAGACAGAATATATACACTGAACTCAAAAACTGGATTTTTTTGTTGTTATTGTTTTTTGAGACAGGGTCACACTATGTAGCTTTGGCTGTCCTGAAACTCACTATGTAGACCAGGTTGGCCTTGAATTCATAAAGATCTGCCTGCCTCTGTCTCCCAAGTGCTGGGATTAAAGGCGTGTACTACTGCACCTGGCTTTTTTTTTTTTAATCTAGAGCATAATCAAAACCCGAAGGTCTGAAGGCTACCCCAGACAGTAGCCATCCATCACCGGAGAAAAAACATGGCTACAGATTTTCTGTAAGACAACAGAGGCACTAATGATTTTACTCTCTGAAGCTTGGCCCCAGTGGCTAGCAGCCTGAGATTCCCCAGAACACTGGGAGGAGCTCATCCTGCCCTCAGGGCACCAGGAGGTAGATAGGCTTCCCCACCCACAAGACAGTCACCCCACCCCTTTCTGAGCCAAATCTCCCCTATTTATTCTCTCTGCCTCTTCCCCAGCTCCCCTCCCAATCTCATATCTGTTGGGGACTCAGAAGTTCTCCAAGTAGAAGCCCCCGCCCTTACAGCGTTTTTTACCAGTCTTGGATGTTCCCCAGCAAGTCCAAGTGTCTGAGGCTGGCCTAGTGGCCTGCCTACTTGGAGGAGCAGATGGAAAGCGTGGTACCCGCAGAGAACACCCAGAAGGCTGGGTACAGGGCTTCAGTAAAGTCCACCTTGAACTTGTACATCAGATAGACCTTTTCTGTGACAGCAAAGAAAATGACGAAGCCGTGGTCACAGTTGAGAAGTACACCGACTCGCGTGGTCTTGGTGGGGGGCAGAGTTTTCTCCACGTTGTTGTGCCAGGCAGAGATCTTGTTGTTAAACCATTCCACACACCATGAGTTGGCGTTCCGGCCCAGCCGACTCTCGGGGCCCTGCCGCTCCATGCTGCCATAGCAGATGCCTACGCCACAGAAGTTGTTCTTCTGCAGCTCCACCTCCCAGTAGTGAATGCCTTTTTTATAGCAGTGCAGCCCCAGAACCTGAGAGCAGTAGGTGAACCTCTGGGGATGTGACCGGTAGTGCTGGAGCCCATCAGCCACAGAAGCGGTGGTGTAGTTGTCTGAAAGGATCACTTTGTTGTGAGCAGTATTGTAGTCGAAGACAACTTTAACGAAATCTGAGAAAACATCCCCCAGGGAATCAATGACAAGAGGCCTAAGGTACTTTCAATTTTAAAACTTTCCCTATCTATATATTTATTTTATCCATCCACCTACTCAACTACCCATCCACACATCCACATACCCATCCATCTATCTATTCACACATCATCCATTCATCCATCCATTCACTCGCCCACCCATTCACCCACTCATCTAACCATCCATCTATCCATCTACCCACTCATACACACACCTATCCATCTATCCATCTACTCATTCACATACACCTATCCATCTACCCACCCACCCATCCATCCATCCATCCATCCAACTAACCATTCATCTCTCCAAACACCCACTCAAATACACACATCATCTATCAACTCATGCAACTACCCACTCACTGGTCCATTGACCACCCATTCATCTGTCTACTCATCCACCCACCTAACCATCTACCTGGCCACCCATTCACCTACCCATTTATGCATGTATCCACCCACCCACTCTTCCATCCACATAGCCAAGCTACTCACACTCCAGAAGCTCAGCTCTGGACTTGGCTAAGAAGTTTTCTAGGACCTTATTTTTGAGTGCAGCAGAGTTTGGCTGTGGGGTGTTGGGTTTGGGTGTGGCTAGAAGAGAAACAGAGAGTGGTATTCACGACAAACTCAGGACAAATGGTAGATACTTCCCTTGGCCACAATAACTCACCCTCAGGGACAGTTGTTTTAAAGTCCATTGACTCTCCAGGAGCTCCAAAGGTGGGAAACTTGTTGGATGGGGAAGAGCTTTGGCTGGGGCCAGTAGGAGCAGCTGAGAGGTGAGGAAAGGACAACATGAAACAGCGGTAGGCTACAGAGGACTAGATGACCTCTCTTCCCTTCTATGACGATGACTTCCACAAACACATCTGACCAGCCAAGGCCACACAGGGAGTCCAGATAAGGCTCTTTATCGGTCACACTCATTTACCATGGGCCCCCTCTCCCTGCTCAGACCGGGCTGCCTTCACAGCACACATGTGTAAGAATGGGTCCATGGTAGAGAGCCCTTGTTAAAGCAGGTCCACTGGTGCTCTTAACCTTAGCTCTGGACTCAAACAAGTCATGGAAACAAAAAGATACACAAATGCACAACTTACAGGCTTTCTTGGTCTTCTTTTCCTCTAAAAAAGAAAAGATTTGAGGATTAAGAAAGTTGAAAGCACATT
Organism: Peromyscus californicus insignis; assembly: GCF_007827085.1. Taxonomy (NCBI): domain Eukaryota; kingdom Metazoa; phylum Chordata; class Mammalia; order Rodentia; family Cricetidae; genus Peromyscus; species Peromyscus californicus. The sequence continues at coordinate 33,645,839 of NW_026294551.1, forward strand.
GCTATACACAAGAGATCACAGGAACATTCATCAGAATGCATTTGACTCATGTAAACTAAGGAAGGCTGGCTTCATTTGAAATATAAGGGGGGAGCTGGCAACACACATCGACAAGGACAGGAACCCCCACCAGGGTCATGGGGGTATAGACTATTAGGAAATAGGAAGGAATTTTCTAGGAAGTGTTTACATTGATTTGGATAATGGTAAGATGGGACCCATTTGTCAAAAATGTATTTAACTGTTCATTTAGGGTCTGTGCATTTTACTACAGGTAGATTAGAATGCTACAAAAGAAAAAAAAAACAAACAAGAAAGAGGAAGACAGGAAAAAAAAAGTCTTGGTTAAGTATTACAATCCTGCTTTAAAAACATCCTGCCTTCCCAAGGACTCTTCCAAGTGCACACTCTGTCGCCAGGTGTTCTAGGCCACAGAGAGACCGATGCCCATGAGTGGTTTGCTGAAGACAACTCCTCACACACTAGAAACCAGCAACAAACAGTAAAACGCGCCCAGAGTCCTCTCTCTCACACACACCCACACACACACCACTAACAGCGGAGCGCCTCAATGCCTTTTCATACTGACCTCCGGGAAAGAGTCACAGCTTGCTCGTTTAAGGGCTATAAAGAGTTCTCACAACCAGTGTGTCCCATGGGAACCTTACTTGTCTTCATCCCATGGGCTCAACTGTCATTATTTTCCAAATGTGAGGGGCAAGGAGATTCATCCTATTCTTCCCCAGCCCCATGTCCACAGTCCCAATGACAGTGACATCCTCCCTGATGGGGGAGGGAAAGGGGGTCAAATCTAATGCTTGAGGTGTGGGGTGTAAAAAGTGTTCTTTTTCCAGGCGGTGGTGGCGCACGCCTTTAATCCCAGCACTTGGGAGGCAGAGGCAGGTGGATCTTTGTGAGTTTGAGGCCAGTCTGATCTACAGAGTTGCTGCGGGCCGCAGGAATATATCATAAGAACTCAGCTGGTTATGGCAAAGTCACTACCTGGAGGGATCTGGGAATTCCTCCAGAGGAAGCCAAATCCCAAGGAGTTTTTGGTGTTACTTGGCTTGTTATATATCAGCTGTCTTCTGTTATGAAAATCACGTGTGCCTTCATCGTTTTCCCAATTGACTTTTCCCTAAGAAGGGCTAACACTGAGGACTGATCACTCTCTGGACATACACATTCCAGGTATTTGGAGAACAGCCTCAGGAAAGGCTTTCTCTGGAATCAGATATCTCCCTTAGCCACTTTCAAGGACTAGCAGTAATAACAGTACACATGAAAGTCTCCTGATGTAAGGCAAATTCCACAAGGAGACACCACCTAGGTCATGTGGATGTTAAGTAATAGCTTTACACAATTTAGCTCGGACCCTCCTTTCTTACATCCTTACTAACTTTATAGACCTTCAACTCCTTACCTAACCACTTCTAGGAATATTTAGATAACCTTCTGCGCTGACAGCTATGCTCAGCCAGAACCCCAGTTCAAGCCTCCTTGTAATTATCATCATTGGCAGCATCCGGCCAGGTCCATCCCCAGTTGAAGGAAAGTACCTTAGCAGAGATACCTCTGTACTCTCTAAGAACAGACTTAAGCATCCAGGCTACCTGTTTGAGAAGGCCTGGCAGATGTGCCAATTAAACTTTACTTCCTCCTTTCCCAAACCTTACCTCTAATTCCAGATCTCCCTTTAACTATCACCAGAGGCATCTAGCTGTACACAGGTTGTCTAGTGACTGATCACACTTTCCCCCAACCTGCATAAAAAACAGCAGATAGCTTGGACAGATAGGAGCCACAGGAAAAAAGAAGACAGTTTTATTTTCTCCCATTGCCCTAGCAACTTAAAGATTCTTAACATTTTCTACTAATCACGTTTGAAACTATAGTTGAGCACATAAGATCCCTCTTCTTAGATATTACCCAAATTTAGCCTTTAGTTAATTCATTTTCCCATTGGTCACTTCCCTTTGGGGTTGCAAATGATAATTAACGGTTATTGCCTCTCAATGTGATTCTTATCACCCCTCCCGTTTGTCCCTGGAAGCCTGGCTTTATATACCAGGACTTCCAGGGCATGAAGACGGAGAAGAGAAAAGAGAACAGAAGAACTAGACGGGCAAGAACATGAGAGGAACAAACTGAGATGGGGAAGAACTAGATTGAAGGGCTAGAAGAGAGGATTAGAGGAATGAGCTGGAAGATGAGGAAGAGCCAGATGGGGAAGTACTAGCTGGCTAAGAACAAGCTGAAAAGGACCTAGATGAGGCAGAATTAAGACGAGAGAATTAAGATAGAACTTAGATAAGTATAGAGAGAAATCAGGCAAGAAAGGAGCTAGGCATGAGAACAGAACTGAAGCTGGGTATAAAGGATGTTATGCCAGAGGAATTAAAGCAAGTGGACTATAGAGCTCGGTGTGCTGAGATTCATTTTTCCTGAAAATAGTCCTCGCTGTTAGTAGTTCTCTCTCCTGAGCCCCTGGGATGTATAATATTAAGGCTGGTCCTGCTAATATTATACAAGACAGAGTGAGTTCCAGGACAGGCAAAGCTACACAAAAAGACTCTGTCTCAAAAAAACAAAACAAAAACAAACAAACAAATTGTTCTCTTTCCTTTTTTTTTTCCCCCCCTTTTTAGATACAGGGTCTCTCTACATAGCCCGGCTGTCCTAGAACTCACTATGTAGACCAGGCTGGCCTCGAACTCACAGATGCTGGGATTAAAGGCATGTACCACCATGCCCTGCTTACTGTTTACTCTTCTTTTTAAATAAACCAATACACTGTACACAGGTAGAATCAAATTTTCACTGGTGGGAACAATTACGAAAACACTTTCTATGGCTCAGTGGGAGAGGTCAACAGGGGAAAATAGTGAGAAATATGAGGCTGGGGAGACGGCTCCGTGGGCAGAGAACACTGGTCATGCAAGCATGGGGGACCTGAGTTCAGATCTTCAGACCCCAGATAATGCCAGATGGGGCAGCATGCATCCGAAGTCCCAGAACTCTTACGGCAAGATGGCACATGGACACAGGAGACTCCCGGAAGCTCTCAGAGCAGTGAGCCTGGCTTATGCCATGGCAAACAAGAGACCCTGTCTCAAACAAGGTGGAAGGTAATGACTGGCATCCAAGGTTGAATTCTGACTTCCACACATGCACCACATGTCCACACTCCTCCACACAAACATAAACACACAGACATGCACACTAAAGACAGGAAAGTTTAAAGAGAGAGAGAGAGAGGGAGAGAGAGAGAGAGAGAGAGAAAGAAATACTGTAACAGCGGTGTGCATTAAAGCCAGCTGGGTAGAGAGCACACTTATTGGCAGGGTCTGGAGTATCAAATATCCCTCCAACACATGACAGCTTTGGTGACTATGCTATCCCACATAGCCAGTGTTGGTGGAGAAGTCACCTCTCCTGCCCCAGCAGAGTGCCTGTCCGGCCCCATATCACTTGTCATATGGGGCCTGTTGCAGAATGTTTCTCCAGTTGACTCCCCAGTAAAACACTTGGGATGGCCTCAACTAAGCACCTGTCAGCCACAGCCACACCAGAGAGATAAGAGGAGACTACTCACGTGGGGTCTTCTTCGCAGGGCGCGTGGCCTTGGGTGTGGACTCTGTACCCTGATCTCCCAGGTCACCTGTGCCAGAGAAAAGGGATTGACTGGCTGTAGGTAGCTCCTCCCCACCCACTCCAAGAGCTAGGTTTGTCAAGGTTGTGGGCAGAACACCACACAGACGGCCCTCCCACTGACCATCCACTCATTTACAAGAGGCAGAAATAAAATGTCAGGAGGACCAATTTGTTTGCTCCTTCTCTTCTCTGCTTAAAAGGCAGCTGGGGTGAAGTCTCGTCCTTAGCACCCAGCTCTGGGACTTCTCTGAGAATTGGTTTCTTTTGCCATCCATGAAGGAGAACACCAACTTGATGATGGCTGATGGAACCCCCGAAGGAGGTCAAGGTGACTAGGGTGGAGACTAGGCCAGTTTCTTGTCCACTGGTTCTTTCTTCCCTCACTCGGCAGGCTAGTCACTCACAGATTTACTCCATGGGAGTACTTCCAGAACCTTCCATGAGGTACCTCATCTTCACCTGTTTCAAAAGCCCTTCTGCAAGGGCACTGGGTCGGCCACACTGAGGTTTAAGGCCATCACCTGCATTACTAAACAGGGATTTTACAAACGGGTCAGGCTCTATCCCTCAGTACTGTGGGACAGCTTTTCACAACAGACCACCACGGTCCTAGCCTTCACAGAAGTCACCGCCTCATGAGGGAGATGGATGGGAATCTCAAGGAACAATAACATGGTACCTTTGTAAAGGATCCCAAAGGAAAAGGATCCTAGTCTAAGGAGTGGAAATGGGGCTGGCAAGATGGCTCTGTGGGTAAAGGAGCATGCCACCAAACCTGAGTTCAATCCTCAGGACCCACACAGTGGAAAGAGAAAACTGCACGTTGTCCTCGGACCTCAAGACCTGTGCCATAGTGCACATGTTCACATACATACACATATAAAATATACATATGTATACACACAAAATAAATAAACATGTTTTCTTTTTAAAGGAGAATGTTGGTATGGGAACCTGGCAGATAAAATGTAAAGGTTCAATGATTTTCACACAGCGAGAAGGAAGCCCAACGTGACAGTCCATGTTAAATTGTCAGCTTGACAGAGTCTAGAATCACCTGGGAGATGGCCCTCTGAGCACGCCTGTGGAGGATTATCAAGATTACATTAACTCAGATGGGAAGACCCACCCAGTCGGGTGTACTACTCCCTGACTGGGACGCTGGACTGTATAAAATGGAGAAATCAAGGTGAGCACCAATGTGCATACATTCATTGCTCTTCTGACTGAAGATGTCACATGACCAGTTGCTGCAAGCTCTGTGACCCTGACTTCCTGCTGTGGTGGTATTCTGTGTATGCTCTAACAAATAAAGCTTGCCCAAAGATCAGAGGGCAAAGCCAGCCACTAGTTAGCCTAGAGGCTAGAAAAGAAACTCACTAAAGAGATAGGAAGTGTATAAGTTAGAGACATCAAAAGATAGTTTTCAGTTGGTAATACAAGTTAGGATAGAAAGTGAATTACGTACAACACTTTGGATTCACCAAAACAGAATAAATAATAGAGTATTTTCTCTGAATTTGTCAAGTGTTAATTATTGATGTAACTATTGCCTATATATATTGTATATAGTTTTTCTTAAATTAGTTATAATCTTTTTTATTTTAGACAAAAAGGGGAAATGTGGTGATATTTTGTATATGCTCTAACACAAATAAAGCTTGTCTGAAGATCAGAGGGCAAAGCCAGCCACTAGGTAGCCATAGAGGCCAGGCAGTGGTGGCACACACCTTTAATCCCAGCACTTGGGAGGTTGAGACAGGAAGTGATATGGCTGGGCGGAGTGAGGAATATAAGGCACGAGGAGAAAGGAGCTCAGTCCTTTTCAGCTGAGGAGTTGGTGAGGTGAGACCCGGCTGCGGCTTGTTCCTTTGTCTCCCTGATCTTTCAACATTTACCCCGATACGTGGCTCCAGGTTTTTTATTAAGAACAATTAGGATTCGTGCTACATCCTGCCATGATACTGTGACTTGAGCTGTTCACTCAAGTTTCAAAAAATGATCCTGCCTCAAAATAAAAATATTCAAAAGGGTCATGTGGTAGAGCACTTGCCTAGTATATGAGGGCAGGTTCAGCTGGCAGGACAGCCAAACCCAATTGTACAATAAAACAGTGGAAAAGAATTAGCTGGTGAAGAATGGTGATGCTCCAAGCCACGTGTGTTGGGAGGATATGTACAAAGGTCCTGTGGCAGGAAGCACGGCCCTGAGAGATTGACGGTAGAGACATGCGTGAGGGGTTGGGGGACAGTATCTAATCTGGCTTGTCGGCCAAAGTCAAGGATCTGGTCTATCACCTTAGGACAATGGAAAGCCCCCAGAAAGGGTTAGGACGAAAACAAGATCATATCCACGTCTTGAAAAATCCTTCCTGGATACAGCAGCAGCTGCAGCCGGACCTTGGAGGAAGCTAGCATGGTCATGCAGCACAAGTGATGGAGTCAGAAGCAGGCAGGTGGTGTCTGCACTGGGCTCAGTGGGCAGAGGCAGAAGAGAAAGAAAATTGGATGGCTAGGTGTGGTAGTACACACCTGTCATCCCCGTACTTGGGAGGTGGTGGATGGCCTGGGCTACACAGAGAGACCTCGCTTCAAAATACCAAGGGTTGGGTATACAGGTCTGTGGTGGAGTGCTTGCCCGGCATACACTGGGATCAGTCCCCAGAATTGAGTGGTGGCAGCAGGGTGTGTGTACGTAAAGCAGTGAAGCATGATGGTGGCTGAGATGTGGAGGAAAGAAAGAAAGGAGAGGTGTGGAAGCAGCCATTGGTCCACCAAACACACTGGCAATCCAGAGTCGCCCCGAATCCGTCTAAGCCGGCCTCCAGAGGCCATCAGAACACTGAGCCTCAAACCCCTTTTTGGAAGGACAGCTGTTACGTCCCGACAAAGCGGAGCCACAGCCAGTGGAGAACGCGATTTCCAAACCCCTGAAATTCAAGTCCCAGTGTTCCGGATCACACCCTAAGGCACCAAAGGAACCATCAGCGTGGGGTCACTGCTGTTACCTGAGCCAGGGGACTCCTCAACCTTCTTCTGTAGCTGCTTGAGGGAGCGCCTCAGCTCACCCTTGAGGTCCAGTGCGCTCTGGTAGACCCCCTTTATCAACTCATGGTCTGCGTCTACCTTGGGGATGTAGACTGGTTTCGTTGACGTCCCTTGCAATTTTGCAGCTTTCTGGAAGAAAGCCAAGATGTTAAGTATAGGCAATTTGAGGGAAGCCAGGGCCTGGGCTCTGTCCTCATCAACCCCACAAGATGTTTCCTCTATCACCCATGAAGATGCCTGCTTCAATCACAAGCCCAAGGTCACCAGTGATTGAAGCGCTTCTTTAAGAACTGGAGTTGGGGGTTGGAAGATGGCTCAGTCTGTGAAGAGCACTGGCTGATCTTCCAGAAGTCCTGAGTTCAATTCCCAACAACCACATGGTGGCTCACAACCATCTATAATGGGATCTGATGCCCTCTTGCTGGCGCGCAGGCATACATGTAGACAGAGCACTCATACATTATAAATTAAATTAAATTAAAATAGCCGGGCGGAGGTGGCGCTCGCCTTTAATCCCAGCACTTGGGAGGCAGAGGCAGGTGGATCTCTGTGAGTTCGAGGCCAGCTTGGTCTACAGAATGAGTTCCAGGATAGACTCCAAAAGCTATAGAGAAACCCTGCTACACAGAGAAACCCTGTCTCAAAAAAACAAAAACAAAAAAATTAAATTAAAAAAACCCAAAAAACTGGAGCTGGAAGGACCTCAGAGGTCACTTGTCTTACGAATTGGGAAAGAGGTCTAGACATAGCAAGTGACTTGGCAGAAACTGTGCCAATGATAGGCACAGACTCGATGGCCCATCTCTGGAGCTCCCCTCCTCCTCCCAAGAGATACAAGACCTTCCACCCCAATGAAGCCCTAACCGAAGGTCTGATAATAAGCAGGAATGTCTCATGGCATTCAAGGACATCTTCTATGGGATGGGGGTCAGGATGGGGGTGTCACTGAAGTTGGAAAGCTACTTCACTAACTTGAGTCCTCCAGACTGAAAGGGACTCAGACAAGGACTTCGAATTCTTTCCTAGAGAACTCAGCAGTTCTTGGGCACAGGAATGAGCTTGCAGGGGCAGCATCAAACCTCCACGAGGGTACCAGTAGGCATCACACACAGAGGAAGCTCCATCGCTCCTGTACTGAGCAGGGAATCTGGGTCCTTGGGGGACCACACTAGGTAGATCACAGAGATCTGGGCCCTGCACCAGACAGGTGAGGGAGAAGGGGGAATGACATGTGGCTGACAGCCAAAGGATGCACAAAGAGAAACACATCTGAAAATGGCATCATTAGTGCTGGGGTGGCGGTGGAGTGTGACACAGAGGAGCAGCAGGTGGCAACTGAAATTCAAGGGGCCTCAGGCCACCAGGGGGAAACTCTCTGATGTGTGAATCATTTAGGCCCCGGAATATCTTTTGCTTCTGCTGTGCCTTCACATGTTTGCTGCTGCCGTCTTTCTCTGGGATCCAGCATGGTGTGCGTGGGTGTGGGGAGATCCCCACGGCCTGTGATGTAATGTGTTCATCTCGTGGAAATTTACTGGGCATTTTTATCTGTGGATTGTCATGAAGATGATTCCTCCCTTGATTGTGCTGTCTAATTGATAATAATAGTGATGATAGCTCATACAGAGTTTTGATGAATAAAAATAAATACAAGGACTACACAGAGAAACCCTGTCTCGAAAAACCAAAATAAATAAATAAATAAATAAATAAATAAATAAATAAATAAATAAATACAAGGAAGTGTTTCACAGCTAAGGCCAATGAGCCACCTAAGAAGCTGCTATAGGTCATAGCTCAGTGAGTAAGGAAAACAATCAAGTCTCCCAGGAGCCAGTCTGGCTCTAACTCTCTTAACGCTGAAAAGACCCAGTTACAGGTTTCAGTGTTCATCATTAGCTGAAACAAAGCTTCAAAATAACTTCAGATTAGACCAGATGCTTCGCTAAGAGTTTTAAGATAAATAACCCCAGAAAACAATACAAAGTTCACAAGGACACGTAACTGAGCTGTCTGATTCATTAGGCTAGAGATGAAAATACAAAGAAGCCCGACTGTTGCTAGGTCTGGTTGATGATCAAAGGTGATGATTGATTCCTTGTATCCATGCCTGACCTCAATTTTCTTTCTTTCTTTTCTTTTTTTTTTTTAAAGATTTATTTATTTATTATGTATACAGTGTTCTGTTTGCATGTATCCCTTCAGGCCAGAAAAGGGAGCCAGATCTCATTACAGATGGTTGTGAGCCACCATATGGGTGCTGGGAATTGAACTCAGGACCTCTGGAAGAACAGTCAATGTTCTTAACCTCTGAGCCATCTCTCCAGCCCCCTGACCTCAATTTTCTGATATAAGAAACTACTGATGAATGGATACGTACCCTGAAGATTCAAAGTTCAGCTAACTGACTTTTTTATGTATAAAAGTTTAGGTTTATGACTCCTTTAAAATTCCTTATAAGATTACCTTTCAAGATAGATAATTAAGTGATTGATTCTTTCTTTGTCACTACAAGTTGCAGCCTGTCAACAAAAGAGTTGGCTGAGAAAAAAATGTTCCTTGCTTACTCATGATCTATTAATCTGTGTGTGACAAGTCACTTATACACTTAGATGTATAGTATGTGGGTTATTGAGATGACCCTGTTTTTAATCATAAGGGAAATGAAAAACATGTTTCTACTTATAATCATTCACTTGAAAAATGGAATGTAACCCCTTTGTGACTCCTGTATTGCCTGAAAGATTTTGTTGGGGTGTGTAAGCTGTAGAAAAACATGAGAACAGAAAAATGAAGAAAATCATCAAGGCAGCGTGAGTGTCTTTTTCCCTGAGCCCCTCGGATAGAAAAGTCTTAGCTTACACTAACGCTGTGGATTCCTTTCCAGCCCTGAGCTGCCTGGAGGCTGGTCCCCCAGGTGGTAATACTGCACCACTAATAATATGTAACAGCGGGACCCAAGGGGTGGCCCTGGAAAAAGGACATAATCCACGGGGCAGAGGAGGTCAACATCATGTGCTCACTCAGTGGAAATGAAGAGTGTGGCGCCTGCTGTGTGGTCAGAACACAGGCACGGACAAAGGGTGCAGGCAGCAGACGAGCCTGACTGCAAAGACCAAGTCTGGACAGCGTGGACCTCACTCACGGACCCTGCTAAGAAGCACCATGCCTGAGGGAGCAGGAAGATAGTGCTTCAGAAAGAGATTTTCGGGGACCACCTGAGGGAGGACAGGAAGAGAAGGGAGACACCTGTACAGTGAGTGACATACTAAGATGGTCCCAAGAGTCTCCTCTTATACACACCCTCCATAACCATCTCCTCGAGTACAGGGCAGATGGGGGAAGGATGTTCCTGCCCAACAGACTTACACGGTATAACAGAGGAGATACACCACAGGGACAATGAGACATCAAACCAGTCGAAACAAGTAATCAAAAGGGCGGTTAGCCTGGGTGGGCCAGGATACTTAACGAGGTAAAAGACCTTAATAGAGGAACGCAGGCCTTCTTAGAAGGAGGAATGTTTCTGCTGGCTTGAGGATGCACATGCTGCCAAGTTGAAAAAAAAAAAGCCTCAGCCGAGAGCCAGCAAGAAAGTGTACACTTGGTCTATCGCCCCAGGAACTAAAATTCTGCCAGTAGCCAGGTGCACTTGGAAAACAACCCTGCGGTCCAAAATCACTACAGCCCAGCCGGCAGCTGGGCTGCTGACGCCACGTCAACAACCAGGAAGCCACGCCCAGATGCCGAGCCAAGGGAACAACGAGATAATAATCAGATGTTCTCCAAAGCCCCTAAATTCAGGTGAGCTATTGCAGAGCACAGAAATAGAGCGTGTCTCCGGGACATCCAGCCCCAACTCCGTGAGGTCCAGGCTACTACCAACCCTGGGATGCTAACACGCCGCACAGCAGCAGCCTCATCATGACTCACCTCCAGAAACTCAAATTCGTCTGCTTTGGCCAAGGTGAGTTCCACCTCCGCCTTCAGTTTCTGCATCTCATTCCTCTTCTTGACAAGAACCTGGTAGATGGTCTCCAGCTTTCCGAAGACCCTCTTCTCCTCCTCCTTCAGCTTGCGTGTGGAGCTGGTCTCCGCCGAATCAATGACAGCTTTCATTTCCATATACTCTAGTCTCAGCTGTTCCATCTTCCTGTTCATAGCGTCCTACGAGGCCAAGATGAAGAGGCTCCTGTCAGAGTGGTAAAATGCTAAGGCTGCGCTCCTGTGTGTCGGTGAGAGGGGAGCACCAGGAACTGTATGACACTTCATGGCACCACTCTGGGGAGCCACTCGGCAATGTCCCGTCCATCTGGAGGTGATCACATCCCCAAGACCCAGCAACCCCAATTCCTAGGAAAATACTTTAAGCACCTGCCCCAGAAGCACATAAAAGAATGTTCACCCCTGTCTCAAAAAACCAAAAAAAAATAATAATAATAATGTTCACAAGTGCCGGGTGGTAATAGTGCACACCTTTAGTCCCAGCACTCCGGAGGCAGAGGCAGGAGATCTCTGAGTTCGAGGCCAGCCTTGTCTACATAGTGAGTTCCAGGATGGCCAGAGCTACACCAAGAAACCCAGTCTCAGAAAACAAAAAACAAAACAAAAAGAACATGAACAAGCAAAGCCAGGTATGGTGACTCACAACTGTAATCCCAGCCCTTGGGAGGCTGAGACAGGAGGACCAGGAGTTCAAGGTCATCCTTGACCACATAGCATACTTGAGGCCAGCTTGGGCTGCGTGTGACCCTTGTCTCCAAACTGGAGTAGGGGGAGACAACTGTTCACAGGCAACGTAAATGAGCTGCTCACACGGGCACATGTTTATTATTCCAGTTCCTCTGGAGACCGAGGCAGGAGGGTCGCTTAAGCCCAAGTGTTTCTGGCTAGCCTGGGCAATACAGTAAGATTATCTGCCTCCCAAGTGCTGGGATCAAAGGCATGCACCAACCACTACTGCCAGGCTGAGATATTAATTAGGGGGAGGAGGGTTGTTTGCTTGTTTTGTTGTTGTTTTTCGAGACACGGTTTTTCTTGTAGCTTTGGAGCCTGTCCTGGAACTCCCTCTGTAGACCAGGCTGGCCTCAAACTCACAGAGATCCACCTGCTTCTGACTCCCAAATGCTGGGATTAAAGGCCTGTGCCACCACCACCTGACTTTGGATATTAATTTTTTTTTTTTTTTTTTTTTTTTTTTTGGTTTTTCGAGACAGGGTTTCTCTGTGTAGCTTTGCGCCTTTACCTGGGACTCACTTGGTAGCCCAGGCTGGCCTCGAACTCACAGAGATCCGCCTGGCTCTGCCTCCCGAGTGCTGGGATTAAAGGCGTGCGCCACCACCGCCCGGCTGGATATTAATTTCTTAAGGCAGAGGCAGCTCCTAGTAAATTTGTAAAAGAAAGCATGAAACAATTTCAAAAAATTCCTAAAGAAGTTCATTTTCTAGAACTCTCCTTTTGACTGTTACATGTGGCTTCTGAGCATTTGAAATGTGCTGAGTCCAAGAAGAGATGTGTCATAACTTGTGAATAGACACTGGATGTCAAAGACTTGATACAACTGGGTGGTGGCGGTGGCACATGCCTTTAATCCCAGCATTTGGGAGGCAGAAGCAGATGGATCTCTGTGAGTTTGAAGCCAACATGGTCTACAGAGTGAGTTCCAGGATAGCCAGGGCTACACAGAGAAACCCTGTCTTGAAAAAAACCCAAAACAAAAAAAATCAGAGTTGCCTGGGACGTTTTTGGTAGACAGTGTTGCTTCAACAGTCGTATTTTTGAACAAATTTCTTGGGTAACCGCAATAGTTTAGAACCAAACACGACAAACAAAAATTTACACTGTGCACCAAAAGAGTGGAATTCAACTTTTTAAAAACAGTTACATTTATTATTATTAATTAGTATTATTGTTGTGTGCACAGGTCCCCAGGAGGTCAAAGGACAACTTTCAGGGGCTGGTTCTCCTCTTCCTCTGGTCTTGGGGATCACACTCAGGTTGTCAGGCTTGGCAGCAAGCACCTTTGCTCACTGAGCCCTCTCGCTGACCCTCAACTCTCTCCAACCCTTCACTCTACCTCCTCTTGTGAACACCAACACCTTTCTGTGTTCATTTCCTCCTTCGCTCTTTAGGAAGAGAACGCCCCAGGGGTGTCAAGTGGGTATACAGCTTCTCAGACTACATTTCCCAGAATACCCTGCAGCTAGGCCTGGCCAGGGTGGCTAGGTGACTAAATTCCTTCCAGTAAGGCAAGGCTAGAAGTGGTATGTGCAACACCACATTGATTGCTTAAATGGAAATTGCTTGTTGCTGGTATCTTCCATCTTGTTCCCCTTTTCAAAGGCTAGGGCAAGCAGGTAAAGGTGACCCAGTGGAAGGACCCAGCTTGGCGTGCATTTTGCCATCTTGGTCATAAGTGCCAGATGACCCCAACACAAATCCCAAACCCTACAGGACATGTTAATAGTTGTTAGCTTGGCACATTCCAGTTGGCCATGGTCCACCTTTGCCTATCTTAGCACATAAACCCCTTCCTCCCATCTTGGGGTGCAGAGACTCTTAATATCCTTAACATACTACAGCCTGTGCCACCCTAGAGCTGCCAGCCTCTTTGTTCTTCAGGACCTTCTGCCCTCGACAGCCAGTTTCTATAATACTCTTCGGCTCGTCCCCAAAACTCCAGCTTCAATCAAAGACAGGAGAGCATCACACTGTGGAGTAGAACAGTAGGGCTGTGCACAGGGAGCAAAGCCATGCTACGGGGCAGGAGTCACTCTTGTGTGGGCCTAGGCTGTTAAACCGAACAAAACGAAGTCTCTGCATTTGGACGTATCTTCTTCATCCTAGGAGGTCAACCCTCTCTCCAACCAATACTCACAATTCAGTCTTCACCCTGTAGGTATCCCTGTCTCCTCCGAGGAGTTGCAGCTCCCCTGTGCGGTTGGGAAATTGAGAGCTGCATCTCCACCAGCACACCTGAAGCCACACAGGCCAACCCGTGATAGAGCCGGTATCAGAACCCGGACCTCAATAAAGGCATTTTCTAGCTGCTGCAGCTCAGCAATGGTATTCTTTAAAATCCAGCTCCTTTCTTTCAATATAAAGGTAATTTGGCACTGGAGAGATGGCTCAGTGGTTAAGAACACTGCCTGATCTTCCAGAGGACACAGTTTGATTCTTAGCACCTGTATGGTAACTCATTAACTGTCTGTAACTCCAGTCCCAGGGGACCTGACACACTCTTCTGGTCTCCACAGGCACCAGGCATGCATGTGGTACATACATGTAAATAGGCAAAACACCAATACACATAAAATACATTTTTTTTAATTAAAGGTAATTTTTTTTGTTGTTGTTGTTTGTTTTTTTTGTTTTTCAAGACAGGGTTTCTCTGTGTAGCAGCCCTGGCTGTCCAGCAACTTGCTTTGTGGACCATGCTGACCTTGAATTCACAGAGATCTATCTGCCTCTGCTTCCCCAGCACTGGGATGAAAGGCGTGCACCACCACAACCAGCTAATTTATTATTTTTTAAAATGGAAAATGGATAATAAATCTGTCATTGATTTAACATGGTAACATGTCCACTGCTAGCCTAGGATACTTCCTTCTTAGTGTTTTTTCCTGTATATCCTATAAGTTAATGTCACACAGCCAAAAACTCCACCCACATCCTCCTAGAGCCTGTGAAAATGGCCTCGTTAGAACAAGGGTCTTTGCAAATGTACTTAAATTAAGAATGGGGTTGTCCTGAGTCAAGGACAAGGATCTTATTATAACTGGAAGAAAATGTACAGGAGGGAAAGATGGAAGCAGCCACAGGACAAGGAAGACCTGAGCTTCTGGAAGCTGGAAGAGGCAGGAAGGATTCTCCCCGGGACACATTTCTTTCTTTCTCTTCCTCTTCCTCTTCTTCTTTTTCTTCTTCTTCCTTCTGCTTCTTCTTCCTCCTCCTCTTCTTCTGTTTTGTTTCTTTTTTTGTTTTTTTTCAAGACAGGGTTTCTCCGTGTAGCTTTGGTGCCTGTCCTGATCTCGCTCTGTAGCCCAGGCTGGCCTTGAACTCACAGAGATCCACCTGGCTCTGCCTCCCGAATGCTGGGATTGAAGTTATGTGCCACCACCGCCTGGCCCTTCTCTTCTTCTAAGATCAGGCCTTACTACGTAGTCCTGGCTAGCCTAGAACTCACAGAGATCCAACTGTCTCCAGTTCCTGAGCTCCTGGAATTAAAGGTGTGTACCACCGTGCCTGGCCGATTTATTTATTCTTCATTTTTTGTTTACTATTGGGGTGGAGGCGTGTACCACGGGATGGGCTTGGAGGTCAGAGGTCAACTCTGGAGTCAGCTCTCTCCTTCCACCTTTGCTTGGGTTCCAGGGATTGAACTTGGGGTGTCAGGCTTACACTCCAATCACCTTTACGAACTAAGCCATCGTTCTAGGCCCCTTACCCTTGATTTTTAATGATTCTCTCAAGGCTGGGCTTACAGATAGTTTTCAATTTGTGTTTAAAAGGCTATTCTTGGACATGTTGGCTTTTCAGAGACAGGGTTTCTCTGTGTAGCCCTGGCTGTCCTGGAACTCACTCTGTAGACCAGGTTGTCCTCGAACTCATAGAGATCCGCTGGCCTCTGCCTCCCGAGTGCTGGGATTGCTGGCATTTAAAGGCATGCATCACCACCACTCGGGGCTTCCTTTTTTTTTTTTTTTTTAAGACAGAGTTTCATGCTGGGCATGGGGGTGCACGCCTCTAATCTCAGCACTCAGGAGGCAGAGGCAGGCAGATCTCTGTGAATTCGAGGCCAGACTAGTCCACATAGTGAGTTCCAGGACAGCCAGGACTGCATAGTGAGACCCTATCTCAAATACAAAAACAAAACAAAAGACAGGGTCTCATGGACCCAGGCTGGTCAGGAACTCACTATGTAACCAAAGATGACCTTGAACTTCTGATCCCACTGCACCAGTTTCTACGGTACTAGGATGAAACCCAAGGCTACAAGGGAGCTTCACAAGCCCTCTCTCTACCGACAGAGCTACACTCCCAGTCACGTCCGGGTCCTAACTATGCCCGTCCTCCCTGAGGGATGATGGTGTTTCAGGGTCTCCAGGCTGGAGTGGGGGAGTCACTCACCTGCACACTCTGCTGCTTGGCTCTCACATCCTCCAGCGCTTTGGATGCTCCGCTGATGTGACTGTACATGATGGTGAGCTTATGCCTCAGTTTGCTCTGTAGAGGACACGCACAGGGTGAGAGATCCCCTCTTTACCTAGCCTCCCAGCCCCCGCCCCACTGGGGGCAGTCTCACCATCCATCCCACTGGTACTTCTGCCTACCCTGGGATTCTTGTATTTGATGCCCCTCCCTTTATCCCTTAGGCAGACAAAACAGAAACGTTTAAGACTTGGAACCAAAATGACCTTTCGAAAACCTGTTCCCAACTATGTGTCTTCCGCCTATTTCCTTGGCCATGAACAGATACCACGGTATCCGCCTACAGGGGCTCTCAGGAAGATTAACCAATGCAAGGTCCGTGC
Organism: Peromyscus californicus insignis; assembly: GCF_007827085.1. Taxonomy (NCBI): domain Eukaryota; kingdom Metazoa; phylum Chordata; class Mammalia; order Rodentia; family Cricetidae; genus Peromyscus; species Peromyscus californicus. The sequence continues at coordinate 33,662,073 of NW_026294551.1, forward strand.
TCTGAGCACGGCCTGGATCTGCCTAAGGCCATACTAAATGTCAGCTTCTATTGTAACACATTTCTCTCCTACTACTCATTTTATAACGCATGAAATCCAAGCAAGGGGAACTGTGAGCGGCCACAGAGACATAACGATCTGGAACAGCTGCTTCTGTAACGGCCGGTGAGGTCACTCGCCCTACCACAGCAAACACCCACGAAAGCAGACAAAACATCAAAGGAAAGATATGCTACAAGTCGCTGGAGAGCTAACAAAGCAGTGGAGTTTCCAGGAGAAGGGGGCCGGCGAAGGAGGCTGACACTCAAGGCTACCATCCCCAGAGGAGCCTTCGAACCGTGGAAGGAAGCTAGGCTTCGTCAGCTGCAGCAAGGCAGGCACAAATATCAAACTGTACTTGGCCACCCCAGGCTGGGGCCACCAAAGGCTGGGAATCAGGATAAGCTGGTCACCGGGACTTGAAACAGCTAAGCTGATTCCAAACCATCTGGCTCTTAGCCACCTCCAGAAGCAACAGTCTCCATCTGCCTGCTAAGATGACTGGTGGCGTACAGCGTTGAGAAGGAACATTCCACCGCCATCATGAGGGCACTCTCCTAGCACCTGACACCTATTAACTTTTTAAAGCGAAGAACAATGCCTAGAAGGGACATCGAGGCACAGAGGACTCGGGTGACTCGCCCAAGACCACATTGTTAGTAATCGGCACAGCTAAGGTTCTGGTACTAAACTTACATAGACAAGTGACCAAACTGTGTATGCTAGGAATTTCTAGGGGGGGGCCAAAAAACCATTTTCTTCCCCTAACCAACTAGCTCAACACACTGTCGCCCTCTCTCCTACTTTCCTGCTTCCTCTACTCCATCAGAAACCCTTGGAGCTGGACCTGACCTGGAGGCTGGATTTCAATCATCCACTGTCACATGTAAAGGCCGGATACAGAGATCAAGGGTGCACAAACTCTAGCCAGAAGGCCCAGGTCAGCGATGTTTGACTCAAACTCGGTGACACAGCCCTTCCCCCAGTGACAGAGACAGATTTGGGTTAAAGGGCAAACCCAGGCAGATCCTGCCTCCCGGAGCTAGGAGAGACTTGAGAACACATGGGAGCTAGCAACTGGCTCACTTCTTCCGGAACCGCACTGTGAGCCCTCCATGCTGAAAGGTTTATCCACTATTAATCAAGCCAGATATCAGTCTCCTCATTGTGGATGGGGGTCCACTCCTCCCCACTCCAAACCAAAGAGAAGCAGCTCAAGGACTTCGGTGGCGATAATGGTCCACTGACCAAGGGTAAAGAAACTTTCGAAGTTTGGGGGAGCTTGTTGCAGACCAAGGACCTGGATCCTCCACATGGGAGAGAATGGAGTCCTGAGTCTGCACCCCCAAAACAAGCAGCCAAGATACCCAAGACTGAGCAGTGTTTGGGGTTGGCGTTGAAGCAGCAAAAGCAGCAGCCAGGTTGAAAAAGACACGGGCACAAGGTTGGCAGGGGAATCCTGCTATCAGAGGCTCGGGCCAGGCAGGCCCCTCCTGCCTCAGAGAGTTCCTGGAAGCCAGGTTACTGCAGGAATCAGTGGGAAGTCCTCTTGCCTGAGACAGAGACTGTAAGGATAGTGTGACCTGTTTGAGGCTGCCCCAAAGCACGGGGTGCCTCATTTACTTGGGCCCAATAACAAAAATCGTAGTAACCTATTTGGAGATTTTGCAGGAAGTTGCTTTTTATAGGCTGCCTCATCTACTTTCTCTCTTGGTTTTATTGGTTTTTTTTATTAATTTTTATTACATTTATTTATTTGTGTGTATCCACATGCATGCATGATCACGTGCATATGGATGGCAAGTCAAAGGACAACTTGCTGGAGCTGGTTCTCCTTCTACCATATAGGTCCCAGGGACCAAACTCAGGTCACAGCCTTGGCGGCAAGTGCCTTTCTTTACTAGCAGAGCCAACTCAATGGCCATTTCTTGTTGTTTTGAGACAGTCTCAACCCGGAACTAACCTGCAACTATGTAGTCCCAGGCTGGCCTCAAACTCGTGTCTGTCTCGACCCGGAACTAACCTGCAACTATGTAGTCCCAGGCTGGCCTCAAACTGGTGATGCTCTCCTTGCCTAAGCCTCCCAAGTGCTGGAATTATAGGCATGAGCCACCACACCGTGAGCTTCACCCCCTGTTCACTATAACCCGAGACCAGCACCACCGTGCCCCCCATTTTATCATTGTGCATTTGGAAACTACCAGAGGGGTCGGGATTTCAGCCCAGACCTTGGCACCGGATCTGGTAGGAACCTCCTAAAGACCAGGCCTTCTGACACTGGATCCTGCCTCCGAAGCGCTCCCCAGGAGGCCCAACCTACCCAGAGATCTGGAGGGACTTGCCTGAAGCCAAACAGCTAGCTCTGTGGGACACAGCAGACACCCCAGGCTCCGAAGACGGGGCAGACTTTCTTCTAGAACAGGTAGGCTCAGAGGTGCCCATACCCGCATGGGGTAAACTCAAAAGATGTACCTCTAGGTCCAACTGCCAAGATTCAGGGGGAAAGCGTCCTGAGGAACCTGGCTAAGACCCAGAGAGCCAGGCAAGGCCAGGAATCCATTTCCTGGCAACCTCACCCAGGCTTACGCTTCCTTTCACAACCTTGGGACGGGCCTCAACTTCCCAGACATTTGGCAGTGAAATGAGATCAGATCACACTTTGACAAATGTGGGGAAGAGGGGCAGCTTCTTCGGAGTCCACAGGGGGAAGATAGGAACCGATAAAACTAAAGGCCCCCAAATCATCGCAACCCTGGAAGGCCCTCAAGACTACTCCCCCTCCCTCCCCCTCCCTCCACTCTCCCCACTCCCCTACCCCCCCCCCTCCGTCTTTATCAAGGTGGATCCAGGTCCAGAGGCTAAATCCCTGCTCTATTTCACACAGCAAGATGGACTAACTCGCCAGGCATGGTGGAACATGCCTTTAGTCACGGCATTTGGGAACCAGGGGCAGGCGGGATTTCTGTGAGTTCGAAGCCAGCCTGGTCTACATAGTGAATTCCAGGGCACCCAGGACTAACTACATAATGAGACCCTGTCTCAAAAAAAAAAAAAGGAGAGATGAACCACACCCTGTCGCAACAGTACTGGCTTTCCCTGAAGGTCACATGCAGAGATTCCTTGGGGCTCTGCCCACCCTCCCTGTCTATTAGAACTCTCCGGATCAACACAGGCTTCTGCTTACAAGCCTCCAAAAACGCTCCACGCTCTGGACTCCACAGATGTGGACACCAGTCTGGTCTACAGGAGTAGAACAAGAAACTCCTCGCACTGTGAGTCAAAGCAGCTTGGCTCCCAGCTGCTGGGAACAATTACTGCATTAGCGTTGCTAAGCTAACTTCTCTGGGCCTGTTTTCCCGAACTGCGGAGGGAACTAAAGGCACACAGTTCTTACATGCAGCCAGGATCCGGAGGGAGAGGCGAGGTAACACCCCAGGGTACACAAACAATATTCAAAACCACTAAACACCGCTGGGCGAACGCCGCAGGCTTGGGGGCAGGCACCCTTACCTGTGCCTTCATTTGTCTGCTACGTAAAATAGACTTGAGAGGATTGGGGAAAGCAGGCAATGGGTAAGGGGGAGGCTATTTAGTACCCCCGTCCCCCACCCCCACCCTCGCTTGGTCAGTGGGGATGGACCCCTACTGCCCAACTCACAGACGGTGGCCTATGGAGCCTAGGGCCATGGGTCGTGTGAAGAGGTGGCTCTGTGGCCCAGTAAACCTATCTCCTCCGGCAACTCACTGTACTGGATACCCAGGGCGGGCCCTCTCCACAATACAACTGGCCCGGGTTGCCCTCTACACCGTCACGGGCCATTCCCTACCTCCAGGTCGACGCTGGCCTGGCTTAGGGGTGTAGGGGAGCAGGTCTTGTGCTCTACCAGGCATACATGGCAGATGCACTCGCCGTGCTCGGGGCAAAACAATTCCCGAAGACGGTTGTGCTGGGGGCATTTGCGGCGCAGCAGGTCGCGGACCGGTGGCTGCAGGGAGTGGTCCTGAAAGGCGGGACTGTCGAAGTGCGGTCTCAGGTGCTCCTGGCAGAAAGAGGCCATGCACACGAGGCACGTCTTCACCGCGACTTCCTTCAGGCAGTGGTCACAGGCTACCTGGGTGGCTGAGCTGGAAGTGGCGGAGCGGGCAGGGGGGATCCAGTCGTCCACCGGCGTCCGTGCCTGCTCGGCTTGCAGGAACTGCTCCACCACTGCGCACAGCACCGTGTTCTTGTGCAGCTGCGGGCGCACCTGGTACACCGTGCGGCACTGCGGGCACCGGTACGGCGGGCCCTGGACGACCCACGTCTCATCCAGGCACGACCTGCAGAAGTTGTGGCCGCACGGGGTGGTGACGGGTTCCTTGAAGGGCTCCAGGCAGATGGAGCACGACAGCTCTTCGGCCAGAGGAAAGAGCTCGGCCATCGCGCTCCTGGGGGCACCCGACGGGACGCGCGGGGACAGCAGCCGACACCACCGCGCTTGGTGCTCGGGTAGCAGCGAAGGAAATGAAACTGGACAGGAGGGGCGGCGCCCTGGGCTTTCAGGAAGTCACGTGGGTCCCGGGAGGGGCGCGGGCGAGAGGCCTCTGGGCTGGTGTTGGGAGCTGAAGGTGGGGCCACATGCAGAGTCCTGATGATCCCTCCACCACAGGTTCGAGCGAGCTCAGCAAGACCACCCTGTGCTGTTTCAGGGCCACTCTGCAGATGAACTGTCTCAGCAGTTGGGGCATCCCTACCCCCTCTAGTCCGGGCCTATGTGCTACTGGAGTGCAGCACCTCTTTGGAGAACACTCATCCGTTCTCTAGGCGTCCCAACCGTCCCTCCAGAACAAGATGGGTCTTCTTATCCTCATTAAAACCAAAGCAAAACAGAACAAAATACTGTGGACGCAGAGCACAATGGCTCATGCCTGTAATTCCGTCACTTGGAAGGCTGAGGCAGGAGAATTGCCGTGAGTTCGATGCCAGCCTAGGCTACAGAGTGAGTGACTGTCTCAACATCTCAAACAGGGTTGAGGAGATGTTTGGGCGGGAGAATTTGTAATACGAGGCCGCAGGGCCTAAATTCAGCTACTGAAACCCGGGTTAAGATTCCGCAAAATTGTCCACCAACCTCCCCGCCACACGCACACCTTACACATAATAAATAATTTAAGGAAAAGAAAAACAAGAAAACACAATTATATGGACAGTAAGGACTGCCCTTTCCTTCCTTCCCTCTTTCCTTTCTCCTTCCCTCCAGCCCCCCACCCACACCCCGCTCCCCTCCCTTCCTTTCAGTTCCCACTTCTTCCCTGGCCTGAGCTCTGAAATGTCACCATGCAAAGCTCTAAAGGCAGGGTCCGCAGTCACACACTCAGATTCGGCAATTTCACTCCTTCGATGGTACATGATCTTTTTTAAAAATAAGATTATCACAGAAGTTGGGTGTCACAACCTGTGCCTCAGTCAGCTCCAGCCACCGGTCCTCAAGACAATCAAAAGAAACAAAAGAGGAAAGCAGAAAAGGATTTATACACTGTGGCCACAAAAAGACCCAGCAAACTCCTCAAGTCCATCTCCCAGGTTCTGAAGTGAGATCGATGTTAAAAGACAAGGCAAAACCAAGCACATCCAAACGGTCACAGTCCACATCTGGTTCAGCACGCCACTGACCATCACTTGTCTGGGATTCAGTCTCTGTAAACTGCCTGGCAAGCTGTTTGAATCTTCTGTGGGAAATCTCTTTCCAGGAGACAAGTGTTCCCCCGGGGTTTCTCCCAACACGAGATTCCGGGGAAATTCCCATTTCTTTGGGGTCCATTGTTTCAATAATTTGATAGATTGAGAGACACAATTGTCTCTTTAAATCTCTTCTCTTATGCTAGATTGGTTACAGTATTTCTAAACTGGGTGAGGTGGGGCACACCTATGATCCCACTCTCTCTGGGGAGACTGAAGCAGGAGGATCTCAAGTTCAAGACCAGCCTGGGCTACATAGCAACCCCCCCTTTTTTCTAAGTAATAAGGGGATATGCGTAGTGGTAGAGTCCCTTGCCTAGCATGTGTGAGGCTCCAAGTTCAATTTCCAGTACTGGAAAAAATAGCAATTTTTACTTACCTGGGACTCCCAAATTTAGCAAATGTTTTTGCTCTTATGTGCGCACACACAATATTGGAGTTTCAGACTTTTTTTTTTTCTCAAAATCATTCATTAGGTTTACTTTGTTTTCAGTTCTGTGGGTCCCACCTTCCAGGCCGAGTGCAGAACACATGGGTGGACAGTAGACTACAAGTGTTCATTGGGAAATTTGATGGTGGCAAAGAAAAGTTTTTGGAGGAATTATGGGAGTTTACCTTAGTTGATAAGGTTAGGCAGCCATGAGGACAAGGTAAATATCCCATGGTATCTAACAGCCGCTGTTTATGACGAACCTAGTGTGTGCCAGACAAGTCGAGTATATTATCGGAAAAATCTTACGAAGCCCTAGGAGTCAGTGTCCTACATCCATTTTTAGTGGTGAAGGTCGAGACACTGTCACAAACAGCTGGGATTCGAGCTTGGGACTGCTGAACTCAACGTCCTAAGTGCTGCTTGCTCTCATTTTCTTCCATGGGCCTCTATTTCCCTGGGGCCCATCATCTCATCTATTCTCATTCATATTTTGGTAGTAGTTGACTGCACGGAAAAGGAAGACAAAAGGATTCTGGGGTGAGACACTGAGACTCTCCTTACAGTAACCTTTGAAGGAGACAAAATCATCCCATGTTACAGAGGAAAAGCAGGCTTAGAGAAACTGAGCAATCCAGCTAAGACAATGGACAATGGCACAGGGCCTATCTGGTTCCAGAAGGCAAATACTTCCTACTACAAATCGCTGCCTCCCAAGGGAGAAGCAAAGCAGTTTCCAGGAAATAAACACTCTAAAATCCACCTCTAACCTAATTATCATGGGTGGAGGAGCTTGCTGCCTCACGGCAGAAGGTGGAATTCTCTCTCTAGGCTGAGTGGTTGAGAAAGGCTGATTGGACAATGAAGATCACCGGGAGAGCCATTACTCCATGTTTATCAGATTCCAAGGGGGAGAGAGTCACGAAGCCCTTCTACACAACAGGCATGCCACAGAGCAAGAGCTGAAGGGGTATGAGCCAAACAGTTCTGCCTTCCGATACAGGTAGCAGTGAAGGGGAGTGTCCTTGAGAGGCCAGCTCCTCTTGAGGGCATGGATTTCTCATCTGTGAAGCTGGGAGACCCGATGTGTAAACACATCAGACGTAGGCGGTAATGACCACTGTGAATCATCGTTAACTTTTACAATGGGCTGACGTGAGGCCAGGGACTGCTCCTGGCTGACAGGGTGTGTTTGTTTATCACTGGAACTGGTATCTTCAGTCCTGCAATGTTCCAAAGTCAAATGGGACCCAGCTGGTCAAAAGGGAACTATATGGCTCCATCCGGGTAATGCCTAGCAACCATGATAGGATCCCTGTTCTGTATCTGGAGGTTGGGAAAAATAGGTGAAGAAGCTTCATTCACCTGCAAATACGATATCATTATTCCCACCAGTGCGGTCCTTACGAAACTTCGGCTGTGATTTGAACATGCACCTTTGAATCCTCAAACTCTTGTAAAGGACATTGATTCTCATTTAAAAGACAGCCAGAGAGGCTGGGGTGTAACGTAGTGCTAGAATATATAGTTAACGTGATCAAAGGTTAAGGGGGGAAAAAGCCAGAGATGTCTAAATGACAAAGACCCTTTGTGAAATAGGCATGTAACAGAATGGGTGAGAGGGAGGTCCCACAATCTTAGGTCTCTTAGCTTAGTTTTTGTTGTTTTTATGTGCTGTCATGTCTATGCCCCCAAAACATTTAAAAACAAACTCCCACCCTCCCCAGATTTTGAAAAAGAAATTCTCACTGTGTAGCCCAGGCTGACCTCAAATTCCTCCTGCTTCCGCCAAAATTATTCCCAACCATAAATTAAGTGTAAAGAGTTCTAACGAAGTTCGTGTTTTATTCCCAAACTGTGATCATGCTTTGATAGAGGAACTCTCATTTGTTTAGACAACACCTATCGGTTGGCTTTTCTACCTTATTTGGTGAGTGGTATGAGCTGCACAAGTAGCATGTGAACACACACTCCTGGAACAACCAAAAGGCATGAAGTACTATCATTTTATATATTGCTGGATTTGATTTGCTGATTTTTATCTTTAAAATTTTAAAGTGTGTGTGTGTGTGTGTGTGGTGTGTGTGTGCGGTGTGTGTGTGTGTGGTGTGTGTGTGCTCTCAGGGGTGTGTGCTTGTTATGACATGAGCATGCCTCAGCATGCATGCAAAGGTCAGAGGACAACCTGAGAGAGATGGTTCTCTTCGTTCACCAAGTGGATTCCAGGGATAGAACTCAAGTTGTTAGGCTTGGCTGCAATCGCCTTTACCTGATGAACCATTTTGCAGGCCCCTTCTTTCTTTCTTTCCTTCTTTCTTTTTTTCTTTCTTTCTTTCTTTCTTTCTCTTTCTTTCTTTCTTTCCTTTCTCCTCCTCTTCTTCCTTCTCTTCTTTTTCCTTCCTCCTCCTCCTTCTTCCTCCCCCCCAACATCTGATCCTCCTGTCTCCACCTCCAAAGTACTAATTATAGACATGTGCGAACACATTCAGTTTATGTGGGTTGGGGATGTAACCTAGGGCTTTGCATGTTTTAGGCAAGCACTAGATTGAACTACAACCACAGTCAGGGGTTGCTAATAGTTTTTACAGACCTTGTGAGTCAGCATCTTATCATGGTGATGAAACCAGAGATGACGGAGTAACAGGAAAGGGTGAACCTCAGCTCCGTTTTTGGGGGTTCTACTTTATGATCAGTTGGTCCCTTTGCTTTGAATCTGTGGTGCAGAAAGAAGCACGTAGTGGCAGGAATGCCTGTCAGATAGAGCACCCTCCCTCAGTGACACCAGGCCTCCAGAGGTCCCGCCTCTCAACAGCACCACCTTGTGGACACAAGCCTTTAACACACGGGTGCTGGATGCTAAGCCCCCAGAGGACACAAAGCTACTGTGAATCTGAGGGATGGTGGTCTCTAAACCCATTAAAACACCTGTCATGTGGAGCCGTCTGGGCCATGTCACCTTCATAAAGGAGGACCGAGAATGCCTTTTATTCTGAAAGAGCTTGTGCTTCTTCAATGTTTGATGGAAGGGATCTTGGTCTCAATTTCCTCCAAGATAAAGCTTTGAATTGTGAATTCAATTACTTTTTAAATTTTTTTAAGGTTTATTTTATGCATATGATTGTTTTGCCTGCGTGTATGTGTATCACATGTATACCTAGTGCTCGTGGAGGTCAGAAGAGGACATCAGATCCCCTGGAACTGGGGTTACAGATGCTCTTAACAGCTGAGCCATCCATCTCTCCAGCTCAGTGAATTAAACTCTCCAGCCGCTGAAGCGGTATTCAGAACTTGGAGCTGGAGAATTAGCTCAGAGGTTAAGAGGGCTTGTTGCTCTTGCAGAGAACCTGGAGTTCAATTCTCAGCACCAAATGGCAGCTCACAGCTGCTTGTTACTCCAGTCCCAAAAGATACAGCACCTTCTTCTGGCCTCTGTGGGCACAACACATGCACACAATGCACAGACATACATGCAAACAAAACATCCAGACACATTAAAAAAAAATCCAGAGACTGGTGATATGGCTCAGTGGTTAGGAGCACTGACTGCTCTTCCAGAGGATCCAGGTTCAATTCCCAGAATCCACATGGCAGCTTACAATTGTCTGTAATTCCAGTCCCAGGGGCTCCTCACAGACATGAAAGTAGGCAAAAACACCATTGCATATAAAATAAAAGTAAATAAAGTATTTATTAAAAAATTCAGATTTTTAATTTGTTCTTGTGTCCCTTTTAAGTGTTTTCTGAGGAATTTGCTCACTTCCTTTATATTAATGCAATATCGCTATGCAGCTGCAACCTTGCCTTTTTTTTAACTGAGAAATAATTTATCATAAAAGTGATTCTGTGTGTGTGCGCGCACGCACATGAGTGCATAAAGAGGTCAGAGGTCACCACTCTCCTATTCCTCTCCACCATACTTTGATTTTTAAACACTTGATTTTCAGCCAGACATGATGGCTCACATCTTTTGTTTTGTTTTGTTTTGGTTGTTCGAGACAGGGTTTCTCTGTGTAGCTTTGCGCCTTTCCTGGAACTCACTTGGTAGCCCAGGCTGGCCTCGAAGTCACAGAGATCCGCCTGGCTCTGCCTCCCGAGTGCTGGGATTAAAGGCGTGCGCCACCACCGCCTGGCATCACATCTTAATCCCAGTGTTTAGGAGGCAGAGGCAAGCAGATCTCAGTGAACTTGAGGCCAGTTTGGTTTACAAAGCAAGAGTTCTAGGCCATCTGGGGCTACATAGCTAGAGTCTGTGTCAAAAATTATTTTTTATTTTATTATTATTATTTTGTTGTTGTTGGTTTTGTTTTTGTTTTTTGAGACAGGGTTTCTTTGTGTAGCTTTGTGCCTTTCCTAGAACTCACTCTGTAGACCAGGCTGGCCTCGAACTCACAAAGATCCGCCTGCCTCTGCCTCCCAAGTGCTGGGATTAAAGGCGTGGTTTTTCAAGACAGGGTTTCTCTGTGTAATTTTGGTGCCTGTCCTGGATCTTGCTCTGTAGACCAGGCTGGCCTCGAACTCACAGAGTTCTGCTTGGCCCTGCCTCCTGAGTGCTGGGATTAAAGGTGTGCGCCATCATTGCCTGGCTATTTTTTATTTTTTAAAGATTTACTTTAAATTGTGTGTATGTGGGGGGGGGGATGTACTCATGAACGGGTGCTCAAGGCATCAGACAGATGCTGGGAATTAACTCAGGTCCTCCATAAAAGCAGTATGTGTTCTTAACCACTGAGCCATCTTTCCAGCCCTTTATGAAGAAACACACAAATACTTTACAGGGGACCGAGTCCTCACATGGCTGTGTATATACAAATAAAGCAAAGGTTTCATAAAACAAATTTTAATTCATTGGACATGATATACTTATTTTTCTAAACTCTTGTGTTTTTCAGAAAACAGCTTATGAACCCTAAACTGACTTCATCTTTCTGTGCACTCTACTTATCAGCATAGAGAGAAGGGCAACTCATACATTGATTACATCTGAAAACAAACCCTGAGGTCAACACTTCTGAGCCCAGTCAATACTGACTACTTTTCTCAATCTGTTTTCCAAGCCGTGTAAAAACAGCATGCCATACAGAGCCTCACTGCCGAAGTCCCACCACTTAGGGCTGAGCTGCCCTCCCAGAGTAAAACTCCTCACTACAAATCGGCAAATACACACTTTGACATACTTTCCCATTATACAGATTAATTAAACAGCATCTTCACTGATCCAACAGCTCCCAGATCGTATGGAGCTCCACTGAACCACACTTTTTGACAAGTGACTGGGTCAAAGCAATAATAATAATAATAATAATAATAATAATAATAATAATAACAACAACAACAACAACAACAACTTTTTTGAGATACTATCCCACTATGCAGCCCAGGCTGTCCCTGAACTTTTAAACTTCCTGTCTGGGCCTCCCAGGTGCAAAGCAAGCTGCCTTGTTATAAAAATGATTATAAAACCAAGATGACCATTTGTAGGACTCAAACATGATAACTCAGCATGGAAATTGAGTTCAATATGATTTTATTTAAAAATTTGCAAAGCTGAAGGAGGGATCTGAGTTTTTGTTAAAGCAATTTGCACAGTTTATATTCAGCCTTTAGCTTTGCTGAATAGTAACAGAAAAGCAAGTTTCTGTTCAAGATCCTCACTTCAGCACACTGAGCCAAGACTCCCGGCATCCTCGGTGGCAAGGTCACTTGCCCCCTAGTCTGAGGTTCATGGCCAGCCCTCTGGCAGTGGGAGGCCAATTGTCCTCCAGGCAATACGAGGTTGTCTTCCCACTGCCCTCTACACACACAGGCCCTGAGAACCCTGTATTTTACAGCTGGAACAATGGGAAAGGATTCCTTAACTCACACCTGCAACAAATCCAACTCCATTAAGTCTTGAGGATGACAAGTATAAAATACTCGGAATGCGTGAGATGCTCCGGCTTAACGGAACAACTCACATGGTAAAAAATTAAGTCAAGAAACATGCCTTCGTATTTGAAAATGTGACTTAAAAAACAAGATGCACAGCACGATCTTGCGTGTGGTACTGTAAACTCCTCCTGACGATTGCTACTGTGGTCTGACAGGTGGAAGAGAGGCAAGCGTCCTGCCATACTGGTCCGCCCACAGGGAACACCGCACTTTCAATTGGGTTACTGAACTTAGCCCGAGGGAAATAAAGGTCCACAAACTAACACCCATGTCACTCTAAACGATGAGGTAGATCTCTTTTTCTAATATGGTAAAGTGAAGATAACAGAGAGTCCAAACGACATTTAATCTTCTTCTTACAACTCCAGGCTATGGTCACGGTCACAAACAATACTTATAGACTTCGAGGTGATGAGGTCAGAGCTTATGTGCAGACAAGCTATTTACTTGAGATGCTATTTGAAGAGTCAATAATCAGTCTTGGATCAATCAATTCTTTCCAGTGCACACTGATCTGAGGAAAAACACCAAACATCCAATTTAATGAACTCACTTTGACGTCACATAGATTTTAAGGTAAACATTACAGGTTAGTTAAGTACATTTCTGTGCAGAACCGGAGCTATCACACAATTTTCCAATAGAGATGCCCCAAGCACTCAGCAAGGGTGAATGATGAGAGCCAGCTGGTGTCAAAAAGGGAAACTACAGGTTTTCTTCTTGCAGTTTTTCCAGGAACGTATCAACAAAAAATTATATGGTTTAAATATTATAAACATAGACGTATAGGAGATGATACTGCCAAAAATTCTAAGAATGTGTTTCTAGGAAAAAAAATCCTAAGAGGCTCTTCTACCTTAAAAGACAGGCAGCACAGTCTGGTTGGGTCTCCACAGGCTCCGAGTTCAGACAAAACAAGAGTTTTCAGCACTTAAATATAACAGCAAAATAAGAAAAACATTTGAAATATGAGCACAAGGAGGGACCATTGTCTTAACTATAATCAAGCTGCCAAACAGCTATTGCCACCAACTGACTGCTGGCTCTGAACAGAGGGAAACACACAGACCATGTGCTCTCCCACACGTTAGGGCCGGCAAGACGGTTCAGCAGGTAAAGGTGCGTGCTACCAAGCCTGACAACAAGCCCGAGTTCCATCCTCAGGACCCACACGGTGGAAGGCGAGAGCAGATAACTGAGAGTTGTCTTCTGAGCTCCACATGCATGCGGTGGCATACACACACAATAAATAAATGTAATTAAACATTAAAATAAAATAGACTATCATAGGACAGAATCACCGTGTCATGTCATTCTTTATGCCATCCATGCCACGTAGGTCAGGACTGGAGAACCTGAGGGGCAGTAACAACTGGTAATGAGGGAGGCTTCTGAGTTCATACTTCTTCTGGAGCTGAGTCTGGTCACGTGGCTAAGCTCAAGCTATAGCAGTGGCTCTCAGGGTATTTGGTATATAAAGTCTGACATATGCCCGCTCCTACGGGAACCTACACAACTCGAGTTTTCAATCAATGCTATGCGTTCCTACAGGGCAGTGTTTGGGTGTGTTGCCATGTGGGCTCTGGGAGGTCCACGGTAGCACCCCACAAGGGCTCTAGGAGGTCCAAGGTAGCACCCCACATGGGCTCTGGGAGGTCCATAGTAGCACCCCAAGTGGGTTCTGGGAGGTCCACGGTAGCACCCCAAGTGGGTTCTGGGAGGTCCATGGTAGCACCCCAAGTGGGTTCTGGGAGGTCCATGGTAGCACCCCAAGTGGGTTCTGGGAGGTCCATGGTAGCACCCTGCTTTGGAACTTGGTACTTGTTTGCTTTCCACAGGAAGACTAAGTGCCCCAGAGCCAAGTGGTTCAGGAAGCTGTAATGTCACCTTTCATATCCCCACCCCCTTCTGTCAAAAGTCTTAAGAGCAGCTCGCCTACCCTCCTCTCTTGCGTCACGGCGTACTCCACCACCTCGGTTCCGTTCTCATTGTGATAGACCAAATCAAACTTCCCGGGTTCTTTCAGAGCTGAGAGCAGAGGGCAGAAAGACAGTGCGTCATTTCTCTGTGGTTAGATGTTCCTCACAGGGATTTCAACCCACTGGGACATTCAGGAAAGTGTCGTACTGCTAGAGAAAACATGGCCCTGTGCCAGCAACAGAACCTCCTTAGCATTTATCAGAGATGAGCTTCCCTTCATCAGAATGACTTGGGCTTGAAAAACCCACTGAGAATACCCAATATAGAATGTAAAACCATAAGATACTCCCAAAAGACAATCTTTGTTTCACGAGGGAAGGTATGGAATGTTGTTTTAAAAAAATCAGATGTGCCTAAACTTAGAAACACGAGCAGGTTTCAGCCTTGTACAATAATGTGGGATTAGAAAAATGTTCAAACAAGCTGAAACCATGCAATCAGTAATTGATGGGCAAAATTATGATCATCTGAAAACCTTTAAAAAAATATTCATCAAAGTATTGAAAATCTCACCAGGGATACAACAGCTCAGTTGGTAGAGTGCTTGTCTAGCATGTGCAAAGCTCTGGGTTCAATTCCCAGCACCCCATAAAACTAGGCATGGCTGTGATCACCTCTAATCCTAGTGCTCAGGAGGAGAATCACAAGTTCAAGGTCATCATTGGCTACATAGCAAGTTCCTTGGGGGTCTTTAAGCCTCCAGCTCATAGAAAGGGGAGGGGGGACAGTGAAAGGGCTCAGCAAAGCAAAGGGCTTGCTGCACAAGCCTGAGGATGGTGTGTTTGATCTCTAGGACCCGTGCGGTAGAAGAAAAGAATCAACTCTTGAAAGTTGTCCTGACCATCACATGCCCAAACACACACACACACACACACACACACACACACACACACACACACACACAATACATGTTTTTAAAAAAACTGGGGGTGGGGGGGACGGGGACCACAGAAGTTGGTCCTGGGGGTGGAAGAGGGGGAAAAATGATGTGAATACAGTACTCATGTATGAAATTCTCAAAAAACAAACAAACAAACAAACTGAAATTAAAACAAACCCAACAAACCCCCCAAACTTTAAAAATCTTTACTGTACAAAGAAATTAAAAAAAAAACAAACAAAACTAGCGAACGCATACTGTGTACTCGAATCTAGAAGAGCATGCACTGGACAGACGTGTTCATGTCTCTGTAAGTGGGTCCTGCTTGCCTCCTGCAGCCTCCACACGTCCTTCTGTGCCTCGTGCCCCAGCTGCTCCCTTCAGAGCTTGGATCCTCTGAGCTCCTGATACCATGCAACAGCTCAGCTCCGAGAAGTTTCTGTTTGTTTTGTTTTTTGAGACAGGGTTTCTCTGTGTAGCCCTGGCTGTCCTGGAACTCACTCTGTAGACCAGGTTAGCCTCGAACTCAGAGATCAGCCTGCCACTGCCTCTGGGGTGCTGGGATTAAAGGCGTGGTCCACCACCACCTAGCTGAGAAGCTTCCTTTTTACTTCGCAGGCTTTCGTTTGTTTTGGTTTGAGCCACACCTGACTCAAATTCAAAACCCTTCTGCCTCAGTATCCGAGTGCTGTAACTTCAGGGGTGACCTGAGGTGTGAGCCACTTTATGAAGCTTTGTGCTGGTGTCACCTGAACACCGTCATCCTTTTCATCACAGCCAGTTCCACTGAAGTCAGGAAGGACACAGGCAGGCACAGTGCTACCATTCCCACTGCTGGCCAGTTCCACACAACTCGACTCAGGCTCATGAGGATGGCACTTCAAACATGACCCTTCTTGATCCTTTGCTCAGGGAGTTCCTAGCACTTTGTTGCTGTTGAAGCATGGATTCTTACTGATCCGGCTAGGCTAGCTGGTCACCAGGTCCCAGGAACCCACCTTCCCTACCTCTCCAGCAGAGATTCCAAGCACCCAGCATCACTCCAGGCTTTTGTCTACTGGTTCTGGGAACCAACCGCCAGTCCTCCTCATATTTGCCAGCAAACTTTTTACAAAACTTTTATCTGAGCTATCTCCAAGATCCCAACTGTCCATTTATCCTACTTCCTGGTTAGGTACCCAAGCTATACACAGTAAAAGCCCTCGTTCCAGGGTTTCAGGACCAATAGGTGTGAGAATCATTTACAATATGCCATTGAGGTCCTGGGGTTAGCTAATCCCCAGCATCATAAAATATAAAGAGTATAAACTTAAACGTATACACACATTTCACACATTTTATTCTGCATTTAATACACAAAAGCATGTTCATCTGCCAACCTTCTGAGTGGGTCCTGTTCACTAGAAAGACGGATTTTTTTCATTTGTTTTTTGAGACAGAGCTTCTCTGTGTAACAGCATTGGCTGTACTGAAGCTTACTCTGTAGACCAGGCTGGCCTTGAACTCACAGAGATCCATCTGCCTCTGCCTCCCAAGTACTGGGATTAAAAGCGAGCACCGCCACCACCCCACTAAAATGATTTTTTTTATAAGCTATATCCCCAATAAATTCTCTGCAATTTTCAGTTTCTATTTCCAATTTTTTTTCCCTTTTTTTTGGAGACAGGGTTTTATGTAGCCCAGGCTGACCTCTAACTTTCTATGTAGCTGAGGATGACCATGAACTCCTAATCTTCCTGCCTCAACCTCCTGCATGCTGGGACTACAGGAGTGTGCCACTGTGCCCAGTTTTAGGCAGCACTGGGATGGAACCCAGGGCTTCTTTGTGCATGCACATGCTTTGGACACTTGAGCACCCTCTCTCTTGTCTTCCCTCCATGAGACCTCCCTCTATAGCTGCTCAGGCTGGCCGCAAGCTCGGGAGCCTCCTGCCTCCTCCCCTCTCAGGGGCCGGAATCACACCCAACTCTGCTTGTTTCTAAGCCCATATTAGAGGACAGGGAATGTAGCGCAGTGGTAGAGCACCTCTCCAGGGGACATAAGCCATGATTCTGATCCCTTACACAAAAAAGATGTAAGAAAATGACACAGAAATGTAAAGGTTTCCAAGGTATCTACATGTAGATTCTTCCTAGATTTTTACAAAATTTCTTTTGATCTTTTTGTTTGTTTGTTTTTGTTTTCTGAGACAGGACTTCTCTGTGTAGCCCTGGCTGTCCTGGAACCATCTCTGTAGACCAGGCTGTCCGTGAACTCACAGAGGCCAAGCCTGCCTCTGCCTCCCACATGCTGGGATTTAAGGCATGTGCTGTCACCACAGCCCGGCTTTCTTTTGCTCTTTTCTAGCTGACCTATGCAAACAGCTGACTAGCAGTTTTTCTGGCACCTCCCCGAATCAGCATTCAGTGTAAGTTTCCTAGAAGTAACGCTCTTCCAGTTCACGCTCACCAGTACTTACAATCTCCTGCCAAGTGTATAATGACAGTGATAAGAACAATCAGCCCAATGTCTCCATCCAAGGAGAAGGTGCTACAGGTCCCAGGAGCACAGTGTGCTGACAGGTAGTAGAGAGCAGAGAACTATACCAGGAGAGCGGAGGCCAAGGGAGAGCACACCTCTAGGTGTAAAGACTGCTCAGCATGCATTGTGGGATGGAGTCTAACTCTCCACACCCGCCTCTAAAAGACTCACCTGGTAAGGACGAGAGGACTTCTATGTCCACTTGCTGGGTCTCTGGGTTGTGGCTTAGTATTTTTCCTTCCTTCCAAAAATAAAAGACCAAGTCAAAAGTCTCCATGTAAAGCATTGTAATGTACTAAAGGACACTAAGTAAGTAGACTGTAAAATGGCTGCTTTCATGTGATATAAATTTATCTCAACAAATCAACATGTAGAGGAATAAAAACAACAATGGAGTGACGAGCACTCTCCCTGAATATACAGAAATGTTGTTGACAGAGGTACAACAGACCCACGTTTGTCCTGACTGGCAGATAGCTACAGCACTTGACAAAAGGAAAACATTATAATAGGTCCCCAGAATTGATGGGGTGAGGGAGGAGGTGGACTAGAGCAGTGTGCTCACAGGAGGAATAGCGTCACAGCCTTCTTCATACACAGCAGTGCTTCGGGTCCCGGCACTGCGGGGGCCACTCGAAAGCGTGGGCCCAACCCCCGAGCAGGGACAGGAAGGCACCTTGTCACTGAAAAGGTCACAAGCTGCTTCTTCCCAGGTCCCCAGGTTTAAAGTTGGTTTCCAGCTGCGTGGAGACGCAATGATGCTAGATGGGAGGGTGCGTGCCTGTAATCCAAGCACTCAGAGGCAGAGGGCAGGAGGCATATGAATTTGAGGCTAGCTTGAACTACATAGCTAAGACACTGCCCCTCAAAAATTTAAAAGGGGGGCCGGGCGGTGGTGGCGCACGCCTTTAATCCCACCACTCGGGAGGCAGAGCCAGGCGGATCTCTGTGACTTCGAGGCCAGCCTGGGCTACCAAGTGAGTTCCAGGAGAGGCTCAAAGCTACACAGAGAAACCCTGTCTCAAAAAAAAAAAAAAAAAAAAAAAAAAAAATTTAAAAGGGGGGTGGAGGAGGGCTGGAGAGATGACTCCGAGGTTAAGAGCACTGTCTGCTCTTCCAGGGGACCTGGGTTCAATTCCCAGAACCCATATAGCAGCTCACAACTGTCTGTAACTCAGCTTGAAGGGATTCGACAGCCTCACACAGACATACATGCAGGCAAAACACTGTTTGGTTGGAACCCCTGTTAGCCCCTGCACAAGCTAGGAAACCTGGGCTGCCCTACTTCCCCAGCACCTCCCGCCCCACCCCCCAGACACAGAGAAAATTCTGAGCAAACGAATAGCACCAAAAGCCCAATTACCCATTTCTAGTAGCAACCCACCTTTCTGACATGACCACCCAAGTGCCTGCCAAGGGGCTTGGCTTCTGACCATACTTGGGCACATGCCTAGCTCCTGGCTCGTACGTCATCAACCCTCACCTATAAAACCTCCCTGCCTTAGCTCAGGCATGTGGCTTCTCTGACCCTGTTCACTGGGGCCTGTGAACCCACATGAGATCAATACCCAATAAACCTGCATTTATCTGCTTTTAATCTGGTTTGACCTGGACTTTTGCATCAGCAGAAACATATCAAACACCAATGCAAATAAAATAAAAATAAATAAATCATAAAAAAAAAACTTAAACCGGGTGGGTGTGGTGGTGTTCCCTTTAACTGTAGTAGAGGAAGGGGGATCTCTGTGTTTGAAGCCAGCTTGGTCTACAGAGTGAGTTCCAAGACAGCCAGGGCTACATAGAGAAACCTTGCCTCAAAAAATAAATGAACAACACTGAAAGAGAGGAACCACTGCCCTGCTACTGAGTAGCAATGGTGAGACAGCTGTGGGGCCATATACTGAGGCCAACCGATGAGCTCTTTTTCGATGTTTTGTAAGACCGGGTTTCTCTGTGTAAAAGCCCTGACTCACCTGGAACTCGATGTGTAGACCGGCTGGCCTCAAACTCACAGAGATCCGCCTGCCTCTGCCTCCCAAGTGTTGGGATTATTAAGGTGTGCACCACCACTGCCCAGCTATCTCTAGTCCTTTCTAAGAGTAGCCAGCAAGCACTCCTTAATGCTGAGCCATCTCTCCAGCCCCACCACTCAGAACCTCCCCTTACACTCTGAGCACAGACAAGAGGTGCTTTTTATTGACTTATTTATCTTGTCTTCGTGTAGCTTTTTATTTTTGAGACAGGCCCTAAGCTTGCTCTGCAGAAGCACAATAGTCCCTGTACTCCACGTGGAGCTCATCATTCCCACCCTGTTTTCTTCTCAAGTGTCAGCAACAGAAGCCTAGGAGACTTCACAGTGACACTTCTAAAATGTCCAGAGGACTCTCATCCTCCTTTATGACATTATTTATGAAAATGTCTATATTATCCATGCAAGTATTATTCAAATATATCAATATTTCATTTTTAAGAGTTTTTCATTTTTTTATGTGTATGAGTGTTCTATCTGCATGTGTACCTGCAAGCCAGAAGAAGGAATCAGATCCCATTATAGATGGTTGTAAGCTACCATGTGGTTGCTGGGGATTGAACTCAGGACCTTTGGAAGAGCAGCCAGGGCTCTTAACCACTGAGACATCTCTCTAGCCCCATACTTCATCTATTTAAAAACATTTTGAGCTGGGCGGTGGTGGCGCACGCCTTTGATCCCAGCACTTGGGAGGCAGAGTCAGGAGGATCTCTGTGAGTTCGAGGCCAGCCTGGACTACCAAGTGAGTTCCAGGAAAGGCGCAAAGCTACACAGAGAAACCCTGTCTCGAAAAACCAAAAAAAAAAAATTTTTTGAAACAGGATCTCCCTATGTCAGCCTAGTTCACTTCAGATTCAAAATTCTCCTGCCTCAGTCTCCTGAGTGCCAGGACTAAAGGTGGGTGCTGCTACCCTGAACAAGTTTCTGACATAATGACAATTTAATCTTTTTATTTATTTATTTATATATTTATTTTTTAATTTTTTTTTTTTTTTTTTGGTTTTTCGAGACAGGGTTTCTCTGTGTAGCTTTGCGCCTTTCCTGGAACTCACTTGGTAGTCCAGGCTGGCCTCGAACTCACAGAGATCCGCCTGGCTCTGCCTCCCGAGTGCTGGGATTAAGGCATGCGCCACCACCGCCCGGCTATTTATTTTTTTTTAAAGAGATGGAGGCTCACTATATTGCCCAGGCAAGCTGTGAACTCCTAGGCTCAAATGATTTCCTGTCTCAGCCTCCTGAGTAACTTGGACAACAGGTGCACCCCACCACAACCAGCTGACTTCATTATGTTCATAGAAACAGCCTTACCTTGTAATCAGAGACATCAGGAGAGTAGTCCGATGTGAGTTCCAAAAGCTAAAAAAGAAAAAGAATCCTACAAGTACCCAAACCCCCTTAGCCCCGCCCCCTCCTGGGACTGCTTTCCTACCCCAGGAACAGGTGCCATGCAGAGGTGCACACTCCCCCCACCTGAGGCCCCACCATGACTTCTGACACATGCAGACAGTTTTTGGAGACATTACTTAGTAAGAGTCACTAAGTAAGCCTTGTGTGTATGTGGGGGATGGTAATCTTGCCTTTGTTACAGTTGGTGCTGTTTTAACATATACCTTAAATGCAATCTTTTCGCCGACTTGAGGGGCAGCTGCCAACTGTGGCAACAGGCTATAGTCCTTCTTGTGTGTCTCTACAGGATTCTGGAAAACAATCACGTTTGACTTCGTTACTGGTGAGAGAAGGGGTACCTGCCACAGAGCTAAGATGCACACCACAGGGAAAGGGAGGAGGCCAATTCACAATGACTCCTTACCTGGATCACAATGGATGAGTTCGTTAGGATGTCATTTAACTGTTTCTGCTTCTGGCTCTCAGAGCTTCTATTTAAGATACAGGAGATAGCATGGCCTCGGCCTCGACCTCGGCCCCGGACACCCCGGCCCCTCAGTCCCTTCCCAAACAAGAAGTCCTCTCCTCGTCCCCATCCTCTTCCCAAACTGGTGGAGACAGGCACACTGGGAGAAGTTTGCCTGCCTCTGCTTGAGTCAGAAGGTTTCCATCCCATAATTCCCGGAGTCTGCAACATCAGCTCTGGACACCCTTGCCCTGCAAAGAGGCCTGCTGCCTTTAAGAAGTCCGACGTGCCCTCAGGGATGTTCTTGGACACCACAAACTGGTCCTCTGACTCCGAACTGGAGTCTGAACTGGATGACGAGGTTCTGGCGGCCTTGCCCTTGCCAGAGCTGAAGGTGAAGGCAGGCTTTGAGGCCTGTCTGGTGGCAGCTGCAGTTTTTGTAGCAGGCCCATCTTTCAACAGCTCAGCTGACAGTTTCTCTGAAAAGGTGCCCCCCTGCACTGTGACACCGCAGTGGTCAGCACCGACTGACTCTGGACCAGAATCCGACTCTGACAGGTAGGCTGGGCTCCCTTTGGGTCCCGCGTTGCTTTTCCTCCGGGCTTTAGTAAGGCTGCTCCTGGGGGAGCACTTGGGGGAGCCCTTCGGGGAGCCCTTGGGGGAGCCCCTGGGGGAGCCCCTGGGCGAGCTGAAGTTCTGTGGGCTCCACTCCTTGGGCGCTGGTGTTTTGGAAGACTTGGAGGCCTTGGTCTGCTTCTTATGTTCACTTTTCTCCTTTCTTTTTGGTGATTTCTTTTTGGCCTCCTCTTCCTCCCCCTCTGCTGGGCTGCCGGTCACTTTGCTCTTTCTCTTGTTTCTCGCCCTCCCCATCTCATCTGGAACCTGTTTTGTTTCCGGGCCCAAGGCCTTCTCACTATGGCCCTCCTCCTGCTTTTTCCAGGGCTTCTTTGAGTACTTGGAACCCAGTTCCGTCTCTTCATCCTCCACCAACTTAAAAGCCCGCTTCTTCGCTTTTCTGGGTACAAAATGAGAGTCGCCACCATTGCTTACGACCAGATTCTCAGGGAGTCCTCCATCTTCTAACTTAACCCTGCCAAAAGAGAGAGCAACTAGCAAGCAGAGCTCCACGATGCAGTTCCACACGGCCACAGCGGCAGACTGTCACACAGCCTAAGGATGAAAGCTCCACAAAATGACCCACAGAGCACAACCCGTTCATTGGTTACTTTTGTTTTGTCTTTGTTGTTTTGAC
Source organism: Peromyscus californicus insignis (assembly GCF_007827085.1). NCBI lineage: Eukaryota > Metazoa > Chordata > Mammalia > Rodentia > Cricetidae > Peromyscus > Peromyscus californicus. Next base: position 33,684,702 of record NW_026294551.1, read on the forward strand.
ACAGGGTCTCACTATGTCACCTTAGATGGCCTGGAACTTGCTAAGGAGACCAGGCTGGCCTCCAACACACAGAGATCCACCTGCCTCTTCCTCCTCCTGAGTGCTGGGATTAAAGGCAGTATCATCATGCCTTGCTCATTGTGGCTAGTTTTATTAACTTAATATCTACTGTGTCCCTCACATTTCTTTCTAACTTAAACATTACCAACGAACTAGAAATCTTTCATGTCACAGGTCTCAAAACTACAACTCAAACAGGGGCCTTCCAAGACCCAGGGCTGATAAGTAGTAGAAGAATATTCCAACCTTGACTTGCCTATCTTCAAAATTCAATCTTTTTTTTTAACAATATAACATTTTTATTTATTGACAATTTCATACACACATAAAATTAATTTCAATCACATTCACACACAAACACCAGCTTCCAGCTTCTCTCAGATACCCCCAACTTCATGCCCCCTTTTTTCTGAATTCATAATCTTTCTACAATGTGTGCGTTAGCCATTCTAAAAGGTGAACATATTAACCATCCAGCTTTGCTTTAAAATGAGTAAAAACATAAAATGAATCTGAATGTTGATTACAGCACCGGGGAAATGGAGACAGACAGAGCCAGGCAGATCCCTGGAGCTCACTGGCCAGGCCAGCCTAGCTTGGTTCCAGGTTCAGTGAGAGATCCCGTCTCAGAAAAATAAGGTCGATCCTAACTGAGAAAGGCACTAGGCATCAACCTCTGCATAAATTTACAGACATGCATGCCCACCCAATGCATATGCACACATACACATACAAGACAGACACATATACACATAATGAATCTGTCAGGGGAAGACAATTTGAAAGAGTAAGTAACAATGCCGGGCGGCGGTGGTGGCGCACGCCTTTAATCCCAGCACTCTGGAGGCAGAGACAGGCGGATCTTTGTGAGTTCGAGGCCAGCCTGGTCTACGGAGCAAGATCCAGGAAAGGCGCAAAGCTACACAGAGAAACCCCGTCTCGAAAAACCGGGAAAAAAAAAAGAGTACCAACAAACAAACCCCCAAACTTTCACATTTAGTTGCCTAAATATTTTTTTAATTAAATTTTTTTGAGATTTTTATTTCTTTTTCTTTGTTTGGGTGTTTTGACTGCATGCATGTATGTTTGTGCCCCATGTGTATGCAGTATCCATAAAGGCCAGAAGAGGGCATCAGATCCTCGACTGTAGTGACCTATCATGTAGGTGCTGGGACCCGAACCCTGAACCAGTGTCCTCTAGAAGAATAGACAGTGCTCTTAGCTACTGAATCATGTAGTTTTTGTTTTGTTTTGTTTTGTTTTTACTATGATCTACATCATTTACCAGTGAGGCTCACTACATCCACCTCTCTAGCTCCCTGGCTGAATCTAGGGCCTCAGGCACGCTAGCTAGGCAAACACTCATTCAACTACTGAGCTACATTCTCAGGCCCACAGAGGTACCATTTTTCCAGATGCAATTGTTCATTTGAGGCATTTAGGAGGAATTTCCCTGTCATCTGCTACAATTATTACTTGTAACAGATTTCACTGTTGTTTTTGACATCATTAACATCATTATAAGAATGTAATTTGGGCTGGAAAGATGGCGTAGCGGTTAAGAATAGTGGCTGATCTTCCAGAGGTCCTGAGTTCAATTCCCAGCAACCACATGGTGGCTCACAACCATCTATAGTAGAATCTGATGCCCTCTTCTGGCATAAAATTGTACATGCAGACAGAACATTCATATACATAAAATAAAATAAATTTAAGAAATGTAATTCCTAGGTAATCCATTAATCTAAGTATTAACTGTAGCCAGCAGCAAGTTATTAATTCATTAAAATTAATAGAGACACAGCTCTTTCTCTTTGTTTAACTAGTCCTTCAATTGCAACGAGAATGGACTTATTTCAGTCAATAAAAAGGAAAGGAAAAAGAGCAGCCAGGCATGGTAGCAAATGCCTTTAATCCCAGCACTTAGGAGGCAGAGGCAGGTGGGTCTCTGTGTTCAAAGCCTGCCTGGTCTACATCAAGAAGCCCTATCTCAAAAAAGAAAAAAGAAAAAGGGAAAAGAGCCTTGAATGCCTTTAATCCCAGCACTTGGGAGACAGAAGCAAGTAGATCTCTGTAGTTCAAGGCCAGCCTGGTTTACACGAGAGAATTTGCCTCAAAAATCAAAGGGGTGAGGGGAAGAACTTTGAAATTTGGACTATTTCAAGTTGTCACCTGAAGCTGAACATTACTAATAAATAAAAACATTACTAATAAAAATTACTAATAGTATTCCTGATTTAAGAGAGAGATACGAAGATATGGTCATTGTTTAGAGTTCAATTCCCTGATGGTCTGAAGAAATCTTGTAAATGTGACACTCTCTAGGGAAAGCAATATTAAATAACAAAGGCAAGCAAGAAATAGTCTGGTTTACAATTCTGTAATTAATTCACTTTAGCTGAAGCTTAAAGGTGGGGGAGGGGGGATGGACTAATTCAGCCAAGACATGAATGTGAACTGGAATGATCCATCACATCTCACCACCATCTGAGATAATAACTAAGCCATGTGTCAACTAGTCACACTACAATCACTCCTGGATACTCACTTCAGTGTCAACTTTTTAAAAAATTTCTTTGTTGTTGTTTGAGACAAGGTTTCTCTACATAACCCTCACTGACTGGAACTCACTATGTAGACAAGACTGGCTTCGAACTCACAGAGACCTGCTTGCCTCTGACTCCTGAGTGTGTTGGGATTAAAGGCATGTACCACCACGTCTGGCTTAGTTTTTCAATTTCTAAAAGTATATTTAAAACTATATTGTGTGAGGTTTGGGAATATACTCAGTGACAGAGTACTTGCCCAGCATGTATGAGGCTCTGAGTTCCAAACTCAGCACCACAAAATAAAACAAAACGTAAGTTATTGTGTGTTCCTATTCTGTTGTTGTTTTGTTTTTTGAGTCAGGGTCTCTCTACAGAGCCCTGGCTGTCGTGGAACTCGCTATGAAGACCAAGGCCTTGAACTCAGAGATCCACCTGCCTCTGAGTGCTGAGACTAAAGGCATGGGCCACTCTGTCCGGCGTTTACTTTTTTTTTTTTTAAACAGAGTCTTATGTGTGCCAAGCTGACCTTGAACTATTTAGCCAAGAATGACTTTGAACTTCTGAATCACCTGTCTCCACCTCCCCAGTGCTGGGATTCCCTGTTTGGGTGGCTGGGGATCGAATCTAGGGGCTTTGTTGTTAGGCAAGCAGTCTAGCAACTGAAACACTCTCCCCACCCCGACCCCGACCCCCGGGTCTGCGTCCCTATTCACAACTGAAATGGATTCCAAAAGCAATTCAAAGGAACCCAATGGCACATGGACCGAGACGCAGAATGACACCCACCATTAGCCTCAGCGGACATCATCGCCAAGGAGCTAAGGGGGGACTTTGCACGCATGCTTAAGAAAACATTACTATCCTTCCTGCTTCGGTCTCCCCGCACCGAGTGCTGCCCAGAGAAGGCGGGTCTGTGGCCACGCGCACGGCACACAGAGCCTGGCGGGCCGAGTGACCACGGGGCGGCCCTCCCCTTGAGCATCGGCGCTGCTCCAAGTCTAGCCTCCCCGGGATGGGAAGGCAGAGGCAGAGGGAAGGATGCTCCCCACCATCCAACGGGCTGGACCACTCAGCATCTCCCCGCCTGTGCCTCCCTGCAGTCAGCTCGCCACCCGGGTCGGTGGACGCGCGGCCCGGCCAGCGCGCCCCCGCCCGCCCGCACACCCCACCCACCCACGCGCCCGCCCGCCCGCGCCCACGCCCGCCCGCCCGCGCCGCGCGCCCCCCGCACACCTGAGGCAGTCGTTGTCTCTCACCAGGCGCGCGCTCTCGGCCGGGGGCAGCAGCCCCCCTTCCAGGTAGAGGCCCAGGAGCGCCCCGGAACTGAAGCCGAAGCGCTGGCGGATGAGACTGATGAGATCCGTGACAACTCGGCATCTGTTCAGGTCCACCAGAAGCCAGAAGACCGTGCAGTGCGGCGTGGCCGGCGGCGGGTAGTCAAATTGAAGCCGTAGCCTAACCGTCTCGGAGGCTGCCATCTTGCTCATGCTCAACGGAAGCCGAGAGGTTCCACAGGGCTACGGAGAGGCGTGCTCCGCGGCTCGGCCCCCGCCCCCCCGCCCCCGCCCCGAGGCCGTTTGCGTGTGCGCGCGCCGCCTAGAGGCGTAAGTGTGTACTGCAGGCTCCCGTCGTGAGCTCCGGCTACTCCATTCTTTGCCAGCACTGATTGTAAGGTCTGAATATATGCAAGCATCTGTCACGATGTCTCCTAAGATATCGGTTCGTGTATGGAAAAAAAAAAAAAAGCCTGTACAAATAGTAAGCAGCCTGACCCCCAAACCCTCTAATATGATTTTAACCTTTATACCAGAAAGATCAAGAAAGCACCAAAATCCACATGTAGTGTTTGTCCAGGCAGAATCCAAAGGATTTGTGCTGTGAGACCTAAAGTTCTCATGAGAATGTCTAAAACAAACAAAAACACATGTCCTTGGGCCCTCAGGGGTTCTATGTTGTGCTGTGTCCGTGACCAGATCAAGCATGCTTTCCTTTTCTTGAGGCAGAAAAACCGTGAAAGTGTTGAAGGCACAAGTGGAGAATCAGAAAGTTAAATAAATATGGAGCTTTTTTTTTTTTAAGATTTATTTATTTATTAGGTATACAGTGTTTTGCCTGCATGTATGCCTGCAGGCCAGAAGAGGGCACCAGATCTCGTTACAGATGGTTGTGAGCCATCCTGTGGTTGCTGGGCATTGAACTCAGGACCTCTGGAAGAGCAGCTAGTGCTCTTAACCTCTGAGCCATCTCTCCAGCCCCCTGTGAAGCTTTTTAAAACAATTAAAATCAAGGCTTGTCCTCTAAGAACAATAAAAAGTAGTAACTTTAAGCTGTGGATATAGCACAGTTGATAGAGTCATTTCCTAACATCATGTGGCCCTGGGCTCCAGCCCCATCACAAAGTTATAAAGTATGACCTCTTATTCTTATTTGGAAGATTTCAGAAATATTAATGTTCAGAGAAGTTAAGCAACACCTCCCAAGGTCATTAGACCAGTGAATGGTTGGGACTTGGCAGTCAGGCACACTGAAAAAAGTTTCTTTTTATTCTAATCCTTAGGTCTTCCGGATTAGATTACCATTACTTTTGATTAAATCACCATTACTTTCTTTTGGTGTTTGGATCAAAGCCAAAGAGTTGTATTATATATGCTAGGGAAATGTCTTATCCCTCAGCTACAGTCCAGCCCTACATTACCATCATAGTTATTAGTGGAGCACAGGCAATCAAAATAACATAGAATAAAGCCGTGGACATGGTGGCCATGCCTTTAATCCCAGCACTTGGGAGGCAAAGGTTGTAGGGTAAAAAGGACCAAGGAAAAACTCCCCGACCCTGACTTGACCCCAAGACCAGGGCCAAGGCCTTGAAATCCCACCAATCCCTGAGCTTGTCCCAGAGTCATGCCACAGAATTTTACTAATCCCTAAAATCCCTAAAGTACAAATCCCACCAATCTCTGAGCTTGTGCCAGAATCACCACAAAAACCCACCAATCCCAAGCCACCCTGGAAAGCTTTACCCCCTCCCCCCAAGAAACCCTATATAAGCTCTGTATTCTGTTCAATTTGCTGCTGCTTCTCACCCTAGAGGCAACCACCCTCCTGGATTTTCCCTTCCCAATAAATATCTTGTGTGAGTTTTATTTTGCAGTGTGACAACTTTTGCTAGAGCAGAGCAAAACTGTAACACTTTTGCTGGGGAAACTCCCCCGCCCCAGCAGAGCAGAGCTGTAATGACTTTGCTGGGGAAATCCTCCCCCAACAGAACAGAGTTGAGGAAACCTTTCCCTGGAGCAGAGCTGTAAGCTGCAACAATTACAGTGACTCTGTGGTATTCCTGTGCTCTCGACTGTCAGGATACATTTCCATCAGAGCTGCAACACTAACATTTGGTCTAACATTGGGTGCAGTGACTGGGATAGGCTCTCCTGGTGCCTGTGCTCTCCCTCGTGATCTGAGATGCAGTGGGACCCTATCCCTCATCTGCAGTGCCCTGGGAACAGACTCACCTTCCGGCTCACTGATGGCTCAGCACCCCACCCACCAGCGGCAATCGGATAAGTTTCTCCTTTGGTCAGTGTAAACGTTTCTCTGAGTCCAAGGAAGTGACCATTGACTGTCCAACCCCCCTCTGGTACTCTTGGAGGTGGAGGTATCCCCATTCACGTTCTTTAAGGCTATGACTGGCCCTCTTCCCCTGGCCCCATCTCTCCCCCCCTGGAGCTGCAATCCTGCAGTTTCCTTTGGCCCAAATGGGCTACTGTGCCCCCTTTCTTCCCCTTTCTCCTGTTTTCTCTCTGGAGTTGCCCGTAACCCCACAGCGCCTCCAGGTCCTTGTGGCTTTTGTGACCCCATTCCTCACCCCTTCCTGTGGATGAGACCTCCCCTCTTAGAGCTTGTTTTTTTCATCCTTGCCTTCTGGCCTCTACACAAGCCCTGGTACCAGGCGCTGAGTCTCACCTCATGTTGAAAACAAACAGCTTGAGGGCTGGGGAGGTGGCTCCAAGGTTAAGGATTTGACAACCTGAGGTAGGTCCCTGGCACTCACATGGTGGGAGAGGACCAACTCCTGCAAGCTGTCCTCTGACTTCCACATGTGCCCTGGCATGCACATCCCCCTACTAAAAAATAAATAAAATTAAAATGATTTTTTTCTTTCTAATTTTTTGTTTTGTTTTTTTTGAGACAGGGTTTCTCTGTTTAGCCCTGGCTGTCCTGGAGCTCACTCTGTAGACTAGGCTGGCCTCAAAATCCATCTGCCTCTGCCTCCAGAGTGCTGGAATTAAAGGCATGCACCACCTCTGCCCTGTGATTTATTTATTTTTATGTGTATGGGTGTTCTGCCTGCCTGTATGTGTGTCCCATGCATGCATTGCCCAAGGAGTCCAGAAGAGGGCATCAGAGGCCCTGGAAATAGCATGATGGATGGTTGTGAACCACTATATGGGTGCTGGGAATTGAACCCACATCCTATGGGAAAGCAGCCAGTACTCTTAACTCCAGCCCCCCTTTCTTTCTTCTTGAAACAGTGTTTCACTATGTAGACCTAGATGGTCTTGAACTCACCAAAATCCACTTGCCTCTGCATTCCTAGTGCTGGGATTAAAAGCATACACCACCATTCCTGGACTCCCAAAGAAGTTCCCCCCCCCTTTTTTTTTGTGTGTGTGTGTGTGTGTTTTAAAGATTTGTTTATTTATTATGTACACAGAAGAGGTTGCCAGATCTCATTACAGATGGTTGTGAGCCATCATGTGGGTTCGGGAATTGAACTCAGGACCTCTTGAAAAGCAGTCAGTGCTCTTAACCTCTGAGCCACCTCTCCAGCCCCAAATTTTAATTTCTTTCTTTCTTTTGCGCCTTTCCTGTATCTCACTCTGTAGCCCAGGCTGACCTTGAACTCACAGAGATCTGCCTGCCTCTGCCTCCTGAGTGCTGGGATTAAAGGCGTGCGCCACTACCGTCCGGCAAGAAGTTTTTTTTAGATTTACTTATATGTTATGTGTGTTTGTCTGTGTGTGTGTGTGTGTGTGTGTGTGTGTGTGTGTGTGTGTGTGTGTGTGATGTGTCACATATATGCCTGGTGCCTTCTTGGAGCCTGTTGAGGCCAGAAGAGGGCATCAGGTCTCCTGGAACTGGAGTTACAAATACAAAATTATTGTAGGCTACTATGTGGGTGCTGGAAACCAAACCCGGACCCAGCAAGAGCAGCAAGTGCTCTTAACTACCAAGTCATCTCTTTAGCACACACACTCCCAGCCCCCACCCCACTCCCACCCCCAAGAAAACCAAACTTTTTTTTGAGACATGGTCTTGTATAGCCTGAACTGCCCTGGACTTGCTGTGTAGCTTAGGACGAACCTGAATTCCTGATCCTCCTGTCTCCATTTGCCACTACCTCTTTTTTTAAATGACCTGGCACATACCTGTCATGCGGCACTTGGCAACATCTGTCTAAATGATCAGTGCATAAGCTCTTTGACCTAGCAGTTCTTCTCGGTGTCTATCCTACCCCGAGTCACGGGTGTTAAGCTACACACATAGACTCCTGCGCAATGATTTTGGCAACACCATTTGCTTATTTCGCAATGCTAGAGATCGAACACAGGGCTTTTTGTACACACTGGGCAAGCACTCTACCACCGAGAAACATCCCCCAGCCTGGCAAAGTGAATGCCATCAGCCGGGACTGAACAGAGTGGATGAGTGTACATCCACACAGGGCAGGAGGAGGGCCGAGTCCTTCTCACTGCCGGCTGGTGGCAGAACTGCCTTGCTCTGGTTTCATTCTGGCTGCTGTGTGCAAATGGGCTGCAGGTGAACTCACTCATCTCTGGGTCCTGGTTTACACTCTTCTGATTTCAGAAATGCAACAACTGAACTGGATTTGAATGCACCTACGTCTAGAGGTAAGTTACTTTTCCTGTTATCACACCAACGGGCCATTTAAATTTACATGCTGAAGTTCAAAACAGGGCTCAAACCACCCCTGCATCTAGCAGCCCATCATCACACGTCTTTTGGGTTACCTGGGATATACGCCCGACAGCTTGAAGTGCCACTGGAATAAAGCAGCCAATAAAAAAAGTATCATTTTGAAAGGTTCATTAAGCTAGCCGTCTGGAAAACTGCAGAGGAAGATAGGAATCCTAGATATTCCTCTAGTTTTTGTGGGTTTCCTTGCCAACAATAATCTCTAGAATATTTCATCTCTGATATTTTCCTGTCATGACCCTTGTCTGTCATAATTACTATTTGTCTCTGCTTTGACTGGAGCCTTAATTTTTTTTATATGTATGATGTTGATCACATGCTATCAAGAGATTTAAAAAATTACATTTTTTTATGTTTAAGAAGATATAACCAAAACTTATGAGCAAATGAAGATGGAATCTGGTTTTAAATGACCTGCTGATTCATGCTTCCTCTGACTTAATGTGAGTGGAGGCAAATGTAGTTTTAAAAATGTTAGGCCTGGGATGAAGAGCCGGCTCACTGGTTAAGAGCACTTGTTGCTTTTCCAGAGGACCCAAGTTCAGTTTCCAGCATCCATCCTGAGCTGCCACCCATAGCTGCCTATAACTCCAACTCCAGGGAACCCCACTCCTTCTTTTGCATAAACCCACACATGTGGTATATGCACTTAGACACACACACACACACACACACACACACACACACACACACACTAATAAGAACAAGTCTTGCCGGGCGGTGGTGGCGCACGCCTTTAATCCCAGCACTTGGGAGGCAAAGCCAGGCGGATCTCTGTGAGTTCGAGGCCAGCCTGGGCTACCAAGTGAGTTCCAGGAAAGTTGCAAAACTACACAGAGAAACCCTGTCTCGAAAAACCAAAAAAAAAAAAAAAGAACAAGTCTTACAAAATAAAATACTAGGCCTTTTTTTTTTTTTGGAGAGGACAAACACGGGCAGGTCAGGGAGAATGGAGGTTATCCCTCTTGTTTCTCAACCCTCCCCGACTTTGTAACCAAATGATACATTAACTGCCTCCTCCCAAAACCTCCCTAAATACAGAGAGACCTAACTCGATAGAACCATTGGAGAGCCCTGCCCGGAGGTCCTGGGTGGGTCCGACCGGCAGAGGGCGCGCCGAACACTGGGAGCCTCAGGGCCCGCTTAGGCCCCGCCCCGACTCCGCCCATGGCCCCGCCCATGGCCCACCCACCGCCGTCACGCGCTGCCCGGCTGGGTCCAGCCTGTTGCTGATGCTGCGGCGCTGTGTTCACCATGGAGCCGGCGTGGCGGATCTGTTCGGCCCGACTGTGGCTGCTGCTGCTGTCGCTTCTACTGGGCCTGAGCGCAGGTAGGTTCCCGAGGAAGGCGTACCGGTGGTGGGTGCCTCCTTCTAGAATTTGCTAGTGGATTCGTGGTTGTTGTTGTTTTTTTTTTTTAAACACATTACCCCACCCCCCGTTCTTCCCTTGCATAATTTATATCGCTTTTGAACCTCTTAATTTTTGTTTATGTTTTAGTTCAGAGTTCCTTTTCTGCCCTTTCCTGATTCCTCTACGCGGAGGTAGAGGTGGTTGTACAAAAACGTGCGGTTTCAGGAAACTGCTGATGAGTGAGACTTTACGGTCTAAAAGCCACCTCCCCTTTCTGCTCGGTTGGCTGCCTAGTGACGTTATAGGGTCATTTGGTTGAGCTGAGATCAGAGGCCAAACAGACCCCTGCAAATCCTACCACCCCTGGAGTGTTGCTTTGAAACAACGCCTGCCTCCTCTGCTGGCTTAGAACAGACAGATATCAGCTGACTCCACTGGCCTGTTTGGGGGCAAATTTATTTTGTGGAATGATTTGGAAATTGACTCTCATTTTATTACATTTCCCACCCTGGGACAGGGTTTCTCTGTGTAGCCCTGGCTGTCCTAGAACTAACTCTGTAGACCAGACTGACTTTGAACTCACAGAGCTCTATTTGCTTCTGCCTCTCAAGTGCTGGGGTTAAAGGCGAGCACCACCACCTGCAAAAACATGTTTTATTTTGTTTTGCCTGCATGTATGTTTGTGTGCTATGTATATGCCTGGTGCCCTCCGGGGTTAGGAGAAGGCTTTGGATGCCCTGAAACTGGAGTTACAGAAGGTTGTGAGCTGCCATGTGGATGCTGGGAATCGAACCCTGGGCCTCTGGAAAAGCAGACATTGCTCTTACCAGCTGAACCATCTTTCCAGCCTTTTAAATTTTATTTCATTTTTTTTTTGCATTTTTTGTTTTGTGAGCGTAGGAAGGGTATGCATGTGCCACTGTGTGTGTGTGTGTGTGTGTGTGTGTGTGTGTGTTTCAATGCATATGCACAAATACTTATGGAGGTCAGAAGACAATCACAGGTGTTGTTCCTCGGGGACTATCCACCTTTTTTTGAAGATAAGGACTCTCACTGGTCCAAAACTCTCCAGGTAGGCTAGGCTGGCTGGCCAGCAAGCCGCAGGATTTGCCTGTCTCTAGCCCCGGACCTGGAATTACAAGCACAAGCCACATTTAGCTGGAGATTGCACTTTGGTCTTTGTGCTTGCAAGGTGAACACTTGACTGACTGACCAAATTTCCTCAGCTCCACTCTTTGGTTTTCTTAATCTTCTTCCTCCTTCTCTGTTTCACTGTATTTTATTTTATTCTTTGTATTTTTTTTTAAAGTTAGGATTTCTTGTTTCCCCAGTTGGCCTCAAACCCAGCATGTGCTTAGGTTGGACACAGACTCCTGGTCCTCCTGTCTTCCATCTCCCCAGTGATAAGATTATGGACCTGGCCACAAGACAGCATCATCTTTTCATCCACGTCCGTCTCTTCCCTGCTGGGCCCAGTCTTTGCTCTTTTACTTGCGGAAGAGGCTCGAAAGCAGGAAGAAGGCAGCAAAAAGCAGAGGCCACCTGGGGCTTCTTCCCTCCCTGTCTCCACCCACCCTCACCGCACCCACCCTCCTTGGCTGGGAATTGAACCCAGGGCCTGGCACAGGTCACGCTAATGTTCCACAACTGACCTTTACTCTCAGCCTTTTCCCTTTACAAATGGTCCCACTGTGTTGCCCAAGAGAGAAGTGTTTGATTTCTCTTTTCCATAGCTGAAGTAGGTGGGTCTTTGTTTATTGGTTTGTGTGTTTTTGAGGTAGGGTCTCACTTGGTAGCCCTGGCTGGCCTGGAACTCACTTCATAGACGGAACTGGCCTCAAATGCACAGAGATCCACCTGTCTCTGCCTCTCAAGTGCTGGATTAAAGGGGTACACAAACGTACTCAACTGACTTTCTTTCTTTCTTTTTGTCTTTGTTCTTCCTTATGGGTACATATGCTGAGGTAGGTGAATTACCAATAGCATACAGCATCATCTCTAGCCTGACTGACCATCTCTCCCAGGCTTGGCACTAACCTGGGTGTTAGATGTTCCTCAGGAAATGACGCTGAGCTTCAGTTTCAGGAGCTGCCATCGACTGGCCCGCACAAGAAGGCAAGGAAGCATGGGATTACGTGACTGTCCGAAAAGATGCCCACATGTTCTGGTGGCTCTATTATGCGACCAACCCTTGCAAGAACTTCTCAGAACTGCCCCTGGTCATGTGGCTTCAGGTAAAGTAGCTTCTTTGCCTTCAGGTCAGACCTCCTTACACCTCTCTGCTTGTTTCTTAGGAGCATCCAGCTTAGCAATGATGGACTCTGTTTGGTCCAGCCAATCCTGGGAGGGGCCTCACATGCTTCTAAGACAACCTAAAGCAAGGGTGTATCAAACGAAGCCCTATTTACTGGTCTTACTTTCATTCATTTATTCATTTTGGAGACAGGATCTTGCTGTGTAGCCTAGTATGGCCTTGAACTCTTTTTTTTTTTTTTGGCTTTTTGAGACAGGGTTTCTCCTGTCCTGGATCTCGCTCTGTAGACCAGGCCGGCCTCGAACTCACAGAAACCCACCTGGCTCTGCCTCCCAAGTGCTGGGATTAAAGGTGTGCACCGCCCAGCTGGCCTTGAACTCTTGACAATCCTCCTGCCTCTACCTCGAAAGTGCTGAAGTTATAGGTGTGTACTCCAATGCTATATTGAGTCCAGACAGTTTCAAGGGCCTTTACTGAAAGCTGCCAATGATACAGTTGGCTTTCAACAGAAAGTATTTGAAAAGTTCTGAACCAAAGGTTGTGGTACCCCAGTCCTTCTCCCTCTCCACACAGTCCTGGGCCCCAACTTCTTATACCCAGAGAAACCATCTTTTTTTTTTTTTTTACTTTAAAATTTTGAGATTATAATATAATTACAACATTTCTCCCTTCCCTTTCCTCCTTCCAGACCTCCCATATACCCCTCCTTGGTCTCTTTCAAATGTATGGCTTCTCTTTTCATTAATTGTTACCACATACATGTGTATATACATATATATTCCTAAATATAACATACCAGTCTTAGTACCTTAGCATGAATGCAAGGTCACCCTTTTCCCTAGTGGTTTTTTTTATTTTTTTATTTTAACCCTGAGTTCTGCCTCTAGGCTTGAAGGCAGAAAACCTTGTGAACTGTTTAGGGATAGGCAGAGATCCTGCTTCATTCTTCTGATAGCCCTGTGGTGGCCTCGCCCACCCGGAAGACTAATCTCAAGGGAGGGACTTGATGTTCTGGGTGTCTCGACAGTAATTAGGGCACCCTGGGACTCACCTCTGTGCGATATGGGTGAGGCTTCCTTCTCAAACGCCTGCCAGAGCTGAGGCCTTGCCCCAAGGCCTGTCACTGAAGACTTCATGTTGTAATGAAGTAAAGATAAACAGTTTTGAGGGGGGGTCTGCTGTAGGTGCCTCGCAGCCGCCTCTGTGAGGGCTGGATGGCTCAGCCCGGTAGGATAGCTGGAAAATGTTCAGGAGTGGAAGCCGTGTGCTCATCCCAGGTCTGGCAGCTGGTGATGAGTGTGTGACATGGTTTCCCCGGAAGTGCCTGCTGGTGGGGACGCCTGGGTTTTCAACACCTACCTTCCACTTTTAGCCATAGTGAGACACTTCCCTTCTCTGGACTTTAGTTTTCTTAGTGGGGGGGGAGTTGGTGGTTTTGAGATTCTTTGTGAATCAGCAGAACTTTTTGGCTCAGATGAAGTTGGTGTGAGGGTGGGGGGTGGGGGCGGCCCGGTAAGCAGAAGTGCTAAGGCTAGGGTGGGGCAGCTGCTGAGTCCTAGGCATGTGGCTGCCTCTTTGTCCCCAGCTAACCCCAGGGCACTCTCTGTTTTTCTGGAAACAGTTTGAAAACCACTGGATTTCATAGGTGGATTTCGCTCAGTGATTGAGGGGTTGCTGACCCTGAAGAAGGCCCAGGGTCCTGTCCCCAGCACTACAAAACACAAAACTAAACAGAAACTGAAGTTGCAAGCCAGCCCTTTGTTTGACCAGATTTTTCCTTGTTCTGTCTTCCTGGCTCTGGAGGTTGTGGTGTATGGCTGTGGTTAGGTTAACCCTCCAGCTGAGGTGCTGTATGAAGGTTAACAGCCGAAGGCACCACGCTGCTCTTCTCTGTTTCCCCAGAGGCCTAAGGAAGAAGAATACAGTATGATTAAGATGGAAATAGTTAATTTAGATGAAAAGATCTAGTTAGCAGCCTTCCGAGGACTCGTGCAGTAACTTCTTTTGAGGGGTGGCATTCTTCGAGAATTGAGGTCATATCATGAGTGGAATAGTAAGCTATTTCAGGGATAGTAAGCTATTTTTCAAGTCATTTAAGCATTTCAGTTCATTCACTGACACATTTATCATATTTCAGAGGAACCATGTAACCCTGAGTCTCTGCTGAATGTACCAGCTGTTTCCAGAGTTTCTGGATAAGATTTGGTGATCATTTATTATTATTATCATCATCATCATCACTACTATTATTATTCAATTAAATAGCAGAGGCTTTGGATATAGCTCAGTCTGTAAAGTGTTTGCTATGTATTCATGAAGATTTGAATTTAGATACCATCACTCATATAAAAACTGGGTCAGTGGTACTAGTTTGTAACCCCAGAGCTGTGGAGGTGGAAACGGGAGAATCCCTGGCTCACTGGCCAGCCAGGCTAGCAGAACTCAGGAAATCCAGGTTCAGCGACAGACCCTGCCTTAAAATATAAGGTGGAGAGCGATTGAGGCAGACACTCAATGGTGACCTCTGGCTTCCATATGTACACACACACACGCACACGCACACGCGCGCGCGCACACACACACACACACACACACACACACACACACACACACACGCAGTGGAATCTTCCAGTTAATTTCTCCTAGCTACTGGGAAAGGGAGCAGAGGTGGAAAATGGAAATTCTAGCCCCTGGAATTCAGTCCCCTAGATTCTCAGTCTCGTTCCCATCAACTTTGGTTTTCATCCTGCCCATACTGAGAAGTCTCCTTGAAAGAAAGGACCCACCTTCCTTCGAGGGTGCACACTTCCTCAGTGGACTGTGTTTATTTAGAAGTCACACCATTTCTGAGGTTTGTGATTCTAAGTGGCCACATGATTCATCCGGCAGGTGTGGTCCCTCCTCCTCTTCCCCGTGGTAGGACATTTAAGTTGCGCCCTGACTCTTGGTGCTATTAGCGGCACTGTGATGAATATCTCCAACTGGTTTGCAAACTTTTTATCGCCGTGTTAAGAAATCTTAACATGTAAAATGCTTATAATCACAGGGTAATTGAGCCTCTGGTTATTAGCAAGGAGGTTAATGTCAGTTCAGAATATTGGTATGGGAGACGCTTGGCAGACAGGGCCTGTTGCCTTGCCCTGCCAGCCCCGCATCCCCTGGTCTGCCTCTTCTTTTTGGGAGGGGCAGGGTCTTGCCCAGACTAGCCTTGAATTCAATAATCCTCCTGCCCTTGCATGCAGTGCTCTGCCCTACTGCTCTTCCCTTTAACCTCTCCTGTCTGCACCCGACCTTCCACGCACTGAGAGACTGTATACCCGGGTGTGTCTCTGACTCGACTCTAATGGTTTCCTCATCCCTGCCCCCAGCTCCTCTGGGTCCCCTAGATCCATCTAGAGAAACTCCCTCCTTATCCTTGACCATCCCCGGAAGACCTCTTCCCTTCAGCAAGCCCACCTTACCTGCCCCGTTTTGCCTGTTTGCTTCTGCCCACCCCTCCCCCTTTGAGCCCTGCAGAGCACACAGAATTTGCCTTTTGCAGTTTGGGGGCATGCTACGGGCTGCAGGAAAATATTATAAGAACTCAGCTGGTTATGGCAAAGTCACTACCGGAAGGGATCAAGGAGTTCCTTCAGAGGAACCCAAATTCCAAGGAGCTTTTGGTGTTACTTGGCTTGTTATATATCAGCTGTCTTCTCTTATGAAAATCATGTGTGCCTTCATAGTTTTCCCAATTGATTTTTCCCTATGAATTGCTAACAGTGTGGACTGATCACTCTCTGGACATACACATTCCAGGTATTTGGAGAACAGCCTCAGGAAAGGCTTCCTTCTCCCAGTCCATCTGTTTCTCCCCTTTCAGCGCTGGAATCAGATATCTCCCTTAGCCACTTTCAAGGACTAACAGAAATAACAGTCCAGACCACCACATGCTAGTCTCCTGATTTAAGGTAAATTCCACAAGGAGACACCGCCTAGGTCAGGTGGACCTTAAGTAATAATAGCTTTACCCAATTTAGCTCGGACCCTCCTTTCTTACAGCCTTACTAACTTTATAGACCCCTAACTTCTTACCTAACCACTCCTAGGAATATAGATTGAGGACATAAATTCCCTTTTTGATATACTAACTGATATTAGCTCTCAGCTGACCTCCTCTTCCTTAACCACTCCATTTTCAGGTCGGAAAAGAGAGCCTGACAATCACTGCCTGAGGAAACTCTTACCTGCCTTTATGACTTTGCAGGAATTTAGGCCTGGTGACTGGCTGGAGGGGAGGATTGTGATTGTTTGGGTATATAGCTGAAAAGCTAGAGACGGAATGGAGAATTAAAGTGAATGGACTATAGAGCTCAGTGTGCTGAGATTCTATTTCCCGAAAATAGTCCTCGCCGTTCGCAGTTTCTCTGCTGAGCACCTGGGATGTGTAAGATTAAGACTGGTCCCTCTAACGTTACACAAGAGGCACTGGTACCAGTCTTCAGTTCAGAATCTTGCCTCTCTGCTGCCCATGTAAACAAACTCCTTCATGTCACATGCTCCCACCCTGAGATTTGTGCATTGGTTGTGGTGTACACAGCGGCTGGGCTTATCCGAGGTGCCCGTCATTGGGCCCCAAAGTAGAGAGTCTCCCAACTGTGTGTTGAGGGGAAGGAAAGAGGCAAAAAGCCCAAGCTATAGTTCCAGTAGGGCCTGCAGTTGCTTAGGGGCCCAGGGCTAGCTAGCCGGTTCTATCCCTCTTTGCGCCTTTAGACTCTTTGAAATGAGAGAGATTTAGAGATGTGTTTTGAAGGTCTCTTAAGGTGCTAGAACCAGTGAGCCCCCAGGGCAGGCCTGCGTTAAAGTCCAGAGAACCAAGAGGCAGGAAAGGTCACCTAGGACCTCTTAAGTCATCTGCGTTCTCTCAAAGAGAGACTTGCCTGGTTCCACAAGAGGTTGGTAGGTGCAGAAGCTCCCAGGAAACATGGAGCTGGAGGACACATGTCCTTTGCTTTTAAATTTTTGTTTGTAGCTTAGGGTGACTTGAGCTCCGGATCCTCCTGCCTCATCCCCTCAAGTGCTGGCATTATATAGATGTGCACGTCCTCATCCAGCTGAAAATGTGCCCTGTGCACATGGCGATGCAGCCGTCACTAGGTCCTAAGTTGTTTTTCTGGGTGTGCACATCTGTTGTGATAACCAGGGCTCGGCTGCATTTTCTCTGGGTTAATGTCTGTTTCTTTCTCTCCCACAGGGGGGTCCGGGCGGTTCCAGCACTGGATTTGGGAACTTTGAGGAAATCGGGCCTCTTGACAGCCATCTCAAGCCACGGAACACCACCTGGGTACGAGGAGAACAGCCCTCCACCATCCCTGCCCACCCTCCTCTCAGAGCTGGGCCCCATAACTCCAGCCCGGCAGGGCGGGGCCACCGTTGGCGGTCCACCCTGGTGGGCTTTCTTGAGACCCTGGATAGCTGCCTACAGCCTTCTGCAGCCCGGCTTCTCCCGTGTCGTCTCAGAACACGTGTGCTACTGTAGTCTCTTGCCTTTTCCAACTTGGTGATCTTTCTCCACTCACCTTCAGAAACTTCTAGCCACAGCTGGGGGACAGCTCAGTGGGTATTGTGCTTGCCTCGAACGCACAGAGCCTTGGGTTCAAACCTCAGCTCAGTAAAAACCAGGCTTAAGGATGAACCCCAATAATCTTAGCTTACAGGACATAGGGGCTGGAGGGTGAGAAGTTCAAGATAATCCTTGACTATATATATATAGCAAGTTCAGGGCCAGCCTGGGCTACATGAAACCCTGACTCAAAACAAACAAAACTGGGCCAGGCAGCGGTGGCGCACGCCTTTTATCTCAGCACTCAGGAGGCGGAGGCAGGCGGATCTCTGATTTGAAGGACAGTCTGGTCTATAGAGCAAGTTCCAGGACAGCCAGGGCTACACAGAGAGACTTTGTCTCAAAACCAAACAAAACCGAAATTCCCTCCTGCAGCTGATGCTGGCGACCCTGTGCTTAACCACATGGTGGCCATCTGCAACCTCAGACCTGACTCCCACCGTCTGCTACAACTTTCAATTCTTTTCTTTCTCTTTCTCCTCGTGTCTGGACTTCAAGCTTGCAAGTCCCTTGTCTCCACCCCCCCACCCTACTCCCCGGCCTTTGTTATCTTCTTAGTTCTTTGTGTCCCTCCAACCCATCACTTCCTTCTGTAAGCAACCTGATACTCAGTTCACAGCCTGGCCGAGGCCGTCCTGCTGACTAGCTCGGCCTGGGCCCTCTGCCCCATGCTCTGTGGCTTTCTCCGCTCCCTGAAGCACTCAGTGCAGAAGATGTCCTCCAGTGTCCTCGGGCTCCTCTGGTCTGCCTCCCATCTGGAGCTAACCCATCTTGTCTTCCCGCAGCGTTTTCTCTTGGCCTTGAAATAGTTCTAATCTTGCTGCTGTGGCATGAGCAAGCCTGTCATCACTCTGCTCCCCAGCCTTGTTCCCACACCAAAGGCAGGGAGACAGGGCAGAGAGCCTGGATGAGGAGTGAGGGGCCTGGCTCCCAGTCTCCATGCGGCTGCCCATCCTCTGACTGATTTTGGGACCTTTGTGCACAATCCTGGGTCCTTTCAGAGTTTCTATTTCCTGATCAGTGAAGAACATGGTTAGATATTCATCCCTGAGGATCCTTCCAGATGCGTCATTTAGAATTCTCAGCCTCTTTGAAAAACATCATAGAATCATCTGTTCTTGCGGCATAAATGGGGCGATGGGCCAATGTGGAAATTAGATTCATCTGGAAGAAAACTGATACGTGATGCCCATATTTCTTTTTAAAATACTTTTGAGACAGCGTCTCATGGAGCCCCAGCCAGCCTTCAGTTTACTGGGTAGCCACGATGGTCCTTGAACTTCTGATCCTCCAGCCTCCACTTTCTGTGTGCTAGGATCATAGGCATGATCCACCGCCCCAGTTCATGCAGTGCTGGGGGTCAGACCCCCTTTCAGGCATGTTAGGCAAACATCCTACCAGCTGAGCTACATCCTCAGCCCATGATGTCCGTATTCCGTGTGTGTTCATTCCTTCAGATGACTGCTCAGACGAATACAGCCTGGTGCTCTCTGCACTGCTCCCTGTCGAGTGCTTCTGTGTGTGAGATGTGATGGCTTAGAGTCTTTGTTCCTGTGTTTGTGTTCATCTTGTCTGTCCTTTTTCTGTGGCAGTTTATATTCCTGTCCCTTTAAATCGTTTACGCGCACGCGCGCGCACACACACACACACACACACACACACACACACACGTGTGTGTGTGTGTGTGTGTGTGTGTGTGTGTGTGTGTGTGTGTGTGTATGTGTCCACCTTGGGTTTTTGTCGTTTTGAGACAAGTTTTTTTTTTTTTTAATTTTATTTATTTTTATTTCACATACATTGGTGTTTTGCCATGGGTGTTGGGTCTCAGGAACTGGAATTACAGACAGTTGTGAGCTGCCATGTGGGTGCTGGGAATTGAACCAGGGTCCTCCACCTCCTCAGCACTGGGGTTATAAGCGTGCACTGCTACCTTACCCAATTTTTTTTTTTTTTTTTAACATGGGTTCTGGGGATCGAACTCAGGGCCTCATGTTCATAAGGCAAAGACTTTACTAACTGGGCATTTCTCTAGCCCCCTAAAATCACTTTAAGGAATGAGATAAAATCACCACACTGGTGTTATCGTAGATGTGGTTTTGCCAACTTGCTAGGAAGATAACTGGTAACTAATCTCTGTTTGCAATGTTTGCTTCTTTTGTGTGGCTATAGCTGCAGTCCGCCAGTCTCTTGTTTGTGGATAATCCTGTGGGCACTGGCTTCAGTTACGTGAACACAACTGATGCCTATGCAAAGGATCTGGACACAGTGGCTTCGGACATGATGGTTCTCCTGAAATCCTTCTTTGATTGCCATAAGGAATTCCAGGTAATTCTTCAGCTGAGACTCAAAAGACGAGCAAGAGGGACAAGGAGTTCTTCAGAATATTAAGCTCCCCCAAAAGTTCAGTGCCGTGGGACAGCCTGCCTAGACAGACCCTGTCTGGAAAACAAAAGCAAACAGAAAGTTCAATGGCAGCCGGTTCTCAGAGACTTCCTCTTTTCTTCCTAGGATGTGGGCTCTGACTTTCTGTCACCTAGCTAGACACCAATAATCAGACAGAGGGCAAAGACAAGCAGATTGAGTTTACCTACCCCTGTACACTGTAGCGATCTGAAGGTTGTTTATGTGAGTTGAAAGGCAATCAGGGTGTTTTAATTCTTTGTAAATTCCTTTCCTTGCTAGACGGTTCCGTTCTACATTTTCTCAGAATCCTATGGAGGAAAAATGGCTGCTGGCATCAGTCTAGAACTTCACAAGGTAAATGGGAGGGCGACTTCTTTGTGATGTTTTGTTTTTTTTTAAATAATATCTTTTTTTTAAATAAGATTTATTTATTTATTATGTATATAGCATGTATGTCTGCAGGCCAGAAGAGGGCACCAGATCTCATTACGGATGGTTGTGAGCCACCATGTGGTTGCTGGGAATTGAACTCAGGACCTCTGGAAGAGCAGTCAGTGCTCTTAACCTCTGAGCCATCTCTCCAGCCCTTGTGATGGTTTTGAACAAAAAAATAGTGTTGCTTTCATACACCTATCTAATATTGGACAGACTTTGTTGTTGTTGTTGTTGTTATAATTCTTGTGTGTGCTTGCACGTGCCTTGGTGTGTGTGGGGGTGGAGGCCAGAGGGCCACTCTCCTGAGCTCTCTCCTACTGTGAGTTCTGGGGATCAAATTTAGGTTGTCAGGAGTGGAATCTTGTGCACATACATTCCTGCAGGCAAACACTCATCATAGAAAATAAAAATAAATACACTCTTAAAAGATTTCCTTTGTTTTTAAAAATATGTTATGTGTATGAGTGTTTTGCCTGTGTGTCCGTCTGTGTAGCACAGATATGTATTTGTCTATGCATGTACATGCATGCCTGGTACCTGCAGAGGCCAGAAGAGGGCACTGGATTCCCTGGAACTGGAGATGTAGCCAGTTGTGAGCTGCCATGTAGGTGCTGGGAATCGAACCCAGGTCCCCTGAGAGAGAAGCTAGTGTTCTTAATTGCTGAGCCATCTCTCTAGCCCCTACATCTTTTTTTTTTTTTTTTTAAATGTCAGAATATAAACTAGCTAGGTGTGGTGGCACACACCTGTAGTTCAAACACTAGGAGGCTGGGGAAGGAGGTTGTGAGTTTGAAGCCAGCCTGGGCTATACCCTGTCTCAAAGACAGAAAAAACTCGTCTACCAGGTAGCGCTCACCACTGTATAGCACTTTGGAATACTTTCTGCTCACATACGTGAAATCCTAACCGAAATGCGGTCACACCGTGACCTGTCTCCGTCAGTGGTCTCCTTTTTCCTGCAGCATGTTTCACGCCCTGTCTTCTTTAAACGGTCCCAACATGTCTTTTAAGCCAGCTCGGCCAAGCTAATACACAGTCCAGATGAGTGACATCTGGCTTTGCTGTCCCTAAGGGCTCTTCATCTAGCACAGTCTCCTTTTCTATGATGTTTATTTATTTAGAAATAATGTCCTGCTATGTCGCCCTAGCTGGCCTGGTACTTGCTACTAGCCCAGCCTGGCCTTGAACTTGTTGCAGTCTACCTGCTTCAGCCTTCTGATTTCTTTCCCCTCCCTCCCTCTGTTCCTCCTTCTGACTCCCTCCCTTCCTTCTGTAGATCGAGTTCATGGCCTCATGTATGCTGAGTACATGCCCTCCCACTGAGCTACACCCAGTCCCGCCCTGGCTTTATTCTTCTCTTCTCTTGCTCTCTCCTCTCCTCCCTCTGCTCTCCTTTGCCCTCCACTTCTCTTCGATTTCTCCCTCTTCCTCTTGTTCCTCTTCTCTGTACTAAGGATTAAACAACCCAGGGCCTTGTGTGCGCTACGCACGCACTCCCCTGCTGAATTAATTATACCCCCTGCCCTCTTTACCTCTGGTGTGAGACCATATCTCACTGAGTTGCCCAGGCTAGCCTTGAGTTCCTTCTGTGGCCCAAGCAAGCTATGAAAATCCAGAAAATCCTCCTGCCTCAGCCTCCTGACTAGCTGGGGTTACAAGCCTCTTCCATCAAGGCCAAGCCCAGTCTGTTCTCTTGTTTGAGATCTCTGAATAGCTCATATATTCCCATCGTTTAGCTTTTACCCTACCCCCCTGGACAGCCTCCTAGTCTCTGTATTTCACCAGATACGAATAACTGGGTAACCTATACACATGATAGCATATATGATACCCCAGCTTATATTCATTTTTTGAGTGTTCAGTACTATGCTGTGGGGATAATTTCACTTTGGTTTTTAAGGAGCCTTTCTGCTTTGTCTTGAGTTTTATCATGTGGCCCATCTTTCAGGTGCATGTTTAGTTGATGTCCAGCATTCTGTTTTGGGACTGGTGTAGAGAAGGATGAGCTTCCTGGCCTGTGTATGGTCCCCACTTTCAAGGATGTCCTGCAGAGCCCCAGCCTCGGTGACTGCTGCTTGGCAGTGGTACCTGTACCCTAGGAGCCCCTGAACACCTTGGAGGCTCCCAGACTTCAGGACATGGAGATCCCTACCCTCCCAAAGAGAGCTAGGACAGATCCCATGCTTGTCCCGAGGACACCCATGAATAAGGCAGAGAGAAACTCAGTAGCTCATCCTATTTCCCCAGTGGTGGTGGGCAGGGGCTGCTGTCCCGTGTGTGGTCTTCTGATGCCTGGGGACATTTGAACAGTGTGGGTAGGAGAAGCCGTGAGTATGTGCCTCTGCTGAGGAGGGATGGAGGCCCTGGTGCCCTTGGTGAGAGCATTTCTCGACTCTTCTTTCAGGCTATTCAGCAAGGGACCATCAGGTGCAACTTTTCTGGGGTTGCCTTGGGTGACTCCTGGATCTCTCCTGTGGGTAAGTAGACGATTTTTAGGCATCTCTCTTTTCTCCTATCCCTGTCCCCTTCTGTGACTTTGGACTTATTGTATGACCATTCTGGGGAAATATTATGAAAGGTCTGTTTGCCTCCAGCACCACAGACTGAAGGATTCCATCCAAGTCCTGCTTGGTGGGCCCGGGAGTTGATGGGTGTTACTTACAGGAGGCTGGGTGACTCTTGTACAACTGAAAAGGCCTGTCCTTAGGCAATTAAAAAAAGGTTTTTGTTTTTGTTTTGTATTTTGAAACAGGGTCTTTCTACGTAGCCCTGGCTGTCCTGAAGCTCACTCCATAGACCAGGCTGGCCTCGAACTCAGAGATCTGAGTTTGCCTCTGTCTCAGAAGTGCTGGGATTAAAGGAGTGTGCCACCATGCCCGGCCTAGGAAATATTTAAAAATTAGATGATAATGGTAATGGGGTGTGTGTGTGTGTGTGTGTGTGTGTGTGTGTGTGTGTGTGTGTGTGTGAGATAGTGAGGGGATGCCTTGGTGCATATGTAGAGGTCAGAGGACAACTTTGTGGAGTTAATTCTTTTCTTCTGCATTTATGTGGGTTCTTGGAATTTAACTCAGGTCACTAGGCTTGTGCAATAAATGCCTTTACCTTCTGAGCCATCCTGCTGGCCCCCCAGGCAATTTTAACCTCAGATGTTTTAGTGTTTCTACGATTATGTATAGTGGAGCAGGCAGTAGTGAGCTTGGAATGTAAGGAAAGGGTCTTGTGAAAGTCTTGTGGTCCCCTTTTCCCCCTTGATTGCTCTGTTATCATATACTTAGGTATCTGCTGTATAGTTCTGTTTATTTTGTTGCCTTGACTACAGTTCAAGGTCTCTGATAGGTCACCACGGCCACTCTGCTCTGTGGTGGCAATCATGCCAAGCCCGGGAGAAGCAGCCATCCCGCAGGGCTGTGCTGTCCAGATGAAATAAGAGGACATAAGTTTCTGGGTTCTTGGAGAAGCCATCCCAGAAAACATTCATTCCCCCCAAGCCATCCAAGATGTATGGGGACAAGCTGTCATTGTCATAGCCTCTGCGACCAAGCTGAGTCCTCTGATGTGATTTTCCCAGCGAAGGAATCAGAGTTTACCGTGGGAGATGGCTGTAAACACTCCGGGGGATGTTGAAATGCTCTCTCACACAGCGTGAGTGGCCTCGAAAAGAGGAGACCCAGTTCTGTGTGACTCAGCATAGGGTGAATCTGTGTCACTGGCCTGTCCGCTCTAGCATCCTGACGCTAGAGGAGCATTTGCAGTGAAGTTTCCATGCGTGACTGGTGGTGGTGGTGAGGCAAGGTTGGTGTCGGGTCTTGCAAGTCTGAGGCCTGCACTTTTGTAATCCTTTGGGAACACAGACGGGAGCGGTCTATCTCAGCGGTCTATCTTGGACACAATCAGGGTGTGGCTTCAGGCATCTGAAGTGATCATCTTGGCCAGGTTAACTCTCTTGGGTTTCCTCAACCTCAGCACCACTGCCATTTGGAATAGTGTAGTGTTGTTGTGGGGAGCTGTTCTGTGTGTTAAGGATATTTTTTTGTTGTTGGGGGGCAATATGTGTAAGATGTATGCATGTGGTGTGTTAATACATGTGTGTAAATGCATGTGCCCATGCATGCATGCATAAGCCTGAAGAGGACATCAAGTGTCTTTCTCTATCACTCTCTACCTTTTCTGAGACTTTATTTTTATTTCATGTGTGCGGGTGTTCACCTACATGTATGTCCATGCACTATGTGCATGCGGTGCCCTAGGGGCCAGAAGAAGGCATCAGATCCTCTGGGGCTGGAGTTACAGGTGGTCCACCTGATCAACTAACTCAAACTCAGTCGTCTGGAAGAGCAGAAAGTGGTCTTAACTGCTGAGCTAGCTCTCGGGTCTTCGGCCTTATTTCTTGAGACAGGGCGTCTCCCTGACCCTGGAACTAGACCGGTAGCCTCAGCAATCTTCCCATCTCTGCCCACACAGTGCTGGGACTGTAGGCACATGCAACCAAACCTGGCTTTGTATGTGGGCTTGGGGATTTGAACTGAGGTCCTCACCCCTGTGCAGCAAGCCCTCTTACCTCCCGAGCCATCTCCCCGGCCCCCAGTTTTGGACATTTGTCTGTAACATCCTCATCCTCTGGTCTTGACATGGCAGTAGGATCCCTCAGTATGACAACCAGAAATATCTTCAGATATTCCTTCGGGGACTTACGTGGCTCCTACGTTGGGAACCACTGTTCTAACCAAAGGTGACTTTTTGTTGGTTTTTGTTTGTTTGTTTGTTTTGTTTCTTGTTCAGTTGGTTGGTCAAGACAAGCTCTCATGTAATCTAACCTGACTCAGATTTGCTTTATCCCTGATGCCGACCTTGAACTCCTGGTTTCTTGCTCCTGTCTCTTGGCACTTTGAAGGGAAGCCAGTGGGGTGGTCTTTTGGAAAGACATAGCTAATTTGTACTTATTTGGTTTTCTTTAGATTCAGTGCTGTCCTGGGGCCCTTACCTGTACAGCATGGTAAGTGGGTGGATCCTTCGCTCTGCAGTCTCCATGGGAAACAGCATCCCTGACTCCTCTGACCTCCGACCTCCTTTGGTCTCCAGAGAGAGTGTATTAGTTATCATCATTGCTGCCAGCTGACAGAAAGCCACTGAAGGGCAGAAGGATTTCTTTCAGTTTACAGTTGGAGAGGGTGTGGTCCGTCGTGGCAGGGAAGGCGTAGCAGCAGAGACGGAGGATCAGGGAGCAGAGAGAGGCATGCAGGTGTTCACTGGGCATTCTTTCCCCCTTTATGTTCAGTCTGGGACCCCAGTCACTAGTTGCCCACATGCACACCTCAGTTAATCTAATCGGGAAAAATCCTCACAGACACACCCAGAGTTGTGCCTCACTGACACCCTAGGGATTTCTTTTGAAAAATTGGTGTCCCTTGTGTTTGTTGTTGGGAACTGAGTCCTCATACATGCAAAGCTAGACTCTGCCAACTGAGCTTAGTCCCAAGTGTTGTCATGCCATGCCCTCCCATCCCCACCCCCACCTATTGAGGCAGGGTCTCATGCGTCCCATAGCGTCTTGTCTAGTCTGCCAATTGAGCTACGTCCCTAGCCCCCCAAACCTATGTAGACCAGGATAACCTAAAACTCACAGGGATCCACCTGCCTCTGTCTCCATTCCAGCCCAATACACAGTCTTGAATCTCTTGTTCTTATGTGACTTTTCAGATACCCCTCCCCCAAAGTGGAAAGGTCATGGTAAACCTAGACCCTCGTGGGCCTACTATTTTCATTCATTTAACAGTCTGCTCTGTTTCTTCCGTCAATAAGTATGTGACTTGGGGCTGGGGATGTAACTCAGTGGTAGAACACAGCCTAGAATGCACACGGTCCTGGGTTCGATCCCCGGCACCTCTCTGACTATGTCCTCTTTAGGTAAGCTCCCATTTCCCCTCTCTCTCTTGCCCCAGCTGCAGCAGTACCAGGTTCACACTCCCTAATCCAGTGGGCTTTTTGTTCTCCGTTTATCTTCCAGTCTCTCCTTGACGACAAAGGCTTGGCTGAGGTGTCGGACATTGCAGAGCAAGTCCTCGACGCTCTAAACAGGGGTTTCTACAAGGAGGCCACTGAGCTGTGGGGGAAAGCAGAGACAGTCATTGAAAAGGTAAAGAACGGAGCATGGCATGGCTTTGCACCTGGGGGAGGGGACCCATGGCTGGTGTTGTCAGGATGAGTCTTATCCTGGGCCTCCCACAGTCTTAGAACTGCTTGCATGTCGAATGATAATCTAGATGGCTTTAGCAATGACATCGTAGCCTTTAGAGGGTCGGCAAGCCTCCTAGGCTTGAAAGACCTCCTTGTTCCCGACTGAATGTTCGGATTCTATAAGAAAGACGGTCTTTGCCGGGCAGTGGTGGCACACAGCTTTAATCCCAGCACTTGGGAGGCAGAGGCAGGTGGATCTCTGTGAGTTCCAAGAGAAACCCTGTATGAAAAAAAAATAAAATAAAATAAAAAAAATTTTAAAAAGAAGGAAGACTGTCTGGTGGCCAAGCAGAGTAGTGCATTCTTGTAATATCCCAGCACTTGGGAGGTAGAGACAGGAGGATCAGAATTCCAGGGTCACTTCAGCTACATAATAAGTTTAAGGTCAACTCAGGCTACATGAGACGCTGACTCAGAAACGAAACAACAACAAAAACTCAACAAACAAAAAATATGATTCAGTAGCTTAGTATGTGTCTTAGTTAGGGTTTCTATTGCTATGAAGAGACACCATGACCATGGCAACTCTTATAAAGGAAAACATTTAATGGGGTGGCATACAGTTTCAGAGGTTTAGTCCATTATAATCATGGTGGAACATGGTGGCATGCAGGCAGACGTGGTGCTGGAGAGGTAGATGAGAGTTCTACATCTTGTGCAAGGAACAAGAAGTGTGGTTTAAGCATATATGAGACCTCAAAGCCTGCCTCCACACTCCGCACAGTGACACACTTCCTCCAACAAGGCCACACCTACTCCAGCAAGGCCATACCTCCTAATAGTGCCACTCCCTTTGGGGACCTTTTTTGTTGTTGTTGTTTTTTAGTTTTTTGAGACAGGGTTT
Source organism: Peromyscus californicus insignis (assembly GCF_007827085.1). Taxonomy (NCBI): domain Eukaryota; kingdom Metazoa; phylum Chordata; class Mammalia; order Rodentia; family Cricetidae; genus Peromyscus; species Peromyscus californicus. The sequence continues at coordinate 33,712,432 of NW_026294551.1, forward strand.
TTCTGTGTAGCCCTAGCCATGCTGGAACTCACTCTGTGGACCAGGCTGGCCTCGAACTCACCAAGATCTGCCTGCCTCTGCCTTCTGAGTACTGGGACTAAAGGCGTGCGCCACCACTGCCTGGCCCATTTTCTTTCAAACCACCACAGCTGGTAGTGCACATCTGTAATCCAGCACTTCTGAGGTAGAAGAAGCAGGAGGATCAGGGGTTCCAGGTCATCCTCAGCTACATAGCAAGTTTGAGGCCAACCAGTACAACGTAAGATAGCATCTCAAAATACCAGAGAAAAGAGACCGCAGTGCTCAGGGGAATGTGTATTTTAAAGACCATGTATTTTCTTATTTGGATCCTTGTCAAGTAGTATTCTGCCTTGAGTCAGGTCAAAGGAAAGAACACAATGGCCAAGAGGACACTCTGCCCCCTCAGCCCCCTCGGCCCCCTCGGCTCCCTGTATACTGACGCACCGGCCCTTGTGCTCCAGTGGTGCCTGGGCTCCCATGAACTATGTGCTGTAGGCTGCCATCTAAGCCTTTAGAGATGATTTCTTACTAGTCCAGTACATTTATAAGCTTAAGGTCATCCTTGGAAAGCCAAGGACTTTTCTGTTTGGCAAACTTTGACGGTGGACAGAAAAAGAAACCACCCAAATGTGCTCTCTATTTCAGAACACAGATGGGGTAAACTTCTATAACATCTTAACTAAAAGCACTCCAGAAGCCTCTATGGAATCGAGCCTTGAATTCCCCCGGAGCCCCTTAGGTGAGCGTGCCTTGCGGCTGTTAGCCCCTACCCCGCCTCTGTGCAGGAAGACCTGTCCTGTTACCAACACGCAGTTTATATAACAGAAAAGTAGCTTTCAGTGGTTCTAAGTCTATTCACAGAGTTGCACACTCATCACCTCAATCCAGTTTTAGAATATTCCCATCACCCCAGAAAGAGCCCACACATGTTTGCAGTCTCTTCTTCCCACTCCCAGCCCCAGGCAATCACTTCGGTTGCTTTCTGTGTCTCTGGGTTTTGGCTTTTCTCAACATTCTATATAAATGGAATCATACAGTAGTTTCTTGGTTTTTTTATTTTTTTATTTTTTGGTTGGTGCTCTTAGCATACTGTATTTGGGAAGCAACTTGATCTTCACCAAAGAGCCAGGGAGCAATGGGAACCAATGCCTTTTGATGAGGGAATGACACCCAGGACCTAGTGCATGCTCAGCACGTGCTCTACCAGTGAGCTGCATCACAGGGGCAGCAGTCTCTGCTCACTGAACTGCAGGGTCAGGTCCTTGCAGGGCTGACTGTAATGGTCTCAGTTGGCCCAGCTTGGCTTTGATTGAAGAATGCCTGAAACCCTCCCCCAGCCAGCTGAATGCTCCTTGTTTCCTCTTCTCAGCTGACTTCCTTTGTCTGTTCAGGGTAATCCCAGTGGCCCTACAGTGCCCACAGACCGCAGTTAACAATACCAACCTAACCGATTTCAACCTGCTTCTGGCCCCCTTTCTCCCCTCCGCATGGATCAAAGTGACACTTTTTCCTTTTCCAGGAAAAGGCCTCCCTCCACTGTGCCGACTCCCCCGGTAGCTTGGGAAAGATGTCTGTGGGGTCCTGACGCCAGGTCTTTGACTCACTGTGTACCAGTTTGCTTTCAGTTCGTCTGTGTCAGCGTCACGTGAGACACCTACAAGGAGACACCTTGAGTCAGCTCATGAATGGCCCCATCAGAAAGAAGCTCAAAATCATCCCTGAGGATTGTTCCTGGGGAGGTACTTAAATGACCTAATCAAGTGCCGTTTGTAAGGGGGATGTGTACCATTTGAGAACCCTTCATTCGTAGACTGGGTTTCCTTGGTGATGGCGGTCTGTGGTAAGTAAAGTAACATTACCGTCTGCAGCAAATGGAGAATCAGTCAGTGACTGGACACAGTGAATCAGAATAAGGAGCTGGCAGAGAAATAGCTGGGAAGTGGCCTGTGATTGGCTGTGCGTCGATCATTGTTGAAGCCTAGTATGGATGCATGGGGACTACTACACCCTTTACCTTTGTTTTGTTTTGTTCTTGTTTTTTAAAGATTTATTTGTGTATTATGTATACAGTGTTCTGCCTGCCTGTATGCCTGCAGGTCAGAAGAGGGCACCAGATCTCATTATGGATGGTTGTGAGCCACCATGTGGTTGCTGGGAATTGAACTCAGGACCTCTGGAAGAACAGCCAGTGCTCTTAACTAAGAGCCATCTCTAAGCCATCTCTCCAGCCCAACACCCTTTACCTTTGTAACACAGTGAAAACACAGGAGTGGAGCATGGTAGTACTCACCTGAAATTCCCAGTACTTAAGAGGCTGACAGAGGAGCATCACAAGTTTGAGGCCAGCCTGGACAATTTAGCGAAACACTGCCTCTAAAAAAAATAAAGGGCCGGGGAAATGGCTCAATGGTTAAAGGCACGCGTCATCAAACCTGTTGCCCTGACTTAAGTCTCTGCGACTCACGTGCTAGAAGGAGAGACCTGACTCCCAGAAGTTGTCTGTTGGCCTCTTCATGTGCCCCATGGCATGTATCTGTCTCCACCCCCACCCACCCATCAGAAAATAAATAGAATTTTAAAAATTATGATAAAATGCTACATGTAAGGCCACAGCTGGTCACATGTGAGATTTCCAGCCAAAGGTCCTTTGAAGGGTATCAGACAGTCCATGTGCATGGGCAAGTTCTGGCCAGTGCCCGTGCTGGCCTTTCAAACATGCTGGTGCTAGATATGGTCTGCCATGTCTGTCTTTTGCTCTGGGGGTCACAGTGTGGAAATACTTGAGTCTTTAGAGACCAAGGCCAGATAGAAATCTTGGAAAGGTCCTACTTAGTCCCATAGGGGCCTTTTTTTTTTTTTTTTTTTTTCTCTGTTTTTAGTTTTTGGTTTTTCCAGACAGGATTTCTTTGTGTAACAGTCCTGGCTGGCATCTGCTTTGTAGACCAGGCTGGCCTCGAACTTACTGAGATCCACTTGCTTCTGCCTCCTGGGTGCTGGGATTAAAGGTGTGCACCACCACTGCCTGGTGAGAGCTATGTTTTGACCCTGGTCCTGACTTTGTTAGCATTCATGGCTCGCCCTATCACAGTCTGCATCACTGGAGCTCATTTCTGACTTAGTATCTTCATATCTCTGAATCAAATCAAAAAAGCCAAACGCATTAGACGCTGCAAAGGGCTTGGTGTAGTGGCAAGACTCCTGCAGTCCCCAGTACTCAGCAGTCTGAGGCAGGAGTTCAAGGCCTGCATGGGCTACATCGTAGGATCCTGTCTTTAAATAAACAGCCAGGTGTAGTGGCTCACACGTGTGAACCCAGCACTTGGGATTGTGATCAATGAGTTCTAGGTCAGCCTAGGTTAATGTCCTTGCTGTTCTTGCAGAGGACCCAAGTTTGGTTCCCAGCACCCACCCTGGATAGTTTACAATCTCTAACTCCAGTTCCAGGGGATCCAGTGCCCTCTTCTGGCCTCCATGGGCACTGCATGCATGTGGTGTACCTGACTGTACACAGGCACACACACATACTCATAAACAGAAAATAAATCTTCTTAAAAATCCAAATAAATAAAAAGGACAGGCTTTCCTTGGCTCCGAGTTGGAGTTGGTCGGTCAGGTCTGAATTCAAGTCTTAGCTCACTCAGTGGTGGCTGGCGGTTTCACCCTGGCTGTGTTCCTCAGCCTCTCTGAGCCTCCTTTACTTGGACTTGGTCCAAGCTGCCTGTCTTCCAGCATAGTGAGGAAGAACTGGAAATCGCCTCTGTAATATTTACGTAGCCTCGTGCCCGTCAGATAAATGGCGGTGGCTGTAATGTTGTCACCAGCTATGATGGCGGGGCAGGTGCTCGGGCATCAGGAGTCTCTGCTGGCTGCTGGCTGCTGGCTGCTGGCTGCTGGCACCTCTTAGCCATTTGCCTTTCCAGAAGGCCTGCTTTGAAGTAGCTTAGATCTGGTTTGGTCTGTGGTAAGATAGCCCTGCTTAGGTTCAGTACTTGGAACACGGCCCTGAGACGACTTAGCACCAAACTAACTTTGGCCCAAAGCACAATTTATTCCCAAGTGGACCAGCTAAAAGGATTTCTGGGCCTCTGCCTCCCTGTTTCTTTCTGCAGATTTCAGCTCCTTGTTGCACACGGCAAGCTCCCCAAGCAAAGGGACCATGTGCATTATTTGTATTTCCTTTCTTTCCAGCTATTGCTGGCCCCTCGGTCCCTCTGTGGAGCACCTGTTTGTCATTCAGCCTTTGCTGTGTAGGGATTTTTGGGTACCATAGTTTAGGATGCCTGGGCTCAAAGGTACTTCTTTATTTTATTTATTTGTTTGTTTGTTTGTTTATTTGTTTATTTATTTGAGACGGGGTTTCTCTGTATAGTTTTGGTGCCTGTCCTGGATCTCGCTTTGTAGTCCAGGCTGGTCTCGAACTCACAGAGATCCACCTGGCTCTGCCTCCCGAGTGCTGGGATTAAAGGCAAGTGCCACTGCTGCCTGGCGAAAGATACTTCTTAATCCAGCCCGTTCTAACCTACTACCTTTCTCTCCTTCTCCTTCTGTAGCCCAGTCATCTTATGTCTTCATAAGCATGGAGGGAGACTTCATGAAGCCTGTCGTCCATATTGTGGATGAGTTGCTGGAAGCTGGGGTCAATGTGACTGTGTATAATGGACAGCTGGATCTCATTGTGGACACTATGGGTAGGAACCAACTCTCGGGGACACGTGGAAGCAATCATGGGTCAGGCTAGAAGGAAATGGCCTTGGATACATTAGCCTTGGGGTCGGTGGCATTAATGTCAGGAGGAATACTATTTCCTGTTATATCCATCAACCCCTGGGTCTTTCCAATTCTGGGGTCCCTGGGTATGATTAAAGAAAAGAATATCTGCCCACCTCTTGTCTTCCTGGCTCTTGGCCATATTCACTACTTAATTGAGGGAAAGCTTTATTTTTGTGGTGTGTTACAGAAGGTGTTAAACACTAACCATTAACAACTCTATTTCCAAAGCCCCAGGAGAATTGGTCTCTCAGGCAGGATCCCATTGCCTTGTCTGAGAGCCACGGAGTCCTGTGGGTGCTTAGAGACCAGATCTTAGAACCCACAGGGAAAGCTGTGCCTAGGGACCCAACCTGGGACAGGAAGGAAAAGTCACGGCTCAGGACCCCCAAGGCCAAGTTCTCAGCACAAAGGAGATTTATTTGTCCCAGATGGACAGAGGGCAGGGATAAGGGACAAAGAAGGGGAAGGGAACCAGGGAAAGGGGGCAGGGGTATTTGTCCCAGAGAGGCAAAGGACTGCTTCTGGAGAGAGAGGAGGCAGACGTGGCACATAGGAAAATGACGGTTTGTAAAGGTACATGGGGAAACCTCGTGTTAGGATGAGGTGCTTGACTTTAATTGGGCATGTTAATTAGATGAGCCAAAGGGGGCTTCTGATTGCTGGACTTCAACACTTTGATAGCTGGACTTTGGTAGTCAGTCTCAGGAGGAGGAGATGGCCAAATAAGGGAATAGACCCTGGGGGCTAGCTTTAGGAATGTAATCCAGTGGCTGTTAGCAAGGCAGGGGGAACTGGGGAGAAGGGCAAGGCCTGCCAGAGCCACGTGCTCTGAGTGGGTTAATGTCCCTTCAGTGATTATAGCTACTGAAGCCAAGACAGATGGCCCAGTGGTTAAGAACACTGACTCCTCTGCCAGAAGTCCCAGGTTCAATTCCCAGCACCCACATGGCAGCTCACAACTGTCTGTAACTCTAGTTCCAGGGGATCCAATGCTCTCATACAGACATACATGCAGGCAAAACACCAATGCAAATAAAACTTTAAAAATAAATATTAAAAAAAAAATCTCAAGGCCTAGATGAGTAATAGAGTGAGTTCAAGGCCAGCCTGAAATACTGGAAATTTAGCAAGACATTCTCTTAAAAAAAAAAAAAGACTGTGAGACATTTAAAAGTTTAAAAAAAAACAAAAAAAGCCAGCCTCGTAGCTGTTGGATTTCTCAGTTAGCCTAAGTGTGGACAGGAGCCTTCTAGAAAAGAGGTTCACAAGCCCCACCAAGAACTGCTTGTAAGACGATCCCAGTGAGTGTAATGTACGTTACTGTTAGGAAGCTCTGAGTTATAGGACCTGGATTGTTTTCTCTATCTCTGACTCCACCAAGCTCTTAGTACGGATCCTGTTCCTTGGCCCCTCTCACTAGGTCAGGAGGCCTGGTTGCGGAAGCTGAAGTGGCCACATCTGTCCAAATTCCACCAGCTGAAATGGAAGGCCCTGTACAGCAATCCTAAGTCTGTGGAAACATCTGCATTCGTCAAGTCCTATGAGAACCTAGCCTTCTACTGGATCCTAAAGGCGGGTCACATGGTGAGTGGTCCCAAGAAAAGCTTCAGACGTGGGAATATTTGGAGTCCCTACCCCTCAGTCCCACTCCCCGCCCCGTGTGTGTGTGTGTGTGCGCGCGCGCGTGTATCTTGCATTCTTGCATGCATGTGGAAGCCAGAGTTATGCGGGGTATTGTCTTCCTTGATCACCTTGTTTGTTTGTAGGCTGGGTTTCACCACATAGCCTTGGCTAGCCTGGGGTTCACTATGTAGACCATAGACCAGGCTGACCTTGAACTCACAAAGATTCGCCTGCGTCTACTGGGATTAAAGGCACATGTCACCACACCTGGCTCAACCTTATTTTTTGAGACAGGGTCTCCCTGAATTTGGAGCTCAGGAATTGAGCTAGGCTGGCTGGCCAGTGAGCTTGGGGGTCTGCCAATCTCTGCCTCTCCAATGCTGAGATTACAGGCATGGGCTGCCGTGACTGACTTTTCACGGGTGCTAAGGGTCTGAACTCGGGTCCTCAAGCTTTCAGGGCAACTTTACCAGCTGACTTATCTCCCCAATCTGTGTTTTGAGTTTTTTTTTTTTTTTTTTTTTTTTTAAAGATTTATTTATTTATTTTGTATACAGCATGTATGACCAGAAGAGGGCACCAGATCTCATTACAGATGGTTGTGAGCCACCATGTGGTTGCTGGGAGTTGAACTCAGGACCTCTGGAAGAGCAGTCAGTGCTCTTAACCTCTGAGCCATCTCTCCAGCCCGTGTTTTGAGTTTTTTATAATGAAATTCTACTAAGGTTGAGCATTGCTGATCCAAAAATCTAAACTCCAAAACTTTTTAAACATTAACATGACTTTGCAAGGAGAAAGATCATTGCCAGACCTCGGGTCATCTAACATAGTTAAGACACTATGTGCTAAAAACATTGCACAAAATTACCTTCATCTCATAAGGGTGAGTGACAATCATCTTGAGTCCCAGCCTCAAGATTCCATGTTGTGCATATGCAAGTATTTCAAAATCTGGAAAAAAAAATCTCAAGCCTCTGGTGTCATGTACTTCATCGAAGTTACTCAGCCTCGATTAGCACGTCTTTGAGGCTGAACGTAAACTCATTTAAAAGTTGAAATCTCCCTGGGAGAGGTACGCTGGGCTCCTCTTCATTCTCTGTTTTAAATGAATTCATAGGATGCATTGCTCTTAACACTTTGCCCTGGGAGAAGAAGAATTACCTTTCCATGACCACGTAAAACTTAAAGCTGAGGGGCTGGAGGGATGGCTCAGAGGTTAAGAGCACTGGCTGCTCTTCCAGAGGACCCGGGTTCAATTCCCAGCAACCACATGGTGGCTCACAACCATCTATAATGAGATCTGGTGCCCTCTTCTGGCCTGCAGGTATACACGCAGGCAGAACATTGTACGCGTAATACATAAATAAATCTTTAAAACAAAACTTAAAGCTGAGCTGAGCACAATGACATCCTCATATAATCCAGCACTCAGGAGACAGCCAGGAGGATCAGGAGTTCAAGTCTGGCCTTGGCTACATAGTAAATTCCAGAGCCTGGACTACCTAAGACCCTGTCTCAAAACAAAACAAAAACGCTGGTTGCTTTGTGAAGTCTAGTCACAGTATGCATGGCACAAGCTGGGGAGTGTCTCCAAGCAGTGGTGGCCTAGGGACATGTTTGGAAGAGGCTTTGGGTATAAAGAGGGACTCAAGGCTGTGGACACTCCCATGCCCATGGAGGGAATGTACTATTTTCTTTTTAGGTTATGTGTTGATTACATAGCTTTCTTTGAGCTGAGAGATTGCTAATCCCAAGTGCCCCCAAGTCCCACAACAGACACACATATTGATGAAGGAATTGGGAATAGCAAAGGCAGAAGGTCCCTCAAAACCTCATTAATCAAACACCTGTATGTCTCCTAAGTACTAATCATGAATACTACTGGCAGGTGCCTGGAGCATAGAGGTGGGTGAATGGTGCCATGTTCCTGGCCTCATGGAACTGCAGGCCTCAGAGGGCCTAGGTTTACAGAAATATGATAGGATTACAAATCAAACATTTACTAATAGTGAATCATGAATTTATTTAAAGACAATTCTTTGGTTGGTATACTATTTATTAGAGACTAAATTTTCATAGTAGTGAGATACATAGGCCTGTTTATTTTTATATAAAGAACTATATCTTGGCTGAATATTTGATACTCCAGACAAAGAGGATCTTCACTACTTCAGAACTTACCTCTGTTTTAGTTTTGGGAGGTTTATTTTATTTTTCTTTTTTTTAAATGCTTTATTTATTTTTATTTTATGTGCATTGGTGTTTTGCAGACATGTATGTCTGTATGAGGGTGTCAGATCCCTCTGTGAACTGCTGTGTGGGTGCTGGGATTGAACCCGGGTCCTCCGGAAGAGCAGCCAAGTGCTTTTAACCATTGAGCCATCTCTCCAGACCATTATTTTATTTTCAGATGTATGTGTCTGTATGAGTACATGCCTATGGGTACCCATGGATACCAAAAGAGGGTGTCAAGCTTGAGTTACAGGTGATCCGCCCAACCTGGATCCTGGAAACTGAATTCAGGTTCTCTGGAAGAACAGCAAATGCTCTTAACCACTGAGCCACCTCTCTAGTCCTGATATTTTGACTTTAAAATGTTTTTAATTACCTTATTTTTGCAGAGGGCATGTAGAGGTGAAAAGACAACTCAGAGCCATCCCTTCTCTCCTTCAACCTAGTGGGTCCAAAGAATCAAATTCGGGTTGTCTGGCTTAGCAACAACTACCTTTCCCTGCTGAGCCATCTTGCTGGCCCAATAATTTGGTTTTATAGTGGTCACTGCTGAGAATGCTGCTTCATAGAAATAAGTAAAAGAAAGTAGTAGAAGGAATTAGGGTTATTTAAAAAAAATTATTGGAAGCCGGGCGGTGGTGGTGCACGCCTTTAATCCCAGCACTCGGGAGGCAGAGCCAGGCGGATCTCTGTGAGTTCGAGGCCAGCCTGGGCTACCAAGTGAGTTCCAGGACAGGCGCAAAGCTACACAGAGAAACCCTGTCTCAAAAAACCAAAAAAAAAAAAAAAAAAAATTATTGGAAATTATGTCCTACATTCATTTGGCTTTGGCTTTTTTTTTTTTTTTTAAATAGACTAGATCTGTCTGCCTCTGCTGTCTGAGTCCTGGAATTAAAGGTCTGAGCCACTGCATCCAGCCAGAAAAAAGTGTGGGTTTTTTTTTTTTTTTTTATATGCATTGTTGTTTGACCTGTATGTCTTTGTGAGGGAGTCAGATCCACTAGAACTTGAATTACAGACAGTTGTGGGCTGCCATGTGGGTGCTGGGAATTGAACCTGGGTCCTCTAGAAGAGCAGCCAGTGCTCTTAACCGCTAAGCCATCTCTCCAGCCCCCAGAAAGAAGTTTTTAATGTGTGTGTGTGTGTGTGTGTGTGTGTGTGTGTGTGTGTGTGTGTACATACATCTGTGTAGGTGCACATGTCCAGGAGGGTACACATGGGTGTATATGCAAGTACCTGTTTGTAGAGGCCAGAGGATAGATAACCTGTAACATTATCCTCCGGAATGCCGACTACCTCCCTTGAGACATGGTTTCTCATTGGCCCTAGAACTTACCAGTTAGGCAAGGCTGGCTGGCCAACCTGCCTCAGGGATGCTTCAGTCTTTGCCTCCCCAGGGCTAGGAATTAAAGTACATGCCATCATACCCAGCATTTTTTTTTTTTTTTTTTTTATAAAGACAGGGTCTCTCTACATAGTCCTGGCTGTCCTGGAACTCACTTTATAGACCAGGCTAGCCTCAAACTCAGAGATCCACCTGCCTCTGCCTCCTAAGTGCTGGGATTAAAGGCATGCACCACCACTGCCTAGCTTAGGGCAAGTTTTTAATGATAGGATATCTCCTCAGCACCATATAAAAATTTTTCACTAAACCCAGGTCAACAACTCAGATTTTTTTTTTTTTTTTTTTTTGAAACAAAGCTGGTTTAGCTCAGGCTAGTCTGAAATATACTATGTAGTAAGGATGATCTTGACCTCCTGGTTCCCATGCCTCCACCTCCTATGATTACAGGCATCACTACCACATCCTGCTAGAGCAGCGGTTCTCAACCTGTGGGTCTCGACCCACTTTGGGGGTCAAATGAACCTTTCACAGGGGTCACCTGAAGCCATCAGAAAACACAGATATTACATTCTGATTCATGAAGTAGCATCAAAATAATTTTAGAAGCCGGGGTAACAGTTATGAAGTAGCATCAAAATAATTTTAGAAGCCGGGCGGTGGTGGCGCACGCCTTTAATCCCAGCACTCAGGAGGCAGAGCCAGGTGGATCTCTGTGAGTTTGAGGCCAGCCTGGGCCACAGAGTGAATTCCAGGAAAGGCGCAAAGCCACAGAGAAACCCTGTCTTGAAAATAAAAAAAATAATAATAATAATTTTAGGTTGGGGGGTCACCACAACATGAGGAACATAAAGGGTCCCACTGTTAGGAAGGTTGAGACCGATGTGGTAGAGTCTGAAGCTACAGAGTGAATTTAAGGCCAGTCTGGGATACAGGAACATCTCAGAAAGGGGAGGAGCACCCTGCCCTTTGAAGGATGGACAGACACCTGAAGCAGTGGGGGCCAGGGTTAAGGTAGCTTTAGTTGCGGATCTGGAATGTGGGTACCTTCACTGCTGACCTGGGCAAAGCTGTTAGAAAATCTAAAGTGACACACTGCTCCTGGGTGGGACCCTCCTGCCCCATCGTGGATTTCAGACTCATGTCTCCTTGGTTTATCACTTACAGAACAGAACAGCATGTTCAAGCTAAAGTAGTCCTTGGAAACTGTCATTAAGACATTCCCTTCAGTTGGTCAGGTGTCATTTTAGGAAGCCCTGGTTAGGAGAGTCCAGGACAGTAGCTCAGACAGGATCAGAGAGTGGGGATATCAGACCCAGTGTCTCAGACAGGGTTTCTGTTGCTGTCAAGAGGCACCATGACCACAGCAACTCTTATAAAGGAAACATTTAATTGTGCCTGGCTACAGTTCAGAGGTTCAGTCCATTATCATCATGGTGGGAAGCATGGCAGTGTGCAGGTGGACATGGTGCTGGAGAAGGAGCTGAGAGTTGTACATCTCGATCTGCAGGCAGCAGGAAGTGAACTGAGCCCGAGCTTCTAAGACCTCAAAGCCCGTCCCCACAGTGACACACTTCCCCCAACAAAGCCACACCCACTCCAACAAGGCCTCACCTTCTAATAGTGCCACTCCCTATGGACCAAGCATTCAAACACATGCGTCTAAGGGGGCCGTTCCTATTCAAACCAGCGCACCTGGTACCATGGCTCAGCCTTTTCCAATAAAGGAGAGAAACCAAGGCCTTCCTTCAACCTTCCCTCTTTTAATGGTGTATGAAAGATTTTTTCTCAGTGCATTCTCAGCTTATGTTTTATTGCTAAAAATATATACATAGAGGTGTAGTCTCCAACTCTTATACCAGTTTCCTTTCCAAAGAGTCAGATTTCTTCAAAACTTCCATATATAGAAGATCTTTTAAAAATTTATTCTAAAAATCTGAGATCAAAGAAACAGTGGAAGGCTCAAGACTCATGCCAAGCAATGGTTCATTACTATTGGTTTTTAGCTCTTCAGTTAGACTGTCTCCTCTTCCTCTCTACTCCATCCCCAGGCTGGACAAGGACCTTCCTCCTCCAAAAGAAACACTTTCAAATGCTTAACGTCTCCCTTCTCTGTTATTATTTATGTGTGTGTGTGAGTGAGTGTGTGTGTGTGTGTGTGTGTGTGTGTATGTGGACACACACACCTTGAAGTGTATGTGGACATGAGAGAATGTCCTTCAGTTGGCTCTCTCCTTCCACTTTGTTGAGGTGTCTGCTGTTCCAGCCCACGAATTTCTGGGTGATTCTCCGTCTCTGTCTTTCATCTGGCCGCAGGAGTGCTGGGTGCACACCATCACATCTGGCTTTTTAATTTAAAAAAAAAGATTTTGATTTATTTATTTTTATTATCTGTGCTTTTGTGTTTTGCCTGCGTGTGTGTCTGTGTGAGGGTGTCGGATCCCCTAGAAATGGAGCTACAGACAGTTGTGAGCCACCATGTGGGTGCTGGGAATTGGACTCAGGTCCTCTCTGGAAGAGCAGCCAGTGCTCTTAACTGCTGAGCCATCTCTCTAGCCACCCCAAAATTTTTTAAATGTACTGATGTTTTTTTTGTTTTGCTTTTCTTTTTTGAGGCAGGATCTGATAATTTAGCCTAAGCTGCCTTCTGTCTTTCTACATTGCTAAGTCTGGTTTTGAATTCATGATCCTCCTGCCTCCACTCTCAAGTGCCGGTCTTACAGGCATGTCCGCTCTCAGCCTGTTTTCCGTGGTACTGGGGATGGAACGAGGGACTTTATGCATGCCAGGCAATGACTCTAGCAGCTGAGCTACATCCTCAGCCCTTCTTTCTGCATCATCTTCCGTGTTTCTTAAATAGGCTGAGTCCCAGGACCATAAACACAGCCCCCATAAGGAAGTCACCAAGGGCCAGGGGTATGCGACTCGGTGGTAAACACTTGCCTAGCATGTGTGAGGCCCTAGGTTTGATGTCATGCTCTGCTAAAAAGAGAGGAAGGAAGCAAGGAAGGGGGAAGGAGAGGGGAGGGGACATGGGAAGACGGGAGGGGGAAGTCAACAGATCATCCTCAAGTGGAATAGCAGGCTCCCTAAATGCCAACTTCTTCAGGCCCCAACACACTGGGAACCCAGAAGAACTTTGGTCCAGCAAGGAAGCTCGCTCTTTCTTTCTTTTTTTTTTTTTAAAGGTTTATTTATTATGTATACAGTGTTCTGCTGCATGCCAGAAGAGGGCACCAGATCTCATTACAGATGGTTGTGAGCCACCATGTGGTGGCTGGGAATTGAACTCAGGACCTCTGAAAGAGCAGCCAGTGCTCTTAACCTCTGAGCCAACTCTCCAGCCCCGAGGCTCTTTCTTTACAGCTATCACAAATCTTTCTAGATCTCTCCTAGAAAGGAGGATGTCAGTCACCCTTGTCCTTGACCCAGTAGTTACGTCAGGAACACTAATTTAGATGCTTCTTGGTTCTAGGTTCCTGCTGACCAAGGGGACATGGCTCTGAAGATGATGAAGCTGGTGACTCAGCAGGAGTAGAATGCCTGAGCTGAGCTGAGCTGAGGAGCTGGCTGGGCCTGGAGACCCTGGAGCAGAGCCTAGGGTGTGGGTGCTGATGTCACAGGCTCTTCCTTGACTCTCATGTGGGATGTGACTATGGGGGCTCCTGCGAGCTCCTGTACACTGGAAGACTGTGGCTTCTATATCAGCTTAGAAATCAGTTCTACTTTGTAAAGAGGATTACAAAACCAGACTCACTTCATCAAAATGAAGGATTGTAATGGATTGGCCTCTATTGCACAAGCAAATAGTAACACACGTAAATTCCCGCACTTGAGAGGTAGAAGCAAGAAGATCAGAAGTTCAAGATCACCCTCAGCTACATTGGAAGTTCAAAGCCAGCCTGCCCCAGATGGGAGAGACACAAAGAAAATAATCAACACCCACTGAGCCGCCAACTCAATGTCTATGCTTATAGGTCTTTTATGTGCTACATATACCTATATATTTTTACAAAAATGGAGTCCATACAGTAAGCTATTTTGCCTTCTGTTTTGTTCACATGTCAATGTGACCTGCACTTCTTCTTCTGTCAATAAATGTGCTGTGATGTTTTTAATGACTGCTGAAAAGTCTATTTTGTGGTCGTTCCTTCCTAATCGTTTCCCTCGAGTGTTTCTAGTTTTGTTGATGGCACTCTGGCGAGTCACCCGAATAGCTAATAGTTGTATGCACACTTCATTTCCTTCTGGAAAACTTGTGGAGGGGTAAATGTTCAGTCACAAGATTTCCACATGCCTTTAAAATTAAGATGATAAGCTCAGGATTTAATGTTTAAACCACAAGCTGAGTTCTGAATAAGGGATCAGGTAGCTTCCAAGACTGTCTTGGACAGCAAACCTCAGCTCTGCCTGGAGAACATGAGGGCTTCCTCACAGATTCCAGCAACATTATCGAGTCCTGTGGCCAGAGACTCCTCTCCCCGGGCTCATGTGCCCCTTGGAGAGACCATTAGAAGCCTGTGCTGGATCCAGCCTGTACATGCCTTTTCTCCTTCTGCCTTCCCTTTCTATTTGTTGTTGAAGGAAAGAAGCAACTCCTGAGCATCCCTCACTTAGGCCCTTGCTATGTCACACCTTCCCCTGAGGGCCTATCCTGTGCTTAAATCTACCTTAAAAATTTTAGGCTGGAGAGATGGTTTAGCAGAGTTCAATTCCCAGCATCTATGTCAGGATACTGCCGGTAACTCCAGGGGATCCACCACCTCTGGCCTCTTTGGGTACCTGAACACATGTGGCACATACACACATACACATGAGTATTCGCTCTGAAGGTCTTGGGTCATTTAGAGGTGGGGCATGAGAATGCTTCCAACGTGAATGTATCAGTGCCATTCATGGCTTGGTTATAAGGAGTGTCTTTGTTATGAATTATAGACAGATTTTTCTTTTGGCCACCAGCCCTCTCTCCTCTCTCCTCTCCCCTCTCCCCCCTCCCCCCTCCCCTCTCCCCCTCCCCCCTCCCCCCTCTCTCCTCTCCTCTCTCCTCTCTCGCCCTGCCTGCCCTGCCTGTTTTTTCAAGACAGGGTTTCTTTGTGTAGCACTGGAGCCTGTACTGGAACTCTTTAGACCAGGCTGGCCTCAAACTCACAGAGATCCGCCTGCCTCTGCCTTCCCAGTGTTGGGATTAAAGGCGTGCACCACCACTGCCCAGCTTTGGTTTGGTTTTTTGAGACAGGATTTCTCTGTGTAGCCCTAACTGTCCTGGAACTTACTTTGTAGACCAGGTTGGCCTCGAACTCATAGAGATCTGCCTGCCTCTGCCTCCTAAGTGCATGGATTAAAGACATGGCATTTGATTTTATTTGTAAGACCGTGTCTCATGTGTCCCAGGCTGGCCTTGAAAGCATCAGAAGCAAAGCTTGGATCCCCAGAAACCACAGAAAAAGCTGGACAATGGGCCAGGAAGAGGGCTGAGCGGTAAAGGCCCTTGCCACATGGGCCTAACAGCGTGGGTTCAATGACTGGGACCCACATAAGGTGGGAGGAGAAAACTGACTCCAGTGTGAGATGCTAAGGAAGCCTTGAGCCGAATGTGGAAGAAGCGGTCGAAATCCTGAGTGAGCGTGGGTCGCTGACAGAGGCACAGGCCCATGAGACCTCAGTGCCTCAGACCCGTGGAGTGGCAAAGCGTTCTTGAGGTGAGGCTCAGAGGGACGAGAAGGCTTTCTTCTTGCCTGAGTGTTGGCGATGTATGCAAAAACTAGCAGCTGCAGCTTCCTCCTCCCAGATGGCCGCAGCCGGAGACTGCTCCCCACAGAGACTCCTACCGAGAAGAGCCAACACCTCCTCTGGCTGTACATAATAAATGTACTGAGGTTTCGCATTGTGACCCAGTTGGTGCTGCTCCAACAGAGGAAGCAGGGCCCACCTGATTCCAGCCTTTCTGTACATGCTACATGCCTGTGTGACTGTCCTTTCTGCATTCATTGCCCTACTTAGGTTACCAGTAATAAGCTATGCAGGCAATGGTACCACAGGATTGTCCTGTAACCTCCACATGTGCACTGTGGTACATGTGTACCACACACATATGTACATGTGTACACACATACACACAATGATGATGATGATGATAAAAATAAAGTGGGTAATATGTGTCTATAATTCCATTACTAGGGTGGTAAAGACAGGAAGATTCCTGGGGCCACTCTAGCTGAATCTGTGACCTCTATGTCCAGTGAAAGACCCTGCTCACACAAAATGAGGTAGGTAAAGAGTCAATGACATGGCTCAGTGGGTAAAGGCATCTGCCACCAAGACTGACGACCCAAGTTCAATCCCCAGAACCTGCGTGGTAGAAACAGAGAACTGACTCCTGCCAGTCGTCCAGTGTCCTTCACGTGCATGCGGTGGCACACACGCTTCCCTCTCGATTAAGTTCATCAGAAAAAAGTTCTTAAGTGAGACAGAACACAATCAAGGGTCACACCCAAGGTCAGCCTGTGGTCTCCATGTGCACACAGGTGCAGGTGCAACCACATCCACACCCACAAACACACACACCGTGTGTGTGTGGGGGGGATTGCACAATTCTTCTTCCCAGAGCCGGCATGCTGAGAAGGAAGCATGCCAGTGTCTCCAGCCTTTCTGCTATTGTCATAAGTAAGAACCCTTGGGTGGTTACCACATTCCCTTGTGTGGAGGCCAAGGAAATGTCTGGCATTCTAATCCCTGTCCCTGTTAGAGAGTCCCACTCTTTCAGGGGAGGAGAAGTCATAAATGCCCCTTTAATCAGATGGCGCTTCCTCAAGCCCATGCATCATTATATCCCGTTTTGTTCTACCGGGTTAATGGCTCTGCGTCACCTTGTGTTCTTCCTTTAAAAGCCACAAAAGCCACCAGCCTGCTGCCGAGGCCCCCAGGAAGTACCTTTATTCCTGGCTTGCTTCCCCTTTAAGGGTTGGAGCATTTCGGTTGGCTAAGACTCAAGTGCCCTCTGGACTAATTGGCACAAGGTGAGGCCCTTCCAACTTGGGAAAGAAAGAATGTTTGCCAGTGACGGCTCTTCAAGGTAATCGCTCTCTCAGAGCTCCTGTCGCTCGCTCGCTGCCTTCTGCAGCCTTCAGGGACAAATCCTTCTTGCTGCTGAAGGGGAGAAACGCACAGATGGGCAAACACAGCTCGGGGATGAGACCTTTGAAACTAGTGACCTCTGGAGAGGAGGATATGGGGAAAAGGCCAGTACGGCAAAGGCAGCTGAACCTCTGTTTTCCCTCCACAGCGCCATGGGGCTGTGCTAAGTCCCATCACTACAGGAGTCCTGAGGAAGGATATTGTAGCAAGAGACCCACACTTCTGTGGAGGAAATGCATGGCCTAAACACCCTACCCTGGCTGCATGGTAGTGGCACATATCTTTAGTCCCAGCACTGGGGAGGCAGAGGCAGGTGGATCTCTGTGAGTTTGAGGCCAGCCTGGTCTATAGAGCAAGTTCCAAGACAGCCAGGTCTTCACAGGAAACCCTGTCTTGAAAAAAAGCAAAACAAACAAACCAACAAACCCCCCTCCCCCCGGGGCTTCATGGGAAAACTAGGGAAGTACAGGATGAGAAAAGATGGCCATACCAGGCTAAGGCACCCAAAGGAGGTTTTGTGTGTGTGTGTGTGTGTATGGCGGGTGGGGTGGGGTGGATAAGAACAAGGAGACAGAAGTCATGTCTGAGCCACTCCCTCCCAAACCAGATGTGTGTGGAGGGAGTAAGGTAAGAGGGAGCTGGGGAGACAGCTTAGTATGTAAAATGCTTGCTAGTCAAGCATGAGGACCGGAGTTCAACCCAGGACCATTAAAAAAAAAATCTGGGGGCTGGAGAGATGGCTCAGAGGTTAAGAGCACTGGCTGTTCTTCCAAAGGTCCTGAGTTCAATTCCCAGAAACCACATGGTGGCTCACTACCATCTGTAATGAGATCTGGTGCCCTCTTCTGGCCTGCAGGGATGTATGCAGGCAGAACACTGTATCCATAATAAATAAATTAAAAAAAAAAAAAAAAAGAAGTAAGGAAGAAAAAAAAAAAATCTGGGCGGTGGTGGCCCACGCCTTTAATCCCAGCACTCATGAAGCAGAGTCAGGCAGATCTCTATGAGTTCAAGGCCAGCCTGGTCTGCAAAGCGAGTTCCAGGACAGCCAAGGTTACACAGAGAAACCCTGTCTCAAAAAAAAAAAAAAGCCAGACCTGGTGTCACACAGTTATAATCCCAACTCTGGGAGGCAGCAGCAGGCAGCTCCCTGGGGCATTCTGGCCAGCCAGCCTAGCTTACTTGGTGCACTCTAGACCAATGAGAAACCCCATGTCAGAAAACAGGATTTGGAATGGAGAGATTACTCCAGAGTTAAGAGCACTTACTGTTCTTCCAGAGAACCAGAGTTCAGCTCCCAGTGGCTTCCAGTACCTGTAATTCCAGCACAAGGGGATCTGATGCCCTCTTCTGGCATCCACAGGTACCCACATGCATGTGGACATACACACATACATACACACTACAGAGAGAGAGAGAGAGAGAGAGAGAGAGAGAGAGAGAGAGAGAGAGAACAAGTTGACAAGTCCTGAAGAATGACATTCGATGTCTTCTTAGCTCCACCCGTATGTGTACCTGCACATACACATACACCCATATAAACACACACACACACACACACACACACACACACACACACACACACACACACGCACACGCACACGCACACGCACACGCACACGCACAAATGGGAAAAAAAGACCAAGAGAGAGGATGCCAAACAGAGCTGGATAGCGAGCCGGAGAGATGGCTCAGCAATTAAAAACATGCACTGTTCTTCAAGGGGACCTGAGTTATACTTCTAGTACCCACACTGGGTAGCTTACCAATGCCTGCAACTCCAGTTCTAGGGCACCCAATGCCCTCTTCTGGCCTCTTTGGGCACCTGCACTCACATGCACCTACCCACACACAAACATATACACATATATAATTTTTAAATTAAAAAAACTTCTAATGGGAGAAGGGGTGTATTGAAAAGAAGTGTGCAAACATGATACTGAAGCATTTTCTTATTTGTTTGTTTATTATGTTGAGGATCAAACCCAGGGCCTGGTGTACATTGGGCAAGCGCTCTACCATTGAGCTTTCTTTTCCTTTTCTTTTTCTTTCTTTCTTTCTTCTTTTCTTTCTTTTTTTCTTTCGAGACTTGTAGCCCAGGCTGGCCTTGAACCTACTGTGAAGACAATGATGACCTTGAACTCCTGATCATCCTGCTTCTGCCTCTCAAATGCTGGGGACAGAGGCAGGCAACATCATTCCAGGCTTGAAGTGACTGTTTCCAGCCCTTCCCCAGCTCTGCTTTGGACGGCTCAACACGGTTTTCCTTGTTTCCCATTGCTGTGGCATTGATGAGTGCATTCTTTCCAGGAAACAGAGCCCCTGCGCTGGCTTCTGTCACCTGTTGATGTGGGGTGAGAAACAGGAGGAAGCCCAGCATCAGACAGCACAGAGGAGCACTCCAGTAGGGTGGCAGTCCCCAGGAGAAGACAGTCACAGTTGTTTGGGGTGATGTGGAGGCTTGAAGATGAACTGAGAGGTAGCCCTTGAGGGAAGGTCCTAGGTCAGGCATGAGTGTAGGGCTGCTTGGCTCCAAAGCTCAGGGGTTTGTTTGTTTTTTGCTTTTCAAGACAGGGTTTCTCTGTGTAACAGCTCTGGCTGCCCTGAAACTTGCTCTGTAGACCAGGCTAGTCTCCAATTTACAGAGATCTACCTGCCTCTGCCTCCCGAGGGCTGGGATTAAATCATGCACCACCACTGCCTGGCAGCCAAAGCTCAGGCTTTTAAAGAAATTTTTAATTTAATTTACCATTAATGTAGGGGTGATATGGGGGTATGTGCATGTGGAGATCAGAGGACAACTTGAAGGAGTTAGTGTTGTAGCACATTATTTTAAGATGTGTTGCATTTGTTTATGCTATGGAACATTTGTTTAATGATGCAAAGATGTGTTGCATTCTTTTGTGTTTAACTCTGTGAAGCTATGTTACTATGTCTAAAACATCTGATAGTCTAATAAAGAGCTGAACAGCCAATAGCAAGGCAGGAGAAAGGATAGGTGAGGCTGGCAGGCAGACAGAATAAATAGAAGGAAAAATCTGGGAGGAAAAGAAGAGAGAGCAAGAGAACAAAGAGAGGAGGACACTAGGGGCTAGCCACACAGCCACATAGCCACCCAGCCACATAGCCACCCAGCCACATAGCCAGCCACAGAGTAAGAGTGAAAGTAAGATATACAGAAGAAAAGGAACAAGCCCAGAGACAAAAGGTAGATGGGATATTTTAAAGTTAGGAAAAGCTGGCAAGAAACAAGCCAAGCTAAGGCCAGGCATTTATAATTAAGAATAAGCCTCATTGTGTGATGTGTTTGGGAGTTGGGTGGCAGGGCCCCCAAAAGAGTAAAAACAACAACAACAAAAACCAACCAACAACAAGTTAGTTCTCTCCTTTCACCATATGGATTTCCAGGATCAAATTCAGATCCTTGGGTTTGCAAGGCAATTGCTCTTCCCACTGAGCCATTTGGCCAGCCCCTCAGCAGTTCTTAATTATCTGCCCTTCCCCCTGCTCTGGGTTCTGGAATACCTTGTTAACACCCAATGGCAGCTAGCTCCTGGTTCTGAAAGGAAGAACTGAGAATGGGAGATAAAGACACCAGGTTTGAGCAGATTCTGGGTGGCTATGGTATCTTTTGGAGAAGTGGCCTCTGTGACGGATGATAAGACCATAGGAGCAGGGCTTAGGTAAAGGTTACAGGCCGGTTCCACTTCTATCTGGACTCTCTGTATTCCTCATCTGTGAGATGTAAGTTGGGCCTGAAGCTCCAGCCATCATTCTTTCCCTGCCAAGATGGCCTGTACTCTCAAACTGTGTTCTCCTCAAACAGTGCACCCTCAAACCGTGAGCCAAAACAAATCCTTCCTTGCCCTTGCTTCTTGTCAGGTATTTGGTCTCAGTGATGGGAAAGGTATCTAGTCCAGACGTTCAGGCCACAGCATAGAGTGTCGTGTCAGAGATTAAGGGAGCCAGTGGTCTTCTGTGCCGCTCTTGTACTGCTCACTCTGGAGGAGTTCATGTCACCAGGCAACCTCGTGGAGAGGCCCAAGGGATGAGGATGCCGAGCCAATGGCCACCAGATGTGAGCTTCGAAGCATATTCTCCTCTGACTGAGCTCTCAGGGGAGACTCAAGGCTCAGTTGACAGCTTGACCACGACATCATGAAAAGCCAGAGGCACCTTGCTAGCCACACCAGGACTCCTGACCTACAAAAACCATTAGGTAACGAACAGTCTGTTGCTTTAAGCCACGGCCTTTGGGGGCAAATTGTGGCACAGCAGGAGGCAACCGACTCAGCCCAGCCTTTTCTCAGCATAAAAGATTAACGGCTGGTGTTAAGCTGAGTGTTGTGATGCAAGACTGTCATCCCAGATGTGGAGGATCAGGAGTTCAAGGCTAGCCTCAGCTACACACCCTGGGCTACATGAGACTGTGTCTCAAACAGTAATGAAGTGTTGGTATTGAGAGAGCCTGAGGTAGACAAGAAATGTTAATGACAAGCCTCCAGGGCTTCAGCTTAGCTCTTATTACATTAGTGCGTGTGTGCGTGCGTGCGTGTGTGTGTGTGTGTGTGTGTGTGTGTGTGTGTGTGTGTGTGTGTGTACACTTGTGCTCTGTGAGATGCCAGCAGAAGGACAAATGGGGCAACTTCTTGTTCGTGGGGTATGTGTGTCCAGGGGTATAATTTGTTCTTATTCTATAACGGAAAAGGAAAGGTCATATGGTAAGTAGCTTAGTTTAGTGGTCAATGTGACTTTGCCTATCATTTTAAAGACCGTGACGTACTTTCTGAGCCCACAGCTTGGAACACCCCACTTGGCACCAAAGGGGCAGTCTGCAGTGCCTTATCCAAGGACAGTGGGAGGAGAAACAAGTCACAAAAAATGTGTTCCATTGGGCAGGATGGCACAGGCCTATCCCTTCAGCTGCTTGGGAAGCTGAGGCAGGACAGTCATAATTTCAAGGGCTCTCTGGGCTATGGGGTAAGGTCAAGGCCAGCCTGGGCAGCTGAGGCCCTGTCTCAAAGAGTAGAAGGTAGGTTGGAGGGGCTGGCTCAGCAGTTAAGAGCATGGGTTGCTCTTCCAGAGGACCCAGGTTTGATTCCCAGCATCCACAGGGCAGCTCGAAACTGGAACTCCAGTCTTAGGGGATCCAATGCCTTCTTCTGGCCTCCGAGGGCATCAGGCACACACGTGGTGCAGACGTAAAAATAAATAAATCTTAAAAAGACAAGGAAGCAAACAAAAAAGAATAAACCAAAGAAGGAAAAAAAATAAGCAAGTCCCCATTCAGTGGCATATAGAGGATGAAAGGAAGAGCAAGAAGGCCATTTCATCCGTTATCCTTGGTGGGGAAGGATGTGCGGAGGTCCTTGGGATTCTTAGGAGCTGGATTTCATTTTAGAGCTGGTGGGTACATAGGTGTCCCTCTGTGTGTGTGACATATCTTACAATAAATTATATAGCGACAAGAACTGTTCTGTTGAACGGGAAACGTTCGGGGACCTTCCATGCAGATGGAGCCCCGCCTCTCACTGTGTATGTGGGTTGATGTTGACATTGGAGTAAACTCAGGTCCTGGTCCCCATGTGTACAGTCAGCACTTTATCCATTGAACCCCAGCTCCCCTGCCCCAGAAATTGGGATCTTATGTACCACGGGATGGCTTGGAGCTCACCAAGTAACCAGGTAACCTTGACCTTCCCATCTTCCTGATTCCACCTCCTGAGTGCTGGGTTTACTGGTGTGCACCACCACACCTCGTTTGTGCCATCCTGGGGTTCGAACACAGGCTTCATGCCTGCTAGGCAAGCACTCTACCATTGCCTCCCCAACCCAAGGGCTCTCTTTTCCAGAGAAACAGGACTATAAAGTGTTCACGGTTCACCGAATCTCCCACACAGGTGGATTCCCAGCCTGGCTTACCATCATGTCCTTGATGTGAGTCACACCTAAAATAGACTCTGAGTTGGACAGAGTTTGATCATCTTGACACAGCAAGCACCAGCAGGTGGAATCTGGCTCTTCCTGAAAAAGCTGCTCAGGAATGAAATCTAATTCCCATTGTAGCAGCCGCTGCCCTTGGAATCTCCACAGAACAAGGAACAGCATGTACCAAAGGCTGAGGGAAGCTCCTTCCCAGGATAACGTGATGAATTACACCACCACAGATTCCCTTGCAAGACCCTACCCAAAATAAAACAAAACAAAACAAAAAACCCAGAGCAGGCTGGAGAGTGGAGGGATGGCTCAGTGGTTAAGAACATATACTAGCCGGGCAGTGGTGGCGCACACCTTCAATCCCAGCACTAGGGAAGCAGAGCCAGGTGGATCTCTGTGAGTTTGAGGCCAGCCTGGGCTACAGAGTGAGTTCCAGGACAGGCTCCAAAGCTACACAGAGAAACTCTGTCTCGAAAAACAAACAAAAAACAAAACAAAACAACAACAAAAGAACACATACTGCTCTTCCAGATGACCTGAGTTTAGGTTCCTCCTTAGGAGGCTCACAGCTGCCTGTAACTCCAGCTCTCAGGGACCTGGTGCCCTCTTCTGGCCTCTGTTGGTACCTGCACTCGTGTGCACATAGCCACACCCACATACACATAATTAAAAGAAATGATTTTCTTTCTTCTCTCTCTCTCCTTCCTTCCTTCCTTCCTTCCTTCCTTCCTTCCTTCCTTCCCCCCTTTCTTCATTCTGTTTTGATTTTTTTTTTTTTTTTTTCCGAGACAGGGTCTCTCTGTGTAGCTTTGCGCCTTTCCTGGAACTCACTTGGTAGTCCAGGCTGGCCTCGAACTCACAGAGATCCGCCTGGCTCTGCCTCCCGAGTGCTGGGATTAAAGGCGTGCGCCACCACCGCCCGGCTCTGTTTTGATTTTTTAAGACAGGGTTTCTCCATGTAGCCCTGGCTGTCCTGAAACTAGCTCTGTAGACCAGGCCAGCCTTGAACTCACAAAGATCTGCCTGCCTCTGCCTCCCAAGTGCTGGGATTAAAGATGTGCACCACCACTGCCCAGCAAGAAATAAATTTTTTAAAGGCAGTTAAGGTAGGGCTCTGTTTGGGACTTTAAGCCAACCTTAGAGATAGTGGGAGGGGTTTGAAGCTAGACTTTGTCCTTGGGGAGGTATGAGGGTAGGTGGGGTAGCTGGCCCGGGAGGTGGTTACTTACATTGTTCTTTTAGCATGCCAGGCTCTTCTACTCAGCCACACTCTGGTCAAGAGGGAGCTTTTTATTTCTTTTCCTGAGACAAGACTCATTATATATAATCTTGGCCGGCCTGGAACTCATTGTGTGACTAAGGCTGGCCTTGAAGTTGCAGCAACCCTCCTGCCTCTGTCTCAGGATGTTACAGATGGCAGAACCACTCTTCCCCAATTTCCCTCCAATCCCAACCGCTGCAGAAGCCTTAGTTCTTGAACTTCAGTGGGGAAAAAGTTCACCGCAGTGGGACATAGGCAGAGCAAGCAGCCAAAGTTTATTTTTAGCCGGAGAGAAAGCGAAAGCGCTGTTCACCCTCCAGAGTGGAGAGGGGACAGAGCTGAGCAGCAGCGAGTGGAGCTGTCTCTAGTGTCTGGACTTAGTCTTGGCCTATCATGTCCCCTCCCCTTGCCCACCCCGGGGGGTGGACTGGGGTCACCTTCTTGGAATATGTGAAATGTGGAAGCTTTCTTAGAAGCCATTCTTACCCATAATTCAGTCTGTTACATTTAAATGCAAGAGTGTGTATAAAAATGTAACTCTCCATAAAGTTGCGACCTTTACTGGGGGAAGGGCAACAGTCCCTGGCGGTGCTTCTCAGGAGCCAGAAGGGACCTGCCAGCCTGCCAAGACTAGTTTTGCTGCCCACCCCCACCCGTACCCTGGAGCCCTATCTTTCCTCTAATCTAGTTAGCTTAGCTGTTTTATATCACACACAAGCTTCAAGCCCTCTTATTTATCTTCCCCAATGTTCCTGACCATGCCGTTTTCTTGGGAGCCCCCCCCCCCATCTCCTTCTTTCTTCTGCATGAGGCCATTGGGTGTTCTCTATCACTCCCTGCCTTATTCCTTAGAATAAGGTCCCTAAAGGGACCTGCAGCTCACACTTTTGGGCTAACCTGGCAGCCTGCAACCCCCAGTGATCCTCTTGTCTCTGCCCACCTCAGTACTGGGGTTACAGGTATCCCGACCATGTCTGACTTTTTGCGTGGGTACTGGGATCCGAACTTCAGTCCTCGTGAGGGCTTTTGTGGCAATTGCTCTTCACCATTGAGCCATCTCTCCAGATCACAGCATATGCCACCATGCCCCACTGAATTTGGCTTGCTGAATTATCAGCCTTCTAGATGTCCCAGACCCAGGATAATGTTTTGTAGTCTCCATTTGACAAGTGGTTACTTGGGTGCCGGTCAAGGTTGTGTGCAGCTGAGGGGTGTTTTAGGGCCCCGGAAAGCATCCTTCTGCTGTGGGTAGAGGTGGAGTTGAGCTAATAAAATATGGGACTCCTGTGTGATTTTCCTTTTTTGATGGTAATGGTAATTGAACCGAGGATCTGCTTCTCCTAAGCATCATTCTGCTGTTGAGATATACCTCCACTCTCTATTAAATTTGAATTTAATGCAATGAATAATTACTTAGTAAGCATGTCCCAGACAGACACACTGTAACATTTTCTGTCTGCATGAGCAAAAAGCCCAAACCTGCCATGCACCTTGCTGGCGGAGCTTGCACTGGCCGCTCAAGCCCACAGGCAGCAGCTGGGAGAAGCCTCTCTGTACCACGGCACATGTGAGAGACTGCCGGAACCACCATGCGGCTTAGCTCATGGCATACTGGCAGCTTCGAGGAGACGTGTCTCTGTACTGTGGCTGGAATGAGAGACATAAGACTAGGAAGCCAACTTTAGCTCTGTTTTTGTGTGTTTAGAACCTTCTTGAAGCTTTTTCAGGTCTTATGTGAATCTACGCTGGATGCTGGGCATCATCTGTAGGCGGAAGTTTCTGTCCCACTGGTAGTTCCCAAATAAACACGCCGAGGCTTATATTAATTACAAACGCTCGGCTGATAGCTCAGGCTTCTTACTAACTAGGTCTTAAAACTTAACCCATTTCTGTTCATCTATGTGCTGCCCTGAGGCTTGTGACTTTTACCTCTATCCCATTTTGTGTGTCCGACTCGTTCTCCCTCTGGCTGGTGACTCCTCCGACTCCACCTTTCCTCATCCCATCATTCTCAGTTTGGCTTTCCTGCCTAACTTCATCCTGTTCAGTTATTGGCCAGTCAGCTTGTTTACTAAACCAATCATAGCGAGACATATTCACACAGTGTCCAGAAGGACTATTCCACAGCAACAGTCCTGAAACACAAGTGGCAATGAGAACAACAAACAAGCTAAGTAAAAAAAAAATAGACATAGATTGTGAACAGACGTTTCTCCAAACAAGGCATCTAAATGGAGCTGGTGAGGTCACTCGGGATTAAGGTGCTTGCAGCCAAGCCTGATGGACCTGAGTTCAAATCCCAGAACCCATATGGTAGAAGAAGAAAACCAACTCCCACAAGTTGTCTTCTGATACTATATTCACTCACTTTCATTCCTCTGATACAAGGGCACACACACACACAAAAGAAATAAATGTAATTTTAAAATCCTAAAAACAAAACAAATATACACCTAAGTAGGCAACAAGCACAGGAAGATGCTCAACACAGCCCCTGGGAAGTGTGTGTGTGAGATAGTGCCACGCAGCCATTAAGACAGACTGCAAACAGAAAAACACAAACAGGAAATCAGCAGCTGTTCACCAGAGTGGGGAAGAAAACGGGATCGGCGTAGCTGTTGTGAAACAGAATGACAGTTTCCCAAAACATTAAAAGCAGAATTCCCACATGATTTAGCAAGTTCATGTCTGGGTTTACACTCATGTCTCAGAGCAGAGTCGTAAATAACTGTGCATTCAGCCAGGCGGCGGTGGCGCACGCCTTTAATCCCAGCACTCGGGAGGCAGAGCCAGGCGGATCTCTGTGAGTTGGAGGCCAGCTTGGGCTACAGAGCAAGATCCAGGACATGCACCAAAACTGCACCGAGAAACCCTGTCTTGAACACTGAAAAAAAAAAAAAAAAGCTGTGCGTTCACTAGTGTTCACTGCAATACTATTCTCAAAAACCCAAGTGCCCATCCAGAGCCTGGATAAACAAACTGTGCTTCTACTTACATGAAGTACTGAGAGTAATCAAAATTATAAAGACAGAAGGTAGAATGAAGGGCCTGGAGAGATGGCTCCGTGGTTAAGAGTACTTGTTACACAACCATAAAGACTGGAGTTTGGATCCCAGCACCTACGGAATAAGCCAGATGTCCAGCACATGCCTGTAAGCCCAGCTCCAAGGTGAGTGAGGACAGAACAAACCACTGGGGGTTACTGTATGACTTCTAGCTTAACTGGGAAAGCTCAAACCCCAGGTTCAGGGAGAGACCTTGCCTCAAAGGAATAGATGGAGAGTGTGATAGAGGAGGACCCGCAATACCCTCTTTGGCCTCAGCATGGGCACAAAAACTCAAATAGAAACATATACATAAGTAAGTAAGAAAACAAATCTTCAAAAACAAAGAACATAGACTGATGGTTGTCAAGCCCAGGGAAAATGGATTGTATCATCGAATGGTTGAAGCTTCGGCTTTGCAAGATGAAAAAGAGTTCTTAAGATGGATACTGGTGATGGTACCTTAACTTCACAAGTGTATTTAACTCCACCAAACCATACACTTATAAATGATTAAGATGGGTGGGTATGGTGGTATACAATAGCCTTTAATCTTTGTGAGTTTCAGGCAAGCCTGGTGTACATAGGTACATAATGAGTTTCAGGCCAGCTAGGGTTACATAGTGTGACCTTGTTTCAAAATAAAATAAAAAAACAACAAACAAAATAAAACCACAACAAAAAGACAAAATGGTTAAGATAGTAAATTTCAGGTTTCATGTTATGTTCTGGTGGAAGTGCTCCACCTCAGCAGCACCCCACACCCTCCGTTCATATGCCCAAAGAGTCTGGAATGTTCTGATGGAACCTCCACCCCAATCCCCCTCCCCCATCTCTCTGTCCTCAAACCCTGCTCAAGACCACTCCCATAGGGTGTTTAAACTGTCCCCCAGAGAAGACACTTGGTTTTTTCAGTCTCTCTTCCCTGTCTTCTCTGGGGGGGGGGGGGGGGGACACACATCATCCGGCAGCATTTTACCCATTAAACCTGGGTTTTTTCTTAATTTGGTCTGATTTAGATTGTTGCATTGGCAGAGAGGCTTATCGGGGTGCAGAAACTTTTCAGTATATTTTATAATGAAAAAAAAAAATGGAAGCCAGGTGTCAAGAAGTATTCTTGCAGTTCCAGCTCTCAGGAGGCTGAGGTAGGAGGATCTTGTGTTTGAAAGCCAGCCCAGGCTGCTTGGATCCTGTTTCAGAGAGAGAAAGGGGTGGGGGGAAGGGGGAGAGAGAGCAGGTAACAAAAAGAAAGGGGAAAGGGGAGGGTATGGTGATATTTTATCTGTGCTGAAACGTGATTTTATTTGTATGTTAATAAATAAAGTTGCCTGGGGGTCAGAGCTAATAGCAAGCCATTTAGCAGAAGTCTGGCAGTGGTGGCACATGCCCAATCACATAACAGGCAGAATCTCTGTGTGTTCAAGGACACAGCCAGCATGGAGACACACGCCTTTAATCTCAATACCAACCACAGAGAGGTCTGTATAGACAGGCAGTGACAAGGTGGTTATGTGGTTGGGTTTACAACCAATGAGAAGGCAGAACAGAAAGTCAATAAAAAGACAGACACACAGGAAGTAGGTCTCTTTCTCAGAAGAAGGACAGCAGCGGCAGTGAGGGGTAAAAAGATGGTCTTAGTCTTATCTCTTGGCTGCTGCTCTGACCTCTTGGGTTTTTAACTCTGCATTTGGCCCTGTGTTTCTTATTTAATAAAACCGTTCAGAATTACATCTACAGGAGGGAGAAATTTTAGTTCATACTGCTGAGGGAAGTCAGTCAAATGATAATATTGTTAAGATTCTGATTCTCACTATACGACAAGTATAACAAGGACCAGAGCAGGAGGCTTGGGAATTCAAGGCTAGTATTGGCTACACAGTGAATTCAGAGCCAGTGTGGTTAAATGAGACCCTGTCTAACATCAATAACAACAACAACAACAATCAAATAAAACAAGAACAAAAACCAGAAAACAGGTGCTGGGGACTTAGTAGAGTGCTTGCTCAGCGTGCATAAAGAACGGGGTTCTACCCCCAGAACTGCATATATTAGCATTGGTGGCACAAGCCTTTAATGCCAGCTCTCAGGAGTTGGAGGTAGGAGGGTTTGAAGTTCACGGGCATTCTCAGCCACAGGAGGAGTTTGGGACAGCCTAGGCAAAAGACCTGTCTTAGAACAAAGACAAAAATAACTTCCCTCTGCCGAAGCGCCTTTCAGTGGAGCTATCGGAGCGTTTGCTGTTACAGTTTCCGTATTCCCGTTTCTGCAGGAGACTGCGGTCTAAAAGGGTGTGCGGAGCGGCCCTCGAGATACAAGGATGAGAATGAAAACGGACCCGAGCTCTGGGAATTGCCTGCACAGGGCTGGAAACTGAGCTGCTGGAAGCCTCGGTGCCCTCCCCCCTCTCCACAGAATGGCTGGGGTTTGTGTTAAATCCCCAGAAGCCTGCTTCCTGTCAAGTGTGTAGGAAGACACACCCAGTTCCTGGTCCCTCGGAGATGTGAAAGTGAAAGGTTGTGTTGAATCTAAGGACAAACAAGTGGACATTCCCGAGAGGCTACAGACCTGCAAAGGTCCCTGGGGCAGAGGTAGTGTGTGAGTTAAGTGATAGGCATCTATGGAACCAAGACAAGTTCATTATCCCCAATCCCTCCTTTCTCTTTTAGTCAATTACAGCAGTCAATTTTTGTAAGAGAGAGAGGTGGGGGGGGGGAGAAAGGTGATGGGGTGGGAACCACCTCAAAGGCTTGGCAGATAAAGGCACATTGCCAAGGCTGATGACCTAAGTTTGATCCCTTATGTATGGGACCTACATAATGGAAAGAGAGAGTCAATTTCCCCTCTGAGTTACACACAAGGACACAGACAACATGTTGAATAAAATCTAGTAGAAGACTTAGTTGACCAATGAAACCAGCATATATTCAATTTGTATACATTTTTTTTTTTTTGAGATGGTGAGGGTTTTGAGACATGTAGCCCAGGCTGGCTTCAAACACACTATAGAAGATCACCTTGAAAAAAAGAAAAAAAAAAAAGAAGATCCTCCTGCCTCCGCCTCCCAAGTGCTGGATTACAGGGGTGAATCACCATGCTTGAATCACCTTGCCCGGTTGCCAACAGTTGTTTGTTTATTTTTTTCACATACACATTGTATCATGAGGGTTCAGGATTTAGCTCAGTGGTAGAGAGCAAGGGCCTGCAAGTGCAAGGCCCTGGGTTCGGTCCTCAGCTCTGAAAACAACAACAACAACAACAACAACAACAACAACAACAAAATACATTGTATCATGAATCACACCACCAAATTATTAAGCATCAGTCTACTCAATAATACACCCAACATCACCCATAGGTACCTTCCTGTGAGTGTGTACATGCATGTGGATGGTGAAGACCCTTAACTCTCTTCTCTCGGAGTGTGCTGGCACATATCTATAATCCCAGCTCTTGGGAAGCTGAGACAGGAGGGTCTTGAGTTCAAGGCTACATGGGGAAACCCTGTCTCAAGAAAACAACACAAAAATTCAAGAGAAGAATGCAGTATTCTTCACTGCAGTTATCACGTTACATTCCAGCCCAGAGCTGGCTCATTTTATGACTGAAGCTCTCGACCCTTTGGCCGACCAGCGCCTCCCAGTTTCCGCCCGCCATCCTAGTCCCCGGAAACCGGTCTTCCACTTCCTGCTTCTGTGAATATGACTTTCTTAGCCTCCACATAAGAGTAGAACCTACACCGTCCCAATATCAAGACCTTTTTGTTTTATTTATTTAAGCTATGATGGGAGTTAAGCCCAGGGCTTATATCCCCAGCCAGTACTTTTTTTTTTTTAAAGATTTATTTCAGCACTTGGAAGGCAGAGACAGGAGGATCTCTGTGAGTTTGAGGCCAGTCTGGTCCAAATAGTTAGTTCCAGGACAACCAGAGCTGTTATAAAGAGAAACCTGGTTTCAAAAAAAACAAAGAAAAAGGATTCATTTATTTTATTTTTTGTCTCTCGAAAATTATTATGGTCCAGCCTTACTAATCTTCTTCCCAGGGTCCCAGGAGAGAAGCTACAAACTGCTCGAATTATTTTCGGGAAATGAATCTAAGTACACCGAACTCTTAGTCCATCTACTTATTCCTCTGGGATAAAATCCTATCTGCACAGCTACAGTTCTGTAGCCTTGGCTGTCCTGGAACTCACTTTGTAGATCAGGCTGGCCTCAAACTCAGAGATCCGTCTGCCTCTTCTTCCTGAGTGCTGGGATTAAAGTGTGTCCCACCACAGCCCGGGTTTCCCCCCACCACACACCCTGAATTTTCTGTGGTGCTAGAGAGGAAGCCAGGACTTGGCCCATGCTAGGCAAGCACTCTACCAACTGTGCTTCATCTCCAACCTAGCACTTAGTTTTGGAGCAACCACATGGTTATGCACAACCATCCATAGGCACTCAGTCGGATCTCTGGGTTCAATGCCATAGGCACTCAATCGGATCTCTGGGTTCGATGCCAGCTTGGTCTACGTAGCAAGTGCCAGGCCAGCCAGTGTTACCTAGTAAAACCCTGTCTCAAAAACAATAAAACCAACAAAAGAAAAACCTATATTATGAGTTGAACATCTTTGCATCATATAATTTCTATGAAAAATAGGCCTTTTTCTTTGTTTTCTATAAATACTGAGTTGTCATTGATACCAAAAGCATCACTGTCCTTAATATGGGTCGCTAATAACTATTTTATGAAAATATAATAAGAATGTCATTGTCTTTATTCAGTACTATTCTGACTTGTTGCTTTTTCTGTCTTTTATGAGTCTGACCTGCTGCCTCGTGAACTAAGAAGCCACCAACACTCCGTCTTTAAAAAAAATAAAAAATAACTCCAGGGGCTGGGGACATGGCTCAGTGACTTGCTTCCATGCATGAGGACCTAAGGTCGAATCAACACTCAGGTGAAAAGATGGGTGTGGCCACCCAGGTGCCTATAATACCAGCACTGGGGGTGGGGTGGAGACAGGAGGATCACTGGGGCTTGCTGGCTGCCAGCCTAGATCCAGGTTCAGTGAGAGACCCTGCCTCAAGGGAATAAGGCACAGAACAGGACATCTAATGTCTTCTGCCTTCCATAGGAGCCCACAGGTACATACACTCCCGTACCAGCTCTATATACCACACAAATAAGACAATTAAAAATACTAATTACAAAAGTTGCACAAGTGTTATTTGTATGCAAATGATGCTTTACTTAAAATACATATATAGGTCAGGCCAGCAGGAAAGAGTGTTTGCCTTGTAAATCTGATGACCTGAGCTGGCTCACTGGGCACCATGGTGGAAGGTGAGAACCAACTTCCACGTGTGTGGTGTGGCATACACCACCCCTTAATAATAATTGTAAAAAAGGTTTTAAATAAAAAAAAAAAATCCACCTTTCCAGACACACATCACTTGGTCAAGGCCAATCTTGAAACCTGGTTGTAAAATTTTCATTATGGTTAAAAAAAAAAAATGCATACTTTACTCTCAGGATATGCAAGCATAAAATCTATTTTTAAAAAATAATTTCTTTCTCCTTCCAAAATAATTTCAGTGTAAAATTAAGTGCTAAATTTTCTGCCATGTTGATGCAATGGGAAATTGCAATCATTAATTTGAATTGGATTGCATTTTTCGAGAAATGCATTTATTCTGTCGGAAGGCTGTGATAACCGTTTTTCAGGCTCACCATCTAATAAGCATCGTAAACTCGATTTTCACATTCAGCCGCAGCTTTTATTAATATGATTTTGTTCATATGCTAATGGACAGGTCAGGGCTGCATTTGGCTCTCTGAGTTATGAATTTCTTATGAATATTTCTTTTTTATCATTCTCATTCTTTTGTTCAATATTTAAGTCTCTATTTAATGAAGCATGTAGGAGTCCGCTTAGATGTCCTCTGATCTTTTTAAACTGCAGGGTAGAAGATTTTGTTGTTGTTAATTTTTATAGGACAGTAAATAAAATTTTATTATTAAAGAATTTAGAAGACCCTGTTGGGGAATATGATGTGGGCCAGATTCAACAAATATCAGCTCTCTTTCACTGTTCCCAGGCTCTAGAAATGGAAGCGATTGACCTTTTTGGCTCCTAGTCACTCAGACTTTTTCTTCTCCCAGCCCTCCTTTTCTGTTTTCTTTCATTAGGGTGATCTTGACTGATGCTCATCTTCAAAAGTATTTAAGCCGGCGGTGGTGCGCACGCCTTTAATCCCAGCACTTGGGAGGAAGAGGCAGGTGGATCTCTGTGAGATCGAGGCCAGCCCGGGATATAGAATGAGTTCCAGGAAAGGCGCAAAGCTATACAGAGAAACCCTGTCTTGAAAAACAACAACAACAACAAAAAGCATTTAAACAAAGTTGAAAGTTATATTTAAATTTGGGGGGAAATTTCAGTCCCATCATATTAATGTTTTTTATTAGCATCTATAATTTCACTGTGGTTCCAAGAGCCTGGGAGAGGCGTGAGGGAGGGAAGGTGTAGAAAGGATGGCCTTGCAGAGCTACAGTGGGAGGGAGGAGCTTCTCGTGTCCTATGGCACAGTGGGGTAGCTGGAGTTGACAACAAGTAAGCGTTTCAAAATAGCTGGGACAGAGGTTTGAATGTTTTCGACACCAAGTAATGATAAACGTCAGAGTAGTAACTACGTTAGTGACTTGGATTTGATCACTACACACGGTGTGAGATGTCACACTGAATCCACAAACATTCACAACTACAGTATGCCAACTGAAAACAAAAATGGGGGACAGGCATGGTGGCACACATCGGTAATCCCAGTACTTGGGGGGCAGAGGCAGGGTGATCTCTGTGAATTCAAGGCCAGTCGTGTCTAAAAAGAGCAGGGGGTGGGGGTGTAGCGCGATGGCTCAGTGGATAAAACGCTTGCTATGCAAGCATGAGGTCCCAAGTTCGGATCCCACTAGCACCAATATAAAAATGCCAAGCACAGCAGCCCACGTGTTACCATATCACTGAGGAGACAGAGAGACAGAGGGACCCCAGGGCCTTGCTGGCCAGTCAGTTTTGATGAAATGGTGAGTTCCAGGCTCACTGTGCAACCCAGTACCAAAAAGTAAGAACAATGAGAAAGACACCCAGACTAGAGAGCTGGCTCAGCCATTAAAGGCTAGGCTCACAAACAAAGATTTAAGAGAAACACCCAACATGGACTTCTGACCTCCACATGTACACATATGTGCACACACTGAAAAAAGTATTTTTATAGCATCATACTTTGCCCTGGGGATGTTTCTCGGTGGTGGAGAACTTGCCTGAGATGCTCCGGGTCCTGGGTTCAATTCTCAACACCACATAAAAAAACATTACGACTCTAGAATTCAGTGTGCCCCTCACTGCCGTTGTGTCTGTCGGTCTAGTTGCCGGTTCCGATCATGCGGTGGAATGGCGCCTCTAGATCTGTGTGTGCACTGACTTAACAGCATTATGAATTATTTATTTAATCTTACGAGCATTCCTCATCTGTCTTTTGCAACTGTTGCAAATTCCGAAGCATGCACCATGGAGAGATGACACCTTGTCACACAAGAGTCTATCACATTGCTGCTAGCTAGAAGGATTTGACAAGCTAATTACTATCCCCACTCCCCCTTAACTACCTCCTCCTCCTCCCTGAGCTCTGAAGCAGTGTCTAGCTGTGTGTTAGCAACAGCACAATGTGGAACTCTTCCCTACTGTCTTGGCTCGTTCCCTCTCTGCCTCCAGGATGCAGGGCTAGAAAATGCAGGGGAGCAATTTCTTGGGATAGGAACAGTCTAAGACTTGAGGAGAAGTGTGTGGCATACAGCTTGTAGAGTACAGCCGTATTGTAGGAACCCTGACATGGCTTGATGTACAAATCCCGATACTGGAGAGCTGAGACAAGAAGATTGACAGGAGTTTGAGGCCAGCCTATGTCACGTAACAACTGTCAGACCAGCCGGTACTACATGGAAATCTCTCTAAAGTACACATCTCACTAGCAGGCTGATGAGATGGCTCAGCAGGGAAAGGTACTTGTCTCAGGAGCCTGGAAGCCAGAGTTTGATCTCCAGGACCACATGATGGAAGGAAGAAAAGGACCTCTGTAACTTGTTCTCTGATCTCCACACGTGTGCTGTGGCAAGCTCTGCCATCCCCAATAGTAAGAGCAATACATTTAAGAGAGATAATTATCAATTATCTGTTGTGTTTGTTATACGTGGGGTTGTCTGAAGCTTGAGGGTCCTGTTTACCAAGGTTAAGGGCAATGGCACTTTGGAGTCAGGCATGTCCAACCTTTTAAAAAAATGTTATTATTTACCCGTGAGTGTGTGTGTGTGTGTGTGTGTGTGTGTGTGTGTGTGTGTGTGTGTGTGCAATGTGGGTGTGGGTGCCTATGTGACATAGTCTTCCTATATGGAGGTCAGAGGACAACTTTTGGGGTTCTGTATTTCCTTCCAGTACATGTTCTGGGGATTGAACTCGGGTCATCAGGATTTTTCAGCAAGTACTTTTACCAGCTAAGCCATCTGGAAAACCCTGTCCAACCCTCTGACACTGCAACACAAGGCTATCATCTACAAAGTTCACGGTCCAATTGCTCAGCCAATTGGAACAAGCTACAAAAAAAAAAAAAAAAAAAAAAAAGTCCCATCGTGTTTTCCATAAGTTTATAACTTTGGTTTGGGTTGTGGTCACAGCTGCTTTGAGCCACAGGTTGGACATGCTGCAAGGTGTCTTAGGAGCTGGTGAGAAATCTCTGAAGAGTAAGGGCCCTGCTAGGATGGAGTTGGGGAAAGGAGCCACCAGGTGAGATCTAGAGACAGAGCAGAGGTTGGTGAACGCCCAGAGTCAAGGTCCCTCCTTTCCAGATATTGCTCTGTGGCTCCTATGAAACTCCATGCCCCCTCCCTTTTTTAAAAGATGGCCCCCAACTTACAAAATTTGTTTGAAAAAGAAGGCAGGCTACTAGGACCAAGTTCAACAGGCTCAAGGTATGTTTGAGGCAGGCAGGGCCATCTTCTGGTTCTGCCTTGGAGCAGCAACTGGAACCAAAGGCCTATGACTAATGAGCACAAGGCCTGGGCCAACCTCAGACACTGGTCACATGCTCAAGTTAAAGTCTTCTCATGGTCACATTCACATAAATCAAAATAAACAGGAAAAATGGAATCTCCTACTAAGGAGGCAGAGAAAGGCAGATCTCTATGAGTTCCAGGCCAGTCTGGTTCACAGACTAAGCTCTGGGCCAGCCAAGGCTACAGTGTGAGATCCTGTTCAAAAGACCATAAAGGAAAAATTTTAAACTACCTTTTTTTTTTTTTATTCAACCCTATATATCTTGCTTCAGCTGTCTAATAACTACACAGGACTAGTGGCTACCACAGTGTGCATCACAGTTCTAGATAACTTCAATCTCCACCTTCCAGTATATGCAGACTAGAAGGTTGTATTAGTTTCCTACTGCTGCTGTAACAAATCAGCCCAAAGTTCATGGCATAAAACAACATTGACTTACGCCAGGCAGTGGTGGCACACATCTTTAATCTCAGCACTCGGGAGGCAGAGGAAGGCAGATCTCTGTGAGTTCAAGGCCAGCCTGGTCTACAGAGGGAGTTCCAGGACAGCCAAGGCTGCACAGAGAAACCCTGTCTCAAAAAACCAAGAGACAAAATAAACAAAAACAAGAAATGAGCATTGACTTCAAATTGGGCAGATGGCTCAGCCAGTAAGGACCTCTTCACACGTGTGAAGGCCTGAGAAAAGCCCCGGAACCCACATGAACATATCAGCACTGAGGAAGGGGAGACAGCAGGGTCCCTGGGGCTCACTGGCCAGCCTAGCAGGTGAGCTCCAGGCCACTGTCTCAAAGGAGATGGATTGCGTTTCTGAAGAAGACTCCCGAAGTTGTTCTCTGGCATTTATAAACACACACACACACACACACACACACACACACACACACACACACACGAATAAGAGCAAAGAAGGAGCTCAAAGTCCATAAGAAAACTAGGGGAAGCTGAAGATGCCAAGTCTTGTATCCGTCATTATTTTGCTATTACTGGGACCAGATACCTGAGGAGAACAGTTTAAGGGATGTCAGGTTTCTGTTGGTGCAGCCTATTATGAGAGAGCAGAGAAGCTCACGACATAGCCCCCAGGAAGTGGAGAAAGCCACTCCAATCTCTGCTTTCTCTCCTTTGATTCTACCTGGGTCCCCAACCCATGGCACAATGCCACCCACATTTAGGGCAGATCTTCCCTTCCTAGTTAATACTCTCTGGAAACACTCCCACATCCCACATACACACCCACAGGTGCACCTCACTAATCTCCTAGGCAGTTCTAAATCCAGTTAAGTTAACAATGAAGATTCACTGTCGTGGGGGGGTGAGTTGGAGAGAAAGAGCCTGGCCAGAGTCACCTTAGCCATCAGGCTGTCTCTCCCCACTCCCCCTGTGCTCGGGGGAAACCTGTCACAGTTCTCAATCCTAGACTGAGCTTTTTCTGAAAAGATCACCTCTGTCTCAGGGGTTCAGACCCCTCCCACTGTCCTTTACACTTGAATGAGACCACAGAACAGAGCCTGAAGCTAAACTCTCCAAGTGTGCTTATCGGTTAAAGAGTGGATCATTTAACTGTTAAAATGGTCATGGAGTAAAGAAATAAGGATAAATCAGGCAGAATGGCTCATACCTGTAATCCCAGTACTCGGGAGTGAGGCAGGAGGATTATGACAAATTTCAGGCCAGCCTGGGATACATTGAGAGCACCAGGCCAGCCAAAGCTAACAGCAAGACTGTTTCAACTTCCCCTCCCCCAAAGAAAGAGAGTTGAAAGGCCAGCAAGATGGCTCAGCAGATAAAAGTGTTTGCCTTGTAATCTTGGCAACTTGAATTGGATCACCGGAACCCACATAAGGTGGGTGGAGAGAACCAACTCTACAGAATTATCCACTGACTTCCACCTCCCAACATTAAGCACACAAAATAACAACATCTGTTTTTAAAGGGAAAAGTGGGACTAGGGGTCTAACCCAAGAGGGTGCTTACCTAGTATGCACCAAGTCCTGAGTTCTGTCCCCAGGACTGCATAAGTCAGGCATGGCGATTTAAGCCTAGAATCACAGTACTGAGGAGGTGGCGGCAGGAGGATCAGAAGTTCAAGGACATGGTTGGCAAATTTCAGACCAAGATCCTGTCACACACACACACACACACACACACACACACACACACACACACACGTGGGGAAGCCATTAATAACAAACAACAGTAATAAGTAAATAAACCAAAACAAAAAGATACAGCATTCTCCTACAGTAATCCCAGTAAAATCAGACAGCATGTCTCTGACCAAAAGAATGAGCACGGAACAAGCAAAAACTACATTGGAATAAAAAAAAGATTCTAAAATCAACAATCACCTACAACAATAAAAGTCTGCTGGTCCAACTTCCATAAAACAGGCTTAAATGTGTTGTAAACCATGATCGCACAGAGAGTCCAATGAACCACAGAGCACAGAAAAGCCTCATTGGGTTGTACGATGGAGTTAAAGCCTAATTTGAGGGCCATAATGTGACCAATAATAATCTTGCCTGACTTGTTAGAGTTCAGCATGGCTCATAGAAGATGGTTTAATGATCCAAGACTATCTCACTGGTACCTTTATTATCTCTTAATATATGTCCTTGGAGCAAGCTGGGGGTGTCTAAAGAGGGTTCAGTATATCCAGGCCTCAATGTTACTAGGAATGAAAGCCATAGTCATCTTAGACAACCTGGCCAAGAGCACTGAGAACACAAGGCACTTGCCATGCCCACCATGGTGGGATGTGCCCTGGGAAGACAGCCCACGGTGTGGGTGCTTCCGGGCTGTCTGGTTTGACAGGCAGAGCTCAGAATCTGAGACAACAGGTTAACTGATGATGATTAATTCATTGTTTAGTAAACAGGAGGCGTGAGACACATCTGGTGTAATGAGTTGACAGAGGGAAGGACAGATTAGCTACTAACACCCAGGGCATAGCTGAGCGGCACAGTCACCATGCAGAATACCTTTGGATGTGAATGTGGTGCACACCTTTAGTCTCAGCACTCAGCAGACAAAGGCAAGTCAATCTCAGTGACTTCCAGGCCAGCCAGGGTAGCAGAGTGGCACCTAATACCCTGTTTAAAAAGAACAATAAAAACCTTTTAGATGGCTGGGACAGGGCTCAGTGGGTAAAGTGCTTTCTATGAAAGCATGAGGCTGGGGCGGTGGTGGGGGACACCTTTAACCCAGCACTCGGGAGGCAGAGGCAGGCAGATCTTTGTGAGTTCGAGGCCAGCCTGGTCTCCAAAGCGAGTTCCAGGAAAGGCACAAAGCTACACAGAGAAACCCTGTCTCGAAAAAACAAAACAAAAGAAAACAAAAACAAAAAACAAACAAAAAAAATAAAGCATGAGGTCCTGAGTTCAGATTCCTAGCTAGCACCCACATAAAAATTGGGGTGGCAACACACGTCCATAATGCCAGTACTGGAGAATCAGAGACAAGAGGACACCAGGGGCTCCCTGGCCAGCCAGCTCTCACCAAAATGGTGAGCTCCAGGTTCAGTGAGAGATGCTATCTCAAAAAATAAGGTGTAGAGTGACTGACGAGGACACACCCAAAGTATGCCAAGTGCGCATACCATAAGCATGGACTCCCCCGTCCCACACAAACAGAAAATTTCTGAATGATGCTAAAGATCTAAGACATGTAGCCATTTGTCACAGAAGTGCTTCAGGGTAACTGATTGCGCCACACCATAGCCATCTGTAGTTCTGCCAAGGCAAGTGTGTGAAACCCCTGAGTACACTGGAGCTAGTAAGTGGGTGACCAATACACCGTCTCAGTGTGCCTGGGGGTCTTTGTTCATAGTCGGGAATACAGACACTTTCCATTTTAATGGGGGCATTTGCCATTAAGCTTGATGACTTGAGTTCAAAACCAGGACCCACATGGTAAAGAGAGAACCAATCCCTGTAAGTTGTCTTCTGACCTGTACACACACACACACACACACACACACACACACACACACACACACTCATTAAATATAAATAAATGTAATAAAAGTAAAATGTGGGGAGAATACTGGGGGTTAAGAGTTTGAAGGGGCATGGGGATGGGGGCAATGCAGGAAAGGAAGGAAAGAGTAGAGGTTAAGGTAAAAAAAAAATGTATGAAAAGGCCTTAGAAGTTCACTTCTTCTTCAAGGCCAGCCTGGTCTACAAAGTGAGTTCCAGGACAGCCAGGACTGTTATACAGAGAAAACCTGTCTCAAACCACCACCCTCCCCTACATACACGCACATTAAAAAAAAAAAAAGAAAAGAAAAGAAAGAAAGAAAGGAAAAAGAAACTCACTGCTTTGTAAGCTAATTAGAAATTTTAACTTTTTTTAAAGAAAAGAACTGATGCCAGGGATGGTGGTGCATACCTTTAATCCCAGTATTTGGGAGGCAGAGAAAGGTGAATCTGAGTTCGAGGCCAGCTTGGTCTAAAAAATGAGTTCTAGGTCAGCCAATCCTACAAGGTGAGACCTGTCTTAAAAACAAAAACAAAACAAACAAACAAAAAACAACAACCATGAAACAATAACAACAAAAAGAATTTGAAAAGCCCCATGTTCTTGACCAGCAATACATAGGGACGTACCCCATAACCAACACTGAATTTTTTACTTACTAGCTCATGTCTTCTGAAAGAAGCATTGTCTACCCATGTAGGGTAGTGCTGTGGAATAATCCTTCTGTACACTGTCTGAATATATGTCACTGATTAGTTTAATAAACAAGTTGACTGGCCAATAGCTGAACAGGATAAAGGTCGGCAGGAAAGCCAAACTGAGAATGATGGGATGAAGAAGGGTAGAGTCCAATGGTCCCTGGCAGATGCAGAGGGAGCAGGAGATGAACATGCCATGCTCATAAAGGTACCGCCATGTGGCAGAGCATAAATAAGGAATATGGGTTAACTCAAATGTAAGAGCCAGTTAGTAGTAAGCCTGAGCTATTGGCCGAGCATTTGTAATTAATATAAGCCTCAGTGTGATAATTTGTTAGTGAGCAGCTACAGAACAGGAAAATTCTGCCTACAGGGTAGTACTCCTTTCAAATTGCCATTGTGTTCAGTTGGTCACCATAACTAGATGGTAAGACTTTACTGCTAAAGATGGCTTTGTTTGCAAGACAAATCAAACTGGAACTGACTGGGACATTTGCTCCTTTCTAGCTAGCTTTCATGGTGCTGGAAGGTGCTACACCGGCCACTGGAGTAGAAAAAAAGTCATTAATGGTTTTCTGTAGCAGTAGAGCCTTAACGCTACAGTACTACCCTGCAGACAAGATGTGCCCACAGGCGCAGTAGTGGCATGAAGGTAATGGGGGTAACCT
Organism: Peromyscus californicus insignis; assembly: GCF_007827085.1. Taxonomy (NCBI): domain Eukaryota; kingdom Metazoa; phylum Chordata; class Mammalia; order Rodentia; family Cricetidae; genus Peromyscus; species Peromyscus californicus. The sequence goes on from NW_026294551.1 coordinate 33,754,225, forward strand.
GCAGCTGGAGAGTTTCTCTCCGGCTCTCTCCAAGCCCCCGCAGTCCCACAGCCCACTTATAAAATAATCACTCAGAAGCTTATATTACTTATAAACTGTATGGCCGTGGCAGGCTTCTTGCTATCTAGTTCTTATATCTTAAATTAACCCATTTCTATAAGCCACGTGGCTTATGGCTTACCAGTATCTTACATCATGCTTCTCATCACGGCGGCTGGCAGCATCTCTCTCCCTCAGCCTTCCACTTCCCAGAATGCTCCTCCCTCTTTGTCCCACCTATACTTCCTGCCTGGCTACTGGCCAATCAGCACTTTATTTATTAACCAATCAGAGCAACACATTCACAGCACAGACAACATCCCACAGCAGTAACCAATCACTTTCTGATTGGATTTGAGCCTGGCTCCACAAGAAGGAACTCATGCTTGGTACTGTAAACCTGATCAAAACTGGGCAAAGGATAGACCACAGTGGGGACCTATTACTGCTGTTTTACTAAATAGGCATGGTGTCAAATTGCCTTCTGAGTATGTTTATGTTTAAACCCATAGATTAATGCTGTTCTCGACCTTGGTCAGAAAAGCTTTTTTTTTTTTTTTTTCCGAGACAGGGTTTCTCTGTGTAGCTTTGTGCCTTTCCTGGATCTCACTCTGTAGACCAGGCTGGCTTTGAACTCACAAGAGATCTGCTTGCCTCTGCCTCCTGAGTGCTGGGATTAAAGGCATGCACCACCGCCCAGCCAGAAAAGCTTGTTCTTTTTTTTTTTTTTTTGTCGGAGCTGAGGACCGAACCCAGGGCCTTGCACTTGCTAGGCAAGCGCTCTACCACTGAGCTAAATCCCCAACCCTGAAAAGCTTGTTCTTACAGTGGGCAGTGATTAATACAGAGACTCTGCAACATTGGGGCATCCATCTTCAGCCTACAGGCCTAGAATGTCTGACAGACTTTTCTGTGAAGCAGGGATTTTGAAGGACCTTGGCAAAATTTGGCAGTCACTTTCTTTTGTGTCCTGCTTGTCCATTGGACAGCATACTGTTAGCAGACAAGGCAAGGACAGTTTCTTGTCTAGTGGCTAACTTTGCCACAACGAAAGCAAATTCCATCTGGAGGTTCTTCGAAACCCATCATCCTTTTTTTTTTTTTTTGAAGTAAATTGGTGTTGCCAGGAGCAGACATATTTCACTGTCATAAAAAGCCTTATGTTATTAAAATATCTTAAATACCATATTCTGTAGGTCTCTGAAGTGTTTGAAGACTATCTCTATCTAAACTCTGTCTCTGTTTTGTTGTGAGATACTTGATTGTTGTGAGTCACTGTGATTGGTTTAATAAAGAGCTGAACAGCCAATAGCTAGGTAGAATTTCCAGGCACAGAGGACGCTGAGAAGAAGAAAGTTGGAGTTGCCAGAGAGATGGAGAGGAAGCAGCATGGGCATTACTGAGGAAAGATAACCAAGCCACATAAGAGAATGTAGATTAAAAGATATGGGTTAATTTAAGTTATAAAAACAAGTTAGAAACAATCCTAAACTATTGGCTGAGCTTTCATAATTAATAATAAGTCTTCAATTCATTATTTGAGAGCTGGTGTCCAAAGAAAAATTCACCTAAACTGTTTGATCTTGAAAACATACCTAACATGGCCACAAATTTGATTGTTATATTTGACTTACTACTAACCTGCATTTCTTAATTATCCTAAATAGTTTATAATAATAATTTTTAAGTACTAGAACTTTACATTACATTGTTTTTTGTTTGTTTGTTTGTTTGTTTTTCGAGACAGGGTTTCTCTGTGTAGTTTGCGCCTTTACTGGAACTCACCCTATAGCCCAGGCTGGCCTCAAACTCACAGATATTTGGCTCTGCCTCTCAAGCACTGGGATTAAAGTTATGTGCCACCGCCACCCGGGTACATTACATTGTTGAATGAGCTGCATAGGTACAATACCTTAAACAAGAGTAGAAACATATATACAGTATAACAAAAATAACCTTAAATTTGCATCAATATACAAAAATCCATACCAATTATAAAATATTTGAGACTAGCAGTTGCTTTTTTTTAGTTTAAAAGTAGATTCAATAATCTACCCTTTTATCCTGTTATTCATATATCCCCCCCATTTTTCTCTTCTGTACGAAATCCTGAAATATAATCTCCTTTGCCTAGTTTCTTCCCTGACCATGACCAATAACAACATGCAACCAACCCCCTAAATGATAATAGACATCCATAATCCACCCACCCAATCTCTTGGGAATGTGAGCATCGTGTTCTTTTTGTTTTTGTTTTCGAGACAGGATTTCTCTGTAGTTTTTGGCGCCTATCCTGGATCTCGATCTATAGATCAGGCTGGCCTTGAACTCACAGAGATCCACCTGGCTCTGCCTCCCAAGTGCTGGGATTAAAGGCATGTGCCACCACCACCCAGCTGAGCACCGTGTTCTTAAAATTACTTCCTGTTGTCTGGGGCAATGGCATCTTAGGAGACCCTGTGAAAATTGAGATAACGGTCAAGTCCTGGGAGAGCTAGCTGTTGTCCAGTCTCAGTGTGATGGGAAACTGCAGGGCTTATTTGAAGTTCTGGCTGGAATAGTCTATGAAGCTGAACTGTGGTGATATATTGTGTACACTAGTAAAATTTGCCTGAAGATCAGAGAATAGAACAAGCCAGTAGATCAAACATAGAAGCCAGGCAGTGGTGGCACACACCTTTAATCCTAGCACTTGGGAGGCAGAGATCTATCTGAATCTCTGTGAGTTCAAAGCCACCCTGGACTACATGCGATTGATTCAGTCTAGGAGAGAAACAGAGCCACACAGTGGTGGCACACACCTTTAGTCCCAGTACTTGGGAAGCACACATGCCTTTAATGGCTGGGTGGAGAAAGGTATATAAGGCATGAGGATACAGGAACTAAAGGCTTTTCAGGCTGAGGAGTCCTAGGTAAGACATGGCAGTGGCTTGTTCCTTTGTTTCTCTGATCTTTCAGCATTTACCCCAATATCTGGCTCCAGATTTTTATTATAAGACCTTTTAGAATTTGCACAACACTGAACCACCTTAGCTAACTGCTTTGAAGTTGTCCTGAGCAGTTTGTAGTCCAAAGCTGATTTTTGGGTGGTGTTTGTAAGCTCAGCATTATCACAGTCAAGGTGGATTTGTCATTGCAGGGCCCCATCATCTTCTTGGAGACCTCAAAGGTCACTGCCAGGAATGATCACCATTCACAGCAGAAAACTTAAACATTTTAAATGTCATATGCAGCAGATCTCTAAGAGGTTAAAGGATCACAATTTTTTTTTTTTTTCTTTTTCGAGACAGGGTTTCTCTGTGTAGCTTTGCGCCTTTCCTGGAACTCGCTTTGGAGACCAGGCTGGCCTCGAACTCACAGAGATCCGCCTGGTTCTGCCTCCCGAGTGCTGGGATTAAAGGCGTGCGCCACCACCGCCCGGCGGATCACAATTTTTTAAGTACATCCAGGGTACACAAACTTCAGACTCAAGCCGGAAATCACATACAGGAAGCTAGATGAAGCCTATTTCTAAAATTAGTTAGTACTCCATATGACCATTAATATCATGACAGAAAGTTTATATAAAGATTCATAATAAACAAATTTTGAGATACTATTTCTACCTTAAGAAAAGTTTAAAGAGTCAAAATAAAACCAAAGAAATATGAGATTAGGGACACTAGAATAGTCCCTTAATTTTGGTTTTTCTTCTGTCCCATACCAGGTGGCTCTTCTGACATTAGACAGAGATTTTGGGTTTTCCTTAACAAGCATGCTTGGGTTTAGAGAAGGAGAGAGCCATGCTCCAACTCCAAAGCCAGCTTTAATTTTTAATTTAATTGGGACTACAAGAAGATCATTTGTCTTACACGTCTGTAGAGAACAGCAGAAACAAACATTTGGGAAGATTTATGAGATTTTATCCTGTTGGAAATGTGCTATATAATTAAGCCAATTTCCTCTTTTTCTTGGGACATTTTCTCTTAATGATTTGTCCTTCTTTTTCTGATATCTTCTTGGTCCAGTGGTCTTCAGATTCCTTAGTTGGATGCTTTTATTCTCCTGGAAAGACAAAAACAAAAGCCTGCTCCAACCTTAACTTTGGGGAGTTTCTTTTTAGGCAGGCTATATCTAATCAAATGAAAGACATTTGTTAGTCTTATAAGTTATTTAGATTGAATGGCCACACTATTTGATGAACTATTGCATCTCCTAATCAAGAGGTCTCTCTTGTCCGAATCTAATCTTTATCAATTTTAATGGTATCCATAGCTTTTCTTCTCCTGTGGAAACAAAAACAAAACCTCTTCCCCAACATAACATATCCTGGTTTGCATTCTGAGGTCAACACATCCTTAAAGTATACAGGTTGATTTAACTAATCAGTTTTGGGTTCTGACCTCTTTTAAAGACCTAATTACCCTTTTGCATTCTGAATTAGCATTTTTAAAAGCCAAAAGATTCAATTAATATTTGTGTAACTTCTGGATCTGTTACAGTTGAAGTCAATCTTCGCAAAAAAATCAGTGAAGGTTTTTTTTTTTTTTCTTTTTTTTTTTTTTGGTTTTTCGAGACAGGGTTTCTCTGTGTATCTTTTTGCCTTCCCTGGAACTCACTCTGTTGTAACAGTAACGCCCGCGTTACTGTCACCCTTTCACCATGTTCGAGCGAGGGGCTGCGGATTAAAAAATAAGGGACAAGAGACAGCGAGTCATTCGCCACGGCTGAATGCCGTTTATTGAAAGAGGGAGGAAATCTTAAATACAGGCTTACAGCACAATGGCAGATCCCCGGAGGACAGAAGTTCACTACATTTTTGCATCTAAGCTGTTTACACCAAATGCAGGATACAGGAACAAAGAACCTCCCGAGGAACGTCAGGTGAGAAGGAAACTGGCAGGGAATCTGAATAGGGAGGACATCTGGTCAAGGTCAGCAAGCAAGGCGGCTGCCACTCACAGTGGGGGGCCAGGGCCCACACTCTGTAGCCCAGGCTGGCCTCGAACTCACAGAGATCTGCCTGACTCTGCCTCCTGAGTGCTGGGATTAAAGGCGTGCACCACCACTGCCTGGCCCAGTGAAGGTTTCTTTTGGGCCTTGTATAATTTTAGTGAATGACTCAGTCCTCTTTCCTGATTCTTCAACCCTGTCCAAGAATTCAAAGCTTCTATATAGCATAGAGCCAAGGTATGATCATCAAATCCAAACTGTCTTTGCAAATCAGCATACTGGCCCTCACTGAGAAGCTGGTCTTGGGAAATTTCAATACCTTTAGCCCTACTTCATTGTTCTGTCACCCTAGTTTCCTCTCTCCACCATGTTTTCCATTGTAACTGAGGACCAGCTTCCAATACTGCTATAGCTAAATCTTTCCAGTCTTATGGAATAATTCTGTTCCAAGTTGCCCATGAATTTAACATAAAAGATGAATGCATACCATATGAAACTACTGCTTCCTTAAATCTCTTCAAATCTAACATTTCTACAGGATCTGTATAGCCTTGGGGGTATATCATCTGGTGGTGGTTCTTGAATGGTAACTGGATAAATTAAGGTTAGTTTTCTAATAACCTTGGGCCACTCCTCTTCAGTTTTATAATGCAATGGTGTGGTGGGTTCTGCTCTAAATTCCTGTGTGTGAACAATTTTCTTAGTTTTATTAGTAGGTCTTTCTAAGGACTGGATCTTAACAATTTTTTTTTACATTTGGCACCAATATAAAAACCACTTTTTGCCGGGCAGTGGTGGTGCATGCCTTTAATCCCAGCACTCGGGAGGCAGAGCCAGGCGGATCTCTGGGAGTTCGAGGCCAGCCTGGGCTACAGAGAAAAGGCGCAAAGCTACACAGAGAAACCCTGTCTCGAAAAACCAAAAAAAAAAAAACAAAAAAAACAAAAAAAAAAACAAACCACTTTTAAGGACAAAGTACGAGTTACCAAACAGATAATGATTATATTCAACATTATGTCAATTCTAGCTTAGTTGATTATCCCTTCACTTAGTTTTTCCATTTTCAAACCATTCACTGTAGAACCAGATAGCAACTTAACTCTGTGCATCGTAATATTGTTCCCCATTTTTAACATGATAAGGTTTTTTTTTTTAATCTAATTCCCCCTTAAGAGTTCCCAGGTGTCTCATCAGACCTGTTGTTGACAACAGCAAAGTGTGAGGCTGGCTGTCCCTGCACCACAAGCTCTGCAGAGAACGAGGGCAGTGCATGGCCTGGCCAGGGGCAGCTACAGTGGCTTGCCCGTGACACTGGAGGCTGAGAGTGTGTGGCAGTGGCAGCAGCAATAAGAGCCCAAGTGGTGTCGAGGTGGCCCACCTGGTGTAGCAGCGGCTGGAAGAGGAGGTCCAGGGGAAGCCTGCAACCCATGGGGAGAGGGAGCGAGCCACCTGAATGACAGCTGCCAGTGGTGGTTTGGGGCCGGGGCTGGGCAGCAGTTAGAGAGGGTGCTATAGGAAGGCCGCAATGGGAAAATGCCAGAGTCATGTGGAGGTCCTGGAGTGAGGGAGGGAAAACCAGGCTGATTCTGGAGACAGGGTGTAACTATGTATCCAAGGCTGGCCTATTACCTTCCTTCTTCAGCTGTCCAAGTGCTGGGATGACAGGCATGAATTACAACCGAGTCTGGCTTGGCCTAAACATCCTTAATGAACCTTTCTGAAAACAGGACCTGTCCTAAACAACATGGCAGGGCTAAGGCTAGGGATCTGGGAGAAGATCCAGAGGTTTCATGCATAGGGAAAAGAAATGGGGGGGGGAGGTCCAGGCAGCAGTGGCCCACGCCTTTAATCCCAGCACTTGGGAGGCAGAGCTAGGTAGATGTCTGTGAGTTCGAGACCAGCCAGGTCTACAGAGCAAGATTCAGGACAGGCACCAAAACTACACAGAGAAACCATGTCTTGAAAAAACAAACAACAAAAGAAAAGAAAGGGAGGGCTGGGTGCTGCAAAGACTAGCGTTCAGGAAGGTGGGAAACACTTCTCTAAGGAGAAGGCAACTGGCTTTGTGGGTCCAAATGCTGTAGGGCCCCTGGGCAGGACAAGCCCAGTGTCTGATGTCTTTGACTGGAAAATTGTCACATGATGTCCTCAGGGCTGGCTGTTTGTTGAAAGGTGAGGGCAATTTCTCCCATGAGTTGTAGAAGGTAGGGGGTCTTCACCTCTCAGAATCTTATCTCATTTTGTAAATGTATATTATGTGAAACTTTCTCATTAGTCCTAAGAATTTGTCAAGATTCTCTCTCTCTCTCTCTCTCTCTCTTTGAGACAGGTTCTCACTGTGTATTCCTGGCTCTCCTGGAACACATTACACAGACCAGACTGGCCTTGAACTCAGAGACCTGCCTGCTTCTTCCTCCTGAGTACTGGGATTATAGGAAGGCAGGCACCAGCACCACCTAGCTAGAAAGACTCTTAAATTGACTACTTGAGCCATTTGAATTTTTAATATGGCGTATTGTCTCCTAATTTTCACATGAAAGCTAATTTTCCATAGGCAACAAATCCAAAATAAGGAATATAAACCCAGGACTGTAATATCCTATATTAATTCTCTGTGCTTCCATAGTAATAACTATTTATCTCTTACTGGGATGTAGCTAGAGTTTTCCTGCCTGGCCCACAGTCAGGACAAATTTTTGTCACCCGCCAGTCCCACAGCCATTCAGACCCAACCAAGTAAACACAGACACTTATATTGCTTACAAACTGTATGGCCATGGCAGGCTTCTTGCTAAGTGTTCTTATAGCTTAAATTAATCCATTTCTATAAATCTATACCTTGCCATGTTGCTCATGACTTACCGGCATCTTCACATGCTGTTTCTCATCATGGCGGCTGGCAGTGTCTCCCTGACTCAGCCTTCCACTTCCCAGCTTTATTCTCCTCCTTGTCCCGCCTATACTTCCTGCCTAGCCAATGGCCAATCAGTGATTTATTGACCAATCAGAGCAACACATTTGCCATACAGAACATCCCACAGCACTGGGAACCATAATTATCTATGGAAGTTTTTTTTTTTTTTCAAAATGTCTTATTGGCCAAGAAAGAGTTTTCATATTACATGTTTCATTCTTTTCCTGAAGATTCAAAAAGACCCCGAGAAGTCCCTCAAAGAAATTCCTCAAACTTGGGTAAGCGTTGCATTCTAAACTGATTTCTTTATGCTGAGCACAGCTATCAGCCTTCTGAGACATCATGAAAACGGATTAGTTGCTATATTGTAAATTTGAGGCCGCTTTGGCCTCAAACTTCAAAACTGATTAGTTAACTCTAGAATTTTCTCCAAGTATCTATTAACAACTTCAAATATATTCTCTGAAGATAATCGGGATGGGGCCAGGATCAACTTAGTTTTTACCGTTTCTTGCTTGTTTGGGTTTTTGAGACAGGGTCCAATGTAAGCAGAGGCTAGCCTTGAACTTCTGATCCTTCAGCCTCTCTCTCCCACGTGCTAGGACTCCAGGCATGTCCCACCAAGACTGAGTAGCTTTCCCTGCCTTTCTCTTTCTTCCCTTCCTCCCTTCCCCTTCTCTCCCTCCCTTTTCCACGTCTTCATTCTATTCATTTTTGAGCGCCGGAGACCGAACCTAGGACTGTGTGGACGCTGGGCAAGCACTCTACCACTGAGCTATATCCCCAGCCAAAATCTGTCCTTTAGTCCTTAATGGCTGCCAACATCATAAGACATCCATAAATACCTACTCCTCGCCCCACCCCCCCCACCCCCCACCCCCGCTCCCCAGTGCTGAAGATCTAACTCAGAGTCTTGCACATACCAGGCAAATACTTTACTGAGCTACACCCCCAGTCCAATACAGACAAAATTGCTAATTCCTGAATTCCAAAAGGAAGAGGGAAATATGCATCTTAACTCTCCTGTCACTGCCCCAAGCTCCTGTCCCTCAGGAGAGGGCCACAGCAGGTCACAGTGGGAGACAGGTTCATAATCCCATCTGTCTCTTCTGACTAAGGTGGAAATGGGATTTTCTTCAGCTTCTGCTTCTCCCACGGAGCCCAGGCCTCCACTCTTATGCCGGGTGGTTGCTTCCTAACATGGTACAGAACCACACGTGCGTCTGGAAGGCTGTCCTTCCTGTTCTGCGTTCTCTAGTAGACAAACCTACAATTCAGTCAGAATAGGACTACGGAGAAATGTGAAAGTCCCATGAGCAGGCACAGGGCCCGTTGGGGGTGGAGTCCTGATCACGAACATTTCCCCCGGGCTTTGCGTTTCTGACCAGAGCGTATTTACTCTGCGGCTTATCTGCAGGGATTAACGCTGGGTGTTTCCCTCAGAAGATCTCACTGTGCAGTGCATCTGACTTACGTGTGGAACTTGGATTTAACACAGGTTTGTCCCATCCGGGACTCTCTGAGTCTGCAGTGCGCAGCTCTGCAAGCTGCTGGGTCAGCTTGACCTGATCCCTCCCCCTTCCCCCACCCCCATTTCCCCAGGGTCTCATGTTACTTCGGTTGAACTAAAATTTCCTGTGTAGCTAAGAACGACCTTGAAATCTTACCCTCCTGTCTCTATCTCCCAAGTGCTGGGATCACAGGTGTGGGTACCACCACGCCCAGTGTATGGGGTGCTAGGGACCAAACTCAGGACTTGCTAAATTCTAGGTAAACACTCTACCAATTGAGATATAGCCCACATTTTTTTTTTTTTTTTTTTTTTTTGGTAAGTCATTTTCTTTTCTTCTCCCCCAAGCCCCTGCGCTGGGAATCACATCAAAGTCTAGATAACCACTCTGTCGCTGAGCTACATCTCCAGCCCCAATAAATCATTTCCAGTATGCCTAATTTTCTTTTCTGAATTTGGTTTAAAAGTAACAATAAGGAGCATTTTTAAAGGAAAACTAATAATTCCAAATCAGTTGTCCAAATGCAAACGTATTTTTTGTGACTTTTGGTTCTTGATCATATATAGAGACTTCTACATTTTTATTTTTTTAAATAATTGATTTATTTTTATTTTATGTGCATTGGTATTATGCCTGTGTGTATGTCCGAGTGAGGGTCCCCTGGAACTAGAGTTACAGACAGTTGTGAGCTACCATGTGGGTGCTGGGGATTGAACCTGAGTCCTCTGGAAGAGCAGCCAGTGCTGGTAACTGCTATAACTGCTAAGCCATCTCTCTAGCCCCAGAAACTTTTAAAATTTGACATTTAGCACTTATATCTTTTTAAAAAATTTCATACAACCATATAGTGACAGCAATTGCATAATATTCCATTGAGTATTTATCATACCACAGTTTAGCTAAGCATCCCCTGCTGGTGGACATTTAAGCTGTGTCTTTATTTTAGTTGCTATAGAGAAAATGGTAAGAAGCCCAACGTGCATGGATTTGGGTTTTCTTTCCAGTCAGTTTCCTTGGGCAATTTTGTGGGAATCTGGTTATTGGGTCAAAGGATATGAACGTTTTTTTTTATGACTCTTGTTAATGATTACTAAATTGCTTCCCCAAAGATTGAACAGATTTGTAGAGTACCAGCTCTCTGGCATAACCCTGAGGTTTCAAGCATGGGAGGCCAGTCCTTACAGATCTAGTCTGCTTTCCCATGACAGATGGGAGGCAGCTCCATTTTATCACTCACAGGGCCTTACTGGGAAGGCAAGAAACCTAATCACGGTAGAGCGAATTGTAGCGCTGCCTGGCCGACTCAGGGACTGTCTCCAGCACTGTCCTTGCATCCTCTCCATTTCTCAAAGGACCCTGGGAAATTAGATCTTTTGAGAAAAGTATTAATGGGGAGGGAGAGAAAGGAAGAGTAAGAATAAGAGTGTCCGTGCACATGAGCCATGGCCCACATGTGGAGGCACTCTGGGGTCTAGGGTTGCTAAACTCAGGCGGGTAGGCTGGCATGACCAGGGCTTTGGTCCACTGAGCCATCTTGCTGGCCCAGAAGATCTTACTGACTCTCATCTTACAGGTGAGAAAAGGATGGGGAGAAAGACCAGTCAGTAACTTCCCCAAGGGCCACACCTCGAGGTAGTAGTGAAGTGTGGTTTGAGCCCTGTCACCTGATGACTTGAATTTCCCATCACTGACTTCTGATGGAGCCAGATAGTTCCAAAGTCATAGCTATATTGGCCGAAAACGAAATGTAACAGATTTGATAGGTCAAAGATAACCACGGTGCTCTCGGGCCACTCCCATCAAGAGGTGGAGTCTACCTTGGCTCAGGGATTAAGAACACTTGCTGCAGGAGTATGAGGACCTGAATGCAGCTCCTGGCATCCATGTAAAAAGTCACCATGGCTACGTATATACACGGGACAAAGACAGGAGGATTGCTGGGGCTGCTGGCTGCTAGCCTAGTTCCAGGTTCAGTGAGAGACTGTTTCAATAGAATATAGTGGAGCATGATACAGCAGGACACCCAATGGCTTCTGCATGCATACTCAGTAAACATACATCCCATATCACATGGGCACACACACATACACACACTCACAGGGGAGGGGATGAGAGGGAGGGAGAACGAGCTATGTATCATCAAGCGATTGATTGCAGGAGCCCATGGAGGTACCAGAATCCAAGGTGTTCAACTCACTTTTACAAAACAGCCTCTCCTTTGGATATAACCCACTCATAGCCTCCCGTGTACTTTCTAAAATTGGCTGTTTGAGACAGGTCTTGCCATGGGGCATGGGCTGGCCTCAAACTGAAGTCAATCTTCCTACCCTAGCCTCCTGAGTGGGTAGGGTTGCAGACCAGATGAGTGTGTCACCACATTTGGGTGTCACACACACTTTGTATTATTTATTCTGGTATGTTTTGTGTGGTACATGCACGTGAATGAGTGTGTGTGTGTGTGTGTGTGTGTGTGTGTGTGTGTGTGTACATGGAGGCCCAAGTAGGAATTTGGATGTTTTTTCTACTGATCTCCACTGTATTACCTTGAGACAAGGTTTCTCACTGAATCAGAGACTTCTTATTAGAGCTAGGCTGGCCAGCCAATGAGCTTTGGGGATCCACCTACCTCCACTCCCCAATGCTGAAGTTACAAGAACACATAGCCACGCCCCACCTTTTTTATGTGAGTGGGCACTAGGAATTTGAATTCAGGTCTTTATGCTTGTATAGCAAGCACTCTTAACCCACCAAGTCATCTCCCCAATACCTTAAATGTACTTTAAACCATTTCCAGATATCTCATAATATCGAACATAGCATAAATGCCTTATGGTTAGTTGTTTTAGTACATTGGTTAGGGGATGTAGTGAATAACAACAAGAAAAAAAACACGTCTGTACAGGTTCAGAATAGATGATTTTTTTTTGAGACAGGGTTTCACTATGTATCCCTGGCTGGCCTGGGACTTATTCTGTAGACCAGTTTATCCTTGAACACATAGAGATCTGCTTGCCTCTGCCTTCTGAGAACTAGGATTAAAGGTGTGCATCACTATGCCAGGCCTGAGATTGTCTTGATATGTAGCCAGCCTGGCTTGGAGTTGTTGTGGGATATTTGTACACTGTGTGAAGATGTAGTGCTGTGATTGGAGTAATAAAAGGCTGAATGGCCAATAGCTAGGCGGGAGGTATAGGTGGTACTTCCAGAGACAGAGAGGATTCTGGGAAGGAGAAAGGTGGATCAGTCACAGAGGAAGCAGCATGAGCAGTATGGAGAGAAGAAGTAACATGACAGAGTTTAGATTAACATAAATGGGTTAATTTACATTATAAGAGCTAGTAGGACAAGCCTAAGCTAAGGCCATGCTTTCATAATTAATAATAACTCTTTGTGTCAATATTTGGGAGCTGGCAGTACAGAGAAAGACTTGCTACCAGTGGCGCCCAATGTGGGGCATGTACCCATCGTCTACTGCTCACAGTGTACAGAGGCAGAGCTCTCTTAAGAGGCCCCGCTGTGCAGCAGAACACTTGAGCAGCTGGTGTGCTAGGCAAAAACGCCTGCTGCTTGGACTCAGCAAATTCCCAGAGCTGGGAGCAGGGAGTAAATGGTAGTTACTGCCCAGTACCACGGACATGAAGTTAGGCCCTCAGGGAACCAAGATGGGTGGAGCAAGCCACCAGAGCTGTGCAGGGGCAGCTTAGCAGTTTAAAGTTTGGCTCATGCATCAGAGAATGCTGCAAGTGTGTAACTGCAGGCACTTAGTAAAGTCAGGTCCAGACTGAGAAAACCTCTGAACAGATATAGTATGTTTAAAAATGTGCTTGGATGCTAAAGAAAGAAAAGGCAGTCATAGAAAAAAATAGTTTAAAAATAATAAAGTCTTTAAAGAAAGAATAAAGTAATCTAAAAAGAATAAGCCATGTAAAGATGGGAAATACACAAAGGGTCTGGATCCTGTACAGTGTTTTGTTGACTTTGAATTTTAAATGCTAATGTATAAAAAAAATAGCTGGGCAGTTGTGGCATACACCTTTAATCCCAGCACTCAGGAGGCAGAGACTGTGAGAGTTCGAGGCCAGCTTGGTCTACAAAGTGAATTCCAGGACAGGTTCCAAAGCTATAGAGAAACCCTGTCTCAAAAAACCAAAAATAAATAAAAAATAAAAAAATAGCTGTTAAGAGACATTGGATTATGGAAACTGCTTAATTAAACCAACCTATATATTTTAAGTATGTCTTCAAAATAGAAGTCAGAAAATATGCTGTGTTGGAGGAGAGGTTATGCTTTTGTTTCCAAGGGAAACAAAAAGTTATGGTTTTCTTCAAAATTAAATAGATTTGATCGGGGAGACATCCTGAGGCTGCAGACATGAGGGAAAAAGCCAAGAAAGCCTATAAGACAGGAGATGTATATGCTGATCCCTTGACATGGGAACAAATCTGAGACTGGATGAGACATGATAAATCCTGTTGGCTACAGAGTCCTCATGACTTTTTATTTATTACATGCCAGCCTTTCATATGGCAGGGATAGAGGTCTGATTATACAGTTCAAATGGACTTATAAAGTTAATAGATGCCTTTTACCTGCTCAAACATAAAACAAAAAAAAATGTATCTTTAACTGACTTGTGCACATTGTACATTCCATACAGATATGTTACTTTTAAAAGTTTATGTGTTTTCAGAAAAAAAGGATCAGACACCAATAAAGACAAGTAGCCCAGGTGATCCAGCCTCTCAGAATGCCTCTATTGCAGTTTCCTCAAAATTCTGCAGCTATAACAACTTCAAAACTGCTAGCTGAGATAGTTCTACCTCAGACTATCCAGCCAGGACTTCAGATAAGCTCTACATTTTCCCATCACACAGAGACTAAACAAAAAAGAACACAGCCAGCTCTCCCAGGACTTGACCATTATCTCAATTTTCTCAGTGTCCCCTAAAGATGCCATTACCCCCAGTCAATAGGAAGCAGTCTAGAGAACACGACACCCACATTCTCAAGAGGTAGGGTAGGTGGTTTTTGGTCATTTGATGGGTTATGGATATTTGTCATTGTTTAGGGGGGTTGGTTACAAGTTGTTATTGGTCATGGTCAGGGAAAAAGCTGAACAAAGATTAGATTTAGGGATCTCTTTATGAAGGAAAAAGATGGGGGATATAGTATAGAAATGATGAGATAAAAAATTATTGAGATTATTAAGTAGATTATTGAGTCTACTTTTAAATAACCACTAGTCTCAAATATTTTACACTGGTATGAAATTTTTAATATTAATACAAATTTAAGGTTATTTTTGTTTTTAACATACTGTATATATGTTTCTACTTTTGTTTAAGGTGTTGTACCTATGCAGCTCATTTAACAACGTAATGTACATTTCTAGTTCCTGAAAGTTATTATTACAAACTATTTAGAATAATTAAGAAATATAGGTTAGTAGCTAGTCATCTAACTATCAAAATTGTGGCCATGTTAGGTATGGTTTTTTTTTTGAAGATTTATTTATTTATTATGTATACAGTGTTCTGCCTGCATGTGTCCCTGCAGGCCAGAAGAGGAAGCCAGATCTCATTACAGATGGTTGTAAGCCACCATGTGGTTGCTGGAAATTGAACTCAGGACCTCTGGAAGAACAGCCAGTGTTCTTAACCTCTGAGCCATCTCTCCAGCCCGTTAGGTATGTTTTTAAAGGTCAAACAGAGATATATTTTAGATATATTGATGATCTTCAAATACTTTAGAGATCTACAGAATATGGTATTAAAGTTGTTTTAATAACATAAGACTTTTCATGACACTGAGACACGTCTGCTCCTGGCAGCTCCAATTTACTTCAAAAAAGGATGATGGGCATTGGAGAAACTCCATATGGAGTTTGCTTTCAATGTGGTAAAGCTAGCCATTTGGGCAAGAAACTGCCCTTGCCTCAACTGCTGACAGTATTCTGTCCAAATTGGACAAGCAAAACAGAAAAGAAAGGGACTGCTGAACTTTGCTAAGATAAGGTAGTATAGTTTTTCAAAATTCTTGCTTCACAGGAAAGTCTATCAGATATTCTAGGCCTGTAGGCTGAAGCTGGATGGCCCAATGTTGCAGAAGAACCATGGGGTGACTGTCCAGGCAGCAATATGACTTTGTCATTTCTTAGTTTTGGAAGCTGCTGTCTCTGCACTTCCTGTTTAATCAGGTAATATTATTTCCTTCTTGGGTCTCTGAGGGGGTTGAAGATGAGATAGTTATAGTCTTACAGTTTTCCTTGTTAACAAAATCAGGAAAGAAACTTACATTAGAGATATAAAGTTTATAAGGTTGAGAATCATAAAAGCTTAAATTGTTAATCTAAGAAGATGTTTTAAGGTCTAAAAAGATTTTTTTTTTTTTTTTTTTGGTTTTTCGAGACAGGGTTTCTCTGTGTAGCTTTGCGCCTTTCCTGGAACTCACTTGGTAGCCCAGGCTGGCCTCGAACTCACAGAGATCCGCCTGGCTCTGCCTCCCGAGTGCTGGGATTAAAGGCGTGCGCCACCACCGCCCGGCCTCTAAAAACATATTTTTAAGATGGTAATACAAGTTATGATAAAAAATGGTTTAGGTATAAAACTTTGGACTCATTAAGATAGGATAGATAAGCCGGGCGGTGGTGGCACACGCCTTTAATCCCAGCACTCGGGAGGCAGAGCCAGGCGGATCTCTGTGAGTTCGAGGCCAGCCTGGGCTACCAAGTGAGTTCCAGGAGAGGCGCAAAGCTACACAGAGAAACCCTGTCTCGAAAAACCAAAAAAAAAAAAAAAAAAAAAAAAAAAAAGATAGGATAGATAATACAGTATTTTCTCTGAATTTGCCAAATACAAATGGACTAGATATTGTAAATGTGATTTTTTTCTTTTTCTTTTCTTTCTTTCTTTCTTTTTTTTTTCTCCCAGAAACAGGGTTTCTCTTTAGCCTTGGCTATTCTGGAACTTCCTTTGTAGACCAAGTTGGCCTCGAACTCAGAGATCTGCCTGCCTCTGCCTCCCAAGTTTTGGGATTAAAGGTGTGCACCACCCCTGCCCAGCCTTGTAAATGTAATTCTTACCTGATAATTGTTCTTATTGCATATAGTTTTACCATGTTAGAGTTAAAACCTTTCCTTTTTATTTAGACAAAAAGGGGAAAATGTTGTGGTATATTGGTACACTGTATGAAGATGTATTCCTGTGATTGGTGTAATAAAAAGCTGAACGGCCAATAACTAGGCATGAGGTATGGGCAGGATTTCCGGGGAGAGAAAGGAAGAGGAGGAGGAACCTAGGCACAATTGAGAAGCTAGGAGACAAAGAGAGGAAACAGGAGCTCCAGGATGGAAGAGAGGAAATGCCATGTGATAGAACATAGATGAATATAAATGTGTTCATTTAAGTTATAAGATCTAGTTAGGAACAAGCCTAAGCTATAGACCAAGCTTTCATAATTAATAAGAAGTCTCTGTGTCATTATTTGGGAGCTGGATGGCAGGACAGAGAAAGACTCACTAAATTGAGTTCACGGTCTTTTCTCTGCTTCAGTTGCTCAAGTGTTGGGATTCCAGATGTGCCCTTCTGAGTATTGTCTATCTGCAGTTGATTGAATCCATGAGTGTGGACCCCTGCGGCTATGAAGGGTCAACTATATGTCACCCGATTTTCTTCTTTATATTGGATCTCAAGGCATTCATCAGCCAGAATTTGGTGTTTACAAACTCATACTTGTTTTGTCTTCATATACATACATTCAAAAATGACATATTGCGGTTTTTTTTAAAGTTATATTAATGTGGTCAGAGAGATGGCTCAGTGGGTAAAATGCTTGTTCCATAAGCATGGAACTGAGTTCAGATTCCCAGCACCCACATGAAAGCCAAGTATGGAGGCACACAACCAGTGCTCTGTGGCAGAGAAAGATCAGTTCTGACTTGGGACCAGCCAGCCTACCCGAAAAAGTAAATTCCAGTTTCAGTGAGAGACCCCATCTAAAATAAATAAATAGATAGATAAATACATAAAAATCAAGTATAGGGCCATCAATATAGCTTAGTTGATAAAGGTACTCACTGAACAAGCCTGGCAACCCAAGTTTGAGTCCTAGAACCCACATAAAGGTGGAAGTAGAAATAGACTCGATAAAATTGTCCTTGGACCTCCACATAGATGCCATGTCATGTATAATCTCTATACACACAGTAATCTTTTTTTTTTAGTGGAGATAGAAGAGGGCATCTCAATGTCAACCTTCAGCATCCACATGTGCCTACACATCCACATACATGTGTGTACACATGTACCACACACACACACACACACACACACACACACATAATGTGGGAGCTAGGACTGTAGCTCAGTTGATAGAATACTTGCCTAGCATGCAAGAGGCCTCGGGTTTGATCCCCAGCATCCATAAACCAAGGAGGGAGTCGTGAACCTAAAATCCCAGCACTGGGAGGCAGAACAGACAGATGTGTTTGGACCAATTAGTATCAGAAGTGACTTTTTGAGAGTCACTCATGTTAATCTATGTAGTTTTTAAATGGTACACCAGTATCTAATTAGAGAAGCAGGACATAATTAGTAATTGCTGTGTTTCAAAAAGTTTTAATTTTGCCGGGTGGCGGCGACGGCGGCGGCGGGAGGCAGAGGAAGGCAGATCTCTGTGAGTTTGAGGCCAGTCTGGTCTACAGAGCTAGTTTCAGAATAGCCAGGCCTATACAGAGAACCTTGTCTTGACACACACACACCCCCGCCCCTCTGCAAAGTTTTTATTTGAGCCAGGCATTGGGCTCATACCTATTATCCCAGCACTTTAGAGACCACACCAGAAGGAACAATGGGAGTTTAGGCCAAAGTGGCCAAAATAGCGAGTTCCAAGCCAGCCTTGGCTATGTAGCAAGGCCCTATCTAGAAACAACAAAAACAATAAAATGAGCTCCGGATGGTGGCACAGACCTATAATCCTAGCACTCAGAAGGCAGAGGCAAGAAGATCCATGACCAGCTTCAGGCCACTCAGGTCTACACAGTCAGATCATATCTCTCCAAATAATAAGAACTCCCCAGTTACAATATTTCCAAATGTAGAGTTCGAGCCACTATTAGATCCCTGGGTGGTCACACTGTTTCAATGACATTCGTGTGTGTGTGTGTGTGTGTGTGTGTGTGTGTGTGTGTGTGTGTGTGTGCACCTGTGTGCGCATCTAGGCAGATCTGCAATGGTTTGCATGAGGAGGCACTTTCTGGGCTGATGATTTATATATATTTTACTCTCATACATTTTGCCTGCCTGCCGTCCTTCCTTCCTCCCTCCCTCCCACTCCCCACTCTCCCTCCCTCCCTCTCTCCTTCCTTCCCTCCTTCTTTGACTTTGACAGAGTCTTACAGTGTTACCTAAGCTGACTTCCAATTCCCCATGCAGCCAAAATCAAGGACGACCTTGAACTTCTTACCCTCCTGCCTCCACCAGTGCTAGGATCACAGGCTTGTGTTACTACGTCCAGTTGGTGCAATGCAGGGGATCCAATCTAGGGCTTCCTGAACGCTAGGCAGGCATTCTATCAGCTGAGCCACATCCCAGCCCCAGAGGTCTGCCGTGCTTTAGATGAGGAGAGCCAGAAAACAGTTCTAGAGAGACGGCAGGGCAAAAGGTGTGGAGGCTGAGGACGATGGAACTTTGGCTGCAAAGTGCCTGCTCCTACACGGTGCTCCCCCACCTCTCCTGGGAACAAGGCACCCTGGCCATCTCACTCACAAGGAAGCTCAGGTTTCCCAGAGTTACTTGAGATTTCTAGATTGCCGTGCTGTAGCGGAAGTCGGAACGGCTGTGCAAACTACCCAAATAAACACGGCACACTGGACTCCCCTGATCCAAGCATCCAAGCAGCTGTACCCTGGCATCCAGCAAGCTTAGGAAGCCTCGGGGAGGGTCCTAACTGTTATCTCTCAGGAATCCAGTGAATCGGCTTGTGGGCTCTCACGATGTGATTTCCTACCTGCACGAGCTTTGCCATCGTGGAAGCTTACATTAGTTTTGGGCAGACTCCATCCTGCTGAGGGCATGCAGATTTTTTTTTTTTTAAATGCTCCAGTTCCAAGCTGAAATGCCCAGTGGAAGGAGCTGGGAAGAGAGGAGGAGTGGGACTCTGGGAAATGGCCCATCATACCTAGGCCAGCTACACACTGAACACGAGAAGGGGAACTGAGACTGGGAGAAATTCCCAAGTAGTTAGTGGTGGTGACTGGCTTGGGCTATGCTTATCTGAGAGCCCTTCATCAAAGCCTCTTGCACAAGGGCCCTGCCCTGTGAGGCCAAAGGGGAGGCAGGTAACAGCCTCACCACCCACTGGCATCACACTTCCTTTGATGAATTGGGCTCCAGGGGCTCAGGAGAGGAGGGCACTGCTTTAGTTTATGGAGGCTACAGTAGCTAAATTCAGTATGACAACTGACTTGCTCAAACCAACAGAAACTCAACTGTCTCACACTTCTGGAGGCAAGTCTAAAATCAGGGTACATCCTGAAAGCTGCAGAGGAATGATTCCCTGGTCTTTCCCCAGATTTTGATGGTTTGCTGGCAACCTTTGGCATCCCCACCGACCCACTTTTTATTTCTTTCTGATGCTGGAGATCAAACTCAGGGCCTTGTATGTTCTAGGCAAGTTCTCTGCCACCAAGCTAACTCCCAACCCTCCTTGGAACTCCATTCTCACAGGGTGTTCTGTCTCAATGACTCTGTGACTCTACTTATAAGGTCATCAATCACACACCAAGTGGGTTGAATTAGGGTTTCTTCTTATAGAACCCCAGTCCTACAGGAATAGAGTGTGATCGCCACTTAGTAGCCAACCTCTGTTGGAAGAGAGGTGTGATTTCCACTCAGCACCTGCAGCAACAGCCTGAAAATCAGGATGCATTTGGAGGCAAAGGGGTTTAGGACTTCAATGTATCTTTTTTAGAGGACACAATTCCTCCCCACAACAGATTCATTTCTCCTGTAAAACTGCTCCCTGAGGCCCTGCGTCTCTATCTGTAGCAAAGCCGGCTGGTTAATCAATGGGTTCTGAGTCAGGAAGCTTGGGTTGAAATCTTGACTCTGTTGATGTGTGTGACTAAGGGATTTGAAACAGGAATACATTAGAATAAGAGTTTTTGAGGTTGGTGGAGGATTAGAACAAAGACCTTTGCTCCGTGCCAGGGATTAAGTGTTGGGGAGTACTAGTTAGTCATGTGCAGTTAGAGTTGCTCCCGAATTCTGCTCATTGACATCCTTAGGGATATCCCTTGCAGACACACAGGCCTGGGACATAACTAAATGCATTTTCTTTGTAAGGGAACTGGGAGTAGAGTGGAAAGTGGGAGGGGCTCCTCTAATGTATACACATAGTAGACAGCTCATATTTATCATCCCTTGAAATGTCTTTGTGGACTCTTCCAACAGAAATGCTATGGCATTTCTCAAAGATGTGACCTTGGGATTGGAGACACTGCTACGACACTGACTTTTTACAAAAGAGCTTCACAAGGGGCTGGGGATGTAGCCAGGTTGGTAGAGTGCTGGTCTCCCATACAAGAGGCCCTGGGTTCAATCCCCAGCCCGGGGCACATAAACCAGGGTTGTCATGTACATCCGTAACACTAGCACTCCAGAGGTAAAGATGTGAGGGGACAGGGAAGAGAAGAAGACAACTCTTAGGATTTGGTTATGTTCTTCCATCAAGTGGGTCCTGGAAATAGAACTCAGGACTTCAAGCTTGGCAGCAGGTGCCCCTACCCTCTGAGCCATCCCATCAGGCCCACCCAGCCAGCTTTGTTTGGTTGGTTTGGTTTTTCAAGACAGGGTTTCTCTGTGTAGCCCTGACTGTCCTGGAACTCACCCTGTAGACCAGACTGGCCTCAAATTCACAGAGATCCTCCCGCCTCTGCTTCCTGAGTACTGGGATTAAAGGCATACGTCACCACCGCCAGCTACACAGCCAGCTTTGAACACGGGTGCTGGAATTTCAAACTCAGGTCTTCAGGCCTGCACAGCAAGTGCTCTTACCCCTTTTACCTTTAAGCTATCTCTCCAGGCCCATATTTTTTAATTTTTTTCCCTCTCTTTTCTTGCTTGTTTCCTTCTCTTCTTTAAAGTATCCCCCACTTTAAGCCAAGTATGGTGGTGCACAGCTGTAATCCTGGCACTAAGGAGACTAACTAATATGAAAAATCACAAATTTGAGCCAGCCTGAGTTACCTAGTAAGAACCTATCTAAAGCAAAGGGAAAACAAAACACCCCCAAACGTGTATAAATGTGTGTGCGTTCCCTTTTTACATAATCTCACATATCTGTATTTCCTACCCATTCTCCTTTTAACTCTAGACTTGCACATCCAACTCGTTGCTATTTGCAAAAACAGCCCAAAGTTAACGGGTCCCAAATAAACCAAATGCCTGTCTACCAGCACTTTCCCCATTCTTGATTCCCACAGAAACTCAAGCAAGAAGGATTATCATTCCCCGTTGCCCCTTCCTTAACCATAACAACATGAGTGAGTCTCGTCCCTCTACTTCTAACACCCTCAGAGTCCCTGAGTGCCAGGTCATTAGCTCAGGCCAGCATCTAGTCTCGAATCAATGGCCACAGCTTCTTGATCATTCCCAAGTACTGGTCAGTTCTTAATATGGTATTTTTTCTATATTTTGTTTTTAAAATGTGCATTTCAAGTACCACGTTGCCTTTGTAATGCCAACATTCGGGGAGGTGGAGGCAGGATCAGGAGTTCAAGGTCAGCCTCAGCTACCTTTGCAGGTTTAAGCCAGTGCAGGTTACACTAGACAGTCTCAGAATATTAAAAAAAAGGAAACAAAAAGTGCCTACGTTTTAAGGTCCAGAGCAGGACTGGCCAGCAGAACCCCCGTCCTATCCGATTGTCTGAAGATTATTTTATTTTCCAAAGTTGTTGGGGGGAGGCAGTGACTCACGGTGACCACTTCTTCGAAGGCAAACTTTCCAAAAACCCGAACCATTTAGAGGAAAAGTCACTTCGACATCACAAAATCTGCGAAAATGGGAAAGCACCTTGCATTCGAGTGCTACACAGTATCCACACTACTGAGCCATCTTAATGGCCACCTATTATCCTCGCAACGCTACGTTACACTCGCAAGGTTACGGGAGAGCTACAACCCGAGACAAGGGGAGCCTGGTCCCTCACCAAGCAGTTTCTCTGGCTTTTTCCAGAGGACACACCGTCCGAAGGCAGGGACCTGCCTGACACCTGGGAAGAAGCAGAGACCTCCCCCACGCATGCCAAGTTCCCCGCGCCGGGCACGGAGACACCGGGAACCCACCCCGGGGCCGCGCGCGGGACGCACGCACGGCCATCTCCTCCGCCCGCCGCGACTACAGCTCCTCTCGCGAGAGCACCAGCCGGGCGGGCCCGAGCGGCGCCGGGATGTCAGCCGAGCGCTCCAGACCGCGCCCCTCTTGGCGCAGCTGGGAGAGAGGCGCGCGCAAGCCGGGGGAGGGAGCGGCCGGTGTCGCGCACGCGCAGGAAGGTCGAGCGGGCCGGGGGGGGGGGGGGGGACGCGGGGGCCCGAGGGCGAGGGGCGGGGCTTTGCGTGGCGCCGCGGGCACGTCGTTGCGCGTCCTCAGTATTTAATGTCTCTGTGTTCGCCCGGCCTGGGCTAGCACGTGGGGGAGCGGCCGAAGCGGGGTGCAGCGCTGCAGGGCAGGGCCGCGGGGCTAGGTGGGGGCCAGGGGGCGGTGGCGGGAGGACTGTGTACCTAGACGGTCGCCCGGGAGCAGGTAAGTAGCGGCTGGCGCGGGCACCCGCCGGCCGGGCCCGGAGGGAGAGCGAGTTGGGGTGATGGGGAGCCTGGGGGTGCAGGTGCCGGGTGCGACGCGCGCGCCAGGTGCCCCGGGGACGGAGCGGTGTGTGCACGGGGCCCGCTGTGAAGCTGGCGGGTCTGTGCCTCAGTGACCCGCGCGCCCCTTGGTCCTCCTTCCCCCGTCGAGCTGTCTGCCCCGCGGGCCGCTGCTGTCAGATCGCGTGCGCTTAGCTTGGGGCGCAGCTCTGAGCCGCTGCTCCCCCTCCCATCCCCGGCACGTCACTGGCCTCTGGGATGGGGACGAGGGCGTAATCCCCCGGGCGTCCCGGTGCGCCTCAACTTTCCCAGGGCTGGCTCACCCTTCTGGGTAGCGAACCCGAGCGCGTCCCACCCAAGGTCGCCCAGCCTCGCTCGCGTTTACTTTTCAAAGGTCGTGTGTACCCAGTTTGAGCGTGGAGAGGAGGCAGCGGGGCGGTCTCTGTCCAGGACCTGGTGCCCAAGGCGGGAGAATAGGTCCTTGGGGACCGATTCCTTTCTTGGCTGAGGGATCGGAGTTGGAATTGGTCACTTTCAGAGCCTCATCTAACTTCTGGGCCCGGTTAATTCGTTCTGGGTTGGCCCGGCGGTGGTGGCAAACCCGAGCAGGTACGCAAGGTTCCTGGAGTTCAGTGCCGTGAACTATTGGAGCGAGCTCTGCCGTCGCAGTGGGGAGGATGGGACGCGAGACAGGTCCCAAGCCTATTGGCGGTGGAGGGACCATAAGAACCGAGTTAGGATCGGGAGGTTGAGGACTTGGGTATCTTAAAGGGGATTAGGGCTTGTGGCCACAAAAGCCTGTCCTGAAAGGTGGAGAACCTCTAGCTCCAGGTGCCCGCTGACTTCTGGCCTGGGAGTGGGGGGAGTCCAATGTCACTTGTCACGCTCCACCTTCCTTCCCGTCCCAGGTTGGTGATCTGGAGGGATTTTGCAGGAGTCATGGGGGGACTTTGCCGGGGTCATAGGTAAAAATGTACTTGGAGAGACCTCTGGACGCGTAACAGGCCGACATTCCGGTGTCAACTACTCCCGTGCCCTAGGTTATGGCTTTTCCTGTTTCCTTTCCGCGGGAGGGAAGGCACTGATGGTATTGTGCTGTGCAGAAGATACCTCTGGGAAGCCCTGTATATAACGGGACCTTTCTCCCCCGGGAAATGGCTCCGGCGATCGGTACCTTTCTACCATTGGGCTGTGGTTAACACAAACCCGGTGGACTTCGCTCCAGGTGCCAGTGGATAGGGTGTATGTGTAGGGCAATTAGTGAGGTTAAACTGCCGATCTTTCCCCTACTGAGGTGGAGGCTGCTTGGGGTTTAAATTTAATTCCTGCAGTGAAATTAGGGCCGCTGGACCTGATGTAACCATCTCTGTTGGCTTACCACCTCCCTCTGTACCCGAGTATTGAAGTTGTCGTCCAGGAACACAGTTCACGAAAAGCTATTGCTCCAGGAAATTAACCTCACATGCTCGTTTAACTGCAAAATCCTTCCCAAATTAGTGACCGTGGGGTGTTTTGTTTTTGTTTTAAACGTTTTTTTAAGAAAGTGAGGCATAGAGTCATAGGGCTACCTACCTATTCCTCTCTTAAAAGGTACAGAGCATCTAGGGACTCTGAAGGAGTTCTCATATCGGATTCTTCTGTTGTTGGCATTTAAGTGGTTCACCTGCAGATTATTTAGGATTTTTTTTTTTTCCCCAGAGCCTAAGGAACAAGCGAGGTTATGTTTGGGGAGCTTTTTGGACTTGAGCTTTCTTTCACCTCTAACCTGTTTTGTAGGTTCTGGGTAATTCCTGGGTATAGTCTTGTGAAATATGGAAAATGGCCTTGGGTTAGAGGAGGTCCTTGTACCCTACAGGTATGCAAATCACTAAAGCTTCAGTCATTTTGCCAATTCAGTAGGCCTTGTTCTGTGGAGTGTGTGCAGGTGGCTGTCTAACCCAGTGGGTGAGACTGGTCTGGATCTAGTGGGTTTGTGTCTACACGGAGTTCCTCAGAGTCGTCTCTCCTATCTCCCAGCTGTTTGTAGAAATTGCATTCACACTTGGCCACTGCAGGGTGACAGCCGAGATACAGATATCTGATGTACGTTGTCCTGCTCAGATGCCAAAAATGGTGTCGGGTTGCTGAACATCAGTACTTTACAGCAATTCTGTCTTGCTAACCAGTAAGCCAGATTATACTTGGACCCGATTCAGAGACTGGTCATAGCCATAGTTTATGGAGAAAGGTGGTTTTAAACTTCCAGTTTTTCCTTTCCCATCCTAAGTATGGATGGAGATCATATTTGAGACTGGGGACTGTGCCTGGTATACGGCAGGCACTTAAGTATAGTATCCCTCACTCACAAGGAATCCCTGTGTTTGACTCAATCATTTGATTACTTAAATATAAAAACACTCCCTCCCCTAGCCTCTGACCTAGTAACTTGCTTAGAAGGAAAGAGAAGACAAATTGGTTTCTCCATGCTTTGCCACCTAGCCTCCTGGGTCAACATGTCTCGATCAAACTGGCATTTTAAGGCATCGGAGCTCATGTGCCTGGAGAGCTGTCCCGTTTTCCGTGGCCACTCCTTCCCAATCTTCCATGTGAGTCTGCCATGCCTGGGCCTCTCTGCAGCCCAGTCTTTTCCTGTTTGGGGGAAGTTTGTGTCTGGCATTTGTTTCTTTGAATAGTCATCCTAGGGACTTCATTATGGGGAGCTGCTTGGGCTCCGTGGGTCCCATGCCCCGCTGAAATCATCTTATGATGTTTGAAAGTTGCTAATCTCTATAGTGGGGTGTGTTTAAGTCCTAAATCTGGCTTCATAGGGCAGGTTTTGATTCTCCTTCCTGGTGCAGTCAGTCTCGGTCTTTCTCAAGTCCTTGGGATTGAACATAGGGGCCTTATGCATGGTAAGTACTGTATCATTGACCTTTAGCCCCAAGTGTTCTTTTTCTTTTTTTGAGACCCGCTAATGTAACTAAGGCCAGCCTAAACCCACAGTCCTCCAACTTCAGTCTTCCAAGTGCGGGATTAGAAGCATACAGCATCACTGTTCACCCTTATTTCCCTCCTCCTGATGGTGCATGCCATTCTGTCCAAGTCCCTGCCGTTTGGAGTTCATGTTTGTAAACGTTCTGTTCCCTGTCCTGTATACTGAACACTTGTGTTCACTGAGCCTTGTCATTGAGGCCCATTTGCATCAGGAGCAAAGCAAGGCAACAAGGTGACTTCCGGAGGGGAAGCATGGGGTGCTTCAGGGTAGAGGAAGGCCTGTCACTGCTGGCCTTAGCTGGCAAGAGTTCAGGGCTTGCCGTAGCTCTTCAAGCTCCGACCAGCCTGCTGGTCCTCTAGGGTCTATTTTTTTTTTTTTTTGATTGATAAAAAAAGACTTGGTGAAGGAAAGGCATTAAAGGTATTCTGAGTGTGGGCTGAGAGAGAGAGGAGAAAGAGAGAGAGAGAGAGAGAGAGAGAGAGAGAGAGAGAGAGAGAGCGCACTGGTAGTCGCAGGCTTATACCTAAAAAGTATACTGATTATGCCCTGGGAGTTAGGGCAGGGTGGGTACCTGGGGGCTGCTAGAGGAATGTGGTTGGGCCACCACGATGGGCAGCGCGTCACAAACATTCCATCACCGTACAAAGTTTTGGCTGGTGCAGGTCTAGAATATTCTTTGTCCTACTCCAAAATCTGAGCTGCCTCACCTGTAAATCTCTATAAAAAACACCACGTTTGGGTTTTAGTGTTAATAGTTCACAAGCCCAACTGCTTTGGTGACAGTTTTTCTTTTCATGGAATGTTAAGAAGCAAAGTTCTGGTCTGCAGTGGGGATGGGGGTGGTCCCTTAGGAAAGAGGTTGAGAAATGAAATCTAGTGAGAGGCCTGGGGGCGTGAGTGAGCATGGAGCAGAGCAACCAGACCTGAAGCCCTTATTTTTGTTTAGAGCTTTGCTCATTATTGTAAAGGGTCTTATTGGTTCTCTAAGACCCGTCCGTGTTCCTTGTCCTTGGTCTCCAAATGTCATATGTCACCAGAAAGACCTGTGTGAAGCCTCTCTGCTAAAGCAGTTTGAATTTTTTTTTTTTTTTCGAGACAGGGTTTCTCTGTGTAGCTTTGCGCCTTTCCTGGGACTCACTTGGTAGCCCAGGCTGGCCTCGAACTCACAGAGATCCGCCTGGCTCTGCCTCCCAAGTGCTGGGATTAAAGGCGTGCGCCACCACCGCCCGGCCAGTTTGAATTTTTATCCTGTGCCTATAATACATTTTTTTCTGAGACAGGGTCTGCCTGTGTATCTCAGGGGTGTACTGTATCGCCCCAGCTGGCCTCAGATGATTGTCAGAACCTTCCAAGTGCTGGGATGACAGATAGAGCTACTGTGTCTGACTTCCTAGCAGCCCATCTTGATGTTAAGAGGTGTACCTTTACCGAGTCGATGGGCTCTGGTGTTGATCCTGAAATGTTAGTGTGGGATGAATCTGTGGGGAGTGGACAGATGCCTACTTACCCCACCTAGGGGTCACATGGCAGACCAAAGCGTGGATGCCATCGAAGCCCAGCTTAGTGAACCAATGAGTTTTATTGGGGCTACTTATAAGAGTATGGGTGAGGGGTCATTTACAGGAGCAGAAACGACTCACAGACAGCGGCATCACCGAGGCCCACCCCAGCATGGGTGAGAGCTCGCAGAAGCTGGGAACCTGGTGCTCACTGCACAGCCTGCAGGCAACTCAACAGGTTGGAGAGAGTCCTTTCCAAGTGCCTCTGGTCTAGACCTCTTGGGTGCAGCACGGCTGCTTGCTGCTGCTTCCAGGCCGCTGGTCAGGTCTGAGTCTTCGCAGATCTTCTCAGTCTTCTTTGCGGCTCAGCGTTTTTCCCTCTGAGAGGGACTCTCAGCTTTTATAATTTACTCTGGCCGGGAGGAGCCTAGTGAATCGGTTCCATTTCAGGGAGTTCTTGAAGCTAACTTTTAGTAGTTTATATCCCTGTTTAAGTAGCTGCCCTGTAGGATAGGATATTTTGATCTGGGAAGAAACTTGGGCTGGAGAGATGGCTCAGAGGTTAAGAGCACCGACTGCTCTTCCAGAGGTCCTGAGTTCAATTCCCAGCACCCACATGATGACTCACAACCGTCTGTAATGAGATCTGGCTCCCTCTTCTGTAAATAAATAAATAAATCTTTAAAAAAAAAAGAAAGAAAGAAACTTAACAATCTGGCCTTGGGTCTGCTTTGTTTGAACCTTCCCGAAGTGGCCTTGAACTTAATGTTACAGATGTGCGGCCCACATTTGGTGAGCACTTGTTAGAATATTAATTATTTATTGAAATGGAGTCTTACTGTGTTGCCGTGGCTGGTCCCAGGCTCCTGGGCTCAAGGGATTCCCTCCACAGTTTCCCAAGTAGCCAAGACTACCTGTGCTTATTGCTGTAACTATCTAGGTATTTTTTTATTTTGCTTTTTATCCGTTTATCCCTGAGGTTAAGTATCTCTAATTTGAAACTGAGACCCCCAAAGAGGGTAGGTAAGGTGACCCCAGGACACCCCCAGTTTTGGGTCTGAGTTGATGTGGTTTTTACTTCTCCATACTGGTGTGGCCTTGAGACTGTCCTTACTTCTCCATTATCACCTCCTCTTCATCCACAACGTGAAACTGGAGTTTTCAAGAATGAAAAGTTTACCCCACAGACTGAGCCTGTTAAGTTGTTTGAGTCAGTTAAGCCTCTTTACAACCCTGTGGAGCTATTCAGGTCCCATTTCAGATCTTATTCTTTTAACTCTTTACAAAGCCCTGTCATCATTAGGGAAATGCACCTTTGAAATGCACAAGTAATTACTGAATAGGAAAGCCTCAGGGTCTGGGAAACTGAGCAGGATGCAAGACAACCTTGAAGTCACTCATTCCTTGGCTAATAATAACAGTGCCTGTCAGACCTCACATGGAGGTCATGAGACCATCCCCCTGTCCCTCAGTAGGCTGTTACCCGAGAGAGGAAGAGACAGCAAGGTCGGTCCAAGGCAGCCCCCAGACTCCCTCTCCAGCCTTGGTGTGGCTGTGCCTCTGTGAGGGTGAGAGATGGCACTCCATTCGGAGGCAGCTCCTGTTCGCTGGTCTCTCTTCTTGTCACTCCAGCAGAGGCGGAGCAGGAATGACTTCTGACTTGTCTAGCTGCCCTGGAGAGAGACCAGATCTGGAGAATAACCTCCTGGCTTTGTCCTTTGGCTTCGGTGTGACCCACTCCACCAAGCTTGGGGTTATTTTTAGCAGGTGGCATCCTTCAGGAGAATCAAGTGCATGTGGCTCTAAGTGCCCAGGACAGGTCCTAGGGGGCCACTGCTACTTAATCGGGGGAAGGAGGAGACTAAAGCCACCCTTAGAAATTGCTGTAGCCTCTGAGCACTGGCCCACTAAGAGGTCTCTGAGGTTGTCTTTTCTATTCTGGGTTTGGGGCAGGACCAGGCAGGCATGTGACTGAGGCCATCAGTGAGCTAGGGAGATGGGTCAGGTACTGTCTTAGGAAATGAGGCCCCTTGATACCCCGGCAGCGAATTTCCCACCCATCCCCACCTTTTTAGTGAAGTTGCTGAAATATAAGGGCTGGCCACTAAATAGCATAAAAAGTCTGAAACTATGTGTTGACTGGCAGTCCCATTGCTGCTGTCTTCAACTTAACTCGAAATACAAGCACAGGAGGTGTCAAAGTGGTCCCAGTAGGTAGGGGTGTGGGGGGGTGTGTGTGTGGGGGAGTGGGTATATGTGTGTTGGGGGGGTAGGTGGAAGCGGGTGGGAAGGAGGGTGTGTGTGTAACCCAGGAACTTTCACGTGCTAGGCTCTACTCTGGGGCACATCATCAGTCATATACCCCTACCCCCACTCGGAATTTTTTGCTGGGAGGAAGCCACTGAGACGGAAGAGGGATGAAAAAGAAGTTTGACAAGTTTGCCTGTTCCTCATACTTTTCTTTCCGCTCTCCCCCTTCCTCCTTCCCTCTAACTCAGCTGCCAACTCCAGCCCATCTATCTGTTTCTGATTAAGAAAGCTTCAAGCCATATAAGGCCCTCTGTGGCCTATGGTTTATGTTGGCTGGAGAGCAAGGTTGTTGTTGCAAGGTCCGACTCAAGGACTAGCGAGAACTTATGTGAGGGTGTGTGTGTGTGTGTGTGTGTGTGTGTGTGTGTGTGTGTGTGTGTACTGTACATGGGCACACCTACCTCCAGGGGCTGGACCCACGTGAGGGCTAGTGCTCAGGACACTGGTCCAGCAGTGGCTCTCTAAGCTAATGTGTATTGTGGCTGCAGGGCTTCCTAGCAAGCATGTGTGCTGAGATTCGGGGTAAAAAACAAGCCGGTTTACCCAGAAAATATATCTGTTATGTTTCTAGCCAGGGGCATCGTGATTCTGGAGGCAGTTTATGAATTAAGAACAAAGCACCCCGACTCTGGAAAACAGTTGGCCCTCTGGAAGTATGTTCCCGCATGTGTTTGAGTCCCGTGGTTCCTTAGCTTCTGTGGGGGATGTGGAGCCAGTCATTCTTCTGACCCTATCTTGGCCTCTCCTTGCTCTCCCGGGAGCTAGCCAAGCTTGTTCCTGCCTGAGGACTTTGGCACATGTTTTCTCTGCCTGTGACTTCTCTCCCTCTCCGAACCACCTTCATCCTGGCATGGCTCCCCACTCTTTCAGTTCCGAAGCTCTGATGGCCCTTCTTCCAAGAGGCATAATTCTGTACCCTTCTACCTAGAGCTTCTCATCCCCTAGACTCTACCTAGCCTTTCTCATCTCAACCGCAGGGCCCAGAAAAGACAAGGAAGCATTTCTTAGACCTCCCATTACTTTTCCATGCATGGGGGGATGTGCCAGGGGTGCCTTGGGCCTCTGTGCTCTCAGCCAGTTCAGAGACGACAGGCATATTACATGAAGTTCTTCATTGCATTGTCTAATTATCTGAAAGTTGAGTCTCCATTCCTTCCTCCACCTCTGCTGCCTGAGACAACTCTCCCCAGCCCCCATGGAGCTAGCTCACGGTGGGTATTGATACCTTTATTAAATGATGGGTCCTGCTACCTTAAGGGTGGGGAGACTGTTGCCATGGTTCCCAAAAGCTCTCTCGGTGAGCATGTTCTCTTCTTGATTTTTACTGCTATGTTAGTTTAGGGGTATCTGAAGCAAAAATGCCATCCGCTATGAGAAAAGAGAGCATTACAAGTTTGTACGTGAGCTGACACGACTGTGTATTTATCTTGGTCAGCTAGAAAGACATACTGTGTGGTAAGAGAGCATCCGTTGCCACTTGTATATAGTTTAACTGGTCATGATGGCATGTGCGTGTAATCCCAATACTTGGAGGCTGAGGCAGGAAGGTTATGATTTAAAAATTTAAAGTCCACTTGAGCTACGTAGTGAGAATCTGTCTCAAAAACCAAACCAAGACCCTAGATCAACAGTGAAGTCTGTCTCAGCATTGCTTATGGAGAGAATGATTTGTTTATTTATTGTTCTGGGGGTTGGATCCAATACCTTGGCAGGCCACACTGACCTTTTGATTATTCACAAGATTGGAAGGGACAGTCCTTTGCTGGGACTGTAACTCATTGGTACAGGGCTTGTCCAGAATGCACAAGGTATCGTCCCCGGGTATTGTCCCCAGACAGTCCTTTGCCCTGTGAGAGCACCTTGGAAGCCACCTTGAGCCTTCCCTCCTTCCTTCCTTCCCTCCTTCCTTTTTCTCTCTTTATGTCGTGTTTTTAGTTTTGTGTATGTGTGCCTGCCTGTGTGAGAGCATCCAAGGAGGCCTGAGGAATGGTGTTCCCTGGCGCCGGACTCACAGGCGGTTCTGAGCCACCTAGTGTGGGTGCTGGGACCTGAGTCAGGTCCTCTCTAAGAGCGGGGCATGCTCGTGCTCCGAACTGCTTGAGCTGGCTTCCAGCTGTCCTCTCGACTTTTACCTGTTTCTAGTCTGCTTGCTTGCTCACTCGATTCCCCCCTCCTTCTTTTCTTCTTCTTTAGAAAATACTGTCTGGTTTTCTACTGTGAAAGAAAGTGAGCACTCTGTTCATTCCTACACCTTCTTTCTCTTTTTCTCATAATTTGATATTGCTATTCATAAACATTATCTGTGGCTACAAAGTTCTGTCGTCCCCCCCCCCCCCCCCCCCCCCCGCCCCCCGCCGCCCTTCTTCACTGTGTAGCCCAGGCTTGTCTGGTGTTCACCATCCTCCTGCCTCAGTCCCCAGCCCCACCCCAGGTACTGGGATTGTACATATACACCACCATGCCCACCCAGCCTTACTTGCTTTCTATACTTCTGTGTCTTTGCTAGCTCCCTGCTTTCCCGAGCCTTTGCCATTGGAGCAGGCTTTATGCTGTCGGTGGGAAGGCTTTGGGATTGAACACATCAGGTCCTCCTAAGAGTTCTGTGTTGCTCTGGGGGATATATCCTTTTCTGTTGGTTCTGCCTCCTCTTCCTCCTGGGAATCCTCTCCATCTCTTGTGTTCTTTAAGGATGTGATACCCGCTCCTGTCTGGATTTACTCCCATGTCTTGGCAGAACACATCCTTTAGGACCTTGCTGAGAAAGTGTGTGGATGTAGGTGGGTGGCTAGCAGGAAGTAGGCTGATGTGCACAGGAGAGCAGGTACCTCTGAAGGTCTGCATTGCGGGCATGGGACTAAACGCAGGACTGACTACTGTTCAGCAGGGACAGCTAAGCTAACAGAGGCTTTACCTTTTGGAAGTTGTGAAGGAGAGCGCTCTGGGTTTGAGCCCCCAGGTGGAGAAAGTGACTCTGGTGTGCAAGCCAGCTCTCCCTGGCTCCTGGGCACCCAGTCTAAAGTTCTCTCGTCCCCACACAAGGACACTGGAACATCCCCGCCTGAGGAAGATGGCACCGTGTTTTCTGCTTGTTCCTCCAACCGCCAGGGACTTTTCCTGTCCTTTGGACCAGTCAGTAGCAGTGTGGGCAGCTCACTAAGGAAGAGGTCGTGGGTTTTGACCTCCAAAAAACTGTGGAAAGTTCAAGAGTTTCTCATTCACTTGTATCCTATGCTGCCTGGTACTTGGAGTTGCCAATAAATATTTATGGAATAAAAATGTTCCTCTTAAACCTTTGTGATTTCTTGATTGCTGGCATTGCATTGGTTGTTGGCCACATATCAACATCTTTGCCTTGTCTCTTGTGAAGGCACATACCATCTTTTAATTTTTATTTGCTTGCTCTTGAGACAGGGTCTCTAACTGATGGTCCTCCTGTCTCACCTCTGGAGTGCTGGGATTATGACCTCTAAGTATGCTTGTCAGATCACTGCTCCTAGCTCTGGGGCAGGCCTGTGTGGTGCCTTCGGTGCTGAGGTGGAACTCCATGTTCCCAGGAGCACAGTCCTGCATCTGCTTTGTCTTCGCCCCCAGAGTCTGACAGAATTCACTCGTAAAGCCAAGTCATAGGAAAGAACCTAGGATGAAGGCCAGGAAGGACTGGACACAGTCTCTAACATTTGCAAAACCACACCCCGCCCAGGGTGAAGCAGCTGGGGAGACCACTGCAGAAGGACTTGGCTGTTTTCCAACGTCACTGGAGGGGACTGCGGCTAGACCTGTCAGCAGAGGAGAGGCAGATGCTCTGTTCTTGTGTGCTTGGCTCCCTGTGGTACCAAGTTTCCTTTCTTTGACCTTTATTTTTGTTTCCTGGTGTGCATCTGTGTATGCACACCATGCCATACAGTGATTTCAGGAAACAGAAGAGGCGGTCAGGTCCCCCGGGGCTGGTGTCACTGAGGGTTTTGAGCCACTGTGTGAGTACTGGGCATTGAACCCAGGACCTCTGCAAGAACAGCCAGTGAGCCATCTCTCCAGCCCGTGTTACCAAATTCTCTAAACTGGAAGTTAGTGAACTCCTGATTGGGCTGGCAAGGAAGACACCGTGTCTAGAGTAGGACTTTGAGCGCCTAGCTCTTCTTACCTGAGCCTCTTTTTCTAGACTTTCGTTTTCCTTTTTGGCCAGAGAAGTTTCACCAAGCAGGTCTTCCCCTCAGATGTTAGGTCGAGCTTCTGTCTTTCTACAGCGAAGCAGGCTGAGAAAGTATTCCATGATGTCCTGATAGCTGACCCACCTACACAAGGAGTTAGAGCTACCCTAGGGTGCATCTGTCTGTCTGTCTGTCTGTCTGCCTGCCTGCCTGCCTGCCTGCCTGCCTGCACTGGCTGGCTTGCTGTCCTGTAAGACTGTCACAATGGGGGTGTGTAGGGCTAACCCTGGGCAGGCCAGCTAGCCCATTATGAGCTAACTCGGAATCTTGAGGGTGCTCTCATGAGTCACAGCTTGCTCAGCCCCCCAGGGATGAAGGGAAGACCAGCGCTGGGCTAAGACCGGCACACCTGAGGCATGGCTCCATCACTGTGATCCTGGGCCTCAGCCATGCTGCTGTGGGAGAGTGGCCCCCGCTCACCATCACCCCCCACCTCAGTGACAAAAGTGCACTCTGCCAGCAAGGTAGGTACTGGCTTCCTGACTCTGGCCCGGAGCTCTCATGTCCTAGGATTTTCTGGGAAGACCCTCTAGTACTGTGCTGCCTCTGGGCTGTGGCCTCCAGCATGTGGATATTTAAGTTCACTTTACATAAGATTAGAAAGTGAGTTCTTGAGTCACATTTTGTCATATTTCAAGTGCTCAGTAACCTGTGGCTAAGTGGCTGACTGCCAGCGTGGGACAGTCACCACCACATGGGGAGTGCCCTCTGGTGATCTGCCCCACTTTGACCAGGCTGCCACTGCCTTGACTATAAAGGTCACAAACTTATTTTGCCAGGCTTCCTCCCTGGCTCTTTAGGTCAGCTCCTAGGACACCTTCAGGCTCTGCTCAGGGAGTTTGCTCCCTCTCCTACTCTTAAAGGCATCAGAACCATAACAATGCCATTTCTCCCCCATATCTATTGCAACCTGTAGAAATCCTGGTCTTAAAAAGAGAATGTACTTATTTTATGTGTGTGAGTGTTTTGCCTGCATATATGTATGAACACTGCATGTGTGCCCGGTGCTGAGGGAGGCCAGAAGAGGATGTCAGAAACCTTGGAACTGATGGCTATACATCATCTTACGTGTCCTGGAAACCGAACTTATGTCCTCTGGGAGAACAGTAAGTGCCCTTAACCACTGAATCGTCTCTCCATCCTAATCCTGGTCTTCAAAAAAGCTTTCCTGGACTCTACCAATACTTCTGTAAGGGTGTGCTTGGGTCTGAGATAGTCTTCTACCTGGACCCTGAGCTTCTGGCAGAAGAACTGCTCCTTATAAGCCGCATGCACAGGTCCGAATATGTGAGTAAGCAAGGGAGCAGCTGACCTGAGAGTTCAGAAAACGCTGCTGATGGAAACTAGAGGTTTTCTTTTGCAGCCAGGCAGGGAACCCTGAGTGCCTGGTCTTCTTCCCCTCAACTCCTACCCCAGGGAACTTCCTTGTGGAAGCCAGCAGCCTGCTGCTGTTCTCCATACAGGAAATACAGGAGAGCCTGCAGGCCGGCTAGACTTTCACTTTGACTTGCCTGCCCGGGGGAGAGCTCTTGAAGGGAAGGCACATTAGCAAGAGTTTGCTGTGCTTTGCTCTGGAGAGGAGCACCAGGGCGCACACTCTCCTGGTGGACATCAGTGGAACACTGGGAGAAATGTTTGAGTTCCAATCAAGAGGGTTTGTAGACAGCTGCCCAGCACACAAAGTGGTTTGAGTCTCCCCACCAGAGCCAAGCCCACACTGGACTTGGGCTCTGGCTCCTAAGCTGTTGTTTTTATGATTGGCTTTCCTGTTGGTTACAGGTAGCCCCTTTTCCAGTAACTGCAGCCAAAACTGCCTTAGTCACCAGGGCCAGCACTGTTCTGTGCCATTCCCAGGGGTGTTTTCTTGTTTAGAAGGTTCTAGACTGTGGTTACAGGTTTGTCAGCTGGTTTGGGAGTGAGGCTTTTCAGAGAAGCCACAGGTACTTCTGGAAGGAGAAGGGATCCCTTTTAGAACCTGGAGTGAGCAGATGAATGCGAAGGCCCGCTGGCTGCAGCACGTGCCTGCCTTCAGCTCTGTGTGACTGCTTGGCCACAAGCCAGCATGCATCTATTCCTGGGCAAATGGACCCTGCTAAAAATAAGCAGGCAGCAGTTTAATTCCAGCAGATTCAAAATAGCTGAGTGTCCTCCTCACTCACCAGCCTAGGGCAGGGCTGGGAGCATCCTTGTGGGAGGCTTTCCTGACTGCAGGCAGCCTGCCTCCTGGGGGGAGAAGGTGGCCTTGGCAGCCTCCTGTTCGCTTCTGAGTGCAGAGCGTGAGGGCTTTGGGACATGCTGTGTTCAGTCCCCTTATATCTTGGGAAGTTCAACTTTAAAAACCAAATGCCAGCCTGGCAGTGGTGGCACACGCCTTTAATCCCAGCACTCGGGAGGCAGGGCCAGTCGGATCTCTGTTTGAGGTCAGCCTGGTCTACAGAGCGAGATTCAGGACAGGCTCCAAAACAACACAGAGAAACCAAAAAAATAAATAAATAAACCCCAGAAGTCAGCTGGTAATAGTGCTGCCCATCCTTCATCCCAGCACTCAGGAGGCAGAGGCAAGCAGATTTTTTTGTGAGTTTGAGGCCTACAAAGTAAGTTCCAGGACAGCCAGGGCTACACAGAGAAACCCTGTCTCTAAACACCAAAACCCAAACCCAAATGCCTGGGACAAAGAGCAACTAACAAGCTTTGTTAGGGAAGGAAGGTGGTGGGAAGCCTTGTGAGGCTGAAGGGTGTGTATGTGTGTGTGTGTGTACAAGTATGTGTGTATGTGTATGTACACATGCATGCAGGTTCATGCACAGCAGTTCTGCTTGGACTGTCAGGGAAGGTTGGCACATCTTGTCACCTCTTTTTTTTTTTTTTAATGTGTCACCCCTTACAGACTTGTCAGACCATGTAAATTGGGGGTGGGGGTGGGGAGTGGCTTCTTAAAAATTCCCAAGAAGGCTGTTTGACTGACATGAGACTGGCTTGTAGTGAGGAAGAGGGCCTATTTTCTTGATTGGTAGGAAGTGGA
The DNA here is from genome assembly GCF_007827085.1 of Peromyscus californicus insignis. Lineage (NCBI taxonomy): Eukaryota > Metazoa > Chordata > Mammalia > Rodentia > Cricetidae > Peromyscus > Peromyscus californicus. Next base: position 33,791,494 of record NW_026294551.1, read on the forward strand.
GTTGGTGGAGGGGCATCAGTTGCCTTGGAGAGCCCCCTGTGGGTGCCTCCTGGTACCAGACATTTGAAAAGAGAGCTAGGTTTGGTAGGTTGCATTCAAAGCCTTTGGGTGTGTAGCTCCTGATCCCAGGGCCTTTATTCTTGTAGAGAATAGCTGCTGTCCCACCCACTGTCTTGGAAGCAGGAGACAAATAAACCCTGCTCTCTACAGGGCTCTTGAGGGAACTCCCTCACACATCTTTGGTCTTTGCCTGGAAACAGCTCTGGAGAGAGGGACTTTGTCCTGAGCACTCAACCCCCCTCGCCCAGCAGGGTGTCTCTGGCCCCAGCCCAGATGGGCTATGGAACGGTGGGTGTTGTGAATCTCTTCTATTTTATTGGCAGTGTTCAGTACCACCTAGGAGGCTGGCTGGCACAAGAGAGGGAGCCTGGATGGGAAATGTCACCACAACTGGTTTCCTGGGCTGTACTTCCAGCTGAAGTCGCACAGCAGACTTCTCTACTGGGTAGGGTTGAGGCTTGGAGCCTCAATCTCTGTCCAGCAGGGAGGGAGCCTTAGGTAGGCAGTGGTAGTGATAAGCTCAGAGCAGCAGGAAGGTGCTGGTCCTGGGCATTCTGTCTGAGCTAGGATTAGGGACAGCTAGTGAAGTGATGAAGGAAGCCATTGCCATGACTGGCCTGGGCCTTGGGCAGTGTGTGGATCAGCCAGGTGCCGGACTAAAGCTAGATTGGAAGGCATGCTGTTGGGCCTTTCCTTATTGTGGTGTAGCTAGCTTCTGGGGTTTGAGGAGATAAGAGTGGGGTGACCTATAACTGAGGTAGAGGGTGGGACTGTGGGCATCAGTTTAGTTTCAAAGGGGGCAGAGCTCCTCCCAACTGGACTGGAAGCCATTTCTGTCTTAGGTACCATCACACACACATCATGACTTTGGTCTTGGCTTTCTCTGTGTTAGAGGGATAGCTGCTCTCTGAGTGTCTTTCCCATTCCACCGAGTCTCCTGAGGCCAGAGAACTTCTAGAATTCTGTAGGAATTACAAATGTGAGTCCTGCTGGGAAGGGATTTCCTAGTTAGCAAGGAGTGAGACATAGAAAGGTATGGCTGTGTTCAGATTCCAGCGCCACTTCCTGTCAGCATGTGCTTTCCTGGCTCTAGGCTGTTCCAAGTACACCATTTCAGTCCTAACACTCTTGTTACTTTTATTCCTTTATATGAATGACACTGAGCGTGGATCCAGGGAACCTCACTTTGCTGCTGGTTTTTGAGTGTGTGGAAGATGTTACAATGATTCTCAAACCTGACTAAATACTAGGATCACGTGGGTTTAAAACCAGACAAACCTGGTATTGAATCTTCCCCCTCAGATTCTGATTTGATTAGTTTGGGTGCCACCTTGGCCTCAGGCTCTAGAAAGCTTCCTTGCATCTGGGTGTGGTGGCTCACACTTGTAACCCCAGTGATAATCATAGTAGTTGAGAGTCTTAAGCTGAAGAATTGAAAGTCCGAAGCCATCCTGGGTTGCCAGTAAAGTAAAAACTTCCTCTGTGAGGGAACTGGAAAGATGGCTCAATGCTCAAGAGCACTTGCTGCTCTTGTAGGGGCCTGAGCTTGGTTCCTAGCACCCACAGGTGGCTCACAACCACCCATGAGTCCAGTTCCAAGGGATCTGATGCCCTCTTCTGACCTCCGAGAGCATCAGGCACACATACATACATACATACATACATACATACATACATACATACATACAGGCAAAACACTTAAAACACATAAATCTTTAAAAAGCTTCCTCAGTGATATATGTGAATGAAAAGGAATACAAAGACTTGTTCCTAGGTGTGGTGGTGGAGAAAGTTTGTTGTAGATAAAAGGGAAAGTGTCGGTAGAGGCAGGGACATCTAAAGAGTCCAGGGTGGACATGACTGGGCTGGGCTATGTGGGAGGAGAGGGGAACTAGATGCAGCAGCCAGGAGACCAAAGATACAGGAGGGGAGGGTAACCAAAATGTCTGGATTATATAGGGAAGAGCCTCTGGGGGAAGGGCAGCCCAGCCCCTGGACTGGAGAGTTCAGGGTACTGGGTGTGCTGTGCCATCCATACACTGTAACAGGTAAGCACTGAGGGATGCTGCGAGAACCTGGCGGCCAGGTCTGCTTTGATATGTTTAATGGGCACTCAGCCTTTGTCCCAGGTTTGAAACTCAACAATATGTGGATCCAAGTTGGAAAACCATGAATATAGAGTGCTTTCTGTTTGTAGATAGAAGTTGTAGCAAATCTTCTAAAAAGACCACACTAGTAATGAGTTCACAGTTGCATTGTGCTCGAGCTGGAGAGATGGCTCAGTGGTTAAGAGCACTGACTGTTCTTCCAGAGGTCCTGAGTTCAACTCCCAGCAACCACATGGTGGCTCTCACAGTTGCATTGTGCAAAATCAGTTTGCAGAAACTGCCCTTCTCCTCCAGCTGAAGCCTTAGTCTGAGTCAGTTTTCTTCATTGCAGTGTTTTCTGTCCGTGCACAATTTCTGTAACACTGGTACAGCCACTGAGGACTGACCCTACTGTGTATTTAGCAGTCATTGCTCTGAAAAGGGCTGGCTCCAACTTTGTCTCCACCAGTAACTTTGGTGGGGGTTCTCAAGGGCCTCTGCCTGTTCACAGGCATGTTTGCTTTATATTGTTTGTAGGTGGATCATAGGGTGGGTATGCTTATGTTTCCCCGGCTGTTACTAACGCTCTGAAAAGGTAGTATGAACTTCCCGTTTTCTTGGCTCACACCGCACATCTTCCCTCATGGATCAACTGGCAAGTAAGATGGAAGTAGGTTCCCATTCCTCAGCTGCATTACACTGAGTTATTTAGTCACTCAGGTAGTGATAGGTTCCAAACGAGGATGGATGGGTAGGTTGAGGATGAAATGATACAAGATTGAGCTGTTTGAATCTGAAGCCACAGGTACCGTCATGGAAGTTTTCCACACAGAGGGATGTTTGCAAGTCACCTGAGCCCTGGCCACTGCTCAGCCCTACTCTGCATTTTGCAGTCTCCTTGCTTTGCCTTTAGAGGTCCATCTTTACAGCTGGAAGGGATTTCTGCAATGACCTCTTCCCCTGCACTCCCATCATCCCCTTCGTTTGGGGGTAGCTAGCTCTCCTAGTCTCAAGCATTCCTCCTAACCGGAGTGTGCCTAGATCTTGTTAAAGTACAGATGTGGTTCAGTAGGACTGCACTTCTAGCAGGTTCTGGGGTGTGGGTAGCGACTGGTCTGTAGACCACACTTGAAGAAACAATAGTCCTAGACTAGCGTTCCCAGCCTCTGCTGAACATTAGAGCCAGCCAGGGGCTGAGGCATTTACATTGTCTCTGCAACCAAACACAAACCTGTGTGCAGCGGTAAGTACTGCGTCAGCGTGCCGTCGGTTGGTTGCAAGTGTACAGTACCCACACCCTAGTGGGTTTTGTTTGTTTGCTTTTGAAAAATTTCTGCACCCCAATAAGCCTCTATGCCAATGCAGCAATCCAAATCAGACCAAATCAAATCAAATCAAATTAGAAAAAGCTCAGGTTTAATGAGTAAAATGCTCCCAGATGATTTTCCGGCCCCTCAGAGAGGAGATGGGAAGAGAGACCAAAAACCACGTGTCTGTTTTCCGGGGCGGCAGTTTACTACCCTGTGGGAGTGATTCTGAGCATCTCTCGGGGAGCTGTGTTTGGTGGGCTTTCTGAGATGAGGCAGGGTTTGGGGAGAGATGGGGGAGGGTGCTGAGGTGGAGCTTCCACCAGAACATTCCAGAATCTTTGGGTATATGGATGGGGGAGGTTACTGAGGTGGAGCGTCCACCAGAACATTCCAGACTCTGGGTAGATGGGTGCCGGAGCTGAGGCGGAGATTCCACCGGAACATTTTTGTTTTTTGAAACAGAATCTTACTATGTAGCTGTGGCTCATCTGGAACTCACTATGTAGACCAGGCTGGCCTTGAATCCACAGAGATCTGACTGCTGCTGCTTTCCAAGTGCTGGGATTAAAGGGGTGCACCACCATGCCCAGCCTCCTGTACTGCTTAATTGGCGTCTGTAACACCTCTTTTCCTCTCCTCACTCTCCCTAGGCATAGCTTCTTCACCTCGCCTCCAAGATGGCAATCCAGTTCCGTTCACTCTTCCCCTTGGCATTGCCTGGAATGCTAGCGCTCCTTGGCTGGTGGTGGTTTTTCTCTCGTAAAAAAGATCGACTCAGCAGCAATGATAAGCAGGTGGAGACACTGAAGGTTGGCCCTGCCATCAAGGACCGACTCCCCAGTGAAGAGGCCTGTCCTAAAGTCCTATCTGTGCCCCTCACTGTTACACAGCCTCCAGAAATGGAACAGCTCTCTCTGGGCAAGTCTTCAACAGAACCCCCAGCCTTGCCAAGGCCACGTCAGGTTCGCCGGAGATCGGAGTCCTCAGGCAGCCTCCCCAGCAACATAGACACAAGGTCGCAGTCGTGTAGAGATGACAGTTCAAAGGTGGAACTCTCCCTGATGGGGGACGAAGCCAAATCTATTCCTCTTGGATGCCCCCTTCTCCCAAAAGATGTGCCCTTCCCCTTTGAAGCAGTGGAAGGGTGTAAGCAGGAGTTTGCATTGGGCAAAACACCTGGAAGGGGCTGGCTCGGCCAGTGTGCAGCCTCTGGAGAGAGAGCAAGAGAGACAGGCGGAGTCGAGGGGAATGGAGATGCTGTGTTGGGGGAAAATGTACCCGAGGAAGGCCTGTTGTCCCGGGAGTGTGGCTCAGAAGTAGAGAAAAGTGAGATTCCAAGCCTGGCCCCCTGGGGAGGTGGGGGAGAGGAGGTGAGCAGTGGCTCCCCACAGGTGGCTGAGCTTGCAAAGAAGAAAGAAGAACGTGTTGTCGGGAAGTTGCCAAGTAGCTTTGTGGAGCCAGTTCGCTCAGAGCTGGTTAAGGATGAGCACGCGTTGGAACCCCAGGTCAGAGGTAGTGATACTTGGGACAGAGACCTGCCTAGAGAACAGGTCAAAGAGGAGACCTTGCCTAAAAATGATGAGATTGAACAGGCTGCTTTCCAGATTATCTCCCAGGTGATCTTGGAAGCGACTGCAGAGATGCGGGCCACCACGATGGGCAAGACTATGGCACAAGTGCATCCCACCTCGGCCGCTCGGCCCCAGGAACTGAAGGAGACCTGTGTCCCAGCCATCCAGGAAACTGGCCTGGGACAAGACCCCCCAGATCCTGTTTCCACTACAGCAGGTGCCACTGCCAGCCCATTAGCAGAAGCCCTGCCACCAAAGACCTACGTGAGCTGTCTTAGCAGCCCTCTGCCAAGCCCCACCACGGACCAGAAGCCAAAGATCTCTGCACACCACATCTCCCTGGCCCCCTGCCCATCACCAGTTACCCGCCTGAGACAGTCTCTGGATGGGGCAAGTTCCCCGGGAGGAGATGACACTTTCGTCACCTGTATGTCCAACAACAGGCAGAGTGTCCTTTCAGTGACCTCCTCGGGGCCGTGCTCGGATTCTTTGAGTACTTCGGGGCTTGAAGACTCTTGCACAGAGACCATCTCAAGCCCTGGAGGCAAAGGTATCACCCCACCACTGCCAGACAGTACTGAGCCCTTCAGCAATGGGGTGCTGAAGGAGGAGTCCTCAGACTTGGGGACTGAGGATGGATGGACCATGGATGCAGAAGCAGATCAGTCAGGAGGTAGGAGGGTCTTGGTGCTTTCTTGGTGAATCTGGGAGGGCTCCCATTATTTGCTAGGCAAAAGCTACTGGCCACCCTTCCTTCTGCCACTGGTGCCACAGAACGATGCTGTCCATCCCCAACTCTGCTGTCTAGCCTCCTGTACAACTAGGCACCTCAGGTAGCTGGTGGGTACCCAAGAAGCCAGGTGACCACGAGACCCCAAGGCTATGAGAGCTGTCCATGGGTTCGCTAGCCAGGGAAACCCCCACCCTTTAGAAGGGACCAGGACTGTGGGGTCCACCAGTCAGCCTTAGTGTCGTCTTCTCTTTTGGACACCCACTCTTCAGTGGGCCTTTGGGGATGAGGTCCCCTTGATGGTACCTCCCAAGTGCCAGGGGACGGGTGAGCATCTCTTCATGATTGACTTCCTTTACTCACATGCTTGTTCCGTGTCTCCACCTGCTCTCCTCCAGAAGCCCTGGCAGGGTAAGTTCCCCAGGACAGCCGCAGCTCCGAGCACTAGCTCCGAGCACTGCAGCTCCGAGCACCGCAGCTCTGAGCACCGCAGCTCCGAGCACCGCAGCTCCGAGCACCGCAGCTCCGAGCACTGGCGGGAGGCGCGCTGCTGTGGTTGTTGCTGTGCCCTCCTCCTCTGCAGAGTCTCAGCCATCCTTTCTCTGTGCAGTTGCAGCTCCACCCTGGGAAAGAGGGCACTTTGGTAACGAAGGGTGCACTGGGTTTTTCGAGTGCTGAGCCCAGCGTAGACAGTTGAGACCGCTAACTTACAGGTCAGCAGCTCCTGACCCTGCTCTACAGCCCCCAGGGGTATTGATTATCTCCCAGTGACTTCCAAGGGGCTCATGGCTTGTTTGTCCTGGAGCATTCCCAACCATTCAGTTTCATCCAAGGAAGTTTGGGCATTTTTCTCGGGTGTTTTACTACTTTCATTAGAATCTGGGGGGCACCACACCTTGGATTTTGTCACCCTAAGATACTGTTGATCGAGACCATGATGATTTTACATACGTCTAAAAGAAAGCAAATTCTGCCCATTGTAACTGTGGGAAGCCAGATACTATAAGCTACATCCTAATGCTGGAGTGCTAAAATGTTAAGAAAAAAATTTGCATCTTAAAATGGGCAAAAGGGAAGGTTTTTAAAAAACATCTCAAGAATAAAGGAGTTTCCATTTGCCTGATGCCTGTTACTGTAACGAATGAACCCCTCAGCCTGTTCCAGCTCTGGACAGAGTGTTAGTAGCCGTGCAGATGCCTTGCGGCTTCTGAGACCATAATAAATGGGTGGGAGGCTCAGGGTGGCCCGTTGGTCATAGCCCGAGGATAGGAACTGGTTAAGTAGGTGGGCTAGCAGCACTGGTGTTCTCAGGTTAGCCTTGACCCTACTTTGGGCACTTCCCCTAGGCTGAAGCTCAGGGGAGACGGGAACAGGACTGCCTGGCTGAGGGAGCTGGAAACTGGTCAGTGAATGCAGCCTGCTGAAGGCCTGGTATGGTTCTGAGTTACTCCTGGGATCCATTGAGATGTTAGCAGGTATTAGCCAGTCCAGCTCTCTTGGACGGAGGCCAGGGCGGTGTGGCAGTCAAACCCCAACCAGCCTGATTTGCTTCCAGAAAGCTGGCCAAGCAACTTTCTTGGGTGCGTAGGTGGGTGGGTGGGGTCTTTGCCTAAAGCCCAGTGTTGAGGGACGCCACTTTGGAGGTGACTCTTCACCTAGGGGTGGAGAGTTCGACTAGGCCTTAGTCTTTTATATCCAGACAGATATGGATTGCTTGGAAAAGTGTTATGTCCTGAGTTTGGGGAAACCAGGTGGAAAATAGCCTAATTAGTTGGCTCTCAGGAGTGATCCAGTTCAGGCCATTAAGTTGGTATCTCAGCCAGAGCGGAGTCTCTTCACTTGCCCTGGCTGGTCGCTGGTGCTTGTTTGGTCTTCCTTTTCTCCTGTTCCTTTTTTACAGGGGTTCTTTAGTCGTGTCCTAGGGAAGAGTTGAACGGCCTAAGTTGGTGCCAGACTCACATCCCCCACTGTCCTCTTGGAATAATGAGCTTGGTTTGTCTCCCTTTCCGAGGGCTGTTTGAGCCACCCCATAATCAGAGCTTCACAAGCCAAGCCCAGTGGGGAAGGGAGGAAGCCCACCAGCCTTTGTCCACACCCGGCCAAGACCAGCGGGCCCTGATTAGAACTGAGAATGGGGCCCTCAGTAGGCTATCACTGTGACTGCCCACTTACCCCTTCCCCGTGCCCCCAGCCTGGGGCCTGAGGCCTTGGAGACTAGAGACCCTTGGTCTGGGAGGCTGGCACATTTGGAAAGAGAGCAGGATGGTTGTGACACTCCTGGGACTGTGGTCATCTTGTTAGCTCCCCTCCCCACCATACCCTGCATCCGCCTCTCCCTGGGCGGAGAGTCTGTCTCTCCCTCGCTTACTACGTGTGTGTCTGTCCCAGCAGCTGTGGCTAGTCACGGCTGCCAAATAAGCACGCAGGACCGCTAAGTGACAGGCTAAAATTAGGTGTGTGGGTACCCTAGGCCTCCCTTCATTGGGTTTTCCTGAGCCTTCTCGTCTGTGAGCTGAGTGCTGTTTGCCAGGCTTGCAGAGGGGTGTGCGTGCAGGGCCTTCCAGTGTTGTGGACTTGGGAAGCTGTGATAGTCAGAGCTGAGCTGTGTGTGTGTGTGTGTGTGTGTGTGTCTGTCTGTCTGTCTGTCTGTGTGTGTCTGTCTGTGTCTGTGTCTGTGTCTGTGTCTGTGTCTGTGTCTATATACACCGCTCCCTCCCCTGCAGGTTCGGACGGGAACAGCATGGATTCAGTGGACAGCTGCTGTGGGCTTACGAAGCCCGACAGCCTCGAGAATGTCCAGGCAAGCTCCAACCCTAAGAAGGTTGACCTCATCATCTGGGAGATTGAGGTGCCAAAGGTAAGGGTGGTGACATTCCTTTAGGCCGGATTCTGTGGGAAGTCAAAGTTCCCTTAATGCCAGGTTTAAAGAAGGCCAGTGAGTTAGATGGGCCAGGCTGGGAAGCTGCGGGGCAGGCCACCCGACTTCATTCTTCCCTCACCCACATGCTTGGCTAGTCCCCCAGGCTCCCCTGTGTGGGCTGCGGCTCAGATCTTCTTAGAAAAGCTAGCAACCGTCAGCCTGAGGACTGGGCATCAGACCCCATTCCAGCTCTGCGCTGTAAAGTGCCCTAGACAACTGTGGAGAGCTTAAACTGCCGTAGACAACGGAAGCAAAGGCAGGGCAGCTCTAGCTCCGCCTGGGAGCAGCTGTGAGCATGCTCATCCCTCTCACCTCACGCTGCAGCTGTGAGCATGCTCATCCCTCTCACCTCACGCTGTGTGATTGTTAAAGCCAAGATTGTGGTGTTTTAATTAATACTTCTAAATATTTAACAATTTCATTTTCCCGTGCCGGTCTTTACAGTTTTAACTGCATTATTCATTGAATGTCTGCTGCTTCCCTGGTCCCTAGTGCCCGAGTGGTTTCTAGCCCCCTGCTGTTAGAACCTAACTTATTAGTGCTTATCACTGGGGCTCAGTAGTAATTGGCAGACTGCTTACTCCCAGGGCACTTGGCTCCATGCTTGAGCTGGAGACCTGGCTCAGTCTGAACTTTGGGTCAAGACTCCTATGCTGACCCCAGGCTGCTGGCTCCCGTAGTATTCTTCTTCTCCGGTGACCTTGTTAGCAATTCTGCTCTCAGTGGTCACAGAGGGCATGGTGAGTCAGGCTCTGGATGAGTAGGGACCAGGTCCCTTGCCACCCTCCAGGGCTGGGGTCGTTTAGAATTGTTGTGGAGCTTGTCTTACATGCTTAAGTCTGGCGTCTTCTGTTTGCCTTGAACTCTGGTGCACTAGGCCCTTGTACATGCTATCCCTTGTCGGGGGGGGGGGGGGGATACGGGGACGGGACGGGGACCTGAGTGTCCTCAGGCTTTCATTGTCCAACCCGTTTCTTTGTCTGTGGCTACTAGTGGACTAAAGGGACAGGGATATGAGAAATTGGAGTTGACCCTTCTAGCAGTGAAACTTGAGAGAGAGAATGCATGTATGTGTGCGTGCACATGTGTAGGAGGGATACGTGTGTGTGTGCGCGCGCGTGTGTGTGTAGGAGGGATACTGCTTTAATGTTCTGGGTCTCGCCCACATGGTTGGGATGAGACGCTGAGTCCCGGGCCAGACTACCCCTTCAGCTGCTTAGCAGCTGTGTGGTCTGGGTGGGTCCCAGAGCATGTCCCGGCTCATTTCTCTTCATGTGTATCAAGTTGTCTATTCCGTTGGTTCTGTGACTGAACCTAAGTGCTTAGAACAGTCCTGAAAAATAAATGCTGGCACCAACAGCGTGAGCTTGACTTGACACCAGACAAGCCTAGGTCTTTGGGCAGTGAGCAAGGAGTTGGCTTCCCGTTTCCCTCATCTCTCTCTCTCCCTGGAAGCACTTAGTGGGTCGACTGATTGGCAAGCAGGGTCGGTACGTGAGTTTTCTGAAGCAGACGTCTGGTGCCAAGATCTACATCTCCACCCTGCCTTACACCCAGAACATCCAGATCTGCCACATAGAAGGTCAGTGGTGTGCCGCCCTGTGCTTAGCTCCCTCGCCTGAAGCGTAAGGCAGTAGCATCAGGTTGCAGTTGTCCATTTGGAATGGTAGCCTCTGAACAGACACTGCAGACTTCTCGGTAGAGGGCACCCTGGGTGTCTTCCCTTCAGGCTCCTCCAGTTCAGGGGCTTGTTTGCAGGACCCTGTCCTTCTGCACCCCCTCTGTCTGGCCAGGATAAGGATGGGTGCTCAGTAGACAGGGCCAGGGTACTGGGGCACAGTGTCTGTCACCCACGTTTTCCTCACAGCACAGGTACCTTCTGGCCAAAGCCATTCGTACCTTTCCCATCTGGCAGCTGCTTTGTGTTCAAAGCATGGGTCAGGTCGGCAAAGGGGGTGGGTTTAAACTTGATTCCTAAAGCAAAGCCAAGTGTTTGGCCCGTGAGAATCCTGTGGAGTGGCACGTGGGTGGATCTGTGTTTGCTGTTCCTTTTCTCTTACAGTGCCTGTGTGTCCTGTCCCTTGCCCTTAGGCTCTCAGCATCATGTAGACAAAGCTCTGAACTTGATTGGGAAGAAGTTTAAGGAACTGAACCTCACCAATATCTATGCTCCACCACTGCCTTCGCTGGCACTGCCTTCCCTGCCGATGACGTCTTGGGTGAGCATGCTCGCCAGGATCCTACTTCTTGTCCCCTCCCCTAAACTTATCCCAGTAGAGAGGCTGTTAGTGCGTGGGCCTTTTGGCCCACGGTGTTGCCGACCGGCATGTTCTCTGAAGACAGGATGGACACTGGCAAGGGGCCAGGGCCTCTTGACCCCACACTGGGAGGACTATCTATTCCTGCCACTTGGTCATGCTTTCTTTTTTCTAGGCATTTGCCTAAAGAGAACTGAGCCAGGAGACTGGGTATGGGCTCCTAAAAAGCTGGGGCTGTACCTAGAGTCACTGCCCAGCACCAGAGGCCTTGGGTAGGATCTGCTGAGAAGGATTTTGGTGAGACTTAGATGGGTCGTTAACATTCTTTCTAGTCAGCTGAGCTGAATAGTGGCCCTGGTGAAGGATTCCCTCCTCTTCCATCTCCCCAAGAACTGCCTGGAGTGTAGTTGGTAAATGCAGAGTCCCCAGGCTGGAAGCCCTAGAATTTAGCAGAAGAGAAGCTCATGTCTCCAGAGCAATGAGCAGGCATGCCTTGGACCCTCAGTTGGGCCTTTTGTCCTTGGGAGTAGACGCATAGAGTTCTGTTGCCACAGACTCTTCACTGCATTCCACAGCTGGGCTGACAAGCTGCTTCAGGGACATTGCCTCTTTGGGTTTGGCTTAGGACAGTAGGTGTTTCAGCTGTGGTCCCCCACCAGAGATCCTTGTGCGGTAGTGGGGGTGGGCGGGGTGTTCCTTTCTTTCACTGTGGGCATTTGGGAGTGTGCTGGGCCCCACTCCATGCCTTATGCCTGAATTAGCGATTTTCCCAGGGGCCTTGTGGTAGCCTCTCTTCTTAAACAATGGAGTAACTAGTATAGGTGGTTGCCTTCCCTTGTGTTCTGCTTGCTCAGTGAGACTCTAGGTGCTTTGAAGTCAGCAGGGCTGGGGACCCATAGAAGTCAAAGGAAGTTCTTGGGGCCACCAGTCTTGAAGGTGCAATCCAGATCCTCCAGGGTGCAGAACCCTGCTTTGCTACCTATAACTTAGCATGGTAAAATGCTAAGGGGAAAATGGTACTGGAGCACAAGCCTTTTAGAGAGCCCCGTGACCTCTTCTAGGACCTTGCACCTGAGGCCTTAGCAGCTGAGCACACATACAGGCCCCCCACCCAAAGCCAAGAGATGAGGGGACACCTGTGAGGGTGGAGGGAGTACGATCTAGGGGTCAAGTAGAAGGCACAGAGTAAATGGGACATCAGCTCTGTAGACCTTAGCAGACCTGTACTGAGGCTGCCGCTTGCTCTTCAGAGGCAGAGATGTGCTTTCAGGCAGTAAGCTCCGAAGGGGTCTGAGGCTGCCCACCCAGTGTGCTCAGGCAGGTCCTGAGCAAGCTGCTCACCCCCCATATTTACCTTCCTTGAGTCTTACGGACTCATCGAAAGAAGTGAGGGGGAGGAAAGGCAGACATGCTCCAGGGGATGGACCCTTGCCCAGCTGTGGACCCCTGGATCTTCAGATCCAGCACTACAAATACAGTTGGCCTCCAGCTGCCTAGTTTGGACTAGGGGGGTCTCCCTATCCGATCCTGAGGTGAGGCTGCCCCTAATGGCAGGTCTCGGTATTACAGCCAACAGCCTCCAGAACGTTGCTATCTGGGTGCCATATTGTTACTGATGGTTGTGTCCGTCCATAGACTTGCCCTGGGGCCTTGGGCAAATCCCAAACATGAGAAGAACTGATACAGTACTGGCTGCCTCTTCCTCCTCCAGCTCATGCTGCCCGATGGTATCACCGTGGAAGTCATTGTGGTCAACCAGGTCAACGCAGGGCACCTGTTTGTACAGCAGCACACACACCCCACCTTCCATGCGCTGCGCAGCCTGGACCAGCAGATGTACCTCTGTTACTCTCAGCCTGGAATCCCCACCTTGCCCACCCCAGTGGAAAGTAAGTGCTGCCTAGAGAATCAAGGAGCATTCTGGGTTCCAGTCAGGCCAAGACATGTAGGCCAGCTGGGTTGCCCATCCCGCACTCAGTCTGGACCAGAAAACTGTTTGGGACTCCCTTGAATGACAGCATCCCTGAGTTCTTACATTGTCATAGAATCGTGCTGGATTGAGCTTTCTGGCTAGCTAGTGTTTCCACTGACCAAAGCCGTAGCATTGGAGTGGCATTTTTCTGGGGGACTCAGATCATAGTCCTGACACTTTATATCTTCTTTTTAATTTTTTAAAATTACATTTCTTTGCTGGGCGGTGGTGGCGCACGCCTTTAATCCCAGCACTCGGGAGGCAGAGGCAGGTGGATCTCTGTGAGTTCGAGGCCAGCCTGGACTGCCAAGTGAGTTCCAGGAAAGGCGCAAAGCTACACAGAGAAACCCTGTCTCCAAAAACCAAAAAAAAAAAAAAAAAAAAAAATTACATTTCTTTGTTTTATATGTAAGTATTTTGCCTGCATGTATGTATGTGTACCACATGTGTGCATGGTGCCCATGGAGATCAGAAGAGGGCTTCAGGTCCCCTAGAACTGTAGTTATGGATGGTTGTGAGCCACCATGTGGGTACTAGGAATCAAACCCAGGTCCTCTGCAAGAGCAGCCAGTGCTCCTAACCACTGAGCCATCTCTCCAGCCTGGGCTTTGTGTCTTGTAAGTGGCGTGATACCCAGTGCTACCCAGGCTCACCCACCAGGCAGTAGAGTGATAGCAATCTGTCATGTAGAGCACTTCGGGTATGTACTTGTCACCTGTGCGGTGGTTGATGTCGCCACATGACAGGTGAGGGAACGTCTCTGAAACGGAGGGACTGGAGCAGACAACACTGGGTAACCCGTTACCTTTGTTGCTTTCTCAGTGGGGGGGACAGGACTAAATGTCAGAACCTTCTTCTCAGTCTCCTCACAGACTTTGAGGCATGAAGAAAATTTTGACGTTCTCTGTAGCAGTTTTGTTTGCCCCCCTTTTGGAAGAATGAGGTTTAATTGTCATCAGATTCTTCACTGCCCAAGGGTGGCTGCACCAGGGCGTCACTGTCTGGATCAGGACCAGTGTAATCGGCTGCTGGAGGTGCTGGGGTGCTGTTGTGACCCTCCTCCTGTGGCTGCCCAGCTCGATGGCTGCCTGGGGACACTACATCCTGAGGCAGAGGCTAGATGGTGTGAGCTACAGACTTAGGATGTTCTTCTGGACAGGCTTTCCATCAGAGTGGTTGTGGACTGGCCTAGACCAGACTCTAGGTACTGGCCTAGACCAGACTCTAGGTACTGGAGTAGACCAGACTCTAGGTACTGGAGTAGACCAGACTCTAGGTACTGGAGTAGACCAGACTCTAGGTACTGGCCTAGACCAGACTCTAGGTACTGGCCTAGACCAGACTCTAGGTACTGGAGTAGAACAGACTCTAGGTACTGGCCTAGACCAGACTCTAGGTACTGGAGTAGACCAGACTCTAGGTACTGGAGTAGACCAGACTCTAGGTACTGGCCTAGACCAGACTCTCGGTACTGGAGTAGACCAGACTCTAGGTACTGGCGTAGACCAGACTCTAGGTACTGGCCCACTGAGCTCTGCTGTGTTTGGCAATTCTTGATTCCTTGGGGACTTTTCCTTAGGCACCGGGGCTGGGGAGGTAACTCAGTGAAATGCTTTCCACGGGATGAGTTTGATTTCCCCTATTAAAAAGATATATCTGTGCGTGCGTGTGTGCGTGCGTGCATGCATATGCGTGTATGCGTGTGATCCCAGTACTAGGGAGGCAGAATCCCAGGGTTCACTGGCCATCCATCATTTCAGAAACAACAATAAACAAAAAGGCACAGTGTCGTAGGAATGGCAGCTAGGGTCACCCTTGCCCTCCCGACGCGTGCACGGACACACAGACAGCAGGCCCCTCACCCTGTTTGCTGAGCTCTATGTTTCATGTGCCTTCTTTTGGTCCATGTGCTACTTTCAGGCTGCAGCAGATTTCTGAGTCACGGCTCTAAACTGAAGGCCCTTCTGGGTTGGGCAGCTTTGGGACTATGTTAAGCTGGATTTCCCGCGTTCTGGGTTTTCCTTTGTTCGTCTTGAGCTCTGGGAGAGGTTTTGTGGAGGATTCCTATTGTCCCTGTCCGCTGCCCATGGAAATGCATGCCTCTGACCATGTGGGAAGGTGGGGAGCAATGACCAGGGTGGCCCTCGCAGCCCTGCCCTAGGCCAGACGTGTTCCACACACTTGTCCTCCCGCCCTGCAGTAACGGTTATCTGCGCTGCCCCTGGTGCGGACGGGGCCTGGTGGCGAGCCCAAGTAGTGGCCTCCTATGAGGAGACCAATGAGGTGGAGATTCGCTACGTGGACTATGGTGGATATAAGAGGGTGAAAGTCGACGTCCTCCGGCAAATTAGGTGAGTGGGATTTCTTGGCCAGTCACAAGTCACCGCTGCATGACATGGGGAGCATGGCTCAGTTCTACCCAGCTTCAGGTGGGGCTGGCATCTCCCCCCTGCTGCCAGCTTTGTGTTAGCAGAGTCAGGTGTAAAGAAACACGATGGCCTGCCTCAGCTACACAGAACTAGAAGGCCGGTCTGTGGGGGAAGCCCCAAGTGTCAGGCATCAGTGGTGATTTTGGTGAAGGAAGTCCCTGTGAGTCAGGCCTGGAGCTGGTACCCTGCGTTAGGTGTGCACGTCGCCCTGCCTTGTAGGTGGTTGTGCTGAGTAGAAGGTCAAGTCACATACTGGTGGTCTCTGTTCAACTCATCCTTTCTTGCCTTTCTAGGTCTGACTTTGTGACCCTGCCATTCCAAGGAGCAGAAGTCCTTTTGGACAGTGTGGTCCCACTGTCAGGTACCAGGCAGAGCCTCTAACTGTGGGCTGGGCACTTGGGCACCGGGCTTTCTTGAATCCCTCCTCTTTCTTGTCTGGAGCCTGGGTCGGCATGGTTGGTGCCACTGTTAGCCTCTGGTTGAGTAGGTCTAGACTGAGGCCCAGGATCTTGGATTTCTAGCAAGTCCCCAGACGAAGCCAATACTGCTGTGGCCCTTATCTGGGATCTGCTGATTTGCACCTTACCAGCTGCCAGCTTGAGAGGCTCCAGTGAGGTACTTCAGCATGTGGTCCAGAGAGCCAGGCCGGAGGTCAGCACGCTGCTCAGTACAGTCACCGCTCCTTAGAGCGCGCTGGGGACTGTGCTGACCTGTGTTTCTGAGACCGGAAGCATTGCTGGAGGGAGAGTGCTGCCGTTCCTCGGCCTGCCTGGCCTCTGGCATGAGGGGGTGGCGCTGTGAGAGTCACATGTGTGCTGATGCAGGAAGGGGTCAGCTCACAGCTGCTCTGGCCGCCGTCGGTAAAAGGCTGTTTAATGGTCACCCTCCCTTCTTCCCTCCCTCCCATGCAGCCCCTTCAGATCCTGTGCTGTGTAGACACACTACAGTGTAGGCAGCCATGCTGCCCCATACTTGTAATCCTAGTACTCAGGCCAAAGCAGGGGGATTGCCGTGAGTTTGAGGCCAGCCTGAGCTACATAGACAACAAGACTCTCTTCTAAAAGAGTAAAACAGAAACATCACAGTCTAGCCAGCGTCCTGTCAGGAGACTAGCAGACTCTCTGTTTCTCTCTCTCCTTTTTTGCCAGCCTTTCTCCATTCTGTCCATCTAAGCAATCTGGCCAGACCCACCAATAGGCCCTCCTTTATCACAAGATTCTTCCACCACACCTTGCATGCTCCTGCCTCCCACCCTGTCACTTCCTGCCTGGCCATGTTCTTGTACATCACTTTCATAAGCCAGCCCAGTAGAAGGCACCTCAGCGTCCTGCCTGTTAGAGGGCAGCTGCCTATACCAGACCTACCATTTGGATTGGAATGCTGCCTGTGCCATGGTGGGAGCCCGTTGGCCTCTGGGGATCAGCCTTTGCCTGTAAAGTGGACACGCCCTCCTGTCTTCTGGGGCATTGCTGGTTTGGTGGAGGTGCACACCCCTGTTCAGCATAGCTGGCCCCCAGATAAGTGGGAGTGAGGCCCGCGTGTATCGAAGGCAGCTTTTCTGTCTGCCCTGCGCCTTGGGGTGTGCGTGCAGCCGGGGCTTCTCTGTTCACCCACTGGAAGTCACAGAGGCATAGGCTCTGCTGGCAAGATGGCTCTCCTAGACCAGTCCTGAAGTCTGCCGCATCTGGAGCAGCCTGCAGGTGACAAGACTGTTGGGCCCAAGCGGGTATCTGAACACTCTTTCCTTTTTTCTCCTCAAGATGACGAGCACTTTTCAGCCGAGGCAGACGCAGCCATGAGCGAGATGACAGGCAACACAGCCTTGCTGGCCCAGGTACGTGCTGGGCAGGAGGCTGGCAGACCAGCCAGGGGCCGGCAGTAGAGGCTCCTACCTAGTGCAACCAAGTGTCCGGGCTCCTGGGGATCTCACATTTAAACTCCTGTGCTCATGAGCCTGGAGTGACTGGCAAGCTTGAAGAAGTTCAGAAGCCAGGCCCGGCACACTCCTGTAACCCCAGCCCTCTGTAGAACTTGTCATGCACAGTGCAGCCTCAGCTGTTTTCTCTGCCCGTGCCCTCCAGGTGACAAGCTACAGTGCGAACGGCCTTCCTCTCATTCAGCTGTGGAGTGTGGTTGGAGATGAAGTGAGTCTGCCCCTTGCCACCGAGCTGCTCTCAGTGTGCTAACTGGGAACTTGTTCTGGCATCGTGGACCAGGGCCACCAGGGGACACTGGGTTCCACGGGTGGGAAGAGTGGCATGGAGTGGGTAGAGGCTGGATGTGCTGTTGACGTGGAACTTCGGGGACAGCCTCTTCCAACACTTAGTACCCTAGTGCCAAGCTGGGGAGACCCTGCTCTAGACCTTCCAGGGTCTACTGTCCATTGCCCCTGTCCTTACTGACAAGGCTCAGCTTTCTTCAAGTTGTTAGAAGCCTGTGCCGAAGTGCAACAGCATGTAAGGAAGAACCCTGTTGTAGTTATGCCCTGTCTGTACCTGTTCCCTGGCTGATGACTGGGAACTTGGGTAGGAGAACCCACGCTGTCTTAGACCTAGCCCCGAGCTGCCATGCAGAACTCTCACGAACACTCTGTTTCCAGGTGGTGCTGATAAACCGGTCGCTGGTGGAACGAGGCCTTGCACAGTGGGTGGACAGCTACTATACCAACCTCTGACCTCGGCTCCCTGGGCTACACCAGGCTTTTTTGCACTGTATTAGATTGGGCTTGGCACTCAGGACAGAGATTTAACATCAGAGTAACAAACATTGTTCTCGAGTCTTCTTTCCTCCGTTCTGTAGTCCTGCGAAAAAGACGCTTCCTCCCCGAGGAGCCATGGGTTCTTTTCAAAGCCTTAGCCCAGCTGGAGGCTGTTGGAAGGAAGGTCTCTTCACCAGGTTGTCCTGTTCCCATTCCACCCAAACCCCACACGCTGCAGCAGGCAGGCCAAAGCGGGCGTGGGGCTGGCTGAGAGGGTCTATTCCGTCTTTATTCAGGGAGTGAGACTGGACTGACTATTATCGATCCCTGTAGAGCTCATATGGATGAATTGTTGGTGTTTAGCCAGTTTTTATATACTTCCTCCAGGGGTCTAGGAGCTCAGACTAATTTTTAAACATAGATGTAAATATGGAACAGTCATCACACCTGACCTCTGAGTCGGGGAGGGGGCGCTAGTATCTTGCCAAGCCTGGTTGTCATTTATAATCATTTTCTATTTGTGCAAACTCTGTAAATATATGTTTAAAAATGTAATATTTTGTACAAGATACACTGGAGAACAAAGGGAACTCAAAACTCTTCCACATTCTTCACCCGGCAATAGAAAATCCATCCCACAGACTGGGACTGCTGCCCCGCTGCCCAGCCAGGGCTCCTGCGGCTTCCTGTGCACAGACACGAAGTTGTATGAGGAGGTTGCCATTTGGGGATTTTTTTTTTTTTCTGTACACATTTATTTAAAAAAAAAAAAAACTTGTTGAATTATCTTGCAATGGTGTGTTTGACTCTTTTATAGACTGTCTTTAGCATTGTGCAATTTAAGAATAACTTAAGTATCTTGGACTTACATAAATCTTGAATTGTATAAACTATATCTTTGAGTCCATTTTTCTTCGTTGTGGCAAAGATTTGGGGGTAGGGATTGAGGAGGGTGGTTGTGAGTGGTGTGGTCTGTAGAGGGTCCAGCTGTGGCTCTCCGAAGACCCTGATAAAAGAAGACCGCATGATCTTGGAAGGCATTTTGGCCAGCTCTTCCCTTCATCCTACCCCTCTGGGTGGTGGCCAAGCTTCCTCTGGCTTCTGCATTCAGAGAGTACAGGGTCTGGCGTAGGGGAGGATACAGAAGGTGGGGGTTGGAGAGGCACAGGGCTCCACAGTCCTTGTGACTGAATCAGAGTGCTTCCCTTGGGATGGACAGAGTGTTGACAGACTCCTTGGGCCAAAGCCGCAGGGTCAGGGGGGAGGTAGACTCTTGGGCTCTCAGATCTTAAGGTCTCATCATTGGAGGAGGATGGTTCTGTAGGACATGGTTGGGAATTGGGGAGGGAAAGCAGGTTGGAGGGCCAATCATGAAGGGCATGTGCTCTTCAGTCACTCTGCAAAGGAGAAGGTTTCTGGAGTTTTCCAGACAAGCTCACCTGAGACTCCTCTGACTTACTAGTGGGATTACGTCAAGGAACATCTTAGCATGAACCAGAAGCATATGGGAGAAGAGATCTTGACTGCTGGGGATGGAAGGGCTGGGCTGCAATGCTACAGTTCCTTCCAGTTCGATGCAGGAGTTAGTGTCCCCTGAACCCAAAGAGACAGTCAGTATGGCTGGTTACAGCAGAGCCTGGATTCTGGGGTTATTGCTGTAAGCAAGTACAGCTTTGGTTACTCAGGATCAGCATCCAGCTCCTGAGAACTGGTCACTTGTAGCCATCACAGGCTTAAGGTAAAACAAGATTAGGCACAGCGGGTATAGAGAACTTCCCACAGTGAGCCAAAGGGTGAGTGCTTTTCCAAGAGCCACCCCCCCCAAAAAAAAAGATTTTTTTTTTTCTTTTTGGTTTTTTAAGACAGGGTTTCTCTGTAGTCTTGGCTGCTCTGGAACTCACGCTGTAGACCAGGCTGGCCTCGAACTCTGATCCACTTGCCTCTCAAATGCTGGGACTAAAGGTGTGTGCCACCACCACATGCCTTTAATAATAAAGTCAACATAAAATGTATTTTGATCCAGCTGTGATCTTCACTGCACACCTGTGTCTGACACATCTGCTCTTGAGTTTTCATCTGACTCACCTTTAGACTGAATTTTTTGTTGTCAGGACAGAAGAGCCTTCAGTGGGAGAACGTGTGTGTCTTCTTGACCTGCCAGGCAGCAGCGTTGTTAGCTGGGTGTCCCTTGCCAAGAATTCTGTCCGCTCCACAACAAAAATGTGCCCTTCAGCCCCTTTTGGACTTAGGGCCCCTTCTGGCCTATGGAGGAAGAGGTGGCATGTGTCACAAGGACCATAGTTAGAAGAGCAGTTCAGACTTTCCTCCTGCTCAGTGTCAGCCACGCTCAGCTAACCCTTGATGGAGGTAGGGGTGAGAAACAGAACTGTCATAAGCCACCAAGATGGGGTTTGTGTGTCATGTGATCTGCTCTAGCTCAGCCTGCTTGGCGGCGGTGGTCTAGGCACCTACCTGTCTCAGTACGTTCTATTGCTGTGAAGAGACAGCATGACCACAGCAACTCTTATAAAGGAAAGCATTTAATTGGGACTGGTGTACAGTTTCACAGGTTTAAGTCCATTATTGTCATGGTGGGAAGCATGGCACCACTCAGGCTGACATGATGTTGGAGAGGTAGCTGAGAGTTCTACATCCAGATGGGCAGGCATCAGGAAGAGACGGTAAACCACTGGGATTAGCTTGGGTATTTGAAATCCCCAAACCCACTCCCAGTGACTCCAACAAGGCCACACCTCCTAATCCCTGTCAAGTAGCTCCACTTCCTAGTGACCAAACATTCAAATCTATTAGCCTATGGGGCCATTCTATGCAAACCACCACAGCCCCCAACCTTTTCCCTGGAGACAGAACTCTGACCACAGGGCCATCTGCACCATATTCTGCTTGACTTGGGCAAGTTCCCTGCTCTCTCTGTTCCCATAATTCTCATTCTGGAGGTAATGGGCTGGGAAGATGGTTCAGTGCAAGGGCAAATGGGAAGACCCAAGTTTGGATCCCAGACCCCACATAGAGCTGGATGCTGTAGTGTGCATCTGTAATCCTAGTGTGCCCACGATGGGACGAGGAGACCACAATCCCCAGAGGCTCTTGGGGCAGCTAGCCTGGTGTAGCAGTGTGCAAACCTACCTGTCTCGGGGTCCAACACTTGTCCTCTGACCTCTATACATGTGCTGTGACATTAGTGCCTCCTGGATGCACACACCATACAATAGCCATACACACACACACACACACACACACACACACACACACACACACATATGGGTTGTATTTTTTTTGGTTTTTTGAGACAGGGTTTCTCTGTGTAGCTTTGGAGCCTGTCCTGGAACTCACTCTGTAGCCCAGGCTGGCCTCGAACTCACAGAGATCCACCTGCCTCTGCCTCCCGAGTGCTGGGATTAAAGGTGTGCGCCACTACCACCCGGCTATATGTGGTTTTTTGAGACGGTTTCTCTGTGTAACAAATCGGGCTGTTTTGTAGACCAGTTCCAGTGCTCTGTCCTTGAAATCACAGAAATCCACCTGCCTCTACCTCTCAAGTGCTGGGATTAAAGGTGTGTGCCACCGCTGCCCAGCTTTTACCTATATATTTTAAATGAAGGTGACTGTTGATGAACTTGCCAGGTTTGATTTGGGGCTAGTCTGTTCCACAGACAAGGGCCAACTGAAGATTCCTCTTAATGTATCGTTACAAAGAGAGTGCTCTGAGATCTTGGCTGTTTCTTGACAGAGTAGGCCCAGCTGACATCTGGTGGAGACAGACGGCATTGGAGAAGCCCTGGTGCCCTGGGCAAGGAAGGCTGGTATTTCCTACCTGAGCTTGGGATGGAGTTCTTGTCTTCTCTGGTCTCCCTGGCAGGATGACAGGAAAGGCATCTGACTGCTGCTGTGGGTTTCTCCACCAAGTGTCCATGAATGTACGCCAAGCCTGCTGGGGGCTGCAAAGCTGAGACAAACCCAGAGCCTTCAGGAAGCATCTCTGAGGAAGTGGGCCAGTGATTCTAACAGATGGTGCTAGTCTAACTGGGGGCCTTTCTTCACTTCCGTGTGGGATCCTGGTAACCTCTGGTGAGGTAGGGACTAGGCTCAGAATCAACTGAGCCTGGCCTTGAACCTGTGTCTTCTGGGATCCAAGCTCTGCTCTCTATGGGTGCTTGGGTACCAAAATTCCCAAGTAACTGGGCCTACATGAGCACAGGCCACTGTACCTGGTTCTTTATCTTCATGTTAATGTTTCAGAGTCTGTTCCTTTGCTCATCATCAAAGTTTGAGTACTCTCCCAGGGCTGTGGAGGTTCATGCTGGCTATAGATTTGACATACTATGAAATCTACCAAATGCTTGCGGCCCACTCTCAGATATGCAGATTGAACTAGTCTGAGATGAAGCAACACACTGAGAGATAATTCAACATCATTACCTTTTGGGGGCCGGAGAGGCTGATCAGCAGTGAAGAATGCTTGCTGCTCTTCCAGAGGTTCTAGAGTCAGGTTCCTAGCAGCTACACAGGGTAACCCCAACCACAGGAGGTCTAATGCCCTCTAGTGGCCTCTGTGGGTACTCATACACACATGCACATACACATACAGACACTCACAATAAAATGACGTATTTTAAAAGATTATTTGGAGGGCAGGTAGATGGCTTAGTAAAATGATTGCCTGACCATGCCTGAGAATCTAATCCTCAGTCCACATAAGAAAGCTAGCCTGGGTTCAGTTCCCGGTGCCCACACCAGGCTCATAACCACATGTAACTCCAGTTCCAGGGTCTCTGATGTCTCACATGCAAGCCCGCTCCCGCCCTCCCCATTATTACCTTTGGAATATAACAAATGCATGCAAGTCTGGAGCATAGAGTGCCCCCCTCTCTCACTTAGGCACATATCCCAGTGGCCTCCAGAAGGTGAGGACAAGTTGTTTCTAGGGTCCCGGAGTTCCTTTGTGCCCTGTCCAGTCAATCCCATTTAGTTCCTTTTGGTTTGTATCCACTCAACAGTGTGTGAGTTGGTGCATGTATATATCTCACTCGGAACGGGCTGCGGTTCATCGATCCTCCCTTCGGCTCATGTTCATTCAAGCTGGTTTTAGGCCATCATGTCTAAAAGCTACTATGATGCTTGGTGCTCTTAGTGAATGTGGTAGCTGTTGGCAGTGTGATGAATGCAAAGTAGATTGCATCAGAAAAAGCATGATTGCAAAATAGTATCCTGGACATAGTGGGTAAAATAGACATGCTTTATTTATTGATTTGGTTTTCAATAGACGATCTCACGTAGCCTAAGCTGGCCTTGAATCTCCTGTCAGCGAAGGATGATCTTGAACTTCTGATCTTTCCACATTGTATTAGTTGGGATTTTCATTGCTGCGAAGAGACACCATGACTTCAGCAATTCTCATAAAGGAAACATTTAATTGGGGCAGCTTGTTTACAGTTTCAGAGGTTCAGTCCATTATCATCATGGCGGGGAGCATGGCGGTGTGCAGGCAGATGTTGTGCTGGAGCTGAGAGGGCTACATCTTGCAGGCAACAGGAAGTCAACTGAAAGTCACACTGAGGGAAACTTGAGCAAAAGACCTCAAGGCCCGCCCCCACAGTGACACACTTCCTCCAACAAGGCCACACCTCCTGATAGCGCCCTTCCCTTGGGAGGCCATTTTCTTTCACACCATGGCACACGTTCGGAAGTGCTGAGAACACAGGTGTGCACCACCATGCCTCCCTCCGCGGTGCCGGGGATCAAATTTAGGACTTCATTCATGGTAGGCAGGCACTCTACCAATGACGCCACATGCCCAGTTCCTTCTTTGACTTAAAAAAAAATTATTTTATGTGTCTGGGTATTTTACCTGCAAGTATGTCTGCGTATCACACGCTGGCCCGCCTGGTGCCTGAAGAAGTCAGATGAGGGTGTCAGGTCCCTTGGAACTGGAGTGACAAATGATTGTGAGCTGCCTTGTCGGTGCTGAGAACTCAAACCGAGATCCCTTGGAAGAACACCTGGTGCTTTTAACAACTGTATCCCCTCTCCAGCCCCGCCCCCACCCCTTTGATGTTTAAATGGTGGCTAATTGGACATGCATGGTCACATGTGCAGCCCATGTTTCTGTTGGGTAGTGCTAGGTAGAGGACAATCATGACAGGAGGCCACAGCCCCTTAGTCAGTGGTTCACGTTAGAGGCTCAGGCCATTTGCTTCAGTTTGCTTATAAATGCTTGCAAGAGACCAGGTCCTGGCGCAGGCCCACAGAACCAGAAATTCTGGGACTTTGAACGCCGGGTGGTGGTGGCCCACACCTTTAATCCCAGCACTCAGGAGGCAGAGGCAGGCGGATCTCTGAGTTCGAGGCCAGCCTGATCTACAGAGTGAGATCCAGGACAGGCACCAAAAACTACACAGAGAAACCCTGTCTCGAAAACCAAACCAAAACAAACAACAACAAAACCCAACCAAACAAAAAGAATAGGACTTTGAAGCCTACATTTTATTTTTCAGTAGTGGGGCATGAACACAGGCCTTCACCCCTAGTGAAGAACTAGTGTTGTACCACTAGGCTACATCACCAGCCCTTTCCACATTTTCATTTTGAGACAGTTGTCCAAGCCAACCTTGAACTCACTCTGTAGTCCAGGTAGTGGAGGCAGGCCCTGAGCTTGTGACCCTGCCCTTTCCTTTTGTTTATTATTTATTATTTTTCCTTTGAGTTTGAGTGTCAAACTCCCTATATAGAAGGATGACCTTGAACTTCTAACCCTCCCACAACTGCCTCCCAACTGCCAGGGCTGGGATTACAGGTGTGACCGCTATACCCAATTTGTGTGGTGCTGGAGAGCAAGCCTAGGACTTCACACAGGCAAGGCACGTTCTCTACCAACAGAGCCACATCCCCTGGGCCTCAGTTTCTTCTGAAGCAGGTATGTTTCCCCCCTGGGTTGAGACAAATGGAATCCTTGGTTACTAGGGTGACTTGGCTTGGGGTTAGAGTTAATTGTTGTGTAATCTGGGTGCTGGTCTGCTGTCTGCCGTGTGTTCGGTGTTCTGCCTTAGGTCAAGTGTACCTGGAGGACAGTTATCAAAGGTTGTTGCACAGTTAAGGTTCTAGACCCACAACACCCAGCTTCCCGTTTCATTTCTACCACACCGGGCACAGTATAGTTTGTAACGGTCCGATTCTCCTGTATATTTTCAGATGATGGAAAGAGCTCATTTAAACAGTAAAAAGTCTGCCTTTAAAAGTAGAGACAATAAAAGAGAGTATGTTTTTGAAGTTTTTGAATCTGCACAAGGCAGATTGCTGCTATTGTGATCTCTAGCCACTAGATGGCGCCACAGCACAAGGTAATGCAGGTGTCCCCTCCCTCGGCCTCATCACTATCTGAGAACAGAGGTTCTCCAAGCACGGTCTCATTATTAAACTTATTAGGGATGCAAATTTCCAGCTAGTACCCCAGACCTACTGAATGAGAACTGTGTAGCAAGCACTCTGTCCAGATGGTTGAGATGCAGACTTAAATTTGAGAGCTGCTATCCTAGAATCGACCTTGGGGTAGCTTGGGAAGTACGGCCATAGGAAGCCAAGAATGCTTGCTGGGGAGGGGTGAGGCTCCGTGGTGGTGGGTGAATGGGGGGAGGAGGGGAAGAAAGCTGGGTGGAGGGTGGAAGAAGGTCATTGATGCAGGTACAATTAATGCCAAGGAGCTGTCCAAAACAGGAAGCTGATGGGGACTGACTGAGGAGCAAGGCTATTTTTCTTCCAAATGGGGTAAATTCAAGTGGGGTCGGGGGAGTAGTGGAGAGAAAGGAGGACTCTCCAAAGGGACCCCCCTCCTTTAGGGAGACAGGTCGTGAGCTAGGAACTGGAACACAGGCTGTCTGAGTTCTGCCGGGACCCCCAGGGCAGTCTGTGTCCTCACTGTGGCTGTTCATCGCAGCCTGTTCTGAAATTGCACCAGCCTACTACTGTGTTAATGGATTGAAATCTTGCAACCCTCCCAAGACGGCCCAGGAAAATGGATGCTCAGAAATCAAAAAGAAGCTTGAGATAGGGGTGGGAAAATCACTAGCGAATTAAAACCTTATTTTTGTCTTTTCGATCCCATCTGTACCCTCAGGGAAGGCCAGTGCAGAATGAATTCATATCTATCTTTTTTTTTTTTGACACTGATAAAAATTCCTTTTGCAGGTCGCTACCGAGGCTTCAAAGGGGTAACATATCATGCAAATAATTTTTTTTTCAGTTATGATGTATACAGTTTTTTAGCTTGATTTATTTTTGATGTCAGAAACAAAATGGAAGTTAGCTCCTTAAAAATGAGCGTGGCTGGCTGAATAAATAAATAATATGCTCTTGGCCAGAACCTGCCAGTGCCTCCTTAATTGCCCATTGATTCTCTAATTCTCTGCACTTTACCATCCACGAAATTAAGAGGCCACAGAGCATGGAGATGTCTTTTGCCACACAAATGAAAGAAGCCGGGCTTTTTGAAGGTATAGCCCTTCCTGGGAGCCTTGACCTGGCGTTAAAAGGCATGAGCCGCTCAAGGATGAAAGCCTGCTTGTCCTCCATGGATACTTCTTGAGCTCGTGGGCCGTCACCCTGACTTTCCAGCCATGAATGTGTGTGTTGTGTCCAGAAGCAAAGAATGTGAACTCTGGTATGACACCGATGGCAACAGGGACCCAGTTGTCCCTCCTGTTGGTCCCTGGAGGTTGGGTGGCCTGGCATGGCCTCCCTCCAGCAAATGCTGGCACTCAGATCTTTCAGACTAGCCTAATAGACCCAACCCCAGGCCCCGCGAGTCACCTCCTTTCTGCTAAGGGAGACTCTCCAGGAAGTTCCCTTCTGTCCCATTTCTGGAATGGACGCTGTGACCAACCTGTCTCCCCTCCCTCAGAAGTCCCTTGACACCAGCTGTCCAGCCTCCTCAGCTTCCGGACTCCACTTCCCTCTTTCCTTCAATTCTGAGTCCCTGCACGCTACAGAAACCTGTTCTCCATCTCAGGCAGTCCCTGAGGCCCCTTCTCCACAATGCACTCTTCTTTAAGATTCTGCCCTGAGGCTCCTTCTCCGGGCTTGGCTCCGAACTTGACTTGGAACACTCACACCCGACTGTAAGCCTTGTAAGCCGCCGCTCGGGGTAGGGCAAGAATAGGACCCACCAATTGCTTCTCGGTAGAAGTCCCTTAAGTGGGTCCTCGTCATCTGCTCCCATGGGCCCTAGGGTGGGGGCACTCCTCCGTTCTCTGGGTCCATAGGGCTCTTCATTTCTTCCACCCCTGGAGACACAATGCCAATGGCCTCTGCCTGTCCCCCTACCCTGGAGTCTCCATGCATGTCTGCTGGGCTGTTGTTAGTGTTCCCATTAGAACACCTGCGCTGGGCTGGGGGCCCAGGCAAGGATGCCCAGGCAGGAACAGGGACCTTACCATTTGCCTTTGGACCCCTCAGCTGCCCCTCCTCTCTGTCCCCATTCCCCTTTCTATCAGCATCTTCCTTGAATTAGAATTCTCACTCTTCCACTTATCAAGTCAGCATCGCGCCTGCCTGTCTCCGCCACTGTCAACATCCCTGCTCCCTCGTCTCCAGCAACCAGCGCTCCGGGCCGCCCCTCTCTCTCTCTGGCAATTACCATTCCTTCCCTGGCCCACGTCGGAAGTCTTTGTTCGTCTCCCTGAACGTTCCAGTTAATTTCTACTGACTGTTTATTCAGCCTTTGTACTGGCTGGCTTGCTACTTACTCAAGAAACGGGGCCCTCAGAGGCAAAGCACGGGGATGTGGGGGGCTCAAAGCAACAGTTTAGGACAGGAAGTGAGATTACTTCAGAGGAGGACGGGGCTAGACAGGAATCCTCGGGGTCCTGGGGACCAGGACTGGGACCATGAGCATAGGGAGGGGAGGGAAGGGGAATGGAGAGCAGAGGAGAGGAGGGGAGAGGATGGAGGGGGAGGGGAGAGCAGGGGAGGGGACAGGAGAGCTGGCCTCAGCTCTCAGGCCCCACTTCTTGTGTCTAGGGGCAAGTGTGCATGTAATTATAGAGAGAGACAGGTACACCCCCCACTTACTTAGAGACCTGCTGTGTGTGGGAGGCAGAAAACGAAACAAACCAAACAAAAGCAGCATCAGCCGCCCTGGCTTGCCCTCCTTGTTAGCCTCTTGTTCTGCCAAGCGTTGGAGAGTTTAGGAGCTGGTCATAGGCCAGCAAAACGTCCTGCTCTGGGGGTACAGAAGAAGGGATCCCATAGGGAGGGGCACCGAGGAGGGAGGGGTGAGGGAGGGGAGCAGGAAAAGAGAAGGCTGCGATGGGTGTTGGATGAGGAGAGGTCTCTGGACTGAGGACCACTCAGAGGTCCTTGCAGCGGCTGGTTGGCTGGCTGGGAGACACTGCAGTGTGGCCCCGAACTCGAGACTGTGCTTCCAGGAGCAGACTCAGCTCCAGCCCTTTGTAGCTTTTTTTTTATTTTGAGAGACATTATTGTTTAATTCCCCAGACTGTTCTCAAACAGAAACTCTCCTGCCTCAGCCTCCTGAGTAGATGGCTTTATAGGTGCTTTCAACTGGCCTGGCTGCAGTCCCTGTCTCTCTGTCTCTCTCTATATATAGATGATATAGATATAGATAATAGATGATATAGAGATAGGTGATATAGGTGATATAGATATAGATGATATGACATAGATGTAAATATAGGTAATAGATGATATAGATAAATGATATAGATATAGATACAATCCTACTATGTAGGCATGGCTAGGCTAGAACTTGCGCTGTAGACCAGAATGGCAAGGAACTTCTCCTCCTGGATACTTGAATTACCAGAGTGTGCTATCATGCCTGACTACATTCTTGAAAGTGCAGTGGAATGTGTTTGTAGCCTTGGCTGACCTTGAACTTTTAATCTTTCTGCCTCAGACTCTGGAACACTGAGACTACAGGTATGTGCCACCAAATGCCCTGGGTTCCATGCCCAGCACAAAAAAAGTGATGGATGATGCCTTAGTTAGGGTTTCTATTGCTGTGATGAAAGACCATGACCAAAAACAACTTGGGGAGGAAAGGGTTTATTTGGCTTACACTTTCATATCATTGTTCATCACTGGAGGATGAACATCAGGACAGGAACTCAATCAGGGCAGGAACCTGGAGGCAGGAGCTGGTGCAGAGGTCATGGAGGAGTGCTGCTTACTGGCTTGTTCTATGTGACTTGCTCAATCTGCTTTCTTCCTTTCTCTCTCTCTCTCTCTCTCTCTCTCTCTCTCTCTCTCTTAAGATTTATTTATTTATTATGTATACAGTGCTGGCATCAGATCTCGTTATAGATGGTTGTGAGCCACCATGTGGGTGCTGGGAATTGAACTCAGGACCTCTGGAAGAGCAGCCAGTGCTCTTAACCTCTGAGCCATCTCTCCAGCCTGCTTTCTTTTCTTTTCTTTCTTTCTTTCTTTCTTTCTTTCTTTCTTTCTTTCTTTCTTTCTTTCTTTCTTTCTTTCTTTCTTTTCTTCCTTCCATTCGTTCTTTCTTTCTTTCTTTCTTTTTTTCTTTCTTTCTTTCTTTCTCTCTTTCTTTGTGGTTTGAGAAGGGTTCCTCTGTGTAGCCCTGGTTGTCCTGGAACTCACTCTGTAGACCAGGTTGGCTTTGAACTCACAGAGATCTGCCTGCCTCTGCTTCAAGTGCTGGGTTTGCACCACCACTGCCCAGCTTCAACTTGCTTTCCTATAGAACCCAGGACCATTAGTCCAGGAATGGCACCATCCATATGGACAAGGCCCTCCCAAATCAACCATTAATTAAGAAAATGCCCTACAGGCTTGCCTACAGCCTGATCTGATGGAGGCATTTTCTTAATTGAGGTTCCTCCACTCAAGTGACTTTAGCTTGTGTCAAGTTGACATAAAACTATTTAGCACAGTGAATAAACTTTTTAAAAAAATTGTGATAGGGTTTCTCTATGCAGCCTTGACAGGCTAGCCTCGAATGACTAGAGATCCTCCTGTCTCTGACTCCAGAATGCTGGGATTAAAGGCTTTTGCCAACATGCCCAGTGAATATTTTTATAATAGATTTCTTCTTTCTTTCTTCAAAGAAATCTTCCAGAACTCCATTATGAAAAATATACAGAATAAATATTTTATTTGCATAAGTTTCCACACTTGGGCTAAGGGTGTAGCTCAGTGGTAGAGCACTTACCTGACATGCATGAAGTTTGACCTCAGCCCATAACAAATAAAAGTTAAAAATATACAAGCAAATTTGTATGTGGATGTGTATAGGAATTTACCTGTTAAATGAAGGTTATTGAGACAGATGAGGACACAAACTGGATTAAATTCGATGTGATGCGGGACTGACCCTGAGGACAACAGGCCCTCAGTGGAAAAGCCGTGAAGACTGAAGAAATGATGGAGTGAGTCCCCTCTCCGCAGCCGCCCTGGGGGCTCTCGGTTCTGAGGGCTGAGCTGTGTTACTTCCTTACGTTCACTGGCAGTGTTCTGAGAAAACAGTGCTGGGAAACTCACTCAGAAGCTGCCATTTTCCTGCAAATAGAAATGACTACGGAGAAAAGCTTTCTCTCCAAGCCTTTATGGCATCCATGAATAGATTTCACAAACGGACAAATAAAGATCCAAGGCCCTGGCGACGGATGGCAGGGAGCTCCTTCTATCCACCAATTACTGCTACCCTTTGCTTTGACTCCACAATATTGAGAGAAATCTTGCCTCTCACCATCAAGCTGTTGAAAACGGCATCGGATTTGGAGGGCTCCTTGCATTGTGGTCTCAGGCCCCCTGAGTTCCTAGAAGAGCGGAGGGGTGTAGACACTATGTTAGCGCAGTGCAAGTCTGTAGGTCACCGTTGGTTAAGGACATGGGGGCGTGGCTTTTTGTTGCTGTTGTTGTTGGCAGTTTCAAAATAATTCTAAAAGATGACTTGTGTTTTTGCTTTTGCTTTTGTTTTGAGACAGTCTTACATAGCCCAGGCTGGCCATAAACTCACTCCATTCTCCTGTTCGGTCTTCTGAGTGCTGAGATTACATGTGTCCATCACCCTGCCTCTAAGCTAGATCCTTAGCCCCTCTTTAATTTTATAATTAAAAAAATTATTGCTGGATGGTGATGGCGCACGCCTTTGATCCCAGCACTCAGGAGGCAGAGCCAGGCGGATCTCTATGAATTCTTAAGGAGTGACTGCTGTCAGACCCCGAGTTCCTTCCATGCCTAAACTTGCGTTTTTTTGGAGTCTGGAGCTCAGAGTGTTCTGTTCTTGGATCACTTTGCAATAGATTCCCTACTTCAGAGCATGTGACTGCAACCTAGCTCTTAATAAATCAGCCGGGAGCCCGCGCCTGGGAAAGAGCCTCTGCCGTACATCATTTTTGTTTTCCTCTTGGGGAGAACAACCATGCTACAGCAATAACCCACCACGTATACGTCTCAAAGCCCTATTTATATAGCCATATGGATAAACATATATAAATAGGACTCTGGGATAATAGATTAAGGAGTCTACTCATCCATTGAAGACTTATGAGGCTTTCAGGACCAAATGGCGGCCTGATTCAGTAAGAAAAATGGGTCTCCAGTAGTACGTAGCCAAGAATCCGATGAGCCTGTAACCTGGAAGAAAGCCCGTCGATGGAGAAGGGCAAAGGGGCTGTAGCAGGGATGGGCTGGGCAGGGCCGTGCAAAGCCATGAACCCTGAGCTATCTTCTCAGTTCAGCTGTTTTACTGTGTGACCTTGGGAAAGTTGCTTGCCTTCTTTGAGTTCTTTATGTGTAAGTGAAAACCTGGACTCACTGGCTACAAAGCCCCTCTCGGGCTGTCATGTTTAAATGACCCTGAGGCCTGTGGTCATCTTCCTTGGGTGGGAGAGATTAGGAGAGCTCGGTTAATTGACGTTTTCTGTAGTTCTCGACTGATCGCTGGTATTATTCATGGATCTCCTACCTTCTGGAAGCTTCCAGAGAAGGAGTCTGCACCCACTATGAGCCAAGTCCCTGGGGTGGACTAAATAACAATAACAATAGCCAGTACTGTTACTTTTGGAGGTCTGAGTGACTGGGGCATGATGCTCGTCACTTGGATCTGCAGGCAGTGTTTCCTGTACTGGCCAAGAGCCAGGCAGAGTTTGGCCCCCAAGTCTGTACCCAACATCATGGACTTCCGGTTTGTAAGGGCACACACTGGGGGTCCCAAAGGTGAACTCAAGCGAGAACTCACACAGGAGCAACCAGGCTGCTCCTGGGCGTTTCCCAGCCCATCCATGTTTTTGGGAATGGTTACAAAGAAAATGCACTCCTGCTGTTGTGGGATTTATTTCAGGTTTTCCAAGACAGCTTTTTTTTTTTTCTTGCAAAAGTCTATTTACTGGAGAGCCTTATAGGACCCAAGATAACCAGGCATCGGCCATGCTTCAGTGAACCCCAAATCAAAGATGGACTAGATAACTTGTAGCTGATGTATTGCCTTGGAGCATTTCAGGCCCTCTCTGGTGGCTGAGGCCAGGCTTTTGTGACAACAATTTCTCCTGGGGTGTAGGGATGCAGCTGGTGTCAGACCAGGGGCTGCAGAGAGAGCAAATGGGATGTGGGGCATTCATCTCAGGGCCTCCTGCTGGGACTGACTGTGGAGACTGTTACCGTTTGCTATCTCCATGACTCACCCCCATCACGTGGTCAGGCTGTGAACCACACCAAGCACCTGCTGTGGGCCAGCGCCAGAGCTGAGGTTGATTGTATTCTCCAAACACCTTCTGGATGGTCCTGCTATTACCTCCATATGACTGGTTGGAAACTGAGGCATGGAGATTAAGCGATTGGTTTCCATGCCTTGTCTCACAGGAAACTGGGCTGCACCTGGCTCAGGCTGACTCTGGATGTGTGGCTGTTAACATCCCTCTCTCGCCTCCAGGATTAGCTGTCATGTTTGTAGGAAGTCAAAATGCAAGAACTGTTGTTTACATTTTTTTCTTTTGAAAATTGGAGTATATGTACGTGCACACGTGGGTCTGCTTGCACATTTGTGAGTGTCCATGTGCTGAGGCCAGAGGTCAACACTAGGTGTCATCCTTATTTGCTCTCCACCTCATATAAAAAAATGTTTATTTATTGTTGGATGTCTCTGTGTGTGCATGCGTACTCCTGCCAGAGCACGTATATCGAGGTCAAAGGGCAATTTTGTGGAGTGGTTTCTTTTCTCCCACCTTTAAGGGGAAAAGCTTACCTGCTGAACTTGGCCATCCCCATTTATCTCTCACAGAACCTGGTATTCCCTGAATCAGCCAGACTACTAGCCAGTGAGCCTTAGGGACTTAGCCTCCTGTCTCTGCCTCCCTAGTGCTGAGATTAGAGAAGGGTTGCCCCACCCAGCTTGTTATCTGAATGCTGCAGATCTAAACTCAGGTCTTGACCCTTGCATGGCAAGGACTTACCGACTGAGCCATCTCTCCACAGTCTTTGTTTAATAATGATTAAGATTTTCATAGAGATTTATTTTGTTTTTGTATAAGTGTGCATCTCTCTCTGTGTGTATATGTGCAAGTGAGTGCAGTGCCCATGGAGGCCAGAAGAGGGTGTCAGATCCCCCGGAACTGGAGCTACAGATGGTTTGAGCTGCCTCACATGAATGCTGGGATCAGAACTTGGGCCCTCCGAAAGAGTAATATGCTCTCTTAACTGTTGCATTCTCTCTCCAGCCCTTGAGTGATGCATTTAAAAATATGTACCCCTGTAATCACTATCTAGCTCAGGCTATTTCTGATGCTCACACTGTCTTCTCGTGTCCCTTCTGACTACCCATACACCCATAACAACATTATGGCTGCTATTGTTACTGCTTGTTTTTGCCTGATCAAGTTTCACATGAGTGGGGTAATACAGTGTGCATTCTTTTGTGTCTGGCTTGACTTCTGATACGTGGCATCTGTGAAACTATTCATGGTTTTTGCATAGAACAATCATCTTTCTAAGCTCTGGAGATATGGAGCATACATTTAAACTTGTAGGATGGGTGCTACCTTCTTGTTTTCAAGATTTGTTTTATTTTTCATTGTATGTATGCGTGTGGGTGTGTGCATGTGTGTTCAGGTTCCTTCAGAGGCACTGGATCTCCAGGGACTGGAGTCACAGGCACTTGTGGGCCACCCGATGTGAGTGCTTCAAACCTTGGGTCCTCTGGAAGAGCAATATGTGCTCTTAACTCTCCAGCCCCTATTGGTGGAATTATTAAGGCCACTCCACGTAGTTAAAAGGAAGATTTATTTAGTGGATAACTTACAAATGAAGGGATAGGAAGGTCACGGGGTCTGGGCCTCTTTGCTCTGTTCAGTGGGCACTCAGGGCTGCTCCCTGTCCTTGTTTATTATCCCAACAGCCTCTGTGGATTTGCTGGTGTCAACCATCCCTCTGTACCAGGCATCTAGTTAATACTCATTCTCTCTCATCTTCTCAACCCTGCATTTGTAAGAGAAAAATGCAGAGCAGAAGAGGTCACCCACACAGACCACACAGTTCGGAAGTGCATCTCCTACAGCATGACACTCCAAACTGATTCCAGAGGGCATGCTCAGGAGCCACGTGGCTTTCTGATAAGGGAAGTCTCTATCATTGGCTGTTTGTATATGGGTGTTGTATGGGTATGTATGCATATACAAGTGTGTGCATGTGAACACTGCTTCTGGACACAGGCCTTGCTTCCATTAAAAACTAAACATAATAGGTGTCTTAGAGTTTACTATTGCTGTGAAGAGACACCATGACCACAGCAACTCTTATAAAGAAATCATTTAACTGAGGTGGTTAACTTACAGTTTCAGAGCTTGGTTCAGTCCATTATCATCATGATGGGGGACATGGCGGTGTACAGGCAGACATGGTGCTGGAGCTGAGAGTGCTACATCTTGCAGGCAACAGGAAGTCACTGACTGTCACCCTGAGGGAAGCTTGAGGAAGAGACCTCAAAGCCCTCCCCCACAG
The DNA here is from genome assembly GCF_007827085.1 of Peromyscus californicus insignis. Classification (NCBI taxonomy): domain Eukaryota; kingdom Metazoa; phylum Chordata; class Mammalia; order Rodentia; family Cricetidae; genus Peromyscus; species Peromyscus californicus. The sequence continues at coordinate 33,826,518 of NW_026294551.1, forward strand.
TGACACACTTCCTCCAACAAGGCCACACCTCCTAATAGTGCCACTCATTTTGGGGGCCATTTTCTTTCAAACTACCACAGTAGGTACATAGTGAATTGAATCACAATGTTATTTATCAGTGACCTGACTTTATTTTTGAGTCAGATCTTGATATGTATCCCAGGCTAGCCTAGAACTCACAGCCATCCTCCAACCTTAACCCCACATCACTCCTTCCACCCCCTCTGATCCCAGGACATGAGAGATGAAGGCAGGAGGATCTGGAGTTCAAGGATAGTCTCAGCTACCTGGTGAGTAAAAGCCTGGGCTGCATGAGACCTGTCACAAACAAACAAGCGAACAAAATACCTAACGTGAGACATAGGGTAAAGCCATCGGAACAGGTGACCATATCTTTTGTCCACTTTTTTTTTTTTGAGACAGGGCCTCATGATTTAGAGCAGGCCAGCCTTGAACTCAGAGATCTACCTGCCTCTGCCTCCTGAGTGCTGGCATTAAAGTTGGTCGCCACCATGCCTGGCTGTTTTTTTTTTTAATTAATTGTATTTATTTTATGTATGTGCCATGACTCCATATGTGGAGGTGAGAGGACAGCTTGAGGGCTTGGTTCTCTCCTCCCACTATGTGGATCTTGGAGCTCTGACTCAGATTGTAAGGCACGGTGGCGAGTACCTTTACCCACCAAGCTGCTCACCGGGCCGAAGTAAGATTTGAAGGTTCTCACACAGCGTCCTTGCTCTCACGGTGTTCTCATACCCACGTGTCACTGTACTCTGTTCTCATACAGCGTCCTTGCTCTCAGGTGTTCTTATACACATGTATCATGGTACTCTGTTCTCACACAGCATCCTTGGTCTCACGGTGTTCTCATACCCATGTATGTATCACTGTACTCTGTTCTCACACAGCGTCCTTGCTCTCAGGTGTTCTTATACCCATGTGTCACTGTACTCTGTTCTCACACAGCATCCTTGGTCTCACGGTGTTCTCATACCCATGTATCATTGTACTCTGTTCTCATTTATTTCCCTCTCCCACTGTCTTCTTGTTTTTTGAGACAGGGTGCCACGTAGCTCAGGACGGACTTGGACCTGCTCTGGAGCTGAGGCTAGCCCTAACCTCCTGATCCTTGTGCCTCCTTGGGTGGTGTTTGCAGTAGCCACACTGCCTAGAGTTCTCCTGTTCTTGGGCAGCCACTCTCCAGGAAAGCTTCCAAGAACCTCAGTGTCTTTTGTTGGTTGGCAGGGACCCTGGAGTGGGCAAGGTCCCCAGCTCTGGCTCTTTGCTCCTGTCAGGTTGGCATAGGAGGTGTCCACAAGCCCACAGGCCTCAGGATTTGTGTGTGAGGGGCCGTTGTTCTTTTCTTATCCCCCAACTCCCCTCTGCATTTCCTCATCTCGGCACCTACAGGGCTCAGTGTTTCCCGACTGCCTGTTGGTTTCAGCGTCTGTGAGGCGAGTGATGGGTAGTGACGTTTTCCATTCAGACCTGTTGTTCCTCATCACCCTGGGCCTATTCTCAGGCCTCAGACAGAGTCTGTCAGTTACTCAGAGGGGCCATGATGAGGAATAGGGCCCTATGACAATGGTGGGACAGGAAAGAATGTGAAGGGTGCGGGATGGACAGACAGGGTCAAGGATTGTGTACGGGGAAGATGGGGAGCTCAGGTGGACAAGCAGCTTCCTGGTGCACTGTTGCATTAAAATACCCCATTTCAGCCAGGCGGTGGTGGCGCACGCCTTTGATCCCAGCACTCGGGAGGCAGAGGCAGGTGGATCTCTGTGAGTTCGAGGCCAGCCTGGTCTCCAAAGCGAGTTCCAGGAGAGGCGCAAAGCTACACAGAGAAACCCTGTCTCGAAAAACCAAAAAAAAAAAAAATAAATAAATAAAATAAAATAAAAAATACCCCATTTCATAGAGGTATAAACAGAATCTCGGGGTTGGGGATTTAGCTCAGTGGTAGAGCGCTTGCCTAGCAAACACAAGGCCCTGGGTTCGGTCCTCAGCTCCCGAAAATTAAAAAAAAAAAAACTAAAAACAAAAAACAAAAAACAAAACCTGAATCTCGGCTTGCTTCCGGTTACACAGCTTGTGAGTGGTGGATCTGGGATGGGAACCAAAGACTGACTGCAGCTGTGACCCTGGTGGTTTTCACATTCCAGTACGTATTAGGACCACCTGGAATATTGTTAAAAACCAATTCTCGCACCCACGAGTTCTGACTCTGTCTGCGAGGATGAAGTCAAGGATTTATATTCATCTCTCATGCTTTCCCGTGATGCTGATGTTGTTGCTAGGATGAGCATGCTTTGGGAGCCATGCTAATCACGGTTCATGCTAGTTGATGGTTCTCAGCCTGGGATGCACAGTGGAACCAGTCGAGCACTTAAAAATCCCTTATGAGAAGTTGGGGAGAAGGCTCCCTGAAGGCTCACTGGGCGAAATGCATGCACCACTAGCATGGCGTCCTGAGTTCAGTCCCCAACACCCACCTAAAAAGCCAGGCGTGGTGGCACACACCTGTCATCTCAGCAGTGAGAAGACAGACAGGAGAATCCCTGGGGTTGCTGGCCAACCAGCTAAATTGGCAAGCTCCAGGTTCAGTGAGAGACCCTGGATATATAATAATAATAATAAAATAATAATAATAATAATAATAATGTAGAGAAGTGATTGAGACACTCAATGTCCAGTGTCTCCCTCAATCACTGGTTTCCATGTGCACCTATGTGCGCGCGCGCGCACGCACACACACACACACACACACACACACCATGTCAGCTGGCCCTCTCCGAAGGTCTGCCTAGATTGGTTTGCAATAGTCCAGGTACAGGTGTTTTTCTTAAAAGCCCCCAAATGTCCTAATGTGCAGCCTGGGTGAGAACCACTGCCCCTATCCTTGCCAACGCGGGGGTGAGGCCAGCGGCAGCTTCCTGAAGGAAAACAAAGGACCCCTATCCCTAATATTCAGCCACATAATGACTCCTGCTTTCAAGTTCAAAATCCTGGGCATTAGGAGCCATTCTGCTCAGCCCCGGCTGGATGCTAATTGCGTTCCCTTTGGGGCTGGATGCTTGCTCTGTATTGCTTTTCCAGTGACCCGATGGTGAACTGATTGGAGCCAACTGGGTAGGTGGGAAAAGGCAAGCTGGAAACCCTTTGAGAAGCTGATGACAGGTCTGCCTTGCGAGGAGGCATTTTTCTTACAAATACTAATAGTGGTGATTTCACCCAAGTTCGTAGCGGCATGTTTTACGACCAAGGTCCTCACATAATTATGCAATGGAAATGTGTTTGAAATTGCCTAAATGGTCGTAGGTGGGTAGGATTTGCTCAGGCATTCGTGGTACTTTCCAGAAGTTCACGTTCAGTTGGATTACCTTGCAAATGTGCTTTTTGATGTTTGCTGTCCCAGGTTCATGGCTGAGGAGGAGGCGCTCCACACAACTTAAAAGCTTTTTAGAAAAACTGGCATGAATTATTTCTAAGGAGGATGAAATCTTTTTCCAGTCCCACCCCCAACTCCAGTTGCTGGGGATGGAACCCAGAGCCTTGTCCAGGCTAGGCATGCACTCTACCAGTAAGCCACACCCCTCCCCTAGGATGATGAAATCTATAACTAGTCTTTCTGTCTGTGTTTGTCTCTGTCTGTCTCTCTCTGGAACCCAGGGCCTTGTCCATGATAAATTAGCATTTTTCAAGACAGAGTCTCATGTATCTCTGGTTGACTTTGAACTCACTCTGTAGACCAGGTTGGCCTCAAACTCACAGAGATTCACCTGCCTCTGCTTCCCAAGTACTAGGATTAAAGGCATGTGCTACCCAGTATGTAAGCCTAGCATAAATTAGCATTCTAACAGTGAGCCACACCTCTACCCTAGGCTGATGAAAATAGCTGTGTGTGTGTATATGCACGTGTGGGCAGATGCCCATGATAGGCCAGAGGCAACAGATCCCCTAGAGCTGGAGTTACAGCAAGCTGCCGGAGCCGGGCTCTGGGAACTGAACTCAGGTCCTCTACAAGAGTAGTAGCAAGTGCTCTTAACCATTGAGCCATCTCTCCAGCTCCAGTTGATGGAATCTTATCTGGTGATTCATTGTTGAAGAAACAAACAGCGAGGCTTGTGACTGCTGCTTTACCATACAAGGAAAGTTGAACAAAAGCAGAATGATGGGACCTCTAACATGTCCCCAAAGAAAGCTACATTTCTCCGTGCACCGTTTCCACCAATCTGCCCTGGTTTCCCAGAGCAGAGGGCTCTCAAGACTCTAATGTAGACATTCCCAATTTACAGTGCTCACCTAAATAAAATAAATATTGTATGCTCTAAATAGGTCTGTGGGCTGGCGTAGACCACATCGTGACCTTGCCCGGCCCCATTAATTTACAAAGGAGGGAAGACTCCCTGGAGGGCCCATCAATTTAAATAAAGGCTGTCTTGTTAAGGGCTGGTGGGGGAAAGGCGAGAAAGGGGTGGACTGTTGTAGAAAGGTGCCCCGAATGCTGTGGGAAGAGAGAAGGGCTGATTTCATCTCTCAGCTGGGTCTTGATAGGACTAGGGAGCTGACCAGTCAGAACAGTGACGCTTCAGATCAGAGACATAAGTAAATAGCAGGTAAAACGCACCAGGCAGGAAGACCAAAACCCAGGTTTGGAACTGATGACGTCACCGGCAGAAACCCAAGACCGAGCCACTGGGAGATTTTACATTTTATTTTGTTTTTGTTTTTTGAGACAGAGTTTCTCTGTGTAGCCCTGGCTGTCCTGGACCTCGCTTTGTAGACCCGGCTGGCCTCGAACTCACAGAGATTCTCCTGCCTCTGACTCCCAAGTGCTGGGATTAAAGTCATGTACCACCACTGCCCGGAGAGATTTTACATTTTAATTAATTGATTAGTGTATGTATGCATGCATGTATTTATGTTTTTGTGTGTATGTAATAAGTGTGTGCCCATGGTAGGTGCATATGTGCATGTGTGTGCTGATTGACATCAAGTATCTTCTTCAGGCACTTTGCACCTTATCTTTTGAGTCATGGTTTCTTGACTAAACTGCCTGGCCAGTGAGCTCTGAGGGTCCATCTGTCTCTGCCACACCCTACCCTTGTACTAGGGTTACAGATGTACACAACCACACCCAGCTTCTATTTATGTGTTTTAAATTACGTATGTGTGCATCCATGTGGAGGTGTGTGCACATGGGTGCAGTTCCCTGTGGAGACCAGAAGGTGGTGTCAGATTCCCCTGGAGCTGGAATTCCAGGTGGTGGTGAGCCTTGCAATTTTGGACAGAGGGAACTGAACCTGGGTCCTCTGCAAGAGCAGTCCGTGCTCAACTCCTGAGCCACCTCTCCAACCCACCAGCATTATTTTTATTTCAAACCTGGGTGCTGGTGGTCTGAATTCCAAACTCAAGTCCTCGTGTTTCCATGTCAGACACTTTACTGTCTTACCTCTCTAGCCCGTGGAAATTTCGATCTAGCTGAAGCTGTGACACCCACGGCGGCAAAGGAAAGAGATGAGTTAAGTGTCTGAGAATTCGAGAGCGGGGTTAGCCACGCCCGAGAAAAAGGTGACAGGTCAGGTGACAGAGTGCAGCCCGGGCCTTTGTGGTTTTTTTTTTTACTCCTCACTCTGTGATGAGCATTCCAAGCTCTGTCGCCAGAGCTCCCGAAAAGCCCTTGCTCTGTGGAGATGGCTCGCTCCTTTATCTCTTCACAGCTCCCAGTGTTCTGAGTGGATGGAGCCTCCCATTTCAGTAATCGCCTTGGTCTCCCTGGGTCATGTCGGGTCCCTGGCACCGTCTTTTAGGATTGTGTAGGAAGTGCAGAAGGAAAGAGGGTCCAGGTGCCTTTCTGCTATCCGGGGCGGGGCTTGGCACCAGTTCTTTTTTTTTTTTCAGTTCTTGTCCCTTGAAGAGGGACCAGTAGGTTGAGGCAGGAGTTCAAGTTGCTGAATTCCCCAGGTCACAGGTCAGCTGGCCATCTCCGTGGTTTCCCGGTGTTTGGAGACCTCATTATGTTGAGTATTTCCTTGCCACTATGAGAGTCTCCTGTGGTCCAGAGGTTTCGACCCCAAATCTCTGCCTTCAAGGAGCCATTTCACCTACGTGGTGCACATACACCCATGCAGGCAAAAATTCATACACATAAAATAAAAATAAATAATTTTTTCAAAAGAAAATATTGGGAGCTGGAGAGATGTTTCCGTGGTTGAGAGAACTGGTTGCTCCTGCACAGGACCCAGGTTTGATTCCCAACACTCACATGGCAGCTCATAACTCCAGTTCCAGGGGATCTGATGCTGTCTTCTGGCCTTGATGGGTACAAGGAATACACAGACACACATGCAGGCAAAACACCCAGACACATAAAATAAAAACCAATAAATCTAAGAAGAAAGCAAAGAGAAATGATTTCTTAAAAAATAACAAAGAAAAGAAAAAAAATGAAGTATATTGACCCAACCAAAAAATTAGCTACCTTGGGGCTGGAGAGATGGCTCAGCAGTTAAGAACAAACTGCCTGGTGTCTGTAGAAGCCAACAAAAGACATCAGAACCAGGTGGTGGTGGTGGCGGCGGCGGTGGTGGCGCATGCCTTTAATCCCAGCACTCTGGAGGCAGAGGCAGGCGTATCTCTGTGAGTTTGAGGCCAGCCTGATCTACAGATCGAGATCCAGGACAGGCACCAAAACTACACAGAGAAACCCTGTCTCAAAACAAACAAACAAACAAACAAACAAAAAAGAAGACATCAGATCAGATCCCCTGGAACTGGAGTCACAGATGGTTGTGAACTGCCATGTGGGTGAGAGGAATCGAAATCAGGTCCTCTGGAAGAGCATCCAGTGCTCTTAGCTGTGGTGGTATTGTGTTCCCCAAAATATTGTACACCCTAATAAACTTATCTGGGGTCAGAGACAGAACAGCCACTAGATACAAAGGCTAGAAAATGTAGCACTCACACCTTTAATCCTAGCACTCCACAGATAGAAATCCCTCTGGATCTCTGTGAGTTCAAGGCCACATTGGAAATGGGCAGGCATGGTGATACACACCTTTAATCCCAGAAAGCAGCCTTTAATCCCAGGGAGTGGTGGTAGAAAGCAGAAAGGCGTATAAGGCATGAGGACCAGAAACTAGAAGCATTTGGCTGGTTAGGCATTTAGCTGGTTAAGCTTCTAGGCTTTTGAGCAGCAACAGTTCAGCTGAGACCCATTCTGGATGAGGTCTATTTTCTCTATGTAAGATCACATCACTCATACATGCAGAGTCTTACATCACTCTTTCCCCCAACTCTGCCCTCCTCAGAACTTCTAATTGATCAAAAAATGGTGTATTAGTTTTCTATTACTGTGTAACGCCATCACCAAGTCAACATATGAAAGAAAACATTTACTTAGGGCTTATGGTTTCAGAGGGTCAGAGTCCATAATGGCAGCATGAAGGCATGGCAGCAGGAACAGCTGAGAGCTCCCATTTTACTCTGCAAACAGGAGGCAGAGAATGAGAGCATTGAGACTGTCTTTTGAAACCTCAAAGTTCCCCCAACTCCTGTGACACACCCAATAAGGCCACACCTCCTAATCCTTCCCAAACTGTTCCACCAACTGAGGACCAAGTATTGGGATATATGAGTCTGTGGGGTGTGTGTGGGTGTGTGTGAGTATGTGTGGGTGTTATTCTCATTCAAACCACCACAGATGGTGGATGGACCCCTTGTCTGAGTCCTGATCTCAACAAGAAGCTTTCAGTCCTTGGCCAGCAAGTATTAGGTAGCAAACTGGTTTTCTTTTTAAATTATTTAATCAGTGTATTGTGTGTGTGTGTGTGTGTGTGTGTGTGTGTGTGTGTGTGTGTGTGCATGCACACAGGTATGTGATGTATGCCTGTGGGCACATGTGTCATAGCATGCACATCTGGTTGTCAGAGAACAACTGTGTGGAATTGGTCCTCTCCAGGCTCACGTGAGGTCCCTTCATCCCCTTCACCATCCTGCCGGCACAGTGAACCATTGTTCTTAGGAAGGTCAATGTGGGTCCCTTCTACTCCTAGGTTGTTTAGCAATTGTGTCCTGCAGGAGTGTGGTGTGTTTTTTCCCAAATGATTTTTCCATATGCATGGGGTTGGTGGAGCATCTTCCCCTCTGAGAATGCACTGGATTTCTTTTCTAATACCCAGTACTTTTCTGATAACTTTAGCCAATTCTTACTTATTTATTAGATCAAGGTGGGTGTATCTGTTCTTACCACTGTGACTTAATGCTGCACTGGAGAGTCTCACGGTATAATGCAAACAAATAAATAATAAAATAAAATAAAAATTAAAGCTCATAGTTATTGGGCAAGAAGTAAGGTAGTCCTTATCCACTGATGGTTTAAAACATACATGGAATCCAAGAACAGTATAAAAAACTGTAAGAACTGGAGAGATGGCTCAGTGTTTAAGATCACAGTCTGCTCTTACAGAGGACCTGGGTTTGGTTCTTAAGAGCCATATCAGGCAGCTCACAACTGCCTGTAATTTCAGTTCCAGGGGATCTGATGCCTCTTCTGGCCTCCAAAGGCATCTATGCATGAGTATACACACACACACACACACACACACACACACACACACACACACACACACACACATACACACACACTAATTTTTTTCCAAAAGCCATATAAGTTACAGTGGTGTCACAAAAGCACAAACATACTAAGAGGAAAATTTAACAGTATATTTATAGCATCTCCATGTTGAAATACTGAGAGAATTTACAAGTTCCTTCTCCAATTCTGTAACACCAGAGAAGTATCCAACAATCAAGTTCAATTCTGATGCCAACTATTCAGAATTACTCGCACCCACAATTCAAGAGTTCAGTTCTGTAACACCAGTTCTGGAACACCCTAGATTTAGCCACCAGACACAAGTGGAGTGTGCCTGATTATAAATCCAGGGGTTTTCACAACCACTTCCTCATGCTTGGTCTTTCAGGAGTGACCCCCAGTACTTAGCAAAGCACTTTGTTTACTATTCCCAGCTGTAAGGCATACAACTGGAAGGGACGGAAAAGATGTGATAGGCACTGTGGGTGATAAAATGTTAGTAGCAATTTATCCTGGGTGACATCAGTGTCCTGCCCTAGTCACCACCAGGAAGTATCACTAGATGATTAGTATGGATTATGGTTAGTTTTTATTGTTATTTCCATAGTGACCAAAGTGAATCGCCTCCATCGTCAGGGTAGTCCTGACTGGTGACACCTTCTCAGAGTGGATGTCCAGGGGTTCACATGATTGAATTGTTCCTGGAGTCAAACCAGAGCTGATGACCATACAGAGATCCCCTGACCTTGACTGTCCTAACATTTACACTAGCTAAGCCAGACAATAGGCCTTTGCTTCCCCATTGCTTAGGTCTGAAATGTGAACGTCAACTCCAGAGGACGCCCTGCTTATACCGAAAGCTCCGAAGACTTCATTTGAAGAAGTCACTTCGATTAATCTTGGCATCTGGATAGAAACGAAATTTGGGACCTCAATTACCTGATTGAGTCCCACGCAGCCTCCGCCAGCAGTAATATTAATGAGGGCAGCAATCACTTCTCTCTCTCCGAGGCCCGATTGCAGCCCCATCCCCAGCAATCTGTCCTTCAAGTGCACCGGAAGTGGCATTATTTTCTCCTCTGTTGGAGAGAGAGGTTCAGTTCCGAATCCTTAACCCTCTGTGCTCCGCTGGCTGTAGAATGTTCAGGGTGCCGCTGTTGGATGAATCTGTCACAGTCAGAAGCAGTGAGGGTCATCTCAACCAGCACTCACCACGCGACTTGGAAAAGAGGCTTTTCCAAGCCCATTCATCAGCTGAAGAAACTGAGATTACAAGAGTCTAAGTCAAGCTGGATATGATGATGCTTATAATCTGAGCCCTTAGGAGGCTGAGGCAAGAGAATGGGAAGTCTGAGGTCAGCCTGTGGCCACTGAGGGACAGAGCTGTTTCTTTTCAAAGGTTTGCATGCTCTGGGGACAGAGACTTCTCCTTGGTTCTTGGTAAAGAAGGATAATGAAGGTGAAGTCTGATTGCAAGAGTGCCTGGGGGAGAAAGAATTTGGCTGAGGAGACAGGAGGGGGGCTTTCGGCAGGCAGGTCGTACCATTCCGCCAGCCTCCCAGGCAGCAGTCTGTGTCTCTGGCCTCCATTTGTCTGAAGTGCCTCCGTGGTGACCCTTGTCAATCACACCCCTAGTGAAATATGGGTGGCATGCTTTTGATCCTGAGCCACCTGGCATGCATCTGGTCAGCTGCCTGGCCAGTGGGCATGCACTCAGAAAGTGAATTCCTCAGAGGTGAATCAGCAGGATGAGTGAGTCCCAGGAGCAAATCCTCATCAACAGTGGTCAGGCGGTGAAGGCCAAGGCCACGAACCAGGACAAGATGGAGAGCCTTCTCCCAGCTCTGTTCCCATCACAAGCACCAGCTGGCAACTGCTAGCCTGTCTGAGGGCGGAGGGCAGAGTGCTGTGAAGAGGGTGAACAGAGCAGCCTGAGCTTCCCTCCCTCCTGTTTTTTTGTTTTTTTGTTTTTTTGTTTTTTTTTTTTTTTGTTTCCATTGAAAAAAGAGCTAGGAAGGCCTGGTGACGGTCACCTGTAATTTCAGTGCACATAATTAGAGGCAGGAAGACCAAGAGCTCAAGGGTCCTACCCGCTATGGGCCATATGAGACATGTATTCTCTGACTATGGCCTTTGGCTTGGGGCTTGGCCTTTGTTTTACTTTGCTTTTCTCTTACTGTGGTAAACACCATGGCCAGAAGCAATTTATGGAGAAAAGGATTTACTTCAACTTCCGTTCCCAGGTCACGGCCCATCTTTGAGGGACTTTGGCGGGAACCTGGAGACAGGAACCATGGAGGATCGTTGCTTGCCAGCTTGCTCTCTGACTCACTTAGCTGGTTCTCTTATGCAGCCTAGGTTCTCCTGCCTAGAGACGGCGCTGCCCATAGTGGGCTCAGCCCTGTTCTATCAATCATCAACCAAGACAGTACCTACCAGACATGGCCACAGGACAATCTAACTGGGGCAACATTTTTGATGGAGTTTTCCTCTTCCTAGGTTGTATCAAGTTGACAATAAAAACTAGCTAGGGCAGCCTCGAGACTTGCTTTGGCCAATAGTATGTGAAAGTGATAAGGACTAGAAATGGGCTTGTGTGTTTGGGACTGCCTCCCTGTGCCCCTTGAACAGGCCTTAGACTGGGCAGGATAAGCCAGGCATGGTGACATACATCCTTAACCCCAACATTTGGGGAGTGGTGTCAGGGCGGACCAGGAGTTCAAAGTCATCCTCAGCTACATAGCAAATTTGAGAGTAGCTTGAGCTACATAAGATCTGGTCCCAAGCAAACAAACAGACAGACAGGCAAATGCAGCTAGGCATGGCTCTTTAATCTCAGCATTTAGGAGGCAGAGGAAAGCAGATCCCCTATAAATTTGAGGCCAGCCTGGTCGACACAGTAACTTTCAGCCAAGACTGCATAGTGTGACCCTATCTCAACAACAACAACAATAAAACAATAACAACAACAACAACAACAAAACAAACAAAAAGGTGAGCAAACTGGGTTTAGCGGCCCATGTGCGAAGTCCCAGCACTCGGGGTGCTCACAGGACAGGAAAATGAGATTTGCTTCAAGAGACCCCACAATGCGCGTCTGACGTAGTGAGTGCATTGAGCTGGATCTAGGAAAGAATCTTTCATCAACTGAAATGCCAGGAAAATGGAATGTTTGACTGGAGAAAGGTCTTCCACCCCAGAGGGCTTGGAAACGGCAAGACAGGCTCTACTGCGCACCACAGAGTCTTTTATCTTTTTGTGATGATTCTCTTGGAAAGAGAAAATACTCAGACTCGAATTCATTTGTAGAGAAGGCACTTAAGACCCAGAGAGGGCAAGGAACTCCCAAAATTCAACAGTCAGGGAGGCTGGACCCAAACCTGCATGTGCCTGCCTGGCGTTAAGATCCTGGAAGTGGCCAGGTTGTGGCGGCGCATGTCTTTATTCCCAGCACTCGGGAGGCAGAGGCAGGCAGATCTCTTGAGTTCGAGGCCAGCCTGGTCTACAGAATTCCGGGACAGCCAGGGCTACACAGAGAAACCCTGTCTCAAAACAAACAAACAAACAAAAAAAAACCAAAAAACAAAGAAACAAACAAGATCTCGGAGCTGGCTTCCAGAGAATTCTAGCACTCAATGGGAAATGGATTCTAGTGTGGGCCCTAAGATCATTCCTGGTACAGAATGAAGTCTTCACTGGTGATGGGTGTGTTTTCACTACAGGGAGGAAGACAGGGAAATAAGTGAAGTGACTTTTAAAAATAAACATGCTTTACTGATTATAGGTAGTTTTCCTTTTATCTGACATTCTATTGTCTCAGTTCTTCAATTTAATCAAATAATTTTTTATTTTTATTTTTATTTTTTTTAAATTTCAAGACGGGACTTTCTCTGTGTGTGGCTCTGGCTGTCCTGGAACTCTCTCTGTAGAGGAGGCTGGCCTCCAACTCACAGAGATCTGTTTGCCTCTGCCTCCTAAGTTTTTAAACCTACCTTTTACTTGGGCATTGTGGTGCATGCCTATAATCCCCAGCACTTGGGAGTCTGAGGCAGGAGGATTGCCACAAGTTTGAGGCCAACCTGGTGTATGTATCGAGATCCAGGGCTACTATAGTAAGACTCTCAACCACACAAATAGAATGACAGGCAAAGGAAAAGTTAGCTTTTCCACCAGCAGGATGGCTCAGTGGGAAAGGATGCTTGCCAGGCAAGCCTGGGACTTCAGTTGGATCTCCTAGACCCATGGTGGCAGGAGAGAAGCAAACGCCAGTTGTCCTGTGACCTCCACATACACACCCAATTTTAAATGTTGCCATTTACTATTATTTCCTTTTTGCTATGGTGGGGATGAACCCAGGGCCTCACACACGCCAGGCAAACGCCATACTGAGCTACTTCACCCACCCAGGAAGTTGTGCAAGCTTGGCAAAATAAAGCATTGTGAACCTTGAAAGTCTTCCCAGACGTTTAAGAATGACACAGGCTGTGAAACAGGAGGTCTAGAAGCCACTGTCTGGATGACCTCCAGGGACATTTCCAAGCTAATCTTTCTATAGCCTCTCAATTTTTAAACCGGAGAGGTCAAGTATGGGCTTGGCGGGCCCCCGGGACGCCCTTGGCCAGCAGTTGTCTCCAGGCGAGGGAGCCGGCAAGGTTGGCTGCCTCTCCTGAGCACAGGAGACAGGCCTCTTAAATTGTGCTCTACACAAAGGCAGAGCGGCTGGCTTTTTCTCTCAGGTGCCTGTTTCTGCTGATTCAGTGGCAACCAGTCAGCTGCGTCCCCTCCGTCTCTGTCACAGCGTTATGATGGAGATCGAGTTTCTCGTCTCCATGCCGGTCCCAGATGAGTCGCCAGCAGCTAAGCCCGGCCTGTTTGATATGGATGACACCTCCTGGCAGACACCATACCCATTGTCCATCACTCAGGGCACAGAAGCCTGGCTCAAAGGTTACCCGGGCAGACTCTTAACCACCAGGAAGTTAAGCAGAACAGGCTTCTGGGAGACTACAATCCTACTGTTAGCAGGGTTCTGCTCTGGACTCCCCTGGGCTCCCAGGCCTGGGCGTTCTGTGAAAGAATTCAGATGCAATGCGCTGAGCTCAGTGAAGACAGAATTTATCAGTGTAAAAGGGGCCATCGCAAGGGAGGAAAGCACACAGGGAGTGCTGTGGAGGAAGACCCTTCCGTGGGTGAGCCTGGACAACGGCCGACTTGCATTTTTACGTTTTAAAAAGGTTTAGTGTGTAAGTGCGTGTGTGTGTGGGGGGGGCAGGGTAGGGAGCTGGGGGAGGGCTGTGGTTCTCTCATGGCACCTTTCTGTAGGTTCTGGGGATTGACCTCAGGTCTCCCGGCAAACACGGCAAGTGCCTTTATTCACTGAGCCCTCTAGCAGCCTATGTATGTGCCAGGATACATTTTTTTCAGGTAGGATTTTTTTTTTTTCGAGACAGGGTTTCTCTGTGTAGCTTTGCGCCTTTCCTGGAATTCACTTGGTAGTCCAGGCTGGCCTCGAACTCACAGAGATCCGCCTGGCTCTGCCTCCCGAGTGCTGGGATTAAAGGCGTGCGCCACCACCGCCCGGCAGATTTTGTTCTGTTGAAATCTTCAACATAGACAGCTTTAATGAGGGATGTTTTCCTGTCCAGGTGATTGACAGGCCCCTTTGGATTGACAGGAGGGGCAACAGTCTGCTCCCGTTCTTTATCAGAAAGCCTCTTGCTAACTGCTGATCTTATTGGCTCCTGGAACAGGGTTGGTTTTTTTTTTTAATCTAGTAATGACCCTCGGTCAGTACAGGAGTTGTATCTCCCCCAGGACTAGAGACAGGACAACCCAGGCATCTGTCCCACCCAGCAGTCCCAGTAGTTTTATAAGCTGTTGAGGGGTTCAGCCCCAATGACTTCCAGTTCTAATTATCTGAGTAGCTACTTAACATTATTTCTTTGTAGAACAACTTCATTAAGATACAATTTTTATGCTGTACGATTTAGTCAAGGTTCTATTTTTTAAGTGTATTCACTGATATGTGCAATTTCACTACTTTTTATATCTTAAAAAAAGACATCCCTTGCTGGTCACGATGTCGTACTTGGGATATCCTGGCACTCTGGGAGTTGAGGCACGAGGACTCAAAGTTCAAGGCCAGTCTGGGCTGCTTAATGATTGAAGTGTGAATCTAATTAATCGTATCAATAAAAACCAGGAGTCAGATGTCGGAGTAACAACCTGAAAGATCAGAGAAGCAGAGGAGCAGCCACCAGCGACTTCTGACCTCTCCAGATCCTCCAACAGAAAAGGCGGAGATCCTGTCTCTGCCCCACCTTATCACTTCCTGTCTCCCAAGTGCTGGCTGAGATTAAAGGCACGAGCCACCACCGCCTAACTTCTTTGGTTAACTAGTGGTTAGCTCCACCCTCTGATCTACCGGCAGCTTTATTTGTCAGAACGCAACAAAATATCACACAACAAATGATGCTGTATCGAAAACAAACAAACAAACAACAACAACAAGACACCCTCTGCCCTTTAGCCGGATGCCCCAGAATGCCCCAGCCCATGTCCTTCTTTCTGGGCATTTGATATAAATGCAGTCAGGCAGTATGTAGCCTTGTGTGGTGAGCTCCTATCAAGTAGTATAATGGTCCTGGGGCTTATCTCTGTTGTAGATTTCTCTTTTCCTTTTTTTTTTTTTTTGGAGCTGAGGACTGAACCCAGAGCCTTGTGTTTGTTAGGTAAGCACTCTACCATTGAGCTAAATCCCCAACCCCTTCTTTCGTTTTTAAACTTACTTGTTAGAGCTCTTTCATTACCAGAGACATTAGGGTCAGAACCTGAGCCCTGACCGCCTTCCAGTAGACCAGGCTTAGTCACTCCCCCTCGGTTGGCCAATTGAACAAACAGGTATTAACGATGAATTTATTCATGGCGAAAACCAGAAAACGAGGGATTTATTCTGTGTGACCACATTAGGAAGAGGAGCAAAGGAGCCCAGTGAACCCCAAGTCCACCGTCCGGGTCCTGGCATTAATAGAAGACAAAAAGGATGAGTCGATAAGCAGCCTGGATCACGGTGTGGTCCGGCCCATCACCATGGTCTCAGCTTCAGTCTCTCTTGCATGGTGGTCTGGCAAATTATCAGAACTTGGTGAAATCTCTTCCTGGGAGACAAGTTCCCACTCTGGTTGACTCCAGGCTTCAACCTTTTCCTTTCCCAGCATGAGATTCTTGGGGAAATTCCAATTTCTTGGGGTCCTTTTTTTCAATAATCTGGCAGACAGAGAGAAGGGCACAAGTGTCTCTTTAAAATATCCTCCCTCCTGGGCTGGAGGGATGGCTCAGTAGTTGAGAGCACTGATTGCTCTTCCAGCAAACCCGGGTTTAAATCCCAGCACCCATATGACAACTAACTAGCTATAACGCCAATTCCGGGACATTCAGTACCCTCTTCTGGCCTCCGAGGGCACTTCATGCATGTGTGTAATGTACAGAAATGCCTGCAGGCAAAATACCCACTCATATAAAATAAAATTAATCTTTAAAAAAAATCACCTGCTGGGACAGTTACACTTTTCGATTCATAGTGAGGTTGAACAGAAAGCAGAGGCTTCCCACCCTACCCCATCTCCATGCCCTCCCATGCACCACATCTCACCATCAATGTCCACGCCAGATTGCCCACGTTGGTTACAATTAATGAGCCAACCCATCAGCTGAAGTCCATAAAGTAAACTAAGGTTCACCTTTGAGAGGTGTGTGTGTGTGTGTGTGTGTGTGTGTGTGTGTGTGTGTGTGTGTGTGTGTTATTTTGTTCTGAGACAGGGTATATGTAGCCCTGATTGGCCAGGACTCTTTATGTAGACCAGGCTGACCTCAAAATTACAGAAATCCTCCTGAGCAGTGGAATTAGAGATGTGGGTCACCATGCTGGGCTCACCCTTGGCTTTGCACTTTTTTTTTTTTGGTGACTTTTAACAACCACATAATGACATGTATTCACCTTTAACATACCAGACAGAAAAGTTTCACCGTCCTGAAGACCGTGCGCTCTCTCCTGCCCCCTCGTCCAGAGCGATTACTGCTCTTTTCACCATTTCTGTGCTCCCAAATGTCACCCAGTTTGGGGTCTTTTTCACCACGGCTTCTTCCACTTAGGGACGTGTCTCCTCACAGTGTGGTCCCTCACTCCTCTTCAGCTCGCCATAATATCTGATCGTCTGCTTGTGCCACAGTTATTTACCCATTCACCTGCTGAGTGAGGCTTGGGTGCTTCCCAGTTAGGGCAACCACATACCTATTATGTATCATTCCTTTTCATGCTTGAATGATAGTCCGTCGTATGGATATACCACATTTATTCATCCACTTCACTGATGGTCATTGGGTGATTTCCTCCTTTTGGCTATTGTGAGGAGTGTTGCTGTGAACATCCTTGAAAATTTTTATTTGAGTGAAAGCTGAGCCCATTTTCTATTCTTTGGGTCATATGGTAACTCTGTGCTTAATTAACCATGTGATAAACTTTTCCAAAATGACTATCACTTTGCCTTCCCACCAGCTGTAAAGAGGATTTTAATTTCTCCACATTCTCTACAATGCTTGTTGTTGTTATTGTTTTATCCGGTTATCCTAGTGGGAGTGGGGGGGCAGGCATCTCACTGTGCAGGGGAGTGGGGTGGCAGGCATCTCACTGTGCAGGGGAGTGGGGTGGGGGGGCAGGCATCTCACTGTGCAGGGGAGTGGGGTGGCAGGCATCTCACTGTGCAGGGGAGTGGGGTAGGGGGGCAGGCATCTCACTGTGCAGGGGAGTGGGGTAGGGGGGCAGGCATCTCACTGTGCAGGGGAGTGGGGTGGGGGGGCAGGCATCTCACTGTGCAGGGGGAGTGGGGTGGCAGGCATCTCACTGTGCAGGGGAGTGGGGTGGCAGGCATCTCACTGTGCAGGGGAGTGGAGTGGCAGGCATCTATCTCACTGTGGGTATTTTGCATTTTCCTAATGATCACAGAACATCTTTTCATGTTGCTCACTTGCCACTCGCTCATCTTCTTAGAAAAAGATCCCTCTGTCTTTGCTTATTTTTAGATTGTTTGCTTATTTTTGTTTGTTTGCTTTTGTTTTTGTTTTTTAAAAAAGAGTTTCTCTGTGTAGCCCTGGCTGTCCTGGAACTCACTCTGTAGACCAGGCTGGCCTTGAGCTCAGAGCTCTGCCTGCCTCTGCCTTCTGAGGACTAGGATTAAAGGTGTGTACCACCACCGCCCAGCACAAGCTTTTTCTTAAGTTCATATTGAACTAATTTGTTTATTTCATTCCTTCATCATGGTGCATGAATGGAGGTCAGAGGGGAACTTGTGACAGCTGGTTTGTTCCTTCCACCACATGGATCCTAGGGGTAGGACTCATGTCATCAGGCTGGGAAAGGAGATGCATTTGTGTGTGGAGCTGTCTTGTTGGCCCAGGAGATGTTTTTAAAATACACCTTGTGATGGTTCATCTCTATCATCAGCTTGCCTGGATTTGAAATTACCTAGGAGACACACCCTCGGCTGTTTCCAGAGAGGCTCACCTGAGGAGGGAAGACTCATCCTGGATGTAGGTGACACCACCCCATGGACTGGGGGCCCAGACTGAACAAAAGGCACACAAGGAGGAAGCCAGCTGAGCACCAGCATTTGCTTCTCTCTGCTTCCTCATTGTGGATGCAACCTGGCCGGCTCTCTCATGCTTCCGACACCCATCTTCCTGCCGTGACGGACTCTGTCTCCTCAAAGCATGAGTCCGAATAAACCCTCCCTGCTCAAATTGCTGTTGTCCAGCATTTTGTCACAGTAGTGAAAAAAAATAACTAATGTGCATGCCCGAGCGTGCACTTAGGATCCAAGCCCTTTTTCCTAACCACCCACTCCTACACAGTGCTCACTCCCCTCTGTGACTCCTGCAACACTGGAGAAAGAATGCAAGACTTCTGCTTTAAACTCATCAACTTCTGGGCAGAGATCTAAAAGACAGCGGAGACTGAGAGAGAGGCCCATACACCAATGTTCATATCAGCCCCATTGGCAATAGTGCTGAAGACCATTAATGACTGTGTGCATAAGCAAACAGTGAACACACACAGTGGAACAGTATTCAGCTTAAAAAAAATGGAATTTGGGGTTGGAGAGATGGCTTAGTGGTCAAGAGCGCTTGTTTTTGCAGAGAACCTGCATAGTAGTTCACAACCATCTGTAACTCAGTTCCAGGGGATCTGACGCCCTCTTTGAACTCAGCTGGGACCAGGCACACATGTGGTGCACAGATATACATGAAGGTAAACACTCAAACACATAACAAATAAATCTTAAAAGTTTGTTTTTAAAAAAATAAAATTTAAGGGCTGTAGAGATAACTCAGCCAGTAAAATGTGTGCCTTGCAGGCCAGGGACCTGAGTTCAAGTCCCAGAATTCATGTTAAAAATAAAAAAACTAGGTGTGGTGGCATATACTTCTAATTCCAGTGTTGGTGCCTGGGGCTTGTTGGACAGCTCCCCGCCCCCCCCCCCCCATACACCCCTACTAGTGAAAATTCTGGTATTTGCTAACATAGATAACTAATCTTGAGGATTTAGCATTGAGTGAAATAAGCCAGAGACAAAAGATAAATATTACATGATTCCATTTACATGAGTTCCTTAGTCAAATTCATAGAGTCAAGAATTAGCGTGATGGCTGAGGCACCCCCCCACACACACACCCACACCCCCCCAACCCCATGAGGAGAGATGGATAAATGAGGGGTCAGGGTTTAACAGATACGGACTTGCAAATGGAGCAGTTGTTGTACAAATGCAGGAAGTTGTGGAGCTAGAGGATGCTGATGGCTAGGCCTCCCTCAGTGAACGCACGCAACAGCCCGTGACTGTACACTCACAAAGTGAATTTTACACTGTGTGTATTTTATCACAGAAAAAGTGAAATAAAAAAGCAAGGAGGAAGTACTAAGGATGTAGCCCAGTTGACAGACTATCTGCCTAGCATTCACAAGGCCCTGGGTTCAATCCCCAGCACCGCATAAACTGGTCGTGAGGGTGCACACTGTAATCCCAGCGCTTTGGGAGATGGAGACAGGAGGATCAAGTTCAAGGCCAGCAGGACTACACAGTAAGCCCAAGGCCAGTCTGGATTGCATTAGCCCAAACAAAAGGAAAGTATCAAAACTCACCCACGGACTCATCAAAAAGCTGTGTCCTCTGTGGGGCCGTGAGTTTCCACAAAGTATATGTCAGAAACCAAGTGCAGAGCTGGCAGCCAAACCTCACCAGAACGTGTGTAGGAACAGGTAGAAGAGGACAAGAGCCGGAAAGTGACATCCAGGGTAGCTAGCCTTAAGGGAGATTCCCTCTGAGTTTAGTGGCCATGGTGATTAGCAGGAAGAGATCGGGCTTCTGAGTCAGTTTGACTCCATGTAACACTGGGCAAGTTATCTTCTCGCTCTGGACCTTGGCATCTCCATCTGTAAAATAGAAGAGACCAGGTGCCATGAATGTGCCAAGGGATGCTCAGAACCAGAGAAGTAGGCATAGAGACCAGAGCCCTTGAAGACCATGCCCATGCTGCCTCCAGCCTTGCTGTCTATCTGATGCTTGATTTCTCCGGTCCTCAGTTTCCCCATTTTCAAGGTAAAGGTGCTTATGTCTGTCCCTGTTACATACTGTGAAGGTGTCAGGTTGTTGACAAAGCATTATGTAAATGGAACAGCCTCATAATGGTGATAAAAAAATAAATAAATACTTGACATTATAACGAACCATTAACACAGGGTACTGTGATTAATTAAAAATGATCCCGCATATTATGCAGCCATTAAAACAGATAATTATGAGGCAAGCAACACCATTTGTGGCAGGTAAGAATGCTTCCAAACCTGTACAAGGATCAGACCTAAGTAAAATTGGGTGTCACATAGACAAAGCCTAGAAAAGACAACAATAATAGAAAAGTGATTATTGAACAGCAGCACGGAATGGCTTAGAGGTAATTTAAACACATTTCTTTAAAGCCATCAATATTTAGTATTAATAAGAATATGCTTTTTAGAGCTGGGTGTGGTGGTGCACGCCTTTTATCCCAGCACTTGGGAGGCAGAAATAGATGGATCTTTGTGAGTTTGCAGCCGGCCTGGTCTACAAAGAGAGTTTTAGGACAGCCAGGGCTACACAGAGAAACTCGGTCTTGAAAAACAAAAAAGAATATGCTTAAAAAAAAGAATTCATTGTGGTGTGGAATTGTGTGCAGACTGCCTGCATTTGAATTCTGGCTTAGCTGGAGGGCTAAGAAGAGTCACCACAGGAAGGCACAAGGGCTAGCCCTGCAGATCCCTACGCTGCTGCCAAGGCTGTCCCTGCCAGCTCGTCTCCGTTCCATCTCCCACTCAGGTGTCAGCACTGGTATGCCAAGGCTCCTCCTGGTATCACCGTAGTAGAAGCAGGGTGGTTCCCAATCTGACACAGATTGATACATCTCTATTTTATTGGTCACATATCAACAGAGCATAGGACATGTAACTGCTTTCTGTTGAATTTTGCATGGGTATGTGTGTACGTGATATGTGCGTGTAGATGTGTGTGTGGGTATCGGAAGACAGCCTTAGGGGTTGGTCCTCACCTTCTACTTTGCTGGAGACTGGCTCTCTTCACGGCTGCTTGCACCAGGCTAGCTGGCCCCGGAGCTTCAGGAGATGCCCTTGTCTCCACCTCCCATCTCCCGGTAGTGGTGCTGGGATTACCGGGGCGTGCCACTACGGGGCCTGGCTTTTATGTGGGTTCTGGGGGATCTACCCTCAGGTCAGCAGGCTTGCACAGCACACGCTTTACCTATTGAGCTATCCTCAGCCCTGGGTATATTTATGTCAGTGAAAGTCTTTTCTTCCAGCTCAATCCCCAGAGCAGCTGCTGCTCACCTTCTGAGCTGCGGTTCCTGAAGTTCCGATCCCTAAGTAAATGCCACCATTTCTTTATTTTACATCTTAAATCTATACACACACTTTCTGCTACATTGGAGAACTTTGCTCACTCATGCCCTCTTCTCGCTCATTTCCCTGATGTAGTCACATTGCTCTCTCAGCTACAGCTATCACTTTTAGAAACATGCTCACACTTCTGGTCCATCCACTAGCTCCTTCCACGAAGGCTCACTAGAGCCGCAATAGAATAGGCAGCAACTGCCTCAGCCTCCCCGCTCTCCCCACTTCCTTCTCTTCAGGTTTCTGTGTTACACAGCCAACAACAAGTATCCATCTATTTCTCTGTAGAATTGAAAGTAGACAGGAAAGAAACTGTAGCCATGTTATCTATGCGCACACACCCTCTCCCGCCAACATTCCATAAACAATATAGTCTAATGACAACATTGCATTAGATGCTGTGTGTAATGAAGGGGAAGTCTAGTGTACAGGATGGGCACAGGTTACATGCAGTTACGAGGCCATTTGACGTAAGAGACTTGAGCCTTCGAGACTTTGTGCAGCCACACTGTCTACTTTCCCATCGTCTTGACTGAAAGCACTCTCATTTTGTTTTATAACTCCAACCACGCCTTTCAGGCTGTTTTTTTTTTTTTTTTTTTTTTTTTTTTTTTTTTTTTTTTTGGTTTTTTTGAGACAGGGTTTCTCTGTGTAGCTTTGTGCCTTTTCCTGGAATTCACTTGGTAGCCCAGGCTGGCCTCGAACTCACAGAGATCTGCCTGCCTCTGCCTCCCGAGTACTGGGATTAAAGGCGTGCGCCACCACTGCCCGGCCAGGCTGTTTTTTACTGTGTGGATGAGGGGTGTGGTGGTGGGGCAGCACACACGTGGAGGTCAGAGGACAACTTGTAGGAGTTGGTTCTCTCCTTCCACAGCGGGTCCCAGGGATCGAACTCAGGTTGCCGGTCTTGCACAGCAAGGGCCTTTTCCCACTGAGCTATCTCTCAGGTCTTCCCTGCTTGTATTATAGGTTGTTGAGTCTAAGATCAATAAACAGGGTCTCCAATAATGAGACCACGAGCATCGTTCTATCTCATTTATACTTACTTTTATTTTAAAATTATTTACTGTTATTCTGTGTGCACAATGAGTATGTATGGGCGTGCATGCCAGAGCATGCCCGTGGAGGTCAGAGGACAGCTTTGAGGGGTCAGTTTTCTCTTTCCACCTTTGGAAGGTTTCCAGGTTTACCTACAAGCACCTCTATCCGCTGAGCCACCTGGATGGCCACTAATGTCTGCTTTCTTGTGATACTGTAGTGGTATTCACTCTGCCCATGACCTTGGGCTGTATGTCCGAAGGAGGCGGTGCTTCTTGCTGTCGTTAAGTGAAGTCACCTATTTAAAGGAAAGGGAGAGGGGTCACGAGTCCCCTTCTCCTTGGTTCCTGGTTCCTGGCATGAGCGGACCGCCAGGTGGATTCACTCTGGTCAGAACAGAGGATGACTTCAGCTGTACTCGGTTCTGTATTCGTGAGTGTATTTCCTCAAATTATATCCTAATAAATCTCCTAATACTCCTTAAGCAGACTCCCGTGGATTCTCGCTTTATGACACTTTTTTGATGTGGAATTTGAAACATTTATTATTTATTTAAAGTTTTTTTGAGACCCAGTTTCTTATCGCCTATGTTGGCTTTGAATGCAATATGTAGCCAAAGATGACCTTGAACTCCTAATCCTCTTACCTTTACATCCCAAATACGGGGCTACAGCCCTACACCACCATGTCTAGACACTTTTCTTTCTTTCATTTATGTTTTCACTATTTGACTTCATCGTATTTTCAATTTCCCCTAACTTTCCATCCCAGTTGAAATTCTATTGATTTTTGCCTCCCCGCTGAGCCCCAAGTTCTATAACTTTCCATTCTTCAATATAGACGGCCATCATCCGGGGACCTCCTGCGGTGATGTGAATGAGCGATGTCTCCCATAGGCTCAGACATTTGAATAATCGGTTCCCAGTTGGTGGTGCTGGTTGGGAAGGTGGTGCAGCCTTGCTAAAGGAGCCGTGTGTGTGTGTGTGTGTGTGTGTGTGTGTGTGTGTGTGTGTGTGTGTGTGTGTGTGAGGGCGCAGGCTTTGTGAGGGTACAGCCTCATCACACTGCTTGGCGCTGGCGGTTGAAGATGGGATCTCTTGGCTTCCTGTTGCAGCAGCTGGCTGTGGTGTCTCTCCCCACGATCGCGGGCTGTCCCTCTGGAGTCATAAGCTAAAACAAACCCTCTTCCTCTGTAAGCTGCTCTTGGTCAACGGCATTTTATCACAGCAACAGCAAAGTAACTCATACACTTCCCTTCTCTGCTCTCCTGGGTCCCGTCGGTTTCTGAGATTTTGGCGGCCATTCCTGGTTTCTTCCTTCTTATTTTGCCAGAGCCTATCATCAAATAAGGTTTTACATAAAGGTGTGCACAGTCGATATCCCTGAATGTTTTATGATTGGGAATCTAGTCTACATTTTCACTGGATTGATGGTTGACAGAGGCACTGAGACCTAGGGAGTAACAAGTCAAATGCCCTTAGAGCGTGGAAGGCATGAATCTACTGCCTTCTGCGATGATTTTTCTGTTGAAACACCTCCACCCCCACCACAACCCTGTAGCCCAGGCTGGCCTCAGAGCTCAGAGTTCCAAGCACAGAGCTAATGGCCATGAGCCATTACATTTGGCTTTGTTCCTCTCCTTCCTTCCTTCCTTCTTTTTATCCTTCCTTCTTTAAAGAATTTTTTTTTTTTTTAAACAGCATTGGGGATTGAACTCAGGTCCTTGCCAACACTAGACAACTTATCTACTACTGAGCTACCTCCCTGGCCCTCTCAGCCAAACTTTATTTGGGGGAGCGACTGGGAATCAAACTCTGGGTCTTGCACGTGCCAGGCAAGAGGTCCTACCACTGAACTCAGCCCCTCTGCCCTTTTTAGCTGTTTCGATTACCCAAACTGACCTCAAACCCGGTGCCTTGATCCCCACCGTGGCTTGGACTGCAGGCCTGCCCTGTGCCTGCTTTATTCCTTCGTTGTTTTGATGGCCTATGGGGTCTCATATGCGGCACAACATGGTCGTAACACTTGACTAAGGAGGAGCCACCACTGTGGTCTTGTTTAATGCTAAGGAGCCCGGCCTCCCACGGAAGCTGTCCTGGTGCACTCGGTATCCTGGGCTACCTGTTAGCTCCCAGGGCCATTCCTAGGTGTGGTCTCAGTTCCTTCGGTTTTCTGAGATTTTTCAGTCAGGGGTCTGCGGCGTCCTTGGCTGTTTTGAAAGTGTCTCGTGTTTCCCTTTGACCATTTTCTCTGCCTTTTTGTTTTCCTTCTTCACAAACTCCCGTAGGTTAGCCAAGAAATTTGATCCTCTCTAATGTCCCTCATTTGTCGGCTCCTGATTTCTTTTCTCATCTCTTTGTCTTGACACTTTTCAAGTTCAAATATTTAAGTTCAAGAACAATTTCTCTCTCCCGGTTGTGACATCAGAGTCTTCCAGGAAAATGTATTTTCGTTACATTGTTTCTGTAATAACAGAGCGACAGCCATTTCAAACAAGTTTCACTTAAGAGTTTAAGAATTACCATAAAAACAGAAAGCGAAATTGCCTTTAATGAGGGAGGCTCTGAAAATGTAAGTACAAAATGAGAGAGGGCTTTTAGAGATGCAGTGAGGACTGTGGTGTGTGTGTGTGTGTGTGTGTGTGTGTGTGTGTGTGTGTGTGTGTGTGTGTGTGTTTGCTGGGGATTTAGCCAGGAGAAAAAGCAGGGTGATGTTACCTAGCTGGGTCAACAGGATTTCGGTGCATCCTGTGCCCTCGTCCCAGCCAGCTTCATCTCTGCTGAGAGGTGGGTAGGGATGCTGAAAGGGACTTTCCCGGAGCAAGGCAGTGAGCCTGTGAACATGGGAGCTGATCTAAGTACGAGGGGAGGGGAGAAGTTAAGACGCTTGGGGAAGGAAGTTTAGATAGCGGTCCAAGGCTGGGCTTGAGTGTCGGTGTAGGACTGACGAATCAAGGAACAGAGGGACCATGGGGTTAGCTCAGAATGCCTGCTTAGCATGTGGAAGGCCCTGGGTTTGATCCCTAGCACCACAGAAAACCAAGAATAGCAGCCATAAAAGGAGGATGAGGATTTAGCTGGGTGTAGTTGTGCATTCCGGTAAAGGCAGAAGGATCATGAGTTCAAGGCCCGCTTGGGTTACGTGTAGCACCTAGCTACAAAAGCAAGCAAGAAAGCAAGCAAGTAAGCAAACAAACAAAAACAGAAGCCAACCAAACAAAACAAAAAACAACGCCCCCCCCCCAAATACCAGAGGCGTTAAACTGTTGGAACAACCAAAGCTGTGTGTAATTAAGAAAATCGGCATCATCAGCCCATTCCAAAGTCAAAGCCTTTCCCCCTATGTGTAGGGTCTCCTTCCAGTGAAGACAAGGCAGTATAGAGACCCAAGCAGAAGTTCAAGGCCTCTGGTGTTCCAGGACTGTGTGTATGACGCCCGCCTGGGAGCCCGCCTGTGTCTTTGTTTACGATGAGATGCTTGCTGTCTGGAGTGTTGTATTAAGCACCAGAGACCCCATCCCCACCCTAGCTGGGTTTCACTGTGAGAGTAAGAGGCGCTAAGTATCCATGTGTGTACATCGGGGCCACTGATTCGGCCATGCAGCCACCACAACTACCCAACTGATGCCTCTTCTGTTTCTTGCTGGAGTTGGAACTCCGGGCCTTGCCCGTGCTAGGTAAACATGCTACCACCGAGACGTGCCCCAAGCTCTGGTTCTTTTCCTTTGTGCACAAGTAACTGAGGACTCAGGTCACACCTGGCAGTATTATCCTTTAGAGAACTTGTAACATGGTAGTAGGGCTGTTTGGAGCATGGCCAGGTGATGCTCGCCTTTAATCCCAGCACTGGGAGGTAGAGGCAGGTGCATCTATGTGAGTTCAAAGCCAACCTGTTCTACATAACAAATTCCATACCAGCTAGGGCTACACAGTGAGACTCTGTCTCAAAAACAGAAATAAATAAAAATGTAAAAATGCCTTTTAAGCTGGTTAAATAGTTCGGCTGATGGAGGCGTTTGCCACCCAGGTCTCATGATCACACGATCTCACGATTTGATCCATGCTGAAAGGGTCACAAAGTTGTCAGCTGACCTTTACATGTGCACCATGGCATGGATACACCCTCCCCCACCAAAAATAACAAACATTTTTTTTTTAAGATTTATTTATTTATTATGTATACACTCTTCTTCCTGCATGCCAGAAGAGGGCTCCAGATCTCATTACAGATGTTGTGAACCACCATGTGGTTGCTGGGAATTGAACTCAGGACCTCTGGAACAGTAGCCAGTGCTCTTAACCTCTGAGCTATCTCTCCAGCCCAACAAACAATTTTTTAAAAAGAGGAAGGCCTTTTGTATCAAGTACCTGGGTTATAGCTTGTTTATATTGAAATAGTAGTCTAAGTCTCAATTTTTTAATCTATAAAAAAGGCAGCCTCAAAAAAAAATTAAAACAAAAAAAAAATTTAAAAAAAAGGCAGCCTCATCAGCAGCCTCAGTGTCCATGTTTTCAGCTACTTGAGCAGAAAATTCTAGAAGTATATACCTCAATACATTTTAACTTATGAGCTAATTGGGTGATGAAAGCTCATGTCATTCTGCTATGTCCTATCCAGGACCTGAATCACCCCTTTGTCCAATGTATCTGTGCTGTGTCTGTTACCTGCTCTGTCATCACTGAGCGGTGGTTCCAGCCACCAGGATGACTTTGAAGGTGCTGCCATGATTCCGCTCAAAATGAGAAGGCCAGTAGGGGCTTAATGCTGTCCATCAAGTCCTAAGTCATTCTCCCCACCCCACCTCATCTCCAGTACAGCTCAGCAAGGTATTCTAAAAATAAACACAGCCGGGCGGTGGTGGCGCACGCCTTTAATCCCGGCACTTAGGAGGCAGAGCCAGGTGGATCTCTGTGAGTTCGAGGCCAGCCTGGACTACCAAGTGAGTTCCAGGAAAGGCGCAAAGCTACACAGAGAAACCCTGCCTCGAAAAACCAAAAATAGATAAATAAATAAATAAAATAAAATAAACACACATACAGGCCAAAGAGAAAGACAAATTCATACAACTCTTATCACAGTAAAGGCTGGCATTCTGTTCTCTTATTGGTAGATATGAGCTTTTTGTTTGCCGGAGGTTATTGTTGTTTGTTTTCAACAGCCTTGAACTTGTCATCCTCCTGCCTCAGCTTGCAGAGTGCTGGGATTCTGTAAGTAGTAAAGAGTGTATGCACAGGATGGGACATGGGATATGCAGGTGTGTTTGTCACTTTCCTCACTGGTGTCCCTAGACACCCACAAGAAGAACCTTGAAGGAGGAAGGCTTCATCCTGGCTCACAGTTTAAGGAAGGATTCAATCCATCATGGCGGGGAAGGCAGGGTGGCTGGATTAGGAGGCAGATGGTCACGTGCTCCTAGTCAGGGAGTAGGGAGCAAATAGGAAGTGGGGTTAGGCTATAAATCTCGTGGCCTGCCCCCAATACAGCTGTAGTAGGCCTAAGTAAGTTTTTTTCTTGCTTCTGGACCTCACATTGGTGTGTATGTGCGTGCGTGCGTGCGTGCGTGTGTGTGTGTGTGTGTGTGTGTGTGTGTGTGTGTGTGTGTGTGTGTGTTCACACGAGTATGGGGAGGCCAGGGGACACCTTTGAACATCATCTTCAGGAACACTGTCCACCTCCATGGAGACAAGGTCTCTCACTGGCTGGAACTCACCACTCAGGCTAGACTAACTGGCCAGGTAATCCCAGAGGACCTGTCTCTTCCTTCCCAGCCCTGGATTGCAGGTTCAATGCACCAGGTCCAGCTTTTCATGTGTGCTCTGGGGTTTGAACTCAGGTCCTCATGCTTGTGAGGCAAGCACTTTATTAACTGAGCCATCTCCCACATCTTTACAGCGACAAAGCTGTAACAATCCAACTTGGCAAGGTATCCTTCAAGAGTGGTCACAGTGGCATTGCTTGTAATAGCAAACGTTTGGAAGTAAGGACTCTAAATGGTCATCAGTGGGGAAATAGTTGGCTGTGTTATGATACGTTCATGCCTATATGCTAATAAAAGGAAAGCAGTGTGCTCACATGAGTTGAGATACTTTGTTAAACTGTAATCTATATGCTGTAGGTGCACCAATTCTGAGGATAAGTCTCTACGTATGTTGACAGATGTATTCACCTGTATCACCACCCTGATCAAGGCAAGAGTGTTTTCTTCACTAACAGTTTCTCTCCTGCTCCCTCCCTCCACTCCATACCATGTGGTTACAACCACTCTTCTGACAGCTAACACCACAGATCCATTTTTTTCTATTTTTTTTTTCATTTTTCTTTTAGGTGTATGGGTATTCTGCCTGTATCTATGTCTACATGTGTGTGCAGTACCCATGGAGGCCATTCAGATGGACTGGAGTGACAGATGGTTGTGAGCCACCTTGTGGGTGCTGGGAATCAAACCCAGGTCCCCTGGAAGAGCAGCCCATGCTCTTAACCACCGAGCCATCTCTCCAGCCCTTTTACCCCCTCTATTTGTCACTTTAAAATTTTCTAAAGATCTGTTTTATTTTGTGTGTAAGAGTGTTTTGCCTGCATGTATGTGTGAGCATCATGTGTGTGCCTGGTGGCCTCAGAGGTCAGAAGAGTCTGTTGGATCCCCTGGACCTGGAGTTAAGGATGGTTGTGAGCCATCATGTGGGTGCTGGGAAGCACACCTGGGTCACATGGGTAGGGTCCTCATCTAATAGAGGCAGTATTCTGTTAAGAAGATATGCCAGAGAGCTTGCTCATTCCTATAATGTTGATCCTTGATCCTGCACTTCCAGCCTTGGCACTTCCTAGCCTTGGCACTTCCCAGCCTTGGCACTTCCCAGCCTTGGCAACTGTGGTATCTCATATGGCCACCTGAGCAGACCAACACAGTGACTGTAGAGCAGTGATTCTCAACCTTCCTAAGGCTGCGACCCTTTAGTGCATGTTGCTGTGACCCCCCAATCATAAAATTATTTTTTTGTTGCTACCTCATAACTGTACTTGTGCTACTGTTATGAATTGCAAAGTAAATATCTGATATGCAGATATCTGATATGCGACCCCTGTGAGAGAGTCATTCGACCCCCAGGGTGTCACAGCCCACAGGTAGAATATTCCACTCTGTTTATAAACCAGGGTTTGTGTACTTTTCATGGATGGATATTTGGGCTATTTCAGATTTGGTGCATTGGATGTTTATACAAGACTTTTGTGCATATACATGTGTATTAATTCTCTTGGATGTGACCTGGGAATTGAATTGCTAGGGTATTGTCTTAGTTAGGGTTTCTGTTGCTGTGATAAAACGCTATGACCATAAGCAACTTGAGGAGGAAAGGGTTTATCAGCTTACAACTCTCAGGTCACACTTCACTCAGCAAACAGGGCAGGGAGGGACCTAGAGGCAGGAGCAGATGTAGAGGGCATGAAGGAGTGCTTCTCACTGGCTTGCTCCTCATCGCTTGCTTAGTCGGTTTTCTTATAGCATTCAGGACCACCAGCCCAGGGGTGTCATGGCCCACAGTGAGCTGGGCCCTTTCATATCAACCATCAATCAAGAAAATACAGCATAGACTTGCCTATAGGCCAGTCTGGTGGGGGCATTTTCTCAGTTGAGGTTCCCTCTTCCAAAATGACTCTAGCTTGTGGCAAGTTGACACAAAAATTAGTGAGCACTGGGATATAATGAGTATATATTTAACATTATTGTTTCACTGGTCCTGTTTTCCTTTCTCTGGGTACCAAACTCCCAGCCTTACATATGCTGGGCATGTACTCTCTATCATGAGGTTACATGTCCAGTTCTTGATTTTTTTTTTTTTTTTTGAGACAGAGTCTACTCTGTAGCTCAAACTGACCGAGGATTACAGATTAGGTCCTGGGGTGATCTTGAATTCACTCTTCCTATCCCAGTCTCCTTCCTGTTGGGATTACAGATGTGAGCTACCATGTTCTGTTTATTTTTCCAGGTTTTAGAAGTTTTTATACAGTATAGCATGAATCATTTGTCAGATATAGGTACTGAATGTCTGTGGTTTGTCTTCTCGGTGTCTTAATCATGCATTGTGGAAACCAGAAGTTTTAAATTTTCATGAGGCGCAGTTTGTTTTTCTCTTTTCCCATCAGTGTCTTTTGTGTTAAGAAATCTCCTCAGATTCCAATATCATTTGTGCCTGTTTTATTCTAGAAGCTTTATAGTTTTAGTTTTCATATAAAGGCCTAGGCTCCATTTGAGTTACCTTTTAGGTATACCATAGAGTATGGGCCAAGGTTCATTATTTTTTTCTCAATTAAATTGCCTTTGAAGTGGTGTCTAAATCAGTCGTGGTTGTATATGTTCCTACCTATTCTACAGGTTCCGTTTGATTGACTTCTGTCCGTCTTTGTGTTAACGCTGTTGCAAGACTTGAGCCCAACAACACAGATCTTCCAAGTCTGCTCTTACTATGACTGTTCTAGGTCATTTCAATGTTCACTTAAGTTTTAGAGTCAGCTTGTCAGTTTCTATAAAAACAACATCCAAAGCTTGCTCAGGATGCTGAGAAAAATGACTTCATGGGTAAGAGCAATTGCTGAACAAGCATGAAGATCCCAGTATTCACATAAAAAGTTGGAGGTGGCCCCATGCTCCTGTAACCCAGTGAGAGGAAGGTCTCTGGGGTTTGCCTATGACCAGCCTAGCTCCAGGCTCAGTGAGAGATCTCATCTCAGGTGACTAAGGTAGAGAGTGGTAGAGTGGGTACCCGACATCCTCCTCTGGCCTCCATGCATGCAATACACACACATATACTACACACACACACACACACACACACACACACACACACACATACACACACACCCCTTACTAAGATTTTGTTAGGATTACAATTTGTGGGAGAATTGAGCTCATAGCAATATGGAGTCTTCCAATCAATGGACATGAATCTTACCATTTATTTAGATCATTTCAAATTCTTCTCAGTAATGTCTTGGTTTTATTAAAATTTTCTCCAAAATATTTAAGTATTTTGTTGTTTTTATAAATACCATTTATTACATTTTATTTTTCACATTTTATTTTCCAGTTATTGTTAGGCAATATAATTAATCTTTGTTTGTTTGTTGGGTTTTGCTGTGCAGCTCAGGCTGGCCTGAAACATGTGTAGCTCAGATTGGCCTCAAAGTCTCTTCCGTTCTGGGATTAGGGGCATGCTCTACCAGGTTCAGTTTACAATTTTTGTCCACTTACTTTATCTTGTAATTTCTTTTATTAGTTCTGGTATGATTTTTATGGATTCCTTTGGATTTTCTGGGTATTAAGTCATGTTATTTACAAATAAAGGCAGCTTTATTCTCATTTGCAATCTTTTTCTTTCTTTATCTTCTTGTATTGGCCAGCACCTCCAGAACAATGGGGAAGAGATTTGTGAAGAATTTGTAGGCCCAGGGAGATGGACTCAGTAAAGAGTTTGCCACACAAGTGTGGGGACCTGAGTTCAGATCTTCAGAACTCATAAAAAGCTGAACACAGTCGAGGGTGCTTAGAATCCCAGGAATTGGGTTGGAGGAGAGGAAAAGATGGGAGATTCCCCAAAGCTCACAGGCTGGCCAGCCTAGCTTCAGAATCAGTTAGAAACCCTGTCTCTCGGGCTGGAGAATGGCTCAGAGCACTGACTATTCTTCCAGAGGTCCTGAGTTCAATTCCCA
Organism: Peromyscus californicus insignis; assembly: GCF_007827085.1. Taxonomy (NCBI): domain Eukaryota; kingdom Metazoa; phylum Chordata; class Mammalia; order Rodentia; family Cricetidae; genus Peromyscus; species Peromyscus californicus. The sequence continues at coordinate 33,858,851 of NW_026294551.1, forward strand.
GCAACCACATGGTGGCTCACAACCATCTGTAATGAGATCTGGCTCCCTCTCCTGGCCTGAAAGGATACATGCAGACAGAACACTGTATACATAATAAATAAAATAAATCTTAAAAAAAAAAAAGAACGAAACCCTGTCTCAGCCAAGCACTGGTGGTGCACACCTTTAATCCCAGCACTTGGGAGGCAGAGGCAGGAGGATCTCTGAGTTCGAGACCAGCCTGGTCTACATAGTTCTACAACAGCCAGAGCTACACAGAGAAACCCTGACTCAAAAAATAAAGGTAGGCAGTGGTTAAGAGCACTGGCTGCTCTTCCAGAGGTCTTTAGTTCAATTCCCAGCACCCACATGGTGGCTCACAACCATCTATAGTGGGATCTGATGCCCTCTTCTGGCCTGCAAGTGTAGCTAGAGTTTTCCTGCCCACAGTCAGGACAAATCTCTCTCACCTGCCAGTCCCACAGCCACTCAGACCTGACCAAGTAAACACAGAGACTTATATTGCTTACAAACTGTATGGCCATGGCAGGCTTCTTGCTAACTGTTCTTACAGCTTAAATTAATCCATTTCTATAAATCTATACCTTGCTATGTGGCTCGTGGCTTACCGGCATCTCCACATGCTGTTTCTCATCGTGGCGGCTGGCAGTGTCTCTCTGACTCAGCCTTCCACTTCCCAGCTTTATTCTCCTCCTTGTCCCGCTTATATATCCTGCCTAGCCAATGGCCAATCAGTGTTTTATTTATTGACCAATCAGCAACACATTTGCCATACAGAACATCCCATAGCACATGGACACATGCAGATAGAGCACTCACATACATAAATAAGTCTTTTGGGGGAAAAAAAAGGTAAGGGCAAGAGAGATGATTCATATGATTATTTTTTGTTTCACATTGATGACATATTTTTATTTACAGAAATAAAAATTATTATTAAAAACAGTGCATCCACACTTGAATTTTTGTTTCTAGAAATTTTTAAGTCCCAAAATGTAATGTAAACAGACTCTTTGAGGAACTCAGAGGCCTGTGAAAAGCAAATGAAGGCAACTGACCCACTGTGGTGGTTATTCTAGAATCAAGTATATGTTGAGAGCTTTATTCTGCAGTCTGTCCATCTCCTCAAGCACTTTTCCCACCTTCTCACTGCCTGGGTTGGGTCATTTGTCTTTTTCCTTCTTGGCTTCCTTGAGATTCAACATAGTGTCTTCCACTTGGATAATTTCTGGAGACAACATGGCTTCTATAATTACAAAGCTGGCCATCAATAGCTTCCAGCCTGTCTTCTGGAAGGTGTCCAGAGGAGCAGGGACAGATAAGGACAGCAGAACTAAACTTTGCAATTGCTTTCTGGATAGTCTCGACCTGAGGGAGATAAGCAAGGAGGAGAACACCAGGGCTAGAACCTCTTCCAACTCATGACTCTGGGAGTTGTGCCTCTGTAGATGTACCCAACCGTCTTATTAAATAAGAAACACAGAACCAATGCAAAGAAGAAAGCCAAGAGATCAGAGCTAAGAGCCTTACCCTGCAGCTAGCCTCTTAAGCCAAGAGACCTCTCCGAAAGAGACCTACTTCCTGTGTGTTTGTCTTTATATAGTCTTTCTGTTCTGCCTTCTCATTGGTTGTAAACCCAAACACATGACTGCCTCGTCACTGCCTGTCTGTAGAGACTTCCAGGTCTTCTATGGTTGGGATTGAGATTAAAGGCGTGTGTCTCCAATGCTGGCTGTATCCTTGAACACACAGAGATCTACCTAGCTCTGTCTACCAAGTGCTGGGATTAAAGGTGTGTACCACCACCGCCACGCTCTTGCTATGGCTCTAATAGCTCTGACCCCCGGGCAACTTTATTTATTAACATACAATTAAAATCACATTTCAGTACAAATAAAATATCACCATATGCCTCCATGATGGAGAAGCTGCTTTTGGATGGGAGGAACGCTAGACTGCCACCCTTGGGTGAACTCACACCTGGGGTGAGAGCATCAACGGAAATCGATCAGAATTTTTGCATAGGTCAGAAGGTGCCTCATAGCAAATCACCTGAACTGGATTAGTTCAGGGTGACAGTTCATCACGTTGGGGAAATCAATGTGGCAGAAACTCAAAGCAGCAGGTCACATTGCATATGCAGTCCAGAAGCAGAGAGGATGAATGAATGCATCTGCTGAGGTGGTCACATGTGTTCCCCTTCATTCTGTTAATAGTGTGAATTACATCAATTGATCTTTCAGTAGTGAACCATCCTTGCATTCTCGATCTAAATCATATTTACTGATAATGCATTTTTGTATATTGGTGCATTTGATATGCTAATGGTAGAGGGATCTGCCAGAAGTGACAGATCAGAGTCAGGCTACTGCAGTGGCAGAAGCATGCAAGGTATGGAGCACAGGAAACCTCAGGGAGGGGACTCCAGACATCCGTGAAGAGTTCACTACAGGTGACTGGATCCCTCCCATGCTGCTCATGCTCAGTGTGGCAGCTGGACAGAGACTCCAGAGACAAGAACATCTGGAGCCCTGGAGCTCTGCTCTAACCCTGTTGGAGAACACCAAGTACACCAAGAAAGACCCTAGAAAGAAACAAGGACAGGGACTGGAGAGATGGCTCAGCAGTAAAATCACTGCTCTTCTAGGGAACCTCAGTTCAATTCCCAGCACCCACACGGCGGCTCACACCTGTCTGTAACTCCACTTCCAGGGGAGTGAAACCCCCACACAGACATACATGCAGACAAAACACCAATGCACATAAAAATTAAAACTAAATCATTTAAAAAAAAAAAAAGGTTTAAGAGCTGGAGACATGGCTCAGTGGTTAAGAGCACCGACTGCTCTTAGGTCCTGAGTTCAATTCCCAGCAACCACATGGTGGCTCACAACCACTTGTAATGAGATCTGGTGCCCTCTTCTGGCCTGCAGGGACACATGCAGGCAGAATAGTGTATACACAATAAATAAATAAATCTTAAAAAAAAAAAAGATTTATAACCAGTTGGGTGGTAGTGGCACACACTTTTAATGCCAGCACATGGGAGGCAAAGGCAGGTAGATCTCTGTGAGTTTAAGGCCAGCCTAGTCTACAGAGCGAGTTTCAGGACAGTCAGAGCTACACAGAGAAATCCTGTCTTGAAAAAACAAAAAACAAACAAACAAAAAGGAAGAAATAAAGAAAGAGAGAGTGAGAAAGGACATAGTCCAGGAGGAAGGGCTGAGCCTTTGAATCTCAGTGCAGACTGACAGAGGCCAAGCTTGTGTACGAGGCTCTCTTCCAGGTGATTCTAAGTTGTGCTGATGTGACAGAACTAACCATTACAGAAGGGCTTGCTCTGTCTCATAGTTTGAGGGTGTGTTCCATCATGGCAGAGAACTCACAATCACAAGAGCTTGGGGAAGCTGGTCCGTCCTGTCTGCAGTCAGGAAGCAGAGGCAGATGAATGCTGGTGTTCATCTCTTTGTCTCCCTCTTTATTCAGACCAGGACTCCAGCCCATGGGATGGTGCCACCTACAGTTAAGGTGGATCTTCCCACCTAACCTAGCTAATTCCTCACAGACATGCCTGGAGGCTTGTCTTCTAGGTGATTCTAGAAGATTCTAGATCCTGTCATGTTGACAACGTTAACCATCACACTCACATGACAGTAGAATAACCATGTTAGAAAGAATAATTCAGTGTCACTCAGAACATTCACAGTGCTGTATATAATCATCATGTCAATCTAGTTCCAAAACATTTTTATCACTACACAGTAAAGCCCTAAGCAGGGCCTGGTGGAGTAGGCCTATAATCTCAGCCACTTTGGAGGCAGGATGATACCAAAGTCAAGGCCTGCCTAGGACAGAGAGCAAGTTCAGGGCCAGCCTAAACAATTGAGGTTCAGTCTCAAAATAAATACTAAACACATAGTGCTATGTATGGGGGCTATGTCTGTGATCTTAGTACTCAGGAGGCCAAGGCAGGGAGAATGAATGCTATGAGTTCCAGGCTAGCCTGGGCTACAGAGTGAGACTCTGTCTCAAAAAACTAAAATGTCGGGTTTGGTAGCACAGCCTTTGATCCCAGCACTCAGGAGGCAGAGGAAGGCGGATCTCTGTGAGTTCAAGGCCAGCCTAGTTTACATAGTGAGTTCCAGGCAAGCCGAGGTTACATAGTGAGACTTTGTCTCAAAACAAATAAAGAACTAACTAAATAAAATAAAAGACTTCAGTGATGGAGCATTTGCCTAGCATGCCTAGGGCAACCCTGTGGCAACTGAGCAGTCCCTGGTGATTTACTGGTAATAAACCATAAAGAAATTCATTTTAAAAAACAATTCTTAGGTAAACTTATATTCTACCATTTATTAAAGATGAAAACAAATATGATTACTAATGCTAGCTTATTTAGACATAACGAGTTAAGTTTTGCCTGGATGTTTGACACTGTAGGTGGAGGGTACCTTCAGAGATTTTTTCAGAGTTGACCATTATTTCAATTTCATAATTGAAAATGATGAGAACATCACTGTGTATAAATACATAGTACAAAACAGTTTGGAGCCATTTCAGAAGTTGCTAGAAATCCTGCCCCCATCCCAAGCCAAAATTAATTTAATACTCTTTTTAAAAATACAACTAATAATAAACGGGACCTCTTGAAACTGAGAAGCTTTTGTAGGGCAAAGGACACGGTCAACAAGACAAAATGACAGCCTACAGAATGGGAAAAGATCTTCACCAACCCCACATCTGATGTCCAGAATATATAAAGAACTCAAGAAACTAGACATCAAAATACCTAACAGTCCAATTAAAAAAATGAGCTATAGAGCTAAACAGAGAATTCTCAACAGAAGAAGCTCAAATGGCTGAAAGACATTTAAGGAATTGCTCAACATCCTTAGTCATCAGGGAAATGCAAATCAAAATGACTCTGAGATACCACCTTAGACCTGTCAGAATGGCTATGATCAAAAACACTAATGACAGTCTATGTTGCAGAGGACGTGGAGCAAAGGGAACACTCCTCCACTGTTGGTGGGAGTGCAAACTTGTACAGCCACTCTGGAAATCAGTATGGTGCTTTCTCAGAAAATTGGGAATCAATCTCCCTCAAGACCCAGCTATACCACTCTTGGGCATATACCCAAGGAATGCTCAATAATACCACAAGGACACATACTCAACTATGTTCATAGCAGCATTATTTGTAATTTCCAGAACCTGGAAACAACCTAGATGCCCTTCAACTGAAGAATGGATAAAGAAAATGTGGTACATATACACAATGGAGTACTATTCAGCAGAGAAAAACAATGACATCATGAGGTTTGCAGGCAAATGGATGGAACTAGAAAATATCATCCTGAGTGAGGTAACCCAAACCCAGAAAGACAAACATGGTATGTACTCACAACTCATAGGAGGATACTAGATGTAAAACAAAGATGACTAGACTGCAACCCACAGCTCCAGGGAGGCTACCTAGAAAACAGGACCCTAGGAAAGACACAGGGATCGTCCCGAGACGGAGAAATAGATGAGATCTACATCAGCAAACTGGGGGTAATGGGGAGTAATGGAGGGCAAGGGTAGGGGGAAAGAAAGCTTAGGGGAGCAGGAGGTCCTAGCTGGATCAGAAACAGAGTGGGAGAACAAGGAAAGAGATACCACGATAAATGAAGACACCATGGGAATAGGAGGAAGCAGAGTGCTAGAGAGGTCCCGAGGAATACACAAAGATGACTGCACTATAGACTACTGGCAAAGGTCGAGAGGGTGCCTGAGCTGACCTACTCTGGTGATCAGATGGCCAAACACCCTAACTGTCATAACAGAACCCTCATCCAGTGACTGATGGAAGCAGATGCAGAGATCCACGGCCAAACCCCAGGCGGAGCTCCAGGAGCCCAATAGATGAGAGAGAGGAGGGATCATATGAGCAAGAGATATCAAGACCATGATTGGAAAAAGTACAGAGACAACTAGCCAAACTAGTGGAAACACGTGAACTGTGGACCAATAGCTGAGGAGTCCCCATGGAACTGCACCAGGCCCTCTGAATAAGTGAGACAGTTGTTTAGCTTGAACTGTTTAGGAGGCCCCCAGGCAGTGGAACCGGGACCTGTCCTTGGTGCATGAGCTGGCTTTTTGGAACCTAGTGCCTATGCTGAGACACTTTGCTTAGCCTTGGTGCAGGGAGGAGGGGACTGGACCTGCTTCAACTGAATGTACCAGGCTCTGCTGACTCCCCAGAGGAGACCCTGCCTTGGAGGAGGTGGGAATGGAGGGTGAGTTGTGGGGGGGGGGGGTTAGGCTGAGGGGTGGGAGGAGGGAGGACAGGGGAATCAGTGGTTGGTATGTAAAACCAAATAGAAATTCTCTTAATAAAAAGAAAAAAATACAACTCAACTCAGCAACTCAAAGAGCCACTTATTTCCTTTTTATTTACTGTGTATTTGTGAATGCAGAGGGGTGTGTGTGCACCACAGCAGACAGAAGATAACTTTTAGGAGTCAGTTTTAGGAGGCAATGGAACCTGGGGATCAGACTCAGGCTGTCAGGGTTACATAACACGTGCTTTTACCCTCCTGAGCCATCAAACGGCAATTTTTAAAATCAATGTGATCCAAATATATGAATATACTAATTATATCCAATATACTATATATCCAAATATACTAATTTCATCCTTATATGCTGAGGAATGACAGCAGGACTACAGGAATGATCTGTTTTCTATAATTAAACCACCATCTTCTGTAAAAGCAGAAGACTGAGGATATGTTAAAGCTTTTCATCATGCCAGTCTCGAACCCAAGCCCCAATGTTTCTTCATGATTTTTTCATGACCTGGTGGCATGCAAAGAGTCGAGTGTATATGTGCACTTAAAAACCAAAGCTGCAGAGCTAGACAGGCTCATGATGGCCCTTGTGTGAAAAGCCACCTCACAGGGGTCACCTCAGGAAAGACGTAAGACAACCAAGCCACTTGGCATTTGTAAAGAAACAAAGGTTGGCCAGTCATGATGGCCCAGGCCTGTGATCCTAACACTTGGTTGAGAATTTGAGGCCCGCCTGGGTTACACAGGAGACCCTGTCTCAAATATCTCAAATAATAAACTAATAAATAAGTAAATAAAAAGAGGGGCTTGGGAAATGGTTCAGTCAGTCAAGGGCTTCCCATGCAAGCATAGGCACCTGAGTTAAGATCCAGAGCACCCATGTAGAGAGCCAAATGTGATGACCACACCTGTAACCCCAGCACTGAGGGAATGGAGACAGGAGGGTCCCTGGGGCCTAGCTGAATTTATGAGCTTCGGATTCAGGGAGAGATCCTGTCTCAAAAAGATTAGGAGGAGAAGTACGGAGGAAGATATCTGATGTTGACCCCAGCCTCCACGTGCACACACATGCACATGAATGAACACATGCATGCACATGCACACGCACACACACACACACACACACACACACACACACACACACACACAAGCAAGCTTCAGCTATCAGCTGTGTCCTGCCTTGTTTGGTATACAGCTCCAGGCCTTATAAACACAGGGCTTTAAGGCTGTAAAGAAAATCCTCACAAGGAAATTTCCCCCAATGGAAAGCTAAGTAGACTGCAGACCCTTGCCCTTCACACAATAGAGCTGCCTACGGGCTCCGGACGAGCTGATGAATACCACCGTCCAATTCTCTCAGACGTTATTGAAGGATCATTTCCTCCTTTGAAGTAGAGCGAGGGCATTTGTGTGTGTGTGTGTGGGGGGGGGTGTTTCCAAGCCTGTAAGCCTCAAAAACAACCGCCCCTCAAATTCCAGTTGTGGGGTGGCTCTTCCAAAAAAAAAAAAAAAAAAAAAGAAAGAAAGAAAAAAGAAAATAATTAGAAAAACACTTTTATCTTCCTGAGAGATAAACTCCAAGATTCCAAAATACCCCCAAAGTGAGAAAAATGTATTGTCTAGTATGTGTTTCAAACATGGGGACAGGAGAGTGGAGTGGCTGACCTTGGGCCTGGTGTCTAGGATCCCTTTCAAAACAATGCTGCATGAGCGCAATGCCCCATCAACTCATGAGCCAGACAGCTGAGTTCCCATGATGCAACTCGCTGGCAGGTTAAGAGAGCACATCTCTCCTTGAGTCACGTGTTCCTGATCGCTGTGAAACTTTGCGAGCTATTGCTGGTGTCCTGGCTGCCGGGAGTCGTTGCTGCTTGTTTGATGTTACGTGATTGTTAGTTGATGCACTGACAGCGGGTTGTGCGTATATTTTACTTGCTACTAAAAATTCTTCTTGTGCCAGGCGGTGGCGCACGCCTTTAATCCCAGCACTCGGGAGGCAGAGCCAGGCAGCACTCGGGAGGCAGAGCCAGCCTGGTCTACCGAGCAAGATCCAGGACAGGCACCACCAAAGCTATACAGAGAAACCCTGTCTCAAAAAACCAAAACCAAAATCAAAACAAAACAAAACAAAGAAATTCTTGTGTGATTCAAGGAATTCTGGTGATATCGAACAATGGCTCTTGTTTTTCTGAGTGAACAAATGCTGGAGTTGTAGGTAACGAATGTGGAGAGCTTCCTGGAGGGGAGGCATCAATCAAAGCCAAAGTAGGGCAAATGCTTAGCTTGGCCTCTTCTCCGGAACCAGAGAGGCCGCTGGCTCTATGGGCACTCTAGCAGTCCTGAGGCTCACAGCAGAGGACCAGAGCATCCTGCTGAAGCCCTCTCTTGTTCTCCGAGCATGCTCATTACCATACAGATTCTAGGGTCTGCAAAGCTGGCAGTATTGCCTATGTTCCAGGATGTCCCAGGCCCCAGCCTAGGCTGGAGCTGACCTCCCTGGGAGTTTGGTAGGGTGTGGGAGTCCGTTCTCAGGTTCCTTGTGGCTTTACCCAGCAGGTCCGCATAGAGGATGATTAGGACCACGGGCCTGAGTGCAGGTGTCTGAGATGGTCTGCACTTGGCTGTGCTGGGGGAGGAGGTCTTTTGCTCCACCCCTTGGCGTCTCTATAAAAACCCTGGGACAGAGACAGTCGGGGCCCGTTGGAATAGGTTTCAGGCCCTCTCGAGGCTATCCTTTATTTTCTATCTGTTTATCTCCGCAAGATTCTCCGCAATAAATCCTTCTATCTAATATTTCCTGCTGCTCGCACTCAAGAAAACTCTGGGGAACTGTGGGGGTGGTTGGGTAAACGCCCCACAGTAGGGTATCTACAAATACGGGTGTCTGTGATCTTGGTTACTCCTTTGTTTCTTTTGAAAATATTTTATTTTTATTTTATTTGGGAGTGGGTGGGATGTGTACCATGGCTCTTGACTTACAGGAGGCAGTACTCTCCTTCCACATGTGAGTCTCAGAGACTGAATCCAGGTCATCAACTTTGGTGGAAAATGACATTATCTGCTGAGCCATCTTGCTGGCCTCGTTTCTTTGCTTCTTCATCTCCAACACAGACCTAGAGTCTCATGGTGTCAGTATTACTATTAGTCACAACCGGTCACAGCCAGCATCTACTGAGTGTTGACAGTGTGGGAGTCTGCTGTACTCTTAGAATGGGGTATTTTATTTGATATTCCCAAGAATCCGCTAGGGTTTAACCCTACCCTACAATAAACAGCCTGATGCGGAGAGGCCAAGCGACTTGTCCATAAGTGGAAGAGTAAGAGACAGACTTAGACAATAGATCTGTAGGGGATCTGCAGGGGGAACTCTGATGAACAATCTCTGTCTCTGTATGACCTTGTTTCCATGAGTGTGGGCAGATCCCGTGACTATTAACAGTACTTGGTAGTGGTGATAGGTATCATACGCTCCCCAGGATTATATGCCTTCTGTAAAATGCTGTATTAGGCAACTGGAGCAAGACAGTCTCCTGATGGCTTCAAGGAAGCAAAGCATCCCTGCAGTGAACTATTCATGGGCCAATCCCCATGGGGAGAATGAGTGGGTAACCTCCAGGGAATGAAGTCTTCTTCTATTCCCAGCCAGGGAGAACTTACACACACACACACACACACACACACACACACACACACACACACACACACGAATTGGGACCTCACATCTCAGGGAAGCACACAGACTGGCTGTGTCAGTTACTCTTCTGGTGGTGGTGAGCAAAGACCTGACAGAATTCAATCAAGAGAGAAGAGGCTTAGTTTGGCTCACAGTTTTAGAGGGCCTATATAAGCCCCTGGAGCCACACGAGTGACCAGGCCCCTCCCCTGAAGACCTCTAACTGCCAGGTTCCACCCACAGAATACTCTCACTGCCCTAACTTCAGGACCCTGCCCCCATTCTGCAGAGCAAAAAGCCCAGTCTCTGGACATGAAATCCCACCAATCTCCACCCTGGAAAGCTCCACCCTGAAAAGTTCCACCCCCTTCCCAAGAAGCTCTATATAAGCCCTCTTCTATCCTGTTTAGTTTGCTACTGTTTCTTGCTGGAGCAGAGGCAGCCACCCTCCTGGTATTTTCCCTCCCAATAAATCTCTTGGGTGAGGTTTGTTGTGCGGTGTGACTTTGTGGTATTCCTTGGCTTCCAGCTGCCAGGATACCTTCCCATCCGAGCTGCAATGCTTATTACATTTGGTGCTGTGACTCAGATAGGCTCTCCTAGTGCCTGCATTTCCCATCCTGGTCTAAGCTGCCCTGGGACCCTATCCTCCATCTCCAGTCCACCTGCAATAGACTCACCTTCTGACTCACTGCTCGCTCCGCACCCCATCCACTAGCACCAAATAGGCAAGTTTTCCCTTTGGTAGGTGTAAATGTTTCCCTGAGTCTGAGGAAGTGACCGTTGAGTGTCCAGCACCCCTCTAGTACTCTTGGAAGCGGAGTTACCCTCAGCCACGGTCTTTAAGGCTACATCTGGCCCTCTTCACCTGACCACACTCCCCCACCCTTGGAGCTGCAATCAGGCAGTTTCCTTCGGCCCAGCTGGGTTAAAGCATCCCTTTCTGTGCTCCCCGCCCCCACCCCCGTCTTCCCCACAGAAAGGAGCCACAAAAGCCTCCTTTTTCCAGTCCTTTCCTCTGGATGAGACCCTGCCCTGGAGCTCAGTTTTCTCTTTCCTTCTCGCCTCTGTGGAAGCCCTGGTACCAGGCACCCGAGTCTCTCCACTGGCTTAGCCAGGCTAAGCTTGCTACACTTGACCCCTTTGAGTTGGGTGACGACCCTCTAAATGGCTTGTTTCTCATTTGTTCGGTCCTCCCTGAGTCCAGGGGACGCCCGTGACTACAGGCTGCAGTGACCTTTTCCCTCACCTCTCTCATCCATGGGAACTCAGCACTCCATACCCTCCCATTACCCCTTGGGATGCCTCTTAGAAAACTTCCAGCCTCTCTACCTGACACCTGACCTGAAGGGCACTAAATTTACTCGTTTTTGCAATCAAATTTGGCTTCAATACCCTTAGATAATCAATCCAAAGGGCCACCTACTGGCACCTTAGATCCTATTATTATTCGGAACCTTTGCAAATAGGAGAGAGATTTCCCCAGTCCTTATTTCTCTTCTCCAAGCCCTGTTTGTTTTTGTCTAGTCCCCCGCCCCAACACACTGTGTGAATGCCCTGTCCTTTAAGTGGGAGTTACGAGCGATGGAGACCTAGAGGGAGGGGGAGAAAGCAAAGGGTAGGCCAGCTGCAGCATGCCCACACCCTGCACACACTCCTCCCTGGCTGGTGCATCTCTCAGCTCCTTCCTGTGGTGTCCTCTGTCTGTGTCCAGGGTTCAAACATCCCTACCTTAAAGCCTTCTTTGTTAGCTCACTGGATTCAGTTTTTCCGGGATTCAGGGGTCTTTTAGGTATGAGGGGCATTGGACCACTTTTATGCTGTCCCACTTCAACTGAAAGCTGACTCTGGAGTTAGGGTGTGGCTCCCCCTCCTCTAGACCCAAGCATGCTTGTTTACAAGGTTTCCTCCAAAGTCTCTGTCCCACATCAGGCGAGCTACCTGTTTTGTGAGAGAAAGGAGAGCAAAACAAAATCAAGGGACAGGCTATTCCCACTGGGGACTACTGCTACTCATCTCATGCGCTTTTGGTTTTGTTCTCTAAAGCTTTTGCTAGGTCTAAATCTTGCCTCAAAGATCTGTAAGCATGTTGGGTAAGGTTACCAGTCTGAAAAATCTGTAACACTGGGGTTAATAGTAAAAAATCTATACTTAGGTAATCTTAAAGGAACCATGTGGTGTGATGCCATTTTAGGATAAACCAACCAAGGAGGAAACAACTCCCAGCTACGAAGCCCAAGCCAAATAATTCCTGCCCTATTTTCTATCACACTAGTGAACCTTCCCTTATCAGCCTCAGCCAGTAGCCCCTTCTCTTTCATGTTTCCCTTTCTCCCTCCTCAGCAACAGGCTGCCCACCCAGTCAGGGCTGAGTGTGTGGCATTAAAGCACAGTACTCGATATCACATGTAAGACCTTGCTCTATGAAAACCAACTGTATATCCAATATATTACCCAACAGTACAACCTCACCTTCCACGATGTTTATACGATTCTTGCCAACAATCTTCTCCCGGAGGAGTGTAGGCAAGTCTGGGGCCAGGCGGTGGCAGTCCCCGACGAAGACCCTGAATGGGATTACAGTACCCCAGGAGGCATCCTAGCTAGGAATGGATTTATAACTTGCCTCCTGGCCAGTATCCACAAGACCACCCTTAAGGTGGTAAGTTATGAAAAAGTCCAAGGGGGTCATCCAGGAAAAGCACGAAAACCCATCTCAATTCCTAGGCCACCTTACAAAGGCCCTCTTGCAGTATCCCAATCTGGATCCCGAGACCCTGGATGGGAAACAAGTTCTTATGACCTACTTCTCCCAGGATTTCCCTGATACTAGGGCCAAACTCAAACGTCTAGGGAGAGGACCCCTGACTCCACAGGCAGAGGTCTTCACTGTGACCTTCAAGGTAAACCACGGGAGAGAGGAAAAAGCCCCAAACAAAAACACCTGAGGAAGGCCAAGGCCTCTCAGCTGGCCAAGGCAAAAACCCAGGCTCTCTGGTCTCCTAAAGCCCAAGAACCTCTGTGTCCTTGATTCAAATGCGGTCAGGAGGGCTCATTGGGTCCAGGCCTGTAAAAACCCTCATAAACCACCCAGACCATGTCCAAGGTGCCATCAACAAGGACACTGGGGTGTTGGTTGCCCCTATGTCCCTTGCAGCATGGGGACATCAAGCCCAGATGGCCCTTCATCTCACCTCCTTGGTCTGGCCATGAATGACTGAGGGGGCCTGGGGTCCCTTGGCCTGGCCACCGCCATCTCTGACAGCAAGCCTCAGGTAGTTATCACAGTATCAGGGCCATCCTTCTCCTTCCTTCTGGACACTGGGCCCACTTCTTTGGTCCTGACGAAGTTTTAGGGACCCACCTCTCCTTCTCATTCTTCTATTTTTGGAGTAAGGAGACAGCCTTACCAGGCTCACCAAACCCCAGCACCGAGCTGTATCTTTAGGGGTATTTCCCTTACCCATTCCTTCCTAATGGTGCCAACCTGTACCATCCTCTTGCTGGGAAAGGACCTCCTAGCCAATGTGGGAGCCTCTGTTTATTTTGTTCCCCCCATTCGTTTGACCCCAAGCTCACCAGCCATTCCCTTCCTCCTTCTCCAAACCACACGATCTGACACACCTCTTCTTTATCAATCTCTCAGGTAGATCGCTGGGTATGGGACACCTAAAACCCCTCTACAGCCAAACATCACAGCCCTTATCATTCAACTACAAAACCCCAACAAATATATAACCCAGGCTCAATATCCATGTTCTTTCCAAAACCTCAGGGGACTTAAGTCTCTCATCTCTGACCTAAGAAAGAATCTTCTGCTCCTCAGTTCTCCCTTTAATACCCACATACGCTCAGTTATAAAAACCAATGGAACCTACCACTCGGTTCAGGATCTCTGACTTATCAACTCAGCAGTAGTTCCCCTTCACCCCATAGTGCCCATGTCTTAACATTTCAAAATGACCCAAGTTGCTGATTTGACTCTTAAGATGTGTGCAGACCATTTGTTTCTTCTGGCTTCTGCTACCCATCATATTTAGTTCCAAATTCTTCGGCTGCTTCTCCCTCCACCTGCTCTATCCATCCATCTCTCCTCACCTACTTGGTAAACGTCCTCTCACTGGCTCCTGGAGCCTGCTACACCCTCCAGGGCCTCACCATGTGGGCAGCCCTCCCTGTTTTCTGGCCTCCTCCCCCTAGGAGCTGCCTGCTAAGCCCCACAGCTTCCTTAAGCCCATCTGGGCCTCTTGTCCCCCCTGTCTCTCAGCTCCCACTTGGAACTCATAGAAACTCCCTCCAGCGAGTTCACTTTGCGACCCTTCCCCACTTCCTCCATGGACTCCGATTTTATGAAAGCCTCTCTTTGGCCTTAGTACAATTCAAACGGCCAAAACTGACATTCTCAATTTTCAATGATGATGACTTCTGCCACTGTACAAGCAAATGATCCAAAATTCTCTTGTATCTAAACTTGCTTTCTTTTCTTTTTCTTCTTACCTACACCTATCTGGGGTAGCTCTTACACATGGATGTTTATTGTCCAAGAGACCCTCACCTCTAATCAACAGTCCGTCCTGGCTGTCAAAGGCTGCTTCAGTCTCCTCTAACTCCCTATCCATCTCTCCATCACTGGGGCTTATCACCTCTGCATGCTTTCTCTATTCCTGTATGATAATTCCTGTACTGAAAATAAAAATCATAAAAACAGGGTTTATGATAGAATTTAAAAAACAATGCTTGCCGGGCGGTGGTGGCGCACGCCTTTAATCCCAGCACTCGGGAGGCAGAGCCAGGCGGATCTCTGTGAGTTCGAGGCCAGCCTGGTCTCCAAAGCGAGTTCCAGGAAAGGCACAAAGCTACACAGAGAAACCCTGTCTCGAAAAACCAAAAAAAAAAAAAAAAAAAAAAACAATGCTTGTTTAATGAGGTATTAAAGCTGCACCTTCATGTACTCATACAGGAACGTACAAAAGTTCTAAAGGTCTGAGAATGTGAAAGCTTAAGTGAGCACTGAGGATAACTTCAGTTCAGAGGGTCTAAGAAAGTGTTGTCTGGGGATGTGGAAGCTTAAGTAAGTTTTTTTTTTTTTTTTTTTTGAGACAGGGTTTCTCTGTGCAGTTTTGGTGCCTGTCCTGGATCTCGCTCTGTAGACCAGGCTGGCCTCGAACTCACAGAGATCCGCCTGGCTCTGCCTCTCAAGTGCTGGGATTAAAGGCGTGTGCCACCACTGCCCGGCAGCTTAAGTTAAGCTTCAAAGGTATAAGAAAGTGCTATGTAAATGAAAGATCTGAAGGTGTAAGAAAGTGTTTTAAGGTGTCATGTAAATGAAAGTTCTGGAGGTATAAGAAAGTGATTTAGGGTGATGGAAAATGTTTCAGATTTCTTTCTTCTCTATGCTACTGTTAAATCTATCCTTAATGGTTCAACTAGAGCACTTACACAGTAGGGTCTGGAGACCACTCACCAGCAGGTTGCCAAAAGGAGATACTTATCCCTATGACACCTAAATCAGCTTCTAAAACACCTGTTCCCTATTCCTTCTTTCTCTATGATCAAATTAGAGATCACTGTCGATGTTGGCCAGATGTAGGCTGCCCTTAGCAGTCCTATAAGAGATAAGATCCGACAACTTCAGAAAGACCTTCAAAAACGTAAGACACAGCTTGCTGCCTCTGGCCAGTGGGTCACTGAGGGTTCAGTATGACACTGGATGCCGCCCTTCTCACCCTCTTTCCCTTCTCTTCTTAATCCTACTGTTTACACCCTGCCTTATAAACTTCCTGTCTAGATTTCTTCAACAACAGATCCAAGAGATTTCTAACCAGACTTTCAACCAGTTACTATTACAGGATCGCCAGTCCCTAGCTACGGGGCCAGAGACCTGCAGCATGTAGTTACATCCTGGCTGTAACCAGGATGCCCAAAGAACCTTGATCCCCTGATTCAGCAGGAAGTAGTCTAATGATAACATCGCCCCCTTTCCTGTGACCTGATTGTTTATCATTACTAAACAAAAAAGGGGGGAATGTAAGCACCTCGAGCCAGGCCCCTCCCCTGAGGACCTCTAACTGCCAGGTTCCACCCACAGAATACACTAACTGCCCTAATTACTAGACCTTGACCCCACCCTGCAGAGCAAAAAGCCCAATCTTTGGACATGAAATCCCACCAATCTCCACCCTGGAAAGCTCCACCCTGAAAAGTTCCATCCCTTTCCCAAGAAGCTCTATATAAGCCCTCTCTGCTGTTCAGTTTGCTGCTGTTTCTTGCTGGAGCAGAGGCAGCCACCCTCCTGGTATTTTCCCTCCCAATAAATCTCTTGGGTGAGGTTTGTTGTGCGGTGTGACTTTGTGGTATTCCTTGGCTTCCAGCTGCCAGCATACCTTTTCATCTGAGCTGCAAGGCTTACAGCCTAGGCAACCATACGGGGAAGTCATGATGGAAGGCTTCGAATGTTTGAGGTGCAGCTTGTTCACGTCCTGGTAGGCTGAGAAGCAAAGAGAACAGAGCCAGGAGTGGGGATATAACTATCAAAAGCCTGGCCTGAGGGGCCAACCTCCACCAGCTAGGCACCACATCCCAGCTGGACACCGCATCCCAGCTAGGCAGACTCCCCAAACAGCACCATCAGCTGGGGTCCCAGTGCTCAAAGCTCGAGTCTAGAGGGTAGGTCCACTTCATATTCAAATAGTAACTAACACTGGCCAGTTCCTGGACTTCAATCTGTGAGACCCTGAGCAGAGTGTCCTCCAACCCAAGCTCAGACTCATGACCAATAAACAGAGATACCGTGTGTGTGTGTGTGTGTGTGTGTGTGTGTGTGTGTGTGTGTGTGTGTTAAAGATGGAATCTTATGTAGCCCAGGCTCACCTCAGACTCACTGTGCTTTTCCTGTTTCAGCTTCTTGGGTTTGAAAATTACAGGTATGCGTTATCATGTCCAGCAAGTATGTTGTGTTAACACGGTTTGTCTGTGTTGATTTCCTACAGCTTTTTCCTAGAAACTTAGACACAGAGAGACTAGAGAGATGGCTCACGAGTTAAGAGCATGTAGTCCTCTTACAGAGGACCTGGGTTCAGTTCCCAGCACCCACATCAGGCAACACATGCACACAACCACAATTTAAAAAAAAAATAAATAAAACTTAAAAAAAAAAAAACCCTACCAGCCCATGAACTTAACCTCCCCAGTTTATCTTTGCAGCAGTTGCCTACACTTTGTGTCCTCTCCCCCTACCTTTTCCTCTCTCAAGAAGTTCCCACATAGTATCTTTGAAAGGGACCAGTGTAAGCCCGGTGCGACAGTGCATGCCTGTGTTCCCATCATTCAGGGAGCTGAGGCAGGGGGATGATGAATTGAAGGACAGCTGGGCTGCAGAAAGATACCCTGTCTGAACAAAGCAGAGAAAGATAGGGGAGGGGAGGGGAGAGGAAGGGAGGGGAGGAGGGGAGGGGAGGGGAGAGGAAGGGAGGGGAGGGAAGGGATGGAAAAGGGAGTGGAGAGAAAGGAAGAAGTGGGAAGAAGAGGGAGAAAGAAAGGAGAAGACAGACTGGGGGGAGGAAAGAGGAGGGGAGGGAGGGGAAGAGGGGAGGGAAGGGAAGAAAGGAGTGGGGGAAGGAAGGAAGGGCAGAGGACAGGGGGGAGGAGGGGAGAGGGACTGGAAGGAGGAATCCTGACTGTGTTCTGCCCAGGAGGCGGGAAACAGTGGGCCACGCACAATCAGCTCTCTATCTGAAAGTCTGATCAGCAAGACGCATGTGCTGCCGGCTGGCTGCCTTGTGACAGTTCTAGGCAAGTGGAGCCTTTGGATTAGGATTAAAGCTGTCACCCAAGGATCAGACCTAGCAGGAATGTGTCCCAGTGGTACCATGCAGTGGGAAGGGAGTATTCTGAGATCTGAATCAATGCTTATATAATTATGGTGTTTAATTGCATTAGCGCAGGGCTTTTGGGGCACATTTCACCTTGACTTTGAGGGCTGGAATTTAAAGTATGGCCTGCAGGCCACATGCAGTTGGAACGGTACCACATCTGTTAGATACTTTCAATCTATTGACTTCATTGAGCATGCCAGGAAAAAGTCAATAGCACAGAGCCAGGCCGCCTAGGCCGCCTGAGTGATTTTTCCAAAAATAAAACCCGAGTCCTGTGTTCAGAGACCAATAAAAATGAAAGGTTCTCCTTTTCTTGTTGACCATACATGTCCAGGCAGGCCTGTGCAGAGCCTTGGTGAACAAGGACTGCTGTGTAAGAGTATAGAAAGGCCTTCCCAGGGGACACTGGGTTCCTTCACTAGTTACCACAGCAAAATGGGAAGCCAGGCAAGTCTCCCCTCCAGGCAGAGTTGACACTGTCCTGGGGACCATGGGGTCACCTTTTCCCATCATGGTTTTCAAAGAAAGGGATAGGACATTCACAGCATGAACCTCAAGGCGCAGCCAGCTGAAGGCTGGGGTCAAGGGAGTAGCCTGTCCAGCCTGGAAGTGGCTGCCATGTTTCTCTGCAAGCTGCCCAGAGAAGAAAGACTCGTGGTTCATCTTCTTGTAGGGTCTCCAGGCACTAATGCCTTGTGTCTGTGTGCGACCGGAAGTGAGAGAACGCTCACCTGTTTAAAACTGTCCTTTGAGGTTGAGATGGGACTGGGTTGGTAGAAAGCTTGCTGGGCATGTGTGAAATCTTGGGTTTAATCTCCAGCACTTAGTAAACTGGAGATGGTGGACATACCTATGATGTCAGCATAAGCAGGAGGATCAGGAGCCAAGACCATCTCTGACTACATAGTGAATTTGAGGCCAGCCTGGGTACATGAGACTTTTGCTCAAAATACAAGGCCTTTGAGCAGCCTTAATAGGTAAAAGCACTTGCCACCCAAGCCTGATGATCAATTTCTGGAACTCACAAATGAAGGAGGTGTCTTAGTGACTGCTCTGTTACTGTGAAGAGACACCATGACCACAGAAACTCATAAAACAAAGCATTTAATTGGGGGTTGGCTTACAGTTTCAGAGGGTTAGTCCACTATGGTCATATCGGGGAGCATGGTGGTACACAGGCAGACACGGCCCTGGAGCTGAGAGCTTTATACCCTGATCCACAGGCAGCAGAGAGAAAGAGAGAGAACCTGGGCCTGGCATGGGCTTTTGAAATCTCAAAACCTATCCACAGTGACACACTTCCTCCAACAAGGTCACACCTTCTAATCCTTCTCAAGTAGTGCGTGCACCACCACTGCCTGGCCTAGAGAACCAATTCTTAAAAGTTTTCCTCTAGCCGGGCGGTGGTGGCGCACGCCTTTAATCCCAGCACTCGGGAGGCAGAGCCAGGCGGATCTCTGTGAGTTCGAGGCCAGCCTGGACTACCAAGTGAGTTCCAGGAAAGGCGCAAAGCTACACAGAGAAACCCTGTCTCGAAAAAAAAAAAAAAAAAAAAAAAAAGTTTTCCTCTGATTTCCACACATGGTCTGCAGCATATGTGCACACCCCATTATCACATCCCCACACACCCACCAACACCAACACCAACACCACCACCAACAACAAACAATAAAAACAACCAGACAATCATACTTAAAGTAACACTGAGCTTGAGCTTGGCTGTGGCCCTGGGCTCCCTGGCTCTGGAGTCCCTGAACTCACAAGCAAGAAATTTCTGAAAGCTAAACATTTAGTCTTAGCTGAACTTTAGGGCCTTGGCAGAAATGGAAGAGGACTTCCTCTTCCCTGAGGGTTGGATAGGAGCAAAGGTCCGAATCAGGGCCTTAGAGGAGGAGCAGCCTGGTCTTGTGGAGAAAAGAGCCTAGAAAATCAGGATTCCAGGGCTACCATCACACCTGCCACTCAAGTGGCCAGGTATAAGCTGGGGTCTCAGGTCTTGGAGAGGATCCAAAAACCAATAGAATTTTGGGCCAAATAGAGACAAGTAAGGTTGGATGTGGTACCTATGTTCCTAGCATGCAGGAGGCTGAATCAGGAGCCCGGGCTAAACAGTGAGACCCTGTCTCCCAAGAAAACAAGAGGAGGGAGAGAGACAAGAACCAACTTTAACTAGTCATTAAGAAACAACACCTAAGAAGATTCTGGAGAATCACAGAACAAAGGTGCGAGAGTCCCCAGGATTGTCGCTCACACCCCAGCTGTGAAAGATGCTTGCGAAAGACAACTGACCGGTCCTCAGAGACCTCGAGGGAAGAGGGTGCCAAGACCCCTCTCCCCATTGTCTTGCTCACTTCAATAAGTAGGGTGAGATCTCACCCATGCTGTGTGTCCCTCCTGAGTGTAACTCCATTCCACACTTCTGCACTTGAGACCTGTTCGGTGTCAAAGTCCATAAGTGCTTGATTGTTTCCACTTTATGTTGGTTATTTCTTATATTGTTCCCTCTTTCCAGGTCTCTCTCTCTCTCTCTCTCTCTCTCTCTCTCTCTCTCTCTCTCTCTCTCTCTCTCTCTCTGTGTGTGTGTGTGTATACACCTGTCTCTGTCTCTTTATTTTTTGGGGTTTCTTCTTCTTTTGTTTTGTTTTGAGACAAAGTCTTACTATGTAATCTTGGTGGCCTGGAACTCACTCTGTAGACCAGGCTATTCTGGCTTTGAACTCACAGAGATCCACCTGCCTCTGCCTCCCAAGTGCTGGTATTACCGGTGAGCTCCACCATGCCTGGCACTAGTTCCCTTACTCTGAAGGCCTACATTAAGTCCTGTTCATTTCACTTCCCTCCTGCTCAGCTAAGGGGTCTGAACACCTGTCTATTGGGGACCCTTCCTTTCCTTCCACTCCTAAAGGGGACACACTAATCTGCTATCATTTGCAAATAACTTGCAATATGAAGATGTCAGCAAAGGCGGATGGGGTGGTAGCCCTGTGATGGGGCTTTCACAGAGCCCCAAAGGGACCATTTGGAGGCTTACTTATGAGAAAGGAAGCATTGTCTATATTTGCCTCCAGAGTTGGAGATTTCTGTGTCACAAACCAATGACTTTAGCGATCATAATATTCACGGGCTTTTCCCGTGTAGGAGGGCTATATATTCCACTTTACTTCACGTATTTATTTGTTTGTGTGTGGGGTTGTATGGACTTGTGAGTGTGGATGTGTGCACAGTTTTGGTTATGTGCATGTGCAAGTGTGCATACGCGCATGCGTGGAGGCCAGAGGCTGACTTCAAGTGTCTTCCCTCAGTCACTTTCCACCTTTACGTTTTGAGACAAGAGTTTCTCACTGAACCTTAAGTTCATTGATTGGCTAGGCTGGTTGGCCAATGAGCTTCAAGGGGCCTTTCTGTGTGTCTCTCCCCCCCAGGCACGTACCATCACACCCAGCTTTTTATCTGGGTTCTGGGGATCTGAATTCCGATCGTCATGGGTGCATGGCAGGCATGTTACTGACTTAGCAGCTCCCAAGGCCACATTCCCACTTTATTAAGGGTGGACTTGATTATATGACCTGGGTCAGTGACACTTGGCAGAAGTGACCTATGCCTCTTCTAGATAGGAGCTTAGGGGACCCATGTGAATTCCTATGACATAAGCCTAGCAATAGCCTGCATAGGAGGCACCCCAACACCCCAAGTCCTGAAGTGAAGGATATATGACAGAACGATGCAATGCCACAATTGGCCAATTATATGACTAACTTAATCGAAGGAGCCCCTGAGACCTCTGGAATCACACAGGTCAGAGCACATATCCAGTCTGCTCAGATGGAGTACTCAGGTGTGTAGCAGGGTCCTGTGCTGTTGTTCCCTTTGGGGTCAGGGGCCAAGCAGGTGCAGAGTCAAACCACACAGACTCTGGGAGAATGTGGAAACAACATTTATTCAGGAAGAGGCAAGCCTTATATACCCTCTACCCCACCCTGGGGGGAGGTCTGATGAATATGCATCTGCTGGTGTGACATGGCTGCCTCTCATTGGTCCAGGTCATCTCCAGATCATGTTTCAGCTGCTGTTGCTAAGACCATCAGGCAGACCCAGGCTGGCTCTCAGAAAGTATCTTTTTTACTTGTTTGGGCCGTGTGGCCCTCAAGTCCATTAGGGATAGTTATCCTACACAGGTGGAGTACCCAGATAAAGGCCTGCTTGCTGGCTCATGCCCATAATCCCATCAATGCAGAAGCAGGAGGATCACTGCAAGTTTGAGACCAGCCTGGTCTACATAGTGAGTTCCAGGCCAGCCAGGGCTACACAGTGAGGCCTTGTCTTAATAAAAGGGTGTACGTATAACTTGGTAAAGTGCTTGCCTAGCATGCACAGGACCCTAGCTTCAATTCCCAACACTGTATACACCAAGGATGTTGGCACATGCCTAAAATGCGAGCCCTTGGAAGGTAGACACAAGAGGGTCAGAGGTTGAAGCCGACCTGGAATATATGAGAACCCGTGTCAAGATAAAACAAACAAGGGCTGGAGAGATGGCTCAGCAGTTAAGAGCACTGGCTGTTCTTCCAGAGGTCCTGAGTTCAATTCCTAGCAACCACATGGTGGCTCCCAACCATCTGTAATGAGATCTGGCACCCTCTTCTGGCCTGCAGGCAGAACACTGTATACATAATAAATCTTAAAAAAAAAAAAAAAAGATAAAACAAACAAAAACCCTAAAAACAAGAACAACAATAAAGATAGCCCAGTGCAATAATCCAACATCATTCTAGCTACCGGAGTGCCTGAGATGTCCATATAATATTTCATTGCCATTCTGTGCTTAAGATGAATCTTGTTTTCTGAGAAAGTCAAGGGAACACAGCGATTAGGTCACTTTCCCAGAACTGCAGGCAGAGCCAGACTTCACCCTCAGAAGGCTCAATCCCTTGCTTATTTTACCCCAAGGAGCTGCTTCAAGAGACCCTGGCCGGCCTCGAAGCAGTAGCACATGAAAGATGGCAGCTTCTGACTGGGTGTCCTCATCCAATTCTGTTTTTAGCTATCATGGCTCACAGTGCTAGGTTTCTGGCCTTTATCCTGGGTTAATGACTGAACACGTAATTGAGCTCCTGTAAACTTGAAGCGTCACAGGCTTTTAAAAAATGAGGTTTCGGGTCTGAGGGGATGACTTCATAAGGGCGCTTGAGGCAGAGCTTGAGTTATACCCCCCAGGACCCTGGACCCACAGGAGAGAAGGAGAGAACGGACTCCTACAAGTTGTTCTCTGACCTCTATACATTCCTTACCATGTGTGTGCACACACACAATAAGTAAATATTTTAAAAAATTTAAATGAACAAACCCCAGAAACCCTTTGCTGTTAGTGCCCATCTCCCCGTGTCAAAGTGGCAAAAAGTGGGTGCTTGACCTGAGCCTCCCATACCTCCCGAAGGAAGTCTGATGAGTGGGTTTCCTGCATTTGGGGGAAGGTGCTCGTCAGTCTCACCTTTGTGTGGCCGGCCAGTCTAGGCTTTGTGGGGAGCTTAGCAGAACAGGCTCCCCATTATCTAAAGGCCTGGGGCTCGATGACAGCTTTCCATTTCTGAGCTTGGCAGAACGGCCACCTTCCTCAGGAAACTCTGGCCGCTGTCTCCCCGGGAGAGGGAAACTTCTTGAAGGACCCCTTTCAGGAGAGGAAAAAAAAAATCACCGCCAAAGCTCCCATTGGCATAAACACACCTATTCAGGGCTCTCTTGCAGATTTCTAAAGAGATCTTTAAGTAGGAAAGACGCAGAAAAAAAAAGCAAAAAGGGGATTCCTAGAATTTGATTCAAAATGTGGGGACATAAATAAGAAAACAGCTCACAGACGAGGATTGGGGAGGGGAGCACTGAAAACCCTCGCAAGTTCTCCAGGCCAAACCCTTCATTTGGATCGTGACATTTTTCCTACTTGAGTTTTTACATAAATGGTTCTCTGGCTGTCTAGGCTATAATTTGTGTAACATTTAGCGATGGAAAAAAAGTTTAGACGAAAGCAACCGATTCACTTCACTTCTCAAGAAGCTGGCTTGGAGCTTTCTGCTCTTCTTAGAAGTTTACTTTCTTTATTAAAAACAAAAAATCAAAACCTTAACAATGGGCTGAGAAGACGGCTCCGTCTGGAAAACGTTGGTTGTGTAAACATGAAGACCTGAGTTTGAGCCTCAGCGCAATGTAAAAAGCCGGGCCTGGTGGCATGCACTGTACTCCCAGAACTGCGGAGTGGAGTCAGGCCGATCCTCAGGGCTTGTTGGCTGGCCAGCCCAGAGTAACCTGGCGGCCCCAGGTCCTAGTGAAAAACCTCGTGTCAAACAAACAAACAAACAAACAAACAAAAACAAAAACCAAACCCAAACCCAAACCCAAACCCAAACCCAAACCGAAGGCAGATGGTGCCTGAGGTACCATATTGGAGGGTGATCGCCCCCTACCCAAGCATTCATACACATTCGAATACACACCATTTTAAACGGTGTGTTGCGTTCATTTTTTTCTTTTTAAATTTTTTTATGGTGCCGAGAAATGAACCTACAACCTCATGCATTCTGAGCAAGTGCGCCAGTATTCAGCCCTGTTTTTTTTTTACTTTATTTTTAAATTTTTTAATTTATATGTATTAACAGTGTATATTAATAGGTTGGTGTGATATTTCCACACAAGTTTTCAACCTGCTCTGATGAAAGGCATCCTCCCTTAATCCATCCTTTCCCTGAAATTTCATATTTTGAAGGAGAGGTTTGAGACAGTTTTGCTAATATAGCTCAGGCTATCCTTGAATCTCAAGCCTCTTGCCTCAGCATCCTAAAGCTGGGATTACAAGGGTGTGCTGCCACATCCGGTTTTAGAAGCTCACTTTAAAAGATTTCTCTCTCTCTCTCTCTCTCTCTCTCTCTCTCTGACAGTACCTCATTTTTCCAGGTTGGCCTTGAACTCACTAGACAACTGAACTACCTTGAATTGCTGATCCTTTTGCCTCCACTCCGGAGTGTCGGGATTAAAGGGGTCCACCACCATGCCTGGAGTTTCTGACCAAAGCTAACCTTCACGCTCATTCTGAACTATACAAGTCAAAGACCATCCTTCAACCTGGGCAAAGGTGTGGCATGAGAAACAGAGAGAAAAAAATTAGTGGTCCAGAAGGAGTCACCTATGAGCATGCCAAGAACAGGTTGCTTATGTACCGGATGGTGATGGTTGTGTATGAATGTGTTAGGTTACTGCATGCGGTGGAGAGGTTGAGTGTGGCTAGCTCACCCTTGGGGGCGGTGGCATAGCTTCACACCGTATCTTGGTTTGGACTTAGAGTAAGGTTTCTGAATTGGTTTGTGAAATGTGACACTAAGAGGTGTGTCTAGGCAGGGGCTTCTGGGCTGCAGTCATATTGTACTGCAAATCTGCCCACTTTTCTGAATTATTCTGAAAAACCCTTTCCCGTTCCTTTCGTCTCCTTTCTAAGCTTCTCTTAACAGCTGGGGCCTTTTCCAACGGCATTGGGCTTCCTCACCCACAGAGGAGAGCCCATCACCATATGGAGGAATGGACCCAGGGAGGAGTCAGACACTCAGCGCTTACTTCCACAGGGCTGACTCCTTCAGTAGCCATAGGGCCAAAGTGTCTCCCGCCTTAGGATAACCTAGGATCAATCAATTAATTAAATAATTAATCTTTGTGCCTTTATGAGTGCTTTGCACGTCTTACAGAAGGAGCCCGAGTGTGGCGGCAGAAGAGGCTATTAATCAAACTTTGTGAATCTGGGTAAAATATGACCCACTGAGGCACTCCACTTGAAATTTCTCTGCCCTTAGAGCTCTCTAGCGCTCCTTCCGGAAGTTGGGACTGGGCTTCCGTCCCAGCCTTGAAGAGCTCTACGTCACATGCTCTGAGAAAAGGGACTATACTAGTGGGTCACTGGGTTCCCCACTCCCAATCCACCCATTGGGCACAATAAAAAATGTGAGTTAGCCAGGCAGTGGTCGCACCCGTCTTTCCCAGCACTCGGGAGGCAGAGCCAGGCGGATCTCTGTGAGTTCGAGGCCAGCATGGGTTACAGAGTGAGTTCCAGGAAAGGCACCAAAACTACACAGAGAAACCCTGGGGCTGGAGAGATGGCTCAGAGGTTAAGAGCACTGACTGCTCTTCCAGAGGTCCTGAGTTCAATTCCCAGCAACCACATGGTGGCTCACAACCACCCGCAATTAGATCTGGTGCCCTCTCCTGGCCTGCAAAGACACATGCAGGCAGAACACTGTATACATAATAAATAAAATTAAAAAAAAAAAAAAAAAAAGAAACCCTGTCTTGAAAAAAAAAAAAAAAACAAAAAACCTCCTCCCCCAAAAAAAGGAAAAAAAAGAAAAAAGAAAAAAAATGTAAGTTAGCTTGTGCTAAAAACCCATCATAGCAGGCATTACCCAGACTCTTTCTAACTGTGCCCTACTCTGCTCACCTCTGAACAAACAGCTACTGATTTGCTTCTCAACAGGTAATCATGTTCTTTGGCACGGGTACGGGGCAGGGGACTTAGGCAGTCCTTAGAGAATGAACCACGATTGGTCCAAGCTAACTGCTATTAGACTCCTGCGCTCATGTTCGATGGAAGTGATGGATAAGTGATGTCTGGAGTGTAGCTCAGTCATAGAGCACACGCTTAGCATGAACAGTGTCCCAGGTTTGACCCTCCAGTGCAAGGAAAAGGAGAAAAAAAACCTTATTTGACCCAATCTTGGCAAATACTAAGAAGTAGAGTGCTTGGGCTTCTGGGAAAGATTTCCCTGATAAAAAGGGCACTGAGGGGCAGTGAGGTGGCTCAGTAGGAAGAAGAGCTTGCTGTCAAGTCTGAGGAGCTGAATTCCATCCCTGGATCCATATGATGGGAAGAGAGAACCAACTCCTATAAGTTGTCCTCTGACCGCCACACATGAGCTGTGACAGACAGACAGACACACACACAGACAGACAGACATACACACACAATTGTAATCATTGTTTTAAGTACAATGAAAGAAGCACTCATTCTTTCCCTTCTAGCCTTTAGACTTTTTTGGTAGATAGGAAGTGACGTTGGGAGGCGTGGCAAATATATCCCCATAAAGAGAAGGCCAAGGAAACCTTTCAGAAGCTGGCCCAAACCCTGGCGGCACTGAGCCGCTGATTTGATATAAACTAGGGACGGGACTCAGCCCGCCACACCTGTGAGAGCTGAGCTGTCTTCTCACTGATCGGGCCTTGCTCCTGAGTTGTTGAAGCTGGTGTATGTTGGTGAAGTATTGTGAGTACCACTTTTGCCCTTGGTTTAGAACCAATACCTGTGGAGTTTATGTTACCTTAGCCGCTGTTCTCTTGCTGTGAAGAGACACCAGGACCAAAGCAACTATTAGGAGAGAAAGCATTTAACTGGGAGCTTGCTTACAGTTTGAGAGGTTTAGTTTAGTCCATTATCATCATGGTGCAGAACATGAGGTCATACAGGCAAGTGCTGGAGTAATAGCTACATCCTGATCAGAGAGAGAGAGAGAGAGAGAGAGAGAGAGAGAGAGAGAGAGAGAGAGAGAGAGAGAGAGAGAGAGAGATTTGGGCTTTGTATGGGCTGTTGAAACCTCAGAGCCCATCCCCAGTGACACACTTCCTCCAACAAGGCCACACCTCCTAATCCCTCTAATCCTTTCAAATAGTGCCAATTCCTGGTGACTAAGCATTCAAATATATGAGCTGATGGGAATCATTCTTATTTAATCCACCACAATTATTCTGTAAGGAAAACACACTCCTCCACCCAATTATATAGCTACTTCAACTGGATAGACAGTTGTCTGCAACTAACAGGTCCCTACCTTTGCAGTCAGGAGTCAAGAGAAGTTGGTCACTTCTGAACCATGCCTGTAAGGACTCCCATGGTGTGTGTGTGTGTACGCGCGCGCGCGCGCGCACACACATGTGCGTGCGTATGCATGATGTGTTTGTGTGCATGACATGTGTGTGTTGGGGGGCAGTGCACATCCCATGGTGAATGGGTGGTCAGAAGACAACTTTGTGGAGTTGGATCTCTCCTCCCCGCTTTATGTGAGTTCTAGGGATTGAACTCAGGCTGCCAAGCTTATGGGGTGAGTGCCTTTACCTGTGGAGCCATCTTGCCAGCCTAGCTCCCTGATATTTTAGAGGAAGTTGAGGTGGGGAAAAAGCAAGGTGACATCAGTGGCCTGGGCAAAGGAGCTATCCGAGCTTGATCAGGGTACTGAATCTGTTCTTCACTGAAGGGTTGAGATGGACATTTATCCTCGTTGACAGAAAGCGTGAGAGCCAGTTAACCTCCATCTCATCTGTCCACTTGCTTTTTTGCCATACCATTTGATGAGCACTATTGATAATGTCTTTTTTAGAAATGAAGCTTGGGGATCCATCGGTCAGCCAGCCAACCAATCAATCTTGTTGTTATACACCACCGGGAACTAGAGGTAACTTCAGGGAGAGGGTTTGTGGGTATGCGTGCTACACTGTACTCCCATTCCTTCCGCTACGTTCATCTTCCCTGGACCATGGACAAACACACGGGAAGAAACAGATCCCGATTCTGTTTCCCCTGCTAAGTACATGTATGTGGTTCATTCAAGGGACTACTAAATGATTTGACCAAAGAAAGAAACAAAATAACCAATTAGACCTTTCAAAATGCCTGTTTTTGGTGGGTGTGGTGGTGCATACCTGTAACCCCAGTGTAGAGGGAAGTTTCTCTGCCCGCCAGCCCCACAGTCCCACAGCCCCCTCTAAAATGATCACTCAGAGGCGTATATTAATTACAAACTATATGGCCTATAGCTTCAGCTTCTGGCTAGCTAACTCTTTCATCTTAAATTAACCCATTCCTATTCATCTATACGTTGCCATGTGGCTGTGGCGTTACCTGTCTGCTGACATCTTGTTGCTCCTTTGGCGGCTGCTGGCATCTCTCTCAGCTCCACCCTTCTCTCTGTATCTCTGCTTGGATTTCCTGCCTGGCTGTAAGTAAGCTTTCTTGCCATAAGCCAAAACAGCTTTATTTGTTATCCAATGGAAGCCACACATATTCACAGCATAAAGAAAGACATCCCACAGCACCCCAGCTCTTGGGAGGTTGAGGAAGGAGGACTGAACATTTGAGACTAGGCACCCCAAAGGGAAAGTCAAGAGTTCAAGGCCAGCACTGTATACTGAGAATCTGAATTTAAAAAATAAACAAAACAGCCGGGCGGTGGTGGCGCACGCCTTTAATCCCAGCACTCGGGAGGCAGAGCCAGGAGGATCTCTGTGAGTTCGAGGCCAGCCTGGGCTACAGGGTGAGTTCCAGGAAAGACGCAAAGATACACAGAGAAACCCTGTCTCGAAAAACCAAATAAATAAATAAATAAATAAATAAATGAATAAACAAACAAACAAACAAACAAACAAACAAACAAAACAACAACAAAAACTCATCTTCTACCAAAACTTGATGTTTTGTGTGTGTGTGTGTGTGTGTGTATGTATGTGAATGTAAGTGTCCAAGTGCATGTGCATGCAATTAACATTTGCACATGTGCATGTGTGTGAGACATCCAAAGGACAACCTCAGCTGTTATTCCTTGGACACCACTCACCTTGTATTTTTGAGACAGTGTCTCTCAATTAGCCTGGAGATCGCTAATTAGGCTGGGCTTGCCAGCCAGTTGGCTTCAAGAATCCACCTGTCTCTACCTCCCAACCCTGGATATAAATAAGCATGTTGTGCCATCATGCCTGGCTTTGGGATTATTTTTTTCTTTTGGTGCCACAAAGCTATGTAGCTGCCTGAAAAAAAAATTTTAATTAGGGAAATAAGACTATCATATCCCACTTTCAACCCAGTGCATTCAGAAATACAGTAAAAAGGAATCGCTCCGTCTTTCCACATTTTTTTTTTTATGGCACACTTTGTGCCTAGAAAGGCTTTCTTTGAAATGGAAAAGCAACTTTCCTACTAAATATGATGATGAGAAGCAGAAACACTATTCTTGAGGTTAAAAAAAGGTTTTTCATGAGTCTACTAAGCCTTGTGTTGGAGCTCATTGAAAAGCTGACTTAGAGAAACAAGATAAAATGGGCCTCTATCTCTGCTAAGGATCTCTCTCAACGCTACAGCTCATCCCGAGGCTGCTGAGATCAGGGAGAGACTGTGTGTAAGCTGGTCTTTAGATGGCCATCTGAAAACTCATCAAATGGCAAAACGTGAAAAACAAAATCACCTCTGAAACTTTCAAATTGCATTGATCTGCGGCAGAAAGCCCTCACCACAGGAAGAGAAATGATGGATGAGGGCTCATGGGAGGGTTTTCTTTAAAGTGCTTTGTGGGGTGTGTGTGTGTGTGTGTGTGTGTGTGTGTGTGTGTGTGTGTGTGTGTGTGTGTGTTTTAATTTATGTATGGAATTGCCTGCAGACAGTAAATACACTATATTTGCTATATTTTGAGGAAGATAAAATTATCAGGCTGTCTATGTATTTCAAAGCCAGCGAAAACAAAAACAGCTTTGAAGCCTCTCCTCCTGGATTTTTTTTTTTGTCCTAATCTTCTAAGAGATGGTCTTGATAATATTTATTCTTTTTCTTTCCTTTCAAATACAGTTGAAAGTAGCATTTTCTTAGTTAAAATAGCAATGCAAGCTTTAATTAGGTCAACTAAAGTACTCGTGGAACCTGGCGGACGATTGAAATGATCCTGAAGGACAGGCAGGAGTTCCTGAGCAGCACAAACTACCCTTCGGTCTAAACACCTATTCTCCCCTGTCCTTAAGCCCCAAGCCTGGGTGGTGCCCACCAAGAGGGCACCCTAGGCTTTTGTGTAGCAAGTTTCTCACATAAATCCCTACATACCATCTGGACAGGTTTCTCTGTGACATTTCCCCCTCTAACAGGGGGAGTAGCCACCCATCTCCCATGGGCCCAGGATAACTTACAGGGTTTCTCTTTGGATCTGTGGGCCAAGGGAAGGACCATACTTGATGCAGCCATAGAGGACTGACCAGAAAGACTTTGTTTTACATTTTGAATACTCTAAAACATCAGTTTCCCACAGAATCCCATCCTGTGACTTTCTGGCCTAGGAGAAAAACCGAGATAACTTTGTAGAGGGCAAGGCAGTGAATGTTTCAGGCTTCTGGACAGAAATAGCAACCAGCAGTATGGGATCACACATGCGTCCCTTATTCCATACAACTTTATTCATAAAAATAGAGAATGGGGTGCTGGAGAGATGGCTCAATGGTTAAGAGCACCCACTGCTCTTCCAGAGGCCCTGAGCTTGATTCCCAGCACCCACATCTGATGGTTCACAACCACCTATAACTCCAGTTCTAAAAGATCTGACACCTTTTTCTGATTCCCCTAAAGTACTTGAACACACACAGACATACATACATAAAAATAAAGTTTTTAAAAGTATTTTAAAAACGACAACGAGCTGGGCAAAGTGGCTTGTACCCTAGCCCTTGGGGCAGAGGCAGAGGTCAAAATCATCTTCAGCTACAAAGTGAGTTGAAAGGCAGCCTGGGTTACATGAGACCCTGTCTTACAACACGTAAACAAAGCAAGAAAAGGCAGGGCTTGGGGACGTGTTTGCCGTGCAGGCATGAGGACCTGAACTGAATCCCTAGCATCCACATGCAGTGGTCTGCTCACCTGTGATCCCAAGCACTGGGAAGGAATATGGAAACAGGAGACCCCCTGGAGCTGGCCGGTCAGCCATTCTAGTCAAATCAGTGAACTTCAGGTTCAGTGAGAGACCCTGCCTCAAAAAAAAGTGGTGCAGAGCAGTCAACGACTCGTTTCCACAACCACGTGCACACAAACACATGCATGAATGAGTGCGTACACACACATACACAAAAGACACCATGCCTTAGAGCCATTCTTGGAACATCTCTTGGGTTGCTTTACCGAATGTGGCCCAGTTCCTAGTTTCTGCCTGGTGGTACCCTGGCGGCTCTGATGAGGAGAGCGAAGGCCAAGAGCGACTCCCACCCATTTAGTTACACAGGCTACCTGAGCCCCAGGCCGTGGATTTGCCTGATGGAACCTGTTGTGCTCACCAGGGTGCAGACCCACACATTAATGAACCAGTTGGCTGCCCTTCATCCCATGACCATCGCATCCCTGGTCAGATACTCTGTTCTTGTCTCCTTCACTCTCTCAACTGATACCTGATCACAGAATTGTCTCATGAATAATGGTTGATAAGATGGAAGCATATTTAATTGCAGCATCTAAGGCTCTTTATGGACTGGTACAAAGGCTGAATTACCCACCGGGAGAGCAGATTCTGTGGTTTAGACCTTCAGTGTCCCCTAACGGGCGTGTGATAAAAGTTTGGCCTCCACGGCAGGATTGATGAGAAGTTGTCTGAAGTTTATTTTCATGCGGCTATGATTAAATAACCTGACAAATGTAGCTTAAGGGAGAAAGAGCTTGCTTAGAGTCACAGTTCTGGGGGTCAGTACATCCCAGTGGGGGGGGGTCATCAGGCAGGAGCTTGAGGGAGCTGTCCACATCCCTTCTCTTATCAGAAACAGAGTCACGGACGTGGGCCGCTGTGTGACTCCCTTCTCCATTCAGTGGTCCAGGACACAGCCGGGGAAACATGGGTGGGTCTTCCCGCTTCAGTTAGTACAAACAAGATAGTCCCCTACAGGCATGTCTAGAGGCCCACCTCCTACGTGATTCTAAGAGTCTGTCAGGTTGACACCATTAAGCATCACCCTTAAGGGGTGGGTCCTAATAGACGCCCTTAAGTTATTTGAAGACTATCTTTCAAGGAGACTATGGGAGTCTGTCTCCCTCCCTCTCTTTTACTTCCTGGCCATAAGTTGAGCACATGTCTCCACTATACATTCCTATGATGATGGGCTATTGTTCCACAGGCCCAAAGCAATGAGGACAATTACACATGGACTGAACTCTCTAAAAGTGTGAAGGAAAATAAAAATGTTCTCTATATGAAATTGATTATCAAAAGTATTTTATTTGCTTGTATGTGGGGAAGGTGTGTGTGTGTGTGTGTGTGTGTGTGTGTGTGTGTGTGTGAAGGTACACTTGCCCATGTGTGCACACATGGAGGCTAGAGGTTAATATTCAGTGTCTTCCTATATTGCTCTTTACCTTATTCCTGACGCAGGGTCTTTCACTAAACATGGAGCTCACTATTTTAGCTAGGTCGGGCTGGCCACCAAATTTCCAGAATCTGCCTGTCTCCACCTCCCAGCTCTGGAGTTATGGAAGAGTGCCACCATGCCTACTTTTCTCACGGGTTCTGGGGATCTGAACTCAGGTCCTCACACTTGCATAACAAGCACTTTACCCACTGAGCCGTGTTCCCAGCCCCTCACGTTTGATATTTAATACAGTAACAGAAAGCTGGTTAATATGGTAGGTAGAGTACCTGGGGCCCATGGGTGTTTTCGGGGGCCAATGATCATATTTTGGTTTAACTTACTCTAGAGTAGAAGAAGAAGAAGATAACCATAACTGTAGTAATGTGTCTGTCTGAGTAACGGTTATCTTTCTACCACTTTAGTTGTTAAGTATACCTTCAGAAGAGGCCCACAAAAGAAATAGAGTCTTTCTTAAGGCTTGTCATATAAGGCAGCTGTGGTGGTCTGGATGAGAATGACCCCCATGGGCTCATACATACGAATACTTGGTCCCTAGTTAGTGGACCTGTTTGGGAAGAGTGAGGAGGAAGGCTTTCAAAGGCCTATGCCATTCATTTTCTCTGCCTTATGGTTGCGGATCAAGATGTGAGCTCTCAGTGACTGCTCTAGCGCCATGCCAGCCTGCCTGCTGCCATGCTCCCCACCATGATGGTCACGGACTCTAATCCTCTACCGTAGCAAACCCCAAATTAAACGCTTTCTTTTGTACGTTACCCTGGTCATGAGGTCTTATCACAGCAATATATCACAGTAATTATGAAGACAGCATACCCCGTTAAATTTGAATTTCAGATAAACAATGAATATTCCAGTCTGAATTTATTATGAATACTACATGGGTGGTATTCATTATAAAGAATTATGTGGCTGGGTGTGGTAGAGAAAGCTCACAACCACAGCCTTGGCAGGGCTGAGGTAAGAGGATTTCAAGTTCTAGGCCAGCCACATAATGAGACTCTGTCTGAAAAAAAGAAAAAAAAGAGAGAAAGTTTATTTGGAATTCAAATGAAACAGGCATCCTGTGCTTTATTTACTAAATCTGGCATCCCTACAGGGAAGTCGGTGTGCCTCTGGCTGGCGTCAGCTGTGGCTGCAACCCCCCCTCCCGTGCTCCTTGAAGTGTCTTACATTAGACTTCTCAGAAGCAGGCCTTACAATGGGGATTTCTGGGCTAGTGCTGTAGTTAAGGAAGTGCTCCCAGGAGAGACTCAGTGAGGAAACAGGAGCAGGACAGGCAAAGGTGAGGCTCAGGCCAGGTCCCCCCTCCGCCACACACACACACAGTAACCTTCGAAGTGTCCAAGGTGGAGGAGTTGAGCGGAGTGTTTCGTCAGAGCCAGGGCAGAAGCAGAGGCTGGTGTGAGCTCAACTGGTTTTATTCCCTGACCTTTCCGTAGATCCAAAGGAAAATGATAAGTCAAGCTCATAAAATGGGAATGGATACAGCTTCCTCCTGCCAACCGTATGTCACAAGAGAGGCCTATTCCTCACAGAGGGGCCCTACACCTCATGAAAGGGGCCTATTCCTCACTGAGAGGCCCTACACCTCATGAAGGGGCCTATTCCTCACTGAGAGGCCCTACACCTCATGAAGGGGCCTATTCCTCACTGAGAGGGTCCTACCTCACAGAGGGCCTTATTCCTCACTGAGAGGGCCTATAGCTCATGAAGGGACATGTTATCTCACTAAATAGCCTGTACCTCATAGTGGGTCCTGAGCCGTACAGAGAAGACCTATAATTACTGAGGAGTCCATACCTCAGTGACTGGCCTATAACTCACTAAAGGCTCTTCATCTCCTGGAGGGGTCTATACTTCACATAAAGGCCTCTATTTCAGTATATTACAGGGCCTGTACCTCACAGAGGATCCTATACCTCAGTAAGGGAGCCTATACGTCACTGAAGAGGCCTGTACCTCACAGATGGTCCTATGCACCACTAGGGTGCCTATACTTCACTTAGCGAGGGGGCCTATATTTCACAGAGAAATCCATACCTTCGAGGGGCCTATACCTCAGAGAGGAGCCTATACTTCACAGAGGGACTTTGATTTCTCAGAGGAATTATGTCAAAACTCCTGAGAGGCTGCCTTATTACCATAGAGATAGCTTCTTGCTACCACTTTTCCTTGTTTGACCCTGTCACTGCATCATTAAGAGTATTCAGCTGCTCTCTCTCCTCTCTAGGCAGACTACATCTGAGCCTTGTCCCCAGAATACCCGTGTCCCATTCATCACACCTCTATTGTTCTCCAAGCACGCCGTTCACCTTCTCACCCTGTGATCTTCCTTCTAACACTTGTTCTTCCTGGAAAGCCATTCTTACCCTTTTCTAAATGGCTTTTATCCCCCCCCCCCCCCCCCTTTTTTTTTGAGACAGGGTCTTGCTACGCAGCCCAGGCCAACCTGGAACTTTCTATGTATCTCAAGCTGGCCTCAGACTCCCTGAAATTCTCCTGCCTCAGTCTCGCTAGTATTGGGATCGCAGGCTTGTACCACAAGGCTTGGCCTGGCTGGACCAGCAACATTCCCTCCTACCTCCACCTCTAAGAAAAGCTGCATTCTCCTGGGGCACCTCCCGTTCCTCTGCATGTCTGAGAAGTGACTTCTACTATACTGATGCATGTCCTGTCTGCTCTCTGACTCCCTGTGGCCTCTGCTCTGGCAGGGAGTGGATCTTATTCATTTGAATATTCCCAACACCTCACCCCTAGTGGTCCCTTAATTGTTTGCTGAAAGAATAGATGGATGGATGATGGATGGATGGATGGTGGATGGGTGGGTGGATGGATGGATGAATAGACGGATGGATGGATGGATGATAGATGGGTGGGTGGATGGATGGATGAATAGATGGATGGATGGATGGATGGATGGATGGGTGGGTGGATGGATGGATGATGGATGGATGAAGATATTTAGCCTGTTACTTTGCTCAGATAGACACTTGGCTACAGCTGGCCAGTGCTGCATTACTGTAGGCAATGGTATGTGTGCTGACCATGGCAGCAGAAGCACTGAAGATAAATGGGGAAAAGCAAACCAACAAACTTCATCCCTCTCTAGAGATGCTGGCTTCCACATCTGGACCCCACCCTGAGACCTTTCCCAACCCCACAGGAGTATCCCGGTGGATGAGTCTGTGATCCTCCTTATCATCTATCTGTCTGTCTATCTATCTATCTATCTATCTATCTATCTATCTATCTATCTATCTATCTATCTATCTAACACGTGTGTGTGTGTGTGTGTGTGTGTGTGTGTGTGTGTGTATGTGTGTGTGTGTGTATACGTGCATGCACAGTGTATATATGGGAGTGGGCACACATATACCACAGTGTATCCATGAAGATCAGAAGGCAGCTTGTGGAAGTTGGTTCTCTCCTTCTATCATGTGGGTCCCTGGGATCAAACTCAGGTTGTTAGGCTTGTGTGGCAGGTGTTCTTCCCCACGTTCGAATCACCATGCCAGCCCTGATGATTCATCAGCATCTCTGTATCGAGGTGGGGGATCCTGGCCCTGGTCCAACTCCACTTCTAGTTTAGAATGGAGTATTTGCCCCCTCTTCACCAGCCCCTCCCTGTTGGGGCTCTTCCCCCCCCCCCCCCCCCCCCCCCCCATTTACTGTCTTCCAGCTCTAGAACTTATGGTCAATAGCTTAATGTGAAGGGAACCAAGAAATCCCATGACCAGATTTGACCCTTCTGCCTTGAACACCATCCTTAATCAGATTTACATTCATATGTCCCTTTGGACATTCTAAGTGCCTCCTGCCTCTCTGTGGCCTCAGCTCACTCGAAGGCCCATTGCTATGGAAAGGCGGCAGGAGCTGAGCTGATGACTGACTATATAGCTCTCACAGGGCTTGAATCTGGTGTCTGGCAGCTGAGTGGCTTTAGCGAGGCTATTCATCTAGTGTCCTTATCCAACCATGGTACTAATACCATAGGACTGATGATACAATAGGCCATGTAATAGCTGCATGGAACATGGGCTCCACACTTCTTGTTGTTGTTTTTGCCATACCTGATCCTAGATTTACCTTCCTAAAGATCCTGGCAATCCAGGGCTCAAAGTGGCTTGCCATCTGAGAAAGATCCACAAGAGGTGTATACCCCTAGGACCCAAGACTTCCTCTAGTGTTCAGGGCAAGGGAGGGGGCCGTGCACCAGATGGACCTGGCTGCAGACACAGCAAGCAACTGAACAAAGATGTTGGGCAAGGAGCACCAGGTGCTGAGCAAGGGTCCAGAGTGCACAGCTCATTCCGACCAGGTGGAAAAGACAATCATTCTTAGGGGTCACAAGGAAACATGCTCCTGTTAGGAGGGGACCAAAGGGGACTGAACGGCAAAGGGAAAATGATGAGAAGAAAAACTGGAATGCTATCTTCACAGCTGGTCCAGGCTCAGTAGGAGGTGACGCTTGTGTGGGTGGGTCATCTCGGGCACCCTTGGCTGCTCCTCGCCCCCTTCAAAGACTTGCTTTCTGCACAATCCAGTAGGTACTGCAGCACCCGCCCCGCAGGAAGAGGGCTGGGCATCGTGTTGTGGCCCTTTCCTACCCTCGCCACTGACCACAGGCTCTGCCTCCTTTCTCTCGTGCCTTTCCCACAGCCAAGTCCAGAGAAGGGTCTGAACAGTTAGCGATGGCTGCCCTCCCTCTCTAGTTTGATTCAGATTGCCCCTGTGCAGCCCACATCCATGCATCCATCCATGCATGCATGCATCCATCCGTAGGCTGATCCTTCATTATCTGGCTACTCACTTATCTCCCAAATATCACCTATAATACTCCAAGCACAGAAGGGATACAGGGGGACTTAAGAAGGGCCAATCAGTTCCCTTGGTGCAAGAAGGAAGCTGTCAATAAATGATTTTAGGATGCTGCCACAAATGGCTATTCAGGGTACTATGGAATACAAGGTTTGAGGGACTGGGATTGTGGGTCACTAAAAAAAAAATGCATATTAGCTTGTCTCAAAGAATGAATCAGAGTGTGCCCAGATTTACAGATGTTCAGAAAACATCTAAGCGGAGACCAACAGGACTGTGACAATTTGAATAGGAAGCATCCCTCCAAAAGGCGGGTGGTACCAACACAGCAGGGTTCTGAGGCGGGGTTTTTAGAAATGAGTGGACCATGAGGGCTTTGACTTCATTAACGGATTGATCAGTTGATGGATTCATTATTTTTGGCCGTTACCAGCCGTAACTTCCGTTACCCAGTGGGAAGAAGTAGGGTATAGGGGTGCGGGTGGGGTGGCTTTGAAGGGTCTATCTTGTGTTCTCCCACTCCTTATTCCTGTCTATCACGAGATGGGCAGCTCTGCACGGCCACACCCTCTCTATTACTATGTTCAGCTTTGGGTCAGGCCCAAAGCCATGGGGCCCAGTAACCACAGACCAGAACCTCTACAACGGTGAAGCAAAGTAAGTCTTTTCACCCCCAAGTTGTTCAACTCAGGTATTTCTGTGACCCTGATGAAAGCTAAGGAACATTGATGGCCTCAGATGCTTGGATGTCTAGATTTGCCTGGCTTCCGGGAGAGCCTGGTTTGGCTATCACGTAGGGTAATTGGAGAATAATAACAGTTGGAGCTACAGAGACAGGGTAGTGAAGACTGGTTAATTTATTCACCAAATATTTACTAAGAACTTACTATGTGCCAGGACTGGTCTATGTGTTAGGGACAGAATGGTTAAATGTTGACTGTTTCCTATTCTTTTAGGTATTTCCCCAAGAATGACATTAAAATATTTTTTTATAATTATTTTATTGTTTTATGAGTCTGGGTATTTTGCCCACATGTATCTCTGTGTACCACATGCATGTCCATGGAGGCCACAGGAGGAAGTTGGATCCCATGGAACTGGAGTTACAGATGGTTATGAGCAACCGTGTGGGTGTTGGAAATCGAACCTGGCTCCTCTGGGAGAGCAGCTAGTGCTCTTAACTGCTGAGTGAGCTCTCCAGCCTCTCAAGAATGACATTTTGAGATGCCTTTCTTTAGTTCAAATGTCCTAGCTCTTAGAAGGATTAATATCTTGAAAACTTAAACAAGATGTCATTTGTTAAGGCTCATGAAGGACGGCCTGG
Organism: Peromyscus californicus insignis; assembly: GCF_007827085.1. Classification (NCBI taxonomy): domain Eukaryota; kingdom Metazoa; phylum Chordata; class Mammalia; order Rodentia; family Cricetidae; genus Peromyscus; species Peromyscus californicus. The sequence continues at coordinate 33,898,049 of NW_026294551.1, forward strand.
CTGCTGGTTCCCTTCAGCCATGGCTCTAATGGGATCTGTTTCCATCTTAAACATTTGTTTGGGTATCGCCTTCATCCCTCAGGAATCAGCCATCTCCAGGTGGCTCCCAGGCTTCCTGAGTGGTCACAGAGGCAAACTGGCTTGGTCTCCTTGACCTAGAAATGAATGGGTAAGTTTGTGAACAAAAACGAAAGTCCATATTGGCAGTTCTGGTTCCTAGTTGGAATGATTCAAATGAGCCCGAGGGGACCAGGGTCGATAATTACAGACTCCTGGCTTCTGACCTCAGCACCTGCTTCAGGACATGGGAGGACCGATGTTCCATGGCCATTTGGAGGACAAATGCAACACTATTTCCTCATTTGCCACAGTCTGGTCTAGACAGCTGAAGGAAACTTTAGAATTCTTTCACACCAGGCATTTCATACGTCCGCACAGAGCTTGAGAAATGTTGCTGGATTTTCCTAGCTGTAGTGGTACAGTCCAAGAGGGAAAAAACAAAAAAACAAAAAAACCTAAAACATTCTTTCTTGTCCGGATAGCTCTGAGTTCAAATCCTGCCATTTCTTAATTATATGACCCAGACAGGTTAAGCAAACTTTGAGACTAATTTCCCTCATTTGTTTTTATGGGGCTGTATGGAATATCAAAGGATGTTTATGTTTTTGGCCAAGGCTTCAAAATACTGACGGAAAAAAGTAATAGGGGGCAGGACTGAAGAAATGACTCAGTGGTTAAGAGCAATTACTGCTCTTGTAGGGGACCAGACTTCAGTGTCCAGCACCCACATCAGGTGGCTCGCAACTGCCTATAACCCCAGCTCCAGGGGATCTGAAGCCCCAGCCTAGTGTGTCTCACGTGCACAAACCCACACTCAGACACACGTTCAAATACATAGTTTAAAATAAATCTTAAAAAAAAAAAATCAACGAACCAGGTGTGGGAGTGCACGCCTTTAATCCCAGCACTAGAGAAGCAGAGGCAGGCAGATCTCTGATTTTTTTTTTTTTTTTTTTTTTTTTGGTTTTTTGAGACAGGGTTTCTCCGTGTAGCTTTGCGCCTGTCCTGGATCTCGCTCTGTAGACCAGGCTGGCCTTGAACTCACAGAGATCCGCCTGGCTCTGCCTCATGAGTGCTGGGATTAAAAGCCTGTGCTACCACTGCCAGGTGGATCTCTGAATTTGAGTCCAGCTTGGTCTACAGAGTGAGATCCAAGACAGCCAGGGATACAGGGAGAAATCCTGTCTCGAAAAAACAAAAAAACAAAAACAAAAACAAAAATAAAACAAAACAACAACCACATCAACAACAAAAACAAAATCCAAAACCCCAAAACAAACCAGCAACAACAACAACAACAAAAACCACACAGACAAAAAAAAAAAAAAAAAAAGAAGAATATGCATCCAGTGTGTGGGAACGCAAATGAAATGCACAGCCTTTTCTAGCAAAGGGTTAAATGAGACAAAGGACGCTCCATCTTTAAAGAAATCTGTAAAGACACGTTTGGCAGAGAGCCTTCCCCAGTCAGCGTTTTTCTAAGGTCAAGGTACACGCTCAAGGTTGTCTCATGTTCTCCAAAGTCGCTGCCTTAATTTAGCCAATCACAAAAGGATGTGAGGCTGATCTCTGACCACTCAGAATGGGGCACAGGACCCTTTTGCATCAGGAATAAAAACTCAGCTGACCCTTGCTGGGAGTGCTTGCCAGCCTGACCCGGCCCAGCTACACAGCTGTACGCAGAAATGACACTTTCTGCCTTGCCAGAATACGTAGACTGTGTGGTCATTTTGTTGAGACCCACCCCACCCCCCACCCATTTCTAACATTCCTCCTGAAGTGTTAGACGACATAGACAAGGCCTTAAAGGATGCATCCTGGGACTGACTTTGAGACACCGGACTCCAGTATTCCTCAAAGGAATACCCAGAGTCTTAGAAGTTAAAGCTTGATTGAAAGTTGCCAATGAGACAGGGGATCAATTTCCCTTAGGAGAGTGCTTCCCCCTTACTACAAATTTAGAGAGTAAGAGTCAAAGAAACCCTAATTCCCAGAGTGGGGCATAAGGTGAATGAATTCCTTGCTAATGCAATAAGGCAAGAAAAGTGAAAGGTATATGGATTGATTGTAAAAGAGGAAATAAGACTGTCTCTATTCAAAAATGGCATCGCTGTCTGCATTTAAAAAGTCAAAAGAGCCGGGCGGTGGTGGCGCACGCCTTTAATCCCAGCACTCGGGAGGCAGAGCCAGGCGGATCTCTGTGAGTTCGAGGCCAGCCTGGACTACCAAGCGAGTCCCAGGAAAGGCGCAAAGCTACACAGAGAAACCCTGTCTCGAAAAACCAAAAAAAAAAAAAAAAAAAAAAAAAAAAAAAAAGTCAAAAGAATTAGCAAAAATAAGCAACTAAGAGATAACAGACAAGCTTAGCAAGACTGCTTGATGCCTAGTTAAAACACTAAACTCAGCAGGACGCTTACAGCCTACCAACGAACACTTAGTAGACTTTTTATGAAAGTTCTGTCAGCTGGATGCAGTGGTATGCACCTGTATCCCAGTCACTGGTGGAGGCTAAGGGAAGAGGAGCCCATGAGACCAGGAGTTCAAGGCCTGCCAGGTAACCTAATGAGACCTGTTTCAACTAACTAACTAAATAAACAAGTAAGTAAATTTAAAAAAGTAGTTTTCTTTTGTATTTCATCTTTTTTTTTTTTTTTTTTTTTTTTTTTTTTGGTTTTTCGAGACAGGGTTTCTCTGTGTAGCTTTGCGCCTTTCCTGGAACTCACTTTGTAGTCCAGGCTGGCCTCGAACTCACAGAGATCCGCCTGCCTCTGCCTCCCGAGTGCTGGGATTAAAGGCGTGCGCCACCACTGCCCGGCTTGTATTTCATCTTGGAGTTTCACAGCATGTTACTTTGCAACTCATTTTGAGCTAATTCTAGGGGATTAGGGAGATGGCTCAGTGGTTAAGAGCACATACTGCTCTTGCAGAGGACCCCAATTTGGTTCCTAGCACCTTTGTCATGTGGTTCACAACAATTTGTAACTCCAGCTCCAGGGGACGAGTCTAGCGCCCTCGTCTGACCTCCATAAGTACCTGCACTCATATGCACATACCCCTCACCACATACACATGATTAAAACTAAAATAAAGTAGCCATAGTGTTGTACATGGTAGAAGACTGAGCTCTTGGTCTAATGTTCTGTGTGTGGTATATGTGTATGTGCATATGTGTGTACTAGCCCACCTATGCATGTGGAGGCCAAAAGTCAATGTTGGGCATCTTCCTCTACTGCTTTCCATCTTAGTTTTTGAGTTATGGCCTCTCACTGAACCTGGCACTTGCTATTTTAGCCAGATCGGCTGGCTAGTGAGCTTCCAGGATCCGCCCATCTCGGCTCCCCAGCGTTGAGATTACAAATGGGTAGCGCCATGCCCAGAATTTTTACAGAGGTGCCAGGATCTAAACTGAGGTCCTCATAATCGCACAGCAAGCAGCTTGCTCACTGAGCTGTCTGTCCAACCTGCTTTTTCTTTTCCATTTTTTCTTTGTTGTTTGGGGTTGAGGATGACAATGTTGTCTTGAGGATCCCACAGAAGCCTCAAGGGAGGACAGTTCAGGCAGCTACTGAAGCTGACTCTTCTGCCTTTGGCCTTTGTCTCCATCCTGGGTCAGCTTGGGGAGCCACATGAAGCTCACTGAAGAGGTGGGGGTGACATGAGGGATTCCCAAAGGGGAGTTAATCTGGCGGACCTCTAGAATCCAGGAACCTCAGCTTCCAGAACTCAATAAGAGAGAGATGAAATATAATGAAAGTCTTTCAATTTCCTTTTGCATAAGCATGAATTATTCACCAAAGATCTAAATTCTGCTTTATTACAGCTTTAGATTTATCAAGGGGAGAAAATTCCTTTTCTTTTTCGTCTTCTCTAGAGAGGAAAGACGACCTCGCCCTGCTCATCAGCATAGTGTAATGTAGTGGTCACCTTTAACAGTGAAGAAGGGCAAAGTGCCCATGGGCAGGAAGCCAAGCAGTGTGGTGATCAACATATGTCCTGAATGATTACGCTGCCACACCTCTGCCCAGATGTGGCCAGGGTCGTCTCTGTCAGAGGGGATCACACACAACCTTTTGTGATGACCTTGATGCCAGCTGTTCCCTTTGTTTTAAGAACATTGCTGATCTGACCAACTTACATGCTGGTTCTGAAGTGGCCCAGCGAGGACCCTGCGAATGCCTTCTGACCTTGGCCGTGAAAGGGAGGTGATGCAATGGCAGTGGAGAACTCAAGGTCAGGTTTGAGCTCCTGCCTTCACTGTGTGAGTGCCGAGTTCTCCGCGTCTGTTACTCTCCATCCCATGATCCCGGAGGCTCAATCATTAGCCAGGCTGTGTGTAGTAGGTGACTCTGACCTACCAGAGACAGTGCCCTCCGGTATTTGGGCTCACTCTATCGGAAAAGCTGCCATGGTGCTCTGACAACCTGAGGAGTGATGTCAGATTTAATTTGGCTGCAAGGGCTTTGCAAACCTGAGGTGCAATGTATTCCAGAACCTGAGTAACTGTTGTTGTTATTGTCCTTTCCCTGAGATTACAGCTTCGCAAGCATTGTTTACGACCTTGGGTATAGTCCCTATGCCCCAGTGAAGGATGACTGGTTGGGCTGTCTTGACACCGATGTTACCCATGATTCTCTGAGGGTGAAGACTTCAGAACAAGGAAGGGGAAGGGAAGAAGTCAAAAACATCTCACCTTATATGTAGTCTGGGTATAATTTAATACCCACATGTGTTGTCACCCTTGTCACTTAAGTGGCACAATAGTGATGAGGTCACATGCTTGTGTCACCATATTAACTGCGATGTTTTTTTTTTCTTCTGCAAGTATGAGATATCCCAACTTGAGACCATGTGATGGAGAAGCCCAGATAGTGGGACAGCTTCAGGCACATCTGGATACAGGTGTTCATATCGTGGAATGAGGATGCAGTCTCCAAGTTTTCACTTCATCTTAGCTGAAAGGTGGAGAAGAAATCAGCTGCTGTTTATTTTTCCCTTGTGGAACCCAGGGCCTCACACATGGTAGGAAGTGCTCTACCACTGAGCCCCGGCCATGCTTTTGACTGTTTCTGAGTCTTATTAATTTCACAGACAGGCCTTGAGCATTCAATCTCTTACCTCAGCCTCCCAAGTAGCAGGGATGATGGGCCTGCACCACAGAGCCCGGCTAATCTCCAGTTTTAATTTTACTTGTGCCTGGCTTTGAACTCCACACTGGGAGATCCTTCCAGCTTTCCAGAATCACTAACTGTCCAACTAACAGTTCCAGCTCCATACAAAGACAGCTCATTTTTCTCAAAAACACCAACAGACCTTTGGTGAGTTCCAGGACAGGCAGGACTACAGAGAGAAACTCTGTTCCAAAAAAACCGACAACAACAAAAAGTCAAGGAAACGGTCCTGGGCTTAAATTGGGTGATTTCTGTAAAATGAGGTGAATACAGACAGCATGTGTACAAGTCACAAGCACTTAGTTGATGGTTATTTATAATAATCCATCAGTTAATTACATTTCTTAGGTTGTTTTTTGTTTGGTTTGGTCTGACTTTTGGGGTTTTTTGAGTCAGGGTTTCTCTGTGTAGCCCTGGCTGTCTTGGAACTCACTCAGTAGACCTGGCTGGCCTCAGAGATCCACCTGCCTCTGCCTCCCGAGTGCTGGGATTGAAAGCATGCACCACCACTGCCTGGCTTTAGGTTTTGTTTTTTGAGACAGAGTCTCATTGTGTAGCCCATGTTGGCCTGGAACTCACAATCCTCCTGCCTCAGCCTCCCAAGTGCTGGGATTACAGGTGTGAACCATCATTCATGGCTTTATTTATTGTATTTTAAAATTCCTTTATGGAGAGTAGATTAATCTCTGTATGTCTGGTGTCAGATACAATGCCCAATGCTTAGGCAACATATGACAACCTCCTATGGGATTAAAGAGTGAATCAATATGGACATGGAATACTGAAATGCATTACATTACCTCTAAAAAGAAATAGAGTGTTTAGGTTAATTTTATTTAATTAATTTTTAAAGCTCATTTTATTTATTATTTTTGGTGGTGATGTGTGTGTGTGTGTGTGTGTGTGTGTGTGTGTGTGTGTGTGTGTGTGAGAGAGAGAGAGAGAGAGAGACAGAGAGAGACAGAGAGAGACAGAGAAGGACAGAGAGAGAGAGCGAGCAGGAACACATGTGCCGAGCTGTACCTGCAGAGTTCAGAGGAACAACTTTTGGGAGTTGGTTCTCTCCACCCTGGTTGATCTCTTGAACTCTTGATGGTCCTGCCTCAACCTCCCGGCGCAGAGATTACAGGGATGAGCTTCCATGCCCACTATCTGTTAAGTATAATATCCCCCGGTAGTGGGAAACTCCACTGATAGAATAAATCAGATCAGGGCAAATCAAACCGAATTGAAGTCCAGGTTTTAATCTCAGCAAAGCATTCCCGGGTGGTCCCAGGGTAAGAGCAGAAACCCCCAAGGGGAAACCAAGTGGCAAGTCTGTAGGGTGGACCCAAATACCCTGTGGGCGTGGTCTTTGAGCAGCTCCAGGGGAGGAGCCGCTGCTTGGCTGGCTTTCTCATGGGCAGGATCTGGAGAGAGAGAGATGTAGCCGAGGTGGGGCTTCCACCTAAACACTATCTTCTTTTGAAAAAGATGAACACCTTGTTAAGTCCCGCTATACCGTCCTGACTTAAATGTTATTGTTGTGCATTTAAGTCCATCAATTTCCCTCTCTCAAAATCTCCCAAACCTAATATTGTTGCTGCTTTCCCGACTGGGCATTGCCGGCACCTTTTGTTTACATGCTTTTCCTTCCTGTCCCCCACACCTTTGTTTGGATGAAGTGTTATTCTGTCAGAACTGAGGGTGTGTTAAGACCAAATTCTCTCAGGTTTTGTCTGAAAATGACTTTTTGCCCCTTCATTACCGGTACGGGATTGAACACGGCAATCGCTGCCTCTCACCACAGTGAAGGTAACGCAAGCTGTCTTTGGGTTTCAGTGGCTGCTCATGAGTAGTAAGTTGTCTAGAACGCTTTTAAAAACAACCTGTGTCCTTGGGCCAGCAAGATGGCTCAGTGAGAAAAAGTACTTGCCCCAAAAGCCTGGTGACCCGAGTTTGAACTCTGAACCACACTGGAAGGAGAACATGGCTCCCAAAAGCTGTCCTCTGACCTCCACATGCATGCCTTGGCACACAGACACACAGTGATAAACACAACAGGAAATTTTAAAAGTCATCTGCTCTCTCTCACGATGTTCTTAAAATATCCTTTATGTCTTTGGTGTTCTGAAAAGATATCGATGGAGAGGGATGGAGAGATAAATCTTCACAGGGACTTATTCTAGGAAACCTGTCCTCTGATTCTCTGAGACTTTTTTTTACTAGGTTTTAATTATGTGTAGGTGTGTGCATCTATGTGTGGATATGTGCACATGAGCATGAGCATAGTTGCCCCTGGAGGCCAGACGAGGGCATCAGGCTCCCTGGAGCTAGAATTACAGGCAGCTGTGCGCCACCAGATATGGTTGCTTGGAACTGAACTTGGTTCCTCTGGAAGAACAGTAAGTGCTCTTAACCGATGAGCCATCTCTCCACAACCAAAGCTCACTCCAGTTGTTATTTCTTTTCTAGTTTTTTTCAGTTGTCTTTTTAAACCTCTTGGTCAATTCTGTGGCTTCTTGCATATCCTTTCATGAATGGGTTTTATTTTTACTGAGCGTATTAGACATCCTTCACTATCGCCTTTATCTTATTACTGCAGAATTCTGCAGTTTTGACCCCGCTTTCTGCTGCTTCCTATTCTTAGCTCTTAGGCGCTTTATTCCACTGTGTGGTTAGCTCATTTCTTTCTCTCTGCCACTTAACTTCTACCATCTTTCTTTGTTATTTTGGATGCAGGATACTTGGAGGTCTGGGATAAACTGGTTTTCTCTATAGAGGACCCCACTTTTGTTTCTGCCAGATTCCGGAGGCATTTCTGTTCCTGGGGTCATCCCAGTTATATTCACTCCACTTGGGGTATCCCGACCACCCACAGGGTGCATTTCTTTTGCCATAAACTTTTGCCATAAGGGAAAGCATCACAGATGGCTTGTGGCTTGACTGTTTGGAGGTAATTTCTGACACATATGTACACACACAAACACACACACACACACACTGTATATCAGCGCAAGTTTGAGGGAGTGCAAATTTGAAGGTATTTCTAAATTTACTCTAAGGCTGAGGGCATAGCCTTTGAAGCTGTTCCAAATCTGTGCCAGAAGATCACTTCCCAAACTCCTCCTCCTTAGGCAGGCCTCCTGTGTTTTTCTTCTTCTTGCGAGGTCACCAGCATCAAAGGTCAAGTTCTCCAGGCTCAGCAAATGCCCTTGGAACACGGATGGCCTTTCTGCCTCACCCGACTTGATCCCAGGTACAAATTCCTAACTTTACCACTCACTCTCCAAGGCTCTTGAAGGATTATGTTGCTGCCAGAATTTTCAGTTACTTTTCAATAAGTGTATTGATCTTGCCATGCTTCCAGAAATGGAAATTGGTCACACACAAAGGAAAAGGTTCATGTTTTACAATTCAACGGTCTTCATTAACGTAGTGCCAACAGACGGCATCCACTGAACGTTCAGTCCTGGTTTTGGAGGTTAATCTTACTGTGCATTTGAAAAGCGCTTTTAACTTTTAAGTTGTTTTCACGTGTATCTGTGGTTCTCAACGAAGCCAGCACTGCCCTTGGGCGGTCTTTATTTTATCACCACAGATGGGGACCTCAGGGACACAGAGTGGGGCATCTGGGACAATGAACTCTGCAATGCATAGGAAAGTCCAGTTTAATAAATAATTTGCCTGTGACCCCTAGGACATTCCAAGACTGGGTATCATATTTTGTCCTGTGTGAGGGGGTAGGGGGTTATTTTAATGCCTCACTTCTTAATATGACCTAGTTTATTGAAGAGGCTATTTTCTTTCATTTTTATACTTTGATGGTCTTTACTTCCTCTTGGGATATTACCATTATTAAGATTCTACCCCTCTGTTTCTTATCAGGTGCAAACAAGTGCTGTGGGTTGTCATTCATCCAACACTGGTTTCATTGTGCACACTGGCACCCCTGCTCCTTGATTCCCTGATCTTCTAAGTAAAAATGAACACATGGACTTTGACAAGTTACTGTCATCTTATGCTTCTCTGCTTACTAGCAAGCACTCAGCCCTGAACTACATCCCCGGACCTGTTTTTTATTTTCAGACAGAGTCTTGCTAATTTGTCAAGGCTGACCCTGAACTCCCTCTGTAGCCTAGGCAGGCCTCAAATTTGTTACCCTCCTGTCCAGTCTCTTGAACAGCAAGGATTCCAGGTCTGTGGCAGCAGGCCACGCTTTATTTCTTTTTGATAGGGTCTTACAAAGGCACAGTGCTTTGCTGGGGTCACCCAGCTTTCTCACGAGGGTTGATGACTGCGACCTTTCACCCCTCTGATTTCCCATATGTTTGTTTATCCTGTCATCGGGGCCCTAAGGAAATCAGACTTGTAGAAAAGGTAGTCCCGGGCTGGAGAGATGGCTCAGCGGTTAAGAGCACTGGCTGTTCTTCCAGAGGTCCTGAGTTCAATTCCCAGCAACCACATGGTGGCTCCCAACCATCTGTAATGAGATCTGGTGCCCTCTTCTGGCCTGCAGGGATATGTGCAGACAGAACACTGTATACATAACAAATAAATAAATCTTTAAAAAAAAAAAGAAAGAAAGAAAAGGTAGTCCGTACTCTCCAGGGGAGGAGATTTAATGGAAAAGCAGTGGCCAGCTAAGAACCACCCAGCACCACTGATGTCATCAGAGTGGCACAGAAGCAGAGGGACCACTACTGCAGGAGGGACCAGGGACAGAGGGATATCCGGAATAGGTTCACTGGGGAGGGCTTCAGGATGGGTATCAATCTGGCAAGGTGGTGTAGGATGGCTGGAGGAGGCAGCAGGGCATAACTCACTTTGTCCAAACAAAAGCAGCTAGGTTGAAGCCCAGCGTGGTGGCTCTCATCTCTAGGCCCAGCACTTGGCGGGCTGAGGCAGTGTTGTCCTAAGTTTGAGGCTAGCCTGGACTACAGAATGAGACCCTGTCTACAAAACAAAGGAGTTAGTTTTCCTAGAGCAGTGCCCACCCTACTTGGTGACATAATTCAGTGCCAGAACAGGCAGAATGACCCTAAGAGAGACATCACGTGATGCCACAGCTCACTGTCTACGAATTAGAGATAGGAAGGAGAGGAGGTGGGTTAGTACACTAATAGCTAACAGCAAAGGAAGATGTAAATTTATTTTCAGGGCAAATGAAGGGTTTAAGAAAGCTATCGCCGGGCGGTATGCCTTTAATCCCAGCACTCGGGAGGCAGAGGCAGGCGGATCTCTGTGAGTTCGAGGCCAGCCTGGTCTACAAAGCAAGTTCCAGGAAAGGTGCAAAGCTACACAGAGAAACCCTGTCTTGGAAAAAAAAAAAGAAAGCTACCTTTTGTAGCACTGTTTCTGCTAAGGAAGTATTAGAATCCACTGAAATTGCCTGAATCAAGGAAATGGGTGCACACGTCCTGGTACATTCAGTTACTTAGTACACTGTTCATCTAGCCTGCCTCATTCATAAGTCAATACACAGAGAGTGGAGTGTGAAGGGGTGACTAGGGACTAGGGTGACATACCACTGTAGCTTTAAAGGGACATGGGACCTTCAGATGCAATGAAGGGCTCCTGAGTAGACCATGGTTTGAAGAAATCCTGCGTGAAAGAAGTATGGAGAACACCCGAGAAATCTGTATATAGAGTGGGTATTTGTGATTATTAAGAAGTTATTGACTGGGCATGGTAGCTCACGCCTTTAATCCCACCACTTGAGAGGCAGAGGCAGGTGGATCTATCTGAGTTTCAGGCCAACCTGATCTACACAGTTAGTTCTAGGCTAGCCAGGGCTGCATAGTAAGACCCTGTCCAGGAGAGAGAGAGAGAGAGAGAGAGAGAGAGAGAGAGAGAGAGAGAGAAGGAGGAGGAGGAGAAGGAGAGGAAGAAGAAGAAGAAGAAGAAGAAGAAGAAGAAGAAGAAGAAGAAGAAGAAGAAAAGAAGAAGAAGAAGAAGAAGAAATTGTTTTCAAGTTATATATAGAAAATATCCCCTTTGGGATGCCTATGGAAGTATTTACAACAGAAATGTCTTGGTATCTGCAATTTAGTTAAACTATTTCAGCAAAGAAGTAGAAGTCACTAAGACCAAATGTTACTAGTTTTTATGGAGGAGATTAGTATATAGTTATTAGCTTACTCTTTCTATTTTTCCAAGTGGTTGATAATTCCCATAGCAAAAATTAAATTAAACCTGGCACGGTGATGCATGCCTTTAATCATAACACTCATGAGGCAGAGACAGGCGGATCTCTGTGAGTTTGAGGCCAGTCTGGTCTACAGAGCGAGTTCTAGGACAGCCAGAGCTACAAAGAGAAACTCTGTCTTGAAAAACCAACCAACCAAACAAACAAACAAATAAGGAAAGAGAAAGCAAATGCTTATGAATAATTTTAAGAACAGAGAAAATTACTTGTGATATCAGGTTAGTTGAAAGAAAAGCAGGAATCAAAACCTAACTGTGGTCTTCCCACCGTTTTAAAAACGAATAAGCACAAGCCATGAAAGATTCACGACGGGTTTCACACACTTTACAACTGATCTCCCACAACTAACTGTGCAGCAATGGTGCTGAGACCCCAGGCCTGCCCACTCTAAAACCCGAACCCCAGACATGCCTGTTCAAAAATCTGTTCTTTTCTATTAGCAGCCGTAGGCTTTCTCCATGAGCAACCAGATAGTAAATATTCTTGTTTTGCTTTGCTATGTAGCCTGGGCTAGCCTGGAACTATGTAGCCTAGACTGATCCTAAACATTCTATAGTGTTTCATACACCTTGAACCCAAGGTCGTCTTCCTGCCTCACCTCAAGAGAGCTAGGATAGCGGGCATGAGTCATCACACCCAGGGCAATACTTTCAGTTTTGAGAACCACATGGTCTTTATCACAACTACAGTGGTGCTGTTGCAGTAGGATCTAGAAATCACGAACAGTGCATAACCAAATAAATGTGGCTATATGTTCCAATAAAGCTTTATTGACCAAAACAACTGTTGGGCCAGGTTTCTGTTAGTAGCATTTCCAACCTGTGGCCCAGGGGGCCACCTGAACCCCAGGATAGATATGAGTGTGGCCCAAGATGAGATGGTAAACTCAAAACGTTATGAGGGGTGTGTGTGTGTGTGTGATTTTCTTTTTTTGGGGGGGATTGAGTAATTCAGTTGCAAGGTTCTTAAGAATGAACTGTAGATGATAATGTCATACAGAAATGTCAAAAGTTTGGACCCGCCTGTGCCCCTCCCTTCTTATGAGATGCTGACCTTGAAGAACTCAGGACAGATACACAGAGACCTTGTTGAGGGACAGGACAAAGAAGGAATTGTACTTAATTGCAATTCTCTCCTCTATACTTCTTGGCACTTGTCTGTATTTCCTTAACTCTTCAACTTGCATTGTTATTTTTATGTATTAGCTTTAAATATGTATATCGATTTATTTTTCCAACTCTTTTTCTACTTATTGTCTGGGCAACAAGTATTCCATTGCACATTTGCAAAGTTCTAAGCTGCGAGGACACTAAGGCTTCACTGTGAGAGGCCTCCCCACTTCTAAGCCACCTACATCCCTCCCCCACAGGCAACTAATGTTATTCCATTCTCTGTATTCTCCAAAGAGATGTTAGCCACATGCAGCTAAGTCAACAGAGCCACTGTGTTGGGCAACTCTCAGGGACACCATTTGTATTGCACTCCTGGGCTGCTACTGACATAGGGTAAAATGGGATTGTGTTCCCTGAGCTGCACAGCAAAGGGGTCTAACCAAGGATAGTTGTTAGCACATGTACACATGATGGCACACTTGCATATTCATGTAGGTACATTTTATATATATATATATATATATATATATATATTTATTTATTTATTTATTTATTTTTATAGATCGAGCTATCTGTCTATCCATCTATCCATCCATCCATCCATCCATCCATCCATCCATCCATCTCTACAGACACAGTGTATTTTTTACTATCCTCTTTCTTGGAACTAAGGTTAGCATGTTGTACACATTGCTGTGTATTTTGACCTCCCCCCCTACCACTTACTAATGTATCTTGACACTTTTGTTACATCAGTTTATAAACTGTCCTCTGGTTTGAGGATGGGGATAATGGATGGTAACCTTAGGGTGTCTTCCTCTGGAGTTCTTTATGTGCCAGCATTGTCCTAAGCACAATGCTGGTATCAACTCCTACAGTACTCAAGATGGCACTGAACTCATGATCCTCCCGCCTCTGCCTCCTAAGTGCTAGGATTAGAGGCATGAGCTACCACAGTTGGCTTTATTTCAACTCTTTTTTTTTTTTTTTTTTTTTTTTTTTTTTTTTTTGGTTTTTCGAGACAGGGTTTCTCTGTGTAGCTTTGCGCCTTTCCTGGAACTCGCTTTGGAGACCAGGCTGGCCTCGAACTCACAGAGATCCGCCTGGCTCTGCCTCCCGAGTGCTGGGATTAAAGGCGTGCGCCACCACCGCCCGGCCTATTTCAACTCTTTTATATCAAACTGAAACAATGGGTTTAAGCACTCATTAAAAAAATAACTGCCCTCCCCTCCCCGTCACCAAACTCTTAGCAACCACCGTTCTACCATTGTCATGAATTTGACCCCTCTGGGAACCTCCTATAGGTGGAATCATGCACTATTACCTCTTCTCTATTTGGCTTCTTTCACTTGACATAATGTCCTCTAGCCACTTACATTACACTATACTTATTACATGTATTATTTTTCATCTTTTTTATGTAGGGGTAATATTACACTGTATGTCTATACTGCAGATAAGCATTTGTTTATCTACTCATGTATTGATGGGCTCTTGGGCAGTTTCTACTCTTTGGATACTGTGATGGTGTTGTTGTGAACATCTGTGTACATCATATTCATTTCATGTAGCTGGAGAGTTTTTTCTCCAGGTCCCGCCAAGCCCCAGCAGTCTGACAGCCCACTTATAAAATAAACACACAGACGCTTATATTATTTAAACTGTTTGGCCTAATGGCTCAGGCTTCTTGTTAACTGTTCTTATATCTTAAATTAACCCATTTTTATAAATCTATACCTTGCCACGTGGCTCGTGACTTACCGGCATCTTCACATGCTGCTTGTCATGGCGGCGGCTGGCAGTGTTTCCCTCTGCCTTCCTGTTCTCTCAATTCTCCTCTCTGTTAATCCCGCCTATACTTCCTGCCTGGCTACTGGCCAATCAGTGTTTTATTTATTGACCAATCAGAGCAACACATTTGACATACAGACCATCCCACAGCAATTTCACAATTATTTTTTACTAGGAATGTGTCTTAGGGTTTCTATTGCTGTGAATAGACATCATGACCATGGCAACTCTTATAAAGGAAAACATTTAATTGGGTGGCTTGTAATTCAGAGGTTGAGTCCATTATCATCATGGTGGGACATGGCAGTGTGCAGGCAGACATGGTGCTGGAGAGGTAGCTGAGAATTCTACATCTTGTGCAGGCAACAGGTAGTGGTGAGACACTGGGTGTGGCTTGAGTGTATATGAGACCTCAAAGCCCACCTCCACAGTGACACACTTCCTCCAACAACGCCACACCTACTCCAACAATGCCACACCTCCTAATAGTGCCACTCCCTTTAGGGGCCATTTTCTTTCAAACCACCACATTCCACTCCTTGGCCTTGTAGTCATATCATAATGCAAAAATGCATTCAGTCCAACTTCAAAAGTCTTCATAGTCTATAACAGTCTCAACCTTATTTAAAAGTCTAAAGATCAAAGTCTCTTCTGAGATTCATGCAATCTCTTAACTGTAATTGCCTGTAAAGTCAAAATAAAAAAGCAGATCACTTATTTTCAACGTATAATGACACAGGATGTACATGACCTTTCCAAAAGGATGGAAACGGAGCATAGTGAGGAAATACTGGACCAAAGCAAGACCCAAAACCAGCTGATCAAACTCCAAACTCTGCATCGTCATGTCTGATGTTAAAGTGCTCTTCAGGTCTCCAACTCCTTTCAGCTTTGTTGACTGCAACACACTTCTTTCTCTTGGACTGGTTCCATTCCCCGTTAGCAGCTTTCCTCAACCGGTATCTTACGGCTCTGGCATCTCCAACATCTTGGGTCTCCAAGGCCAATCCAAGCTTCTCCTTCACAGCTTCACACAATGACCTCTCTGGGCCTCTATTCAAGGACACCCCTGACACATGCCTGGCCTCAGCAGCTTTCCTTAGTCTTGGGGGGAAATTCCATAGTTCCTTTCTCCTATCCTTAACTCCAGAACCCTGTGGCCAAAGCTGCCAAGTCTGCTGCTTACTGGGGCTGAAACATGGCCCCTCATTCAATTACATCTTTACCAGCTTTATGTTTTCCATGGTTTCCTTCACTGCTTAAGCTTGGCTGTCCTGGAACTTGCTCTGTAGACAAGGCTGGCCTCAATCTTAGTCTGTCTCCCAGGTGCTGGGATTAAAGGGGGTGCACAGCCACACCTGGCTTTAAGCTTTTCTTTAATTCTTTTTCACAAGTTGGAAACTTAGCAGGTAGGATCCTGCCCTGAGATCACCACTCCTTTATTCCATTTCTTAATCCGTTTATCTCCTTGAACACGGGATTTAGCTCTATTCCGCTTCCTGGTGCCCCTTTTCTCAATCTGTACATTTTGTATTTTTATTTTTATTTATTTTTTTTTTTGATTTTTCGAGACAGGGTTTCTCTGTGTAGCTTTGCGCCTTTCCTGGAACTCGCTTGGTAGCCCAGGCTGGCCTCGAACTCACAGAGATCCGCCTGGCTCTGCCTCCCGGGTGCTGGGATTAAAGGCGTGCGCCACCACCGCCCGGCCATTTTGTATTTTTATT
The DNA here is from genome assembly GCF_007827085.1 of Peromyscus californicus insignis. NCBI lineage: Eukaryota > Metazoa > Chordata > Mammalia > Rodentia > Cricetidae > Peromyscus > Peromyscus californicus. The sequence continues at coordinate 33,914,091 of NW_026294551.1, forward strand.
TGCTCAGCGTGCTCCTTTTCCTTTGAAATCTTCATCAGAGTTACCACTAGTAACCACACAACAGAGTCTATACTGGGCTATTTTGAGATTTCCTCTGCCAAGGGAATTAATTCAAAACTCTTCACTTTATCCTCAGGCAGACTCTTAGGACAAGGGCAAAAAGCAGCCACATTCTTCACCAAAAGATCGTAATACTGGTCTCCCAACCACACACTAGCATTCTTTTCCTCTGAAACCTCTTGAGTCAGCCCCCACAGTTCAAATCCCCCTAGCAGCACTGTCCTCCAGGCTCCTACCAGGATGGCCCATTAAGCAGCACTTACATTATTCACCTGCTTTTCTAATCCAGTCCCAAGGTCCGTATTCCTTCAAACAAAAGCATGATCAGGCCTATCACAGCAATACTCCAGTCCCTGATACCACCTCCTGCCTTAGTTAGGGTTTCTATTGCTGTGAAGAGACACCATGACCATGGCAACTCTTATAAGAGTTTAACCAGGTGGCTTACAATTCAGAGTCTATTATCGTCATGGTGGGACATGGCAGTGGGCAGGCAGACACGGTGCTGGAGAGGTAGCTGAGAGTTCTACATCTCGTGCAGACAACAGGTAGTGGTCTGAGAAACTGGGCATGGCTTGAGCATATATGAGACCTCAAAGCCCACCTCCACAGTGACACACTTCCTCCAACAAGACCACACCCACTCCAACAAAGCCACACCTCCTAATAGTGCCACTTCCTTTGGGGGCCATTTTCTTTCAAACCACCACAGAATGTGTATGTTTAGTTTCATTTTTGTCTTATTTTGTTTAGGTTTATTTTTGTATTTTATTTTATTTATTTCTGCATGTCCTGAGCCCCTGTGCCCACAGGCCATGCACCTGCCCACTCGGTGATGTTTCTTTTACAAGTTGAGTGGGGAGCCGGATTTACACAGGATCGGATCCCTGCCTGGCTCCCTGTGTGATGCACCACCCGCTCGCTCTCCATGCCACTCCAATCAAATGCTCTGCAGCCTGATGTTTTGTGAACAAGTTCACATTCGCACCTTTCACTGAGTCTCGTGTTCATCCTGGCTATTTCTAAGGACTTCAAATCCACTTTTTCAGCTAATGATCTCCGAACACACGCTTCGTCTTAGGTGTGTATAGAGAACAAGACCGGCAAGGTCAGTACTCTTGTGAATGGGAGTGAGAAGCGGGCAGTGAGTGAGGGAACACGAATCAACACCATAACTGCACAGGGCGAGAAGTGCTAAGGAAAAAAAACAAACAGGATAATGTGATAGGAAGTGATGTGAGGTGAGGTGGGGAATATTTTCCATTTAGGTGTTCAACTTCTCTTCCCCTGGACTTTACAGACAGTTGCTAAAGTCTGGAAACAGCCTTCCTGTGTCAACACGCGCACCCTGTAATTTCAGTGATCATCTCTTGAATGTATCCCTTTTCTCGGATGATATTTTAATGTGGGCTTTTCTGAAAACAAAGCTGCCCTTTGGAAGAGTATTAAGGAAATTTGAGGCTCATTCGTTCAACAAATACTGGCTGAGCTCCCGTGCCATGTTCCAGAACGTTCCAGGCATCAGACCTGTGGCAACGAACAAGACAGTTGAAGCTCTGCTTGCACAGAGTTTCCAGATAACTCACTAGCAAGGAAAAAAAAAAAACTCTACTTGGCTAACAGCTCATTTTGAGAAGGGATGGGACTGAGGTTGCAGAAAAAGTTGACGGAGGTCAGAGCACGTAAGGCCCAGGCCCAGGGGTTCCGTGCAGTGGGGAGCGATGGGAGGCATCCATTTACATTCTGTAAAGTCCGCTTTGGCCACCATGATGGGACCAGGAGGCAAGGAGGACTGGTGGGCCTCTGTGAATACCCCACCTACGAAAGAAGCCGGCACACAAAAGACACGCAGGGCACACTGGGAGTTGGGGCTAACCGCTCGGGTGTGTGTGTGTGTGTGTGTGTGTGTGTGTGTGTGTGTGTGTGTGTGTGCTTACTTTGCATGCACAAGGCCCTGGGTTTAATCTCCGGTACCACCACTGGATGAAGGATGTGGGGAATTTAGGTTCAAGACCGGGCTGGTCAGATCCAGAAGCCGATGAGGGACTCAGGTGCAGAGGAAGGACTCTTGAGAGGAGGCACCGGCCAGGGCCGTTGGTTGTAATTTCCCCCAGTTGGCTTCAGTCACCAGCTTGGTTAAATGGAAAGTTTGAACCATCTGCGAGTAATCTGCATGCCTTTACTCACCTGCCTACCCACTCCCTCCCACAGAGGAGGAGGAAGAAAGAAGCCGAGCCCGGAGCCGGCACGGCTGCCTTCTCCACAATCATGTCTCTGTATTACAGTTCCTGTCACCTCACATTACACATGAATAACTAATCAACCAAACACAAGCCCACTGATGAAAAAAACAAGGCGTGTTGGATCTGGAGTGTGAACAGGGTAAAGAGTAATATTAATCCCACTGGTAAATAACAAAATGGGAGCAAACAGAAGGGATGTGAAGACCAGAAATGTGCCGAGGAGCACTCCCGGAAGAGAAAACCTCCCGTGAACAAGGTGGAGGGGGCCCACAGAAGGAGGTCTTCATACTCGCATCACAAAGATTTTTTTTTTGGCCCTTCTGTGTGACCATAAGGAATATCACCCAGGATCAGCTAGCTCTACTGGCCACTGAAACTCCACTCTGCCTGCCTCCCTCATTTTTACACAAGTCCCATCATGGTCTCCACTATTCCCTAGCTGTCATAAAGGTTATTCTGGTCACTAACTAGTACTAAAGTGGGAGCCAACAGAATTATTAGCTGTTTGAACTGTCATAACAGGTGGCAATATTCTGAGTGTATAATAGGTGTCTAATAAATGCACACTTCCAAGCCAGGCATGGCAGCACACCTTTAATCCCAGCACTCAGGAAGCAGAGGCAGGTAGAGCTCTGAGTTCAAAGCCAGATTGGTCTACACAGCTAGTTCCAGGACAGCCAGGGCTACACAAGGAAACCCTATCTCAAAAAAGCAATAAATGCACACTTCCCCAAACTTTTAAATGAAGTAAGTTTCTGCTTTCATTAGTTTTCTGAGGGGGTCTTGTTTTTTTCTTTCTTGTTCTATGGATTGAACCCAGGGCCATGCGAATGCCACATAAATGCTCTACCACTGAGCGACCCGCCAGATGTTAGGCTTTAAAGACTGGATCTCACTACAAAGGCCAGGCTGGCCCTGAGTTCAGGATCTTCCTGCCTTAGCTATCAGAATGTCAGGGTTACAGACATGCAGCATGATGTCCAGCACCATCTTCATGAAAAGTCTTGACTGCTGTGGATGAAATGTCCAGTCTTTATGTGCTGGCTAATTTTATGTCAACTTGACACAAGCTGGAGTTGTTTGAGAGAAGGGAGCCCTGGTTAAGAAAATGCCTCCAGAAGATCAGGCTGTAGGCAAGCCTGTAGAGCATCTTCTTTCTTTCTTTTTTTTTTGGTTTTTCGAGACAGGGTTTCTCTGTGTAGCTTTGCGCCTTTCTGTGGTGGTATTTTACTTGTACTGAAATGTGATTTTAATTGTATGTTAATAAATAAAGTTGTCTGGGAGTCAGAGCTATTAGAGCCATAGCAAGTGCGTGGCGGCGGTGGCGCACGCCTTTAAGGAGCTGGAGGGTGGTACATTCAGGCAGTGACGAGGCAGTCACATGTTTGGGTTTACAACCAATGAGAAGGCAGAACAGGAAGACTTTAAAGACAGACACACAGGAAGTAGGTCCTTTTCAGAGAGCTCTCTTGGCTGGAGAGGATCCCTGAATCAGGAAGGGTGAGGCTCTTAGCTCTGACCTCTTGGCTTTCTTCTCTGAAATGGCTCTGTGTTTCTTATTTTATAAGACCGTTGGTTACATCTACACCTTTCCTGGAACTCACTTGGTAGTCCAGGCTGGCCTCGAACTCACACAGATCCACCTGGCTCTGCCTCCGGAGTGCTGGGATTAAAGGCGTGCGCCGGCGAGCATTTTCTTAATAGGTGGTACCATCCCTGGGCTGGTGGTGCTGGGTTCTATACGAAAGCAGGCTGAGCAAGCCATAGGAGCAAGCCAGTAAGCAGCACTCCTCTATGGCTTTTACATCAGTCCCTGCCTCCATGTTCCTGCCCTGATTTCCCTCAGTAATAGACTGTTACCTGTAAGTGTAAGTCAAAACAAACCTTTTCCTCCCCAAGTTGCTTTGGTCATTGAGTACATCACAGAAATAGTAACCCAAATTAGTACACTCTATATCCAGTGAGTGGACTAGAAATGTTTCAGCCCTTGGCTCAATGACTTCTTTTTCTTTTTCAAGGTTTTATTTTGTTTTACGTGTATGTGTCTGAGTGTATATACATGTGTGTGCAGATGTCTGTGGAGGCCAGAAGAGAGCATCAGATCCCTGGAACTGGAGTTACAGGCACTTGTGAGTCCCCTGATGTAGGTGCTGGGAACTGAACCCAGGTCCTCTGTAAGAGCAGCAAGTGTTCTTAACTGCTGAGTCATGGTTCCAGCCCCCCCTCAAGCTTCCCGATAACATCTAATATTAGCAAAACTTCTACTGTCTTTTTTTTTAAAATAATGCTACTCTGTATCCTTACTACATACTTGGCTATTTGACTTATTTTTATTTTATGCGTCTATTTGTCTGTGTGAAAGTGTCAGATACCCTGCAAGTGGAGTGACAGACAGTTATCAGCTGCCATGTGGGTGCTGGGAATTGAACCGGAATCGATAATGCTCTTAACCACTGAGCCGTCTCTCCAGCCTCTTCTATTGTCTTTTATAACCTTGGATTTTCCTGGTTCTAATCTTTCATCTCCCCCCTGCCCCGTGTGTGTGTGTGTGTGTGTGTGTGTGTGTGTGTGTGTGTGTGTGTGTGTACATACATGCATGCGTGTTGTGGTATTTACCTGTGTGCATATGGGATGTCGGGTGTCCTGCTCTGTCACTCTCCACTTTACTCCCTTGAGACAGGAGTAGGAGCTTGGAGCTAGCCAGCAGCCAGCAAACTCCACTCCCCCAGCATGTAATAACAACAACTTTCACAGGGATGCTGGGGATTCGAACTCAGGTCCTCAAGCTTGTGCACCAAGCACTCTTACCCACTGAGCCATCTCCCCAGACTTTGGCTCTAATCTTTTCTTGTTCCTGGGTTCTCCTCTCTCCTACCCAGTGGTTCCTTTTCCTCCTAGATCTGAAAGTGCCTATGCCTCAAGAGTTCTGTTTTTCTCCCCTATCACTCTGAAGAGATTAATTGCATCACCGTTCAAATCAATGCATGTCTCCATCATCTGTCACACTGGATGCAAAGAACCTACTTGTGGGCTTGTCTGTCCTTATGGGACTTCAGGCTCCTCAGTGACAAATGCCCTAGATTTATCTTGGTATTCCCTCTGCCTGGTACACAGCACACACTGGCTCAAATGGGCAGATTCAATCCTTCAAATGACAGTGGAGGTAGACTGGGTTATTACTGTCCCTTTATATGAGTAGGGGACCCCCCCCCCCACACCGCCACACACACCACCACCCACCCACCCACACACACACACACACACACACACACACACACTGCACATCTCAATGAGGTAAATACCAGAGACATAATTCCAGGTCCTGGCTCCCAAAGCATCACGGATTTGGTGGAGAGCCATCCTGATATTGCCAATCTTGAAAGGATAGCGAGGCTTACTGTGGCGCCGTCTTGAGGACCAAGGTCCGATCCTTCTCATGCTCGTCTGAACAGGCTTGCCTTGCCAGCCCCTCTCTTAAAACACAGCCTGCAGGACTGAGCATGAAACTGTGTGTGGCCTGACCTGCTGGCACATGCTGGGATTACCGCCTCCCTCTTCGCACACTCGGCTGTACTATTAATAGAGCTGAAGATTGCATTAGGGTTCTCCCCAGTCTCCTTGGGCTGTGGGCTCACATCAAGCCCGTGATGGGCTAACTCCCCACTCTGTCCCCCCCTCCCGCACCCCTTCTGTTAGGCCAGGCCTCCCATCAACCACTTGGGCAATTCATTTTTTTTTTCCTAATGCTTGTAATTATCTGCGACCCACACTAGTAGACACAAAACCAGGTCTTGCCTTCCTTTCTCATGTAGCATTGGCTGAGCAGGTGATCTTGAAGGCCTGTTTAGAACCCAGAAATGGGGTGAATCTCTATTGAGAGGGCCTCCGGCATCATCACACCCACGAAAGTAAGAGGTTGGCGACAAAATTCACTTTTTTGAGTGCATTTCAAATTGTGTCATGTTCCTTACTATCTGCCTTATACGACGGTTCTGTTTTGGTAGTATTCTAATTCCAGTGTTGATTTGCAAAGCCTCTGGCTCCTCCTGCCATGGGGACAGCACATTTTTATTTGTTATGCCCTCTCCAGGCACCATTATTTTTAGCATGAATGTCTTGCCTAGCAAGCAGTTTGTGCTGCAGCCCTACTCCTTGTTCCCCTTACAGCTAATGCTTCTTTTTCACTCCCCTCTCCCATCTCTATCCTTCTGTGAGTGTCAATACCATGTTTGCCTAAGCAGATTTGATTCCGAGTTATCTGAATTCCCTTCCTTTTAGTTTTTTGAATTTTAGCTGATTGGTAATAATTACAGAAATTGCAATGTGGGCTATTGTGGCGGGTCTTGGCATCAACTACAGGAGAGCCCTCAACTGGTGAGATTTTGATGTCAGAATTTGGTAGCCAGAACTTGAACTCTAGGATGGGAGACTATCAAGGGAGGGGACAGACTCCTCTTCCCTGCTCCACCAGAAGAGGGAACCCACAGTAAAAGGTGCTGCCTCTGTTGACCAGACGAGGGCGCTCACAACCACAGTCCTCCAGAGTGCAAATTTCTCATACAAAGAGGCAATTCCTCACACAAGTCTGCGTAGATGTTGTTGGATTGGTCTTCTGGAGACACAAACAAATGATGGAGTGACACCCTTACCATGCTACGTGTATGGCTGCTGTGGTCACCTTCTGTACCGTATAAATGGGAACAAGAGTTTCTAAAACTAATGTGTAGTCGTGGGTCTGTGAGCCTGTTGGCTGTCTGCGGTGGATGGGCCGAGTGTCAGTGTCCAGAGTGACCACAGAGACTGTTGAAAAGTCCCAAGATACAACTTAGAGAGTGTGTGAGAAGGGGGGTTTGGGGTGGGGGAGACCCTGTACTTCCAGCTATGATATTTAGCCTTGGTGGAGGTGGGGGGGACGCTCCAAGGCCAGCAGAGAGAAGGTGGCCGAGGTACCATGTCAACTGTTTCCAGGTGGAGTTAAAAGGCATAGCTATTTTCTTCTGGGAGCCCGGCCCCTTTCATCAAGACTAAGTTGGTGGCTGATTAAAAAAGAAGAAATGGAAGATTAAGTCTGAGAGGCCAGAGGAGAAAATGGTTTCCAGGTGGGAAGCCCTGGACAGAATGGTGAGGCTGTGCAGCTCCTCTGTGAAGACAGCATGTGCTTGAGCCTACCCTCTCCCCCTCCCTGGCAACACTGGGCGACAGCCAGGCCTAGGCAGCAGAGGGCTTCCTAACAGGCGGGCATGAAGATGTTTAATAAAATATTTACCTCCATGTGTAAGAATAGCGATGACAGAAAGGCACGCAGCAGTTAAACAGTCTCTACCAGACACGGGAGAGCAGCCCTGGGGTATTTTCTTTTCTTTCTTTTTTTTAAGAACGGAAGCTTCCTGTGTAATTCTCGTACCCACCATACTCTGGGAGCCCGCCTCCTGCTGAAGCTGAGAGGCACCCAAGTCAAACTTCCAGCCCGCCGCTGGAATCTCCTAAAGGTGACCGTTTTCCGCTGAGGCTCGCCCACCCTCCCAGGAAGGCCCCTTTCCCTCCGCTGTGGCCATTCTGTAAGTCCTACCGTTCATGAGCAGTCTAGCTGGTGCACCTTGGCTGCGTGCTATCATTTGCAACTGTAGACGAGGAAGGGGAACAGACCGGGGTGAAGGGAGTAAACCTCTTCAACCGGAACACGGGATTTCTAACTCTGTCCAACCTGAACATGGAAAGGAAAAAATAAGAAAAGAAAGCTGTTGGATAAATAAATGTATTTTAAGTTCTTTTCACGCTTTGGCAAAGCTTCTGTAGTCTCTTCCCCAGTTTGGAAAATGAAAACAAAAACAAAACATTTTCTTTCTCGTTGAAGTTAAATTAGACTTTTGCATATGTAAACGTATCACACAAGGTTAGAAGAAAAATAATTACATATAAAGGTGTCAGACCAGTAAGGGTGTTTAAAAACCATTAATTTTGCTTTCTCTCACATCCTTCATCTTTTTGAGGGTTTTTTTTTGGTTACTGTTGTTCCCCCCCCCTCTCACCCCTCCACCCCCCACCCCCAGTTACTTCCTACTTCCAGTGGCTTTCCCGTACTACACAGTGCCAGAGGAAGGGCCGACTTAGGAACTCCATACACATGCTCATTTTCTATCAGAGGAACACAGACTAGCCCTGGACTTGGTAGTCATGGTTCCTGAGGAAAGAAACTATTTATTTATTTAAAGAAAATACAAAGGCCCCATTACTTTTCAACGGGGAATTTATACTTGGTGAAATTTTCATGAATAAAAACTCATTTCACTAAATGTTTTCTAGTAAAAATACAGGTCATTTTTATTTTGGGTGCAAAGTCTGGCGGGTCTGTTTTGAAAAGTGAAGGCTTGTGAACGTCTGGGAGGCGGAGAAATGAACAGACTCTTTAATAAGCAAGGCGCCCAGCATGGCAGAGAAATGCAATACCAGAAAGTAAACAGAGCATTGTGTGAAAAAGAGCAAGTTGAAATTAATCTTGCTTTTCCAATTTGAAAACACGCTCGTGGTTGTTAGCAACTGAGTCAAGACATTTAAATCACATATATACTTTTCTGTCTTGACAGTGACCTTTTCTGAGTATGCAGTAGGGAGAAGAAGATGAGCCAAGCCACGCTCCTGAAAGAGCATTTCAGTTAATTGAACATGAAATGTGTTGCAATCTGATCACATTAATAATACACGATTGCTGTTCTGTAGCTAATATGCAGTTCATTTGCTCAGGGTCCAACTAAAGCATTCTACAAATGTTAGCATATGAATCCTGCTGCAAACCTATACACTAAGCAGGTTGTATACAGTGCATCTTGAAGGATCTTTGTATTAGTTATCTGGGCTGTGTAACAAATCGCTCCAACACTCACTAGTTTCAGGAAACACTAGGTTTACTGAACGGTGGCTCAGTGGTTAAGAGCACTCGCTGCTCTTGCAGAGGACTGGGGTTTGGTTCCCAGCATTGACATGGTGGCTCACAACCACCTGTAATTCCAGTTCTAGGGGGTCTGATATGCTCTTCTGATTCTATGGGCACCAGTCACGCACATGGTATACATACACACATGTAGCTAAAACACTCATACTCCTAAAACGAAAATTTAAAAGTCTATTTGTAAAAAAAAATTAGGGTTATAAAAATCAGGCATATTTAAAATGACGAGCAACATGGGTGCTTGGTAAAATGCTTACCTATCATGCACAGAATCCTGGGTTCCATCCCCAGCACCCCACATGGTGGGCATGGTGTTACATATCTGTCATCCCAGCACACAGGGATGGAAGATTCTGGATTAAGAGCATTTGCTGCTCTTTCGAGGACCCAAATTGGTCTCAGCACCCATGTAGGGTGGAGCTCGACCTTCAGTAATTCGTCAGCTCCAGGGGAGCCGACGCCCTCTTCCAGTCTCACCCAGCACATGCACAACCATGCCTACATACACATACACAGACACATACATAAAAATAAAAAAAAAAAGATCTTAAAATAAAACATACAAGGCAAAAGAGGAAGACATAGAAAAATGTGTGACTATAGTGGAGGATTTTAACAGTTCTTTTGCTACCTCTATTAACATACATTTCAAATACAGACAGAAAAATTTGAGAAATTTTGTGAGAGACTGGCAAGTCCAGCATATAAAATATTTGAATCTTTAAAATCATGTATTTTGTATATTACATTTGCGTCATGTATGTCTGTACATGTGGGAGCATCACTGTACACACGTTGGGGGGTCAGACGACAACTTGCAGGGTGTCGGCTCTCTCCTCCCTCCCTTGACAACAAGGCCTTTACCCACTGAGCCATCCTGCCAGACTTCTATCACAGAGAACTTTTAATGTGCCCCTTTAAAAAGTGACATATGAAATAAACGAAATACTAGCAAGGCTACAGACAATCTAAATGGAATTAGCGAGTTTGATCTGGTCAGGTCCATGCAGAAAATTACTTAACAATAAGTGACATACACTTTCTAAAAATATACAAAGTATTTATAAAACATTGGGCATGTACCAAAGCAAGCTTCAGTCAGTCAAAAAGTTTGATTCACGTAGAAAGTGCCTTTTGAAAAATTCTAATTCAGTTGGTTACATATGAATAACATTTTCAAATACTTTTCACTTTTATATATTCTTTTAAAAATTTATTTATTTTTGTTTTACGTGCATTGGTGTTTTTTTGCCATGAGTGTCCAGTCCCCTGGAACTAGAATTACAGACAGTTGTAAGCTGCCATGTGGGTGCTGGGAACTGAACCCGGGTCCTCTGGAAGAACAGCCAATGCTCTTAACCATCTCTCCAGCCCCTAGAAATTCTTATTATTGCTAACTAGATAATCAGTTAAAAGTCTCCACATCTTGGGGAATGCAGTTTGAGTGATACCTAGGTGAAGTTTGTAACCTTATAAATCATAAAATGGAAGTGTGAAACAATTAATTAGGTTGTACATTGTGGCACACGGCTATAATCCTAGTATTTGGGGGCTATGAGAGACCCTGTCTCAGAAAAACCAGCCTGAACCAAGTAAGACGTACTAACTGTGCCATCAAGAAACTAAGACAAGGCTGCCAGAGGCTGGGAGTGGAGCAGAGCGCTAGAGAATTCACCAAGTAAGTATGCGTGAGGTTTTGTGTTCGATACTCAGCCCTGGAAAAAAGAAAGGGGGCAGTGAAAAGTAACAGAATACATTGGAGAGCAAAAAGAATGAAATGAAATAACGTTCAGTAGTTACACGTATAATCTCAGCACTTAGGAGTACATTTTTTTTTTAAAAAAAGATGTAATACTACGTAATACTCTTATTCTTAAGTGGTAAGGAAATAAGATATATCAGACCAAAAAGTAATGAAACAGGAAAAAAATAGTTACCAAAAAAAAGAAGACAAACAAACCAAAACCTAAAACATGATTTTTTTTTAAAAAAAAAGTTGTAGAAAGTAAACTCCAGTTAAAAAACACTCAGACCGGATCCGGGTTCAACTCCCAGCACCCACATGGCAGCTCACAGCTGTCTGTAACTCCAGTTCCAGAGGATCCGATACCCATGGTAAAACACTAATGCACATTAAAAACAAACAAACGAAAACAAACAAAAAAGCCCACTCAGACAGGGGCTGGGGAGAGGGGAGCTGTTAAAAGCAAGAACTGCTCTTACAGAGAGGCCTAGGTTTGGTTCCTACCACTCACAGGCAGTTCACAACTGTTTATAAGAAACACGCACCAAAACTAAACAAAAATAAATAAATACATCACAATTTAACTCTCCCCTTACAGATCTCGGAGGAGCATACACAAGGTCCCAGGTTTGACCTCAGCTCTACAGATAAAACAAAACAGACCAAATCCCTCCAAGAACAACACAGTCAGACCTCTGGCCCAGTTGATCTAGATAAGGAAAGCCATGTGGAGCATACCTTTGGGATGAAGCTGATAAGCATTATAGAAACCACTGAGTTTAAGGTATGGTACAAGAGAACTATTAGCCGAAATTTGTTATTGTTAGGCATTTGAAAACCCAAATGGCAGCAGGGTATGGTGGTACACGCCTCTTTAATCCCTGCACTTTGTGTGTGTGTGTGTGTGTGTGTGTGTGTGTGTGTGTGTGTGTGTGCGCGCGCGCGCGCGCGCGCAGAGGCAGGAGGATCTCTGTGAGTTTGAGCCAGCCTGGTTTACAGAGCAAGTTCCAGGACAGCCAGGGCTACACAGAGAAACCCCTCTTGAAAAACCAAAGCCAGTCAATCAACCAGCTAAACAAACAAACAAAAACCAAATCAATCAAACAAACAAAAAACAAATGGAATGGATAATTTCCTGGAAAAATATAGAAAAATTAAAAAAAAACTGAAGAAATTTATAATTATAAAGAAATGGAATCCATTGTTAAAAAAAAAACCTATGAAATGGCTATCCCAGACCCGGAAGTTTACCAGAATGTTCTAGAAAACGTTTAAGAATAAATATCATCTTTTTGTTGTTTGTTTGAGATGGGCTCTTATGTATTTTTGGCGGCTCTAGGACTTACTATTCGGATAAGACTGACCCTGAACTTACAGTGATCCTCCTGCCTCTGCCTCCCAAGTGGTGGGATTACAGATGTGTACCATCTTTAACACATTGTTCCAGAAAGTGGGGGAGAGGAGAGAGCAGCATTTTACCATTTTAGGAGGCCGGTCTAAACAGACAAAAGCATTAAGGGGAAATTGTAGCCAATTTGACTTCTGCACATGACCACACAAACACACAAAAAAGGCTCTAGGGCAAAACAGACAGCGACACTCACTCATCTGTCAATCCGTCCCCCACCAAAAGTATTTATTGCCAACCATGAACCAGCAGGTACTGTACTGGTACAAGGAGAGCAAAAATGGATGGGAGCCCGCGGCCTGGCTGAGATGGGCAATAAAGCAAATGATCACACAAGGAAAGGTACACAGAGGACCTTCTGCTGGGTTAAGTGTCTATCAAGAGACATTTGACCTGGTCAGAGAAGTGTGGGAAAGCTTTCCAGGCATATAAATGGACTAAGAGTCCTTGGGCAGCTGTGGGAGGCTGTTCCAGGGCCTTGGGTGAGAGAGGTCTGATATACAGAAGCAAGAGAGAGAGAGAGAGAGAGAGAGAGAGAGAGAGAGAGAGAGGGCTTTGATGAACCAGTGAGATGGTTCATTGGGTAAAAGTTCCTGCCACGCAAGCCTGACCTCACACCTGAATTCAGCCTCTGGAACCCAGGAGAAAGGAAGAACAGACTCCTGAAGGTTGTCCTCTGACCACAGACACACACGTGTACAATGGAAAGAAACGTAATAAAAAAAAGATGGATTTGAGCGATCTTTACGAGGTGAATTCCACAGACGCCTGGGTGAGCTTGCACACAGTGAGGTCAGAGTTCAAGCATGTTGTCTCCAGGCTGGCTGAGGACATTCATTGACAAGGATTCCAAAAAGAGGGGAGAACAGTCTGCGTGTGGCTTTGGCCATGTTGCATCTAGAATACCTTTAGGAAGGGGAAGTGGAGATGAATAGAGAAGAGGACACTGAGCCGAGCCTGGAACTCTGGTGAGGTGAAGGTTGGACATTTGGAGTGACATCAGCATGTAGGTGGTATTTAAATCCAATCCTGCTCAGAAGGTCATCCGGGGACGAGGTACCTGGAGGAGAGGATCAGGCTGGAGAAGCACACCAACATTTAAAGGGAAAGCAGAGAATCAGAAGAGGGCAAGAGGAAAGGTGACCCACGACCAGAGAACCCAGGGGAGTGTGAGAATGGGCAGAGAGGGGAAGGAGGAAGTCTCAGGAAGGAACAGCCTAGCCCGGTAGAGATCTTCACTGGTACCCTGAGAGAGCCAGCTAGAGAAGAATTGCAGAATCTTACAAATAAATACCCCAGTGCAAAGGGCAGCAGCAGCCGGGTCTGGGGGACAATGAAACTGCTCTGCGTGTTTATCCTGGTGGGCGTCATACAGTCTGGACGTTTGTCAAAACTCAGAATCACAGAGCAAGGGAAGGTCTGTAACCAAAATGTTACCACCTGGGGAAAACAACACCAAACCAACCAAAAACCTGCAGGAGGTTGGGCATGTGGCTCCCTTGGTAGACTGCCTTCCTTCCCGGCAAGCCCGAAGCCCTAGGTTTGATCCCTAGCATCGCATCGCATAAACCTGGCATAATCCCAGCAGCAGAGGCAAAAAGATCAGCCATTCAAGGCCATCCTCTGCAATCTAGGGAGTTTGCCATCAGCCTGGGCCACAGGAGACACTATCTTAACAAAACAATAATCTGCGAAGGGAAAATAAAACTTGGTGGTGGTGGTGATGGGGCCAGTGGCAGCTAGAGCTCTGGTGAGGATTCAAGGCCAACCTGGGGTGGCAAGATTGTCTCCGATAATACCAAACTAAGTAATAACAATGGATGGATGGAGCCTTCCCCTTGAGTGCTTTATCAGGCTCTGGCTTGGCCTCTGCAGTGCTAGGAGCCCGGTCCCCCCAGGTTTTCACTCAACCCACCACTTAACAGTTCAAGTCTACGTCAGGAAGGCAGCTACCCACTTCTGCCTAGTGAGGGACAGCTTGGATAGGTACGCTGCAGAGCCAAAGGGCACTGGACCTTGGCCAGGGTTCCTCTTAGGGACTAACTGGTTGAGATGGGAATACAGCCTGACAGCATGGCACCTTTGGGACTCCCATATTCAAGGAAGGGGCTGGATAAGGAAAGGAGGCCTCTCTACCTCTGATGGTCTGTGGTTCTGTGGTAAAAGTCCAAAATATAATCCAATTAGCTGTGTCGCCTGTATGTTGTTATTGAGCGTAATCGCAATAAACAACTACCAACATAACATGCGGCTCTTTAACACGTGGGTCCCCAGATGATTTGAGAATCAGTTTGGTTGGAGTGTCGGGAAACGGTATGGTGTGTGGTTTGAAGTCTTATGAAGTGCTTCCTAGAAGTTATATTCAGTAACCATTCATAATAAAACATGATCCATGTAAACTGGCAATTAAAAAGGGGACTTTTACATTGTGCTCTTCAAACGCTCCACCCTACCCCATCAATCCTGTCAGAGAGGCATTTTCCCAGTTTAGGGGACAGAGAGATTGAAAGTCCTGAGCACTCAAGGCTTTGGCTGGTGTTGAGATTTTCCAAACGTTCCGAAACCCATAGTGGGCACGGCACAGTTTTGGTGTTGAGTGTATTCCATTGTCTCCTAATTCTATGAAAATTAATGGAAAAGTGTTAATTGGGCATCAGTGCATGCTTAACATTAATCAGGGCATTTGATGAACCACAACTTTATGTTGCCCCTCATGCCATATTAACTTGGTTTATTGTAATAATTTAAAACAATAAGGATAATTGTATCCGTACTCTTTTAAATACCCCATAAATTGAATACAGCCTGAATCTGGCCAGCACGGAATCCGAAGTGTGCAATGTCTCTGGGAAGCTACAAACATCCTTTTGGAGTTTACACTTCTCCAGGGGAGGAAGGGAGCTTTTACTAAACACCTACTGCGTGCCAGGATCCGCGAGGCACCTTATGGCTCCGAAAACGGGGGAGGGGGACGCTTTGTTACCTCAAAGACCTCCCCCAGGTCTTGGGAGATCTAGGGCCATTTCACTCTGACGCACTGTTACTCTACATAGGAAGCCCGAGTAACTTTAAACACAATAAACAAAATAGGTAACAGACGAATAATCGGGGCGGGGGGAGGTTCTGAAATAACCATCCATCCTAGCCACCCTCGAGACGCTCCCCCACTACCACTCATTCTGTATAAACATTTGCTTGTGAACCCCAATCATTTGACCTTGACCCCTAAAAGCCCACTTTATTATTATTTTTAAATCGTGGTTTGAGTAACGCGCAAACCCCGTCTTGAGTGTTTTCTCGCCCCCTGGTATCGCGCCTGTTTCTCAAAGTTCCAAAATAACCTTCGCGGGCACGGCTCCGTACCTCTGCCGGGGGAGGGCGGGGAGCCGTGCAGGACGTGCCGGTGTGGAGCGGGAGCCAGAGAACTTGCCGCGCGAAGGGAAAATAAAACTTGTGGCTGGTGTTTGTGCGGGGGGTGGGGGTGGGGGGGGTGTCTCCTCCATCCCGAAGCCCCTCCGATTCCCGGGGTCTCGGGGACCGCACCGGGAGCGCAGGGTGTGGGTGTGCTCCCGGCGTCCTTGACCTAAATTTCCGCGCGGTGGCTGGAAACCGGGGCACAGAGGCAGGGCGGGCGGCGGGTGCCACCTCCAGGATCGGGCGCAGGGACCCGAGAACTTGAATGGCTAGCGCGAACTAGGGGGGTCCGGGGCGCTGCCGCCTCCCCGCCCGGCGAGCCGCCCGGGCTGAGCTCCCCGCGCCTCCCCCCTCCCCCACACCCAGCCCATGTGATCTGAGCCGACTCGGGGTGCACTTCCCGGCTCCCCGCCCCGCTGACGTGGGCCCCCCTCCCCCGCCTCGAGTCTCGGGGCTCGCGCGCCGCCCCCGGTGGGTCCCGCTGCCACGGGGGGCCGAGTGTGCGCGCGCGGACAGGCGGGGCGGGAGGAGGGGGGGGGGGGAAGCCGAACGGGGTGCGTGACGTCACCGCATTGGTTACACGACGTTCTAGAACTCCGCCCCACGTGCGCGGGGAGGAGGGGGAGGAGGAGGAGGAGATGGGGGTGGGGAGGAGGAGGGGGAGAGGTGGGGATGGGCCGGGGGGGGCGGGGACGGGGGGTGTGCGAGGCGGCGGGGCTGAGCTGAGCCGAGCCCACGTGTGACGGGCTCTCGCCGCTGGCCCGGCTCGGCGCTCGCGGAGCTTCGCAGCCGCCGGGCGGGGGGAGGAGGCGGGGGAGGAGGGACGGAGATCTGGGGCTCGGAGCCGGCCGCCGCTGCGCTCCGCTTCGCTGTGGGGCTCGGTGTGTCGGGGGTGGGGGGGCGGGGGGGCTCCGCTATGGAGGCAAATGGGAGCCCAGGCACCTCGGGCAGCGCCAACGACTCCCAGCACGACCCCGGGTAAGTTTCCAGCCGCTGCCCACCGCGCCGCCGCCGGCTCGCTCGGGGCTGTGCGGGCGACGGTGCGGAGCGGGGCATCCGCGCGCCCCCCGCGCCCCCGCGCGCACCCCTGGGGCACTCGCGCACCTTGGGGTGGCGTGGGGCGGCCACCTTCTCCCCCAGCCCACCTCCCGGCTCGCGCTCGCCCGCTCCCCCCCAGCTTTCCTTTTAGCTTTTGTAAGTTACACGTCAAAATGGCCGATCTGACATCGGTGCTCACTTCGGTTATGTTTTCTCCCTCTAGTAAAATGTTTATCGGTGGACTGAGCTGGCAGACCTCACCAGGTAAGGGAGGGAGGGGGGGACGCCTGGGTCCCCCCCTTCTTGGTTTCTTTATTGCTCTTTGTTATCCCAGTGTAAGAGCCCCCCCTCCCCGCCATTGGCTCCCCACTTCTCCTGTGCAAGGTTATTTTTTTAAATAGCAAATCCTTTCCGAGCCCTCTACGCGACCTCTGTTGCCGAATTTCCCCCGCGTGTGCAAAAATATTGCAAAAACAAAACAGAATAGCAACAGAAAACTACTTTTGCTTTTTGTCCTTGATCAAAATTTGCATTGCTTTTTCCCTCTCCACACCTTCTCCCACCTCCCCCCCATCTCTCTCTTTCTCTCTCTACAGATAGCCTTAGAGACTATTTTAGCAAATTTGGAGAAATTAGAGAATGTATGGTCATGAGAGATCCCACTACGAAACGCTCCAGGTAACGCATTTCCTTCTGGATTTTGCCTTTATTTTAGAACAAAGTTTTAGTTTTATTTTTGGAGGTGTCTTCGGAAGTAGCTAAGCGGATTTAGAATGGGGCTGAGGCGCGTGGCTGGGCTGGAACGTTGCTCCCCCCCCCCATAACCCCAAAGGTTATTGTTAATTAGGGCCGAACTCTGGATTCAGAGACGCCCATCTCTCCCGCTTGAAGTCATTTTCCTGTCGCGTCTTGTTCTCTTGTGTAAAATGACATTCAGCTTCATCCACTTTCCACATAGTTTTTTTTTTTTTTTAAATTTAAATTTTTGAGTGTATGTCTTTTTCCCTTTCCCAAACTCTGAAGTCCTCTCTTTGGGAGGTGGATGAATATCTTAGTGCCCGGTTTCCTTCGGCATAAAACAAAGCCTTAAGAAGGGAAGAGGAGGAGGAGGAGGAGGAAACTGAGGTGGCCAGAGTGGAGAGGCACCAGCGTGTTCCAAGTTACCTCTAGCCGCCCTGCCCCCCCCCACCCCCCCGGTCCCGCTTCCCCCACTAACCTTGGTATTTTTCCCTCGCAAGGCAGAGAGGGCTGTGGGCTAGGGGGAGAGTAGAGGGAGCTGGTGGGGATGGGGGTACGTGGGGGGGGGCAACTCTCGTACCCCAGTCTGCAATACAGGGTCTCCTTGTTGCTTTCAATGGTGTCACATTTTGTTTTTCTCCCTCTTTGTCTCCTTCCAGAGGCTTCGGTTTCGTCACCTTCGCAGACCCAGCAAGTGTAGATAAAGTATTAGGTCAGCCCCACCATGAGTTAGATTCCAAGACGGTAGGTTGCTTTGTTGTTGTTGTTGTTGTGGTTGTGGTGGTTGCTGTTGTTTGCCCCTTTTCGGCGCCGGTCTGGGCATTGACAGCCCTGTTTAAAGGGACAGCGCCTTCTTCTTTTGCTTCTACGCTAGAACTGGGTACTTTTAAACAGCTAGCGAGTTGGCTCAGAAGTTTGCCGCGGTGGCTGGGTTTGGGGGTTTCTTTTGTAGTCTGTCCCCACCGCAGCTTCAGACGCTGCCGGGCCAAGGCTTGTGGGGGAGGGGGGGGGGGTCCGTTCCCTGAGAGGGTAGCCTTCCGCCAGGGGACCTTGCAGAGAAACTCCACCGGAGAGCAAATGGAACTTTCTTTGTCAGCCGAGCCCAGCCTGTGGCGTTGGGATCGGCTTGTAGAAGGGAAGGCACTGCCTGCTTCCTGGTGGAGGGGGCAGGGGTTGGGATCAGGGGAGGGGGGCGCGCATCTTAGGTCCGGGCAACAGGTTTCTCTGGGAGGCCAAGTGATTTGAGATGTGGTTTGAGAAGGAAAGGGAGGGTAGACACTGGCCGAGCCAATTCGGGCATCCAGTGGGGTTACTCCACATGGCGTCGAATTGAAGGCTGATAAGGTTTCCAAGTGATTGCTCCCTGTCCCCCTTTCGGATCCTTTCATTGGTGCGTGGGTACTTTTAAGACGTTAGAAGTTCATAAAATCCAGAATTTGGAGGTGAAAGTCCCTAGGTGAGAGTAAGAGGAAAAAAAAAGATGTCAGTCTGGGATAATAAAGGCAATGATGGAGGAGGCTGGGCAGTCCCCAGTGGTTTGCTTAGCACCCCCCCCTCCCCGCTGGCTTCCTGACTCCCCTCCCTTCCCTGTGTGCTTACCAGAATTTCACCAGGATTTTTACCACTGCTTAAGGCAGAGGCCTCAAGGTGATATTCAGGATGTGCCTTTGGACTGCACAGGATGGTCCTGTTCTGTTGTGAGCTCGTGGGGTGGGGGGGTGGGGGGGTGAGGTAGCTGCCCACGGCAAACTTGACCCTCACTCTCTCTTCTGTAAAGTCCGCAGAATTCGAGGGTCTTCCGAGCTCTTTGGTCTTTTAACACTGAGTGGAGAAGAGCCCCCGTCAACCTTTCGTGCACTTGAATTGATTTTGCAAACTCACCCTCTTTATACGATCCGAGAGGTCAGATGTTGCCCTGACCCCCCCCAGAAAAGGCCTTACACACTTAGATCTCTTTATTAATTGCCCTAGACTTGTCATGCCTGCAGGCTCAGCCTGTTTGTGCCGTCAGATCATTTAATATCAAGAGTAATCATTGATAAGGTGATAAGGAATGTCTGAACAGTTTATTTCTTCCTCCTTGACTTCTTGGCTAGATCACAAAGCTAGGGAGATTTCGCAGGAAAAATTCAAAGCGGATTTGTGATTTCTCGTGCACTCCTTTTGCCCGGGTGGGAGAACTGGAGTTAGGTTTTAGTGGGTGCTGGTTAGTCAGATCCCTCAGGATCCATTGCTGGGCCTTGGGCTTTTCCACCTCTGTTTGTTTTGTAGACATATTTTGATTGCTATTACTTAGTATAACCTAGCTTTTGACTTTGTTTCAACGTTCAGTGCAGGAGGCAGAAGCGGTTGGTTTATTGACATGGAAACGAGGATCTTGTTTACTGTTACCTTAAAAGCTTTGTTTAGGTAAAGGCCATTCGCATCCAAAATAGTACCCTAGTGTTTTCTAGAGGACTAGAGCCAGTGCTAGCTCTGTACCTAAGTAACTAATGTTTTCATTTGGGGTAGTTTTCTTTCTTTCTTTTTTTTTTTAAATAGTTGACTGGGATGTACAAAAGGTTGGGATTTGCCTTCTTCTTGCCTTGACGCCTCCTAGGCCTCGGAGATCTCGGTGTGGAAAACTCTGCACATGGGAGAGCTCTGCTCTCCGTGTGACATGCTGATGTCACCACCACACACGTACAGGGCAGTCCCAAATTGGCTTTTGGTTTTGCGATTTTACTTTATTTTTTTTTAAATCTTAGTACTTCATTTTCTTCGCTGTACTTTTCTCGCCCCAGCTCCCAGCCCTTCCTGGATTGTACCTCTTTGTTTCCACACAAACAAGGTGACTTCTCTCTGCACCTGTGTGTTGTTCCTCGGAGCCATCAAGCCTGAGGAGTGCGTCTTTTGAGTGAACAGAGACGAGCATGTGTCTCCGTTTTGGCGACAGAATGGAAATCCACACCTGTTGTATTTCTTTTGTAGAGAAACTCTAGTCAGTGCTGGGCACACCTGTAGACGCAGTATTAATCTTGTTCCTAGATCCAAGACTTGGGTGTGTTTTAGCTTTTGAACAGTAATCTCTCATTTCTCAGGTGGTGCTTACAAGGTTTGATTTTTAGGTCTTTAAACTACCCTTAATAAAAGTGATTTTTGTCTTTGTATGTCTCACAGGCTGGGCCTCTAAGGGACCCAGGGATTATTTGGGATGGGGGAGGGGGTGGCGAGTGTCTCACCCCTGCAGTTATTCCCAAAGCATTATTTTCTTAAGCGACAGGTTCAGATTTACTTTTTAAAGGGCTAATTTATGATGCGGAAGCCAGAGCTCATAAATAAATAACTTGTAGCAAAACCTGTGTCTTTCTCCACGTTGAGCTGTGCTCAAAAGATGTGTGACGTTTAGAAATCTAATGGAAACCAGTGATGGGATTTTTTTTTCTTTTTAGATTCCTCCCTGTTTTTATCTAGGCAGTAACTTTTTTCTTCTCACGTCAGCTGTTAGACTCAAATGCTTTTGTGGGAATTGTAAAGCTAGTCACTGATGGAGAATCATGTGCTCTGTTAGCCAGCGGCTGATGAAGAGTGGGGAGCTTTTTCCATGGGGTGGAGGTGGGGTGGGGGGAACACCCTAGTCACTGCTAGGTTTCCACTTCTGTCCAGTCATTTTCTTTTTAACCCTCCCTGCAATGGCCCTTCTAAAATGGACTTTGGGTTGGTCGTGTAGTTTTATCCCTGTGGGTTTTTTGTTGTTGTTGTTGTTTTGTTTTTAATCCATGTGTATTTAATTTATACATTTACCTTTCTTTCCCTCTTTTATTACAGTTTTTTTTCTATTTTTTTTTAAAGAAACAAGTCACTGATGCCTGCTTTCTCTGAGATATACCCACAAGAAATGCAAATGATTTTTTTGAGGCAGGGTCTCACTAGAACTCAACTATGGCGTCCCAGGGGGGCCTTCCAACTCTCAGTGAGCCTCCTCCCTCAGCTTCTCACATGTGTAGGGATTCCAGGTGTGAGCCGCCATGCCTGGCTGTAAAAGACCTTCTTGATCATGCTGAGTAACTTTACTTTGCTGACACTAGTGAGTTAATCTGAGCTGAGCATTATGTTGGATATTGTTGATTTGTGACTTTTTTTTCCCCCTTTGGAATCCCCTTTCCCCACTTTGCCAGGGAGAAGAAACAATTACCTATTTACCTACAGCTGGAGGAACATGGCATTTAAATTTTTTTCCTTTAGATAACATTGTACCCATCATTTCTGGCCACACATTGCACATTAGCTCTGGGTACCATTTCGTATTCAGGGTCTGTGGAAGAGAAGTCCCGTGTCTGAGTAACAGTGCATGAGCTCTAGTTTATAAAGCCCTTCCTTCTCTAAAACACATGGTGGAACATTCCAGAAAGGTGAACTTCATAAGTCCCATGGGGAGAAGGATGGTAAAAGTCGACATCAAAGCTGAAGGAGCTTTTGAATTGCCCAAGAAGTTACTAAAAGCTGAGGTTTAAGCCTGAGAAATGAGTGATTAATAATTAGATGGTTGGTTATTCATTTTTGTCCCGTGCTCTCCAAGCTATTTCATTGACTTCTTCCTTTTTTATTTTTTTTACTCCAGATTGACCCCAAAGTTGCATTTCCTCGTCGTGCACAGCCCAAGGTAAGTAGGAGAGCCATGGATGGGATGTTAGCTAGACTTTGAAGTTCCAAACCGAGCACTGGCAGCTGTTGGAGGCTGGGGTTGTGCCTTCAGGGCGTCAGCAGAGGGAGGTGAAAAGCCCAGGTGAGCAGTTCTGTGAGGTATCCCTGCACCTCCAAGTCAGCATGCCAGTATGAGTTCCAAGCATCCAGCTGGGAAGAGGGGCAAATGTGATCCTTCGCAGGAGGGCGTGGCACCACCTGCCGCAGTATTTATTCGAGTGTTCTGTTTATTCTAAAGCAAGGCTGAGATCCCATTAGGAAAAGTTGGACATTTCCCTGTGCCTCTCTATGGAGGGCCCTCTGTCAAGCGAGGCCTTACAATCCGGAGGATTTGGAGAAGAGCAGATTTAAGTTAACAGCTTGTCCTTTCTTGGGGGAAAATAAAACACCTTTCATAGAACCCCCTAAAGTTGTAGATCTGGGGGAGGGAACTAGAGATGTTCTCAGGTTCAGGTCCTCTGGATCAATCAGAGCCAGTAGAAACAAACATAGCTCAGCTTCTGAGTTCCAGAGAGTTGGGGCCTGGATGGAGGAGGTTGAAACACCGTGGCCCATAGGAGTGGCATTGCAAGATGTACTTAAAGGATTGAGAGAGCGCTTGCATTTCTGTAAAGTGTGTAGTCAACAGTGTTTCCCCAGTGCCTGCCAGTTGTGGTTCTGAGGAGGCAGCTGGAGCCAGCCCTGCATGCAGCTCCATCAGGCTTATGGCATTCATGTTTCATTGGTTTTCTGTCCATTGGACCTCAGTAAATCCTGTATCCTTGACCTTCTTGGGGGTGGGGGCGCTATGAAATTTCTAATTGTGGGCGCACAATTGTCGACAATGGCTTTTGGAAAATTCAGTTTATTCCTTTAAGCGAAGGCTCTCAGAGTGGAGGGCCTCTAATCGTACGGAGGAGAAAATGGTTTTGCACGTTGGTAAAGAAATAAGGGATGGTATTTGGAGAATTTCAGGTCTGCAACCTGCCACTTGAATGAGTGAGTGAATCTTTTTTTTAAAAGATGGAATCCACATGCCTTACGTAAGCAGAAGTACATACTTGAAGGTGGCTTTTCCCCCTAACTCCTAAACAGATCCTAGCAATTAATGAAGAGCTTAGATTCCTTTATGTGGTGTAAACTTTGGGGTTGGCTCTAACTGTGTGTTGCTTCCCATGATGTGTGTGAGCCTTCCCATCTCAGAACCAGCAGTGTTTCCTGGGTTTGGAAGAGTTGCTACTTATTCTAGTGTGACTCCTCAAATTTCCAGGTTAGTCATGTGATCACTCCTAACGTGGATCCGATTTCCCTTTAGGGAAACTGGAAAAATCCTTAACTTGGTGACACCGCGGCTCCAGCCCTGTTCCCTCCGCCCCTTGTTTCCCTCTCCCCGCCGACTTTCTTCTTCAGCCAGGGGAAGGTGGTATTTCACGGTAATGTGCAGTGGCATTGGCTTTTCAAACATTCGCCTTGAGAACAAGATAGACAATGTCTGAGACTTGTAGAAGGAAAATGGACTTTGCCCATTTCCCAGCGCAAGCCTGGGGTGTTTGTGAGTTCTCAGACTTTTAGACATGTATTAATATTAAGCCAGTTGAAAAAGACCAATTGGCCTACAAATTCAGGGATTTAGGAGCGGGGACCCTATCTCTTAAAAAATTTAATGACAGGTCACTTTGTAAAGGACTTTGTTATCCTTTATCCACATCTGAATCCCAGCTCTGCCTCAGTTTCTTCGTCTCTGAACCTGGAGTGGATAGCAGCTCCTTCACAAAGGTTTTGTGAAAAATGAAAGCGTGGTCTGGCGAGGGCCTCACAGCGCATCATCGTCACCGTTATTATTGCTGGTTTAATCATCATTAGGATGGCGGTTGTTTGCAAGCTGGACCACCTGGCTTCAGATGCCAGCTGTGCCAGTCATTAACTGTCGTGAACTTGGCCAAATCACTTAGCTTCCTTGAACTTGCTTGCTTTTCTCATAGTTTCCTGTAAGTGAAATAAACATGCTTCTGGAAGGGTCTGATACATGGCGGTGCCAAAGACGGATCCACTGTTATTACTGATGATTTTTGAGAGAGGCCTTGAACTTGCAATCTTCCTGCCTCTTAACCGTTATTTATGGGAGAGCCTCACACTAGTTCTCGGAGAGGTGGAGTGATAATATTAATTGAATGTGTGTACCAGGCACTTTGTGAGGGGGTGATGTGTCACCTCCGTTGGACAGATGAGGCAGCTCAAACATGGAGGGGTTGAGTAGTGACTGATAGAGAAACACACACCTAGGCAATCTGCCTCTATAGTTAGACCCTTGACCAGTGTGTGGTCCTGTTGGGGTACCACTGGGCACTGCCTCCCTGTCAGGAGCGAGGGGACAGGGCTCTCTGAGGTCAGAGAGAGCAGAACCAAAGTCGTTCTGAGTGAAGGTCCAGGTCCTTGGGTTCTGGTCATTCTCCTTCCCTTGTGACGTCATCCAGTTGGAGGACGCTAGTGTTCTCTAACTGACCCCTTGGGGTATCCTTTCAGGTGCTTCTGGGGTTGCTCAACCCAGGTAGGCAGAAAGTTGTTGAGGTGCACATGTGTCATGGTTAGGAGCTGGAATAGCGTAGGCAAAGGACTTGCTCTGTTTGATTATTTTCCCACAGAACTGAGCCTGGCCATCAGGGTTCCAGACCAAGGTGACTGTTGGGGTCGGCACTCCTCCCAGCTGGTAGAAGTCTAGAACTTTGAGTGAAGCCTTATTTATGTTTTACCTTCCTTTCATAAAACTTGTGTGTGTCTCTGTGGGGCTCATGGTGACAGGGCAGACTGTACCCCTCTGTGTGGACTGGGTGAGGCTCTTGTAAACGGTGTGTCGGCTTGTGTTTCAGTTAAAACTCATTTCTCTGCTTCTGGCCGCCCCTCCCTGCTAACGGTTGCCAGAGAAATATTCCGTGGAGGTGTTAAACAAGACGGGTGGAAAGAAGCTGTAACTTGAGACCAAAGAAAATCTGTGGCAGTGAAGAACGGATTTCATACGAGTACTGTCATAATATTCTTTAATGTCTCGTATAAATAAAAATCTGTTTTGTCCAGAATTTTAATGAGCAACGAAGGCAGGCTGTGGAGTCCTGCAGCTCTCCCGTCTCACCCTTTGTGATGCGAATGTTCACAGGGCTTATTAGCGCGTCTAGGGACCACTCTTTGGAGGCCAGTGGCCATTCATTAGCAAAGTTACATTTTCATAAGGAAGTGTTGGGATCGTTCTGTGTCTGCCTATTTCACTGGGGGCATTTCATTTTGTAAAATACGTAAGAGGATTCTGCCCCACCTCCATCTTTTTAAAAATTAAAATGGTCACGATACTCTAAAAAGATGACTTAATTTGAAGCTGCGACAGACCAGAGGCTGACAGAGATCAATCACGCCGGGTCCTTTTTGTGTCTCCTTTGGGTCCAAGTGTCAGCTGCCTGGGAGAGTTTTGTTCCAGCCTGTGGCTTCTTTTTCTTTTGTGGAGGAACCAACAGACTCCTTAGCAGCTAAGGGCGAGAGTGGAGCCTGGGTGTGACTCACCATCTGTCCTAATTGTCCTTGGGTATAAGAACACTGTTTCCTGCTGGACAGTGATGGCGCACACCGTTAATCCCAACACTCAGGAGGCAGAGGCAGGCGGATCTCTGTGAGTTCGAGGGCCAGTCTGGGCTACAAAGTGAGTTGTAGGCCAGCTAGGGCTACACAGAGAAACCTTGTTTCAAAAAATATCAAAAAGCAAACAAACAAAAAAACCAAACAAAAACCCAAAAGTACAATCTCCACTTTTTCCAGTTATTGTTTTCCAAAGTTACTGTATTCAAGTTGACTTCATTTTTTTAATGGACACATCAAAGCATAAACATTGCACAGACATAAAAATAAGTTACATGTGGGGCTGGAGAGATGGCTCAGCGGGCAAGAGCCTTTGCTGCTCCTGGAGAGGACCCAAGTTCTGTTTTCAGCACCCATGTCAGGGAGTCAGACACTCTCCTGATCTCTGCAGGTACTTGCACACACTTGTCCCTCTCTTTCTCTCTCTCTCTCTCACACACAAAACCATTAAAAAAAACTTCAAACAAAAACGACTTATCAGCAGGGAGCATGTGCTGTTTTGATTCCTGTGTGTGTTCACTGTGTCCTGAAACTCGAGAGGCAGAGACCTTAACTGCTGGTGGAGAGAGATCTAGAGCTGTCATTTGTTCAGCCTGCTTCCAGTTGCCTTCAGTGACAGCTGGGGGCCTGTGGACATACCACTGAAATCCCATCAAGCCTCAATTTCCTTCTCTTAAAAAAAATGCTATACTCCTTACTATGTTATTTTGGAAATGAATACAGATTGTCCCTTGGGAGCTGTATATGGTCAAGCGGTACCCAGCACATGTCTGCTGATAGCATTATAGAATTATTATTATTATTATTATTATTATTATTGTTTGTTTGTTAAAGGTCTTATGTATCCCAGGCCAACCTCAGAATCATTTTGCAGCCAGTGATGACCTTGAACTCTTAGTCTTCCTGCCTCTGCCTCCCAAGTTCTGAGATTACAGGCTACCACACCCAGTTTTATGGAGTACTGGATAGTGAACCCAGGGCCTCATGCCTGCTAGGTAGCCACTCTGCTAACTGAACTGTATTCCTACCCTTAGAATTATCTTAATAGAGTCAAAAAAACTGCAAAAGTAAAGTGACTTCAGGAAAAAAAAAAAAACTTAATCGGAATATAAGTCCCCTGGCTGCTTGGAGCTTTTGGTGCTCAGTGCTCAGTAACTGAGTTGAATCCTTCCTGGCGTTTCCTCCCTGGAGGCAGCTGCCACCCGGGCGTGTTCTGTTGGGTGCTTACAAGTCACCACAACAGTTAAGCTCTGGAGGGTTGAGCTAGGAGCCAGGTTTTCTCATTCCCATCTTATCCTTTGACGTTACTTTAGGGTCCTGAAAGGTTCTCCGTGAAGCGTGCGTCCAGATGGGTGCAGTGGCAGCCGGTGCACACCTCCCGTTCTGGGGGAGTGGTTTCTTGGCAGCTTTTCCAGGGTGGAGGGTGAGATGCCGGCAGCTGGCCTTCCCTTGCCGCTGGAGTCCGGGTCACCCAGCATCTCGTCTTCTTGGATGATCTGCAGCTGTCATCTCGGCAGCCATGGCTCAGCAGCCATCCTGGCAAGTTTGCTTGGTCCTGCAAGGATGTAGTGGTGTGTCTGCGGCCCTTTTCCCCACCAGTGAGGACCTCGGAGGATTAATGGCTTAGCTTCTTGCTTGTCAGAGAGCCCTGCTCTTTCCCATGTTCCAAGTCCTTAGCAGGTGTCAGCTCGAGGAGGAGGGACACTTTGTCCTATAAATGTCCTCTCCCTGAACGTTGCCTTTCCTTCCAGGCTGGGATCCCCTTGTTCATGTCAGCCTGCTAGGATGACAAAGTCCCCGTGTCCCCTGTAATATGGCTTTTGGTAAATAGGTGAGCCTCCTTCCTGTCTCCAAGCAGGGAGAGGGACAGGAGAGTCTGGGGGCCCGTCTTTTGGGCCTCTTGATATAGTTTATGTTCTAAGTGTCCACTTTCAGATCTTCATAGCTAGAAATTCTTCAGCTGCCAGAATACACCAGGGATGTGTGACCCTCTTCTCCATCTTACTGAATTTAGAGTATTCATTTACATGAGATCATGTAATGGGACAGCAAGTGGCTGGCCCCAAGAACATACCTGCTCAGCCCTCAGCACACTCCAGCTCACGTAATCCTTACTCATTGCTGTCTTTGGCATGGGCTTTCATTTGCAGGAGATTTGAGAGCACCTGAGTGCTTCCTTGGGCTTCCTACTGCCCACAGAGCAGTTTAAATGCATTGGCCTTGGGTTTTGTCTCTTTCAAGATCCGTGGGAGGGTCTCTTTCCAGCTTGTCTCACATCTTTCCTTACTTCCATGGTCTTGGGACTGAGACCTTTGAGGGTCCCATCACTTTACGCCCTTTTCCCTGATGCATCCCATGACTGAGCTATCCCAGCTTCCTCACGAAGCCCAGTCCTCCACTGCTTTCTGATGCCTCGTTAAGTGGCGTCTTCACGCACACACCACTGAGCATTCTGATCTTACACAAGCCAAGACAGATGAAGCATTACCGGGCAGCATACTCTTCAGGGACCCCTGTCGTGTGTGTGGTGACTAAAATGAAGTGGCATGGAGCTCAGTTCTTTCTCTGGATTTCCAGCGTTTTAGCTTGTCCTCAGTTACGGTTCTCGCAGCCATGGCCAACTAATGGAGCACCTACATCCTCTAGAGGTTGGGGTGGGCATTCATTTGTTTATTGATCGTGGAGTGCCCAGTGCGTGCCAGCCACTCGGAGGCTCTGGACACAGTGTGGACAGGAGGACAGGGCCTCTGCACTCACAGAACCTTCATTCCAGCATGGCTGTGTGAATGGAGCACTCAGGTAAGGAAATCCCAGGTTATCAGGAATGAACTCCAAAGCCAGGCAGAGTGATGGTGAGGTGGGGAGGGGCCGTTCCTTCATTGAAACAGGCACTTGCCACTTTCAGCAGCTCAATGATTATTTACCAAGGTATTTTATTCTGAGCTTTACAGTATTTTACTTTCAAGCCTTATTGTCTCTACCAGATAATAACCCCAAAGGTATAAGTGCATTGTTTATAGCTAACAACCAGACCTCTTAGCTCTCCAAGAGGTTTTGTACATCATCTACTTGGATTTAAATGGAGTGAATGAAAAAATAATGGAGACACAGTTGTGGGGGTCAGTAACATCTGCTCCAAGTTGGGAGCACAGCATTGACCTGTGTGACAGGAAAGGACATGGTCTACACAGTAAAGGAAGTTGGGGACAGCCTATGGAAGAGGGACCTCTAGTCTGGAGGTGGTTTGCTGCTGGCTCTTGAAGAGCGAGAAGGAAGAAGAATGTCGGAATGCTAAGGCCGGCAGAGGGTGTGTATTGTGCAGGGGTCTGGGTTGAGCTTGGAAAGTAACACATGTTGGGGTCGGGTTTGATAGCTAGGCATTTTTTTTGGCAGGGGCTGGGAACCTGTTCTGTGTGCAGGCTCCCAGGGTCCCAAGGGTGCTGCCTGGGATGCTCTGAGATCTTCTGGACCCCCAGAGAAGCCAGAGTCATTGAGAATATGGTTGGTGCCACGTCTGGGAGACTGTCACACACTGGACTTGGTGCTTATGCTTAAAGGGTAATTCACATTGTTCTCCAGGGCTGTAGACCGTCTTTAGGTATGGGGCTATTGGGGAAACCCCCTCTGATCTTTGGGGTGAGTGACAGCTTACAGAGAATCTGCCGTTCTTATGTTTCTACCTCTTACCCCCCCTCTTCTGTTTTCTTAGCAAGGGACCACAGCGTAGACCACATTGTAGAGTTCTGTTCTCTGTCCTTGTCTAAGCTGTGGTCATGACCTCACCCTATGTGGAGAGTGAGGTGACATTTTCCCACATGGAAGTCGCCAGTTGCTAGTGACACCCATTGCCTGTTGCTCAGAACAATGGGCTTGTGACTTCATACATCATGGCAGCTTGTGATCTCCTTTGCCTGGTGGCCACTTAGAGGGAAGAACATGTGTGTTGGGAATGTCCATGTCTGCTTTCCCTGTGTGATGTGAGGGGCGTTGGGTGTGGTCTTAGGGCCACGCCCCCGCTGTTCTTCTATGGCACCTACCTGGGATGTTTGGTCCAGCTAAGCAGCTATCGTAATGGAGGCTAAATACAGCACTCTGTTGCCTGTTCTCTCTTCCTTGAGGATAGTGCCAAACTTCTAAGTATCTGGCAAGGCTCGCCCCCCACACCCCCCAGGGTGTATGCCTGGCTATTGTATTTTCTTACTTTAGTCTGAGATTTTGAATCTTCTCAAAGAAAAAAAATTTGATTTGGAAATAGAGTTAGGATGTACAGCATAGTCTCAGTATTCCGAACCCTTTAGTTCAGTTGTCACAGTGATCTTCTGTCATCCTTGATAGAACCTCCGCTCTACAGGTGGGCCAACTGAGGCCTGTGAAGGTAAACAGCTGTTTTGGAGCCACAGAAATAGCAGGAATCAGGTTTGGCCTTTGGACCCGAGTCCAAGGGAATCCTAAGGTCTCATTCCCCTCAACACTAAACTTTCACCGCTACATCCGATGTGAGTGGTACATTCAGCCTGAGACCTCTGTGCGCCATACTGTGAATGCAGCCCAGAATAATTGTAGATGACAGTGTCATGTCTCAGTGTCACATGGTTGGACACCTTTGGTAGACCTTAACTTCTTTTACTTAGTCTGAACATTATAAAGTACCCAGGCTGGCAGGTAGTATTTGTTACAGTCTATTCGCAAAGCTCCAGGGTATTTTCCATTACTTTTATGTCTGAGAACCTGTTGGCATAGTGAAATGATACTTTACTTACAATTTTATGCCTCAATTTTTTTTTTCTGTGAAATGGGACCATCTCTATAGTAACCCATCCTAGACTTGTTAAGGGGGATGAAATGAGGTGATGCCTCTGGGGGCACATTGTGGATACAACGGAAGCATGGTTACCTGTCTCTGTCCCCAGAGATGGCACTGTCCATACCATAAGAAGACTATACCCAGCAGCCTGCAGATAGCTTGGCGTGGTTGCCCTTTATGTGAGTCTAGCACACTGAGATGGGAAGCTTGGTGTCAGCCGCTCCCCCGGCTCAGGGGTCCTGGCTTTCAGGGCAAGATAGCATGCACCTCTTATCTTGGCAGTGCTCAGTGGGCGTGAGGAATTCATTTCCTTCTCTGTGTAGGATGCCTGTGTTTTTGCTGCTTTTGAGAGTAACATCCTAGGCTGCAGCTAGGGAAGAGCTGGAGACCCCACTGTGAGAGAGGTCTCCTCCAGAGCCTTCTCTCTCCCAGGGCTGGTCTTTATCTGCCTGGGGTAGTTCCACCAATGACTGATCTGAAAGCACCACGTTCATTTATTTGTCACTGGCTGTGACAGGCAAGTTAATGCTAATGGATTCTTTTTTTAGCCGGTTGTCTGGGATGTTTCTCCCAAATGTCCTGAAATCTATGGCATTAGGGGAATGTGTAACTTTTATGGTAGGGGAGGATTTAAAAGATAAATAGGGTTTTGTGTACAAGGGGTTTGCATTTAGGTTTGGGGCAAGAGCAGCCGTGGGGGGTGGGGGCTACGGGCGAGCACACAGAGTCGTCTTTTAAGAAATCCATTCAGAGCTCTAAATTGCTGTTTCTGTTTCAATTATGTGACAATTTCAAGGGTTTTGAAAAATCTAATAAAATGGTCCTGATGATGCATTCTGGGGACAGTGCTTCGGAAGATGCTGGAGAATAAATTCCTTGGGGGTCAAGAGATTGTCGTTCCTGCCACCTCTGGGCCTGCTTCATCTGAGTTTTTTACATTTTTATTGTTTTGAAGGGCAGGAAACGGTGTAGGAATGCATTCAGGGCTTCTTCCATAGCCTCCGCCGAAATGAATTATTCTCTTTGCGCAATTGCGAATACACGGCCACCACGCTCTTTTCTTTCTTTCTTTTTTTTTTTTTAAATCCTAAGATGACATACTGTAAACGACTTTCAGAGCATGATTTGTGTGTGTAGTGATGTTGAATAAAGCACCAAAGAGAAGCCACTAGAGGAGGGGGCTGAGTGAGATGGGAAGCTCTGTAAGATTTTTTTTCTTCTCCCTTTTCTCCCAACCAAAGCTTTTGATAGTTTCCCAGAGAACAGAAGTTTACAATGGAAGGGAGCTTCTGGCCTGCCTACGGAGCTGAGTGTAGAAAGACACAGTGTAGCAAATGGGACGCTGAGTGACACTAATGAGGTGACCGCTCTGGTGGGAGGGAGGCCAGGAACCAGCCAAGTCCTGGTTCCCATGATTGGTTCCCAGCTAATGTGTCACGCGCTTTTGTGTGCACGCATGTGTGCCTGTCCCTGTGTGTGCACAGGCGTGCATTTTTGTTTCCTCCTCTTTCCAGCGTAGGTTTGAATGCCAAGCCCTGAGAGTGTGTTGCAGTGCCCTGCGCCCAGATTGGCCGTGTTGGTGCCCCCCATTTCCAGTGGCTTCACAGTCAAGTATGAAGTTAAAAATAGATAAAAAATGATATTTATGTGTGTGAAAGTGTGCGTCTGAGTGTGCACACTCAACGCACCTTGGCATACACGGGGAGGTCAGAGGACAGCTTGCAAGAATTATTTCTCTTTTTCCGCCATGCGAGTCTCTGGGCTGAAACCCAGCTTAGCAGGCTTGGCAATGAGCGCCTTCCCTTCTGAGCCGTCTATTCAGCCCAGAAGTCAAATTTTAAAGCGGGTGCTGTTTTGTTCTACTCTGTGGGCACCTGCTGGAACCAGAATGGGTGATGTGTGAGGTCAACATCATAGAGCTGGACACTGTCGGTACACCGAAAGGGAGAGTATGAAAACCCATATTTTTATTTCTGAGATGGATTCTAGCCAGGGGAAGAGAAGAAGAAAACCTGTTAGCCACCAGGCATGGTGGTGCACACCTTTAATCCCAGCACTCGGGAGGCGGTGGAGGTAGGTGGATCTCTATGAGTTCGAGGGCAGCCTGGTCTACAAAGTGAGTTCCAGGACAGCCAAGAGCTGTTACACCGAGAAACCCTGTCTGGAAAAACCAAAAGAAAAGGATCTTTTCTGATAACACTTCACACTGGTGATATGAATAGGTTGTTGCAACACGTGCCTTTTAAATAATTTAGTGTCTTGGAGGGTCTTACATTTCCATGTTCAGTTTGGCGGGAGAATTTCCCACTATTTGAGAAGAACTGCAGCTTCACAGGTGGCTCCCCTGGGAATCCGGGGAGAGGCTTTGGGGATGCTGACTTTGTGGGCAGGCCCTCAGCGTCCTTGGCTTTGTTTCAGAAGGTCTCCTTCACTGTGACACTGGGATCATATTGTTCAGAGCGACAGGCAAGTATTGGAAAATCTGCTAGAAGCTCCTGGAGATCGGAGCTTGCCAGCACCTGGGTGGGGCGGATGGAAACGCGGTGCATATTAGCCTGTTTTCACACCTTTCAACCCTGTTCCCTTGGGGCTCGCTCCCAAATGTATCATTTTTATAGCCAGAGGCAAACAAACAAAAGAGTTTCACACACACATAAGATAATGTTTGGGAGAAGCCAGCCGGTTCCTCTCTCGTCCCATCCACCAGGGGGACGGGGATCAAATAAAGCTGTTGGACCTTGGGCCGAGCACCCCCCTAAGACTGCTCAGTGTATATGTTTCCTCATCTGTTTTCAAAGCAGATAATTGGTTTTAGTGAGAACTTCTGACTTGATTAGGGGGCCCTTAGGAAATTAAAATGTGTTTGAATTTCACAAGTATAATTTTAATTATACACATTTTGCATTTTTTTCACTAGGGAGCCAGGTTCAGGGCTTGTTTCCCTATACTAATAGGGGCGCTAAAGTAGACGATGGCAGAGCATCTTTGGCAATAAAAATCCTTGGATCCGGTCATGTTTCTCTTGCCGTATATGGTGGACGGGTTACCATCCCTTCATGTCCCATGTCCTTGTTAAAAATGGGTTTTCGCTGTATTCAGGCACCTGTAGAGCCGGCTGACATTGTGGGGAGTGGATCTTGTTATGTGTTTTTCTGCTGCACTCACCAGTAGAATTTAATTCAAGTCTGTAGGAGTGCAGGTTCTCTGTGAAGCCTGTGTTTGGCATGATGTCACCTTAGCGTGTCATGATCGTCCTTATCGCCCTGTCATCTTATTTTCTTGATGTCCGTGCCTTCCCAGCATCAGCTCTCCTGGCTGCCTCTCTTCATCATGACCCTCTGAGATAGAGGCAGGCTGCGGGGACCACCTGGCCTCCTAAGAGAAGGCCTAGTTGAGTTTATGGGAAATGAATCCTTTTCAGAACTTTCAGGGCTGGGCAGACAAAATCCCCCAAGTGCTAGGGAAAGCACATGTGGGTTGGAACTTAAGCATCCTCAGACATGTCCCTGTGTGTGGGGACTCTAAGGAGCTATCCAGAGGGTCCTCTGACCTTCTGTACTCTTGTCTTGCTTATTGGCAGAAGAGATAAAATAGAATAAATAGTTCTTCTGGACAGAGGCGTGAAAGTACCCTGTGAATGACCCTGAGTCATACAGGTTGGGACCTGAGAACGTGGGAAGTGAGTATCCCGCATATAAGCATATAAGCTGTATGCTCTCTATCCCTTGATCCCGTGCTTTCTAAGTCATGGACTTTACTGTTTGTGTCATTTCCTGTTGAGGTGTTACTGCCTCCTGGATTCCTGAACTTCTTGAGTTCGAATCCTTGCTCTGCCAAGTACCATCGGTGCAGCCTCGAGCACATTGTCCTGTTCTGTGCTCAGTTTTGTCATTTGTAAAGCCGACAGAATCCTAGCACCTTCACAGGGCTGTGGAGAGGATGAGCTGAGTTAACGTAATACATGCTTAGAGTGGTGTCTAGTATGTGGAATATTACATACATGTGAATTAGGAGCTGTTAGGAAGGGCACTGTCCAATGGCAAGTTTGTCAGACTCTTGTCTGCTTAAGATGGTGTATGTGCCGTGGTCCGCTGTCTTACATATTTATTATGTAATACTTGAGAAATACAAAAGAATGTGTATATGTGTGCATGTGTGCGTAAATGTAAACATGAGTGACTTGGGCAAAGCTTCAGTGTGATTTGGGTGTAGACAGGTGCCTGAGCTGTAGCAGATGAGTTGTGAGTTTGTGGGGAGCTTTGAACTCTGGGATCTAGTTTGAAACTTGGCTCTGCCACTAACTCTGTGGCCCTAGGAAGGTACGTAAATTTTGATTCTGCTCTTAAATATGGGAATAATGGAGTTGTGTGGGATAAATGAAGCAGCATAAATAAGATATTTGATATCTGGTTGGCATTTAGGAAATGCCAATTGTTTGCTCCTATAGGAAAAAATATTTTTAAAACCAGTTTTGGTTTTTTTAAGCCTGCAGTTAGAGAAAGCCACCAAAGGTTCAGATTTTCACCGCTTTATTTTTATGTGTCTGAGTGTTTTACCTGCATGTACGTGTGTGTGTGCCTGGTACCCAGGGAGGCCAGAAGGCACTGGATTCCCCTGTAACTAAAGCTACAGGTGGTTATGAGCCACCATATGAGTGCTGGGACTCGAACCGGGATCCTCCCGAAGAGCATCCAGTGCTCTTAAGTGCTGAGCCATATCTCTAATCCCTTAAATCCATTTTGAAAGCTGGTTATGGTGGCATACATCTGCAATTTCAGCACTCTGTAAGTGGCAGACAGAAGAAGCGGGAGTTTGGGGCCATCCTCAACTCCAAATATCTTGAACCAGCCAGTTACCAAAAAAAAAAAAAAAAACAAAAAAAAAACCAAAAAACAAAAACAAAACCAAAACAAACTCTCTTGAAAACGGGAAAGTTAGCTGGGGTTATAAAGGGCACAGGCCTTTATAACCCCAGGACTCAGGAGGCAGAGGCAGGCGGATCTCTTGAGTTGAGGCCTGCCTGTTCTACAGAGTGAGTTCCAGGACAGCTAGGGCTACACAGAGAAACCCTGTCTTGAAAAACAAAACAAGACAAAGGAAATAACAAAAAAACAAAACCAAAAGGAAAGAAACCAGGAAAGTTACAGAGCCCTGATGGTGGTGAGAACATCAGGCCTTAGCTGATGCATCATCTGCCCATAAGACATGAACGAGAGGTTGGTGTTCTCAATCTGCACAAAGCGGGCCGCCGCAGGGCCTTCATGCCACACAAACCCCATTTTCAAGGGTATAGAAATGACTCAGGATTCTCAGATGGCCCTTTAGCCCTGAAAGGTGCTTCTGTGTCATTGATGCTGGAGGCAAACTGGAAATGCAGAGCTGGGAGGTGAGAGTCTGATTAGAAGGGAAGAGTAGCTTCTAGAAAAGGTCTCCAGTTGTGAGTGAGAACAGGTGACAGGGATGAGGGGGACGATTGAGATGGGCACAGCTGCCTCTTCCGTAAAACCTTCGGGTCCTAGGGGATGTGGAACAATGGATTTTGCTCTGCAAGCCCATGAACCCCACTGCATGGGTGGGATAAGTTTGACAGAGCTCAGGAAATAACTGCAGTGCTCAGCCAGCGGCCTGGGAGATGCCGACCCTCAGACTTCCTGTCAGGGCTGGGAAAGCCTCAGGTGCCTTAGGACTCTGGAGTGGGGGCCTAGTCTCCTTGCTCTCTCCCACGTTAGGCCCCTCTACTTGATGTCCACTGGGTGGCATTTCCCAGGTGCCGGGAGTAATTGGAAGTGAACGCGCAACATGGTGTGAGGTGTGTGTGTGTGGATGTTAGTGTGTGCGAGGAGGAAGGATAGGGTAGGCAGAAGCCAAAGGGGGGTGGCCAGGAGGAGGGAAATAGCGCCAGATTACATTGACTAATTGTAGGGAAAAAGCCATATTTGCTGCTCCATTAAGTGGTCGTCAGGCTATGAAGCAGTTTATTGTAATTAATATAGAAACAGCAAATAAGTGTCGAGTTGGGAGTGGAGGGTCTCTGGGAGGCCTCCCTGCTTTGGCTCTCCGTGTTCACTGCCCAATTCCTTGTCCTTTCAGGGAGTCTCGGGGTGCACCATTGGTGGGAGGTCATTGGCCGCGTTTTCTGCTGGTTTATTGTGACACATAGGAAGCTCTCTTGCGGGATCTCTCTACTCCAGACTTCTTAGGGGTCTTAACATTTTCTGAGGGCGGAGGAGAGATGGGCCCACTCGCTCTGCTATTGCTATTCTTGCCACAGATACTTTAATTTCAGCACATGCAAGAGGCAGGTTACACGTCCAAGTCCATCGAGTTATGGGCCGTGTGGAGTTGTGATTGCTTTCCTTGATGATTTCTTGTTCAAATCAGCAGTGCTCTTAATTTTCCAGATGAAGTAAAAAGAAAATTGGAGACTCCCCTCCCGCCCTGTGTCTCTTCATCCAAGATTTTCTGAGCGTGACTCTGATTTGGAGGGTTAATATTAATTAGGAACCGGGCTAGACCTCGGTTGCTTGATGAGGTGGCTTCAACTGTCCTGAGAAATACGGCTCTCTTTGGCACATTTCTTTTTTATTTTTTTTATTTTTGGTGGAAGTTTCTGGGCTTTGAAGCCAGAGGAATACATTTGCAGAGAGAGTGTGAGACCGGAAGATGCTTGTTATGGTGGTGCGGTCAGTTCTGCGTCTGGACCCTAGAGGAAGGAACAGCACCACAGAACAGGAATGGCAGGTCTGAGTGCGTAGGGAGTGTGACGCTCAGTTCTTCATAGGCTAGAGTGTGACAGGCCCTGGGTGGGGCGGGGCTGGGGGTTGCTGGAGAAGATGGGCCTACTTACTGTGAGGCATGTGTTCTGTGCCAGGCTCAAAGCCGGGACTGGTGAGACAGCCTGAGGAGGGCAGCCCACTCTGCCCTGTAGAGTTTACGTCCTGCGAGGCCGTGTTCGGGAAGCAGCTAGTTTTCGCGTGATTCCTTACTGAAGTGCGGCTCCCATGAAAGCTCCCAAGATGGTGGCTGGTTGGTTTATCATAACAAGGAAACAGACATTCCGTCTGGTAGGGTTTTGGAGGGCTTCCTGGACAAGACTATCAAAGCTGGAAGAGTGAATGGAGAGAGAACTTGGGGAAGGGAGGACCACGGGCTCTTCTGCATGCTGAGAAAAGTCAGGGTGTCCAGCGTGCCGGGTGAGGAGGCAGGAGATTGGCAGTGAGGCTGGGAAGTGGACAGACCCTGGTTGTACTCTTTAAGGGCTAAAGTGGTGGGAAGGGAGTGTGGAGATAGATAGGCCATTCTGAGTTTGGGGAAGATTACTGACATCTGTGTCGGAAATGGCTTGTGAGAAGCCCGGACAGATGTGTGCTTGGGGAAAAAAAAACTTACCGCAGTCATCTGAGTGGGCAAAGATGGCTGACTGTGGAGCGTGTAGACCAGGAGGTGGGTCTGAGAGCCAGCATGAGATTGGTGGTTTGTGTGACTGGAGGAGGAAGTGTTGAGGGTGTGAGGCTGACTGGACTTCTTGTGTGTGCGAGGGGGCAGAGCCCCAGACCCTGCCTGCATGAGACGGCGGTACACAGGGAGATTCTCCTGGCTCAGGGTTGAGTATAACCCCTCAGTTGGACCTTTGCACAGTCCCTTTTACTTCTTATTCTTTTTTTTTTTTTTTTCCGAGACAGGGTTTCTCTGTGTAGCTTTGCGCCTTTTCCTGGAACTCACTTGGTAGCCCAGGCTGGCCTTGAACTCACAGAGATCCACCGGCCTCTGCCTCCCTAGTGCTGGGATTAAAGGCATGCGCCACCACCGCCCGGCCCCTTTTACTTCTTATTCTTACGAATGTTAGGCATTTTATTATTTTGTGTGTGTTGGTTGGAGGGGGTTGCATGTCATGGCATGCCATGCGGAGATCAGAGACAGCATTGTGGAGTTGGTTCTTTCCTACCTGTGGGTCCCAGGGATCAAACCTAGGTCCTCAGCCATGGTGACAGACACCTGGACCCGCTGAGTCATCTTGCCCTCAGAGAGTGCTTTCAGAGCCTTGTTTTCAACAGCCTTGCCTTTACACGTGACCACCATTACTCCAGAGGCACAGACACTGCTTTTGCCCAAGGGGGGTGGGCCGGTCCAAAGCCAGCACTTGGTCTCTGCCAGGCCTTTTGTAAAGAAAGAGGAGGAAGCTGGTACAGTCCACTCTATAGGGTAACTCAGAGGAAAGTCACGGCCAAGTACAGAAAAAAGGATGCTCTGAAACCAGGGTGGTAGAGGCTGAGATAAAACAACCTGAAGATGTGGTTTCCATCCGTTTAGAGCACATACAATGAGGGGTCAACAGAGGATATTACATTTAAAGTCTGTCCCTGCTCTGACCTCCCTGCTGGCTGTATTTCCCGTGAGGTCAGTTGCAAGGAGATGGAGGGAAGAGTTGACACCCAGGTTCAGTTTCTGACCATGCTGAGATACCCTTGTTTTACAACCTTAGTTTTCCCAATCTTGGCTTGGGTTGACAGACTCATTTTAAACAAAAAGCCAGGTGTGTTTTAGTGATGGGGGAGGGGCCCTCAGAAACATCCAACAGGGACTTTGAAAGACCCCAGAAAGCAGGTTGGTGGTCTGTGGCCGCAGTTCCCAAGGGTTGGGAAATATTAGTAACCAGGAAGTTTCTCTCTTATTTTTCTTACTGCTTCTCCGAGGAGCAGTCTGGAAGGTATATGGAGACGGGACAGGTCTGAAGAATTCCTGCCCCCTGCTGTATAATAAATCTGGTACTAAAATTAGTGCCGGCCTCCCAAGCCATAATTCTTGCTGAGGCAATAAAGAAGTGTGTGCGTGTGCTCATGCCAGTGTGCGTGTGTGAGTCCAGCTTGTCTCTCAGGACTGTGGGATGTCAGATGAGTAACTGGGTCTCACGATTGATTTTGTATGACAGCATCTCCTCCGCTCCCTGATTCCTCTCTCCCCCGTGATGGAAGTGTAGGGAGTAGGTAGATGGTGGGTAGAGGGGAAATATTGCCACTTGTCTTTCAGGTTTGTGTAAATCTCTGTCACGTAGGTAGATGTTCTCTGGGAATCTGTTGGAATGTTTTATAATTGAGTGTTTTACTTTGGTGACAAGACATTACTCAACTCCTCTCTGGCGTCTTCCTCATGCTCCGGGTGGGGCGAGAGTTTTCCTTCTAGGGAATTGTGTCCACACGAAAGGGACTCATTTGGGGTGGCCAGCTAACAGCTTTAATAATTAAGTGGGCATTTGGGTCCCTCAGTGCAGTTTTCCTCCTGTTAGGAACAATCTGCTTTTAAAAGAACACACTCACCTTTAAATGTAATGGCTGTGTCAGGAGTTGTATTTGATTTTCAATTGCCCATGTCCAGCAACGCTGTTATTCATTAAACAATAAAATGTTTTTAATCTTCCTGCAGCTGTGTTCACTGTACAGGACTTACTTTTGGGGAGGAGTGGGATGAGGGCCTTCCGTGTGCCCTCTCTTTTTCCCTTTTGTACTTATCAGGGCTTCTAGAAAGTGGGGATGGAATCCACTCCAGTGAACTTTCCCAAGTGAGTGGCCGGGAAGTTTATAAGCAGAGACCACCTGGGGTCTGTCTGGAGCGACTGTCCCGGAGGCTAAAGGGCTTCCTTTGTGGGCAGAACCCAGAAATGGGTTTGAATCAGGCCCTTTAAAAAGTCTGTAGCTTTTCCTCCTCACTCCCCGACCCTCCACTTTGGGAGGGCTTGGTTTGTCCGTCATAACCAGAAACAGGTTTGGAGCTCCTGATCCATTATCGATGCGTTTGAGACGAATACCAAACCCGAAGCCACTTCAAGAGCATGTGCCTATAGATACGGAGGAAAGAGAGGATGAGAGGGAACGGGGAAAGCAATAGTCTCTTCCAGATCTCCTGAAGCAGAAACAGAAAAAACCCAGGGCCCCCAGAAAGGCACAAAGAGGAAACATTCTGCTCAGAGCGATCACAGTTAGTGCTTGGGTGGGAGGCCCTGCCCAGTGAAGGCTGTCGGAAGAGTCAAGGACATGGTGCCCTTCCCAGGAGGTGCTCTCAGTGGTGCCTCTCGGATTGGGGCTGGTTATCTCGGGCTCCTGGTGGAAGAATACACGTTAGTGGCATGGGCAGGGAGCGTTCCTGTGCTGTCTGTCCCAGCTGGCCTATGTTTCTGTCCCAAAGATCCTTCAGTTAGGAACTATTGCAGGCTCTGTATCTGTAAACAGTTTCTAAAGGGACTCAGTACCAAGAAAAACTAGCCACCTTCAGGCAAATGAAGTGTTAGAGGACCAGGCTTTCCACTGGGAAGCACCTTGCTTTGAATTCTTGGATCAGCACAGCCCAAGATCTGTGTTTTTTACAGCTTGAAAAGGGCCCCCTCGAGTCGAGCCGTGACCGAGTACTGGTTCCTTTTCCTCCCTTTTGAATTTCTCCGTGTTACCATAAGAGTCTGAGTTGGCTGGGCTGTGCCCGACACCCCGCCTGGTTGTCCTGGTGACGCCTGGTTGCAAGGTTTTGAAGGTAGCCCTGCGTTTGTCCCCACCCCCTGTGACGTGTGTAGAGTGCAGCTGTGGCCCAGAATCTATTTGAACTGATCTGTCTCTCACTCCAAACAAAAAATAAACCTGAGCGCTCCATG
This sequence comes from Peromyscus californicus insignis, assembly GCF_007827085.1. Lineage (NCBI taxonomy): Eukaryota > Metazoa > Chordata > Mammalia > Rodentia > Cricetidae > Peromyscus > Peromyscus californicus. Next base: position 33,955,405 of record NW_026294551.1, read on the forward strand.
TATGTATTTTTGAGGTGCGTGTGTGTGCTTTTTCTCTCGACAACTTCGTTCCCTACAGCTGTGCAGCCACAGCCTGGTTTGAAACCTGTGAAGTTTATTTGTCTTTAAATGACGAGGGTAAATAGGAGGGCAAAGAGGCGAGCTCTGACTCCTACCACACATCGAACACCGTAATCCTAATTTTTTATTTAAAAGCGTTTTGTTAGAATACCGTATGGGGAACGGGCGAGATGGCTCAGTGGGTCAGGCGCTTGCCACCCAGCAACGCAAGCCTGATGACATGAGTTTGAACCCCGGAACCCACATGAAGGTGGAGAGAACCGATTCCAGAGGGTTGTCCTCTGACCCCCGTCTGCACACCACCCTAGTAACAATTTTAAAATATTATAAGATAATTAATGCAAAGAAAGTTTTTCCATCTGCTGGAATTTTTCAACTATGCTTTTTTTTTTTTTTGTCGCCATGGAGATGAGAACTTGGGGCTCAGTGATGTCACCTTTCCCACTGGATGGGCTGGCTCTCCAGGACTGGACTCAGGAGGTCCAACCTGCTGGTAGAGGGAGAGAAGTTAGTTAGCCAGAGGCTTAAGGTGCGCCTGCTCCAGCAGCTAGTCAAAGCTCTCTTACCCTGGGAAGGCAAGTTGGCAACAATGTACGGGTGTTAAAACGGCTTTGTCTGATGTTCTTTAGGGTTTGTTTACTCTCTCTACTCTCCTTTCTCACAAGTATTTCTCTCCAGCTTTGGAAGACATTGCATTCCTGTTCAGGATAAACATGGAGCAGTAAGGTTGAGCTTGGCAAAGAGGGAATCTGAGAGAGTCTGTGGCTGGCCCTCACCCCACTTCCCAGGTGAAATAGCAGAGTCCCAAGACTGCCGCGGGGGCTGTTCAGAGTTACCCCATGTTCCTGGGACTGAAGTGTTTCTTTTTTGCTTTTTCCATGTCTTTCAAGTGGGTAAAGTGGGTAGCAATATGGCAAAAATCAGACAGCAGAGTCATGCAGTTTCACAGTGGGGCGGGAGGTGGCCGTTTAGGATGGGGTTTGCATGACTATCTCTGCTTCTGGTACAGAGAGAAGGTAAGGGAAAGAAGAGGGTCGGGGAGGAAGGGAGGGTGGGGGGGAGGCCAGGAGAGAGTCTGGGGAGGCTTCTCCCAGAGAGCTGTGTAAGTGTACATTATCAGCTGATGGGAGCCTTGGGAACCCCCGCTTATATTTGGGAAGCTTTTGTGTCTATCTGTTTTGAATTCTGTGGTCTAGATCTAGATGTTTAAAAGCCGTTACAGGAACAGTTCCTCAAAGAAGTATTTCTATGAACTTTGGTGGCCCTGGAACCCTGTTTTTCCCAGCAAGCCTCTGCATTTTTAGAAATGTTTTCTCATGGCCTGCCCCTTAGCAGAGGCCCCACAAATACTTTCTGTCATGTAGTTCTGATTTCTTGAGCAGGTGTTTGGGACTGTGAAGGGTTTTATTTAAAAAAAAAAAAAAATCTGTGGGCTCTTTGTCTGGGAGATCAATATCTTCTGGTGCTGCATGGGTGAGTGGGAGGAGGGGCCTGTGTGACGCCCCTGCGTTTCTGATGAGGGCAGGTGGAGGAGGGTCATGTGGCTCAGATGCAGTGCAAGCCCTTTCTTTCTGTTCGCCTCTCCCTTTCCTTTGACTGATAGCCAATTCTGTGTTCCATTCCTACCATGGAGACAGAAGAATTTCATGTAGGTCAACAGGACTACCAGCTGTAGCCGCCACCGGTTTTTGGCATTTAAGGAGCTAACTTTCAGATAGATTTGGATCTTCAGATTGAGCACCCGTTTTTAAGTGTTTCTGGGTGGGCAGACTCGGGAGGTAGTTTGTGGCACTGACACTTTTAAACTCCAGTTTCTCCTGGAAGCTGTGTGTCCTTGCCTTTTCCTCGAGGGTCCTAATAAGAACTGCTGGGCTAAATCAGCGTCTCTGAGAATCATTGACTCACTAATTGCTCATAAACGGAGCCCTGGCTTCCCCCTCCTGCTGAGAGCACTTTTCTCTTCCGCTCCTCCTCAGGAGTTAGGCAGACTTTCTGCAGGGTTTTAGAGGTAACCCATAAAAGAGTTTGGCCTGCTGCTGTTGCTAATTGTGCGCCTTGGAGGTGACCACATCACCAGCATCCGGGCTCCATAAACAAGGGGCTGCATGCCAGTGACCTTTCCTGCCTAAAACTGCAGGGCCCAAGGTCGCCAGCTTGATGGGGAGTGCCTTTCCCAGCCCTCTGTGGGCCTCAACTTAATTTGCTTGTTTCCTGAGGCAAAATGACCTCCCAGTAAACTTGCCAGTCAGTCTCCTTTTAAAGAGAACAAACGAAATGAGGCTAGGTGTGTTCTTTGGAAGGAATGGGCAGTGTGGGAGGGGCGCAAGTGCTTGTTAAAATGCCTACTTGGGGTTAGACTTGCGTGCGGTCAGTGGGTTAGGACTGGAGGCCCAGAGCGCAGCTGGCGCTGACGGGGTGGGGGCCACAGGAAGGTCGAGAGGCAGCTGCAGGGCAGAGGCTGTTGAAGCCGCATTGAATATTAAAAAGAAAGCATTCTGGGGCTGGTGAGATGGTGTAGCGGTTAAGAGCACTGGCTGCTCTTCCAGAGGACCCGGGTTCAATTCCCAGCACCCACATGGCAGCTCATAACTGTCTAACTAGAAATACATGCAGGCAAAACGCCAGTATACAGAAAATAAAAATAATTTTTTTTTTTAAAAAAGCATCCCCCCTCCCCCCAATCCACTGTTTTTTCTAGTATTCCTCAGATCAGGGATCTCAAGAAGCTTTTATTAATTTGTCTATTTTTCTGCTGAACTAAACTGTTACTGCAAAACTTCATCTTCTCCAGGATCTCTTATGGAACCCAGGAATAATAACACGGTAATCTTAAGGTAGCAGGGTGTAGATAATACAGGCCAGTTCACCCTTAGGAAAACCCAAGCTGCCTGGGCCACCTGATCTTGGAAGGCCCACCATGTGGGAGTTTGGGATGCTCCTTCCACAGTTTCTACTCAGCCTTGAGAGAGTGTGCTGGGGCAAGAGCAATTGGGGGCACTCTGCAGGTAGAGGATTGCCAGTATCCTAACCCCAAGTCTGGTTATTGGTTTGTGTTGAGTTCAGAATTCTGGCTCACTGTCCAGTCCTGGGCGGAAGCTGGAGCTGTGGTTCAGGAAGCATTGTGGTACCTTCCGCCTGTCTGTTCTTCCCGGAAGTATCGCACAGCCCTCTTCTTGCCTCGGTAATGTAAGGATCGTAAGGATTGTAAGTGGTGTGTGGACTCTCTTTTTCCAGGGGCCCCCTGGGTGAGTGAGTCAGGCTATTTCTATGGAGTGGAGCGTAGGCTGGGACTGGTCTCAGAAGCCCTGAAGGGATATTTGGGCTTCCTTCTTCATTATCTCTCCCTGTCTAAGATCAGGCACTGCTGTTTGGTGGTTAGAGCCTCTTACTTGGAGATCATTCTGGGATCCGAACCTTGACTGCGTGTCCTGGCTAGATGATGTAATCCTGGAGCCTCTCTCTTTAGCCACCAGTAGAATAAGGATGATCAGACTTGGTGGCTCCTGAGGAGGATTCACACTCTGCAGAGTACCTCACACAATGCCTGCCATCCCAGCAGCCAGCCTGGATGTAACGGTTGTCGCTGGGCCAGGGAGGAGATTTATGTTGTAGCCAAACCTTCCTCAGTGAGTCAGTCACCTTTGCTGCTTGGGCTGGGAAGCCACAGTGGGTGCTGTTAGGTTCCCTGTCCTGGTGAGTTAGCTGTGCCCCCCTCTCTCTGCCAAACCCCCCCCCCCCAGTGTCTGGGGAATTGAGGGTCGGTCTCACTGAGTCCCAGCCTCTCCTGGGTCAGCCCTTCTTTGCTTGGGTCCAGTCCCTGAGCCGTGTGTACAGGGCCACTGGTTCCGGTTGGTACTTAGACCTTTTTGGCTGTCAGGTAGGGGTGGATCTGTGTCATGACTAAAAGATGGCATTGGTGGCTGTTGATTCCTGCTTCTTTGGGTAGGAATGGGGGTGGGGTGGAGGATTTGGAGCTTAGGGGGATGGGTGATAGAAGGCACAGAGGAGGCCATGGTACGATTGTGGTGTTAATGTTTAATTATCGGTGGTGCCCTAGCCTAGGGTTTCACAGTCTTGACACTGTTGACATTTGGGGCCAGATAAACCTGTATGTGTGGTATAGGGAGAAAGAGATATGAGACAGGGAAGCACAGTGTGCCTGGTCTCTGCCTTGAGACTCCAGTGAACCCCACCTTCTCCACGTGGTTCTCAGTGTCTCCCAGCGGGGTGGCCTTCTGGTTGAGAAGCATTGATCTGGCCCCTTAAGTGGCTTCTTTTTAAGGAAGGGATCCTTTATGGGTTCTGAGGTTCTGTTCTGCATGCATTAGAACCTGCTTACGGAGTTCAAGAGCAGGAGGATGCCTGGAAATGTACAGGGTCCATAGCCAGGCTGCCGCAGGCCACCAGGCAAGTGCTCTTGGGCTGTGTGACCTTTCACGGACAACCCTCTCTGTTGTCCTGGGCTCGAGCTCCCATCTCTGTACGGGTTTTGGGGAAGGACCTTTTCCTCGAGAGCCATTGCCTGGTCCTGTCTTGGTGTCGCCACCACTTGCTTCCACGCTCACAAGTTGTGCCTGGCACACCCAGACCCATCACTTGTAGGAAGTGACTTTCCTGCACGCGGTGAATAGAGTTTAAGGCTTTGATGAAAAATGAATTATTTTTCAGAAAAGGTTTGGCTTGCCAGGACTCTGTGCCAGGGAGCTGCCATGCAGCAGGGGTGGGTGTGTGGGACCTGGCCTTGCGGTACGCAGGGTAGCTTGTTGGTTGAGAGCACAGACCTCCCAGGGAGTTAGTTACAAAGGTCCACTGTGGGGCCAGTTAAACAATCCCTCTGTGCCTCGGTGTTCTCATCTGGGAGATGGAAATGAGAGTAACAGTGACGGCTTTGGGTGGTCGTGAGCCTGAGGGAGCAAAGAGCTGAGCCTGGAACCTGGCAAGGGGTGTGGAGGGCACTGTTTTCACCAATGGCATTTTTCTGTCGTGGACTCGTTAGCTGTGCTCGTGAAGTTTTGTGACAGTGATACTTTGTTTTTATTACATTGATATTGTGCCCGGCGCGCATGTTCATTGTGGAGGTCAGAGGACAACTTGAGGGTGTTGGTTCTTTCTTTCCATCATGTGGGTTCCAGGGATTGAACTCGAGTTGTTAGTTTTGGCAGCAAGCCCCCCTTTTACCTGCTGAGCTCACTGGCCCCAGGACGGTGGTTCATAGTCTGATGGTGCAGCACGTTCTCATGGGCCCTTTCCTGGGTATGTCGAAGGTCCAAGATTCAGTGTTGCCTGTCTCTGGTGTCACCGACACGTGGTCTGCGGATGACCTAGTGACTCTGAAATGGCAGGGTCATGCTATCATTAGGAGCAGTGTCCTTCAGCACATACTCTTCCCAGCATCCTGATTTAGGCCTTGGGCCACTTGGTAGGCAACCGGGCCTGCAGGCTACTGATCACGGCCCTGATAGTGAACTGGGGACAGCATAAGGCTGAGGAGGAACTGTCTCCCTTGGCCTATGGAGCATCCCTGTCCCTGCTGTCTGCTGAGCCGTCTCCCCCACGCCCAGTTCTTGCTCTGCTGGAGCTAGAGCTGGAGCCGCAGGCCTGTTTTTCAGGTTGTGTCCTTTCAGTGGGTGACTGGAATGTGTGTGCCTGCAAAAGAAAACATCAAAATGTTTGGGGAGTGTTTTAGGAAAATAGCATGGAGCAGATTGCCAAAGGCTCGCTTATATGCCTCTTTTTCCTTTCCTTTTTGCTCTGTACATGTGCGATCAGCATCCGGGAACATTCTGCAACACAGCTTTGGCTTTTCTTACCCCAACTGTTCTTTCTTACAGCAGAGCGGATACAATTCAGCACCAATAATACTGAGCAATAAATAACCCCGAGAAGATGAATAGCCTTGTGTGGTGGTAAATTAAAGTTGATTTATTGCACATAATATATACAGGTGCTCCTAATGTAATTAAGCAGTGAGGCTTTTAAATGCTGCAGAATCTGAAAGAAGACCCAAGAAAATTGGGTCTTAATAAGGCTTATTGAAATAACAGCTAAACATGCTGCTTAGTACTATTAGGGGATGCTGAAAGATGGATCTGCTCTGCTGTGCCTCTCACTGTGGGATGGCACACCTGACCCACTGTCAGTGGGGCCTGTACTAGAATCGCTGTCTCCACAGTAGGACTGGGTTAGCTTGAGCTGTGCCTGCCCTTTGACCTTGCCCCTTGTATAGAGCCATCAGGTGACCAGCCATGGAGCAGGCTTTTGCCAAGTATAGGACAACGGAGTGAGGCTGTGGGATCGAGGCCTTGGTCTCGTTTGGCATCCCAGTCAAGCTGACAAGTGAGGGTTCATTCACAGAACAAGCTCACCAGTTGAGTGCCGGGGATGGGAGGCAGGATAGAAGTGGAAAACAGAGTCTATCTTTAGGGGTGGGTAAAGGGGTGAGAGTGTGGGGTGCGTGATTGCAGAGAGAGCAGTGGAGAATGTCCTTGGGAAATAGAATTGGGGATGAAGCCACGAGACGGGTTTACTCAGGAGAATGCCCGAGAGCCCAGTGCATTCGGAACTGGGAAGGCCTTGGAGAAACAGGGCAGGTCGGAGCTTGGGGGCAGTAGCCTGGCAGGAAGAGTAGGGTTGTCAGGAGGCATAGAGGAGTGATGTGGGTGGATTGGCGTTTCAAGCCTGAAGTAAGGGGACTCTGCTTGGAGATGATGGGATCATGGATGCAGGTGAAGAAGAGAAGAATTGGAAGTTAGATGTTTGAAAGTTCTTTGCAGCGTTGTGAGAGACAGGGCTTGGGGACCGGAACAGGGCACAGTCAGTGTGGATGGCAGGGCATTCAGAGTACATGCCTCAGGTTGATGAGGGCACTAGTGGGGTGGTGGTGGTGGGGTACACGAGAGAGGTAGATGAGCACTCGGCCAGTGGTGTCAGAATCCCTCCGAGTACTAATCAGGAGCGGAGGTGGAGGGGTTTCTCTGAGATCTTCAGCTGTCGAAGCGCCTGGGCTCCCAAGGGATACAGATGCCTGTGGACCTGTGGCTCTCATGGAGAGGTGGTGCCAAGGTTCTGCTGGAAATGATAGAGCTATTCCACAGAGTGATTGGGGTCGGAGGTGCCGGTTTGGGGTGTGTCTGGGGGTTGTCTTAGAGGCTGAAGACTCAGGAGCTGAAGGAAATAGCAGTGTTCATCAGTCCATCGAGGAATCTGTCCTCTCATTTGGTGTGCCCCACCGGAAGAAAACCTACCAGACAAGCACCCTGACTGTAGCAACAAAATAGGCCAGGGGGAGGTCATTCTTCTCCACCAAGGGTTTCAGAGTAAGAGCATTTTCAGTAATTAACTGACCTTTTGACTCTAAAGAAACTGTTTCCTGCAGAAGTCCTTTTCTGGGACTCATAAACTCAGTGTGCGTAGTTTATGGGACCCATCAGCTATGGCACCCAGTTTATCCTAAGAATGGTTCAAAACAGAAGCCAGGACTTGGTCAGTGACACTGAGCACCTGTGGCTTTCAGAGCTGTTCCTGGGTGGATCCCAAGCCTGGGGTCACAGGTCAGACTGAGGGGAGACACTCAAGGCTTTCCTGCTGGGAGGAACAGCCTCCCATGACACTTCCTGAGTCCTGCTTGGAGTAGGAAGCCATTGGGGGGTGTGTGTAGCTCTCTGGCCTGGCTCTTCACGATGGATCAGGGCCTGTCTGTACCTATCATTACTTGATTTTTTTTTTCTTTTTGCAGAATTAGAAAAGACTCAACTGTCTGATCAAAATTTCCTTCTGGGTATAGAGCACATCCCCTAAATATACAATCAGGGCTTCATTGTTGTCACGGACCGTGGTTCAGTAGATATTGAAGATGGATAGACGATGTGTATTCACTTTTTCTGAGGCTTGTTCAGGGAGACTGAAAAAGTCCCTTGTCACCTTTAAGTGGTTCTGTTCCTCCCTCCTGTTGTGGGACTCGAGGGAGATGGGGTGGAAGTGGCTCTGTCCATGACCCCCTAGGAAGGCTTCGGGAAGCAGACTTGTTTATTTTTGACAGCTAGAACAAATCCTGTATGGGGAGTATCCTGCTCTGACCAGCAACAAATTGAATATTCGTGTGACCTTTTTCTTCCATCGTCGGAGAGAGTGGAGAGGGATGAGAGCACAGCATCCTCTGTCATCAATCTTGCCTCCTTGTTTGCTCAGCGCAGCACTCTCGCAGGTACCGCTTGCGCATCTGCCTTTGATGCTCAAGTGCCGGCAGGTGCAAGGGGCAGCACCTCTGGGGCTGTGGCAGATGAGCAAGCAGAGAGTGGCCGGCCACGTTGGGTGCGGAGGTGGCGGGAGAAGGAATCGAGCTTATCCAGCTCTTCCCTCTCTGCTGAAACCAGCTGAGTGAGGGTGGCATGCCCAGATCAACTCAAAGCGGAGTGAAAAAGTGAATCCAGGAGTCCAGAAGCTTATGGGTACCACCTCGGGGCTTTCCCTGCCTCCCCTGCATGTCACATCCTCTCCAAGGCAAGTCATCTTGCCTTTGAACCATCCTGCCACAGCCACAAGTCAATTTATTCCTTCTTTGTGCTCTCAGAGGACCCTGCAACTTGGCTAAGAAGGAGGCATTTGTTAGTTCGTTTCTTCCTTCATTATTCATGCAGCTAGTAGTAATTAGCATTTGGCGGTGTGGTTGCTGGGGCTAGTTGAGTTGTTGTGCTCGGTCACTGAACAAACATTTGTGGATCCTGTGCCCTGGGCTGGATACAGGGTGTGGCTCTAGGGTTACTGAGATGGGGCCAGGGCCCCCTTTGCCTTTGGGTGTGTGGTCTGTGTGGGAAAGAGGGTCATTAAGGGGAGGTGCTGAATGAACCGGGGAAGGATGCTGAGGGTGGTTTGGGACCTTGGTGGGGTTGTGGGGTCGGGGGTAGGGGTGGCAGGGAAGATCTGGTGTTGGTGAGAGCTTTGTTAAGGTGTGCCAGCTGATTTGGACCTTAGAGAATGAATAAAAGCCCTTTAGGGTTGGAGAAGCAGAGACTGCTCATCCTTGAAGGTGGACAGGATTCTGGGTGTTTTGTTCCCCAGCATGGATGATGGGGTGTGTGTGTGAGCTGAGTGGCCTCTGCTCCCTTCTTTCTGTCATTCCCCTTGCTTGCCAGGGAGATGGCTCACAGTTGGCAAGGAGGAGAACAGCAAAGGGCGCTGTGGAGTCTGCGGGCTGAAAAAGAGCAGACATCAAAGCCTCGAGAGGAGAAAGATGAGCCTTGCCACGGTCACCAAGAGAAGGCTCCCACAACTATGAGCCCACTTGGTGGCCCTTCAACTAAAGGTGGCTCTGGGGAGACTTTCTCCCCCCTCTTCCGTTAGCAAGTGAGGTGGATTGAGGGGTCGCCCAGAGCAGCGTTGGAGATGGTATTGAGGCATTTGGTGGGGCCGCCTCCCCCTGGTGTGTAAACTCCATTTTTCTTTGTTCTAGCCAATGTTTTTTTTACTGATAGGAGTTGCTGAGGGGCTTGTGGGGGAGGGGGGAGGAAAGGCTCCTGTATAAACAGCTGTCTTGCTGATTCAATCTACAAAGTGGATTTTATAGCTCAAGTATTTGTTCTCGCTTGAAAATTCCCAAACAGCCCTGTCATTTCCTTAGCTAAGAGAAGGGGGTCTTTGAGATGTGGGGGCCATCTCCGCCCATCGAAAACCTTCGTTGAGGGGCGGGGAGGAGGAGGGAATTCCAGAGAACTTTCTTTGAACCAGTCATTTCTAAAACAATCTCATGCAAAGCGCGGAGAACTTTTCTTTGCAAAGTTTGAGTTACCAGTTTACACTTCTTTCATCTTGAGTTAACCACATTCTTTCTTTTTTAAACCCTCGTCTTCCCCAGTCATCACAGCTGAATACCTGCTTAATGTTTGCATGTAGACATTTCATTTTCTTTTTTTTATGCAAGATTTCATCATTGCGTGATCTGAGATAGTTGGTTGCCCTGAGATTATTAATAAATTGAGATGGTTAATGGTGTGTGACTCAGAACATATATTTAAAAACAAGTTGGAATAGAAATAGGTCTTTTACAAAATTAATTTTTTTGTTAGGCTCCTCTCTTGGGCCTTTTTGTTTGAAGCCAGATTGCTTTGTAGTGTTCATATAGGCCCGATTGCAATTAGCATAAATTACTTTTAAATACCGGCTAGTTGCTGTGGAGAGAGGCCAGGGCTGTGGCTGCTTATGGAGGGTTAAGAGCCTTGGTCATTGTCTGGGTTTTTAATCTCACTGTAGATCAGACTCTGTTCCCTTGGAGGCTGGCAGATTGTGTCGAAGATCGCCTGCTTTGATGGTGAGGAGGATTAAGGCCCCTCTCCAGAACCGGGACATTTCCTTCCCAAGGCAGAATAGATAATCATAAGACACTTGGTTTTGCAGGAAGTTATGTTAAATACCGATGTGGAGCCTGGGACAGAAAGCGGACGTCAGTGGAAACCTGGTGAAATCTAAACAGTCTGGAGTTTGCTTAGTAGCTTTGAACTGGTGTTGATTTCATACCGTGGTCAAGGTAGCGTGGAATGAAAGCTGGCGACATTAGGGGTGACTGAGTCAAACGTGCAGGGGACCCTCTACCTTTGCTTAGGCTTCCGTTAGTGCCAAGTTATTTTAAGATAAGACACAATTGAACGTAGGTTTGGGAGTTGCTTTAGTTGAGAGTGTTTCCATGCTTTCAGAATGATCTCTATGTAGGGAGGACAGGTTCTTCCTATTCTAGAGACTGAGAAAGTAAGGCCTCAGGGGCACCAGGGAGTTTGCCAGTGCCCATGACCCCACAGCGTCCTCCTCCAGCTCATGCCATCCCTCTACAAAATGGTAACCAGTGGGTCTCCTCCTTACCTCACTGCGTCTTCTAATTCTGCTGGCATCCACTGCCTGAGCTGGACAGCTAGCGTCTCTTCTCCTGTGAGGATCAGATAATTGCATTTAAAAAAAAAATACTAGTTTCCTCTCATCCCATGAGTATAAAGGTTTCTTCTAGAACCCTGATTGGAAGCTTCCTGGGAGTTGAATTTTGTCACTTTCTTTTTTGTTTTAAAAGTGTTCCTATTCCACAGATAACACATAGTTATGATGTAAAAATTAGCCATTAGAAAACGTCCAGCATTGTAAGGAATGGTTCCCAGGGCTCTTCCCCACCCTAGTGACACATTAGAATCCCCCCACCCCCACCCCCGTCTCGCCTATTTGTATCACGGATCTCTATTGAGGCTTACAATGACAGGTCCCTAGTATGAATATCGTTTTGTAGTATGCTTTCCAGTTGGCGGAGTCTCTTTGGATGGCTCTGCCTGTGGGAATTGGTTGTCTTCTTGTGTTTGTACTTTTAGGTTGTCCAGCACCATGCTGGGAGCCTTGGAAGCTTGCAATATGTGAGATTATCATTGTTACTGCTGCTCGTGTTGTTGTCTTAGAGCAGGTAGGACTGGATTTAGATCACATTCGATTCTTCTTTTTTTTGGGGGGGGTGTTTCAAGACAGGGTTTCTCTCTGTAACAGTTCTGGCTGTCCTGGAACTCGTTTTCGCTTTATAGATCAGACTGGCCTCGAACTCACTGAGATCCACCTACCTCTGCCTCCCAACTGCGGGGATTAAAGGCGTGCGCCGCCACCACTGCCCTGGTCACATTTGATTCTTATGTGCTTTAATGAGGAGAGAAGATGGAGGGGTGTTTTATGGTGTAGTGCTGGGAGTCGGGTGGGGGTTGAGGAGGAGGAGGGAGGGACGGAGGCAGAGTACCTATGATCAGCTTCCTGGCACAGATGCCACCTTGGGATTTCAGGGACAGATTTTTGAGCACTGGTGAGTGTATTGGGGAAGGGAATGGTAGACATGAACAGATCCCTTTGTATGGATGGAGACAAGGATGGATACAAAAGGTCTCTTCCTGGAAGTTCCAGATGACTGAGGATGTCCTCAGAATATAGCTAAGTTAAATCACAGGTGGACACGAAGGGTTGGGTTAGTGGAAGGGAGGGCAGTTTGGGCAGGGCAGGGGATACTCAACCTTTGGCCTCCAGTAACTCTTAGGGATCCCTGGAGCAGAAGGAAATAATGAACGGTACAGGGACATTTTCACCTGGCAAGTGAGTTGAGCCGAAAGAACTAAGTCTTCATTAAAGAGTTTCTTCTGTAAGAAGGAACCTGTGTTAGTCAGCTTTCTGTTATTGTAACAAAATGCCTGAGACAATCAGCTTACAAAGAGAAAGGGTTATTTTTGTTGAGGTAGCACACCATGGCAGTAGTGCCTAGGGCAGCAAAACAGCTCATTTTGTGCACAGGAAGCAAGAGAAGGCACCGGGGTTCTGTGGTCCTCTGCTAGGGATGTCCCTAACAACCTAAACACCTCCCAGCGGCTTTACCTCTGAAAGGTTCTGCTGCCCTTTAAGAGTGCGACCCAAGGGCCTGTCCTTCAGCGACACATGGCCCTTTTGGGAGCTGTTCAAGATCCAGACTGTATCAGAATCTGTGTTCACTTGCAGTCCCCCACAGGGGAAGCTTATCCAGAGAGATTCTGATTCTGAGCACAGCCCATCCATGAGTGAGGGATGGTGGTTGCCTCTAACTTGTTGGATTCTAGGGGGCCACTGGCAGGTCCCTGTTTCCCCTCTGGAGGTTGGGGTAGGGGTCGGGGCTCTACACACTGGATTCTCAGACCTACCTTATTAAGGAAAACGACCCAGAAAAGAGTTAGCTGTGTGGTTCCAACTCCACTAACTATGTGGTGTGAATAACAGCTTGCTAGACTAACCCTTGCTTTGTTACGGGAGTAGATACATTTCCCTTTTGGCCTAACCTTCCCCGGGCCACACCCCTAGATGCTTTACTTAACTCAAGGGGAATAGGTGGTAGTTACTATTGAGAGCCCTTCACAAGCAGGCTTCTGCAGAGAATGAGAGGTCCCACAGGAGAAGGCTGGCACCAAGAGAAGACTGCAACTTGAGTTTAATGTAATATTTCACCGTATACATTATATATATATACATTACATATATAATATACATTACACACACACACACACACAGCACACAAGGACGAACATCCACCTGTTGGCCATGTGGCAAACTGTTCTTGATAGTCTTGCCTTAGATTTGTCTGCCTTGTACCCTACCTAAGAAGACTTCATTTTCATGCAGACTAGTGTTTAATCTTAGCACTTGGGAGACTGAGGCAGGAGGATTGAAGGCTCCAGGCCAGGCCAAGCTATGCAATGAGACCCTGAGCATGAAAAGAGCAGACTGAGGCCTGTGGCATTCCTTTGTGGATAGCATGCGCGTCTGATACCTTAAATCTTCAGCTCTAGTATTCATTTTGACTTCTGTGTCTCTCTGAAACAGAGCCGCCGTGCACATTTGGGGTGTGTGCCCCGAGTGTATTAGGATCCACGTCTGGTAGCAGAATTGCTGCATCACAGTCTATGCGGGGGTTGGGTTTGAATGGAAACTGTTCTGAGGAAGCTCTCGGTTCCATGTCGTCGGTTTTATTTATTTTTTTATTTTTTTGGTTTTTCGAGACAGGGTTTCTCTGTGTAGCTTTGCGCCTCTCCTGGAACTCACTTGGTAGTCCAGGCTGGCCTCGAACTCACAGAGATCCGCCTGGCTCTGCCTCCCGAGTGCTGGGATTAAAGGCGTGCGCCACCACCACCCGGCCCATGTCATCGTTCTTATCGCCCTCCTTCCTCACCAGTCCTTACCATGGTCAGAGTCGTGCATTTGTGCCTATCTTGTACTTTAATTTCCATTTCACTAATCACTAACGAGGGGGAGCATCATGCTTGCTTCTTTTAGGGAGTGGAGTCTAAGCACTAACACATTAGATGCCGCGGACCCCCAGCTGCATGATGGTAGGCCGCATCTTCTTCAGGCTGCTCTCTTGCTGTGGGACAGCAACAGGCACATTTTTCAGTGTTTCAGTGAGAGTTTGGGGTGTGTGTGTGTTAGCTCCGTGTGTGGGGCTTTGAGAGCCTGATGAAGCTGATGCTTCCTTCTGCTGACCCCTTATTTTATTAAAAGTCCATGGGTGACAGCAAGCTGGCTTCAGCTCCATCTCGTCTTGCTTGACAGGGGCATGTTGTGCCTTTTAGTATAAACAGGCAAATAAATTAGAACTCAGGAGAGGTCCCCTGGGTTTGGTGGCAGTAAACCTTGAGGGTGGGAATGAGTCCAGGGAGGCCCCAGGGACAGCCCCAGGCAAACAGTGGTGTCTGTCAGGCCCTGGGAGCAGGGTGGGGTAGGGTATGATGGTGTGTAGAGGCCTGAGTAGGGCTGGGAGGATGGCCACAGCACAGGATCCTCTTGGGAGTCATAGGGTGGTTCCCCAAATCTGAACGAGGACCAGTAGTCGGGCAGGGAGAACCCTGCCATGCCAGAGGCTTTGGGGGAGGCAGCTTTTGTTTCAATACGTGTTCAGTTGAGTGCTTTTATGTGAAAATAGACCTTTGATGTGCTGGGAACGGAGAAGGAAAATCTGCTTTAGCACCTGGGAAAGAGAAGCTGCCTCTGGGGTGGGGGCAAGGGGAAGTGTTCTGTTCGGACAGAACAGAGCTGTGCACTCTGTGTGGGCTGTGGTGGACATGCTCATAACCCCATGAGAGGGTGGTGGGAGAAAGCACAGGCTTTGGGTCCAGCATGACATGTTTAGAAACACAGTGTTAAGGAGGCGCTATCGAAGGCTAGTGGCCTGTTTATAGTAGGGATAGATAACGGCCACATAAACACCACCTGTGCTTATGGACAAGGTCTAGGCGGGAACAGGACAAATAATAATCACTGATTTTGTTTGTCTGGTGGGCTAGTGGGTGTTTAAAAAAGTCCTGTGTTATTATTCGAGAAAAAGTCCTTCCTAAAATAAGCTTACCCTGAGTGGCCTGTCGTTCTATTAGGCCTCTGTGGATACCTGTCAGCTCATTCACTCACTGTGCTCCTGTTAGGCTGGGTTGTTTTGATAAAGACAGTACTAGTCCCTGCCTTCCGGAAGCTCAGGCACCCGTTGTGGGATTCTAGAAGGTAGGTGTCCCCGGAGTCATGAGCATCACCAGGTGTGGGACCCAGTTTGTTGCCAAAAAAAGTCAGCAGTCACAGAGACTTTCGGAAGGACCTGGTGTATGTGTGTGTGTGTGTGTGTGTGTTGTGTGTGTGTGTGTGTGTGTGTGTGTGTGTGTCTGTCTGTGTGTCTGTGTCCATGTTCCAGAAACATGGAGGACCTGGAGGAGAGAGATTGCAGTGGCGTGGCGCTCATCCAAAGGGGAGAGGCCAGAAAGGGGCTGTAGCATGTGTTCCTGGGTTTGTAGGAAAGGAGCGCGCGCCTAAGAAGCATTTACTCAGAATTCTGGCCCTGGTACTGACCATCTGTGTTTGAGCAGTAAGTTAGTTTTGGTTAGTTCTCCTTAAACATGGGATGTAATCTCGTCCCACACTCCTTGGAAAAATGGAGCATATCAGAAGAGGCCTCCCTAGAGAGGGTCTTGCTTACAAAGCCTCTGCAGCCCAATCCTCGGGGAATCCAGGCATAATGACTGTGCACTGAATACCCACCGTGTATTTTGAAGGGGTTAGGGAAAGACAGCAGAAATGGGACTGGCTGGAGCTTGGGATGCAGGAAGTTTACCCTCTGGGGTGGGGGCATTCAGGTAGGGAGAAAGCAGTCATAGGTCAGGGAGGCATGGTCAGGAGGTTCTGGAAGGATGGTTAGCAGCCCAGGCTTTGGGAACAGCCTTTAGTCAGGATTCCAGGTGAGGGTACGTGGGGTCTGCAAAACATCCCAGTCAGGAGCCCCAGCAGATCTCGTGTCCGACTCGTGGTAGTTGGCTGGCGTCTCATTAGTGCTGGAAGAGGGGCCTCAGTGGCTGGCGTGGCTGTCAGGGTTTAGAGAAAGCCAGGTGTCCCTGGAGTCGTGGTGTTGAGGGGAGGTGAGGGAGAAATTGCTTCCTTTGCTCTTTCCCTTAGCAACACACATTCACCCTGAGCTGATTGGGCATGCTCCTTCCAAACAGATAGCTTTCAGGAGGAGTTAATAAATTAACATTCGGGGAGAAGAATCTGCCGTGGTGCCAGAGAGGCCTTGGCTGCCAGAGCCAGAGACGTAGCTAACAGAGTCAAAACACGCGTCCATTGTTGTGACATCGGGCCCTCCTTGGAGTGTGCAGCTCAGAGAGGGGGCAGGAAGATGGATCCAGAGTGTTGAGTGTAGCCCTCGCAGCTCCTTTGAGGACACACTCTCACAGCATGGAGGGTGCCTGCCTGACAGGCAGGTTGGAATTCACTTGCGTGGGCTCAGGTCCCCTGGAGGCCAGGGTTACAGATTCTGTTTCTCTTTTCTTGTTGAGTCGACTTTGTCTCCCTCTGTCCTCTGACTACTGATGACACCTCATGAACCCACAGGTAGTGTGGAAAGCCCCAGCTGCGCTGTCAGATTTCAGACCGTTTGCACTGTGTATCGTTGAAGGGAATGTGATGTAGGTATGCATCATTGAGCACGTTTGGAGTCTTGACTGTGGAAGACAGAAGCCAAGGGAGTACTTGAGTTCAGATGTTTGCAATCAGCCTGGACAACATGGCCAGATCCCACCACCAAACAACTACCACCACCAAACTACAACCACCACCAAACTACAACCACCATCAAACAACCACCACCACCACCACCAAACTACAACCACCACCATCAAACTACAACCACCACCACCAAACTACAACCACCATCAAACAACCACCACCACCATCAAACAACCACCACCACCACCAAACTACAACCACCACCACCAAACTACAACCACCACCACCAAACTACAACCACCACCACCAAACTACAACCACCACCAAACTACAACCACCACCAAACTACAACCCCACCAAACAATCACAAGGACAGAACACATGCAGAGGGTGTGGCGCTGATGCTGTGTTGGGCTTATCCATCCAATAGGGATTTATTGGACACCTGCTGTGTGCTCTGAGGACAGCAGGGGACACAATGAACAAGGATCCCAGACCCAGTGGGTCTTTCTTTCTTACCATCCATTCAGGGTAGAGAGAGGCGTGGCTCCTGCCTCCCCCGGGGTGTAGAAAATGACCATAGACTCTGGGGCCACTGGATTCTGTCCCACTTACTTCATTGTATTCAGTGAGGAAGAGCTTTTCTAGCCACCACTTGAGTTTGTCTCTGCTTGTCCCTTACCACCTGCGGGCCTCTGGGGCTTGGAGTTCACGCTGCCTGTGGAGAAGAGCAGTTCCTGCCTGCTAATGAACAATCTCTACTGAGGCCCGCGGCTTACAAAGTTAGATTTCACCTGTACTTGGTGCGCACACATGACCTTATGGTAGTGTGGCCACAGAACTGTCCTGGCCAGCTTTTTGTGCAGATGTGGACACCTGCCCGTGCCCTAGCTCTTCTCCGTGCCCCAGCTGTGGATCTGAATTCTAGGCGAACAGCTCCACGACCATCTCACATGATGATGAGGCTGATGACTGGATATTTTGCTGGCTAATTTTATGTCAACTTAATATAAGCTAGAGTTGTCCGAGAGGAGGGACTCTCAATTGAGAAAATGTCTCTACTGTAAGAAAGGGGAGAAGGCAGGCCACATAGGGCGTTTTCTTAATTAGTGATGGATCAGGGAGGGCCCAGCCAGGGTGGTGCTGGGTTCTATAAGAAAGCAGGCTGAGAAAATTGTGAGGAGCAAGCCAGTAAGCAGCACCCCTCCATGGCCTCTGCATCAGCTGCCCCCTCTAGGTTTCTGCTCTGCCTGCTTTCAGTGATGAACTGTAATACAGAATGAGTGAAATAGACCCTTTCCTCCCCCAGTTGCTTTGGTCATGGGGTTTCATCACAGGCCCAGTCCCCCTAAACCAAGCCAGAAAGCCTAAGTGCAGGGGCAGGAAGGAGACTGTGTGGCCCCTCCTGTCTATGGAGCTTCGGGCTTTTGGTTAGATGCGCACACTCTCTTGGCTTCTTTGACCCATCACCACGTTCTCACCACTTTGCCATCAGCTCTGACGTATTCCTCAGTGCGCACACCGTGTTTTCCTGATTGAAAGTGTGGCACGAAGAGACCATGACATACCTAGCCAGGCTTCTCTAGTTGGGGAGTCTCAGGCTTGGAAAAGGAAATTTGCAGTTAAAAAAAAAAAAAAAAAGTCTTGCTGGGCGATGGTGGCGCACGCCTTTAATCCCAGCACTCGGGAGGCAGAGGCAGGCGGATCTCTGTGAGTTCAAAGCCAGCCTGGGCTACAGAATGAGTTCCAGGAAAGGCGCAAAGCTACACGGAGAAACCCTGTCTCGAAAAACCAAAACAGAAGTCTTTTCTCACATCTATTTCTATTGTGGGTTTGTACATGTGTAGTCAGAGAACACCTTGAAGGAGTCAGTCTTTCCTTCCACCATGTGGGTTCTGGGCATCCAGCTCAGGTTGTCAAACTTGACTATAGCTGCCTCTACCCTCTGATCCATTTCATTTGCCTGTTTTGAGGGATGATTTAAGTTTCTGATTTTTTTTTTTGTTCCCTGGACCTTCCAGTATTCCCCAAATCCTTACGTCCCACCCTCCATGTTTTCTGAAACTCCACAAAACCCCGTCTGATGGTTAATTTCCCGTTGTCTGTCTGGCTTGGCTCATGGTGCCCACTTGTGTGGGGAAACTCTCGTCTAGGTGTTGCCGTTTGGGCCTCTGTGATGAGGGTGACATTTTACATGTGATTATACACTAAGCAAACCTCCCTCCTTAATGTGGTGGACACTTCAGATTCTTGAGAGCAAGCGGTCTTAACAGTAGAATGAAGCTTCCTAAGGCAGGAAGATGGGGGGCGGGCTTGGAATGGACCCAGGAAACCCTCTCTGACTTTTTCTAGGCTGTCGGCCTGACTGCACATTCCATGATTCAGGTTGCAACATCAGCTCTTACCTGACCTGCTCAAAGAATTTCAGACTTGGTAGCTCTCGCAAATTGCACACCGATTTCTTAAATCGGTCAGTCCATCCATCTGTCTGAGCATCCATCCATTTATCTGTCAGTCAACTAATCAGTCAGTCTCTGTCTATTTCCTCTTGGTTCTGATTCTCTAGAAAACCCTGTTAGCCCCTATTGGAGCAATCGCTTGTTTGCTGGTTTTTTTTTCGCCCCCATGTTGGAGAGTGTGATGACGGGGATAATGCCTGTCCGGTTCTCATCTCCCTCTCAAGTGCTTCCAGAGAGCTAGTGCTCAGTAAGTATTCGAAGAGTGAGTGAAGGCATCTGTATTCCCTGAGAGGTGAGTGGCTCTGCTTCGTTGTGGTCTCTGCTCTCCCATTTATCAGTTCTGGGTCCCAGGTCCTTCCTTTGTGACACAGGGACCATCTCTGCCTCCTGGCTGGCTTTAAGGAGTAAATGAGATGGGGTTTCTGTTGGGTAGGAGTGGTTTGGAGTTAATCCAACACGAGGGGTGCCCTAGGCTGAACATCCCGAATCCGAAGTCTTCCCTACACAACCGCAGATGGAAAATTCCACACATGGTCTTGTGATGGATTGCAGTCAAATCTGGGCACACTAGAAATATTGCCTAAGATTACCTGCAGGCTGTGTGTTCAAGGTATACACGAAACATAAATGAATGCTGTGTTTAGACCTGGGCCCTATCTCAAAGACATCTCGTTCTGGATTATAGCAAACATTAGAAAACCAAACACGAACTTGAAACTCTTCTAGTACCAAGAATAGTGAATGAAGTCTACCCAGCCTGTCCTAGCAACCACCTCTGCCTCCGTCGACATTTTGCAAGGTTGTTTCACAGATAATGATAATGGGCAGAACATTCTAGAACAGTGGTTCTCAACCTTCCTAATGCTGTGACCCTTTAATACAGTTCCTCATGCTGTGGTGACCCTGAACCATAACATTATTTCCTTGGCTACTTCATAACTGTAATTTCGCTACTGTTATGAATCGTAATGTAAACATCTGTGTTTCCCTGTTGTCTTAGGCAAACGCTGTGAAAGGGCAGCTTGACGCCAAAGGGTCATGACCCACAGGTTGAGAACCACTGTTTCAGAACATAATGGGTGTCATAAGTGCCAATTACCCTCCAAGTGCCAAGCTCTTGCATGAACTTTGTCTTTAAATATAATTTCTATTTGTGTCTCGTGAAGCAGTTTTCTTCCACTCTCTCTCTTTTGGAGGCAGCATCTTGCTGTGTAGCCCAGTCTGGCTTCGAACACGCAGCAGTCCTGTCTCAGTCTCCCTAGTGCTGGAAATAGAGATGTGAGCCATCACACACAGATCCGTGTCCCAGGGTAAGGATGAGGAAATAAAACCCAGAGCTCTCTGTCCTACAGAGGACTCACTAGGTACCTTTGGGTTGTGTGCCTACTTAATAGTTGGGCTCAGACCCTTGGTGGGCCAGCACTGTTCTTTCCCCTGGGGTGTCTTTTTTTTTTGGAGTCCCCAACCTTTTGATTGCATTCCTACCGACTTTCGCTTGGTGTGGCTAGCTGTGTTTTCCCACAGTGCCGTGGGAGCCTGTGTGGCTTTTCATCTGTCCATCTGCTTCACTCTACCCTGACCGTGCCGCTCACCTACGTTTTGTAAAAAGTGAGTTGGTTGTTGGGAGAGGCTAATGACCACCGTGGAGATAGAAAAACCAGAGCTTCTGTCCCTAGGGCTGGGCTTCCCATAGACACTAGAGGAAGATAGTTCTCTGGCGGCGTGAGTCTCCTGCAGCCAGCTGTAGGCTGGCATGAAGTGTGTGTCATTGGGTGTATGGTGACAGTTGCGGAAGACCAGCTTGCTTCACTCCGTTCCAGACTTCAGCTTTGTTGAGGTGAAGACGAGCTTTATTTTATTTTTTTTTTCTAAAATTTTGATTGAGATTTTTTTTCAGATTTATGCATACAAATGGGGAAATTGTCAGTGTTATTGTACCATCAAAGTAATAATTGTTTTGAAATCTCAGAAATTCACTTTCATTGATGATTTGACTGTGTTAGCTCTATTGGCCTTTTTTTCTAAGATGGTCTTAATGGGGGCAATCTTTTGGGTTGTATTTCAGTGATTCCCCCAGGTTTCTTAGCACTTTCTCCTGGCCTTGGGTTCATGTTTGCTGATTAGGCTAAATTAGATGGCTAGGGAGCCCCAGGGGTCCCCATCTCACCCTTTCCCCAGCACCAGGGCTTTTTTTTTTTTTTGAGACAGGGTCTTACAATGTAGCCCTGGCTGGTCTGGAACTTACTCTGCAGATCAGGATGGCCTGACCTCCCAGAGATCTGCCTCTGCCTCTGGAGTGCTGGGGCAAACGTACCAGAGTCTTGTGCAGGGCTTTTTGACGTGGTTTCTAGGATTGCATTCGGGTCTCGTGCTTGCATGGGAAGCGCCTTCCTGACAGAGCTGTTTGTCCGCCTGTCTCTCTCGGGCTGCTCATTCCACCTCAGGCCCCCAAACTACACCCTCCAAACTACACCCTCCAACCCCGAGGGCCTTCTGATGTTGGTTTCCGAGGAAGGCACAGACCCTCTCAGTTCCATAGTACCCTGAGGCTAACCTCTCTCCCAGTGGAAGGTTTTCCTCACCTCCACTGAAGCTTCTAGGAAGGAATTTCAATGGTACCAGGACCTGGAGGACCACTTGGGCTATCTTATTTACCCTATGGCACCATTGACAGAATTACACCTAAGGCTGATGAAGGTGCCCAGTGTTTTCCAGGTGCTCCCATACAGACCTTCCAGGCCATGATGCTCACTGTCATGAGCTAGTGAGGCCACCGCCTTAGCTATTAGCCCCATGAGATCACGCAGAGAGGACTAACTAGTCTTCTTAGCAATGCCAGCCAGGTTTTCTGTGGGCTGAGAAAGCCTTTGAAAAGAAATGTTAATATTCTTCAATAAGTCAGAATGCCCCGCTGAGACTCTGAACATTTGCAATTCTGTAGTTGCTCTGTTCTCCTGGGCCAAATCATCACAGGGAATTTTAGCTTCAAGTTCGGGGCTAAGGAACTTTGCTGTGCTCCTGTCTTCCCTGGGAGCTGGAGGCTGTGTTCAGAGCGGGACTCCTCTTGTTCCTTGGATGGTACCCCCTAGTGCCAGTTTTATCCAGAAATTGCTTTGGGCTTTCTCACAGCTTAGATTCCCTCCTACCACCAGCCACTTCCAGCGTGGGCTTGGAGAATAAGTCGTTTTAAACCTCTGCTGGCCTCTTGTTATATGGCCCTACTGCGGGAAAGAGCGTCTGCTCCAGCATGGATGTGCATTGGGGCATTTGTACGGTGTACCCATTGTGTCTGTGGCTGAGGTTGCTGTAGAGGTATGTGCTGTGATCATTAGGGAACATCTGCACCAGTGAGCTTGTGATTTGGTCTTTGTGACTTGGTTGTCCTTGAGGGGAATTCTGGATTGTCAGGTAGCAGTTCCATGAGCAGTTGGGGGACAGGGTCCCTGCTTGGGACTCCTCCTGTCTGTGGATGACAGCCAGAAGGAACGAGAGAGAAATCACGACTCAGTGGCAGGAGGGCTCTGGAGGCTCCAGTAAAGAGCTTTGGGAATCAGTGGATTCAGAAGCAGTCTGGGTCTGCCATCAGACACAAGTGAGGGTCTGGTGCTGTCCACTGGGCCTCAGCTTCCTGAGCCTGGCTCCTTGTGGTGATTAGGAGTGAGAAGGATTCGGCTTCGGTGAGTGAATGGGTATGTGTGTGCGTTCAGACCTGGTGAGTTAGAAGTTGGCATAGGAAGGGGTGGACCACATCTTTTCTGGTGATGCTTCTTTCCTTCCTGGTCCCTGGCTTGTTTGGAGCTGTATCCTGCCTCTGTATCTCCAGGTAGGAATCCATGTACCGCCTCTTGAATTGCTTCTGGGGTAATTGACACATTGCTGATCTTCCAGAATGTGCTGGAACAGAACACCTGGTGACATCAGGCCTGAGAATGCAGGACTCATAGACTTGGAGTCTCTGAGAACATGTCTTCTTGTATGTGAAGGAAAGAACTTGTCTTTTCTTCCCAAGAGAAGGGAGAGAGGTAACTTAGTTCTTCCCTTGGCCTGAGACTTTCTACCTGTTCAGTGGGGACGTTAGTGTGTCCTTGCCTCTTAATGCATGGCAGGTGGGGGCTGGACAGTGGTTAAGAACTTTTGGTGCCATGACACTTTCGAAGAGAGCCTGAGGCCAGGCGGACCTGAGTTCAAATCCTTTTCTGCTTCCTCCTGGCTGGAGACTGTGGGCATGTTCAACGTGCTCCCTCACACTCAGTTTTCTTATCAGCACAAAAGACGTGATGATGAATTTTGACCACAATGGCAATAACTAACAGCTCAGGACCATTGTCGTGAGGATTTGGCGAGTTTCTGGCACAGAAATATCAAATTCAAATACCCAAGTTCCTGTAGTACCTGGAACAGCCGGGCACTTGGTGGTACATGGTAGCTCTTGTTAACTGTTGTTCGTAGGAAACAGGGCTGGTCCTATTGGAGTTCAGTCATGGAGGCTTTTGTTTCCTCCAAGTGTAGGAAGACTTTGGCTGTGGAAGTTAATGATGGGCGTAGGAAGCGTCAGGTCTTTGACTTAGAAGCAGATAATGAAGGGGTTCTGGGTCATTTCTGAGCAGCTCGGGGACAGACATGTTTCTTGGGCAGGGACAAACCTCTCTGGATTGTGAAGTCTTGTTTTGCAGTGAACACTTGGTAAAAGGGACCATGGTGACTTTGGACGCAGTGAGAGACGAACTCCTTGTTGTTCCAGGAGGCTTGGGGGGGCCGTAGGAGGAACCCCAAGTGCTAACGGTTGATTCTGTGAACACTGACCGCAGAGAGCTGTGAAGCTTGAGGAAGAACGAGGGAAAAGCCTGTTTGAACCTTCAGGGACAAGCCTGTGGAGGATTGCTCTGCTGTCCACCAGGAGAGGGGCTTCTGCAAGAACTGGGGTTACAGCGTCTTGGTGCCTCCAGGCGACTTCGGAGGGCAAAAAGTGCCTGAGGTCCTCAGCCTGGGTTGTAGAGCCCTTCCTGCTACCCCCATCCTTTTCAAAGATCATCTTCAAAGCCTCCAGCAGAGGAAACCTGAGAGGCAAGGGAGGAGCAGACCCGTGCACGGGGCGCCTCCCAGCCCTAGGGATGTGCCTGGTGGGGGAGAAAATGCTTTGCAGGAGTTTCAAGGCTAGCTAGCCTGGTAACCTTCAGAAAAGCCGACCACGCAGTCTTCCAAGTGTAAACTGACCCTGCAGAGATAGCGATCCTTTCATATTTCAGGTTCTGTGTGAAAGGGAAGAAAAGACATTGCAGGAAGGTGCCTGGGCTGTTCTTTACTGGCACGGAGGACACCCTAACTTTTAACTGAGCTCTCCTCTCTGCTCTTTGAACATGAAGGATGTCAGGATTTTGTAGTTGCGGGCATGAATGGACCTGCTCTGGCACTCTGAGCACATGTTCTAGGGCACCGTCTTCGTTCCAAGGAGGGTCAAGGTTTCCCTTTGCAAAGGTGAATGCTCCTTTTTATTACCTCACCTGGTGCTGTCTTCTCTCCTCGGGGCGGCAAGTGAAGCTTGGCCACACGCGGCATCAGATGTGTCCATCTGACAGCTACTTTGGTCTCTTGTGCTGGCATAACACATGCCCGCACATGGGGAGGTCCACACCCAGGGTGGGAAAGTAGCCGTCCAGATCTGCGTCACACTCTGCCCAGTGTTTAGTTACCACTGCCTTTTGACAAAAGAATTAGGCTGTCTTCCTGGTTTTGAATGGAAGACCTTTTGTGTATTTACAGCAAATGTGATAAATGCTAGTCTGTGGAAACCAGCTGCCCCCATGGCTGCGGGGCAGCGTCTCTTAACACCTGGCAGTTTGCATTTCAGTATGGTAGATTAAAACACACACGCGCGCACGCGCGCGCACACACACACACACACACACACACACACACACACACACACAGAGAGAACACCCCCAAAACTCAGCTCAAAACAGTGATCTCTCTTGGTAGCCTGGAGGGAAACGAGGAAGGAAGGAGCCGCAGACCCTGGCAGAGACAGGCGAATGGAGGCACACGTCTCCATGGGAAGGCAGTTCCTGAAGGCAGGAGGAGGCCATTGCATTCACTTCTGCCCCCAGGTCGAGCTGATGGATACCTTGCATATCCCAGTCATTGTGGTAGGCAGGATATCGTAAGCAGCAGAAGGTCAGGTGAGCCGTTCAGAATGTGGGAGGTCCAAAGAATGACCGAGGAGACTGGCCTGTGTGGGCAGCTCAGGACGGCCTCCTGGGGCAGGAGACTGGACTGGATCCTGAAATAGGGTATTAGTTTCTTAGGATCAAGGTAACATAGTGCCACAAGCTGGGTGACCTCAGCATCGGAAACATCGTGTTTCATAGTCAGGGGGCTCTGAGAGTCCAAGGTCAAGGTTCAGGACGTTGGTTCTTCAAACACCAGGAAGAATGGTTCATCAGTTCTGGGCCTTCCTCCTCTGCTTATCATGGCCATTTTCCCTTTCTCTACACTGTGCATTCGCACATAGGAGCACATGTGCCTGTGTCCCTTTATAAAGACAATAATCATGTCAGATGAAGGCCACTCCCCAGACCCCATGTTAACCTAATTACCCCTGTAAAGATCCTGTCTTTACATATGGTCACATTTAGAAGTTCTGGGGGTTATAAGAATTCAACATCAACATATTTCCAGGGGACACAGTTCTACCCATAGTAGATAGGAGGCTGGGTAGGAGAGGATGAAGAATGAGGAGTTTCCCACTCAAGGGAACAGCTAGGCACAGCCATAGAGTAAAGAAAGAGCAGTGTGCACTGTGTGGCATGTAAGTTAGAGAGCTGTGTATTGTGTGGCATGTAAGCTGGGTACTGGCAGGAGATGGAAAAGCCAACATAGAAAGAAAATAGCTCTTAAGGGCTTCCAGAATCAAGCTGAGGAGCCTTGGAATTTGCAGTCTGGAGCCTGGCAGAGCAGAGTGTGGACTGACCATAGGATGTTAACCTGGAGCCTGGCTGAGGTATAGAACCCCAGGCCCTACCCTGAGCTGCTCAGCCAGGTACCTGCATTTTAACATCCCCCCAAGTGAATCAGGGGTTGGCTGCAGCTTGGGAAGTGCTGATCTGGAGCTACAAGTCCTTGCCTTGGCTTCAGATGCCATTGTGGTCAAGCCTCGGGGTGGGGGTCGGGGGCTCCAGTGTCCTTGGTCTGCCTGTGGAGTAAGCTATGGGAGGGTTCTGCTCCCTGTGTGATTCTCCATTGCAGCTAGTATTGATATGGGCTGATGGGAGGAGGAAGTGTTTAAACAGGTGTGTGGGTTTGGGGGGAGTGGAAGGCGTGAACACTGTTCTTACCAAGAGCTGGGTTACCAAAGCAGCCCTGTGTTACCTGCTGTCTTGTTTGGAAAGGTCAGAGTCGGGAGGGACAAAGGCAGAGGCCGGCCTGATCACTAGCACTGTGTCTCTGTCATTTACAGGGCCCTCCGCAGAGGACAGTGGTTGCAGTGCTTGCAACATCTATTGGGTGATGGGGGTCCTGGTGGAGGTGGAGTTGGGGTGGGGAGCAGATGTGCAGGAGTAGAGAGGCATTCCCCGCCAGGTTTTCTGGAAGCATTGTACTGATTTCCCATAGCCCCCTAGGTTCTGGAAGGCTCGGCCCACTCCTCGGAAAGGATGCTTTTCATGGCTGTTGCGTGTACCAGATAAGCCCTCCAGAGCCCACTGGTGATAAAGGTGATCTAGAGAAAACAAACATCACTGAAAAGGCAAACAGACCCGAAACGCCCAAACAGCGTTTATCCCAGTTTAGCGCTGAGACTTGGATTAAGCAGGTCACATGGCCCACAACTTTCCTTCAATCCTTAGGAGACTTCTCCCATGGAAATCTTTTTCGGCAGCTTTGCAATTTTGATTTTCAGTTAATTAGATTTGTGCTGTTTGGGAGACTTGGTTAATGCATTTCACCCCACAGAGCTAATTTGCCTCTGTCTAAATTAGGTCTTTGCTATGGTGGAGGGTGTACACGGGATGCGGGGAATTGCGACTCGACCCACACGGGGCGCCGGGAGGCGGCTAGATGGTAAACAAGAGAGGCCTTCGAAATCACCACTTGTCATCATCGTCATTAGTGTGGGAGATCTGAGGTCCCACTGAGTGCTCAGAGAAAGGGCATCACGTGACTGCAGGGTGGGCTTGTTACACACCTCGTGAAACACAGCCCAGTGTCTCGCTGCCTTGTCAATCCCAGGCTGTCGTATTAGCCCAGAAGGGATAGCCATTTGGAGAGGGCAAGGCAGTGAGTGGATAACGTGGAATAAAAAATGTCTGGTTCCCCAACCCCTTAGAAGGTGTCTCAGCCAAACCTTCATTTTACAAGCTCAAACAGCCGAGGCCTAGTGTCATCTGCCTCAGAGTTTGGAAAATCACTTCTTTTCCTTCCTTTTCTTTTCCAGGTATCCTTGTCCTGCCCCACCTCCCCCAGCTTTGGCTGGATCTGAAGGATGGGGCAGGTTAATCTGATTGCATGGGTATTGAGAGATGACCAGAGACACCAGGTGGAGGTGCAGGGCCAGTTTTACGGAGTCATCACCAATGATGCCCTTTGTTCCCCTTCTCCAGTGTCAGAGATTATGTGTGCTAGTGATAGGAGACTAGGACTCATAATTTAATAATTGACATCCTGCTCATCTTCTCCAAAGGCTTTGAGACAGCCAAAAGAAAGGGGTGGGGAGGTGGACCTAAGGAGATGGAATCAGGTCTGCTCAGAAGGAGTGTTCAGAAGCCATATATGGGGATGGGCGGTATTTTCAGAGCCCCGCTGTCAATAGGGTCTGTGCCCATCGGACATCGCACATACTGGCTAGCCTGGAGTGGGGAACAAACCATTTCACCTCCTTTGTCATCTCCAGTGGGTTGGAAGTGTCCTCCCTACTGGAGTACTGCTGATCAGTGAGTGGGAGTGTAAACTCGATTAGCCATGTCTGTGAGGGCCAGGGGCGGTGGGGGGCGGGCAGTGTGCACACTTGTTGTTAACCATCTCTTCAGTTCACGACACCGACAGAGAGGATAATGTGTGGAGAATCCTATTTGAGGCATTTGGGAAAAGAGAGGCATAACCTTTGTCCTTTGGAAAATTATGGTCTCATCAGCAAGGCAGAACACACGCCCGAAGATGGCTTAGTGCCGGGAGAGCCTCAGCATTCACAGTTATCATTTTTAGCATAAGGCCCTGGTCCTCTGTATCCCAGATTATAATCTTGACACACAGAGTCAACAGCACAGAAATGCACATAAGGATAGACAACAAGACTGAGCTAGGGTTTGTTTTAGAGGCTAGGCAGCAGGCAGAGCCTAGGGAAGTGTGCATTTGGGAGCTCGGGGTAGGGAAGCCTTGGCTTTAAGCTGTGTATCTCAGCAAAGATGCTCCAAGGAAGGGCTTTAAAGCAGGATAAGGAAAGGTAGGCAACAGGAGCATGTCCGCAATGAGGGGTGAGGTTAGATGGGGATAGGGTGAGGGTTTTCACTGCTGCTGGCTGGCCGTCACCTGTGAACCTCCTTTATCAGATCTTTCCACCTCTTCCAGAATCTTGCATGGTTTTGTTTGGTTTTCTCTGTTGCAGTCTTTGGAACGTCAGCTCTTGCTCCACTTCTGAGGTTACCCCATTGATGTTTTCTATTTGTCGTGAGGGCCTGGTTAGAGACATTGTGGGTTATGCTGAGGTTGGGACTCTTGTTTATAAGAGTTTGAAGGGAGAGGATGTGGGAACGTCTTGTCTGAAACACAGGTCTGAAAAGGTGCTGGGGGAGAAATGGAAGACAGACATGAACCCTCCCAGTCTACCGCTGAGTCCAGACCCCCGAGTAGATGGAGTCTCCACGCAGCAAGCTTTCCTGTGCTGTGGTGCCTGTTAGGTGCAGAGAAGATGTTGTTGCACCACAGGAGCATCTGGGCTC
Organism: Peromyscus californicus insignis; assembly: GCF_007827085.1. Taxonomy (NCBI): domain Eukaryota; kingdom Metazoa; phylum Chordata; class Mammalia; order Rodentia; family Cricetidae; genus Peromyscus; species Peromyscus californicus. Next base: position 33,984,356 of record NW_026294551.1, read on the forward strand.
CTCAGGATGCAGGGCTGATTTGTTAGGGGTACATTTCCTAATGCAGGTTGCGTGAAGGAATCAGGAGGCTGGCTAGAGAGATGTCTCTCTCTGCTTGGTGGTATGGTGGCTGCAGGTCTGACTCAATCCTTCATCTTGGGGTGTGTGGGCCCCCCAAATGGCACTGTCCTCTCAGGAAAGAATGGTAGCCATGGTTTTGTCACCTTCTGAGCTTGTAGAAGAGAGAACCCTGGGTGATGATACTGATCAGGGCCCTCTGTCCCAGGGTGGGCTGAGGTAGTTTAGGTGGTAACAAAGGAGGCATGCAGAAATGGTGGGGAGCGGAGAAAGCCTGTGCCATCATCACTGGTGACCAGAGGCCTTTTTTAGCACCTTCCAGGGCTGGGTGTTGTCTTGTCGGTCTCTTTCCTTCAGCTGGGGAAGCTGAGATTTTAAGCAGACTGACTGACTGACCTCTTCAAGATCACACGAGTAGTCTGGTGGCAGTGTTGGGACAGTGACATGAATGCCCCAGTTCCCACTGGAAATGCTACATTTCCTAAATTCAAGATGCTTGCAGTGACTTACACATGGGTGGCATTGGATCATAGTGGTGAAACTTCCAGACCTTAGCTTCAGTCAAATGGGGTAGAGACTGTTGATGGAGAGCTTGCTTTCTACCTGATGGTGCGATAGCGTGCAGATTGCTTTGAATACATTTGCTCAGTGTAATCCTAAACAAAATCGAAGCCTGTTGGGCGGCTTTTTGTTCAGCTCTGGTGTCTGATGGGAAAGCAGGCTCCCCTCACCTGCTTAGCTCCGCAGCTGGCAGCTACAGAGCCCATCCCAGGCCCCGTGTTTGGCTCTTCCCACTGTTTCTTTTTGAAGGTGGATGAACAGAACAGGCTGCAGCCTGGGAACCTCTGGATTGTTCTTGGTGTCAGCATCAAGTGAGTTGATGCTAGGAGTCCTGCTCCTAGCCAGGCCCCTTTCCCTGCCTCACCTCACTCTCAGCGTCTTTGGAACAACAATGGCTTCTTGCTTTAAGTGGTCACCGAGTTGCTGCCTACGAGTTTTCTGGACACTTGCTGCTGAACTGTGTTCCGATCGAAAGCAACACAATTACTCTCTGAAGCTTGAGGGCAATTGTGAACACTTACAGTCTGCCTTCTTGTTCAATACTTGCCTGGAGTGTCTCTCTGAGAGGGTTGGAAAGGCATCTTGGATGGAGATGGTGGTTGGCTCTGTTGCTGGGTTGGGCTAGCTGGGTTTTATTTTTTTTTTTGCCTCTGTTGGCAAGGGAGGGATTTTTTATTTAGACATTCACATGGGGACTTGAATCAGAGCGGAGGTGACACCTGGCCTTTCAGGTGCAAGCCAATTTGCAGAAGGCTAGAGAGGATGGCTAGGCATGCAGGGCTGTTCAGGGAATCCTCCGGGGAGAGGCCCTGAGGGGCGGCATTGTCAGATGTTCCCTGCCAGTTTGCACAGCGCTGGGAGGCAGTATTTTAAGACAGTTGGGGAGGGTCAGAGGTTCCTACCTTTAGAGACTCATCAAAGAGCTAAGTGGTGCCCAAAGGCAAAGAATGATGCTCCCGGAATTTTGCATCCTGTGCACATGCTCTTCCTTTGTCTCATTGGAATAGGAAGGCTGACTGAGGGGCACCTCGAGTCCCTGTGTTCTGATGCAGAGAGGGGAAAACTCTGTAAACAGATCCTGCTGTCTTTGCAGCCAAATCATGGGCCCGCCTGTAGGGAGGAAGAGGACCCAAGTACAGGGGTTTCTGCGGCTGTCGCTAGCTATTCTCTGGAGATGGAAATGGGTATCTAAGTCAGTCACCTTCTTATCTGGTCCCTTTGTCCCTCCTTATTCCTTCCTGCCTCAGGCTCAGCATCTGTGCCTGGACCAAAGTGAGGAGCGTGTAAGAACATCCCGTTGGTTCACCGGGGCATTATCAGGAGCCATGGATTTTGGGGCCTGGGGTGGCAAGGTATAGTGTGCTATGGCAGCTTCCCATGAACACCCTGGATGCTTCTCTGCCCTCTCTGCATATGGCCTGGCCGAAGGCCAGGAAAAGCGACCAAAGGTCTCCTCCTAGAGCTTTCAAGGCCGCTGGGTGGCTCTTGTCCCTCCCACGCAGGCTTCTAGTCACTGCTACAAACACCAGGCAGTAGGGGTGGTGCTTAGGAACACTTTGGGAACTGCCATTAGCTTCGATTGGCAAGGTGGCTTAGAACATTTGATCTGGATCAGAGAAGGGAAGGGTGGTGAGAAGCCCCGGCCCTAGCCTCAAGGTCCTCGTTGGGCCCCAGACAACTCTTTGGAGCACTCAGCCACCCCTCGGTGCTTCCCTCCTTCTCCACCCTGCTTTCCTGCTGGGAATCCCAGTGTGGCCTTGTAAATATTAGCTCTGGAAACACCCGAGCCTCTCAGGAGACAGAGAAGTCTGTTACACCAGAACGCATGCTGACCTTTCCCCTGGACGAGTCCGCGGAGTTTCGTGCAGGGGAAGGAGGCAAGCCGTCTCCCTCGTCAGCTCCCCGGGCAGCTCGCTCACCTGATGAGCCTTCCCACTGTGCCGGAGAGAAGGGAGACAGCTGGGAAGGGCCATGGAGGCAGAAGGTTGTGCTAGGGGATGCTCTTATTTTTCAGCCTCCAGAGACATCCTGTGTTGGCCAGGACAGCTTTGCACTGCATTTGAAACACCAGGTCCCCGAAGGCAGGCAGAGGGGCTGGCTCTTCTTGACTCCCAGCAGCATAGAGGAAGAGCTCTGGATGCCTGCCGGAGTCCATCCAGGGAATGGATCCTTGCATTGTGGTCATGAAGCAGGAGTTCAATGTCAGTCCCTTTAGAAGGGAGGCAGATACCCCTTTTCTTGCCTTTTTGAATGTTGGCTGCCCTCTTTAAGATCTGAACCTCCGAGTCCAATTAGAAGAACCTGTATGGAAAAATTTATTCCTGTTTCAGGAAAGGGTAAGAAAAATATTTGTTCCCATCATCAAAGTGGAAATTTAAGTCAATGACAATGGAAACTATTTCTGGCCATTCTCAGACCAGAGAGAGGAGGGGCTGAGTTGATTCAAGCAGGGCGGAAGAATTCAGGCACTGTAAATTTTAGGGGTGAAATAACAGCGTAGAAATAAAAACTCCCCAAGGAAACATAAACCAACCTTTAATCAAACATAAACAACAGGCCACAAGTCCCCTTCCCTAGCTGAGCTGGCGGCTCCAGGACTGCTAGAGTGTTGGATCATCTCCCTGCTTTTCAGAAGGTCCTTGTTGGCATCAGACAACTTTTTGGAGCACTCAGCCACCCCCTTTGCTGTGTCCTCCCCCCCCCCAATCTAAGTGCAGCAGTTGTAGTCCCTAGGTTAGGTGGCACTTGGAGGGCGTCAGGGTGAAGACTGGCTGAGAGGGAAGGCCATTTACAGAGTGTGAGTTATATTGGTTGCTTGGGGAAAATCAGCTGGGTTAGAACAGTCTAGCTGCTGGGAAGTGGTGTGTGTATGGCCAGTGCAAGGGGGCGGTGGCCGGTGTGTGGTGTGCATGATGCTTGGGGGGCGGGATACTAAGCCCATTGCTTTTGTGAAAGTTTGCAAATGCCCATTAGGAAAAGTCAGAGGAGCAGCTGAGCCCAAGCTACACCTCCCTGACCCAGTTTGGGGTCGTGAGCAGGTCTGTTTCTTGTTCTGCACTAGACAGGGATTCTAGGAGTTCCGGGTTCTAAATCTTGCAGCAAATTGAAGTAAACCTGAATCAGATTTTTTTTTTTTTTTTTTTTTTTTTTTGCGGGAGGGGGGGACATTCTGAAGAATTTGATCAGAAAGTTTAATTTTTCCCGTGGACTTCTGAGATCCACGTCTGAGAAATGGCGTGGGGTGGGACTGCGCCAGCGAGTATCCAGGGACGCGCTGGGTTTATCTGGATGCTTGGTGACCAGTGTTCTCTAAGGCTTGACTTGTCAGAGTTGCTGCTTTTCAGCCCTCCTCTTTGGGGTGGTCCTCTCATGTGAGGGCCACCTGGGCTTTTGTGACAGTGCTGGGTTCTGGCTTCCTAAGGGACAGGGACACGTCAGTTGGCATGAACTACTCTGCCAGCTGTGTGAGGGACAGTGGCTCCAGCCAGTCCTGGGGCCGCAGTAAGTAGTGCTTCTCTGCAGAGCAAGAGGTTCTGGTAGAAGCAGAGAAGGCACGTGGTGTAGGTTCCAGATGGACCATGGTGAGGCTGTAACGGAAGTACCAGTGGGAAGGGGCTCCCAGGTTTTTGAAGAGGTTTGGAATTTTCTCCTGCGTTCATCATTGTCTCGTCACCTGCATTTGTTCCTGCTCTGTGAGGAATGTTCTTCACGCCAGTCGCAGGAGCTGGCTTTCTCTTTGGGTGATGACTCAGTTTACCAGGTCATTACTTGGTATCTGTTATGCAGTGGTGTGTGTGTGTGTGTGTGTGTGTGTGTGTGTGTGTGTGTGTGTGTGTGTGTGTGGTGTGTTTTCAGAGTTAGGAACAGCAGCACCCAGTCCTTAAGAAATACGGGATTTTAGCTGGGCAGGGTGACTCTTGATGACATTAATCCAGCACTCGGAAGGCAGAGTCAGGCAACTGTGAGTTGTAGGTGAGCTTGGTCTACATAGTGAGTTCCAGGACAGCCAGGGCTACATAGACCCTGTCTCAAAAAAAAAAAAAAAAGAAAGAAAGAAAGAAAGGAGGTTTAGAGGAGCCGTCTGAGGCCTGGGAGCAGAGATGGTCACTGGTCTTTGAGTCACTCAGTGGTCCCACTATGACTAGTGGTCCCTCCGCCTCATCAGTAGTGTCCTTGACAGCAGAGAGGTGCCATTGTCTACCTTATGAACCAACTGTTCAGTTGTTGTCCTCCTGGGACTCTCTTCTCCTGACTGTCCTTGTCACCTCTCTTGGCTCTGTGGCTCGAAGGGCAGGTGGCCGGTGCTGTCGCCTCTTCTGATCCATTGCTAGGTGTGTTCCGTTTGCCTCATCGAGTCACAGAGCTGGGCCCGAGCTGGGCCCTATGCACTTTCAGTGGTGCGTGTTGCCAACTCATCCGTGACGCTGGAGGAGAGGAGAGAGGTGGTTGGTAAGAAAATCAGGGACTTCTCCCTGGGTTGTAAGGTGGCTCCAATAGTCACCTCGTCGTATGGTACCTCAGGATAGGTGACATTTATGTTGAGTCACTAACAAATGCCAAGGTGGGGGGAGAGGAACCTATAGAGAATATTCTGAAACGCCACGACCCATGATGAGCAGTTCTGAGATGGGCATGCAGGAGCACGGTGATGTTTGGCCTGGCCTGGTGACTTGTGCCTGCAATCCCAGCTGCTCTGGAGGTTGGGGCAGAAGGTTCCCAGGCTCAAAGGCAGCTTGGACAAGTTAGGGAAACCCTGCCTCCAAATGAAAATTTAAAAGGGACTGGAGATGTAGCTTAGCTGGAGAGGACATGCTTAGCATGTGCAAGGTCCTGGCTTCGATCCCCAGGACTGCCAGAAAAAGGATGTGTAGAAAGTGGCCCAGGATGAGCCCTGCACCCCCTGTGGCTGTGTTCCTGGATCTGGGTTACCCTCTTTTGTGTTATACTTTGATAAGGTGCCTCTGTACCACACCCCACCTCAACTCTGAGGCACTGTACCCCTTTGCTGCCTGAGTTGGTGTTGTCTTCATGTTTGACCTGACCAGGGATGGGTCTCCTGTCTGGATATTCCTTCCCTCCCTCCCTCCCTCCCTCCCCTCCCTCCCTCCCTCCCTCCCTCCCTCCTTCCTTCTTTTCTCCCTCCCTCCCTCCCTTCCTGCCCATGTACCTGAAAGCAGTATAATCATATTCTTCCTAAGTACAGGCTGAGCACAGTAGTAAGGGGAGGGGCTTTGGTGCGGTCTCTGTCACTTAGACTCTGACCCCAGCCTCATGCGTTTGTCTCTCTTGTTGCTCCTCCGGGCCCTCTTGGGCTGCCCGTTGTGGATGATGGCTGTTCCAGAACATTCTCTATAGGTTCCTCCTGACTCCCTTTGCATCTGCTGCTGCCTCCTCCAGAGAGAGTCACCTACCTGTCTTGAGGCTCTTGTTTCTCCTTCAGGTGTTCGTTGAAATTGCTTTTCCTGTCACCCCTATTTATTTGTCCACTCCCCCTTCTTTTAAAGTCCCTGTCTCCGTCCGTGTTACTGCTGGGCTACAGAGTCTGACCTTGTCTTCAGACCGCAGAGCCTCTTCATCCTGCTGAGTATGATGGTCCATGGATTTTGCTGAAAACCATCCCAGTGTCCTTGATCGGAAGCAGGCGGGGTAAATGGGTGCTGTGTATGTGATGCACACACCTGTTGCTTGTCAGCGATGGGAAACCTCTAAATCCAAGCCTTGGGTAAAGGATCTCAGACTGCCTGTTCAGGTTGGCCTCTTCCCACTGCAGTCGGACTGTAGACCATGTCTTGAGCAAAGATTTATGTTTCCTTAGCATCTTCAAGAGCAACTGGCAACACAAGAACAAATATCCCTAAGAGTGGGTTGGATGAATGGATAATTGTAGCCAGTGCTTGTTAATGTTATTAGGCATGCACTGAGTACCAGGCTCTGTTCTTAATGCTTTACCCACTTTCATTTGTCACTCTGTGTGATGGTCCTGCAGGAAGACACTCATTGGTCCCCAAGGTATAGATGATGGGAGGATCCAGGCACCTGCTGCTTCAGGAACTATCTTAAGTCTCATTGCTGGGAGATCGGAATGTAATCTGAATTCAGGAAGCCTGAGTGGTAACTGCCTGCCAGAGTGTCTGGGGAAGGAGTGGAGGTGTTACACTCAGTGGTTGAAACACAGTTGGATGCAACCTGGAAGCCCGGGAAGGCCTCTGCTTGGCCTTGCTCTGCAAATCTCGGCAAATTTGATGTCAGAGAGCACCCTGGGTAACGTGATAGAGTGACTGGCTATGGGGCTAATAAAGACGAAATCTCCATTCAGTGTTTCATAGAACACCAGTAGAAACCAGCACCACAGAAAGCAGGTCATTCACATCAAAGGAACGGCCGCCCTTTCTCATAGTGTCCAACATCTAGAATAGGACAACCCTGAGTGAGGCCCAGAGAGATGGAGTAACAAAGCCAGTGTCTGTTGAAGGAACTCAGACCCGATAGTCTTCCATGGTGCCATTTCTCTGTCTCCAAGGTGTTGTCCAGAGTGAGGGCAGGGCTGACCTGTGGCTTTCAGCCCATCACTGTGGAAATGCTACCCTTGGTTGGTTAGTGTACCAGCTGACTTTCTGCTTTGTGAGTTGGAGGGGGTGGGGGCTGACACCAGCAGTGTGCTCTCTATTCAACACATGTCTCTTTTGAATCAGTCAACTGAAATTTAGTCGTGCACACCAGCAAAATGTATCAACAGCGCCCTTCATCCCTCATCCCTCTCCCAAAAGCAAACTCAGAAACCTTGACCCAGCAGTTCCACCTAGAAGAATGTCATCTCAGGCAGTGATCAAACAGAGTTCTTTTTAAATCATAAAGGGCTTATTCAAGGATGTCCATTGTCACACTGTTTATACAGGAAAACTGAGCCACCCAGCTGCCCAAACCCAGAGGATTAGCTAAATTAGGTTGTATCCTTCTGATGTGTTCTACAGCCATGGACCTTGCTGATTGATGCTGAGGTGTTCATACCAGCTGGCTTCAGTGGCACTGGGGACCAGTTAGGAAATCTGGCTTTCTGTAATGTGGTTTCATTTTAGGTTTGATATAAATGTATAATAATTCATTTTTTAGAAAAGGAAATACATATAAAATTTTGTCCATGATCACATTGAAAAACCTAGGGATTGGAGAAAATGACCCAGTTGGTAAGTTGCTATGTCCTTCAATTCCCAGAACTGCGAGGGGACATTTGACCTGTGTCTGTGAGAGGCAGATCACAGCTGGAGAGGGAAGGAGCATATCCACTTGGCCTTGTGTGGAGACCTGGCTGCACACTTCCAGTAAAGGACAAGTGTCTTGTCCTGAGTACAGAAAGGTGCCATGCTCTTCTCTACACAGGCATTCGGGTCTCCCCAGTACAGCACCTAGACAAATGACCTCTGGGGTGTCCTCAGTGGCTTGTTCTTTTGTGAAAGACTGTAAACACAGCCTCTACTCCTAATGGTGAAATAGACAGTTAGTCGTGTTGTCTCTATAAAGCCTATCGATGAGGACAGAGAATATAAGATGGTAAACAAACAGACCTGAGTTAAAATCTGTGTGGCAGAGGGGAGGGAGGGTTCTTTCAGGCGGAGGGGAGGCCTCACCTGGGCTATCTGCAGGACACTGGGACACAGCTTACTTCCCCTCTCAAGAACTGCTTTTCTTGAGTTTCCCTTTTCAGAACAGCTCTGCATTCTACACAGAGAGGGTTATTACAGGTTTCCAGCACCTCCAACTGCATTTTGAAAAAGCCCCATTTCCGTTGGCTTGCTTATAAAAGACAAGTGAATAATTTGTTTTAAAAGGTAAATGGTAATACTTTGCATTCCCAAGGGCATGTGCTGTCCTTGAAACCTGAATGTCCAACAGTAAATTATTTGATTCCTTCCAACAGTACCCCTTGTGTGGAAGGCAGCTATAAACATCCATTAAGGGCAGACTACTGGTCAGGCCAGACTCAGAGCTGTGTACTTTCCTACCCAACTGGGTGAGCCAGAATCCCACTGTACCGTTTGCCTTGGGGTAGGGGTGGGGGTGAAACGGGGCCACTGAGGGTGTGAAAAGGTTTGCTTAAGACTTATTTACGTGGATTGGTGCAAAAGGGTTTGTCCAGCCTGCTCTGCCCTTCTGTGTGTTTGTTCCCTGCCAGCAGCTGATGGGCACAGGGAACTGTTCTGCTCGGCACCAGGCTGTTGAAAGCATAATCAAATCACAACCCTCATTTTCTGAGTTACGTAATTTTGCAGAATGGACAGAGAGGCTCCTGGGAAAACTGTCTTTCCTCCTGTGAATTTTCAGGTCCATTTATAAAATGAGAAGCTGGGTTGAATAGATGACTGTGAACGGGCCGAATAACCCCATTTCACCTCTCCGTGTCTCCGAGGTTGAGTGGCCTTTGCCCGTGGCGCCTTCATGGAAACTGTTCTAAATATAGTTCCTGTTTGTTGTTGAATAATGACACGGGAGGGCGGGTGGTAGGGTTTCCAACTCCTTTCAGTCAGCAAGCAGGACAGAAGGCATCTCGTCCAGAGGGCCTCTTGAGGGAATGTGCCCTCAGCATTCAGGTGGTGCGGCTACTCCGGCTTTCCTGACTGTGAACTGTGACCAGCATTCTCAGCTCCCTGGGACCTACCCAGTCTCTCCCCCAGAGCCTCTAATCGATTCCTAACTAGCCCACAAGTGAAGAGAAGACATATGACTGACATTTACTAGGCCCCGGATCTCTTGCTTCTCCATCCACAAGTCTTAGCTAATGTTCAAGAGAGCAGATAGCATCCAGAGCCATGAGTACCAGTCTGGTTTTTTGCAGGGCTCATCACAGGGTGCTAGAAGGATCATAGGCCAGGTAGGACCCCAGAGTTTCCAGTCTTTGGTACCTGTGACTTTCAATTCTTACTTCTGATCACACGATTGCTTTCCTTGCCCAAAGAGGCTTTTTGGTTTTGTTGTTCTGTTGTGTTCTAGAACAGCTTTAACTGAATAACGAACCGTTTTGAACTGGCCCTGGACATGCTATTCCATCTTCCTGGCTGTGTTTCTGTGCAGTTTCCCGATGAGCCCTCAGCTGCAGGCAGACCTGCTTTGAGGCATCAGTCTGGGGTCAAGTGACTGGATTTCTAGACATTTCCATAAAAGCTGCGTAAACGGAGGAGAGTTGAGATGTCAGGAAAGAGAAGCATGTGAACTGCGTAGGGCAGTTGTCTGGTGGACTCTGTTGCACCAGATGCCCAGGAGTTCTGCCATATCTGAGTGAGTCTCCTAATCTGGGAGGGAGTGCAGCTGGTGCATGGAGCTCCAGGGTGTCCTAAATCTCCGTGTCATATGACCCAAGACTACCAGATGGATGACCCTACCTGGTAATCACTGTTTAAGTGTCCCAGGCTCCTCTAAGGCCATCTTGATGCAGTGAAGGTCTGTTGGGCACCAAGGCATAGGAGGGCAGGTTTTCTGTGAAAGTAGAGGTGGTAGTGGGGTGCTAACCTCAGGAGTTACGGGATTACAACATCTTAAATTGCTTTTAATGTTATTGACTTGGTGTTTTAAAGGCATACTGAAAAACGGATCGTGTTCTTCTTTTGCCTAGTAATTTAGTAATATATAACATTTGCTTCTCTTTGAGGGTCTGGTAAACTTTATTCCTTGTGGGAAATACACTTTGAAATTTGATCCTGTTGCCCTTTTTACTTAGGTGGCCAGGAGCCTCGGAGTTCAATGTCAGGAGGAGTTCAATGTTAGGAAGAGACACTTCTATGAATCGGGTTTTCAGATTTATTTTACCACCTCCCTGTGAGAAAACTCTTTAGTGTGATTGGTTTATGTCTCATTGATGGTCATCCCAGAGCCTTTGGGAAAGAAGAGAGTTGAGAATCCTTTACATATAGTTCTCTAACAAAAATAGAGGAAGGCCCAAGGATTTCAGACTAGGAAGAAAGTTGTAGAACGGGAAAGCTCTCCGAAACAGATGAACAGATATACTTACTAGCATGTCATTCAAGAGAATAGATCTACGAACCAGACCTCCAAGACTAGCATTCTGGCTCTGTACTTTTATGGGCTGTGTGACGTGGATAAGTAGCTTGAGACTCTCTGTCACTTAGCCCACATCTGTAGAAGGGGCTATCTCCTGCTTCAAGGTTTGCTGGGACGATTAGCTGAGCTAATATACAGAGCCATAACCTAAGAAATGTGTGTAGCTCCTGAAAGTGTCCTGTTCGCTTTCCCTGTTGGCAGCATTTGGTCCACGTCTCTGCAGACGACACAGTGGCCTCTGAACGCTTCTCCCTGGTCTTCCCTTCCACTCTGACTTCTTTACACCCCAACTTTCTGAGTGTAATTAGCCAGGACGCCACTTGTGCCTTTAAATATTTTTTAGCGAGAAGACGACTTTCCCCATGGGTTGGCACACTTTCCCAGGGGACTAAGGAAAAGATGACATGCTTTATTTCTTGAGGCAGCACAGGCTTTGACTAGCCCCAGTGATCCCTGTGGCTTGGCAGTGATGGCTTCATCCTGGACTATGACATTGGAAGACCACTTTGTTTCTCTGTGCCTCAGTTTCCCTATAATACTACAAGGATACGTTCAATTCCCTTGTCACCTCCAGGGAAGCTGGATTTTTTTTTTTTTTTTTTTTTTTTTTTTTTTTTTTTTTTTTTTTTTTTTTTGGTTTTTCGAGACAGGGTTTCTCTGTGTAGCTTTGCGCCTTTCCTGGGACTCACGTGATAGTCCAGGCTGGCCTCGAACTCACAGAGATCCGCCTGGCTCTGCCTCCCGAGTGCTGGGATTAAAGGCGTGCGCCACCACCGCCCGACGGGAAGCTGGATTTTTATCCTGTGTCCTGTGGGTGGAGATTTTAAGCTGTGAGGGCTTGTTGGGCCCGTCTTCACGGAGAAGGATTAAAAAGCCAATAGTACCTTGGGATTGAAGGGTTCGAGTCCCATTTCTTCCCTGCTCCTTGACAGTGGCAGAATGCTGATAAAATGGAGGACTGGCTGAAATGAAAGCTTTCTTGCCATTTGGGTAGTTTGGATAAAGGGAGGCAGACTTCCCAGCTCCTCTGGCCCCAGAGATGGACATGTAGAGACCCACGGACCGGTGGAGGACGACACTCCCCAAGACCCCATCGAAATGCTTTTTCTCCTGCAGACTGAGTGCAGCACAGGAGATGGGAAGAGACGAGAGCGAACAAAAGCGGCCGGCAGACACGGAACTCAGATTTAGCCGCAATTAAAGCAGGAAGACTTGTACCAGCGCATTTTTTTTCTAATAATTACCCACTATTCTCGGTAGTTAGAGCCGGCACACCCTTGCCTGCCTGCTGCCTACCGTGTCAGTGGTTAGATCGATTTTCATGACTGATCTTTCCCCTGGCTTAAGTACACCCCAGCACTGTGTTGGGTTTCTCTGGACATACTCTGGTCTTGTTTATGGATACATATGTTACCTCCTACCCACATTGTCTTGAGAAATCAGTAGGTGAATTACTAGCTTTTCCTCTGAAATGGATCAATTAATGCATCTGTGATAGCATTCTAGAGCCAGGGTGGGGTGGCGGGTGAGGGGTGGGTGGGAGAGTGGGTGGGGCAGAGGGTGGGAGTGGGGGTGATGGTGCTGCTAGAATCCTAGGCCTGCACCTGCCTGACCGTGCTCAAGATGGTGGCGGAAGTGAGCCACCGCTGCCCTCCTTTACAGCAGCTGGCTCTCTGCAGGGAAACACCAGGACCCCTGGAGCAACCTGGGCCCACCTGAGTGTTCTTCAGTGGTTCACTGTGGGTGGAGCTTTGACTGTCTTCCTCCTGAGCCCTCAGCTGCATGGCCAATCCAGCCTCTATGCTTTGTGGAGCTTGAGGCTCCGGGGCCTAGTTCCTGGCTTTATATATATATATAAAAATATTTAAATAAAAAAAAGCTGGGCATTGTGGCTTTAATCCTAGCAACCAGAAAGAAGAGGCAGGAGGATATGTGAAACCCATCTCAAAAAATTAATAACACCAAATTGATGAAAAGCAAAAAAAAAAATCCCCAGGAAAACAAAAGAGAGAAAAACATTTAAATCAGTTTTAGAAAGATACTTAAAACATATAAATTTATGCAATACCAAGATGTTTTAATGAATGTATACAATGTGTCATCCATGTTAGTGCTAAATATACCTGTATTTATGTATTTATCATTCCCTTATGATGAAGGTACTCAAAACCACCCTTGGTAGCTTTTTCAGACACACAGGACATCATTATCTATCATTTTTTCTGTTTTAATATTTGTAAAATCTGAGTGCTTTTAGTTAATGTATATATTTAATATAGTGACGACTTCTTTTCTAAGAAAAGCTGCCATAAATGAAATTTAGGCCTTCTGGTAGTTTTTAATATACAGAAAACCAAGGAAATATTATCCAATCCTTAGTGCGAGGAATCGGCATCTCTGTTAGTTAGCCATTGCTGTGTAACAAAAGGCTGGAGTTCGCTACCTAGCTAAGCTGGCCGGCACTTCTTATCTCATGCAGGGATGTGGAACAGGTTTCTTAGCTGGAGGGTTCTGGTTCAAGGGTACTTATGAGGTGGAGGTCTAGTCAAAGTTCTGGGCTTCAGCCACATTGGAGGATCTGCCTCTGGGCCTCTTCGCCGGGCTGTTGGGGCCACTCTAAGGGTCCTCCCAGTATCTAAGCCAGCTTCTCCAGAGCTTAACAACTAACTACCGTATTCTTCCAGCTCCTAAAACTGTCTTCTAGGCTTGGCATTGCTAATTTCCCTGTGAGGAAACACAGGCTCAGGGAGGTTGGTTAACTTAACCAAAGTTACTGGAAGCCAGTGATGAGACTAGGCTTCTGTCTCTGGTAGCACCAACTAGTCTGTCTTCTTCTAGAGAGCGACAGTGTTGTTTGTGTTTTTCTAATGCTGTGGTCTTGGAGTTGACCCCAGGAACCCCCTGGGTCACCATGTCGCCCTCCAGCTGTCTGATGGGACAGGAGTGGTCAGTCCCCTGTAGTCACAGCTTGAATCATTGTCTTGCCTTTGAGATGTGTTTGTCTTTAGTGCCTACTCCTCACCCTTGGTTCTCCAATTCTTCCTTCAGCCTCATCCCTTACGGCTGGGCGTCCCTGAGGCGGGGCTGTTCCTTAGGGAAGGCATGGTTTCTGTGTGGCTTGCTAGCCACGGGGCTCAGGGACAGCGAGGATCCCTGGCGGCTGTCGATGTTGTGTTTACCACCTTGGCAACAAGCGGCTGCTGTTGGCACTGTGGCCCGGAGTCCTTGGCCAGGCACCTACTTGGGTTGGGGGGCCCCCACTCCATGGCATGAGTTGGTCTGTGGCCAGGCCAGAACAGTGGCTCTTTCTTTTCAGAAGTAAAAGATTATTAATATGCTTTTCTAATTTAGAAAAGCAATGTCTGCTCCTTATAGATGATTCACGGCGTTTTATAAATGCTAAAAGTGAATGTTTTTAGTATATTAGCATTCTTGCGCATTTGTAGATACGTTTAAGAACAGAATTGGAAAAAAACCCAGATTGTACTCATACAGTGGTGTGTGTGTGTGTGTGTGTGTGTGTGTGTGTGTGTGTGTGTGTGTTTCCAGCTTCTTTATTTAATAGTCTTTTGTAACTATTTCCACGTGTCACTAGGTGGTTCTCAACAACATGGCTTTTAATTGCCATGTAACATCTCATCGTCTCAATGTGAAGTATAGATATAGTTTCAATGCACCTCCCTGCCAAGGACAGAATGTGCTATGGTTTAGTTGCATACCACACAGGATGGCCCGGAGAAGAGAGGGCAGCAGCTTCCTGCCACAGGCCTGGGTTTGACTTCCAGTATTGCCACTTGAACACATTATTTACATTTGGAACCTCAGTTTCCGTAGCGTGGGGCCATCGCTTTGCACTTGTGAGGGTTAATGGGATGATGAATACCTACCTACCTGTAGGGATGCTAGCCAAGCTGCGAGCACCACTGTTCTTGTTGAAGACCCAGGCTCTGTTACTTCCATATTGGTGTTCCTCACAGACATCCCACAGTCACTCCTTTGAATCCTAGCTCTAGCGCATGTGTCTGGACATCGTCATCCTTGGAAGAGCTTTGGAGGGGTTTGTGTTTAAGTCAGGAGAGCTGAGTGTAGAGATGGACTTGTTGGATGACTGACTGTTCCTTTGGAGCTGAGAGCTGGGTATGTTTGAGGTGGCCTCAGCTGTAATGGTGAAAGGGACAGGGGCTGTCTGGGGTCTCTGAGGTGGAGGATGGGGGACAGGCACTAGAGCAAGAAGGGGCGCTAAGGCTAAATGCTAACCAGGGCTTGTGGTCTTATGGGAGAAATTCTTTCTGAAGAGTAGGTAAGTGTCTTGAGGCTGTCCATCTCTGGGACTTCTCTAGGAGGGAAAACAAGAGAGACACTGTCCTAAGTTGGAAAAAACAAGGGAGGAATTGTGGCCTGACTCCCACCCTGCTGCCGTTGAAACGGTTGGGTCTTCATGTGTGACATTCACTCACATGTCTCCACATGTCAACAGCTTTGCTTTGATCCTCATGGCCTCTTCCCTTGTCGGGCATAGTCTCAGTACCCACAGCACCCTTTCACCTTTGGTACTCAAGAAGTAAGTGTTGGATGAGTGACTGAGGACAGGAGAATGTCCAAAGGAATAATGACCAGCCAAATCTGAGGCTCAAATAGTGATTCTTGAAGGTTCGCAGCTAGGGACCCAGGTGTCAGAAAGAGTTCCTCCTGGCAGGTGTTGTCCTCTGGCCACATTTTGCCTCTCTAAACTGTAGCTAGAGTTTTCCTGCCTGGCCCACAGTCAGGACAAATCTCTCTCACCCGCCAGTCCCAGAGCCACTCAGACCCAACCAAATAAACACAGAGACTTATATTGGTTACAAACTGTATGGCCGTGGCAGGCTTCTTGCTAACTATTCTTACAGCTTAAATTAATCCATTTCTATAAATCTATACTTTGCCACGTGGCTTGTGGCTTACCGGTACTTTACATCTTCCTTGTCCTGATGGCGGCTGGCAGTGTCTTTCTGACTCAGCTTCCTGTTCTCTCAATTCTCCTCTCTGTTAGTCCCGCCTATACTTCCTGCCTGGTCACTGGCCAATCAGTGATTTATTTATTGACCAATCAGCAACACACTTGACATACAGACCATCCCACAGCACTAAACAAGTGGGGATGGCTTGCCTACCTGTTGAGGAATGGGGAGCCTGTTCAGAAGGGCAGCCTGCTGCTTGTCAGGGTGGGCACCAATCAGAAGACAGCACAGAGCAGGCAGTCCCGGGGGTGCTTTCCCTCAGTCAACAGGAGCCTGTGGGCAGGACTACTGGGAAGATGCATCTCTGGGGCCCATTGGCAGTGAATTATAGGGCACGTGGACATTCTAGGCCCATATTTCTGTCCAGGTGTCTGGGACGGCATAAATAAAGGGCAAGTAGCCTGGTGGGTCCTGTGCAGACTTGTTATACCCTGGTTGCTTAGCGACCCTGAAGGCTCCATAACTCAGTCTGGCCCTGCCTTGGGGGTCTGGCTGGTGTGAATCCACTGCCTCACTTAGTGGGCCTCCCTGTAGATCACTCCACAGTACTGTGTGCGGCAGGAACTTTTCATTCACAGCTCGGGTATCTGAGTCTTAATGCAGAGCAGATAATGTGGGCCCAGCAGTTTGTGGGGTGACTGCCTTTTCTCTTCCCGGCTTCACCTCTAGGAGGTACTGAGAGAGTGAGATGGATCCACGCCAGACTTAGCTCTCCTCTATCTTTCTGTCTCCTTTGCCAGGAGGGTCCTTTATCTGCTCTTCAATTCAGTGGCTTCTGACGTACTTTTCTGATCTGTGTGATTTGTCGGGGTGCCAGGCTCAAGTCTGAGGACTTAAAGAAGAGGGGAGGGGG
Source organism: Peromyscus californicus insignis (assembly GCF_007827085.1). Taxonomy (NCBI): domain Eukaryota; kingdom Metazoa; phylum Chordata; class Mammalia; order Rodentia; family Cricetidae; genus Peromyscus; species Peromyscus californicus. Next base: position 34,000,874 of record NW_026294551.1, read on the forward strand.
CATGGGAGGACTGGAGACCCAGACTTCCTTTGTAGCTTTCAGAAGAAAAGCATGCCTGTTAAAAATAAATGACGCGCCGGGCGGTGGTGGCGCACGCCTTTAATCCCAGCACTCGGGAGGCAGAGCCAGGCGGATCTCTGTGAGTTCGAGGCCAGCCTGGACTCCAAAGCGAGTTCCAGGAAAGGCGCAAAGCTACACAGAGAAACCCTGTCTCGAAAAACCAAAAAAAAAAAAAAAAAAAAAAAAAAAAAAAAAAAAATAAATAAATAAATAAATGATGCAAATATTTATGTTCAATATATCAAAGAGACAAATGACATCAATAGAGATTATAGAGGCGTTCCTTCGAATTGTCCATCACACAGGACTCCTGGGACAGGCACGGGGCAGGCCCCAGGTATCAGTCAGCCTGGGTCCTTTGAGCAGTGGCTTTGCTTTTCGGCATTCTCTAGGGCAGTGGTTCTCAACCTTCCTGATGCTGTAACCCTTTAACACAGTTCCTCACGTTGTGGTGACCCCAACCTTACAAATTCCTTTCGTTGCTACGTCATACCGTCATTTTGCTACTCTTATGAATCGTTCCGTAGTAGCTGTGTTTTCTGATGGTCTTAGGTGGCCCCTGGGAAAGGGCGGGAACAGGTTGAGAACTGCTGCTGCTCTAGACGGTTGGGCTCTGAGGGCATTGTGTCATGGATTGCTTGCTTCAGGACTGTCTTGAAAGCCAGCTAAGACCTGGTGAGTGAGATGGTTCAGTGGGTCAAAGTGTTGACTGCCAAGTCCAACGACTTGAGTCCTGTTCTGGGGTCTGCGTGGCGGAAGCTGCGAACTCTCTCACACGTTGCCCTCTGCCCTCTGACTGTGGGACATCTATGCTTGATGTGCGCGCGCGCGCAAGTAAAAGCCATCTTCCTGTCTTCCTGAGCTGATTGCCTCAACGTCTGCCTTCACCCGCGATTCCTTCTCTCAGGTGTGTTTTGCTCTGTTCCCCTCCCCCCTGTCACCCGCCCACAGTTTCTGAAGTGGACTTGGTGTGCTGTCTGCAGTGGGGACTGTCGAGAGTACAACAGCCCTGCTTCCTGCCTTCTACTTCTCTCCATATCCCACCATGCTGCCGCTGTGTGAGAGTGAGCGAGCCCTTGGCTTCATGTGCTTAGAGCAACTGGGGAGCCTGCTTCTGCCTGCACAGGGCTCTCCATCACCCCTGGAGGCCCCAAGGCCCCCATGGCTCCTGGAAACGTGCTTGCTTTTCCGGGTCTCTGCTCTGTTTGCTTGGGCTAAGGTCTTGAGAGGGTTTCCCCAGCAGAATCTACTGACCCAAGGCCTGTCGGGGGCATCCGCCAGGGCTGCTGCAGGGAACGGGAATTAAATCAGCCCCTTTAAGTTCTGAAACCGGCTTGTGAGAGCCTTGGAAGCCAGCCCAGCTAAGTTCAAGTATGGGCTCCAGCCCCTTCCATCTCGTTGACCTTGAGTGATAATATGTAACATTATCTGGGCTCTTGGCACAGGTTGGTTCATCCGAACTCCATGATGTCTCAGGCTTTTCTGCAGCAGCCCTGGAGAAAGGCATCAGTCTTAGCCCACTTTACTAGACTTTAAAGGGACTCAGATGTGGGCAAGTGATGGTCTGCCAGGCTGGCAGCCCGACGGAGCTTGCCTCTGGCTCCGCCCCTGCCGGCGACTACACGGGGGTGTGCATGGCCGTGCTCTGACTTGCCGTCACTCCCAGGGCTCACCTCAGTCTAGTCTCTGCCACCAAACAGAGGGACAGTGTTCATACTGCAGGACTTTTTTTTTTTCGAAGCCCAAATGAGATGAAACGTAATAGATAGAGCGAATGTGAGTTTCTTTATTTTGTTTCCCAGGCACAGGGAGTGGGACAGGGAAACAGAGAGACATTCATGCCCTGCTTGGCAGCCTCTGTGGAAGAAGGCAGGCCCAGAGAGGGGAACTGTGGGGATCCCCCTCATCGTGAGTGACTGTTTCATTGGAGAGGTCCTCTCAGCCTGCCCCTCAGTTCTGAAGATAGAGTGGGTGCTTCCTGGACAAGGGACATGCTGCTAAGAGCCTTCCCTTAGACAGGCCAATCAGAGCAGAGATCTGGTACCCCTCCTGTTTCTGGGGTAGTGTGGACTCCAGCTGGGGCACCCTCTGCTGAGATCTCTGACAGGCCCCGTGTTGACAGTGCACCCGAAGTCACTGGCCTATCTTGGCTGTGTCTCTTGAAGCCCTGGCCCATGCCTCTGGAAGGAGCTTCAGCAAGGACACAGGGTCATCTCTGCACTGGATTTTCATTCTGCCTTAAACATCCGTTCGGTTCCAGTGTGCTCAGGTGTAGGTGCATTGCAGAGACACTCAGGTGGTAGCATGGCTGGGCTATGTGGATTCCCCACAAGGAACACGACTGAGTTGGCTGAGGGAAGGGGGTTAACCAGGGCTGAGTCTGGAAGGACACAAAAACCAGAGGCCAAAGCTAAGGAAGGGGGTTACTGGAGGATCAGGGTAGTCCCAGCATGTCTTACGACCTAATCAGAACTATAGTAAGCCCAGACTGGAAGGCAGAACTGGGGTTCTGGGGTTCAGATCTATATCTCCCCCCGCCGGGGGCAGGGTGGCACAGTACACAGAGGAGGCCTGAGAAATGGGAGCTGAGAGACTTATATGGAGATTTGATGGGGTGAGTGGAGGTAACCACAGTGAGCCCAGACCAAACCCACAGTGAAGGGAGCTCTGGGAGTGCCTGGCGGGCGGGCACCCAGCTGCCTGTGGGGACTGTGCAATGTTTGTGGTCAGGACGACTCGGGTATGGGGAGGCTCCTGTTGTCTTGTCTGGCTGCCATGACGAGCCTTCCTCCTGCCTCTGGTCTCCAGTCTGATGCGTCATCCCAGTGGCGTTACTTCTGGGGAGCGTGTTTTTTAGCAGGTGGGAGCAGTGGGGACAGAGCTTTGTTGGGCAGTTTCGCTTTTCTTGCTTATATTGGACACTTCAATGTGCTTCCCCCACTTCTTTTCTTGCTCTTTATTTATTTATTTATTTTTGGATAATGGCAAAATCGCCGCTCGTGGGCAGCGGCACAGATAATACAAAACAACGCTTTGAGAACAGCTTTATCTGAGCACAAAGCACTTGGAATTGAAGACCCCCAGGGACTTGCCTCCGCCGCTCAGCTTTCTTCTCCCCTCTTTCCCTTTCTTTTCACTCTCTCCCTCTCCCTCCTCGTCCTCTTTCTTTTCTTCATTCAGACTTGCAGTAGAACCGGAGTGAGCTGCGGATTGCCCTATTTTCGGCTGATTTGCATGTTAGAGAGAGCAGAGTAATTGGTGTTTAACCAGAACAAAAGAAGATCTGTTTTCTAAGAGAAAAAGAAGTTTTGAAGTAGCCCCCATGGCATCCGCCGCCGCCGTTGTCCCCCCTCGTTAGGAATTGAGTAGGACGGCCCTCGTAACGAGGGTGTGGGAGATACTGCTTTCCTTGGGATGCTGTCCGAGGTCATTGGTTTGAATGTTGTGTTTGATGTGGATCTGAGGGCTGTTGGCAGAACACCTCTTTGGGACATTGGACATTCTGTCCCTACGGGGGGATAGGCGATGAGAAGCTTTGCTGAAACTCTGTTGATTTCTTGGTTGAATGCACCCAGGGGGCCACCCTGAGCCTTGAGTCCTTCTCCACATCTTCAGCGTGCTGTAATGAGAAGCTTCTTGGCAGTTGTCACCGAGTGCTCTGGAGGGCAGAGGTCGGGAGAAGCTTGGTGGCTGGATCCTAGTGAAAGGATGAGGAGTCGTTAGTTTGGGGTTTTTTTTTTTAATCAGGGATGCTGAAATTAAGATGAATCCCTCCCTCACTTGGATCGGAGAGAAGAAAGATTAAATCTGGACCAGGAAAAAAACCTTCTTAAAAAATTACTTTTATTTATGTGTTTTCTATGTTTGTGTGCACATGTGTGCCTGCCGTGGCTCACTCGTGGAGATCACAGGATAACCTCTTAAAGAGTTGGCTCTCCCCTTCCTCCATGTGGGGCCCGGGGCTTGAACTCAGGTCATCAGGCTCGATGGCCGGTGCCTTCACCCGGGAACCCGTTGACAGCCCCTGTGTTGCTCATTCTTCAGATGCACAGAAACCTCTTTAAGCGATATGTGTGCTTCCTTTCCTTCTGAATTTCACCGGTGTCTGGTGGTAGGATAAAGTCTTGTGAAAATTAAGTCGAATTTTGAAGACTTTGGGGGAATGTTTCATCGACCACAAAATCGTCGTCGTTGTGAATTTGAAAATAAAATGCCACCGCATAGACTTGGAAACACCAAGGGGAGAATGACTTGTGTTCATAGCGCTCTAAACACCTTCCGGTTTCTGTTGCTGTAACTCTGGTTTGTATACGCATGCATGCTGAGGGCAGCCTCTTCCCTCCCTCCCTCCCTCCCTCCCTCCCTCCCTCCCTCCCCCCTCCCTCCCCATCTCTCCCCACCCCCTCAATGATGGGGTCTCCTCCTGGTTTGTAACTTACCACATCAGCCGTTCTGGCTGGCCAGTGAGCCTCACAGGTCTGCCGTCTTCACATCCTGGCAGTGGCATTCTAGTTTCAACACTCCCACACTGGGCTATTTTAACCTGGGTGCTGGGGATCAAACCCGGGTCCCTGTGCTCACAAGGTAAGCACTTTACCAACTGAACTGCCTCTCCAGCTCTAAGGACACACTTTGAAATGATCCTAGACTACACTGATTGCTCTGAGACTTGTGTTTAATCAAATATTTGTTTCATAATATCAGTTGACGAACTTGTGACCATGATCCCCCCCCTTTTTTTGGAGGTCACCTGAATTTGTGGTCATTCAGTATTATCTTGTAGAATCTGATACCAGATTAGAAAGCTGTAGCACATGATGGCTGTCCTCAGAAAGCTGTGCTAGAAATCAGTAACGCTGTATTTGTGTGTTACTTTATCTTTCTGGAAAGTCTGTGAGATCGGGAAGGGTTCTCGCTATCTGGCCCACTTTACAGATGAGGAAACAGAGCCAAGCTCAGAAGGCGGAGCTGAGCTGAGATGCCCCAAGTCCTAGACCTCAGGTCCTTAGCTTTGTCTACCAAATATCATCTTACCCTTGGTTCCTTTCTACTTCTGAAATCACTCAGAAGTTACAAGACCAGCTTTGTGAATAAGTCTAAGGGTTACCCAATATACCTGCCAGTCACTACAGACTTAAGCATAAGGATAGTTTCTCACCTAACTCCAGGACAGGTACTAACTCCCGGAAGTTAACTGAGGGTTAGGGATATATGGCTTAGTTGGTAGGGTACTAGCATTGGGTTTGGTATTTAGCAGTTCCTAAACCAAGCATGAGAGCATACACTCGGGAATCCCAGCATTTAGAAGGTAGAAGACAGTGTGAGCAGAGGTTCAAGGTCATCCTTGGCGTAGCAAGTTCGAGACTAGCTTAGAATATATGAGACCTTGTCTCAACAACCAACCAACCAACCAACCAACCAACCAGCCAAAAATACATTGCTGTATTCCTTTCATGTGCAGATGTACCACGTGTGTTCTGATTTTGCCGGTCAGCCTAGTATTGTCTGTGTAGAATTCTTTTCCCCTCCAGCACGGAGAGAATAGAGGATCAGGTGGGACACTGGTTTCTGTCCCTTCTTTGTCAACTTAATCTGGAATATTTCCGCAGCCTCACTTTGCCTCCACGTCATTGTCACTAAAAAGAATATACTGTTTCCAGGCTGGCAACACGGCTCGAGGACCTGTGTTCAGATCCCCAGTGTTCCCTTAGAACCAGGCTTGTCTGCATGCCTGTAGCTCCAGTGACTGGAACACGGGGTGACAGAGACAGGTGAATCCCGGCAGCTTGCTTTCCAGCTCGTCTGGCTAAAATGGTGAGCTCCAGGTTCAGAGACAGAGACAGAGACAGAGACAGAGACAGAGACAGACTCTCACAAAATGAGGCAGAGAACAGCTGAAGAAGACACTCTCGTTTAATATTGCCTCATGGTTGGAATCAAGTTCCGTGATCCTGGCCAGAATCTGAGGTGTTGGTTTTCATGTCCTTCCCACGCTCTCGTCTGGATGCTCTTGCACTTGATGTCCGTCTGCCTTTCTTTGATTACCTGGCCAAGGTGTTGTTTGATTTCTCTAGCGTGTAGTTATTGCATGGTGGTTTTTTTGGGGTGGGGGTGGGGGGGGAGGGGGAGGGGTGGGTGGGTGGGTGGATAGAGTTAATAAGCAGTCTTTGGAGGAGAGACTGATCATGCTCCTCATCAAAATTTCCACCAGACTTAGCATTTGCCTAAGATTCTTGCCTGATCTGGTGTTTACTGTGGTAGTTATGGAAGGGTTTTCCAGCTTCTTCGCTCCCTCTATTTACCACCTGGTCTGCTGTGAGCAAGAGCCCCTCCTTCCCGTTAATTTAACATCTACTTATTATAGAAATGAGCTCGTGGGATCCTAGTATCTCAGTGGCTTGAGATCATTGCTGGACTTAATAACTTTAGTGCTCAGATTGCCCCAAATCAGGCCAGTGGGAGAACCCTCCTTCAGGTTCTTCCAAATGTATTGAAAGCACATCTTTCCTGGTCATAACAAAAGTTGCAGAGCTCATCTTGTGTCTACCTGGCCTTAGACTTGGAGTCAGTCATCTCTCTAAGGCGCTGGGTCCCTTCACTGGGGAATGGAGTCAGAGTTCAAGACACCAGTTACTGGAGTATCTTTGCTTCCAGCCTATTTCCCTGGTGAGATCTGGGAAGCATGAGGGTTACTGTACACATACATGCTCACACCTGGGTGTACCCGTGCATGAAGTGCACACGTCCTTGCACATGCTTCTGTGAGCCCCAGCATTTGGCTTCAAGAGTTGAGTGGCCAGCACCGTCCTGTCATATCTAGGTTAGAGCTGTGGTGACCTACTCATGCCCTGTAGTGACCAACTGCCCTGTTGAGAAGTGTTTGTGTCTTGTTTGCTCCTACCCCACCCCACCTGTCCTGCCTCAGGAGTGCTAAGACACTGGGGTGCACTACCATGTCTGGCTTCAAGACCAGGAAATGCTTTGTTCTTGTTGTCTGAATCACGAGTTGGACATTTTACAAAGTGTCCTGTTTATAAGAGAAATGTAAACGATGTGAAGTCTGGTGTCAGTTCTCCCTCCCTCCCTCCCTCCACCCCTATTAGTTAACTTTTAGATAATGCCTTAAAGAGCCAAACTCCATCTTAGCTGTATTTGGAACACATCAGCCGTGCTCTGCCATGGAACCCCATGTGGCAAATGTACCAGTATCTTATGTGGCTGACCTCTCTGGCTTTAGTAGTCCATGTTCCTATTCACTGTGTTCTGGAAATGAATTCTGGCAACTGGCTCTTCCCCCTGCCGTTCACTGTACACAGTGCAGTGTGTTCTTGCCTAGTAAATTCTAGTAAACTAGAAAGTTCTAGGTAAAATAGGAGTTAACTCGACTAATCCATAGTCAGTCAGCCTATCAACATTTGAATTATGGGATCAATATTCCAAGACACGGCTTCCTTAACCATTGTTTTAAAGTAATGAACGCAGGGCTAGCATGAAGCTCAGTTGGTAGTGGACTTGTCTAGCACGAACAGTGCTGTGGGTTAATCATCAGGACAATATAACCAGGCTTAGTGGTACGTGTCTACAATCCCAGAGGTAGGAGGCTCAGAAGTTCAAGGTCATCCCTAGCTACATAGCTTAACACTGATGTGGGCTACATGAGACCGTGTCTTAAAGGGTGAGGGGGCAGAGAGCGTGCACCCAGGGTTTTTTCTGCCCGTAGACCTTCTAACGAAGGAACGAAGCAGGTCCTCGAGCAGGCCTGCCTGGGCTGCGCCGCTCCCTGACCTGTCTCTGTACTGTAGAAGCCGCTCCCGCAGGCAGTGAGGCAGAGCCGGCCTGGGCTCTCTCTGCCTTTTCCACTTGGCATTGTGGTATCACCACTCTGGGCTCTCTAATTGGGGTCATTGTGTCTGTGTGACTGGGACTAGGATGCTCTGCCGAGTTTCTGCCCACGGCACCCCTGGAAGCAGAGCAGCCGACTTTGGTCTCCCGTTTCTCGTTGGCCGGGGATGTTTGTCTCCAGTTTTCCACAGTAGCGGCCTCTGTGCAATTATCTGGGAATGACATTGCTGTCATTCCCTCCTCAAGCCACCTAAGCTATCTTTTGGTCTTTCTTAGGATATTGAGTTTCTAAGTCTGACGGTTCTTCCTTCTGTCCGCTCACTGCACCATTCTTAGCCCAGGCCCTGCATGTGGTCCGGGGCCGGTGGTGAGCTGAGGTAGGGTAGTGAACAGAAAGCCTGTTCGGTTCCTGTCTTCCTGAAGGGCACAGCCATGGGCACAGGGGTGTGCATTGTTCCTCCAAGCTCTGCTGCACATTCAATCTTTTCTCACTGACGTGTGGGTGCACACACTGTAGTTGAAAGAGGGGGATCGGTGGTATTGCTGTAGGAAAAAATATACTAGCCCCCCACATGGTAGGCTGTCAGTTCGCTTTGACGCTTCCCTGGTGCTTCCAGCAAGCACATCTCGAGACGCTTGGGCATTCCTAGGGTGCCGAGTACGGGTCTGTTAGACCAGGGACTGAGGGAGGTGGGCAGGTAGCAGTTAACACCTGGGTTGTTCTCTGGGGACTAGGGACCACTGGCCAGACTCAGGAACTCCACTGTTGAGGTGACATTTGTACCCAAGGAAGTCACCTCATGGATGAGTTGCATGATTGAGGTGGTCTCCCCAGGTCATACTCTAACACCGAACTGTGGCTTACCCGCGTTTTGTCACCGTTTCAATCAGGATGGGTCTGCTACTGCTTATACTCATTTGTGTTCACTGTCGGAGATGCTGCCTGGAAGTCTGCAGCCCACACGATAGACTGCAAGCTTTGTTTCTGGTTCAAGGGCTTCTTGTCCTCCTAGCAGGCCAGAGGAAGTGTTTGGGGGCGCAGGGAAACCTTGAAGTTCTGCAGCAGGCAGTTCCAGGGTGTCCCTCCATGGTGGCTCCTGACCACTCCTTTTCTCTCCCGTAGCTCTGAAAACGAGTTCTGTGATTGTGACCCTCCTCTGCCTACCTGCTTCCTCTTTTCTTTGAGGACCAATGTTATCTGACTTCTGATTCAGAAACTTGGGGGTCTGCAGGGTACACGCGTGCCTGCGTGCATGTGTGTGTGTGTGTCCTTGAACTGGTTGGAAAAGGGGGGACATTTCTAGAGAGTGCATCCTGGCAGAGAAAGCACCCGAGGTTCAGGCCTTCTCCTGGTGGCACAGCTGGAGAGTAACATTTAAATCTTCCTCCTAATTAACATTTCTGAGTGATCCTGACAGTGATTAGAGAACTACGGGAAGGCTCTCCAAAGACCAGGGGAAGAGGAACGGAAGAGAAAGCTCTAGAAAGATCGGCTTTACCAGGGTGAATTATATACATTTGTGTCCAAGCACTGTGGAGTGAATAACAGTGCTATAAATACTTAGACAAATAGACCACTTTTTATCAGTTTTATTATAATTGTTCACGCCGGTACACAAGTGTGCTTGACTTCCAGCTTGCCTGCCTGCAGTTAATGGCGGTGAAACGGAGAGATGAATGTCAGAAAATACTTTCCTTTAGGCCTTTTGAAGCCAGTTTGAGGAGCATATATACTTAGAAACATAAAGGCGGGGGTAGAAAGCCAAGAGTTTACTTTTCAAACCTAGGAGCAGTTCAGAATCCAATAGGACCTAACCGTCCATCCATTGTTGCCCTCTGAGAAGAATTAAAGTGTCGAGTGGCTCCAGCGGATATCCTCTTAGTGGTTTCTCGCTGACTGGTGCCATGTAAATTATAAAGGAACCATATGGAACTGCTTGGTATTAAGCGTTTTATGTTTTCCAATGATAGTTATTTTAGGATATAATCTTCACAAAATCTGCTGTTAATGACTGGTGTGTTTTCACCTGAGGTTGTGAATGCTCCAGTGCCTGTAAACAGTACCAGGGGCAGGGTGTGTGTGTGTGTGTGTGTGTGTGTGTGTGTGTGTGTGTGTGTGTGTGTGTATGTGTACACGTACGTACACGCTTGTGCAGCCACCTGCCTGTGCCCACTCATGAGAGGATAGAACCATGAACCATATTTCATGGTCTGGTGGACCGTATGTTACTTTCCGCCTTCAATTCCAGACACAGAGCTTTGGAATAGCCTTGTTAAGGCTTATGCTTATTTGTCCTGAGTGAATGCCAGTCTCTAGTATATTCAAGAAAGGGGTGTATCAGGAAGCACAGGGAGTCCTGGATGGGCTCCGTCTGCAATCGGCCCTCAGAGACTGCTCCAGGGTGATCAAATAGCCCCGCCTGTAAAGCCCTCAGAGACTGCTCCAGGGTGATCAAATAGCCCCGCCTGTAAAGCCTGTGGTCTTACGGCGCCTTCCTTTGTAGCCACTTCTCTTCACACCCACCACTTAGTTTTGCTGGACGGGGAAGCCTCTGTGTCCTTGCTGAGGGGATTCCCTGCCCAGGGCACACTTAGAGCCAGCTTTCCTGTTTGGCTTAGGCATCCCCTGGCCTTTAGCTCCTCCCAACCCTCTGTCCCCTCCTCCTCTGCCTGGTTTGTGCCACCCCCCCCCCCCAATGTCTTCACCCACAGCTCTTACGAGGCTTTCTCCACTCACTCATGTTAGCCAGGGCCATGTTAGCATGGAACAGATAGTTCAGAGAACAGGTCACTTGCAAGGCTTAAGAGGTAAGGACAGGGGTTGTTGTTCCACAAGGCACCGAATAGCTACAGCCTCTTTGCCAAAAGGGCCATGACTAGAGATGGGTTGTGGGGAAGGGTCCCGGTTAGGAGCTATGGGTGCAGAGGAAGAGGTAAACAGCCCAACAAGCAGAGATTGGACCCCAATGCCCAGCCTCAGCCTCTTCTTGCCTCCTCTGGATGCTGACTTCTGCTAACCAGAGCTACCCAGAAGCTGGAGACTGTGGGAGACCAAGGGCCCCATAGGTGGAGGATGGCTTTGGAGGGGCCGGTTGAGTGCAGGCACCACAGCCATGTCTTCTCTGCAGGAGGGTTCTGTCAGTAGTCACCTCTGGTCACCCCAGTTATAGGGGTGCCGGGACAGGGGCTTGGCCCGTCTCCGGTCTACATTAGTACCTCCCATTCTGCAAATCAGTGTGCCATTCTAGGCAAGTCAGAGTGCTTGTGTGGCTTCGAAAACCTCCTACCCTCCCACTTAGGAGCCTTCTGGCCTGTGTCCCTTCTTCATGTAAGTCCTGGCATCCCCACTGACCAGGTCATTGCCGGACCACGATTTGTGTTCATGCAATGAATGGGTGAATTAGACAACCAGTGAGTGAGGAGACATTGGGAGGAAGGTGTAGGGCAAGTCATAGTCTCATTCTGGGGTCCTTTCTCACCCTTAAGACACGGGAGGCATCCGCAGGGAGCCCAGGAAGGTTGGAGCGCCCAATTTGTTAAGTGTTGTGTTACTGACCAGGTACCCACATGTAGTAGACTCTTAACAAATGTCTGTCAAGTGAATGATTGGATATTAAGTCATGAATGTGAACCAAGATAGATTTTTCTTTACCAGCCTACTTCTGAGATTCAGCGGTGTGTGAGATCTTGGGCTGCCCACCATCCCTTTTTGGGGACTTAGGATGACTTTCATGTTTTTCCCAGGTAGGGAAATCTATGGCCACCAGTTCTGTTCATCCCCTGTGAGGGATCCTCAGATGCCTGAGTGTCTTATATAGTATATACTGTTTTTTTTCTTAGATCCTCTCTATCCAAGTGTGTGTGTGTGTGTGTGTGTGTGTGTGTGTGTGTGTGTGTGTGCGCGCGCGCGCGCGCGCGCGCACATTTACTTTATAAATTTAGTAGGAAGTTAACAATGAATGAAACCATAGATAATTTTTAGAATACCCTGTATTAATAGCTATTTAAAACTCCTGAGTTGTTTGTTTCTGTAATTTTTCATGTATCATTTTTGGGCCAGAGGTGACTGTAGGTAACTGAACCACAGAAAGGAAAACTGTAAATGAGGGAGGGCTACTGTGCGTTTGGATTTCTGAACTGAGGACTCCATTTGCTCCTCTGGTGTAGAGAGGGGGTTGTGGGGAGTTGAAGAGAAACAGGACTTTAGGGCTTTGAAGAAGAGAAGAGACTGATGGTACAGAAGGCTTCCAGGTATGTGTAGCCTTGTTGCTCATGGGACCCCGTGTGCATGCCCTTGCCTACCAGGCAGTACGATGATGTTTCTCCTTTTGCTCTCCTGTGTCTGTATGTGCAGTGATTCTGGGACATGGTATTGAGGGGCAAAGGCTGGGGGGCGGGGGCGGATAGGTGTAGGGGATCCCTGATGACTGGGCCTGGAGTCTGGGCCTTAGAAGAGTCATTTTGTGTGTCCAGGCTCCTTGGCCTCCTCCTGGTCTGTATGGTTTTAACTTGGAGAGAGCCCCTTACACTAGCTAGCAGTTACTGTGACCGGAAGGGCCCCTCCTTGGCATAGTCTAAGGCCGCTTGAGCCCTCCAGGTCTCTCTGCAGTTTCACAGTGTGATGGGAAGGATCAGGCTGTGGAAAGCGGGAAACTAGTAATGACTGGACTTGGTGAAGGAGACTCTATTCATTTTAGAGAAATGCTTAAAAACTAATTGGTTCTCTGCTCCTTGGCTTTATTCTGATGAAGCCAGAAAGAAAAGTCAAGATGGAGAATTTCCCACTGTGACACCTTTTATTTCTGGAAAGTTGAGTCATTTAATGATTCGAATATCAACAGCCCACTGGCCCATCTTTCCGCAGACAGCTCCCGAAAGAGTGTTCTCTTCCAGGGAAAGACACAGTTCCTTCCACTGGTGTCTTGCCAGTTCAGGGAGAGTCTGGATGCCTGTGTTCCTCAGCCTGTTGCTGGGCCTGGACTGGCCACGATAGGGTAGGCTTTGGCCTCAGCCCTCTGTTCCCACCGAAGTTGTCCATAATCCTGCTGTGGGGAAAGTTGGAACAGATGCGGCTGTACCTTCCCCAGTGGATAAAAGTCCAGGATGGATTTGACCAGACTCCAAGGCACCGCTGAATTTTCCTGTCCTGTGTATTTTCTGTCTTTGAGGACCTTCTAGGAGTGGGTGGCTAATGGTGGTCTTGGTGCACTGATGCATGGCATAGTTAGAGACAGAGAGGAGCATCTGTTTCTAACTTGGAACAGTGTGCCTGTGGGTGGTTCCTTAGGGAATGGTAGTGATGCAGTCCAGTCAGTGATGATATTTCACCTAGGAGGCTGTTGGCTAAATCAAAATCTTTGTTTCCTATGTGGGATCTCACCTCATTGTGCTCAGTGGATTTCCAGAGTTTAACTTTGTGCTGGCTAGTTTATGTCAACGCGACACAAGCTAGAGTCACTGGAGAGGACTCAGTTGAGAAAATGCCTCTATAAGGTTGGTTTGTAAGCAAGCCTGTAGGGCATTTTCTTAATTAGTCATTGATGGAGAAGGGACCAGCCCATTGTGGGTGGTGCCATCCCTGGGCAGGTGGTCTTGGGTTCTATAAGAAAACAGGCTGAGCAAGCCATGGGGAGCAATCCAGTAAGCAGCACCCCTCCATGGCCTCTACATCAGCTCCTACCTCCAGGATACTGCCCTGTTTGAGTTCCTGTCCTGATTTCCTTTGATGATTACCAGAGATATGGAAGTGTAAGTCAAACACCCTTTCCTGTCCGAGTTGCTTTTGGTCATAGTGTCTCATCACAACAATAGTAACCATGACTGAGACAGACTTGAGTTTCTCCCGCTGTATCCCAGTACATTGAAGAAGGGCTTATGGCTTGTCCTGTTATTTCTTCCTGGTTCGTCCTGGGTGGTGCCTAGGTTGGGATGGAGCCCCTACATCTCTTTCCCCATTTTGATGAACTGTAAGTCTGTGGCAAGGGTTAGCAAGCTCTTTTTCTTTTTAGTAAAGGGTCACATAATCAATATTTCACTCTTTGCAGGCTGAGAAGCAATCCTGAGGTGGTTGTATAGGTGTTCATAACTGCAGCCGGAGAAAACAAATATACACAAAATTTTCACTGATGAAATCTGAAATACAATAATAATAAAGTACATTTTTTTCATAACTCAGAATTGTCCTGAGAATAGATATTATTGTGGGGGAAGTGCATTTTGCCAAATTGGAGTTCAAAGTTATTATTTCTGCTGTCAGAACCACTGGGAGGTTCAACTGTGAGGTGTTCTTAGTCTGCAGAGCACGGAACAGTGAACAGCAGCCCAGATGTGGCTTATGCTGTTGGTCAGTAGGAAAACTCTGGGGAGTTTGGCTTTGGAGTGGGTCTTCTAGATGTAGAGTGTCTGAGGGTTCCATTCTGCGCCTGCCTTACCTATGGGAATTTTGTTACTCATTATATTGTGTCAGAGAGGGGACCTACTGAGAACACAGACCATGCCCTCGGGCAGCTTACATTCTAGTTGGAGGGAAGATAAGTAAATATAAAATATGATTTCCGCTCGTGGTAAATGCTGTTATCAAGTGCGATAAGTGATGTTTAGGGAGGTCTCTCCTGTTGCTGTGGTTTGATCATGTCCCCCAGACAGTCACATGTTAAAAGTCTAATGTCCAGGTTTATATACTGGTGGCATTTGGAGGTGTGAGGCCCTTGGCAGGTAATTAGCACTTGTTGAACTTGTGAAGATGGGACCCATAAGGTAGCATTAGTGGCTTTATTAGAAAAGCAGGGGAGAGCAGAGCTAGCATGCGATATCCTCCTCCTTGTTGTCATGTAGCCAGAAGGTTCTGGACGCAGCAAAATGTCATGCTTTAGACTTGCAAACTTTGAGAACCATGAACCAAATAAACTGTTCTTTACAAATTACAGGATCACAGTTATTATTTTTTTTATAATAATAGAAATCAGGCCAGCATATCATTTGGATAGACACCGGAATTAAAAGACAGAACCCAGCACTAGCGCTTTGGGTGCTGTGATCAAAAGGGTATTTTCAGGAAGGAACCAGCTTGTGAGTGAGAGGAGCATAGGGGATCTGATGGGAAAGGTCTGATGGGGAATGGGTAGAAGATGACTTTGAAAGAGGGAGGCAGAGGCAGGTGTAGGAACCCCTGAGGCTCACAGACAAGCGAGCGATGGGATGTGGTCCCGAGGGCTGGTAGACAGACAGTGATGGGGACACGGCCCTGAAAGTGTGGAGGCAGAGAAGGCTGTAACATAATTAATGGTGGAAGAAGGTTGCTCCCGCTGCCTGGCAGAGAGTAGAGTCAGGAAGGCAAACGTGGAAGTGGTTTTCTGGGGCCACAAAACCGACTGTTGAAATAGATTCTAAAAAATGTGGAGACCTGTGGTCAGTGTTAGGATTGTTTTCTGGGTCATCCATAAGTCAAGATCTTCTTGGTTTCAAGGGGTTCGGTGTGGAGCAGTTGGAGCAGAAAAGGGCCTCCCGTGGTGGTCTTTGTAACCGTGAAGTGAGTTTTTCCTGGCTTTATTGCAGGTGGTCCCAGGCTCTTCGATGCTGTCCTCATGGTTCTCTCTGCTCCTTGTCACTCCTTCTCTACTCCCTGGGTGGGCCTGTTTCCCACTGTCACGGTTAATCTCAACTATTAACTTGATGAGATCTAGAAACCACCAGGGATGTGGACTTCTGGGCATGCCCATGGAGGGTTCTCTTAGTCTCTTTGGTGGGTAGACCTTCCCACTGTGGGTGGTACCATTCTCTGGGCTGGGATCCCAGGATGAAGAAAGTCAGCCGAGCATAGACATTCATCACTGTCTGGTTTTTGACTGTGGATGAAATGTGACCAGCTGCCTTAAGTTCCTGTTGGCCTAGCAGTGGGACAAATAGTGAAGACACCCACCTTTGATAGACTAGTGCTTTCCGTGAGCTGGGGAAGATGGCCACCAGGATCCTGAGTTCATAGTGGCCTGACAACTCCAGGGGCAGTACTGCTTTCTTACTGCATTTACATACCACTGGTAAGGAAGTTCAGTGATTGGGCCCTGGTTTCTCAATTTGCATATTTTCCCAAGGAACTTAATCTATTGGCCCTCTTTCTTTCCTATTTGCATATTCTTCCAGGGACGTTTACTGATTGGCCCTGCCTTGTCCTAGACCAGTCTTCATTAATAGCCTCTTGAGGCCAGAACAATGTGTGTCTAATGTCTTTCCCTTTTGGTCTCCTAACCTTTCTCTCTTCCTTCTCTGGCTGGGGTCTGCCACTTGGGGAAGCATGCCAACATGCCGGTGAAACCTGTGTCTTTACCATCAACACAGCCGTAGAGGAGGAGACTGGTGCAGAACATGATTCTTTTACTCCAAGGCTTGACCCATGCAGTGGCCTGGATGGGTTCCAGGGTTTGATCCACTTCTTAATAACCTTTCCTTGGTCCTGGAAATGCCTCTTGACCTTTCTGAGGCCTAGCTTCCTTCTCTGAGGTCACTGAGTTATATAATATGACAAGATAGTCAGTCACCAGGCACTCTGGAAGATGCAGAGTGCCATTTACACGATGGCTGCTTATTGGTCTGTCTAAGTCACGGGACAGAGAGAGTGGCTGGGAGCAAGGAGAATGGTACAATTTTGTTCCGGACCTTACTCTCTGTGCACATACCATTTCTGGCTTCCTTGCGTAACTTCTTGCATGGTGGGCACGGCCTTCATGTTTGTCTTTTCGATGCTGTTGTGTCCTGATTAGATCTTGAGTAGAAATCCTTGGGTGAGGATGCTGTCTTGGGAGAACCACTCTGGATTAAGCTGTGTTTTCTGTCTTTTGGCCAGTGGTACTCTTAGCAGTATGACATACGCAGCATTTTAGATTGACAGGGAAGAAAGGACAACAAGTTCTATGTTGATAAGATTTAAGTAAGACTCAAAGGGAGAAAATAGAAGATGATGAAGGAAACACACAACGCTTCCAGCATTACCATGTACTGCCTTTGCTCCTGGTTCTTTAATTATACCCGTGGTCTAGCCGAGTGTACCATCTCAATACCCAGATGGTTTTTATGTAAAATTTTTTTTCAAATGTTAATTTCCAGTGACTGATGTTCTCTGCCTAAATCATTTTCCATTGTTCATATTTGATAAGAACTGTATTTGAACTGCTTCTTTCTAAGTTGGAGTCTTTTGTAATGGGGTTCTACTTAGTGGTTTTACAGGTGTATGAAAATGCTAAGCTGTGTATTGTACTTGTGAGTCTGAAAATTCTCAGTTGCAGCTAATTTAAGGGGGAAGAAAAATTAAGAACAGGTGATTAGCAAGCCCTCTCGGTTTTGAATGCTCTCGCCTTGGGGTTTTGTGTGTTCTTATTCGTGTGCAAATTGGCGTGGTTATTTTGGGCTTGAGATGCCAGGATCACACCGCCCTGCCAGCTGCCCTGGCCCTTTCAAGGGGGACCCTTCCCCAGTTCTCCAGGCTGAATTGTTCCTAGCTAGCTCAGCTTTGCGTTCACCCTAATGATTCAGGCCTTCCGGAGAAAACAAAGCAGGCCTCCCCCCCTTCTTCTTGAGGAGAGACTTGTTTATTGCCACAAAGGCACCCCTTCTCCTGGAGCAGAGGACTGGGCCTCTCTGGACAACCAAGAGCTGCAGCTTACAGTGACTGCAGCTCCTGTCTCCATTTGGGGGTTTCTGTTCTCTTCAATGGCGTCAGCTAGATGACTTAAGCCTCAGGATTGCCCCCAAAGCCCCAGTAGTCAGGCCTTGCTGCCACCTTTGGGGAAAGTAGCATTGGGAAGGCAGTGGTCAGGAGGGAGCTGAAGGACTGTGGTTCTCAGAACCGGAATGCAGCCACCCACATCCCACACTAGCGGGAAGGTGAGACCTCCAGATCCATCCTAGAGGTTTGTGCGTTTGAGGCCCCACTGGGTTACACTTGCTTAGTCCTGGTCCCTGTACTTGCCAGAGCAAGGAGCGCTCTGCATAGGCCACTTCGACTTGCTTAGTAGCAATGATGTTAATGCAGTTGTGCCGCCAGCCCCCTTTCCAGGCCTGTGTGGCCACATCCTGTTCATTTAAGGGTGAAATCACAACCTGCTGGACTTAATTTTCAGTTGAGGGGCTTTTGTGTGTCTCTTTCTACAATCAAAGGATTCTGTTATCATGCCTGGAGATTCCATCGGTCAATATGAAACGAGTGTGCTCCAGGGAGGAATGCACACGGTCAAGATCAAGAAATAATTTTCTTTTTTACTGGATGAGCCATGGCTCTTGACCACATCTGTGTTTGCCTCACCTTTGACATGGACTTGATAAGGCAGCCGGGGCGGCTGGCCACCCGGCTTCCCTGTGAGTCAGTCGGTCACACCCCTGCTTTCCTGCCTCCGTCTCGAGTGGGCAGTCCACTGGAACATCTTGGAGGACTGCTGTCTGCAGGTACTCCCCACTGGCAAACTTGGCTTCAAGCGAGGTCTCCTGATTCCCAGTTACAGACCGTGTAACTGTTTGCCTCCAAAGAAAGCAGAAAAACCAGAAAAATGGAGGGCAAAGAGAGGAAAAGACTTCGGTGGGGTTTTCTCCGTGTATTTTGTTTTGTTTTATAAATAGTGTTTTAGTACCTGCAAAACCAGAAAAACTCCTTCAGGGATTTTTCTCTAGGCTGGTTCTGGTCGTCCGCTGCCTGTGGCCTGTGGCCTATGGTTTTTCTGGCGACTACTGATTTATTTCAAGTTCAGGGTTGCCTGGGGACCACACTCAGGAGTCCGGATTTGCAGCTAGAGCTGAGCTGTGTCCCTGGAGTTAGGACCATTTTTCTTATTTGTACAGAGGCTTCATGTGGGCCAGTAGGACACTGGGAGTCAGCACTAAAGTTCAGGGATCATTTGGAGCCATGAGACTGGAGCGGGAAGGTGGACCTGAGATGTGAGTTCCTGATCCTTCCAGGGTAGAGGGGCTCTTGGAGACTGGCCCAGGGAAGTTAAAGGATGCTGTGAATACCAGAAGTTGGGTTTATGAAAAATGATTTTAGAGCAGATAAAGGAGTGCCTATTTTGCCATTGCTTCTAACAGTTGCGCAGGAATTCCATACCTAAAGTGTCTTGCATGTCAGCATCCAAGTATCTACTTGAAGGGGAAGATGTAGATAAAATGAGGTTAGGGTCATTTGCTTCTTTCAAATCCAGCTCCGACGGACATAAAGTAGACTCATAGTTCAGCTCAAGGTTCTTGAAGCCAGCAAGATGAGGGTTCCAGATCCTGCTTCCAGCATCTGGGGTTCTGAGCAGGGACATGCCTGTCTGAATCTTAGCCTCTTCATTTGTAAATACACACCCCTGGCTGTGAGAGTGTGCCCTCCAAGAAAGCGGGTAGTCGAATTACTGATAGTTTTGTCTGACAGAGTCACGAGCCCAGTCTTGGTTGGGGAAATTGTGTCTGCCTCCCAGTACTATGGTGGTCTGGTGACAGACATCCACATTACACAGAGTCTCCTACGTTCTGTCCCGGAAAGTTCCTGCTGTGGCTTGAGGTGAGCCCACTGCCATTTGCCACCCAGCTGGCTCACTCTTTTCTTCTGAGGGGAGGTGATTCCCCTGTGAGTGTCCCGGTCTCCTGGTCACGCTGCCTCCTTAAACATCCCGCCCTGTCGCTCTGTGGGACCTTTGTGACCTGGTAGCGAGGCACAGTCTGAGAACCTGGCCCTCCACCTTATCACTTTGGCACTTCTCACACTGTCACCCTGGTTCAGCACCGCAGAGGTGCTGTGGAAACTTTTTTCCAGAAAGTTCTTTGCCTTTGAGCATGGTGAGGAAGTGGTTGCTGGAAGTCAGAGAAGGTGCCGAAGGCTTCAGAAGCTGGATGCAGACCCTGGGAGAAGGCTGGTGTTTGCTGCAGACCAGGGCTTAGGGTAAAGGGCTGGAGCTAGCTAGCCTTGCCCCATGACCATCACACCTGCTCTTTTTCCAGTCAGTGGACTTTCTGCTCAGCCTTTGCAGAGGATTATGGGTGTAAAGAGTGAATCTACTTCTCTTTCCTGTCTTTGCCTCTTCTTACCCTCAGGAGCCTCTGATCATGAGGAGAGACTTCAAACAGTTGTTCTTTGGGGTGTGTATGATTGGACTGTGTGCCTGACACATGCTAGTCAGGACTCTACCACTTTGCTTCTATCTCCGGTCCCCATTTGCCTTTTTTTTTTTTTTTTTTTTGAGAGAGTTCTTTCGAACTCATTGTGTAGGCCAGGCAGACCTTGAACTCAGCAATCCTTCTGCCTCGGCCTCTTGAGTTGCTGGCTATGCAGGCCTGTGCCACCAGGTCCTGTTGGGAAGCAGCTTCCTGGAAGTGTCCCAGGGGCCACTTGCCTGCTGGGCTGGGCTCCCCTGGGGAGGATTGCCAGGCCCCAGCAGAAGATGGAGTGGGGGCTGGCAAGAGAGAGAATCCCCGACCAGGACTGTGCATCTCTGCTCTGCGGTCAGAGGTCCTGAGCCCCGTGTCCTTGAATGCTGCGCTGGCCTCTAGGGCTATAGGATTGGATTGCCGAGGCCGTTGAGATGGGTGTTGTTGCTGGCCACGCCTGTGACTCCGTGGAGAGAAGATGTGGGAACTGGCGTCAGCGCTCCTGGGGTGATTTGTCTCCAGTTTCCTAGTCTTATTAAAATTTAAAAATACCTTATTACTTCCACAGAAGAAAAAATTTAGAGAATGGGAAAAGTGAATATAACATTTTGTTCGATATTAAAAGTTAATTTAAGACAGAACCAGCGGCCTAGACAAGTGTCTTCTCTTCTCTTCATTTGGTGGCATAATTGACCCCTCACACCTCCATCCAGCTTCACACTAATTCAGCAGAGGCTAATTACAGGGCGCAGAGCTGCCACA
This sequence comes from Peromyscus californicus insignis, assembly GCF_007827085.1. Classification (NCBI taxonomy): domain Eukaryota; kingdom Metazoa; phylum Chordata; class Mammalia; order Rodentia; family Cricetidae; genus Peromyscus; species Peromyscus californicus. The sequence continues at coordinate 34,021,646 of NW_026294551.1, forward strand.
TGGGTCCGAGCGACATCATTCTCAAAGTTTGAACTTGTCCAGAAAATTTGCTACAGATTGTAACAAGTGGACTATTAACTCAGAGTGAGGAGAGGTCTGTGGTATCTCCCATTTAATCAAATGGGGTGTGTATCAAGAATAGACATTATACTTTCTGGACTACAGTTTAAAAGCCCCCCCCAAACCCTCCCCCCCCCCAGTGCTAGGGATTGAACCCAGGACTTGAGGCATGATAAGATAAATACTTTACCCACGAGCTGTCCTCTAACTGAAGTCCCATATTCAAACACACAATTTAGTGTAAAATCCCAGAAGATCTTGGGTCAGTTTTTTTATATATGTGGTCAGCCTTCCAAAGGTAGAACAATTGATTTCATTTTCTTACAGCTTCTGAAAAGTATCCTTGCCAAAAAAGCAGAAACGCTATAAAAAGGAGGGCTTCCTAAGTAGTTACATTATATCTCAGATGGCAGGATAATTAGTTCCCCGGAAGGGTGTGCGCCCTGGTGACCTCTGGTCTTGGCTTTTGGAAGTTAGCAAGCTTTATAACCTATACGTGGACTGGGACTTTGGAGGGGCCCGTGGGATTACCTAGACACCAGTGGAGCTGAGAACCATGGGAGCAAAGGAATTGCCTGGCTGTCCCTGTCAGAGAAGCAGCCAGCTTAGGCCAGTTCCCAGTTGCTCTGGGATGAGGGTGGGCTGAAGTGTTGTGGTGTTGCTCGTGTTTGAGGGACAAAAGGCTTCATCCTGCAAGCCAGGATCTTACGGTGTTCCTGAGAGGAAAGCTCTCCCGAGCCCCATGTCTGGAAAAGGAGGGGGTGAAGTCACATGTCTCAAGCCACCTGACCCACCACGGAAATGACTACAGGACCCAACTGTTTGCCCTTTGAGTTTATGGCTTCCTGAAGTGGCTGCTGTAATGATCCACTGACTGTTGCAACTGCATTTCCTGAAAATTTTATTTTATAGTTCTGAAGTTTTAGCTCTTAAAGCTTTTGAACTTGAGGTTTTAAGTTGGAGAAGCCATGTGGTTCTAGAGAGGAGAGTGCCAGGTTTATTTTTCATGCATGTCCACAGGGCCTGTCCCATCACCCATTTCTTCTCTCTTCATATGCTACAGCTTGAGAGTTCTTTCAGGACCAAAATCTGTACTAAGTTCTTTATCTTTGTGTTGTACCATTCTTACAATATTTTTGTTTGTGTGTGTGTGTGTGTGTGTGTGTGTGTGTGTGTTTAAAGTGGCTAGAAATGGCAGTACTCAGCTCAAGAATATCGCTTGTAATTGGAAAGTTTCTGTTTAAATAACGAGAGCCGCTGGTCTGAGGACATAGGTCAGTGCACCAGTTACCTAGTGTGAATGAGACCCTGGGTTTGATCCTCAACATCTAAAGTAAGAGCATTGCCCCTTCTTCCCAAGAAAGGTCTGCAGGTGGAGCTCAGTTAGTAGCGTGTTTGTCAAGCAGGTGTGAAGTCCTGGGTTCCACCCCAGCACCACATAAACTGGCGGTAGTGGCTCATGCCTGTGATCTCAGCACTCAGGAGGCAGAGGCAGGAGGATCAGAAGTTCAAGGTCGCTCTTCTCCACACTGTGAATTTGAAGCTAGTCTGGAATACAAAGGATGCTATCTCACAGTGGAAAAATGGGGGCTGGAGAGATGGCTCATCAGTTAAGAGCACTGGCTGCTTTTGCAGAGGACCTAGGTTCAGTTCTTTTCACCCATGTTGTGGCTCAAAACCACACAGAATTCCAGTTTCAGGGAATCTTAATTTTATACTTTCTTCGGCCCTCCATAGGCACCAGGCAGACATATGGTGCACATACACACATGCAGACAAAACCCTTATACACATAAAATAAATCTCAGAAAATTGAAAAATCCAGAGGAATAAAGCTGTTGAAATGCATCTGTATGTTGGTGGGAATATAAATGGTGCAACCCTGGAGGTTTCTTAGTAATTGGACGTAGGAGTACTATATGACTCAGCAGTTCTACATCTGGGTATGCGTGCACATGTGTGCACATATACATGTATGTATTGCATACATACATACACACTATATTTGGAAAGGCAGGAACTTGGATGGATATCTGAACATCAGTAATCATTTCAGCATTGTTTGTAGTAGTCAAAAGGTAGAAACCAGGTAGTATCCATCAACTACTGAATGGATAAGCGAGACATACAGACTAGAGTATTACGTCATCCAAAGGAATCCTGAAGACTGTGCTAAGTACAACGAACAGTCACAGAAACCAGTTCTGTGATTCCTCTCCTCTCAGGTCTCTGAAGGACTTGGGACTATGGAGACAGGAAGTAGTATAGTGGTCTACTCTTATATTATTTTACCACTAAAAACATAATAAGTAAAGACTGGTGGAGAGTCGTGTGTGTGTGTGTGTGTGTGTGTGTGTGTGTGTGTGTGTGTGTGTTGGGATCCTTGTCTTTCTGAAACTGCTTTGAACCCACACTGTGGGCGAGGCCTGGAGGCTCCTCCGCCCTGTGCTGATCTGTGTTTCTCTTTCCCGGGTCAGAAGCAGCTACCCCCCTGGAGCCTGCCTTTTCTCTTGTTCTATGTGATTATTTATTTGGTTCTGTTTTCAGTCACCTCTCACTGCATTTGGTAAGCGTCTATGACCTTATTTGTTACCTCAGTGAGACGTGCTGGAAGAACAAGAAGATCTCCTGTGGGTGCTACAGGCCTGAGGCTGGGCTGACGGCTTCAGAGACGGTGTCCATCCGTGCAGCAGGAACCCTGAGTCCTTAGGCAAAGGCCGAGAAAAGTCAAGGCTTAAAGAAAATAAGAGAAAATACATAGTTCGCCTTGCTCTGGAAACAACGCTTGGCTCCGGCACAGCAGGTGGCCGAGGAACTCAGTCTGGGGAAGGCATCAGGCTTGCGGTGCAATCAAAGTTAAGTGCAGAAATTTAATTAAACAGCATCAAGGATGGCAGAAACTTTGTAAAGCTGCAGTGCATTGTCAAATCCAACAGTTATTCCAAGGAACACAATCCACAGATGGTGTCTAATTGATAAATTAAAGTTCTCCTTTTCTAATGGGTTCGCATTTAAGCCCAGTTTCCCACCCATGTGCTGACCGCGACTTCTGTGAAGCTCCTTTCCTGGCTCTATGAGGCCTGCAAGGGGGGAAAAAAAACATACACCACACTGCGCCCCTGGTCAGCCCCTGGCAGGGCAGCGTCTGTTGGGAACTTGGATTTGAGTGTGAGGGACCTCCTGCCCCTGCCCCGCCCCCAAAGTCCTTCCAGCCCAAAGCCCCCACTTGTGGCTGTCTAGTCCTAAAAACAGAGCAGCCGGGGCACCTGGGTCCTGTGTGTTCTTTCTGCTCTGTTGACCTGGCTCTGGTGCTCAGATCTGCCTGGACCGTTGACTTTCCATGACCCCTCCTCCTCTCTCTCCTTATATCATCCCCGTCCCCCGTTCTCTTTCTTGCATTTCTGGCTTTTATTCACCATGGCACTAGATTTTTTTTTTTGGTATAAAACAAAAGCCTCAATTTATTAAAACAAAACAGAATTTAAAAACAAAATCCAACCGAGAGCCGTCTGTTTTTCAGACCTCGCAGCACTTCCTGTCTGTTAGCAGTTGCTATCCAGAGAACTGACTTTCATTTTAGAGAAAACATTTGCTGTTTGCAAAGTTCCAGTTATGTTCAGAGACGCGCATCCCGGGTTGAGATGCAGTGACACACACAAACGTGCCCTTGAAAGTCAGCAGATGGGAAAACTGAGGCGTGCGGTTCTGAAGAGCTCCGGCAGAGCACACTCTGTGAACTTCGGATTCCTGGAGATCCAGCAGAGGCCCTCGGACACACGGAGCTGTAGGCATTCATTCATTCATCCTGTCCAGTGTGCAGGAACACTTACTGTGCTCTTGGGGTGCTCACAGGAACTTAGAGAGGGGTAGGGGAAGTCACATGGAGCCCACAGGGACAATGGGGACAAACACCACAGATGCCACAGGTCGGCGCATTGGCACCTCTTCGCAGAGGTGCTCTAGAGGGAAAGTAGGGCGGTTGTAGGACCTGGTCTAGGGGCATCTGTGCGAACATCAAGGATGCACATCTTAGCACGAATGGAGAGGAGCCTCTCTGAGGGCAGCACCCGATGGCATGCTCGTGCTCTAGGAGAGTCAAAAGCAGGGCACTGGGAGAAGCTGGCGGTGGACAATGTCAACATGGCCGATTAATTCCTTTGTATTGAGCACTTCTTGCATGGCTGGTGGTGTTGGGAACTTAACATAGCCCATTTGTCTCTTTACTTTATTCCTATATATGTGTCGGAATCTTTCATCCCTGATGTTGAATATAGACCTTAGGGTTCTGCCTCTGCAAGGGTAGGTAGGACTCTACTATTGAACTACAGACCAGCCATAGCTCAGCATCATCTGTAGTGGGTGCCTGGTGCATTGAGGGTCTCAGCAGATGTTGAATGAATGAATAAACTCTCTCTATGATGGATATTATCCTGACTGACCTTGTAGTCAGGGACACTCAGGCTCACAAAATCAGTTTGTACAGGTCTATGGTTCTGATGGCTTCCATTTGTATGCTGAAGTCTGTCTGTCCCCACAGCCTGGAGTTTTGTCCACTCCTCACCACCCTTTAATGGGGTCACGTATGTATACCACCTGTTGGGGTGCTATAAATAATAGTGTTGGGGGCTGTAGATAATAGCCCTGCTCTCTTCTTAGGCTAAGTTGGTGTTTCCATCTCTTAGAGCAGAGGAGAAATAAAACAGCCTTTTTTCCTATAGTAGAGGGTCTGAGTGTTTGTTTTGTATACGCATGTGTGTTTATATGTGTGCCAGGTCCAAGTGTGTTCAGATGTGTGTTTTCTTCCGTAAGGTGATTGCTTAGACACACTGCACCTTTTTTTTTTCCCCCGAGACAGGATTTCTCTGTGTAGCTTTGCGCCTTTCCTGGAACTCACTCCGTAGTCCAGGTTGGCCTCAAACTCACTGAGATCCGCCTGCCTCTGCCTCCCAAGTGCTGGGATTAAAGGTGCGCGCCACCACCGCCTGGCACACTGCACCTTTTTATTGAGGCAGGGTCCCTTACTGACTTGGAACTAGCCAAATTGTCTAGGTTGGCTGGCCAGCAAGCCCCAGGGATCCACCCATCTCTGCCTTCTAGTTCTGGGATTACCACTATGAGCCATCATTCCTAACTTTAAAAACAACAACAAAAGCAATTAAAAAAAAAACACCAAAGCCACAGGATTTTCTGAGGATTGAACTCTTGTGCGTATACAGCAAGCTCTTTACCAGCTAGTTATCTTCCCTGCCCTAATTAATACTAATAGTAGTAATTATTATTATTATTTCAAGACAAGGTCTCTCTATTCCAGGCTGGCTTTGAACTCATGATCCTCCTGCCTTAGCCTCTGGAGGACTGGGGTTCAGGGAGTGTGCCAGCATATCCAGGTAGGGTCACATTTAAAACCAAAGCTTTTCTTTGTACAGGCGGCCTACCGGGGTTCAAGACTCAGCCATGTAACCTTGGCTTGATCTTTCTTTGCCCCATGTCCTGTTGTTGTCTTAGAACAAGAGAACAGAGGGGATGGGGAGGGAGGACGAGATCATCTTTGCTTGTTTGTTTGTTTATTGTGAGGATGCTGTGGCAGAACCCGGTTTAATCGTCTGCTGTTGTTTCCTTTTTGCATTGGTGTGGGTGGCTTTGGAAGCCCCTGTAGTTTATGGAGGCGAGCTGTGCTGCTCGGATGCCAGATGATGTAGCCGAATGCCTGCCGGCTGTTTATTTGCTATTCTGCCATTCTCAACACAGCGTTCTTGAGTTTGGAGGCCCAACACTGTTTGATCCCCCTCCTCCTCCTCCTCCTCCTCCTCCACCTCTAAATATAACCAGCCAGTCAATCAGTCTTGGCAGCCGTCAGGGCTGGGGCTGTCAGATAGAGCTTGCCTTGGATCCTCTGAACTGTTGGCTTGTTTTCCCAGCTTCCAAGTGTATTCAAATAGTGAGATCTGAATTAGCCTTGCAAACATGTGGGCAGGTGGGGCCTCCTGGTTGAAGAGGAGGCAGCGTTTTGGTATACAGTGACATTTTCCCCCTCCTCTACCTTCAGTAGTAGAGCAGAGACCGAGCTGAGCGGGGGAATGGCTTCACGCTTAGTGAGCAAGATGTGTGGGTGTGTTTTCCTGAATTGTGATTACATTTTTTTTTTCTTTTAAATTTTAAGTTTGTTGCAAGAGAGAAAATGAGAAACTGGCAGGTGGTGGGGATTACTCGAAGGCTGTGGTGGATGGAGGCGGAGTACAGATGTAGTTTGGGGGCGGTTTTCCCACGGTATTTCAAGTGGACTCTGATGCCCCCATCCTGGCTGTGGATCCGTGAAGAGCCTTGGGCTTCAGAAAGGACACAGCTTCCTGGACTGGGACAGCCCTTCCTGCTGTTGCCTGAGGCTATTCCTGTAGCCTAAGAACAGGGTGGCTCCTGGTCCCTCCCCAGAGGCTTGTTAAAGGGACCTGGGGGAAGCTACCAGAAGATGATAAATCCCAACCTGAGAGGCACCCTGGCGTCTCCAGGGAGAAGGGTTGCACACGCATTACCACCGTGTTCATTCCCAGATGCTTTTATCTGAAGCTTCATTTGAGGCTGGGTTCTAGTTGCCATGGGCATGGCCCGGGCACAAAGGTCTCCTGCACTTCTGCCAACTGTGTGGCTCCCTGTAGATCTGGGCAGTTCCACAGTTGGTGCCAGGGTCAGGTGCAGTCATCATCCACTGACAGGCGGGCGCACTGGGTTCTGTAGGGCTCCTGGTCTTTAGCTGAGTTTAGAGAGGGAGACCACCTTAGGCCCCAGAGGTACAGAGACCTGGGGGACATGGCCCTGCCCTCAGGTGGCTCCCGCACCCCAAGGTCATTCTATGAATGAATCTCCCAGAAGAGGTGTTTTCAAGTTGTGGTCCAGGACCCTTGGCTATCCATGACACCCTTGTATAGGATCTGTAAAGAGATATATATTTTTCCCATAGTCATTCTAAGACTTGGTCATTCTTTCATGGATATACAGTGGAATTCTGCAGAGGCTGTGTGACCTGCATTGATGTTTCAGTTGGTGATATATGTACATTCCTGGCAAAAAACCAAACCAACCAACCAGACAAGAAAACCCTCTGTTTAGATTTCTAAACACTAAATGTTGATATAATAGGCACATGAATTTATGGTGGTCTTTGCTTTTTAAGAAATAAAAGTGTCAGACTGGGGAGGTAGGTCAGTTTGTAAAATGCCTGTGAGAGAACCTGAGTTCAATTCCCAGAACCCATTGGAAACAAAAGAGTATACCCTCGTAGTCCCAATGCTTGGTGGTGGTGGTGGTGGACGGTGTGCAGGCAGATCACTGGCACTCACTGGCCTACAGGACAAATTCCAGACCAACGAGAGACTCTGTCTCAAAATCAAAACAAAACAAAACAAAACAAAAAAAACCTGATGACCTGACCCCAGAACATAGAACATCACAGAGAATATAGACAGCTGAATGGCAAGTTGTAGTAGAGCTGAGGTGTGTACAACCCAGCTCTGAGAATAACAGATTTTTTTTTAAAGATTTATTTATTTATTATGTATACAGAGAAGGGTGCCAGATCTCATTACAGATGGTTGTGAGCCACCATGTGGTTGCTGGGAGTTGAACTCAGGACCTCTGGAAGAGCAGTCGGTGCTCTTAACCTCTGAGCCATCTCTCCAGCCCCGAATAACAGATTTTGATCAGTGATCTGAGGCAGGAGGGAGACTTTCTTACCCGGGCTTTGAAGAATGAACAGGAGCTTATATTCTAATAAGAGCAGAATGCACAAAGGGTCTGCAATGTGAAATATCTTGGTGTGCCGTCCTTTCCTCCTCCCCAATCTCTGAGGCCTGAAGTAGTTTCACCATGGAGTTTTCTCTACCAGGGTTTCCATATTACGCTGCCTTCTGGGCATGTGATGAAATTTTGGGAAATGCTGAGAAAGCATGTCCTAGATTCTGTTGCGATCCCCTGGTGGGCTGGTGCTTTGGGGTATTTTCCATGACCGTTGAAGGTGGCTACGCTGTTGGCTACGTCAGAGCGACAACAGGTGTCACTGGCTTCATTCTTAACAGACCTCCTCCTTCTGTCATGGGGAAGCTTGGGGAGAATGGGAGCATGGGTTCTGAGCAGCTGCATGGTACAGGGCACTGTAACCTTGAGAAAGGTAGTGACCTCCCTGAACCCATGTGACCCTTAGGAATAGAGCAGGCAAGAGATTGTACTGAACAGACACACGTGCATCTGCCAGGGAAAGGGGCCCTCTTGTTGCTGAGTAATTTGTTTTGGATTTGTTCCTGGGAGATAGTCCAGGCCTTCTCCACTGCTCCTGGCTTTGCAGAGCCAGGTAGTGCAATGCCCAGACTAGATGTTAGTCAGCGCTGAGCTGGGAAGGGGGGCAAGCAGTGGCCCAGCCTGTACCTGGGTTAGGTGCCGCTCTGTGAGTCTCGTACTTGTTTGCAGAAGGTTCCTGTAAGCAGAACCTGGCATCCCATTTGAATGGGTGAGAAAACAGAGTCACAAAGGGCCTGCCTCAGTTTGTGTCAGGCTGGGCAGGCGTCAGGCTTCATGCTTTTTTGATCTCGATACTGTATCTGCCATGTCCCCAGAGAATGGTGGGCCTGTGATCCGGAGGAGTTCAGAGGAGAAAAGAGCCAGAGTAACCCCCATTCTCCCCTTAAGAACAGAAGTCAGAATAGAGGGCCCCAGAAATACAGAATTGTTAACCAGGCTGATTAATCAATAGACTAATTAAAAACCAGGCACCTTTGAACACCACAGCCGGGTTAATTGTAAACCAACGTTGAAGCGTTAAAACTTGCCCAGCCCGTGGCTTTGAATTATTAACTGAATGAGTTAATTCCAAGCCGTCAGCTTAGGTAGCTGTGAAAGCCGAGGTTAGTTGGAGAATTAGTGTGCCCTTTCCTGCCGAGGCCTGCCTTGGCGCCGTGATCTTCTTTATCGGGGCTGCTGTTCGCATTTTAATTTAGGATACCTTAAACATTAGGCAGACCAACACAAATTCAGATGAATTGTGGAGAGGGACCAGGAAGAGCCAGTAAAGAGTTGGATTACGTGTTTCTTTCCTGCTGAAAGGCCTGTCCTCGTGTCCCAGCATTCCAGTGGGAGAAAGGGCTCTGATGAATCTTTGCAGCCTGCAGCGTTGGCCGCAGATGACCCACCCCATCTGTGTGTGTTTCCGTCTTTGGAGGCCAAGGTCCGGGAGTGGGTTCTCAGGAGCCACCCCTGCACACCAACTCCGACCTGAGACCCCTGTAACACTGGGTGATGGCTGAGTGACCACCCCATGTTTCTGTGGGGGTTTTAAGCAGACTTTACCTGTTTGGGTAACTGGGTTAAGGGTCAGCCCCTGTGGCATGGTTTCATGAGTTTCGATTCTAACCTCGCTGGGTTTGTGGAGCCAGCAGACGCTCCAGCCCCTTTCCATGGAGTAAGTTTGTGCCACAGCCCCATGGAGTTTGCAGCAAGGCTTCCACGCCCAGGTCCCTCGGTGCAGGCGTGAGGGACCTCTCCCGACGGAGTCACAAGGCAGCTGGGCTGCTGCTGCTGCTGAAGAAAGTAGTGTTTCACTGAGGCTGTTGTACAGTGCCTGTTGTTTCTAGAGTTCTTACAAAGGGGTCCTGCTCGCTCCTCAGCGGAGCCCTGTGATCTAGCTGTTCTCCTCTACACGATGCACACGGGTAGGCTCAATGACGTCCCTGAGTGTTGCTGTTTTCTTCTTAATTTGCTAAATGGGCTTTAAAGCGGGAGATAAATGTAAATTTCAGCTCCATAAAATAGTCACTTTCAAATGCTCATGACTCAAATTAATTAATTAAAAAACAGCTTAACGCACTACTCCTGCTGACAGACACGCAAGCGTAATGGCTGCTCCGTTCGTTCACACAGCGGATGGCGTCACGGTAGGAGTTCCGTCTGCGAGAGAGCGGGCTTGACCCTCCTGACTTGGACGTTTACAGAGCAGAGAGCCAACCCTGGTTTGTTTGTTTAGAATATTGATTACTGCTTCTGCCCTCCTCCCAATCACAGAAACTTGAGGAAAACTTTGAGAAACTATCAGTATTAGGTAAAATGTCCTGAATCCCACAGTTACCATTTAGACATGATGGTCATTAATGCTTTGGTGCATTTTCTTCCATCCCCTTTTTTCAAGGCAAAAAAAAAAAAAAAAAAAAAAAAAAAGGATGTGTGTGTGTGTGTATGCATGCATGTATACATGCTCAGACATCATTTGCTGATTTGCTTTCAAAACTTATTATTATGGGGGCTGGAGAGATGGCTCAGTGGTTAAGAGCACTGACTGCTCTTCCAGAGGACCTGGGTTCAATTCCCAGCACCCACATGGCAGCTCACAACTGTCTGTAACTCCAGTTCCAGGGGATCTGACACCCACAGCAAAACACCAGTGCACATAAAATAAAAATAAATAAATTAAAGAAAACCCCTGCAATTAAAAAAAACCCTTATGAATCTTTCTGCATACCATTCACATTCATTTTTTTAAAGACATAGTTCTTACTGTCTACGTGGTATGGCGACTTAAGATTATACTTGATGTGATCAAAGCCTGTTACTAAATGGTTACCTTGTTGACAATTTACTGTAAATAGCACTGGCATATAAACTTATCTGCCCCGTCTTATAGTGTGTATCTAAAAGTGACATGGTAGGGGTTAGAGACCATGGATACTTTATTTGTTTTTGAGACAGGGTCTCACTTTGTTACCCTTCTGGTGTGGAACTCCAGTAGGTCAGGCTGGCCTTGAACTTGCAGTAATCCTCCTGCCTTAGCCACCCCACTGGCCACTTCGAATATTTCAGAGACGCTTAAAAAATACCTTATGTATATATGTGTATATATACATGCAGTATGAGTGTGTAATAAAGCTACATGATCAATAATATGTGATATTATGAATATTATGTATGCTTAATATATAGTATATTTTAAAATGTATTTTCAGTTGAAATTGTCCCCCTAGGGAAAATGGCACTATTTTATACTCTCGACAGAAATTTGGGATTTTAGCTTTTCTTGATTAGGATTTCTATTGCTGTGGTAAAACACTTTGGGCAAAAGCAACTTGGGGAGGAAAGAGTTTATTTCATCTTATACTTCCAGGTCATAGTCCATCACCGAGGGAAGCCAGGGCAGGCACCTGGAGGCAGAGGCTGATGGAGAAGGCCAAGGAGCGGTGGGTGCTGCTTACTGGCTTCCCCCCTGGTTTGCTCTGCCTGCTTTCCTTTAGACCCAGGACCACCCGCCCAGGGCAGCACCACCCACAGTGAACTGAGTCCACTGAGTCAATCATCAGTGAAGCAGATGCCCTACAGACTTGCTCACAGGCCAGTCCTCTGAAGGCATTTTCTTGATTATTATTGTTCCCAGATGACTCTAGCTTGTGTCAAGTCGACAACAAACTAAACACAAAACAAAAACAACAGCAACAACAAAATCTAGCCAGCACATAAATTAATTTTTAAAAAAATCAATAAGTTCTAAAAATAATCATAAGGGTTAATGGTAGAACACTTGCCCATCATGCATTAGGCTGTAGGTTTGATTCCCAGCACTGGAGGGAAAGAGAAACCAAAGCTCATTGTTCATAGTACACAATGCTGTTGGTGCTGAGGGCGAGGCTGATTTCCAGTCTGATGTCTCTTGGTCCACTTGGCCCTCTTCCCACTGCCTCCTTCTGTGCGTTTGGCAGAGTCTGTCTCCAGGGCTTGTTGACCTTCCTTATCTTCTGAATGCTCACCTACCTGCCTGGATATCTTACTTGGTTAACATTTATCTAAGTTTGTGGCTGGAAATAGTTTTCCTCTGAATGAGAACCTGCAGCACAACTGTCTCAAGAAAGCACTCACACAGGTATGGGAAGAGAGAGTGTGGGGACCCTACCCCGTCCCATCACCCCCCCCCCCATCCTGTGTTTACTACCGGTTTCCATCAGTGGGCTCCCACCCCCCTGAAGGTCCTTTCTGTAGTAGGTGCGGATAAACAGAAAAGCATATCACACCTGCCTTCTATTTCTTTCATTATACAAAAAAGCAACAGGTACTTTCTGTTGTTAAAAATGTAGACCAGACAGAAACCAGTATTGCCACCTGTTTCTAGAGGAACACACATCAGAGTCGTCACCCCTGCCTGGTTGTCCTTATCACTGTGTGTCCTTTCTTGTACAAGCCACACTCAGTTCCAGGTGTGAGGGCATGTCTCAGACCATGATTTGAAATTGATCACAAGAGTGAGGACAGTTTTTCTGAATATATAGATTATATTAACTGATTGTAAAACAAAAACAGAATTATGAGTAGGAAAGGATCCAGGATTTAAAGTCAGCAAACATTAGGCACGGTTAGAGAACATGGGCCTCCTCTTGTTTCGCTCTTTCATTTTATAGGTGAGAAAACGGAGCCCGGGTGAACATTAGTGTGTGCCTGCCCTGGGTCAAGCAGCTAGTGAAAACCAAAACTAAAATGTCAGACTGGTTTATGTCTTTTTGAGTGATGATAATGATCTGTTTTTAAAAACAAAAGAAGAGGCAGTGTTCTGGTCTGGTTTCAGTTGTAGAGAGCCGAGTCCGGTGCTGTCTAGTGTAAGCCAGAAAGGAATGTGTCGGCGAAAGGTACGATACTTGTAGAAACCATTAGAACATGTGGAGAACCCTCCAGGCTATGTGCTCAGGAACCAGCTCAGAGCCCCGCCGCACGTCTTGGTCTTCAGGTAGCCACCACCTCTCCGGGCATCGGGAGGTCATTCAGAGTCAGGAAGGGGATACCACAGCTGCTGTGTTCAGAATCGAGGCCACCATGCTGTCTCAATCAGGAAGCCTCCGTTGCCTCAGACTTTCCAGAAAAATAGATTCTGCGGAGACACAGGATATTGCCACTGAAATAACCAAACACCTCCCTGACCCCGCTGCCAGAGGAAACAAAGCCCAGAATATACCACTTCCCCCTTTGAACTAAGCTGCGGGGCAATCCTAAATAGTGATCCTCAGTTTTCTGGCCTTGCGTAACAGAGAGGCCTGGGAGGAGGCTGTTGGAATTTTACCACGTCACTTCAGCACCTGAGGTAGGGACCAAATGATAAGAAATAGGCTTGAAACCCCACCCCATCCCGTGTTACAGCCACATACCCCATACGGTAGACTAGCAGAGAAGGAAGAGCCCCCACAGCAGAAACCGTGTACATAGACCGGCAAAGGAGAAGCACTCCTCAGTAGACAACTAGAGAATCTAGAAGATGAAGTTGCGGAGAACATCTCGTCATAGGGTGGTGACGCCCTACCTTATATTGTTTTAAGACAGGCTGTTTACAGTTACCATTGCAGTTCTGTAACCATTAACGTAAGTGGTATGTGGTAACATGGCATGATCCTGGGTAAACTGAAGTTCAGGTCCAGGTCCAGACCTGTTAAAGGTTTCCCATCAGTTCCTTGAACTTGTATTCTGAATTTCCTCAGTATAGTTTATGTATTTATTTTATTTGCCCTCTACTTTTTCTGGGGCAATTTTCTTCATACTATGGGAGGATCCTACATTGCTTCTCCCATCCAAGTACTACTAAGGAGGCCCAGATCAGACAATCTCTTGTGTGTTCAGGCTGCAGGCTCTACACTGCTTTTCAAAGGATGGTTATTCCAGACCTCCCAGGGGAGGCCATTTAACCTTCATTCTGTGAATGGTTGGCATCTGGGTTGTGCTTTAGGCCCGACGGCAGCTGGGACGCAAGTCCCTGCATGCTATCAGGATGATCATCTTGGTTTCCAGACCCTCACTCCCTGGAGTGGGATTCTGGGTACTCCTGAACACTTTCATACGGATAGGACTAAGGGTTTGCCTCCCAAGTGCATACTATCTGGTGTCTTACAACTGTATTCAGGTTTGACTGGGTTCGTGTATCCTTGCTGGACCATGAGCATTATTTGCAAATCTCCATCAGATTGAATTAAAAACAGGGCTTATGGGAGAAGGAAGAGAAACGTCGACAGAAGTTCAAAATTTGGGGGATGGTGGCTGGAAGTATAGTGGTCATCACAAGCATGTCCTTGGTTGCAGGTGATCAGCATCCTTCCTGACTTGTTCTGGTCAGGTAGGTCGGCAGGAAGCTCTATGACTCTATGAAGCATTTTCTTGTGGTCAGAGGTGTGTCCGACCCATGGCTCAGATGCTGTGTGTGACTGCATGTAGCCCGGAATAACTGTGGGTGGTGCCTCGCACCAACTTAAAATGTGATTTTTTTTCAGGGGTGAGGGGGGATTAACTCAGTTGCAAGGTTTTCAGGCATGAACTTTGCAAGTGACAATGTCATATCGCATTGTCAAAAGGTTGGACATGTCTGGCTATATAGAAAGGAATGGAGAGAAAGCCTTAGAAAGTGAAGTAGCTTTGGAACGCACTGTTCCCTCCTGAGCAGTTTGCCCTTCTAGACCCGTGGGTACAGCTCTGCTGCCAAACCATCTCTGAGCATGTTCAAATAGTGACAGAATATAGCACTGGATGGGTTCTAGATGAGTCAGACTTCCCAGTGGTTGTGGAGGCCAGGTGGGGAGCAGGGCCATTAGCCGGGCAGAGCTTCTAGATTGGCTGAAGATAAGGAGAACAAGATGAGGAGACATCACACAATTAGGAATTCAGTACTGACTTAGGTAGGGAGTTGAAGACATACCCAGTGTCCTAGTGATGTTTTGTTTTGATTTTGTCAACTTGATACAAGCTAGAGTCACTTGGGGAGAGACCTCAGTTGAGAAAACGCCTCCATCAGATTGCCCGTAGGCAAGTCTGTAGGGCATCTTCTTGACTAATGATTGATGTGGGAGGGTACAAGTCACTGTGGGTGGAGCCACCCCTGGCCACAGGTGGTTCTGGGAGCTTTAAGAAAGGTAACTGAGCAAGGCAGTAGGCAGTGTTCCTCCATGGTTTCTGTGTCGGTTCCTTCCTTCAGGTTACTGCTCTGACAGCACTCTATGAGGAATTATGAACTGTCAGTTGAAATAAACCTTTTCCTTCCCACGTTGCTTTCGGTCATGGTGTTTTATCACAGCTGTAGAAGACACCCAGCAAGGGGAAGGGCACTGAGGTCACCCAGCATGGATGTTGTTGGAGGTTCCAAGATGCAGTGGCATGGTAGGACAGGGAGTGGTGGGGTAAACAGAAGATAAAGCTAGAAATGGGAGACTGGGTTCCCAGCTTTCCTGCTCTCTTCTGTGTGTGGTCCTGCACCTAGAGGACATCCATCTCCACAGCAAAAACCCACAAGTCCTCTTTGCTGGTTGCGGCTCTGACTACCTAGGGTCAGCTGCTAGGGTTGACCTGTCCTGTCTCTAAACTTGAGCCCACCTGCTTGCTTTAATTGCATGATACATGGATTCCCTCTTCTTCTCCAGAGAAGATTTCTCTCTCCTGGTGATCAGCTGTTGATGCCCCCGTAGGATTAGAGTTATTTCTGTCCGTTTCTCCCTCGGGCCGTGTTAGGGAATGAAAAGTTGCATGTTGGGGCAAGGGCCGGATGAGGCCCTTGGCAGGCTCATGAGACCCATCAGTGACCATGTCTTTGCAGTTCTGCACAGCATCCACATGAAATCTGACTGGATCTGCAGAGTGAAACTGCAGCACACCCCAGGAATGCTATCCCATTCCTAGTCGAGGGAACTAAGGCTCCTAGAAGTCACGTGTCTTGCTCAGGACAGAACAACTGGAACGACTCACAGTCCAGCCAAGCCTGGGTCCTGGAATGTGTGTGCAGAGCTTTCTGTACATGGAGCTGTGTGCCTGCGTACTTACCTTGACAGTGGCCACAGGTACTTCACATGTAGTTGTCAATGAATATGTTTCCATGGATTCTGGAAATGATACCACTTGGGGCGCCGCACATTCACTTCTTTTCCTACTGTTTACCACTGAGATGAGTAGGGATGGAGGAGGGTAAACCTTCCCCAAACGTATCCTGTCACCCCTCATCCTGCCTCAGAGGCTGAGCCATTGTGGGAATGTCTGTCTTAATTACTATATTTCTTGCCTAGTTCCCCAAGTTTAGGGATGTTGGCATGTCAGGCTTTGAGTGTGGGTCACTGTGGGGAGAAGGTTCCAGAGTATATCAGTCTCTCATGAGGACTGGTGCGTTCTTCTCAGATCCATAAGTGAGTGGCTGCGCCTGTTTGTGTGCTGGGCGTCACCTTGGTGAAGTACTGACAGGGGTCAGCCATAGACCTGAGCCTTGGTGTGGCGCTTGCCTTTTCTTCACGTGCTCTGCAGCCCCGTCAGAAGTGGTTACTGCATGCACTCGTCCCGTGTGCCCTGAACTGAGTGACTGAGTGACTTTACTCTTGCTTCATCCCGCTATCCACCCCCCCTACACACACACACACACACACACACACACACACACACACACACACCACACACACACACACACACACACACACACACACACACACACACACACCCCTCACACTGCTTCTGGGTTCCCACATTTTTATAAGCCAGGTAGTGAATGAACTCAGTGCCTTTGAATCTGCTCTCTCCCAGCCCTTCAATTTCTCAAAGTTCTGTTTTCTCCTCCATACACCCCGGGCCCATCTGGAGGGGGTATACGGTCTCCCTTGGAACTTAACAGAAGGGTGTCTTTATTCAGTTTGACTGCTGCTATTATGTGGTAAGACATTCAATAAAAGTCGTGATTTATGAGACTTGTGGCTACAGTTGGCTTTGGCTTCCCCCACCCCCATTAATTCTTTTCTTCTTTCTTCTTCTTCTTCTTCTTTTTTTTTTTTTTGCTTTGTCATCTATCAGTGAGAGAAAACCCAGGCCTGATAATTTCTTGGCACATCCTGTGTTCAGTTAAGAATGTCAGCTGTCAGCCTGTCAGGAAGTTATTTCTTGAATTGGTTTTTTACCTCTTGCCACAGTCCATAAACATGCAGAGGCCCTGCTCGGTCCTGGAGGCAGGTGATAAGGGGCCGTGGAATGCTGTGGGGAAAGGAGTGTGGCCCCCCACTCTGTGACCCCTCCCTCAGTGACCACGTGTGCAGCTCACAGTCAACTTGGGCTTGCTGGGTGGGAAGAGGGGCCCTTTAGAGTTTCCAGAGTTTTCTTTGTTCATGAATTCAGCGCTTCCCTTATCTTTTATTTATTATTTATTTTTTTGGCTTGGCAGTTTTAGAAATCCCTCCTCTGCTTTCTCTTTTCTTTTTTCAAAATATGTGCCTGTTGGATAAAAGGTCCTTGGAGTAGAGGGCCATATACCGAGTCCTGGCTGCTAAAGATAGACTAATTGATGGAAACAGGTTGTCATGCAAGTGTGGTGGGGGGCAGGCTGGAGACGGTGAGCCCTGGTAAATGCCACATTGACTCTTTACCCGGCTTCCCATCTACTACTCTTATTAGCTGTTTGCTGAAATGCATCCAAGGTTCTGTGGAGCCACCCACAATGGCATTAACCAAGTTGTGCCCTGCATCTTAAGCGCCTGGTTAAGGCCCTGGTACAGCAGTGGCTGGAATCAGTCCATGCTGGGCTCCGAGAGTGTGCATAAAGAAGCTTTTAACCCGCAATGGGTGGCCAGGAAGGACCAGGAAGGCAGGGCTGTGGAACATGAGCGAAGCGTGTGGCCCTTGCTTCTTGAAAGCGCTTTCATTTGGCTGGGAGCCGTGCTCCCCAAAGGCATTGAAACATCGAAGACTCTCATCATCCTGCTCTCCTAAGTGAGGGTGATTGGGAACAGGCTGAGAAGCCCGGAAATGCTCACCAGGCTCCCTGATTCTATTCGGAGTAGGTTTTCCGACTTTTCTTGGGTGAACCACTTGCGGGTAGGGGAGTTCTCATATGGAGTCCCCATAACACCAAGTGAATACAGGTTTTGCCTTCTGGTTATTGGCATCTTAGAAGGTAGATGCATTTTTGAGGGCCCTGGGGCCTCTGAATGTGCAGGTGTCCTACTCCCAGTAAGGAGTTGGCCTCGTCATATCTCTGCAGCCTGCCATCGCTGTGAGTATCTGTCTTTGTACTCGTTTCTGTTCGTATCAGCATTCACCAAGCTCTCATCTATCAGCTGAGAGAAATTCTCTCTCTGGTAGGCTCTCTGCTTCCCTCTGGGCTCATGTGTGCCTGGGAATGTAAAGCAATCATTTGCTTAGCACTTGGGCTACGTGGAGCCTTTTACCATGTGGGCCCAGGTTCTTCTGGCCTCTCACCTTCTGTGACCGCCTCCCCTCTTTCCACTCCTAGACAGGATTTCACTCTATAGCCCGGATTGGCCTTGAATTTGAGATCCCTCTGCCTCAGCCTCCCAAGTGCTAGAGTTTACAGGTATGTACCACCACACCAATCTCTTGATAGTCATTTCTAAAACTCCCAACTTTGAAGATGTTTCTTCCAAGTCCCCCAAACCCCTTGCCTCCCAAGCAGCAACAACCCTTGGTTCCCGTAGTTCTCAGCTGCCTCTCTTAGAATCAGCTAGTAATATACCCTTTTCTTGGTCTTTTGTGTTCTTGTTCAGTATGTCCCCATGGCAAATTGCCTCTTGAGAGCTTTCTTGTAGAAAGGAAACCTTCTTCCCCATGCAGGCTTGAGCATTGAAATGTGGTTGTCACCCATGAAAAATGTGAAATGTCACTGGATTTTAACTTAAAATTGCGTTTCAGTCACCCTACGTGGCTGGTAACTATTGGTCACTACAGATGCAAGTCTTTTTAAAAAAAATTTTAAATTTTTATTTTATGTGCATTGGTGTTTTGCCATGTGAGTTGGATCCCCTGGAACTGGAGTTACAGACAGTTGTGAGCTGCCATGTGGGTGCTGGGAATTGAACCTTGTTCCTCTGGAAGAGCAGTCAGTGCTCTCAAGCACTGAGCCATCTCTCCAGTCCCCCCGACCCCAGATTCAATTCTTGCATGTCTTTGCCCTTTCAGAAGCCCTGGCAAGGGGCTCTGCCATCCATAAACACCTGACACAGAGACATTGTCCTGTCGAATGAAGCCGAAATGTCTTCTTAGGTGGAGAGTTAGATTGGTGCGGCTTGTAGACTCTTTACCTGTTTTCCATTCAGTTTGATTTTTAAGTTAGTGGATTATGTCCTTGAGCACCACCGACGATTTGGGGATCCAGAGGTGAATAAGACATGGTCTCTGCCTGTAAGGAACTTATCTAACGGTGCTGGTAGGGAGCATCACCAGCCGGGTTCAGTTTGCAACCTAGGAGGGTGCAGAGAGAAGGAGGCTGATGTTTTGGAACGTTCATTCATTAGGCAAGTGTTCTTACTGCCCAGGTTCTGGAAGCACATCTGCAAGTAAAACAGAGAACCTGGCTTCACCAAGCTCGGGTGACTAGTAAACCAAGTCAATCTTAGGGTATAGTAGAAGACGAGAAGTTGGAAGAAGGTGTGCACAGTCCAGGAAAGCCTAGTGGTGAACGTCTAGCGTATGAGTGCGATTACTGGGGCTCCACAGTCTTGGTGAGTTGTGATAGGAGGCATGATACTGCGGGGTGGGCTGGGGTGGAGGTGAGGTTGGGGACAGCGCCCGTGAAGGCCTGAGGAGGGGAAATGTGAGTAGTCGGAGTGCAAGGTAGAGTGGAGAAATGAGGAGATTGGGAGCCCTGGAAGGGGAGTGCCCTTGGGGCCTCTCTTGGTGATTGGCTCAGTTGCTGATGTCTGTCTTCCTGATTTAAGGTGTTGGCTCTGCCCGTAGGACAATGGGCCCAATTATTACTTCCCTTCTGTCCATAAAGATTCATTCCAGGTATCTGCTCCCGGAGTCCTGATGACTGAGGGGCAGTGAGAACCTCGCCAGACCTCCTGCCGTGAAATCAGAGGAGGATCCTCTGCTTCGTTTTCAGGTCTTTCTTGGAGCGGACCGTCTTCTCTGGGTTCTCCCACCCTACCCCATGCTTTCACACATCCCTGTCCTGGCTCCATTGGGGACACGAAGAGTCTTTTGGGGGGTGAGCAGGCTTGGAAGCACAGGCAGGGCCAGAGGAAGACAGTGAGGTGTTCTGAAGGATAAGATTTGTGGGCCAGGGGAGGACCACATTTCCAGCAAGTGTGAGGGCGGCACGGGGAATGCGCCTCCCTGAGCCACAGATGTCCCCTGGAGAACAGCTGCACATAATGATCATAGTTTCTGAGGTATCCTGGGTTTCAGGAATGCCCATTTTGCTTAGGAAGACAAGGAGGGCCTCTGTGAAGGGCAAGAGAAGGCTCTTAAAATAGGCTGTGATCTGCCTGAGTTCAGGCAGCTGCTTGGAACTTAATGACCGATGTGCCTTTGCCCGCAGGATGGAGTCCAGTCTCCTTGGTTACAGTCCACAAGACTCCTGTGATATCACCCTTGCTGTGTCTCCGTCCTTATCTCCCAACAGTTGTTCTTTCCACTTGATTTCCGCTGCAGCTTTGTCAGACTCAGAGGGACTGAAACACAAGTGATGATATTTCATGCTTATGTGACTGTGCCTGTCTGAAAAACTTCTGCTCGACCTTCAAAACCCTAGTCCGGCATCTCATCTCTGAAGCTTTCCATTCATCTGACCCAGCACATCATCCTTCCTTCCATTTCTTTGGCATATTCATGCCATTGTGTGCATGTTCCTTAGGCTTCTGGGGGGAATCTTCCAGAGCAGAGGCTCAAACCTTTTAGTTTGAGATTCTAGGGCTGGTAGCGGTTGATGTGGTACTCATCATTAGTTAGTATCAAAGAATTAATAGCAGATGGCATAGGTGATGGGAATTTGCTGAAATATCTGTGAATACTGTTGCTTTCTTATCGGATGTCACCAGTGAGTTTTGACATTCAAAAATACCCCCATCCAATGGCCACCCAGTAGCAGAGGGAAGGGTTTGTCTGACTCAGTGTAGAGGGACCTGTCCATCACAGCACTTCCTGCTTCCATCTCTGTGGCTGTTACACAGAACTCTGGCCAGCTGTTTTCCTTAGGAACAAAGGCTTTTATCTCCCGAGAGCTCGTGCCCAGCTTCACAATAAGAAGTGCATGGATTACCCAAGAACAAGAGAGGAGGCAAATATGGTGTCCGGGGACTTGGAATCGTCTGCAGATTGCTTTTCTTTCTATACTCTGAGTACAGGCATGAGCAAAGCAGATAAACGCCCCCAATTCCATTCTGGTGGTAAACTGACCACTGTCTTGTCCTTGGAGGCATGGTTTCTGGGTGGTGAATTTGACTGAGTCCTCATCCCAACACCTGGTACACAAGCACACACAGAGTCCCAGTGTGTGTTTGTGTGTGAAGGGAGTGAGTGGCCCATGATGAAAGAGCTTTAACTGGATGGACAGCTTTTTTGTCCCTGATGCAAAGCAGTTGCCAAGTGCAAGGTGGGCGTGGCTACCATTCCAAAGGCTGAAGATACTCCTGCCCGAAGAGCACAACCATGGCCCACGGGAAGCAGTGGCGTTAACTGCTTTCACCCCCACGTGCAAGCCCATCCTGTCAGAAGTGCTCCTCCGAGAGAGCTAGGCACTGTGCACTGGGTCACGAGACTGCTTTCGTAGCCCTCTACAGTGAGCGCACAGTGAGTTCCCTGCACATTGGCTGATAGGTATGGCTCCCCCATTGCCTCTTAACCTCAGCAAACGGCCAGCCAGGCCAGTTCGTGGGACGTGCACGGCTTCTCTCTCTGGTCTGCCTCTTGCAAGCGCTCTTCCAACGGAGCCGACCTTGTGGCTATAAAACGTCAGTGGTGGCGCACCTTTAGTCAACTTCCTGGCTGGCCCCGCGCTGTCTCATGGTAATATTCTTGCTTGCAGGGTTGTTTCTCTTCTCTCTCCATTTACCCCACTGGAAAATCAAGTTTTCTTTTATGTGAGAGTTTATAGAAGTATGTTCCTGGCACGAGCAGAACGCGGATGTATTAGGATATTGGTGTAGCAGAGAAATATTACCTCTGAGGCGCAGATAGCTTTATCTTTCCCATAGAATGACCTTCCTAATGGGGAACAATTTGTTCCTCTCCAGAAGGTTCGGTGCGCTGTGGAGGTGAAAGCAGATAAAGCCATTGTCTCTTGTAGGCTGGCTGTGGTGTTTATGCTGGGGTGTCTTCAACCCTCCCAAATGGTTGTAAAGGCTTCGGCCAGAGGTGGGCGCAATCAGGGTGGTGTGTGGGGTAAGCTGAAGGAAGCCTGAGTAACTAGTTACTTAGCTTACAGAGCCTACTTCCGGCCTTTGCAAGTGCTTTTTATTCTGTTTATTTGAGAAGCAGGCAGGGAAGGTTTGACCCTCATGCCCAGGCGAGCAGGCAGAGGAAGAGAAGGAAAGGGGGTGGAAGAATGGGAAGGGATTGTGTCTACCATTCCGGCCCCAGGGCTAAGCATGTTTCATTTGCTATTTATTTTACTCCCCACCACCTTTTTTTAAATTTTTTTTTTATTTTAATTTTAAGGAGCGCACATGCACACACAAACAGTTTCTGGTCATGCAGTCCAGGCTGGTCTAGAACTCTCCACATCCCTGTGAGCCCAAGCATTCTAGCTTGCTGGTGCTCCTGGTGCCTTCATACGTGCTCTTGGTCTCATTTTGTAGAGAAGAAGATAGAGCTCTGTGGATTGTGTTCGAGGCCACTTCTTCATAAATCCACAGCAGGAGTTCCTCCTCTTTCTGGTCTGAGCACTTGGCCGGCTCAGGGTGCCGGGACCGGCGCCTGCTCTTGCCCTTTCTTCAGTCTCTAAATGTGGTGCTCTTCTCAGAGCCTCTGCCCTCTTGGGTTTAGGAAAATCGCCTTGCTTCTTTTTTGAGGGGTGAAACAGTTAACAATATGTAACTTTGGGTGTCCGTCTAACTGCAGACAGGTCTCTGGGTTTCCTCTTCTCCCTCCTACTTGTAGAAGATGGGGGAACCACACCAGCACTTCCTATGGGGACAAGAGGGGTTGATTCCTGCCCCTCCCACTCCACCCCATGACAGTTTAAATTTATGACTTAACAGAAGGTTGGGTATTTCGAAGACCACTCAGCCCAGGGTGCAATGTGCTTATCTCTCTTTATGTAACCCTTGCCTCACCTTCCTGCCTGTTAAACACCCTCCTCAGGATGTTTAGAACAGTGGCAGAGGCAGGAAGGAGTCTTGGGATGGGGAAGCTGACCCCTGACTGCATCTTAGTCAGCAGAACCTGTATCTAGGTATCTTCTTCCTGGTTCACGCCCTCTCTGTTGTCCAGACCTTCTTGCTAGAATTGAAACGGCTCGGCCTCCATCGTTCGCTCCACTTGCTCGCTCCACTTGCGGCAGATCTGTTTTTCTCCTTAACAAGACTGAAGAGCCCCTCCCGCGGTTAAGCCCTGTGGGGGTTCTGCTCCTTTCTCTGGCATGGCCTGCAAGGGGCTTCCTGTCTCACCTGCCCAGTTTCCTCTTTCCTCTGTGCCATACTAGCAGCCACCGGCAAATCTCGCTGGCCACTGGCGATGCTCGGGCTTCTGCTCTGGAGGCCCTTTCCCCTGCCTCTTCTAGGCATCCCTGGCTGACCCTCACACTTCAGGCCATGGCCAAACCCTGTGTTCCTAAGCCCAGCCTCTTCCTTGGCTGTGACCATCTTTGAAGTGGAATCAGCTCCCATCAACTTTGCATCCACCAAGCCTAACACAGAGCTTGGTCCTTTGACAGAGAGCCTTCTTCTCTGTGTTCTCACTCTGCTTGGATCAGTCCAGGTCTCTGGAGAGTGTTCTATGGAGATGCTTTAACGTACTTGTTTTGTGGTGTTCTTGCAGCAGTTCCCATAGGCATCGTCTCCATCTACAACATGCCCACTTCAAACTGCACACATAGGGAAGAGGCTGCGTTGGGACAGTGACCCAGCTCTTGCTAGTTCACACTTCCTGAGGGCTTCTGCATATCAGTTCATCTTTTTCTTTGTGTTCTGATGGAAAAGGGCCTGACCATCCATCCCGCCTCCCTTTTCTTCCCTGAGGATTCCCTGAAGTGGCCTCTTGCAGAGCCCTGGCTGCACAGTCTGACCTTCTGGGATGTATGAAGAACTGTTGATGCTGGGGTCTGCCTCTGGACCCCGGGATTGGGAGTCACTGAGGGTGGGGCTGGGCACAGTCTGTTGGCACTAAGATGGCAGTCAGGGCCAAGCGTCTGCGCAACGGGAGCACCAATGCCATCGCGCACAGCCCTCTCAGGGCCGTGGATTAGGTAAAGCGTGCTCATCAGGAGCTGATTGCCACGTACATCTAAACTATGGTAATGACGGTAATCAGGGCTAAGGGTTAAGGCTGCTGCCGTTTGTTCTTTTCATGAAATCAACTGGAGGGCTTGGGGGCTGGGGTGCAGGGGCTTCAGAACCTGCCAAGCAGCAGAGTTTTTATTCCATCTAAAGAGGAGCAGGCCAGGTTGTTGTTCTTAAATTACTGGAGGGATGGTTCTAGAATCCCTCTCTTGGACTGTCTTCCCGGGGTTCAGCAGCATCTACCGAAGCATGGCCTGCCTTAGTTGTGTATCTGAGGGTCTATAATCCTTGCTGTGTAAGTGATGTGACTTTTTTCAGTCCAGCTTCTCAGTCCATCCTTTTTGTTTCCTAAAGGTCATTGTGGAGGACAAGGAGACCCTCCACAGAGACAGGCAAAAGAGCAGGCATATGTTTTTGATTGTGAGGTGGTTTGAAACTTGTGGAAACCATCTACCACCCTGGTGGTATCTACATAGTGTTTGGGAGACAGAAAGGGATACTCTGAGCTTCCCATGGCTGCATGTGCATACATCCTGATAACTGTATATGGTCCAGATTCCCATGGCTATGTGTGCATACATCCTGATACCTGTATATGGTCCAGCTTCCAGGGAGGAGAGCTGCAGACATTGTTGAGCTTGGGGGTAGACACTGGAGGGACTAGAGCAGAGAGGTGATGGGATAGATCTCAGGGAGGCTGTTTATATACACAGGCTCAGTCAGAGGGTAGGTTTTCCTTAGCATTATTGTTGGAGGGAGCAGAAAATCAATCAATAAGCCAATCAATCAATTGATTTCTCTCTCTCTGCCTCTCCCTCGTGTGTGTATGCTCAATTATAATGCCACAGTAGCAGGTGGTCTCAGTGTGTGTTATTTAGGCTAAGATCTTATGCCCATTTGACAGAAGAGCAAAGTTCAGAGCTATTCGGGAACTTCACTCATCCCTGGTATACTATACAGAGATGTACTCAAACAAAGGCAAGTGTGAGGAGACTGACGAGAGACAGTCGAAACTTTCTTAAGATTGGGTAGACTGACTAGAGACAGTTGAAACTTATTCTTAAGATTGTGGTGCCTTTTTTTTTTTTTTTTTTTTTTTTAATCTCTGCGAAGAATCACTCTGGGTCTGTGTCACCACCTTGGGCATATTTCGAGGGAGTTCTCTTAGGGTGGGTGCCGAGGGCTCCGTGAGCACAGGCACTAACTAGAAAGGGTTTATGGCAGTCCACCATCCTGTCTGGCTTCTCTCCTCCCACTCTCCCCAGAAGTTCATAAGAGTTGCCTCGGCTGCCTGTCAGGGGCTCTGGAGGTGCCTCTTCTGCATGCAGGCAGGTGCACATGCCTTGCAGGGTCATCACAGTAAAGGATGCTCGTTTAATGTAATCGAATGCCGTGGCTCTAAAAGACACTAGGTTTTAATTGCCGCAATGTATAATTGTTGGAACACTGGAGAAAGTTTTTGGGGGGCTTTCGCTACAGTGAGTTCAACTCGTGCAACAGTATTAGGGTGTGTGTGCAGGGGGTGGGGATTCCCAAGGATAGAGTGATGGAGCAGCTGTCTGTGGGTACAGAGCAGCTTGGATGCCTGTGGCAGGGATGAGGGCCAGCCATCTTGCTCAGCGTCAGTTGCTGTGTGGATCACGCTCCTTAATTTCCTGTGCTTTTCCAAAGCAACACTCATCTCCATGCCTTTTCTGTTACCGCCTCCTCCCCTCCCCCATCCCAATATGATTCAGTGCCACTGTCTAGGATATTACTCTCTGATACGATCTGTGGACAGGTCACCCTGTGGCTGCAGCTTTCCCCCAAGGGTAAGAGGAAGTAGTATTTTTTAAATGAGTCTGGGAGGGAGCCATGCAGAGGGTTTCTGGGAATGAGGGTGGGGTGTGCGAGTGCCCGAGGAAAGAAAGCATCCTGATCATTGCATTATGAGATCACGTCCTTCTGTCAACTGAGTTACTGTTATTTTAATCAGAGGTAATGTTGTAACCTGACTGTGTTGTATAATTGTGTGTAAATTATATTCCAACCCCATATAGATGAAGGCTATTTTTTTCCCTTCCAATTTTAAAGCCAAATTGTAGCTTGAACCCTAGTGTTCTCTGGCAGATAGCTCTGGACAGGGGAAGAGAGAGAGAGAGAGAGAGAGAGAGAGAGAGAGAGAGAGAGAGAGAGAGAGAGAGAGAGAGAGAGAGAGAGAGGAGAGAGGAGAGAGAACACAGAACATTGGCGGTTGTTTTCCCAATTAGTTTCCCCTGAAGTTAAATTAATTTCTGAAGTAGGCAACATAAAATATTGTTACTTACACTTTTCCTTCTGGGTGTGCAACTGCAGGTGGGTGACTTGAGGCCCGTGGAGTTCAATGAGGACAGAGCAGGAGGAAGTACCCAGAGGGCACCTTCTGGGGTGCTTGGGTTGATCCTAACCTGTTTGCATCCAGGGTCTCAGGTGAGGGATCCCTCAGGCTTGATTTTGGAGTTATGCTGACATAGAATTTAAAAAGCCATACAAATTGAACGTTGAGACATACAGCTCGGTGGTTTTAAGTATATTCACAGATAAATGCACCCACTCACCCATCCACCTACCCATACCCCAACAAAATTGGGATAGAAGAACGCTTGTCCCTTGAAGGAACACCTTGGGGAATGGTTTTGGAGCCCTGGGTGGTGATGTTGGGAGTGCTCTTTGCCCTCAGTTCACATGTTTTCAGAATAAAGCCTGGGATCAAGTTCTCAAACGCAGAGGAACACTGTCATGTAGAGAGCAGCGTGTAGTCTGTCCTTGACTTTGGATTCGGTGAGCGCTGTGTTCTGGGGTTAATGGATAGAGAACCTGTCTAGGACCTTGGCAAGCAGTCCTCCTTAGTACACATCTTGCCTTTAAGTTGAAGATGATTCTTTTTGCTGAGTCTGGATTTCTCTGTCTACTTGGTGGTGGTGGTGGGGGTGATGGTCTGGATGCTTTTCAAGCCCCCACTGCATGCTAGCGTTCTAACACCTATCCCGAGTTTTTTCCATCAGAGGGTTCCCACGGCAAGAACATGGGAGAGAGGAACCTGGGCTTCTAGGGATGAAGACGTTCGTATTTTCAGGGGACTTTGAACTCTTTCCCAAGACCTGATAATAGCAAGAGTGGATTTGATTTCTCAGGGCCTGTACCCATTGAGGGCTGTCTAGATTCGCTTCCTACCTTTGTGTGCATTTACTGTGTTTAAGAGATATTTGGATTTTTTTTTTTTGGTCAACTTTCCTTCTGGGATTACTTTATCTTTGGGATTACTAGCATCTTTGGGGGCAATACTATTAGATCTAGCTTTCCTCTCTGTGTCTTCTTAAATATATTTCCGTCTAACCTCCCATCATTCCCTCTGTTTTACATGTATATATGCGCGCGCACACACACACACACACACACACACACACACACACACACACACACACACACACTATTTGCTTTATCTTACTTTGCAGAAATTTAATTGGTAGCCGGGAATGATGACTAATGCCTATGGTCCCCGCAGTTGGGAAGGCTGAGGCAGGAGGATTGCCACAAGTACAAACCTGGACTGTAGAATAAGACCCACAAATGGGTTGTTACTCTTGCGTGATCATTTCAAATGGAAGCATAGTTTTTGTTTTGTCTTCATGGAATTTTTAATACTTACCAAAAAATCTGCAACAAAATCCTCCCCACCCAGCATACCAGCTATCTAGTTTGAGGCAGGAAGGTGGGATGTCTTTGCAGCTGTAGTTAGCAGCTGGCTAAGGCCATGTGTAAACAGCAATTTTCAGAACTGGCATGCATGCTGGGCCTTTTGTAGCGCCAAGGGGTGTGTGGAGAGCTTTGGTTGTTTAGTTAAATTATGGGTGTAGATGCAAAACTTCACAGCGGGGCCTTGAGAACCTGACCATGTCCTGCTTCCCCATGTGCACACAAGCTGGAGATCACACACACGCGCACACGCGCGCACACACACACACACACACACACACACACACACACACACCCCTACCCACCCATACACCGCTTCTCAGAGGAACACCCTAAGCCATAAAGGGAGAGACACCTTGGGAAGCCTTGTAGTCCTTGTAATCCTGTGTTCACAGGGCTCTTGGATAGGTCTCTTGCATCCCCAGTAGTGTAAAGCACTCCAATGTGAAGATTTCCTGCAGCCTCCACCAAAACCCCCAAACCAAGGGAAGTCTAAGGTTAATTACCTGGGGGGTTTTGGACTGAGCTCTCTGTGGCTTTTCAATTTCAGTGCACTGTGGGAGGCAAGTGTGGCCCCTGATCATTTTGGTGTGCAGTGGCCAGTGTTCAAGACTCCATGTGTGGAGCCTGCTGATGTCAAGGTTCAGGAAGACGACACCAGTGATTCCTTCACCAGGTAGAAAGGATTTCTCATAACTCAGATGAGCATAGAGCGTGAGGCCAGTGCATACTTTCTCCTAGTCACCTCTTCCAAGGTCAGGAGAAGGTGAAAGTGTGGAGGGCTACTGGATAGTTTTGAAGAAGTAGAAGCCAGGGCTCAGGATGGACTAGAGTTACCCTGAGCACACACCAGCGTGATTTATTACGCATGAGCACACCTGTGCACACTTAACATCTACACACAAACCTTACATGATGTTTACTTGACTGTGAAGGCTCCTGTGTAGTTCCACGGGGAGCCTGAGCACAGCATCCCAGCCCTCTCTGCATCCTGCCCTCCTTAGTAGCCATGGAGATGGAAGGGAAAGGGAAGAATCTGTGATTGCGGGTCCTCTGCCTCCTGCATCCCTCACCAGAATGCAAATCACAGAGCAGTCTCCAGTCCGTTTGGTGGTAATGGTGTCAAGATTACCCAAGTAGATCACCCCATTGCCCGTCCTCCCATCCCAGAGGCTCTGGTGGGAGAGGTCATGATGCATAGCCCCCTGCCCCCCTGGCCGTGCGCCCCTCTCCTAAAGCAGCTAACCAAGCTGACGTTTTCCCTCTGGCTTTTTCATGTCTGGAAGGTTCTGATGAAACCAGTTTCTCTTTAGTGTTTGCTGAGGAGTGAGAGCCATCACTTTATCTGAGCCGGATCCTAGAAAGGATGTTTTAGTAACTCCGATGCTTTGGTGCATTGTCCAGAGCCTGGGTTTTCTCATCTTTCCCCAAAGGGGAAGGTTTTAAAGGCCTTTGTGGGGAGACTGTGTAGATTTATAGTTGACTGCTTGTCTCCATGTTTAGGCCTCTGTCTGGGCATGCTCACAGCTGCCAGGCAACAGTGGAACGGGTCTGAAGAGATCTTTTCATTTAACCGGTGGCTGAGCTTCAGGAGTTGAGATGAAGACAGGGCGATCGTTTTTCTTCTTTGGGTTCCCAGGAATGTTTGGAATCTAGGTAGGGCTTCAGCTCTGTGTCGCCCGACTCTGAGCAGTGAGCAGGCCACAGGGTGTCTTCCATGGAAGGTCCCACCAGAGGTGCTCTGAGGTCTGCACCAGGACGTCTGAGGCCATGTTAACATTTCTTTACAGGTTTAATTACTTAGTTGGAGTTGGGTGTGTGTGTGCAAAATTAAAGCATAGGATTATCAGGTATTACATAGAATTGAAAAAGTGTTTTTGAAATGACTGAGATTTAGGATGGGGTGATAGGAGTTGATTTCCTCTAGAGCTATTTGGATAAAATATTTTTCTGCTGTCCATTTATTTTAAGTATAAAGGATGGATTCAGTAATTAACTCTGGGCTCAGCTTTAGTGACCACTAAGCCGTCGTCTTCAATGTGCCCTGCTAGACTCTTTGGCATATGGTATTTAACTTAGGCCTCACGGGAGCTTGTGTGCTAAGCTAATTGTTCTATCTCCATTTTATAGTGGATTGAATTCCACGTTCTCTTAGGGTGCGTGCTCCTGTGCCTAGCACTTACTGGGTCTGTTGAGTGAATACATAAGGGAAGTTAGGTTAGTAGGATTTGACCATTAGTAGGTATAGGAAGAGATTGAAGTCTGAAGACGGCCCATATTAGTTAGCTTTGCTCATTGCTATGACTGAATGCAGCTTCAGGGAGCAGGGGTTTACTTTTGGCTTGAGGTTTCAGTTCAGTTTAGTGGAGGGAACAACTTCTAGTATGGAGACCTGGAATCAGTGTAGGAGAGTGAGTGAGTGTGAAAATAAACACATGAGCCCGGTTCGCTGCTCTTCCTACTTCTGGTTCCCTGGGCCCCTGGCCTTGGGCATGTGGTTCCCCCTTAGTTGCTGGTTAGTACCTGCCAGTGGGTACTCACAGTGCTCTCACAGACACACTCAGAGGTGTACTTTCCCGATGTCTTCGACTCTCTCCATCCAATCGAGTTCACAGGCAAGATGAACCTTTATGGGGCTTTGATAGAGTTTGACCGTCAAGGAGATCTTAGTCTATCAGAAAGTGAGAAGGGAGAGGAATGTCAGGAGCAAGAAGAGGTTGCTGCCAGCTCATCTAGGGAGCCTGGGAGGTGGGCACTGTGTTGTGGATCCCGGCAGGATCTTTTCGAGAGTGTCCTCATGTGCCTCGCCGTCTCATCCTTAGCCTTCGCCATGGGGAAGAGAAAACCAGTAAACCACAGCTTTAGACTCCCATGCAACAGGAGGAAGCAGCTGGCAGGCTCACAGTATCCACTTGAAGTAGTGCAGAAAGCCCTTCATGTGCTCTGGTTTAGGATCAGCCATTGGCCACGTGGCTCGTGTGCCCACTGAGAGCTGCCTACTAAAGCCTAAGCTTCCTAAAGTCTGGATGTCTCTTTCTGACTCATCCAACCCAGTCTCGGACTCATGAGGCTTGGGTGGCATGGGTGGCAGAGGGGACTTTGTGGACCTGGCACAGTACCTTGTGGAGTAGAGGAGAGACTCCAAATCCAGGAGAGTGAGTCCTATCTAGAGTTACATGTAATGAAACAGTGGAGTTGGGTTCCTGGTATCTTTTCTACTCAAACGTGTCAGCAGTGTGCCCTGGATGTGCAACATGACAACCGGGTGATGTGCTGTGGGTGTGTCGGTTCATTCATTCACTTTCCAAATATTTTAAGAGTCCTGGTGTGATCGCTATCCAGTAAGGTGTGGTACCCGTCCTGTATCCTACATCCAGCAGTAATAGCATAGATGACTTAAAATAATAATAATAAAAAAACTTGGTGCCTACTGAATTTTCTTACTCTTTGTTAGATTTTTATCTTCAATTATTTTATTTTATTTTTTCCTTTCGAAACAGGATCCCGACCGTCTCAAACTCTGCCCTCCTGAGTGCTGGGCTCAGAGTTGTGTACCTGCCTTTCAGTTTTCAATTTTGACATCAAGACCCCTACTAAGACATTTTCCAAATTCAGTCTTCTCCTCGATTGTTTATTCCTCTTATAGGACTTTTGGTCCTTGCCCTAAGCAGTTTGTGTGACATGGCTTCCTTTTCCCCTTCCTTTGGAGCTGCTCGGATTCTAGAACATGGGCCATATTTGCTTATTTTTGCACGCATTGGAGTTCAGTGTTAGCTTCCGTTTGCCTAGCCCCATTGTTGGTGTTGTAGAAGTCCTACAGAGTCAGAGCCTGGACATTTGAAGGAGAAAGTGATTTAGCATGAATCAGAGGGGTGTGTGTGTGTGTGTGTGTGTGTGTGTGTGTGTGTGTGTGTGTGTGTATAAGCTGTGTATGGACGCAGTGTCAGGTGACTTCAGAGGAGGTGAGATTAGCGTCAGGCTGGCTGGGATAGCACATGGATATTTGGGAGTTAGATGAAGGCCATGGAAACTTGGAAGATGGTTGCAGCTCGCCATGGGGAAGGTCTGGGAGTAGAGAGGCATTCCAGGGAGAAAGTCCTGTGAGAACAGAGGTGTGGAAACCTGGAGGTTAGTGGGGCTGGCGTAGGGTTGATCAAGTTGAACTGCAGGCAGTCCAGAGGGCGTTGAAGGTGCTCAGGGCAGAGTTCAGGGTGGTCCCTGAGTGCGAAGTCAGCACCTGTCTTAGCTGCAGGCCTAGGCCAGCTTGAGAACAGCTGAGCCTCGGAAGCACGTACCTCCTTTGGATTGTCTGTACAGTTGTTTTTTTAAGTAAGGGGGATTGAGCCAAGGCCTTGAGCATTTTAAGCAAGAGCTATCCCTCGTCCTTATGTATTCAATTAAAAACCAGTTTATTAGTTCCTTGAGAACTCTGTGCAACATGCTTTGATCATGTTCATACCCCCTCCCACAACTCTTGCCGGTCCCGCCCCCTTTCCCCACCCATCCAACTTCTTTAAAAAACCCATCAAGAGCAGTTGTGCTGCCCATATCGTCTTGGGCGTGCGGTCTTAATTGACAAGGTTTTGGCTACTATCTGAGCATCGTCTTTATGCATCTAGCTGTGTTTTGTTTGTGTCTCTTTGATTTTAAAATAGCCTGCTGTGGGATTTTTCTCGATATGCTAATGAAGCCATGTTTTGTGGCCACAGAGGTCCTAGGGGCCCCCTCTGCTGTCAAGAAGTTCCAGTCTGCTCTGGTAGGCTGAATGCCTAAGATAATTCGGAATAGCTGACTCCAGCATCCTTAACTATCTAATGGTCTGGTCCATGATGCTAGCCCAGGATCCAAACCGCCTTCCTGGAAGAATATTGGAGCAAGGCTTGTTGAAGTGTCTTACCAAACACTGCTTCTGATAACCCGGTTAACCTGTGCCCTCCTCTTGTCATCCCTTGCAGATGGTCACAAGAACAAAGAAAATATTTGTAGGAGGATTGTCTGCGAACACTGTTGTGGAAGATGTGAAGCAGTATTTCGAGCAGTTTGGCAAGGTAAGTGCTGCCCCGGATGGACAGTAGTCGTCCTTGAACTTCCCTGTTGCCATTTACATGAAACTGTGGACGCTGCAATGGGAGAGTCTGGCTTTGGTTGGCGTGGAACCTTGTGCGCCTGCAGGAACACACAGAGTGGCCTTTCAGTACTGTTTGGCTGTCATTTGCCAGCCGCATGGAGCCAGGACTGGGAAGGGATGTGGGGTTGTGACTCACAGGGCACAGGCGCCCACAGAAGCTGTGAGAGGTAAAGCCCTGTGAGCCAGTTCTGGGATTCCATACACCTTGTATTTCTGGGAGATGACATTCAGAAATGAGGATGTCTGGGGCCCTTGGCCGCAGAATGTTCCCCCTGTTAAGTGCCCAAGGAGACTTAGGAAAGATGTTGGCTGTACCCGTCATCATTCTGATCTGAATGCCCACGAGACAAGCAAAATGACATCCTGAGGTATGCTGTTAGGGCTAGGAGTCCTCAGTCAGGAAATGGAGGGTGAGGAGAAGGTGTGTGTGGGGGGTTAAATAGACATATGAGATTAACATCTGTGGGTGTTGGCTTTGTCAGCTGCTTTCTAGTTGGTGAAAGAGGCGTATGAGTGGGTTCTTCCTGAAGGTGGCCATCTCCCCAGATGTCATGCTGCCCTGGGCTGGCCTTTATGTGGTCCTCTTTCTCTAGCTCCCACAGAAGCCATAGCTCTAAGGAGGTTGACAGGTGAATGGCTGAGCTGGCCCTTCACTTCCTGCTTCTTTGAGTAATTGTGGGTGTTGTTACGGGAGCCCAAGCAGGGGACCAGCTCCTTCCATCATAGTTCTATGCCTTCTCTGCTGACAGGCTGACGTGGCAGAGCTCTGTGGTATCCTGGGAAGGTGCCGTGCCCACTCAAAGCTTTTATCATTCATTTACTCCCACGATGGCTGTCCTATTTGCCACAGTCCAAGACAAGGGCACTGCCACCCAC
Organism: Peromyscus californicus insignis; assembly: GCF_007827085.1. Lineage (NCBI taxonomy): Eukaryota > Metazoa > Chordata > Mammalia > Rodentia > Cricetidae > Peromyscus > Peromyscus californicus. The sequence goes on from NW_026294551.1 coordinate 34,055,612, forward strand.
TAGTTGGCCTGAAGGTTCTGTGCTTTTGCTCGCTTGCCCAGGGCAGTGGACAGCCATGACTCAGTCACCATTTGTGTCTCTTCATGAGCCACTGCCTGAGATGAGGGCCATGACCTTTATTTAGCTTTGAATTGAAGATACCCCCCCCCCCCCCCCCCCCGCCATCTCTTGTATTAATCAACTTCTGCATGGATGGGAGACCACACAATGAAGAGAAAACAGTATCTTCCAGTTCAGCTGTGCATTTGGCATGGCATGGAATTTCCCACCCAGGTGGGTTTTGAAAGAGGCCTTCCTCATAGTCCTTCTGAACGTCCGGTCTGGGGGCTGACTCCTTCTGGGTAGTTCACAGGGAAAGCAAAGTGTGCTGATGGCCATTGGAGTTACAGGGCTTCTCTTTGCAAGAGCAGTTTATGACACTAGGGGAAGTAGCCATCCTTGGCCCCGCCCTGCCTCGGGAGAAGGATTGGAAGTAATTAAATGAGACAAGTCCTTCTTGCACCATACTCTGGGGGGTGGGGGCTCTTTGCTTTCTTTCCGCCTTCAAATTGAGTCCAGGGGTGGTGTTTGCAAACACGAGGCGGGATTTCTTTTTCGAGCCACAACCTGCCTTGGAATCTCCTAGGCCCATTTGCAGGTGTCAGGGAGGTTGCTGCTGCCTGGATGAGCTGTTACTCTGTTCCAGACAGGCTCATACTTGACGCAGACGGCGCATCTCTGCACATCCCCAACTCGGCTTTCTTTCCTCTCGGATCTCTCCCTCTTCCTTCCTTCCTTCCTTCCTTCCTTCCTTCCTTCCTTCCTTCCTTCCTTCCTTCCTTTAGTTGTTCCTCCTGAGCACTTACAGTCGTGACTCAGAGTGTCAGCAAGCTTCGGCCTTGCCCACGGTGGCTTCCAGCACCGCCTTGAGAACACTTGCCCCTTTGTCTCGGCAGCAGTCACAGACCATCTTCCCCAACATGGCACTTGCTGGGTTGGATGCTGCCCAGTTAATTGTGCAGTAATCTTTGTGGATTCTGTCAGGATGCATAAACTTAGGGAGTGTTTTATTAAAGGACGAAGGAGGCTTTGGAATGTATCAAAACCTGTAACACTCTACTCACCAGCTAGTAGCTCCTTTCATACATGTGCTCTGAGTCTTATCTGGGCTTGCCTTCCGAAGAGCTTATTTGTCGGTTGTTGGAGTCTAGTGGCCCCTTGGGCAGGGTTCACCGCCTCTCTGGATTCTGGTATTGTTCATTTGAATCCAGAATGATCAAAGTAGGGAGAGTCTTCTCGTAGGCCTTGGGGACCATGAGTAAAAACCAGCTGTTGCAAAAGGAAGTGGGTAAATTGACACATTGACTTACCCTTTGTTAAAGTGTATTCTGGTGTGTGTGTGTGTGTGTGTGTGTGTGTGTGTGTGTGTGTGTGTGTGTGTGTGTACACACGCCAGGGGTTGTGGAGACTGCCACATGAAGCATCCTCACAGCATGCACATGCACATATATGCCTGTGTGAGGTTGTTTGGAGCTATCTTGAAGCAAATTAGTGAGGTATAAGTTTGCTGCCTCAGAGGAATACTGCTCACTGTCAAATACCAGGTCAAGCCATTCCTTTCTGTTATCTTGTTCAGTTTTTCCCTGGGAGATCGTATTTGAGTGCTGCTAGGAGAGGAAGACTTGGTGTCTCTGCAGTATGCACAGGAGAGTGCCCCAGACTTGGGCACCCCCACCTTCTGTCTGCACTGAGAAGAAAGATGTCCTGGAGCCTCCTCGATTTCGAGGACGGTAGAGACCATAGGGATTTAAGTTTGAGCCAGAGTGCACACCCTGCTGCTTCTCTGCTTCCGTGTCTGCACTTTCACCTCAGCCTCCATGCAGGGTGCGCCACGTTTTAGGTTTCACTCACCGTCATTTGCTGTCCTCTCCCTTTTCCTGTCTTGCCTGAGGTGGCAGCTGCTCCAGCTGTTTATTTCAGGTGGCAGTCCACACGGACGGGACTGCTGCTGTCAAGGGGCTGAGCTAAGGGGAGTTTAAATATGTCATTGCTGTGAGTGGAGTGGGTGCAGAATGACACACACAGAGCTTTAAATAGCTCAGAATGGAGGCTTAGCAACCCTTTTTGCTTTTTCCCATTTTCCTCTCAGAAGATGCCCCCCCCCCCCCCATTAAAAATGCCGATACTTGTTTATATTAAAATGTGGTCATGAAATGAAGCATGGGACTCAGCAAACTTAGATGGCTGTCCTTCCCCACTAGGTGGCTGTTTCTGGTGCCTTCCATGGAGAATGGCAAGGTAGAAGGTATTCTAAGGCTTCCTTGCTGGGCCTGACTATGGGATGACCTCCAGCAACACCTTGGCAGACCTTGGTTCTGGCCTCAGTTTCCCTTAGAGGGAAGCTGTTGACAGATTTGTAAAGGCTAGTAAATTGCTTTGCAACCCATATGGTCTCTATTGTAGCTTCTGCTATTGTAGGGTGAAAATATCTGCAGCCAGCATGTAAACAGATGGCTGTGGTTGTGTTCCAATAAAACTTTATAAAAACAAACAGAGAACCAGATTTGTTGACCCCTGAACTGAATTATTCCTAAGGCTGGTCTTTAAGCTGTGAAAGTCCTGTAGAGAATGTTTAGATGTAAGTAGATAGATTATAACCCAGTATATTTATAGACTAACAAAAGAATACATTGCTCACAGTAGTGAGCATGGTATGTAGTAAGCAAAACAATCTTCAACACAGTAAAGTTTATTTCTGGGCTTCGTGATTCAGGGACAGTGCATCTTGATTTGAGACTACAGTCTTTATTTGGAAAAGGGCACTATTTATAATCTGGAATCTTCGTCGTATGAGTAAGAACCAGGAAAACTGAGTAAGTTACTTTCAGTCTTCCTTTTCCAGGCACTGGGTCTACATGATTGAAACTCAGGACGTTCGGATCTTAATCTTAAGATAGTTTTACTGTGTGTTGATGTTTCTGTTTTACAGGTACATGTTTTGGTGCTAAGCTTTTAATGCATTTTAAAATGTGCTTTCAAGGGTGTCAAGTGAGACACATGGCATCTCCATTATGTGGGTGATGAAAAAGAAGTTGTCTAAGATCACACAGCCCAGGCTGGGTGAAGCCTGGGTGGGCACTTGTGGCATAAGCTAGCCTCCACACTCTTGATAGAACCCTGCCTCTCCCCTGGCAGGCAGCAGACAGCACGCACAGAGAGCACGGTTTATTCATTTGTCAGAAACGCTGATGTCCAGTAATTTATTTAACTGCCTTGGTTATTCGGTGAACATTATCTGTGTTCATGATTTCATACATACAGGAATGATGTATATAGACCATTCCAAAACCTGGCAGATGACTGATGCTCTGATATGCCAGAGCAGAGCCACCCCAAAGAGCTCATCTCTTAACCAAGGTGCCCTGGCCTGGGGAAACACTCCCTACACATAGGTTTTTCCTCCTCCTCCTCCTCCTCCTCCTCCTCCTCCTCCTCCTCCTCCTCTTCCTCTCTCCACTCCTCTTTGTCCCCCTCCTCAAGTTCCACTCTCTTACATTCTTGCAAGGGATTTGGGATCAAAGAGGATTGGAAGCAGAATGACCCCTCTGCCTTGTCCTGGATAGACTAGAAAGTTTCCCACTTCCTAGCTGCTCCAATGATGCCAGGGCAGCTCCAGTGCCCAGTTCTGCTCGCTAGGTGATGCTTACTTTACAGGAGTCCAGTGAGAGCCATGGAGGCTTCCAATTATACTTCACATGGCGAGCTGTGTAATTAGTTTGGAAGACTTATGCTTAGTCATTGGTTTATCCTAATCGGCTTTGGCTTTTCCCAGCAACAAAGTGAGCTTATTTTGCTAAGCTCAACCGACTCTGCACCCTTTCTTTGTCTTGCCGTTTATTGTCTCACTCCTTTCATTCTGTTTTACTGCCAAAGTTCTGTTTCATTAGGCCTCCAAGTCATTTCCAATCCAGTGGGCTGCTACAATCCGGCCTTTATCACCCGCTGCCCCGGTTCCCATGTCCCTTCTGGGCCAGGGCCTGAGCTGTGGTTTGATAGGAGGGCTTTAACCCCTTCCTGGGCCCGCTGCTCAATGGTGGTGGTGGGGGCATCAAAGAAGGACAGGGTTTGGGAAATGATGGCTCCTCAGGTCCCAGGGAAGAGAGCTCTCTGGGAAGGAGGTAGAGGGTTCTTTGTGCTCTCCTTGCTAGAGCTGAGCTGTGTGAAGGGCTGAGAAAGTTAGCCATGGCTCCAGAGAGTGGCGTCTGAAAGCCTTATGGGGGAAAACAACTGGAAAGCAGAATGAACTGACTTTTTCATATAGGGGTCTCCTCATTTATCCCGCGGATGTGGGGGTTGGAGGGTACATATGTTGAGAGTGTAAACCCGGTGCCTGCTGCTTTCTAGCCCCAGGCTGTAGGTAGGGGTATGGAGGTGTGTCTGTGACCACCATTCAGATTTCTTTTGCTACAGAAAGTGTGAAGAGAATGTTACCCAGAAGGAAAAAAAATGGTATAAAGCCTTTGAAATTCGAAAAAGCAAGAGATTTGTGAGAAATAAGGAGGCAAGTTACTGGAAGTGGACTGTGATCCTGGGGTAGATTTTTATCACCTCCAAATGTGTGGTACAGATAAACAGCTCTGAACGGTGCTTGATTCTCTCAGGAGCCTAGAAAACAAACATCTGTGTGTGTCCTTTGTGGCTGTGTGATGCTCTCACAGGGCCTTCATCTTCTGAAGGGGTTTGCGAACGTGGGCTGCCTGGAAGGTGGGACTTCATCAGTCACCTGCTTGGCCTCTCCAGAGTCTGGAGTGTTCCTGAAAGTGTCTTCACTTGCAAGTAGGGTCAGGGAGGTTCGTTCCTTCCCTCACTGGCCGGCCATGGTGGAATTGTAGGTTTACGTTTTCGTCCTGTGGTAACCCCTTGCAAAGCCAACCCTGTCTCCATGTTACTTCCATTGTCTGTCTGGTGTGTGTTGTTCCTCACTTCAGAAGCACCTCCTCGGAGAAGGGGACATGGGGAAGGTCCTCCATAGGGGACAGCAGAGAGCTGACTCATTTCCCATAGGCACCTTTTAGGCCCCAGGGCAGACTGCGTGACCACCAGTTAACAAGGTCCTTGTGCTGGCCTGTAAATCATCCTGGTGCTCCAAAATTTTGTGTTTTCCTGTTCACTTCAGCCTCCCAACTCTGTTTCTGTTATGACCAGTGGAGTTAGAAATAGATTCAGCTCCCTAGCCTCGATTCTCCTAAATCTTCATGTTTTTGCTTCAAACAAGAATTCCTAAAATAGACAGTAGATTTCCAGGAAAGCTTCCCATTTCCCTCTTAGTGTACAAAATATAGCCAGCTGCTAGGCAAAAGGCATCAGACATTATTATTGCACTGTTAACAGTGTTTTAAAATATACAAATAGAAAAATATCCCGATGCCTTCTGGGTTGCAAGCTGGGAAAAACTTTGAGATTATGTTAATCAAATGGCATGTTCATTTGCATACTAGGTAAAGGAACAAGGCTTCATCTATGGCTCTTTCACTCTCTGTCCCAACACGGTTTAGCTTTACTTAATTTGAAAGAAGGCAGGGCCCAGGAGCTCTTGGGAGCAAAGGAGTTAATGAGGCCTGTGGTGGGGAAGGGAGGGAACATGAAGTACTTCCAGGGGGCTCACCTTCTCAGAGTCCTCCTGGAGGCCTCTGAAGAGGTCACTTACAATGGAGTTGTTAGCATAAGAAAGGAAAGCTTTCTCTCCCGAGATGGTTTTCAGTGGGAACTGAAAATGCACCAGAAACCATGGCCCAGGCTTGTGCCAGTGGGGGCAAGGGGTGGTTCTTCAGGGAGAGAAAACACAGTTCATTTAGACTTGGCATAGACATCCAACTCGATTGTTCTGTGGAGTGAGCATTGATATGGAGATCCTGCCCCGCCCCCACCGCATCAAGAGGGCGCCCCATTACATGGGTCACGTATGCTTTTCTTTTTCCTTGCTCTCTCTTCTCCTTTCCCCCCCCCTTCCTTTGTCCTCACAGAAACGGTCTGTGTAGAATGGCCCGGTTTTTCGAGTTTTCTGCCCCGTAAGTTTTTACAGCTCCCTATTTGGAGACTCCGATATCTTTGAATTAGCCGTAAGTGGGCTGCCAGTCGGTGCTTTATTTACATTCGAAGCCACAGTAGAGAAAAGACCCGGGAAAAGCGTTAATAAGCAGGAAGAGGCAGAAGCATTGCATTTCTGACTCTTGCCAACCTCACCACTGCCTCTAAAACCAATCACGAGGCTCACGGCTGATATTTAATAGCTTTTAGCTGATTATTTTTCTTCTCCTCCTCTTTCTTTTCTATCCAAGTTGACCTGGGTGTACTTGAGCGGAAATGAAGTCATCCAAATGCTGAATTAGAATAATCACGGCCCTCTAAGAATGAAATGGAAGCAGAGATTAAACGGTGGAGGAAAGCAGGCATTACTAAGCACCAGGGAAACTTTGCATAAAATAAAGAGGAGATTGAGTTTGTCTTCTGCTGTTTTCCATTTCCCTGTCACTTCGTGCCATCTTTCTTGGTGTCGAGCTAATGGCAAAGCGGGATCTGCTTTGCTTTAAGGTCACATACTCTCTGCCACCTGGGTGTCAGGGCTTTCTTCTTTGTGTTTCTGCGGTGGAAGGATCCGGATGGAGGGTCTGTGGCTGTGGAGGGCGCTAGATTACTTGTTGCAGCTGGAGTGGGTGAGGCGGATGGAAGAGCGGAAAAGAGGGCAGGAGGCAGCATACAGCAGGCCAACCATCCTGATGCTGTGACTGACAGGTTCCTGGTCGGGCCAGGTAAAGGTAGAGTGACCAGCTGTAACTGTACTAGTAAGGGGAAGTGGAGTCTTAGCCCGACTGACTACTTTATGCCCTGGAAAGGCCGGTCAGGTTTGATCCCCATGACCAGGCAGATTTAAATACTCCTTCCTCTGTGTCCTGAAACGCTCATTCACACCTGTTTACATTTTACCCTCATGATTTATTCCAGCAACTGGGGTGGGGGGGCAGTTAGCACAAGAAATTGTTAAATGAGAAAGTGCTATGGGGGAGGCAGGAAAATTGGTAATGGTGGTTTGGAGGGTAGCCTGCCTTTGGGCTCCTGATTGACTCCTACTTGGGGATTATTTCTGTGACTATTGAAAATAAATAATAATAATAATAATAAAAACATCTGCCCTCACTCAGTGAAGAGTGAGCTTCTTGTAGTTAAAGAGCAAAGTGAGGATTTAATTAGATTTAAAAGCCCAGCAGAGTGGTTTGTTTACAGGAAGTGGTTTTTAGGTGGTCTGCTCTAGAAGATGCCGTTCCTGCAAGTGGGTTTCTTACAGTGAGAGATTCTTGGTTGTTGAGGTCGCTATCGGCCTTTTATAATTGGAGGCAGAGGTGAATATTTTCTGACTTGCTTATAGCGTGTTAGTGTTAGCATTCAAAGAAACCACTTATGGTGCTTTTCAGTTAAGGAAAAATAAACGAGAACGTGGAATGATCAGAGACAGGCTTTCTGACTGGGTTCCCACTTTGTTCTGGACTGTCAGAAAGGCATCAAAGGCCGCAGGGAGAGGACATGCTGTAAGCCTTCTAAGGCATGAGACCTTTTTTTTTTTTTTCATATTTGTCTCTTTAAAAAAACACCCAACCCCCCTTTTCCCGTGGAGTAGTGAAAGACGGAAGAATTATCAACCATGTAGCTGTCCCAACTTAGCTGCCGTCACTGTTCGGATTCAGGGATTCCTTCTGTGTCTACCTTTAACTCTTCTAGTTGAAGCCCTGGGTTCTTGCTTCATGTGAGATGCTCATGGTGAAGGATGGGTGCCTGACCAGCCACCCGGCATCTTCCTGGAGGTTACCAGTAAACACCTACACACACACACACACACACACACACACACACACACACACACACACATCTCTTTAGACAAGGACTTTAGCCCAGGCTGGCCCCAAACCCTGTGTGTAGTCAATAATAACCTCAAACTTCTGATCCTTCTGCCGCTGCTTCTTAAATGGTGGGCTTTTTAGGTACATACCACCACATCTGGTTCTATGTGTTGCTGGTGTTTGAACCCAGGAACTTGGGCATGCTGGGCCAGCGCTCTACAACTCATCTACATGCTAGCTAGGCCTGGTAACTGTTACTTAATGACTGTTTGTTAACACTTGTTATATAGAATAACTATTACGGCACAGAAGTCCACAAGTGTGTGATTCTTGTCGAAAAATACAGTCTTCTGTTTGCTTGAAAATAGCTCCTGGCCATGTCTGCCTACCTTTCTGGTTACAAGGGGGACTGCCTTTTCATTCCTTGACCTTGAGAATGAAACTCTGGGGTTGGTTACATTTTTCAAAAAATCTCCAGGTAATTTGTTATAGTTTTATACCTCACATGGTCTTCTAAAACCATTCAGCTCTGTCACTCTATCAGACAAGAGATAAACACAATATGGAAATAAATGTTGGTGGCTTTGTCTCAATAAAACTTTATTTACAGAAACCAGGAGGCAGCCTGATTATACAGCAGGCTGTAGCTTGCCAGCACACAAGCTTAGGATGTTGCCTGGTTCGTAGAAGGTTTTATTTATTTGTTTGTTTTTTCACTTCTCTGATTCAAACCCAACTCATCTACTTACTAGGGAGTCCTTTCACTCCTCTGCCTCTGTTTCTTTACCTGCAAACCAGGATAAGGACGGTACATCACACACACACACACACACACGTAATGTTTGCCTATTACACGTAAGATGACCATGAGAATTAAATGAACAACTGCATCTGGAGTTATTAGCATCCTGGCGGAAACAAAAGATCGTAACTCAGGTCTTTCACCAACCTGGGAACAACACAAACTGAAAAAGTTCTCTCCAGATCCTCACGACATAAAGATGAGGTTGTATCATTTTGATGAGATGTACCCCGAGTTCAGTCCAGCCACCTCTGTGATTCCAGTTGTACCCCGAGTTCAGTCCAGCCACCTCTGTGATTCCAGTTGTACCCCGAGTTCAGTCTAGCCACCTCTGTGATTCCAGCTTGTGGAAGACCTTCAGGTTGCTCTGCCTCTGGAGAACACAGGATTGTCCAGGGCCAAAGAGGAATTTTTGTAGTTGGACCCTGTGGATAAACTCTTTTAACTTTTCTGAATGATGAAGCCTTTTGGGGAGTAAAGAATATTATCTGGAAATTGTCCCAGGAATACTTAGCTGATGTTTATTAAAACACATTTAAATATATTGATCCACTAATGTGTTTACTGCATTTATTTTGCCTCATGGGAGAGCTTTTCACATCCTCACTAAGTTTTCTTTCCTTTTCCTGTACATATGATTCTCATAAGTTTGGTTTTCCGGCCTCCTTTGAATTTACAGCAAATATTAAGGGATGGGAAGATGTTAATAAACTCAGTGTAAAGCAGGGGGGAGAAAACCCTATAACGACAAAGAGCCTTAGATCTTCAAAGCTCCATCCACATCATGGGACCACTTAGTGCAGGAAAAATAGCCATTCCTCCTCATTAGGCCCAGAAAGCGCTGCGCCTGTGGCCTTGCGCACGGTTCGCTCTTGATTGTGCCATGCCATGGATCTCAAGGATGTTCTGGGGACCAGGCACTGAGCTGGGAGCCACTGTCCCAGGAGTAAATCAGACAGACACCAACCCTGCTTCCTTGTAGCCTGTTCGCGTGAGGTACAGATGGACAAGGACAAACTCTAAACTAGCAAGCAAATAATAAAATGAATTTCAAATTGTGTCAGGAAGAAACAAACCAGGCAGGGCTGGGGAAAATCCAGACCGGGTCTGTGAAGAGGGCGGTCTTGGATTATTTACCTGTAAGCCCAATGTCCGCTCTTTGCCTCCATGAGCCTTCGCATTCCAGTAAGCTGGGGCCCAGGCAGTTTACTGGTGGGGAGCCTCAGGACTGGCCTGGCCAGGTGCTTGGTAAATAGTCAAGGAATGATTGGATGAGGTCTCTGATTAGAGGGCAGAGCTGTGACAGTCATTAGGAAGGAGCTTCAAGTGGTGAAATTCGGATTGCTTTTTTTTTTTTAACTGGGCTTTAAGGGAGTATATTATTCAGCTTTAGCTGGGGCACTTTTCGTGGGATCCTGATATTCTCTTGCAGATCAGTGTAAATGAGAGTATCAGGCCGTAGCCAAGGCTCTGTGGAACTAAGATAGTATTTGGGCACCGTGGGCAGGGCAGCAAGGCCCTTCCAGAGCGGGTCTTGCCACAGAGGGTCCACACAGGACTTTTCCAGAGATGGAAGGCATGCTCGGAGGCTAACCCTGACGTCTCTGTAGTCCCTCTCCTCTGCTTTTCTTGCTGTCTTTGGTCTAAGGAAGAGCCTAGCTCTTTCAAGTGGCAGGACTTCTCAGGTGGCCTTCCTGATTTTTCAGGAGACAGTAGAAAGCCTTGACTTGGCCAGGCTCATAGGTGTATGCATCCTCCAGGGTTGGACACTAGGTGGTAGTTGGGGCTTCTCCCTGAGACTGACTGAATGGTGGTCAGCCAGGTTTGGGAATGCAAATGGTACAATTACGTTAGGCCCAAACACAAACATTTCTGTCATTCTGAAATCCAGTTGGCGCAAGGGAGGATGTGTTGGTGGGACATCTTCCCCTTGAAAGAATGAAGGAGCACCACTGTTACTGAGGGCGAACTCTCAGGCTTTGTTTAGATGACGTGGGATAATATTGAATGGTTGGGACTTTGGAATTCAGTTGACCTAAGCTTGAACATAGATGTATCGATTTAACTGTCCTGAGCCGAACTTCCTGTCTAGTTAAGTGGGCCTACATTTTCATTTACAGGGTTTGTAAGAGTGAATAGAGTTGGGGCTGGAGAGATGGCTCAGTGGTTAAGAGCACTGGTTGTTCTTCCAGAGGACTCTGGTTCTTTTCCCAGTGCTCGTGTGGCAGCTCACAACTGCCTGGGACTCTAGTTCCTGGGGCGTCTCATGCCTTCTTCTGGATCCTGCAGGCTCTGCATGCACATACCGCACAGACACATGCAGGCAAAACACTCATCCACAGAAAACAAAGTCAATACGTTTTATAAGCGTGACTAGAGACAAGTTTAGTCAGGGTCTGGTACCTAGGCATCCAGTGATGGCCTCCTCTTACCTTCTCTGCTTCTCCATCTGGCTCCTCCCTCCCTTTCTCCCTTCCCATAAAGTCTCAGGTTGCACAGTATGGCCTTGAACCTCCTGTGTGGTTGAGGATGACCTTGTCCTTCTGATCCTCCTGCCCCTACCTCCTGAGGGCTGGGACTACCGGCATGAGTCATCACACTTAGTTTTATGAGGTGCTGGAGGTGGAACCCAAGGCTTTGTGCATGGTAAGGAAGCCTTCTACCAGCAAAGCTGCCTTTGCAGGACCCTGCTGCCAATGACTGACTCCCCACCAAGTCTGCCTCCCCTTATAAGCACCCTGCTTTCGTCTGCATAGATCTCTTCCTTCTGCCAAGTTTCTAAGGGACTAGTTTCGTAGTGACTCCAGTGCCCTGCCTCCCTAGCACCTCCTCAGGCAGCCTTCTGACAAATTCAGCATCTTAGATACTGCTAGATTTAACCCAGCTGGAGCTACTGGGTGGGTGGGTGAGCAGGGAGGATTTGGCTTTTTCTCCTCTTATGCTAATGAAGTGAATATGGCAAGGAGTCACAATATTTTCTTTCCAGGCAAAGAAATGTTGTAGTAGAGAAACAGCATGCAGGGGAAGCAAATGTGAGCGCGCTGGATTCTCTCGAGGGAGGAACGGGACAAATTGTCAGCTTCTGTTGAGAAGATAATGCTTGCACTTTGATAAATGCCAAGTTTCTGTGGAAAGCCACCATCGTCTTAGTGATTCCCCCAAGTCCTCACATAGGCTGACAGCTGCAGCTTTGCTTAGACGCAGGGATTGGTTGGGAGTGGGGGCGTGTGTGTGCAGTTGGTTGGTTTGTGTTGAGAAATCTGTTCAAAGTAAGCAACTTTGTAAGGCTAGAGGTCCCCAGCGCAGCTAGAGGGGGGTCCCCACCCCTCATGGAAGAGGCACAAGAGACCCTGAAACAGTTATTCTCCCCTCTGCTCAGAAAGCTGCTGCTGTAACTCCATTCCAGTTGATTCCAACGGGCCTACTCTGAGAGAAGCGGCTCTTTCTTCAGACTGGGCTTTTTTCCATGGCTGGCTGTCCGCAGCATCCCTTCTTGATGAGGCTGTGTCTGAGTCGACTTCAGTACCCATCATGCCCTGGATAGCTTCTCTCAGAGTTACTCCTCGGGCGCTTTGTGGATTCTACTTAACCCCTTCTGCTAGGTGAAGCTGCCAGTCTCAGGCATGTGCGGAGGGAGACCTTTGACTTGGTGGGGTGGTTTCTGGCAGGAGGCTCTCAGGGTCCTGGAGACCATGGAAAGGGCTGGAGGAGGAGGGAGGTGTCCATCAGCTGTGGTCAGAAGACCCTGGCGTGGTTGTACTTGAACTCTCATCCATGCACTCAGTCACCATGTCTCAGGAGATGAGTACCATATTGGGCTTGAGAGCCCAGCAGGGCAAACTTGCTTGTCTCTGGGGAAACATGCACTCCAGGATTGGAGCACCGGAAAGTGAACTGCAGTTTGGAGACGGCAAGAGGAGCCGCCTGTCCTTCATTCCTGCCGTCTCATCTGTCCAGGGCCTGCGAAAGCTGGGCTGTGTTCTCCTTCATTTGGCACCAGCCTGAACATGGGCCTAGGAAGAAGTGCTTGGCAGGCTTTTGTTCTGGATCCATGGAGGATCAGTATGGACACAGAAGGCAGGGAGAAGCCCAGAGGTGACTCGCTTTGTGCACCCCTGGATAAGCAGTCCTGTGTGTACCCACTTCAGGAAGACCCAAATCATGATTGCCCATTCAGTGGGCTTGAGATAATGTCTTGCTTTGTCGCCAGCTGGAGAGGGGTGCAGGGGGCAGCCCAGATATGAACATCTACTGTCACCTTAGCCTCACCCTCACCAGAGGTGATTTGCCGACATCACTTGATTATTTGACCCCAGAGTTGGGCACTGGGAACCGTCTCTTTAATGGAAGAGAACCACAGGGAACATTGCAATTCAGTCCCATGGCTTCCTACATGCCTCTCCCATGGAATCTGCTCATGAAGTGATTGGGCCGCCCAAGAGAATGAAATGGCCAAAGCTGACTCCTCAGATGCACCTTGACATCTGAGTGACAGTTGAAGTAAAGGAAAGCCTGTATAAGTCTTGAAAATTAAATGCATTGAGTCTACCCACCCCTTGCCCCTTAAAGCAGCAACAACAAAAAATGCCATTTGTAGCTAGAGTTTTCCTGCCTGGCCCAGGGTCAGGGCAAATCTCTCTCACCTGGCTGTCCCACAGCCACTCAGACCTGACCAAGTAAACACAGAGACTTATATTGGTTACAAACTGTATGGCCGTGGCAGGCTTCTTGCTAACTGTTCTTACAGCTTAAATTAATCCATTTCCATTAATCTATACCTTGCCACATGGCTCGTGGCTTACCGGCATCTTCACATGCTGTTTGTCATCGTGGCGGCTGGCAGTGTCTCTGACTCAGCCTCCCACTTCCCAGCTTTATTCTCCTCCTTGTCCCGCCTATACTTCCTGCGTGGTCACGGGCCAATCAGTGATTTATTTACCAACTAATCAGAGCAACACATTTGCCATACAGAACATCCCACAGCAGCCGTTGTCTTCATAAGCATCAGGTACATTCAGTTGTCTAGTCCTCCGCTCGTTTCTTACTGGTATTTGAATTCTGAGCACCCTGCTCTTGAACCAGGGTTGGCAGACTTCACCTGGAAAGGGCCATACAGTACACACTTTCGATTCCATAGACCATTCAGTCTCCAGTTCGGTCACTGGGTTCTGATGTTGTGCACAAAGCAGCCACAGACAGTATATAAATGAACGTGCATGGCTGGGTTCCAGTTTTTATTTACAAACACCAGGCAGCAGGCTGCATTTGGACTGTAGCTGTAAGACACATCCCTCGGTCTCCACCTCGAGTCTCAAACTAATGATTTATATCCCAATATCATAAGAGTCAGTTGTAAACTTACTTGGGAAGCATGGGCATGCTCATTTGAAATAATAGGCCTTATAATGTCAGCAGTGGAGGCCCCTTTTCCAGTCTGTTTGGAAAAATCTTCTAGATTAGCCACAAATACATGGATTGTCTAGAGGAGGGCACGTGGCAGCCCTTGCCAACCATGTTATAGTGCGCAAGGAGCAATGGTCTGGGGCCTGGCTGCTTCTCTGGCATGGTCTAAGGTATTGTTGTTAAGCACCCGCTCTGGATGTCTGTGGTAGTCACCAACTAGAGGACTGTACCCATGAACACATAATGCAGTCTTGTTCGGTCACACACTATTTCTCCAGCTGCATTCCTGAACTCGTCAGGCCCGAATGGAAGCTTCATGAAGCTTCACGCAATGGCTCCTTGACTCTGCTAACTCACACTCATGAGCTGAGAATTTGTTTATAAACATTTTCCTAAAAGAAGACGAGGGGAAGAAAGATCCACATGGATTCGTTTCTGCCTCCTACCCCTGCTTTTTAAAACTACTAACAAACGCCGGGCGGTGGTGGCGCACGCCTTTAATCCCAGCACTCGGGAGGCAGAGCCAGGCGGATCTCTGTGAGTTCGAGGCCAGCCTGGGCTACCAAGTGAGTTCCAGGAGAGGCGCAAAGCTACATAGAGAAACCCTGTCTCGAAAAACCAAAAAAAAAAACAAAACAAAACAAAAAAAAACAAACTACTAACAAACAAAAAAACCCAAAAACCAATGATACTGACTTGATGGGCCATGAGAATGTAGAAGCCAACATTTGCTGATAGTTGCCTAAAGCCTGAGCTGAATTCAGCTAAACACACACTAAAAAGAGCGATATATTTATACCTGAAAAAAACTCGATTTGATGCAAGCTGCTTATTTCTCCATTGTGGTCACGTGGACCGAAGTTCTTCGTATGAAATGTAATTTACACAAATTAGTCCAAGGCAGGTAGAGTGTGAAATTAAATTGATGCCTTGATTTCTGTATTCTCCGGTAAGTATTCCTCTGAAACTTTGTCATTACTATGCTGGGAACTTGGACGCCCTCCCCACCCCACCCCCATCGCCTATCTCTTTCTGTTTTTAAACCGAGCAGTTCTGATTGGTTAGGAACACGAAACAACTTTAATTACAGGCTAAAGAGGCTTGCTTCATTTTACTTGGTGGCTAAATATTAGAGTAAGCTCCTTTTGGGCTTCTAGTGGAGGGTAGAAAACTTAGAACTTAATGTGTCTGTTAAACTTTCAATAATTGGTAGCAAGCCATTTAATTTCTTTGGCTGTGACTAGGGCCATTTAGTGGAGGGTTTGTATATTCAAGGCCCTTGGATAAGACAAGACAATACAGGACAGAGGTTCCAGGGATTCACTGTAGGCTTGCCCCATCTATCTGGACACCCTGTGTCCTTCCTATGTAGTCCCAGCCATCTCTGAGATCAGCTGTCAGCCACCTGGTGTCCTTGTATTAAGTGCAGGGTACCCAGGCTCAGCTCTGACCACCTGAGAGGAAGGAAGGAGAGCCTCTCTATGCTCAGAGTTAACCCCATGGCTCTCTGAGGGGCCTGGGCAGCACATTTTTACAAGAGCAAAATTGACTTGACCTTGTCAGCAGAGTGCCAGTCCTCCAGGATGGAGCCATCTGTTGGTCCTTGAAACACTGTGGACTGCCGTCCTCAGCAGAGGAGGCAGGGTGCCTCTCCAGGACCCAGGACCTCTGGTTGCATCCTTATTGGTAACTTTCTTTGAGTTTACCCTCAGCCAAGTAGGCCTGGGTCGGCTGCACTGACTGGGGAGTGACTCATATCTGTCAAATAACTACTGGCTGATGTTTGGAGGATGCTCTGAGAATGAATTACGGGCTCTCATGATTTTTATTTGTCTGTGGTGGCATGGGTATATTTATCTCTCTTGTCCATGCTCTCCCCCATCGCCAAGCCTTTGTCTCCATCTGAGTCAGCATGACATGGTTTGAAAATTGCCTGTTTGGCTTTTAATGATGATTAATGTCCATAGCCATGTTTCAAATTTAGGAGCTCTTGAAGTCTCAGAGACCGTTACCAGGAGCAACCTGCTGAGGGAGTCGATCACACACTGCACTTGCTCGTCTCCAGCCCGAATTGGAGTCCTTCTGAACATCTCCACCTTCTTGGATCTTCTCATGAGGAGCCGAGTGGGGCAGAGGGAAACACTCCTGTCTGGGAAGCTGATCCCATCTCTTGGTCCTATGTAATTAGTACTCATCATGAGGCATGTCCAAGGGTCACTCCTGCCCCCCAACTCCCCAAATCAGGGAGGCCAACGAGGAGCTTAATTTCCCCAGCAGCAGGTGCCTGCCATCTATCTGAAGGTGGTTGCCAACATCTGGTACAATTGCCTCCGCAAGCACAGTAACAAGGCGGCCTGCAGTTCAGTTGCGGAGCGAGCATCGCCGCTTTAATGATAACAAGCTGTTGGCCTCCCCTCTGAGATGAATCCATCTCACAGATGTTTGTCTAGTTTTGGCAATCGTATCGCACTATAGCTTTGGTGATTATGCTCAACTGGAGACTATTACAATAAAAGAAGTTTGAACTTGTTCCATTTTTACATCCCACCCCCTTCTCCCCTGTTCCGAGGTATAATTTATATCAGTGGCTGTAATATCAGTTCCATTACGAAGGCCTCTTTACTTTTTATGATGTCGGTGGAGCCGCAGCTTATAGCCTGCCTTCCCCCACAGGTTAATGTGTTTTAGCTACATCAACGCTTTTAATGTCCTCACTTAATGGCCCTGTGACAGTCCTGTGCCCTCCATTGAAACTGATGTTGACATGGGGAGGTCATGTGAGTACATCGACTTACTACCTCAGTCGTAGTTAGTGTGTGTGTGTGTGTGTGTGTGTGTGTGTGTGTGTGTGTGTGTAGGGAGTGGACATGGATCTTGGGGGAGGCTTGGCTGCATGTCCAGGACAGTGAGGAGATTGGAGAAGTGTTAAGAGACAGGTCCAGATCCACAGAACTTTCCAGACTGGTGTTGGCCTTCCTCCCTTCTCTTCTTTTCCATTGACTCTTGTTGCTCTTCCCTTTCTCCCCCAAAAGTTATAAAATGCATACTGAAATGAGCTAAGCAACAATATCACAGTTTGGGGAAATGGCACGTAGAAGACCAGTGCATAGCTCTATTTATGGAAAAGGGAAAGAAGCAACCAACCCATTCAAAACTCTATGCAGTGATGATACATACCAGGCATTTTCTTTTGTGTATGTATGCATGTATCTGATCACGTGCACATGTGTGAAGGCCAGTGGTCAATATTAAATGTATTCCTCATTTTCCCCTTTACTCAATGTATCTACCATATGCATTTGTATGTGTTGGTGTATGTGCATGGGCATATGTGTGCACATGGAGACTAGAGATCAAAGTCAGGTCCTCCTCTATCTTTCTCCACCTCAGTTTTTGAAACAAGGCCTCTCACTGAACCTGGAACTTGCTGATTCAGCTGAGTGGCAGGTCTCCTGGGATCCTCCTGTGTCTGCCTCTTAGGAGCTAGGGCTAGAGACATGTGCCACTGCGCTCAGTTTCTTATATGGGGACTGGGAATCGGGTCCTTCTGCGTATGAGGCAAGCATCTTGCTACCTAAGCCGTCACCACAGCCCATAGCAGATTCTTAAAACGTCAGCTTTCTTTTTCCTTTTTCCTTCTGTGATGCTGTTAAGCCCAGGGTTCTGAATATGCCAGGCAGGTGCTCTACCACTGCGCTACACCTCTAGCTCAGTAACAGCAGTGTTTGATCGCATCTCTTCTATGTGCTGGGTACTTAGCTGATTGCTCGTATTGATCTATAAATATACAATTCTCACGGCACCCCTTCAAGGTAGGCGTTCTTGGACCCATCGTCACAACTGAGGTAAGTGAAGCTCAGAGCAGGAAGGTGCGTGCTCAGTGCTTCGGAGCTCCTGCCAAGAGGCAGAAGATGATCTCAATTCTGGGCTAATGAGCTCCAAACCCATCTCATTCCCTGGTCGTCATTGTCATTGCTAATCTTGCTTGTGGCCCACACTGATGTCATGGAAAAATCTGCTCAGGCAAGATGTGGCATTGAGAGATAAATCACAGTCATCATTTAACATTTACACCCTCCTCCCCATTTTAATTTGGATATTACTTTTCAAAGATTAGGAAATGTAATTTTGGCAAGGTGGTATTTTTGGTAGTGCATTTAGGAGAGGATGAGTCAGCTTTAGCTGTGGACATCTTATTGGTGTTAGGGTACCACATGCTTCTTTTCTTGGCCAGAAATTGATTATTGTTCTCCAATTCTGGTGACACCTCAGGAGGCCTTGGCCAATGGTTCTGGTCACTTGTATAGGAGCTACTCACAAGAGACCAGGAGGTCCTCTTTGTAGCTGGAGTTTTCTCTGGTTCCACCCAGCCCTGTGGTCCCGCAGCCACTTATAAATATAATCATTCAGGGGCTTATATTAATTACCAATTGTATGGCCTATGGCAGGCTTCTTGCTAGCTAGCTCTTATAAATTAATCCATTTCTATTAGTCTGTGTTTTGCCACGTGGTCGTGGCATTACCAGTCTGCTGGCATCTTACTGCTCCTTTGGTGGCAGCTGGTGTCTCCTCCGCCTCTGCCTTTCTTCTTCCTGTCTCCCTCTTGGATTTCCTGCCTGGCTGTAACCTGACTCGCCATAGGCCAGAGCAGCTTCTTTATTAACCAATTATAGCAACACATATTCACAGCATACAGAAAGACGTCCCACAGCACCACCTCATCCTGGTCTCTGGACAGGATACTATACTGTAAGCAATTCACATATGTGAGCTTGTATCCCATTGAGAGAAAGAAGTTCTTATAGCAGTGTTTTATTATTACTATGATAGAATCTCATGTAGACCACATTATGGTCTTGCTACATAGCCAGTTTTGGCCTTGAACATTTTCTTTCCTATACCTCTTAAGTGCTGGGAACACAGGCATGCACCACCACAGCAAGCTTCAGCCTTGTGATCTACTACAAAATAAAAACCTGGGGTGGCTCACAAGAGACAATTGTTTTCACTAGTGACTGAACACACGAAACTTGAAACCCAGCAGGTTTTTGAATGACAGCCTCTTTGTCGTAGACTTAAGCTAGGTTTGTAACCTGGACCATATCTTCTCATTGAGAATTTGTTGTGTGACGTGGAACACCATCAACTCATTGTTTATTCTGTGCCTTCCAGATTTTCCCCAGCCTTAGATTTGTATTCTGTTGGCTGTGACCCCACCAGGTGATTTCCCGTGGTTGACGTGTCTATCTTACCTGTCTCAGTCCCTGGTGCTAGCTCCCTTTTGTGAATGGTCAGGATCCCTTAGTTGCCCAAGGTCAAGGCAGGGTTTGCCATGTGGGGGTGTCTTGTCTTTCTTGATTCCTCTGTGTTGGCACAGTTCCCCCAGGCTAGAAATCAACTGTAGGATTTTCACATCTACCCCAAGGGTGACATCAGCGTTCCTTTTAGGCTGTGCTTGCCTGCCCTTGCCCACCGAATTAGCTCTAACTTAGTGGTAGGTCCTGAAGCCAAACCGCCAAAATGAACAAAGACGCGGTGCAGTCTTTTCCACTTTCTCTCTTGCAGTAGTTACAATAGTATTAAAAATCCATTAAATTTTAATGTACCCTATAAAATATGTGCTCTTGTGAAAGCAAGCTCAGATAATTATTTCTGATGAATAAACCAAGAGGACAAGTATGTATGAAGTTCATGCTACAGCATTCAATTTTTATTATATACATCTCCTGCAGGGGCAAGCGTTGTGATGTTCCAGCTGGTTGTGGAGGGCCAGTTCTTAGAAACCCTTCGGGGGCAGTGTGAACCCTGAACTCTCCAGGGTGTTCTTAGAGCTCATTATTCAGGAAGAGAAAGAACCCTGTGTAGTGACCGCCGCCTTGTCTTAAACCGCTGAGAGCGAGGACGAAGGGAAAAATAGCACAGAAGAGCTGTCGTCCTTGGCTCCCAGGTAGACTGTGTGCCGTGGACAACCAAGTTAGACAAGTCCTTCCACCCAGTGGCCCTGTGCCCTCGAGCTGACTTCTGTATTTGTTACCTTAATAGGGTGGAGGTCGGCCATTCTCTCTGCTTTGGGGCTATTAAGAGGAGTCTACCTGGCTCAGAGAGGGGATTCCAATGTGTGGGTCACGCCTTTCCTTCCTTCTCCTTCTGAGGATCCTTTGAGACTCTTTGAAGTTAGGAGCCAGAGCTACCTCCTGACTTCTTGGACTCTGTCTGAGTGGTATAGAGTTTTACGACTGTTAGGCTTAGGGTTTCTTCTTCCTTTGGTGCTGGGATGGTATACCCAGGGCCTTGCATTTACTAAGCACTACCACCAGGCTGCCACCCCCAGGCCCCTGCTTGAGAAATAGTGATGCATCCTTGAGCTCCAGACCTGCATATGCCCCAGAGATGGAAGCTTAGGGTGGTGTCTGGCAGTGCCGGTAGTAGGTGGAAGTGTGTCCTGCAGAGTGGGTGAGAGGTTGATGGTCCCCTGACACTTGTCCCTTCTCAGCTGCCTCCGACCTTCGCACCTGATAACAGGTTTCCCCATCCTTGGTGGCACCCTAGCTGAGAACCAAGCAGAAGTACTTGGCTTTCAGACCCTCTGGGGTTTGTTGGAGGCTGTGCCTAGGAATGGACACCTGATCTGCCATGTGGATTTTGGGGGGTACCACTCCCCTCTTCACCTAGGGCTCAAGCTTCTTTCTGGGGTGGATTTGGTGTCCAGCAAGATCTGGTCCTGCAGGAGAGAGGGCAGAATTCAGGAAATGATTTCACAGTTGTTACGGTTTGCAAGCCATGGGTTTGCTCAAGCCTTCCCAGGGCGGCAGAGCTTCGTGTCCCTCACATCCGACAGCATTTGGCATCCTGTAGAGGGAAGGGCCAGGGTGGTAGGTGGGTTTCATGGCGGTATTCTGGAATATTCCAGGACTAGAGCTTCTGGGCTCAGGGTGAAGAGAGGGCAGCTTTTGGCACAGAGTTGGATGATCTGTGAATGACGGGAGTGTATTTTTAACTGTGTTGTGGTGTTGTTGGAAACAAAAAGGCGTACTGAACAGAAATGAACTACAGAAGGAAACAGCGAACTGGTGGCCTTGATCGTCATCTTCAGGAGACATCACAGCAGTGTTCTGCTGTAGCTTCCCAGAGTCCTGTCAGCACCCAAATAAATGCAGTCCTACATGTTCATGCAAATGGCATCGTATGTGGTGTTTGCCAGATGAGATGTTGCGTTCATCACTAAGTCAGAGGCATCTTTGCGCATCCTCTGCTGTTCCTGTGGTCTCACCATACCCTGCCTGACTTCAAACCCTCAGCTGGAAGCATTTAGGTGGTTTCTGATATCATTAGGATCGTTCTTTGGAATTACAAGCAGTCCTGTCAGAACCACCCTGGTGAATGCATTTCTTCCCGGCGCCTGCTTTACTCTGACCCAGCAATTCATTTACAATAAGGAGATAATAATACATTTTACAATTTGCTACTTATTGCCAAACTGCCCCACAGGGAGACTTGTACTAATTTACATTTCTCCCAGCGGAAGGCGGAGTCCACTCCGTGCTGGTTTTTGGACTCTGGAGTTTTGCACATAGATTTTTCTAAAATTTACATCCCCCTGAAATTTGCCATATGAACTTTTTTTTTTTTTAATTGGAGCGTGAGGGGTCGGTTTGACTTTTAAATGTGTTCTACACCGCTTCTCTAGCCCTTGGTCATCCCTGAAGCCTTGAATTGTTACTGGATGGACCCCGAGCTTACGTCCCAGATTGTCATCTTGGACAAAGGTGACACAAGATCAGCTGTGGGCATGTTTAGCTGTGATTCTTCGGGAGGTTTTGGTCGTTGTTTCTAGCTGTCCACCAGGCTTGTGCTATACTGGATATAGCTGAAGACAAAAAGTGACTTTTCCTCCCTTCTTTCGCATAATACATTCAGCAATTCCGTGCTGCCTCGCAGAAGCGTCGCCATTGTTATTTAAATTCTGCATTGCTCTTTTAAGATAAAGGTTCAGCTTGCTACCTGTTTATCTTTCCCCTGCAGCTTAGTGGGGACCACAGGCTGCTACTTTTGAGAGTTCCCCTGGAGGTGTAGGGCACAACACCTTGCACCCACAGGCGCCCAATGCCTGTTATTTGGCTTGTCTCCCTTTACAAAGTTTTAGCATTGGGAGTTCTGAGTCAACTTTTTCCCCCCATTGAAGACATGTTTTTTTGATCTTCTGCCCATTTTGATTTATTGAATGAAATAAAGAAACTGCCAGGAGCTTTTCATATAGCAGTTGCTGAAGTGGCCATGCAGTGACAATGTCCCCACCCTTGTGGGCACCCCAGACAGAGCAGAGGGGTCCCACAGTGAGTGCATTTCCATGTGGTGTCCAATGTCCCTTAGTGGGCAGAGTAGGGTGGGGGTGCTGAGGACATGGAACCTTCTCATCTGTTACCTTCTACATCTGCATTTGATAAGAACCTTCTTCATAGAAAGACCTGAAAGTTCACAGACCCCTGCTTTCAATAGCAGAGTGCCCTCTCCAGCCGCCGAGGGATGGTTTTAGTTAAGCATAGCTCGCTGGAGAAGTGTCTGGGGAAGGGATTAAGAGGAAGCCAGCACTTCTCAACAGAAGGCCCAGCTTCAATACTCCAGCATAGTTAGGAGGAGGTTTCTTGGCTTCTACACACTGGAGTGTCTATTTGCTAAGGTGTAGGTGCCCAGTTACTTCAGTTCTTACGATGATTTTTAGTGATTAGCCCTCTGTGGGCAGCCTCCGGTTTCCATTCAGTATATGTTCACAAGTCAGTATGTATTTGTGATACATTCTGTAGGCCAGGCATAGAGACGGCTAGGCATTGGAATCCAGAGCCCAATCCAGGAGACTCCCAGACTCTAATCGGTGACACAGAACCTTGGCCATAGCCCTTGTCCTTGGTGCTGTACACAACTTTTCTAGAATATCTGGCTCTTCCAAATGGGGGGGGGGGCACAATGGGGGGCAGACGGGGACGGGGGGAACGGGACACAACGACATCCTTCCTGTATATGAATGTCCTTAGCCTAACTCAGACTCCAGTAGGCCTGGCCTCGGTAGCTAGAGTCTTCTGATGTTCTTGACTATTCTTAATTATTCCTACTTTTCACATAGATTCTCCACAGCCAGCAAATACACAGAATTGTGCTAGGATTCCTGGGGTGAGGAGAGAAGCTGGTCTGCGTCTGGGAAACTTTGGATTTTATGTGTAGAAGATAATGTCATGCATTTTGACTTCCCCATATGGAGAGGAGAAGCTGATGGCTTGCTGTCAGATGCACGGAAAGTCATTTTCATAGGGCGGTGTCTGTGCCGACCACCCAGTCACAATCCAGTGACTCTCAGTGCCACTGACTTTCCCGACTGGATGTTGGCGCTTCCATCCACTCACCCGGCATCCAGGGAGGCTGTGATGACGGGGAGGACCATCTGTTAGAGACCAGATAGCAAGGACGTCCGCTGCACATGGAAGGTTGGCCCGAATGACCAGCTAGAGCTTTTGATGTTCTGCGTTGCCCCCCTTCCCCCCCGCCACTCCATTTGTCTTCTGTTTTGGGGTAGTCATCATTAATGGAGCTGTTGCTTTTTTGTTTAAAAAAACAAAAACAAAAACAAAACCACAACCCGTCAGGTCCAAGTCACTTACATTCATTATAGAATGTTTATTACAAAAAAAAAAAAAAAAAATAGGGAGAAAGCAGCTGAGCAAAAGGAAGTACTTAGTGTCATGGCGAGCCAGCATGATTAGCATTTTGGGTTGTGCCCTTCCAGACTTCTTTGTTGCTCCTTTGCCCTGCATGGACCCTGGAGGCAGGTGGGTTTGGCTGCCAGTTCTCGGCCTCATCACTTCCCAGCTGCTTGACCTTGAGCAAAGCTATCTATAAAAGCAGGGTGATGCAATAGAATGTAGTCTATAGGCTTAGGAGTCTTAAAGGAAATAGATGCACGTTAGTCCTTAGCAGAGGACCCCAGACACAGAGACTGCTCAATCCAGAGCTTATTTAAATCATATGTGTCTTATTATTCATAAGAGTGGGGGCTCCCTCCAGAGCCTTGGGGTAACAACAGATGACCGTGAATAAAAGTATCTACACATTGCCCATCCATTGGAAATTCTGTTGCTACTAAAGAAAACACACCCTGGTGTTAACTGTGGTACACTTTTCATGGTAAACACCAATATTGTTGTTGCATGGTAATTAGGTGAGAATGGCAAACAGGTCTCATCAGGGATTGTAATTCATTCCCGTTGCCTTTAAATAGTTTTTGTTTTTTCAATTCCTGCTAAGTCTCAGCTTGTCTTTTTGTCTTCTTGTGAGGTTCTCCAGCATCAGTAATGAGTGTCACTGGTCCCCTGGTGCGCATGCTTCTCGTGGGTAGGAATGATGGCTTCTTCTTTATACCTCTGTTTCTTTCATTCTGTTGCTATGATAAAATACCCTGACAAAAAGCCACGTTGAGAGGAAAGGATTTACGTCAGTTTACAGTTCAGGGTTCGGTCCATTGTTTTAGGGAAGTCAAGGCCGGAGGAACCTCAGACAGTTACATCACGTCAGTAAGAGCAGAGAGAAATTGAATGCATGTATGTTGTCAGCCCACTTTCTGCACTCTTACACAGTCAAGGGCTAAGCCCAGGGAGTGGTGGGTGGGTCTTCCCATCTCCATTAAGACTCTCCAGACAGACACTTAGAGACATGCTCATAGATCATCCTGATCCAGACAATCCTTCCTTCAAACTTTCTTCCCAGCGATTCTACATTCCATCAAGTAGACAATTACAACTAACCATCGCAGTACTTGACCCTGCAGCGTATTGGGGCCCAAGATGTGCAGGTGACCCAGGATGACTGCCCATGTCTTCAGTTCCTCACAAGTCTTCACTTGACGCATGTGCTCTAAAGACAATGCCTTTGCTTCCCCTGGATTTATTTTCTTAGTTGGGCCTCATGTTTACCCTCCTCTGCCCAGGAGGCTCCAGCACCACACTCGGTGGGTTCCATCTGTCTGTCATCTTCTCATGGCTTGCACTTGCCACGGCTCCCTGTTCTCTGTGCTCGTGGAGGCTTAGCCTGTCCTCGCACCAGAGAGTGGCTGAGCCATGCTGCAGAAGGGGAGGAAGTGGGTCCAGGCCACTGCGGTCAGGGTAAAGGGTGAGAGAAAGAAGCAGAGGTGCCCTCACATCCTGTAGACCTGGCTTGGCTGCCCTGCCCACGTCTGCTTCCTGAACTGGGTCCTGATTATGATTTTAGGAGCATGGAGAAGCTGTCTCCAAGACCCACGAACAGAAACCCCACTTACCCTGCCTTTGAGTGGATATGGTGTTCACTGTTTTAGGATCACATTCCCTCAGTGGTAACTGATGGTGGTGCCCTCCGCTGTGGCCAGGTAGCATGTCTTTGTATGTGCCTTGCACCTGGGTGTCTGGAGGCCAGAGACACTTGTGGTCTCATGAGGAGGGTAAAGGTCTCAGTAGCTCCTATCATCCTTAGACTGGCTTGTCAGATCTCAACCGCCTCTTTTCTGTCTCGTGGACGGCATTCCTCCCTTAACCTTACCCTGGAAGACTGGAGGGGCTGGAAAAGGTATGAGGCCTCAGGTTTGGTTCTGTATCTGCAACACATCTCCAGACCCCTGCTGCCCTGCCGTCCAGCAATGTCTATGTATCTGCCTGGGCAGACCTGCCATTTAACTCTAAACCTGGAGCCCTCCCTTGCTGTAGGCCAGGCTGAGCAGGGAAGGAAGAGAAGGCACCCCTAGCCTGAGTAACAACACCCAGAGCACCCCTGTGTATCCCACTCTCCCCACTCCACCCCGTTTCCCCCCTCAGCACGCTCAGCCTTTAATTGTAACTATTAATCACAGGAGTTGTGTCGCACTTCATAACCCTTTCATTAAATGTTAAACGTTAAAAATCGAGCTTTCTTAATTGAATTATTGAATCACCAGGCACTTAATGTGGCTCTGGTGAACGGGAACCGGAGACTTTCAACCTTGAAGGGGGCTTAGTTTTCTCATCTGGGACATGGAGGGTTTGTGAGGCCCAGAGGAGCCACAGCTGGTTGGTGATCCCTTGGTGGGTCTTGAGCTGGTGTTTCCTGGTGTGTCTGGTCTAAATTTGTGGCCGGTACGTTTTTCTAGGTGCTCCCAGCACCAGGGTGAGCTGTTCGTGCCCAGGCCTTTGATAGACCGTTCTTGTCTGCTCGAGCGGACTGGTCTTGAGCCCCTTACCCTTACCACCTTCTGCAGAGAGTCACCCCTGGATCCCCCTTCATTCTCCCGCCTGAAGCTGTCCCTAGTTCCTGCCTGCAGCCAGGCCCTCAACTCCAGCTGCTGGGCATTTGCAGTTTAAACAGTGCTGGCTTGTGAGCCTTCCACAATCCTCAGATGGGCCTCATTGCCTACTGTCTGGCTTCCCGCCCCACATTCCTGCCTGGGAGAACTTTGGTGTTCCTGACAGCTCTTTCTGATTCATTTCTGGAGCCTGATTTTATCTGCCGAGCACCTCCGGTGTTCACCTCTCCACATTCCTGCCTGCTGACCCCATCCTGACCCAGGCTTCTGCCTTCCAGCCTTGTCCCAGCTGTGCTGTCCGCTGCTGCAACACCACCCCTCCACCCCACCCCCACAATCTCTGACTGCCCTGGATGGCCTCTGTTCCCTACTTCCTGACAGTGAATCTGCAGTCCCCTCAACTCGGCACAGGTTGATGGGCCTCTTTTATGTGACAGGCGCCCATGCCAAATGCCTGCATCTCTTTAGGGCAAGGGTTTGTGACCCATGGTCGCACTGAGCAGAAAGGTATGTCGGGCATGTTAAGTAATGCTCTGAGGTGGTGTTCTGGCTGAAATGGAGTCCCGTACCCAATCCGTGTCCCTTTGGAACTTCAGAATGCAACTTTGTTTGGAAATAGGGCCTTTGCAGCTATAATTAGTGAGGCTGTGCCAGGCTGGGGCAAGCCCTGTCACCGAGACTGGAAGTTGGACTGAGAAGCCAGCTGTGGGCAGGAATGCTCTGTGAAGACAGAGATGTGCTCACAAGTGATGGAGCACAGCGGAGGGCTGAGCACCAGTAGAAGGTTCTCCCGGACTCTTCAGAAGAGCCAGCCCTTCAAACACATTGTTTTCTGACCTTCAGCGTCTGGAAAAATGAGACCACAGGCCTCTAGTGTCTGAAGGTCCCAGGTGCTGTGCTTGCTCATGGCAGCCTGAAGAAGCCAGTCTAGTGGGGAAACGCTTTGGAAAGCAGGGCGTCAAGTTCTGAGGCACTGTATATAGTGTCCCATCTCTCCCTGGCTGCATGGACTTCACCAGCATGAGTTTCCCTTGTCCTATCCAAGCATCACTGTTAGGGTCCCCAGCGTCCATCTGTGGAGTTGACGACCCCACAGAGCACCTCCTCTTCAGAGCACCCCCTCTTCATACATCCAGCTCATTTGCTCGCTTCCCCGCTTATGCCCCCCATCTCCTTCCCCAACAAATTGTTTTCATGATATAATTTTTTTTAAAATACAGATTTTATTTTGTGTAGAACAAAATAAGGTTGGAAGTAGAGTTTTTGCAAAGGTAACTAGTTTAATATGTGGTACACTGGATTGGGAGAGGCCCTAGTTTTTACAAATGTTTTGTTGTTGTTGTTTGTTGTTTTTCAAGACAGGGTTTTTCTGTGTAGTTTTGGTGCCTGTCCTGGAACTCACTCTGTAGACCAGGCTGGCCTCGAACTCACAGAGATCTGCCTGACTCTGCCTCCCAAGTGCTGTGATTAAAGGCATGCGCCACTGCCACCTGGCTAAAAATGTATTTTTACTTATATCCATGAGATGACTCAGTGGGTAAAGGTACCAGCTACCAAGCCTGACAATCTTAGGTTCAATCCCCTGGACCCATGTGGTAGAAGGAAAGAATTCACTCCAAAAGTTGTCCTCTGACCTCCATATATGAGTCATGGTGGGCATGCGCACACAGGTGCACGCAACACACACACACACACACAGAGAGAGAGAGAGAGAGAGAGAGAGAGAGAGAGAGAGAGAGAGAGAGAGAGAGAGAGAGGAGAGAGAGAGAGAGAGAGAGAGAGAGAGAGAGAGAGAGAGAGAGAGAGAGAGAGAGAGAATAAATACAAATAATTTTTATTACATTCTTGGTCATCAGGAAAACAGAACAGGCCACTGTAAGAGATGGTGTTTGGGGTTTCTTGTGGTGGGGTAGTTGGACAGGAAAGCTCACTCCCTCAGTAGCTTTGTGACGTTCTGGAGCCCAGTCATTTTCAGCAGAGGGAGGGAGGGCAGTGCTAGGCTGGGTGAATTAGCAGAAGCAAGACAGAGGTCATGAGAACTGGGATGGGGGAAGGTTGCAGGTAGGTCCTCTAGAGCCTTGTGAGCAAAGGAAGAAGTTCGAATTCTAAGAGCCACAGGAAGCCTCTGGAAGGCTCTCAGCAAACAAAGGACAAAGACTGTCTTTAAAGGTCACCCGGTCTGAGTTCCCTAGGGGTTGAGTTGGGGAGACCCGGGGCCACCAGAGGCAGCCTGGCCGATGCCCAACAATCCTTCTGTGGTGTTTCTCTAATTCACTGCCATCCTCCCTCGAGCCCCTTTGCACTTCAAGTCAATATAGCACGTTTACCACTTAATTGGAAAATCGTTTCTACTTGTCCATAGCCTCACCAGCCAAGGAAGCTGGGGGACAACTCTGTTTCAGAGGAGGCTCCTTGGGATGTCTGTAGGCCATCCATGATGGGTCCATTGCTCTTCTGGTGATGGGTTTATGTTCCCTATGTAACCATCTGAGTGGTGGGAGGAAACTCACTCTTCCTTGAAAATTCTTTGTGTCTAGGAAGTTCTGTATTTGAGTGTTAACTCAGCTGTCCTTGAGGAGACACGGAAAGGTGGGAGACTGGACCTCTGAGAGGCTGTGGGCCTTGAAAAAGAATGGAGCCCAGGTCTTTGGGGACCATGAACCCTGCAGTAACTCCCTATGCAGTCATGCTAGTGGCTTAGCTCTTTGGATGAATGTGTGCCCGGTGGTGGGGAAACACAGTGGTGAAACGGTTAAAACTAGGAACGTTTTGTAACAGATTGTGGAAGCAAGCAGACGTGTGTGCACTGCAGAGGTGAAGAGCTTTGGAAGGAGATAAACATGGAGTGGCATCTGGGTAGTCTGGGGTTAGGAAGTGGCCCTCACTGAGTCTCGGTATGCTGACCCATGAGATGGGAAGACTCATAAAGACACTCCCTTCCTGGGCCACGGCTGAGGAGTGAATGAGCAAATTCATGAAAGGCACCCAGTCAAGGGCTTGGCACAGGATGTCCACTCAGTAAATATTTGCCATTATGACGAGCACTGGGAGCAGATGATATAAGGAGGAAGAATGCCTGTTCATAAATTTCTGGGAAAACTGGTGTACTTGTGTTCTGGGTATTGGGTTCTCTGCAAAGAACAAAACCAAACAAAATCCCCGAGATCCAGCTTGTAAATAATGGGAGAGAGATCCAAGGTAGAGCTTGTTCAGCTAGGATGGACCTAGGCAGGTATGGGAAATAAAAGCTGAGAGATTGGTTCCAGAAAGAGGAGAGTGGGTGTGGGTAGCCCAGGCTAACTAGGAGGGGCAAGGAACCTTCCAGAGCATGCAGAGGTCGAAAGTTGAGTCCAACCTTAGAAGTAAGACTATGGGTTGCTGTGGACGTTCCAATAAAGCCACTCACTCCTCTGTGACAACTGTGAATCATAAAAGTTGGGCCAGTGGGGAAACTTCCATGGTTAGGGCACCTGCCACCTAGCCTCGAGAACTGACTCCTACAAATTGTCCTTCTGCCTCCATGTGTATGCTGGAGCACATGTGTGCTCATCCACTTGTATACTTGCACACACAGAATAAAACAATGTAATTTTAAAAACTCATACGAGTTTTAGACCTGGGAGGGAGCATTGAGCCCTCCTCAGAAATTAGACAGGGATATCATGCCACAGAGAGATGTTCAGGTTTAGAAGGAAAAGTTTTCCCCACCTACCTTCTCCTTCTCCTGGGGAGAGGGGAGGATCCAGCCACCTGCTGCTCCCCAGCTGAGAAGCCTTTGACACCAAACTCTAGGACATCAGAGGCATTGGATGTGTGCATATATTGCTGATGAGTCTCCAAAGTGGTATGGGAGACTTGTGTGGCTGGCGAAATGTCCACTGACCCTCAGGAAAGCCTTGCCCATCTCTCTGCACAGGGTGGAGTTTGGCATTTTCTTGGGAGTGTCTTTGCCAGTTGGTCACATATGCTTTTGGGCAGTAACCCAACTTTCAAATTTATGTTATTTCCCATCCTAACCCATTTCCTCATCAGCTTTTAAAATCATATTCTAAGTATTTTTGTAAGATTCTTCCAGTCCCTTTTGGAACAAAGTGAGGTAAAAATAAATAAATGAAGATGCTTGGCTTATTTTTCAGGTCGCCCTCACAGAAGACTCTGAGCCAGACCTCTTTGATGCCAGTAGACTGAGACTCACATTCCAGCTCTGGGAGGGCCTGACATGGGACTGCTGTTCCTGGGGATCTTAGCATGGCGACAGGATGGCCTGGGCATTGAATTGGGGACATGCGTGAAGGCCCGGGGAGAGAAAGACAGGCTTTTTTCGTGGGTGGACATGTAGCTGCTTCCATTCCTCACAGGGGCGCTTCCTCAAAGCTCTGTTCTTGGCTCTTTCTCTTCTTCCACACGGGACAGGGGTGCATTTTCCTGACCTGAGGTATGGGGAAAGAAAAGAAGAGGACTTGGTGTTCTTGTATTACGTGTGGATCAAACAATTCCCAATGGGGCCCAACCAGAAAGAAGTTACATCCTGTTTCTAGCAGCCCACAGTAAAGCATTTCCGCCTTGTTCGGTAAACAAATGCTTGTTTGTTTTTTTAGTGTTGGGGTTGAACCTAGGCCTTTGTGTGTATGCTAGGCCAGGGATCTACCACTGAGCTGCATCTCTCTTCCGGTGTGCATTTTGAGATAGGGTCTACCTAAGTTGCCAAGGCTGTCCTTGAACTGGCTCTGTAGCCCAGGCATCTCTCCTCAGTCTCTTGGGTAGCTGGACCTAGAGTCTGTGTCACTAGGCCTGGCTCAGTAAATGTTCATGCAGTGTTCCATCCCGTGGAAAGGGAAGGTCTGGCCTTCTCAAGGCCTCCTCAGCAGGGAAACTGACAGACAGCATCACACAGATAGGAATCCACTTGTAATTACAGATTGCCCTAGGTGCCATGGAAGGAAAACAGTATGTTCTGTGTGCAGGGGCCTCTCTGGGGAGGCTTGCCCTCTTCCTACAGTCTCTGTTGTCCATGCACTGTCCCTACTCACAGCTTGGAAGCCCTCCCCTGAGCCCAACCGGGTATCCACACAGGGGCAGGACAAGGATAGGAAGATGGTGAGAGCAACACATTTTCAGTTCCCCCCACTGGGCCACCTGTCCCAAACGGCAGGGTTCCCATGGGCAGCCCTCTGGGGATTCTGTAACGGGTGCCATTTCTCAGAAGGAGCTGGCCACGGAGATAAGACCACAATGACAAGGGGGCCATAAATTGTTACCTGTGCCCTCGGGGTACCCCGCCTCTTCCTCCATCCCCCTCCTTCCCAAGCTGTGGGGTTGGATTTAGCAACAGGCTTTTGGTTCCTGGGATGGAGAGAAAGCTGCCTTTCTGATGGCTGGGCATAATCGCCGAGATGCAGAGTGCTGATAGCAGGCATCAATTTAATTTCTGTTGCTCGGTGACAAGGAGGGGGAGGGGCAGGAAGGTCAGGGCTATTTTGAAAGCCACTGTTCAGTTAAGGAAACAAAATATTCCCTCTAAGGAATTTTCAAAAAATACAATCTTTCCTGGGTAGAAAAGGTGGAAGTGGGTTGAAGTGAGGGCTTTCGTCAGAAGAATGGGATAGCCTGGAAGACCCCATGCCGTGAGGAACCCTGGGCCCTAAACACAATCTCGCTGGTCAAGATGGAATTGCATCTCATGTCTCAGTCCTTGACTCCTCGGAGTCTCAGGGAAAATGAGGATACCTTCCTTAAGTGTCAGGTGCCTGAGATATGTGGAGGCCCAGTTGGTGCTGGGACGTCTGGGCTGCTATGGATTGTGGGATCTTTTTTTTTTTTTTTTTTTTTTTTTTTTTGGTTTTTCGAGACAGGGTTTCTCTGTGTAGCTTTGCGCCTCTCCTGGAACTCACTTGGTAGCCCAGGCTGGCCTCGAACTCACAGAGATCCGCCTGGCTCTGCCTCCTGAGTGCTGGATTAAAGGCGTGCGCCACCACCGCCCGGCGGATTGTGGGATCTTTCAGGCAGGAGGGCCAAGTGGGATTGGTGGATCTGGGTGAAGATTAGGCTTCCCTGGGTCTGTGACATTTCTTAGTCACACTGTGGGATTGTCTGACTCGGGGCACATTGCAGAAGCACCTTTTTGGCTGGTGGTAGAAACTGGATTCTTTGGGGGTGGGGGGTCGAGGGGTGCTGGAGCTGGGCCAGTCCTGCTCTTATCTGGAAGTAACATTCGTTATCAAGCACAAGATGGATGTTGAAGATTTTCTGTCAGCCACAAGAGAGGAATTTTGACTTGAAAGGACTTGCAGTCTGGAGGACTTAGGGTCATTTCCTAAGTTACTAAGTTCCCCTCTGATAGCCCCAAGTCTCGGGTCAGTGTGTGAGAACCAGAGAAAAGGAGTTTGAAGGAAGAATTGGAGACTCATAACCCAGTGCCTTAAAGGGTCCCCCAGCCTGTAAATGCTGCTTACAAGTTACCGAGGGAGGAAGAAAGCTTTGTGTGCCTCTTTCCAGCAGTCTGGAAGTGCTTTGTAATATTGTGCCTGTGAGATTTGAGCTGTGAGTGTGGGGTTCAGAATCAGGAAGGTTACCTTGCTGGGGCTTTTTGGATGGGCTGCATGATCCCATCCTTACCGTTGGATCCCCTCAAAGTCAGGGGGTTATTTGAGCCTCAAATCACCGTTGATCATTTTTGACTTGGAAATCATGGAAGTCGTTTTGAACCGTGGCTAACAGGATGGGGAGGCAGGGGGCAGTCAGACAGGAGCCAGAGAGGTGGTGATAGTCATCCATGTGCAAACAAAGGACTGAAGGAACAAAGGGTCAGCCCCTAGGCCCAGCTGCTGGGGCTTGCTCGGGAGAGGAAGCCATGAGCCCAATCCCACACCTTTATTTAATAAATGTTTGGAGACAAGGTTTCATGTAGCCTCTAGTACGGCCTACAACTTATTGTGTATTTGAGAATGACCTTGAGTGGATCCTCCTGTCTCTACCTCCCAAATGCTGGGATTACAGGTGCCAGTCTCCGGCTTCATTTCTTCTTAAACAATGTGTTTGCCATCTTGTGAATAAAGACTTCTTTCTGTATCTGTGAATGCAACCTCAGTCAGATATTCCTCTTCAGATAGGCCTACCCTGGGCTTGGGGCGCGTGCGTGCGTGCGTGCGTGCGTGCCTGCCTGCCTGCCTGCCTGCCTGCCTGTGCCTGTGTCTGTGTCTGTGTCTGTCTGTCTGTCTGTCTGTCTGAGTCAGAGCTAGGCTTTCTGTCCAGCATGTAGCTAAAACAGGTTTAAGAGCAGGTGGGGGACCCATACCACTGCCAAAGGTCAGAGGTCTTTGCTTTTGAACTGGTTTTCTGAAAAGTGGGCAGGTCTGTTTATAGCTTAGCAGATTTCTTCAGGTCTTAAATGAGTGGCAGCTTGTGCAGGCTCACATACTGGAAACTGAGGCAGAACTGGTGTGTGCCCACTGCTGTGTGGCTATGTCCCAGCCCCCTGTAGTCTTGAGTGAGGAGGGTGGGCTGCTGGTTTTGCCCTGGGTTTCTTTGTCCCCAGGAGAGCCTAGCTACACTGTGCCTGGTGGGATGATACTTGGAACACTCCAGAGACATCATAGGGACCAGACCTGGACCATTTATCTCTCCTTACCCCCAAGGAAACAGAAGCCCAGAGAGCAAAGGGCCCAGAACTGCCTCTGGTCTTTTTTCCTGAGGATAAGGGCTCTGGCGTCTCTTTCCTGTCAACACTGCCCCCTGCTGCTGCCCTGTAACAATGGGCACCTGGCCACACTGGAGATAATGTTTTCAGGCAGAGCAGCCGTATGTAGGAGGCTGTGACGCTGGTAACCCACGAATGTGAGGCCAGAGCCTTTATGTTTTGTTTCCATTGACGAGGATGGGTTTTCAGAACCACCCACTCCCTTGCCTGGGCTGGTGACTCATAGGGACAAGATGGCTGAGCAGGGAGAAGGAGGGAGTATACTCTCTCCAAGGCCCATTTTGATGCTGATATTGGACCCTGAGGATCCCCAGCAGCAGTGGCCTGAGTCTGAATAGCTCTAATTTGCCTCTTCTGGAGTCAGTCAGCTATGCAGGATGTCCAGAGCTGAGCCCTGCTGTGTAGTCCCACTCGGCCTTGCGGCCTGAGCTAGGCTGGCTGGTTTGGGCTGCAGGGATGAGGCTGGGGATTTTTAGGGAAATAGGAAAGTATCAGTACAGAGAAAGACTTCTCTGCAGTGACTAAGAGCAGCGTTTGATTTTCAGCTTTAGGGCTTTATGGTTTTTTGAACCTCTTCCCTCTTAGAGCCTACTTTGGGAGGAGGAGACCCTGGGGAGAACAGGCCCTTCTGTGATCGCCGAGCTCTCTTTCCCATTTCCTCTCAGCCTCCCTGCCTCCCTGCCATTGCAGTGGTTAACTGGGATATGAGGAGTGCCTCGCCCATGGCCTGGCACAGTGAGTATACAGGCAACATTAATAGTCACTGTGTTTATCAACATCTTTCAGGCAAATACAGTCCACACAGGGATTTCTTTTATTGTAATTTCACTGTGCTTACTTCAAGAGGAAGAGACTAGTGTGGAGGGACCCAGGAGCTGCATCCCCTCCCTCCCGCACACCCATTCCCTTGTCCAAGCCTTTGGACATGAAAGTTGGGTTTCGCATCACATAGTGGTCTTGTACATCAGTACAGCCGATTTTGATAAACCCTCAAAGGGTGTTGACCTTCTTGGTTTTCAAGCATGAATGACTTCACTCCCTTCAGGAGGAATTGCCATGAAATTTAAAGGCTTGAAGGGGATTTTGCATGGGAGTTGCTTTCCTTGAGCCGCATGGAGTTTGTCGGCTTCCTGAGAGGTTTCTGCAGCCGGACTAGTCAGCCATCTCCCCTCCCGCTCTCCCCAGAAGGAATGGATGTTTTGTTCAGTGTATTTCTTCTCCTGGGAAACATCTACAGCCCCACACTCTATTGTTCTAGGTGAGGTGGACGAAGACCGAGGGGATGTTGAAAAGACCCTGGAGAGGCCCCCAGGGCGAGTGGAAATGAGGAAGGCGCTGGCCTGTGGCCATGTTACCCTTCCTTTCTTCCTGACAGGTGTATGGAATGGCATCTCCTGCTGGCCTTCATGGAGCCTTAGGATATCTCTGGCAGACAGGGCTGGAAATTTGATGCTGTGAGACAGGAGGGCCTGAGAATGCTTATAAGAAACTGCCCTCATTCCAACCCAAGGGCTGGCGAAAGGCATACTGGGCTGACATACACTCTTTCAAGCTAACCTCAAAGGGGTTAGGAGTCACTTTCCGCCTGGCTAACTCTTAGCCTGGGGGGAAATGGGGACCGTGGAGGTTCAGGGCATAGCAACTAGCTCATGTCTGACTACTTGGGTACTTTGGGGCCCAGTTCCTCATTAGACAGCTCATCAGAGTTCATAGCCAGGGCTTGAGGGAGGAGAGGGTTGGAAGGGGTTTGTGGCTTTGAGTGACTTATATCTGGCCTCAGCTGTAGGTGAAGAGAGAGCACATGCTGAGCCCCTTGGGGGTTTCAGAGTCCTTGCTTCTCCTGGCTCCTTTCTCTCTCCACCCACTCCCTGGTTCGGCAGAGGCTTGCAGAGCTCCGTAGGGGCCTTGTGTTCTGGGGCAGCAGCTGTTGGTGCTGACTAATGGGACTTCCTGGCGGCTGCAGTGGCACACGTGGCTGTAGCCGGAACTACTGCCTCTCATCTGCCACCCTGTGCTCCAGCAACTCAAGAGGGGTTAGGGATGCTGCTGCTGCTGCTGCTGCTGCTTGTCATGGTCAGAGGCTGCTCTGAGGGAAAGCCTAGGATGCTCCAACTTTGGGCTCATAAGATATCTCTGTGCAGCAGGGAGTGTCCAGTGCCTGGGAAGGATACCTAACATCACCGGCGAAGTAGGACCATCCAAACTAGCCTGTTCTACCTGTGTAAGCCAGGCCCGCTCCATCTTGAGGCTTACTGGGGCTGCAGGCTAGACACAATTCGTCTGTAGCTATGTGTCCTTGGCAAAAACGTGCCCTTTCTGTGAACTCCACTTTTCTCAGAGGCAAATGGTCTAAGTATCATTCCTACCACACAGGCTTGTTGAGAGAGCCGGATGAGAGCCCAGCGACATGTCTGGCCCAGGGGCAAAAGCCAGTCTGCTTCTTCCTTTGGGAAGGACTGGGTTGATGTCTTTCTCTCCCTCAAATCCATAGCTGTTTGTTTGTATCAGGTCCTCTGATGGCCACTTCAGGAGTTGCAGCAGCTATCCACTGAGCTGGGGTGGGAGGTGGGGGCCTGGGACAGACAGGGGCCGAGCAAAGAGAGATGAGAGAACCTGAGCGTCTGCTGATTTTGCTCCCTTTCCCCTCTGCACACTCCTGTGTTTTCAAGCCTGAGAAGAGACCTCCAGGACCTTTCAGGGATGAGCATTGCTGAGTCCCCAGTAACCCCAGAGAGTTCCTGACACAAGGGCGGGTCTCCTTCATCCGACAGTCACAGCTAATGTTCCTGTAACATCTGGACGGAACCATCGGCAGCTTGAGGAGACAGCCTTTGTCACTTGCTCCACGCTGTAGATAGGGCTGCGAGGTCCATCTTGGAGGGGTGCACGTTGCTTAGAAGCACTTACCCCAGAGCGGTGAGATGGTCAGACCTTCTGATAGGCTGCTTTGGTTCCTGTAGAGCAGCTTTGTCCCAAGAAGAGTAGGAAACAAGATTCTGGTTACCGCCCGAAGGGTCTGGTGGCCTGGCTTGTTTCTGGAGGCCACATCTGTGTAGCCTGATACTGAATATGCTGTGGGAGGAGTGAAGGCCTTTCAAGGCACCCAGAATGAAAGGCAGGCTCAGTGGGGGCTGTCCTCTCCCTGACTGTAATTAAACCTCTCAATTCACTCTCCTTTTCAAGCACCAGCTTTTCAGGGGTTCAGATGACAGGACCCCCATTAATACTGGAAACAGGAGGATCCACAGGGCATGAAGCCCTTCCCTTCACCTTAGTGCTGAGTCTTCCAAACAAAGGGAGGAGGGAGGCGTTCTTGGTCCGGTAGCCTATGTCTGGGCCTGTTCATGGCGATCCCATGATGGCTGTTTTCTCCAGGATGCAGCGTCCCAGGGAGGTTTATCAGCTAAACCTGCCTGGCTCCAGAGAGGCCACCGCAGACTTCCTGATAAACACCCCCTGGTCATGAATGCCTTTGTGTAAATTTTTGGAGAAGATCCCCAAAAGCCTGCTTCGGGTCGCTGTACCACGTGTGTGTCTGGAGACGAACGGTGTGAGGAAGATATTTGCTCCTGAAATGAGACATTCTGTTCAATACCTAGGAGTCTTTCTTGTAACATTGAAGTCAGGTACTGAGCTGCCAAATGCCAGGGGTTTGAAGTTGAAAGTTGACTCTGCCCCCTGTAGTGACAAAGCTCTGTCAGCCTGAATTCCAATTTCCCGGGATTTGGGTCTGTTGACAGACAGCTTACTGTGCTTCTTCAGCACCTTTGGGTCTGTGTTTGCTGTGTGGTCGGTTTGGGGGTTTTGTTGTTGTTGTTTGTGTGTGTTTTGGTAGTTAGGGGAGGAACGGGTTACTGACAGGGCAAGGGGGCATTTAACCATTTATTCTTTTTAGTAGGTTTAATTGTATGAAGATTATAATGCATACAAGTGCCTGTAATTAGGGGAGTTGGTTCTGTAAGACAGTGTTTTAGTGAAGAAAATTACAGTGTTCATAAGCCGTTTAAGGAGGAGGCAGCATATATTAACATGCAACCAGTTTTTGTTAATTCATGCCAACTGTTTACCAGTACTCCCCGGAGGTATGTCCCCGAACCCCATGATGCTTCACTTTGCGATGCTCTCCGTTGGTCTTCTTGGGCTTCCCTGCAGCTAGACCAGGAGTCCCTGTTGTGTGAGGTTGGGGCCCAGGCCACTGGCTCTTTGCGCTGATGATGCTCATGCTCTACTAGTGGAGTGTCAGCCTCTATATGAGAAACCGTATCCGGGAAGATACTACCTCAGACCCTCAGCAGCATCAAGAACAAATGGAACAATGTCAGGTTGGAAGGGGCTGGGTGTGAGGATAGTTATTCAGGCATGGTGGGCAGAGCTGTCTCTCCAGGGATAGGACTGACCTAGGTTGGAGAGTTTCAGGTCAGTCACATGGTTTGTTTGGTCCCCAAGGCAAAAATAAGCTTTGTGAGTTCAGGGGACAGTCGACCTGAGGGCACCAGGGAGCCAGAGGCTTACACAAGGGAGGGGTCGGAGTTTGGATTTATTTTTGAGGCATTTGGAAGCAAGAAGGGAAGGGTCCACTGCAAGGTAAGAGTGGGATGTCTGTCTCTGCCCCTTGGGGACTCTGCCACATGTCAGTGTCAACAGTGTCAAGCATGTAGCATCACGCTTGTTCCTGGAGGTGAGCTTTGTCTTGAGTTTTCATGGAGACCCATGGGCGACAATTGAAGAAAAAAGTTGACCTTGTCCATGGGCCGTAGAGGTGGTGCACCCACATGCTGTGGGAACAGTATGACCGACTGACTCCGTCGAGAACAGAAAGCATGGCTCTCAAGGAGGCACGGGAGACCGAAAGAACAGATGGACTGGGAAGGGCTTTCTGGGACCTCCACGAGCCGGAGGTTCAGTGTGTGGGAGGTGCACTCTGTAATCTGCCGTGACAAGAAGTCAGTGTTTGGGAGAAGGGTTGGGGCAGGCCTTAAGGCTTGTGATTTTGCTGTGTGGGTACAGTCACATTAGCTGATGCTAGGTTGCTTCACAATAGCTTAACTAAACAGACTGCCTCCTTAATGATACTTCCGAACATCCTCTGACCATTCAAGTCAACGAGTTCTGAAGTCAACCCTGTTCTGAACGGGTGACCCCAGATAGAGTGGACTAGCTGTAGGTGACGTGGCCTGTGTGTGTCAGTATCCTGGCTCCTCCTGTCACACAGAGAATGCCCAGCTGCCCAGTCAAGCCGGTCAGAGGATAAGTATATGCAACAACTTTGGGAGTCTCAGGTTTTATAGCTGAGCCTTCAACACTTCCAGTGTCTGAAAGACAGGTGGTCAGTCCCCAGTGGGTTACTGGAGCTGGGAACTCTGTTCCATGCCGCCATTGTTCTAGAAATGAAATCTGTCTCTCCCCTCCAGCCCTGGACAGTTTGTCTGGTGGGCAGCCTCACGTGTCAAGAAGCTTTTCATCTGAAATATCTCTGACGTGTTTCTCCTGTTCCATTTAGGGTAAGCTGTGAATGCCAAGGTCTCTCAGTTTCGATTTCAGACAAGGGAGAGTCGAGGATAAAGTTACAAGTTACTTAACCGGAAGCCGGCTTGTGTGAGTCGGCTTCCTTGGCGGTCCTTGCTAGGGCTCTCTGGTGGGCACACTCCTCTGGCCTTGCCGAAAGACGATTAGCTAGGATGAAATAAAGATGTCCCTAATTGTGGTGTGGGAAAGCAATCCCATAAGCATTAATTTACTCAAGCCCTCAGAGTGTGAGAAAGAGCCTGCCTGACGTGTTTTTCTTTTCCATTAACACTCCTGTGATAAACAGCTTAGATGCCCTGAGAAAAATTAATGTAACTATTGTAACCATCGTGCACATGTAGGTAATTTATTAAGGACAATTAAAAGGCTTTAAAAATCATCCGTGAGGTAAAATGAACAGGAAGCTGGTACGTGGTGCCTTTTGGCAGGGAGCCCGCCCAGAGGTGTGTGGGGCCCTTCTCTTCCTATTGCCCTTACTCCATTAGCATGACCGGACACAGAGAACAGAGGTCCTGGTGCTCAAGCTGCTAATGGCCACCATTCGAAGCTGGCTCCCTCTCTAAGGGAGACGGTGAACCTGTCATTGGCACCCTCCTTTTGGGGCCTCTCCTCCAGCCCTCTGGGACTTGCAGGGTCATACCTGACTGTTGAACTGAATTGACATTAGCGATGAAAGCCTTAGAAACAGTTGGGAGAGAGAAAAGGAAGGCACATGAATCATGATGACACTATTGTGGTGTCATTTGCTACCTAGTAGCCTGGACCCCGGGTCTGGCACTGTGTTATGTGTCTGAACCGCAGTTCTTGCGTGTGAAGTTAGCGGTGTAATATGAATGGAGGGCAGTGCCGGGATCACATGTGACCAGGTATGCCGGAGTGTGGCACCAGGCCACCCATGCACTCAGTGCTCGGTCAGCGTTTACTCTTCTCTATTGTCATTAAGGGCATTGTTGTTACACTGCTTGCTAAAGGCCAAACTGAGATTCAAACCCAGAGTCTAACTCCAAGGCCAGTATCTTTGATGATGTAGTGGTACCTGCCCCTTCCTACCCCTCCCTCTGAGCACCCCCGACAGGTCTTATTTTGTAGGGATGCTGGTATAATGCTTCGTGTGAGTGCGAGAACACTCAACACTGCTGGGGGCATGGGGATCTTCAGAGATGGGGCAGGTGGTGCTCCTGGCTTCACCCAACGCCAGCTCCTGTCCTGAGTCTAAGCCAGTGTGTGGAGCTACTTTTCTTGTCATCACAAAGACAATGCCAGCCAGAAACAACCCAAGGAAGGAGCGAGTGCTCCCTCACAGTGTGCGGTTTCAGTTTATCGTGGCAGAGAGAGAGCCCAGCACATCACGGTGGGACCGGAAGCAGGGAGAAGAGAGTGACCGTCATTCAGCCGGCCTCCTCCTTCTCCTTCCACCTGGATCCTCAGGTGCTCCCCACATTCAGGGCTGGTCCTTGTCCCTCAGTTAACCCTCTGTGGGAACCCACTCAGCCGACCATGTGCCTCACCCATCTCCTAGGTAATGCTGAACCCTGCAAAGTTGACAGTGAAGTCCATCCATCCCAGCCCACTGCTGAGGGATGTTGGCCCCCACATGGGATTTTCTGCACATAGCCTGCTTGGGGCTAAGATTTGGGGTTTTTGTATTGTTTGGTGACCTGAGAAATCTTTGACCTTCTGACCAGAAGTTTCTTTTTTCAGTTACTTTTAAATGAAAATACAGTTGCGTCATTTCCCTCTCTTTCCTCCCTCCAACCCTTCTCATGTCCCCGCCCTCCTGTGTACCCACACTCCCTCAGATTTATGACCTTTTTCATTATTATTATTATTACACTCACAAATACATAAATAGCAACTTGCTTGTCTGTTTTTGCTGTTGTGAGTATGTGATGATTTCAGGGCTGACCACCTTGCACCTATAAAAGGGATCATCGCTGAGAGAGACTAATTCTCCATCTCTCAGCAGTCACTAGTTGTCTGTAGTTCTTTGTTTAGGGGTGGGACCACTGTGAGATCCCCACCCCCAGGTGGCTGTTACATGGCGATTGATATGATCATTGTTCAGATCTTTTTGGGCAGCCGTTTCTAGGAGACACAGTCTCACAGCAGCAGACTTCCTGGTCCTCTGGCTCTTATAGTCTTGCGCCCCCCCCCCCCCAATTTTTGTTTTTTTGAGACAGGGTTCCTCTCTATAGCCTTGGCTGTCCTGGAACTCACTGGCCTTGAACTCACAGAAACCAACCTACCTCTGCCTCTCAAGTGCTGGTGTTAATGGTGTGCACCGCCACTACCACTGCTCAGCTTCCTGCCCCTTTTCTGATGTTCCCTGAGCCTTAGGTGCAGGACTTATGCTATAAATGTATCCACTGGACTGGGCTTCCCATGACCTGTTGGTCTATACATTGTTACGGTGTTATTCTTCAAATGCTGTAGAGAGAAGGTTCTTTGATGAGGCTGATAGTACATTTATCTGTGGGTATGAGTATACGTTTTAGAATGTAGTTAGGAATTATGCTGGTGACCAGAAGTTTCTTAAACATAGATACATTAATATGGTGTGGCTTTTTTGGGGGTGTGGTGCCGTTGACAGTATTTTGACTGGCCTATCTTCATTTTATTCTGTTTTTCTCCAGGCTTGATCATAGACACATATGTTACATGTCCATTATAGACATATGCATCTATTTGCAAGAAGTAATTTTTAGTTCATGTACTGACTAGAAAGGAAAATGAAGTGTGTTAGCTCAGACACGTCAGACACGACAGATTTTCCCCCTCACATGCTGCAAATGAGCAGAGAAAAATGACTTGCTTTTGCTATTAAAAGCTAGAGAGCCTGTAAAAAATAGTAAATTATAGAGACATTATCAAAGTTTATAGGCACTAGAATTTGACCTTCAGCAAATTCAACATCACTGAGGGAACAGGGTTTTCTTTTCTTTCTCAAAAACGAAATTGGAGAGGGAGGAAAAAGATTTATTACCTTGTGTGGTTAAGTGGCAACAGGAAATGGCATTTCCCAGAGAGAGAGAGAGAGAGAGAGAGAGAAAGAGAGAGAGAGAGAGAGCGCCCAAAGTGCATACTTTACCAGAACTCAGTATCCCTTGAAAGATTAGAACTTGGGGCTGGAGCAATAGCTCAGTGGTTAAGAGCACTTGCTGATCTTGCAGAGGCCCTGGGTTTGATTTACAACACTCATATGAAAACTCATAGTCATCTGTAACTCCAGTTTCAGGGGACCCCATCCCCTCTTCTGAACTTTGTGGGCACCAGGCATACATGTGGTTCATATATATACATGCAGACAGAGCTCTTGTGTACAGAAAAATAAACTTTTCAAAAAGTTAAAACTTTATGGAAAGGTTGTTTCTTTGCACAGGTCGCCCCTCCTCCCACCCCGACTCTTACTTCATGAGTGTTCATACAGAGCTTTGCTGTGTATCTGTGCTTTTCTGTATCTGTACAGGGTATAATGGGGTATCACGCTTCCACAAAACTCTTCCCCACTTTACTCTGCCCTTTCCTGACGGAAGAGGAAACTCGGGTGGTAATGTGTCTGCAGTTGTCTTATTTCCTCTAGAGGTCCAGGTAGCTTCCTTCCTTTTTGATAAGGCAGATTGAGTCCTTGGGAATGACTGGCTGGCCGAGGCGGGTCCATGTCCAGAAGGGCTGAAGCACAAAGGACCAAATTCCCGTGTCACTTTGCCTTTGGTGACTTTGAGCCCTGTGTCCAAATGCAAGACTGTGTGGTCTTCAAGGCAGTGCTCTGGCTGACTTGACTTTCAGGCAGGGGCCCAGTTAAGGGAAGATAGCCTTCGTCTCCCTGGCAGATGTCTTGTCCATCAGCGCAAATGAGGTCCATGATGAAATCAGACACTGGACGTGGCGGATGGAGTTTGAGGAAGCCATCTTGGACGGATGTTATTTCTGCAGCAGTGGACTGCCATCTTTTTCGGGATTTTTTTCTCCCATCTGCCCATCTGTCCTGTGACATTGCTGCTGGATCAGGAGCCAGCCTGGAGGTGGCCCCTCTGCACAGGAAGCTTTTCTGCCTTTGCTCCTTACCTGTTCCTGCAAGTGTAGGAGTCTAGCTCTGGGGCTTTCTGAGGTTGGGGTTGAAAGAACGTGGGGACTCAGTTGATGGAGAGCGCTGGGCTCAGGCTGATCAGGCCTATGTTCATTCTAGCAGCCTTGTTGAGCTGTGGCCTTTAAAACTCCAGTTGAATGCTGCCCACCTTTTGGAAGTGACAGGGATATCTCTCGCCTTTGTTGGTATCTTAGTTACTTTTCTGTTGCCCTGTCCACAGTTCCAGGTTAGAGTCCATGACCCATAATGGTGGAGAGCATGGCAGCAGGCATGTGGGAATGGAGCTGGGGCAGTAGCTGAGAATTTACATCTTGACCCACAAGTGAGAGGCACAGAGAGCGGGGAGAACTAACTAGAGGTGAAACCTCAAAGCCGGCCTCCAGTGACACACCTCCAACCAGGCCACATCTCCTAATCCTTCCCAAACAGTTCCACTCCCGGGAGCCCAAGTATTCAGATATATGAGCCTATGGGAGCCATTCCCATTTGAACGTCACAGTCAGTT
The DNA here is from genome assembly GCF_007827085.1 of Peromyscus californicus insignis. Lineage (NCBI taxonomy): Eukaryota > Metazoa > Chordata > Mammalia > Rodentia > Cricetidae > Peromyscus > Peromyscus californicus. The sequence goes on from NW_026294551.1 coordinate 34,099,797, forward strand.
AGCCCTCAGGTTCCAGAAAGGAGACCGTGGAGAACGTCACCCTCACTGGGAACTGGGCTGAGAAGAGGCCCTACATTCTTCAGACTTTGTCGTTTTCATGAGTGACAACTTTCTCGTTCTTTCCTAAAAAACACTGTCCCTTGCTCTAATTTCCTGGTCCCAGGACAGGCTTCTCTGGCTGTGTGCTTACTCTTTAGGCTCTGTTTAACAGGCACTGGTTGGGTCTTCACCTCCAGCACCCTGTTAGCTAGTTTAGCACTTTCCATGTGTACCCAGAGAGCTGTTTCCGAGCGGGGTCTGAGGCATCCTGGCGTGAGGCTTCAGACCTTCTTCAACATGACTCTCAGTTCTCATCTTAATCAGTGCAGTAGGACTGTCCCTGCTTCAGCCTCCAGAGACCCCAGCAGCCCTGTCTGTCCTCACCGAGGGGAAACAAGCTGACTAGGACCACTCTGCCTACAGCCTGCAAACACTGGATTGCTCTTTCTCCTGATTGTATGTGCCCTCAATCTTGGACTGTAGGCCCTAGATGTGGGAGGCCAGGCAACGGTGGGGTCTGTCAGCACATCTACTTGCTGGCTTTTTGTGGAGATAAGGATTATTCTCTCAGAGTGTCTTTTTCTGAACTTAGGATATAAGGGGGGGGGGGACTACTTGTTCCTGGGAAGGCTGCTATCTAAGGAGGTTTTGATTATTTCAGAGTTCCCGTATATAGCTGCCAATCATTCCTTACCTACGATGAGCCAGTACTAGCAAAACATAGTATGCTTCATCACATGGGTGTTTTCTAAGCAACCACAAAATGGTGAGCATCACCATTCTTTCTCTGCCTGGGAATGGAGCCCTGCCCTTGGCAATGTGGGGAGCTGAGACACAGGCATGAGAGTGGTAGACTTCTGCCTAACGGAGATGGAACAAAGCTGCATAAGCAGCCTTGGCTGAGGAGCCATGTCTGGTCAAGGGGCTTCTCACTCAGACTTGTCACTTCTCTATAAGGCCACTGTCATGGTTTTCAAGGTGTCTTGTGACATGTCTTGAAACTCGATATCCAGGTGATTGTAACATATGATTGTAACGTAAGGATTTGGGATTGAACCTGCGTCCCTGTAATTTACTCTGTGGGGAGCAGTCAGCAGTTTTATCGGGCAAAATAAGCTTAATGTTAGCCCCGGAACAGCAGCCAGAGCAGGCAGGCAGGAGCACCTGCCTGTGCAGAGGATGCGCCCTGTGCTAGGCACACTCCTGCATTTAATCCTCACCGCAGGCCTGGTAGCAGGAGCTACATTTTAACCTCATCTTGCAACGAGTGAATGGATGTCCCTAGAGGTTAAGTGACTTGGTCAAGGTCACATGGCTAAAGGTTGGTAGAGTAAGGATCCCAACCTTGTCTGACCCCAGGGTTCTTACTTTTCTCTGCCTCACCAGAAACTGCCCCAAGCTGGGCAAATTCTAACATTAAGCAGAAAGAACTTCATGACCCTGTATTCTGTTATCTGGCTGGTGGTCAGGCAGACATCCAGAATGAGGTCTCATTTATAGAGCGAACCCTAGTGAAATTAGAACTCCCCACCTAAGGGCTGGATTGGAGAGGGTGCTCCCTAGAAGTTCTGATTGGATCGTGAGCATTCTTCTTAGCTGTGTTAACTGATTTGGGGGAGCCTGAGGCACAGTGATGAGATTAGCCTGTCTTTGGTAGCCTCCACAAACAGCCCCAGACTGTGGAATGTCAGACACCCTCTTCCTGTGTCTCCATGATGGTACCAGTGTGCAGCGGCCATGTACTTCTGCTTCCGTTCTCAAGGAACACATACCATGAATGTGTCCAGCCTACCTCAACCCCCTACCGCTGCCAATGCCGCGATGTTTCTGACTTGCTCGGCTTGAGTCTGAGTGTGCTTCTGGAACTTGGCATAAAGTAGTAAGTGTATAAGTGCAGGGGACCATAGACTCTTCACTAGCTCAAGGCCGGAAAGCTGCTTGCTAATCCAGCTCCCCATACTTAGAAGTAGGTGCTGCTGTGGTCGCATGTGGGCTTACAATCCACTTCGCGTGTGACCGTGGACACTGCTGGCCCGCTGTGTATGCCTGGGTTTCCCCACCTCCCTTACTCTCCCACGCTGCCCCCAGGAGATGCTCTCTGACCTGGTTCTCTCCCTGCCCTTTCTGTGGAGCCCATGCGAGGATGCCCTTTGCTTTTAGAACACCGCCAGCTGCCCACTGCAGCTGGCATAGGAAGCCCTTACTCTCTGTGCCAGTTTACAGAGAAGATGGTCCTGTGGTCACCCCCCTGAATAATGCAGAGGCTCCTCTGCCCCCTAGCCCTCCTGTGGGGAGCTGTGTTTGTTGTTGGAAACCCTTGGCGTGTGTCCCAAGACTTGAAACGAGGGCTTGAAGCCCTCCTTCCTGCATTAGCATCTATTTTCCTTTTGTCACAACCGACTTCCTGTCCTTTCGCTTGTGTTTTTAAGCCCTGGAACGTGTGAGTGGGTGTCGGGGGGATCCAAGTCCTTGTCCACTGCTTGCCTGGTTCTGGGGGACTCTTATGCATTAAAGATGACAGCTGTTGCAGAGAGCATTTTTAAACAGGCCCCGCTCCCTCTGTGTGCCCCCTGAGCGTTCAAGTTTCTGTGTATAGCAAGTCCAAAGCAAGCAGACACGTTCTGGAGAGTGGAGCTGAGGTGGGACTGAGACGGCTACAGTGGGGGAGAGCCCCCAGCTGCAGTTTGGAGCTGCTGGTCTCCTGCGCGTGCTTTGAGAAGTAGAGTTGCATCGAGAGCTTAGTGGAGCCTGTCTCTTGCTGTGGCCTGCTAGACAACCACGAGTGAAACTTGGGGTTTGCCCCTCCCTTAGGCATGCATGCTCACACTCCTGCACCCATGTTCTCTCCTTCCTTCTCCCTCCCCCAATATCAGTGAATTCACCTGCTCACACAGTCACACCCCGCCACCCCAGCTGAGGCCCACGCATGGGTGCTATGCCCAAGCTCTGTAGACAGAATTCTAGAAACTGATTGAAGCCTCCCCAAGAAGCCTTCCACTGTGCACCTTCTGCTACAAGTACAGCGAGGAGTCTCTGGGCAGCAGACTCAACACTTGGAACTCCCATTCCCCGTTAACAGTAGTGGCTGACCATCTGCATCTCCAAGCTTAGTATCATCCACTTGGGCACAAAAATGTTGTGTAATTCCTGTCGTTGGCAGGGAGCTCCTGGGAGAGAGAGAAGACAGGCACTCAGGCACAAGTCCACAGCACTCTTATTGCCTCCCAGCCTCTCTTAGAGGGAGAGAGCCACCCTGGTCCCCTGGTTTTTGGAGAGTTGGTCTTGATTGAGGACTTGCCAGAGGCCATGGTCGGGAGCCCAGTCAGAGCTGAATCCCAAGCCTGCTGGATTGAGTCACCAAATCATCACTGAACAATGCTGATGCAGCTCCCAGAGCTGCTACATCTTAGAGTTTATTTTAGGCAGATGATTGCCTTCTAGGTCATTTGCAACCATTTAACTATCCTTGGCAGGAGGACTGACTTGAGCCAAGGCTCTTGAGTTTGGAACGGGGCATCATCTTTTCCCACGTAGTCTCTATGTACCAGGCCTTATGGCTTCACTGGCATCCACTCCACTGTCCGGATGGAGAGGAGAAGGAAGTATGGCAGTGCCCTGTTCCACAGGCCTAGAGTTACCATGCTTGCCTCGATGGCCATGCCTACCAAGCTCACCCTCTCTCTGGGCAGAATTAGACTCTGTGTAGAGGACTAGACATTTTCCCCAAAGGCCACAGTTCCCCTACACATTGAGAGGTGTCGGACACACAAGTGAGGCCAGATAATGCAGCAGCTACCAACTTAAGCACTCCTTGAATGCAGGACTTCTCCGAGCCTTCAGTCTGCCGTTGCGATGTAAGTGACACTCCCCGAGCTTGTCTTATCGCTGAACTTGTATTAAGGCGGGGGTTGCGGGACTAATGTCTCTTGAAGTGTTCTGTGAGAAGCTTCTAAAAGTCTTTTACGTCTCTGAGACATCAGCTTCCTTGGCTGTACACAGTAGGAGCTAGTCAAGAGTTCTTAACGTCTTCACCGCTTCTCAAGTAAAATTTCTCCTAGAGACCCCGGGCCCTCCAAACACTGTTTCCCTCTTGAAAAACCAATTACTCAGTAAATATTAGGGAGTAAAGTGAGTTCTGACTTATAGAAATATATATCAGACATTTTATTGCATGTATTCAAATATATTTCCATACAATAGATCAACTTGAATGTACATATGCTTATGTATATGTGTACACACATATGTATCCACACATGTAGTATATATATTGTATAATATAGAGTCCATCAGTGGCTAGCAGAGCTTCAGTGTGATTATACAATGATTTGTCAAAAGCGGAGAACATAGACTCAGTGTGCAATTTTTGGTTAGCTTTTAGAAACTGGTTGATACCGTCTGGATCGTAAGGTTGGAAGTAAAGTCAGGAATTCCTGAATTCTTCATGTCTAGAAATATCTGTGATCTTGGATCGAGAACCTTTGGATTGGATGGAGACCTCTCTCCAGCTGTGGTTTCCCCCTTGTTCCTGCCTCTTGAGCCATGTGCCAAAATCACAGTGGCTCCACCCATAACACTAATCAGTGACCCTGTAAACTCCAGAATGTAACTGGACTGCTAATTGCTACTGGTGCTGTGGTTTGAGCCAGGTTTGGTGTGTAGGATGCACTCTTTGCAGGCCACAGGAGGATAATTTGGGAATTCTCTAGCCTGTTCTGGTGCCTGGCTGCTGGGCACCTGGCAAGTGCATTGGGCTGTTTGCTTTGGGTAACTATGGCAGCCCCTTAAGGGCCACTGGAGGATTTGATTCCAGTCTCGATGCCGATTGTTTGGTACACCACCCAGAAGAACGCCTGCCTGGCTGTGAGAACTGGAGAGACGTTTCCAGAGGCAGGCCTGTGCTATTTGGTGTTTTTCTTCCTGTGTGATGAGCAGGAAGAAAATTTCCTGAGCAAAGCTTGAGTTTGGGGATAGTTATTTGGCACAAAAGGTAACTGGCATGTTCGGGGACTTTTCTCACGAGCGTCCCTGTGACATTTAACAGATGGCCTTTGTGCTAAACCTGGGTCCCTGTCAAAATGCTCTCTGCAGTTATTTTGAGAAGGGATGGGAAAGAGTGAGGTGTAAGAAGGTGAAGGACTCGAAGCAGGACTGTTGACCAAGGTCAAAGCTTTTCAGCAAAGGGCGTTGAGAGGCATGGAGACAGGAAGAGAGATGTGAATCATCTGGCGCTTTCGTTTCTCTGATGTCAAAATAATGCAGGATCCTCAGCCCTTGACTCCTGGCTTCAGATCCCGGGAAGCTAACCCAGGCAACCTTTGGGGTTAGTGTGGGACCCTAATGCCTGATTAGACAGTTTTTCAGTAACTGTAATCAGACGTTAATTTGTGCACCTGTAGACCAACACCGTAGGACACAGCCCTCATGCTGGCAGTCCTCGTGGTAAGGGAGAGCCGTGGAGAACAGGATTGAAGGTACCAAGGTGAACGAGAGGAAATGGTGCAGAAGGTGGGCCACCATGCCAAGTGCGAGGGAAAGGGGCCTTGCAGGTGGAGCAGGAGCTGGAGGGACAAGTCCAAATGCCTGGTAGGATGGCTTGCTCACGGTTCTAGGGGAGGAGCAGCACAGACTGTCCTCAGAGCAACACAGAGCATGGAGTTAGAGAAGTGCAGAATACAATACTCAGAGCTGAAGCAGGGCTTGGGGCTGGGGTGAGGCGGGGAATGGGTAGGACCACATCTCGGGGGTACAGAGGAGTTATGGCTCCCAAAGGCTCTCTAGGTAGCAAGCAGAGTCTGTTCCAGGAGTGAAGATTGGCTGAGAGGGCAGCGTGTTCTCTGGAGGGTGAGGGTTATGTGCCCAGTCTGCACCAGGAGTGTGCTTGGGTGGCTGGTGAGAGATGAGGCAGCAGGATGTGTCAACACCGAGTTCCTCGCTGGGCAGCTTCTTTTGTTTTGTTTTGTTTTTCGAGACAGGGTTTCTCTGTGTAGCTTTGCACCTTTCCTGGATCTCGCTCTGTAGACCAGGCTGGCCTCGAACTCACAAAGATCGGCCTGCCTCTGCCTCCCGAGTGCTGGGATTAAAGGCGTGCACCACCACCACCCGGCTACACCACCACCACCCAGCGCTGTGCAACTTCTTACCGAGTGCTTCATGGGAAAGCAGGCTGGATTGTCTCGAGGACCCGAAGCAAAAGGCTGAGTTTTCCCTCATCCCAGTGTGCCATTCCTGAAGTGGGATTGGCAGTACTCACTCCCTGCATGTGTGAGCATGTGCCCACAGAATGGGCAACTGCTTCCTACATTTGACCCCGCTCGCTCAGAGTGACTGGGCAGGTGTCACCTAGTCTCTCTTGCCCCTATGTACATGGACAGCCTTCTGTCTGCTCCCTGGTGGCACCCAGTCACTCCCCAGGCAGATGTTGGGTAGTAATTAGTCAGCCCAAGCTTTGCAGGTCCAATGACTTGTTGGCTTAAATTTTAATAAGTACAGAAAAATGGAGTGCTGATTTATTAAAAACGAATCCTCCCGGGGGTAGCTTCAGCAGTGGGGCCTGGCAGGGGAGAAGGCAGGTGGTGGGAAAGTGCTGTGCAGGGGTATTGCTTCTGCCCTGCCTGTCTGCAGTGGGAACACAGGCCCGGCCACCGAGCCAGGGAGATGGCAGCCCTGTGCAGGCCTCCTTCGAGCCCTCCTTCCCCTTCTCCGGTCCTCTCTCTCCAGTGTGAGTTTGTTATGCATGAAGTAGAAAGTTCCACAGGTTTGTGACTTCAGCTGCAGAAAAACATCATGTCATAGCCCTAGAGGTCGTGAGGTGAAGTCACACTGCAGACTGAGGGGTTCAGGGTGGCCCTGTCCCAGGCCTCTCTCCTGGCTGTTGGCAGGCGACGACTGTCTCTCGTGTCTTTGCCAGTTTCTTCACATGGCCTTTTCCCTGTGCACCTGTCTGTGTCCCTGGGCCACCTTTTCTGTTAGGACCCCAGACCCGTTAGTTCGAGGTCCTTTCCTCCTTCTCATTGAACCTCATTTTAACATAACTAATTACATCTGCGGCAGCCTTGTTTCCAAATAGCGTCACATACTGAGGGACTCGGGGTTAGCATCACAGCAGCTTCGTTGTAAGGAAACCATACAACCTGCCCTAGCTTCCTTCTTCTCCTCCTCGTCTAGCCTTCTTGACCCCTCTGACCCCGCCTCACTGCCTCACACCCTGCACCCCGTGTCCTCCATTTCTGTGGCCATCTCATCCGCCCTCAGCCTTTTGTGGTTCACCTTACTATTTAGGTCACAGTCATCCAGCAGAAGTGGGCCAGTGCCTTTCCGTGAGCCGGATCCCCCTCCCTGCTTTCTGCAGCAATGGGCGCTGGCTGTGTTTACAGGAGCCCCAGACAGTCCCAAGGCTTCTCTACTGAGAGACTGAAGAAGTCCACTGTCCAGAGTTTACTTCCAAGCAGGGCTGTGAGGGTGGGGATGGGGAAAAAAGGAATCCGTGTGAGTCTGCAAACTTGAGAGAGAATTTCCTTTTATTGATCAAAAAAGCTTCCAGCACAGGCCAAGGACGTCCCCTGTATGGGCCTTATCCTCCTCAGAGGCAAGCCGTACAGGCGCAGTGCAGAGCTGGCCAAGTTGAAATCCAGAAAGAGGGGAGTGTTGGCCCCCCTAGCATCATGGGCCATTAAGTCTCTAATGTGGCAGAGGCCCCTGGGTTTGTCTTCTCTGTTAATTGCCAGGATGCTACATTTTTTTTCTCTGCTGCCCTGGATGGGTGTCATGCCTTCAAACACACATTCTTCTGTTGATGCTCCTTCAGTGGGCACCAGTGACGACCCGAGGTCATAGTCTGCAAATCTCAGACTTCACTACAGTCCTCATGAGTGAGCACCTCTCTCCCTGCTTATAGTTTGGTGGCCCCAGACAGATCTGTGGACTTGATCGTTCTCCACCTTCTGCTAGGACCCCTGGCTCATTTTCTGCCTGGGAACAGTGATGCTGGAGCTCCTAGCATTGTGGATGTGGTGATGGGGATGGCAGGCAGGTCTGGGGGAGCCTTTGACGAGGACCAATAGTTCTGAGATGACTTTTGCTCACGGGGACTTTCCAGGGTGAGTAAAGTTAGAGGCTCTTGGGGTTTTGAGAAAGCCACCTCTACCAAACCTCTCACAGTTTCTATTTCTGAGGTCACCCTCCTCCTGACCAAGGTTGCCCCTTGCCTGGTGGTCACTCACCACTCCGGGACTCTGACACACACACCCCCGCTGTCTCAGCCACCGTGTTCTCCTTGACTGGCTACCATAATCAGAATTTCTAGACTGTTCTTCCACCAGCCTTCTAGCCTTCACGGTCCAGTCCTGCCCAGCCACGTTTCCCTCTGTGTTTTCTGTGCTATAGTGTGGTCCACTTGCCTCTGTCCTGCGTGGGTAGATTCCCTACTCTCAAGCTTGTCAGACTCAGGTCCAGCCTTCAACACGAGTTCTGTTTAGTCGTCATCCTTGTGACTCAAGCAGGATGTCCCGCTCCTGTGTTACTTCAGTGTCACTTTCTTCTTTGCTGATCTAGACGACCCGTCTAGCATCGGCTACACTCCGAGTGTCATCTGCTGAGACTTGCTGGGTACCTCTACTTGGTCCCTCCGCGTGTTTAGTTTGGTTCAGTTTGGCCAACACTCGGATATACTCAATAAAACCTTCCTAGGCTTGGGGTGGTCCTGCCTCCTTGGTGGATACATTGAAGGATGAAGTGGGGGAGGGGGTTGAACGTGGGAGAAAGAAGTGGCGTGGAGGTGCAGCACAGCCGCAGAGCCGCCACAGAAACGGAGGCAGGTGAGAGGAGCGTGCGCCTCTCTTAAACCAGAGGGTCAGAGAGGAAACAGAGTCAAACCCCTTTCTCTGAGGAAGGATGTGAGGAGGACAGTTGATTGATGAGGGGCACAGGTAACTTCCCTGGCTAGTACCTCTTGGGTATACACTCTTCGAAGCCCTCGAGGCCACTCTGTGTCTGTTCCTCTCTTTGGAGACAGCTCCAGCGGGCAGCTTGCATTGGCCTCCTGCTTCAGCTTGGCAGGAAGATGATAGCTCTTGCCAGAAAGTCCTTAGTTCTGAGTGGAAAACAGTCCCCGTCTGGCTGGGACTGGGATTCACGGGTAGTGGTAGAAGTCTTTTGCACCCTAGCAGGCCATAGGGTTCATCCTCAGCAAAGAGGGGAGTTGGGGTGATGGGGCAGGGTGGGGGGGAGGGGGGAGAGGAAGAATGGACATGAGAACACGGCTCCATTGTCGGGCGCGACAGAGCCCGTGATTATGTGCACCTAACACGACGCACCGTATGTGACAGTGTCTTGTACTCTTCTGTTACGTGGTGCTTCCTGCTGGCAATTTCTATTTTATCCCTACCCTGGGAGCTGTCTTCCTGTCCCACCCATACACCCCCCCACTCCCATCTTAGAGTACCTGAGTGTATCCGTTTATGATGGAGCCTCAAAGAATAGTTTTAAACATAAAGATATTGCCTGTTCTGTTACTGTCATATTTCCGCTTAGGACAATGAAGTGACTGTTTCTGAAAACCTAAACAAAGGCACAGAGGAAGCATTTTGTTCGGACGTGAGCCAACCTATCACAAACACCCCATTTCAAAGGCAGCCATCCAGGGCTGGGTGTAGCTCAGCACAAGAGCATTTGCCTGGGTGAGGTCCTGAGTTCAAGCCCCAGTACCACTAAACCAAGCCTCAAACCAGCAAACACAAAACACGGAGAGATTCCTCGGTCTCCTTTCTTTAGTGGGGAGGTGGACCATTGTCCTGGCTTCCTGAGAAGCTGCTCTGGTTTTTATACCCTGATGAAACTAGTTCTGGTTGAATTTAGGGTCTCCCCGGGTACAATGGAAGACAGGTGGACTCAGATACAGGAGCCCAGTGTTCTGTCTCATGTCTCGGCTGCAGAGCCTAGGCTCCCAAAGCGTCCTGATAGAGGGGCTGAGCTCAGTTGTACACTCCAAGCCTAGTTCCCTTCCCTGGATGCCTCCTGAACCCCACCATCCACCCTCACCCCATCACTCTTCTCAAGTTTGTGGGTGTCTGAGCAGCCCAAAACCCGGGCTGTACTTAGCTGTGCGTTAGTTTCTTTAAGCCCCAAGAAGGCTGAAGAACATGAAGCTTTATTATGCTATGCTTTTAGAGACCATTCGCTCAGCTCTGAGCCTGGGAGAAGGTTTCCAGGGTCTATTAGGCAGCAAGTGCTTTGATGGCTTTGGAATCATAAGGTTGATTTGAAAAATTGCCACCTAATGGCTTACAACTGGAATAAATTTCCCGAAATTGGACCTTGGAGGGAGACTTGGGTGCACACGCGGGGGCTTCTCCCCAGTGCACCACACACCATGCTGGGCAAAGGCTCTGCTCTTTGTGGCCATCAGGGCCAGGAGGCCCCCGTAATTAGGCAGGGGACTCTGTCACTCTTCATTTCTCAATTTGGACTGAACATTGTTGGCAGCAGCTGTGGGGAGGCTTCAAACTGGAATTTCTCCCCACTGGCCTTTAAAAGGCCAAGGCCTGAGAATTCCTGAAAAATTAATGGGGTCTCTGTGGGTTCTTCCCTCTTGCTGGTAACCTGGCCTCTCCCAGGCCCGCCGCGGCTGCGCGGCATAATAGCTCTCAGCAGCCGCTCTTTTGTATGCAAATATGACCTAAAGAAGTCGGGGAGGCGGCCGGCCATTGTTGCCAGAGACCGAGATTTCAAACAGCCACCAGGCTTTAAAATATTCCAGGCAGATATTGAAAATGTCAGCAGCCGGTTTCTCCTTCTTCCCGAGCTCTCCTCCCCACCCACCCCCCCAAAGCCTCCACCCCACCCCTCCCTTCTGCCACCCACCCCACCATAAAATATAATCAAAAAAGCTGGTAAATAATTTAAAGAATTGCCTCAAAGGATTCGCACCACTAGAAAGAGACTCCTTCCCCTGGTTTTAAGTTGGGAGAAACTGTTTTCATCCCCCTCCCAATATTTAAAATATTCAGGAGTGTCCCGCAGGGTCTTGAACTCATAAGTGCCTGCATTTTTCTCACTGTGTTCTCATCCCCTCTTTTCTTTATTGATTTTTTTTTTAAGGTTGCTGTCGGCAACATTTAGGTCCAACTTTCAAATGAAAGTCGTATTTCAGATACGAGTCTGAAGTCAGACCGACTTGAGGTCTGTTACCTTCATCCGAGTTCTGGGTCCCTCCTGCCTCGTTTTACAGAGTGGAGCGAATCTTGGCTACTGGGACTTTTCATCCTGTTAGCTCCTTTCAAAGGGACCCCTTCCCTTGTGAGCAGAAGGCAGTGGTGCCTTGGATGTGGGGCTGTCGCACATCTAGACACTTCCTCAGCTAGGGCTGGACCTCCAGGCTCACCCTACATGCCTTGGGAAGGGAGAAAAGGCCTCAGCCTGGGATGGAGTGCATGATGGAGAAGTTCAAGTTCTGCGTTTCCCAGAAGTCCTGGGGCCAGGAGTATGACTGGCCTGGTAGAGGTGATTGTAGCTGGGTACAGAGCCTGCACAAGCACTGGGTGAATGGAAGGAAGAAGTGTATGATATATGAACAAAAGGAAGGACCGAAAGGAGAGAAAGAAGGACAGATGTGTAGATACAAGGCAGGTAAAGGCCTTTTAGGTGTTGGATGGATGGAAGGATGGGTGGAGAGATCCAGTTGGGGGTGGATGGGCAAATTCATTAGAGAATAGGAGGGCAGAAGAACAGGTGACAGAAATTTGGGTGAAAAGTAAACAGGTGGTTGGTAGATGGAAGAAGAATGATGGGTACTTGATTCTTGTTACGTGTTTTCTCATGCTGTACCCAACCCAAGCACCTGCTTTTAGAAGTCTGGGGCAGGTTGAAGATTACAGACCCTGTCCTTGAATCCTTACTTATAGGCGGGACCCTCCAAGCCTACTCTGATGGTGCAGTCACGTACTGAACATACTGGTCCCTCCCTCCTGCAGCCCATTCTGCCTGAGATTGCCCCTGTGAACTGATGTTGTCTGGCTCATAGATGGTTGTTGTCAGGATCTGCCAAAGAGCTTGGGCCCAGCAAATAAAGGTCACCTCGCTCGCACCCTGGTCTCCCAGCTTAGCCATTGCTCCGTGCTGGGCGAATGGCAAGGGGGCTAGGTTAGACATTGTTGTGTGGTTTTAGGGGACCTGAAAGAGTGTGTGCCTAGAGGTGCCAGGAGTTCAATGAAGTCCTGCTCGAAAGTCCTTAGGAACCTTCAGTGACTACTCGTTCCCTGTCTGTGCAGCTGGAGGAACATTTATCATTACCAAAGGTGGGGGAAGGGAAGGTCCCAAGGAAAATGTGCGGAGTCTTGGGCTCCGGAGGTGAAGCTTACTTGGCAAGGTTCCTCGGGCCTGATGTGAGCACTTTGTATGACTTCAGGCTGGCCCTGTGGAGCACAGCTGAGGATGGCCTGCTTTGGCAAGACCCTTAGAAGGTGTCCCGGGAGGAGTCCATCGCTCATCCTGTCTCCTTGAGACACAAGACTTTTTCTTGTTTCTGTCAATGACCTCCCTGTGAGATCTTCATCCTGGAAAGCTAAGGCTGGCTTTCCTCGACAGGCAGAATGCACGTGCCCTCTGTATTTATCCTCCAGCACGACGGCCTGTTGTTTCTGCCTTGGAGACTCAAATGAACCCACACACAAAGTTGGTAGCTGCCTCAAGAGACCATGGCGGGTATCAAGACCCCTCTTATGTTCTGAAATCTAGAACAGCCCCGGCTTAGTCCCCTCTGCGGAGTCTGCCAGAAAGACAGACATTTAGATCTCCTACCTCGTCTCCCAGCTCTGGTTCCCTTTTATTTTAAAACCGCTAAGAAGGGAGATACGAGGTCTGTGATCTGTAAGCATAAAGGATTTTTAAACTAAACAAGAAAACCAATTATTTTTCTAACTGCTTTACCCCTTCAAATCTTCCCCTGTAATGGAGATTTAGAACCCATCACAGTCGGGCTATTATTTCTGTGTAAACAGTGTCATGCCCTATTGCACCAGGCACACAGTCAATTTTTTCCATTACACTTAGACACAGTTGATGAGGGTGCCGAGTCCACGGTCTGCCGGGCAGGTTTTAGTCTATGGGTGTGCATGACCATGATCAGCAGTGGGGAAAGGGTTAAGAGTCCTATCCAGGGCCACTCTGTTAGCTACTGAGCCCTGTTACACTTCAGGCCCTGGCTTATGAGGCTCAGGGACAGAGAAGAGTTGACCAGACCACAGGGACAGCCAACCAAAGAATTCTTCAGGTGGATAGGATATAGTGGTCTGCAGGGTTCCTTCAGGGTCTGTTCATGGAGCTTCTGAAGTACACGTCTGTCTGGGTTCTGTGGCTGTGACAGGACACTGACCAAAAGCAACTCGGGGAGGAAAGGATTTGTTTGGCTTGCATGCCCCATCACTGTCCAACACGAGGGAACCCAAAGCAGGAACTCAAGCAGGGCAAGAACCTGGAGGTGGGAACTGAAGTACAGACCATGGCGGGATGCTGCTCACTGGCTTGATCTCGGAACTCATTTTCAGCCACCTTTCTTAATCTCCCAGGACCACTATTCCACTGTCTAGGAGTGGAATGCCCACAGCTTGCTAGGCCCTACCACATCAGTCATTAATTAAGAAAATGCCCCCCACAGACTTGCATTAGGGCCAGTCAGATGGAGGCATTTTCTCCACTGAGGTTCCTTCTTCCGAGATGACCCAATTTGTGTTAAGGTGACAGTATGACATCTGACTTACAGCTTGGGAGCCCTGGAATGAATTTTGGAGAACTGTAGCCCACAGGGCCCCTGTCTTGCAAAGCATGACATGCTAGAGCTTGCCCTGTGCCTTAAGGTTTCTGTCCCCACGTCCCCTTTGTCTGGCCTTTCTATCTTGCAGCTATGAGTCACATACTGCCTCCCTGAAAACTCCCTCTTTACCCCAGAGCTGAACCCCAACTGGATGGCTGTCCTGTGCTGGTTTGGGGATCCCTTGTTTTGGCATGCACCTGTCTGATTGTAACCACCAATCTGTCTTTTCCAGCAAAACCTAAGCTCCTTGAGGGTAGCCCTGTGCCCTCATCAACTTTGGATCATAGGGTCCAAGTCCATCTCCCCATTGTGAATGAGGAGGCACCCTGCAAGGATGGAGGCAGAAGGCCTGGCAGTCAGCCCAGCAGCTCACTGGGTGGGGAAGGTCAAGCAGCGAAGTCAGTGAAGAGATAGACGCTGGAGGCAGCTTGTCTAGGATCAAATCCCTCCGCTGTCACCTGGACAATCTCAGAGACGTTGTGGTCCCTTCCTCTGCAAAGTGATGGATAAGAACGTTTATCGGACGGGGCTGTTGTGAGGTCTGAATGGGTTGGCATGCTATCTCAGGGGCCGTTCTCAGAGCCACAGACTGTTCCTTTGTTCCTGGTGCATTTGGACCATCCCCTCCGGCTGAGCTTGCTTTCTGCCCTTGGAAGGCATTGCCTAAAGCAGTGGTGGAGAACTTCATGAGGGGTGTGTTTGCTCACGGTGTTGGCCACACAGTTGACCATCTGAGTAGCAGATGATCCTACCCACTGTTACACTACTGTTTCGTGTATGCCACTGGCCTAGGCTCTGGGGACTTGAGTATAAACCTTTTGTATTGTTCTTATAGCTTAGTCTAGAGATTGTAAAGCTAGATCACTGATGGACCCAGCCAGCCAATCTTTATGAAGCACCTTTGTGTACAAGCACTGTACTTAGAGATGAGCTGTTTGTCCTGAGTGCCTAAAAGAGTACTTTTGGAATTCCTTCAAGGAGGTTGATCCAGAGAGTCACTCAAAGTGTGCATCTCACCCCTCATCTGTAGGAGATGAAGCAGCTGACACACACACACACACACACACACACACACACACACACACACACACACACCAGGGTCTGTCCTTGAGCTTTATTTATCTAGTTGAGGCAGATGCTCTCTCAGCCTTTGGTTCTGCTGTAAGCCTCTAGGATTCACTCATGCCCCAAACCGCAGGCTTCCAGGAAGCTATGGACATCTAGTGATGTCTTCAACCTCAAAGCTCCTGGACTTTTTCCTCTCTGGGAACTGTCCTTTGGGCAGGCGTGCCCTCCCCTCCTCAGAGGCCAGTGGGATGGGTCAGGCTGGAGAGAGTGCTGGCGAGGCTGAAGGGCTGCTTCTCCCACCAGCGAGCGGACTGTGCTTCCAGCGGGAATGAGTGTCCACGTGATGGGTCTCCACAACAGTGACCCAAGAGGAGATTCGGATCTTACTGAAGATGCCTTTTAAGATGTCCTCATGGGTCTGATTGAGCATTGGTCCCAGTGCAGCTTGGCAGTCACACTGAGACTTGTTTCTGGACTGACCGCCTCCACGTGGGGAGAACACATAATGGGACGCACATGGTTTTCCCTAATGGGCCATTTTAGGGAGAAGCCCTGCAGATCCTGCCAGTCTGGGGTGGCAGCTGGGCTCCTGAAAGACAAGTAGAGGGCCGTCTACCACCTCCAACTAGAGGGGATGAGAAGGAGGGGGACCATCTTTTTAGAGGTTAGAGTGCCTTTGAGGCCACCATGTCTGAATTCTGACCCCACCTCCTGTCGGCCCTGCGGCCTTGAGCAGGTTATGAGCCTTATTTTGTTTATCTCTAAAATGGAGTGATGATGGCAGGAATAATATCTATAGGAAGATTGAAATGAGGCAGTGTATATAAACACTTCATAAATAGCGTGTGGCCATAGCAGCTGTTAAGATCATCATTTTCACCTTCAGACATGACTGCTGCCTTGTCCTCGTGCTGCGAGCCCCGAGCCCCGCATTCCTGGACTGTTCTTACCCACTTACAGGGAATGCTCCGTCACTGAGGTTTCTTACCAAGCCGCTTTTCATTAAATGTGCTAACCAGCAGATCACCTCCTCTTCCCAGGAGCGTAGGGCTGCCTGCCTGGGGATTTATGCGTGTGTTTTGTCTGTGATGCATAATACATATGCGTGTGAGTACGTATGTGCCTCCCCTCCCCCAGATGTATATATAAGTCATTCCCCAAAGAGAGATTTATTTCAAGGAACAAATGCTTCTGGTTAGCTTCTGTGTGGATCTGATCCAGCCCCAAGCTGTTAACCATGAGTAGAATTCATTGATGGCAGAAGGAAATGAAAACAAACGTTCCCTGACATGGGGCATTTCCGCTGGGGGCCCCTGGGAGTTCTCCTCCTCTATTAAAATATCTACCAAATTGGACAGAGGAACTTGGCAGCCACAGCCTGAGCCCTCCCATTGTTTCTGTGGGGAGGGTGTGGGCAGAAGCTGTGCTTTATCCTCTCTGTTCCAGAACCTTCTCCCTGGTGAAGTAGGTGGCTGAGTACCCCATGGCTGGGCAAGGGTCCAGCAATGGCCAGGGGTGAATGCTTTCTCTCTGGCCTACTGGAAGCCTCCACTGGTAAGTTTGGGGGGGGGGTGCGTGTAACCCAGGGAGCTTACATTCCTGAGATGGTCTAAAGCCTTCTGTTTAGCCCCAGCAGATGGAATATGAATGTGTTTTTGATCACAACCAGCTGACAGGAGCTGACCCAGACATTATGATTTGACTGTTTCTCCATTTGGTGCCCCCCCTTCCTTATGGGGAAGATGTTCCTTTTATGAATGAATTTGCTTCAGGGGACAGAGTTCAGCATGGAGGAGGAGAAGGAGATACATGCTCTCACGCAAAGTTGGGAGTGTTTGCTGATCTGTAATATCCAGGACCTTTTCTTCCCTTTCAGTCCCTAACAGTGGGTCACAGCAGCGTTTTCTGAGGCCTCCAGAAAGTTGCTAGTTGCATTCATTACACAGCCACCCTCTTTACTCTGTCTGCAGGGTAAGAATAGATGTCCCATTGTTCGCATCTTTATGCCATATCTCAGTGAAGTCATATAGTGTGTTAAAGTCAAATAGTGTGCAGAATATTTGCATTTCTGACTCTAAATAAGGGTTTTTTCACCTGCCCACAGGAAACTTTGCCATAGACAATGTCCTGTGTATCTCCCAGCCTCCTTGGTCACTGGATACCACAGATATCAACACATGACACACGTGTGTGAGTGCACGCACACGCATGCTCTTGACACACGACACAGAAATCAGTGTCTTCAGAGAAGGGAATTTTCCCTGATTGAGAACCACCTATTAAAATTCATGTTGTTAATACTTGGGTGAGAGTAGACAGCTGAGGAACCGCGTGTACTCAACAAACTTGTGACCGCTGTGTGCAGGCACTGGAAGGTGCTTGACCTCTAGTCACAGCAGGAGTCCCGTGCTCAGGAGCTCAGGGAGTTATCAGAAAGGCCAGACTAGGCTTCCTCTCTTCATAGAGATCTGGAGGACCACGGGTGCCTGTTGAAAGTGCTCCAGAAACACGCAGATCACGCAGGCCTGGCAAGAGTGAAACTTGGGGCTTTGTCTCATTCGTTCTGAGGAGCTGGTAGGCTGCGGAGGCCCCTAAAGTAAGCTCCCACCTTACTTCATTGGACCTGAGTACATTTCCTAACTCAGAACATCCAAAGTTGTTTTTCTTAAAATCCCTCACAGCTTTTGGAAATTTGCCTTTAAAGCAAACACATGAGGCAAAAGCTCCTGGGCCTTCGCCCTTGCAGTTTCAGTTAATTGGTGCCCAAAATATCTGTTCATACTACCCATAACCCCATGTGTCGGGGTGCGTCAGACGCAGAGACTCCAGGTTGGGTTCCTTGGGAAAGTGAGGACCTCCAGAGAGGAGGTAATGGGAAAGACTCTGTGTGTGTGTGTGTGTGTGTGTGTGTGTGTGTGTGTGTGTGTGTTTTGTGTGTGTGTGTGTGTTTGTGTGTGTGAGAGAAAGAGAGAGAGAGAGAGGGAGAGGAGGGGCAGAGATAGACAGACACACGGACACATTCAAGCACACAAAAGGAGGAGTACCAGGTTGTTCATTTTTCTCCTTTAAAAACTCCAAGAAGGCTTTCAGACTCCTCCTGTCTGCCTGTCCCCCTCCCGCCTGCAGAGATCTTGGTTAAGCCTTAAGCCTCAACACCACCAAAGAACAAAGCCGCAGACAATCTCCCCCTTCTGACAGTGTCAGCTGTGAACTGAAGATCTGAATAGCCTTTAAAATTGTTTTATTGTTGTCAGCGCTGCGGAGTGGTGTGTAATCTTTGTGTTCTGGAGAATCTTTAATTGGCACAAAAGGGCAGTTTAGCCGGCATCTTGGAGGAGGTTTGTCATGCAAACGGTTAGTGCCTGCCACTCACAACATGTAGGGCTATCTAGGCTGATTTGCATCAGCAGCTCCCTCTGGTTAATAGCCTTGTATGTTTCCTGGGGGTCCCTGAGCAGAAGTCAAGGGGAACCGAGGCACCTCTCCCGCCTCTGCACCCACACTGCTTTGCAGCTGATTGCCAGCTCCTGTCACCGTCCCCCGAGCCTGGGTGGGGTGGGGTAGAGAGGATGCAGTGGCTGCAGGAATCCTCAGTTTTCAGGCTGGTTTGCAGTCATTAAAAGCAGGGGACCTAGAGTAAGGCGCCTGGGTTTCTTTCACAAGCAAGGCACTGTCCTTACCGCCTGTGTGAATTGGGGGATGCTGGTGGTTGAAATGGCTGTACCCCACAATTTCAGTGCTTAACGCAACAGAAGTCTACTTCTTGCTCACTTGACTGTTCTGAGTGGAAGCTCCTGGTTGGCTTCTCTTCCATGCAGTGATTTAGGGACCCAGGTTCCTTGAGTCTTATAGTCTTGCCCTGCCTTAGGGCCCGGGCAGTGGCTCAGATCAGAGGGCCTGCACACTGAATGACATCTGTCTCATTTAACCTTGGCAGCTCTTGGAAGACACACTCCCAATTTCCAGGTGGGAAAATCGGGACTCCGAGGAGTCGGGTAGCTTGTCAAGAGTTACACCGGGAGCCTCATTAGCAGCCTTATCTGCCCTTATTTCTTGTTTAAAATGTGACCAGAGTTCTTCCTTTCCTGTAGCTTTATCCTACGAGGCCCTCTGCCCCTAGTTTAGTGGGTTTTTGGGTTTGGGGGCTTTGCTCTTGAGTGACAGAGGAGTTCAAACATCTGAGACATGTCTTAGCTTTGAAAAGGCACAGAGGCCGTGGGGGGGGAATCTTTTTCTCTGTCCTTCTTAGGTTCAGAGGTCTGCATCATAGCCTCTGTGTGTGTGTGTGTGTGTGTGTGTGTGTGTGTGTGTGTGTGTGTGTGTGTGTGTGTGTTCGAGGCGGGGCGGGAAGCTGTTTATCTGTCCTCCAGAGAGCTCAACACAGCAGGTGGGCACCGCAGAAGCAGTCTCTTGACAAGCAGGCCTCTCTCCTGACACAACTGTCTGTTAATGGATTCTGAGTCTGGCAGTTCCTCCTAAAGCGGACTGCCAATGAGCCCGCCTGTTCCTGTGCTTAATGCTGCTGATCAGAAATGAGTTTCCTTTTGACGCCCTGTGCTGCTCTCGACACGGCCTTGATCAAACAGCAGAGACTAGTTAACCATCCCTAGGCATCTCCTCCCATCCCTGTGCCCCCACCCTGTCCTACAAGCAAAGTGACATGGACAGCTGCAGGAAGATGAGCTTGAGACACCCCCCCCCCCAAGCTCTGCGAAGGCCGTACATGTTCCAGTAAAGCCCCCTGAGTGCTCTCAATGAGCGTCGGCCTCTCTATAGGTGTACACCCAACAGCGTAGACTCACTGAAAAGGCCCCCAGAGGGGGCCCTGCTCTGTGTGTCGCAAGTCAGGGACAGGTTTGCAACAACCATAACTCCCAGAGACCCACGGGCTCTCAGAGAATGTCCTCTCTTCATAGAAGGGGACTTAGCATGTCCTTCCCTCCTGGGAGATTCCTGGCAGGAAGGTTGGGAATGTGTGGCTATTGTAAGAAATAGTTGAAGCCCTGACTCAAGAGGCCGCCATGGCCCTGGTCCAGTCTGCCTGAGCGGCCACCGGGACTGCAGAGGGGCACACAGCTCTTCTGTCTCCTCTCTCTGCAAGGATGCTGACTGCAGCACAGAGCAGATTTAGAGAGGAGAGTCCAAGAGCCCCTGGCTGCCTGGTCCTGTGAGGACTTGCCCACTCTAGGGAAGTTTCCGGGGCAACTACGCACTGGCTCTGCAGCCTTACAGCAAGAGCTGAGCTGAGCTAGGCACATGGAAACAGGGTGCCCTGCTGACTGAGGCCCAGAGCAGACAGTCCATGAGAGTACCCCAGTTTGGTTCTGGGGAGGTTGGCAAAGGAGATAAAGAAGACACTTGTGAGAAGTACCACATGGAACGGAACATTCTAGAATCTTCTGTGCCTAGTTGACTTCTGTGCATACTCCTTCAAGGTAGTTCTTTTTTTTTTTCCCCCAGCACAAAAGGACAAGTTCAATGTCTGATGAAAAAGGCCTTCGTTACTTAATTCTTCTGTTTGGTTTCAAATTACAGGACTTGAAGCCTTTCAGACACTCTGCTAAATATGTTAGCTTGTTCCCCCCACCCCACCCCAATCAAAAAAGAAAAGGCCACGGTCTCTGGAGTCAGTATTTTAAGAGCTCTATCTGCCCCCAAACCAGGGGAGATAGATAGATGACTGCTGACATCTCTCGGTTCTGTTCAAGGCCAGCACTGAGGTCACTGGGTTTTTGAATTCTCATATTGAGCCAGCAGTGTGATAGAGGCCACCGTGAGGTCCCAGACTGCCTGGGGGGGGACAGTGCTGCTCAGAGTGGAAGGAGTTCAGGGTCCTAGCTAGGTTTCAGTGTGAAGCCATCTGGTGTTTGGCCTTGGGCCGGAGGCCAACCCATTTATTGCATTATTCCTTCTTCCCATCACTAAAATACACATTTGTTTTCTTTTTTAAAAGAAACAAACAAACCAGGACTCAACTGTGTGATCCTCTGAGAAGGCGACTCCTTGCCCTCTTTGCTGTCTGGTTGTTTATTCTTTCGTTTGTTCGAAGAGTCATTGAACGGCTGCAGAGTACCAGTGGCCTTCTGGGCACCAGGGATGCTTCACTGAACAAACCGGGCAAAATCCAGCCTGCCAGACGAACAGTGTGTGCTGGATGGGTAAAGGAGGTAGAAGAGAAAGTACTAGAAGAATGGGAGAGTGGCCTGGGCAACCTAGGCCACTGGGGGCTAGGGGCCTGATAGGATGGGAGTAAGGACGTGCCGAGGTTAGACCTGCAGTCTCGAGCTGTTTGTTGGAGGATGGGGTTTTGAATCTTGGGGTGAAGAAAGAGGTAGCCCCTCTCCACAGCTGGCACCAGGGATCCTGGATGAGAGGTTTCCCTGAGGCGTCTCAACACTGGCCTTCGGTCTTAACTAACTCCTTAGACTCATTGGTCTTCATGGCATTGCCTTTTCTAGAGTAGATTTGATTGTCTCGTTCTTCCTTTGAACAAACTATCCTTTATACTCCCATTTTTACAGCGAAGGTTTAATCTCAAGCCATATTATATTTAATGAGGGGTAACTCAATGTTTCTTTTGTACTGTAGCGGGAAGGACATGCCAGAAGTATCAGGGTTGGGAGTCTGGGTTCTCAAGTGAAGCAAAGCTGGGCTGGAGTTAAAACTCTAATTAGCGTGTGCCAAGTATAGCCCCAGAGCTGGGGACTTCGTTTGCCCTTGGTTGTAGGGAGTCACCTGACCAGCATAGCCTAGCCCTCCTTCCTGCCCATATCTGAACTGCTTTTTCAATGAGTCCTACTGTGTGCCACACAGGCTCCTTCCCAAGCCTTTCACATCCGTTTAATCCTCATTAACAAATCTGGGCATGGGGAGTCCCTTTTTTTTAAACATGTAAATTAACTGATCATCACAAAGATCCTGTAACATGCCCAAGGTCCTATAAGTTTTCAAATGTATCTCAGAAGGACTAGATGCCAGAAACCTCTGCTCCACACCGCCTGTCCAGTCCGCCAAAGTCCCAGTGGCCAGGACAAAGTGCTGTTTCAGATGGGAGCCTGGCAGAGCTAGGATGCTAAGAGGTAATGTCAGTGTAACGATGAAAAGCGAATACATAAATAGCCCATGTCCCAGCCCCTCTGTTAGAACCAGCCTTAGTCCTTAAGCCAGCAGCAGGACCCGGATTGCTGTTAGCCACAGGCTGAGCATTTTGAAGCTGGAGAAGAGATTCCTTGTCACTTTGATCTGAGTATCTGCCTTACCCCAAGCTGTAGAGGAACAGATTCAGAATCTTGAGATTGAATCATGTGAGCAGGGTACTCACCAGGCCTACCCCTACCTCTTGCCTCTGCTTGTCTAGACTTCAGGCCTCAGCTGTAGGGATGGTGTGCTATAAATAGACCGGAGGAAAAGGTTTAGCACAAAAATCCCGTGTTCTCAGAACCGCTCCACTGCTGTACTATTGAGCCAAGCTGTCCTCGTCTTGGTTTTTATTTGCTTGGTTTTATATTTGCTGTTGTTGTTTTTGAGACAGGCTTTCACTATGTAGCCCTGGCTGGCCTGGAACTGGCTCTGTAGACAATACTGACCTGTGATCTTCCTGCCTCCAGAGTGCTGAGATTAATGTATACTGTGTGTGGCTGCCATGAAGTTTTCACAAGTAACTTGTGAGTTACCGTGAAGGTAGCCATACCCCAGTGCAGCTTTTGAACATTTGAACGCTGTTTGAACAAGAGGATGACTTTAGTTTCATACCTAAGTGTGGCTAAAGCACTTTGCACCTCCCCACAGTGCCAGTGATGTTGGAGATGCTGACGGTGGACGTTGGTAGGGAAACTCACGGAGTTTCACACACTGTTCTCATTGGTCAGGCACAGCACTGGAAAAGCAGAGAGCCATTTCCTCAGGATTTGTGATAATTATGGACATCCTTAGGGCTCTTCCCAAGGTTGTTTAGCCATTCTGTATGGAAGGACACACGGGTCTCAGGGACAAGGTAAGGTGTTCAAGCGGTTAGCAGTTGCTCCTCTTGGGTTGATTTCCTGGAGGAGATTGCGGAATAGCAGCCAGCAGGTAGTAATGCTTTGCAAAGGGGATGTATCCATCCCACTGAAAAGCACAGAGCCCAAATAATCCCTAACCTGTTCCACCCAAATAGAGAAGTCAGCAAATAAGTCTACTTTCTTTTTTTTTAAAATATACTCTATTTTATATTTTTATGTGCATTTGTGGTTTTGCCATGGGTGTTGGGGTCCCCTGAAACTGGAGTTACAGACAGGTGTGAGCTGTCATGTGGGTGCTGGGAATTGAACTCGGGTCCTCTGGAAGAAAAGTCAGCGCTCTTAACCCCTGAGCCATCTCTCCAGCCCATAAGTCTACTTTCATTGTACTGTTTTCTTCATAAAGATCCTTTATGTCGAAGCTGAGTGACAGCGTATGCTTTTGCTACTAAAATGGCATCGCTGATATTAGAAGAACTGTCCCCCTCTCCTCCTCTGCTACTAACCTCAGAGCTTTTAAAGTGACAACTGGTAATTGTGGTGGAGAGTTATCTCTTCCACATAGTACTTCCCAGAGCCCCCGCAACTCTAACTTGGTAGGGTCCAAATATCCCAAGGAAGAGAAATGATTCATTTGAAAATGTACAGCTCACCTGAGGTCATTTGTTCCCTAACTTTTAGCCCTTTGTAGAAGAGGCAAAAAAAATTCCGGCAGCTCTGGGAGATCTTGGCCTCCAAGGGACTTCAATGCTGTCAGGATCAATCTAGACCTCTCGGCTTGAACACAGGGTTGTATATGCTTATTAGAGCCTCAAATGTGATTCGTCTTGATTGCAGCTTTTATACAAAGGAGTTAAGACATGAGGAGGAAAGATAATACAACTATAAACTGCAAGACAGGTTCTTATGAAATCAGTAAATTATTCATTTAACGGTTTGCTCCTTGTTGATTTCATGTTGCTATGACACCTCAAGATGGAAGCCGTTCTGTCCACGGGCGCAATAGGGGCCGAAAACAGACGCACAAATCCTGGAGGGAGGCAGATAATGCACTACGTACAACCTTCAGCTGGCCACTTGATAAATTGCCTCTTTATCTGGCAAATTCCAAGGAGATCTACTGGAGAGGACAGAAAGAGATATCTCACAGTGGCTAAGGTTTTTTGGAAGAGACCCAGCCGTCTCAGGGTTTGAGTCAGAATCTCTTTAAGAACACATTGTGAATGCATTGTGTGCCAACGGCATGCCTGTCTCCTGAGATGCAGGAAACACCGTGGGCTCGCTGTTTTTTTGGTGTCCTCACTACAGTGCCTGACTTCATTTATTACTTTGATGGGCAGAGAAAACTGCCTGCCGACAGTCATGTCCTTCCTTAGCTCTTCTAGCCTTACTTTTTAATCTTCCTCCGCTCATTTTTCTCTTGATAAACTGTTATATGCAAGAAATTTGGGCGCTCTGGCCAAGACTGTCTGTCAGATCTAATGGAGTTGCGAGGGAGAGGGAGTAGGAGAATTTTGTGCTGGTGTGGCTGTGAGGGTGGTAACTGATAGACCTTGGATAAGTCCCTGCCTCTCTGTATTCCTAGCCTCTTTATCCACAGCATGAGGCATTTGGGCAGGATGCCTTGGACTGTCCCTTTCTGCTCTGACACCCCACGTTCTGCACTTAACAGTTTTTGTTAATACTTAGTTCTTGAACAGTATCATTGTGAGGACCTGAAGACCATCTGTGCCTGCATTTGGAAAGTCAGGGCCAGACCCACCCCTAAATGCAATGGACTATGTGGGCATTTTCTTGGAGGAAGATTATTAAGAATGTAGCTACTCACTCTGACAGCTTGATAGATGTAGTGGTTTTTGCATGGCATCCATGTAAGAATGGACTAAGAGGGAGACATTTTTTGTTTAGCTGTATGTGTGTGTGTGTGTGTGTGTGTGTGTGTGTGTGTGTGTGTGTGTGTAAAGAGTGTTTTTCACTTCAATCAGATGTTAAAAGTTTGTACAGAAAAAATATGAACAATAACTGAATCTGATACCATTTTATATTTGATTCTATTCACCAGAACCTGCCTCCTATAATTTCTGCTTTGGGCCTTAATGCAGTAGTGATAATAAGTGCTATTATGGCCACTGTGAGTGGCTACTGCCATCCTTGTTTAGTGTGTTAGAGTCTAGCCAGGGAGTGGAAGCCATGCAAGTTATTTACAAAGAGGCAGTTACAGTACAGGGTAGAGGTGGGCTGCTGAGCCTGCTAAATAAAAACATTTCAAATCTGAATCAGGGGAGGGGCATAGGCTTTTGAGACTGACATCCAAGTAAATAAAGAACTAAAGTAGCTACAGAATATTCCAGAGATGTCTAGGAGGTCCCTGGATTCCCACACTTAGTATCTCTGAAGAGCAATTCAAGAGACTGGTTTATGTGTGGACCCACTCATATGAAGAGGGTGTTAGGGGTGGAGGTGAAGCGAGAAGAGGCAGGAGAAAAAGGCAGGGGACAAAGCCCTTTAGTGCATGAGAGACAACCTCCAACAGAGGGCCAAAGCATCACAACCAGAAAGACGCTTCTTGACAGGGAGTTGTGGAGGACCTCGACCCCCTTGAGGATTCAAAGCCAACTGTTGAGGTTCAGATCCCGACCTTGCCATTGACTGTCTAGGAGACTTGGCAGCATGGGTTCCCCATCACTAGTATGTCTGAATCTCTTAGAATTGGTGCGTGCCTCCTTTCAGTTTCTTAAAGTTTCCAAGCGACAGGGAAGCCGCTAGTTTGGGAGTCACACTGAGAACCAGTGCTATAATGTGTGCTGTGGACACAGCGTTTGAAGGACAAAGGACCACCCCTCCTCTGTCAAGGCTAGCAGAGGTATACTAAGTAAAACTTAGAGACAGAGATGCAGAGGTAGATTAGTTAAGGCCTTGCCCAGCATGCACAGAGCCCTGGGGTTAATCCCCAACACTACATAAAACAGGTATAGTAGCACATGTCTGTCACTGCTTTTGTGAGCTTAAGAAGTGACTCCTACCTGGTCTTAGTTACTGCTAAGAGAAGGGACTGTCACTGTCAGATTCATACAGCATCACTGGGGTCTGATGTTCTGGAATCACAAGCATATAAGAAAAGCTCCCTCCCTGATGCAAGAACCCCCCCCCCTCCCTTCACCACACCCCCATGCCTCAAAGCCTCCCTGTAGCACCTCTTAATGGTAGAGCCTAATGGGGAGCCAGTGGCAGAGCAAACATGTGATATAGTGGTTTAATAGGTCCTGGCACTAGATAGAACACCAAAGATAAAACCATGAATTTGCCAGTCCTGGTAGCACACACCTTTAATCCCAGCTCCTGGGAGGCAGAGGCAGGTGATCTCTGAATCCAAGGCCAGCTTGGTCTACAGAGTGAGTTCCAGGACAGCCAAAGCTACACAGAGAAACCCTGACTGGATAAAAATAATAATTATAAAAAACAACAACAAAAAAACCCAGCAATATGTGTTTGGTTGGTAGTGTACCTGCCTGTTATTCGGGAAACCCTGGGTTTGATCTCCTAGAACCACGTAAACTGGGTGTGTTTCCTGTATGTCTGCAGTGCTAGCATTTGGAAGTGGAGATTGGAAGATCAAGAGTTCAAGGTCATCTTTAGCTATGCCAGCCTGAGCAGCGGGAGACCCTGGCTCAGAACAAAGGCAAAAACGTAGACTAGTGACAGGCAGACAGGTTGTACTGTTGTTGAAGAACTGCTCTGATGGCATCTGTCCCGCTGAGCCTTTACTGGCTGTGTCCTGGCACACGTAACCCCTCCTTTCTGGAACTTCCTCATCACTGTGCTTCTTTGGCGATAGGTGTCGTCCGCCAGCAGGAAGGTGAGCTTTGGTGGAGCAGAACCATGCCCTCCTGTTTCTGGATCTCCCCTGGTGCCTGGGGCATGGGCTCCCTGGAGGTGCTCTGTAGAGCTAAGAACTTGCAGTTCCTGTGTGTGCTGAGCATGGTTTATTTTCCGTTCCAAACCAAGTTTCCTGCTTGGCCTTGGACACACAGGCTTGGACTATTCTAGTCCCAGCAGAAGTAGCCTAGGTGTGAAGTTGCAAGTCAGTTGTGAACTCCCCACCTCTGGCATGTCAGGGTGGAGGAAGGAGGTCATCAGGGCCGCCAGGCCTGCACCTATACTACAAGCCCGCTTCACTTGGAGGCTAAACCTGCCCATATCACACCAACATGTCAGACCCCTCTGAACTACCAGGTCCCCACCAGTAGGCCAGATCTATACCAGTATTCCAGACCTTCACCAGTGCATGAGATGTACACCTTTGCACCAATGATATACAAAATCCATTGCAGTATGCTAGATCTACCCCAATGTATCAGATTCACACCACTTCCACCCCACTCCTCACCTAGCCACCCCCCCCTCCAGATCCCCTTAGTGTTGCTGGGTCCGCCTCTACCCACACCTGCTACAGTATATCAGGGGTATGTCAGGGCGCTGGGTCCACACCAGCGCTCCAGATGTGTTCCCCTCTGTGTAAGCTCTGGAAAACCTAGGGTTGGGGACTTGGGTTTCTTGAGCCAAGCCCACGCCGTCAATCACCTTCCAAGAATACAGAGTCAGAATAAGAGCTTCTGCTGCTTCGGAAATGAGATTTCCACTCATGCAAATGGCCCTCTGACTTTAAACACCCACGTGGGTGGGGGCAGTGCGTTCAGCTGCTCGCTTGGTGAAGGAGGGGGACATCGCAGGGGGGTTTTGTTGTTGTTGTTCCTCTGGCAAAGGCGGGCCGAACGCTCCCTCTGATCAACAGGTTCACAAATACTATCTGAGACCCAGAAATGAATTGATCAGAGGCCCCACTCGCCTTGTGGAATTAGAGCAGAGATCCTGCTTTCTTTTCACTTGAGTTAATCCAAATGAGCTGAGTCTCCTTTCTATAGGGAAGGGCAAAACAAAACACATACCCAGCCCAGCAAAAGTGAAGCTTTTTTGCTGCCAAAATGAGACTCCAAAAATAGTTCAGGTCATTGGAATCACGAAGGAAATAGCATTTTATATAATCTCTCTCTCTCTCACAGAGAACTTGAAAGCGATTACTTTACATGCGAAGAGTTTGTGGGGTTTATTTCACCTACTTTTGTCTGCTGGCCAGCCTTTCTTGTCTTTGCTCGGGGTAAGTCCTCTGAGCTCCTTTACCCTGAATAGGGAGGATGTAAAATGGCCCCAGCTGGAGCGTAGAAAGAAGAGTCAGATCCAAAGAGTGCCTTCATCTCTGATGCCCAGACTGCTTAGTGGTGTTTATGGTATTGCCTCGTATTTGTGGATCAATGAAGATCCCCATTTGTCCAAAGGCCACAGAGACCCATGGGCCATTAGCCATCCATGTCCTTGGCTGCGGAGTCAGGAAGTGTAATTCAAGGAGAGAACCATGCATATACCAAGGGCTTTGGGATTGTAAAAGAGAGCAAGACCAATCTTGCCAGGCAGAGGAGGGCGCCTAGACTGGAAGAGCAGGGTGCCCCAGGGTGTAGCCTGAGGTTACAGATGTGGGACGTGCAGAGGATTTGGGGCTACAGTGTGAGGAGGTACAATGAGAGAGTCCAGAGCTGTGCTCTGTGGAGCCAGCTCACGGCGCTGCAACGCCAGAGTGTGGTGGGCTGTGGTGCCAGCCCAGGAGTTGTGTCCTCATTGTTGGGCGTCATCTGTGTGCCCCACATGGGCTGCACTCAGATCCTCTGCTTTTGTGCTCCATCTCAGGGGTTTAGGAACTTGGAAGGCATTTCCGTCCCTCCCTTTTTCTTGTCCACACATCCAGTCCTGTTTCTCTTCTGCACCCTGAAAACATGGCGCTCTCTCTCTCTCTCTCTCTCTCTCTCTCTCTCTCTCTCTCTCTCTCTCTCTCTCTCTCTCTCTCTCATTACTCTGCCATTGGATCTTGTTCTCCCAGCACTTGTCCTTGAAGTGACAAAACTCCTTTCTTGACCTTCAGGCTTGGCTTCCTCCACTCGTCCTTTATCTGCTGCCAGAGGAATGATTTCAGAAGGCTGGGCTGGCCGTGCCATTTCCCCACCCAGCACCTGCCTGTGGCCCTTGTCCCCCCCTAGAGGAGAGCCTAAGTAAAGTGCTTCAGCATGAGTGCTCCTCTGTTCCTCCCCACACAGCGAGGTTTAGTCACCCCAAGGTGAGGGATACCGTGCACTGTGTCGAGTGAGTGTTTTTAAACGAGCTGTGCCCTCTGCTTGGCTCTCTACCTTCCCACCCTCTGCACATCCATCCTAACACCAGCAGACGTCTGCAGACCTACCACCCGACTCCTCCCTTCCCCACCTGGAACACCGATCCGTGTCTCCCTCCTTCTGTTCCCATAATACTTCCTATCTCCTCTGTTCCCATGGCCCAGTGCCTTGTTGGTATTGTTTTTGCTTGTCTATCATGTTGTTAGATGGGCACACTTCCCAATCCCTAGCTCTGTGCCAGGCTCACGGTGGGTCCCCAGCTGATGTGTGTGTGGGGGCGGGGGTGGAGGGATACATGGAGAGAGCCCAGAGGAAGGAGAGCCCCCTGCATTTGTCCCGGTGATCATGCTGTTCTCCGAGTGGGCCTCATTTCTCCTGAGGGTGGAACTAAGATTACTGGAGAAAACAACCAGGGGGAAACTCATTTGTATATCGCCACCTCACCTCCCTCCTCCTTGTCCCAGGAGGAAATGATATTTCCATACATCCTAAACATCCGCCTCCTTTAGCATCTGCGGAAGCTCAGTTGAATAATGAAAGATAATCAGCAATGGGTTGAAATTGCCTTTCCTTTGGCAAGGTTTTTTTTTTTCTTTTCTTCTTACTGTCATGTCATAGCTTTTGTACTGTCATTGGGGCTTTTGTATGTGGACTGGGCTATGATGATTCTTCACCCAAGGTGATCGTTGGTGTGTGTGTGTGTGTGTGTGTGTGTGTGTTTGCCTTGCACTTTTCAGAGGCAGACATGGCTTAGAAATATGTTTAGATCGTGCAAAATGAAGATACAGTGAGGCTGACAGCATAAGAACATGGCAAGCAGGAACCCGATGTACTGGCCCAGGGCACCACACACCCTTCCTGAGGCAGCTTCCTGGAAGAAGCACTGCCAGGAGCTGGCCATGCCCAAGGCCGTCTCTCTGTTAGCCTGATGCTCGGTCATGTGTCATCAGAGCCATTAAGGGTCATTAAGAGCCTTGGTGTCTGGTCCCAGCTCTACTGCCAACTGGCTGAGTGGCCTTGGGCAGGCCGCATGACTTCTGGGGTCTAGACAGCACTCTCCTGTCAAAGGAGGGTTTAGATGCCATCTCTGGGGGTGTGGTGGAACTTCTCAGGAGAGAATGAACCACTTGGAGAATGAGGCAGGGGACAAGGGCTGGGGCTGCTGGGAGCAGGCGCTCTGAGGAGGGAAGGAGAGGGAGCAGCAAAGAGCGGGTCTACCCAGCAGGGAGGAAGCTGCCCTGAACTTGAGCCAAAGGACTCTAGACTTCCAACCATGAACTTTGGAATTCCAAATTGGCCAAAGCAACTCCTGGCCTGGGCCCAGTGAGACCAGCTGGTTCTGCCCAGAGGCTCTTCCAGAACTGCGGTGGTGTATGAGTCCCAAAGAGCTCAGCCAGACTGGTTCCTCTTCTTCCACCTCTTAAATCGTTCCCCTTGCCTCTCCCCTGGTGCATGAAGGACCCCATAGTATCCCGAAGAGCCCAGCATGTGCCAGGAACTGTGCCAGACACTGGCAACACGACCACCACATAGTCCTGCTGGTTCTGGTTATCACCCCACCCAATTGTGTTCCCCTTTGTATGTATGGGATAGGGGAAGGCATGGAGACAGGGGAGCCAGGACTTGTGGGAAGGGTTGACTTCTACTGTGTGATAGCCTCATTCTTCAGATGGTGAATCCTGTGTAAGAAACAGGACTTGGAGAAGAAAAGCAACAAGTGGATCCTCTTGTAAGGCCAAGCATCTCTTGAGGGTAGTAGACAAATGGGCATTGATGTTTGAGGACAGAACTGGGTAAGCAAGTGGGTATAGCAGGAGTGATTACAATGTCCAACTGATGGGTGCTCAGGAATAAAGTGTGTTAACTTTAAATTCAAATGGTGGCACCCCTCCAGGGACCCAAGAATGTGCCGGACCAAGAGCAAGCTGGGCAGAAAGATGGAGGAGGACCTTGGAAATCTTTGAGCAAGCTCTTTTCTCTTCATGATAAACCAGCTGAGGGTGTAGCTCGGTGGTGGAGTGCTCACCTAGCATGCAGGAGGTCCTACAAAATCTGTCCTAGCATCAGGAAAAGAAACGAACAAAAACAGCTCCAAGTGGGGAGTCACCCAGCTGATGATGGAACAGTCAGTGTTGAGATTTAGGAGATTATGTGTCCGTACCGCCTGGCACTGAGTAGCTGCTAGTCCTTTCTCTTACTTGTTTAGAGTATCCAGCAACAGACTCTCCCTTCTGACACCAGGGATCTCTAAGTGTGTGTTCTCCTAAATTAAGTATGTGTAGGATTGTTGTTGACACCTGAGGAAGCTTCGCAAGTATCTTAGGGTAGACACCAGGCCAAAAGGCTTATTCTTGGCAGGTGGCATATTTTTCAGCCTCTCAGATTCCCTCTGGTAGGAATCCTGTAGTCATCCTCTCATTAGATCCTAGAGAGTTTTGGGGCCCCTGCTTTGAAAGCCCGCCTCCATCATCCAGGAGGAGAGTGGGATGGCCTTTGCAGGGGCAAAGTAGTTGGGGTAGGTTGGGCTCACTTCTGTGCCCTGGTTCTCTAGGACAAAGAGACCTGGGGGATGGCATTTGGAATAGAACTCCAGGCTCAGGTTTCAAGATGTCTTAGGCCCAGGATGGCCACAGTCTTGGAGAGGAGCCCTGGTGTTGTGTTTCTGCAGGACGAAAGTAGGACGCATCCCCAAAGAACTTTGGTTAAAAGTTTCGATCTCAATTCCAGTCTTCCAGATTGTTCTGAGTGGCTGGCGTGCCTGGTGGAGGTAGGGGTGGGGTTGCATTCTCCTGACTCCACCACCACCTGTGCTATTTTTCTCTTCCTTTAGCCAAAGGCAGCAGCTTAGTGACTTAGCCGGTCACTTCGAAGGGCTCAGACTCTTTGGAGCCAGTGTGCAAGTTGGCAGCATCCTCAGAGCACCTGGCCAGAGTTCCTGGGGTGGGAGGGCGGATAGATGGGAGGTATCACACTGCCCCTTGTGGGCTGTGGTGCTCATAGCTTGTGGTTGCCTGGCACTGGGCTGAAGGGCTTCTGGGGCCTTAGAGCGTTCCTATGGTCTGTGTTCCTCCCATGTAAGACCTAACCTCCCACTCCTGTTTTCTTTCTGTATTCTGAGAACTGGTTGAAGCTTCTTGGAGTGCATGCTTAGGCACGGTACCATGCAGGGGAGCTAAGAGAAGGCAGGTCTGGAGTGATGGATGCGGGTATCATGAGGTTCCAGGATGTGGCCTCTGCATAGCCCGTCCGCTTTCAGTGCAGCTGAGGTGGCAGCAGGCAGCCGGGAGAACATTTGGAGGGAAGGAACAGTCAGCTCAGGGACCAGTGTTTGTGGCTGATCCTAGAGCAGACTGCAGTAGTGAGAGGGTCCCAACCCTTTGCGGGGCTTCCTGGGAGGAACAAGTGTCAGACGGCATTGGCATGGGACCCATGCGATCAGAGAAGATGTGCATTTGTGGAGGCGGAGATCATCAGCTGCCGGTTCTCCCTTCCAACTCAGGAGCCACTGAAGACCCCAGGGGAAGGCAATCCAGTGCCAGGTTGATGGCAGCGACGATTGTTTTTGCTGCGCCTCTGGTGGCAGGCATCTGAGGCCAGTCCCCTCCCTGCCCCTGTTAACTTCAGCATCTCTGGCCTAGCAGCTTTGCCTCTGTCCCCTCCTGCGTGATGAGCCACAGTACTGGCCAGAAGGAAGAGCCATGCTCCGAAAGTCACAGTTTTTCTCTTTTGGAACTTCCCTCTCCTGACGTGCATTAATGTTATAATTTGCTCTTGAGACCACCCAACTCAGTTGTCATTAAAGGTTTTTCTTCCTTCTTTCTCTCTCTGTCTCTCAACCCAGGTTTGCTCCTATTAACACAGATGAAAAAGATAGTTTCTGGTGTCTCATGTTCTGAGTTGCTTAAATCCTTCATTTGTAATTCTCCACAGCATTTCTCTAGTAGAGCATGGCTCCATCCCATTGTCAGGGTCTCAGTAACTCTGAAGGAGAGCTAGTGAGGATTGTCAGGGAAATTCTGCCTGAGCTCTGGTGGCGGTGGACAAGTGGGTGTCATGGTATAAATTATTCGATGTCTTCCCTCCCCACAGTCATCTTCATGATGGCGTTGTGGTTTAGGGTGACCCCTCCTGGGCCCTTTAAGGTGAAGACATCAAGAAGTGAAAACCTCACAGTAATTGACCTGATCAATACTCAGGGTCCTCAAATAGATCCCTAGTTTGGCAGCCCATGTTGGACAGGCACGAAGAAAAATCGTTCAGATGGATACTGCAAAGCTTGCAGCAGCTAAGTGATGCTCTTTCTGAGTGTGTCCTGGATCCCAGCCCCATCTACGGATGGGAGAATCCATTGAGTTCCTCGGCTGTTGGTTGAATATTTTTGTTCTCCCTCCATTTCTTACCAATTTTCCAGTGTAGGGAGCAAAAGTCAATTATAATGAGAAAAGCCAGGGCAAAAGGGCAGAGAGATGAAGCCCACTGTGCCACATTTTGGCATCAAGAGAACTCCATTCCCATTTGCAGGAGGCAATCCCAGACTCTTGCCCCAGCAATGGCTGTGCCGCGCCCCCCAATTCTAAGTGCTAGCCAGAGGGTTTGAAATACCAGCTGGGTACTCTGGAGGCCCGGCGAGCTACTCTCTCTCTCTCTCTCCCTCTGCCTGACATGACTTTCAGGAGTCTGGCAGGTGATTTGCATTTGTCAGGAACGTACAGGAATGATGGCATTATTCTGGGGATTTCTGATTTGTCACATGATACATTATGGTTGTAGAGTTGATACAGTCTGGTCACTTAGTTGATCTGTAGCCAAAAAAAGGAAAAGGAAAAATAAAAGGGGGAGAAAGCCTCATGCAGAGGCCTCTGACCTCACTTGTCACCCCCGATTCTTTTATCCTTTGCTCGTTGAGTGCAGAGAAACTATTAATAAAGAGGTCGATGTGGGGATGTCAGTGATGAGCGCTTGCCAGTGGACAGGACTAGGCCAGCGGAGGTCTGGGCAGATGGGTGCCAGTAGAATGTGTCAGGACTCCTGTTCCCTTGTTCTCTGAGTCCTTGCCACCAGAGCAGTCATTCGGGATCCGAGGCCACGGTCTGGAACAGACTGAAGCCCTGACAGGGAGGGACGTGGTTTTCTCATCTGCCTGTTGTCATTGCCGAAACCGCTCCAGCTGTCCAAGCTGGTTCACCCCTGGGAACGTGTCCGTGCCCTTTGCAGGTGGCATTAAAGGGAAGCATGTGGAGTCAGAAAGTTCTCATCTCCTTTGCAATCGGTCCTTGGAAGAAAATCGTCTGTTGGCGTGAGCCTGGGAGCTTGCACTTGGACCACATGCCCATGAGTCTACCAGACTGCTCTCGGCCCCTGAGAGTCCACCTTTAGTCACTCCCTGATGGGCAGCAAGCCTGGATTCATCCGCACCTTCGTCTTCATGAGCACCCTTACAGTAAGGGTTATGGTACTACCCTTCACAGATGAGGAAACAAAGGTCCTCAGTGCCCTCATAACAGGAAGTAATAATTCTTGTCAGAGTTTATTCGCTTTGCTCTAGTGTGCGCCTCCTGCAATAAGGGGGACTTGTTAATAGCCATTGTCCTGGTTGTATAGAGACGGCAAGTCTAAGGCCCGAGGTTTGTGATATTCCCCGAGTGAAGTTGGCGTGTCTGGACTTGGATGCAGAAGTCTCGTAGAGGGGCAGTACTGCACAAGATGCCTAATGGTTAGATCCCTTCCTGGTGCCAGGAAGAGACTCTGGACCGGGAGTAGAGGGGGATGGAGGTTCTCGAAGGGGGTATTGTCAGGGTGATGAGAACTGTGATTGGCTATGTCCCACCTTTGGTCTGAGCAGTGAGTGCTGCACCTTAAGCATCCTGGGCATTTTGTTCTCTACAACCCAGCAGATACTCTGAGCATCGCTCTTGGACCAGCCCCTGCCAGGTCCTTTGGCATCTACTCTGTATCTACCCGGAAGTAGGTTTTTGCCTCTTTCCTCAGTGTGAGGAGACTGAGGCGCAGTCAACTGAAGAAACTTGTCCTCAGCCACATAGCCAGACCCTGACAGTGCCACTTTGTCATTTAGCAAGCTCATAGCCCTTGCTTTATGCCAGGTTCCCTACTGGGGCACCAGGGAGAAATGACTGAGCAGAATGGAAACAAATCCTGGTCATTTAAGAGAGCTAAAATCTAGTGGAGGGAGACATGAGATAAACAGCAACTCAGATAGGAACTGAAATAACAACACATTAGGAAGAATGGGACAGAAATGGAGCCAGGTGCAGAAGAGGGGAGCCGTGTGGTGGGGGACAGCTTCAGAGCAGTTCAGGGAGTTGGTGGGGGCTGCGGTTGGTCACGGTGAGTCTCAAGGTTGCAGTTTCATGTCACTTGGTCAGGGTGAGTCTTGGGATTGCAACTTCCGTCATCTGGTCAGGGCGAGTCTGGAGAGGGCTTGGAGGAACATTCCTCACCAGATGTACGACCAGTTTGGTCTGATGGCCCCTCTTTAGACTGCGTGCGGGCATGACGTCCTAAATTAGCGGCCTGACCTCTCCCCACAGCTGTCTCCACTTGACTCTTTCCCTGCGGTGTCCGACGTCATTGCTCTGATAGTCTCCCCGGCCGCCTCCTCCTCGTTCTTCCTGGTCTTTCACAGTTTGGCCTTCAGCTTCGCTAGCTTGGGGTGCCACAGTAGCTCTAGAGTCTCCCCATCCTCAGACGCTCACCTCTCTCGTTTCCTCGTGTAAACTGGGATCCCTTCACCCTTGCACCCCAGCACCCAGAGTGGGGAATTAATGCTTTTCTTTTTTTTATTTGAGGAGATCTGTGGCTGTCATTTTTGATATCTTCTGTTTTTGTATGCAGGAACGCAGAGCACAATTAGAATACAGTTATATATCCTCATAGTTATTAAAGCTTGGATTAACATGACATAAAGTTTTGTCTGGGGAGTCTTTTGCTATGGCTCAGGGAGCATTTTCTGTGACAGTAATAGGCTACAGTTAATATACTTGAATGATACTAGAATCTGTGTTATAAGGCAGAACAAAAGGGGTTTATCTGCAGCTGAATTACAAAGGTGGAATTATCACAGCGAATGATCCACAGAGATCTGGGCTTAATTATTGTCGTTTGTGTCATTTTAGCATAATACAGGTAGTTACTGGGGCAGAGTAGATGTGCAGGAGGGCTGGCCTGTCAGTCACCTGCTGATACCCAGGCAGCCGCCCCCACCCCCACCCATGACCACCTTGCAGGCTTCCTGCTCCTCAGAGCCACAGAATCGCAGCTCTAGCCGTCTGTGACTGTACGGTGATGCTTCCAGGGTTACGGTGTTCTCTCAGTGTGTTTTTAGGGACTCCGTGTTCCACCAGCAGCCCAAATCTCTCTTCTGCCTCCACTTAGGTACCTTGCCCTTCCTGCTTGTCACACCCTCCATGAGGCTGATGAACAGGCTGATATGACAACTGTATTTTCCCTGCCCAGTACCGTAGCTGTCACCTTCCAGAACTTAAATGTTCTGACAAGCAGAGGAGGCGAGCTAATGTGCTCTGTCAGCAGTTTGGTCACGGAGCCCGGCTGTGGCTAGCCCAGGTGTCTGGCTGCAAAGCACTCAGGTAAACGACTTGCCCAGCTGCTTCAGGAGGACAAAGTGTGACAGCCCGGGAGTCGGGAGCACCAGGCAGCCCCCTCCTTCCTCCCGCCGTCACATCCGCCATCTTTCAGGAAAGCCGCAAGTTTCTTGTAGACTTCAGGAGAACACTAAACCTGAATGGGGTGGGCCAGCAGCTTCCCCTAACACTGTTTCCCAGTGTTCAAGGTCACCATTCTGTCATCTACCTGCCAGGCTTACAGTTCCAACTTATTTTGTTGGTGGCTGATTTCAGTTCCCATCTGACTATTAACTCCAAGAAACATGGTCAAAGTGTTTCCTTTGGGCCCTTTTTAATGTAGCTTTCTCCCACCCCACTCCTCTGTCAAATTTATCTTCTGAGCAGCTATCACATTGAGGCTTTTGGGGAAGCTTTTCAAAAACTTGTCCCACCTTTAAAGTCAAGGAAAGGCTTCCTGTCTACAAAGATGGTTCATGTCTACGGTCCCAGCACTCAGGAGGCGGAGGTAGGAGGATTGAAAGTTCGAGACCAGGTTGGCCTACGTAATGAGTTCCAGACCAGCCTGGGGTCCAGAATGAGATCCTATATCCTAAAAAGCCAGGGACAGAAAGCCAGGGAAGGGAATAGCCCTTGCCTGGCAGCCACACGTGGCAGGGAGTGCTCAGGGACTTTGCATGCCTTCCTCCTACAGTGAGAACGGGAAGCCTGTGTGCCTTGCTTGAGGTCATACGCCCGAGAACTCAAGAAGACAGATTTGAGAAGTCTATGTTCCAAGGCTGTGCTTTCGAACTAGCCCTGAATTTCCCTGTGGCCTTCTGAATTTGTCCGGTCAGGAACAGTGGGACCCGGAATGAAAATTCCTAGACCTCAGCCAGGAACTCCTGCTTTCAGGGAAGCCTGGGGCTACATATGCGTTTAACAAGGCCACCAGATGTGCTTCCTAGAATCACGAGTGGCTGGGGGCCACAGCACTGTTCTCACTGTCAATGCTAGCACAGCCCGAGTATCATCATGGACACTAACAATGGCTCTGAAATCACTCCGCATACCAGGGAGCTAGTCCTTGGTTCACAGTTCACCCCATTGGGCTCAAGTGACGGAATGTGGGAGCACTGGCCTCAACTTCCATTAGAGCCAGAGAGAATACACGGAATTCTCTTCACGTTTCCCGTTTCGCAAATGAGAGGACTGATCGTTGAAGGAAGAGAGTTATGCCCAGGGACATGTTCATGGCAAAGCTGGTCCCATCGAAGTTACTCCTACTGCCCACTACAAAGGAAATGTCACCCTTTGCCTTCCCATTGCTAAGATGATTTAAAAGAAGGGTTGCTTTTAATTAGAATAAACACAGTATTTTTCTTACTGCAACAAGGCTTTCAAAGGGAGGGGAAAAAAATCTCAGTACCCCAATTATGCCAGAGCGGTCCCAGCCCTATCCAGGAGTAATTAAAAAATACAGCTGACGCTTGTTCTCGGGCTTGTTTTTAAATGAATAGCTAAGTATCTGTCAAGATGATGAGCGCCCAGGCTGCTGACGGCCTTGCGATCTCAATTTGCTCCCAGGAACTGCAGGGATGAGGATGTGAAAGCTGTGCTTTTCACTGTGCGGTCAATGACTGCTGGACCATGTCGTCCTTCCTCTGGCACCAGGGTGGAAGGTGGAAGGGCTGGACTTGGGAGTTAGGTTAGTCTAATTCCAATGTTTCCTCCTCCCACAGATGGAGGAGTTTGGGGTGCCCTGGTCTGGCACTGTGCTTTTTCACTTGTCCAGGGTCACTGTGGGGTTCTGACCTATCTATCGCATGTGAACTTCGTTTCCCGTGACTCTGGAGACCAGAGCCATGGACCACTGAATTGGCCACTGGAGGTTTTAGTCAGAAGGAGCAACCCTGCCAAAGACATCAGCAGCAGCCTTTGGTGTTGGGATCTGAGTGCCTGGGCCAGACTTGTCCAAAACAAATAATAGTCTTTTATGTTTGCAGCCACACAGCACTCAGCCAAGAGTCCTTGGTTTTTTCATTTGTTTTGTTTTGTTTTTCATGCAGTTTAGGGTTGAGGGATGAAATCCCATCGGTGTGGACCAGGCATCACTATTCATGGCCCCAAGACAGACTCCACTCAGCTCTCAGAAGGTAGCTCAGCCCCCAGGAACCTGGAGTGGTGTTAGACTAGTCTTTCCCTGGGTCTCTGTCTGGAACAGACCCTGCATGCTCAGGGTGGGCCCCTGGAAGGCATGAGTGAAGACTGGGGATGCTTCCTGATGAAGCTGTCCTTGCCTCATCACGTGTCCTCGGGTTGGTCTTTGAAGGAGAGACATCGAGCAGCCTGCATTCTGGAAATTCTGTTTGTATACTCTTTGAAGAAGCCGTCTGCATTCCATAATCATGGCATGGCTGTGTTTCTTAGGAGCTCAGTCGCTTTCTGTTCAGTTGAGGCACTTTCAATAACTATATTGCCATCAGCCCTTCAGGGCAGTCATTCCTTGTCTATGAATCTTGGACCTGCAGTAGAGATTATACACGCTCAAGGCCTACAGCACGTTTTTAGATTATCCAGCCCCTTTCTAGGAGGGTCTTGTCCACCAGGACTGCAGGTGGATGCAGAGTACAATGGCTTTAATGTCCTCCTACAGCCCTCTAGGAGGAAGACCCAGGGAGAGAGCACAGAAGAAGACATTTATAGACTGTCTAGGGTACACCAGGCCTTTCACCCCCATACCTAGTTCACGATGTTTTGACCCAGAGTTTAGGGGTCTGAGCTTGGAAGTTCACTGTTGACATTAAATCCAGGCTCTACCCCGTGTAAACAGGATGACTAGAGCCAAACTGTTGTGCCATCTGGAGCTGAATGTCCTTGTTTATAAATGCAGGTGGTGATGATAGAACCTCCCTGAGGGGCATAATGTGACATTTGAACTAGATAACGTGTCCGGTGTAATAAGAATTCGCTGCTTTTATTCCTTTGTCGTAACAACCAAGGAGTGGCGACTCGACGTGGCTGTCACATTAAGCCAGTAGGTGCTTTGCCATCCAGGAAGGTTTGGGCTCCTGTACCTGATGCTGGGACTCTGCTAGGGTTGGAAGGTTCTGAACAGGCTGCACAGTGTGCACACACCAGGGGCCTGCCACCTGTCCTGCCTTCGCCCAGTTACATACTCAGGTGCCGTCCACCTCCCATGATGCTGCTGTGGCCTTGGGAGCAGCTGGGTTCGGGTCTGGGTTCCAGCCTGTTCACCAAACCCTGGGCTTCTGTTAATGACTAATTGCTTTGTTTGTTCTGTATGAGACACTTAATTTTTTCCCCGTGATTTACTCCTCTTTGTAATTAGGTATAGTGATTAGAATCTTGTTCTTATTACAATGGAGTTTTGCTTTTAATTCATGCACATTCACCAGGCCTGTCTCTGTTCATTGATTGTCCCCAATTGGCTTTTCCCAAGCTGTCATATAAATCACAGTTCAGGGGTGGCTTAGAGACTGATGTGAGTCCAAGGAACCAAAGAGGGCTGCCTGGGAATTCCTTTGCATTCAGCTGTGGAGGAGCAATGCGTTCCTGGGGAAGAAGTCTCAATAATTGAGGTACAAAGAGTTGCAAATTAATAAATGTCCCTTACCGTATTATCCCCTGCATAGTGCCTTTTTAAAATTAAAGATATTTTACACACACACACACACACACACACACACACACACACACACAGAGAGAGAGAGAGAGAGAGAGAGAGAGAGAGAGAGAGAGAGAGAGAGAGAGAGAGAGAGCGCTAAGAAAAGGTGTGGAAAGTAAAAACAAAAATTTATAAAACTATTAACCAGTATTTTCTCCTGCTCATCAGTGGTTTCTGCGCTGTGCAAGTAATGCATGCATGCATTAAAAAGTAAAACTGTTTGCATATCCCTTTTGTGATAGACTAACAACGCACATGTATCAATTCCTCCAAGATCACTGCATATCAGCAAGATTCTGAATCTTTAGAGTCCTAGGGAGCGGTTAGTCCCCAGAGTTTCATTTTTTTGGTTATTGATTGGATGTGTGTGTGTGTGTGTGTGTGTGTGTGTGTGTGTGTGTGTGTGTGTGTAGTGCATATGTGTGTGTGCATGCACACATGTAAACCAGAGTTTGATGTCCAATATCTCCCTTGTTTGCACTCCACTCCATTTCTCTATTGCAGTGGGGTCTATCACTTGAACCCAGAGCTTCCTAGTTGAGCTGTTCTTACTAGCCAGCAGCTGGGGGTCCGCTGTTTCCACCTGAGCATTGAGATGATAGCTGGGCTGCCACGTCTCTCTGGCATTTACGGGGGTACTGGGCACAAGCACTTTACCCTTTGAGCCATTTCTCTAGATCCAGAGCTGCTTTCTGTCTACCAGTCCAAACATGCCATGATCCCTTGGTCTTGGGCAAGGGTAGGGCAGGCAGGAGATACCTTCAGTGAGGTGCTAAGGCCAGAGAAGTGTGAATTCAGAGTGTTTCCTTTGCTGGTTGTAGCTTTAGATCGCTGGATTCCTTGGACTTTGGTTTTTCCTTTCCATTTTTGGCTTTGAAAAGTAGCTGATGCCAGAGTGCTCTCTTCCCGGCTGGCTTCTTCCCTGCACGGACCCCTTTTCTCCCATATCTCACTTCCATCCTCTGCCCTGCCTGCGCCCAAGGCCAGGTGCCCAACCATCATGGCCAGGCCCAGGAATCTCAGGGTTTCTCCATGGTCTCCTTTCTGTTTCTCCCACCATGGAGGTTGGATCCAGGCAGGTTCCCATAAAAAGAGGAGCTGGGGGGATTGAGTAGAGACCAGCTGACCTGGAGACTGGACTTTCGGGGGATGCACTTTTATAAGGCTGGAAGGCAAGATTAGTCCAACCTGCCCTTGGCCATGTGAACTTGGATGGGGCCCCATGGGCTATAGAAACCTGGAAGGTTCAAAGCAATCCTTCAGGAAAAGTAGCCAGATACACACTGAAAGAGTAACTAGCAGGCAGTACCGGGAGAGAAGTGCCAAGAAAGTGCGGGAAGTTTCTAGGAGAAGGTTCATCAAAGCAAGAATAAGCTAGTCTCCCTTATACATGGAATCCATATCAAGTCCACTAGTACACACTGGAACTGAAAGTGGACCTATACCCCATACAGGTACACACACACACACACACACACTGTCCAAACTGTGTCCACCTTTACAAAGGACTATCAGGCCCTCTTGTGTAGTTTGATATATGGCAGCAGATGTAGCGTGAATCCTTTTCCTGTTTCACCATCTCAGCAGGTGGACTCTCCCTGTAGCTCCCAACCACCTCAGTTTCTTTTATTTGTTACTAAACCAAGAACTTTCACCTTTGCACTTAGAAGTCGTGCCTTAGACGTTCTTTTTGGCGTCTCCGAAGCATCAGCTGCACCACCCTTGTGCCTTGGGGCCAGCATGAGGACAGAAGGGATCTTTGAGCATAAGCACGGCAAAACCATGAAGTTGAAATGAGAGGCAAGATGCCTACCTGCCCAGTAGCCAGTAGCCTATGCAGCCTTTAAGCAAAGGGGTGATTCACATCCCAGGCAGGACAGTGTGGGGTGCCATCCTGCCACAGTGGTGTGTACTGTGAGTTGTTTACTTTGGGGATTTCCCACTTAATAAACACATGGGAGCCAAAACTGCAGGTAAGAGGGACACACAGAACATGGAGTCCATCTCCGAGCCTGTTGGAAGGGGGAATGGGGGTGGCAAGGTGTGCAGCTTCAGATTCACACACATTCGACTTGGAGGTCCCAGAATACTGGTGTGGTAGGGAAACCACAGCAGAGAAATAAAGGGGGCCATCCAGGAGGATTGAGAGGCGCCCCGAGGGAAGAGGGACTGTGGAAGCAGTTCTTACAGGGAACAGAGTGGAGAGGAGGGTGTGGCCACAGGGCAAAGTGGGTGACTGCCTGAAGCTCTGAGTCAAGAGAAGAGAAGGGATCTGGGGAAAGTTAGAGGGGAACACAGACCGCCATGACTGGGAGCATCGGGAGCAAGAGTGGGCACGTAAGGAAGCTAGGATTTGGGATAAAAGTCTGAGTTCTCTTACTCAGTAAGGCAGGGGCCCTCCCAGGACCCAGGAGGAGAGGCAGGTAGATCCGTGCGCTCCAGTCCAGCCACGGCTATAGAATGAGATCCTGTCTAAAAGAATGGGAGGTGATAGGCCCTCTAGACTTACCTGAACAAATTGTCTGTGTCAACTGTCATCCCCTGGTCTACCAGTGTCTTCCCAGAGTTGTCCGACCAGATGGTCCATGACTCTCATGGTTGTACACTGCTTTGCAAGGGGAGGAAAATGACCTAAAGTCAGGGTTATGCCAATTTGGGGAGTGTCACATATCCATCCAAGAACTGGTGTGTAAATTGGAGGCAGATGAAGGGACAGGGTGTCAATGCAGACAAAAGAGGAGCATCTTCTCCAAAGGACTGTACTCTCGGTGGCTACTGAAGAGGAACTTTAATGACTTTTCTTCCTCAGAGAAGCCACAGTTTTATTCTGTGGTGGAGACCTTTCTAATGACAGCAGCCTTCCTTTCTACCTCCTGTCCTCTGGCCATGCCCCCCCTCTTCCAGCAGCCACCCGCCCGCAGGCTCTCTTTAAAAATAGACTTTCATGCATGAAGAAGCATCATAATGTAATACTGGTCTTATCTGCACACTTACCCAGCAGGCATTTACAAAAGACAGTGGATGAGTCTTCTGTATCTCCAGGGCCCACAGAGGTGGCACATTTTCTTTTGAGACATCCTCACCTGGGTCTGGCCAGACAGGACCCCAACGGGGCAATTAGGCCTGATCAGAACTGCTCCCTGGGAAAGGTGCCCATGCCTCTGCCTTTGCCGGTCATCAGTTCTGCGCTTTTCTCTCTTGATAAATGTTCCAGGAGGAGTGTCTTAAGGACCCAGGGAAACCTGTGGGGTTATTATGGCTCATTTGGTAGATGAGAGGGACCTGTAATTTTCCGTTGTGTATTTGTATGCACAGAGATGTGATAAAGACAGCTTGTGGCCTCTTTTGAGTTCCAGATGTCTTGTGAGTGGATAAACAAAGCTTTTTCCTCAGGCTGTGGGTATATGCTTCAGTTTGCCGCCCATGCCACGTTCCCTGGGCATGTTCCCCAAGCAGCCATTTTGTGTTGAGAGTTCTTCCCTGGTTATGTAGGAGCAAGGAGAAGCCTGCCCCTTGGAAAAGGATGTGTAATCCTAGGAGGTCTGCCTGGTCGTTCCAGAGATCTTGAGATCTCTGCATGTGGATGTACTTAGTGTGTTTGGTTAGAGTTAAGCAAAGATGGAGGTTCCTTTTTGCACCTGTGGAAGATGGTGCGTGTGTGTGTGTGTGTGTGTGTGTGTGTCCAGTCCAGATTCACAAATCAAATACATTTCAGGCTGCTAATTCTGTTGTCCACTGAGGTGGTAAATCCTTTCTTAAAGTTACTTGTATTAGGCTATGAAAATTCTTTCTTAATTCTCTTCCTTTTATTTTATCTTTACAATTCT
The DNA here is from genome assembly GCF_007827085.1 of Peromyscus californicus insignis. NCBI lineage: Eukaryota > Metazoa > Chordata > Mammalia > Rodentia > Cricetidae > Peromyscus > Peromyscus californicus. Next base: position 34,144,018 of record NW_026294551.1, read on the forward strand.
TTTGTGGCCAGGTCTGGTGTTGCACATTCTTAATCCCAGCGCTCTGGAAACGGACAGGAGAGTTCAAGACCAGCCTGGTCTACAGAGCAAGTTCCTAACCAGCCAGGGTTATATACCTGTCTTTGAGACAGGGTGTGTGTGTCTATGTCTGTGTCTCTGTGTGTCTGTGTCTGTGTGTGTGTCCATCTGCCTGTGTAATATGTGTGTATGTGTGTGTGTGTGTGTGTGTGTGTGTGTGTGTGTGTGTGAGAGAGAGAGAGAGAGAGAGAGAGAGAGAGAGAGAGAGAGAGAGAGAGAGACCCTCACTGAACCCAGAGCTCGCTAATCCCCTTGGACTAGCCGGCGGCAGCAAAGCCCAGGGTGTCCTAGCTCTGGCCCCTCAGCTCTGCAGTACAGACAAGCACCACCGCACTTACCTTCTTACGTAGGTGGGGACCAAGAAGGTCCTCACATTTAAGATTCTTTTATATTGATTTTGTCGGGGGACAGGGGTTGTTGCTTTTCTGCCTCTTGTGTATGCATGTGTGGCGCATATGTGTCCCTTTCTTAACCCCTGTGATGTCTAGAAGCATTAAGACCAGGGCTTTTTCCTACCAATGCAATGTGTCCTCTGCAAAGCAGGAATCTTCATATACTTACTCCAAAGAGTCCACCTTTGCTCTGTGTGTTTTCAAAGGGCTCACTGTGGACTCAGATTCAGACTGTGGCCTTTTCCTCTAAATCTCCTCGCGCTGATAAATCTTTGGCCTTTGAAAGTGACTGTGAGTTTTGGAAACCATCACCAACCTTAGCTCCAGATGACACGTGGCCAAGATTGAGTATGCTGGTTTTGGATCTAAATGTGACTGGACTGGAAAATAATAAGACTAGTTATCTTGCATGACTTGAGAACAAACTAAAAAGGAACACCCTCCCCCCCAAACCTACTCCCTCAAATCCAGATCTTGTTAAGCAAACCAGAGGCCTTCCACAGTGATGCCCTTGAAGAGAACATTAAGCATTTGGTGTTCCTTAGTCCCCAAGACAGAGGTGGCATTGTGTGGATCTTAGCTATATATTAGACATGGGGCCAAGCCAGTTGACACCAGATGAAATGTCAGGGTCAGCATGAGTTAGGAGAAACTTTCAATGGAGGAGTTGTCCTTTCAGAGGAGCTGCTACGGGTTAGCCAGAACTGAATTAGGGACAACCACCCTGAGCGCTTCATCACCCTTCCGTCCGCTGTGGGCTGTGCAGTGATTCACGTGGCCACACCCTGTGACAGTACCACCTTTCACCTGCTGCCCTAACTGGCTGCAGACAACCCAGAGTTCAGGCCCTGCTGGGCCCTGGAAATAGATAGAAGTCAATGTCCTGCCCCGGGGAACGTCAGCCTGTTTGCCCCGGGAATGACTCAAGTGACAGGAATCTTCCATCTCATTGTTAAGCTGTGAATGAAAAAGTCCACTTGAGAGCCACACTGGCTCTGGGTGGCTCACGGGGCCTAAGGATTTGGTGATGGCTGCAAGGGCATGTGGAGGGTTTTTGTTTGTTTGTTTGTTTGTTTGTTTGGAAAAGAAGAGAAGCCACACATGAGTTCACACACACATTTTTTTTTCTTTTTAGTTTTTAAAATGTATTCATTTATTTTTGAGACAATTTTGTTTTGTAGCCCAGGCTGGTCTCGAACTCAGGATACTCCTGTCTCACCTGTGGGCCATTATGCCTCTGTCAGTCTTTTTGTTTTGTCTTTTTTTCTTTTAACAGGGTCTCATGTGACCCAGACCACATGAAACAGACTATGTAGTCAAGGATGATCTTGAATTTCTGATCTTTCTGACTCAGCTTCTCTGGTGCTGGAATTGCAGGCATGTGCTACCACACCTGATCTATATAGTGTTGGGGCTCTAACCCAGGGCTTCCTGCATGCTAGACATAACTCTACTGCTGAATCACATCCTGGCCCATAGTCTCTCTTAAGAAGTCCTCTTCCAAGCTTGGGGTGTGTCCCAGAAAGTAATGGTATAGTTCTCAGATGTGTGGGCAGCAGAATACAGCCCCCAGCACACCAGATGTGTAGATCAACTAGCAGAACTGAGAGGTAGGCAGGACCCCAGAGCTGCCGGCACCTGCTGAGGATAGCCATAGGGTAGATACCCTGGGTTCTCATGTGCTAGGAGCTCCCCTGCCTCTGTGAGGTCCCGAGGAGCTGTGTCCTCAGGATTCTGAACTCCCGAAGTGACAAGAGGCCACAGAGCTATCGCTGAGACCCATCCCTTTAGACACAGTCCTCCAGTCCCAAGAACATGTCACTGCAATGAACATGGTTCCCAGGGCCTGGTGAGAGCTCCCCTGACTCCAGTCAGCCTTGGGCAGGGGTCCTCGGCAGCGCTGCCTCTGTCTTCCCCGTCCGAGGGATGGGGCAGAACACAGCTTCTCCAGGGGACCGGGGATTAATGAGCTGACATTTGAAAACTGCTTGGGAGATGAATTGGAAGTGCTAAGTATTCCTGTTTCTCGTGGAAGTCTGAAAATAACCACGCTGAAGCTTCCTAATAAATAACTAAACACGGAGAGCGAGGGGGAAATTTCAGTCGTCTGGAGAACATTTGTCTTAAGTACTTTTCTCTTGAGCGGAACGGAGGTGCCGGGAGAGCTCTGAAGGGCATTCATCTGCCCACATGACTCGGCCCACAAAGGAGCAAATGTGGAGCCACCGGGGCACGGTGGGTGCTGGGGGTGCATCGGTCCCTTCCTAACTCCAGCCCCACGCTGTTGCCACTCTGAGAGATTCCCGACAGCAGCAGCAACACTGTGTCCCCATGTGTGAGTCCCTTCCCTGGGGTTTTCTGGGTTTCCTAAACTCTTCCCACCCTTCAGACCTGCTTCATTCTTGAAAATGCTCGACCGCAGTGTTCTGTGTTGCTCCTGTCCCAGCACTTCCTCTGCCACCATCAAGTTCATCCTGTGGCCGAAACTTCTGCTTCGGCTTGCCTTTCCAGTCTCAGACCAGAGAGGCACCAGTGGCGTGTTCCTCACAGATTTGTTGGCAGTCGTTTCCTTCTTAAATTGGCTCCGTCCCATGAGGCCTTCCTGTCCTCCACAGTTGCAGCCCTCTGGGGCTTTGACCCCCTTGTGTGGTTGGATTTTCCGCAGAGCTCTGTAATTAGCCCTGGGAGAAGGTAACACCTGGGGCTCCTGAAACCTTCCTTATCATATAGCACGGGGTGGGTGTTGGGACTGGTGACCCCCCATCCTTGAGCATCCTCTTTCCTCCTGCCGTAATAACGTAAAGAAAATTATCTTGATTCCTTTGGTGTGGTTCATAAACAGTGGCCCCTGCCCCTCTTCACAGTTTTAAAAGCCACACCAAGTGCTGAAAGCTGCTGGGGCTGCCTGAGACAGGCGCATGTTTCCACCAAATGCCTTTAGAAACAGGTCTATGGGAACTGGGATGATGGTTCATCTGTAAAACACCTACTGTGAAGCCAGAGGAATCTGAGTGCAGACCACCCAGCACCCTTGTAAAAGGTGGACGTGGCTGCACATGTGTGAAGCTCCAGTGCTGGGGTTGTGGGATTGAAGAGACAAGCAGACCTCAGGAGTTGATTGGCTGGCCAGCCCAGATGACTCAGTGAGCTCCTGCTTCAGTCAGAGACCCTGTCTCAAAAAATCAGGTGGAAAACCATGGAGGATGACATCCCAACCTTGACCTCTGGCCTTTGTACATATGCTTCCCCCACACAAATAATCATACCCCCCCCACACACACCACACCCACGTGAACATCTATGCACACACAAACATAAACATAAATAAATTTGGAAAGTCTGTGTCATAAGCCATGTTTCTGGGACTGTAGCCCTCAACACATTGCGTGGGATTCCAAGTAGCCATGACAGACCCTTAGGTCACCTTACCCCCTGCCTCCACTGCTGCTGTCCCGGAGGTGGGGGATGGGTGCCAGCCCCTGCGGTCAGTGGGTGGGTGCCTTTGCTTTAGGGTTCCCTTTTTGTTTTGGTGACCAGCACCTTGGGACAGTGATCAGTCTTGAGCCCTTCAAGGCTGTTACCATTCTGTCCAGGGAATGACAGAGGCCTCCATGTTGTCCTGTGGAGTCCAGCCCCAGAAGTGGGTCAGCCAACCTGGCACATAGATACATTCTGTAGAAGTCACTACTCCATGGCATTGTCACATTGGTCGCTTGATCTTAAATTAATAGTGATTGGAGGACAAGGGCCTACTTTTACTTCAGTGGCTCAGAGGAACCTGATCCCCAGGGCTGTTTCTTTCTGCCCTCACCTGTGACGGTCAAGAGCAGTTTCTTGAGTGCCACATGGCTCCAGAGGCTAGCAGAGCATCTTGGTCCTGTAGTTCCTAATGTTTTCTTAGGAACTAAGAACAGATCTAAGCAGTTGAGCAGCGATTTAATCACAACCAGAAATTCAGATGATTTTGCCAGAGGTCTTCAGGAGGCATCACCACCCCCAGGAGGCAACCATTCAAGGAAGAGACTGGGGTTCTCTTCGTTTGTTTGTGTCTTTGCTGTCGAACCCTTAGGATTGAGGCAGTGAGGGTTTCTAGTGTGGCCTGGCTACAGGAAGCATGTGTCTCTGTTGATTTCCAAGGAAGAGAAGTAAATGTATCGGGACGGACTTCCGGCTCCTGCGATCTTTCACAAGGCATTTAAAGGAACAGCTCCTGACAGTTCACCCGTGGTTACAAGATTTTTCTGCTTCAGAAAGCAGAATACCATAAAAGTTGTACAGCGCATATACACGATTTGAAGGGCGGGGTGAGGCAGATAGCGTGGTTGGCAGCAGAGGACTGAGGGCTTCCTGAGGTTCCAGAGTTACTGGGGGACCGGGGCGAGCCGGGAGGCCGCACACAGGTGTGCTGGGTGGCCTGTCATCCTTGCTTAATTTCCTCTTCCCGGGTCCCAATTTGAATCGCCGAAATATGTTAGATTGCTCGGCGTTATTTCATTTGCCTCCTTTGTAATTCCTTCTTCCCGCAAACAGATGAAAAACACAGCGCTAAAGCGAATTGACAGCTCCTGAAATGAGAACACTCTTCATCCTTGGAGTGTTGATGTAGAAATAAATGAAGGCAGAAGCTGCCTGTTGGGTCCTGAAGCGGCTTGAGTTGGTACTCTGTCGCTGCTTTTCGGGGTTAGATGTTGGGTACGGGCCTTTTCTCTCCCTTCTTGTTCCCTTTAGGGAATTATGTGGCTTGGGAAGTAGGAAGAATAGTTACCCTGACAATACTCACTTAACAAGACCTAATGAGGAGTCTAGGAGTTTCCATCCTAAGGGGTTCACAGAAGGACTATGGGGTCCTTAAGTTGACTTTATCACTTCAACAGACACTTACTGGGCACTTTGGGTACCTCACCCTAAACCCATAGGGGCCAACTAAAAGGTCACAGATACATACATTGTTTAGGCCAGGTAACCCAGCTCCATACCACCAAAAGCCTCTATTATGACCATTATTTAAAAATAATCTTCCATGCAAGTTCAATTTATTTTGTAGGTGAGATACCACTATATATGTATGTATTATGTATATATAAAATAATGTATCTACTACAAAGTGCTCTTGTGTGCCCTTACCCAACTTCCCACAATAATGCTATCATCTGGAATCCTAGTGTGTCTGTTAAAACCAGGAAAAAGTGCAAAAAGTGTACTGTATCATCAGTTTTCATACCAGCTGGTATAGGGGTGTGTGTGCAGGTGTGTGTGTACCTACATGCTTATTTGAAAATATTTATGTTGCCGGGTGTGGTGGTGCACACCTTTAATCTCAGCACTCAGGAGACAGAGACAGGTAGGTCTCTGAGTTCCAGGCCACCCTGGTCTATAGAGCGAGTCCTAGGACAGCCAGAGTTACACTGAGAAACCAGAAACGAGAGAGAGAGAGAGAGAGAGAGAGAGAGAGAGAGAGAGAGGGAGGGAGGGAGGGAGGGAAGGAGGGAGGGAAAAGGGAAGAAAACATGTATGTGGTTATTCTAATAGCCATCATCATACTTAGCACTGTCCTATTACCACACACAAAAGCCTTGTTTCTTATACACACCCTGCCCCGCCCCAACCCTGGTGACACAGATCTGCGCTATTCCCATGATAATAATTTTTATCATTCTACGGGTTACAGAAATAGAATCATCCAACCTTTGATATTGTTTGTTTTCTTTCTCGTCAGCATGATTTCCTCCAAAAGATACATGCAAGCTGTGTGTGTACTGTGGTTCACGTGTCTCTTTTGATATTGAGGAGCATTCCGTTTTAGGATGTGCCTCCATTTTTTTTTTCCCTCCCATTCCCTCTGCTTCTAAAAGAAAATGTATTTGCATCCTTGTAGCCCAGTTCATAAAGCCAGGTGAGCGTGTGTAGTTAAACCTCCCTCATCCATACTGATTTCACTAGATCAGACTACGTGGTAATCAATAAAAAGGCTGTTAGTCCATTACACATCCCTTATCTAACCGACATTTGTGAGCATCTGTGGTGCGGGTGCCGGAATGCTTAATGGCAGTACCAGACCACTGGCCCACCGCTTTCCTGGATCCTCTGTCAATAATTCCTGCTTCTCAAGGCAGGTGGGAGGATAAACACTGGTCACTGTTTTCTTTTCACTCAAGGAAACTAGCCACCCCGCAGAGCCTTCCCAGGAATGCACATTTTTGGGGGGCTGTGGAGTAGGATTTGAACCCCAGCCTTTAAGGCCACACTGGGTTCCTTTCTCTATCATTGCCCGCAGCCACAGAGTCACTGAGAGCTGCTTTGCCTCTGGAAAGTGAGAAAGAATGGGCTGGGGCTCCTATCTTCTTACCCCTGTCTGCCTTAGAGAAATTATGATCCTCTCTGAACCGGAAGTCACTTTCCCAAGCAACTGACCCCTTAGCCTTAGCTGCGCTTAAACCTTGTGCTCAGCAGCATTGTGTTAGCCATTATCTGAAGATGTTTGGGGAAATTTTAAAGCGACAATGGAGAATGTCTTAAAAAATAGTCACTTAGCACTTCATTTGGCTAATTTTGGACAAGGTTTGAAATGAGAAACCCATTGGGTCTGTGGCCCAGGACTCTGGGGGTGACTTTGCGACCAGGTGCCAGGGAGATTGTTTGTTGGGTGGCCCACAGGACAGGAAGCTGGAACCAATTCCATCAAGACCTGGGGTGGATTTGGGGATGAGCAATGCTTGGGGCACTCATTCGGGTACCTGGTGCCCTTCAGTTCACAGGATTCTGCCTCCTGCCAACCCTGGGCTGTGGAGCAGAGGAAACTGCTCTTTCAGGCATCTGAGTGCTGCTGTGACTGAGTTCAGACCAGGCAGCTCACCCCAGGGGGAGGGGAGAGGCGCTCTGAGTCTTTAGACCAGGAAGGATGCAGATGTTCTAGGAGAGGGCTATTGCACTGGGAGTGGCTGTGTGTGGCCCCTGGGTCACCTCTGATGTGACTCCAAAGGCTACAAGTTCTGAGGGGATGTAGATTGCTCTCACCTCCCAGTTACCCCGTCTTCCCAAGCTCTGGCTGAATTCATCAGAATGGCAAGCTGTTAGCATGTCGGGGGGAGGGGGGGTCAGAGCCTGTGACAGTTCTCTCCTTGGCTGCGTGTAATCAAGGCAAGTGGATGGTTCTGGAATCCTATGGGGCCAGAGTCTGCCTCCCATCCAGCCCACAGGAAGGCAGGCACAGGGAGGTCCCATGGCTTGAGGTACAGAAAGCCTCGGAGTCATCAGGATTCCACATTCCTTTCATTTCTGCTCTGCAGCTAACTCTGTTGGGCCGACAGAGAAGACTCAATAAATACTGGCTTAATGAATAAATTCTGGCCACCTTAGATAAGTGCTCATCTCCCTGTTTCCTCATCTGCCCTCTCCTGTCTGTAAAGAGCAGAGTCAAGGGAGACGTGTGCACACAGAAGCCCCTTGTTGATGAAGATAGGCCCTGGTCCCACCGTCAGGCCAGGTAGCTTCCCTCCCTGTTCTGCAGGCAGCAAGAAGTGGCACATGGCCCGAGGGATTGGAACCAGAGATTGGAACCTGGACTTCTCAAGCCGGCAAAATGCCTCTCCTCCCCCTTCCCTTCCCTGAGCGGATGGCTGCAGCCACGCTTGTCACCGTCCGAGATTGCATTGGCCACAGGAGATGTGGATGATTTTTCCATTTGGTCCTGATGTTTATTTCATGCCCATCAATATCAGCCCGTATTAGGACAGATGAGGTTCTTATTTACAGGCTGTGCATTTTCACACTTGGTAATTATAAACCCTTCCCCTGGTCGGTCAGAGTCGTGCAGATCCATTTTGGCAATTAGCAGTTTAGTATTTGTTTAATGGGAATGCAAGAGACTGTTACAGCACATCAACGCTCCCCTAATGATGGGCCTCTCTCCTCTGGAGCTGGCAGGTTTGGGCCTTTTTCACGGTAGGTGAGGCCTGATGGGAGAGGTTGGAGACAGGGAGAAAGCAACATTCAATAGCCTGCCCGCCACTCCCCTCCCCCAGAGCCCACTTGCATGCATGCACGCACGCACACACTCAGCAACCAGCCCTGAAAACGGGTACTGGATTACCAGAGCACAGCAGCCGCCACTCAAGGAACGTCACACGAGAGGCCGTTAGGCCAGATGCCATTTCCATGTGACAGCTGTTAGCCTGCAGGATCCAACTGCTTCTCCTCCAACAGTTCATGCCCAGCCTCTCTCTCAACACCTCCCTTCCCTCACCTCTTCTCCACGCCCTGACTCAGCTCACCTCAGAGAACACCTCCTGCCCCCTCCCTGGGTGGTGCTGGAGATGAGGTCTTTGTCTGAACAGCTGACAGGGAGTCCTGACTCTAACCAGAGCCTCAGAGGGCAGACTCCTGCTGTCCCTGCTCTCTCAAGATGGATCCTCCTGTGACTGTCCCCCCTGCCCCACCAAGGGCAAGCTGATCGTGTTAGTGGCTGTTCTTTGGTGTGACCCACTTTTCAGTGGGTATGTATGTATGTATGTTCATGTTCGTGATACAGCAAGAGAATTGCTCAGAAGAGCAATGAATTAATTGGCCCAGCTTCACTCCGGACAAGTGTGTTCTGAGCCAAGGACTCAGTGGCCACCATGCAAGCCTTCCTGCCTGCCCTAGGGTGAGAGGCATGGTATGTATTTGTAAAGCTCACTGTGCCCTGCAGACTCTGCAGGCTGCGCCCTGGATTGACTGCCAGGACTCCTGTCCAGTTCCAGCTCTTGCACTGGGACCCTGGAGGAGCCCAGTGATTAGCTTTTAGAATTTTGCCTGACTCCAAGAAAGAAACCCCTATGTCCTCCTTCAATTCTTCAGTTTTCCCCACCTCCTATCCATCCCTTTGGGGTTACCTAATCGCCTCTGACGGTTTGGAATCTTTTAAGGTAGTATTTGTTGGTTCATCCAGAAGATGGTAGCACCACCCTAAGCTCTAAGGAACTTAAGAAAATGGAAGAGTGACAGGAAACCAGAGCTGAGGGACTCGGCCAGTTTCCAGTCCTGACTCCACTGTTACTATGTGTGATATACCAGGCAAGTCACTGAGTCTCAGCAGCTCTAATTTCTTCAACCTATAAAATGGGTATGATGGTATCTACCGCAGAGCTATTGCAAGAACTAAATAGACTTTGTAAATTGCCCTTTATGCTGTGGTAAACGGTCACTATTGCAGTCATCACTGTTCATCTTTACTGGGGGGCGGGGGGGGGGGGCGTTTCATAAATAGAATCTGCATTCAGACCAGCTGAACAGGAGGCCTTGCCTGTAGGAAAAGTGCCTCAAGCCAGGGAAGGCTTATCTAGGAAACCCCATACCCCTCAGGACCCCAGACAAGGGTCCCTTTGTTCCATCTGTAACTCCTGTCCTGATGAACTTTGAGGTTTGGTTTTACATAAGGAAAATGGGAAAGTGGGGAGATTCTACGAGGATTAAAAACACAAAAGTAAGAAAAACAGGACCGATAGAACACAGTCCTGTTTGTGAGGGTAGAATATTCTAACCAAAAGACTCGAGAGCCTTTAATGAAGAGTTTGGGAAATACGCTCCATGCTTGTGAACTGAATGCTAAAGACGCAGTTAAAACTGCAGATTTTATGTTACATGTATTTTACCACATTTTAGAAAAAGGATGTAAAAGAAACCAAAAAGTTTCCTTTCCTGCTGTTCAGTGGAGACGTGAGTGGGAATCAGAATAAGCAAGTTCTTGGGGGCTGATGTGAGCCAGCATGTTGGGCTTCTGGAACAGGCAGCATCTGCTAGCAGTGGTCAGAACGAAAGTCCCGAGGACACCTCTGTTGCTGGAACCTTCCAGGACGAATGCACAGAGAAGTGACAGAGAGTTCTCTTGACCGCAGCTGGGGAGGCGGGAACCTCGATGGGGCAGAGGGGCAGAGGTTTGAAATCCTGAGACCAGCATCAGAGTCATGTGCCCTTGCCAGCTCTGGGATGAGCAGTGGGAAAACTGGGGCTCAGAGAATTGATGCTAATCTCTTTCTCATGTATTGATATGAAGACCCAGGCTATGATAACTCTGTGGAAATATTAGGGGGAGGAGGAAGCTCATTAGGTTGTCTTGAAAGTTCTGGGTTCATTAGGTTGTCTTGAAAGTTCTGGGTTCAGCCGGGAGGTGGTGGCGCACGCCTTTAATCCCAGCACTCAGGAGGCAGAGGCAGGCGGATCTCTGTGAGCTTGAGGCCAACCTGGGCAACAGATGAGTTCCAGGAAAGGCTCCAAAACTACACAGAGAAACCCTGTCTAAAAAAAAAAAAAAAAAAAGGTTCTGGGTTGGGGGATTTAACAGTTGTTGAGAGTGCTTGTCTAACATGCAGGAGGTCCCATCCCTAGCACCTAATGATCTAGGAATGGTGTCCTGTGTGGAGGGCTGTAGTACCATCGCTCAGAAAGTAGAAGGATCAAGAGCTCATGGTCGTCCTGGGCTATATAAGTGTTCAGAAGCACCTAGGCTACATGTGAGACACTGTCTCAAAAATACACTTCTGGGTTCAGTTGTTGGTCCTTTTGGCTACTTCAGAACAGAATCCTGATTTTCTTAGACTAAGAGCAGAAGAAGAAACAGGGCATATGCTTGTCCTTGTGTCCAGCTTCCCACCTGTGGGCAGCTCAAGGCCCACTAATACCAGCTAGCTTAATTTTAAGACACCTGCTGTGAGTAAGGCCCCTCCCAGGACAATGGTCCTCTGCGTGTAAGAACACAAATCACTAGGGAGCCAAGGAGGCCTTCTGCCAGGTCCCCTATAGAGTGAGGGTGTGGCCTAGGTAACCTTAACAGGCCAGAGCAGGTGTCTTAGGCAACAGGTGTTTCAGCAGCCCTTCGGGTGCTACCGGGAACAGCAGTCAAGGCAGAAACCACTGGTGCAGATTGCAGCCTGAGTTTAATGGGATTTTCTAGACTGCTCCCTCTTCTGCCTGCTCTCTCTCTCTGTGTCAGTGGTTAACACAGACACCACCGCCCCCTTTGTATACTGAGACGTTCAACTTCAGAAACTGACATAGTTGCCATAGATTTAGGGCAGAAGCCACTTTAGTCTAGACACAGCCATTGGAGCAGGAGTGACCCACACTTCACGCAGCACAGGTTCCGGCACCGTGTCCTAGGTGGTCTCGCCACAGCAGAGAGAGGGCTTCAGAGCCTTGAATTTCCAGAGCGTAGTAAGGCCTCTAAACTCTCCGCACTATCCTATTACACTTCATATCACCAGTCCTGCGCTTTCGGGGTTGATTTAAACTAACTTTTAAAGCATCCGTGTGGGAACAGGAAGAGAAGTCTAAAGGCATTTGTCCTGGGGGGCATTGGAAGAGTGGAGATTTCTCCTCTTCCTTCTTTTCCCTCCTTGAAGCTGACCAGTTGATTTAAGGGCCGTTTGAAGTGTGGTTTCCTGCTTTGTTCTTGATGGGTACGATGTGTGGGTGTGTGTGTGCCAGTGTCCCAGGAGGAGTAGGGGGTGTGTTGACCACAGCAAAGCTCTGGAACGGCCTCACAGAACAGTTGTTTTCAGTGGGGAATTTGATGCTCTCAGACAGTCTCCGACCTGTTCGCCCTCTCCCCCAGCATCCTCTACAGCCTGCCCTCTGCATCCTCTGCGGAATCCTTACCCTTGGATCTTAGAGGCCGTCTCCTACAATTCCCTCCTTTGTCAGCCTCTACCAGGGGACAGACAGGGAGGTACCTTGAAATCCCCGGGACACTGAATCTGGGATGAGAACCTGGTCCCTTCCTGGGCTATGTGCATCCCTGCCAGTCTTGGTCATCCGCTCCTGGCTCCTGCTGAGTCAGTACCAGCAACTCTTTTTATCTTTAGCCCTCTCCTGGGAACAAGTTTTCTGTGTCCTCAAATCAGGTCGCCTTTTCTCACCTGCTCTCCATGCTGGGGAAGCAATTCTGCAAAGTCCCAGGCAGAGCAAGCAGTCCAGAGGACTGAGGTCAGCTAACCAGACAAAAAAATACTCATGACTTCCCCTTGCATGGACATCTCTGCATGGTGACTGTAACGGTTGCTTGATCAGCCACCATGAGCTGAGACAAGTAAAGTGTAAACTTTGGATACAGTCTACATCATCTGATCACTTCAGAATCACCCAGCAAAACTGTCTGCCTCATATGAAATCTTGGAGGCATTTGAAACAGGGTTTGCTCATTCGTTAAAGAAATCAGGGTAAGGCCGGGCGGTGGTGGCGCACGCCTTTAATCCCAGCACTCGGGAGGCAGAGCCAGGCGGATCTCTGTGAGTTCGAGGCCAGCCTGGTCTCCAAAGCGAGTTCCAGGAAAGGCGCAAAGCTACACAGAGAAACCCTGTCTCGAAAAACCAAAAAAAAAAAAAAAAGAAATCAGGGTAAAAGAGGCTTCCCTGCTGACTTTGAGTAATTATTGCTGAGTGTTCATGGGGCTCATTTGGTGAGAAACATGTTGCCATCTTCTCTTGGCCTTTCTAGGACCTAGGTCTCCACTCTTGCCGCTTGGATAAAACTTAAAAGCGGAGGTCCTTACACACCCTAGTACCTGTGTCCATCTGAAAGGCTCCATTTGCAATGTGGAACCTGGTGGTTTCATACTTGACCCTCACTTCACATTCCCCCTTTTCTGCCTTTTTTCTTGCCTTTGTCTGCTCTTTAGTGTTATTTAAGACTATCTTCTGAATGCAAGGTGTTCTTTTCGAGTTCTTTATTTACTTGCTTTAGGAACAGGGATTATGTATGCATTAGCTGGTGCCACAGGAATGCTGTGTGACAAACTGCATAACCTCAGTGGCAGATGGGAACTGCTCTCTCAGGAACACTGGGAGTAGTTTACTCATCTTACTGGTCTCAGCTGTGGAAAATGGGGAAAAGTTGTCCCGTACCCTGTGTGCCTCATCCTTTAGCAGGCCAGCCCCGGCATGCACCTCTCATGGTGATGGCCAAGGTCCAAGAGAGCAAATGGAGACATGCTGAGTTGCTCCAGGCCAGATACACCCTTCTCTCCAGCTCATTTTATTGGTCAAGTCCTATTCAAAGGGATGGGAGACAGGCTTCTTCTCTTCGGGGAGAGAAACTACAAAATTACTGGGTGTTGGATCATTAATGTGACCTGTCCAACAGAGCTGTGGGACCTGCCCCTTGTTTATACATAGGCTGATGCTTTGCAAGTAGGGAGTGCCTGATACACGCAGGGTGTGTAGAAGTAAGTGAAGCTGCCACTAGCTTGATTTTTGGGCTAAGATTGGGCTGACCGCCCGACGTGCAGTGTTAGCAGGTGTTATCCGTTACAAGGGAAGTTTGCGTCATGCAGGCCGACACTAGATTCGTTCTGTATTGGTGCAGGGGCAGGTTGATTGACATTAAGGAACCATTCTCCTTGTCATCTTTTCCACTACTGGTTCCACTCTGAACTCTTTAGGATGTTAGCTGTGGCCAAAAGAAGAGGTGCATGTCAAGAGGGACCGCTGGCCCACTCAGCAGGTTCTCTAGGGGATCTTCGTCGTATGTGTTGATAGGAATATACTTTAGAGGAGAAAGCAGTCTTTGGCAAGTGCCCTTAACTCCTTGTTCTGGCTCTCACTCTTTTCGGTAGGGCAGGGGAAGGGGCCACAGGCCAGGAGGAGTACCTGTGGCATCTGGGGGCTCAATAGGTACACAAATCCTGGGGTACCCTACAGGGATTCTGTGGGCCAACCACCTCTGGGCAAATCTGATATGGATAATGGCCCAAGAGACCATCAGTGCTGCTCTCCTTCCGTTGATACCTGTACCTTGCTGAGGGAGATTTACTGGAACCTTCCATAGCCAGAAACTCACATTCCTTCCAGGCTCAAATCAGCGAGTGTCCCTTTCTAACTGTTGACCTGAAAGTTCCATGACCTTGCTTTTCCATTCCTAAAGATCGGCCACTCAGAAAGGCGGGGCTCCGTGTGAACCTGCTTTGGGTCATTCCTCGAGAGTTCTCATGGTTAGAATAAGCTCTTCTCCCACACAGACCAGGCTCACACTAGTGCACGGGACAACGCCACCTAAGGTTGAGACACCTAGTCTTCTTCCCTCTCTCCCTCAGGGGATTCACAAGACTAGTTAGGTCTGCGGGGGCCTTCTCCAGTACAAGGAAATCTGTGAGGTAACATGCAAAGACATTGCCCACACAAAAGGTTGATGATAAGGTCCAGGGCCATGCCCCTCAAGGAGTATTTCACAGGGTGAATGATGCCTTCTTCCTGAGATCAGGAAAACCAACAGCTGATAGCCCTCAACTCCACACCCATCCCTTCTCAGCCCTTCCTGGAGGCCTGTGACTGCACAGCCAACTCCTTTGTGCCAGTCAGATGCACACCTGTGCACAGGGGCTCCTGTGGGACAGAGAGGCCGAGATGACTCCCGGCTAGCCGGCCCTGGCCCTGACACCAGGCATCGAAACTGTGGCCCCCATTTCTCCTTGGCTGAGACTTGCACAGGCCGCTTCTGTTTGATTCTCGCAGAACCGTGAGAACCAGGCCCGTATGTGAGGCCGTGGCGTTCATTCTATTCAGTCTTTGTGTATTCACATTCTCCTGCTTTCAGCTCTTGCTGTTCTGCCAGATTTCCATCGCCTTGATGGCTTCTCTGAATTAATAAGTGTTTTGCAACCACTGAAAAGCCCCCCTCACCCCCAGCACTGGGACTTATCCATATTGATCCCGCCCCCCCCCCCGACACACACACACACACACACACACACACACACACACGCACGCACACACTTCCTCTCCAGCTACTTCTTAGATGTTGGATTTTGTAAAGTGTTAATAGAATTTTTCTTGCACCCTGACACTTTATCTATTCAGGAGGTCTTCGAAAGTTCCATTGTACAGCTGGACTGCAGGGGAAAGAGCCCTATTCTCTACAACAATGCTTGCCCCCCGCCCAAACACACACACAGGTCCTCCCCCACGCTCACCAGGGTGGAGGGAATGTGGAGGCTACAGAAGAAAGCAGGCAAACTTAACTAGAAGAAGCGGAGCCAATTACACACTGCTGAAAGACGGTTTTGAGGGGAAAAAAAAATTTTTTTAATTCAAAATATTTATTTCCTAGGGGGATCTGAATTTCAGTACCAAAACATGGCCAACACAGAAGGGAGGCTGTTTCCTTCACTGTTGGGCATTTTCAGTTCAAAATCAGGATTTGGCAAACATCTCAGAAACTGTGGAGATGGGTGCGAAGGAGCAGATGCCGCCTTTACCTGCGCTCTCCGCAGGCCTTACCCCCAACCCGCACCCACACCCCAGGCATCTGAATTCCTCTGGCGTCCCTAGGTCTGAGTCTGAGATGCCATATGCTGGAGTGTGACTGTTCTGTGTACAAACACACCGGTTGATCTTATGGTGGTTTGCTTGGGTGGTGCATGGGCAGCGGATGGCCTCGGCAGGTGTCTGGGGGACTCTTGAAGCCTGCCAAGGCATGGGGTCCAGGCACAGCCCGGGGAAGGAGGCCCTGTTCAAGTAAGTGATCTCAAACTAGCTACCCTGCCAGCTGGTGCCTGGGAGAAAGGGGGGCTCCCTGCTGGAGGAGTCACCAGGCAAGGCTACCCTCCCCACAGCAAATGACTGCAGGAGTGGGGCGGGGGGGAGGGCGGGGGGACCAGAAGGGGAAGGCCCCAGGAGCCTGTTTGTTCAGCCTGGGTTGCTTAGCAACAAAGGGGGCCCTGCCTCTAGAAGGGATTTTTAAGTGAGGCAGAGCTCTTCCAGACTGTCTTGCCTACCTCGCCCATTCTTGCCTGGACTTCATTTTTTTCTCACTATTGTATGTGATAGGATCTAGAAAAATAGATTCAGTTTGTCCAGAGGCACCATTTTAAACTTCATTTCATTGTTTCACCCAGGAGGAGTGAGAAATGAATAGCCTGTGATTCCTCTTCAGGTGGCTTAGCTGGACCCTGCCCCCCACCAGCTCGCTTGCGACCCTTCACGCATAAGTGAGGGCTAAGATTTTTCCAGCCACATACGCAGACCCAGACTGCTCCAAGCACAGAGTTAGTCCTCTGACTAACAGCTTGTGGAGCCATGTGTGTTGGGTTGTGTTTCTGCATCCGATGTTATATGCAAACGGCCTGGAGAGAGCATCCACTTCACCCTGGTGAAACAGGTTTTCTCTGGGATAAAGGTGTGTCTTGTGGCCTGTACGATTAGATCTACAGAGAAGTTCTGAAGCCGGAACTAGTTGTTTCTTGAGATCTGTGTGGAACCCTACCGCTAGAGTCGTCCAAGAGTTGCAGGGTATGAGAGCAGAACAGACAGAAGCTGCCCTCGATGCTTTTCTTGAATGCCTTGGAAGAACCCGAGCATCTGTGCACCAGTGTGCTAAGGCTGCCATAGCAAAGCTCCACAGGCTGGAGAGTTTGAACAACCGAAACAGATTTTTCTAATGTCTGTTTATTCCAGAAGCCAGAAGTCCAAGATTGAGGCAAGGCAGGACTGGTTTCTCCTGAGGCCTTGTTGGCCTCTGGTTTCCCAGCGCTGTGTGTCTGTCCTCTGAGGACACCATTCATGTTATTAGGCCCATCCTAATGACCTCATCTTAATGTTGTTGCTGCTTTAAAGACCCGGCTTTGGGTAGAGAGATGGCTTGGCGACTTCATTGCGCACTTAATGGCTTTCACAGAGGTTCCAAAATGGGTTTCCCAGCACCTGCGTCAGGCAACTCAAAACCACCTGTAACTCCAGTTCCTAAGGATCTTACACTCTCTGTTGGTTTCCACAGGCACCCGCATACATGTTGCACACATACACAGACACAGGTGTGTACACATAAATAAAAATTTTAAACCTTTTTAAAAATAAAAGACCCAGTCACCTATATGGTACTAGGAATTAGGACTTTAATTGATGAGTTTTAGGGAGCGCGGTCCAGCCAGTCAGAGTGAGAATGCTGAACTCTGTTGTTTATGAGTAAACAAGCTAACTACCCATCAGAAGAGAAGTAAGCTAGGCCCCTTGCTCCTTGGAATACTGTCCAGCTGTCATGATGTAGTGACCTGGGTGGAATATTTGATATATTGTAATGCCATATGTACACCAGAAAAGAACAACAAAAAAGGTTCCACAAATGATACAATATAAACAATTCTAAAAGAGGTATGGATTTTTTAAAAAATTATTTTTAATTATACGGGGTGGGGATGTATTTGTTTGTGAATACAGGTGCTCATGGACGCGCGCGCGCGCGCACACACACACACACACACACACACACACACACACACACTCTATCTCTCTCTAAAGGAAACTACACCATATGTTAACTAAGGTTATGCCAGGTAGAGAGTTTTGTTTTGTTTTTTCCTTTTTACAAATACTCTCTATTTAAGCAACTATTACTTCGGTCATGGAAACCCCTCCCTCGCCCTGCACAGTCTGTGTTTGTAATGTTCTCTGTGTCTCCTGAGAAGTCCTAAAGCAGCCTCTGTTCTCTGTTTCAGGTGGAGGATGCGATGCTGATGTTTGACAAAACTACCAACAGGCACAGAGGTAAGATGGCCCTGGCCCTTCACTCTCTCCTGGCCTCCAGCGCGACTCACCTCCTAGCCCACTGACAAAAGACGCAAGGAAGACACAGACTCCAGCAAATGGACATAACCATCTGTCAAAGGGCTGTATATTAATAATAGCGGGCCACCATAGCACAAGGAATCCAGATACCTGACAGTGCAAACCACCTTGACTAGGAAACTCCCACTGAATTGAGCAGCCATGACTGGCACATTCATTCAGCTTACCTTTCTCACTCTGGCTCTCTTAACCCCTTGCCAACCTCAGCACTCAGTGATCCTGGTAGAAATTATTCGTAGTCATTACTCAGTCGGACTGTCAATTTGCGTCGAAGGAGGTAGCTTAGAAAGCAGACTATCAACCTACAGAGTGAGCTAGAGGAGGAGGGGAAACCTTGTCTTGATTCTCTTCGCTGATTACAGCGATTGCAGATTTGAAAATGTCCCGTGGAGCCTCGCAGTGCTTAGGGGACATCTATATATATTTATTTGTTCCTCCTGGCCAGTCTATGTTATAGAAAATGGGTCTCACTCAACCTGGAGTCCCCAAATCTTTGAAATGATTTGCACAGTGTCTGAGCTTTGCTTAGGAGTGGATTCCTAGTGTTGAACAGAAATGTCCAAGAGGACTCTCACCAACACCTGCCAAAAGAATGTGTTAAAATTGTTGATTTAAATGGGAAAATGAGGGGAATCTAGATCATCTGAGGTAAAAGTCAGAGGACGTTGTGACTTAGTGCTCTGTGCTCTTGTGCTCCGGAAGTGCCATGTTTCTGGGGTTCCTATTAGCAGGGTGTTAATGAGCCACGCGTCTGAAGAGGGGTGGGCGGGAAAGGATGTGGGGTGCTCTCCAGGGAAGGAGCCCTGAGTCAACCCAGAGAGCTGTTTCCTTACCACGTCTATTGCATTTAGATGTTTCTCCGTTGTTTACATTCCTGCTGTCACCTGTGATTAGAAGCAGTTACCCAGCACTGACTGAATCTCTTTCCTGTCTGGAGCAAACAGCAGAATGAAAGAGAGGAAGGAATGAAGGGGGGCCAGGGAGAGACTTGCACATCCTGCCCTAATATGCCCAGTAACCCAGCTTTCAGTGGCATTCTCAAGAATGGAGAGTTGAGCACTGGGTGGATAGGGCAGGGTAGAGGAGAGAGATGAGGAGACAGAACTGAAGAGGTGGGGCGGAGGAAGGTTGCCCGTGATGTATGATTGGTGATTCTTTTCTTTTTGGTTTTTTGAGACAGGGTTTCTCTGTGTAGCTTTAGTGCCTGTCCTGGAACTCACTCTGTAGACCAGACTGGCCTCGAACTCACAGAGATCCGCCTGGCTCTGCCTCCCGAGTGCTGGGATTAAAGGCGTGCGCAACCATCGCCCGGCTTGGTGATTATTTTCTGACATCATCAGCATTGTCTCTGTGGTATTACAGATGCCTGAGTACCACTCTGGGCATGGTGGCCACAGGCTTGTCGTCTCCTTTACTCAGAATGCTGAGATGGAAGAGTCAGCCTGGGCAACATAGATTGATTCTGTCTGCAAAAAGTAAATGTAGAGGGTCTGGGGAGACAACACAGTGGTTAAGAGAACTGGTACTGTGTCAGAGGACAGCAGTTCAGCTCCCAACACCTACCTCCCGTGACTCACTACCACCCATAACCCCAGTTCAAGGAGAGGCAAGGCTTATAGCCTCCATGGGCATCTGTATGTACATGCGTGTATACGACACACAGTCACACAAACAGATGCCGCCTAATTTTTTTAAATGTGGAGCCAAAGCAACATTTCTTTGTGTCTCTCATAATTTGATCTCCACAGGCATCTTGGGAGTCACAGAGTTGTTGGGACTGTGGGAGAAATTACTGCATGTTTATGTCTCCTCCATTTGTCCATTATGAAGTCAGAGTGGAAACAGTGACGTCTTAGGGTTTTTAGTCCTGTGATAAAACACGTCCAAAAGCAACGTGGAGAGGAAAGAGTTCATTTCAATTTCTACTTCCACATCAGTCTGTCATCCAAGGAACTCAGGGCAGGAACCGAAGCAAAGACCAGGGAGGAATGCTGATGGCTGGTCTCTTTCTCCTGGCTTGCTTAGTCTGCTTTTTTAGTCCAGCTGCGTGGGGTGGTACTGCCAGCAGTTAGCTAGGTGCTCCTGCACCAGTCATTAATCAAGGAAATGCCTCCATAGACTCACCTACAGGCAACCTGATGGAGACATTTTCCCAAATGGGGTTTATCTCCTTAGATGACTCAAACTTATGTCAAGTTGACAAAAAACCCAACCAGGGCAAGTATTTACTCTAATAGTGTAGTTTGGCAAGTGTAAGGCCAAGCGTAAGTGTGAGTAAGTGTTAGCTTTTACGATTAGTATCTTTACCATTTTGTGGCTGAGATACCAAGGTTCAGGAGAGGGAGATTCCGAGTCCCCCACGAAGCTTCCAGCCCGAGGCTACTGATTCCAGACTCTTTCTCTGTGTGCCCAGATGGGAACAGGTTTTTCTAGGTGAGTGAGCCCATCTAAATGTGGTTCCCATCAGTCAGTATCAGAACTCACAATCTCAGAAAGTTGCTGGGCCACATCATGATGACTGTTTCCTTTTCTTATTTATGTCAGGGTCTGGGATCAAATCCAGGACTTGGAGCACAATGAGTTATTTTCTAAGCTCCCTGTGTATGCATGTGTGTGTGTGTGTGTGTGTGTGTGTGTGTGTGTGTGTGTGTGTGTGTGTGTGTGCTCCTGTGCGTGTGTGCACCCACATGTGTAAGACATGGGGAGAAGCTAGAGGTTGATGCCGGAGTCGCACTCGGTTTTAGTAACTGAGGCAGGGTCTCTCACTGAGTCAGTTAGTTATCTAGCCAGCTTGCCTTGGGGATCTCCTGTCTTCTCCTCCCCAGCAAGCTCAAAGACAGACCACCACATCCACCTGGCTTTTATGTGGGTGATGGGAACCCAAACTCCAGCCTTCACACTTGGACAATGAGTGTTTTACCCACCGAACTGTCTCCTCAGGCCATGGCTTTCTTTTTTGAGTACAGGTGGAAGAAAGTGTTTCAGGCACACTCAGTGGCATGCCCTGGACCTTCTACATCGTCACCTCTTCAACACTCACAGCAGAGCAGGGACAGGTTTGTCCTCCACAGGCTCTGAGAGGGCCAACAACTTGTGTCATATGACTGGGCACTGGTAGAGGTCAGCCTCAGAGGATGTGCCTGGGAACATCTCCCTTGCTTGTAAGGACCAGGGTGCACTACACTCATCTTTCAGAGGAGAGAAAGACCAGACAGCCTAGGGTGCAGAGATGGAGCTGTGTTCCTTCTGTGAGTGGGAGTGTAAGCATTGGTGAGAGATGGAGGAAGAAGGTCTCAGGGGCTTCAGGACATCTTTGCTGGCCCTACTGAGTCCAGACATGGTGGGCACTGGGAGCAGGAGAGAGGGCAGAGCCTCGTGGTTTAACATCCACCTCCCTTGCCAGAAGTTAAAACCCCTGTAGCAGATGCAGGACCGACTCTTATGATTTGTAGTCTCTGAATGGGAAGCGAGCTGATGATGAATCTCAAGGCAACGGCAGAGCATTGAAATAGGTGGGAGCCTTTGAACGGGACCCACCCAAGAGTGCCCAGGCTGCACAGCCATGAAGCTGGCCTGGAGGTGTAGCACGATGGTGGTGTCTGCTGCTTCGTCCTCCGCAGTCTATGTACTTTCTGTGCAGATAGGAACTTTTGCCCGTACATGTTTTCCAGCCTCAGAACAACCCAGAAGTCTCTCTTGGGCTGAGTGCTAGGCCTGGGGTAGTCCCTGCATTCAGAGCGTTTAGGGAAGTGAGAAAAACTTTTAAATCCGAGCAGAAACACGAGTCCTGTCTGCCAGTACCATTCCCACACCCCAGGCATGGTGGAGCATGCCTTGAAATCAGGTGATAAGCCCCGGAAGGCAACGCTGGTGCTGTCACCTCACCTTCGCCTTCTCAGCTTCCTGCCTCCCTTATCTTGTGGAGGGGAAAGGGCGACCGTAGCAGAAGGCGAGGCTCCTCTCTCCTCGCACTGCCTGCAGCTCTTCGCTGAAAGAGCCCGGCCTGGCCGTGAGCCCCAGGTGTTACAGCATGGTTGGATACCTCAAGCCCCTCACCCCTTGGATAGATAGCCCGGGCTCCTGGGCTGGGCTCACTCCGGCCGTTCTCCCCATTCAGAGGCAAAGGGGAAGTTAGTTGCCACTCTGCCCTCTGGCTGCCACCATCTCTCCCTTGCTCCCTGAGGTCCCTGTGGAGAAGAGACAATCCTGAGGCATGTCTGAGTGGCAGCTGACTTCTGTCCACTAAAGGACCAGCCTGGTGGCAGTAGTGCCGTGGGAGAGAATCCAGGGGATGAGAGTTCAGACTCTGCCTCCCAGTGGAGCTCTGTATTGTGGGGTGCTCTCATCTTACCCCTAGATAAAGCTGATCGTCCTCTAGCTTCAGGAACCACCCCCGTCCCGCCAAGGTGGCAGAGGTGCCTGGGGGTTCTCTTTCCACCCACCAAGCATCTGACCCTCGCAGTTTCTTTCTCTAAGAATATGGGAAGGGAGTTGAGGAGCCGCAGGACCCAAGTGTATCCGGCCTTTCGCTTTGTAACCATCGCGTGTCCAAGGTGAATTCCTTTTTAAAAAACAGCTAGGGCGGGAGGATGTGAATAGTTTCTGTGTAGGTGGGAGTTCTGGGAAGCAATTCTGCAAGGGGTAGCCTGCAAGAGGCTTATTCGGAAGAGTCCTTGACTGGGGGTGGCCAGATGGGGAATCTGGCCTATGACAACATCAGAAATGAGGAGGCCCATCCCTGTCCCAGGGAGGATAAGGGGTCATCTCTGTAATCACAGGAGCCATCCATGGGTATATTCCATCTAGGAAGCTTGTGTGATCTGGGCTGTGTTCTGGTGAGGAAATTTGAGAGGGGTATACCGTAGGACATCTTGGGGGTACTCCCTTGACTGGGGGTGGCTAGATGGGGAATCTGGCCTATGACAACATCAGAAATGAGGAGGCCCATCCCTGTCCCAGGGAGGATAAGGGGTCATCTCTGTAACCACAGGAGCCATCCATGGGTATATTCCATCTAGGAAGCTTGTGTGATCTGGGCTGTGTTCTGGTGAGGAAATTTGAGAGGGGTATACCGTAGGACATCTTGGGGGTACTCCCAGCAGCCAGAGAGGCAAGATGTAGAGGATGTCCTTCATTTCTGAAAGGGGCGCAGGCGGGCATCCTGTCTCGACACCCACCCTGACTTCCTCTCTCAGAGATTCATGCCTGTTCCAAACAGACTACGTTCACCAATGCTGGGCAAGCATTGGAGCCAGCACAAGGACTGCATGTGGCAAACAGCCGTAGGTCGACTGAGCTACCCAGGGATGCATCCAGGCAGAAGCAGACACTGAAACGTTCGCTCAGCCTGTGTGACCTGCAGCCCAAGCTCATGGCCACGCTGCAGGCCTGGTACCGGGCAGTTCTGCAAACGGGAGAATCAGTGAGGGCCTAGACTGCCTCCTCACATTTTGCTCTCTGTATGCACCCCCCTCCTTCTTGTTGTCCATGCTGCTCTTCATTTTCAGACAGAGAAACTAAGTCACAGGAAGTGACTTCTACTGGGAGAAGCTGGGAGCCATCTTTGTTCCTGCCTGTCATTTTATCCCATGGTCTTCTGTGAGACGATCTGTGTCCCCTGGGAGGGAGAGAATGATGCCTTTCCAATTTTCTCAGAGGCATTTCATTTGCTCTCTAAAGCTTGTTAGAGGTAGCCTGGAAAATACCGGGCAGATCATCAAAGGGTTTAATCATCTGGGGGCAAGTTGGTTGCTTTATCCTTGCAAATGGCAGATAAGATCTTGAACTCAGCATTGGGTATTGATCCCAGGGTGAGGCTGGAGTGGGCACCTGAGGGAGAGGTAGGGAAGGTGGCTAGACACTGTCCTTCCAGTTTGCTCTTTTGCTGGCAAGAGGCTGAGAATCGGGAGGGAGAGAGGGTAGCTCAGCTCTCTTTCTGCTGTCTCCACAGCTCAGCCCTGTAGAAAGTGTGGAATGTGGGTTGCTGAAGTAGATAGAGTCTACCCTCACTCTTCCCAAGGGAACAGAACCCCCCAGCACGAGGGTTATTCCAGGGAAACCTTAGGTGACCCTTCCTGTGACCTCAGACCCTGGGCTCCTGAACTCCTGGGTCCCTCCAGGGGAAGAGCTGGACAGTTGGGGGCCCTTGTGGGAAATGAATGGGGTGTCTTGAAGCCAGGAAGATTGGCTAGAAAGGGAATAGTTTCTGGCCCTGGCAATCCCTATGGCTGCCATTACCCAGCAGGCCTGTTTGCTGTGGAACATTGCCAGAGGCAAAGGAACAGGATACACCGAGAGCAAAATAGAGATTAGCTTGATGGATGACTCTTGCCAGCAGCCAGCGTCACTTACTAAACGCAATGCTAATGACTTCAGAGAGAAACTACAGCTCCAAACAGCCATTGCCCCACCAGAAGGCCCTTCCCTGGCACCAGCCACATCAGGTCCCTGGAGCAGAGAGGTCCTGTCCCTGGGTGGCACAGCGTGGGCAGAGCCAGCCAGAGCAGTTGCTCTGGGCCAGCTCACCTCAAGGCCACTGGACCCAGACCGTGGCTCCCTTCTCGACACTTGTTAAGTCTCCATCCCAAAAGCAGTTGGCCCAAGTTTAAGGTCTTGGTAATTTGCGTAAGCAGTTTATTTATTAAAATGATGCCAGTAAAATGTAACTGAAGCTGTGATAGAAGATAATGCTTTTCTGAGGAGAGAAAAGAAAAAAAAAAAAAAACAGTCCTTAATGTCTTGAATACCTGCCAGACACTCACTTTTGAAATTGACCTCTCAAGCCCAGATTGACTCTTTTATATACACCATATAAAGATGATTAAGAATGGTACTGTAATTATTTGTTTATTGATGCCTATTTGTCAAAAAAAAAAACCAACCCAGAAGCATGTAAAAAGAGATTCACAGAGACATAAGTGATATTAATTTTTTTTTAGCTTATAGTAATGAACCCCTGTACTCAGGATGCTGAAAGAGAAGGAGTATGTATTCTAGGCCAGCCTGGGCTAAGGACATAAACCCCAGTTTTGAAATAAATAAAAATAAAAGCATCACTCTGTTAGTGTGTGGTACCACTAAGCAAAATGACAAGATGATTATCCCTTCCCTTATAAGATTCTAGAATTGATTTTATTTACCTGTGGGGAGAGAGTAGGTTTCACAAGCTTCAAGTGTGACTGAGTCTTTAAGAAGGATGTTTGGCAAAGAGGCCAAGTCTGGGAGGAGGGCTGTTAGATGGGGCTGGAAACATAAGAATGAGTAATGTCTCCGTTGGCTGTGACATTATTAAAACATGACAGGATGTTTTACTAGTGCCCACCTGTGGGGTCTAGAGCACGACCTGCCTGTTGGCCTTGCTAGAATTATAGCTGTAGTATTTTCTACCTCTTCTTAAATTTTTTGATTTATTACTCTGTGTGTGTGTGGGGGGGGGAGAGGCATGTGGCTGTGTGTCACGGTGTGCATGTGAAGGTCAGATGAGAACTTCGGAGTTGGATTTCTTTGTCCACCTTTACTTGAGATCCAGGGACAGAACTCAGGTTGTCAAGCCTAAGCCACAGTCACCTTTGCCCACTGAGGTGTCCCACTGGTCTGTATTTTCCCACCTCAAGTTCTGTCCAGAGTTTGAGATGCATGAACAGGTTTATTGAAAACCTGTAAGCCAGTGGCTGGTCATTATTGGTATTGACATTAATTCAACAACTGAGTTGGAATACAGGCAGTTGACAAGCCTGAGGCCAAGGGCCTGACTCTCACACAGCTTTCCTTCTAGGCTGTAGTGTGATGAAGCCCCCCCAATTTTCCAGTTGGCTGTTAATAGCAAGTACAGGGTCCTGATGGGGTAACACGAAAATCCTGTTCTCCTCCCAGAGTGAACCATTCATCCATCGTCAGTGTGGGCAGCTGTTCAAGGAAGAAATTTCCAAACCAGGATTCTGGGAAAGAGTCGTTAGAATGGCATAGGAAGGAACTCAGTGTCCCCGAGTCCCTTGTGGTCTAACTTGTACAAAAGAAGTCTTGGGGGCCAGGTATGGCTGATGTGAGCCTTGGCTGATGACTTTGGGTACTCGAAGTCACTCTGTTAGAAGAGTTATATGCAGGCTTGAAGTTGGGCACACTGTAGTTAGACTGAGGAAGAGCCTCTAAGTTCAAGAGAAGCAGTAGTTGAACCCCACTTCCCTCGCTGCTAGTTGAGCATGTGCTGACCCTGAGGGTGTATGAGGGAGTGGTATGCTTCTATACCCCCACTCTCCCACCCTGTGAGGGACCCATGAACCTCTAAACCCTGAGCTAATAGTTAACCCTCAGGCCCACACCCTTGCAGCGGTGAGGGTGAAGGAGGGGAGGAGCGAAGAGCCCCAACCCCCTACCCAGATCCCTCGTTTAATACCAGCCTCGGAGCTGTCTGCCCATTTTATTTTCTCATTAAATAAACACCATTAACCTTCCTGAGAAATTGGTGCAAACATGACCTCGCAAATAACCAATTAAAAGGGCAGGGTTGAAAGGGAATGTGAATTTGAACATGTAGAAGAAGCCATTAAAGATTCCGGTAGATGTCCCAGCCCTGGCAACATCGATCCGAGACCTTAATTTTATTTCTGACAGGAAAGCAAGGAGCACACTGGAATTTTTTATTTTTTTATTTTTTTTTCTTCTTCCCTGAGGTAACTCAATTCCGGAAGCGCCCATTCCGGCGCTGTCTCTTGAGATATTAATCAACACAGTCGCTTGGTTTCTGTTCACTTGCTTTGCTCTGCAGACAGGAGGACATAACTGTCCACTCCATAGCAACAGGTTGGGGGGGGGGGGTCACGCTCCAGGGCCAGTGGGGCCTGCAGAGTTAGGGGTAGTTGGCTTCCTGGGGGAACTGTGTTTTATTTCGCCCCAGGCAAAAATCATCAACTTCTTCTCTGGCACCAAAAGGGCAGTGAGCTAATAGACCGTCCTGCCTCCGATGACTGGGGCCGGAGGAAGCAGAGAAGGAGTGGGTGTGGGGTCAGAACTTCGTTGACCCAGAAGTGGGTATTTGTAGAGTCAGAAAGAGCCTTTTGTTGGGTCCCGTTCCCACAGAGGCCAAGGCTGTGAAGAGCTAGGGGAGGGCAGAGTGCAGTGGCCCTGAGAGAGTGGAGCCCTGGGGTTGGAGCCTTGATTAAAAGCGCCTCCTAACTTGGCACCCCTGTACATTTCTGGAGGCCATGGAGGGCTGGGCCAAGGGTCACAGAAAGCCAGGGGAAGTTACTCCGCTGTGAACTCAGAGGTCCCGGGCGGGGGTGAGGAGGTGGGGCGGGGGCAAGATTGAGCCGTGCTAGGCCCGAGCTCCTGTTGGATGTTTGCAGGCTAGAGATGCCAGGGTTACCAGCCCATCTGTACCACTGTGAACACACTCTGTAAACAGCCCACACTTAGGGCCAGCCACATGGCTCCCAGTGGGTTAATCAAGCTTTGAGAGCCCTGCTTGGCTTGCTTGTGGAGGTAGTGACCTGCTTTGAGAGTTCCTGACTCAGTGTGCAGAGTGCCCACAGCAAGTAGGGGGTGCTCAGTAACCTGCACTTCCCTCCCCGCAAGAGCATAAGTTTCTTTTCTTTAAACATACAAAAAAAATCTGTAATTGAATGAGGTGGACGCCAATGTCTAAAATATTTTTCCTTTGTACACAGCATGTATTGCATGGGAGTAGGCTTCCTGGAATGCCTTAGTGGTTAAGATGAGCACCTGGCCCTAGAAGCACAGAGTTGGAATGGTAGCTCTGTAACATGGCTGTGTGGTCTTGGGTGAGTTAATTAACCTCTCTGTGACACAGATTCCCTGTCTATCAGACAGGAAGATAACACGGGGTTGGGTTAGCGTGAGGCTGACATCATTTGGCTACAGTCCAGCATCCTTACGCTTCATGCATGCATGCATATCACAGGTTCTCAGGGATGCAAATGTATGTACATCACAACTCATTCTGCTTCTGAGAAATGGGATTAAATGACCAGAACTACAGAGGTAGAGGGACTTTTTTAAATTGTATTGTCATTTACCTTTTGAATTTATGTATGTTCATTTATGTACATTCATTACCTAGTCAGATATTGACTTTTAAATCCACCCCAGTGTAGCTATCAACACGAAGAAGAATTTTTCAACGAAGAAAACTTCGCCCCACTCAGCACCCTCAGTACTCTCTTCTACCTGTCCCCGATGTCTGCATAAACATTTTGAAAGCCAGTTGCAGTCCCACGATTTGTACATGGTGTGTGCAGACTCAGCGGAGGGGGGGATGGTGACTCCTGCCTTGGCCACTCCAAGATCAAGAATGGCTCCCGCCAGTCTCGATCATCCTCTCTGCACTGAGCTGCCTGTGTCTTGGCTGTTCCGTAAACAGGGCTGGGTGGAGGGGATTTTCTCACTAGCTGTTACTCTTCCCAGACAACGGGCTATTATTAGAATGGCTGGCCTGGCCCTGGCCTGAAAAGAGGCCTGTTTGCTTCATTTCATCCAAGGCCAGAGGAGAGGCCAGACAGGGAGGCCCTCCATCCCAGATCGCCAGTGCTTTGTAAGTAAGGGAGAAACGTAGACCCACCTCTTCCTCCAAGAAGGTTAGTTAGCATGAGGACCTTGCACAGTCGTCAGGTAGAGGCCATTGTGTCCTCCTTGATTAGAGGTGTGTGTGTGTGTGTGTGTGTGTGTATGCGCGCGCATGTCTGTGTCTCTGTGAGCATCTGTGTGTGTGTGTTTGTGCACATGAGTATAAGTGCCTGCCAAAGCCAGAAGATGGTGTTGGTTACAGGCAGTTGTGAGCCACCAAACGTGGGTGCTGAGAACCGAATTTGGGTCTTCTTCAAGAGCAGCAGTGTTCATCTTTGAGGCATCGTCCAGCTCAACTAGTGTTGCTTTCTTACTCGGAGAATTCTGTTAGTGCCACTGTTCAGGGAATGCCGGCTGTGGCCTGTTGTCCCACAGCGGTGTGGACTGTGGGGTTTTCTACAGTGGAAGATGTGAAGGATTGAGGCAGGTTCTCCAAAAGGGTGCAGTGAAGTTCTAACCTTTCCCACTTCACAGCATGATCGTATTTGGAAATAGGTCTGAGTCTTTGAAGATAAAATCAAGTTCAGGTGATGTCTTACTGGAGGAGGTTGATCCAGTATGACCAGTATCCCTCCCTGTAAGAAGGGACATATGAAGGGAGACATACGAGCAATGGTCCCTGTCACTCAGAGGTGACAGCTGGAGCAATGCAGCTGCAAGCCAGAGAGTGTTGAGACACACAGAGCACACCTCCCCTCAGCACAGCCTCGCCTGTACCTTGATTTCCTGCGTCTAGTTTCCAGAACCAGTACAGAAGAAATGGTTACTTTGAGCCCCACACCCCTACCCAATCCATCCGCCTGTGGTGCTGTTTGAGAAATACTGTGGAAATAATAGCACAGAAGAGAAAGCAATGCTTGATATTCTGATGTGTCCCCTTGCTTGCTAATGGCCTGCTGTTCGGGTGGCCCTGGTAATTCTCTTCCTCTGAGCACTCCTGTTCATGCCCTTCCCCAGCCAAACCATGGGCCAGAGAAATTAGAAAAAAGGGAAGTGGGTACGTGTCTGTTAAGAGAGAGGGCTTGGTTCCATTCTCAGCACTGAATCATAGTGACATATGCCTGTAATCCTAGTGCATGGCGGGTAGAATCAGGAAAATCAGAAGTTCAAGATTATCCTCAGCTATCTAGTAAGCTCAAGGCCAGACAGGGCTACATTAAGTTCTCTGGAAAGGAAATAGGGGAGAGATGAACCAAATCATTTTATTATAATGTTTAATATTGTTTGTAATTTAAGTAATTTTTTAAGAGGAAAGAAAGGAATTAGGAAAAGAGACCTTTTATGTCACCAAGAACACAGTCCCCAATGTAGTTATGCCTAACCCAAGTCCAGTGCGCTGGTTTGAAAAAAAATGGCCCCCACATGGAGTGGCACTATTAGGAGATGTGGCCTTGTTGGGGTAGGTGTGGTCTTGTTGGAGGAAGTGAGTCACTGTGGAGGCGGGCTTTGAGGTCTCATATATGCTCCAGCCATGCCCATGAGACAGTTGACTTCCTGTTGCCTCTTGGTCAAGGATATAGAATTCTCCAGCACCGTGTGTACCTGAACACCACCACACTCCCAGCCACCATGCTCCCAACCATGATGATAATGGACTAAACCTCTGAAACTATAAGCCGCCACCTCAATGAAATGTTTTCCTGTGTAAGAGTTGCCATGGTCATGGTGTCTCTTCACAGCAGTAGAAACCCTAAGACATCC
Source organism: Peromyscus californicus insignis (assembly GCF_007827085.1). Lineage (NCBI taxonomy): Eukaryota > Metazoa > Chordata > Mammalia > Rodentia > Cricetidae > Peromyscus > Peromyscus californicus. The sequence goes on from NW_026294551.1 coordinate 34,174,355, forward strand.
AGGTGACTAAGACCTCCACATTGACATTGGCATGTTAAAGGATGTGTTTGTGTGTAGAGAAACACTTGAAAAAAGTCCTGGGTTTAATTTTCGGTTTAGTGGCACCAGGGATCAGTCACCTCTTTAGAAGCCGAGGAATAACAGGCACAATTAGGAGCTGGCAGGATCCCCAACTCTAACAGTGCAACCAAGAGTGGGGGGTTCCCGGGTGGCCTGTTCTGTCTACCTGCTTATTCAGGAAAATAGAGCACAGCAGTGAGAGGTCGTTAAGAACCACGGGAACTGGTGTATATGACAGCCTGCCTTGGCACCCCAGCATACCTCCTCTTCCACCATGGGGCAGGTCAAAGGTGGTAGGGAAGACTTCTTCATTTGCTTACGTTGTCCCAGAAACCCTTTCAGGTAGGGGTGTTTGCCAGATGCAGTCCTGGAGTGAGCTTTTAAGATACATCAATGCAGTGGAGGGTCAGAATGGCAACACCTACTAATCTCTTGTTGTAAGGGAGCTGGTGGGCACAGCCGTGATAGGTAATGCCACCCTGGCATGGATGGAGTTCTGTTAGTCCTCAGGTGTGACTGGCAAGCCCAGCAGTGTACAAAAATAACAGCCAGGATTTAGAAGTGATGAGAGTTGTATGCCTTTGAGCACTCCCTCCAAATGGGAAGTTTCTCCCTCCGCTTGCCGCCCATTTAGAATCAGGAGATAATTGAAAGCATCTCCCTCTCTGGCTGTGTCCCAGCACCCTAGGCAAAGCCGGTCCTCCACCAGCTCTGTAGCGGACATGCGTAGTGCTGACATCAATTCATTATCTCAGAGGGCTGGGCTGGTTCATGGATGATTCATGGCTCTGCTTTCCACTGCCGCTGGAGGTGACATCATCCATTCAGGCCCAGAATAGACATGGAAGCAACCGTGACCCTTGCTCTGTGTTTCTCACCAGCCCTGGGCTCCGTCCCACCTCCCACCCAGCTGCTGTGTGTCCACTTGAGTAGGAACCGGAACTGTGGTGATCCTGGGATACCCTTCCACAATACTGCCTTAGGAGGGCACGGATGTGTTTCCATAGTGTTGTGTGACCTTCCTCAGAGTCCCATCTTTTCTCCCAAGCCCTTACCGATAACCCAAGAGCCGCTTAACCCTGGAGCCAGCTTTGATGTCTGCTTGTCAGGACTGGCTTGGTTATGCATGGTGATGGCTAAGCCAGAGGTCTCAGCTGGATCAGAGATTTCAACCGTAGGGTCATCTGGGGAATTTGTGTGTGTGTGTGTGTGTGTGTGTGTGTGAGGGGGGAGTTCGAGACAGAGTTTCTCTGTGTAGTTTTGGTGCCTGCCCTGGATTTCGCTCTGTAGACCAGGCTGGCCTCAAACTCAGAGATCCACCTGGCTCTGCCTCCCGAGTGCTGGGATTAAAGGCATGGGCCACTACCTCACGGCCATCTGCGGAATTTTTAAGCCTTACCAAATTCCTGGGTCCTGCTCTAGGTCGATCAGTCAGTGAAGTGAGCCTCAGGGCTGGGAGCCTGGTGTTCTTCCATCAGCATCCCAGCTGATACTAGCGTGCATTCAGGTCTGGGAACGTCTTCTGCATGCATCATTTACTTACAACGACTCCTAGAGCTTTAAAACTCACCAAAGCAGATCCTGGGCCCTGCAGTCAGGGTCCTTTATTTTGGACCGGTTATCCAATACCTAAGGAAAACAACAAGCTAGTGAAAGTTCTGGATTACTAGAAAAGCACAAGGCGTGCCCTGGACATCTCTGTAGGGCCGCTGCTAACAAGTGGTTTGGAGAAAAGCCCAGAAGTATTGGTTGGTTTAAAAATAATTCTGCCCTGGGGCTAGAAATAGAATTCCGTTTCTAAAGTGCTTTCCTAACATGCACAAAGTCCCGGGTTCAATCCCCAGCACCACCACATAATTGGGGACATTGGCTCATGCCCCGCATCGGGAAGGTAGAGGCATAAGGATCAGAAGTTCTAGGTCATCCTCAGCTATATAATGAATTCAGGGACAGCCTGGAGCACACAGGAGTCTCATAAGTTTTAAAATAAAAATAGAGAGTTGGGGAACTAGGTCCACTGGTGAAGTGCTTGCCTGAAAAGCAAGAGGACCTGCCATGAGACCTCCATCACCCATTAAGACGTGAGGTGCACATCTTCACAGTCCCAGTTCTGGGGAGGCAGAGACAGGCAGATCCCTAGAACTTATTGGCCAGCCAGCCTAGCCTAGTCATTGTGTCCCAGGTTCAGTGAGAGACCTTGTCTCAAAACAAAGAGAAAGGGAGTGACTGAGGACGATACCAGACATTGACCTCTGGCCTACATGAGCACAGCAGCACATACACCCATGCGCACACAACCCAAGTCTTGGAACCCACACTTCTGCCTAGTGGGCCCAGAGGAAGGTGTGCTTTAGCCAGAGACCCGTGCCAGACTCAGAATGCTTCTCCGCTTCCCTCCTAGGCCAGGTAGAAAGTTGTACCCTCACAGACACAAGATCTCTGGTCTTGGCATCTGAAGTCTCCTTTTAATTAAGTTGATTCATTTGCCCTGGAAAGAGATTTCCTGATTCAGCTAGTATGTTTATGTATAAACGATGCTGGAAACACCTGGCAATTTTTCTGACTGACAATAAAAAAAAAAAATGTAGCCTGAAAATTATGGTTTAATTTGCTTCCTCCCCCATTCTGTCTTACCTCTCAAAAAAAAGGGAGGGGGTAAGGTTTACAAAGGAAGCTTTGTGTTTTGCCCACAGTGCTAATCTGTTTTACAACAGAAACACGTGTACCCACAATTCCTAATAATTTCTTTTTACTCTATTTTTAGAACTGTGGGTTTTAATGGACAATTGAATTGTTCGTTGGCAAATGGGATATCATCTAATTGCATGTTTTTATTTATTGTGAATTTGCAGGTAAGTCCCAAGGAGATTGGCAAGCACATAGAAAGAGCTAGAGTAAACAGCTGTCACCATTTTATTTTCCAAGATTTCAGAGCTTTGTTGCCTCTTTGAGGCTGCAGCTCAGCTGTGTGTGTGTGTGTGTGTGTGTGTGTGTGTGTGTGTGTGTGTGTGTGTGTGTGTGTGTGTGTATGTGTTGGGGGTAAGGGGACTTCTGCAGGATGCTTGAGGAGTGCACACACACACCAATGAGAGTGTGTGTGCAAGTGGAAGGGATGGTAGAACTTTTATGTGGCCCTTGTTAGAAATACACTGTAATCAAAGCTACTGTACAAAAATCAAATTAGAGGGGGTCGGAGAGATGGCTCAGCCATTAAAGAGCACTGACTGCTGTTCAGAGGACCTGGGTTCAAATCCCAGCACCCATATGGCAGCCGACAACTGTCTGTAACTCCAAGATCTGACACCCTCACACACACATACATGCAGCCAAAACACCAATGCACATAAAATAATATAAATAAATAAATTTTAAAAAATCAAATTAGAAAAGTAGGTACCTGTTCACACATACCCCTGCCTCTGTGTGTGGGGGCAGGGGCGATGAAAATGTGTGCACACAGGATTGATTGCAGGTCAATGTAGAGACCAGAGGAAAACTCATGTGCTCTGCCTCAGAGCAAACTTTTCTTTTCTTTCTTTTTTTCTTTTCTTAAAGATAGGATTTCTTACTGGCCTTAGATTTGTCAAATAGGCTAGGTTGGTTTACCAGCAAGTCCCAGGGATCCTCCTGGCTCTGCCTCCCCAACACTGGAATGCAAGCACGTGCCACCATGCGTGGCTTTAAAAAAAAAAAAAAAGATTTATTTATCTATTATGTATACGGTGTTCTGTCTACAGGCCAAAATAGGGCACCAGATCTCATTACAGATGGTTGTGAGCCACCGTGTAGTTGCTGGGAATTGAACTCAGGACCTCTGGAAGAGCAGCCAGTGCTCTTAACCACTGAGCCATCTCTCCAGCCCCCCATGCGTGGCTTTTTATACATGGGTTCTAGGGATCAAAATTATGTCCTTGAGGCCAACACTTTACCAAATGAGCTACCACCTCAGCTGTTTTATATTTTTTATTTGTTTGTTTGTTCTGTTTTTTTGAGACAGAGTCTCACTACATAGAGCAGACTGGCCTCCAACTCATAGAGATCCGCCTGCCTCTGCCTCCCAAGTGCTGGGATTAAAGATGTGTAGTACCTTGTCTTGCCTTTGTTCATTTACTTATTTTCTTTTGAGGCAGAGTCTCTCATGGAGCTCAGGTTTACCTCACACTCCCATCTCCTGCCTCAACTTCCCCAGCGCTAAGTTGACAGTCATGAACCAACAAGTGCCTGCTCTGTGTGTGTCCTGGTTTTAAAGGTTCCCCTGGATGCTCTTGCCTGGTCATTGGTGGCATAGCTAACCTCCCCCAGTGGCGGTTTCCACCTGCGAGCATCTCTGCTGGGTTTAGGTTTTGTTTTTGTTTTCTCTAAGGTTCTTCAGCAAAGGCGGTAGTAGGGCTGGGCAGGTAGCTAGCAACGCTTCCTGCTGCCAGGGCGGTAGCAGCTGGGGCGGGGAAAGGAGAGCAGCTGGGGCAGTGTTATTAGTCATTCCACGAAGAAATTGAGTTGATAAATAATGAAGCAGCGATGTTAGCAACACATGCTGCAGGTCAGATGACTTCGATGAAAGCCCCCAGTTAAGTGTGTATAATGGTTTGACAATATATATGCTGTCTAAAAACATCCGATTTTAAAATGGAAATTGGACTGTTCGTGGCATCCTTAGCAAATATGCCAAGGCCATTACCAGAAGGAGCTTGGAAATCTGAAAGATGATCTTCCTGCTGAACGTGGCCCCGCCTCTCCCCTTCTCAGCCCCTGCTCAAACTCACTTTGTTCCCTTGTCCCTTGCCTTTTCATTTTGTTAACTGTTTTGATTTGTAAAACACTACGCCTCACACTACGCTCCTTTATGAAGATTTACTGTGCTGTTCTTATCTTTCACCTTAAATCCTTGATAAGAGCATTTTAAAAATGAAATTGCTACCTGACACTATTATAAAGTCTTGGCTGGCAGCCAAGGTGGAGACAGGAGCTGGGGAGGAGGGAAAGGAGACTGAGCTGTGAGAAAGGAAAAGATTTTCATGGGGTACTAAGCGTATTTTTTTTTTTAATTTTCCTGGATTCTAGAAGCCTTTTAGAAATTTAAATGAAGTATTGCTATAGCCTTGTGATGCCCTTTACAGTTGCGTGTCGTACCAGGGACTGGGCAGTGGGCACTCGGAACAGTAAGAGTTCCTTAGGCCAAGGTCATCCACACTGAAGATGAAGTTTATGCAAATACTTTCCTGTGGATTGGAATGGGTGGGTGGGTGGGTGGGTGGGTGGGTGGGTGGATGGATGGATGGATGGATGTGTGGGCGGATGGATGGATGGATGGATGGGCAGATGGATGAATGGGTAGGTGGATGAATGGGTAAGGTGAATGGATAGATGGGTGGGTGGATGAATGGTGGGGGAGTTGGGTGGATGAATGGGATGGATAGGTGAGTGGGTGGGTGTATCCACAGATAGATGAATGGATGGACAGACAGATTGACAGCTGCCATATTTATCATTTGGGACAAGTGTCTTTACAGCTCCGGTCATCCCCACTTCTGTGACCTACCCTGTGTAAGCAGAGTCTCCTCTAGTCCAAAAAGCTATGGTGGCTGACTAGAGGAGGGCGGAAAGGTTAGAGTCGATTGGGGTGCACCCAGTGCCAAGTGATCTTCGTGTGTCCACAGAGGGCATCTATGATGGGGTGTGGGGCATCAGGAAGTAGAACCACCTGATGGAGCAGGCCGTTTCCATTCTAATAGAGTGACTTAAGGAACTCCTGTTAATTCCTGCCACTCAAAGGCAGTCATTCTCTCCCCATAATAGACCTTGTTAACCCCTCTCCGTACTGACTGGCGCTTTTATTATGATGATGACTGGAGGACTCGAGTCTGGAGGTTAGAATGACAGGTTTTCCAAGTGCCTGGTGGAGAAGCGGGTATATAATGATGGTCTTCCATGGCATGAATGGTGGCCACCGCCTGCTCTGGCACAGACATTATTAGATCTGAGTCTCCTGAAGGGCCAATTTGTGATGACCTGGTATTTACGATCCTAGATGATGGGGGTAGGGGACAGGGAGGCAGCAGAAGGGCCCCTCATCATCCCATCAGTGTGAGACAGCTGGGGTATAGTCTAGCTCCTGGGTGCTGAGGCCACAGCCCGCGGGAGGGCCCCGTGAGGAGCTGGCGATTCCAGAGCCACAAAAGCCAGTTTATCAAACACCTCATGAAAATATAATCCACGACAAAAAAAAACGACTGCTTTGGGGAACCGTCTTGTCTCTTTTTGAGTGGAGACTAGAGACAACCAGACAAGGCTCAGTGGTGACGAATAAAGAAACGTTACTTTCCGAGCACAATCTTCTGTTCCTAGTCACTTTGCAGCAGACATTCAATCAAAATGCTAATAGCAGCGGCAACAAGGGACCGTGGTTATTGTAATACTAATTGATTGGTTGGAGGGTGGGTTTTGATAAGTGCAGCTGAAGATTTCTGAAATATGATTCTCTTTAATTACTGGGATGCTAATAAAAAAGAACAAATGATTTAATGATGATTTCCGAGGTAATGGCTTAAAGATTTTGTTAGAGTTTAAAATGAGATATGGTGACTATGTACCGTGAAAACAGAGCCCTGGTGGGTGGCCCTTTCCTTTGTCAAAGCCAGGCATGGGATACAAGTCCAGCTTGCCCTTGCTAGGCTGTGTGGGGCAGTGGTCAAGGACTCTCCCGGGTTGTTGGGGAACCTCATGGATCTAGCTTGACATTTCCTGCAGTCTGTGTGTGCTGGCCCATCTAAGTACTCTTCTTGGCTTTCCCAGCTGACAGAATGTGACCTCTAGCTCTGGTACAGAGTGATACCCAAGCTCCAACTGTAGTGGTTCATCCTATGCTTGAGGACCTTGACTTTGTGTTATAGACAGCCACTCAGTTTGGGACCACTAGACACTTTCTGTGTTCCAGGCACTGTAATAGTGTCCAGCAGCACTTCAAGAAACAGGGTAAACCAAATTCTAGCCTGCTGTGAGCTCCTGTCCTCCGGGGTGAAGGGATGTGCTTCCCATCGTTTCAGGGTTGGGGGTATAATTCAGTGATATGAGTGCTTGCTTGTCCAGCATGTACAAGGCCCTGGGTTCAGTCTCCACTGCCACCAAGAAGAAAAAACAAAAACATTTCTGGTCCTGCCATGGTGAAGGTGTGGCAGGTAATGATGGTGAGCGCTCTGCTTCACTCAGGTCGGTGCTTGGGAGTGGCCATCTTGAGAAGGAGCCATTTGAGTTGGGAGACAGAGAATTGTGAAAAAGCATTCCAAGGAGGTGACTGGGTAAGGACTTAGCGCAGGGAGAGAACCAGGGACTGAGATGGGGAGCAATGAACATAAGTAGAGAGGTGGACAGGCCAGATTATGAAGAGGTGGTGAACCGGGCCCGGCATACGGCTCTGCTCCCTTACAGCCCCACTGGCCCTAGAACTGAAGAGGGAGGGCCAGGTGCATGATGGGATGTGGGAGGACAGTCAGCCAGCATTGCAGAGCTCCAGCAGGGGCTTGGCTTGCAGTGGAGGACCAGGGCGGCCAGGGCACTGGAATCCATATTTAAAGGCAAGACCAAATATTCCAGTAGACTGGATTGGGGGTATGACACAGACTCTGGACTCTTGGCAGCTGAGGAGATGGTGCTATTGGTGGGTTTGATAGATGGAATAGATTTTAAGAAGAAAAATCTGTTGTTCTGATTGAAGCTCCCACGGAATCTGTGTGGTAGTGTTTAGTAGATGGCTATGCCGAAAGTCTCTAGAGAATTAAAGGAAGCCACTCAATTTTGCCTAAGGCAAAGTTGGAATAGACATTGTTGGTGTAGAAAACCATAAAACAGGGAAATGTGGTGACTCTGGGATCCTTCAACTCTTCACTTCTTCCAGCATCCAGGGGTCCCTGTGCATGTCTTTTGTGCCTTGTCCTCAGGGTTTGATGGAAGATGTTGCATCCAGGGGCCAGAAGTGTTACTGCAGACACAGGGAAGAGCGGTCCAAGGCTCATGGCTGCAGATCCATTACAAGTTTGGTCTCTTCCTCCTCCAAGGGTGCTGAGGGCTCGAGGGGCAGTGAAGGTCCTGGAGAGACCAGAGCCCTGTCCGCATACTCTCCTTCCACCCCCTGAGGGCCTCCAGCTTCAAGGTCTTGACTGTAAAGAGGGGCTCATACTGATGGGGAGGGGGACTTAGGGAGCTACCAGTATGAAAAATTGGTGTGTTTTTGTTTCTTTAGAGAGAGCAGAATTCAGATTTGTGTTACTGGGGTGGGAGTGGGGGCTTAATTGGGGCGGAGAGGCAGTACTAGCCTTCCTTTCAATTTGTCAAGCTTTCTTTCAAAAGATCTGCCAAAGAAGAAAGGGTAATTAATAGGCTTGAAGTCATTTCCGATGTGTCAGGATTTCTGCCTCGCTTCCAAGTGATAATGCTTGCCGGCTCCAGGCCTCTAGGGAGCCTTCCGTCTTATTAACTTGTCTGGGAGAAACGGGGAGTGGGGACAGCTTGGGCCAGTGGGTGACGGGAAATAAAGATTTGTGGTGTAGTGAGCTGTAAACACCAGGGCCCAATAAGTTGAGGGGAACATGAGGGGGTGGGAAAGAGAGGAATGTGCCTAGACTACCCTTCAGCAGGAAGCCACGTCCTCGGCTTCCTGGGTCCCGTGGCCATCTGACCTTCTAAAAGATTCTTCAGTGTAACCCCAGGGAAGAATGGCACTCTAATAAGCAGCATGTTGACATGAAGGCATCCATGTGTGTTCACTTCATTTCTCTTACTTCCTACGGTTGCCTAGAAGGAAATAATCTCCCACTAAAATGCTGTTTGGACTTCACAGTAGCTAATTCTCTCTAGCCCTGGAAGTGGTCTGCCCACGCAGAGACCTCCAGCTTTGAACTTCGTCAAAGACGGAGCTGTTACAGAGCATATATTAAGTGCCTAATCGTGCATAGCTCCGTCTGAGACTTGGCCTGTTGTATGTGCCTGCTTCCTACCCTGGGGCGTGTTTATGGTCGGAGGAAAGAAGCTGGCCTCTGCTTTGCTACAACTCGGTTGCCTTGTGCAGTGCCCACTATGGAGGCAATTAGGTCTTGATTGTGTGCATGGCGATGGAGTCAGATTCTACCTCCATTTCTGCTTGTCCCTTACCACCATAACTCCATTAGAGCAGCATCTGGACCTCTTTCTCCTCTCCTCCGTGTCCTTAGCTATAAAGTCAGCCGCCTTTAAATTTTCAGGAGAGAGAGACAGACAGACTGTGCACATTCTGAAATTAACATTGACAGTCTGCCATTCCACTTATCTGATGGATGACTGATACTCAGAGAAATTAAGTCACTTAGCCAAGGTCACGCAGCCAGTGTGAGGTAGAGACTGGATACGAACCAAGCAGCCCTGCTGGATGGTGACCCAGCCCCCTGCCCCCATGATGGGCTTTGGGATTATGTGCTTGAGGGAAGGCCCCTTCAGGTGGCCTGGAAGTTAGCTGACATGGAAGGCCCGACAGAGTGGAGGAAGGAATGTAAAAGTGGGCGGGGACTTGTTCAGGAAGAACCTGGCATTGGCTTCCCAGTGTTAGAAACCTTCTTGACACTTCTGATCAGGAGTATCGTCTATTCTCGGGCCAGTGTCACCTCTGGGAGGGCAGGCCACTCTTGCTTTCCCACTCAGCCACCAGCCTCAGTGGACAAGTGAACTCCCCTGAGCCGGCCGGAAATCTCAGCAATGGAGCAAATGCCCCAGCCGGAAGCATGGTGTGAGCCCAGAGCGGGACTGGGTGCCTGGATGGCAAGAGACAGTGACTAACAAAGGTGACCTAGGGGGTGTAAAGCCCAGGCACCTTCAGGACCCTCCATGTTCAGGTGACCTGGGTGTAAGCAAACCAGGTCCACAGTGGGGCTTCAGGAGGGACACCCACTGCCCACATACTGTGTTTTCATGTGGTCCAAAGCAACCATGTTTGAAGTCCTTTGGGGTCACAGGGGAAGAAAGTAATGTCTTGTTTTCTGTCTTTTTTTTTTTTTAAACATGTGCCTCTTTTGCCTTCTCCAAAAGTAATTATAAGCACAGAATCAATGTAGGCCCAAAGCCAAAGGAACTCTCTGCTCTTTCTTCCCACCCTCCCTCTAGCCCCTTGTCTTTGTCTCTGAGTCTGAAGCCTTGCTGGCCAGTGGTGGAAATCCCCCCCCCCCCCCGGCAGGAGGGGCCTCTCGAGGCGGCGTCCATCTTGCTGGAGAGCTCAGAACAGGGCTGTGGTTTGTGAGGCTGGTGCACACGCGCACACCCGAACAGCACCCCCTCCCTCAAGTCTATCTCCTCTCTTCATGGTTGCCTTTCTGCTTCCCTCCCTTCTCCTTCCTTTTTCTTGTACTAGGGATTAAACTCAGGACCTCCTCCATGAGAGGCAAGTCCTCTACCACTGAACCACATCCTTAGCCCTTTTCCTCGATTTTATGGTGAGATAGTGTCAAGTTGCCCAGGGGGGCCTTGAACTTGCGATCTTCTTGCCTCAGTCTTCCAAGTAGATGGCATTACAGTCCTATCTATGCCTTTCCTTTTCCTCCCTTGTTTCCCAACTCCTTCTGTCTCTCTTTGTCTCTCTCTGAGCAGGCACACACACACACACACACACACACACACACACACACACACACACACACACTCACACACTCACACACACACACGCAGTATCTTACTGTGTAACCCAGGCTGGTCTTGAACTCACCGCAATCCTCCTGACTCAGCCTCTTGAATGCAGGGATCGTAGCCAGGTACCACTTGCCTGGCTCTGGTGGCATTTCCCATTAAACCAAAAATTGTAAGCTGAGCAAATCATCAAGGGCTCACCTTCCTGCCAGACAGCATACTGATGGGAGATGTTTGTAGAGTGTAGGCTAGAGGTGTGGTCTGAGCCTCGTGAAGTTGCTGCAGGGGGAGGAAGGGAGTGATAGTCTGTAGATGGATGCAAAAGGCCATCGGTGGAAGCCTAAGGGAAGTCACAGTTGAGTTGGAAACTGACTTTCAGCCAAGAGTAGATACCGGCAGCACTGGCTGATGCTCAGTGTTTTGTTTCTTGATGCAACCACCAAGTATCAGTGAGCATGCCACCATTTTTACCTCCCCCACCCCACCCTAGTAGTGCTTCATATACAGCTTCCAGAAGCAAGACTTCACGTTAGCAACAAGATGTCTGATGGCCCATGTGCGTCAGGGGCTTCCACCGGGCTTCTGGGGTGGAGAGGTTTCCAGGCTGCAGTTGCAAGGCTGGAAACAGTGGCGTCTCCAGCTAGGGGCCGGGATAGATGTGCATGCAGAATGCTCCTGTAGAAGAAGCAGATCAGGCAGGAGCTGTACCCTCCAGTCCCCCCGCACCCCTGTCACCATGATCAGGCCAACAGCTCACCCTCTTTAGGTCTGTCGCCTTCCAGAAGTGCTGTCTCTTGCACCTCTTGCTGCCCTGAGTATTACAGCCTTCTCATGTTACAGCAGAGAGGCCTAGCATCCTGTGTCCTAGCTCCAGAGGACCCGGGCATGTGACCTTCAGCATGTCACCGCACATATTTCCACCACTGCTGAGCCACCAGACCTTGAGGTTTTCACTGTCTGTGACACAGAACAATGCACACAGCTCACGAGGGGGGTTGCCACTGTTTAAGTTCAGAGTCGTGGTCACTGGCCTGTCATTCCCAAGTTCATTCTGCAAGAGCCCTGGGAGCTCAACTTGCACCCTGACCCAGATGGCCTCACTGCCCCACTGCATCCAGACCCTCTCTAGCCTGGACCGGAAGTGACAAGCCGACCGGTCACCGGGAGTCACCAATCTGAAGTGTTGTTGTGCCTCAGTCTGAAGGGTCTTGACCAAGGGGCTTCCCTGAGCCTGGAATTCTTAAGTTCTATTCCCCAAAGCAGCTCCCCATCTTAGACAGTCGGGTGAGTTTCCTCACGTCCGTACAGAAACTTGGTGTTTGAAGTTCATCTACAACCAGAGAGTGACTGGTTTTCATGTTCTCTCACCTCTGACCTCTCACCCTGTGACACCCTCTGCCCCCTTCTTTCTGTGATCATTCATTGTTCAGAGCTTTGGTCGGTTTTATTGTCCTGTTTCGTTCATTTGTAAGCATCAGAAGACATTCGAATTGCTTTTAGGAAGCGGATGGGCACATCGGTGGACACAGCCCAGTGACTGTGTGGTTGTAGAATTGGTGTGGAAGAACCAAGCTGTCCCAATTTTGGAATTGGGGAATCTTGCCTTTTAACCAGCTGATACTAATCTTTGAATGAACTTTCTACCCCTCCCTCCCTCCCAAAAAAAGCAGAGGGGTCTCAATGCTTTGGGGGTGGTTTGTTTGTTTCTCCTGCTGTTTTAACAATTTTGTAGACCCACTGGAAATAATGGAAAGTGCCCAGTCTTTTGCAAAGTAGGATCAGAAATGGCCTGGTTGCAAATGAGGCCTTTTGCCTCAAGACGGTTCACTCCTCACCTCCCACCTCACACACAGACACAAGGCCAAGCTTCTAATGGCTGTGCTCTTCAGTTAAGCGTCTGTGATTGAACTGGACGAGAGCTCAGAGCTGAGGACCTCAGAGGACACGAGACTCAGCTAGCTCAAAACTGCCCCTTTGAAAGCTGTTTGGGAAGCTCAGTCAGAGGTTAGTATAGCGGCTTCCACTTGCATAATTTTTCAAACTTCAGCCACGGATCTTCCTGGATCCCTCGCTGGCTTTTGATTTTCTACAATGAAAGATGAATGAGATTTAGTAGGAGGGGGAATAGGGACTCGTTTTCTCGCCCCCACGTCCACTGTGGCCCTGGTGCTGACTTTGAAAAACCTTCCAAGACAGGCAAAGGGTAAAGAGATGGGTGGACTGACTACCTTCAGCGGCTTTCTGAGGTTAGATCTCTCTCTCTCTCTCTCTCTCTCTCTCTCTCTCTCTCTCTCTCTCTCTCTGTGTGTGTGTTTGTCCCTCCTCTGTGTGTGTGTGTGCGTGTGCGTGCGTGGGTGTGTGTCCCTCTCTCTCTGCCCCTCTCTCCCTTTCCTCTCTTCCTCCTCCTCTTCTCCCTCCCCTCAGACCCCTGAAATACACTAGACTCTATCTCTGCTCTGAATCTTCTGTCCCTATTCTCATCGCAGAGGGCCAGAGAGGAGGGTGCACGGGCAGCCCAGCCAGCAGCCTTTGTGACTTTCCTTCCGCCTGGCCAGGAGATAACTGCTTTTGAAAGTTGCATTTATCTGGAAAGAGCAGCATGGCCGGAGAGGCTGTGCGGAAAGAGCTGGCGGCCCTTCTGTGATGAACGGATTGGAAACTTTTCTTGTGAAGCAAAAGCAACCCACAAGTTTGTCTCTTTCAAGAGAAGACGAAATTGAAAGTGAAGCCCCAGAGAGATAAGTTTCTTTTCCCCCCCATCTGGTGCTTCATGTCGGCTTAACAATTCTAGGAGGGCCCTGCAAATGGCAGAGACCTCAATTTCCCCCCTTTCTGGGCTCCTAACTAGAGAGGTTTGCAAAGCTTAAGGGGATTAATGCTCTTTAAACCTTGCCACTGCTTCTGTTCCTCATGGGATCGGGTGCTAATAAAGATGTACCAGCCTGGAAGGGCTGGTAAACACTGCTTTGTTGCCACGGCAACAGGCGAAACAAGACCTACACCAAGTATTGCTAACAAGGGTCCTTATGATCAAGAGTTTAAGGAGGTGGGGGAAACGGTTCTTAAAAATGCAAAGAATCTTGGCGAGGTAATTAGACTTGGTGCTCTCAAAGTAAATTTACAGTTTTCCAGAGCATTGCTAGAGAGCCTTGTCGCTTGCAAAGTCACCCTCCATCAAGTACAGCGAGCGACATCGTTGCTAAGAGCTGACGGCATCTGCTGCCAGTGGCTCTGATGAGGCTGGAGCTTTGCGTCCTGAGATATCTTCTCCCTCCTCAACAAGCCTACAGGCGCGCACTTGCTTGGGACTTGAGAGAGTTCTATTGCCTGCCTCCTTGGTGTTGAAAGGTGCTAGAGAATGTTCTGCACCTGCCTTCCATTCAGTATGGAAAACAACCCCCATGTCTGGGAAGCAGGCTGAGCATGCCCCTTGTTCTGCCTCACATCACCTACTTGCTGACCCTGGTCAGTACAGATGTGCCTGTTTCCCAGGCGGAAGAACAGGGAGGTTAAAGGAACTTTCTAGGACACTAGACCTGGGATTTGGACCCAGGTATGTCTGTGGTGCCCAAGCTTGGGCTTTTGTGCCCTCCCTGTATAGACTCTTATCTGTTCTGTCCCTCCTGCCTAGGTAATTGGCATTCTCTTCTCAGGACTGTCCCCGCATGTTTCCCTCTGCTGTGTGTGAACACTGATGGTTTAGGCTGCTCTGCATGTTTTAAAGTTCTGTGCATAAGTGGATGAAGAACAAGGCGTGCCCCCTAAGTGGAGGTGAGCTTGCTAGCCTGAACCTCCCAACCCCCTGGGAGGAGACTACTGGGCTGCCCAGCCACACCCTGTGAATCATCTCGAATATATCTCATGCCCTCCAACCAACCTGCCTCCAGGCCTCCCCTCTTTCTCCTTTCAGAGGGCTCACTCAGAGCTGTCAATCAGATCCTGTCCTGTCCAGGTACCCCAGCCTGGCCTCCAGTGTAAATGGTAGCAGAACTTTTCTGTCCCAACTGCCTGGCAGCCACTTCCCAAATTACCACACAGAGGCTTATACTAATTATAAATGCTTGGCTGATGGCTCAGGCTTATTAATAAATAGCTCTTACATTTAAATTACCCCGTGTATGTTCAACTATGTATTGCCACCCGGCCACATGACTGTGGCTTTACCCATCCTCTGGCATCTTGGTTCTTGGGCAGTCTCCCTGAACTCCACCCCTCTTCATCCCAGTCCTCACTTTGATTGTTCCACCTGATTGTTATCCTGCCTTGCCATAGGCCAAACAGCTTTATTATTAACCAGTGAGAGTAGTACATATTCACAGCACACAGAAGGATCATCCTACAACACTCCAGGATGCTGCTGATAAGGACTGGCCTACCTGCTGCCTCCCAGCTCCTTGAATACCAAGCTGTCTCTCAACTTCGAATCTTCCCTTCCCTGTCCTTGGGCCAACTCCCAAGAGCCTGAGGGTGTGTGCCCCTTCCTCCTGCTGCACCCTCCAGGCATTCCTGTCATCTTTTGTTTACTCTGAAGCCCCTGGTTACTGTAAGACCTAAAGGGCAGAAGTCATGTTCTATTTTCTTTCAATCCCTAGTAACTGGGATATAGTAGGTGCTGGATATTTGCTTATTAACTGGATGAGTAACAATTCAGACCCACCAGGTTGCTATGACAACAGATGTTTCAGTCTTTGGAGGTCCCAGGGTCACACAGCCACCTTCTTGAACCTCACCTTGAATATCCTCATCCCCTATAGCCAGGACAGGTTGCCTAGCCTCAGACCTACCATTTTGTGTCGTGACTACTAAACACCGTATCTCAGGCCAACCTGGAGGAGAGCATGCCTGGCACTTTGCCCTCAGTGTTCACACTGTCTGCGTTTTGTTGCTTGTGAATTTCTTTTATGTTGATAAACTTGGAATCGGGCTAGAACTGCGTGGGGTTTATTCTCTAGTACCCATCACGAATGTGATGATAAACGTTGTTTATTGGCTTCTTTTCCCTTCTCCCCGCAGTATCAGGTTTCTCATTGAATTTGAGAAGCAATAGCGATTGATTAAGTTGCAGCAGAGCTTGCCCTAAAAGGAAGTGATTGATAATCCGTTTAGGTCCGGCTTGCTCGCTTTTCCCCTCCTGATTTCCTTGGCCACTTTTTCAATTACGAGCTGTATTTAGCTTGGTTTGCCCATCGTAACTCATCTCCCCTTCCTCTCGGATCTGCAGGGAAGTTGGAATGCTGAAGTGGTGACATCTAATTATTTCCTGCAGACATCAGTTAGAAATGCAAGAATACATTTTCCTTGAGGTGGACAGTCTGGGGGACGTGGTGCTGTGAGGTGGAACACCGCCGCACCAACTTCTGTCTGGCCAATAGGAGGGAACCGAGGGTATGACGTCATAACCTCCTGGTCACTGGACTCAGATAGAAAGAACACATGTGGCCTTTGTGGGATTGATTTCCCAAGTTGACCAAGCGGCTGGTTGTCTCATGGCCATCAAGTACACTTCGGCCATCTCGATAGTAAAGAGAAAAACTAAGCAGAGGCCTGTGACACTGCGGAGGACATCCACACTATTTCCTTCAGAGATGTGGTTTTACATACACCCTTTCCCCCTCCCCCTAGTCCATCCTGGGGAATGGAATCTAAGGCTTTGCACATGCTAGACACTGTTCTACCCCTGTGCTACATCCCCAACTTTTTCTAAGTTTCACAGGGTCTCCCTAAGATGCCAAGGCTAACCTCAAACTCGCCCTTCACTGCCTCGGCCTACTATGTAGCTGGTATTAGAGGGACGTACCTCTCAGCCCAGCTCCTCTACTGATACATTGGAGAAGCCTGGCCATCCCCAAAGTTCCTTCACTGTCCAGTTTTCATAGTTTGCAGATCTCACAGGAGAAATTAAATTCCTTTCTAGGTGATCCCTGCTGGTTCATGTGTGTTCAGTGTGAGCCCTCATTGGTGTTTCGGGGTGTGTACTGTCATGGCCGCCTCGGCAAGTGAGTGGTTTCCCAGATGGACAGAGGAGAGCTAGAAATGGCGGAGTGTCTTATCTTGGATCACTTGGCGAGTGGAGTTGAGGGCACCCTTGGGATATGGAGGGTGCTCTACAGAAGCACACCTCATCTCTGCCTGAGGAGTGAAGAAATAGAAAAGAAAACAGCGCGCCTGTGCATTATCTTTCTGGGAATGTAGAGATGAGGTCATTCAGGCCCACCCATGGAGGGGCAGGCTGGTGTGAGGCTGAGGATGGGGCCAGGGGAGTTTGTGCTTTCTTCGTATGCTCCCTTCACGAAGAGGGCAAGAGCTGCTAACTAGATTAATTTGTGTTGCCTCTTGTGAGACCAGAAATATTCTAGGGAAAAACAAAAACCCCAAAAAAAAAAAAAAATCAACGCAGGAAGCAAACAGGGCTGGAGGCTTTTCCAAGGCATGAGGAGAGAGTCAAGGCTCTCTCTCGGGGCCAAGCCTCTGTCTTGCCTAAGATGAATGTGGTTGGGAATGAATTCAGTAATGTCTGCACCACCCAGCTCACTTCTGAGTCACGTTCTGCTCTGCACAGACTCACTGTCCCCCACAGTGCTAGACTGGTCTATCCACTGCAAGACAAGGCTCTGTGCAGGCTCCCCCACTACCCCCCTACCCCCCTGCCCAAACCGCTCTCCATTTGGTTGGGGGAGCACAGGACTCACTGGATGTCTTATGGGATGGCCGAGACCCCAATTGCCAGCCTGCATAGATTAAGGAGAAATAACCACAGTCTGGGTCAGAGTTAATGGAGTAAAACATCAGCACTCTTTTCCTGGGCACCGATGTTTCTTTTCGGTTTTTGTGACATCAGCAGGTGATCAGCATTCTGGAGCCAGCTCCCTTTGCCCTCCACAGCGCTTTCTTTTTCATGGGCATTTTGTCGAGAAGGACAAGGCATAGGAGTGGGCATCCTCTCAGTACCCTCCTGTGTTCCAGGAGTGCTAGAGATGGGGCTTGCCCTCTGCTAGCACGGGCGACTGACGAAACAGTTAAACGAAGGGAGAAGGACGTGCTTAGATGACAGAGAGAAACCCCTCACGGCTGTGGTCGGCATAGTCACCTCCTCTATAATCACACCTCGTCAGCACTGCCATTTCTGGGCACCACATGGTCTTCTGAGGGAAGACGAGCGCGCTATAAATGGCCTGAGAACTGTCTCTGTAAAAACATGGTTAGCAATGTGGTGCTATAAATAAAGATCGCTGGTTCCCTTTTGGGCCCTGCTCTGGGGCCCTGCGTCCTGGAGTGAGTGAGTAAGTTGGAAATAGGGTTTGCAAGACAGAATTAGTGCCTATGGTTTTGCCTAACTTAGGCTTCAGTAGAAATGGTGGAAGATACAACCCTGCCTGGCAAGTTGTCTTTGGTACCCAGTTCTCTGTGCATAATTCAGCCCTGTTCTGTCGGCTCCAGGGAAGCCTGTCTTTTTCCTATAGGAGTGGGGTGGGAAGACGGGAAGCCCATCAGTTCACCTGGCCAGGTGGGAGCCGCTGCCCTGCTGGATGGACACAGGAGGACAAAAAGTGTGACACACACAGCCTGGCATTCTGAAAAGTGGTGGCACGTGTCATCATTCTGAGGCAGCACCCCTTTATCCAGAGAGGGGGTCTGGCAGCATTTCTAATTAGAACTGTGTAGGTCAGGACGTTATGCCTAAGATTCGTTTGAAGTTCAGGACCTTCATACCGAGAGGGCTGCTTCGTTCATCATTTGAATTTGCAGCTCTGGAGCCCAGTAAGGCTGAGTTCATATTCTAGTTCTTTCTGCATATGTATGTGATCCTCTTTGCCTCTCTCGGTTTCAGTATCCCTATCTGTAAAATGGGGATAAGAATACTTCTTCAGGCCGGGCAGTGGTGGCGCATGCCTTTAATCCCAGCACTTGGGAAGCAGAGCCAGGCAGACCTCTGTGAGTTCGAGGCCAGCCTGGGCTACAGAGTGGGCTCTGCCAGGATGGGTACCAAAACTACACAGAGAAACCCTGTCTCGAAAAACAAAACAAAACTTCTTCAAAGCCAGGCATGGTGGCGCACACCTTTAATCCCAGCACTTGGGAGGCAAAGGCAGGCAGATCTCTGGGAGTTTGAGGCCAGCCTGGTCTACCGAACGAGTTCCAGGACAACAAGAGCTACAAAGAGAAGCCCTGTCTCAAAAAACAAAACAAAAAAAAAACAAGCAAACAGCAACAACAAATACTTCTTCAGATGATAACTGGCATAGGTGAAATGGGAGCATCAATAAAGAGCCCGACAGGTAGGCGTCCCCAATGGTAGTAGCGGCCGTTTTCATCCATAGCCCTTCCCATCTATCCATCCACCCACTCAGCCAGCCATCCATCTGCCAGTCCATCCATCTGTACATTCAGTAAGCAGCGCTGTGTGCCCAGAGCTGAGCGTCCTGGATCGTGGGGAAGTGATGCCGGGTTTGGTAGCTGGTTCTCTCTGGCTGGGGCATGCAGAGCTGCATGCATGACAGGGCCTTCTTAGAGCAGTGCTGTCAGGCTGGAGGATGGTGAGCCAGCTTTCCAACAGAGTGCACCCCTGCTGCGCATGTCGGCCGGCTCTCTCTGGAGAGTGAGGAAAAGACGTCTTTTACAAAGATTCTGTTGGAGGAAATACTTGTGTTCGTTCTTCACCACCAGCACAGCTTGCAGTACTGTACTTATGTGCACCAACACTGTCCATGCACTAACAGGTCAGACCCTCGGCCTTAATGAGGGATAGAGAAGCCTTGTTTGTGAATTGTGTGCAGAGCGTTTCACACCGGCGGCAGCAGACCCTACAGGCTTCTGCTGCGTAGTGACGTCACAGTTCCTTCCTGCTGCTTCTCTGGCAGGTTTTACCCTCTCTAGCACTGCTCTTGGGGGGGCATTCACTCATTTGGGCCCCTCTCCCCAGCCCTGTGTG
Source organism: Peromyscus californicus insignis (assembly GCF_007827085.1). NCBI lineage: Eukaryota > Metazoa > Chordata > Mammalia > Rodentia > Cricetidae > Peromyscus > Peromyscus californicus. The sequence continues at coordinate 34,193,985 of NW_026294551.1, forward strand.
GTCACGCCTTCTGTTTTTCAATGTTTTATTAGCATCTATTAATTTTACATCATGTTTCACTATGATGTTTTCATACATGTATATAATGTGTTTTAATCATAGTCATCTCCTGGTTACCCTCTCTTTTCCCCCTCCTACACCACACCAGCTATTCCCCTTCCTCTTCCAGTTACTATACTAGCCCTTCTTCTCTCTCTCTCTCTCTCTCTCTCTCTCTCTCTCCTCTCTCTCCTCTCTCTCTCTCTCTCTCTCTCTCTCTCTCTCTCTCTCTCTCTCTCTCTCTCTGTGTGTGTGTGTGTGTGTGTGTGTGTGTGTGTGTGTGTGTGTGTGTCCCAGTAAGTTTCATTCTGTTACTTACAGGAGCCTGTGTGCCTTACTGGTGACCACACCACTCCCATCAACTACTTCCAAATCTTCAGGGACGGATCTGGCCTCCTGAGCTGTCTCTCTCTTCCATGGCAGGTGTTGACTGGCCAGTCCAGTCTTTGGCATACCTTGTGCAGGTGGTCATAGCTGCCTTAAGTGTGAGGGCACATCTGTGCCCTTCCTGGAAGTCAGCATCCACACCACGTCTCCACTTCCTCCAGCTCTCTTACCTTCTTTCTGTCCTTCTTCTGTGGTGTTCTCCAAGCCTTAGAGAGAGTGTTATAGATGTCCTTGCAGTCAAAGTCATGTATTCTCTGTACTTTAACCAATTCTGAGTCTCTGAAGTCACTGCTGGTCACTGCAAAAGGAAGCTTCTCTGACCAAAGCTGACAGGAGCATTAATTGATAAGCATAAGCATAGTTAGTTAGAAGATGGTGTGACAGACCATGATATGCCGTTTAACAAAACAACAGCAATAGGTTTACAGTGCATGCGGCCAGCTTTACAGTACTAGACATAGACTTCCCCCTTTAGAGCAGGCATTGAATCCAATCAGGAAATGATTGGCTACCCCTTGTAACAGACTTGCCACTATCACACCAGTGGGCTCATCAGACTGGCCAGTCAGTATGGTTGCGTATAGTGTCCACAACTGAGAAAGAATATTGATGACGGTACTCCTCTAGCAGTCCATGACATCTTCCAGCAGCAGGGAAGGAGAGTCAGTCCCTTTTTACAGATGGAAAAACCTGAGAACAAATAGGGCACTTGCCCAGGGTCTCCAGGAAAGTCTGCATGGAGCTGAGAAGTGAGTTCAGTTCGCTGCAAAACCCCAAAGCCTGCTTCCCTCCCCCTGCACCCTCTGCTTTTACATGTAGTGTACCAGGCCACAGCTGCCCTTCCTGGTGTGGTCTGCGGTCATCCCAAATTTAATACCCCTGCAGTGGCCACTGGTAGGTAGAGTCTGTCCCTCCCCTCCCTCCATCTCTCTGTCTCTCTCTGTCTCTCACTGTGTCTGTGTCTGTCTCTCTCTCTCTCTCTCTGTCTCTCTCTCTCTCTGTCTCTCTCTCACACACACACACACCCCATGCCTACTTTGTGTGCAGATGAATCCTGTCCCCAGATGCAGGGTCAGTGTTTTCCACCCTCCTGATACCCTTTCAGAGGATGCCGTTGTTAAGGAATTCAGCAAAGATCTCATTGTCTGGCCTGTTACACGCTCCAGTGAACAGCCCACCTGAGCCAGAAGGGGCCTGGTGTCTCCTCTGATGCGTGTCACATTTCCTGAACGCAGCAGCAGCAGCAGCAGCACAGGCCATCCTTCCTGAGCGGCTCCTCCACCAGTGTCCCACAGCACAGCTTTACTGTCGTCTCAGGACACAAAAGACCCTGTGGTCCTACTGCTGGTCTTTCCCACCTGTGCAAGGGGCACGCCCCCTGTTTGTGGATCTCTTGCCACAGCAGAGCACAGATGGCTGGGCTTGAGTGTAAAAGTAATTAAGAACTGTCCGGCAGCTAACATTTTTATGGGCAGTGGCCCAGGACAGCCCAGAAGGTCACCTTGGGTTGGATGAGGTATCTCATGACTGCTACTACTAATTGCTATGGTGATGGCCTTGCCTGAGGTCCCTTGCTTTTGTGACCTCAGATTCTTTTCCTTTAGCTGGGTCAGTTCTGGAAATGTGGGTCCTCCCAATAGGGAAGATCTAGGGTTGCTGGACCTCCATGGGCCCCAGCGAGGGGGCCTGGAAACCTCCAGTAAGCACTGAGGTCAGGAGGGTGACACGAACGGAAGCCCTGGGTGTGTATCCCTCGGTCCAGCTTGACTCACTTCACAGGTGCCCAGAATCTGTGTTGAGTCCTGGAGGATTCTGGAAGTGGCGCTCCTACCAGGCAGGGCATGCGGCCTTATCGAGAAGCCACATTGGTTCAAGTGTGGTCCTTATCTGGAGCATGGGAGTCTCAGCAAGTGTGTGACTGACGCTGACTGTGTCGCTCAGCATCTGATGCAGGCCCATCCAAGGCACTGTGCGTACTTTCATGAACCCTGCTTATTCTCTTGCCTATACTCATGTGCAGCCTTGTATTCCCCAAACAGATGCCTCTTGGTACCAGTCATGATGCCTTGGGTCGTTAGTTACCTCTCTGGGTATGTCTTGTCTCAGCGATTTCATTAACAACGAGTGTTGATGGGAGAACCCCACGGTGCCAGGTGCTGTCTGAAGTGCCTTATGCACATTTAATGTGAGCCTTATTTAATCCTCACAGAATTTCTCTCTGATAGGTGAGGACCTTGAGACTCAAGGGGTACTTCTTGGCAAAGCCTGCACCAATGTGTGTCCATTATGGCCTGACTCGGAGCCGGGGTACCCCACTTTACATCCTAGGAGTTTTTGTACGGTCCACTGCACCCACACACCATGGATACTTCTGAAGGGGGAGACGGCACAGAATGATGATGGGTTCCCCATTGTCTGTAGGATCGGTAGGACTTTAAAGGCTTCTCGTGGTTTCCTCCCAGGCCGTCTTCCCAGCGGCACCTGTCTCACCCGGCTCTTGAGTCACCCGCATCTGGAGACCTCTCAACTTTACACCGCCTCCTCTTCCCCCCAGCCCCAAGACTGTGCTTCCCACCCTGTTGGTGCCTGGCATCTTCCTTTCCCATAGTCCACTTGGATGGCCCAATGGACAGATGACACCTGCCCGAAGCCCCCCTCCCCCGCTTCTGTGCTGTCATTGTCCTTCCTTTGTCCCGTCTGTCCCAGCTTTGCTGGATTTGTGTTGGGACTGTTTACCCTCTCCTGCTAAGGACAGGATTTCTCCAAAGACAGGGACACATTTTAGTTCAGACCCCTCCCCACAGCCTGGCTCAGGGGGCAGGCAAGCGGGATGCCTTTGAGCAGCTTGGTGGAGTAGTGAACACTGTATCCACCTAGTCCCCCGAAGCAGGGGAGGGTGGCATTTCACACAGATGGCCCCTTCTTGCTATTCTCCTCTTTCCCAGACTCCCTGGGTTTGGTGAAAATTGGCTGTAGTCATGAGATACCCCCGTTGCCTCCAAAATAACATCTGTTTACTTTCCCAGGGAGAGTAGCAATTTATGATGAGCGAATGAAAGTAAAAACCTTTTTCCTGCTTTCAGCTGCCTGTGCTTCATGGCGGAGGCACTCGGGCAGATCCCTAAAGATATCCTCACAGATTGGAGAACTTGAGGGCAGTGTGAAGATGTAGCCTTGCAGACAGGGTTCAAGGTGGAACAGCCTTTTGGGTTTTCTCTGGCTTGGAGAAATTGAGATGTGCCACGAAGGACCTTGAGACTCAAGCTGTACCTTTGGTCCTTGAAGGATGAGCTCCGTTCTCAGGACCAAGACCCACTTAGACGTGGAAACAAACACAGTAGTTAGTGCATGCTTGAGGCTCCGTGTAAGTTAATTCCTCTTGGCACAGCCCCAGATATCTTGATTAATGGCCTGTGAAGTGCTGAGATATCTTGATAATGTACATTTTACATTTGATTATATAATCAATTATGTGTCTCCTAATAAAATTTAAAATGAGCCCCCCCCCAAAAAAAAAAGCTATGAAAGACTGAACCACCATCAAAAGAAAATACCTCTCGATGGGTTTAGCGCAGTCCCTTCCTTTATGCCTCTAGTTGGGTGTGTGTCAATAGGCACCGCGGCCAGATGTCTACTGTGTCTCCCTGTGCCCAGGCTGAAGCATCATTTTAGGGCACAGGGTATATAGTACAGCTTTGCTCTGAAAATGATTTTATTTGCTCCAGCACTGAAGGGATGAGACTTTGGCTCGGCTCCTGCAGCTCAGGGCCGAAATGAGACGAGAACTTAGCAGAACCAGGCTTGCTGACGACGCTGCCACCGATCCGGTCATGGCCAGCAGCTGGTTTATGAAACAATGAAAGGCAAGTGTTCAGAGGCGCACCGAGGGCCTCGTAGAGCCAATTAGTAGTGTGGCTTTCTCTGCCTGTCTCTGCAGCAGCCGCGCCTGCCGCTGGGGAGGCGACAGTGTTTAATAGAAGAGGCATGTTCAGACCCATCCTTCCAGGGCTCGAAGAGAAGGACCCGGGGACGGTTCTGATCGATACCCTGGAGGGTGATGTCTCTCCAAGGACGCTCACGTGGCACGGGGAGCGTGTGTAGGGGACAAATGCTCATTTGTGTCCATAGACGGAAGGGTCTGTTCCCAACAATCCGTTCTGTCCTGCAGACAAGCCGCTGCGACATTTTCGTTCCCGTTTAAAACAGTGCTATCAACCAGTTGGAATATAAGCCCAGAGTATCGCAGGGAGTAATCTAATTAGTATGAAGTCAATTCAGTCGCTCCTTTTGTATCTCGTGATTAAATAAGTGGGGAAAATGGCTTGAAAATTAGGTGCTAGAACGACCCAATTACATTTCTGTAGCTTTTTGTATTCAATTTCATAAACAATTTTGCTCTTCGATGGTTAATCAGTGAATGCCTTTTTCCAGTTTGAAAAGCACTTTTGAAATTATAATGCAATTAAATTGTGTGTGGATGTTCTGGCATAGCGCGTGTGAAAGCCGGGGGCTTGGCAGGCCGCCATGTTGTACCTTGACTGTAATGAGTCCCCAGGCTGGCAGCTTGCGAGTGTCATTCATAATATTGTCCATGCTGGGTTACTGTAAAGTGCAGCTGCCTTAACCGGCAGTTAACCAGCGGCCGCCAGTCCCCTCTCTTGAGCGAGGCATGTTTGCCTCATGCAACAGGGCTATGCCCAGAGGTGACGGAATGGTAGCGCTCCTCCTGAGGCTTGCTGAGCCACTGGGCGGTTGGGTGTCTTCCTAATGGATGAAGCTGTTGCCTGAGAAGCGATCTGCTCACACGTCCCCTAAGAAGAGCAAAATGAATGTGTCTTTCAGCAGCTTGGCCCTGCGTCTGTGTCTGTCTAATCATAACAAGTTAGGGGAAGGGGGGAAGGGAGGATATAGAAATCCCTGGAGCACCTTGATCAAGACATCACATTACGTTAAATACCCTTCCTGAATCCCTACAGTAACCCCACCAAGGCATATCCGTGCCTGTGTTTTATGGCTGAAGGCACCCTGCATGTCCAGGGTCAGTAACTTCCCATGAGTGATGCCTCTGAGGTTGGGACCTCAGTTTACCTCCAGAAACTGTGTTCTTTCGTCATGTCTGCACCTGTCAGGAGCCCACAGTCTCTGGGAAGGAGGTGAGAACATGGGCCTTCTGATTCTAAAGAGAGATGTCTGGGAGTCCAGAGGGAAAGCTGTATGAAAAGGTAATGTGCTGAAGCCACTGTGTGGTCCTGTTTCCCACCCTTTTAGGCATCTGAGTGTGAGTTGGAATGCTCTGTCATGCTGTACAAAGATATAAAAAAATGACCCAAGATTGGGATCTGGAGAGACTCCCGGGGCAGACACTAGCCCTGGCATGATCTAGTGGCTGACCCTCACCAGCCCCCAAATCTGTCTCCAGTCAATAGCAAAGACTGCCTTTCCTCCAGTGACTCAAAATATGAAGTCTGTAGAAAGCAGGGCCCCGCCCGCCCGCCCCCATGCCCTCACAGTGGGGAATAATTGGATCACTCTGACTCTAGAGTTTTCTTAGTGGCTTTTCATGGCCCAGCTCCTAACAGTTAATATCTAACTGCAGCCGCCGCCGATCTCTCCTCTTTCCGAGTGGAGGAAGGTGCTTGCAGTAGTTATTCTCTGGTCTGTGGAGTCGGGGTGGCAAGCTTTACACCAAGGTGAACCCTGGGAGGCTGGAGAGCTGTGATGGTGTTTATTGGTGAGAGAGAGGGGTCAAGAGCACACCTGGGTCTGGCTAGCCAGAAGGGGCACTCACTGAGAGGGAAAGTCACAGAGCTACCTCAGATTCAGGCAGACTGTTCCATGCTGCAGCCTCTTTTAAACCAGTTTTTTGGCTGTGTGCCTGGGAGAGCATGGATCAGGTGAAACATCTGTTTGGCCGTAAAGCTCCACAGAGCTAAGTTGGGGGGCTGAATGAGGTGGGGCGGTGGATTAGAGGAGGGAAGATCGGGTTCGTGGGACGGAGCTTGGCTTTAGCTGGCAAGCATGTTGGTAACTGCAGGTATGTGCTTCTGGCCATCAGCTGGCCAGGTGTTCCCAGATGGGAATGGAAGGACCTTGATGATAGTTCCCTGATGACAAGCAAGTGACAGCAAGTTGGAAGTGGGTTATAGTCTGCTCTCCAGGTGTTTGCTCCTTCCTAGAACATCTGGAGAGAAGATGGAGAAGAGGTACCTCTGGCTCAGCCTGAGTCTAGGGTGCCTGTTTTGCTGGTGGATTGTCTGAAAACTGGCCTTCCTCTGGAGAACATTGCCAAGAGAATCCCTGCAGTGATTCCTCCCCGTGCAAGACCTGACCTACTGGGTTTGAACTTCTGGAACTGAGCTTGAGGTTCCAAAACAACACACCTTAAAAGCCTGCACAATGAAGCCCCCAATTTCTGGAGATACTGGGTTTTTGAAGATGCTTAGAAGAGAGAGGCTAAGTGAGGGCCCAGGCAGCAAACCATCTACTGTGAAGACATGAGGACTTGAGTTTGGATTCCCAGCACCCATAACAAGCTGAGCATGGGGTGGGGGTGGGGGGGGCTTATGTCTGTAATCCCAACACTGGAGAGGCAGGCAGGCAGATTCCTGGAGCTCACTGGACAGACAGGCAGCATAGCTGAATTGGTGAGCTCTAGGCTCAGTAAAAGACCCTGTATCAGAAAACAAGGTGGAATGATTACAGAAATCCCTCGATATCAACCCCTGACCACCACATGCACACACATACATATGTCCATATGCATATACACATGGACATTTACAAACATACATACACACAGTGCTTAGAAGAACAAGAGGAAGAAGCTGATATAGAAGGAAGAGGAAGCTACTCCTGACCTAATTTCTGATCCAAAATAAGATTCAGAATTGCAGGCTGGAGAGATGGCTCAGTGGTTAAGAGCACTGACTGCTCTTCCAGAGGACCTGAGTTCAGTTCCCAGCACCCACATGGCAGCTCACAACTGTCTATAACTCTAGTTCCAGGCAATCCGACACCCTCACACAGACAAATGTGCACATAAAATAGAAAAATAAATAAAATATATTTTTTTAAAAGATTCAGAATTGCTTTTTAAGTAGATGACTGTCCGAAACCAGTGAACTTCCTGGAAATCGCATGAGAACCTCAAAACAAGGAGTTTGAATTAATTAATACAGAGTCCATCTTGCCCCACAGCCCTTCGTTCTGGGTAAATGGAACCAGTGACCTCCCAGCAGAAGTATCTGGTCCTTCGATCAGTAAATGGGTCCAGGGAACCAGGCAGGACCTGACACAGCCGCACCGTGAGCCGGCCTAACGGCCGATCTCTGCAGAACCGGGGAAAGGCTTGAGAAGCAGACCTGCCTAGATAGATAGAGACCTTGAGTCTGCAGGAGCTGAGCCCTGTGAGAGCACGCTCAGGAGAACACTTACAAAAGCAAACTGAAAGGAAATTACAGGGCGTTCATATGATGGATTATTACACATCCATTAAAATGATGTTTACAGAGAGTTTTTAAATGACATGTGAAATGGTGATGACATAATATTGCGTGAAGAAAGCTATAAAATTTATACACACTGTGAATCGCATTAGAATTAGAATCACCTGGGGACTCTTAAAGAATATCAATTCCCAGGCCCCGCCTCACACATCAAGTCTGTCTCTAAGGGGGTCCTGGGTAGCCTTTGAAATCCCTCCTTTCCTGGTGGCTTTGATGCATCCCGGTCTGAGAACGACTACACAGAGTAGTATGCATTTTTTCTAAGGGGAGAAATTCTCCAGGCTGTGACCAGAGGTTTCTCTGGTGGAGGAATTATGGGGTGTGTTTAAATCTGCACCTTCATCATTTGAGTTTTCCAAAGCTTCGCCAGGAGCCATGGTGACTGGGGATAGTTCTGGAGACCCAGTTGCGCCTCTGCCCTGTCCGCCTCTTCCCCTTCTTTTTGTCCTCAGTCACAGAGTCTACTAGCCTGGGAGTTTAATTGCGGTTCCCTCTGTGAAAAGGCCATAGTTCCTATTTAAACTATTTATCAGAAAAGCAAGCTGCTTGTTACAAAGGGGGGAATTCAGAATGTCCGTACTTCTGTGGGTGCCAGCTGAGTTCAGGGGCAGGGGGAGGGTCAGCAGAGGGATGTGTGCTGTCCATGGGCCATGCCTCTAAACTGTTCCTGCTAGATGCTCACTAAGAGGAGGTCCCGATAAACTGATCTGGTAGTCGCGTGTCTGAGAGTTGGTGGGGTTGGTTTCTTCCCAGGGCTTCTGGACAAAGATTGCTGGGCAATAGGACAGACTTTGGATGTCTCTCCTGCTGCAGATTTGAGCAAAATGCAAACTTTGAGGTGGCTTCAGGTCTTTTACCCATTATGGCCAGTGGGCTGCGCCACAGTGAAGCCCAGAGCGGGGCCTTGACTCGGCTGTATTTGGTTGCCTGGTGGACGAACTGGGTCCAGGGCAGGACTTCTCAGCAGAGGGATCAGGTGCGGAGCAGCCTCCCTGGAGGCCTGCTTCTGTCAGATGGCATATATCCACTTTCTCCTCTGGATACTAGAGATCTAGTGACCAGGGACTCCTTTTGTTGTCCTTGTCTTTTAATTCGCTGTGTGGTCAAGGTCAGAGGGCTTCCACTCTGTTCTCTTCCCTTTTGGCTTGACCTGGGACTCATAATCCCTTCCGAAGCCCTCATTGGATGATTGTTAGGGAACAGTGAAATAACCTGTGGGAATGAATGGCTTTGAAAAGACTGTGGTAAAATAATGACGTGTAAAGAGCAAATCCAGACACTGGTCAGTTCTTTTCGCTCTCTGCTGCCGCCGCCTGGGCAGGTGAGCAGCTTGTGCCACATGGGAAAATCCATACTCACTCCACAACTGACTGTGGGCCTCTAGTCCCCCCCAAATCAGGAGGGACACAAGCTCTCTCCTTCCAAACACTCGTATCCCTTCCTGCAACTGGACCCACCCATAGCTACCCTTGCAGAGCCCAAAGAAAGGTGCTTCATTCAGACAGATGGTCTTTTCTCTCTGCTTCGTATCTGAAAAGCTCATCAGCAAATAAAAGGAGTAGATCTGAGGCTAGGCGGGCCGAGACAGGTGACCCCAGCAGGTGTGTGCTCAGATCCACTCCTCAGGCCAGAGCTAGCTGGGAACCAGTGAAGGATACGGCACCACCCAGGAGGAATGTCACAGGTTCGGATGAGGATCCCAAGGTTTAATCAGCAAAGCTATTTAGGTCCCAGTAAGTCTGGCGGTGAGAATTATCTTGTGCCTCACCCTGCTCCAGAAGTGGTGAGTTTGCTTAAGCAAGATGGTATTTGGCACCAGCAGGCTGGGAAAGAGCAAAGACCTGACATAGAAGCCTCCAGAAAAAGAAGTTGCGGAGCCCGCCACCCCACCCCCCCCGCCCCCCGTAGGCTGCTCCTCATTAGTTTCTGTAGGGCGCAGCCTCAGAGCACTGGCTCCTGAGGAACTAACCATCATCCTTAAGGAAAGCTGCCCAGATTGGTTATTCCATACTCGCTAATCTCTGTTCCTTTTGTCAATTTGAGGCAGGGCAGATTCAGCCTCAGGTGCTAAGCCAGGAGTGATTGAATCTAAGGAGGCCAGCTCTTGGAGGAGGGGACATGAAGCCTCCAGCACAAAAAGCCCTTCTTGTCCCGTTCCCAGCCTGTCTGCCAGCTTGTGGAACCCAGAGATGATCTCCATCCATCACCATGGTGCCACATTTGGGCAGCACCTGTTCCCCTGCCGTTCTGATTTAGAGCAATCTGGATTTAGGTTTCTATTGGTCAACTATACTTTTTTTTTTCTTTCTCAAGACAGGGTTTCTCTGTGTAACCTTGGCTGTCCTGAAACTCGCTCTGTAGACCAGGCTGGCCTTGAACTCACAGAGATCCTCCTACCTCTGCCCCGAGTGCTACTCAGGATTAAAGGCGTGGGCCACCACTCCCGGCTGTCAACTGTATTTTTAACTAAGCTGAGCAGCAATGGCAGAGGTCACTCTGTTGGGCATTGGGTAACTGGACAGTGGTTAGAGGCATTCTCATTGGAATTGCCTGGAAAGTGTGGACACACCTAGCATTTCAGCCTGAGAGTCCCAGATGGGCACAGTGACCCTGGCCAGAGCAACCCCAGGACCCACATGTGCAGCCAGTGGGAAGATGAACGCGGCCTCCTGGGGCACCGCTATTGGGCTTCACTGTGTTCCTGGAAACGGCTATCTGTCTGCCCTTCTTGTCCATCATTTGTTAGTGTAAAGATACTAGTTTGCTTCTGTATTTTACAAATGTGCTGTTCCTTATGATGACCTTGTGAAGCAATAACGGTATTACAATAAGTCATAATGGTATTGATAACCAGCAATTTCTGAGTATTGATCCCTTCTGATGCATGGTGCTTTGTGCAAGATGACTTACTACATTGTATTATTAATAAGACATGTAGGGAGGGTATCATTGGGATTCCCGTTTTTCAGATTCATTCATGCATTTGACAATTTTTTATTGAGTGCAAGCTCTAGCAAAAGGGAACTCATCTGTGAACCTTGCAGACTAAAATCTCTGCCCAGGATTTTAACACTGTTGACCCTGAGGAGGTCCTGTGAGTTACTCAAGGTGGTGTAGCCCAATGGGTTGGGACTAGAGGTTGTACCTGTGTGTGCACGCACACGCACACACACACACACACACACACACACACACACACACACACACACACACACACTAGACCAGTGGTTCTCAACCTTCCTCATGTTGTGATGACCTCCATTGCTACTTCATAACTCTGATATTGCTACTGGTATGAATCATAATGTAAATGGCTGTGTTTTCTGATGGTCTTAGGGAACCCCTGTGAAAGGGTGGTTCAACCGCAAGGGGTCATAGCCCACAGGTTGAGAATCAGTGTTCTAGACCCTTTGAGCGTCTTAGGCTTGGCACTTATTAACAGGCTTAGGCCTTCAGTTACTTGACCTCCAGTGACAGGTTGTGCCGGGCCATAATGGCACTGAGTTTTCTGGTTGCCCTTTCCAGGGCTGATGGAGAGGGAAACACAGGCTGCCACAGACAGAACTGGGCTTACATCCCGGCTCCACCACTCACTTATGGAGAGAAGCCCCAGGGCAAGTGGCTTTACTTTGCTGAGTATTCTTATTCCTTGTTTGTCCAAATGAAATAACATTGCCTGCCTCGAGGGCAAGCTGGAAGGATTAGCGATCATGAATATGGAAGGTTGGAGTGTGACTTCCTGCAGAATAAATAATGGTGCTGTGTGATGCTCATGGCAGTGGCCCGAGAGGAAGGAGCTAGGAGGGAAAGTCAAAGAGACCGATCCTGGGAGAGACTGAGGAGGTAGCTCTCCCGTCACCCCAGTGGCTTCAGGGGCTTCAGAAATAGATCTGCAGCCCCTGTCCACCTGTGTCTCCCAGCCACAGCACTTGTCCTTGTGTCTCAGCCCAGCCATGCTCCTGGTTCCCTGGGGAACGTGGATGGTCAAGGCATTCCTCAACTCCTGGTGTTCCTGCAGCCTTTGCTGAAGCCTCTGCCTCTTTGTTATCACGGTTTGGTTACGTCCCTTTGCAAGCCAATGAAATAAAATAAGCATGTTCATTAGACCTCTGGCTTACAGAAACCCATGCTGGGCAGGGCCTCAAGAGTCTATAGCACAGATCCCTGGATGTTTGGAAGCCCATCTTTCAGAGGGGTGGGCACTGGACAGAGAGGCTAGCCATGTACTTGCACACAAACCTTAAGTTACGAATGCTGTTCTGCTCTCTATATCGTGTCATCCCCAGCCTCATGGTGGGTTGTTATCTGGGAAAGAAACACAGAATGTGTTATGTATAGTGCACAGTACTGGAGTCACAGCAGTAACAGGTAGCCCTAGACAGGGCAGGGACACCTGCCTGAGGGAGGAAGCCTTCATTTTATCTTCTGCCAAGGGCAGCAAAGTTTGTGGTGTTCATACTTAAAGGTAACTAGTGTCCCCTAGATTCAGGGACAGAGATGCTGTGTTCCCTTTTTGTTTTACAGTTTTGTTTTGTTTTTGTTTTTTTTTTTCGGTAGTTTTTTGTTTGTTTGTTTGTTTGTTTTTGTTTTTTAAAGATCTGAGCAGAGTAGATTTCTGCCCTGGCTGCCTAACCCCTCCATGGCAGTCTGCAGCACATCTGAGAGACCTTGATTGGGAGGTCCAGAGCTTTGTTTTATTTGTGAGTTTCTGTGGCACCATTGCCCTAAAGGCCGAAATAGTCTGTCTTGTTGGTAGAAGAGACAAAACCAAGTTTGACTTGGCTCCGCCTGGTGTTGACTTGAAGCTGCCCGCCGCACTTGCCCAGTCTCAACTTTCGGTCACTGCACAGCCTTTTCGGTGGGTTTTCCAGAGAGGGGAAGTGACTCTATGTGGCTGGGCCCAGGGTCCCAGAGTTGGCTAGCTTCCTGCTCTTTCTGTTCCCAGATTCTCTGTCTTCCCATCTGCAGCGAAGCAAGCTCTTGCCTTCAGAACAGGCTCAGGACGGAAGTTGAGGAAAGTTACTGTAAGACCAAGGAAGCAGCCTGGGCCTCCTTTTCTTAACATCACGTTTGGTCTGTGCTGGCTTGTTTTATGTCAACTTGACAAGCTAAGTCACTTGGAAAGAGGGAACCTTAACTGAGAAAATGCCCCCACCAGAGTGGCCCCTGGGCAAGCCTGTGATGCAGTTTTTTAAATTAATTATTGATGGATGTGGGAGGGCCCAGTCCATCATGGGTGGTGCCACCCCCGGGCAGGTGGTCGTGGGGTGTATAAGAAAGCAGCACCACCACCCCCCGGCCTCTGCGTCAGATCCTGCCTCCAGGTTCCTGCCCTGCCTTCTCAGACAATGCCCCACAAGCTGTAAACGGAAATAAACTCTTCCCTCCCAAAGTTGCTTTTCAGTGTTGAATCTCAGCAATGGGAACTCTAGGACATTCTGTTCCTAACTGACTTGATCCTTGAAAAGAAAACCCATTTATAAGGGACAGAGTGGAGACCATCCTCCTAATCTGTGTTGCTGAGTGCTGGAGGCTGTACAGTGAGGAGCGGGATACGGTGCTGAGCCAGGCCAGCAACAGACCTGGAGCTCATACACCTCACATAAGAGTTGTCTTTCAGCCTTGGGGGCAGAGGCTGGATATTCTCCATTGTAACTTCAGACAAGTTTCTTCCGCATCGTAGATGTCCAATTAATGTTTATTATGGGAATAAACATATTCCATCTTTCCTTTTTTTTAATTTAATTTTTTTATATTTATTTTTTCATTGGTGTTTTACCATGGGTGCTGTGTGCCCTGGAACTGGAGTTACAGACAGTTGTGCGCTGCCATGTGGGTGCTGGGAATTGAACCTGGGTCGCTCTGGAAGTGTTAACCACTGAGCCATATCTCCAGCCCATGTTCCATCTTTTCTAAGGCCAGAATGAGCATTGTTTTTCTCGTCAGGTTACAGGCAATGCTTACATTGTAAAGAGAGAGCCAAATGAAGGTTTGGCGGATGAGATTGCAGGGGTGCTTCACAGGATGCCAAGTTCCAGTGGGATCCGTTTTCTCTGAACATCGGGGTGATGGAGCTGCCGAAACCGCCACAAGGGCTATGTAAAGAGACGTCCAGTGAGCGTCCACTACTCCATATTGCTCAGGCTCCGTGCCGAATGTCATACTCCCTTCCAGAAAATCCAGGTGAAGAGAGGCAGTGACACAGCAAACCATTTCAGACTGGTGACCAGGACAGCGTTTCCAAAGACACGCTGAAGAAAGCTAGAGCGGACTAGTGGAAGAAGAAAGAGCTGGCGACACTGGATCTTATAAGACCACCCTAAGAGGAGGGCCACGGGGCGCTCCTCTGACTAGGTGGCTGTGAGTGGCCAAGATTGAGCCTGAGGGTAAAGAATATACCAGTGCCTCAAAACAGGCAACTCTTTAGAAAGCCGTCTTTGAGGAGGTGAGGGGGGTCCTAACCCTTGCCTTAGTAGTGCACGTGAGAAGAGAACAGGGCTCAGGTGGGGAAGGAGATGGGACCAAGGACAGCCTTACAAATTCAAGGTAGATCTTGTGTTAGGAAACTCAGCCCTGGTGCCCAATCATCTCAGTGTTTCAAGAGGATTTTTTATACAATTACATCTTTGTGATCTGGTCTCTCTAATCTAGTAGATATTGGCTTTGTTACCGTATTTACTGCCATACTTGATATGTGATAGACAAGAGACGGAACATAACAAAAATATTCCCAAATCCTGTAGTGTACGAGGAGTCCTTGCCTGCTTGAGGTGTTTAGGAAATAGAGAACATAGCCCAGTGGTGGTGATGGCGTATGCCTTTAATCCCAGCACTCAGGAGGCAGAGCCAGGCGGATCTCTGTGAGTTCAAGGCCAGCCTGGTCTACAGAGCGAGATCCAGGACAGGCTCCAAAGCTCCACGGAGAAACCCTGTCTCGAAAAAAACAAAACAGCAACAACGAAAAGAAATAGAGAACATGTTGTCTGGGAGTCAAGAGTGTAAGGAAAGTCGGCTTTTGCTTGTGAAAGAACTACAAATTTCATTGCTCAGAACCAAAACAGGACGTAGGGTGAGAGGCCTTTGCTCAGTTGCCCCCCTCTACAGTAGGCTGAGTCCCTGCCTCTCCCAACACCAGCCTCATCTTGATCCTGTGGGGTTCTGTCCCCAGCAGGTCACTGGGTCCTCCAGAGGTTGTTGGTGGTTTCTTTCCTGCCCTCCATCCCACGGCCTCGCTGAGCTTCAGAGAAACAGACAAGTGTTGGGCGCAATGAAGCCCTGGCTTTCCCTGCAGCACCCCTCCCCTGTCTAGAAAGCCCATTGTCTGGGGGAATGATTGCACCGCTCCAGTCTGTCTGCCACTGAACTGTGGGTTGTTGTTCTCGCCACCTCCAGCCCCACTCTGGGCCCCCACATCTATCAGCAGGGGGAAGAGACGAATACCTGTATATTAAAGCTTTGCGCATCTATAAATCTGAGTTGATTCTCTGCTGGTGACAGCCCCGAGTTCTTTCTCCCCACGTTTGACATGACCTAATGGTCTTACAGGTGTTGGAGTGCTTCTCCAAAGCAAATGAAAGCGCTTAGTTAGGGGACGCGTGAAATGGCATTGTTTGTTCAGGGCACCTCTGCAAAGCTGGGGGATCATCGACGCATTATCCACTCTGTGCTCCAACCCTTCACGGCACCGGGACGCCACTGAAGGAGCCTCAGAGTTGGCTCTGGCAGCCTGGCCTTTCTGTAGGGGAGGTGCTGGGATGCTCGGACTCATTCTCAGCTCTGTTCATTCTGCGAGAGAGCTCGGGGCTAATTGGGAACAGAAGGGATGCCCAGGGGACGAGAGAGGGAGGGTCTCACCAAGGTAGAGGAGTGACGGATATTTGCTTATAGCAAGAGGAGAGTCGAAACAAGATAGATCCCTAATGAGAGTTTTGAGCATGTCGCGCTGTGCGTTCTCAGGGGCTGGCAGCATGGGCTGCCGTATTTAGTTGCCTGGCTGCTTGGCACCAGACCAAGTCCTCTTGAATATCAAGTTTCATAAGCATGGAACAATAACAAATCATTAGAAACCCCCTGGGAATGGTGGGTGGAGAGTGGTCGCCTCCTCCCCCTGCCTTCCTCGTTTCCTCTTCCTCCTCTTGTAAACCCGTCTTTCAGCTCGGGTACGTCTCCCCCATTGGAAACAGAGAATGGCAAGGGAGGGACGGGGTCTGGAAACCTCGCATGTTGTTAATCTGTTATTAGGCAGAAGTCTTCCCACCAGGCTGGGTGCTCAGATGCCTCATTGTGTGCCCGGGATGGAATTATGCATCCTGAATAAGAACTGCTGTCAACATGCATTGGTTTGAAAACATTAGAGCATATGGTATGTGATTATCTGTATTGTCAAGTGCAATAAAGTGAATTTGGATATAATAAAGAATGTAATATTTTAGAAATTTGGTAATAAACTAAGGAAAGGATGACAGCTGGGGTTCCTTAAAGCCCCAGACACAATACATTGAAGTTACTGGCCTCTGTGGCCAGCCAGGCCAAATGGCCACTCCGTGGCTTAGTTGTATGTTACGATTTTCAAGTCAGAGAAAGCTCTGTTGTCTCCAGACTGATATCTCTGAGGACACTGGAACAAACTGACTCCTGTGGAAGGCGGGAGGAGGTGGTGGTGGCTCCTGGTGGATGGTCAGGCCTTGGTGTCACATCTGGCCCCCAGGTGTACCCTGCGGCCTGCCTGAGGCATTTTCCGCTTCTCCCACTAGTCAGGGGCCGTGTTGTGCCGGGTGTCAGGACATCCTGAGACCCATCTACCCTTCTCTCTGCAGCCTTCTTGGCTCCCATTTGGTTGGAGAGGTGTTGTCCCAATCATGAAAACTACAAGTCACTCCCTGGGGAAGGCAGCTGTTTTCTGGAACTCTCCTCCCACTGGGTCAAATGATGAAATAATGTCTTCAAGGCAGTATATCAGGGAAACAGATCTCCAGAGAGGGATGACAGTGACAGCTTCTGAAGGGGACTAAGAACTGTGTCAAGTTCATGTGTGCCTACGCATGGACGAGAAAACGGATGCTGCTGTTTTGTGAGGCTGGGATTTGTGACCCTGGGAATTAGCTTCTCCCATCACTGTGACCAAATACCTGGCAGAAACGACTTAGGGGGGCAAGGTCCATTTCCACTCACAGCATCAGAGGGATTTCAGTTCATGGCCCTAGGGATTGGGTGGTGAGGGTCTTGCTCAGTATGTGGTGATGGGAGAGACTTGCCCACATGGCAGTGGATAGAATTAAGATGGCAGGTGACTGGAGCTAGGGTCAGGTAACCCTCAGAGGTCCACCCCTAGTGACCTGCTTCCACCAGCCAGGCCTGACCTTCTAAAAGCTCCACAGCGTTTGAAATAGTGCCACAGACTAGAACCAAGTGCTCATACTGGAGCCTTTGGCAATGACTTCACATTCAGACTATAATGTCTCATCTGAACACAAAACCCAGGCTTCTGCCCCTAAGAACTTTCTCTGCAAATGAGGAGCTCTTGCCTAGCATGTTCGGTTCCCAGCATGGGGCCAAGATTGGAGTGGGAGGCAGCTTTTGCTAGTCACAGTCCACAGAGAAAAACCCACATGCAGAGCTAGAACAATAGCTCTATGGTTAGGAGCGTGATTGCTCTTCCAGGGGACCCGGGTTCGATTCCCAGCTCACAACCAACCATCTGTAACTCTAGTCCCAGGAGTTCCAACGCCCTCTTCTGACCTCCAGGGCACTGCACACACGTGGTGCACAGACTTACACACAGACAAAACACAACCATAACCACATAAGTTAATAAATAAATATTAACCAAAAAACAAATGAACAAAAATCCCACGTGCAGAAGGCCTTCCCACAGGAAACTTTTAAATTGTTAAATAGCTAGTGATCTGAAAAAACTGCTCCGGGGTTGGGAAATGCAGCCAACTGTCTTCATTGTCTTTTCACTCAGGCCTGGCAGAAGGTAATCTGTTTGCACAGTTCTCTAGATAGCCTTTCATTTCTGCTTCCCCAACTCTACCACGGGGAAGCTCATTGCTGCCACCATGAAGTTGTCACCATCCCTGCCTTTACTGTCCCGAGGGAAGGAAGCACCTGTTGGCGCTTTCCTGGCAGACTGCTTTCCTGTTTCTGACCCGGGACTTCACCGCGACCCCTGACCCAAGTTCCAATTTCAGCATTTGTCTTGGCCCCCAGAAACGCCAGGTATGGAGGCCAGGCCCTTCCTTCCACCTCAGCCTGCCCTGGTTCTGCTAGTCAAGGCTTCCTTTGCTCAGCCAGGGTGACTCCTTCGTTATTAAATGTGGAGACTCTGGGGTGCAACCGTTGGGTCAAGTTAAAACCATTTGACAGCTAGGAACAGAGATGACGTTTGGTCCATTTCCTACTTGGGGACACACCTCTGTAAACCCCAGGACAGGCTAGGCAGAAGCCTAGGAGTCTAGTGACAAGTTTTTTCTCTTAGAGACAACAGGAAGGTGAGTCCAAAGCACTCAACCTTGGCACCTCAGGATTAGAATCCAGGCCGCTGGCCTCTGCCTCCCAAGTGCTGGGATTAGAAGCCTGCTCCCCTGGACCCAGCCCACACCCAGTTTTATGTGGTGGTGCTGGAGAATCCAACCCCAGGCTTTGTGCTGTTAGGCTACATCTCTTCGCTGAGGTATTTTCAAGTCTCACTTCTTCCAAGCAATGTTAGGTACAGAATCCTTATAAAGGAACGACAGCCTCTCTCAAGCATGATAACGGGAGCTCGCGTTATCATTTAATCCTTGTGCCAGCCCTGAGAGGTCGGCATCTTGATTCCTATTTCACAGGTGGGGAAGCAGGGTTAGGGAGGTTAATGGCTTGCCCCAAATCACATAGCCAGTGCACAGCGCTACCAGATTTCTCGCACATTCTCAGATCCAAGACTCAAGCTCTTCCAGTCCACAGCATCTCATTGTCCTTCCTTAAGGAAATCCGCTTTCTCTTACGACCAACCCTTCCTTCTGCGTGGGCCTTTGGAGCCAGGTCTTAGAAACATTTCCTTTAGTAAAAACAAACCCGAGTCCCCATCTTGGCTTTCTTCTTGGTATTCTCAGGATCCACAGGGCGGCCAAGGGTCAGGCCTAGAGCAGTCTGCCCATGCTCTAAAGTCTCGGGGTTGCCCACCGACAGCCACCCCCACCCCACTGAAGAGCTGGTAAAATTGAACTGAATGCTTCTAATGATCTGTGAATGTATTAATCCTACTTTCTGTTAATTAACAGTATGATAAAGCCGGCATTTCGTAAGTCAGCGCTTAACACATGTTTTAGCAATTATGTACTTAGTGGTTTGGATTCAGAATGCTAATAGAATAAAATTTTAATGAAGATACAATGCTTTGAAAAATTGATTGCAGATCAGAGTGCAGGTAGAGCTGCGGTTAATGTGCAGGAGGTGGGGGGGCTCGGTTACAAGGATGCAAGGGATATTCCCCCCAGTACTTCTGAGTACTTGGTACTGCTCAGCTCAGAGGGGCCAGAAGTTCTGGGATGGACTGATTCTTGGTTCTCTTGAGTCTCTTGTCCAAAGGCTTCTCCTTGGTCATGGCAACTCACATCTATCTGTAACTCCAGTTCTGTGGGATCTGACACCCTCTTTTGGCCTCCTCAGGCACTAGGCACATACATGGTGCACATGCATACTTGCCAGCCAGCACTTATACACATGACATCAAAATAAATCCTTTTTTTTTTTTAAAGAGCATGTATCTCCCATCTATCTTATTTAATTTTCCATATATATAATATACAGGTACCACTATGTTAATATATCTCATATATTATCAGTCCTACCAAAATAGGAATTTAATAGGATGCATTTGCAATGAGCCATAGTTACAATTTCATTTATTAATAATTAAAGTCATATTTTTAGTGAGAACAAAGATGGAATTGGCTGGTTTTTGAAATTTTCTTTGCTTTAACCCGTTGTGATCCAGCTCCCAGCTTGGCTTGTCTCGTTTCTTGTGGTACTGGGTTCTCAGCCAGTGTGACTGACAAAAACACGTCTCACAAGGCACGCAGGGGGAAGAGCGCGTTCGCTGTGCTAACTAAATCATGGTACTAATTTTCCAATCCCATCCTCCAATTATGCAAAGGATTCTGTTGAGATTCAGCTTGTAAATTTCCATCTTCCCTGATGTCAATCAGTTCTTCATGCAAACTAATCAAGTGTTGCATTTTTATATTTTTAACAAATGGGTTCAAAATCCACTGAAATCTCTCTCTCTCTCTCTCTCTCTCTCTCTCTCTCTCTCCTTTTTAAATGAGTCTGTACAGTTCTGTTTCTGAGTCTTCTAAGTATGCAGACATAAGAGCATCGGTAGATGACCCAGTTCCATCATTCCTAACAACAAAATCTTGGAGCAATGGCAATATTTCCCCAACACTGGTTCCGAGAGTGAGCCTCTGCGGAACCAGTTCCCGGTTCCCGGTGCAGGGCGGGTCTTCTGAGCTCACTTGTCCCAGCTTGTCCCAGCTCATCGGAGCACAGTTAAAGGGGTGTGGTGTGAGTGGAGAGGTAGGTGTCTTGCTGAGGTCTGTGACAGAAGGGGTCAGCTGCCCTCCTCCTGTTACTTTTGATGCACTAGGGTGGTGGTGGTGCAGGGGGTGCCTTCAGCCAGTCTCATCACCTCCATTTCCTCTCTGTCACACACGAATGGCCCAGGGTACCAGCTGTGCTTGCTGCAGTGAGTAGACGAAGGGCCTGTGGGGCCTGTCTCGTAGCTTTCCCTCTTTCTCTTTATCAGCTTATTTCTGTCATTACATTTATTTGTTTGTTTGTGTATACGTGCTGGCGTACATATGCCATGGCCCAGATGTGGACATCAGAGGATACCTGTGGGGAGTCGGTTCTCTTCTACTGTGTGGGTCCCAGGGATTGAACTCAGGTCGTCAGGCTTGGTTGGTGGCAAGAACCTTAATCTGCTGAGCTGTCTCTCTCCTCCACCTCCCTTCACCAGTTCATAAACTGCTACCTTAAGGGTCTCTCCGACCAGGACCATTCACCCCGCGTGTTAAATATCTGTGAGTCTGGGCTTGGTTGTGTGTGCACCTGCGGCCCCAGTTTCTTGAGAGGCTGAGGCAGGAGGATGGCTTGAGGCCATCCTGAGCAACCTAGTGAGACTTCTATCCAAAAAAATAAACAGATTGGTGAAGTTTAAGTTGTTTTCAGAAGGCTAGAAATGACACGTTTGGTTTCTACAGCCTTACTGCGCATCTCAGTCACACACGGACACAGGGGTGCTACTCCAGACCTTCCTCAGCCTCACTGGGACCTGGCCCTCAGCCTCATTTTCAAATTTATTTCCTAAGTGATTCTGATGTGGGAGTCACGGCCCAGAGAAAGCCACTCTTGCAGACCGGTGCCTCTTCGACTTTAATTTGCATAAAATCACCTGGGGAGCTTGCAGATTCAAGTTCAGTCCATCAGGGTGGGGCCTGAGACTCTGCATTTGCCGTGTGTTCTCAGGCTGAGGCTAGGGAGCCACCTGAGTAGCAGCAAGCAGCTACACAGCCCCTCCTGCCCCTGCAGCCCTACCCCAGGCCTTGTCTGGTGAGCTTGGGAGCATATCCATTCCCTGTAGCAGAGCGGTTACCCCAGCTGGGCTGCTGGTCTCAGCCTCTCAGAGAGATCTGGCTTCCAGATGTCAAGAACAGCTCCTTAACAGCCAGAAAAATACAATAGTCTGGACCCAACCTGTGGTAAATCGGCTCGACAGCTCCTTCCAACCACTGGCTCGAGCAGCAAAGGGCTGGGGATGCTGACGGAAGTGACGCACGGGCAGAGGTGCAGTGGCCATCTTGCCAGGGCTGTGGTTGGCGCTGTGCTAAAGCCACGCCTCAGCATAAAGTTCAGAGAATTTGTGGGAGTGTTTGCAGAGCTGCTTCCAAGTAGTGAGTTTTTCTGAAATTTGGAGCCTGATCTGTGGTCTGTAACTGTTCTCAGGGACTTGTCAGAAAGAGGAATTGGCTTGCTGAGATGGCCGCTGAGGAGACAGAGAAGATAACAAACAACCAGGCCAGCATGACTTCACCCAGTTTGGCCAGTGCTGGGTTTGACACTCAGGCTAACGGATGCCTTTCTGTTTCTTTAAACGCAGACACATTCGCATTAACATTAGAGACAACCCCCCCCCCCCCCAGCCCCCGGACAGGGTTTCTCCTTGTAGTCCTGGCTGTCCTAGAACTTGCTCTGTAGACGGACTAGGCTGACCTTGAACTCAGAGATCCACCTGCCTCCCGAGTGTTGGGATTAATGCCACAACTGCCCAGCACATTGGGGCCCTTTAATCTCCTAAAGTGGCCTGGAAGTCATGGGTGCTCTTGACCGTCCTGAGCCACCTCCCACAGGCCTATGGCTGAATTTTAATGAGACAGGGCCAGAGGCAAGGGAAGGCACATTAAAGACAGAGGTTCATGTAGGGAGAGGCTGTAGCAAGTCTGGTGTGATCGCTGGTAGGGGGTGGCTAGCCCCTCATAGGTAGAGGATTGTAAACCATGCTCCTGGGCAGTGGGGTGGATTTCATTATTTCTGTTTCCCAGAGGAAGTTTCTGAGAGTCAAAGTGGTCAAATAAGGTGCTTCGAGTCACACCGGCAAATGCTGATGGATCATATCTCTGCCAGGCTCCGAAATCTAAGCCCTTCCCCACGTGACCTCACTGGGCAGCATTAAGTAGACTGAAACCCCCTTACTCAAATTTCTCACTGGCTAGGTGAGGCTGGAAGATGAGTCTCTGGAAAGGTGACAGATGTAAAACCCACTCTTTTGGTGATGTGGATGCCTTGCCCACTTAGCTATCTCCTGTAAAGAAAGGCTTCCAGCAGCCCCACTCTCTCTATGCTCAGGAAACCCTACAGTTGAGAAACCCGCAAGGCCCCACTCCCTGCCGTGTGGAGCCTGCCCAGACCTCCCCAGGCACTGTGGTTCCCTGAGCAGGCTCCAGGCCGAGGCAGCACATCTTCCTGTCCTTGCCACAGCTGCAGATGACCTCAGCCTCCTCCACCCTGCTGGGCGCACGCTGCAGCCCTGGCACCTTCTCCCGGGGTCCTGATCCGAGCCAGTTGTCTAGCGATTTAATTTGGTGAATTTACCACTGCGTCCCAGAGTTTATATTGGCACTTAACGGCAGTAATATGTGTCTCTCGCGCCAAGAACTGACTATTTTCCCCAACCAAGATGGAACACTACGCACAAAAAAATAGGTTTGTGAACTAATCTGCTGCCCCGACAAGTGTCATTCACAGAGTTGCTGCTATGGAGCGCACTCAGAATTAAATGAGGTTGGGGTTGTCTGGCCTGGACCACAGGTGCCTTTTCCCTCTCAGTTAACAAGAGTCTGGGATGAGACACCCTTCCCCGCAGCCTCAGGCCTTTTAAAATCACCCCATCAGTATTCATGACAGAGCCCCCTCTTAGAGAAAAGCGATTTGGGGCGGGTTGGAGGTCTCTCCCTCTGCTTCTTCTCAGTCTCCTTCCTACCCTCCCCTGCCCCCCGCTCCAGCTCTCTGTCCTAACTCCTGCAATGCACAGCTCTGTACATTCGTGTAATCACTTTCACGGGCCCAAGTGGATGCCCCCACTGCTTTAAAAAGAGAGAATATGTTTCTCCTACCCCATGACAGTTTCAAAATTCTAAAGTAGAGCTTGGTTACCGGTTTTAGGAAACCAGAG
Organism: Peromyscus californicus insignis; assembly: GCF_007827085.1. Lineage (NCBI taxonomy): Eukaryota > Metazoa > Chordata > Mammalia > Rodentia > Cricetidae > Peromyscus > Peromyscus californicus. Next base: position 34,217,631 of record NW_026294551.1, read on the forward strand.
TATCCATAGGAATGGACACTGGGTCTGCCCTTGACACTTTAGTGTGAGTGGGTTTCTTTTGTTTGGTTACTTATGTTGAGATGGTCTCACCAAGTTAACCAGGCTGACCTTGAACTCCCGAATTAGCTCAGGCAGATCTTGGACTTGGGATCCTTCTGCCTCAGCTTCCTGAGTAGCTGAGATTACAAGCTTGTATCAGGACAGCTTGGGAACCCATTTACAGTCCTGAGGGGAAGCCACTTTGCTGGTCCCCAGTCTCCTGACCTGTGTATAAATCAAAAACTGCACACGAACTCACAGGCCAGAGGGCTGGCATGCTGGGGGAAGGGCACTTGCTTCGCATGAGGACTTGAGTTCGAATCTGGGCATACCTACAAGTACCTGTAACCACAGCACTGGGTGGAGATGGAGGTGGGATAGGAGGATTCTGAGAGCTTGGTGGCCCTGCAGCCAGCCTAGCCAAACCTGTGAGCTTCCGGTTCAGTGAGAAACTGTGCCTCCGGGCAACAAGACAAAGATCAGCGATCCCAGGAGAGAGACGCCTGCTCTGGCTTCCAGGGTGTGTGTGCATAGACCCATGTACCCAGACACACAACACACAACACACACACACACACACACACACACACACACACACACACACACACACACGGGAAATGACTCTCAATAAAGTATCTGCTGCATCAGCATGAGGAACAGAGTTCAGAGCCCCCAAAACCTACATAAAATACCAGGCATAAGGATACCTGACTGTAACCCCAGCCGGGGTGGGATGACAGAGATCCCTGTCGCTCATTGGCCAGTCAACCTAGCCAAACTGATAAGCTTCAAGTTCATTGAGAGACCCTTCTCAGAAAATAAAGATTGAGAGCAGTCAAGGAAAGACAGTCAGCATCAGCCTCTGACACACACAATCACACGCACACGTGCCACAACTGTGCAAGTGCATGTACACGCACACACACACCCTTTATTGCTTGGCATCCAGGCACTGAGAGATAGGATCCTGAAAAATTCCCTTTCCTATGGAAAGTTCTACATTCTTTTAAATAAGATGATCTCTGCTCAGCTTTGCTTGAATTGGGAAACAGAGGGTGGAGTCAGACATGTGTGGACATCTGAATTTCAGAGACCTTGGTAAACATGCAGGTGCCCGAGCCACACCATGATGACCCAGTTAGGAGGCTGGGGGAGCTTTTTAACGAGCTCCTCCCCCAGAGGGGACTTGGGCAGAAACACCAGAAGGTGGGCTTTAGGGCAGAGTGTGTGCCCATCCTCCACTTGGTCTAGGGGTATCTGTACACACTCCCAAGTGACAGTGGCTGTAATTTAAAAAATAAAAAAAAAGTAACTTGTAACTAAATCCTCACAATATACTGGCAGGCTCACAGATGCCGCCTGACTTGTGAAGATCTCGCTTCACATTCCAAGGTCAGATGTTGACCCGAGCATCCCCTGGCCTGAGCGGAAAGAAAAGCACCCTTCGAGCTGAGAGCCTGGCTCCCTTTTGGCAAATACCACCCACATAGCTTAATACTAATTCGGGGAATTCAGTCTTGTGCAGTTCCAGGGAACTAGATTGGGGATCTGCTGGTGCTGCTTCTGCTGTCTGTGCCCCCTCCCCAGCCGCAGCCCCCAGAGGTGGCTGGAGAGACGCAGGTGTGAGCTGGCTCGCTAAGTCCCTCTCCCCTCCTGATTAAGTGGTGTGAGGGAATAAGGGAGGCCGAGTCGACTCACGCCGATCTCCACCTTGCCTGTGTGCCAGCCACTTGTAATTCCCTGCAGCCCCAGACGGCTCTGCACAGCAGAAAGAAATATGACCAGGCAAGTTGAGAAAATAAATTAAACTAAGTGTCAACTTTTCTTGTTTCTCTCCTCATTATTAAGAGATGGAATGGGGCTCGTTTATCAAGCAGGGGGAGAAATTAATTGACACGGCTTTAATATCATGATGTCTGGCGTGTCTGGTCACATTCCTTCATTTTGGGGGGAAAGGCATTTTATTATAGTTTACAGCAAGCAGCTGCCAACCACTGGTGTAAATGAGGAGGCAGGTGCATGAAGGATGCCACATTGGAGGGACTGTGACACCGCCCTGAAGGGGACACACCGGGGGGGGGGGGGGGGGAGGACATAAAGAAGAGAGAACGGCCTGTCTGCGGGCCGCTCCGATCCATCACAAGCCTGCTTGGAGACCTTAGGGGTTTGGGGTGGGAGTGATCCAGCCCCTGCCTCTGCTGGACACCTGGGCCAGAAGTCCTTGTTCTGAGCCACGTCATTGAGCCCAGAGGCTCAGTCCTCTGTACAGTGTGGGCCGGGGGACCCTCTGTGTTCTTTGTTCTTAATAAGACCAGAGAAGTGAGTGCATTCCTGTGTATCTCCCAGGGCATCTGACTCACTGAGAACCAGGCATCCCACTTGGTAACCCAGCCTCACTCAAGAAGGCCTGTGGCTGGGGTCTGGAAGGAGTCAAAGTCCCTCACTCTGTTACCCATTACATGATTGACTGACTTCGGAGACCCTTGTGTTATCTTCCTACGTAAAAGTCCTCTGGGGGGTGGATCTCTGAAGCCTCACTGCCCCCCCCCCCCTCACCTGCCTTCCTGGTCGAGAAATCGGGATCAGAGAGCACGGGAGAGAGGCAGGTGTACAGCTTCCATGCCTTTCCCATGCTTCCTCTTTGCTGTCCTTCTGCTGGACGTTCAGGATGAGGGGCTCTTGCCCAGTTTGCAGAAAAGGTTTGGAGTGGTCCGCCAGAAAGGAAGTACTAATCAGAGGTCATCGGGCCCACCGTGGGCTTAGTCTTCCATCTGTAGAGTGGGAATGGTCCTTCCTCCTTTCCCAGGTGGGTGTGGGGCAGACTGACGGGAGAAAGATTGTCCAACAAACATGGATAAGCTTTTGCCTATTTTTGTGTATTACGATTTTTGGTGTTCATGGGGACCAAGCCCAAGACCTTGAACATACTAAGAAGCACTCACCTCACCATATCCCCAGCTCCAAGATCATTGTGTAGAATGCAGACAGAGCCTGAGTAACCACATTGATGCCAAGCATGAGCTATAACTGAGGGAGTCCTGTCCCTGGATGGTGGGGAATGATTTCACTGCTCTAGGGAAGTGTGTATAAGCATTCGAGGATGAAAATGGACCCAGTCCACTGTCACCTCAGCCATTGCACAGTACCTCGTGTCTGGGACACCCTGATGGCTCTCTTGTGCTGAATTTCATTAAGGTCACCCGTGTGACATCAATAACCAGAAACATGTTGTTTCTTTTGGAACGGCAGCTCGGTGTCCCCCCACTACCCATCTCCCAGAACTAGTCAATCTTCTGAAGTAGGTATTTGTTGGGGCAAACCCAGGACACATGGAGTACCTCCCAGCCCCGCTGAACTGATGTATGTACCCTTTCCCCCAGACCTTCTTCATATGGGATCACGAGACAGTTGCCATACACACTGTAGCCCATGTAGTGGGCCAGAAACATTCCGGTGTGGGGATAGAAGATGTTCCTAGGCCACCTGGGGCTGGCATATGTGATAAATATGCAAGGAAGCCGCTCCAGAAGCATGGAGTAGGTTGAGAAAGCTGACCCGGAACTGTGCAGAGCAGCTGGCTGAGGGCAGGAACTATGGAGCCTGACCTGCTTCCCACCAGGTTGCCTTGGAGAGCAGGTATGAGAAGCATTTTTTTTTCAAGCCAGAAAGTTCTCACCACACCCATACCCAAGAGATTCGCGTTTGTGCTGGAGGCAGGCCTCAGAAGTTGGCACTTTCCCTGGGTTGTTAGAAAGAGGGGGAGGAGGTTATGTAAGTTCTGAATATTCTTGCATATGCATACCTTAAATTTTTCCTGAGACACACAATAAATTAGACAATGGGGGGGCGGTCTCCTTTGCTTTTTTTCTTCATTAGCCACAGGCATTAAATCACGCCTTACGCCAGTTTCTGTGGGCAGTGCATTAGTAATTACCTATTGGTGGTCATTGGCCTATAGAATAAGAGAAGAAAATTATTTTTGAGGCTAGATGGAGGCTGTTCCCATCTTCTCCTCCCTAATGGCCCCCCAATACTCTATAAGTGCTTTGGTGACCATGTTTAGAGTGTTTAGAGTGGGTCCTTTTAATCCTGAGGTGTCTTGTTTCCATATTTCCATTCTCTTCGTCTGCCTTTTATCGCCTTGTATTATTCTGATGAATATTCAGTTTTGCTTTTTTGAACAAAAGAGGGAGAAAAGGGTTGACTGTTACACGCTTCTCTTAAGTGGGTTCACTTGTTAGTTTCCAGTAATAGCTCCATTCAAGAGACTGCTCCATGTCAGTAAAGGCAACCTGCTCGCCGCCACCCTGCTTACTGCCCGTTCCGAAAGCCCTTTGTCGGGGGTGAATCCTCTTACCACCTTCTTTGTCCCAGTTCTGGGGGGCTCCTGGAGCCCCCTTGGCAGTGCAGGGTGCACGTGAGGCTCTTGGAGACAGTGGGCCGGTGACTTTCTGTGGCTGTCACGCAGGCCTCAGCCCCTGGGTTCTTCTCTGTTATCAGTGGTGGCTGGATTGAGTTCAAACACCTGGGTGTGGGGGTCCTTCCCTCAGCACCAAGGGCAGTAGGACACCGACCAGGGTTGCTCACAGGGGCTCCCTCCTGGGGCTCTGACAGAGTACAAGCTCTTGTGAACTCACGACAGGTAGAAGCCATGCCTTGATGGGGACCAGCTCAGAAACCCATTTTTCTCATTTGTGAGAAGAGGGAAGGGACTCTTGGGTTACGGGGGGGAGCAGAGTTCATTGTTTGGCCTTTTTGGTGGTTATTGCTGCTGCAGCTGTTATGAGTATGTAGAGATTGGCATCCAGAGGTTGGCATTCTTCTCTCCACCTTATTTATTTGTTTGTTTGTTTGTTTGTTTGTTTGTTTGTTTAGATAGGAACTCTCACTGAACGTGGTTGCTCTCTGACTGGCTGGCAAGCCCTCAGGGATCCGCCTGTCTCTGCCCACTTAGCACACACACCGCCAGGCCCAGGCTTTACGTGAGTGCTGGACATCCAAACTCACTTTCCACCCCACGCGGCTTCTCCGGCCCTTTGGCCCTTACTTCTGAATGAGGATAATATGTCTCTCTTAGCCATCTGCATGCCTCGGTTTCATGAGCCTTCGTGAGATTCCACTTCTGGCTTTCCCTCGGGAAGACCAAGGGTAGCTGCTCCTTCCTGCCTGCCTCCCAGCCCTCCCGAGGCTCTGGGGAAGCTGTGCATTCAGCAGGTTGTTGTTCAGAAGCCTTTGATGCCGAGCACGCCACACGGAGAGGAAAGGACAAGCGCTCTGCGTCTGTGCTTACAAAGAGACCGAGAATGCGCCGCCGTGGCATAGACAGAAGAAGTAGACGTTTCCAGGTCTGGCAGGCTGGACAGGGCTCCCGTCTAGTGAGCATCAGCTGAAGTTTGGGATGGCAAACAGGTTCCAGAGACGGGTGATGGAGCATGCCTTCACAACCCTGTCACTCACTGCCCTTCATGCCAGCGAACTGTGCACTTAAAAAATGCTTAAGGTGGGAAGTTGTAGGCTGGGTCTATTTTACCACCATAAATTTTTTTACTTTGAAAGAGAAAACTATAATGCCCAAAGGGGGTTTCCCCACTCACTGCCATCCCTCTCAGATTCCTAATCCCATTATTTCTGTCCTTCCCTCGTCAGCTCAATTCACTTGGGGAGGAGGAAGGTGTTCGACACAGAGTTAGTGATTCATTGGAAATGATAATGCACCTGTGAGATAAAAATGATTATATGTTGAGGAATAACACTTATTGATAATTAAGTGTTTCATTGCTTCTTTGCTTCCCCAAATGGAATAAATAAATATTTTAGACATAATCAAGTTTGTTTTCTCTATTCAGGCCAAACAGACAGGGATGTTGAAGAGATATAGATGCTTCAAATGCTGCCAGTGAGTCTTGACATTACTAAACTGTGATGTATCCAGGGTGCAGAGGCTTCAACCCAGGCTCTCCTCCTTCCGTCAGGAAAACCTTTTTTTTTTTTTAAGGATTTGGTTATTTTTACTTTATGTGTTATGAGTGTCTTGCATCACTTGTGTGCAGTGATGAGTCCAGAAAAAAAGCATCAGGTTCCCTGGAACGGAAGTTACAGATGGTTGTGAGCCATCCTATGGATGCTGGGAATTGAACCCAGGTCCTCTGGAAGAACAACTAATACTCTTAATCACTGAGCCATCTCTTCAGGCCCAGGAGAATCATTTTTTGTGATATACATGTTCCGAGTCCCGAGAGGTTAGGGAAGAGGGACCATCGAGGAAAGTTCCGAGTCAGAAGCCAAATTCATGCCAAGAGCCCTCTGGCTCCCTTACAGCCACGTGCGTTTTAATCCCCACTTCTTAGCTGGTTGCCTCCTTCCTGTCTGCCTGGTGGCCCAGCACAGTGATAGTGACCCGGAACAGTGACTTCCATGGTGGACCAGGGGGTTACGTGGGCACATAGGTGCACCGTGCGTGGAAGAGCTCCACCCTTGCCTCTGTTCCGTTGTTAAGTACGAATACGCTGGGCCACCAGGGGCCTCCACACCTTCCCTCCACCTCCTGGAGTGCCGCTGGCTTCCTTCACCTTCTTTCCTGATAGCTCGAATGGGTCTGGCTCATTGAACCACATTCTCAGGCCTTCTGTCCAGAGCACTGTGATTGGCCAGTCAGCAGCCTGGCTGGAGGAAGTGTGGTCCCTTTCTGCAGAGACAGCAGGAGCCTGTCCCCTCACTGGATGAGTGTCCTGTGATCGCCGCCGCCGTGACCAGTTATCTCACTGGGCTGTGGTGGTGGCTGCACTCCCTGCCCAGCTGTAGGCGGTAGTCCGTTGGCACATGGTGGTTGGTTGCGACTCTATCACCTGTACCATGCCTGCCGTTGCCCTCCCATAGCCTTTTCTCTGTATCTCTTCCCATCTCCCGCCTCTTACGAGGACACCAGTTGTTGGACTAGGAGCGCTCCTTAAATCGGGAATCTTTAATCACATTTGCGAAACCACTTTCCCGGGGCTCGGGGTATAGGTATGTATTCGGAGGGTCACTCTTCAGTCCTCTACAGTCACTCTAGTTAGCAGTGGGGTAAGACAGCAACAGAAACCCTAACGCATTTGGGCTGGTTTATTTGCAAGAGTGCTGAGGTGGGTCCGGGCCAGAGGGGTTACCTTCACAGGCAGATGCGGCCCACAGGCTGGATGCAAGGGACATGAGATAGGGGACTAAGCGTCAAGGAAAGGTGCCACCCAAAGAGAAGGAGTCCAAAAGCTCTGCAGGTTCTCTCCAGGGACAGAGCTTGGGAAGTGTGAGCCTCCATTTTAGACAGCTCATGCGTGATGTCAGGCCTCAGGGTACTGAGGACACAACTTTCACCCAGGGGTGCTGAGAAACCTTAGCGGTTTGAGCCCCCTCAGCAGACAATTGTGTCCTCCTTAGAACATGTCAGACACCTGCCTCACGTGCCTGTGATGGCCTAGGCTGTGTGTACGCTGTGGGAACATCAGTTCAGTATTTGGTACATGATAATAAATGGCACAGCCTGAAGATCATGACTGCGTTTGTGTGGTCGTCCTGGCCTTCTGTTTTCCTGCAGGTTGTGTGAGAGCAGGGAGCCACCTTCTTTCCTGAAGACTCGCTCGAACCTGCTGTGGGAACTGTGACGTAAAAGTTCTGTGTGTCAGCTCCGTTTCCCTGGTAGTCCCTGGAAGTGGTAGTAGAGTTGGTTTTATGAACCGGAAGGGACTTGAAATACTCTCTTCCTACCTTGGGTGGCTGAGCCCCCAAACAGACACAGGAACTGGAAGGGGCTGCGTCTGCCTCCTCCTCATTGACGGAAGCAATGATAACCAATGCTACAAAACCAGCCAGTCGGATTCTGTCTTTCCGTGCTTCTCGTTCACATCTTTGGAGAACAGAGTGTCTTAGTTGTTGGGAAAATGCCATCGCTTGTAAACAACGGGCCTCTTACAGTTCTGGAAGCAAGAAGTTGAGTCATGGTGGCAGTGTGGTCACCCCTGGGAAGGGCTCCTCTGCAATCTTACAGAAAGACACCCCATTGTGGCCTGACTGGGCAGGAGAGGAAAAAACAAGCTATCCGGCCTTTCTCTAAGGGCACTAATGCCACTCTTCTGAAGGGTTTCTTCCTCATAATCAACTTCACCACTTTACCTTCCAAAGCAACACACACACACACACACACACACACACACACACACACACGCACACACGCACACCAGTCCATATCCCTGGGAGTCCAGATCTGGGGGGCCTGGTGTCTGCTTGTACTACCTTTACTTCCAGGTACCAAGTGTTAAGGTCCAGAAAACAGAAGCAGGTGCCCAGGTTATGCCCAGGCAAGACTATAACCAGGCCCCTGCCTCATCAGCGTCTCTCCATCTCTGCCCAGGTTCCCTTGCACGTGAGCGCCAACACGACAGCTGTGCTCAGTGCAAAGTGGTAGACCCACCATGTGTGGGCCCACATGGTACCCTGGTGCTTACTGAGTAGGGTCATAGATGGGGACACATACTGGAAGCGCCGTTGGGGGTGGAAAGAGAAGAAAGGAAGGGGCAGGAGGGTGGAGAGAGGCACGCAGGATGCTGAGCGGCAGTCGCCTGCCAAAATTCTTCAGTGCAGCTGGTCTAGTAAAGCCGGCCCCCAGCCGAGTAAATACAGTGGATAGCTGACGGGCTGACAGCAGGCATCACACAGTCTTAAACTGCCCCAAATCCACAGTGTGTTTGAAGCGGCTGTAGCAAAAGGATGCCCGCACAGAACAGAGGCCTGCAACTTTTAATAGTTTCTTCCAGGCCTCAGGATGTCCTGATGAGGTATTAGAGGAAGTCATTCAGGAAGAAAAGGACCAATAACCGCCTCCGCATGGAGGCCGACCCGAGGGCTAGCCATCGAAGCTCACAGAAAGGGCCAGCAAGGCCCCGCAGAGATCCAAGAGGCTCTCTGTAGCCCACAAGCCTGCCTCTGCACAGAGCCAGCAGGCTCCGACCCTTGTAAATAACAGACAAGTAAATTTCTTATTTGCTTTGGGGCAAATGTAAGCCACACGGTGCCTGCTGCACGTGGGTGGAATTCTGACTGCTGCCTCGCCGTTGGAAGGGTGCTGGGTACAAATAGGAATCACTGCCTGGAATCACCACAACATCCCCATCCCCCCTGCCGCCCATCTGGAGCCTGTCCTGACTGCCGGCCACCCTGCACATCCTGCAGAGACCAAACTCACGCCTCCTCTCTGTTTCTCCTTTTTTGTAGGGTTTGGCTTTGTCACTTTTGAGAATGAAGACGTTGTGGAGAAAGTCTGTGAGATCCATTTCCATGAAATCAATAATAAAATGGTAAGTCAGGAGGGACTGTCCTGGCCTGGGGAGCCCTTTCTCTGCGCCACATCCCTGTCTTGTGAGTGACGGCAGCATCAGTGTCATGCATGCGGTAGACAGGGAGAGGGATGAGGGCCAGGCTGTCACAGTTCAGCCCCCATTAATGGTAGCAGTTGTGAGAAACAATAGCCAATGAACTCTTTCAGTGAAGGGCCAGGTGGAAGTAATGATGTTTATCTGTAATACCAGTACTTGGCATTCAGGAGGTTGAGGCCATAAGTTCAAAGCCAACCTGGTCTGCAGAGTGAATTCCATGCCAGCCAGGAATGTGTAGTGAAACCCTACCTCAAAGCCCCCAAAATAGACCAGGCATAATGATGGCGCACGCCTTTCATCCTAGCACTTGGGAGGCAGAGGCAGGCGGATCTCTGTGAGTTCGAGGTCAACTTGGTCTTTGTAGTGAGTTCCAGGATGGGATGGAGAGACCTTTTCTCAAAAAGCCAAACAAACAAAAAGTCAGAAATAGCCTGGGGCAATAGCTCAGACCAGAGTACTTGTTAGCAAGTCTGAGAACCCAAATTTGATCTTCAGAAGCCCTATAAAGGCGCACGCCTTTAATCCCAGCACTCGGGAGGCAGAGCCAGGCGGATCTCTGTGAGTTCGAGGCCAGCCTGGGCTACCAAGTGAGTCCCAGGAAAGGCGCAAAGCTACACAGAGAAACCCTGTCTCGAAAAACCCAAAAAAAAAAAAAAAAAAAAAAAAAAAAAAGCTGAGTATAGTAGTGCACTCTTAAAATCCCAGCACTGGCAAAATGGACGCAGGCAGATCCCCAGGGCTGGCTGGCCGGCCAGCCTACCCTAGTTGATAAGTTCTGGGCCAAGGAGAGACTCTAAGGGTAGGGGTAGGGGGCTCATCTGAGGAACAACACCAGAGATGGTCTTCTGGCTTGCACACATGTGCACTCCCCACACACAGTCATATACATTACCATCCCTACACACATACACAAAGCCAAAATTAATTATACAAATAAAAAATCCAAATAGTAAGTATTCAGGCTACCCTACATAGTTGAGACCCTATCTCAAAAAAAAAAAAAAATTACCAGTTTTTGGAGCTGTTTATCCGACCATTGCAACCACTCTGTTCTCGTGCAAACATGTCCTTAGGCCCTACATACGTGAATTTCCTGTGGCACCCCCTCTCTCCTTCCCTCCAACACAGAATCCAACATTCAGGGCAAGCACTCTGCCTTTTGCTACATACTCAGTTTCTCATAGTTTAACCCTTTAATAATATAAAGGAGTATTTTTAAATCTCGGACCTTATAAAACACAGGCAGAGGCAAGGCATGCTAGATATGGTCCACAGGCTGGAGTTTGCAGCCCCCTGATTTCAACCATGCTTTTTTTTTTGAGGGGTTGGCGCGCTCAAACTCAGAGATACTCTGCTCCTGCCTCTGAGTGTTATCTGTGATTGAAGGTATGTGCTGTCCTCCAGCCAAGCTTTTGACGAAAGGCCTTGAGGAGCCTCTCTTAGGGGGGTTGCCCGGCTGTTTCTCTTTCTGACGTCATCATCAGCTGCCTCCTCCTTAGCTGTCCCTCCTGGTGGAGGAAGCCTCAGGAGGAGCGGAGGTTCCGCCCCTGGAATTCTGGGGAGCCAGGGAGTCCACCCACAGAACTGGCCACCAGAGGGTGCCATGCCTTGTGTGTGGTGTCTGCCTGCTCCTTCTCTCACCCCACACCCCTCCCAGCTTGACTGTGGGGTGACGAACCCTTTCTTTGTTGGTTCTAGAAAAAAAAAGAAAGCTCAACAGGTGTTTCTGGACGCATCTACAGGTCCCCCAGAACATAAACATTTAGGCTGGCCAGCAAAGCCTCTGGCCCGGAGAGAAGAGGGTGGGTAGGCAAATTTGGGCTTCGACCGCAGCTGTGACTTTGATATTTTTCTCCCTTTTGTCAAAACATTCCTTGCTTCTGAAACATGCATTCAGATATGCATTGTATATCGGTCTGATATGTGTTCACCAACTTTAGATTCAATAATAGAGCTTTTAGTGTGGATAAGATCAAAGCAATCTGCTTAGCATGTGGTGCTGCAGGCTGGATTCAATATTTGACTTGCTAATTTTTTCCCAGGGCACTAAAATAATATTGTTCATATTGTTCCTAGCCATCATATGCATCCGAAATGAAAATAGTCTTTCTTTGCATGGTGTATGTTGGCGGCATCTGCACCGGCTCTAACGTGCGGTGCGGGACATGGGCGGAGGAGCACAGCACAGGGTCCTTCCTTGGCTTTGTCCTCCAGGTGCCGTTGCCTTCCGGTTGGCACTTCCCCACCTTAGGCCGCTGTTCGCTATTTCCTAAGCTAGAGAGGTGGAGGACCTATACCTGTGCGCAGATGCCTCCTGGAGCCTCTGCGGAGCTTGCTGTTGACAGGCTCCAAGGGAGGTGGGTGGGGCTCAGGGAGCGGAAGAGGCATCAGAGGATGCGGGCAGATGCCTGCCCGTCCTGTATTCCCAGCAGTTCACTGGGAAGGATGCAGTGACCGCGAGAGATGAATTCCAGGGTCGTTATCGGCAGACTTTGAAAGGAGCCTGTGACACAGGACGGGACTCATCCTCCGCCTCCGTGGGGAAAATGAGGCCCGGGATTGGCCCCTGGGTTACCCATAGTGAAGGAGCATAGGTCTTGGGCTACTCAGTGAGCTGTATAGACTCTTGTCTGAGTTTGGGGTGAGAAGGTAATCCCTCAGATGACCAGGGAAGGAGAATAAGGACATGTTGAAGGAGACAGAACCTGTGGCTGGCTGACTGGGAGTCAGAGGTGCTGGCAGCCCTTTCCCCAGGCCTCTCCCGTGTATCAGGGCCACTCTTCATGTCGGTGGCACTGCGTGATGGTAATTGATGGCTTTGGGAAGCCTCTAGTATAAAATGCTTGTTTTCCTTTCATCTGGGGTGCTTGTTCTGTACGAAATAAGCAAAATCGGAAGTGGACAGAGAAGGAGAAGGCATGGGAACAGAGTAGTTCAGATCCCAGACTTTAGGGTGTCAGTGAAAGTTCTTAGCCTGGACCTACCCAGAGGAGGGATCAGAGGTTCTGGGGAGTGGGGGCAGAGGCAGGTCACTGAACCCCAACAAACTAAGCGAAGCCTGCCACTTCCCTGGGTTGTTGAAGGCTAGGTGTGCTGCCGTGAGCAAGGGCTTCACACCCAGCTTCACACCATGTTTGCCTCAGGACGCAGGCTTTATTTGCTATCTTGAAAACCTTTCCTTCAGTGAAGAAACACAGAATTTAAAGGAGGGAAAGGGAGTTGGTGGAGGAGCCCGTAGCCTGAGTTGCTTTTGGATTCACCAAGAAAGGAAATGCATCTAAACTGTGCCATAGACAGAATTTGAATGAGCCACCCAGAAAGACAGAACCGGAAGACCTCTAAGTCAGAGCAGTTGTTTAAAGGGACATAGGAAGGTTTGCTATTCCGTGCTATGAGACTGGAAAGGACAACCCCCCCCCCCAAACCTTGCCGTCACCCCTTAGTGCACCCCCTCTCTCACATTCGCAGATAAGATGGGTCGCCGCCTTGACTCACAGAGGTAGAACATGAATCCTAGAACTTTCTAGCTCAATGGCATACACCTGGCATTCACCAGACTGAATTCATACTTGTGGAGTGAGTAAGGGAGTCCATCAGGAGCCAATCACCGGACTCAAAGGCACACCATAGTTCCCACGGCCATTTCTTTTCTAATTTGGTTCGTGAATCTCATGAGCTTTTTAGAAAGCTCTTCAGCATCTTAGAGCTAGAGCAGGTGGACGGGCCTGAGGAAGACAGGGTCATAGAACAGCCTCCTATCTTGAGGAGACTGCCTCCAGGGTGGGGTAGACGTTTGGGCCGGAAGTCTCCACATGGCCCTTCCTGTTACAGGCTGCAGCAGCTGAGATTTTAGGATGTGTCCGTTTGGGTTGCTGACCACTTGCTTGGTGCATCTTGCCTGATTCGATTGTCACGCCCTTTCTGGTAGACACAAAATCAAACCGTTTTCCCCATTTTACAGATGGGCAAAGCAGAGACAAGCAACTGCCCAAGACCACACAGTCAGCACAAGCAGTCCCAGAATTCAGTACTGGAAAGCTGTACTCCTGAGCTCATGATTGAACCCTGAGCTCATGATTAAACCCATAAGGCTAGCCTTCCTCCCTAGACCAAATCTAGGCTATCACGATGGTCTTACTGGGTTAGAAGTCCTCCCATGGCCACTGAGCATCCTTTTTCCTCAGCCCATGTAGTTTCTTGATCTCCTCATTGAAGGCTGGCCAGGGAGGAGGACCGAGTTTGGGCTGAAGGGTCCCGGTCAGCCATCAATCCAGGCCTCTTCCCTTGATCCTTGGGGCATGATAGAGAGCTGGCTGCCACTCAGGGTCAAGGTCCAGCCCACAAGAGCAAACATGCAAACGCAGGCCTGGCGCAGCCTCATGACCCTCCTCTCTGACCGCTCTGCAAGCCCCAGTGCGGGTGCAGCGAATCACGCCTCCCATGGCGGCGTGGCCCTGATTGAAGCAGGCCTGTACCAGCAGGGACACTTGCTTGATTAGTCAGTCACCAGAGCCCAGCCTGCACGCAGCTTCCTGATGTGCCAGGCCGCCACGGGGAAGGAGGTGAGAATTGACATAGAGCCAGCTTCTGGGTTCCTCTGAGGCCCGGCACAGCCCCCATCTCAAAACGATGTTGGAGAGATGCTCTTACCGCGGTTGGGTAAGAAAGGAGGATGCAGAGTGGAAGGTGCCGGGGTAGAGCCTTCTCCTACACTCCGTTCACGGGGAGTTGGTGTTTCCAAGTACCATGCTGGTACCTTACAGGCACAGACAGTGCCACTGCCCGCCTGCCTTTCACGCAGCATGCTAACTGAGCACCGCCAGTCCTCCAAGGGGAGCACCAGAGCTTGGTGGGAAGGAGGGACTTGCATGATGAGACAGTCACAGGTGGAAGAGCTGAAATTGGTTTTTGTTTTAACCTTTTGGGGTTATTTTGAAAATAATTTTTTGCTTACCTATTTGTGAGTGTGTAGGTGTGAGGGTGCCGTGATGCATGCGTGTGTGGAGGTCAGGGGACGACTAGAAGTGGGGCCTTCAAGTGGGGCCCGGGGATCGAACTTATATTGCCAGGCTTGGCGGCAGTCACTTTACCCACTGAACAAGTACCACAATAAGGGAGGAGGAGGAGGAGGAGGAGGGGGTTAGGAAAGAAAGGCAGGCCAGGGTTTCCATGTCTGGTGATTAGAGTTTCGAGCCCCCTCTCTTGTTCCTTTAAGGCATTCGCACTTACAAAATCTGCCAAGCAAGACATGGGTATAGCCTCTGTCTTGGAATGAATGGAAGCTTAGCAAATGCCCCCCACCATGGTCAGCAGGCAGTCCCGGAGTGGGCAGCCTGTGGAAGCAGGTAAGGAATTTGAATCAGGCAGTGATTTGAGTGCCCATTAAAGACTTGAGGGGAGCCCCAGTGGAGGATGTCCACTCATGATGGGTGCCACTGGTGCTGTGGTACCGCCAGTGACGGGGGAAACGTTATGTGGGAATGTGGAGGTGGGACAGGACAGGCTTGGTGCTCATCCCCTGCCAAGCTAGCTCCCTCAGCATCACCTGTCAGTCTTTCTCATCAGGGAAAAGATTAGCTAACCCTGGAACCTCCCAGAGCCCAGTCTCCTCTCTGCAGAACCATGCCTTCCTGCTCTGACCATGCTATGAGGCACACCTGTTGGGGGTAAGGGTTTGATCCTCCTGTCCCCTTGGAAGGACCCGCTGGGTCATTTAGAGACACTGAGAGCTTTGGGATCCGAGCCAGAAGCCCGGACCCACTGCTGGCTTTGCGTGACTCCTCCATCTCCCTGCACCTGCTTCGTCCCTCTGCAGCTCAGATGAAGCCCTGGTTCTGTTCTGGTCCCAGAGGCCTTGCCTACTCTGTGGTCACATTTATAATCTGGAAGGCTGGCAGGAATCCAGCTCTCCTGAAAATGCTCTCAGTGACAGCAGGTGACAGCAAGTGACCTCCGTTTGGCCTAAGCCAAGGGCCAAGCTTTCTGTAAAGGGCCAGATAGTAAATATTTGAGGCTTGAAGGACCATATGGTCTCTGTCACAGCTATTCAACACCACCATTGTAGCCAAACACAGCCCCAGACAGTATGTAAATGAGTGGGCGTGGCTGTGTTCAAATAAAACCTAATTTACAAAAACAGGATGCAGCCAGCTGGATTCAGCCTACTGACCATCATCTGCAACTGAGGCCTAAACTAGTGTTAGAGTAAGTCCAGCATGAGTGATGCTTGCATCTAGGGCCCTCAGGAAAGGGTTTTGCTTAACCATCAATCAGTCTCACCATACAATAGTGCTTTGTGAAGCAGAGAAGAGAGGATGCCCCAGTAGACAGTGGGTGGGGCTTGAGGAAGTGGCATCCTGCAGGAGCGCCTCATTCATGAGAGAGCACCCAGCCATGGGCAGGGGGAGAACGAAGCGAAGGTCAGAGGTAGTACTGTCTACCCTGTATGCCTCCTTGGCAGCTGGCACCACAGACCCTCTCTGCTGAGCATCCCACAGTCTGATGGACTGCCTCATACTAGCTTCGTGACCTTGGGCTAGTTAACGTCTCTGCTGGTCGCCCTTCTCAAGACAAGGACATGGGGGTAGGGAATAACTCCTGCAGAAAGGGCTGTGACTAAGGATTACTCAGGGTTTGAAACATAGCCAGGCCATACCAGGCTTCGTCACAGTGATCGATCTTTTTAATATCATCGTTATCATTGTTCTCAGAATCATTTTGATTGAGTAAATAGGAGATCCCCAGGGAAGAAGGCCGAAGGACTAGTTCCTGAGTCCCCGTGGGAGGGAGATACTCCCAGTGTCTCTGACTGGAGATGGTTCCCAAGAGAGGAGAGGTACACAGCCTCTGGGACAGAGCAGCAGAGTTCTGAGATGGGATTCTGTGTTTTGTTGTTGTCGTTTTTAAGATTATTTTATTGTGTGTGTGCACATAAGTGCAATTGCCAGCAGAAGCCAGAAGAGGGCGTTGGGTTCCCTGAAGCGGGAGTTATAGACTTGTTGTGAGGTTGTGAGCCTCCTCATGTGGGTGCTGCTGGGAAGGAAACTCAGATCCTTTAACAGAGGCCCTCGTAGGCATTCAACCATCTCTCCAGCCCCATGGCATGAGGTTCTTCAGGTTCCAGGAAAGCTGAATCAGACCCTTTGGCTGAATCGTTCTCTGAATAGGTTCCAGAGAGCTCACTTCCAAGAGCAAAGCTTATTGTGATCTGCAGCCTGCCCTCTGCAGCTCACAGCACACTTAGGGGACCAAGCCTTAAAGCAGAACACTGAGGAGCAAGGCACAGCAGGACAGTGAGAGAGCCGAGCTGGCCTCTCCAAATCAGAACCACAGTGCTGGGCCAAACTGGCTGTGGAACCTCCCTGAGGCTGGGGCCAGCATCTGTGCCCTGCTTCTGGCAGAATGCCTGGTGACACAGCTCTTATCCTCTCCTTCAGACATCATCCTCATCCCCAAAGACGGAAAACTCAGTCAGGAACCAGCCCCCGAAAGTGGGGGTGGTTGGGTGGGTGGAATTAACTGGGCTTCTGTGTTCACTATCCTGTTTGTAACGTGGTTCTCACTCGTAAGCTAATTTTAGCCATCCATTCTGCTTCTGTTGCCATTTCTAAAATGAGAATGTCAAATGCAATATTAAACAAGCAGGATGAAGGCAAAAAAGGAAATGGCAGAGAGGCATTTAATAAATGAATCCCATGTTTACGTGGGAGAGCGAGAGATCCCAAGCCCTACGCATCACACACGCATGTGTGCACACGCCCGTTTATGTACAGGCTCTGCTAATGGGGGCCAAACAATTTGTGTGTTGGGGGAAGCCTGGGAGAAGTGGAGGGGGAAGTGGGGGCGGTCTGTGGGAAATGTGTGCTGCTCTTTAGGCAGAAGTAATTTAGCCTGCGGGGAGGGAACCACCCAGTCAGAGTTCTGGCCCCTTTGTCCTTCACCGGTCCTCCAGTCAGGTCAGTGAAGGAGAGGGAATGAGGACAGGGTGCTGAACCTCTGGATTTTCCATACCTGCTCACCGTGGCCCCCACTGACTGACAGGGTGTGGGTTCTTGAGAGGGGAGCACACAGAAGCTTCTGGAAGAAGCCCTCCCGTGTCTTCTCTAGGCTTTGAGACTTCTGTCGTGGTCCTTTCTTTGACCTCTCCCTGCAGCTGCTCCGCCCCACATCCAAGGAGCTTCAGGCTGCTGCTGAAGCGGCACCTTCCTTCCCTGTCTCCTGCTGCTTCAGTGAAGCCAGCTCTGGGCTGGGGTAGACACCCACTCGATCTTACAGCCAGATTTGGACACCTGCCGGGGGGCCAAGCTTCCTCTTCACTTTGAAATGCCCTTGCAGGTGCCCACAAAAAAAAAAATAAGAACAGCTGCCGCTACTGCCGTCAGCTTTTTCCTCAAATAGTACAGCCTGCCAGCTCCCCCAGCACACCTTGCTGATGAATGCAGGGAGCTGGGGTTACTTGGGGGTGGGGGTGGGGGTGTGGAAGGGTCTCTGAGGAATAGGACTGGGCCCTGCAGGTGGGAAGGGCAGCTGCTTTTGGTCTTGCTCTTTGGAATCAAAATGAGCGTGGGTATGAACTGGCTTTATCTTCTTCAGAGGTTTTCCTGCATGCTCTGCATAGAGCAGGGTACGTGGTAGGGTCTTCTGCAGGGTAAGGCTTTGTGAGATGGGTCTGTAGGCTTGGCCCCAGCGGGATAGGGGCAGTTGTCGGGTTCTGCCTTGAAGGTGAGGGGTCTGAGTGCAGAGAAGTTAGCTGTACCCCAGAGCCCAAAGGTAGAGCTGAAGTAAAGCAAGGAGCTGTACTCGAGATTGCTCTCTGACACACGAGGCCCACCCTGCCCTGGGACTGGGGCGCAGTTGTCAGGGGCATGTCTCAAGCAGCGCTGGAGACTGGAGACTGGCTCTTCTCCACCTATTGCCCAGGCTCTCAGCACCTCCAAAGGGAGTCACATCCCCTGTATTCCCCTCCGTGTCCACATGCTTCCTGCCTTGCTCAGTGCTTAATATTGCTGGTTTATGACCTACTTCACTTTGCCGTCGTTGGTTTTAATAAAAACACTAAGCAGAGGAAACAGTGGATGAAATTAATGCTGTAAGTGGTGAGGAAATTAATTCTGGAAGCTGGAGTTGGGAATGATTTTGTGGAAGAAATAGCATCAGATTGGCCCTGGAGGCTAAGTGGGGGCGGAGAGGGCAGGACCCACAGGAGGGAGCTGGGGTTTGAAGGTGGAAGCCCTGGGCCTGGATGCTGACTGTACTCTGAAGTGGTAGGTTGTTTTTTTTTCCTGAGGCCTCAGTTTCTTTATCAGAGAGAAGGCCAATTAGGCTGTTCCACCAAGTAAATGAGGCCCACGTGCTGTAAAGCAATGGAGAAGAGGGGACATTGTTTGAGGGCTCCATGTGTCGCACACTCTGCTGAATAACTGTAATGTTTATTATATGATCCATGGAAGTATCTTACACATTACACACGCGCGAGCATGCACGCACACGAGAGTGTTGTGACTGCCCAGCAGGTGGATAGTGATGCATGATCACCCTGTTCTTTCCTTCTCTCAGAATAACACACTGAGCCGACTCTGCAAATTAAACCAGATTCTGATGCTTCCTACCCATGGGTTCAGGTCGTTTATGTCCAGCGTGTGTCTAAGGCAGACGGCACAGCTGGTTGCCTTTATCTCTTCTGTTGGCATGTCCATGGCTGCCGTTACTACAGTTGTGTCCTCTGTATCTTCATGGGGGTGTCCTGTCTGCGTAGTCAAACCAGCTGAGATACCATGTACAGATGGCGTCTCTGGTGCTTGGCAACCAGCTCTCTGGGTCTTGAGTATGAACTTTCAGAGGCCTGCCAAGGATCTTGCTTTCCATAGGGTCCTCAGAAAGGCCTCTGCTGGGTAGAGAACGCAGTTGGGCAGTGGCTAAGAGGAAGGAAAGTCTTTGCCTTCCATGGCAGTGGTTGTGTGGGGAAGAGTAAAGGGGTCTCTGGAGGTGGGCCCATCTGCCCCTGCCCTGTGGAGACATCTTTATAGCTTTTAGATTCTGGGTAAATCCTGGGTGTGGGTCTGTACAATGTTCCCTCCCCTCCCCTTTCTGGATACCAGCAAAGTAGTTGGCTTGGAGCATCAGATGAGCAGGGTTCACCTGGAATCTTCTAGAACAGCCACTTGATTAAGGAGGAGGCCAAGCAGATCCTGGGCCAAGGCCCAGCCAGGCCTCTTGGGGCTGTCAGGAGTCTCTATACAGACATAGGTACCAGCATAAAAGCTATGGGACAGCGTCCCCTGAGTTCTCTATCTCCCTCCCCCCTCTCCTTTCTACCAGCCAGCCAGTCAAGGTCAGTGTCTGCGCACTGGGGAGTTTTATCCTTTGAATCAGGCCTCTGGCTTCCTTGAGAAGCAACAGTTTTCTAACATGATCTGTTTGTACACACTGGCCTCTTCAGGCCAGACAGTGCCCCCCACAACCCCTTGTTCAAGGTAGTACATCAAGGCCACAGGTACAGCTCTTGGCTTTCCCTTTGGCTCTGGGACTGCATGCTGACTGGATTGTTTGTGAGGAAGCAGGGAAAACACGTCTTTTCACTCCTTCAGAGATCAGCTTCCTTCTCGGACTCCCTGGCTCCCCACCACAGATGCCTAGTGGTTGCAGAGACTTCAGGTTGTTGCAGGAGCAACCATAGGGAAGCCTTCCCCATAGACACTCCGGCGCCTCCCCTAAAACAGTACTCCTTGACATGCGCTGTGCCTTTAGGCAGACCTCACATCCAGACACAGGCTAGAGGTGTCAGAAGGCTAGGCCTGTTTCCATTCTACAGCCTAGTACATGCAGGAAACAACGGCATGTGCTTGTAGTCTCGGCTCCTCGGGATGCTAAGATAGGAAAATCATGAGTTCAAGGACAGCCTGGCTACGTAGACAGCATAGCACAACCCTTTTTAATAGTAGATAGACGTATTGTCATAAAGGGGCTTGACAAAACTACCGTGTCCCTGTTGAAGTTGGTGACTGCTCTGGTTACATAAGAAACTGTCCCCATGTTTAGAACTCGCAAATCACAAAGTTTGCAATGTAGTCTCTGACAAGAAGGTTTTAGGATTTTCTTTTCTTGGAATGCTGGGGATCACCAGAGCCATGTGTGCATGAGTGCCCAAGCACGGAACCCTGCCCTTTGTCTGCAGCATGCTCTCGAATGGGAAACAAACCCACCCCTCCCCCTCCAGACACAGACATGGAGTGTGTGCAGGTGCTGAGGTGTGTGTGGGTGTGTCAAAATGCTAAAAAAAGATACCAGCTGTTCTTTGGGCTATCTTTTGCAACTTTCCTATAAGTTTGAAATTATGTCTATGTCTTCGGGTTTTCATTGCTGTGAAGAGACACCCTGACCACGGCAACTCTTACAAAGAAAACATTTAATTGGGGTGCTCACTTGGAGTTTCAGAGGTTCGGTCCATTACCATCATGGCAGGGAGCATAGTGGTGTGCAGACAGATGTGGTCTTGGAGTGGAAAGTCCTTACATCTTGACTCAGAAGCAACAGGAAGTTGACTGACTGTCACACTGAGAGAAGCTTGAGCAAAAGAAACGTCAAAGTCCGCCCCCACAGTGACACACTTCCTCCAACAAGGCCATACCTCCCTTTGGGAACCATTTTCTTTCAAACCACCACAGTCTGAATAACAAGTTAGAAACAATAATACTGCTGGGGTATAGCTCAGTGGAAGAGCATCTGCCTAGCATGCACAAGGCCCTGGGTTTGATACCCAGCACCACCACCCAAAATAAAAAAAGGAAAAAAAAAAAAACG
Organism: Peromyscus californicus insignis; assembly: GCF_007827085.1. Taxonomy (NCBI): domain Eukaryota; kingdom Metazoa; phylum Chordata; class Mammalia; order Rodentia; family Cricetidae; genus Peromyscus; species Peromyscus californicus. Next base: position 34,238,873 of record NW_026294551.1, read on the forward strand.
AGCAATAAACCTACCACCAATTTGTTTCTAATGTCCACAAAAACCCATAGAGGCCCATAGTGCTACCATGGAAAGGGAGCTTGTATGCTCTGCCAACTGCCCTATGATGTCAGCAGACCTCAGTGCCCACTACCCTGAGAACCCAGCCAGCAGGCAGCAGGATGGCAGAATGCCTCCCACCCTCCTATCCAATGCCCACATGTCAGTGACCTCGGGCAGTGCCTACCTCGAAAGACAGCCCGTAGATCTCCATGTTGCAGCTGTTTACAACTTTTTCCCGGTCTCCCTCACTGGCTCCGAGCCGGCATAGGGCACACGGTAGAATGTGGTGGATGTTACACAGTGCCAGGAATCCCAAGGCTCGGTTAGAAGCGTATGCAGAATCTCTTGGAATGTTCATTCTGTAACCAGGCCAGATGTCCTGGAGAAGCTATATGTAGGTGGTATCCATCGTCGGTCTTGGACCCTCAACTTAGTCAAGGCTTTCTCTCACTCCAGCCCTCGCCACCATCTGACCACAGCTCCATGAGATAACCCAAGCCCTATCAACTCAGAGCTCTGAGGAAGACAATCAGAGGCTGTGCAAAGCCACTGTTTGGGGACATTTAGTGCATGGCTGTTGATGTCTGGAACATGGTCCAAGTCCAGATGCCCTGAGTCTAAGACCAGAACCAAACAAGTGTTTTTGGGTTTTCCTGTTTGGTTCTGATTTTCCCTCTAGATCTTGGGTCAAGCTCTCTGGCTTGCCACAGGGACAGGAGAAGATAGCCCACGTGTGGTCTAGATCTAGAGATAGAGAAGGGGCAAGTCCAAAAGACTCAAGGCAGTTTGATGTTCAGAGAGCACTTGCCTATACCCTTGGCGAACGAGGGAATGGAAGTCCTCTGTGCAGGGGCTCACCTTGTTTATTGGTGGATCCCCACATCCTGGCTCTGAGTTCTTCCACAGAATCAATCAGCCTGAATCTCCAGGGGCAGGGAGTGGGGACAGACTGTAAGCAGCCCTCTGGACCTGAGCAGTCTTTCCTGAAGCTCCCACTGCTGGCCAGAGCAGGCTCCCTGCTGTGTCCAATGCTTCTCCTGTCACTCAAAGGCCCAGGACAGGCTGAGGCCCCAGAGAGTTCGCCTGCCATGGCCTCTGGCCTTGAGTGCACTCGCTGTGACAGGGCGGGTGGTTGACAGAGCTCCTGTGGTAGGTGCTGCCAAAATGCCACCAGCAAAGACAGCAGAATTCCACCGAGCTGCCAGCCCTGCTCAGTGCTGGAAAGAGTAGGTGGGTTTGTTTAAAATACTCCCATTACAGTTAGTTAACCTTTATGTTCCCTAAATGAAAATTGTATAAACCTGAAATTTCCGTTGATCGGGTTGCCTAGGAACAGGCAGCAGGTTTTCATAAGACAAAGCAATAGATTGCCACCGATAGGGCTGTTAGGAACTGAGCTGGTTAGCCGCATTATTCCCATCCTGGTGTCAGCCTTAGGTAATTATCTGCCTGCCTGCTCAGGGCACGCCCATCTTCCTGTGCTGGGGCAGCTTCCTGCAAAGGTGACTTCTCAGCCTCCAGCCCCCAGGATGGGGGCGCAAAGGCAGGGCCTAGGGCTAATCACCATGCCTGAGCTATGAGGGGAAATCTAAAAGACCCGATGTGGTTGAATTTATTTCTTTTTAATCACCTTTCTCTACCTCCATGCAAGAGGAATCCCCCAATAACCCTAGTGATGACAGGCTGTTGCATTGTTTTATGTAAACATGCAGCCACTACGCGGCAGGAAACAGAAAATACACAGTAGCAAAATACACCATAAATTTTTAGCTGCTCTAAGACAACTTTGGTAGATCTTTTAAATATTTTTAGTGCAATATACACACTTGGTTTTTTTTCCCTTCACAAGGTCACTGTCATTTATGTCTGTCTTCCTGCAGGTAGGGTAACTAATGTCCTGGTCTGCCTGGGACCTAGGAGGTCCCCAGTACCAGTACCTCATGGCCAGTGTTTCGGTGGTACTTGACCAAACTCCAGTTCATCAGTCTCCTGTTCTGTTCGTTTGTTTGTTTATTTGTTTGGATTTGTTTTTTAACTTTTTTAAAGAGGTGTGTGTGTGTGTGTGTGTGTGTGTGTGTGTGTGTGTGTGTGTGTGTGTGTGTGTGTGGCTTTTCTGAGACAGAGTTTCTGTGTATAACAGCCCTGGCTGTCCTGGAACTCACACTGTAGACCAGGCTGGCCTCAAACTCACAGAGATCCACCTGCCTCTGCCTCCAGGGTGCTGGGATTAAAAGCATGTGTCACCACGCCCCGCCTTGAAAATGTATTTTATTTTATATATATCAGTGTTTTTGCCTACAAATATGTCTATGTACCACATGTATGCCCTGTATCTGCAGAGGTTGGAAAAGGTAGTTGGATCCCCTAGAACTGGAATTATGGACAGTTGTGAGCTACCACGTGGGTGCTGGGACTGGAACCTAAGTCCTCTACAAGAACAAGTGCTCTTAACTGTTCAGCCATCTAGAAGCCCCCATTCCATTACTCTGTGTGTGTGTGGGGGGGGGGTTGTGGGTGTGTATGTGTATATGTGTGTCCGTGTGTCTGTGTGTGTGCCCTGCCACACATAGGGAAGTCTTAGAGGACAACTTTAAGCAGTTCTCTTCTTTGACCATGTGGGTCAGACTCAGGTGGTCAAGCGTAGCAGCAAGAGCCCTTACATACTCAGTGATCTCATCTTACCTAGTCGTTGGCTCATTATTGTTGTTGTTGCTGTGCCTGGCAAACAGCCTTGGTCATAGACCCTCAGTACACATTTCTACATGTAGGATTATTAGATCAAAAGATGGGCTCATGGTAGGTTTCTATATATTAACCAGTTGCCCTTCATGAACATCCCAGGGCTGATTTCTGCCTGTTGTGGATTGACTGTTAATTATGCCCTACAGCTCATACATTTGAACCCTTGGTCCCTAGCTGGCGGTGCTGCTGGGAAATCTTTAGGGGATAGAGCCTCTCTGGAGGAAGTCTGTCTCTGGGGGCAAGCCTTCAGTTGTTTTGCTTTGTTATTGTGTTACAATGTATTTTTAGTATGTGTGTCTGTCTGTCTGTGTGTGTCTCTGTCTGTCTGGGGAGGTGCACTTACACACACACACACACACACACACACACACACACACACACACACACAGAGGTGCCAGATAAGATACCCTAGAGCTGAAGTTACAGGAAGCTGTGAGCTGCCTGGACTCAAAAATCAGCCGGCCGTCCAGGCGCGGCCGTCCGGGCAGTAGTGGTGCATGCCTTTAATCCCAGCACTCGGGAGGCAGAGGCAAGCGGATCTCTCTGAGTTCGAGACCAGCCTAGGCTATAGAGTGAGTTCCAGGACAGGCGCCAAAGCTGCACAGAGAAACCCTGTCTAGAACCCCCCACACACACACACACAAAAAATCAGCCTTCCGAAAGGACAGTGTACGCCTTTTTTTTTCCCCTTTGAGACAGAAACTCACTATGTAGCTCTGGCTGTCCTGGAGCTCACTATGTAGATCAGGTTGGCCTCAAACCCACAGAATATGCCTGTCTCTGTCTCCCGAGTCCTAGGGTAAAAGGCGTGTACTACCACACCCAGTTTACAGTCAATACACACTCTTAACCACTGAGCCTCTCCAGCGTCCAGGCCTTGATGTGTATGTATCTCAGCCCCTCGTTTTCCCTGCCCTTTGCTTCCTGACTACAGTTTCCTCACAACTACAGCCATGCCTTCCTCCACCAATCCGTGAGCCAAAACAAGCCCTTGTTCGCTGAAATTGCTTCTGGTCAGGTATTTGATGACATTGGGAAGAAGTAATGCACTTTCCTCCGTCCCCATACCCGCAGGACCCTCATTTCAAACAGTGCTGTCCTCAGGACCCATTGAACAGACTAGAACACATCCTGTGCGTGCGTGCGTGCGTGCGTGCGTGCGTGCGTGCGTGCGTGCATGTGTCTGTGTGGATGGGAATCAGAGGGCAGCTGTGGCTGGCAGTCCTTGTCCTCCTGCCTCGGGTGAGACACAGAATCTGCTGTCTTTCCCCTGCCTACACCAGCTTTTCTGGCCCACAAGCTTGCAGGATTCTCCCATTGTCCTCACTGGACTGCTGGGACTATAGATGCTCAGGCTGCACGTGCATCTCTCCATGGGCTCTGGACCTCTGAACCAGGTCTTCATGCCTATGTGGCCCATGTCTTCATCCACTGAACCATCTTCCCAGTCCCCAAAAATATTTTATTTTGAAGATATGTTTATTTTGAAGATATTGTTTGTTTTTTCCGAGACAGGGATTCTCTGTGTAGCTTTGGTGCCTGTCCTGGAACTCACTCTGTAGACCAGGCTGGCCTTGAACTCACAGAGATCCGCCCTCCTCTGCCTCCCAAGTGCTGGGATTAAAGGCGTGCACCACCCCCCACCCCCCATGAAGCTCTGTGCTTCTTTATTAACTTGTGAGCTGCCTGTTTGTGTCTTTTTCCTATTTTCCTTTCACCTTGTTCATTTCTTCTAATCTACGAAATAAAAACAAATAAACCTCTTTATTGTAAGCATATCTATCATGCACACTGAGTGATTTTTGCCCATTTTTATAGACATTTGTAGTTACCACTCTTTAAAAAGCAAGAATAATACCTGTTACATGGTTTCAGAGTAACTATTTTAGGTCAAGTTTTCCCCTTGATCACCAAATAATTTCTTTTCTTTTTCTTTTTTTTTTTTTTTGAGACAAGACCTTGCTACATAATCCAGGCATTCCTCAAACTTGTAATCCTCCTGCTTCAGCATCCCAAGGGCTTAGATTAGAGGCATACACCCCTACTCCTGGCTTTATAATTACTACTAAAAATACTAAGTATTTTTAATTGGAGTATCTGGGATGAGCATATCTCCCAGATTGATCCTCTGTGTAGGCCCCCCCTTTTAAGCAGTGTGTACTGCATACAATTTAGCTAGCGCACTCTGGCTGCCTCAGACACGCCATAAGCAACTGTAATCTCCTGTGATACAGCGATACCCCTGGCAGCTGCTGAACCGAGTGAAGCTTTTGCTCCTATACCATATGTCCCCAGACTGTTTTCAACTAAGCTACCCGATTCTTCTTCCTCCGCCACAGTCAAGCTCCCATGCTGTTACTGCTGACTGCTCTAAGCGCCCTGCCTTGCCCTTGCAACAGCCCATCTTTATCAGCAATGAGCTTGATTTACAGCCAACGGTGCCTGTTAAATTCGCCTGTAAACCAAAAGCAAGTAATGCTGAGCAAGCTCGGGCACTGCCGTCAAACCACGCAGGAGCGTCCGCAGGCCACGAAGTCATTTACTAGAGTTTCAGGTTTTTATTGCACGTCTTTATTTATGTTGGAGTGCATGCGCCATGGCATGCCCAGGTGGAGGTCAGAGGACAGCTCTGAGAGGCAGTTCTCTCCTCCCGCCATGTGAGTCCCAGAGAATGAACGCAGGACATCAGGGTTGACGGAAAGCGACTTCACCCACCGAGCCACCTCCCTAGTCCTAAGGTTTTTACTTTGTATAAGAAATATTGTTCAGTAAGCGACCTCCGTACACCTATGTAGAATAGGGTCGTGAGATTTTGGAGGCAGAAGGTAAATGGAAAGATTAGAACCACCAAAAGACACACGTGCTAAACGCAAAGCCAGTAATCCATAGGAATAGAGTCTTTGTTAGACCTCAGGACTCCCTTGGCAAGTGGGGTGGTGTGGGGTTCCTTGGGGATTGAGACATCACTGACGTGGTAAATGTAACACCTGGCTTCAGGGCCTTTGCCTGCTGGGGTGGAATGTGCTATGTTACTCCTGAGCCTCTGATGTTGAGTATTCTCATCTGGGAGATGGAGCTAGGACTGAGTACCCTCTCTGTTTCATAAAAGGAGGTCTCTGATGGCCTGATGTGAGGAGTCCCTAGCCTTCAGGACCATCAAGGAAACTGTCTAAAAGGCCAAACAACCATGAAAGATGGTTATAATTGCCGCTGCCGCCGCTGCTGTTATCCACAGGCCCATCCATCAGCTGTCGCCGCCGCCACCGTCTTAGCCATCATGATTTCTGCACCAGGTTGCAGCCCCCTGTGTGTATCTGTAGCCTGCGTCCTCGCTGCCCTTCCAGAACCTAATTTCACCCTTGTAGGTTTTTCCAAAGCAGGATTTGCACAAGTGGTGTGGCTTCTTAAATATTTATTTTGCAGGCCATTTACTCAGCACAGCTATTTTTACAGTGAGTAAGGAGAAAGCTAAAAATAACAGCTCGTAACCCGATCGGTTCTGCGTCTGACATTTACGTGGAATTCATTTGCATCTCATTTGTCCTCTTTTCTGTTTAACAGGTAGAATGTAAGAAAGCCCAGCCGAAAGAAGTCATGTTCCCACCTGGGACGAGAGGCCGGGCCCGGGGGCTGCCCTACACCATGGATGCGTTCATGCTCGGCATGGGGATGCTGGGTGAGTCTGCACAGGTGTGGGGTTGGGGGAGCACAGTGGACCGACCGGGGGGGGGGGGGGTGAGGGTTGTGGCGGCCTGTACATGCTCCTAAGTCGCTTAAGTGTCCCTTAACTGATGTGAGCTTCAGTTTACCTGCGTGAGCTGCCCTACCCTCATCTTCTAGTGAGGGTGATGGGTTTCTCTTTGAGATGGCCATGGCAATCAGTTGGGCATCTTGCCTCATCCCTAGCTCACGGTGTGCTTCAGACTGTTTGTCCATCCCCTTCCTCAGAGACAAAACAGAGCCACCCTCCCCTCTCAGTCTCAGCCTTCTTGGCCCAGTGAGAGTTCCTGAGACCTAAGAACTCCTTGCTGGCTTAACTTGTGTGGACTCAGGCTACAGTTTTCTAAAACTCAGAAGAGGCACTGAAGGGTGGCAAGGGTGGGCACTAATCCTGTCTATTTAAATGATTAACATTTTTCTCTTGGGATATCAAAATTTGCATTTAAATGGATGTTTTAAATAGCCTGTTTTACTCTTTATTTGCAAAAAAAAAAAATGATGAAAGACAAAGTGTGTTTGTTCTGACTAAAAATGATCTCTCCTGGCTTTTAGAGAAATTGAGTTGCATATTATGCCCCTTTCCTTAGAGGTATCTCTGTCCGCCCTGCGTAGATAATTGAAAATCTCACCGCTTAAATGGCATGAAAGATGGAGAAAGCGTAGGAGATGCGTAATGGTGTGGGTCGCAACAATAATTAGAAATTTCAAGGCGAGAGAACGGTATTTTAGTGCAAGTTATTGTGTGTCGGGAAAATACTAATTAAATGGGATAAATGGTCGTTAATGGTAAAATTCCATTCAGGCACATGAGCTGTCTAGTTTTAATGGGTTTTCATTTGGCTTGGCTAAGAGTCCCTCTTCTATATTGTTTGATAAGCTCTTTGTATGTTTTCAGATTTGCTCCTGTTGAAATCATTCCTGGCTTAGTTTTAAATGTATGAAACTTTTCATGCTCTTACAAAGAATTGTATCTACTTGTCTGAGAAAATAACTTGGGCAGGTAAAGCTATATTGAAGAACTTTAAAGACAGAGAATGGTGCCATTGAGAATATTTTTGAAATGGCCAATCTATTAATTCTCGTCAGATTAATTTTTAAGGCTTAACAGAGTTTACAAGAGAAATCCTATTATAATTCCTTAGAAACTGCCTGTGTGATTCTAAAACTTACCTAGAAATAGAAGCATGGAAGAAAATAAAATGTTTTTTTGTTGTTTTTTAAGAGAAACCAGAAAACACCAGTTTGACTGTATATCAAAGCATTGCATAAAGCTACAGTAATTAAAACAATATGGTCAGACCAGAGTGCAGCTCTGTTGGTGGAATGCTCACCTAGCATGCCTGAAGTCGCTGCACAAAACTGGGCGTGGTGGTGCACACCTGTGAACTCAGCACTTAACACTCGGGAGGTGGAGGCAGGAGGATCAGAAGTTGGCTTGTGTATTGAGCTCAGGAACTATCTTATGGTAGACAAGATTGTCCCCGGCTTCTGTTGGCTTGACCCCACTGATCTTCTACTTAACAGTGAGGCAGCCGTTGTGTATTCAGTAGACACCGCTTTGACTGTTGAGTTTGGATCTTTTCCAGGCTGGCCGTTTACAGCGCCACACTCCCTGGGGTTGCTGGACAGGGGCAGCTACTGAATGGTGGCTTGTCAGAGAACAGCCATGTTCTCTATCAGAAAGGGAACTGCAGGCAAGTCTGCCGTGGGCTGTCACTTAGCCATACAAGTTGGAAGATTAGGTATGGTAAATATATTTTTTGGCATACCACACTTTGTCAGTCTGTGGTAAGTTTATCAGGTGTAACTCCATCATCAGCTGAAAGGACACACACTTGATAGAGAAAATTCGAGAGTCTCCATAGATCCAGATACATGTAAGAGGGTATCCGTGCGTTGAAGTCGCTGCATACATGTGGAAGCCCCGGGTTTCTCACTGAACTTGGAGCTCATCAATTCAGCTAAACTGGCTGGCCAGTGAGCCCGACGAATCCTTCTCTTTGCCTTTGAGCGCTGGACTTAACTACGACACCTCGGTATGTAGGCGCCCTCGATGGCCTTTCTGTCCTGGATGATGCAGCGTGGTCCATGGGCCTCTGGCCCTTTAGGAGGAATCGGGAGGAAGACTCCGTCCTCCCTCACTGCTTCATTGTTTGCCTGTCTTTCCTCTAACATGGTAGTGTGGCCTGGGGTGGTCTCCTTTTTGGGTAGAGTCGCTACCTCCATAGTGCATTGTTTGCACATCAGTCCTGGGACCCATGCTATCACCTCCCCTAACAGTCTGGCTGATGAACTTGGCTCCTACAGGAAAAAAAAAGAAAGAAAAAAATCTAACCCACTGAAGAGCCAGGCAAGGTGGCACACACCTGTAATCCTAGCACGTAGGAGGTGGAAGCGGGAAGATCAGCAGTTCAAGGTCATCCTTAGCTACATGGCAAGTCTGAGGCAGCCTGGGCTATGTGAAAACCCTGCTTGATGAAAAACAAACAAAAAAATTAGTGTGAATAACCAGTCACGGTGGCACACAGCTGTAATCCTAGCACTGAGGAGGCTAAGGCTAGACCACAGACTCTGACCAGTCATCAGAATGAGACTACTGCTACATCATGAGACCCTGCAAAATAAATACTCCTTAATGAAGGGAGTTTCTAAGAAGAATATTTAAAAGCAAAGTATAAGCCACTGAAATGTTAAAAATTCACTCATCCAACATGTGTTTACCGAGTGCCTGCTTTGTGCCAGCGTGAGAACCTTGCTTGCAGTCTCAGAGAGCTAGTGCTCCAGTCAGGAGCTAGTGCTCCAGTCAGGAGCTGAGACAGTCAGCCTGCTGGTCTCATGACTTGGGCACCATGGAACTAATTTTCAAAATACTTTTCAGGATTTTCTCCATCCTCTGGGAGGTCTCATGAAAGGGAAGCTGACGAGTGTATGGGAGTATGGCATTCTTTCTTAATTTCTCTTGATATAGCTTCCAACATCCTTGAGGAAAATGCAGCATGCTTTGACTTTCGCTTTCAGAGCCTTTAATAAAATAGAATAAAAGATGGTAAGAATTCCTTAAAAGAGCATAGGGGCTGAAGAGGAGGGGAATTGCTCCAAGGCCCCACCTCTTACTTCTGAGCCAGACAGAACGAGAAACCATGCCATCGGAAAGGTGCTTTTGGCAGCCCCCGGGTCCTGCCCCATTGTCCACATTCTGTGGGAACACCCATAGTCATCCAGCCTGATGCTAGTTTTTCTTGATGAGAGTGGACTTAGTAAAATCAAACACATGCCTGTTGATGTATTTGATTCTCTTGGCCTTCTCTGCCTTCAGCCTCATAATCCCACTGCCTTTAATGCTCTTGGCCTGGTTGGGCACATGCTGTTTATTAAACACGTGGTAGAGAGAGAAAGCACAGTGTTGAAGCCTTATGGGGAAACTTCCCTTAGCAGTCGGGGGAGAAGAGAGGTGCTTCAGGCCAGCTAGCGAGTAGCCAAACACGTTCTTATCCTCACTTGTCTCAAGAGATCCTTGCAAAACCCTGATACAGTGCTCCCCGACATTAATGCCTTCTAAATTGAAGGCAATAAATAAATAATAAGTAAAATCAATAACTGTTGAAAGGGCCTGGGGAGCCGTGATCTGCTGACGTTCACTCCGGATCAGGAGAAGGACAGAACCCACAGCTTACCTTCCTAGAGTTGTCTATAGACCCCACTGGACTTTCTCTGTCCCCCAAAATACCGGTTTGTCTGTCCTAATTTGTGCACCTGTTTCTTGGTAGACAGAGCAGCTCAGAATCCGGCCGTTCCTTGCCGCTCCGGAGCAATGGATCCATAGAGCCTTCTGAGTCTGTGAGACTGTCCTTTGCTTGCCAGAGTAGTGACCGCCAGTTTCATGTGCACATCAGCCCTAGAGCATTTTGTGATGTGGCCCATGCCCCTAAGGGACGGACGCTTTCCTTTCAGATAGTTTTCGTTAAGGTTAAATTAGTGTGGGTGTGGAGGAGTCCCGACAACTTGAGAGAGTTCTTGGGCTGTGTGACTTCATAGAGCGGCTTTCACAGCCTTGCCTAGGAGGGGCTCTTGCTACTTACTTGTTCGACCTTGCCGAGCTACCATGGTAGCCCCAGGCAGTGCTGCGCATGTAGCAAACACTCACTGTGCTCTGTGGATAAATGGCCCTTCTCTCCTGTCTCTCTAAAGTCAAGGGTCTGGGGAAAGCCTCTTTTCGGGATACTCGGTGGTTGAGTAAGCACCTGGAAGAGCCACAACCTATCCGGGATGCAGACACCTCTTAAGTTAGGAGCAAAGATCCATAGCCACGGTTTTGAGAGGCCTGTGAGCATCCTAAGGAGGGGGCCGCAGAAAGAACTTTCCAGCACACCCGAGTTCTATTGTCCCTTTCTGACTTGTGCAGCCATGAATGGAATGAAAGCCTGGGTGTGAGGAAGGTGGTCATCCAGGCAGAAGGCTTCATTTTTTTTTTCTTTAGTGACAAGAGATAATTACTGTGGGATTGATCAGGCATCCAGAGTACTGGAGCAAATAAATTGTGCAGTGGCCAGCGAGGGAGGGGCCCAGCTGCTAATGGAAGTGGTGGCTGGGTCATCCTGCTGTAATGTGGCTTGATGGAGCGGCCGCGTGGGTCTCCCGTAATGTGCTATTGATATGCAGCCAGCCAGTTTCCCCTGTACGGCCTGGGCCCTGAGCCACTGGAGCAGAGCTGGGCTGCACAGCCGCAAATGAAGAGGAAAATTGAAGTAATGTTGTATTATAAATTTATAATTTCATCTGCCTGACAGAGAGGCTGTTCAGGATTGGGGGTATGGAGATGAGATCCCCCAGCGTGGCAGGTGTGGAATTTTTCATCTCCGTTCCGTGGGCAATGATGATATTGGCCTATCCGGAAGAACGGGGTGAGGCCCAAAGTTTGCGTGCACTTGGCTGTACTTGCCTTCTTTCGTGGTGAAGACTTTAGGATCTATGTGAGGGAAAATCCACGCAGTCAGGTCATACAGATGGCTTGAGTGCCAGGTGGGACTAGCCGTTCCACTGTTCCTTACCTACATCCGGGGAAAATGATGCATGAGCTTTTTGCTCTTGCTGTCAAATTAACACTTCAGATTTAGGACCCTGCTCTGAAGTTGGCAGCAAAGGAGCCATTTTTCTTCAGGAAAGCCCCTAGGCAATAGTGATTTGACCATTTGCCTATAATCCATTTATCAATATTGTTGAAATAGTGCTATAAGAAATCTAGCCCTGAAAGATCTGATTTGATAGTGGGTGATTAATTTAGAGGGAAATTGAGCTGCCTAGCCAAGAAATAAATTCCAGAGAACAGCCCATTGCACATGCGTTCGGTCAAGATCTCCGGGGCCTGGCCACCGCTCCACACTCTGTCCCATCAGGTACTCTGAGCTCAGTGGCTTAGGCTCGTGCCCCTCTGAGACCAGCAGGGAGAAAGTTGCTGCGTCACTCTGTCTTGCCTCTCAGCCTTCTGCCAGTGGGGCATCAGAGGCCTGGCGGATAATCTCACCAGGACAGAGCCAGTGACAGGGCCCAGATGCAGTAGAGGTAGCCCACTGTGAGTTCAGTGGGACTGCCTGTGTGGGAAGGCGCCAGCTGTAGCAAAGACCACAGCTGGTCATTGCTGAGAATTAGGGCACATTAGTGCCGCCGGTGACCTGCAAACTTCCTACCTGTGGCAAGACCCCACCTTTAAGAGAAAGGGGGAAACCTCTCTGCCTTAGGTCAGAGTCGGATGACAGAATCCCATAGGTCTTGATCAGCTTTTGAATTGACATCTGCTTCTCAGTTCTGAATGGTAGGAAATCCAAAATCAAGGCGAAAGCCTCTGTTTATCATGACAGTACTCTGGCCTCACACAGTGAGAGTCAGTGGTCTCCCTGGAACCTTCCTTGAAAGAGCATTAATCCCATTTATGAGGGCTGTGCTCTTGTGAAGCAATCGCCTCCCAAAGGCCCTTCCTCCTGATACAGTACGTCAGGTTGATGGTTGGGATTTCAGTGTGAATTTAGGGAGACTCAAGCCTTCAGGCCACAGTCATCCCCAAGGGCATGGTCTTGAGCCAGGACTAGATTCAGGTCTCCTGACCATGAGTGACCTGGGTCCAGTAGTGAAGCCATCCACCAACCTCTACAGGAAAGAAGCCATGCAAGGCCTAACTTTGTGCCTCTGAGGCACAAACACTGACTGGCAGTGGGAAGAGCTCCGAAACCTGACTCGTGGTGGTGAGGAGAACGTAGTGAGCAGGCCTTTGCCCCCAGCCTTGGCTTGCAGGGTTGGAATGTGCTTGGTGTGATACTCCGTGCGGAGGTAGATAGTGAACCCCCAGAGCTTGTATTCAGGGGTAGTGTGCAAGGAGAGGAGAAACAGGTAGAGAATGGCCACTGCTCCAAAGTCTCACTGAAATGGCTTTCCACCATCTTTTTGGTGGAAATAGAAGAAATACCTCTGGCTTCTGGAGGCGGCAAAGATTATTAACGGAGTGGTGGTACTCAGACTTAGCAGGGAGGCTGGGGAATGGAACCTGGAAAGCAGGCAGCAGCTTAGAGAGCTAAGCCATCAGAGCTGTAGCTGCCAGCCAAGGGGACAACAGCCCAGGAATGGCCTGGTCAGAGGGCCACTTGGCACCTCTGGATGCTGGATTGTCCTGCTGATGCCAGAGTAAACTAAGAGTCACCTGCCCATCCTCTGTCCACTGGCTCTAGCTGCAGGTCTCTGTGAAGGTTTACATTGGCCTGCCTCCCAGGCAGAGGCAGAGTTCATTCAAGGGCTGGCCGAACTGACACCCACCAGACAGCCACCTCAGAGGCCAAAGCTGAGGGTTAGCCAATGTGCTGGTAGGAGACCGAGGTGACGTTTTTGGAGTATGATTGTACTGAGTTAACCCACACTGGGTGGAAGGAAGCAGAATCAGTCTCTGGGGATGAGGCAGGAGGTAGCTGTGGAGCTGCTGTGACCAGGGAAGTTAGGGTACAAGAAGGCTCCATTCACCTTCACTCTAGTCAGAATCGAGACAGGGGCACGAAGAATGAGGTGGACAGTGCCAAAGTGACCTCTTAAGTGTGAGATTGTGTCACAGGCTGGGACAGGCCCACCCCTTCCAGGACTCACCAGAGGGCTCTCAGCACCCCTCAGTGCATGATCACCCGCTACAAAAGGATCTGGACAGACTCTCTACCATGAATTGTCCATAAAAATTCTGCACCTGGCCTTCAGAGCTCAGCTGGAGCTTCATGGCCCATATTTCTACACAGTCCCTCCAGCTCTTTTGAAGACACATGTCTGTGCCCTGTCTATACTAGGACACGGCCCCTGCCTCCCCCAGCTGTGGCTTGCTGAGCCGAGAGGCAGCGCTCTGTGTGGCTACTAAACTGCCAATCCCAGAGTGCCCCTGCCCTGTGTGGTGCTCTGGCTCCTGTCCACTGCCTTGGAAGAAGGCAGTACAAGGACTTTAATCTCCTACTGTCAACATCTTTAAGGTAAAGTACATTCAGGGTAAGCTCTCCAAATGTCAGAGCCAGACGCAGGCACCGTGTTCCTTCTTCCGTGTGGCATTTACTCTACAAGTTCATGAATGTACCTGGGCTTTGGGCAGTCTGGCTGCCTAAATATGGGTTAATTGTAAACATCCTGATGGTCACACCTCGAGGCGTGGGAGAGAGGGGATCCAGGGTTTGGATAGAGACCCTCCCCAGAGACACATCATTCTGTGACAATAACTGCAGCTGGTGCTCACTGCCACCTCCCCTGAAATGTCACCCCAGACCCAAGGCCACTGTCTCACTCCTCGTTCTTTCTCTCTGTGTTCAAGGCTACCCTAACTTTGTGGCAACCTATGGCCGAGGCTACCCTGGATTCGCTCCTAGCTATGGCTACCAGTTCCCAGGTGAGTGGCTTGGATGCTGGGGTTTTGGAAATTTGGGAGGCAGGCTGCATCTGCAGGGGAGCAAAGAGATGCTCTAATGGAGAATGCAATTTGCATACCTGGGTGTGCGTGACCTTCCAAGTCTCCTCTGGTCCAGGGTCAGGGTATCGTTGGGGCTTTCTAGTGGACTAGAGTGTTTCCTTGAGGCTGGTGCCAAAACGGGAGGAGAGAAGAGATGGGAAACCCCTTCTGCTCACCTCCTTTGCCCCCAAGCCTGTTCTCTGTCTTCTCCTGGGGGATTAACTTCAGGCCCAGGGCTTGTTGCTGCCCACTGCTCTTTACATCTATCTGTCTAATGCCTCCCATCCTGCCTTCCCTTCCTCCTCTCCTCTAACCCGCCTGACTGCCCTGACATCGGGCTTTTCTGGTATATGTTGGTGAGGTTGCAAGGGTCAGCCTTGTGCTTCGTGCCCTGAACGGGCTGCGCAGATTATCATTCTACTCCACATAGATAGCAGCAGAGCATGGCACTGCCCCCACATTCCCTGGTGCTTCAGCCCTGAGGGAGCCAGTGGGCGTGGTCTGGGGAAAATGGGGAGGATGCTGCAGGAAGTGATGCTTTATCGGTGTTGCTGTTCTTCATGAGGTAAATCTCCTCACCATCAAGCAGTACAAATGAGACTATATTAAGGTGCCTAGTTGTGCCAGAGTCAAAGGCCAGATAACATGGCCAGAGCTGATGTAAGGGAAGTCTGTGCTCCGTGGTTCTCTGTGTGCGTGGGTGGGGGTGGGGGGCCTATACTCAGTGGCTGTACTTGGGGTTATCACATCTCTACTTGGAGATCTGGGAGAAGTGATGAGCAGAAGGCACAGAAAGCTGGCCTGAGGGAAGGCTCTCTGAGCCTGAGGAGCTAGAGGATGGAGGAAAGGTCTCAGGTAGCACTGGCCTCAGCTTAGGCTTTGAGATGGTGACAGATGTATAGGGCTATGTCCCGTGATTCTGGCCAGCTTTGGAAACCTAGACACTTACCCTGGCTCTGGTACCAGTTGGACCAGTGGCTGTGGCAAGTCACCTACTTCTGGGTATCACTTCTCTTATTTGTGAATGGATATTGAGTGGGACCTTTGAAAGACAGTCAGTGCATCTCTTTTTTGACTATGTGGTCAGAGAGAGAAGGGAGATAGATAGAGCTACAGAAATTCAAGATGGGTGGAGTGGCTTCCCTGGGACCTAGCAGTTTCCCCATCTGGGGGATGCTGTCAGCAAGGATCCTTGGTGGGCCCTCCCTGCAGCCTCTCTACAGCTTGTAATAGCTTGGACTCCTGGTCCTGAAGGACAGAGAATATATATTCAGGCTAGAACTGTTCCTAGTTCATCCCCACTACAGGTAGAGCTCCCAAGGCACAGAGACAAAGAGTCAGAGTAAGCAAGGGGCAGCGATTAGCCCAGGCATCCTGACTCCTAACTTCTAATCCTTCTCTGTTAGCTAGTATCCACTTGTCAACTAAGTACCATTGGCCACTAAAACTTAGATCTGTAGTAATTCAAATTCAGGAGAAAGGAAAACCTGAGTTCTATATTCACACTGGCCACATTCCAGTGGCTCAGCAGCCACATGAGGCTGGTGACTAATGTCAGAGTGGAAAGTAGTGTATTTCCATCCCACTGAGGGTTCTGTTGCTCAGTGTTGTTCCAGAGATTAAAAGAAGTGACGTGGTACTCTAGAGGTGTGTACATGCAGAGTTGGAGGAATACAATGTGAAATACTTTGGGGACTATGAGGTGGACCCCATGCTAAGACCCCTGTCTTGTCTGAACCAGCTAAGGAAGCATCTGGTTGAGTCCTGACTCTATGGCCCACATCCTTGGGTCTACCCCAGACAGACAGACATGCCAGAGTGACCTAGCTGAGGCTAGGCAAACTGAGGTGGTGTTCCTCGGGTGCCTGGTCCCTTCTGGGAAGTCAAGGCTTTGATAAGGAGTGGGTACAGTGTCTATGCCTGGGGATGCTGTTCATCTTCATCATGGTGCTAACTCCTCAACTGTGGCCAGTCACTAGGGTTAAATGGGTAAAAATCAGCCTTGAAGGCAGACAGTGTTCCCTGGCCCATAGGGTCCATTCTCAGCCACCAAACTTTCTGTTTCCTGTCCATTTGTATCACACTTTGAAGCCTCTTAGATTCTCTTACCCCATGACCAGAGAGGAACAACTATCTATCTGCAGCTGAGGAGGTGGGAGCCGCCCAGTCTTTATCTTAGTATGTCGAGAGCCAGGTTGAGGTCAGTGCTCACCCCACTCCTGACCCTAGCCCCTGGGAGTTGTCCTTCATGGAACATCAGCACACATCCACTTGTTCTGACATCCTGCCAAGCCCCGCCTGGCTCTAGACACAAAGCCTAGGCTGGCTCCTCTGTCCCTCCAGTCATGAGTTCAGGCTGTGGTCACTCCCTCCAGAATTAAACTTGACATCGTCTCAGAGCTTAAGACTTGGTGGGCTTCTAGGGCATGGAGGCTTTAGGATGTTCTGACTTCATCTCCTGCCGCACACCGTAAGGACTGTTGGGGGTAGGTGTGGCTAAGGAGGCAGACGGGCTGCAGAGAGGTGTGCTCCAAAAGTGCATAGCCTAGTGCACTGTCTTCTCCTCACCTGCTCTGGGTGGTTCTGTGGAACGGTTCCCATGCCCTGGGGCTCAATCCTGGCACTTTCTCACATTGGCACAGCTGCCATCACTGCCAAGTTGTCCTGATGTTTTTTCTTTGTGGTCTGAATGGCCTTACCCTGTGCCCACTTCCCATATCTAGCCCCTCTGAGGTCACGCATGAGTCCCACACCCCTCCTAGGCCTTCTGAGTCCATCATAGAGGAATGCTGGGAGAGAGATGACAGCCACCGCCGCCCCCACCCCCACCGGTTCTCAAACCACACCCTTCACTCACTCACAGGAACCTGGTCCTTCTCAGCACACAGGAACCTAACCCCTTCCAAGGTGTTCTTTGCATGTGTCTTTTACCTTTACATCCGTCTCAACTGATTGGGGTCCAGGTCTCACCCCACCTGTGTGATGTAATCCCAGCAGATCTCCTTGGGTCACACAGCTGTGTAAACGGGTTTAACCCCTGCAGCCACCTGCAGGAGTCTTTGAGAACAAACACCACGATGTTCTGAGAAATGGGTTGTATGGCCTTAGGTCAGTCTTGGGTTGGGGCTCTTTTCTAGGAAGGCTGAGGAGCCTTTAGCAAACGGCTGCTGCCTCTCCTACTCAGGGGTCTTCCCTAGCTCTATATTCTCATCAAGTCTGGAATTGTGGTCCTGCATCAGTTGTCTGCCCGCTTCCTCCCATCATCCCCTTCTGGGCTTCTCCCCTCTGTTTACTCTGTTAACTAGTAGCTGTGTTTACCCTGTGTCTGGTCCTATTTCACTTTTCAGACTATTTGCTGATTTTGATTCATGAGATGTAATTGTTATCAACGAGCTCTTAAAAAGAGGCATCACAAGTGGGGCTTTGCCATCATTTCTAGAGAGTACACACTCCTGCCAGAGCCACCCCATTGCTGGCAGGGCCCACTGAAATCTGTCCTGTCTGGCTGATGGAGTGCGTGAACATGATTTTCCCTGTTTTAAATTCTGGAAGAGACCTCATTGTTTGGCTTTGTTTTGTTTCAGAAAACTTTCTGCTCCTGCTCCCCCACACACACACACACACTTTGCTTCCTGAATGCATTGTGACCAGTCCCCCGCCCCCCAACTCCCCGGAATGTAGGGACCTGCTCACAGACTTTGTAGGGATTCCTCGGAAGGATCATGGAAGACGTTGCCTTTTTAGAATAATGATCAAGCAGGCTTGCTGGGCATCTCACAGGGCACAGAGTGAGCTTTTAAATGCTGGTGAGCCAGAGGGGTCGCAGCTGTGTGGTCTGGAGGGAGCACCTCTGTCTTGTGGCACATTGGCAACGTGAACACAAACGCACCCTTCTGTAAAACCATGTGGAAGATGGAATCTGAGTGAGCAGCTGAATAAACACTCTCCGGTTGCCATTGTCCTTTGGGGCCCGTCTCTTGGTGGCCATTGCCACAGTAAACTCATCTGTCTTTGAGAAGTGACAGCAGAGTCACCCTGGCCCTGTCACTTGTTGTAACCCAGGGGCACAGACCCCCACTGGGCTCCCCTTCCCCAACCACTACCCTAGCTGTGTGCCTTACCGCTACCCCATGGCTTCCCCAGGGTGGGAAGGGATAGGACATCTGGGATCATATAAATCAGGCTACATCTCAGGGCTAGCACCCTGACAGTCACCCCTACCCAGAAGGATCTTGTCATGCTGACCCCATCCACTTCCCTCTTTGAAGTGTCCCTCTCTTGTGTTAGTGACGACAGTCCAGTCGCACCCACAAAAGCCAGAGTTTGTGGGCAGTACCCATGGCTCTGTTGGACTGGCCCAGTGAGAGCAGATCTGTACATTCGCATTCCAGCATCCTTGGTATTCATAGAGCGGGTGGGTGTGGCAGGAGGTCTGTGCAGTTTGGCTCCCCTTGCTAAAGATAACCGATGCAACAGTTGCCTGGTTCCCTTTCGTGTTTTTCTGCAGGCTTTTTCATGAGTGCTGGTGGCGCTTGCTCTTCAAAAACAAAACTCGTAGGCTTCGCCTCTTCTTCCTTTGACCTTGGCGTCTGTGAACTGCTCTGCTCTGGTGAGCATGTCCTAAAGTGCTCGCCTCTCAGGCAGTTCAGTTCAGCCATTGTGAATTTCCCCATTGCTGTAAATAGTTCATCGGCACTGCTCCCTAATGACATTTTATGTTTCCCTCTGTAAGCAACTGAGGTAGAAAAATAAATTGTTTACTCCGGACATGCTGTGTGCTGCCGTCTCTTAGCCTGAGAGTGTCCTGTTCTCGCTCCAGGGGAGGTGAATGCACTAAATAACCGGTATGGTGACAGCCAAGTTCATTTTGTAGAAGCATGCCAACTCCCCCTGGCTGCTGCCTGGCCCCGGCTCTCCCCTCTTCCTCGGCAGAGAGCCCTGTGCTTTCGCTGGAGGTGATCTGTCCTTGAGCAGAGACAGAACATCTGCTCACACCAGCTGTGGGATAGCACCCTGCCCCTTTCTCTGCAGTCACTGTCTCCCATCAGTTCAGACAGCACCCGGAACACTCCACATCTGTGCATCAGGTGTGGGTCTGCACGGTTGTGCACAGGCCTAGGCACACATCTTACATTCACTTTCCTAACCCCCAGAGCAGTGCAGGTCAAGGACAGCAGACCTGTTTCTGGATGGAAACCTGAAGGGTCTCTTGTTTCAGGGCCATTTGGCCACTTAGTAGCCCAGTGACCTTGTTCTCTGAGTAGTGAAAGTGCCTTTTTGGCTGAGTTAGAAATGAGGGGTGGAGAGAGACAGAGACAGAGAGAGGAGAGAGGCTGCAAATATATCATGCAAATCAGTAAATGCTATAGAGTGAAACATTTCAGAAATAATGAGCATTGATGTTGCTGATGAAGTAAGCTTTCCAGAGTGATTTTCTCATCCTCTACCCTCATGATGGTGCTGCCTGGATCTGCTTTTCAGCCATTGGAGTGGCATGGGATCCCCCAGGGAGTTGCCAGGGCAGGCCTCGGGGGCTTTAAGAGCATCAGTGAATGAGGAGCTGGCAGGAGGCTCTTGGAGTAGGTGAGGTACGAATCACGTTTCAGAATGGGTCTAGGCCTCCAAAGCATGGGGTGGGCTGGAAGACGGTTTGCAGATAAGGGGTGATAGAGGCAGTCTTCCGCAGCAAGTTAGAGTGTGAAGGGCTAAAGGGCAGTCCAGAACCTTCGAGAGTGAGTCCAGAAGGATGTCCCCTCCTGTCCGCACCCCATCTTTCTTCTCAGCTTCGCCTTCTCAGCTACATTTCTCTTCCTTACCTCAGGCTGGCTGGTGGCCCTTTGGGATCTTCCATCACTACTAAGGACAATAAAGTCACTGTGGCGCCAACTGCCAAGTCTCACCTTAGCTATGGAGTGCTCCAGGCAGCCAGGAGAGCCAGGCCAATGTCTTTTAACCCAGCACTTATGCCTCACTCCTGAGCCATTGTGTGAAGGGCAAGGGCTATGTAGGTCCCAGGCTGGGGATTCCCTTCTCCAGCAACTGGGACTAGAAATTCCCAGTTTGTCCCCTGACTCTTTAGCAATGGAAATTGGGTCTCTGATGCACTGTGGTTGAATGGAAATTGGCTTTCTAGGCTATCAGCCTTAGAGTATCCAAGGCTTGGCTATCTTATTACCATGTCAGGACTCGAGGCCACTAAACCACTCACTACCAGTTCTTTACTCCCAGTTTCTTACTCACTGGTGACAGTCCCTGGTGCTGGCTGAGCAGTGCTCAATAGGAGGTGGCCTGAGGTGAGGCGCCCTAGAGAGGCCCTGTTCATCTGGAGAGGTTCTCAAATAGCCTTTGTCAGCTGAAGCTGCTGCTAGGTAACCTTGGTTCAAGATACAGAGTCTTCGAACAAAGACAGTTTGATGGACAGTCACATCCTGCAGAGGCAGGGTAAGCAGCCTGGATATTCAGGAGACAGTATTCCTTAAATGGGCAGGCTGGGGGAATGGCCCTGGCTGTGGACAAAAGGCTGTGACTTACACCAGCTGCCAATTCTGCTTGAAGAACAGGATTCAGAAAAGCAGATAGTAAACTCTCCAAAGACCTCCGGTCCTGTCTAGAGTGTCACTGGGCTGCTGTGAGGAACAACCCCAGGGCCCTTCTGTCGACTCCTTTCTCTAGCCCTCCGGAGTGACAGAGACCCTCAGGGTCAGTCCCAGTTCAGGAACAGAAGGTCTGGACATGTACTTGGAGGACTGAATTCCACCATTGTCTCCCGTGTTCTCTTCTCTCTGGCTAAGTTCTCAGAGCCTTGGGCCAGGAGAGGCCATCCCAGGGCTATCCTGGTGGACTCTCAGAACCCAGAAATCGGACATCCCTGCCCTACAGTGTCAGCTCAGTCTCCTTGGTCCTGCTTCAGTTTCTAAGGGGCACTTTTCCTCACCCTCACTCTGTCCCATCCCAGAAATACCCACACTGGGGACTTTTGTGGCACCCATGTGGTGACCTCTCACCAGCTGGGAAGCAGATTTTGAAATGCCAGGGTGAGAGGTTAGCCTCCTAGGTTGATTGATGGAGCTGAGGATTCATGCATCTGGGCAGGGCCAAAGCTATAAGCAGGGCGTGGCCTTATAAGGAAGAGCCTTTTCTATCTGCCCTATCCCAACCCCTAATCTGTCTCTGCCCTCCCCATTCCAAACTCCTTTCTAGTGGATGCCTCTTCACAGAGGCAGCTCCCAGAGGCCATCCTGCTGGCCACCTGGCCCTGTGTATACTCTGGGATTTATCCCCTCATTTGAATATTAAAGGCAAGCTTAGTCAGGAGGCAGATCTGCTGCTTTGAAAGTCAGCAGAGCACCCCAAATCCAGCCAGGACTGGAGGGAGGCTTGTGGGGACTGTGGGTGTGCAGTATCACCGAGCGATCCTCGCTGGCATGGAAAATCAGGAGTTGACTCTATTCCCAGATGAAAGCACAGCACAGTGCCTAATAGGCACTTAATAAACATTTGCAGAAATGAATTGGAGCAATCTGAACT
Source organism: Peromyscus californicus insignis (assembly GCF_007827085.1). NCBI lineage: Eukaryota > Metazoa > Chordata > Mammalia > Rodentia > Cricetidae > Peromyscus > Peromyscus californicus. The sequence goes on from NW_026294551.1 coordinate 34,260,861, forward strand.
GACAGGAATTGCGGGTTTCACTTGCGATCAGCTTTCTGTGCCTCTTGAAGCTGCTCTGCATAAATGAGAGGACTCCGCTAAGTGAGCGCTCAGCTCCCCATGGTCACACCACACCAGGCACACCCATCTCTCTCTCTCTCTCTCTCTCTCTCTCTCTCTCTCTCTCTCTCTCTCTCTCTCTCTCTCTCTCTCTCTCACACACACACACACACACACACACACACACACACACACACACACACACCCCTGACTTACAGAAAGATGGGAGAGTTCTTGCCTTAACTTGCCTAGACACTGGGTCTCAGTGTCCCTACCTATCAAGTGGAGGTTTGCTACTGTGTTTCATAGGTTGCAGAGGGGGGTTTGTGGGAGCAGGCAGGTTAACAATGAAGGAGGCTGTGGGTGTGCACCTCCTTCCCAGGGAGCTGAGAACTGGTACCCACCACATCTGTCTCTTCTCGCTGGTGCCTACAAGCTCTCCCACACCTTCTCAGACTCCTGCGCCACCAGCCCCTTCAAGTCCCGCCAGGGAGAGACCCTCATCACCCTTTCTCAGGCCTTCCATTTTTATTTCATCAGCAAAAGTAAGTGAAAGCCTACGATGTACACAACAAAATTACTCAGAGTGGGAAACTCTGGGTAGACTGCTACAGCAGGCCCGAGGGGCCAGGATTCCATGCCTTCCAGAACAGCCAAGGACAAGCAAGGTTTCCACTACGCCTCCCACCCAAGCCAGAAAGAGATTTTTCACTGAGTTTGGCTCAGCCTGGGCCCACTGCCAAAAGAGCCCATTGGCTCTCTGTTTCTCTGGTTGCTGGAGAAATGCAAGGTACAACCACTGCACCTGCCCCAGAGAGTCTCTCAGGGCACAGAGACACTGGGCCTTAAGCTCAGAGCCTACAGAAGCGTCACATGTGTGGCCAGCTAGGGCATGCCCAGTATAACCCATGTGGCGGTAGCAGCGTACGTACGCAGGAGCGGAGAGCACGGTGGAGGGAACCGTTGTGGTACCTGGAGAGCTGTTGGGAACAGGCAGTCTTGGTCTATTCCTGCTACAATAACAAAACATAGCCTGGAGCTCGCAGCAGCAGAAATGTATTTCCTAGGTAATTCTAGATGCTGGGAAGTCTGAAGTCAAGGTCCCTGCAGGTTTACTGTCATGGTGAGGGATACTTCCTGGTCCACAGATGCCCCGGTTTCTTGCCATATCTTCCCTTCGTGTGTGTGTGGGGGGTGGGGTGGGGGGATTGTGAATTATTTGAAGTCTCTTTTTTTAAAAATGATGTATTTATTTTCTCTCTCTCTCTCTCTCTCTCTCTCTCTCTCTGTGTGTGTGTGTGTGTGTGTGTGTGTGTGTGTGTGTGTGTGTGTGTGTGTGTGTGTGTGTGTGATGAGGTGGAGTGTGCCTGCCGAGGAGCATGTGAGGAGGTCAGAGGACATCTTTGTGTTGTTGGTTCTCTCCTTCCTCCTTTATATTGGTTCTGGGCATTGAGCTCACATTGCCAGACTTGCTCTGGAAGTTCTGTTGCGCTGGCTTGCTGGCCCTGGCTTCTCTTTTATAAAGGTGCTAGTCTCTACTGAGAGAGCTCCATTTACTTACTTCCCAAAGGTCCCTCCCTGATACCCTGCAGGTTAGGATTTCCACATATGCATTTGGGGTGACAGACATATGCAGATCAAAGCAGTTAATGCCCAACCTAAGCTTTGAAGCACGCAGGACAGTTCATCAGGTAGGATCTGGTGAGATGGCTCGGCAGTTAAGAGCCCCGGCTGTTCTTCCCAGAGGCCCTAAGTTCAGTTCCCAGCACCTACATCTGGTGGCTCACACCCACCTTTAATCTGTAGGCAGGGAATCTGGTGCCTTTTTCTGGCTTCCACGGGTACCTGCACACGTGTGGCATGCAGACACATACACATAAATAAAAAGTAAAAGAAGGTAAGTTTCCCCAGTAGATATTACAGGGGCGTTCCAGATCTAGGGACCAGCAGGCAGAAAGTCAAAAAGCACATGACTCTGCTCCATCCTTCCCATTCCTGCCTCCATTGATTGTGTGGTCACCATCTGGGCAGATCCTGTCCTTGTACCAAGACAAAGACAGCAAGACAGTAGACTCTGCTGGTGGGGTGTCAGCGCAGACACTTTGTGACGCAGGAATACTGGCCTCACTTGAAGCCTCCTCCAGGCACATTCACCTCCTAAGACAGCAGCAGCCCAGCCTGTCACTCTACCTCCTAGTGATGGCTACTCAAGGCTCTCCAGGCCTCCTCATCCTGCCCGCAACCCCCACAGTCTCAGCTTTGAACGTTCTTGCTTTCAAGCAAGGTTAGAAGCAGGAAGAAGCAGCATCCTTCCCCTTTCCCTATCCAGGCCTCCTCCATGCATTCTTCTTTTGCTGTCAGCCCAGAGTTAAAGACACCTGTCATGTCACAAGCCCTGAACCCAGTGTTGGTGACATAGTGATAAATGAGAGACCAGTCCTCACTTGCTGGATATAGAAGAACAAACAAGATTCCACTTGACGGAAGGACCCAGAAAGGATTCTCAGGCCCTGACTTGCTGCATTCCCTGCCCCCTGCCCCAAACCTGGAAACTGTTGTTGAGAAATGTTGGGAGGGTAGCGTGTCAGGGCAGGGAATAACGGGGAAAGGCTGATCCTGCTGATTCCACTCAGTCCCAGGCCTCGGGGACCTATGTTCACACCTGTGATGATCTCATCACAGGGCCATGGCTGCCTTGGCCAGACACTCCCTGCCATCATGTGACCCTACTAGAGTTCAAGCTTATGCTTGAGAAAACGACCCTTAGCTCACACGCAAATTATGCATGTTACCCATGAAAGCCTTTTGGATGCCAAATCACATAAATTAATAGGATTTTAGAATGGGAAGCACCAAAGGGATTTCTCGGCTCTGTTGCTGTTACCTTGGGCAATAATAATAAAAGAGTAGAAATAGAAATTTTTAGTCCACTTGTGCTAAGCACTTCACACTGCCATCTTGACTCCTCACAGCGGCCCCACAAAATAGGCACTAGAAGCTGTGTTCCAGACAGGAGAAAAGGACAGAGAGAGGATTAAGTGTCTTGGCAGGACATGAGTCTGTCTGTCTGTCTCTCTGTCTCTCTCTCTGTCTCTCTCTCTCTCTCTCTGTGTGTGTGTGTGTGTGTGTGTGTGTGTGTGTGTGTGTGTGTGTGTGTGTGTGTGTGTGTGTATGAGAGAGAGAATCAGCCTTGGGTGGCAGTCCAGAAGCACTGTCCACCCTGTTTATTGGAAACAGGTTCTCTCATTGTCCTGGAGCTTGCCAAATAAGTTAGGCTAATTGTCCAGCAAACCCCAGGGATCCACCTGTCTCTATCAGTTCTGGGATTACAAGGACGTACCGTCATGCCCATCCCCACCCTCCACCCCGCTTTAATGTGGGTTCTGGGAATCAAACTCAAGTCTTCATACCAGCAGTGCAAACAAATGACCAACTGAGCTATCCCCCTGACTCAGCCTTTCTGCTTTAACCACCTTTGTCCTTATTTTGCCTTCTCTCTCAGCTGCAGCCCCTTCATCTATTAATGAAGTGGAGGTGGCTTTCTTGTCCAGTGCGAGACGGTCACAAGGAAATTCTTTGACTGAGTGAAAGTGTCCACCATCGTCATTAGTGTGGCTTATTGCCAAGGCCAGGCCTCTCACAGCCAAGGAAAGGAAGACAGAGAAAACTGTTCTGCTCAGTTCCAGTCTGTGAACTGAGGTGTCCCTCTGCTAGCTCTTGGGATTTTTCGTTACTGTATTTCTGTACTTGTTGATAAATTGCTGCCCTGAACTCCAAAGAGCCTCTGGATTCTCCCGAGTAGAGTTGGTGCCCAAAGCATCCTGTCCAGAGATGCCAGGGTGGATGGGAGTGGAGTTCCAGTTACTCCTTTATGGAGATGGGACCAAGGGCAGAGCTGGAGCTTCCGGAAAGCAGGAAGTTCTGGGTGTCCGGCACCGGCTGTCCTGATCTGTAGAGGTGGCTGCGGTAGGGCTCGTGGCCGCGGGAACCCTATGGAGGTGGGTCTTTTGAGGAACACCGCCCCCCCCCCCATGGGAGGAAACTCAGACCAAGCATATCAAATCAAAATGGCTCAGACCATGTGGGGGAAAACATGATTTTGGCTATCCTGGTCCGTTCTGTGTTTGAAAAATCTGGGTGGCAAGGAGTAGTATAAAATCTGTTTAACTCGGCTGTGTGGAAGTGTTGAGATTGGGGGGCTAGGTCAAGATTCACCGCCTTGGGAATTCATCTGTTCCCTCCCCTCCTGCTGTTCCATCTTGGAGGGGAAGATGAGATGGCATGGCCACACCCTCTACTTCCGTCCCCAAGACTGAGTCACCTAATTGCTGCCTCCATCTCTAAGCAGCTTGGTCCTTGAGCTCTGTGGTAACGCTGAAACAGAAGCCAGAAGGTTCTGGGACACAAGTTCCTCACCTCCCCTTGGCACAGGGGACCCATAGTCTCCTGAGATTCAGCTTATCCTGAGACTTAGCCGTTTGTCTCTTTGGCCTAGAGAGTCAGTTTGTATGAATCTAATTGCAGAACTCCATCCCACTAATAGAACCCTATTTTCCCATCAGGAGCTACAGTCACAGGGCAGGGACTATGAGTGTTGTTCCAGTGCCTAGGACAGTGCCTGGCACACAACAGCTGTTCCATGAACATTTAGCAGGAGGCCAGGGGTCGAGAACAGGTTTTGAGAACAGGTCTTGGAGGGTTCTTTGGCCAGCACGGGTCCTGACTGCAGTGCTCTAACCCTCTGCTGTGAGGGCTTGAATGACTTGAGGTGGAAAAGGCCCAGAAGAAGGATGCTAGACTAAAGTCACCAGATAGGGTGACTTCCTACTCTAGGGGAAGCTGGACCTGGAGCCACAGGTCTGTAGTCCCAGCTACTCAACAGGCATAGGAAAGAATCACAAGTTCAAGACTAGCCTGAGCAACTTACTGAGACCCTGCCTCAAAATAAGGGCTGGAGATGGAGTTCAGTGGTAGAGGGCTTGCCTAGCTTGCACACGACCCCGGGTTCAATATTTAAAAAGACAGGGAAGTAGAATATTGCTAAAACTGTGACACGTCACAGATGCATCGTGATGCACCTTCCTTTATTCCCACCAAAGAGAGTTAACATGTTAAATGGCGATTAGGTTAAAACTTATCCAGGGTGAAGTGGGAGCATGTTTTGTGCCTGCCTTCCATGTTTTAGGGGCTAACACCCTGAAGAGAGCAGGCCCGAGATGTCTGCCCTTTACCCGTGGCTACAGACAGCCTTGGTTTTCCAGTTAGGTTCCTCTGTTTCCTCCCCAGGGACAGCTGTCAGGTTCTAATTTATGTATTTTCTCTGCTGCAGCCTAGAGCCAACGGTGAGACATTCTTAGCTCACGTTCTCTTCAGCATCCCCCTGCCTCAAGCAGCAGCCCCTAGCCCCCTCACCTGTCTAAGGGATCTGCACAGCCCTTGGAACCTCCTGGGAAAACTGGTCTCACTCCTCAAACAGCCTGTCTTAAGTCAGGTTCCTGTTTTGAATGCCAGGAGCTCAGGGCTTATTCTGTTCTTTTTGAAATGAACGCGCATCAGCTTCCGTCAAAGCAGACCATTTCTGTTTGATCCTGGAAATGTGTCCCTTTGGTGATTAGCTTTGCCTCCTCTTTGGAGCCTCCGTTCTGGTGTGAACCCCTGGTTCCTCTAGTTCCAATTACGTACCGCCCAGCTTTCTTCCAGCCTCACCCAGAAGTCAGAGTTGTGAATTTCCTATAAAACGCTGAGCCCTACCACCCCAGGCAGGCCTGAGCAGCCTGGGCCAGCCAGAGTGGCAGATGGTAATGTTTCCAAACTCGTGTAGGACATGTTTCCTACATTCTGGGTAACAGTTTCTTCTTTTGGTGGCTTATTTTTCAGTGTTTGGATTCAGGAAAGCAACATTTAGATTAGCCAAGACTGAACCAGCTATAGAGCTATGGAAACTACTTGTAGGGAGAGGCAGGGTGTGCTGGGGGAGGGAACAGAAGAACATTTGATCAGGCAGACTTAGAAAAGACTGTTCGTATGGGACTTGAAGAAAGATCCCCCAAGTCCTATCTCCTGAAGCTATGAGGAGCTTCAGAATTCTCTTTATCCTTTTGGGGGTCCATGACCCATCCCAGGTCACAGAAATAGCATTGACCCCACTGGAACTCCAGCAGTGCCCCCCAAGCCCGCATCTCTTCCAAACAAATATGGAATAAGGAGACAGAAAAGACCTTTGACCTCCCAGTCAACCAGACAGGAAGCAACGCTTTTCAGTGTTTACAAAAAGCAAAGCCCTCCCCCCAATCGCTTCCTATAACTCATAGCTTCTCTGCCTACATTGTGTGCCAGAAACTTCCAGAAGGCTTGATTCTATTGATGGGGGTGGGTCCAGGGCAACCTGTGTTTTGTTGTTTTTTGTTTTGTTTTGTTTTGTTTTGTTTTGTTTTGTTTTGTTTGAAGCTCCTCCATGAGATCTTGGAACCCACTGTTCTGAATCCTATTGGTCCCAAGAATTTGGTTCCCCATTCTATTCCCAGGAGGCCCCTTGCGAGGTGGAAGAGGTGACTGAGTATATAGCTGTGCCCCATGACTTGACTTAAAAAGAAAGTTTGTTATTAGCTGGGCTGTGGTGGCACACACCTTTAATCCCTGCACTTGGGAGGCAGAGGCAGGCGGATCTCTGTGAATTTGAGGCCAGTCTGGTCTACAGAGCGAGATCCAGGACAGCCAGGGCTATACAAAGAAACCCTGTCTCGAAAAACAAAACAACAACAAAAAAGAAAAAGTATGTTATTGTTTTACTTTATTTGTGCGCGCACACATGGAAGTCAGTGAACAACTTTCAGAGTCTGTCCTCTGCTCCCACCTTGTTGAAGGGGGAAGGCCTTCCTTTTTTCGGCCTGTTGCAGACTAGCTGGCCCATGGGCTTCACCACATCCAGCTTCATCCATGGGATCTGAGGCACAAACTCAGGTTTATTGGCAGTGTTTTTCCCCGTTGAACCATCCTGCCAGCCAGTGACGTGACGTCTGTCTCTAAAGGTCCTCAACTTTGACTCTATGCTGAGGAGCTTCTAAAGGTCCCAGTGCCTGACTGTACCAAAGACTAAGTCAGTCATGATCCCTGGGGACGTCAGCATGTGTAAACACTGTAAACCAGGTAGTACCACGTGGTTCTCAGCCAGAGTTGGAAATCAAAGTGTTGGGCAGAGCTGGGCACTCCTGTGTACCATAGACTGCATCCTCCTTTGTGTTTCCCTGGCCCCTGGGAGTATGTGAGTTTCCATCCTGGGCTGGAGGGCCAGGGGGATCAGGCTGCTGGACTGGCGGGTGGCGCTGTCCTTAGCTACACTTGACCCATACAAGCAACTGTCAGCCCTCCCACACACACGATAGGTACATATCCTGGTCAGTTAGAGTTTGGGAGGACTTGGAGCTGGAGCCTAAGTGGGCCATGTGACTTAATCCTGACCTAGAAGAGATTGTCACTCCGCCAAGAGAAATAAGATATGCATATAAAAATAGCTGTACTTAGATAATACAGAAGCCATTAAGTGCCACAGAAGCAGGAAAAAGTAGGTGCAGTATCATAATTTAAAAAAAAATTAAAACACTGTTGACTTATTATTTGCAGTGATGTCATGATTCCAAAAAGTCCATCAAAGTGTGTTACTCACTGTCAGTGATGTGGCGGTATCTTTCACTTAGACAAGTCACTGACCCCAAAGTTTCGTTACCATCAACCCGAGGGGACTTAGGATTGCCATCCTCATAGATAGACAGGCTCATGTGGGGCCCACAGCTAAGGGACTGTAACAGTCGTCTTGCCAGCCATCCTGCCTTGCAGCTGAGAGGAATAATGTACCCTGCCCAAGTCACACATGAAGCAAGGTAGGGGTCATCCAGGGCTGGAGGCCGAACTAGCTGAAGAATGAGTCTCTGGCTCTGACCCCATCTGCCGAGAATGCTCCACAAATCCAGTATCCATCCATTGGCCTGGTGCTAATGTATCCAGGCCTCCTCTCTAGGATTGGAAGGTTCCCAGGCAGGAGGAACATGGTACATTCCTGTTCACAGGTAGCCAGCCTGTAGCTCCCAGCCTCTCTGGGATTTGCTCAGCAGAACATTCCCCCCCTTCCTGCTGGATTCAATTGCTAATATATCATGTCCATTTGGGCAGTTATCATCATTAGAGATAAACAGAATACATGCTGTTATTTTGAGCGGTGGAAATTGAGCTTTAAAATGGCACCATGAAAGGAGAGACGTAGTTGAAGGGCTACAGGTCACTACTCCCTGTAAGGAACTCAGGTAGGTCCCCATGTCCTTGTGGCCACATAACCATGCCTTCTACTGTGGAGAAAGCAGGACAGGCCCTGTTCTTGTCCACCATGGGGCTGGTGGCTGGAGAGAGATTTGATGACAATGCTCCCATGATACTGGCTCACTCCCAGACATCGGGAAGAACTGACAGACAGAGGTGGCCATGCCGGAGCTGCGGCCTACACACAGAGTGGCTCCCTCTGCAGCTGCCGCTGGTAAATCCTTCTCTTCGTTCACATCTGTGGCTGAGGAAACTTCCATCCCTGGAAGAGTATTCCATCTCCAGCAGAAGCCCTTATCTGAGCTGAAGGATAATGGATTTCCATTTTTGTCAAGTTTTTTTTTTTTTTTTTTTTTTTTTTTTTTTATTAATTCTCTCTCTTTCTCTCGGACTTCTTGCCCAAACTGCTTAACTCTAGAAAATAGACCATTTGTTAACAAATCTTGCTGACCGTATTCCCTTCCTTCAGCCAAGCTCTTCTGACGCTCCCAAGGAAACCTCCTCTGTTGTGTCTGGGGTAAGCAAGCACCAAGGAGTAGTAGTAACCTTTCTCTCCTGCTGCTTCTTCCTCCCTAGCGTCCCCTGAGCCCTGCTCCGGGCCTGTAGCAGGAGGCTGGGTGGACAGAGAGAGGTTGGGACAACGAGAAATAACCTGACTTCTTCCTTATTTTCCTTCAGCGCTTTCCACCAGCACCATCTTCAGAAATCTAGAGCCTGCGTGGAAGAGCTGGGGAGAGGACTAGGTGGGGAGTCCCAGCCCAGGCTCCCTCTGGGAAGGGAGCAGCGAGGTCTTCATGGGCGCTGGGAGACTCCTTCCCAGCCTGGGCGAACCGTGCACAGTTATTTCACCTGGTTTCTCTTTTCCCCCTTCAGCAGCCCTATTCCCATATTTAAATGCAAGTATGTCTCCTTTTCATTGGCATTTTAAGTAGCTTAGCGTGACCTTTCTAGAGTAGCTCTTTCCCCTTCGAACGTCTCGCCCTCCGTAGAACCACGTAGCTCGGACCATAGTCTTAGTCTAGTGAGCTTCTAGTTCGCTCTGTGTGGAGGATGCTCCTCCTTTCTTTGTTCCTCTGCTTCCGGTGCATGTCTTCTTCCCTTGTCCAGTCCAAGTGCCTCATCAGACAGGCTCCGTGGCTAAAGTCAAGCAGCTCTTTGGGAGGCTGTTTGGTGGGTTTGCAGGGGCTTCTGGTGCATCATTTAAAAAAAAAAAAAAAATGGCCCTGCAAATGGGTCTTGGGATCAGGCTGCAAATGTCTACCCGGTAGCCGCAGATATTTTGTCTTTATGTATGTGGAAGTATGTCTGTGTATGCTCCAGTGCGTGACTTGTGTGTCAAGTTAGCAGCCAGAGAAGCCCAGGAAAGAGGAAGGACTCAACTGACGTCTTCTCTCGTGTGGACATTTTTCGGCCACATACTTGGCCTCAGCTTCCTTCCTGCCTGGCCTAGCTTTGCTAGACAGTGCGAGCCTTAACCACAAAGGATCCCTGGGCAGGGGTGGGAGGCACTCCAAGCTGGCTTCATCTGAGGGTGGCCTTATATACTGGAGTCACATCTACGTTCCCTGTTACTGCTGTGGAATGGGATGGGATATAGTCTGTGGTAGTTCACTTATCTGACATATGCGAAGCCCTGGGTTCCATCCCCAGCACCACAGAGTAATATCGTAATAATACAACTCTGGGAAGATTGAAACACTGACCGGGATCATGAAGAACCACAGGGATCACCCCAGATAGAGTCCCTCAGCCATCCGACATCGGCCCATGTATGTACTCACCTGGGAACACCCAAACGCTTCGCCCTCAGGCCTGGGGCCATGGCATGCTGACAGGAAGCTTTGACCAATCTAGAGCTCAAATGACCAGACCTTTGGAGAACTTTCGGGAGTGAAGCCATCTCTAGGCCATGGCACCTTTTCTGTGAAGAAGCCAGCCCCAGGTCCTTCCTGATTTGGAGCTCCAGCTGACCCCCACCAACAGGATCCCTGTAAGGAGTAGCAGGCCAGGCCTGGGGCATCATCAAATGTCAATGCAGAGTCAACAGAGACCTCAGCTCAGTTCTCAGAAGGCATAAGTCCTCCTCATGGTTGACTTATTGCTGTATGCTTCCTAGAATACACTTCTGGAATAACCAATGTGTGAGAGTCAGATATCTAAAGATATTGTGTCTTCCAGAAGCCTGAGAGCCACTGCTCTGTATCCCCCAACGCTGTCTGTGAAGCCCTTCCCAGCTGTCTTGTGTGTGACCTGGGGTCCTCTGTGGCTCCTCTTGACTCCACCCCTCCGTCTCTCCAGGCTTCCCAGCAGCGGCTTATGGACCAGTGGCGGCAGCGGCAGTGGCGGCGGCTCGAGGATCAGGTAGGAAGGTGTGCGGGGCAGGCGGCTCCCAGGCATGCCTCGTGTGCAGGGCAAGGTAAAAGCCCTGCCAGTCTGTGTGGCTGCGTCTGTCCAGCACCCCTCTCACCACAGCCCAGGGGAGGGGGTGGCGGGGACAGGGAGGTGCCACGAAGGCCCAGCCACCCAGGCCTGTTCCTACAGGAGTCTGCCACAGTCAGGGGACCGCAAACCCCAGGCAGAATTGTGCGCCCATTAACAAAGAGAAATGGCCTTTCCCTTTGGCTTTGGACCGTCCCATCTCCAAGCCCAGCTTTGGGGCATTTTGGTCACTGCCGTCCTTGGCTTTGGCAGGTTCAGAAGGTTCCCTTCCTGGGGTTGCTGACCTAGCCAAAGAGGTACTAGGTAGGCTTTCTCTCCAGCCACGGCTGGCAAGATGGGCTTAAACTCCCAGAGCCCTTGAAGCCAGATATGAACCAATCCTTGAGGTCAGAAAAGGAGGGAAGCTGCGGTAGCCTGAATCCCAGTTGCCCTAGACTTTTCTAAGCCAGGCGGCCACCAATGACAGGGGAGCTTTCTCTCCCATGACCTTATCCCCAGCCTTTTAAAAGATCTGGAAGCCTCCAGTGGCAAGGGAGTATTTCCCCAGCAATACTGTAAGGTCCAGCCAGAACTGGGGTGTGTCACCCCACCAGGAGAGCCACAGGCTTCCTGCCACGCACCAGGCACCTCTGCTGGCAGCTGCTCTCTCCACCTCGCTCCTCCCTCCTGAGCAGCTTGGCTCCTGGCTCCTTTACCCCGCCCCGCCACCCCACCCCACAAGCAGGGCACACTGGAGCACTGATTCAACACATCTAGGCTCTGAAGAGAGTGGGCAGGATGGGGTGCTGGTGAAGGTACCAGGAAGTGGAGCGTTAAAAGCCCAGAGGGCAAATGCCAAAAACCCAAACTGGCACAGTGAGGCTCATTAGAAAACGTCAGAGAAAATCCGTTCCATGCAAACTGGCGCTGCCTCTGAGCTACAAAGGATCCTCTCCCCCAAGAGACCCACTGGAGTTTTGGGATTTAATTGAGGGCGGGGGCTACCGAGGGGCAGTTTGACGGAGAGCTGGTGATTGGCAGGCAGTCTGGAAAGTCCAAATAGCTGGTCATTCTCAATTTCCATCCACTCGAGTCTCTAAAGGCACCACCTTGCCCTCTGGCCAGTGTCCCTTGGTGTCCCCTACTCCCTGCCCTAGGAAGGTGCACAGTTGCATCGTGTCTTCCTATTTCTGGTTGGGGGGATTTTAACTTGAGTGTTTTGGGGAATGAAAAAAAAGAAGCCTCATTCCTACCTGTGCCTGGGAGGGGAGACAGATCAAAAGAACAGTCTTGAAATTTGTGAGTGTTGTTTGTTTTCTCTGTTCAGTTTCTTTCTTTTGATAACTTTTGGATTATGAAACTAAACTTTAACCCGAAATTAACCCTGCCTCTCTCCCCACCCCACCCCGTTCCCTTGACTTCATGGCAAGTTTAAAGGGCAGTATGGGATTCTTTGCGAGTCTGAGAGCCGTCTCCCAGTCTGTGCCCCCTTCTGCTACCCCTGCCCATGCACAGACCCCCCCCTCCCAGAGCCAGGCGGGAGCCCCACTCACCCACCCCTCTAACTCCTAACCCTCAAGGTCATCTCCAACCACACATTTTGTTTCCAGGATCAGTGGTGTTTTCTTTGTAGCCATTTCCATCGGGAGCCAAAATCTCCCACAGGCCATCAAGGTCAGCCATGCTCATCACTGCACTGTTAGTGAATCGTATTCAGGAGTACGCTCCCCAGACCCCTGCCCACCCCAGCCTGGGTTAGCACAAACAGTAAATCCTCGGCTTGAGGTACCCACCCGAGGGGAAACCCCCAGTGCTGCCTAGTGGCTGTAGGCTTGGGCTGTGCCCACGGTAGAGAGAACATGGTCTGATCTGCTCATGGAGACTACAAACCCAGCCCAGAGCCCCACGTTTGGACTTGGACCAAGGCTGTAAAGTTGGGGAAGGAGACTGCCTTTTTCTCTTAACACATTTTGGCCCATCGGGAGACTGTCATCTTCTTCCCTCAAGAAGATGAAATGAACTCTGAGCCTGGAAGGTTGGTCAGTTAAGTGGCCCTTCATTGGCAAACACTGTTGTGAACTGAGAAAGGCCACCCAGCAATGCATGCTCTACACCAGGCCCAATAGGAGTCCCAGGCACTGATGACCCAGATTTCCCTGTACCAGCTCCTCGAACCTCGCCCCACCCCACCCCCAGCTTCCCGCTCCCCCAGCCTCCTGAGCAAGCAGCCTGCATCAGGGGTCCTCACAAACTCGTTAGACTCCACTGATCACTTTCCTGGAGCCTGGTACCATGCCACACCTGACTCCAGGAAATGTGGTCTCGGCTTCCAGGGACTCCTGGACTTGGGTTAGGGGTTAGACATCTTCTGGAAGGCAACATTTTTGTCATTATTTTTATCCAGCCCCACCGTTTTAGTTTTCAACCCTCTCTACCCCCACCCCTTCATTTTGACTTCCTTTCCCACGTTGGAGAGCACCTGCTGAGGGCCATGGGGGGTGGGAGGCAGCTTGGCTCTTTCTCAGGGTGGCAACTCCTATCTGTCAGGGCTGTGGTATCGAGGAAGTCAAGGGGGAGGCCTTGAGCTTCTGCCTCAGCCTGTTTCTCGGGGCTAGCCTGCCTACCTTTTCTTACTTCCCCCAGGACCTGAGGTGAGCAGGGCACAGGCGTCCCAGCAAGGGGTCCCTCTGCCGACTCCTAGATAACTTCACTATCAGTGGTCACTTTTCTTTCACGTTCACCTGGAAGTCTGAAACGTCATCTTTTCTTGTGCTCAGTCAAGAGTTTGTTTATTTTGATCGTACTCATTCAGTCCCAGCGGCACCACCCCCCCATCACGTCCCATCCAAACATAAATCCGCTTTGACAATTGACCACCCCTCCCCCAGCCTGAGGAAAGCAGTACCGATTCTCAGGGTACTTTTATTTTGGGGGTGACCTCATGGGTGGGTCCGTGTATCACCGTGAGAGCTTGCAGAGCCGCCCCTGGTATCACCCACCGACCCCTCCCCACCCTCAGGCCCCAGCCAGGACCCCTTACTGTACTTTATACTTGCCAGCTTTATTCCAGTCTAGTGACATGAGCTCCTGATGGTGGTGGTGAGTGTGAGCAGTCACGTTTCTGTTGTCTTTTCTCTTGCTTGGTTGGGGCTGCGGTGAGAGAGTGTCTCTGAGGCATACTTTCCTGCCTCTCTTACACTAGGACCTGCACACCTCCTCTCAAACACTCTTCTGAGCACGCTCAGCGGGAAGGTTTGTCCACACCTATTAACCCTCTCTCAGTGTCCAGCTTCCTGTTAGCACCAGCTGGTTTGCATGTTTTGCTTGTTCAGATGAAACAGTTCAAGAAACAAACTCATATCCAACTCTCGAGAAATGTCTTTTTTTGTACACTTTCGTTTTCTATTTTTTTTTTTATCAGTTACAACTCCAAAACACCTGTTGTCTAGTAAAGCATTTCACACCTCCCTTGCCTGTTCTTAGACTGTATGTATCTGTGGGACTGAACTAAATGCATGCACTGTAGTAGATTGTCCTGGTAGCTGTAGCCGTAGTTGTAGAACATGCATTGTTGAGTTGATATTACAGGGTCTCCGAAGGCGCGGCCCAACACCGCCGCCGCCGCCGTCTCAAGGGTAGCGTGGGGACCAGGAAAGAGAAGGGGTTCCATGTTTTCAATGTTGCCAAGGGGCTTGGATCCATGTTCTCGCCATCAGCCACCACCACCTCTCCTCACGATCCCCACTCTCCCAGTCTAGAACTGGGTCACCCCCCTCAGCTCTAGCCTCCCCAACCAAGATCCGGGTTCACCATAGCAGAAATGAATGGAGCCAGAGTTGGAAGGGGTCATCCAGTTCTTCCGAGTTCTTACCTCCCCCACACCGTTCTTGAACAAAGCAACAGATCTTTTCTTGTTTTGTTTTGTTTTGTTTTGTTTAAGGATCATCGGCCAGGCTTCTCTAAGCTCAGCCTCTTCTTGAGCCCTTCAGGTCCCTACGAAAAAGTCAGCCTGTGTCATCTGCTCCTGCGGGTGGAGGGAGGTGAGATGTGGTAGGGAAGGGGCTGAGAGCTTCAGCCCCTTGCAGACAGGGTGTGCATTTAGCCCTGGTTGATGTTGATATTGACTCTTAGGAGTGGTGATGATGGAAGGGGTCAGTGGGGTCTGTGATGGCCCAGCATCCCTTGAGTGATAGCAACTGGCATGGCTTTGCAGGGAAGAGAGAAGTGTGATAGGCCTGGGACAGCCAAAGAAGAGGCCACCTAGTTCCCCCTAGGTCTCCCCAGAAGGGTTTTCTGGAGGAGACCTTCGTTTTCCACTTTGAGCATGTGTGGTCAACCATCTTTGGACACACTGTCTTAAGGCATATGTGACGAGCCATAAGTGAGTACCAGAGATCTCAGAGCTTTTGTCCCTAACTTTCTAAGACCATATGAAGTGAGAATAGTACTTACTACCCAGAACCTACATGTCAAGTCGTGGTGTGTGACGGCTCTGACCAAACCCTACAGTCTGACAGGGGCATGGGCAGAACCTGGACGATACAGGTTATCTACCACGGGATACAGAATTCAGGAAAAAGTCACAGAGCCCATAACATCTTCAAAAGGCTGTGTCATGATAAAACGAAATTGAAGCCTCATGGGGGAAAGAAGCCGAGATGCTCTGGCAGAGTTGGAACACATGGGAACTGAGCATGCGCCAGGCCAGACAGAATGAGGACACCAAGGCTCCAGGTGGAAAAATTCAGGAGGAGCAAGGTCTCCCTGGGGACAGGGGAGGTAGGCAGAAGAAAATGGCTGAGACTAAGCTTTAGTGCTGCCGCAGATGCGAACTGATTCGGGCAGCAAGTGGGAACAGAAACCAGAGAGCAAAACCCCAGGCTACTGACCTGCAGCCTGCAGAACAGAAGGAGGCTCTGGTCCTGTAGTCTGGAGCCCTCAGAGCTCCATCCCAGAAGGCAGGTGGGCAGACTAGCATGCCTGTCGCAGGACTCTGCGGCCTCTGCTGAACCAGAGGAGGAGATTAGGGCCCAAGGAACTGGCATAGACATCCCAGGCCTCCTGAGATGGCTCTGGACCTCCGCTGCCACCTTTGTGAAAGTGTCTCAAAGCCCTCCTCCCATGCTGGAGGACATCCTGAAGCCTCGATCCAGAGGACATAAGCAGTAATCTCGTGGCTTTCAGGAGAGTCCCTGTTTCTCACAGTGTCATCTCTGGCCTGATGATGACAACCACCAACTTCATTTTAAAACAGGAAAGTGAGCTGGGGAGATGGTTTAGTGGGTAAAGTACTTGTCACACAAACTTGAGGATCTGAGTTCAGATCTCTAGAACTCAGAGAAGCCAGATCTAGCATCCTGTGACAGCACATACCCCCCATCATTAGGTGCACAGCCAGCCAGGTCCCGGAGGCCCCTGGACAGCCATTCTAGCTAAAATGGCAAGCTCCAGGTTCAGTGAGAGACCCTGTCTCAAAAAATAAGGTGAAAAGCAATAAAGGAAAACACCTGACCTCGACCTCTGGCCTCTACATGCATGCACACACACGGGTAAGTACACCCTGCATACGTGCACACACATGGACACACACACAGGTGAGTACACATGCACACACACACAAGTAAGTACACATGCACACACACAGGTAAACATACCTGCAGACATGCATGCACACACACAAGTAAGCATACCTGCACACATGCACACACACACAGGTAAGTACACCTGCACACACACACACACAGATAAGCATACCTGCATACGTGTACACATACACAGGTGAGTATACCTGCACACATGCACGCATACACAGGTAAGTACACCTGTGCACATGTGCACACACACAGGTAAGCACACCGACACACACACACACAGGTAAGTACACATGCACACATACACACATGTAAGCATACCCGCACACATGTACACATACACAGGTAAGTGTCTACATGCATACACTACACACACACACAGTTAGAAAGGAAAATGGATCAGTGTGTGCCTTCCTCTCTGAAATAGCTTTTCTGTACTTCTCTCAGCAGGATCTGATGGGGGATGAGAGGTGGGGGAACGCAGGACAGCTCTCTCTGCTTTCTGGTCAACCTCCCGGTGTTAGCAACAGACATCCTCAGGGGCTGTGGCTGTGTGTGGGGAAAGTCATGGGGAGAGCCTCTCCATAGGATACAGCCACTTTGTTACTGTGATAGAATCAGTACGGTGGCCCAGAGAGACTAGGTACTGAAACTCGCTAACTTACCTTACCCATGGGTGTTCCTTCAGTGCTCATCTCTCAGGCCCCTGGCCTGCATTCTAGAGAACACCTTATTTCCCAGCTTGTCATTAAAAGTTTCATTTCTAAGAGAGCCAGGACTTTAACCATAGACTGGCAATGGGTTTTAAGTAACTTCACTGAATCTGTAATGATGTGCACGGCTCCTGCCGCTGACCTCAGCTTCATTCATTTTCCGAGGGCTTTTGGACCAGCCCTGTGGAGGATACAATACATCAGCTACAATCAATAATTTTGTAATAGAAATACCATGCACTTGATAAATCAACTCTAGAGCAATTAGTGACTAGCCTTAAAGTCCAGGCCGAAGTATAAGTTAATCCTGAAGCGAATGGAGTGAGGGAATGTTAATGGTCTTTAAATCAGTGGAATGGTTTTCAGTAGGTGACATGTTCCTGCCTTGCCTCTGAGTGGCTTGGCCATCGTGTGCTCTAGAGGAGTGGTGGTTGTTCTCCTGGGCACTCCACAAGTGAGGAGAGCGTATTAGACAGGCCCTAGAGACTGCCCCACTGGTGGAGGTGCTGAGGGGTGTGAGAACTCCTGAAAGGTGGCCACTCTATCCTATCTAAAGAAGGAGCTGGAGCTGGAGCGCAGTCGGTAGTGTGCTTAACCTGACATGTAAGAAGTTCTGGGTGTGATCCCCAGCATTGTACACACCTGGCAGAATGGCACACACCCGAAGTCAACCGAGGCTGCAATCTTAGTATAGATGAGTAATTGCTGTGCAGTTAAAGACCACAGAAAGTAAAGGGCCCCTTTGTTTCTCGGTGCTTATGAATATTAATAGGAAGGTCTCCCTTTTCCAGTTTGGGATGCCATAGGGCAAGGGACAAGAAAAGAGTACTTTTGAGCAGCCGTGATTGGCTGTTGGGATTCTTTTGTCAGAGCATGGAGTGGGAGGGTTCCTGCCACCATCTCAAAGTAGACACACCTGCTGGGAAGTTGCCTTGAAGAAGGGTGTCTTGTTAATGAGAAATGTTAGAGGCACCCCCCAGATTTAATAATACAATGATAATAACAATTCATCAGTAGTTGCTGTTGATGTAAGCGAGCCAAGTGCTGCTGTGTGCTAAGCCCACACACCCTACCCCACTTAATTCTGAGACCATAATGGGCGTCATCAGTCCCCTTCCCATTTTAAAGATTACAGACTGTGCCTCCGGGGAGATAGCTTATCTGAGGCGGAGGTGACAGGATTTGAGCCTACCCCATCAGCCTGTGTTCTCAGCCACTATCAGCAAACGGCTGAGCGAAACTGCAACTTTTAAACACTCAACAGAAAGGCGCCGCTGTTCCCACTCGATTCTGCCTCTCCTTAGGGGAGGCGATAACCCAAAATCATTTACAAGTGGTCTCGGGAGGCATGCTACGTTTTTTTTTTGTTTGTTTGTTTGTTTGGTTTTTTTGTTTGTTTGTTTGTTTGGTTTTCATCTGCAGCCTCACCGCCGTGGCTCTGCCTGGCCGGCCTTTGGCTGACATTTTGATCTGGTCCCTGTGTCCATTCAGACCAATGTCAGACAAAGGAGACCCAGAAGAGGTGTGGTCCCACAAGGGGGAGCCAGGCTGAACGGAATTATTGGAAGGGAACCTTTAGTTAAAATACAGCTGAAGGAAGTTAGTCACCATCTGAGGTGATGGAGCTAGGGAGGGAATCTCTGGGCAGGCAGACTTCTCAGCTGGGAGGAGTCAGCATCCCTCCCTTTGCCTCCGCACAAACTGCATCTGGAAAGTGGTTGGGAAACACAGCCCAGCCCTAGAGCAAGGAGACCATTGGCTGCCCAGTTGCTGGGGCTTTGCTGTGGGCCAATGGTGGAGGAAGGGGCGTGGCCACCGACGCAGCCGACTCCTTGCCCAATCTTCTTGCGGGGAGGCTTGGGCGCCAGGTACCATAGCAACTGCAAACAGGGGCTCATTTGTTTTGTAGATGAGTGATTACTACACAATTAAAGACGGCTAAAAATAAATGGGCCCTTTGTTCCTGGCTACTTATTAATATTAATAAAGTGGTCTGTCCAGGTCCATGGCAAACACTGAATGCAAGCTTGGGTGTCTGCGGTGGAGACTGGTGTGTGAGAAAAGCCGCCCAGCCCTGCTACCCGGCCACCTTTCCTCTCTTTCTGGAAGTTATTTCTGACTATGTCTTGGAGAGGGTGGGCTTCCCTGGCCTTGGAGAGTTCAGCATTACAGATACACACAGCACCCAGGGTAACCTGGACTCTGAAAGTCAGTCAAGGCACAAACTTAGCCCCTCCCCGCCACGAGAGAACAGACCAGAAGCAGAGCAGCACCCCCATGATTGGAAGAAACCCTTTGTCTCGTCCCTGCCTTTGGTCTCACAGTTTCTTTTTATTCCAGTACCGCAGCCTTTAAACCTTCCACTGAAGTAGCCCCTGAGATTTCGGGGGGCCCCCCTCCCAGCCTCTCTTCCTATTTGCCTGTCTTGAAGAGTAAACTCACTAGGTCATGCTAGGGGTCACGCTGAGTTCATCACCTCCATTCCCTAAGTCTTGACCTTCAAGGTTCAAATAGCTAAGAGGAAGCTGAATCTGCCCAGAGGTGCAGCTGGGGGAAGAGACGCCTTGTGTGTGAGAAATAGCTCAGAAGATAAACCCACAGGAGGACGGGCAGGCCGTCAGACGACATGGTTCCGGGCATGCATCCACCTCAACTAAGTGAGGATTTCAGACTTACAGGTCCTAGTGGGTCGCCTCATCTCTGCGGCTCCATGTTGTTGCTATGCCCGGAGCTGCAGATCCTCTGTTCTAGGAGGCATAAGCAGTGTAAATGGCAGTGGCTTAAGGGTAGCATGCAGAGAAATCCAGGAGCATCCCAGGGATAGGGAACTCGGTGGGGGTGTGGAGTGTGCTCTTGAGAGCAGTCAGCCCCCGGGGGCTGGAGGCATGAAGGTGTGGCAGGCCTTGTGTTCACAGAGTTAGAATCGCATTTTTAATCCATCAGATTTCCAACCTTAAGCGTGCTTGGTGGGACCTTTTAGGGTTCCGTGGTTCTGTTTTTGTGGGTGGTGTTCATTAATAGCAGAAGGTCCTGGGGCTAAAGGGACGTCCATGGCTCAGTTGGTAAAGTGTGTGCTGTTGCAAGCAAGTGGACCTGAGTTCTGATCCCCAGTGCTCACGTAAAAGCCAGGCCCAGCTGCATCTGTAATTCCAACCCTGGGGAGGTAGAGATAGGTGGATCCCTGGAGCTGATTGGTCAGCCTGCTTAGCCAGATTGATGAGCTCCAAGTTCATTGAGAGACCCTGTCTCAACTAAGGTGGAAAGCATTAGAGGAAGACACTAGACATTGGCTTCTGGCCTCCACAGGCACGCGCGCGTGCGCGCGCACACACACACACACACACACACACACACACACACACACACACCACAAACTCAATAACAGAAGACCCGCTAATCGCTGCTAATGAGCAAGTCAGCCTTAAGACTTGGGTCAGTGCAGGTCTGCTGTGGGCTAGAATCACCTGGAGTTTTTGTAACTTCCCCATTGTGGGCCACATTTTAGACCCATCAAATCAGAATCTGGCAAGCGAAGCCCAGGCAAAGCCAGTGTGTAACCAGAGTCTCAAGTCCCGCTTGGTTTTATAGCTGCATAACATCCCTGACCATGGCAGACACCCAGCAGGAGAGGTCACCAGGCCAGGTTTAGGGTTCCTATGGGCTCAGAGCTCTTCTACTTGCCAGGGCCAACAAAGATAGCCTTAAGGGCTCTTTGTCTCTTTGGCATGACTCTTCCCACTTTCCTTGAGACCAGCCTGAGATTAGGAGCAAGCAGTTTAGAGCAACAGTAAACAGGGAAGCAGTCCTACTCCTAGACTATTGACAAATGGGGGCCCCTTGCTAAGGTCGGGGTTTGTTTGTTATTAAAGACCTAATTAGGAACATGAGAGGGAGCTGAATGGCTCCTCGCTTGGTTAATTAGTGACATGCATGCGCCCGCTTTGAACTTCAAGGACACAGAGCTATTAGTGCTTACATCAAAAATGGATTAAACTCCTGTGCCTTTACAATCATTAAAGACAGGACTGCTCAAGTGGAAAGCCTTTTGTACAGGTCCTCAAGGGACTGTGCCCTCCTAACCCACCACCCACACCCTGCTACTGGATCCCCTGGCACTAAGATACTGTTAGATGCAATTGGGCCATAAATGCCAATCGGCCATAAGGCGTCCCAGCTCCCCTCTGGGCCCAACAGAGTGGGATGGCCTTTGAAAGCTGAGATAGTCCTCTGGGGACCCCACTATGTCCAGGCACTTTTGAAGGGGGCAGGAGTCCCACTTACTGACTCCCTAGCACTGACCGTGTTTCTGGGTTTGCGGCAAGGCTCTTTGTTTTGTGACACAGTGGAAGGTGCCCTAGTCCTCAGCAGAGATGGAGTCCCCTGTGTCTTGTTAGGCACCACCCAACCTCAGGTGGCTCCCTGGCTAGTAAGAGAGATGTCTGTAGCACCAAGCTATGATTCAAGGAGGGTTACCTGAGTGTCGGGACTGAGATCACATGTACTTTCAAGTTAGAATGGGATTCAGTCCTAAGACCCTGGGTTCGCTCATCTGTTACACCGGGATGATGGTGTCCATCTTACAAGCTGTTTTGAGGGAGTGGCTTTCCCAGCCTGGCCCCTCTTGACTCCCTAGCTCTCACTAGTGGTACATCTCCTGCACTGCCATTCCTAACAGGGATGTGCTGGCAACTGATTCTGCATGGCTTTTTACCGCTGCAGGAATACAATATTAGGCCATCTTTAAGTCTGTAGTCCTGGCCCTGGATTTCACAATCCTTCAATGTGTTTGTAGTACAGGAAAAAATGTATACTGGTCAGATAAGAAGTATAAGAAGACACAAAGGATCTCTGGCTGGGACAGGCAGGGATGTGACCTTCAGGATGAGCATGTGGCGCAGCGTAGCAGCAAGTGGCTGTGACGTAGGGGAAACCATATGGGTTTCTTCCTTGGTAAGTTAGGTAGATGGTGGGCCTCGAGAACGAAGGCGGTTCTCAGATCAAAACGGGCCAAGGGTCAAGATCTCTCAACACTGACCTGGAGGTGGCCTGGACTCACCAAACTGTTAGAGAGGAGGGGGCTGCTTCCAGTCTTGGGTTCTCTCTTTAATTTTGATCTCAGACCCTAGAGGGCTGGATGAGGAGACGAAGTTCAGATGTTGGGTGGTTTAATGCAGCGTTTCCGGGGTGCTCTGGCTACAGATGGGTTTCCTTATCTGCTGCTACTTTCCCGTTGTAGCAGTACCTGGACTTCCGTGTCTTTTCCTAGACCTGTAGGAAGGCTATTGTGATTTACGTCACTTCCCCACTCCTGGCCCAGCCCTTCCTGACCACAGGTCAGCCCAGCCACATACAAGATGGCAGCCCGCTAGCTCACTTAGAAGTGTGCAGAAAGCTGCCTGCAGAACTCTGGCCTAGCATCCCCAGCTAAGGGTCCGCTTTCCCAGGATAGGTTGCTGGTTCGTTTCTGCTCCCATCTCTGAGATGAGATAAGAGGGCTTCATTGGGTCAGCCATCCAGGCGTTTTCTTGAGCATAAAGAAGCTTTTAATTTAATGTAAAATGCCTCCAACTCTCATCAAATACATTCCTCTTGCTTTGCTATCCTCCTGAGGCATGGCAGGTGTCCCAGACTTTGGTGTTGCCCCTCCCCCAAGAGCCCTTTCTTCGGGTCCAGGGTGATTAAATACACCAGATAGATGGATTGGACCCTCTTGTAAATCACCTTCAGGTTTGTATGGCAAATGGATTGCATTTTCCTCTATTGGATTTTGCTAAATATGCATACAGTACCTGTGTTGGGCTCTGCATATACCCGATAAGTCACAGAGCTTTTTCTCCTTTTCATTCTCACAGCAGCCTGGTGACTCAGACTGAATAAGGGACACATTACTCATGTGTTACAGATGAGGACATAGGCTGGACCAGGGCACACAGGTATCAGGGAAGGGCCAGGGTCAGACTCAGGTCTTCTGACTCCAAGTCCAGTGTCCCCTCTCTCCATTATGCCTGCCTCCCGAGGGTACTGCCTGGACTGGGAAAGTACTGGAATCAGGTGCAGAAGGAGGAACCAACTTAGAATTAATCCAGAGCCTGGACATTGCTCAGAATTGCTGATTGGGAAGTGAGCCCCCAAACTGTCAACCTAGCACAGGCCTTGTCCCAGGCCATATAAGTGTCAGCTTCTGCTGCAGACACGCTATGATATTCCTAGATACTACACACGTGCACACGCGCGCGTGCACGCACACACACACACTTACACGTACACAGGCATGCATGCACACACAACTGGACTAGCAATACAGTAGTCAAGATGCCCTTCTTTAGCCCTGAAAAATGATGTCACCTCTCTTCTTCCTAACCTGATCCTGGAGTGGGGGGACCACACCTGACCCTTTCAAATGAAGTTTGGTGCCTAGGGAAGGGGGCCCTCCATTTCCCAGAAAGCACCTCACCAGAACTGTGCCTCTCACAGCTTGGAGTAAGAGAGGGTCCTCAGATCCGCCTGTGACCAAGCAGGCAGCTAGCACACAATATGTGGAACTGTGCTCATTTCCAGGAGAAAAGTCAAGTCTTTTGTCCCGGCTACCTTCCGGCTGGCTGCTATCAGCTGGCAGGAACAGCACCAAGGGTCTGTCTCTGTCCCTTCCTGAAGAGAGTTCATGATAAGGCCTTCGGACCTTATCATGCCATCTGAAGTGGGGCTCCGCCACAGGAGACACAGTTGTTGACTGAGGAGCTTAAAGACGCATCTCTCCTCTGTGGCCAAACCAATAAGGCCATAGATTCTCCTGTCCCTGGAGAAGGGGACCAGCCCAGAACTAGGTACCTACTGCCTGCCTGCAGTACTTTGCCGAGTCTTCCACCCTTGCCTGGGGCTTGGGCTGAGCAAGTGCATATTAATGGAACTGGGGGTGGCTGTAAGCCACATTCTAAGATGGTGCCTTTCTTTCCATAGTACTGTTAGCATCACTTGATGAAATAGGACTGGGTAGGAAGGAGTGCTGTAGGCCTGAGGTGAGCTCGCTGTGAAATTCCCTTCAGACCACCTCAAACACCAGGCTTCCAGGTGCTCATGGAACCAGAAAAGTTGCCAAGGGTGGGGAGAATACCCACAGCCCTCCTGCCTTCTAAGCCTTCCACAGAGTGCTCTGGACAGCATTCATCCATGGGCATGCTGCCTCTTGTCTTTCTCTGGCTGGAATAGTTCTGTAGCTGGCTCCCCTGCCTTCTTTCCATCCCCTGTCCAGTATCTTCCTGGAAACACATCCTACCAGAGGAGGAAGAAGCTGAAAAATCTCCATCTTCCACTTGCAAGTTTGCCCAACCCTGTGCCCCACCCCTACCCTAAGTCAAAGCAAGCTAGTTCCTTCCTCTGGAGAGGTGGGGAGTTGGTGCCGGGGCGAACCAAGAGCCACTGTCCAGCTCTTTACATCTGCTGAGCCCAGAACGAGAAGGTATATTCCACCAAGATAGCGCCACCTTTTGGATATCTCGGCTGGATATTTGCCTCCTCGAGGAAAAAGGGCCAAATGCTATCTGCAAGTTTAATCTTCTTTACTCAAAAATCCTGCTGTCCCTATTGTCTGCCAGTACATTTGCAAATAAGCTATTCACTCGCTTTAAGCCTCTTTACCCCGCCCCTTCCCCCTTAACCCACTCGCTCGGTTGTCTTGTTTATTAATTTCTGGGCCAGTGCTTCAGAGAGGCTCATCCTGCCCACAGGCATCCAGAGGCAGCAGTCTCCCTCTCCTCTGCCGAGGCGGGAGCCAGGCCCAACTTGGTTGGGCCCACCTTGGATCTTGTGTTCCTTTCTCAAGTGCAGTATCCTGAATCTCTTCTCACTCCTGTGACAAGTACATGGGGGAAAAAATCGATCCACTTACATGTTCTTCAAAGCCACAAGAGAAGTGAGGTCGTCCAGCTACAGGTCCCCAGGCAAGAGGGACTCCACTCTTGACTTCAGATACTCTTTTTGCTGTGGAAAGCAGCTGTGACAGGACAGGGGAGAGATGCCACAGGAGCTAGGAAGGGGGAGTGAGCCTTGAAGACAAGGGAGTGTCCGTCACTCAGGCTTGGTTTCTTCAAAACGTGCTAGCTATGGTCTAGCAGCTGCGACCCTCACACTCCTTGGTGGTTTCAAAACCAGTAAGAACTTCCTTTTGCGATTGAAACGGTTTGGGATTTTTTTGTTTTGTTTTGTTTTGGTGAGGGTGCTTTTGTTTCTGTTTTTTTTTAAGACAGGCTCTCAGTGTGTAGCCTTTGCTGGCCTAGATCTTGCTATGTAGACCAGGCTGGCCTGAACTAATAGAAATCCCCCTGCCTCTGCCTCCCAAGTGTTGGGATTAAAGGCGTGCACCACCACCCAAGGCCTATGATGGAAATGTTTTTAAAACAGAAAATAAAGTTGAGTCTACTAAGAGGGTGTAAAGCTGAGCCAGAATCCACCTGTTGGACAGGCTGGGGCCCTCCAACTCTTCACACTAGGAAGGTGTGATGGGGCTAAGGACAGGCCAGGATGAAGCCTAAGGTGATGTCACCTTTGGCCACCCCTCCCCCAGACACAGTGCTGAGTCTCTGGCTGTGTGGATGCCGGCTCTCCCTCTGTAGCCAAGGTGCGTTCTAAGCTTTATTTCTCCCAGTCTGGAGTTTCTACCTGAGATAATGTAACCACAATGCACTGCGGTCGGGCACTCTCTCTGTCAGCTGGTTTGGTTAGTATGCTCTGCATTCATACTTCTTTGTCTTTTTTTTTTTTTTTTTAACCAAAGGAAAAAACGTTTAAGTCCTTCCCTCCCTTTCCTTCTCCTGCAGGAGGTGAGTGTGTGGGTATCCTCTTAGGACCATTGGCTCCACCCCAGCCTTAGCCAACCTTCAGGTTACCATTCCCACCCATCCCCTCCCTCCATCCCCTGCTCTGCACCCCAAAAGAGGACTCTGCCGCCATCATTCCTGTTACGTTAAGATGCCCGAACTTTCCATGACACATGCCATCCTCTGACCACTTCAGTGTTGCCGACTTTCATGCAGGGTATAAATGGAAGTGGGGGGAGGGGGGGAGTAGCCTGTCAGGAGGGGGGAGGGGTGCAGAATAGAGATCTTTTTATGTCTTTTCAAAAAAAAAGAAAAACCACACACATACAAATTCGTCATTCAATGGATCCAAAAAACAAAGAGAAATGAAATGAAACATATATATACACACACAAAAAAAAATGAATCCAAAAATCCCTTTCCCAAAGATTTTTTGTTTTCAAGGACACAAAATTGCTTTTGTTTCCTGTCATGTTTTAATATCAATATTAACACAATGTGTAGTCTAAAACTAGTTCCTTTGTAGTTTGCATGGGATGTGAATGCTGTCTCAACGTGCCCAAATCTAGAAGACTGCATGAGCGTCAATTCAGATGTGAACAAAGTCTCTCTCTCTCTCTCTCCATATTTATCTCTATTTCTATTGTGATAACTTGATAGGCAGTGAGGCACCTCCGGTTGGTTGCCATACTGTGTTGAATGATCGTTTTTGTTTTTGTTTTTTCTTCTTCTATCTATTTCTGGAGCTCCAAGCTTCTTAGTGGTTAGCCTGGGCTGAGTATTCTTGAGTCCCTGCTGATGTTTTCGCATGGCCTTGGTTGAGTGTTAGAAGTTGGGCCTCAGCTGTTTTTTTTTTTTATCTCGAGTGTTTGGCTTGTAATGGTCGGTGCATGCCTGGCTTCTGGCCTCATACCCAGCTCTATTCTCTGCACACCAGTCCTGAATAGCTACAGTGCTCAACCGAATTTTGGCGCGCCCGCTTCCCCGGCAGGCTCCAACCCGGCGCGGCCCGGAGGCTTCCCGGGGGCCAACAGCCCAGGACCTGTCGCCGATCTCTACGGCCCTGCCAGCCAGGACTCCGGAGTGGGGAATTACATGAGCGCAGCCAGTCCACAGCCTGGCTCGGGCTTCGGCCACGGCATAGCTGTAAGTATCTACCTCGCTGCCTTCCTGCCTCCTCCTTCCTCACCAACTCCACACAGCCCGTGGGGAGGAAAGTCCAGGGTTCAGGGCAGAGGAAGAGACAGGGTGATCCCCATCAACAGCAGGCCAACTGAAGCTCCCACCTGCTGGCCCAGCCATGTAGTCTAAGGTGTATGGACAGCTCTATTCACCACTCCATCACCTTTGGCCTTGGCAACCTTGAACCACTCATACAACTCATGGCCATGGCTACAAAGTAAGAATAGGATATTCTTACCCACCCACCCCCAAAAAAAAACTGGGTGAGAATGAGCAGCTAGCCTAAATCATGTTGTCCTGGCATATGAAAAGTCTTCATGCCATTCCCTCACCTCAGTGGGCAGGACCCCCGCCTGCTGTCCATTTTGGTGGCAGTAGTGCCTGGAAGGTGGTAGGGGGGAAGTTCCCTCCCAGGCCATTCCTTTGCTAATGTTTCTTACAGTTTCCAGGTTCCAAGTAAGTTCCCATTTTCGCTCTTTAGCTGCAGCCCCCAAAGGCCAGATGCATTTGATATCTGTAATGCTCTGTGGTTCTTTAATCTGACTAATCCAGGCAATGGAAATTTGCTTAAGAGATTTGCATGCTGTTCTCAGATTGTATTGTTCTTTTCCCTCCTGGTGTGTGAGCATGAATGTGCCTGAGCCCACTTGCTGGCAGCCCCCTCCATTTTTGGAAACAGAAAACGGTCCAGTCTCTGCCCTAGCCAGCCTCATTCTTTTGGAGGCAATTTGATTTTGAGTGGGGATGTGGGGGCGGGGTGTGCTGTCCCAGGTTATATCCTGCATCAGATTCTGTATCTGGGAGAAAGCAGGCAAACTCTGTCTTGGGGACTATAATGGGGAGACCAAAGCCATTGTGAGAGCCTGGGGGGACCAAGGCAACTTCATTCATGCCTCCTGGCATTGGAAGAACGTGCGCGCGCGCGCACCCCCCCCCACACACACACACACACACAGGCATTCTCACACAGACACAGATATTCACATACTTGTGCATGTCAGCCAACCCTGGCCTGTGCTTCTGAGTTCTCATCCATTCCGCTCCAAAGCCAGTATTACTTGAATCAGTAGTTTGATGAGTCTAATCCCCTTGGATCAACTGTAGTACCAAATCCAGAACATTGTTATTCAGCCCAGAGCTGCATCAATTTGGGGGCCTGTCCATCAGCGCTCAGAACACGACTCATTTCCATTTTCAGCAGCTAGAAACACACACCCTGTTTGTTCTTGAAAACCTGGGTCTTGGGACCTTCACACTGTGATGTTATTTCTGAAATAATCACAGGCCATCACCGTTGATCAGCACCGACATTTCTTCCCCCAGATGAATCTTTGGAGACCGAGGACAGAGATCCTTGTATCTGCCCTGTGGGGGTTCATGGTCACCGTGGGCATTGTTTGGGATTTGAACCCCTCCGAGTCTGGCTCTTGGTTTCCCCTTGGGAAGCATACAAGCTTGGATGGGGGAGTGACAGGGCAGGAAGGGAAGGCGCTGGGGATGGTGTCCCCCTGACTCCTCATGGCACAGTGTCTCAGAATTACATATTCATGCTGGCAGCCACAGACCGTACTCCTAGAGATGACCTCCTTTCCCAGAGTATGACGATCTCTTCCCGTGTATAGCGCACTGATGACCTTAACACTTGTGCAATTTTAGGGCCCTTTGATTGCAACGGCCTTTACAAATGGATACCACTGAACAGGTGCTTCGGTTGGCATCTCACTCTGAGGTATTGCCGTCTCTGCCATGCGTCTCCGCCCTGCCTGCGTGTCCGTACACATATGTGCCCTGCTCATACGTGTACACACATGCCCATCTCATCACATCACATCTCTTTCTTCTCTCTCTCTGGACCCACTTCCTTGGAAAGGAAAAAATCCAATCTCTTAGTCTCTCATTTCTTCCTCTAGCTTTTAATCATGACCCTCATCTGCCCTCTCTCTCTCTCTCTCTCTCTCTCTCTCTCTCTCTCTCTCTCTCTCTCTCTCTCTCCCCCCTGCTCATTTGATTTGGTTCTTTGGGCTCCATTTCTGTGTCTTCCTCACCCTCATCTTTTCCTTTCTTGACTGTGGGAAACTGGAAGGCGATCTCATATTGTGCCCGTTCCAGGGAGATGGAGGCGGGTAAATTGGTCTAGTGCCAGTCCCAGGGCCAGGGGATGGGGAGCAGAGCCATTCTCAAAGTCCTGTGAACTCACCCTGTGGGTTTCTGGGGCTCAGCCAATGGGGTTTGTGCAGCCAAACGGCCTGACTCCATCTTTTAGAGAAAAGAAAACATTTTTTTGCCAGTTAACTGTGGAGTAATTATCAAGATTACCACACGAAAAGCAAATTAAACTAACAGCATCACCTGCCTAACGTGAATTTGGATCCCTGCCAGTTTCTTAACCTTTTAAACTGAGCTCGAGTTAATTAAACATTTTTAAATCACTTTGATGGAAATACAGAGGTGGTGGGACAGAAGAGAGCAGGTAGCAAGCAGGCCTCCTTATCACCTTCTCCTCCTCCAAAAACGAGTATCTGCCATGCTTGGGAAGAGCACCAGGCAGAGGGCTGGCCTCCTCACGGAAGCCCGAGGTCTGTATTGTGTTGGCATATAAGCTGGAGGATGGGATGGCAAGTAATGTGTCTCTCCAGAAGAGGGGAAGGTGATGGCTGAGGCCTTGGAATAGATCCTACTTGGAAAATCCCATTAACTTTTCACTCTTGGAGCTGGGGTGGGGCGTGGGAGGGAGGGGGTGGCTCTGGGTTTGTCTTCTCTGGAGGAGAGGAGTTGGGGAATTGCTGGGTAGTGGATGGGGACCATTTGAGTTGAGCTCCACAAATCCTTTAGATTCCTCCTATGTTGCTGCTCGACTAACTCCACTGCCTCTCTTAACCAAATAAACCCTGTGTATGACTTTCCCATTCCTTACCTCCATTGCCCCCCCACCGCTGGCAGAGCCAGAATCCACTAACAGTCTAAAGAGAGCTATTCGCTACTAATTAAGCTGGGTTTGGGGGATTGGGGACAGTGAGGTCCCTCTGAGAGCTAGGAGGACGGAGAGGACCAAGAACTCTTGAGGGCTGAAGATGAACTATCAAAGAAAGAGGGACTCAAAAGAGTGCCTAGGCGCAGCATGTCCCCCGAGGCCAGCCGCTGAAGCTGCCCATGTCCACTCCTCCCCCACAGTCCCGCCTCCTTGTAAGGCTGCTCTGACCTTACCATAGGGAAGGTAGAGGCCGGCCCCAGGCTATAAGGATAAAGTAGCCAGGAAAGCAGCCGCTTAAAGCCACTCCTGCCAGTCAAGCCACGCGATTGCGTAGCAGCTGTGAAAGACTAGGCAGGCACATCATTTGTCTCCCGCAGAAGTGACCCTCTGACATTTAGTACCACCCACAGAAGAGCCCAGGCCGGCAGGCAATCCAGGATAACCCAGTCAGCAAGCCTGAATCCTGGGCCTGTTTTGGTTTTCTTGAACCAGAACTGGTTATTTGGTTTTGGGATTTTGTTTTGTGTTGTTGTTGTTTTAAGTTTTTATTTGTTTTAAGTAGTTACATCAGTCCCTTAGTATATAATCTCTTAGTACAAATTCACGTTTTTCAGTCAGTGGTAGTTTTTGTTTGTTTGATTGTTTTTGTTTTTGTTTTGCTGCTGGGTTTTTGGGGTTTTTTTGGTTTTTTTTTTGGGGGGGGTTGGTTTTTCGAGACCTGGTTTCCCTGTGTAACAGCTCTGACTGTCCTGGAACTCACTCTGTAGACCAGACTGGCCTCAGACTCACAGAGATCTACCTGCCTCTGCCTCCCAAGTGCTGGGATTAAAGGCATGTGCCACCACGCCTTTTTATATTTTAGTTTTTTTAGTCTTTTCTTAGGCATAGCTTCAAAACCAAAAATTGAAACAAAAAGGGGGTCTCCTGCCAATGTATGGTTTGACCAACTAGCTGAAACCCGCGCTGACTCTACTTCCCACCATGAACTCCAGAACTTTCCAGCCCCATGTCAGACCTGTCTGTCCCCTTCCCAGCATCAGGCATGGCTTAGATACCTGGTTTACCAAGCTGGGAAGTCAGCCATCAGTCATTTGCATTCACACACACACAGTCATACAGCCTAGTCCTCTGACAGCTGTAGGCGAGAGCTCAGAATGATCCATATGTGTGCCTAATGTTCTCTCTCTCCTCCCTCCCTGCTCTATGTTCTCTTCGGGATGCGCCTGACCTCGCTGCCCCGCAGAGCATACCTGGATGTCCAGGCAAGACTGGGCGAAGTTTCTGAGTGGCCCTTTGTTTAGGTGATGTCCTCAGACCTGGATCCCCACCAGCCTCACTCCTCATCCCAACCAGAGTGGCACACTTTGGATTGAGGGTTGACTACGTCTCATCTCACCACCCTGCTGTAATATAAGACAACAGCTTTTAAACGTGTATATAACCCATGGTTTTGGTTTGGTTCTTCTGTTTGTTTTTCTTGGTGGCCTCCCTCTCCCTCCCCCCTCTCCCTTCTCCTTTGGAATCTCCCTGAATCACATTTGGTAGTGATTTCTGACTTAGCCTGGTGTCACCGTAGCTTAATATCTAGTTCACAGCTAACCATAGTATACTTGTTATATATTAAGGAGTTTTCTTTTTTTCTTGAAAAAGAGTTTTGTTTTGTTGTTTTGATTCTGTTCTCACTTTTAAAGGATGCTGAGATGGTGATGTTACTCTCCATTTTGGGTACCAATTCTGAGACTGTAAGAATTTTCATCTGGGACTTTAGCACACACTGAAGCAAAGTTGTGATGTGCGGAGCGGGAGGTGGGCATAGACTCTCTCTGTTGCGTTGTAGAAGTGACATGCAGTTGGCTGCCTAAGAGACTGTAGCAGTTCATTTTTGTGACGTCTCTTTGTTAACCTAAGTCTATTTTCGGCAATAAGGTAAGGACGGCCGTGTTTTGAGGGTCCTCCTTTTCTATGAGTGCTTTTCTTTTTCTGTTCAAAGAGGTCAGATTATAAGGTTTTTTGAAATTGTGAATTCTAAAAAACAAAAAACAAACAAAAAAATGTTGTAAATATAATTCCATTAACTACATAGAAACTATTAAGAAAGAGAATCAAAAATATTTTTGTGGGGGAGTTGCTCCCAGGCAGTTAGGTGCCCTGGAAGAAGGGAGGGGAGGGAACCTTGATGAAGCCGGTACTAAACCACAAGAGCACCCAGCTGCCAGGGCCACCCGGGATTCCACTCTTAGCGCCTCTGTTGGTGTGGTAGACCTAAGAACCGCATTAGCACCCCGCCAGCCTAGCGACCTCTCTGTGCACAGCTTCAATGTTACGGTCTAGCTAGATTTTTATTTAAAATATGAAAAACTGCTTTTCCCAAGACGTTTTTTAAAGGAAAAAAAAAACAAAGCTACAATTTTAATATTTAACATATTTAAAGTTTCAAAGCACACCTGTTTTGGCTTAGGGGAGGGGCAGGGTGGGGACATTCTTTTTCAGTCTTAATTTTTAAATATCTGATCATTTTATATTGTCCAATCATTTCAGCACCTCCAAAGGTCCCTAGGGTACTCTGCCTCTCTCCTCACCCTGTCCCCAATCCTGCCCCCAGAGAAGGGGGCCCATGGGCCAGGAGTGGATAAGCCTGCATGAATACACCCTTTCTCCATTCACTTTCTATTTACAAATTAGGGAAGCAACCTTTCGGTTTATATATATATGTTTTTTTTGATACCTCAGTGCTGCAAGTATCATCAGAGAGGCTATGGAAGAGTTGTTTTTTTTTTTTTTTAATTTATTGTAGATGTAAACAGAATTTTAAAAATAAAAGGTATAAACATCACTGCACTGTGACTGGGGGAAAAACTGACAGTTTCCTGTTTGCACATGTTTGACATTTGGCTGTTAGAATATATGGTCCTCAGTTGGGGAAAGACACTTAGGATGAAGGATATTTTTTAATTTAACTTTTTTTTAAACTATTGGTAATAGGTCGGCAACAGCAACTGTAGACGTCCAGCTCAGTAGACGGCATTCAAGCATATTGTAGTGTGGATATATATTTTTTTTCTTTTTTAAAATGTGATATTGACATTTTATTAATATTTTTTAAATTGTTACGTTTATAAATTTGGTACTTAAGGCACAGCCAGTATGAGACACTGAATGCGACGTTTATTATAAAGAACAGCTGCACTCCTGTTTTTATAAATTTTACTAACAAATAGACTAACATAGACATTCACAGACACGGTAGCGCAAAAGCATCTTCACACGAAGTCTCCAAAAAGCTAATTCAGGAAGAAAGTAAAGAACCCTGCTTCTGTTCTAATTAAATGCAACTTAAAAAAAGAAAAGAAAAAGAAAGAAAATCATGTTCTTTGTTTTTAAAATAAAATGCTGGGTTGTTTGGGAAGGTTTTGGATTTGGGGTGGTTTTTGTTGTTGTTGTTAATTGTTTTTACGTTTCCAAACAACTAAACCAAGTACAATGCTGGATGCTTTTAAAACACGAAACTCGTTCAAGTCATCAAATAACAAAATAGAAGTTTTACTTTAAAAAACATCAACGAAGAGAAAGAGGGCGACACTAGGTTCCCAGCAGTTCCGTGTCTAGCTAGGGGATGAAGTCCTCCTTTGTCCACGTTGGTGACGTCCTGTCCCCCAGCCCCTGTCCATTTCTCCACGTCCCCATCACCTCATAGTGACTCTTTGTTGACCATCCTTTGTTAATAATGTATAATATGGCTCTCTTGTAAGCGTGCTGTCTTGGTATTAGCGTAGTGACTTTTTTTCTCCTCTTCTAGTACATATTGATAGGTGTAACGTAATTAAGGTTTAAAAAAAAATTAGACATAGTTATTCAGATTTAGGACCAGTAAGGATAGAACTTTCCTTATTTATGAAAAGAAAAAAATGCTAATAATTTGGGGGCAGTTTTTTCCTTTTTTTTTTTTTCCGAGTTCAAATTTAATTTTATTTTTGCTGATTTGATGTGGTTTCAACTAACCCAAGGTCTCACAATGTTCAAATGCCGGCAGACTCCACGGCGTTTTGTAGGTCCCCGCCCCCCTCTCTGTGAAGGGGTGTGCCATACTACCTTAAATGCAAACACTAGATATGCAAAACTGGATTTTTTTAATTTATTTTTTAAAAGAGGGAGGCGTGGTATATTAAAATGATTTTACTAAGAGAAAAAAATATTTTTTTAAGGATGCTCAGAAGAAATTGATAATCTGTGTGAATATGTTTTAGATGTTTATATACATTTTGAAGAGACCCAGTAGCCCATAGCACAAATCTTGTGAACATCTGATATGTTTTCAAGTGGCTACCTAGGTTAAGGTTCACATTAGTCCCCCCCCTCCTCATCTAGAACTCCATCTTAAACGATTTTTGTGAATTCTTTTAACACTGATGTCCACCCCTGTCTTTGTTTCAGTTAAGCTCAATAGCGAATGTGGGGACCTGCTATCATAACCTTCCCTTGGGGAGAAACTCTCTTAGCTAATGGCACCTCCGTGGCATTATCAAATAACCACCAGGGGATTCTCTGGCTTCCAGATCCATCTGCCTGAGACCCCAAGCTCCTCTCCTCCCAAGAGGGGGGATGGAGTGGCAGTGACTCCTGGTCCTCTTCCTACTTCAGCCTGGATGTGGGACTGGTGGAGATGACCAAGCCTGGGTCTCCTCCCCAGGAGCCTCTGCGTGTGTGGTTTGTGGCCTTCCTCATACCCATTGGGAAAACGAAACAGCCTCACACTCTATCCCCATCGCTCATTGGCTTGATTCAAACGAAGCCCCAACAGGCCTTTGCGGTTTTTTTGTTTTGTTTTTTTTTAATCCCTCATAACCATTCTCTTAATTTGAACTTGTAGCTTGGGCTTTAAGGTAGCATGGCTCGATTGTTGTCAACTTAATGTCTCGCTGCACAGCAATTCACAGCCAGTGAATGTTACACACACATCTTGCTAGACTAGTATAAAAATCATTGGGTAACTGTGGGTTCTAATGACCTGAAAGGTGTTCAGTTTTGTTTGGGGGGGGGGGTGTTGTTTTTCTTTCATTTCTTTTTTTCATTTGAGAATTTTGGGGAGAAAGTATTTTTTGGTTCCGACTAGAAAAACAAACGCTATCTTGAGCGTTAGTGGAAACGCAGGCTAGGGACTTTTAGCCTCCACCACCACCACTACCACACCGCTCCATTCTGCCATTCACTCACTGCAGCATCTTCAAGAATAAAGCAATATAGTTTACCACATTTGTCTTTATTGACGGTCAGCCATGCTTTCTGTGTTATATTACGTATGAAATTGTTTACAAAAGAAACACTAACTCATACTTCTCTCTCTCAGTTGGAAGCGACGCACAGGGGCAGAGGGAACTTGGAGGGCAGGTGAGGGAGGGCAGAGGGGGTTTGCTTTTTGGTTTTTTGGCTTTGTTTTTCTTCCTGGTTGTGCTTTACTAACCAGATCCTCCAAGGAAGGCAGAAGCCAGCCAGGCAGAGAGAGGCGAGAGAGGGGCAGGCTGTGCGGGTGAGCACATTGAACGGACACGCTGGGAAGCCCCCCCCACCCTCAGCTAGAGCAGAAAACCAATGTCACCTGAGCCCAGTCCTGGGCACAGACACTACACAAGGCAGCGCTGGAAGTGAAGCAATACTTTAATCCTGTCTAAGTTAGTTTTCTTCTGTTCTTTCTTTTTTTTTTTCTCACCAAAAAAAAAAAAAAGTAAACTAAAACACAAAAACAAACAAGCAAGCAAACAGAAAAACATATAAATAAAACCCACCCCTCTCGGGGAACAACCACAATTCAAACACGGCTATTTAATGATCAGAAGGTGTTGTCTCAGATAGGACTTCATTTCCGGAAGGCAGGGCACGAGGGGGAAGGGGGGGTGGAACTGAGAGACAGTTCCAGAGCCTCCATGGAAGGCTCCTCCTGCTGTATTCTGTACATACTGTACCACCCTGTGTGGGGTCTGTGAGTGTGCTCTTGAGTAGCGTGGGCTAGCCAATCTGCCATTCATGGTGTTATAAACTCAGAATTCCATATGTAATAGGATGCAGGTCTAAGCGTTTCATGTGGACATAAATGTATCTAAATAAAACTTCCCCTAGCACTGTGGCTGACCTCACCCTTACTTTTATACTTTAGTATGAAACTGATGAGAACTTTGGTAGTGAGTATTTTTTTTATATATATATACATATATATGTATCTATATATATATATATATCTCAAGCATCTTTCAGGTCTTTGTGTGTGGCTTTCTTAAAGCCCTGTTGTAAAAAAAAAAAAAAAAATTACTATGTGGATGGCAGTCTCTCACATCACAGATGTGGAAAGTATAATTTTATATTTGTATTTTCAAATAAATAAGTTTGTGAAAGGTTTCCATCCTCTACTGTGGTCCAGAAATCAATGTGTTTGTCTGACAAAAAAAATAATAAAATAAACTGTTTTGAACAGAGTCGTGTAGTGTTCTTGCACTTGCAGAGGCTGGGGTGGGCAAAGCTGCTGTGGGGTTTGGGTCTATCACTGAATCTTACCTTCATGCTCTTACCCCACAGCCAAAAAAAAAAAAAAAAAAAAAAAAAAAGAGTCCTTTTCCTGTTCTCTCAAGGAGCCATTTTTGTGGAGTGACCAGGGAACACTTGGATGAAAGAGCAGACCTGGAATTAAGTGATGAGCAGTATGCACAGGACCTGTGGGCAAATCCCTGCACCTTTGTGGTCATAGGGCCCAGGTGGAGAGAGGGTATGGAACGGATCAACTGGTTGTCCCGCTTGCTGGCTTGGTCTCTGCCCCCAAAGACTTCAGAGTTGCCTTAATAGAAATAATTAGGATCACAGACTAATGGTGCAGAAGGATAG
The DNA here is from genome assembly GCF_007827085.1 of Peromyscus californicus insignis. Classification (NCBI taxonomy): domain Eukaryota; kingdom Metazoa; phylum Chordata; class Mammalia; order Rodentia; family Cricetidae; genus Peromyscus; species Peromyscus californicus. The sequence continues at coordinate 34,297,765 of NW_026294551.1, forward strand.
ATCATGGGTAATACTTGCCACTTTCTCATTATAGAAAGAAAAAGAAGGAGGCCCAGCTCCTTAAAGGCAAATCCATGTCCTGGTGGTAACAGGTAACAAACAGCCCAGGTGGGCCTGAATGAGTGACCCGTCTTGGCTACGGGGGCCTGGAGGTAAACAGCCTTGTCATTAGTTTATTCTGAGAGTTTCCCAGGAGCAGCTTCATCAGAAAAAACAGCCCTGGGACGGAGTTCCCCTCCGCGTTCTTGTTTTTCACTTCATCTGAGGGCTTACACCCAAATCTTGAAGGAAGAAAGATGCACCTCAGGCTTCAAACTGGAGCCAGGCCCAGCTCCCGTGTGCCCACAAACACTCTACCATGTTCCAAAACAGTGGGAGATTGTAAGGAGCCGAGAAAGCCCTGAGTGGATGTGTAAAGAGCAAATGAAGTTGAGTGAATGTGTCTTGTCACAGGCATGGCCCTGTCAAGAACCATGGCATGAGACCTACAGGAAACGGGCAAAACCTTCATCTTGTCAGAATGTGAGTGTTCACAGCATGTCTGAGTGTTTTATTAATGACTGCTCAGTGTTTACATTCTGAGGCTCCTCATTCACAGAGACCTCCTACACAGACCAGCTAACTCCTTCCCCTGTGCTGTGCGTAATGAACATGCTGTATGAAACAAAAGTGCTGACGTCTGGGTTGTTGCAGTAATTAGTGCCACTCCATTCAGAGTGCACACGGCCCACCTGACCCCAGCTTGTCTGTGTCCGTTTGTCTGTCCTCCCTTTATTCCCTCAGGGCCCCAACCAGGTTTCCAGGACTAATAGAAAAGAATCATTCCTGGTGTCCTGCAAAGACTGAAGGCTAATGAGAACTGATTTCAGAATCCCAGGAGTTCCAAGCAGGGGAAGTGAACCGGGCTCCTGAGAAAGTCCATCCAAACATCTTCCTCGCCCACATTGCTCAACTCAAAGGAATCCTCGGGTCCAGCCCCTGCCCAGGAGCCTGAATAGAGAGTGGGTGAGCAGGGGTGCAGTGATGCCCCAGCTTCACCCCTGCTTGTGCTTGAAGTTTTGATGCTCAGTGTTTAAAGGTCACTGCCCCGTGACCTTACACCTACTGAGTGGCCAGAGGAAATTTCCTATGTTTGCAGAACACACAGAAGGCTGAAAAGTAAAAGTCCGAGAAAATAAGCAAATGTAAGATTTAAATAGGAACAGGAATGTCAGAGAAGGTTGAGCTCAAGGCTAAAAGTGCCCAACAGGGTATCATGTAATGACAAGACACAATATTTTGTTGTTGTTTTTTTGTTTTGTTTTTTCGAGACAGAGTTTCTCTGTGTAGCTTTGCGCCTTTCCTGGATCTCGTTCTGTAGACCAGGCTGGCCTCGAACTCACAAAGATCCGCCTGCCTCTGCCTTCCGAGTGCTGGGATTAAAGGCAGGCGCCACCACCACCCAGCAAGACACAATCTTAAGGATGCTAGAAGGTGACAAGCCCTAGCAACACATTAAACATGTAGAGGCATTTTAAAATGTCCTAACAAATGATCAAACCCATTAAGAAGTGGAAGACTAGAATAAACTGACCACAAAGAGCACTAAGAGTGGTCAAAGGACCTAATACTGGAAAAACTGACTAGATCCAAAGAGATTACAAATGGATTCATTTAACTGATAAGTTCAGTGCCAAAACTCGGTTGTGATGATAGAAAAATACAGAAAGTATTTCTGTTTTGAGAACACATTGTCCTGATGTCAAAACCTAGTACATAACTAAGATTTTTAAAAGATGCAACTGTAGGCTTAGGAATTCAGACACAAAAATTCCAAATATGGTTTTAACAAGTAAAACCAGAGTGTGTTAAGGTATAATAAGAGCAATTAGAACTTCTTCCAAGAATGCAAGGGCATGTCAATAATAGGGATCTGTTAATATAAGTCACTATATATAAGTAAAAGAAAATGACATCATAGTAATGTATTTGAAAACTACAGCAGTGATTCCTAATTAAAACACCATAGATTGCCAGGCAGTGATGGTGCATGCCTTTAATCCCAGCACTCAGGAGGCAGAGGCAGGGGGATCTGTGAGTCTGAGGCCAGCCTGGTCTACAGAGTGAGTTCCAGGGCAGGCTCCAAAGCTACACATAGAAACCTTGTCTCAAAAAAACAAACAAATAAATAAATAAAACATCATAGAAATAGGAAATGAAAATAGTTGCATACAGTACAGCAGAGACTATTTACTAAATCCAACATGAATGAATATCTTAAATGGTATTTCAATTAAAATAAGAATATGGGGCCTGGGCTATAGCTCAACTGCTTACCCAGCATGCAAGAAGCCCTGAGTTTGATCCTTAGCACCACATAAAAAGACTGTGGTAATGTGCAGTCTGGAGGTGGAGGCAGGAGGATCAGAAGTTCAAGGTCATCTTTCACAACATAGCAAGCGAGAAGCCCGCCTGGAGTACAGGTGATCCTGTCTCAAAAAGAGGAGCGCTTGAGGAGGGAGGGAGGAAGGAAAGAAGGAAGGAAGGATTGTATAGGGGCTGCTCCTATTATTGATGTTTAATCTTGTCATGGAGTTCCTAAAAGCAATGTAAGTTGAGGAGACAGATAAATAGGTTAAGTGCTTTCCACGCAAGCATAAGCATATGAGTTTGGTCCCAGCACCCACATAAAAAGCAGGCTTGGGCCGGGCGGTGGTGGCGCACGCCTTTAATCCCAGCACTCGGGAGGCAGAGCCAGGCGGATCTCTGTGAGTTCGAGGCCAGCCTGGGCTACCAAGTGAGTCCCAGGAAAGGCGCAAAGCTACACGGAGAAACCCTGTCTCGAAAAACCAAAAAAAAAAAAAAAAAAAAAAAAAAAAAGCAGGCTTGGTAGTTTACACCTAGAACCCCAGGGCTTTACTGGCTAGCCAATCTCACAGAGTCAGCCAGTTCTAGTGAGAGACCCTGTCTCAAAAACTAAGATGGAGAACAATTGAGGAAGGTCACCTAATGTCAGCCTCTGGCCTCCACATGAACACATGTGCACACACACAAACGCAAAGGCGATAAAATGTGTAAGTATCAGAAAAGCAACAAACCCACGCGTATTCTCCCAGAGGTTTGGAGAGACTCTAGTAAACCAAATACATAAAGATGACGACTGGTTAATGTAAAAAGTAAGGTGACTGGATACAAAATAAATACACAAAAAAATTAGTAGCCTTTCTCCAGTAATAAAAACGAGTGATAGTGATTGGAAAATGATTACAGGTAAGTTTTATTGAAAAATATGTATGCTCTATAATAACGGTTGTATCTTCAACACTAGAGAAGTGGTTGAAGAAAGCCAGGCCCACTCAAACAGAAAATAAAATGGCCATTAAGCAGTGACTCTGGACTCCTATCGGACGGCTTTACAGAATGTATGGCATACACTTGAATAAAGCAAAGTAGCTAGTAAAATAATAGATGTTACAGTTTTGTGGCAAAGCAAACTGACAAAACTACATATGCATGCCTGTGGCCCGCGTATGTAGATCACGTCATGTTTACTTGGGGGGGGGTTAAACTTGTCCATGAATCACCAAGGTGGGGGTATGGAGGGGTGAAAAGCCTGAAATGTGGAAGTAGGATAGAGTGAGGGGATACAAAGAAACTGATTCGTTCACTAAAATGTATAAATTCAGTGTTTGTTGACTTTAAAACGTAAGCATACATAGATGAGATTTTTTTTTTAAATTAGGAGTAGAAAAATATTCTTTAAAAGAGGGCTGGTGCTCTAGCCAGATGTGGTGGCACACACCTGTAATCTTGGCACTCAGGAGGCTGAAGCAGGAAGCCCCTTTGGGCTATAGAGCAAAGCCCTTTTGAAAGAAGGGGAGGAGAGAATCCTCCCATTTCAGTAATGGTGATTCCATCTTAATAGATTAAATGGGAGGGTTGGGATAGGTTGCCAAAAAGGATGCTGGCTTTACTTGTTATTTCTAGATCTCCCAAAGAAGCATGGGGCTGGCGAGATGGCACAGCATTAAAGGTACCTACCTGCTGCTGCCAGGCTTGATGACAAGTGGAATCCCTGGGACCCATGTGGAAAGACCTGCCTCCCACAGGCCACCCTCTGGCTGCCATATGCAAAATGTGTGGTCACGCATGCAATTTCTTTAAGTAATAAAAGCATGATTTTCCTATATTCAGAAATAAAATTCATTTTAAGTTAGCATCTTTAAAGGGAGTTTGGGAGCAGTCCATGGGAGAAGAGAAAAGCTTCATGTGATGATTATAGCAGTCTGTGGAGTTTGTCCTTGTTCTGTCTACCTTTTTCTTTAAAAAACAAAATTACTAGAGCCAGAAAGATATCTAAGTGGGATAAGAGCACAGGCTGCTTTTCTAGGGTACCAGAGTTTGACTCCCAGCACCCACATGCCAGGTTACAAATATCTATGACTCCAGTTTTGGGGTTTCTGACATTGGCCTCTGGAAGCATCAGGCACACATGGTGAACAGACATATGGAGGCAAAACACCCTTTCACATAAAAATAAATCAAATAGGAAGAGTGGTGCTAACCTGCAGGCGCCTCACCTTCTTAGACTAATGCAGGCTTTAAATGCAAAGGCTTACGAACACTGTCTCTTCCATAACATAAGCCGACATAACACTCTGTCATAGTTTCCCTTTGTCGCTGTGATGACATACCCTACAAAAGCAATATAGGGGAGAAAGGGTGTTGTTGTTGTTATTTTGTTGTTTTAAGCTCACAGTCCATCGTATCAGAGAAGCCACAGTGGCAGGATCTTGAGGGAGATGGTCATGTGACCTCCACAGTCAGGAACAGAGCGCCATGAATGCAAGCATGCTTACACTCTGTTCATTTTCATCACCCGAGCCCAGGGAATGATATTGCCCACAGTGGGCTTGGTTTTCACATATCAGTTAACATAATCAATACAATCCCTTATAGCATAAGCCAACCTGATCTAGACAATAATTGAGACTCCCTAGGTGATTTTAAATTGTGTCAAGTTGACAAAACTATCCCTCTTTTAAATGGGAAAGACTCTCTTATCTAGATTAAGTTTGCCAAACACCCGAGGAGTTGTCCTCCCATTTCATACCAAATGCTAAGGAAGCAGGCACTCTTAGATCATGGCCTTTTGGGACCCAGGTCTTGTGATATGCCATCTGTGTCCGTTACTTTTCTATTGCTGTGATAAAACACCATGACCAGGACAACTTAATGAAGGAAGGGTTTATTTGGGCTTATGGTTCCAGGGGGATAGGAGTCCATCGCCATCATGGCGGGGGAAGCGTGGCAGCAAGCAGGCACGGTGGCTGAAGCACCTCACATCTCCAAAAGGCAAGGACAAAGCGGAGTGAGCTGGGAGTGGCTCAAGTCACTCAAAGGCCGCCCAAAGTACCTGTACCTCCTCTAACATCTCCTGAGACTCCCTAAACAGCGCTGCCACCTGGGGATCAAATAATCAAATGCCCAAAACTATGCAGGACTTCTCATTGAAACCATCACTCCCAAATATAAATACAGTTGCTCTCCCGACTCCTCATTCAGTCATCAACCCAGCACAGGAGCCGACACCTTTCACACGAGGCTCCCTGGGCATATCAGGTCATAAAAATAGTGTTCATTTTGGTTCTATAGATACAGGGGAGTCTGTGTGGTTATTGCTAACAAATACAGACTTTTAGTTAGGATTTTTACTGTGTTGTTGACTAGTTCCACTTCCGATATATTCCTACTATGGGTTGCATGTGAATGTTGACAAGACACAGAGAAAACAAAACCAGACCCAAAGTGTAATGGCTGATAGATGTGCCATGATTACTGGTGATCTGAACCAGGATGGTGTTTCCCTCCTCTTGAAAGTTACAGTGTCTGTTCCAAAGGCGATGAAATCCTTTCTAAGCTTCATGCTTGTTCTATCTGCAGGAAACACCTTTTCAATAATGAAAAGGGCAACTTAACCTTCATTTTTTTTTACATTTAATTTTCATTTTATGTATTTTTACGTGAATGAGTGTTTTGCCCACAAGTGTGTTTTGTGTACCACATGTGTGCCTGGAACCCTGCCAGAAGAAGGTGTAAGATCCCTAAGATTGGAGTTACAGATGATTGTGAACCATCATGTGGGGTGCTGGGAGTTCCTGGGTCCTCCAGAAGAGCAGCCAGTGCTCTCAACCACTGAGCCATCTCTCCAATCCCAAGGTAAAATACCTTTTGGGGGAAGGCTAAATACAAATAAAATTAAAACTATTCAAAGTACATCCACATTGGGACCATCACAAATTCTTACAGTCCTGGAGGGGCTGGCAGATCAAGGTAGTTCATCATACTTACCACTTCCTTATAATCCCAGCTCCTCGATTCCATGCACACTCAGACTTGATTGATGAGTTAATGCCAGGGCCACACACATCCGGATGCTTGTCTTGCCCCTCGTCCTAACCAGTGTACATATTCTCTGTTATAGGGAGTCCTGGGTCAATGCTTAGGAACAATGAATACCCTGTGCAGTGAATTTGTACCAAATTCATGTGCTATAGTTATGTCAACTCAAAAGCAGAGCACAGAATATGAAATATTTGGAGGGAGGGGATAGTAAATGAACCCCTTTGCTTTTGTTGAAGAAAGTCGTCAAATCACAACAGCTTATAGTCAAGGAAACCATTGAGATTATTCCCTTTTTCTTCCCTCAACATATGAGAAGGCCAAGGCACTGAGAGAGATAGCGTACGAAAGGCCTCAGAGAAAGCCCATAGTGAGAGCTTTGTGAATGTTGCGAATGAAAAGCTTGAGTCAGGGAGTCCTCGAGCAAAGCCAGATATGGCCGTGCATACCTGTATTCCCAGTACGTGAGTCCTTGAGGGATTTTGAGTTAGAAACCAACCCACATGGCATAGTACCAGAGCAAAGAGCTATTTGGGCCTATCAGGGAAAAAGGTGACCTGGATGTGGCTGTTCACAGTGTGCCTTTCAGAGGGTACTGTCACCTGTAGAGGGGCCTAATGCTTAGAGGTCTAACCTGTGACAAAGGAGAGAGTCCTTCCCATGAGAAATTTGTTTATAATGGCCTCTTGCCTTCCGCATAGACAATTTACACCATCCTGGTCATCGTTTTGGCACTGGGGACCTGGCTTTCTGTTTCCAGGGAAATACCCTGTCTCAGGTGGTTCTCTGGCTCTTCAGGTAAAGGACTCAAATTCAGTGTGTCACCACAGTAGGGAATACCATCCAAGATTTATTACTCAGAGACCCTGGGCAGAGAAGGCGTAATTCATCGAGAGGACTGTGCCCTGTCCTGGACCACACAAGACAAGGGGGGATAAGAGCACAAGCAGTAGTACTACATATATGGAGGAATAGGATGTGAGCCAGTTAAGTTTGTGGAGAAATGCCTGCATGGTCCATGTAAAGGAAGCAGAAGGAACATAGCCCCATCCGTGGGATTGATGTCTTGAAAGTCTTACATCCAGCCACCAGCTTTGACCATCTGAGTGTGGTGGTCCATTTCTGATGCTTCAGCAGCAATCTTTTCTCTGTGCTCCTGTCCCTGATGAGGACTGGAGCATCTTGGTGGAGCCTTCCTGCTGACACCTGGGCTTCCATTTTCCAAAGAGGCCAGCTTGACTGGTAGGTACCATCTCTTCCTGCTTCTCTCATAGTGTCTGGATCAGCCAAGATCTACTCAGGAAATCAAAAGTAAACTCACATGAATAGAGATAAATCAACATGAGGTACTGGTTAACCGTTTATGTGGGTCTTCATGAGATCTGGGGAGTTAGTCTGCATAGGCCATTATAATAAAGTAAGATCAGCAAGACGGCTCAGCTGGCTCTTGCATGCCACCAAGCCTCACAACCGGTGCTCAATCCCTGGGACCCACCCCACAGAGTGGAAGCAGAGAACTGACTCTTACGGTATGGCAATGCATTATGGTAAAAATATCTCTTACATTCTAAGAGCCTGGAACTTTTGATGGACCTCACAGCCAGAGTTAATAATACACTTGAATCACCTAACACTTAAGACTGCTATCCTACCATGTACTCAGTCTGTTTAACCTGCCTTTAAGCAAACAAGGTAACAACCAACCTTACTTGCCTTAGATTTCCTGTGTAATCACCTTTTACAAGCTAAGCTAAAGCATAGCTGTAATCTTAAGTTATGTACTCTTCCATTCTCCTGAGTAATGCATGTGTGTTTCTGTGTGTTATGATAATCCTTCACTGCAATTAGCAAATATAGGTCAAAAACAATTTTATAAATGAACATTCACCATAAATGTTAAAAGCAACTGTCTTAGTTGGGGTCTCTATTGCTGTGAAGAGACACCATGACCATAACAACTCTTATAAGGAAAACATTTAATTGGGACTGGCTTACAGTTTCAGAGGTTTAATCCCTTATCACCATGGCAAGACATGGCAGCATGCAGGCCGGCATGGTGCTGGGGAAGGAGCTGAGAGTTCTCTGTCTTGATCTGCAGACAGCCAAAGACTGTATGACACACTGGGCATGGCTTGAACATAGGAGACCTCAAAGCAGGCCCTCTCAGTGACACACTTCCTCCAACAAGGTCACACCTAATCCAACAAGGCCACTAATAGTGTCACTCCCTATTGGCCACGCATTCAGACACATGAGTCTATGGGGACCATATATATTCAAACCACCACATTCCACTCCCTGACCCCCATAGGCTGTAGTCATAACATAATGCAAAATGCATTTAGTCCAACTTCAAAAGTCCTCGTAATCTATCATAGTCTTTTTAAAAAAAGATTTATTTATTTATTATATATACAGTGTTCTGCCTGCATATATGCCTGCATGCTAGAAGAGGGCACCAGATCTCATTACAGATGGTTGTGAGTCACCATGTGGTTGCTGGGAATTGAACTCGGGACCTTTCGAAGAGCAGCCAGTGCCCTCTGAGCCATCTCTCCAGCCTCCGTAATCTATCATAGTCTTGACAATGTTTAAAAGTTCAGATTTCAGCCAGGTGGTAGTGGCACACACCTTTAATCACAGCACTTGGGAGGCAGAGCCAAGCAGATCTCTGTGAGTTTGAGGCCAGCCTGGCTAGAGAGCAAGATCCAGGACAGGCACCAAAACTACACAGAGAAACCCTGTCTTGAAAAAACGAAAAAAAAAAAAAAGCTCAAATTTAAAAGTCTCTTCTGAGATTCATGTACTCTCTTAACTGTAATCCCCTGTAAAATCAAAATCAAAAGGCAGATCACATACTTTCAACATATAATGGTACAGGATGTACATTACCATTCCAAAATGGAGGAAAGGGAGCATAGTGAGGAAATGCTGGACCAAAGAAAGACCAAAAACCAGCAAGGCAAACTCCAAACTCTTCATCTTCATGTCTGATGTCAAAGCGCTCTTCAGGTCTCCAACTCATCTCAGCTTTGTTGACTGCAACACACTTCTTTCTCTTGGGCTGGTTCCACTCCCTGTTAGCAGCTCTTCTCGGCAAGTATTCCAAGACTCTGGCATCTCCAACAATCTTGGGGGCTCCAAGGCAATCCAGGCTTCACCTTCACAGCTTCACACAATGGCATCTCTAAGCCTCCATGCCGAGACACTCCTGACACATGCCTGGCCTCAATGGCTTTCCTTAGTCTTGGAGGGAGATTCCAAAACCCCTTTCTTGTATCCTTGACTCTAAAGTCATAACCATGGTCAAAGCTGTCAAGTTCTGCTGCTTGCTGGGGCTGAAACGTGGCCCCCTTGTTCAATTATATCTTCACCAGCTTTTTGTTTTCAATGGTTTCTTTCACTGCCTAAGCCTGGTTGTCCTGAAACTCAATCTGAAGACCAGGCTGACCTTGAACTCAGAGATCTGCATGCCTCTGTCTCCTGAGTGCTGCGATTAAAAGCATGTACCACTATACCTGGACCTAAACTGTTCTTTTATTTCTTTTCACAAGTTGGAAACTTAGCTGGGTGGGGTCTTGCTCTGAGGTCATGACTCCCTTTATTCCATTCCTTAATTTGTTTATCTCCTTGAACACAGGACTTAGTTCCATTCCACTTCCTGGTGTCCCTTTTCTCCTCAAATCGTACATTTTGTATTTTTTCCTGCTCAGCTTGCTCCTTTTCATTATAGATCTTGTGGGAGCTCAGCTGGGAGACCTGCTCCCACATTTTCCCCAGGGAACTCTTGAGGAGAGAGGGATAAGAGATATTAGATAGAAGGATAGAGGGGAGAAAAACAAACACAGGATAGTCGGGGGGGGGCTGGATCCTTATCTATTGGCCCCTCCTATCTCTTCTAAAGGGCTATTTATAGAAATGCCAAGGGGTGGAGCAAAAGACCTCCCCCTAAGTCAGCCAAGTATAGACCCTTCCAATCATCTAGTAACCACGCACATGCTCAAGCAATCCTCTAATGCAGCTCTGCTGGGTAAATCAAGCTCAGATCTCACTAGGAAACTTTTGTGGGCCTCCACAGGATCTGCATAAGAGTGACGACTAGCTGGTCGGTGGTGGCGCACGCCTTTAATCCCAGCACTTGGGAGGCAGAGGCAGGAGGATCTCTGTGAGTTCGAAGCCAGCCTGGTCTACAAAGTGAGTTCCAGGAAAGGCGCAAAACTACAGAGAAACCCTGTCTCGAAAAAAAAAAAAAAAGTGACGACTAATAACCATAGGACAGAGTCAATACTAGGCTGTTTTGAGATTTCCTTTGACAATGAAATTAATCCAAAACTCTTCACTTTGGCCTCAAGCAGACTTTTTGGACAAGGGCAAAAAGCAACCACATTCTTCACCAAAATATCACAAGACTGGTCTCTAGTCTAACTAACCTTTTCCTCTTGAGCCAGCTCCCACAGTTCAAATCCCCCCAGCACCACTGTCTTCCAGGCTCCTACTAGGATGGCCCATTAAGTCCCACTTAAAGCATCCAACGCTTGTCTAACGCATAGTCACAAAGTCCATATTCCTCCAAACAAAAACACAGTCTAGCCTATAACAGCAATACCCTAGTCCCTAGTGCCAACTTTTACCTTAGTTAGGGTTTCTATGGCTGTGAAGAGACACCATGACCATGGCAACTCATAAGGAAAACTTATTTGAGACTAGCTTATAGTTTCAGAGGTTTAATCCATTATCACTATGGTGGGACATGGTGGCATGCAGGCAGACATGGTGCTGGAGAAGGAACTGGGAGTTCCACATCTTGATCCACAGACAGCAGAAAGAGACTGTGTATTGCACTGGGCATATCTTGAGCATATGGGACCTCAAAGCCTGCCCCCACAGTGACATACTTTCTCCAGCAAGGCCACACCTACTCCAAGAAAGCCACGCCTCCTAACAGAGCCACTCTATATGGGCCAAGCATTCAAACAGTCTATGGGGGCCATACCTATTCAAACTACCACAGCAACATACATACATTGCTTAATAAACAATGATGTTTGTAGTACTGTTTGTTGTCTGAGTCAGTTGGGGTCAGTTAAAGTCAGTGAAATAATTAATCCCTTATAAAACTCTGTTAAAGATTTCTTTTTATGTATTTATTTATTTATGTATTTATGTATTTATTTATTTATTTATTTATTTATTTATTTATTTTTTGGTTTTTCGAGACAGGGTTTCTCTGTGTAGCTTTGCGCCTTTCCTGGAACTCACTTGGTAGTCCAGGCTGGCCTCGAACTCACAGAGATCCGCCTGCTTCTGCCTCCCGAGTGCTGGGATTAAAGGCGTGCGCCACCACCGCCCAGCTATTTTGTTTTTTTGAGACAAGGTTTCTCTGTGTAGCTTTGGTGCCTGTCCTGGATCTCACTCTGTAGACCAGGCTGGCCTCAAACTCACAGAGATCCGCCTGCTTCTGCCTCCTGAGTGCTGGGATTAACGGTGTGTGCTGTCACCGCCCAACTGTTAAAGCTTTCTGTAAGGTGTCCCTATCCTTTGTTCCTCCTCCATGTGATGCTTTCTATGCTGTTCCATAAAAGAGGGAGAGAAGCCCTTTGTTAAGGACAGGGACAGGGACAGATTCACAAGACAGCCTTCAGGCAGGCACAGATTCAGACTCATGCAACAGACAGGCAGGAAGATGGAAGACACAGAGAGACTACAGTAGAGAATTCAAACCCAGGATCCCTCTTGGTTAAATGACACCAAGGGGAAGTATCTTAGTTAGGTTTCTATTGCTGTGAAGAGACACCATGACCTCAGCAACCCTTTTAAAGAAAATATTTAATTGGGGATGGCTTGCTTACAGTTTCAGAGGTTCAGTCCGTTATCATCATGATGGGGAGCATGGCAGTGTGCAGGCAGATGTGGTACTGGAGCTGAGAGTGCTACATCTTGCAGGTAACAGGAAGTCAACTGACTGTCACACTGAGGGAAACTTAAACAAAAGATACCTCTAAGCCTGCCCCCACAGTGACATACTTCCTCCAACAAGGCCACACCTCCTAATGGTGCCACTCCCTTTGGTCCCCAACTCCCATGTCAGACAGTTCACAGCTGCCTGTAACTTCAGCTCCAGGGGACCCAATGCTCCCTTTCTAGCCTCCGCCTGCACTCACATGCACAGACACACAAATTAAAAATAAATTTTTTTTTTCGGTTTTTCAAGACAGGGTTTCTCTGTGTAGCTTTGCGCCTTTCCTGGGACTCACTTGGTAGCCCAGGCTGGCCTCGAACTCATAGAGATCCGCCTGACTCTGCCTCCCGAGTGCTGGGATTAAATGCGTGCGCCACCACCGCCCGGCAAAAATAAAATATTTTAAGAGATGCATATATAAAAACACTTCCACTCTCTCACATCTCTTTCTGAGCCTTTTAATACAAAGAAACTAATGTGTATAACCATCCCAATGTCTCGTGTGCTACCTCCCTCATGTCTAAGGGATACTTTTTGGCACGCTAAGCCTTCTTCACCTCAGCTACCGGGAGATCCAGTAGTATAGTCTATGATATTATAGCCCTTGCCCCCTCCCAAATTCTCATTATTCCCAGCTGTCTAGTTAGCTCTTTAGTGGTCAGAATTGATTTGATTGGCTGACCCTCTCGTCATTCTCTCTGCTGCTTGGCTGATACATCGTTGAAAAGGAGAAAGTGGTTACAGTCATCGCCTTTTTAAGGACATCCCTTAGCTTGCAGACGTCCTTCATCAGCCCTCCAAAAGTTGGTGTGGGGCCAGAGAGACCCCCTGGGAGACAGGATGAAGCATGTGGCCACACCAACAGCCTGGCTCCCCTTCTGCCCCCGCCACCCCTCCCACAGGTCTCTGGTTAATTGCCATGACATATCGATGGGCACTCTCGGAGGAAAGAGCAGGCAGGCTGGCCCGCAGCATCCCAGCTCAGCAATCATCACTGATTAAAAACTAGTTACGAAGCAATGAAGATAGAGTCTTGCATTAACCAAATGACCCTGAGCATGGCCCAGCCCAGATAGATGGAAGAGTGTATGAAAGCAAGACTTATGGCGTCGGCAGACCTTCAGGCCTGTTTGAATTCTGGGAGATTTATGAGGTAGTGACAGCATTTGGCTGGACTGGATTCTGGCTTTCTGCTTCATTCCCAGATGTGCCTGTGTGCTTCTGATTTCCTGTGGACTCACATCCTATTCGGAGTAGCCCGGTTTGGCTGGACTCTTACCTGAGTTTAATCTGAATCTTCTGATTATATGAAGTAGAAATGTATCATATTGCCAGTTTCCAGAGAATCTGAATTAGCTCCACCACACTTAATGCTGAAACTATCCTGAACATAATTTAATCTTTCTTTAATGATTCCAAAGATGCTGTGAGGTCTTGCATTAATCCAAGTCATGGTTATGAATATCAGAAGTTAATACTGACAAAAGGTAAAAGTTCCCGTGAAGAGGGAGGTAAAGAAAAGACGGGAATCAGCACAGGCAGCTGTTTGACAGGAATCCAGGTGTGACTGCGTGTGTGGGTGGGCGTGTGGAAGTGTGGGCTGACATAATTTCACCTGGCTAATTTAGACATGGCCAGTTGCAAAGAACGACACTATCCATAAGTTGACCTCTCCTTGGCTCCCACTTGCTCCCGTGATTCCCCAGGAGAATTTGGTCTTGGCCAAGTTGGACCTCATTTGGGCAGTTTTAAATGAAAGGAGAGGGGGAGAAATGTCCAGTCCAGGAAAAAGCCCAAGAGCCCAAACAGAATCCTCTTTAACAAGTAAAAAAGAAATGGACAGAGGTACAAATGATGGGATGGGAAGAGACAAGAGCCAGATTGACAAGGAGAAAGTTATGTTAAGGAACAACTACCGGGGCTGGAGAGATGACTCCTCGGTTAAGAGCACTGACTGCTTTTCCAGAGGACCCGGGTTCAATTCCCAGCACCCACACAGCAGCTCACAACTGTCTGTAACTCCAGTTCAAGGGGATCTGACACCCTCACACATACAGGCAAAATAGCAATGCACATAAAACTAAATTTAAAAAGGGACTACCATGATGGTAAACGTAGGGTGTGTATGTGGGAGGGGAGTGTGTGTGTGAAATAAGGACAGCTTTATTATTAATACTTTATTAGGTTGTGGTGAGCTCTATGCAGCCCACAGGCTTTGCTATGGACTCAAATAAAAAATGTTTGCATTCCTCACCCCCAAAATTAATGTCTAAGTCTAAATTCCCAATGTGGGAGGGCAAAGCCTTTGGGGAATGAGTAGGTCATGAGGGTGGAACCCCTCAGGAATAGGATTAGTACCCTTATGGGACCCCAGAGAGCTCCCACATGCCTCTCTTGCCCTGGGAACACATAGCACAAAAGTACCATCTGCAGACCAGAAAATGGGTTCTCACCAGACACCAGATGGGCCAGTTTCTTGACCTTGGATTTGCCAGCCTCCAGAACTGCTTGTCATTACAGCCACCCAGCCTGTGGTGGCAAAACAAACCTGTGCAAAACTAAGGCATTCTTTTTGATGAAAGAAATCTTCGAAAGCATAACCACACGAAGGCTTTGAATCACCTTATGAAATATTTAAATTACCTTTCTCCGGATCTCCCTGAGTCACCCCGGTGTATACATGGGGATAGGAAGTCAAGAATAAGAAGGCCTCGCTGTTGGGGAAGGACCACTGAGGGACACACACACACACACACACACACACACACACACACACACACACACACACACACACACTCTGAGTCCTCCAGAAGTCATTCTGCGGACCAGAGCCAGCTGGTGCCAGGCCAGCACCTCTGCCCCCACCCCCTCCCACCCCCCCCACCCCGTCTGAGTGGTAAGCAGCTGTGTTTACCTCCGTGGTGTGCATCCCCGTCCCTCCTCAGGAGAAAAGGGCTGGCAAGCAAGGCTGTGCCTTCCAGCTGGGGATGGAAAACAGGGTAGAGCTGTCCCACAGCCAACACAGGAACCGAGGGATAGAACCAAAGGCTCCACCATCGATTCAGTGGTGTGGCTCTGTGGAACTGCAGACCAAACTTAATTATCTTTTCCCCAGAGCCCAAATCCCGTCGTTGCCTGCCCCTCAACCCAACCCATCAGCGGCCTGTGTATCTGGGCCGTCCTTTGAGGCTCTGCGGCAGACAGTGGCCTGTCCTCTGTGCCCTCACACTGATGCCTTCGCAGGCGATGCAATGGCCAGCAGTTGTCCTCTCTGTCCCATCCAGGCCCCACGACTGCCAGAGGGTGCGTTTTGCCCTGTGAGACAACTGTGTCCCTCCTCTGGGCTCCCTGATGACCATGAGGTGAGCGCCTCGGCTCGCCACCGTTTTGATTCTGGCTCCCCTGCCACCAAAGCCACAAAACCAGCCAACCACGAACTGGAAAGTATCTGAAACCCTGAGCCCAAATGCATCTTGCTGGCTTTCATTTTCCCTGATATTTTGTCCGTACACGAGAAAAGCTGAGTAATATAGGAGCACTGTGCCTGAATATAATACACATCCAAATGTTACAGAACAAAACACACATTATTTTGTTATAACTGCTTAATGTTTCTTGTTTATATCTTGTGCTGTGCATTGCATATTCGGATAAAAGTTTTTTGAAAATGGATTCCTTGTAGTTTGACTGTGAAGTGTCCCCATGGGCTTGCATGTTTGAACACTTGGTCCCTGGCTGAGGGTGCCATCTGGGAGATTGTAGAGCCTTTAGGGGGTGGCACCTCATTGAAGGAAGCAGGTCCCTGGAGACGGAGCAGCCCTGTCCTCTAAGTGGTGCTTCCTAGTCAGCCAGGCAGCCTCGCCCTCCTCCGGACACCACAGCCACAAGCCACTCCGATCACCACGCCGTCTCGGCAATGATGGACTCTCTCCTCAAACAACGAGCCAAGGGCCTGGGGATGTCGTTCAGTTGGCAAAGTGTGTCGAGTGCTTATCATACACAAATCCCTGTGTTTGATCCCCAGCACGACATAAACCAAGTGTGGCTGGGAGCCGCCATGTGGGTGCTGGGAACCCAACTTGGGTCCTCCACAAGAGCAGTAAGTACGGTAATGGCTGAGCCATCCCCTCAGCCCCCTCAAGTTGCTTCTTATGAGGTACTCAGTTAAAATGGCAAGAAAAAAAAATCAACTAATACAACATATAATTGAACTGTATTTGTGAATTTCCTCTCAGGCTTGGAAAGAGAGCATTCAACGTTTTTATATAAAGGAAGTGCTACGTCTTATAGAGTTGAGAAACACAGGCTCATAGCCTACTCCTCTCAGGAAGGCTTCCAAATGCTTCCGGTTCAGCCCGTCTGCTGCTCCAGCCCCATTGCCCATGCTTCCCACCACCGGCGAGGCTCCCTGGACCCCGGCTTCCACATTACAAATCACCATAAACACAGCATGGGTGCCACTGTCCTAACCACTGACTGGCCTTCCTATTGAACCCTGCACCATTGCCCCCTCCCCTGCTTCCTCAAGCATACAACAGACCCACAGGTTGGAGCCATCCCCCTGCCTCCCTGCTTGGGACCAAGTCCTCCCTCCTTAGGAGCTGCCACTCTGTAGGAGAACGTAAGCAATGGCAGGCTGCCCCCAGGCAGTGTTGGATATGTGATATGTTTAGTGTATAGGACAGTTTGCTATTGGCGCTCACCTTCCTTACAAGTCATCCCACAGTTAAGGATGCACCAGGGTCCAGGGGCCTCAGGCTAGCTGTACCCCTGCTCCACTCTGCTCAGAAGCTCCGGGCTGCCTTTCCCACAGGATTGGTTCATCAGCTTGTGTGGCAGCAAGCCAGCATGCCATATGCTCCATCATCCAAATGTCCAATCTGCCAAGAAGAACGCATTCGAGAGAAACTTGCTTTTTATAATTAAAGTTTTCGGCATTCTGCATCCAGTGAAATCATCGTGGTGGCGGCCTTGGGAGATTTCTGTGGAGCTGCCCATCTACTGTCTGTTTGGCCTTCTCACAGTCAGTGGAGGTGGGCCAGCAATGGGGACCCTCTGCGGGAGAAGGGGCTACAAGCCAGCATGGAACTTGGCCTGGGGCTCCCAGTCTGGCTCGAAGCTAAGACCTGGGGGCTGGGTGTGGCTGGGGAGGAGGTAGAGAGGAAAATGAGTGACGGAAGAGTCTGAAGGACCCAGGATCCAGGAGCCCCGGCTCCACGAAGCCCTGCCAAGCCATTGCATTAGGTAAGAAAGCAACTTCTGGGGCTGGAGAGACGGCTCAGTGGTTAAGGGCACTGTCGCTCTTTCAGAGAACTGAGTTCAGTTCCCAGCAGCCACATGGCAACTCACAATCATCTGTAACTCCTCCCAGGGGATCCAACGCCCTTTTCTGACCTCCTCAGGTACCAGGCAAGCACATGTTACACGTAACATACATACATACATACATACATACATACATGTAGGCCAAACATTCATACACACAAAATAATAAAATTAATTTAAAAAAAAAAAAGAAAGAAAGAAACCGCTTGGGTGAGCAAACTTGCCAATGAATGATCTACTTCCGGAAAACCAGCTCTGATATCCCTTCATCGGTACAGACACTGCCCACAGTGGAAGAGTATCTAAGTGGTAAAATGTCCGACGGAGGAAGGGGTGTCTAAAGGGCTGAAGGCAGGCCAAGAGAAATCTAATTTCCCTGAGGGGCTTTGGATCATGTCATACAAAATGTTCTCAGGTCTGCCATCTGCCATGTACTAGATGTGGGGCAGTGTTCTAGCAGATAGAACTGCAGTCTGGACTGAGCTAAAAGAAATCAAGCATAAGGCCGGGGAGATGGGTCCGTTGGGACAGTGCTTACCGTGCAGGCATAAGGACCAAAGTTTGATCCTTGGCACCCATGTAAAAAAAAAAAAAAAAAAAAAAAAAAAAAGGTAGGTTGTGTGTGCCTGTGATCCCAGCAGAGACAAGAGGCAGAGAAAGGAGGAGCCCGGGCTGCTGGCCAAGCAGTCTACCCAAATTGATGAGCTCCAGGTTCAGGAAGAGAGCCTGTCCCACCCCACCCCAGATAGGATGGAGAGTGGTTGAGGGAGACACCTGATGCCGGCCCCTGGCCTGCACATGTACACACACCTGTGCACGAACACATACAGGGGGAAAGAAAAGAATAAGCGCTAGGTGGGCCTTGGGAGGAGACTGGGTAAACGATTTGGTGAAACTGGTCATGGAGAGTAAATATGGGGCATGCCACTGTTAGGAGGTTACCCGGTGGTTCAGAGTTTCCAGAAATGTTTGCAAATGAACAGATCAAGTTGCCTCTTGGGAAATTAAACTGAAACATGGGAGGTGGGCAAAGAGGAGAGGATGCCCATCAGGCAGGCTTTGTCTAATCTGCAAGCTTCAGGTCCCGGGCAGCAACCATGTCTCCAAAAAAAAAAAAAAAAAAGGATGGGCAGCTCCTGAGGAATGGTACTTAGGGGTTAACCTCTGACCTATGCAACACACACACACACACACACACACACACACACACACACACACACACACACACAATACATTTGAGAAAGAATGGACCACACAGTCATTCATTAGACTGTCTGGGGATGGAACTCAGGCCACTGACTGAGAAACATCTTCCAATATCCTCAGGCCCCATGATGGTGTTGAGAATCCCTGTGCCCCTCGCTTGGTTCTGAGTGGTTCGAAGCAATTCTGAGCCTCTCCCACTTTGTACCCTGCATTAATTACAAAGCTTCAGAACCCTCTTGCTCTTGGGTTGAAAGCCAGATCCTACACCTCACCTACCATTGCTTCTCTGAACTACTTCGTGCAGCTGGGGTGTCGATCTGTGGTGCGGTTGCCTAACATGCACGAGACCCCGGGTCTGCGGCACTGCAGGAGCTGCCTGGAGACGTTTTTCTAAAGGTCCCACAGGTTTCACCGGGTGGGAGAAGAGGTGGGAGAAGAGGCAGATATCCTTGAAATCCTCTGCTGAGCTGTCCTAAGACACAAACTCAGCCTGCTGCGCTCTCCTGCCCTCCTCCCCTGAGCCCTTTTGCAAAGAATCAAAGGAGCCTTTTGTGTTCCCCATCCCCTCCTCCCAGGAGCCTTTCAAGGTGAGCCAACTCGGTGAGACAGCTTCCAGCTCCGGAGACTGCATTCTGCTGAGGGAGGGAGCTGGCACTCCATCTGGAGCAGTGGGACGGAAGCTCCCCACACAGAGCCGTCCCTGGAACCCTGCTCAGCTCTCCCTCCTTGCACTCAAGGCAGCTGGCATCCAGGGGAATCGAGTGACAGCCACACTCCAGGGAACTGAGCTGGCTGAGACTGAATTTGGTGGAGTGATCTATAGTGACAGAGGAGCCTTCGGCTGGGACACTCAGCAGGGGGCAAGTCCAGGCCATTTAACCTTCAGAGGGACAGACAGTCTCAGGACTATGGCCACCTGCTCTCCTCCAGTGGGAGTGGCATGGTCAATTGTCTCCTAATTCCCTTCTCCTATTAGTATTCTAGAAGCTTCTAATGATCTTCTGTTGCTATGGTCCTGATTATAAGGTGGATTCTGCCCACTCAGGACCTCCATTACTTCAATACACAATGGGGTACACTTCTCAGTGAACTGTTTGCTTTTTCCCAAACTCTGGTCCAGCAGCTCGGGTTACAACCACTGCGTGCAGGAGCTTTTCCATTCCAGTGCCTGTACCACCTCAGACTCTTGCCTGTGGCTCAAGTTTAAGTACCACTGGGAAAGCCTTCTTAGCCAGATAGGTGGATTGAGCGCCCCCTGCTGGTCTCCCCAGCCTGTGTTGCCTTTACAGGCTGTGTAACCTGTCTCTTGAAAGACAAAGATGTCAGATGTCTCCAGTTCCTGAATCTCAAGCTCCCATCACGGAGGCTGGCAATGGGCAGGTGCTCAGCAAACTCACGTTGAATTTAACCACATTTGGCTTGCCTCTTCCCAAATAAACCCCACCAGGCTGGGATTACACTGAGACTGAACGATGATGGAAGAGTAAATAGGGAACCCTGAATCCAGATTTGGTTCCCAGCATCCACGTGGCACACAACCACCTTCAACTTCAGTCTCAGGGGATCCAATGCCTCTTCTGACCCCTGTGAACATCAGACATGCATGTGATATATATTGATATATATATATATATTGATATATATACACACACACACACACACACACACACACACACACACACACACACAAACACACATATATCCAAAACATCCATACCCATAAAATGCAAATAATTTTTTTTTAAAGAAGTTAACAATCATGTTAATTTGAGTGGACCATGCCCTCTCAAGTTTCACCAGTTGTCCCAATAAAATCCTTTAGAGTAAGAGCTGCAAACGGGGATAATGCGTCATCATTAACTGTAATGTCTCATTAGTCCCCTCGAGCAGGAGGGCTTCTGTCTCTTGCTGACTTTTGTGGCCTTGACACTGTAAGATTGAGGGCCAATTATTTTTTCAGAGTCCCTCAGTTTGGGTTTCCTCGTGTTTCCTCCTGGTTTGAGTCAGGTGACATCCTTTGGTGGGACTATCACAAAAGGGACACTATGTTCTTGTAGCATCCTAAGAGGCGACATACAGTTGCCTATTTGTCTCATTACCAGAGGTATCTTTATTTATTTATTTATTTAGAGACAGGGTTTTGCTGTGTAGCTCAGGCTAGCTTCATTTTCATGATCCTCCTGCCTCCGCTTCCTAAGTGCTGGGATTATTTATGTATTCTGTCACACTCAACTCTCTTATTAATGATTTTAACTTTGATTTCCTGGCTAAGCAGGGTCTTTCAGGTTATATATCAACAAATTCACTCCTTTTTCTGTTGTAACTAGTAAAAAACACTAGGGGAAGATACTGTGATGTTTTGTATATACCCTTCTTCATGTGTTTCTTGTGATGTTTGTTTGCTCATTTTTGCTTTTTGAGACAGTCTCGTCGTGTAGCTCAGAACGGTCTAGGACTCACCATGTAACCCAGACTGGCCTCAAACTCAGAGCTATCTTTTTGCTTTCTCGGTATTACATGGCTGTGCCACCACAGCCCACCTTCATTGAGCGTCTTACCCACTGTCATGGTCTGAATGAAAATGGCCCCCATAGGCTCATGGGGAGTGGCACTATTGGAAGGTGTGGCCTTGTTGGAGTAGGCGTGGCCTTGTTGGAGGAAGTGTGTCACTGGTGGTGGGCTTTGGGATTTCAGACCCCAAAGCCACTCTCTCTTCCGGATGCCTGCTGATCCGGGTGCAGAACTCTCCTCTCCAACACCATGTCTGCCTGCACACCGCCATGCTTCCCACCGTGATGACAATGGGCTGAACCTCTGAACTGTAAGCCAGCCTCAATTCAATGTTTCCTTTATAAGAGTTGCCATGGTCATAATGTCTCTTCGCAGTAATAAAACCCTAAGATGCCCATTAAGCTTATCATTGACTAATAGTTCATGTCTGAATTAATTACACTGTGCTGGAAGCCATATTTAGAGATCTTCTAAAGACATTGTGCGTTCACACTTATCTGTTGGTATTTTACTATAGGGGAAATGTGTTTAATTGTATCACTATGGATTCGGGGATCGTTGTTTAAAAGATGTGGCTCAGTTGGTAGTGTGCTTATTTACCATTCATGAAACCCTGGGTTCGATCTCTGGCACCACACAAACCTGGTGTGCTGGTTCTTAAACACTTTTCTTTTCTCCTGGTAGAGGATATTCCTGTCTCAACCTCTACTGTGTCTGTCCTAGAATCATGCATCTCTTTGATGAGCTCTGGCTCCTTTTGAGTGACAATTAATCTCAGAAGTCAAACCACAGCACTAAGGATGCTCAGTGGTACTGGGATATTGCTTCTCTGAGGCTTTCTCCATGGACAGAGCTAAAGAACACACACACACACACACACACACACACACACACACACACACACACACACACACCACATAGATGTGTGTGTATGCATATGTATACATACCCACACTGATAGCTCTGTTTAAATGCTTATACATCTAGACATATATTGAAAACACTCATTCACCCTGACTCATCTAGTTCAATTCCAACACCGCTAAACTCATTGTAACACCCCCCCCCCTCTTCTGTTGATAACTAACCTCCTCTCTGACATCCAGGCTCCCTTAACCACTTCATTTTCACTCACTGAATGACACATGTGTGTAAGTGATCTCTCATCACTTTGGGGTCACAAGGAACATAACTTGGGCTTTTAAACATCACATACAGGTAACTGCTGGTACAACCGCACTACCGTGTGATGTTTTCTGCCTTTCAGGCTCTCTGTTGTGACTCCCAACAGGGCGCTCCTCCTTCCAGGTCGACAGGCCTTTTTCCCTGCTCGGGCCCCAAAACTCCACGCTCCCAGCCGCTGTCGGAGCTTCCTTCTGTCACATACGTGCCACCTCACTCTGCTAGGGCTCTTCAGCCCATACTCATCACTCACTGCTCGTGCATAGAAGCCGTTAAAAAAAACTACAAATTGGAGCTGTAGAGACGGCTTCATGGTTAAGAGGTTGCTGCTCTTGCAGAAGATCTGGGTTCAGTTCCCAGCACACACACTGATTGGTCACAACTGCCCTTGACTCCAATTCCGGAGGTATGATGCCCTCTTCTGGCTTCGGCAGGCATGGCATGCATGTGAGGCACATAAATGCCTTTCTGGGATCATGACACATAGATACTCTCTTCAACCAACTTGGGCTCTGACATTATCATGGGCTGCTGTCCCCTGCCCTTCAGAGGGACGCCATTCTTATCCACTCAGCTGACAGATACCAGCAGTACCTCCATGCCAAATCTCACCACCACCCTACCTCACCTAAATATGTGTCCAACTCACTGGAAATGTCAGGTTCTTAGTTCTGCAAGCTTTTCACAGCAAGGGTTTTTTATAGCCCCATTGCCCTTAAATACACACACACACACACACACACACACACACACACACACACACACACTTCATAAATCATAGGCAGTGTTGTGTCCTTCCATTAGCTAGCATGTGGTAACTGGTTGGCCATAACTTCATCAAGGACTGCAGAATGCTCTTCTCTCCTCCTTCAGAGGACGTGACATAGAATTCACCTGTGGCTCACACAGGGAAAGCAGATGTTGACTTCTTCCCTCTTTATTGGTAAGCTTAGATTTTTTTTTTTTTTTTTTGGTGTATTTCTGCTTGCCTCTGTGTGCAGGAGCCAGAAGAGGGCATCATGCCCCCTGGAACTGGAGTCGAAGGCAGTTGTGACCAACCAATGTATGCACTAGGAACTGAACCCAGATCCTCTGCAAGAGCAGCAACCTCTTAACCACGGAGCCATCTCTCCAGCTCCAATCTGTAAGTTTTTAGCATTTTCCAAGAATGGACAATGAGTGATTTTTTTCTTTCTCCTGGTTTAAAAAACACGTGGGCAGAAACACAATTTACATGTCAGTTATTTATGATGATCCAATTGTCCCACCTTTGGTGTCTTCAGGATGCCACTACAGAGCTTTATTTGGTGACTTCTCATGTGATGAGCTGTTCTGGGCACACTGTACATTTTGTGCCTCATAATTAGAATGTATTAGTTCTCAAGTAATCCCAAGGCTCATTTGGGGGCAATAGGATGTGGAGGCCACAGTCTGGTCTCTAGAAGGTTCCATTACCGGGTTGGCCACTGCTCTCAGTCTTGGCAGAATGCAGACCTAGATGGGAGCACCACAGCTCCAGGCTTCACATTGACTTTCCCCACACAGACCCAGGATTGCATGGTGTGGCCCTCAGCGTCACCCGTCTCCCCTGTGTGCATCCCACTGACAACCCCCATCTGCAATGAATACAGTGCAATTATTCCATCTCACGCTATACATCCAACAGTATCCGGTTAGCAATGCCAACGTTATCCTCACTGATATGCATTGTGATAAATCATTTAAGGAAACTTCACAGTTATTTCTGTTGGGGTAGATCCCATGTGGGATGCTAATTAAATTAATTTGTCTTCAAGTCACTTGGAATAGTTCTCCTCTGTGTTTACAATGCTGCCATGCTAATCATGCATAGGAGGGTTGCTGTTTTCCTCTTTCACAACTTCCAGACTTCGAAAATGTTTTATGATTCGTTTTCTTAAAAAAAATGCATTTGCACAGTTCCAAAGTTACACCAGAGAAACAAGCTATCTTAAAAGAAATACTGGGGGTGTAGCTTGGTTTGCAGAGGGCTTGCTTAGCATGCACAAATCCCAGAGTTTGATCCCCAGAGCCACATAAAACTAGGGGTGCCCGAGCATCCCTGTAATTCCGTGTTCAGGAGGTGGAGGCTGAAGGCTCATAAGTCCAAAGACATCCTCTGATACATTGGGAATCTGAGGGCGGCCTGGGCCGAAGATTCTATTTTAGAGAGAGCAAAGTAAGGAAAGAAGGGAAAGCAGGAGAGGAGAGGAGAGGAGAGGAGAGGAGAGGAGAGGAGAGGAGAGGAGAGGAGAGGATTCCAAAGTCAATCTCCTGGCATCTGAAAAGTTCCTAAACATGCTGGAGGGAGAGGCACAGAATCATGAGGGTCTACGTTACTGACCCCCTAGCCAGTTCTCAGCGATGTATACCAAAGGGTCCTAACATTAGAATACAGACTCCATGCTGTAACGAAGACCCCAAACAGCCGCAGCATAGAAATCTCACCAGTTCCAGCAGAGGCTCTCCAGCGCTGGGGTGATGGGTCCACTGCCCCAGGAACATGGCCTCTTTTCATCTTGTTGCTCCGGTACCCTCAACACATGGCTCCTTCCTGCCATCCAGATAGCTGCCATCACATCCCAACACCAGTTAGGAAGAAGTCAAGGGAAAGGGAAGGCAGCTGCTGCTGAGAGGCAGTACTCCGGAACCGAACAACTCGCTCTGAGGAAGGGTGGGAAACAGTCATTTACACAAAAACGGAGGGTCCACTAAAGCTGAGGTTCTGTTACTACAGAGTAAAGAGGACAGGGCTGGGAGGCTAGGTCGGGATAATGCCAGGCAGGCATGGTGGCCTCTCTGTAATCCCAGCACTCAGGTGGATGAGACAGGGGACCCACAGAGCAAACCGGCTAGCTAGACTGACTGAACTGGACAGCTCTGGGTTCAGATGAAAGACCTCACCTTAATGGATAAGGTGGAGAATGGAGGGAGATATCTGACTCCATCCTCTGACCTGCACACACCCGTACAACTGCACATAAGTCTAGGTCCACCTACTTGTGAACATCCATCACACATGCACACATACCACACACAAAAGAAAAGGAGAGAGAGAGTGCCTGTCACTCCCATGTCCTCCTGGTGATGTTAAAACATCTGAGGAACCAAGCATTTCTACCAGGAAACTTCACACTGATGACACTTTTTAATGCTGGGGATGGAATGGAGCGTCTAACCAGGCATAGACACAGACAGAATTCGGGGACAGAAACCTACCCTTAGCTTATGTGGGAAAACAGTTCTCCATAGTCAAGGTCTCTTCTTATGAAAATCAGCCTCTGCTCCAACACAGAGGAAGACATCTCCCCCTGAGCTGAGAGCCACACTCAAGG
The DNA here is from genome assembly GCF_007827085.1 of Peromyscus californicus insignis. Lineage (NCBI taxonomy): Eukaryota > Metazoa > Chordata > Mammalia > Rodentia > Cricetidae > Peromyscus > Peromyscus californicus. The sequence continues at coordinate 34,323,682 of NW_026294551.1, forward strand.
ATGCTTTTCTGCAGTTTGTTTCTATTGTATTTGTTTTTGTACAACTCAGGTTTTTATTCGACAGGATCAGGGAAATATATATGCATCCATACATACACATATATGTATATTTTTCCCCAAATTGCCAATCAGTAATGTGAGGCTTGGGACAGAGGGCCTCACACAAAGTGCCGTGTGACCGGGATCCCTGACAGTTTCAAATCCTTGTTAGTGTTGCTTGAGCACCTAGAACAGGCCAGGCTCTTGGCCGGCATGGCAGCACAGGAGGATGAAGAGACGCCATCCTTGCTTTAAGGGGCAGCAGAATAAGGAGATGGCCTGTCACGACATCGGTGCCATCAAATGCCATCTGAGGACAGTGTGGAGGGAGGAGCCTGCAGGCAAGCTCCCCAAAGGAAGTGACACTTGAGTCAGGAGAGCCCAGGGCTGCTTTCCAGGCAGACAAGTGCAAGGTCATCTTAGGACACAGTGCTTGAACTCTCAGAGCCCAATTTCTCTACCTAGAAAACAAGGGGGGCAGACTGTGTGTCCTTTACAGGCAGGCTGGTGGATTCAGAGGCAGCTCCTGAGCAAGGGTCTTGTGCCTGGATCAGCATGAGCAAGTGTTCTGAGTGTCCCTCAGAGCCCATGGTGTGGTCCCTAGAGAAGCCCCATTGGGAGGTGGGGCTAAGGGTGTAGGTAGTTCTTTGTGTTCTTAGGTCGCTGAAGGTGAGCAGTCCTTGGACTCTCTCCACAGTTCTGTGAGAAGGTCATTAGGAAAGGAGCCAGCTCAACCCTACCTGTACCCTAGCCTCTGTTTCTTGAGACAGGGTCTCATGTATCCCCTAGCTGGTGAATTTACCACATAGTCAAAACTGACCTTGAACTTCTGATCTTTCTGCCTCTACCTCCTAAGCTCTGGGATTACAGGCTTGTTTCACTATGCTCATTTTATGAGGTGCTGGGGATCGAACCCAGGGCTTTGTGCATGCTAAGCAGGCCTTCTACCCACTAAGCTACATCCTCATCCCCCTGCCTACCCTCTCTTACTCTCTACTCCCTGTACAAATGGTAGTCACCTACTTCCTCCTGCAGACTCCTGCCAATGCTATGTGTCAGGATGTGCAAAGTAGACTGATGACAGAGCTCTTCTTCCCCTCCCCCAGCTGGGGAGACAGCAGCCCTGCCATTGAACTGACTGTTCCACATCATCCTCCAAACCAAGCAAGTGTAGACTTTCAAATGGAAATCCCCAAGATAGAGCCACACCAAGACCCCAGAGAAAGCAAAATGCCTCCAACAAATGGATAGAGTCACCTTCGTGGTTCCCAATGAAAGCAGACCCAGCTTTTTTTTTTTTATTGCAAATCTAGAAAATAAAACACTCCTCTCCAAAACATAGGTGGCCAGACAAGGAGGCTCATTCCCTGCGAGACTTTGAACAAGTCATTTCCCTCCGAGAACTAATGTTTCTAGTTCCAGGATTCCGAGAACATTCCTAGTGGCCCCATCCAGCCTTGGGGCAAAGACAGAGTTGGGGGAACCTCTATCTTTAAGGCTGCCACGCCACCCACAATGGTGTACTTATGCCAGCTGTCCCACTGCCAGGTCTCGAGGACAGCAGTTGCCATGGTGTGCAGACTCAAGGCTTGGTGTGCTGATAAGATGTGTTTATTCGAATACGAAGGTCAAGGAGTTGAGTAGTTGGTATTCCGGTCATACAGAGTCGTTTGCACAGTGTCACTAATAATTAAAGGGGGTTTTGACTAATCTAGTTGCTCTCCCTAAATATACTCTGCTCAAGAAACTCATCAAAGCAGAGAAGTAATCTTTGAGGTTATTAATCTCCTCTGCTTCACAGCTGGGGCAAATTTATTTGCTTGAATTAGCATGTAATAAACTTATAATAAAGCTGCCAGAGCCAGGGCTTGGTAGGGGCAGCTCCGTAGAATGGGCAGTTTCATCTAGAAAATGGGGTACCAGTCCCCAGGTCACCACTGCAGGGTTTCAGGAAGACAGGAGGCTGCCCCCAGGAGCCAGAGAAGGAGCCACCTGGTACGGGAGACCCCCAAGTGCGACTGTGTAGACCTTTGCAGACCGACAGGTCCACCCTCCTCCTCGCTGCCCCTCCCCCAGGCAGAGGTGAGGAAACAGTCTCAGAACGCACAGACACGTGGGAAGTATGGCGACGCCGCTGGTGTTCCCCAGCTGAGAATGTCAATGCAAGGTGTGGGCCAGCTGTCAGCCCACGGTCACGTTGTCATCGGCCATGCTCTCTGTGAGGGCTTTACCCGGGAGCTCTGATAGACCCCTGTTGGAGTCCTCTACCCAGAGTCCTCTGCTTTCTTTGACCCCTCGTCCTGCCTTTTCTCTGGACCTCGGTTTCCCCTAGGCATCTTCCTCCTCCCTCTGCCAAGTAAACATCCCTCCTTTGTCCTGAGTGGAGACCTTCTAGATGTCTTGGTTCTTTCTGCCCACCTAGTCCCTCTGGTCACTCTGGGTGGGTGGGTGCTCCAAACCTGGGGAAGTGGTCGCCCCAGGTGTTGCAGCCACAGACAGCCCCCTACCCTTCTTGCCTTCTGTTTTCTGCCAGTCTTCTTGCCTTCCCTCTGTCTGTCCACACAAAGCCAGCTCGCTCTGCTCTTTGCTTCTTGATCTCACAGGGAGGCTGGTGAGATGGCTCACCCAGTTAAGGTAGGTGCTACAGAAGCCTGGTTTCTGCCCCTGGAACCTACGGAAAGGTAGAAGAAGAAAGGCGACTCCCCAAGCTGCCCTCTAACCTCACAGGTGCTGTGGCATGCACCTACACACACTTAATAAGAATAAATAGGGGCTAGAAAGATGGCTCAGAGGTTAAGAGCACTGACTGCTCTTCCAGAGGTCCTGAGTTCAATTCCCATCAACCACATGGTGGCTCACAACCATCCATAATGAGATCTGGTGCCCTCTTCTGGCCTGCAGTCATACATGCTGTGTACATAATAAATAAATAAATCTTTTAAAAAAGAAAATCCTAAAAATAAATAAATAAATAAATAAATAAATAAATATTTTGTAAACTTTGCTTCAGCTGCCTCTTGGGAGCCTAGACCTCATGCTGGATTGCCTTGCCCAACCTAAATCCAAGGGGAGATTCTTGGTCTTACTACAACTTGGTAAACCACGCTTTGTTGATGCCCATGAGAGGCCAGCCCTTTTCTGAACAGAAACAAAAGAGGAGTGAATTGAAGGGTGGGGGGGTGGAGAGCGAGGGTGGGGTGGAGGGGAGGATGGGGGAGGGAATGGGAGGATAGGAGGAAGGGGAAACTGGTAGGAATGTAAAATAAATAGACAGATAAATAAAAGAAGAAAAAAACATGCAAAAAGATATCCTAAAGGATCCCAGGCGTTGCAGCCACCTGAGCTAACTGTTGCAGCTCAGTTAGTAGGCTGGTGTTTAAGGCCTGAAACCTAACTACTTGACAAAGGTAGACAGTGCAATAGAAATTTCAAAGCCAGTCTGGGTTATAGTAGGGCAGGTTCAAGGTCAGCACTGTCTAAAACTAATATTAGACATATAGATGATAGGTAGATAGATAGATAGATAGATAGATAGATAGATAGATAGATAGATGATAGATATGTATATATATATTAAATGGGTGTGGGGGAGCTGGAGATATGATTCAGCAGTTAAGAGCACTGACTGCTCTTCCAGAGAACCCAGATTGGATCCCAGCACCCACATGCTGGTTCACAGCTGTCTGTAACTCTAGTCCCAGGGGATCTGATGCCCTCTTCTGGCCTCTGTGGCCAATAGGCACTCATGTGATACACAGATACACTTGTGAGCCAAACACTCATATACATAAAATAAATAAATACGTTTTAAAGGGGGTGTGGCTCTAGGCATGTAGCTCAGTTAGTAGGTATGTAATGAGTTTTTTTTCCTGTCCTTCCAGCCAGCTCCCAAATAACAACACAGACTTCTCATTGATTGTGAAAGCTCAGCCTTTAGCTTAGGCTTATCTCAACTCGCTCTTATAACTTAAATTAACCTTTTTATATTAATCTAGGTTCTGCCATGTGGTATTACCTCTCTTCCATCTTGCACCTCCTGTTTCTTCTCCGTGCCTGGCTGGTGACTCCGCCTTTCTTTTTCCCAGAGTCCTCACTGTCCCCCGAAGTCCCGCCTCACCTCTTCCTGCCTAGCTATTGGCCATTCAGCTCTTTATTAAACCAATCACAGCGACACATCTTCACACGGTGTATAAATATCCCACAACAGTAGACTGATTGCCTAACAACCGTGGGACCCAAGGTTCAATCCCTAGTGCCCCAAGCAAACAAAACCAAAGGAGACGTCCTGGGAAAATAGCCCCATGACTCCCCTCATCTGAGGTGGTATGTCGGGGTGTTGATGGACCCTCACTTTTGAGAGTTGTCTACGAGACAACAACCTTCCCGGTTCCAACGGTGATCAGTCTGCCTAGCACTGTTTTGATAGGTTCTACCACGGTAGCCTCCCACACAGCGAGGACGGGACAAGAGGAAGTGGATCCTAACTCTAGCTGCCACACCTGCAGCCAGTGCCTCCTTCCAGGCTCATCCTTCAACTACCAGTCTCTCAGGGAAGGGCACAGAGGAGCAAGGGAGAAAGAAGAGATGCTCCGGCCTCTCCAGGGGTCCCTGTGTCTAGACACAAGGTCCTAGGCCAACTCCCACCCTCTGCAGCCTCACTGAGGGGTTATGGGCATGCGGAGTTACTGACAGGGCACAGTCTCCTTTTAGAACAGTATACAGCATTCACTTCCAGCAACAGACTGGCAAGTTTGATTACAATTACGGCCTATTTCTTAACGTAAGGGTTTAAGCAGGGGCTGCAGGGGTCCCTGGTGACCGGTGTGCATTCACCCAGCCTGAATTTCCATGCTAGAAAAGCCACTAGGGGAGGAGGGACCAGGGTGCCTTTGACAAAGGGCTCTGGGAGATTCTAGTGAGACCTTCCTTAAACCATAAGAAGGTGAGTGCTGCCTGCCTCAGGGCTGGGGCGCTGAGGAAGCAGGGGTGGAGTGGTGTGAACTCAAGAGGCATCTGCAACAATGTTCCAAGGCTCAGCCTTTGACCTTGTCCATCTCTGTCTTTTCTCTCCGCATCTCGGATGAAGCAGAAAGACTGGCTTATCAAATTTGCAGTTGACACAAAGCCAGAGGGATTGTTAATAGAAAGAATGGCAGAATCAAGATTCAAAGGCATCTTGACAGGTTGGAATAATGGGCTGAAAACATGTAAAAGGGATAAATGTAAATTCCTGCAGTTAGGTGTGTGTGTGTGTGTGTGTGTGTGTGTGTGTGTTTAGATGTTTCATAAAAATCAGATGTGAGAAAGAAAGCTTAAGAGCAGAAGTGACGGCTAGGCAAGAAGCCAGGGAAGCACAGTTAGTGTTCAGAGCAAGAAAGGGGGAAACAACATGTTAATTAAATGTATGGGAAACTGTATTCGATAATTTAAATGGTTGTACACCATGTGTATGGGGAAGGCACTATCCCTTGTACCCACTTTACAGATGAGGCAATTAGGCTCAGTGACGCTATTAATGGCCTCGATGACTCATGGAAAATTCTGATGGAGCTCTACTTCACATCCAGAGCTAATGCAGTATCCCTCTCTGCCCATCTCCAGGGTAATCTTGATTCATCTAAGCTAGTCAGTTCTTTGCTCCTCCCCAGTAATAGTTTGGAGAGTGACACATCATTCAAAGAGACACAGGGCAACTACGTGGAGGAGTTTCCACACAGTTTTCCTCTGTGTTGAAAAGAAGCCCCGGTACTGGAATATGGTGATACACGCCTATGATCCCAGTACTAGGGAAACCGAGGCAGGGGGTCATTATTTGTTTAAAGGCTGCCTGAATTACAGTGTGAGGCCTTGTGTCAAAAGAGGAGGAGGAGGGAGAGGAGGAGGAGGGAGAGGAGGAGGAGGAAGAGGAGGAGCAGCAGCAGCCACGGTCATACACATAGATGTCCATCCTGCCTTTCATCTCCAAGCATTGTCAGCGAACGGGCTCTGGGCCTGGGTGCACTGAATGACTCAGGATTAGATAACCGAATGCAGAGGCTGGGGGTTGCAGAGGTGGCCCTCTCCCTGGCTGCCCAGCAGACACTGGACTAAGCAAGCTCAGCCCACCCGAGATGCCTCCCAGGGAGATGATAACCCACAGTCCTGATGAAGCCCACATGACTTTAGGTTTTTTTTTTGTTCTGTTCTCTGTAAGCATCTTGCCTAATACTCCAAACCAAACGAGACTTGTTGGTCCTGGTAAGATCACTTTTTGGAATACTTATGCACATGTGTATGCGCGCACATGTACACACACACACACACACACACACACACACACACACACACACACACACACGGGAGGGAGGGAGAGGAGGTAGGGAACTGTTTCTTTCAGCCCTACGTACGGAGACCTGACACTGTTTCTAGAACAGTCTTAACCAGAAGCAGGCTGAGCTTCAGCAATCCTGACTCTAGATTCTGGACCCAGCAGTGGTTTAGCCTGGCCATGTGCCAGTGTGGCCACAGTGCTTCTGGGTGGTTCCGGAGACTCCTCCCACTTGGTGCACCAAGCTCACAGGCTTGCAGCTCTGTGACTCTCAGCATTACCCACTGTGGGAGCTTTTCCTTCTCTCCGGCTTGCATGGACCAAGTCCCTTTATCTTAATATTAAACTCTACTGTAGATCCAGGGTGACTATGTGACCAGGCCCCTGGCTGAGGGCCAAGGTGGTGTGTGTGCATGTGTGTGTGTGCGCCCCAAATCTGAGTCCTTTCTCCAAAATTGTTCTAAATAGGCATTATGACATCTGGGATTGCAACATGGGAAAGTGGGCCTTAGACCTGGAAGGAACCACACGCCTCACCACATGGAATAAACCAGAGTACCTAAGAGGAGGAAGCAAGGCCAACTTAGGAGCAGAGGAGGGGAGAGATGGATAAGGGTAAGGGTGCCACAGCCTCCTCTCCTCTGCATTTCCCACTCTGGTACTGCACCCTCTGAGCTGGGAGACACTCACAAGTCTCCCTGTTTTCCAGAGCTGCTTGATAGGTTTATGACATTGGACCTCAGAGAGTTCCGGACAGAGCCTTGGCCTCTCCCACAGCCATGGTGCTCCCTGGCCCTGGAGGTGTGCTCATCCGTTGACAGAGGAACTTTCCATGGGCGACCCAGTGAGGGTGAAGCCCTCTAGAATCTGTGTCCAGGATGTAGCCATGGTGTGAAGGTGGAGGTGGCGCGTCTGGCTCCGCCTCTGCTTTATCTTGCTGAAAGGTCACCCCAATCAGTGCTACAAGCCCAGGCCTGAGAGATGAGAATGGATGCAGGGTGAGGATGAGCCAAAAATGGAAAGCATGTAAGATGAGATATAGACTCGTCTGTGTGGTCATGAAACTCATTTCTTTATTCGGTCAGCAACTCTGCACCGAGCATCTACTTCGTTCAAGGGAGAAGATCAAAGGCCTTAACACAACAAAATATTTATATCAATATTTTCACAAGCCAGGCGGTATCTGAGGCAGCCACTGCCCTGGGCCTGCTAGAATGGAAGCAGCCAGACAAAAATGTAAACATGTGGGTATGGCTGAGATCCCTCTGGGCTTCCGCAGCATCCTGAGCCGCCTTAGTTAGCTTCAGGGCTCCTCATGTGGCATTGGGCCTCTTGGCTGATGAGCCTTTTGCTTCTATTAAAACCATAGGCTTATTTTTAAAAATTTTCCCAGAATTTATATTCATTTACCTGGTGTGTGTGTGTGTGTGTGTGTGTGTGTGTGTGTGTGTGTGTGTGTGTCTGTCTGTCTGTCTGTCTGTCTTTGAGTAAAGAGACTTCAGAAGAAAGATAGGAGGTCCTCAGACCTGAGACCTTAGGGGGTCTAAATGCTTGGAAGATACAAGAGGTCGTATTTACAACTTAAACTACCTGTCCAAAATTCTTTGTTGAGCTTAAACAATAGTACAGTCTCCCCCTCTCTGTAATACGGTAGCGAGGGCTCCTTTGTCCCATTAAGGGCTGCCGTGAGTGATTGATAGGCTGCCTCCGGACAGCCGAAACCTCTCTCCTCCTGACAGCATCAGCAATAGCCAAGCGGAAACTGACCCCAGCTGACACAGTCATCTTAAAGTATCTCTGTTTCCCTGCTGCCCGGACAGAATAGCTGTCACACTAAAAGTAAGGGCCCCGCTGGGGATGGGGGGACTGGCCTCTCCCAGGGCTGGTGATGAAGGAGTCTGTGATGTCAGGGTTCAGCTGAAGGCCAGACCACATGGACCCTGAGAAACTGGCCTTGGGTGGATTGTGTTCTGAGAAGTGGCTCTATGTCCAGATCTCGAGGCTGAGCCAGGATGAACAAGACATTGTCATCAACAGCATCAAGAAGAGCTTACTGAGCATGTGCTGTGTCTTGTTTTGACTCTGTCGAATCAAGGGACAATGACACCAATACAGCCCTTCCCTGTGGTGTCTTGCAATACGCTAGCAGCGGTGACACCAGCCATTGCTGTAGCCTTTGGTGGGGGAAGACAGGATCCCAGCAACTGTAGAGCAGGTTTGGAATGTGTCCCCAAGGTGACCTTTTCAAATCCTCACCCCAGTGTCTCATAATGTGACTTTATTTGGAGATAGGTTGCTGCTAGTGTGTCTCCTATGAGGCCAGCCTGGCGCAGGTGGACCTGTATCCACGTGACCAGCGTCCTTAGAATAGACATTGAGACGGCCACACAAGGGCAGAATGGCCCATGACAATAGTAACAGAAACTGAAATGCTGCCCCTGCAAGTGAGGAGCAGAGGGGCACACCACACCATGTCAGGGATGACCAGGAAGCCTCTGGAAGCTAGCCGAAGTGAGAGAAGGTTCTCTTCCCAGCTCACTGTGAAATAATAAGGATGGTCAGTGAGCCCCCAAGAGCTAGCGGAGGGGAGATCTCCTGGAAGCTTGCAGGAGTGTAGCCCTGCTGGCTCCTCGTCTTTGGGCTTCAGCAGCAGGCTGAAATAGGCAGGAGATGTGTGTGAATCCTGTCTCCACTTTAGGGAAGATAAAACCAAGGCTATCCCTGGCACCCTGAGAACATCCCTGTTCCAAGGCAGCTGCTGCTGATGTCTTGGTAGAAGTGCCCTGGCAAGCTAACAGGAGTCCAGGGAGAGTGGGGTCCACAGAAAGAGATGCTTCCTGACAGGGAGAATGACCCAGCTACTGCCAGTTCCTCAGGGAGAACCTGGGCAATGAAATACCCTGACACTACCCCCCTGCCCACCCTCCAGGGTCCTAGTTCTTTGTTCTGACTTCAACATCTCCCAATAGGGGGTACAGCTTGAAGACAAGACTCTCTTTCTGTTGTTAGTTGGTTTGGTGTTTTGAGGCAGTCTTATTCTGTAGCCCAGGTTGGCCTCAAACTTATGGCAATCCTTCTGTCTCAGTCTCCTGGAGGGTTGCCATACCTGCCTCAGAGTTTACTATCTAAAGAGTAACTGGGGACCAGGGCTTCCATCAGAAGTAGATTTGGGAAAGAAACATAAAGAAATTAAGGGACTGTTTCCAGTCTTGGAGAATCACGACTTCCTGAGGCTGTTGCAGATGGCTAGGGGCCTGAGAGCGCAGGAAAGTCATCAAGATCTGGTGTCCCTCCCTGCCTCTCCTCTCCTTGTCTAGGGTATAAAACAGGAATACTGCTTCCTTGCCAAAGAATGGCTAGAGAGATCTAGATGGCCTGGGAAAGACCACATACATGAGATTATGGCTCATTGACCTAGAACAGTGACCTAGTCTAGAGACTGGGAGAAGGAAATTTGGGCCAGGCGGTGGTGGTGCACACCTTTAATCCCAGCACTTGGGAGGCAGAGCCAGGCAGATCTCTGTGAGTTCGAGGCCAGTCTGGTCTACAGAATAAGCTCCAGGACAGGCACCAAAACTACACAGAGAAACCCTGTCTTGAAAAACAAAAAACAAAACAAATAAAGAAAAGAAAAGAAAAAAGAAAAAAAAAGAAATTTGGATCCTTGGCCTTGCTGTGGGTCACAGCAGCTTCTACCTTGGTCCCTTCACCCAGCACACTCAGGAGGGTCCTGCACTACCTGGGACTTCCGTGTAGCTTGGAACTGTCCCCTCAGTCCATTGGCTCTCCTCTCTGAGCTGGGGACAATCATGCCTGCTTTTCTCTGTTTCTAGGGTATAATGCGAGTCCTCAATGAATATTTGCTGATCAACTGAAAGATTTTCCCTTAGAAAAACAACTGCAGACTAGGTCCACAGGAGGCCAGGGAAGCCAGACCAGCAGGGTGGCACAAGGGGACAGGGAGGAGGAGCATCTCTTCCATCCCCCACACCCAGGCTTGCCCTACAGCTGCTGTGGGCAGGTGGAACCAGGGAAACGCAACCTGGGGGAGCAATCCCATCCCTACCACAGACCCCCAAGCTTCCTGGGTACCATCACTCAGGTCCATTGTCTCCAGACAGACAGCCTCCTGGACCCTCAGGGCGAAGGAGTCCTAGGGCTTCTCAAAACTTGCCAGATGGGCTGAAGACAGGCCAGTACAGGTCAAGAGAAGAGGGGACACCCGTTCTAGCAGACAGAGCAGCGAGGAGAAGGGCCTTGTAGATGGCAGGCAGAGACTGGTCCTCACCTGTGTACTTGACCACAGACTCGTCCCTCTCCAATGAGAACAACACTGAGGCTTTAATTATAGCTTGTCACTCATGTGCCTTCTCCTGAGAGATGGCCACGCTGGACGAGTGAGGGAAATGAAGCTCTCACTTCAAATGGTTCATCCTGATGGTCAGGAAATTTCAAACTCATAGCACTAACATCCTGAATGTAGCAGGGTGGGGCCTCCTGATGTCGAGCCCTTCCCTGGTTTGATGACTTCCCACCCAAGATGGGTTGGGATAGCCTCCTTCTTTCCCCAGTCAGATAAGAACAGACCCATGGTCACCCAGAGGAAAACCATGAGCTTGCATTATGGTGGACTCTTCCATCATTTTAAAGATGCCCCAGAGGGAAATACAATACTACTAACAGTTTATCATCTCCTTCTACCGTGAGCCAAGACCTTTTATAATGTTGCACCCTCTTCAGCCCCTGGAACATTCATAAACTGGTTTTAATTATCATATGCTTTTAATAAGAAAAACCAAGACTAGAGAGCTTTCTTAAGGGCACACAGCTGGGAGTGAGACCAGAACCCAGATGGCCCAACCTCAGAGCCAATCTTTGGAGTCCTTTGCTTTCCCCTTACACTTGCCCTCGTTACGGTAGAAGATGTAAAGGTTTGTCTGTTCGCCTCTGCCAAGTACCACAGATTGTTCTCAAAGCAGTCAGCAAAAGGCACCAGCTCTCATCATGAAGACAGGCTGGCCCTGAGCTCCAGCATGCTTATCCAAGAGCTTGGAGTCGTCACTGGGCATCTTCACACTCATCAGGGCCTTAGTATCTGAGAGCAGCTTCTCTACCCCTGGCCCCTGGGAGGGGTGGATGTGACACAGAGAAGCAGCAGGACCCAAACCCACTACAGTCACCCTGGGGGCCTCCCTGAGCCAAGCTGGAAGAAGCTATTTGAGGTCACCTTGTGTAGCTGAGGGTCACTCCTGGTTTCAGACTGAGGACTCTAGGTCAAGAGAATTAGACTTGGTGCTGATGAGGGAGGGCGGGGCACCCCCGCTGCTACTTGCTATCGGGGCAAGAAAACCCAATCTGGGTTCTGGATCCTGGTTTTCTATTTACAGGCTTTCCTCCAGGTCTCTTGTCCCCTTGAGCCCCCATTTTCCTCATCTGTACAACTCAGGTGACATCTTCTACCCAGGTCATAAGGAGATTCAGAAAGTGACGTGTAGACACTTGTCCCTGTGCACAAGCTTTCTGTGACATGGCTGCAGAAGTGGGGAAGGAGGTGTCCTGAAGCCCTAGGATTGGGTCTCCGCCTCGTTGTAAACCCCCACGCCCAAGCTTTGAATGTGAGCCTCATTTCTTCAGCTCACTGGGTGGAAGTCCGGGAGGGTCTCGTGTCAACTATTTCCTCCCCCACCCCAGCAGCTCAGCTGTGGTAAGCTGGCTTCTCCTAAAGGTGAGCCTCAGTAAGGATAGAATGTTCTGGGTATTTCAAATGTCTCCTTTTCTTCTCACCTGGTGGGCAGCAGAGCCCCAAGACATGTTCGCTGCTGTGAACTTAAAGGATAAAGTCTGCACTGGGCGGTGGTGGTGCACACCTGTAATCCCAGCACTCGGGAGGCAGAGGCAGGTGGATCTCTGTGAGTTCGAGGCCAGCCTGGCCTACACATCGAGTTCCAGGACAGCCAAGGCTACACAGAGAAACGCTGTCTCCAACAAACAAAAAGGAATAAAGCTTGCAATGGGCCGTCAGAGCTAGTTCCCCTGAGCTTGTGTCCCCAAGCCCTATCCACCAAGCCTGCAGGGACCTGCCAGTCCGACAGTCACAGCTCAGGTTTGCCTGCCCAGTCCTAGGCTTCCACTCTTGGGTCTTTGCTCTGGGGCCTATAATTCTTGGAATTACCCATTGTCTGGACAATTCATGGGCAGCAGCAGTTTGCCTGGTGGCGTCACTGGAGGTCCAGTCTAAGAAGTGTGGCTGGCTTCATTTGGCTCTGATGCTCACTAGGGCAGACTGGTGGCAGCTCCCAGTCTGCCTCACTGTGCTCACCCAGGAGCCTTGCACAGTGCACAGATACCTCCCCTGATGTCTCAAGGTTTATGTTCATCTTGCCTTTTCTTGTCACCCAGGGGAAAGAGGTGACAGGCTCTACACATGAGCAAGGAAACTTGACCAGACGAGCGGGGTCATGCAGTGCTAGGGAAAAAAGTTTGCCTGGACCCAGAACCCCTGCCCACTCCTAATTACTCTGTTCCCCTCCTTACAAGTGTCCCCTGGTCAGCCAGGCACACAGAGCAGCTCCTATCCCCCAAGGAGGCCGCAGAGTGGCACCATCTGGACCGGGTGAAGGCTGAGCCGCTTCTCAGACTACGGGGTCGGGTTACTTGGAAATCTGTTCAAATAGAGCATTGTAGTTCCATGAATTCAGTTCCTTCTGTTGTCCTCATTGAAGTGTTGAACGCCCGGGGGCATCCTGCCCTCCTTCACAGACACATTTGTCACGGGAATTGATTTTAAAAGAAATCAGGATGATGGCTTGATTGCTTTTGTTTGAGGCAGGAGGACAACTGCCACCTGTCTCTGCTGTCCTGGGCTTGGCTAGACTCTGGGAAGCTCTGGCTCTTTGTCCTCAAGCAGGAGTGCTCTGGAGAGCACCCGGGGGAAGCTAGGAAGTGAGGTCCTAGTACAAGCTGGAATGGCGGGAAAGTGGAGTTTCTGGAGCTGTGGCCTTGGGGCAGTGATGTGTGGCCGGAGGATCCAGATTTGGAGGAGGCAGAGATACATTCCCAGGAGGGACTCTGTACCTCAGGTTGGAAACCAAGAACAGACAGATGCAGCTTAGTTCAGGACTCAACAAAACCTCCCAATCACAGGCGCGCTAGAGTAAACCCCAGGAAGAGGAGAATGTAGTGAAACAGGATGGACATAGAGGTTACCCATGTCCCCCGTAAGTGTGGGAATGGCCACTGCTAGTCCCCTGCCCTCAGGCAGCCATTGCACTCGGTCACCCCTGAACAAGACTGCCTTGCCCTCCAGTACTGGAGAACTCACAGTATTTCAGACCAGAGCCCCAGCCCATTGTTCAGAGACGGGACTTGCATGGACGCACCGTGACAGCTGGCAGAGCCAAGGCCATCCCACCTCTTGACCACCAGATGAGGCAAGAAGGAACGTCAGACACCATCCTCAGGCATCAGGACAGTGAGGAAAAGGAAAGGTTGTCGGGGCCACCTTGACCTTCAGCAGGGAGAACAAGGCCTCTGTCAAGCTGTCTTCTCAGCCACCTCGCCCTGAGCCTGGTTCAGGTTCTCCTGTTTTCTGGGACTGGAGAAAGCCTACAGTAAGCCAAAGTCCCAGACAGACGCAGGTCTCAGTGTCCCTAGGGCCACACCTCTCAGCACAGCAGAATGTTCAAGCCACTAGCCACTCGCGCTGGAGGAAGGGCAGTGTGCTGACCCTGGCGCTGAGGAAGTTGGAAAGCAAGATTGGGCCAACGTTGTGGAGTGTGGATGGGCTTCCAGGGCTACATGCAGCCCAGAGAGCAGGCCTGGGGTTGCTGACGGGTCCCACCTTTGGGGTCCTCTCCCCTTGCTGAAGCTTGTTCCTCTGCTAGCCATGTGCTACAAACGGGGCTCCCAAACCAGGCGTGTTTTTAAGTCTCTTTGCAAACCCTGGTGGCCAGAGCAGGAACTGCAGATAGACGTCCCACACACCATCTCCGGGTCAAGTAGAATTGAGCCATGACCCTCATGGCTCACTGGGAGAATACTGAAGGGGGAAAGAAGCCCATTGCAATGCAAACCTTCCCCTCTCAGCTTAATACCGTGAGAGGCTTGGATCTCAGGCCCCTCCCGGTACTCACTGTAACCCGTCCACGCTCTCTTCTGCTTCTTCCTGTCCCTGCAGCTGGCTGGGACTCTCCTTAGCCCCCTGGAAAAACTCCAGCTTGACCCCCTAGTTCACAAGTTTCTCTCCTCTCCTAGCTTCCGTGAACTTTGATGCGGAGATCGACTTGCCTTCACATAAAAAAGGAATGATTTTTGGCAAGGGATGGATAGCAATCTCAGGATTCTCTTTGTATGAGAGGGGCATCTGGGATAACACCAATCATTTTGGATCCTGGTGCACTGAACCGTGTGACAATGAGTTGTGTGCTCTCCCTGGGACTCGGTTTCCACAGCTGGTAAGGCGACCATTATCCTAGCAACTTTGTGCGTTGCAGAATTGAAATCTCCTGAAGAGGTAGGAGTAGGCGAAGCTTCAGGGGAAAAATAGCACATTGACAAGTCATCTTCCCATCCTGTCAGCAAGGCAGAGCCCTCACAGAGCAGGACAGCAGCCTTGCCAGAATGACAGGAGTCACAGAAACATGGATTGGAAACCAAGGTCAGCACTGCAGGACCTACTGGTGGAACTGGAGTGCAGTCTGCGGGAAGGTTGGATGGGGATAATTTCCTCCATTACCAGGAACAGAGAAGAAGGCTACTCACATGTATATGCACACATACACACACACACACACACACACATACACACGTATGCACACACACACGTGCACACACAGACAATGGTACTCTTGTTCCCACTCAATGTACAACCCTGTGTTATTGGAGAAGGAAGGTGACCAGTGAGCACAGTGATGCCTTTCGAACTGGACTTTGGGGCCAGTTTGACCTTTCCTTACCAAAGGTGATGTATGCTCTAGTGTTCAGCATCGCTGTGTGAGCTAACCAACACTACCGCCACCGCAACACTAAATGGCTCAAACGCACAATCAGTGACCATTCCTCCTGGGTCCCCTGTAGTTAGGTTTTGTTGTTGTTGTTGTTGTCATTTACTCTTTGGGGGCCCACTACCCAGTTCCCAAACAAATACACAGAGGCTTATTCTTACTTATGAATGCCTGGCCTTAGTGTGGCTTGTTTCTAGCCAGCTTTTCTTAACTTAAATTATCCCATTTACCTTTTGCCTCTGGGTTTTTACCTTTCTCTATTCTTTTTTTTTCTTTTTTAAGAATTTTTTATTCATTTTACATACCAACCACAGGACCCTCTCTCATCCCTCTTCCCACACCTTTCTCTATTCTATATACCCCTCTTTCCTTCTTACTCCATGGCTGGCTGGGTGGCTGGGTGGCTGGGTGGCTGGCCCCTGGCCTCCCCCTCTCCTCCTTTCCTCTCTCCTTCCTCTTCTCTCTTCCCTTTTTTCTCCTCCTATTCATTCTCTCTGCATGCCAGCCCCACCCATCCTTTCTCCTGCCTGGCTATTGGCTGTTCAGCTCTTTCTTAGACCAATCAGATGTTTTAGGCAGGCAAAGGAACACAGCTTCACAGAGTTAAACAAATGCAGCACATCTTTGCATCATTAAACAAATATCCCACCGCATAAACAAATTTAATACATCTTAAGCTAATATTCCACAATAGTCCCCAGTTGCCTGGGAGGGTCTGCTGACATGAACCAGGCTGATCTTGGCCAGTTCGCTCATGTGTCTACAGTCAACTGGTAGGTAGACTGGCTGTCTGGTCTGTAATGCCTTGGATGGGAGAGCCTGACTTTGCTCCATGTGGTCTCTTATCCTCCAGCAGGTTGACCTAAGCTTGTTCTTGCATTCAGCTTGCTGCTATACCACGGTTGGCTAAAGGGCCTCTGACGGAAGTCACAGTAGAAGATTCTGTGAGGTTACAGGGCTGATGGCAGGGGACACGGGATGACAGGAAATTCAGGCTCTCTGCCTAGTCACCTGCAGTGTCCTCTGAACTCAGCTCCCAGGGCTACGGCTTTCTTCTTCCACTACGTGTATGTGTGTGTGTGTGTGTGTGTGTGTGTGTGTGTGTGTGTGTGTGTGTGTATGCATGCGTGAGTGTGTGTGTGTGTGTGTGAGTGTGTGTGTGTGTGTGTGTGTGTGTGTGTGTGTGTGTGTGCTTATGTGTTTATTGGGTGCACATATGTATACATGTGGACATCAGAGGTCAATCTCAGAGGTCATTCCTCAGGTACCAGCTATGTTTTTACTTCTAGACAGGGTTTCTCACCAAGTAGGCTAAGCTGGCCTAGAACTCACCAAGTAGGCCTAGCCAGACTGGAACTCACCAGCTGTCCAGAAAATCCCGGGGATCTGCGTGGCTCCACCTTCCCAGCCCTGGGATTACACGCACACGCCACATGCTTGGCTTGGCTTTTTAAACATAGATTCTGGAGATAAAACTCAGATCCTCACTGCTTTCAAGGCAAGCACTTTACTGGCTGAACCATCCCCCCAACTGCCTGCCCCCCTTTAATGGAGGCAAGGCAAAGTTCACAAAACAT
Source organism: Peromyscus californicus insignis (assembly GCF_007827085.1). Classification (NCBI taxonomy): domain Eukaryota; kingdom Metazoa; phylum Chordata; class Mammalia; order Rodentia; family Cricetidae; genus Peromyscus; species Peromyscus californicus. The sequence goes on from NW_026294551.1 coordinate 34,340,607, forward strand.
AAAACTCACCTTTTAGGTGTTGGTTGGTGGGTTTTGTGGTACTGGGAACTGAATCCAGGGTCTCACACATGCCGGACAAGCAGTCTACCGCTGAACTACATCTTTAGATCTAGGACAGAGCTTTTCAACCTTCCGAATGCTGCCACCCTTTGATACAGTTCCTTGTGCTATGCTGACCCCCAACTGTAACATCATTCCCGTTGCTACTTCATGACTGTCATTTTGCTACTGTTATGAATTTATTGAATAACAATAAGTTCACCAGCCCGCGTGGTTTTGATGGCAGCAACTTGCTGTCTAATCCTGCCTACCTAGGTAACCTAACGTGATGGAAATATCTGTGTGTTCTGATGATCTCAGGAGACCCCTATGAAAGGGTTGTTCAGCCCCCAAAGGGGATGAGACCCACAGGTTGAGAATCACTGATCTAGGGTATTTTTGATGTTGGTCGTGTGTGTGTGTGTGTGTGTGTGTGTGTGTGTGTGTGTGTTGGGGTGGGGAGAGTGTTTCCTTTATTTATTATTTATCTGTTTATTTATTTAGACAGACTGCAATTGTTGTTGCCATCAGGATGTCCTCCCTACTCCCAGGTGCCCCTCATTGTACAGAAAGGTGGTTTCTCAAGCTCAGAGACTCCGTTTCCCAAGCAGTTTTTGACTCCATTTTGAAAGCGGACTGTGACTGCCAGTTTGGAGTGGACACAAAACTACACCACCGGCCAGGCGCCACCCAACAGCTCAGACTGATAAGTAACTTATTCCTCGGAGTCAAAAAGAACTCACCTTGTAACTTTACTGGGCTGAGTCTGTAGGGGGCACATGAACATATTAAAAAGACAGCAGGGAAACCTGGCCCAAGGACTCCTCAGACACACCAGACCTGGGATCCACAAATGGTCGGACACCTAACGCTGATGGCATGGCACCCGCCAGCTTATTATCGGATACCTGGTGTGTGTGTGTGTGTGTGTGTGTGTGTGTGTGTGTGTGTGTGTGTGTAGGACTAACAGGCAGAGGACTCCCCAACTGTCCCTGGGGCGTCAGCCCCCTGCGGTCTCTTGGGGCAGCCGTTGACTGTCTACCCATCCACCCGTTCACCTATCGAGACCCGCTCTGCGGTTTCCCTCTCACTCTGGACCCAGCTCAGCCTTTCCCCTCACAGCTGCACCATCCCCACCCCTGACTCCAGCAGCCCCAGGAGCTGTTCCTGGCACCAGTCTGGTTCGTTATCTCGTCAGTTCTGACCTCCTCGGCCCACTGCCGAGCTCGGCTGCCTCCTCTTTCAGCCTGTGTTCATGCTGCAATCTGCACATATGTGTAACTGCAGATAGACGTCACGTGTGGTGTGTGGAATGAGAGCTAACATTAATTAATCAATTAAGACTGGAGTCAGAGAGCCCGCGTTCACCTCGGCCAGATTAGACAGCAAGTTGCTGCCGTCAAAACTGCGGCACCTGGTGAATTTATTGTTACTCAATAAATTCTGACATTGCAGAGAGACATAAATGTGTGTGTCTGTGTTCCCAACATAGCACATTCGTGACAGTTGCCCAGACCACTCTCAAATTCCTGGGCTCAAGGAATCCTCCTGCCTCAGCTTCTGAGTAGCCGGGATCATGGATACATGCCACCATGCACAGTCACAATTAATCATGTTAAACTGAACAACTGAATGGCATTTGGTACATGCACAGTATTGTAAAATCAGTACCTATATCCAGCTCCCACATACTTAATTATTCCCAAATAAAGTCACAGTTAGAAGTTACTCCTTGTCGGGCGGTGGTGGCGCACGCCTTTAATCCCAGCACTGGGGAGGCAGAGGCAGGTGGATCTCTGTGAGTTCGAGGCCAGCCTGGTCTACAAAGCGAGTTCCAGGAAAGGCACAAAGCTACACAGAGAAACCCTATCTCCAAAAACAAAAAAAAAAAAAAAAAAAAAAAAAAAAACAAGATATAAGAGAAAAAAATTACTCCTCATTTTTCCTTCACACCTGCCAGCCCCTGGCAGTCAACAACCATGTGTTTTCTGACCACTAGCTCTGGACATTTCATATCAACGGAATGTGTGACCTTTATGGATAGCTTCTTGACATTGTTTGCAAAGGTGTGTGTACATGTGCATGCTACATCACCAAAGATATACTATGTATCTATCTTCATTCTTTTTTATGGCTGAATAAGAGTCCTTGGTATGTGTGCCACGGCTGATTTCTCCGCTATCAGCGGATGGACATCTGGGACACTCTACTTGAATTGGGTGACTAGAGCAGATATATCATGCATGTGCAGTTGTCTGTATAAGTACCTATGTTCAATTCCTTTGGATCAACTCCCCAAAAGAAGGGAGAATTGCTGGACCATGTAAGAATCCTATGCTTAACTTGTTTGAAGAGGCCTGATTCCTGTTGTTTTTAAAAATGGCGAAAGTGAAATTACTTTGTAGGGCGGCTTAGAGAAAATGTATATAGAGTGTTCTTCGGGCACAACCTCAATGAATGGTTTATGTAACTTTCCTTTTATTCTTTAATTCAATAACCATTTATTGAGCCCAGGATCAAAAATTATGGGAGATGCTATATAGATATATGGATATATAAGATATAAAATATCTATAAAACATATGTCTGTATTTTATAGACACATAAATATGTCCCCAGGGTCTCTTCCAGCCCGCACTTTCGAGGCTTACCTCCTTGCTCCTTGCCTGGTGTGTCCTTCACAAGCTGAAGACAAAAGACTCTCTCTTCCTCCCTCCCCTCACCAATTCCCCAAGTGGCTGCTGGCCTCACTGCTCCCACCTGAATCAGTTCAGACCACCTATTTCAGATCTGTCGGCTCTTATAAATGTAGCCACACACCCGCAAAGTGAGATAAAATGGCAATGTGATTAGTGTGTGTGTGTGAGCGCGAATGCTTATGTGTCCCTGTCTCATGCCTTCTGTAGAGATTAATACATCACAGCAAACACTTACAAAAGGAAGAATAAAAAAAAAATAAAGGGTCCGATTCTCCAGACATTCAATAACCAAATGTCACCCACATGGTAAGCAATAAAATAAAAATATATGCTTAGCAGAGGCAATATAAATATGATGTATATTTTGAAGTTGGATAAGGGAACGGTAGCATAAAAATAATACCCGATGGCAAATCCAGGAAAGAGGACTTTTCAAAGTGTAGCATTCCTTTGGGCTGCCATTTCTCTAATATCACAGTGTCTCCAACAGTAAACAGGTTGGTTGAACTCTGACAGAAGTACCTAGAATAATGGGGGCATGGGAATTCTCGCCGCTGGCGGCTCCAGTTGGACTTAGCCTCTCTCTCCCTCCACGTCTCCCCACACTCTCTGCAGACAGCCCAGGCCCAGTGGACTGATTCTGAACCCGACCTTGCCTGTCTCCACAAGCTCCTCCCCTCTCAAAACTTGTTCTAGGCCTCATGCCTTCTGGCCTCCACAGCCTGCCTCTGAAGGTAGGGGAACAAGTATTGTCCTTGTCATTTTATAGATCAGGAAGCAGAGGGCACAAAGTTGATCTTTAAACCTAGAACTATAAAGTCACTCACCCACCCCTTCACCTTAAAAGAAAAGTATCTTTTCTCCCGCCTTAGAAACTACCATTTTATTTTCTAAACCACCTCACCCAAAAAAAAAAAAAAAAAAAAAAAAAAAAGACAAATAAACATGAAAAGGATTTCCACACAAAAGTGATGGCCCAGTGGAGAGACGGTTCAGTGGTCAAGAGTGCTTCTGTGCAGACATAAGAACAGAGTTAAGATACTACTGCCGGGCTGGAGAGATGGCTCAGTGGTTAAGAGCATCGACTGCTCTTGCAGAGGTCCGGAGTTCAATTCCCAGCAACCACATGGTGGCTCACAACCACTTGCAATGAGATCTGGTGCCCTCTTCTGGCGTGCAGGGACACATGCAGGCATACTGTATACATAATAAATAAATAAATTAAAAAAAAAAGATACTACTACCACCCTGTAACAAGCAAGGTGTAGCCTCACATGCCTGGAAGTCCAGTGCTGCTGGTAGGAGTGTGGCTGGGCTTGTTGGCCGCCAGAAGTCCAGTGCTGCTGGTAGGAGTGTGGCTGGGCTTGTTGGCCACCAGCCTAGCTGGGAAGCATAAACTGCAGGTTCAGAAAGAGACTGCCTCCTCAAAGGATTAAGGTGGAGAGAGATTAGGAGGATACCAGCTGCTCTCCTGTGGCTTCCATGCACACATGTGCATACACACACACACACACACACATACACACACACACACACACACACACACACACACACACACACACACACACATTCAATAATCCTCTATAGTTCAGCATAAACTTGGATTCCCAGTTAATGTTAGTTCAGGAAATAGAAACCCCCTTTTTTGGGCATCAATCAAAATATAATCAGAAAAGTAAACCCAAGGATACATCATAAATATCAGAGTATATTTTTAAAATTAAATGTTGTTTCTTTTGTTTCATTTCTTTGTTTTGAGACAAGGATTCACACTAGAGCCCACATAGTCCTGGACTTCATGGTGTAGCCTAGGCTAGCCTAAAATATTCAGTGATCCTCTGGTGCCACCATCCTGCAAGGTGGGATTTCAAAGAGTCATCACATCATTTGTGTGTTTCTTTCTTTCTTTTTTAAAATGTTTTTTTAGATGTATTTATTTTACGTGTATGAATGTGTTGCCTGTATGTATGTTCGCCACATGTGTGCCTGGTGCCTACAGAGATCAGAAGAGGGCATCAGAGTCCCTGAAACTGGAGTTCCAGATGGTTGTGAGCCACCAGGTGGGTGCTGGGAACTGAACCCCGAGTCCTCTGCAAGAGCATCAGGTGCTCTTAACCACTGAGCCATTTCCAGGTCTGCAGTTTATGTGTTTATTTAAAAATATCTTTTCTAAGTCTTCGTTACTAGTTTTATACAGAAAATAAAAGTCCCAAATTCTTGGGTGTTTTACCTATGTCCAAATGAGAGCCCTAGACTTGGGAGGCACATTGTTCATGTGGGAGAAAGGGCCCAGTTCCACGGCTCCAAGCAAGTCACTTGACTTCTCTGGTGTTCAGTTTCCCAGGATGGATAGCAGGGAACTAGATGATCTCTAAGCTGTTTTTCAGTTCTCAAATGTCATAATTTTATCTCTAGAACAAAATGGTCAATGTCCCTCAGGGAAAACCCTTAAGCAAGAGGTTCTTCATGGCGCCTCCGCCTCTATCACATTCCTGTAAGAAAACGATCAGTAGAAGAAGAAGAAGAGAGACAGACAGCTAAACATCAGCCCTCTATCAGTCATGAGCTTAGTATGTAGCCTTGTGCTTTAGCCTCTGCTCAATTAAAAAAAAATGAATTTAGTGAGGATGAAAAATAAATGTCACACCAAGTGCCACCCTCATCAGTAGATGGTGGGTGCCTGGAGATGAACCCGCATTTAGTTTAGGAGGAGAGCATGCTGGGATCGATTAGTGATGTCTTCCACAGGCGTGGTGTGGTTGCAGGCAGCTGGACGGAATCAGCCATCCCCGGAGTGACCACTCGCTGGGCGCTGACTCCACAGTCCTCCTCCGAGAGTTCAGTAAAGGAAAAAGGGGGTTCAGAGTCACGGATGACAGGGAGCAGAACTCTGTTTGTTCAACTGTTTCTATACCGTGCATGGCTGGGGTTTGAATAATCTGTCCCCGGACGCTACTGTATTTCAGAAATTGCTACCTAAGGCAAATTCTCCGCTTTTAAACTCATTTCCTGAGTCAGTCTTTTTAAGTCCCACATTAAATATTGATCTGCCCTGGAGAGATCTAACTTATTTAGTGGAGACGTGGTTGACTCCCCAGAACTGTCAAACTCAGAACTGGGGCCATACCCCTCCTGAAGCAATAACCACCTGGGATGGTGACAGACAAGAGCACCACAGCCAATGTCTCTCACTCCAAGTCTCAAGGACAAGCCCTGTTCCTCGTCTCAAATAGACAGATGTCTCCTTGTACAAGCTCCTCTGAGGACCTTTCCCAGGAGATAGGGTCTGTTTACCAAGGTGGCCACTCTGTGCAGGTCACACTGTTCATCTGATGGCCTGTGAGGATGAACCCCAGAGACCCTTCTGCCTGCTCCCAGTGTGCCACCTCTGGGGCTGTTGCTTCCACGCTCTGACCATCACACTCTCTAACTCTTCCTTGAGCCAACATTCTGGCCCAGTAACATGGAACTAGTTCTCATCCGCAGCCCTGGTGAGCTTGGCTGTGATGGTTGATTGACAGCAGGCTGGCTGGCTCTTAAAGAAACCCTTCTGCTGCATTTGCTGGTGTGACTCTAGCAAGGAAAAGGAGAAAAGGACCAGGACAGAGACAGACACACTCAACCTTCTGAGTGTGTCTACCCGCTGAGGAAAAGGTTCCCATGTTCCCCTCCAGCCAGTCCAGCACATGGGGTGGGCTGGAAAATCCAGGGTCCCACATGACCTTTCTCTTGCTGTGGCCCATCTACCTCCCCATACAGAATCACATACTTCTATTTCCTGCACTCTGGGCCATCCAGTCATTGCTGGGGCACAGCCAAGAAGAGTCCCCAAGACAGCAGATACAGACTATCTTCCTGGGTGGGCAAATCAACTGTACTTATAAGTTTTAGTTAACTTTCTTGCCATACCTACATTCTATGTTACTTTACCCAGTGAGCCTAGAAAGACGCATCCTTATCCTGGGAAGGGAAATAAGGAAGTTGAGGCTCTGAGGCTGTAGCCACCAACCATGGGGCTGGGGGGAGGGGGAGGAGACTGCTTCAAATGAAAGAAATTTAAAATTCACTTCCTAAATCTATCATGTTCCAAATGCTCAGGAGCCACAAATGGCTTGTGGCGACCATGTTGACAGCACAGAATCACAGAGCCCTTGATGTCACCGTGGAGGGTTCCATGGGGCGATGCACTGAGGGCCCCAGGCTGGGTAGGAACTGAGTAGCAGTCAGTGTTTAAGCTCAGACAGCTTGTCTATCCTGACCCTCTCTGCTGTGGAATCGAAGGAAGAGGTGAGATGGAGAGCGCCAGAGCACACTCCTTCAGTGATGCCTTCTGAAGACACAAGGCAGGACTCCTGAGAAGCATGAGACCTTCTGATGGTCACCTGCTTCACTGACTGCTGCTGTCCACATCGTGGGTCACCCAGTCGTGATGCTGTCATATCACCTGGGCAGAGACTCTTCCAGGCTGGAAGGGAGACCTGGGGATTATCTCCTCTTGACATTTCTGTCCCCTGTGTTCCTGGAGACGGGGACTCAGGCACGTGCTTGGACAATGAATGCCTTAGAACGCCTCCAAGTCCCTGAGATTTCTTGGAAGTGGTGGCGGTCACTCAAGGTAATTAATTGATTTACAAAAATTGTTGTGTGTTTCTTGCTTTTGAGACAGAGTCTCACTATGTATCCCAAGTTGTCTACAAGCAGGCCAGGTAGTGTAGGCCGGCATTGAACCCTCACTGTTCCTCTCAACTCAGCTTCCTGAATTTCTGGGAAACAAGCATGGACCATCATATCCAGTTTATGGGGTGCCGGTGATTGAACCCAAGGCTCCACGCATGTTTCATGGCTCCATGTCTTTCCCTTGATTTCCAGCCATTGTACCATTCACCGCAGCCTCCAGATGCTGCAGATGGAGACCCTAGGGTCCCAGAGAGGGCTCCCTTAACCAGTGAGGGTTTCACTTGATGAAGTGATGTTTGAAGTGTCTGCAGCCTCTGGCTTCTGGGGATGCTTGGAAAGGCAGACAGAGTAGCATGGCTTGTAGGACGCCTTTGAGGACTCTGCTATTGGCAAGAAGAAAATCTTCTATTATTTTGTCTCCTATATCCCCAGAACCTCAGAGAGTGAGAGGTAGGGCAGCATTGCTCACAGCCAGGAGGAAAACTGGAGTGAGAGGAGGAGGAAGCTGTCTCTTTAAAAACCAAAACCAAAAAACAAAAACAAAAACAAAAAAAACCCCATAAGGTCTGTGCAGCCCAGGCTAGCCTTGACTTCCCTATGTACCTGAGGATGACCTTGAACTCTCCAGTGCTGGCATTACAGGGATGCACCACTATTCCATTTGTATGGTGCTGGAGAGCAAACCCAGGGCTTCATGCATGCTAGCCAAATACTCCACCAACTGGACTGCATCCCCAGTCTCAAGCTATCACTTCTGGGCTCCTTCATCTCCCAGGGGTCCTCTCTATCCTCCAGGACCAGGTCTCATTTATGAAGTGTGACTTAATCAGGAGCCCTAGGCATTCCCGGAGCTCCAAAGTTACAATTGAGAAGGCCTCGTTCTGAATACCCTGAGCTGTGAGGAAACGCTTAGAGCGGGGTAAGGAAATGAAGAGAAGCGAGGCTTTCCTACGGCAGGACAAACAGCGCGGCCTCAGCTGCTCCAAACTGCACAGAGGGTCACCAGCCAGCCAGCACAAGCCACTAACACCCTGCTTCCTGCTCTGCCCTCCTGGGACTCATCCCACCCCCAGCCTCACCTGGATCCTCCCAAGCTCTTCCACATCAGATGCAAGGTGACCAACTGCCCCTGTCTGCTCAGCACCCAGGGGGCTCTTAGCATGTGGGATTTGCAGCTTCAAAATGGAACAGTCCCGATTAAATGAGGACAACTAGGTCACCCTGGATGGTGATGACATCTCTGATGAGCGTCTACCTGTTTTAGGACTAAGGGGTTGCCCTGTTTCCCTAGCATCCTGTGACTTCCAGGGTGATACCTAGGCATGAGGCAGATAAGGCTGGAGCAAGTCTGAGTGCCCATGGCACCAAGGTGTGCCTCTGCATCCATTCCAGTTCCCAGACTTTGATTTCCCCTCCTCTCAGCCATGGGACAGCACCCACACTGCACACCCCTTCCCCAAGCTCCGCTCTGTCACTAGAGACTCCGAGACACGTTACGTAACTTCTCTGTACCTCAGTTTCCTCATCTGCCGTGGGACTAGTGGTGCCTAGTTCACACCGTCGTCACAACAGGTGCATCACTGACTCTGGGTCACACTCTCAGGTTCTAGGATACACTAGAAGAACTTGAAAAGTTAAGTAAAGCTGCCCAGGCTGGTGGTTACTGCTTAGCACTGTGGAAGAACAGTTCAAACCCAGCAAAGACCCCGAAGACTGAGTCCGGGAAAGGCCTCGAGGCTTCCAGCTGGACTCTCGGCACGTTTGTGTGCATGATGCTTAATTTTCTCAGCAACGATGTGTGGCAGCATAGGTCAAGTCGTGCGGAGCAGCTCAGCTCCTCTGAGTATTAGTGTCCAGGTTTTTTATTGGTGGCTTATCTCTTAGGCAGAAAGCAGCGGCTGACCTTAGTTCCGCAGTCTGCAGCTCCCCTAGGGGTCAAACCGATACAGCATGATACAGGGTCCTGACCATAAACCACACTGTTAGCTAGCATAAACCATCTGGTGAGGATGGAGGAGGCCCCAGGGAGGAAGCAGTTAGTCCGTCAGTCAGGCTATTGCAAGGGCCCCGAGGCTCGTGGCCCAGAATCTTTTCAATGCAAACGTTTTTTTTTTTTCAAAAATGGCCTCATCCCAGATCAGCTGAGGCAACCCTTTAGAGCCCAGAAGTGTAATAACACCCAACATAGTTTCTGTTTCTTATCCGGGGATGGAGTCTGCTTCACGAAATCACCTGTATGTCGTCATGACTGCTACCGTACAGGATTAGATGCTTTCACCTGAACCTCTTCCTCATTGCTTATGTACTGGCCTCTTTCAGGATGGAAGGATATGTACTCAGATAACATCCTTGGCCTCTCTCTTTTCTCCCACCCAGAGAAAGGGGAGGACGTCCAGCCTAGTGAGTTTGGAGAACTGCTCACCCAGCTCACGCCACTTCCAGTCTCCCAAGCTTTCTCTGCTCACACCTCATTCCACACGTCCATAGATGCAGCCCTTTGGGGGACCCCCGGCTGTCCACCACCACCTGCGCTGTTCCTGGAGGTGACACCAGGTTTAGGGACAAGGTTCCAACTAGATGTGGCTGACAGATCCTAAACCACAATCTCAAGCAAGTTATCAGCTATCAAGGTGACATCTTGTCTCCATGAGCCTGTTTTCTGCGTTTCTCCTCAACTGGAGCTTAACCTGAGCAGGAAAAAGAGAGGTGACCCCCATTAGGCCCCTCAAGACCCCGAATGCACAGTCTTTCCAATGCTTGCAAAATCATGATTGGGCCTTTCCTAAAAATGTCCCTGCCAGGGTCCCCAGGTCCTTCTTTCTTGTCCCCTCCCCGGGATCTTCTGGTCTCTCCCACGCTCTGGTCATGCTTCCAGCTGTCTAGGACCCTCGAAATGTCAAGGTGTCAGATCAAAACTAAACATCGGTGGCTGCAGATGTGGTCTTGTTGCCACCAAGCGCCTAACTTCTTCTCAGAACACCACACACATCTTGAGTGCCTTTAGATCCTGTTTCCTCTACACAGGGCAGACCTCCGTTACCAGTCAAGCTCTTCTCCCATGCTACATTTGAAAACTGTGTATGTGTGCGTGCGTGTGCGTGTGCGTGTGTGTGTGTGTGTGTGTGTGTGTGTGTGTGTTCTCCCTCTGTCTTTCTTCAACTGTCTCTGCCTCTGTCTTTCTCCTGTCTCTCCCTATCTCTCCTCTCTCTTTCTCCTGTCTCTCTCCTCTCTGTCTCTCCTCTCTCAGTCTGTCTCTGTCTCTGTCTGTCTGTCTCTTTTCTCTCTGTGTCTCTCTTCTCCATCTCTGTGTCTGTCTCTCTCCTCTTCAACTGTCTGTCTCTGTCTCTCTCTCTCTGTCTCTCTGTCTCTCTCTCTTTCTCTGTCTCTCTCTCTGTTTCTGTCTATCTGTCTCCGGGATTTAGTGGTCTAAGAATCCCCCCCAGGAAACACTCCCCTCTCCCAGCGTTACCCTCAGCAGTTTCGGTACTTTGTCTCACCCACACTATACATCCATAAAGCTTTCCAAAACACTCCAGGACGGTTAAGAGCACAGAATAAAAGAGCTAGATGGTCCTAGGTTCAAATCCCAAGCCAGCAAGCTTTGATCTTGGGCAATTTATTGGGCTTGAGTCTTGGTTCCCTCATAATGCTGAAGTGAAGTGTGTCACGGTGTGCACTGTGGCTGATGACTCTGGGCTCTTCCGTGGTTATCAATATTACTGTCGCTAATCGCTGCTTCAGCTAAACTGGAGCAGAAGCTGCCTAGAGTTAGAGCAGAGACACAGCCCTTCTGGGTGGGTGGTTGACGGATGGATATTGTGCTTAACCATGGGTCACAAGGTCCTTTGGTGAAGGCCAACTTGAGGGGATCCAAATATTTGCATATTATTTGAGAGAGTCTGTAAATAAAAGAAGGGGATGGGTGAGGCCACATTAAGTCAGAGGGTTCTGAGCCTGGCTACAAGCTCTGGACTAGAGAGACCTCCAGGTCCTCAGGCTGATGTATGGCAGCATTTGGGAGGGACCAGCGAAAGAATATACGCGTCAGTGAAATGGGCTGATGATAAACACAAGTCACAGTGACTGCTAACGGCTCCCGTCACACACGTTGTTCCAGGACCCCAGAAGGGACTAGCCCAAAAACAGTCTGGTTGGTTCAGGGGTTTGTGAGGCCGAACGATGTTAAATGGGCGTGAGTGGCCTGGACTGGGAGCGCTAGTCATCCATTAACGTGGAGAAAACAGAGGACAGCGCTCTGCTTCTTGTGGCCAGTTTACCGTATGAAAACAGCTCTGTCCTGCCTTCAGGAGATGCCTGTGGGAGCAGAGGATGGGGGGGTACATTGTCTCATCGATGACGGCACACCCTAGCGACTCCTGCTCCATGAGTCACATGCAGGTGTCACTTTCACTGTTTTCTTGTGCCGTCTCCCAGGTGTCACCTGGAGATCAGTGTGTTCTCCCGGCCGGCCGAGCCCTAACAAGGCCCACCACAAGCAGCAACCAGTCTACAGACGAAACCGAGAGGAAGCCGAGCTCTACAAAAGCAGGAAGGGAAAGAGACAGACGACAGCCCAGCGACACCAGCAGACTGAAAAACCAAGCAGTGAGGGCAGGAATCACACAGTGCAGCCATCTGAGGCCATTTCAGGACGTGGGCCATCCCCCTCACGGTGTAGACCCCACGTTGACCCGCGCCAGTAAAACCGATGGTTAAGTGATGAATCACGAAAGCCTGGAGTCATTAAAAGAAAGGTAAATCTGTTCAACACAACCAGTTTCAAGAATATGCAGGAGAAAGGGCTACACATCCAAGCAACTGTACCATTACAAACAGGAAGCAGTTGGAGTGAAGGTTACAGGTCCTTCCTTGAGGGAGCTGGATAAATGGAACTTCACCCAAAAAAACTTATTTTTTTCCTTTTTTTTTTTTTTTTGTCTCTGTGTGGTGGTAGCAGGAAAGCAATAAAAATGGGGAGAGGGAATAAATGGGGACTTAGCGTTTGTCCTTCCATTAAAAAAAAAAAAACACAATCGTCCAGTTGCCCGCCAGCCCAGGCGCATGCGCGCGGGCCCTTCAGTCGTCCTGGCTCTTCCTGGTGACTCGCAGCGGGTCGTGGCTCCTGGCCAGCATGTTCTCCAGCCGCTGGCAGTGTTCCCGAAGCTGCTTCTCCCGGGGCAGGAGGAAGGTGAGCACCTTGTTGCGAACGATGCCCCGGTCCTCCTCCTCCCTCAGCCGCTGCTTCACGCGAGCGGCCTGCTCCTCCTGCTGGGCCAGGACGCCGTTCATCTCGCAGAAGGCGTCCTCCAGGTAGCTGATGGCCTTCAGAGCCTCCTTCTTGAAGTCCTCCAGCTCCCTTTGCACCGCGGCCACTTTCTGCTGCAGGATCTCCAAGTCGGCTGGTAGAGGGAGGCAGGAGGACCATGAGTGAGACAGGGAAAGGTCCCCAGACTGGAGCCCACTCTCCACCATCTTCCTGCCCTGTAAGGTATTCACCTTCATAAGGATGGACCCTGCCTGAAAGAGGGCTTCCATCATCTCCTCCTACAGAGAGGAAGCCAAGAAACCAACTGCGTCAGTTATTTGGGGGCTAGAGGCACTGTCATTTGGAGTGGATAGACCCATCTCATTGTGACATCAAGGCCCGTCAGCCAATCAGAAGGAAAGCTCCAGTTCACTACTTTGCATACTGCAGCTTCCTTGGCTGAGAACTTAACAACTGTGCTTGCTTCCCAAGTCTCCTGAGCCGAGGCTTCTCATTAATTCAGAACCGGAGTCCAAGCGTTCCTTTAACCCCCAAGGACAAGCTAAATCCCAGAGAGTGGAAAACACTGGCCAAGACAAGGTAGGCCAGGTCAGGTTCACAGACTGCCGAGACTGAGCAGCTTCCCACCCCACAAGGAGCACGGACCGTGTTACGGCCTGGTATCTGGGCTTCCTTCAGCCTCACCAGTGAGACAGGGTCCTCATAAGAGATGATGGCCGATTCACAGCTCTAAGATGCTAAAGGAGTATTCTAATCCCGAATCCATATCCTTCAACGATGCCAGAAGGGTTAGATGATCTTCTTGTTGGGATAAATGTGCTTGCTTTTGAAGTGGGGTCCACAGAAATACCCGACGGATAAAAATGAGCCGTTCATATTTATTCAGTAAAAACTTGCTGAGTGCTCACTGGGTTCTGGAACTAGGGGACGAGTGTGAGTAAGTACATGTTCCTCAGCATATCTGGATGGTGGCAGATAAGAAAGGGGAAAAAATGTGGATGGGTAAATCTTGTGTTTTTGCCTGGTTACTATAGTTTCTAACCACATTTGGCTCACAAACCTCTGCCTTTGCAGATTGCAATCTCTTGCCCAGACCTCCCTCCAGGGCTCCAAACATAAACATCTCCCCAAGGACCAGCCTCGAAGCCAATCCTTCTAGTGCTAGACAAATGACCTCTTTACCCAAGCTGGTTCCGGCTCTGCTGTCCTACGAGGGACCCTAACTGGGGCAGCAGCCATGACAGCATCTGGTGCCATGGTTTGGATGTCTGTCCCCTTCCCAATTCGTTTTGAAACTCTGTCATCCTCTCAGTGTTGAGAAGTGGTGGTGGGGGGGGGCTTTAGGAAGCAGCGTGTAGTAGATGGATATTGCCATCTCCAGAGTGGGTCCCTTATCGAAGTCTCTGCTTGCCCCCTTCCTGTGTCTTCTGCCATCTTTGCCTCTCTGCCGTGGGTACCTTCCACACGGGGCGGTACAGCATGAAGGTCCTCACCAGACACCAGCACCTTGGTCCTGGACTTCTCTGTTTCTGGAATTATGCTATTCTAAGGAAATAAATTCTTTTGTCGTCATCTTGTAGATTTCGCCGCCTCTGATATTTTATTTTGTCACTGCAGAACAACACAGAGGGAGCCCCCTGGAATCAGCTCGACTCCTTCACATCCAAGCGACCTCAGAGGCCGTCAGGTCTCTCGTCTCTGGGCACCCTCTCGTCCACCCTCCTGCACCGTGGGCCCGGCCTCACCACTTGGAAGCCATGTCTTGGCATTAGGTGGACACCTTTCCCCTTTGGGCCTGTTTCCTTCCTGGAGTCTCTGAGAGCCGTGGCCTACAGCTCTCTGGGAGAGAGAAATAAATCTCTGACGGGCAGATGCTGCCAATTTCCATAGTGTAAATACTCCCAGCATGGATAATTTTCAAGCTACCAACTTGCTGTCTCCGGGAAGTGAAGCACCAAATGAGCCCTCCTGAGCCGGGATAAGCCGACTCCAGCACCAGCAGGGCCCACGGTGAGGGCTGCTGCCTTCTCTGAGATGCAGATAGACTGTCTAATGGCCTGCATAGTCATCAGAGAGGGCCTATTGCAGGGACAGGCGCAGCTAAGTGAAAGTGGGACTTTGAATTGCAAGAAACTCCAATTACTGAGAAGGAACGTTGAATGGAACGAGTAACTAGGAGTCAGGGAAGCCAGAGTCGGGAGCCGCTCTGTGGTCCCGGATCAGTCATCCCCCGTCTCTGAGCCTGCTCCCCCAGTTGTGATGGGAGAGGTGGGAGAAGGTTTCTCTGCAGACTCCGGTGTTCAACGCCCCCCCCCCCCCCAATAGCCTTCCTTAGCCTCCCTCCCCTCTTTCCGTCACTTACGACTGTTACCTGGTTCTTCCAGGACCCTTAGGCACAGTAAACCCCAGCAAACAGCAATCATGTATTCCTAGACCTGTTTACGGTTAAGTGTCCTGCCTGCTGCCCTGCATACAATGGCGTGCAGATAACTACAAGAAATGGAATTTCGTTCCGTAGGTGGCTCTCCAGCGCCGGGCACCCCAAGCTTTTCTGCTGACACATTGACACCTACTGGCCTTCCCAGAAACCGCAGCCTCAGAATTGCACCTAAGAGTGGGTGGGGACCAGGGGGTTGATGGAAACAGCATGGGGGTCTGTGCTGTATTTAATTAGGGCTGAGTGTGGGGCATGTAATGGGTTCTCCATCAATAAATAATATTTCTCGGATTAGTGAAAGGGAGAACAAAATCAGTGTGTCTCCTCTAGTCTCGTCCCTCTCCCTCTTCCCCCTCCATCTCCTCTCTCATTCTTTGCCTCTTTGTTTCACACGGGTCACAAGTCACAGCTGAAACTGTGACACAGAAGCTGAAAGCTGAATTGGGAGCGCTTTCTCAGTTCCTCTGGTGCTGTTGAATGAAGCTCCAGTTTGTTTCTCGGAACCAGAAGGATCCCCCTTATCCTAGGATCGACAGGAAACTGAGACCTGGGGCTGTTGCCAGGCCTGTGGTCTCCTGAGCCTTCCGGACTGTGACTTACACCGAATAGGCAAGTTCTGAACTTTCCCCTGTGCCAGGAAGTCCCCCAATCAGGCCTGGCCTTGCGCACCACCTGCCCCCCATATGTCTTTAGAATTAGGACTGCTGATCTATCTGTTCCCTTCAAGGTATCAGGAGAAAGGGATTTAGACCTATCAAAGCATCCATGACCTTGAATCTCATTGTCATGAGGGCCCCTTGCCTCAGTCTCTTTCAGCTTGTCACAGCTTCCCTGTGACTCAAGATGACAGGGAGACATGAGGGATGAGGCAACTTTACAGAGACCCAGGCCTCACCCCCTGGGAGTCCAGTTCAGTCAGAATGGGTCGAGGCTCGTAGATGGCATGCCTTAAAGCTACTGAGTTTGAACATAACGTGTGACCCGGGTTCTGAATACCATTTCTTCTTGACCTGGGCACCTCAGGAATGGAAACACACAGCTTCCCTCCCAGTCCCCTGTGTTTTCGCCTCTGTCGTGGGATAGACCCCAACCCTTTGGGGAATTAGAGAGGACACCCACTCCCGTCTCTCCTGTCACCTCTTTGTCAAGTCACAGAACCCTAAGAAACCAGAAGCTCCTCATGCCCTGTTAGAATGGCGTCCCCAGCCATTTCAAATCCACAGTCTGCTCTAACCCAAAGTTGGCTCACACAGTCACACTTCTCTTCCTGGGCTGATACATAGGCCTCCCAATATCAGAACCAATTGGGGATTTGTACTCAAATAAATGACGAGAAGAACAGGCAACCAACTATGTCTTCCACGAAGAGTGGGTGTATTGTTAAGACCTTGCTTAATCCTCAGATGATCTTTTTTCGTTTGTTTGGTTGGTTGATTTTTTGAGACAGGGTTTCTCTGTGTAGTTTTGGTGCCTGTCCTGGATCTCACTCTGTAGACCAGGCTGGCCTCAAACTCACAGAGATTCACCTGGCTCTGCCTCCCAAGTGCTGGGATTAAAGGTGTGCGCCACACCACCCAGCCAGATGAACTTACTTTATATAATTTATTTTATGTGCATTGGTGTGAGGGTGTCAGATTCTCTGGAACTAGAGTTACAAACAGTTGTGAGCCATGTGAGTGCTGGGAATTGAACCTGGGTCCTCTGGAAGAACAGCCAGTGCTCTTAACCACTGAGCCATCTCTCCAGCTCCTGTCAGAAGAACTTCTTATATCACCATTCAGGCGGTAGCTATCTCTTTTCATTCTCCAATGCTGGAGAAGTGGATTTCAGAGCAATATGCCATACTCCCAAAGAGCATGTGAGCAGCTATTTCTAGAAAAGGAGACAGCTGTGGATTCTAGCCATTCTTTTCATAGACTCCCCTGGTCCTATGCCTCTCATGATGGTTACACTGGCCTAAGACAGGTCTCTATCCAAACACCTCTTCCAGGTAGGCTTTCACCCATCCATCCATACATCTACTCATCTATCTACCCACCTAGTCATCACCCATCCATCCTCCTCCCGTTCATCCTCCCACCCATCTATCTACCTAGTTTTCCATCCATTCATCCATCCATCCATCCATCCATCCATCCATCCATCCATCCATACACATATATCCATATACATACATTGCATGCTTACCCTGTGTTCTCTGAGCTAGGCAATAGGTGTTCAAGAGGAAGAACAAGACATAGAAGAAGGTCCTGCTCAGGGACAGCCAGCATTTCACTGCAAGAGGACAAACAGTGAGGTAAGCATATGGCCACGGGGCTGGCATCCGGTCCCTGAAGGTAAGAGTCAAGTTGTAGGAAGCCCCGAGGCTCAGCAGAATGAGGGGTTTGTGAGGTGACGCTCTGGGGAAGATGAGACACAAAGACTGAGAGAGACTTGGAGATAATGTTCTAGGGGACTGTTGTAGGGAGGAAATGGGGGGGAGGGGGGAGAAGCAAAGGAAACCTGGGTCTTGCTGTGTGTCTGAAGGCAAGCAGCAGCAGCAGGCAGCGATGACGGGCGGGGCGGGACCAATGGGGAAGGGGGAAGAGGGTTTCCCTCATGCTGGGTGTGTGAGGGCCATGTGGGGCTGCTGCAGCTCTGGGCAGTTTCCAACTCTGCAGCTGGTATCCCAGGCTGGGCAGTGAGAACAGACTGGAGTTGGGGGGTGGGGATGAGGATGAAGAACAAAACTTGGTGCTGTTCACCATGATTAATTAACCCAGCGCCAGAACCCCCAAGGCACGGTGCTAAAAATACCTGCTTCCCTCTGAGATGCGGCAGCTGCCACCCAGCAACTTTTAGCCATGCCATTTGTCATAATTTGACACTGCTAAGGAGTGTCCACAGGGCTGTGTTTCTGCAAGAATCGGACTCGTCCAGAGCCCACCAGCCAGCTGGTCCTTAGAACCCGCCCATGGTACATTTCTACAGTCTCTTTTTGTGTCTCAGAGCCCTGCCTGAGCTGCATCTGGATGTGACTGGCACCTGCCTGAAGCTTGCCTCCTCCCAGAAGGGAAAAGACCTGCCTCCAGAGGTGTGAGCCAATGCATTCGCCAGTGCATCCTCGGATGCCATGTTTCACACCACCGCCGCCCTGCACCTCGGATTGCAGCCATCTATCAGAGGCCCTGCCAGCCCAGGGCGGCACTTTAATTAAAATATGTAAAACATGCTGGTGAGAGTTGGCTCTGAACACACAGGAGCCTGCCTTGGACAGAAGTAGTGCAGGTCAGACCAGCTTGGAGCTGGCCCTTCTCCAGCCAGGGAGGGTAGGGCTGCCAGGGGGGCCCCTCCTGAAGGCTGGGGGCAATGATGTCTGAGACGCAGCATCCTCTGAGGCACAGTAGCCTGGGCAAGCAAGAAAGTCTGTTCAGTAGAGAGCTGCAGCAAGTCCACAGACCAGCACTTCTACCTCATGAGCTGGAAATGTGTGACATCAGCTACTAGTATTGGGAGCTATAATATTCTGTTCCCATCTTCAATACTAATTTTATCAAGACAGTTGTGAAATTAATAACTGATGCTGATTTTTTAATGCAGCACTGGGGATTTTTAAATTTTTATTTACTTTTTTATGTATGTGTATGAGTGTTTTACCTGTGTGTATGTCTGTGCACCTACCTTGTGGGTACCTGGTGCCCATGGAGGCCAGAAGAGGGTGTTGGATCCCCTGGAACTAAAGTTACAGACAGTTGTGAGTTGTCATTTGGGAGCCGAGTATTAAACCCAGGTCCTCTGGAAGAGCAGTCAGTGCTCTTAACCACTGAGCCATCTCTCTAGCCCTAGCAATGGGGATTAAACTCAGGGTCTCACACATGCCACTGATCTATATTCTCTTCTCTCTCTCTCTCTCTCTCTCTCTCTCTCTCTCTCTCTCTCTCTCTCTCTCTCTCCTCTCTCTCTCTCTCATAGTCATGGATAGATGGCTATATGTAGAAACATGCTTGAATGCCTGTGGAGGCCAGAGGACTCTGGTGTTATTCCTCAGGGGCTTCCCACCTTGTTTTGACTGCAGGGTCTCTCACTGGCCTGGGCCTGTCTCTGTGTCCCCAGCTTTTTTATGTAGATGCTTGGGACTGAACCAGTTTCAAGCACTTTGCCGACTGAGCCACCTCCCTGGCCACACTCCTCTCCTTCCCTTCTCCAACTTTTATTTTGAGACAGGATCTCATTAAGTAACTCGGCTGGTCTTGAACTCACTCTGTAGTCCAGGCAGGCCTTGAACATGTGGTCCTCCTGTCCTTTCCTCCATAGATGATAGAATTCTTCAAGACGTTTCAGTATCCCAGGACTCTGCATCTTCCCAAGTGTGATCCTGCTTCAATCTTTGCTCTCTACTGAGGAAGAATGGTAGAGCCTGCATCACTTAGGGCAAGGATGAGCAAACATTTTTGTGCAAAATTAGAAAGGAAAAAAAAATTTTTTAGGTCAGAATTTTCACACAAACTTCAGGAAGTGCCACGCTTGCATATTGTTTAAAACATCATTTAAATCTGCGTCCCCATCATTGAGGGTGTTCAAGGTTCTTACTGGAATGTTAAAAAGCGTCCAGAAGCATCCCGGGCAGCCTTCTGACGGCCGGGTTCAGCCTGAGCTGCATTTTCTGTACAATCATGTGGAATTTAGAGCACAGAGGGATCTAGGACTGGGGAGTCCAGTTGGATTCTGAGCCCCACCCTGGACCTGTGGCAAAAATAGAAAAAGCCCCAGAAGGTGTTCAGGGTCTGGAGAAGCAACCCCCAGGGGTGTGACCGGAAGCATGTTTCTGCAGAGTTGGAGGAGGAGGTGAGAGCCCGGCACAGCCCGCCGAGGCTCTGCCCACTTTCAGCTCTCCCCAGGGGAGGGGAGGGGAGGGGTGCCCACCACCTCCAAACTAACCTCTCTGCAAAGAAAGCCAGTGGGCAGTCCTCCAGCCAGGAGCAGCTCTCCGGGGGGCCAGATCTACGCTTGTGTGTTGTGGTGTCAGGCTGAATTATGTGAGTTTAAAAACCAAATCCCCTCTTCCTGAGTTACTCAACTGTTTGCTTGGCAAGGCAGGAGATGACCGGTGACAGGAATCTGGGCCTGCTGGTCGCTCCAGACGGAGAAGCTTTGATAACCTGGAAAACTCCAGACACCGGGACTCCTAATGATGAGTAATGAGCCCGACGTAGGAAAGTTATCCGGAACGGCTGCACACGCAAGGCTCCCGACCGCCTGGGCCTGGGCCAGGGAGATGGACACAGTCTTCTAGGGTCTGGGGGAGGAGCTTGGCCCACTCCCACTCCTGGCCAGCTCCACCCACAGTCCTGCAGCGAGAGGTACCTAGGCTCTTTTAAGGGTTGGTCAGAGTTCGTCTTTGCATGGTTCAGAAGGCAGAAACTGGAGAACAAGAAGTTTAAGTTCACTCGGTTACATACTGGATTAATGGTCAGTCCAAACGGACTACATGAAAACCCTATCTCAAAGAAAATAAAGTATAGCTTCCTCATTCATTCATTCATCATGTCTATTGAATGTTCCAAATACAGCTGAGCCTGAATGGGGCTTCTATTCTGTGGGAATTTTCAATCTCCCCTGGCCATAGACTCTGTAGCTCAACATCACAGACTGTGAAGAAGGGCTTTGAAAGAAATGACTGGGGCTGGTGAGTTGACTCAGAGGTTAAGAGCACTGGCTGCTCTTCCAGAGGTCCTGAGTTCAATTCCCAGCACCCACCTGGTGCCTCACAACCATCTGTAGTGAGATCTTGTGCCCTCTTCTGGTGTGCAAGCATACTCACAGAACACTGTGTACATAGTAAATTTTTTAAAAATCTTAAGAAAAATGAGTTTAAGAAAGAAAGAAATGGCTGGAGGGTGTCAAGCCCTCCAGAGGAAGGGACTCTGAGTTAGTCTGTCCTTTCTGGCAACAGGGACAAGAAATAAGCTGGAGGTGAAATCCGGATTCCCAAGCCACACTAGGCTTGGGGGTTCAGTTATACTCTGGGAGCATTCCTAGTGTTCAGCTGTACCTACGTCTCTCCCGCCACATTTCCCTCCTGCCCTGATATTAGTGGGGTATGTATATGTTAACCCCGAGTGTCCTTTTGCTTCGTGGAAACTTAATCCCAGAGATCCTTAACCTTTGGGGCATGTTGGAATCATCTTGGGAGAGTGTTAAAAATTGTTCAGGCCTAGGTCTGACCTCCAAAAGAATAAATCAGGAGGTTTTGGTAGGGTAGAGTTAAAATGGTTGGTCACATGGTTTTCTCAGAACTATCGATTCCAGGATGTGAGACTCTGACTTTTAAATCAGGGACAGTTCTGGGGAAATCAGGACAAGTTGCTCCCCCACTAGAGCATGCACTGTAGCTGTTAGCCAGTAACATTCCTTTGTTCCTTGAGTCACAGAATCCCAATTTTAATCATGTGGTGTGGTGCTTAAGCTGCATCGTCAGCTTGGTAGCATTTGGAATCACCTAGGAAACACAGTTCTGGGCACGTCTGTGAGGGTGTTTCCAGACTTAACTGAAGAGGGGAGGGTGGCTCTGAATGTGGGTAGGCAAGGGTCCTGAAGGGAGCACAAAGGGAGAAGTGGGGTGAGCATTACCATCCTGTCTCCCCACTTCTGCTGTGGACACCCTGTGACCTGCTGCCTCCTGCTTCCCCACTGCGACAGCCACCCGCAAACCGTGAGCCAAAGCAGACCCTTCTTTCCTCATGTGGCTTTCGTCCAGTATTTTCTCACAGCCACACGCCAAGTAATGAAGGCCTGAGGAGACAGCGCAGTTGGTCAAGTGGTCTTCAACCACGAGGGCCTGAGTGTGACTCCCAGAATGAGTGTGAAAAAGCCAGGTGTGGCAGTGTATGCTGAGGTCCCAGTGTTGTAGAGGCAGAGACAAGAGGACTGCCGGGGTTTGCTGGCCAGCCAGACTAGCCTACTTGATGAGTTCCAAGCCAATCAGAGAATCTGCCTCGAAACCAAACAGATAAACCAAAACCAAAAAAATAGAAGGTGGTCAGCTCCTAAATAATGACACCCAAGGCTGTCCTCTGGCCTTCACACACATACACAGACACAGACAGACAGACAGACAGACAGACAGACACACACACACACACACACACACACACACACACATTCACACATGCATACATAGACAGAATGATAAGCACCCCCTCTTGCATGTCACTTTGGGGATACTTCCTTCCAGAATGTCCAGCATTCCATGTGTGCCCTGGAATTTTTTTCTTCCCAGAAGGAACACTGTTAAGTGGTCACACAGCAAGCATGCCAGAATGAACAATAATTTATTCAAAATAAGTGACACCGTGCCAGGCGTGGTAGCACAGGCCTGTAATCCCAGCCCTGGGGAAGAAGAAGCAGGAAGATCAGGAGTTCGAGCCCGCCCTTGGCTACGTAAAGAGTTCAAGGCAGGCCTGGGATACGTGAGACTCTGCCTCAAACAAACACTTACAGCCCCAGGCATCCCAACAGCAGATGTGCTGTTCTCCGTGGGCCGAGCACAGGGCTTTCCACACATCACCCTTTCACAGCTTCAGAGCCACCAGGCCAGGAGTGTCTAGCAAGGCTCTTTGGCCCAGACAAATTAGGTTCATGGGCCTTGAGGCAGCGGCTTCGTTTTGCTCATCTTCCATTCAGACTTAGCCAATGAGACTAAAAAGCCATAAAATATTTAAACCATGGCGCCACTTCTGCTGTGGGGTCCAAGTCAGTAGTACTGTCAACTGTGACTGTTGACCAGCAGTCCCTAGGGATGGCTCAGAGTGCCGCTGGCAGCTGACGTTTGACATGTGGAAGGCACCTGGTGGTTTGGAGGTATGTTGTCAGAAGGGAGGCCTCTGCCAGATTCCCGTCTCTCCTCTCTCATTCAGGGGCTGAGTGTCTCTAATTCCCACTGCTACGGGCCTGGATTTGAGCTCATCTCTCAGAAGGCCAACCCCGGCCACCCCTCCAGTCCTTGGAGCATTGACTGCATTTCAGGTCTTACTCAATCCCACAGACAGACACACCTTCAGGTCTCAGACAGCCACTGGTCTGGACACTCAGTTGGTCTCGTTTATGATCATCACTGTCCTCGACTTACAGCAACTAGGTAATTGTCACAGCCAAGAAGGAAACCCCAAATGTTTTTTTCCTCTATAGGAAAACTGTATAGGGTTGTTACTAAAGGTGTGATAGGGTCTGAAAGACAGTAAAGGCTGAAGACATGGCTTGGTGGGTAAAGGTGCTGGTCTCACCTGATGACCTGAGTTCATTCGTTTGAACCCACATAAAAAGCCAGATACGGGGCTGAAGAAATGGCTCAGTGGTTAAGAGCACTTGCTACTTTAGCAGAGGACCTGTGTTTGGTTCTCAGTATCCACATGGAGACTCACTACCATCCATAATTCCAGTCCCAGGAGATCTAATGCCCTCTACTGGCCTCTGCAGGGACTGCATCCATGCAGTGCACATACATGCAGGCAAAAAACTCAAACACATTTAAAAAAATTATTTCAAAATAGCATCTCTTTTTTTGCTTTATTTTAAGAGATGTATTCATTTTGGTTTTTATGTGAGCATGTTGCCTGCTTGTATGTATGTGTGCCATGTGAATGCCTGGTACCTGCAGAGGTCAGAAGAGGACATCAGGCAGGGGTGTGTGTGTGTGTGTGTGTGTGTGTGTGTGTGTGTGTGTGTGTGTGTGTAAATAAATAAATAAATGTAAGGGGCACTAGAGAGATGACTCAGTGGTTAAGAGTGTTTATTTCTCTCACCCATGTCTGGAGGCTCACATCTGCCTGCAACTCCAGCATCAGGGTATTTAGCACTCTTCTCTGGCCTCTGTGGACACCAGAAGACATATACACATAAATAAAAATAAATAAAACTGGGGGTAACAAAATGACTCAGCAGTTAAAGAGCATATAATACTCTTGCAGAGGACCTGAGTTGGGTCTAAAACCAACATCAGGTGTCTGTAGCTGCCTGTAATGCCAGCACCACAGAATCTGATGCCCTCTTCTGGCCTCCAAGAGCACCTGCACTCATGTGTACATAGCCACACACACACATACACATAATTAAAATGTCTTTAAAACTTAAATACATCTTTTTTTAAAAGAAAAGGGGGGAAAAGCCAATAACGAGAAAGAAACATTCAAAGCTATATTCTAGCCTTCCTGAAAGAAAAAATTTGGAAACATTTCCAGAAAGCTAAGCTAAGAAGGCCTGACCACTGCCAAATGTGAGGTGGTTGTGATAATTAATTGGCACTGTCAACTTGTTTGGATATAGAATCACCATGGAAACACACTTCTGAGCATGTTTGTGAGGGCAGATCCAGAAAAGTTATCCTGTCTCCCCATGAGTGTAGGGCAGCACCAGTCTGTGGCACAGGATCCCAGACTGAATAAAAAGAGACCTGAACACCAGCGTCTGTCTTTCTGTTTCTTGATTCCGATGCTCTCTCATTCTCCTGCCCCCATGCCTTCCTTACCATGACAGACTGTATCCCTTTGAACTGTGAGCTGAAATAAATCCTCATCCCTTAAATTGCTTCTTGTCTGGTATATTATTTGTGACAACAGCGAAGTTTCTAACACAACAGTGTTTACAACCACACCCTGAGGTCAGGCAGGAGGCCTCCTCCTACCCTCTGAATGTCGTAAGGGAGCCAG
The DNA here is from genome assembly GCF_007827085.1 of Peromyscus californicus insignis. Taxonomy (NCBI): domain Eukaryota; kingdom Metazoa; phylum Chordata; class Mammalia; order Rodentia; family Cricetidae; genus Peromyscus; species Peromyscus californicus. Next base: position 34,365,408 of record NW_026294551.1, read on the forward strand.
ATAGATGCCCATCCATGAACACTCTCTTCCACCTAGTTCCTCTGCTGAAGGTGTATAAACTGGACCCCCACACTCTTTTGCCAAAGACCAGGCACTCCCACCCAGCCTATCCCCTATGAACACAGAAGATGGAGTGGCTAGCCCAGAAGGGCCCACAAGCCAAACCTGTCTCTTACAGCATGCCTTATCGGGTTCCTTGCACTATGGGAGAGAGGTATCACAATGATCACACCAGCTGGGGACATCAATTCCGCAGCAGTGACTGAGACCATCTCACTTAAGCAATCCAGTGGCCCAGTGCAATGTAAGAACTGGTCTCTAGGAGAAGTATAAACAGAGTCCTGCTTGGCTGGGTGCTTGCCGAAGTCCATGCACCACAAGGGTGCCACGCCCCTCCCTGGACACAGCCTCGGAGGAACAGAGCCTTAGAAATCAATCAACCCTTCAGGACACTCCATTCTGTGTGCAGATCTCAGTCCCCTCTCTTCCCACGGGGGGAGGCCAGAGTTCACATCAAACGTCGTTAATCATCTTCCTGGGGGTGGGGGCTTATTGGACAGTCCTATTAATCAGAGGCCTATCACACCCACAGCCTGGCTGGGTCGCCATTGTCCTGTTCCTCACCTATCATAGAAAGATTAGATTATCAGTGACAGCTGAGACACCCTGTGAGTCACAGGAAGGCTGGAGAATGGGGTTGCTGTTATTTTTTTTATTATTTATTCTCCTGGTTTGAGGATGAGCTGTTTCTTGTCACATTGCATCCTTTTCTTCAGAGAATCAGCTCTAAGAATCCAATTTGTCAAACTGGACAATCATTGGCAAATCCATAAAACAAAATTTTTAAAAAGCCTCAGTGACTTTATAAAAAAAAATAGATAAAATAAAGCGGAAGGATTAAATGGGGCCTGAAAGGATTAGAAAATAAGTTGCATTTGACAACAATTAATCTCTGAAAACCAGGGGCTCTGTGAAAAGAAACAGGCAGAGGCATTCAGAAGGAAGGCTGGTGATCCACACAGGTCCCATCACCAGTACCTCTGGCTTCCTTCTAGAGCAGTGGTTCTTAACCTGTGGGTTGTGACCCCTTTGATAAACCTCTGTCTCCAAAAACATTTACATTACGATTCATAACAGTAGGAAAAGTACAGTTACAAAGTAGCAACAAAAATAATTTTATGGTTGGAGGAGTCACTACAACATGAGGAGCTGTATTAAAGAGTCACACACACAGCATTAGAAGGTTAAGAACCACTGTTCCAGAGTGAGGCCCAGTGTGGACCTGGGGTCAAGAAAGAATGAAAGGCTTCCAGGCTTTCTCCCAACTTTCAACAACCAGTAGCCTCTTAACAAAGCAGAATGTGGCTGCCGCACAGTCCCAGGAACCCAGCTCCCTACTCCGCCCTCGGTCACTCCACCGCTACTGAGCCAGCTCAAGGTGAGGCCTAGAGCACAGGAAACATCCAAATTAGTCAGGTCCAGGACCTAGTGACAGCAGAATCAGAGGCTACCTATGCAGGTGCCTTCCATGCCGAGAAGAATAGGAATCCAGAGCAAAGTCTAACCCAGAGGCAGGGCTCTAGAAAAAGAGCACAAGGACCATCCATCCCATCAGCCACTCGCTGATGAAATGTAGGATGGGAATTCCAGCCTGTCAATCAGCCAAGGTACCTGGGACAGTTGGGGTTTTATAAGTGTTGGCAACGTAGTCAAACACCACACGCACGCACACACACACACACACACACACACACACACACACACACACACACACACACCCCGTTCACTATTCGTGTTAATCAAGACCTATAGATCCATCCCATTGGACATTGAGCCTGAGCGCTGACTTAATCTGTCTCAGCTCAGAGAAGCTGGTGACGTCACATGGCTAAAGAGAGGCCGGGCCAGTCTGAGAAGATGGCTTGGACTTCCAGCACAGGCCTGTCTGTAAGGCCAGATGTGAGTGACCAGCCATTCACTCAAGAGCAACAGCAGTGGGAGAATGAACAGAGAAGTCCAGGCTTCAGCCCTCCACGTGGGCCCTGAAAGCTCTCACCTTTAAACAGAGCTGTGAAATAAAAGAAGGGACTAATCAGACAGGACTGATGGCTGGTGGCTGTACCTCTGATACCTCATTCATTTCATTTTCTCACTTGGCAAACCAGCTCTGAGTGCTTCCCAGTGTGTGGAGACCTCTATAAAGCCTGGGGCAGGGGAGCAGGGAGCTACTCTGGGGCCTTTCCATTGGAGCTGTGGGCCGGGAGCCGGAGCGAGATGTAAGTGTATGACCGGGTTGGCCACAGCAAAGCTCTGGGACTGGGGAGCCATGGTGTCTTTCCAAAGCCTGGCTCGACCACTTACTCGTTCATTGACCTCAGACAGATCACTCGACTTCATCTTAAAATGGAGAAAATATCTACCTAGGGAGATGGCTATGGAGATCAAAAGCGGCACGGGACAGAGGATACTGAGTCACGAAATAGTTACATTTCATCTTCAAAGGCGTCTGGTAGGAAGACACAGCATTGGATACAGAAACTTGAGTCGAAAAGAACCCTAGTTGGGGATGGGGATTGCTCAATGGTTAAGAGACTCACTGTCCAAGTGTGAGGAGCAGTGGTCAGATCTCCAGAAACCATGTAAAATGCCAAGTAGGCGTGGTGACCTGTCTGTAATTCCAGCCTAGGAAGGCAGAGCCCAGGGATCTCCAGAGCAAGCTGGCTGGAGAGATTAGCCAGACTGGTGAGTTCTGGTTTTGACTGGGAGACACTGTCTCAAAAAATAAGGTGGAAGAGCAGTCAGTTGAGGAAGGTTGCCAGCATCAACTTATGGCCTCTACATACATGCCTACATATGTGCTTGCTCACCCAAGCACGCGCACATATGTGTGTGTACGCACACACATAGACATAGATACACACACACACACACACACACACACACACACACACACACACACACACTAAAAAGAACCTCAGAAACTGTCTGATTCAGGCCGAGCATATGGGTTCATGCCTGTAATCACAGCACTTGGAAAGCAAAGGCAGGAAGGTCTAGAGTTCGAGGCCAGCCTGGGCTACTCAGCAAGACCCTATCTCAAAATAAAGTAAGAAAGGACTAGGGATGTAGCTTGGTAGCATATCACTTATTTAGCACATATGAGGCCCTGGGTTCAATGTCTAGTACTGCAAGCCTGGAGTGAGGGAATGATGGGGTGGGGGGAGAAGAATCATTCTGGTCCAATCATCTAATTTTTAACATAAGGTCCAAAGATGGCGGAGAGGGTGTTTTGTACGGCAGGCAGGAAGATGTGAAAGTCCATACTTACTTACCGGCATGGGTCCCTTTCAGCACTTCCTGAGGCCCATGCAGGCCATCTTGTTTTCCTACTGTGATTTCGTGGGAAACAAGGGAAGTTCCTTGTTTTATTTCAGAGCAGAGTCGCACAGGCCTCCGGGGCCCTCAAATAAGTCAGCAGCAGCAGCATTGGCTAGACGATATAACACATCCACCCTGTGCTCCTTGAAGAAAGATTTGTGAGACAACTCTGGCTGTGTTTGTCCATTGCAAGACTGAGACAGCTTCATTTTTAAAAAGGATTGCTCCCCAAGGCAGCTTCTGATCATTAGTGGGAGGTGGGGCCTCAAAGCAGTTCTGACATGTGGGGAAAAATCCTGCATGTAGCATCGTGGTCAGGCTGGTTGATCATTTGTGAAAGTGGAGCAATATTAACTGTTGGCAAAACTTGACAGGCATCATGCCTGCCTTTAGTAGGTGATTAATTAAAGGCCGCTGGAGGTACTGGTGTGGAGTGGCAGGCCTGGATTTGGTGCTGTGATAGATCTCAGGACAGATCCTGACTCGTCACTTAGCTCCAAGGCCTTGGGTTAACTTTCTTAAACTCTCTGAGTCCCCATTTATTCTTGTGTGAAACGAGGGTAATAAAACCTACTTCACAGGACTTTGGAGAATTAAACGGAAAATGTACGTGATCAGGAACTGTGAGCTTGCTCCACCCTACCGCGGTGCCTCTGGGAAGTCGAGGCGGGTGTTCAGCCATGGACAGACAGTCACTGAATGACTCTCATATGGAGTCCCTTGTCAAGTGCCGGCATGAATCAGCTCAAAGCTAAATTCAGGTTCATGTCAGCTGAGAAGAGAGAACAATGGATGCGTTCATGCTTTATGCTTCTGTTCAGGCCTCTGATCTGAAGGCCAATTGTCGGGTTATTTAAATGAGTCTGCCCCCCCCTCCTCGGAGCTGATCCGGAATCCGAAGTTGGAAGCCTGGCTGAGTTCTGGTTGAGGATGCTGTTTTGGATTTACTTGGAAGGCAACCTGAAGCCATGCAAGGAGCCATGGCCTCAGAGAGCACACGCCGAGCGGCCCAGTGGAGATCATGGTCCCATCTTCCTGTTGGGGAACTGGTCCCCGAGAAGATGTACCCCCTCTGAGGAAGCGAATTAAGGCAGGTGGGGGGATGGACCCCAGAGCCTGATGAGAGATAGTAACAAGTTGTTGGCCCTGGTTAAGCATTTCCTGTGAACTGAGTATGATGCTCTAAGTCTTTTGCCCAATTTCTTGTTCAGTCTTTATATGAGCGCTTTGAAATGGATACAGTTACTGAGACCAATCTGACCCAAGGCCACATGGCTCCCACGGGGCAGGGTCCATACTTAATGGCTTGTGACCTACACCAGGACTTGATGTCTGCCAGGCTTTTCCTAATGCATTGGCTTCCAACACTCCTGAGAGGGACCCTCACTTGTCACTCCTGCATCCTGTCCCATCTGGGTGTGGGGGTTGGGAGAACGCACTTAGTTTGTGCCCGGCAATTTCGTGCCTGTAAGCAGAGTTTTGGGTGTCTTACTTGGGGCTGTTTCTCTGCACGCCTGGATTCAAGAGATCTCGTGAGCTGGAGTTCCAACTCTATTAGCTGCAACACGCGCACGCTCACGTGTGCATGGACCCTTAGCTGCAAACACAGGACTGGAACCCTGCCCAGACTGGAGCAGGCAGCCTCTGTTTCTTTTCAGATTCCTTTAAACCCTCCAGGCATTCGGAGACCCGCACCCCAACGGGGCTATTGGAGCTAATCCTCACCTGCGATGCGTCCTTGGCTCAATGACCTTGCAAAAGCTCTCCCCCTGCTGCTTAGTTTTGGAGCTGATGGTTTGAAAAGAAAAAAAAAAAAAAAGGCAGAGAGGAATAGTTAGAAACCAAAATAAGTCTATTGGCAACCAGGGAAGAGACTCAGGGCTGGTAGAATCGAAGGAAGAATTTGTAAGCGTTTCAGCCACCTGAAATCGTGGCGCTTGCCCCGGCTCGCTTAATAAAAGCTGACAGCCGCATTGTTCCACCAAGACAAGGTAGCCGGACCTCAGTGACAGGGCGAGGAGAGCCGAGGGACAAAGGCACCAGCTCTGAGGAGGGGGCAGGAGAGGGGTTAAAAAATAAAGAGTGAGGGCTGGTGGGGGGTGACTCTTAATCGGGGGGCCTGGCAGGAGACCCTGGGAATGGCAGTCACTGACAGCAGAGACCAGGGACTCCAGATGGCTTTTTGTCTCCATGCAATAAAAAATGCAATCTGACAGGCCCTGGGATGGGACTGGGAGAAACAAGAGTCTTCAGGGCGGGCGTGGGGGTGGGGAGCAGGAGTGAGAGTGGGCTGGGTTGAAGGTATCAGAGTCATAGAAAGACAGAAGGAAAGAGAAAAAAAAAAGTGTAGTGGCCATATCTGCAAGCTGTTCAAAGGATGCCTGATTCCAGAGGTGCAGGGACAAAGCCAGTTGCTTTCTGGTCTTGGCAGGGGGACAAATTGGAACTGCATTGAATGTTTGGCCCTTGAAACAAGGTGAGACTTTGCCAGTTGTACGCCGATGTGGGCTCTTTGCGTCTACCTCCCGCAGCCCAAGTCGTTAGGGGATGATATAAGGCTACAGGGCTTCCTGGTGCAATTTAATTGTTCATAGACCGGGAGGTGATGAGCTCCATCGAATTGCACAGACGTCCTGTAGGAGACCAGCTGCCGTCTTAATGTGGCTTCTCAGAGGGGGGACACACCCCCACCTGCTCCACCAGGAGCGGACAGCCGTCCAGGGAAACAGTGGCGCCCCTGTGGCCTCTGATGGGGCTGTCGCTTTTTATTAAGTAATCTGTGCCTTTCAAATCACCGCATGTTTTCTTCCCAAAGGTCTTGGTTGCTGTGTGGGCCCAGCTCACAGCAGGCTCCCAATAAATATTAAACAGTGGCTACTGGTGACATCTCCAGATCTCATTGCAGGGGACAACTTGTCATTCAGGGGGATGGACCCCTATATAGGAAAAATGCTGTGGTCACAGTGCCTGGATAGCAGGAAATTTAAGGTATGAGGGTCCTAAGACAGGGAAGTAGGGCAGGAAGGTTAGTGGGGATTTCTACATCTGCTGAGGATGTAGGAAGGTTGGCATCTCACAGGATGGATGGAGGAAGAAGGAGCAGAGGCCTTTTCAAAAGGCAACATATCCATATTGATCAACATGTAAATGCACAACCCTCATGGCCCAGCTGGCACAGGCATGCATCTCCAGCAAAGGTACAGATCTGTGCAAAGCTGTAGATGTGTGCCACACTGATAAGGATGTCCATTCAATGCTAGGGAAATTGATGGTGCCTGATGGAGTATTCTACAGCTATTAAAATATAACGGGGGCCAGCAAGATGGCTCAGTGGGTAAAGGCACTTGCTGAGCAAGCCTTGCAGCCTGAGTTTGATCGCCAGAACCCACGTAAAGGTAGAGGAGAACCAACGCTACAAAACTGTCCTCTGACCTCCACATTAGCATTGTGACATGTTCCCCCAACACCCTCTCTCTCTCTCTCTCTCTCTCTCTCTCTCTCTCTCTCGCTCGCTCACACACACACACACACACACACACACACACACACACACACACATATACACTAATAATGAATTATAATTAATTTAAAAATGGGCTGGGAATGTAGATCACTGAGAGAAGTCCATGCTTAGCATGTAGGAGATAATGTCTACATAAATCTCTATCTGCTGATACAGAAAGATCTTTAAGACATAAGTGAGGCAGAGGAAGGAACACGGGTAAACAATGTGCATAGCATGATGTTGTATGTTTAACAAAAAATAAAACACTTAAAGATCTAAATGTTGGTCCATGAGTCAACATATATCATAAATGCGTAGGCAGGGCTGAGGCTGTAGCTCAGTGGTTGAGTGCTTGCCTAGCATGCGTGAAGCCATGGGTCCAATCCCCAACACTACAAAACAAAGCAAAATTCATAGGCAGCGGTAATCCTTGGAAGATTTAGGCAAGGGGTTGGCAGCAAGGGGATTGCAGAGGGCACTTTAACAGGCAGTTTGTTAATTTTTGGAAGAAAGATGTCTGTGCATCACCCATAGAATTTCAAGTTTCAAATGCACACTTCACAACATCGATGCATTTTCAGCATGCACTTTGGAGTCCTGAGTCCCTGCTCTGCCTCTGTGTGTGTGTGTGTGTGTGTTTATGTTTACAATTTCAGGCAAAATACTGTAATTTTCTAGGCTTCAACTTCCTCGGGTGGTCTTATGACCTACCTCGCAGGGTCGCTGAAAGATTTAATTGAGATATGCTCGGAAAAGCTCGATGCCCGGCACACACCCAGCACCCAATACGCAGGCCTGGTTAATGTCTTTCTAGACCAAGTGTCTCTAAGTGTCTCTCAAGGGTGCAGAAGGGTTGGAGAGAGCAACAGAAAGGCCCAGATAGTCCAGTGAACCAAGGTGGGTGGAAGGGGGAGCTGCAGACTGTGGAAACTGAACAGGTCCGGTGTAGCTCATTATATTCTGTCCTTGTGACTCAGATAACATAGAGAAGAGCTGAACTCTGGGCCCAGCCAGTGGAGGATGAGAGGTCGCCTTGCCCTTCGGCAACGATGGAGAAGTTGGCACCACAGGGTACCTTTCTTCAAGAGACCTCTTGAGGGTGGGACGTCTAGGGAAATGCAGGTCCTCAGCTGTTGCAGGGATTTAGTCTTGCTTGGCATACCTTCTTATCCCCCAAACAACGGTAGACTAGGAACAGCATCTGCAGAGCTCTCAGGCGGAGGCGGCCTTGAACAGTCAGCATTTTAAGTGTTGAAGGTGAGAGGGCGGGATTCAATCGGCGGCGGTAGAGGGGACAACCCTCTGGTGAGGACCTCCAGTGGACCAAGAGAAATGCACACAGCCCCTCGGCATCTCTTCTAGGAAACTGAGCCCAGAGAAGGTGCTGTGGCTTCTGAGATGCCCAGCGGATAAGCAGCCCAGAGAGAATGGAATTCTTTTTTGTTTGTTTGTTTTTGTTTTTTTGTTTTGTTTTGTTTTGTTTTCTGTTTTTCGAGACAGGGTTTCTATGTGTAGTTTTGGTTCCTGTCCTGGATCTCACGCTGTAGACCAAGCTGGCCTCGAACTCACAGAGATCCACCTGGCTCCGCCTCCCGAGTGCTGGGATTAAAGGCGTGCGCCGCCACCGCCGCCGCCCAGCAAGAGAATGGAATTCTGACTTTCTAGTCCAATGCTCAAGAGAAGCACAAGGTAAATCATTTACATAACTTAAGCTTCTCCAGTATCCATCCTAAGATGAAAAAGGAGTCAGTAAAATTAATATATTTTATTTAAACCAATATATCTAAAATACCATTTAGCCATATAATTTATATAAAAATTACTGAGACATTTTATGCTCTTCCTTTTCATACTAAGACCTCTAGTCTGATACAAGTTTGACTCTTATGGTTTGACTCTTACAGGGTGTCTTAGCATTTCAAACACCAGTTGCTCATGGCTGGTGGCCTCAAGATGAGAGGAGGCGTAGCCCTAAACCTTTGGGGTTGGGATCTGCCGGTGATCCAAGAGGGCATGTGTGGTAGGGTCAGGTTGGTTTGGTGCAGACAGGAGACTCAGGGGGGGGAAAAATCCAGGATTTGGTAGCTGGCCAGTTGCTGAGTGAGTACAGCCATTTGGATGAGAAATGTCCCCCATAGGTTCTCATATTTTAACACTTGATGTCCAGTTGAGAAGGTTATGGAACCTTTAGGGGTGGGCTTTGAGGGTTTCATAGCCTCAAGTCACTTCCTGCTCTCTGTCTGTGTTTCCTGTGTGTGGATGGAAGTGTGGCCAGCCAGTTCTATCTCCCAAAACTGTCACCCACTGGGAATGAAGCATTCAACACATAAGCCTATGAGGGACATATTGTACTCAAACCGTAACAGTTTGTAAGGTGAGATTCTTTCTGCTTTCATGGGTTTTTATTTCCCTTAGTTGTTGCTGTTTGATTGGTTGCACATTTTCATTTGTTTGTTTTCAAATTGTTTTAGATTTTCATTTGCGAGGACTTCGTGTAGGGCTTTGTAGTTGACCAGGAGACTAAAGCGGGAACTGATGAGTTGGAGGCCAGCCTGGGCTATCTAGTTCTAGTGCCAGCCTGGGATACCTAGTAGACCTTGTGCACCTGCACACGTGCATGCACACACACACACACACACACACACACACACACACACACACACACTCACACCCCACAGAGGGAGCGTGGAGAGAGAGGAGTTCAAAGTGGTGGTGGTTGGCTGTGTGACTAGGAGAAGTCCTCAATTTGGTGGCTGAGAGGTGGGGGAGAGGTGGGGGAGAGGTGGGGGAGAGGTGGGGGAGAGGTGGGGGAGAGGTGGGGGAGAGGTGGGGGAGAGGTGGGGGAGAGGTGGGGGAGAGGTGGGGGAGAGGTGGGGGAGAGGTGGGGGAGAGGTGGAGCAGTTGCAGACTCCTGGGCCGGTTGACATGCCTCATGTTAGAGAGGTTGGCGGAATTTCCTTGAGGGTCTAGAAGCCACCCCTGTCCAGAAGAAGTAGAGATTCTCATTTCCGGGAGCAGGCAGGAGGCTGGCTATGGGCGATGAGGCCTCCACAGCTGCTACATATGAGAGTAAAAGAAAAACCTCCTTGTCTCTTCTTTTGTGGCCTGGGAGCTAAGAACTAAAGCCGCAAGGAGCTGAAGGCTGCACCTGAAAACACATAGCCAGAGAGAGACTGAGAGACAGAGACGGAGCCCAGCGATGAAGTGCTGGCTAGCAAGGCCCTGGACTCAGTTAATCACTAGCACGGGGACTAGGGAGGGGCTGAGCCCGGCCTTCTGCAACTGCAGGTAATGAATGGAGATCAGGAGAGACAGAGATGAGTGGCGAGGCATCAGGCATCGCCAGAACATGCTTCTACATGGCGGGTACAGGGCCTCCTCATGCTGCCGGCACCAAGACTGCCAAGTCCTTGTTTGTCACCTTCAGAAAAGCAGGCAGTGACATCCAGATGAATGACTACTCTAGCGGGCTGTGGGGACAACTGGATAGATGGAAGTCAGGACTTTCATGTTCCAGGAGACCAGATCGCTTGGGGAAGACTCCAGGGATCCACCTTTGAAACACAAAACCTAATGATTGATAGCTTTGGGGAAGATGGTCTGAGGCTCACGGGAGGACCTGCAGTCTCAGTCAGCTGGGACCACAAGAGACTGAAGAAACAAAACAACACCATTCCAGTTCATGGGGTTTTTATCAGAAAATGGTCCTGGTGGACACAATGAAGAAACCAAGGAGACCCACAGAATCAACCCCCTGCCTCTCTAGGGCTTGAAGTCTCAGGCAAGATCTTTGGGGGACGTTTGGAAGCAGCTTACCCGAGTCTGATGGATAGCCTCCTGGTTTCTGTCGGCCAAAGGGATGTTGGTTAAAGGGTTAAATGCTTTTGGTACCTAAAGATGGAGGCGATCCATTTTCCTCATTCAAACATCACAGAACCAAACCCACAACTTTCCAGTATAGAGCTGGCTTCCAGTTTAGGGCTGTCTTGGATGTGGCGGCAGGGGACTAGGGTAAGAAGTGGGATTTCACAGTCCTTCCTCAGTTTCCCAGCTCTGTAGTCCTTTGCTCTCACCTAAGGTGAGAGGGGCTAATGGTTCTACCAACCCTCAAAGACTTAGGGCGAGAGGATTAATTAATGTGGCTAACATGCTCTGAGCTCCCTAAATGAGAGCATTAGCCAGGGGCCAACGTTATTAGAGTGATGACGGCTATTAGGATCACGCTATTGTTATTACGTTTGCTCTCTCAACCCTTAAATCACACTCCATCCTGCAATCGCCTGCGTTTTATGTAATTATAGCTTATATAGGTAACAAATGAATATTTCTGCAAGCCTGGGAGAGAGCCTGCTGCATACATTAATTTGCTTGATTAGTTCTCTATTTGATACGCTTTGTTCTCCCCAACCCCCCTTTCCTGCCCAGCTTCAACAGAACATTAATGAGTTTTAACACCTTGCAAAAATGGGCTCTGTCATGGGAATACCTCAAGTGTACTCTGGGTTTTAAATCCACACATTCAGAGGCTTCCTAAAGGTTAGGCAAAGGTTAACAAACAATTAATATGTTGAATCAGTGGCTAAATCTGTTTACCCAATCTCCACCATCTAAAGGCCATTAGCCATCAGCCAGCCACTTCACATTGATCTCTCTTTCCTAACTTTACCCCCTCCAGGCTGCTCAGATCCCTGAATAATTTGAGTTTAAAAGAAAGGAAGAAAACATCTTAGTTGAGAGCAGTAATTATCTCTGCAAAGTTTTGGGGAGAGTTCTGGGTCTGTGACCATTTAAAGATCACAGTTTTGGAAGCCCTGAGAGACTTGGTTGGAGAAGATGATGTAAGGTGGACGGCCTCTCCACCTCTCCTGTGAGTGGAAGATGAGGCAGGTCTGACATGGAGACTGTACCTAAAGGGCCTCCTGTTGGATGCTCCCCTTGTTAGCAAGAAGAGGCCGGAGAACAGGCATGATGCTCCTACCTTGGGGGCTAACTGGAAGAAGGCTTCTGGCCCCTGTCATCTGAGGAAACATTGCAGGGAAAACGGAGCCCAGAATGTTCCTTTCCTTGGGATTCAAGATGAAAAGATTAAAGAAGAGCCATAGGTAACCCAAGCCATGTGGTTACTACCACCTAGCAGGTTCCTGAACCCCATAAAGAAACCCATTGTTTTCCCCGGTTCTAAGTTGCTGTTGCTGGTGGTAATAATGACTACAAAAATGATGATAATGGCCTCGATGAGAGTGTCACTAACCATTAGACTCCAGGTACGTGTGACAAGTGAGATGTTTCTCCCTGCTGCACTGTACACACACACACACACACACACACACACACACACACACACACACACACACGAGAGAGAGAGAGACAGAGAGACAGAGAGACAGAGATTCAGACACACACAGATTCAGACACACACACCACTTTTTGCTAGTGCTAGGATTGATCACAAGGTCTTATACATGCTAGGCAAGTGCTGTACCATCAGATACATTCACCACCCCTTAGCTTTTTTGAGACAGGGTCTCACTGGTAGCCAAGGCTGAGCTCCAACTTGCAATCCTCCTGCCTCCACCATCCAAGTGCTGGGGTTACAGGTGTGTGCCACCATGTCTGCCTGGACTTTTTTAAAGGACCCATCCTACCCACACAATCCACCTCCAAGTTTGGCACAGCCAAAGCCGTCTCCCATCATGACCGCAGCCCCTGTCTTTTGCTGGGTTTGAGTTTCTCTCATTTTCTTTTCTTTTTATTTCTTTTTATGGTGTTGTGCCTGCAGGTATGACTGTGTGAGGGTGTCGGATCCTCTGGAACTAGAATTACAGATAGTTGTGACCTCCCATGTGGTCGCTGGGAATTGAACCTGGGTCCTCCGGAAAAGTAGCCAGTGCTCTTAACTGCTGAGCCATCTCTCCAGCCCAGAGTTTCTCCCATTTTCTAATCTCCTTGTTTTTCCACCAAGCCCCTCTGTTCTGAGGACCTGACCCTGTCTGCACACAGACTGCCAGCTCTGGCCCTGAGGTGTTCTCCTCCACAGCATCTGACATTTGTTTGCTCTGGGACCCTCGCCCCAGGTGCCTTGCTTAGGTTATCCTATCACTGTTCGCGACAACTTGAAAATCTTCAAATGCAACATTGTTTTCTGGACCAAAGTAAATGGTACCAAGGACTAGAAGCCAGTTCATAGTCTGGTTTTTGTCTGTGTTGGTATGTAATGCTCAAAAATGGTAACTGGGCTTGGAGATGTAGCTCAGTTGGTAGGGTGCTTGCCTAGGATGCACAAAGCCCTGGGTTCAACCCCAAGTACTACATAAAACTAGGCATGGTGGTTCACATCTATGTTCTGAATTCCCGGGAGGTAGGGGCAGGAAGATCAAGAGTTCCAGGTCATCCTCAGCTATAGTGCAAGTTCAAGGCCGACCTGAAATACCGAGGACTCTGTTTAAAAGAAGAAAATTGTGGTGCTAAGGTGGGTAAAGTGTTTGTCTTGCTAGTACAAGGACCTGAGTCCAAAATGAGATAGCATTCCTGAGAATGGCCTGAAGATTGTCCTCCGGCCTTCATGCAGGCACGCACATGCACGGCACGCATGCACTCACGTTTTAAAAAATGATAACAACCAGAAAAGCACCTTCCCTGACTGAGCAACCTGGACAGCTGTTGAAAACAATTGGAACCACTAGCTGCTTATGAACCAGGTGGGTCTCTTTGGGAAGGTAGATACATTGATCAGCGTGATCTGCTCTGGAGCCGTCCTTGATAGACTTAGCCGTGCACTGTTTGGAAACCTGGCTTTGTTCGGGTTTTTCTCCCCCGTGTGACACGCTGATGTGTGTAAATATCTTTGCTTCCAACTCTTCATGGCTGTGGACAAAATGGCATTCATGAAGGCATGTGCGGGGCATGCCTCTGACACTGAGATATGCCCCTCAACATCCCAGCTCACAGGAAGGAAGAGGAGACTGGAGGGGTGGGCTTCGGCCAGGACGTACAGCTGGGACGGAGGGTGAGAGGCAGTGGCCATCCAGCATGCAGCTAACAGGGATGAACCAGCTGTCTTCAGTGCCAGGATCCAGGCTCTTCACAGTCATCTGATTCCCTCCCATAAGAGGAAAGAATGTTTTATTTAACGAGAATTGTACACTGTCTCTTATCCCAGAGCCCATCAGATGAGTCATTTAAGCCCTCTGGCCTTTTTCCTTTACCTGGAAATGAGGGTGTTTGATGGGTAGCTTATAATAACAGAGGAGAAACTAGAAAAATCATAAGTATCCAACAATCATAATCTGGAAAAATAAATGGCAGCGCATCTCCTTAGTATATTATCTACCATTAAAAATAAATTTCACAAAGAGTTTCATAACATCCAAATGAGTTCATCTATCATGATAATTGAATAAAGGAGGGTGTACAAAATTACACGTTAGGTATTATAATATTACAGCTACTGAAAACATCATGCCTAGGATGCTGATGTGTTTTGGGGTGGAGGGACTGATGCTGACAGTTTTGAAACGTACCAAAAATGAGAAGTGGGGATGGACGCATGGCTTAGTGGGTAAAGCACTTGCCACACAATTGTGAGGATGTAAGTTCAAATCCCCAGAACCCATGCAGAGCCAGGCAGACCAGTGTTCCTGAGACGGCAAGATGGGAGGACAGAGACAAGAGGAACTCTGGAAACTCTTGAAGTAGTGAACAGCAAAGTGACCCTGCCTCAAACAGGGTGGGAGGCGAGGACCAGCCCCTGAGATCATCCTCTGACCCCCATGAGTGCTGTGGCCCACACACCACAGAATGAGCATGCATATGCATGTGCGCTTGAGCACACACACACATACACTCACACACACACACATACACTCACACAAACACATTCACACACACACACATACATACACACTCACACAAACACATTCACACACACATTCATGCACAAACATACACACACACACACACACACACACACACACACACCCCAAAAAAAGACTGGTAAATGGTAGATGGATAGCAAATGCTGATTATAGAATCTAAATGATTGGGTATGGAATGTTCACTGTTTATGTATATTTGGAAACTTTCAAGATAAAATATTGGGAAAATATGTGTAGAAAATGAGATACTGAAAAGCTTTCTCACATTGCA
Source organism: Peromyscus californicus insignis (assembly GCF_007827085.1). Taxonomy (NCBI): domain Eukaryota; kingdom Metazoa; phylum Chordata; class Mammalia; order Rodentia; family Cricetidae; genus Peromyscus; species Peromyscus californicus. The sequence continues at coordinate 34,380,436 of NW_026294551.1, forward strand.
AACAGTAGCGTTTGCGTGAGGGAGCTATGAGTGGTTATCCCCCACACCGTTTCTAACACTCCCTTGCATAACAAGACGCCCAGCACTTACACACTTAATACTATATCTATTCATTATTTATCATATTCTATTTGTGACTGAAAACAACTTTTATTTCACGTTCCGGTTGGCTGGTGGCCTGTTCCTAGGCTGGCTTTGTTTGGGCTGGCTCGCGCAGCTGCACTCAGCGGGAGGCTTGACAGGCTTGGGGAGCCAAGAGGCCCTCCCTCACACAGTTGGACCAGTGTTGGCTGGCGGTGGGCCTTTCTCTTCTCGTGGTCTTTCAGTCATGCTGCATCATGGATGTAGTTCCCAGACAGCCTTCCAAGACAGCAAAGGTAGAAGGTACAGAGCCAGGGTGGTGGCACCTCCAGCACTCCAGAGGTCAAAACCGGAAGACCAAGAGTTCAAAGCTAGCCTCAGCTACGCAGCAGGTTCAAGGTCAGTCTGGGTTACACGAAACCCTGTCTTAAATTTTAACAAATAAGTTAAAAAAAAAAAAAAAAGGAAGAACAGAAGAGCTAAGGACACACAGCCCCAAAGTTGCCTAGCCCATCTCTTTGTCCTGTTCTATATGAGCAAAGTAAGGTTCAAAGCCAACCCAGATACTAAAGGTAGAGAAACAGACTCCACCCCTGGATGGGGGAGGAGCAACGAAGCATTTGCAAGTTTTGTGACCTGTGGAAATGAACCTCGAGACCATAACTGGGTTTCACGGTGGGATCCCCGCTGCAGTGTTTCTACTAAGGCTCCAGAGAGAACAATGGGTGCACTGGTCTGTTTTATGTTGCTAAAATGAAAGACTTGAGGCTGGGTAACTTTATTAAGAAGAGCAGTTTGTTTGGATTCATGGTTCTGGAAGTCTGAGGTTGATAGGCTGCATCTGCTGGTGGCCTTCACTCGGGAAGAGTCTTGGGATGGCATTAGGTCCCACATAGCGAGAGACAGGGAGTTGCATGTGCATGCCATTCAGTCTCTCCTCCTTCTTGTAAAACCCCCAGTAGTCAGTCCTGGTTTCCATCCTAGGAGCTCGTCTAATCCTAACCCCCTCCAGTGACCCCATCTCTGAACACAGTACTCTGGCAGTTTTCACTGTCTGAATACCTCTGGATAGAGATTAAATTTTATCACATAAGCCCTCGGGAACACACTCAAAATCCAAGTGACAGCGACAAGGGCAGAGAAGAGCAGACTGCCGGGCCACCCAGGCTGGATTTCTAGTTCCCGTGGTATGGGGGCATCACTGGCCTTCTGTCCACCACAGAGAACGCTGGGAAAGCATGTACCAGGGTAAAAAGAACAGACCCGAGCATGTCGGGAAAGAAAGCACGCAGCTGAACACAGGGATGTGGGGATGAGAGCCACTCACTTGGCTTCTCCCCTGGAATGTGAAGGAAGGGCTGGAGAGACAGGGTGGACTCTTGCCTAAAACTCAAAAGGAGATGGCTGTGTGGAAGGCAACCGGAGCAGGGGGAGGCAGGGAGCTGGTTTGGTGGGGGTAAGGATACAACGCACTCTCCCACGGCCCAGATACAGACGTGCCCTGCAGAGAGAGGTCAGACGTGGACACCAGAGTCAGGTCCACTCCCTGATGGTGAAGAAGTGACCACAACTGATGAACCGAGCTGTGGATGGGCTGCCTCGGGTGGGCAGCAGGGAGAAGCTCTGTCCAGGTAAGGACAGCCTTAGGGAAAAGAAGGGGAGCTGGGATGACATTTCCTAAGCTGGGCGTGGAGGCCCTGGGGAGGTGGAGACAAGCAAATCCCTGGAGCTCCCTGACCAGACAGTCTAGCCTAATTGCCAAATCCCAGTGAGAGACAGACGTCAAAACCCAAAGTGGACAGCTCCCAAGGACTGACACTCAAGGCCGACCTTTTGTCTCTGCATGTATAGAGGCATACCTGCATATATGTGTACCCCTATGAACACACATATACACAAAAACAAGAAGAGAAACACATGATACATGTGGCATCATCCTTGTCACCAAGACCTAGACCTTGCTAGGGGGCGCGCGCACGCACGCGCGCGCACACACACACACACACACACACACACACACACACACAATGAATGCATGGACAGGCAACCTATCTTACCAAGGTAAGGAGGAGAGAAAAGAAGTAGGGCTGTCTCTACCCCCACATCCGCAGGCCACACACAGGGAAGGGACAGCTACAAACACCCTAAGAGCTTATAGAAGCCTGGGACTTGGCATGTTATTGCCCAGAGAAACAAGGCTCCTAATTAATACCTGGGAGTGCTCAGGAAGCAAAGAGACAGGAACCCTGAATCCACAGAACCAGTGTGCACAGAACTGGGGAGGTAGGGGGCCATGGCTGCCTTCTGCCAAGCCCAGCCAATTCACATTCAATCCAATCACCTGGTCACTCCGTAGTTCCCAGTTGTTATACATATTTTTAGGCAGTTTGACTTATGAAGAGGGTGAAATATCAACTCTACTTTTAAAAAGAAAAAAAAAAGAGCTTTGTGCTCTATATTTCAAAGTGTGGAGCTTGATGGTAAAGTGTCCTGGCGGGAACCTGTACAAGCCGGAGAGGAGAAATGAGGTGAGCTCTTGGGAAACAGGAAGTGGGTTTCTTAAGGTCTGGTATCTAAATAAGACTACAGTGAGGCTAGAACAAGCCAGTGGTGAGCTCGGGGGTCCCTTGGGCAGCCCAAAGAGTGAGATCCTGGCCCCTCCCCCAGGAGGTCCAGCAGAACCGCAGTTTTGGGGACCTTAATGTAACCCTGTAGCACAAACACATTCTCTTACGTGTTCCCAAGGAAGGGTTGGGAACCCTGCTTCCAGATCACACCAGGGAGAGGTCTTGGGGAAAAGAGCGCTTACAGCAGCCCTTCGGAGAGACCCCAAGAGAACTCAGGTCTCCTGACGTGAGTCAAGGTCTCTCTGAGGCCTTGTTTTATATCTGAAGAAAGAAAAGGGTTTCATTGTTTAAAAAGAGCTGGCAGGCAGATGATGGATGGGGGGCGGTAAGCCACACGGTGGTCTGTGGGTCACTGAAAGGTTTTATGCATAGATTTTTTTTTTTTTTTTATCCTTAAAAACAGAAGGAGCTGAAATGGTCAGATCTTTCCTGCCTAGCAGCCAGTCCCTGTCAAGGTATTGATTGCAGAAGTGACCACATTGGGGGGGAAAAAAACACGGTGAAGACTGATCCTAAGCCACAAGCTCTGGAAATTGTGTCAATGGCTGGCAATTAGCATACATGTAATCCAGGCTCCTCAGAGGATGAGCAGACTGGGTCTAAGCTGACAGGGCCTGATGGATGGAAGCTCTGCTCCCCACTCCCAGTGCTCCCTGAAAGAGCCCCCTGCCTGGCTGCTGATTGCAACCAGTGGCCTGTTTTTCCTACATCTTCCCTCCCTACCTGAGCCTGAATGTCCAATCCTGGAGGGTTACTCCTTCCATTAGCCACTGATTGCTTAACATGCCTCCCTTGTGCCCCTGATTTTGTTCTCAATTTAAGAGGATAGGGAGGGAGCAAGACGCTGCTGTCATTGGTGACAGGGTGTATGTGGTGGGGGGGAGCAGGCTTTTTTTTTTTGCCTCCTGTAGCCCGGGATGGTTAGAGGAGACAGGTGGGGGATGATCAATCACTTGCAAGGACATGTGAAGTGATGCACTACATCTTTACCAAGAAGTACATCTGCTTCCAAACCTCACTGGTCCTGATGGAGGTCTGTAGTCAGCTGATCTCCCTGCCAACAGGTAGAAGTCGCCATGGAGCCTTGGACAGCTCTCTCCAAGACCAGGGTCTCACTGTCAGCTGCCCATCAGCAGCCCAGCCATTCTAGTTCTTAGTTCCAACTAGTTCTTTGTGGTCTCAACACTGTTCATCCTCCAAGATCCTACTCCTGTCTTCCTGAGTGTGTAGTAAAACTACATTTCCCAGCTGCCCCTGCAGCTAATGGGTGCAGTACAACTAAGAGGTCCCCCCTGAAATAACGTGAATGGAAGTGAGAGGTACCATGTCTAAGCCAGGAGCCTTGGGACATGTGGCTGTGTCTTCTCCAGGTTCTGTCCCTTTCCATTCAGTTGGAGCCACAACAGCTCAGCCTCAACCCTGAAGACAACACTCCAGGATGATGGAAGGCTCTTGGGCGGAAAACTCAGCTCAAACAGTTACACATGAAGGAAGCAAACTCCGACATGCCCCAAACTACTTATGTTCTTGTGTATCTTAGTCCCAGCAGCCAAACCAATGGGCCAGTCTAACCTACAGCCCTCAGGCCTACCACCCGAGAACATTGCAACCCCACCCCACTCACAGACTCCAGAGAGAAGACAAGAGAAAGGCTTCCACGGCAAGACAGGACAGCTCTCAGCCCTAACCCGAGTGAAACCAGAGGCCAAGGAGACCAGCCCCAAAACCTTCTCACTTCTCCCCCTTCCTTAATTATATTCCCATTTGTAATCCAGACCCTGTCATTCTGTCTCCCTTAATGGCTAGTTTCTATTCTGGTCCTTTCTCTACCCTATTATCTTTTACAATATTCACGAGCTCAGGGGAGGAAGGGTAAGCTTGCCCATCCCTTTTCTCTCCGTCTTTTTAAATATTTCAGTTGTTCCCAATCCTGGTTTTTGCATTTCGATTTCCTGTGGTACAGTAAATTTATCTTGGTCATTCAATCAAGTTCTCTCCCGCGCTCCCCCTTATCTTTCTGGCTCTGGGCTGACTGAAAATACCTACATTATCTTTGCAGCCGATATGCCGACTGGAGGAAAATCTGCAGATTGCCATGATAGGGAGTTGTCTGAGGGGAACCTTGGAGCTGCTGAACTCATCAGGACAAGGACACAGTGGGAAGCCTCCCCTGGCGACTTTCTTTCAAGGTTAAGCAAAGTGCTGGTCTCTTCCAAAGGCTTGTGAGAACTCTTCCCTTTAGCCTCCGTTTAGAGGCAGGCCTTCCTCTGGATTTTTGTCCTTCAATAGATTGAGCTTCCTATGAGTCCCACCCTACACCTGGCCTCAGACAACATGACCCCTGACCCTCTGCACCTCAGACAGCTATTTTTGAGTGAATGAGGGCTGTACATGTAACTCCTGGTGGAATTGCAAATCAAAGTTTCCAAGGAATGTTCCTCTTTTGCTGTCTAGATTTTAGGGGCACAGGGGTAGGGGGTGGAGGGGGGAGCTTGAGACAGACACATGCCATAGTCCAGGACGGCGTCTAATTCATGATCTTCTTGCCTCAGTCTCTTGAGTGCTAGAATTATGTACAGGTACCACCATACACCACCATACCTGGCTAAAGAGGCATTCTTTTATTATTTTTTACAAGTATTTGTTTTATTTTATGTATATGAGTATTTTGCCGGTATGTATGTATGTATGTATGGTCACCACGTGTGTGCAGTACCCACGGAGGCCAGAAGGGGACATCGACCCCCTGAAACTGGAGCTACAAACAGTTGTGAACCACTATGTGGGTGCTGGGAACCAAACTTGGGTCCTCTTCAAGAGCAGCAAGTACTCTTTAACCACAGAGCACCCACGAGACCTTCTTTCACTTGTTACTCCATCCATGGAGATCAGGGCACCGTGATGGTGGCAGATGCAAATTTGTTCCATCTAAAAGGGTCAACCAGTCCAGAACCAAGTGTCCAGTGGGTCGACCTCAGGGCATACACCTAAGCCCATGGCTCTGACAACAGGTGGGCCTGGCCATCTCCTCACACACTGGAAGTGCTGATATTCCTCCACTGGTTCTCAGCTAGCTCCTTTCCACCCCTGCTCCCTTGTAACAGCACTATTAGGGAACTGACAGTACTTGGGCCAGTGGAAGCGGGTGTGTGCAGATCATCATTCAGCAGCCCCTATGCAGGACTGATGAGCCCACATGGACCCGGTTGTCATATTGTCTCATCTGTTTCTAATGCACAGCTTGGCCTCCTGTGGCCACTGTGACAATGTCAGCAAGGACAACCCTCATTTTGACTCACTTCTTCCCTGCCCATTGGATTCCACTGCTGTTCAACGCCCCCCATCCCCGGCACACATGTCAACCTTTTGCTCCCTTTGCATCTGAGGACTCAGGTTAGGGAAAGAACAATGTTTGGACCCAACCAGATGGACCCCTCTTAGCAAATCTCCTATGCCCTCGAAGCTTCGGTTTCCTCGGAGGCCTTAACACTTGGGAATTGCATTTATCTTCCTGTGAAGGGGACCTGATCAATGTGGCTTGAACAAGATAGAGATTAATTTCTCTCTCGTCTTGAAAGACAGAAAGAAGAGTCCAGAGTAAGGCAGCCACATTTCTATGTTTTTCCTCCACCAGCCTCAGCACATAGTTTCTGTCTGCAAGGCTTCATCATGGCTGCGGGTGTTTCAGACATTGTGAATACATTCCAAGCAGTGGGTGACCAGAGACAGCCAAAGAGCTTCCACTCGTCTCTCACTGACTGTAGCTAACTGAAAGGGAAACTGGAAACTGTATTGTCACCCGAGAGTCTTGTCCAAGGTCCTGGCACTAAAGGACACTGGTCAAAATGACAGTGTCTAGCCCTGGAGCAGAGGTGAGGTGCGGAGGAGCGGGCATCAGTTCTGAGTCTTTGCTCTCCTGTGCTGGGTGGCCACGACTGTAACAGAAGACCTCAGGTAAATAATTTATTAAACGAAAGTTTACTTCACGCATGGCTTGGGAGGTTCCAGTGCTAAAGTGACCCCAGTGCTTCGGGCCTCCAGTAGGGGTCCTATATGACAATATATGCCAATGTGATAAGAGCAGGAAGTGCGGGCAGAGGCACTCTCCTCACAGCCAGGGGACAAAGGCAGACCTGGAAAGAGACTGAGGTCTCCAGCACCCTTTAAGGACGCGTCCTCTGTGACCCAAGAGCTTCCTTCTAAACTGTACCTCCTGGAGATCCTGTCACCACCCAGTCGCATCACCTGGCGACCTTCCACAGCCCAGTACAGCATCATCCATGCGACAGGGGTGGCCGAGGCGCTGAGCCCACGGCTACAATTCCAGCGTCGTCTGATTACCGGTGGGTTCTGGAGGAGTCTGTGGTCCTCTGTGGCGTAGGAGGTGCTTGACGCACACCGCCTGTCGGTACTCCTCTGCCATGACGTTTTTTAAAATTCATTTGTATTCCTAGTTATTCGTATATGTGTGTGGGTTTGAGCATGTGAGTGCAGTTGCCCTCAGGGGCCAGAAGAGAGCGTTGGATCCCTTGGAGCTGGATTTACAGGCATGGGTGCTCAGAACTGAACTTCTATCCTCTGCAAGATCAATAAGCTCTCTTAGCCACTGAGCGATCTCTTCAGTCCCAGCAGCGATGTTTTCACCTACTGTGACTCTGCTCTACGCCTTATCTGAAGAAAGACTTGTCCTTGGGATCAGTTGAGGGTGAGGGAAAGAGGAAAGCGACCATGTTTTCTAAGTGGCAAGGGAATTGTCCTCCATTTTCTGCAACCTCTTCCAAACAGAAAGGTCAAAGTCGAGGGAGAATGGACGCAGCAGTGTAGACTGATAGCTTTATGTCCTTTTGGTTCATCTAAAGCCAGTTCAGTAATGAAAAGTCAGCCCTCCCACCTCATCATTGCCAAGGGTATTCCTGCAGAGGCCATTCCAGGCCCTGGGGCATCCACTTGACCCCGAAGCCAAGGAATTCAGTCTAGAACAGAGATCGGCAACTGCCGACAAGCCAAATCCAATCTGGTAAATTATTTTTTTTTTTATAAATAAAGTTTTATTGGCACACAACTGCAATCACGTGCTCACGTATTGCCTGTGCTGTTTTTGGACTACAACAGCAGGGTTCAGTCTGCCAGATAAAAAGCCTAACATTACCACCACCTGGCTCTTCACAGAAATCATGCAAGCTTTTCTCTAAGAGAAGGAAAATAGCACTTAAAAACATATATATCGGGGCTGGAGAGATGGCTCAGAGGTTAAGAGCACTGCTTGCTCTTCCAAAGGTCCTGAGTTCAATTCCCAGCAACCACATGGTGGCTCACAACCATCTGTAATGAGATCTGGTGCCCTCTTCTGGCCTGCAGGGATATGTGCAGATGGAAAACTGTATACATAATAAATAAATAAATCTTTAAAAAAAAAACATATATATCAGCAGGCACCATATTTCAAATGTTCTACTGGACAGATGTATGTTGAGGCACAGGGAAGACTAGCAGAGGAGAAGAGCAGGAGGAAGACGTGAGACAGCCCTAACCTGACCCACAAGGCTTCGTGTAACACGGAGAATAGAGCTGGGCAGCTAAACACCAGCTTTTAAAAAAGAAAATATTGATTGGGTGTGCTGTGTTTAATGTTCTTATAGATTCCTAATATATCAATTAAGATATCAATTAATCTGACCCATTTGGAAAGCAAGTTGGAAAAAAAAGTATTAAGAGCCTTAGACATATTCCCACTCTTCTGGGCATCTATCTGAGCTATAAACTATAATGTTAGAGAATCTTCATAGGCAAGCGTATCTACTGTGGTGTGACCTAGAACCTAGAGCGGCTGAGATGGTCAGTTGTATAGGGGTTACAGCAATCAGGCTAAGGCTACAGAATATCCTATTGCAGTGGAGTTAAATGATGTCCCCAGAGAGTTTAGAAGTTGAGGTGATCTGAGCGCATGAATGGACTGCAAGGTTGTATACACTTCCATTAAAGTTATTAAGTCAAGACCTTAACATTATGGCCAGAGCTCCTCCAAATTCACAACAGTTATCTTTAGGGAAGAGGGCATTGGTGCTCTCTTTTCAACACTCCTATGCTTTCTCTTTCTGAATATTTCTTTCCAGAACGTGGTTTTATTTCCATAATGGAGAATTCCTGTATCACTTTGAATCCTAAGGGCTTTTGAAGGGTGTTGTCAGTGACTGAATATTTATCCTCCCATCAAATGTTAAAATCCTAGTCCATGGTGTGATAGTTAGGATAGGGAGCAGGCCTCTGAGAGCTGACTAGGTCCTGGGGGAGAGCCCCATGAATGAGATAGTGCCCTTGTAAATGAGACCCCCAAAGACTCCTTCCTTCAGGCATGGGAGGACACGGCGAGGGGACAGCTATGTCTAAGCCAGGGACCTGACCTTTGTGACACACTGAATCTCTTGATCTTGAACTCTTCAGCCTTCAGGACGGAGAGATCAGTGTCTTGTTGAGAAGCCACCTGGTCCATTAGCAGAGTAGACTGATACAGGTGCCCAGTGGATCCTCGACACCATGAGGACAGCACAGGAAGCAGGCCTGAGTCACCTCGTCTATAGGGTCAGGAAAGCAAAAGACCTGGAGCCACAAAGATGCAAGTGTTGTGTCCAGAGCTCAACCACAAGCCACCTTGGGCCCCGTCTAGTCCTCCACCTCTGAGAACCTTGGGGGTTAGGAGTTTGTGGCCTCTCCCCACACCCTGCTTCTTCTGGTGCTAGAGTTGAACACCTTGGCAGAATCCCATGAGCATCTGCAGAGGGAGGGAGTTGAGGGTCAAGGGGAGAATGAAACCCTTCATTTCCTCCAGGCACTTTTGGGTGGCCTTCTGAAAGCTTTCTTCTTCTCAGACTGTCTGCCCAGTTCTGAAATCTTCAGGTATGCTCAACCATATGTGTATTGTTCTTTATTAGAAACAATAGTGTTTGTTTGGACATCTCTCCCATTACCTTGCAGTGGGAGTTGGGAGATAAAAAGAGGGACTGGAGGGATGTCTCAGTGGTTAAGAGCAAATACTGTTCTTTCAGAGGTCCTGAGTTCAGTCCTCAACACCCACCACACAGCTGTCTGTAACTCCAGCTCCCAGATCGGAGGTCTTTTTGTGTGTGTGACTCCTTGGGTATCTGTCTGGACTTGTGCATGTATCCGCACCTTTATACATAATTTAAAAATAAATTTTTAAAAAAGACTGTCGAGATGATTCAGCAGTTAAGTGTGTGTACTGCTCTTGCAGAGGACCCAAATTCAGGTTCCAGCACCCACATCAAGCAGCTCATTACTCCCTGTAACTTCAGCTCCAGGTGAGCTGACACCTTCTGGACTAGGCAGGTACCTCCACCCATGAGCACACACTGTGCACGTGTGCGCGCATGCACACACACACACACACACACACACACACACACACACACACACACAGAGAGAGAGAGAGAGAGAGAGAGAGAGAGAGAGTAATAAAAATAGATCACAATAAAACATTTTTTTTAAATAAAGGACAAAATAATATGGAAGCCAGTTCTCAATCTGGGCGATAGTTTGGACACTGTGGGCAGCAGGTGTCGCGTCTGCCTCGACCAGCAAGGAAGACACAACACCGAGCTCTTCTTCAAGCTGTTTTTTATTCAGGTCTTTTCAAAATCTGTGTCCTTTGTTCTTCTCTTCCCTAGGGAGAGCCCGCCCAGCCTTATATAGGTCTCAGACCACCAGCCATCATGTGCCACATGGGATTCCTGGATAGGTGCACGTATGCCTTAGCAAGCCGAAATTTAAAGCCAAGCCAAATAAGGAGTTGTTTAACATAGAGAGCACTCGCCATCGCCATCGGGAGGGCGGGGGGCGAAAGCCAGAGCCATCTCAAGAATGCAGCTTCACGCAGCTCTCTACAAGCAGGGTTGCCTGTAGTGGGGTCGGCCTGCAGATCTCAGCCCTCAGCTTTGAGTCCGCTGGAGCGGGCCTAAAAGCCTGACTTCGCCTTGATGCAGTCACCTGACCTTGGCCAAGACATCTATGCTTTTTGCACCCCATTTGCCTCGCTATAGATTAGAGTGTAGGACGCTCTTCCAGGAAGTATTGCTGAAAATATCAGAAACGTTTCTGACGCGGCCCATGCAATCACTGGAGCGCAGCAGGTGCTCCAAGATGTCATTCTTATTCATACAACGATCTGTTCTGGGCACCCTGGTGACGTGAGGAGCAGTGACCTGGAATCATTCGGAAAGAATAGTGGGTCTGGTATGTTTTCCAAACAAAACAGGACGCTGTGCTTTTCCCCCCTCTCTAGAGTCTGACGCATTCAGCCTTCAAGGAGCAACTGGAACAGAGTGTCCCTCCCATACCCACCTAACAGTGCAGCCCTCCCTGAGCCATGCAGGTCTGAAGCCTTCCCTCCGTGGGACACCAGCCGCTGCTGGAGCCATGCATTTACTAATCCATCACAGAGGGACCGACGACCTCTCTTCGGCACTGAATTGCCTCCCCATCATCCTGGACTCCCATGTATTGGGGCTGCATCTCTTCAGCTACAGGACAAGCCCCTCCAGGGCTCCATTTTTTATTTTCAGTAGGTGATTGACACTTGCTGCCCAGTAGATCTTTGCTGTGGGTCTCTTCCACAGGAAGTACAATGCTTCCTAGCTGGTGAATGGTGGATGGAGCGGCTGTGACTCTGAACATGCAGAACTACTGCTTCCAAAGACGAAGGAGCCCACGGACATTCCTAGATCCCGGATGCCTGGGGGCCTGGGGGCCTGGGGAGGGGGGGTACTGAAGCAGAGAGATCTTACCCAAGGCTAGCCTGGGCTTCATAGTAAGGCCCTGTCTCAAATAAACTAGGCCAAAACAAACAAACACAACAAAAAGGAAAAGGATGATTCAAAGAATTTGCAGGGCTGAGGGATTGCTGCACCCCTCAATGGCTGACTCCCCCAGCTGAGAACACATTAGTGGGCCAGTGTAGGGGGGCCACTGTTCCCAAGTCAAGGACTAGGTTTGTATCTGGGTCCATTCCAGGGCGCTGGTTGCTCCCTGCCACCCATAGCCAGCTCTGGAAGTCCCAGGTCGCAGTCACCCCAGGAAAGCCAGCCTTAATCGAGAAGCCTGGCAACATGCCAACAGGACACAGAGGTCAAGTCTGATGCGGCTGAGTCAAATCTGGATGCTTTAGGAAGGGGGTGGGGTGGGGCTCCAGTCCTCCCATATCCCTCAGAGCTTTGCTTCCTGGCCTGGTATTATAGCTCTGAGAGACACAGACTTCCGAGCTCTCAGCGGGAGCAGCTGGATCCCTGCTCTCCCTCTGTGGCCTGGAGTGCCTCTGGGCAGGCCTGGAGCAGTCACATGCAGCTGACAGCTGTGGGGGCACCAGGACTCAGTCACATGGCTGCCCTGTGCTTCTGGCCTTCCCTAGGGACCCTTCCCTAGGGACAGCTGCTCCTTCGCACGTGGGAGTAGCAAAAGGCTAGTGGTGTCTTGGGGAAGGGGCAGAGGAGGGTGGGGACTGGGTCACACCACCTGCGGCACGTCCTTTACTCCAGTGCTTATCTCTCTTTGTTGGGTCCCTGCAAGTTGCTTTTCCAGCCAGAAATCGGTATTTCGGCGCTCCCCAAAGAAACCAGCTCAGGCTGGAACTTTAAAAGAAAAGCAGATGTTTGCTGAGTGCCTCCGGCCTGACCTCAGGTCCTCCACGCCTCTTCCCAGGCCTGAGCTAGGCAACCCATCACCTAGGATCCCTGGCAGAGGCCAGGGCTTGAGCCTGGGCCCCCTCTTTGAACGCCCCTATTTTGACATCAGCCCCCAACCCAAGAGCCGGGACCTCCGACCTCTGTCTCACACCACCCTAAGACCCTTTCCCCGGGGCGTAGGTTTTCCATGGACCTCCGTAGAATCTTCTGATTCTGTGAAGTCACTTTGCTACCTACCACAGCAGCAGCTAGCTCCGGGAATCAGGAGCTGGGGAAGGCCGCAAAGGAGTCTCTCCCACCTACAGCCAGGCCTCGCTGCTTGGCCGCTCGTGGCGGGAGAGCGCCCCCTGCTGCCCAAGCCCAGCTGGTACCACACACCGGACACACTTCTGGCTCAACCTGATCAATAAATAGAAAGTGTAGACTCTACGTGCCAACATCGGCCTGTAGTGACAGTTGGGGTGTAACAGCCCCTCCAGGGGCGTGGATCAGCTCTCTGAGGCGCTTCGATTAAGAGACGCGGTCTGGTTTGAAGCCGTGGCTCCGCCGCGAGCTACCCTCAGACTTGGGCATGCGGTTTAACCTCTGAAACGGGTTTCTTCATTAAACTGAGATAATCAATAGCACATACATCACAGCAATGGTTTGCAGAGATAATTCATGTAAAACGCACACTGAGCTTTCAATAACAGTAACTCGCTGGTATCGATTCTGCTGACACCCCTACAAATGAGTGATAAGAGCTAACAAGGGCTCATGGACCCAAGTCAGGGGATTTGCTATTCCAGGGCGCTTTCATCATTAAATGGATCTGGTCTAGTTCCATGGGCATATTTGAGGAAAACAACTTTGCCTAAAGGGGAAATAAATGCCAGAGACATTCACAGGAACATCAACCACAAACAATTACTAAACACATTGATCAATGCTCCGAGCTCCACCATAAAGAGAGGAGAAAGTTATGGCCCAGGAGCACCTGTCCCCCGCTATCAATACCCTCTCATTGGTGGATTACATCTATGGGCTGCAAAAGTACTGAAGTATATCCCCACGACAAAAGCGACTGAACAACATGCCCCTCCAGCCAGTGCCCACCCCAAACGTCAATGGCCAATTCATGGCGTCATGGTGTCTTCTCCTTGTCGGGGCTCTCAGGGATGATAGATGCAGCGTTTGTGACCACTGCACTTCACCTGCCCCTGTTAAGGTCACCATGACCAAGCCAGGCGGTGGTGGTGCACACCTTTAATCCCAGCACTCGGTAGGCAGAGCCAGGCGGATCTCTGTGAGTTGGAGGCCAGCCTGGGCTACAGAGTGAGTTCCAGGAAAGGCGCAAAGCTACACAGAGAAACCCTGTCTCAAAAAACCAAAAAAAAAAAAAAAAGGCCATCATGACCTGCACACAGTTCATCCAGCGGTCCATTCTCAAGCCTCATCCCTCCACCATCAGCAACAATTTCACATCGTTGGTGGTCCCTCTCCGCCCCCCCTCCCACTAGGGAACTGTGCCTTCCCCTCTGGCCCAGCTCCTCTCACCCACCAGCGTGTTTTCCTCTGACTCCTCTGACTTCATGTGGTCTTCTCACACCTCTTCTGTGGGTTGTGCCCATCTCCTAGTGGCCACTTCACACATGCGGTTACACTAGCCAAACAAGGGGGTCATCCTCTCTCCCTGCTACCTTTCTTCTTCCCCCACCCCTTCTTAAGACAAGGTCTCACGTAGCCCAGGTTAGCCTCTAACTCAATATCTAGCTGAGGATGGCCTTGAACTGGGATTACAGGCTTGTCCTGCCATAGCCAGCTCTAAGTGGTGTTGGGGACCAAACTGAAGGCCTTGTGCATGCTGGGTAAGCACTCCGCCAACAGATCTGCATCCCTTACCGCCTGACACCCCTACCAATGAGTGGGAAGAGCTAACAAAGGCTTTCTTTCACACCCTCCACTGGAACACCAGCAAATCCAGTCAGGTTTACCTTCCAGATATTTCTAGAACCTTCTGGTTTCTTGATCACTCCACTACTCTGCATAGTTCATACCATCACAGTCTCCTGGATGCTCTCCCAGCTCCTACCCACAATCCTCTGCTGGTATTTCCACATGCCAGTGGATAGGGTCTCCTCCGGCAAACGTCCCACCTCTCCTTTGCTTTAACTTTCCAAAGATTCCGTGTTCAGAAAGCACGGTTCTCCACAGTCACCTGTGATTGTGCCCTTGGTGTCTTCTCTGACTGATGTCATCAGCCTTACTCACGCCAGGCCTCTTTGCTGGAGTGTACCCAGCGTGATTCTGCCACAGGGGCTCTTTTCCTTCTTTCTGGAATGTTCTGACCCCAGGCACCCACTGGGCTCCTTCCTCACCTCATTCACTGTTCGCCTTCTCGGCAGAGAGACCTCTAACAAGTTCTACATAAAAGGCGAAGTCCACCCCTTCCTCTTTACATGATGGATTTTTTCACGGCATTCATCACCCCTGGATGTATCATAAATCTGATAGTTACTTTGTCTCCTCCAACTAGGTCATAAGCTACAGGAAAAGGAGGAACTTGGTTTTGCTCACTGCTATGTCCGCACTTCCTAGTACACTGCCTGGCACATGGCAACTCCTTAATACATGCACTAACTGTAGGAATGAATTAGTCCACACTGAAAGTCCAACCCACCACTCAGGGCAGAGATGTCTCCATGACTCTATGCCTTGCCTGTCACCAATGATCTGCAAGACAAAGAGTGATAATGCCTCTGCCTTCTTGGTTTCAAAACTATCGACCCTGGCCTGGTGGGTAAAGACGCTTGCCAACAAGCCTGACAACCCGAGTTCGATCCCCAGGCCCCACATGATGGAAGGTGAGAACAGACTCCTTCAAGTTGTCCTCTGACCTCCACATGCACACTCTGGCATGTGCGTGTGCGCACGCACACGCACACACACACACACAAGCACACACAAATAAACAAGTAAATGGAATTAAAATTTTAAGAAAATAATTTTAAAATATTGATTATGTAAAGCTTGGACCTTCTTATTCATCCATTTCTGGATTCGCACATTCGATGGCTTTTCCTCTCCATCATAGAAGCGTCTCTGCTTCACACTTGTGAAACAACCCATCTCAGATGTCCCTGTCATCCGTCTCCCTCATTCACTCATTGTCCCAGTAATATGCTCAAAGAAATGAGCATTCCGGTGAGGCCAGCTGGGGCTGGGGTGGTCCTGGCTGTTTCTAATATCACTCCTAAATAAAACCAGCGATGCACCTGACCTTGTAGACTCATGGGGAGGAAAGGGGTCAGTGTTTCTCAACACAAATCTCCTTTCTTGTTTCACATAATGATGAAGTGTAGGCTTGCGTATCCTACAAGAAAGCCTGAGAAGGTATTTAAAAAATGATGGGAGAGTGGCTTGGAAATCACCCTTATTCCACAAATTGTTGCCTCCCTGGAGTCTCCTCGCTTCCTAATGGCATTGCTCTCCCTTCACCTGACAAGCATTTGACTGAAGAGGGCGGCATGTAAAGTCACCAACTGCCATTAGTGGCTAGATACTAACCAGATGTGTTTACAGGGGTCTCAGTGATGCAGAGATGGAGGGAGGGCTGAGGCAGCTGGAGTTAGAAGTTAGGCAATAGTCGGGGTGGGATTCAGAGGCAGCTGGATGTTTGGGAAAGGACTGGGTCCAGGAGTGATTTCAGGAGTAACTGGAGGGCAGGGAGAGCTCCGAGCCCTGATTTGGGAGAGTTCCGGATATGGAGCCTGGATCATTAGACACTGAGATTCCCAGAAGACCATTTAATGTTCTATTCTGTACTTGTAAGCTCTGCTTGCTCCTCAATATCTGTGCATGTGTGTGCGTGCGCAAACGCACACACACACAGAAGTTAGAAGTAGATAGATGTCATATGTCTTTCTCAATTGCTGACCACATTATTATTATTATTATTATTATTATTATTATTATTATGTTTGTTTTGTTTTGTTTTTTCGAGACAGGGTTTCTCGGTGTAGCTTTGCTGCCTTTCCTGGAACTTACTTGGTAGCCCAGGCTGGCCTCAAACTCACAGAGATCCGCCTGGCTCTGCCTCCCGAGTGCTGGGATTAAAGGCATGCGCCACCACCACCTGGCCCACTTTATTCTTCTGAGACTTAGTCTCTCATTCACTCAGGCTCACCATTCACCTTGTCCGGCTAAAAAGCCCCAGGATCCTCTTGTCTTTAACCTCCCAGCACTGGGATGACCGTCATGAGCTTCGGACCTCAGCTTTTATGTGAAGTCTGGAAGCTGAGCTGACCCCCATCCTTACTCCGCGAGTACTGAGACATCTCCGGGCCCTCCAGCCCATCGTTTTGTCCCCAGTATACTCACGGCTCCAACCCACCGGCCTCACCACCTCCCTTCTGTGAGTCCTGACCCCCATCCTTAGGTTGGGGTGATGGTAGTCTTTCCCACATAACTTTGTACTGAGACATAGTCCATCCCGTGTGAAGGGTTTTGGACAGTTCCTGGGATGCAGTAAGTGCCCAAGAAATGTCAGCTCTGTCACCATTATCAGTTACTCCCCAGCCTCCTCGCCTGAACCCTGAACTCCCGTGCCCTTCTCCTGTCTCCAAATCCATCACTGTTTTCCGGTTCCATTCTGCAAAGGAAGCCTTCGCTGTACGTCTTGTCATTGTAAGTTGAACTCAACTTGGAGACTGCTCCCTCAGCCCACGGCATTCCCTCCCTCAGCATCCACATCCTCTCTCTCTCCCTCTCCAGTGTGCAGAGCAAAACAATACAATCAGGGCAGAAAGTCCCTCCCCTGGGGGCACTGCCAACCTGACAGGCTCTGGTGGAAGCTTGCTTGTTTCTTCCTGAGCTCTCTAAGGGCTCGCAGATGTCTCTCTGCTTCCCCCTGTTACTCACTTTCCAAAAGAGGGAGGCTCATCAGATGCTGTAAATATTGTCATCTCTCTTTTTCTCCCAGCATCAAAACAAGCAGGGGATGGGGGAGGGCAAGTTTCTCTTCCTTTCAGGTGGAGTGTAAATTGGCAAAAACCTGCAAGGAGCTTACGTTCATGTCCTAGGAGAAAAGGAATAGTGACTTCATGGACCAGATGATCAGACGGAGCTCTGGGCCCATCCAGCTGCCGTGGGACTTGGGATACCTTCGAAGGAATCAGAATTCGTCAACATGGATGCAGACTGGCATGGAATCCAGTACAGGTCCTTGGGTAGCTGGGGTGTTAACTACTTCCTACGTTGCTGTCATAAACCACCTCACAAAAACAAATTCAGGGAGGGAGGGTTTGGTTTTGGTTCACAGTTTCAGGGGGATTTCGGTCCATCAGAAGGAGGAAGAGCTATGGCGGAGGCCACGTCAGCAGGGACATGTGATGGAGACTTCTCACATGTTGGTGGGCCAGGAAGCACAGAAGGTAAACCAGACGCAGAAGTGGGTGTATCCCTCAAAAGGCTCGCCCCTGGTGACCTACTTCCACCAGCTAGGCCTTATGTCCTGAAGGCTCGCAGTTTCCCGAAGTAGCACCACCCTCTAGAGACTAATTGTCCAAACACATGAGCCTGTGAGGGACAGCTCACATATAAACCAGAACCGTCAGTTCACATATAAACCAGAACAGTCCGTTTCTAAATTGCTGCAAGGTCGGACGAGGGCACTGGCTCCTGGGGTGAGGGGAGGTGGGGGGGGAATGAAGAGGTGGGGGGATGGGGTGGGAGGGAGGGGCAGAAATGGCCTCTGGTGGTTTGAAATGAGGCTGACAGAGTAAGTGGTCACAACTGACTTAAACTGCAGGGTGAGTCGATTTGACAGCACCTTCTAGAAAGGACCAGAATGCTTAAATGGGGGGTGGGGAGATGGGTTATTTCGTGTGTCATAACTTTTAAAGTTTATGTCTACAGAGGAAAATTTTTACCAGAGAAGGGGTGGGACAAGAGACAAAGAGACAAGGTCACCCCATATTTATAACTCTTTTAAGAGATTTATTTTAGCCGGGCGGTGGTGGCGCACGCCTTTAATCCCAGCACTCGGGAGGCAGAGCCAGGCGGATCTCTGTGAGTTCGAGGCCAGCCTGGTCTCCAAAGCGAGTTCCAGGAAAGGCGCAAAGCTACACAGAGAAACCCTGTCTCAAAAAAATAAATAAATAAATAAATAAATAAATAAAAAGAGATTTATTTTAATATTTGTGTGTGTGTGTGTGTGTGTGTGTGTGTGTGTGTGTGTGTGTGTGTGTGTGCAAGCAGGAGTTGCATAAGACCTCCACAGAGGCCAGAAGAGGATGTCAGATCCCTAGGCCAGGGTGACAGATGGTTGTGAGCTGCCCACTCTGGGTACTGGGAACTGAACTCGGGTCCTCTGCAAGAGCAGCAAGCTCCCTTAACTGTGGAGCCTTCTCTCTAGCCTCTAGCTCTGTATTCAGACTCAGAACTGTTGCAGGAATGTGAATCATGCAAAACCTGTAAAAACAACAAATTGGCCAAATGAGTCAAGAGCCTTAAAAATATCCAAAAAAAAAAAAAAAATCTGACTGTCTGGAGTCGGAGCCTAAGAAAATCGCTTCAAACACAGAAAAAGAGGTTGGCTGTGGTGTTATTCATAGTGGAGAGAAATGGGAATATCCCATCTGCCCATTTGTAGGGGAAGAGTGAGAAAAAAAAAAACAGAGGGATCTTCCTCAGGAACCGTCTGGCAACATGCCTGTGAGGAACACTCTGTGGGGCGCATTTTATAAGGCTGGAAAACAGTCACGCTAAGATTTGTGTACACTGAGAATGTCATAGTTGTAGCGAGCGGTGACAATTTAAAAGTTTGTGTACACAAGACTTTCGACACTTGGCACCAAATAGTCAAGACTGTGCTTCTTTCTTGTTTTTAATCTTCCGCATTTTAAAAAAAAATTGAGTGTTTCATTTTATGTGTATGTGTGTTTTGTCTGCATGTGTGTCTGTGAACCACACCTGGTGCCCTCAAAGGGCACAACAGGGCATTGGGTCCCGTAGAACTGGAGTTAGAGATGCTTGTGAACCACCACGTGGGTGCTGGGAATTGAACCTGAGTCCTCTGGAAGAGCAGCCAGTCCTCTGGACCACTGGGCCATCTCTCCAGCCCTCTACTGCGTTTTTAAAGACGTTGATAATGAAATGTTTCACTTTTTAAAAACATAATTTGCCGGGCGGTGGTGGCGCACGCCTTTAATCCCAGCACTCGGGAGGCAGAGCCAGGCGGATCTCTGTGAGTTCGAGGCCAGCCTGGGCTACCAAGTGAGTTCCAGGAAAGGCGCAAAGCTACACAGAGAAACCCTGTCTCGAAAAACCAAAAAAAAAAAAAAAAAAAAAAAAAAAAAAAGACATAATTTATTGCATCTTTGGGAATTTCACATTGTGTACCCCAATTCTGCTCATCTCTCAGTCCCCCTATCCTCCCCTCACCCCTGCAGTGTCCCCCCCAAAAAAGAAATTTTTTTTAAATTAAAACCAAAACAAAACAAACAGACCCTCTTCTCTCCTCTGACTTTCCTGCCTCGCCAACACCTTTTCACTCATCTTAGTGGCATTTGGAGCCTCGATGTGTCACACAGTAAACCCTTTTTTTTGGTTTTGTTTTTTCGAGACAGGGTTTCTCTGTAGCTTTGGAGCCTGTCTTGGACTAGCTCTGTAGCCCAGGCTGGTCTCGAACTCACAGAGATCCACCTGCCTCTGCCTCCCAAGTGCTGGGATTACAGGCATGCGCCACCACCGCCCGGCTCACAGTAAACCCTTTTGTCCAATCAGCCTTACTTGCAAATGTTCATTGCCATGAGTTCCAGGCCTGGTTCCAGGGTCTGGTTCCAGGCCTCTGGTTTCTGGAACACCATCATCACTTTCCCTCACCGAAACTCCTCTGGACATCCCGCAGCCTCCCCCAGTCATGGAGATCCACAGGACCGGTTCCTTCACGTGCTCCAACAACACATAGATGGCGTAGATGTTAGGGTGGGCCAACCCCAGGCCCTGAATGTGGGTGGGCCTGGGTGACAGCTGAGCTGATCAGTCCAGGCCACTGAGGCTGCCCCATTCAGACGAGGGGCGGGGCCAGCTCTTCTCTGCCCATGCAATCAGGACCAGTTCTCCAATGCCTGTGGTACTGCGGGGCAGGGCCGTCTCTCCTAAGTGCGGAGGGTGGGGGTGGGGGTCTCTTCAGCTCTCCTGTCTGCAGTGTCTAGTGAAAGGCAGGGCCAGCTTTCCCAGGGCCAACAAAGGGTGGCTGGCTCAGCACAGCCCTCTTACTTTAATCACGCATGGTTCCTATGACCTCCTGTGGTAACATGGGCCACAGACATCAGCACGATCCTAGCTGCAGCAGGACCACAGACCCGCACACGGCCCTCAGCAGCAGCTCGGCCCGGACAGCACCATGGCCCCAGGTGGCGAGCAGGCCACCCACATCAGCCTACCCCTCTCCACCTTCACTCACTCCATTCCGCCTCTTTCCACACCACATGAACAGTTCTGCTTCTCTTTCTCTCCAATACCTCCACCACACATTGGTTCATCATAACGGCACCCACCCGTCCCTCCAGCCCAAGCCTTCCTCAAGGCCTTCCCCAGCCTGACTTGTGGGTAGCTAGCACCTGCCTGAGCCAAATTGAAATGTTTCACTTTTAATATGAAAAATAATTGTAGGGCCTTCAAAGTAAAACACCCATCGAGAGCTGTTGCTTTAATAGCAAAATGAAAAGGTTTACACCGGGTTATTTTCCTAATTTTTTTCCTTACCATAGAAAAGTCTGCGGATGTTCAAATTCAGCCACTCTGAACATAGGAACACGCCTTTGCTCTCGCAAAATGCCCACGCTGCCTTAGCTTTCAAATACAAGTGGTGAAGGCTGTCCAGCAGGGCAGACGCAGTTGTGATCTGCGTCGCTAAATATAGACTCTGCTGCTCACACAGGAAGACCTGAAGGAACTTCAGATAAAATCTTCCACTGGGTGACCTGGTTCACCTAGACACTGAGTGCTCATCACGTGCAGTACTAGGCTGTCTCACAGAAGGTCTCCATGCCCTTCTTCTAGCCCAGGAGCCTGCAGAATGCAGACAGGGAAGGACCACAGAGTGAGATCCAAAGGGGGGTATGTTGGGGGGATGGGGCGGGTGGTAAGAACGTAAGTATGAGAAACCATTCCCTTCAGGCCCATGGAAATAGTCCAAACCTGTGTGGTAAGGACAAGCAAGGCTGACCCCCAACTGGCCCCCCATGACAGCAACTCAGAGGTCCCCACCCAGCAGTCCCTGCAGAAAGGAGAAACTTGAGTCAGCACGGAACCAGTGTCTTAAAGACAAGGGGGTTCTTCTGTTAGGGTCTGGCTAGGTGGGTGTGAGACAGGAAGTCTCCAAGGACACTCACTTCCTGAGCCCCTACTCTGACTTCCTGCAGAATGGCAAGTCTCCCTGGAGCCTGGCAGGAGGCAGCTCCAGAAGGTCCTCTGTGGCTCAAAGCTTTCGAGCCTGTGAGTCTTAACTCTTCATTCTGGCTGTTCTCCTTAGGAGACTGCAAGGGGCTGGAGATGTAGCTCTGTTGGTAGATTGTTTGCCCAGGATGCATGAAACCCTGGGTTCAATCCCCTGTGTGAATAAGCCGGGGACAGTGGTGTACAGTTCTAATCCCTATACTCAGTAGGTGGAGACAGGAGGATTGGAAGTTCACGATCATCCTTGGCGAGATGGTAAGCTTGAAGCCATCCTTGTGTACAGGAGACTCTGTCTCAAAAACAGATACAAAAGAAAGAAAGAAAGTTGATTAAAAAGAACCTTTAGGAGCTGGCGGGCGGGCGGGGGGGCAGGGAGGTGCACACTTTTAATCCCAGGACTCAGGAGGCAGAGGCAAGTGGATCTCTGTGAGTTTGAGGCCAGCCTAGTCTACATAGGACAGTCAAGGCTACACAGAGAGACCCTGTCTGGAAAAACAAAACAAAAAGACACACCAACAGAAGAAAAGAGCCTTCGAGGGACTCGCTGATGGCTGCATTGGGAAGCAAATGGGGGGGGGACAGTCTCAAGAACACTCTAATTGTTTTCAGGGACAGATCTGGTTTGACAGTCTCCCAGGGGACTTACTTCCTGGAAGGTTCTGGGTCTTTGATCCATCTGATTTCCCCTACCTTTATCTGTTTGGCCAATCAGAGATGGGGTTTTCTTCTTGTTATTGTTAATGTTTTACTTCCTGAGACAGTGTCTGGTGGTTTGAATGAGAAGTGTCCCCCATAGGCTCAGATACTTGAACACTTGGTCCCCACTTGGTGGTGCTGTTTGGGGAGGTGTGGGAGGTGTGGCTTACTTGGAGGAAGTAGTGGGGGAGGGGAGGACTTGGAGAGTATAAAGCCCCAAACCATTTCCAGTCTGCTCTCTCTGCTTCCCGGTTGAGCTCTCTGCTTCCCGATCCTGTTACCGTGTATGCGGCCGGCTGCTGTGCCTCCCAGCCATGATGGATTCCCATCCTTCCGAGAACTGTAAGCCCAAATAAAGCCTTCCTGCTTTAAGTTACCTTGATCACGGCGTTTTATCACAACTGAAGAGTAACTGATACAGTGTTTCACTATGTATCTCTGACCGACCGAGAACTTGCTATATATCTGTCTGTCTTTGCCTCCCCTGTGCTCCTAGGTCCAGCAGGACTAATGTTTTATAGGGAAACACTGCAGAGGATAATAAACCCTGGCATCCTTCTTCCAAGGTTTCCAATAATTCTAATAATTACCAACACACAGCTGATTGTCTCCTCCTTCTCTACCGGTTATTCACAAGCAAATCTCAAACACTACATCGTTTCATGCATGTAGCTGGAGAGTTCTCCAGTCCTGCCTGGCCCACGGTCAAGACAAATCTCTCTCACCCGCCAGTCCCACAGCCACTTAGACCAACCGAGTAAACACACAGAGACTTATATTGCTTACAAACTTACAAGCTTACAAGCTGCATCAGGCTTCTTGTTATCTAGTTCTTATATCTTAAATTAACCCATTTCTATTCATCTGTACCTTGCCACGTTGCTCGTAGCTTACCGGTATCTTACATCATGCCTCTCCTCATGGTGGCTGGCAGCATCTCTCTGACTCAGCCTTCCTGTTCCCAGAATTCTCTTCTCTGCTTGTCCCGCCTATACTTCCTGCCTGGCTACTGGCCAGTCAGCATTTTATTTATACAGAGCAATATCCACAGCACATGCATTACAAGTTCACAGGCACACTCATACACACATAATAAGTAAGTAAATAAATAAATGTAATTTTAAAATATATAAATCTGCCAGATGTGATAATGCATGCCTTTAATCTGAGCACTTGAGAGGCAGGAGCAGATGGATCTCTGCATTCAAGGCCAGCCTGATTTACATAGGGAGTTCCAGGGTAGCCAGACCACATTGAGACCATGCCCTTCCCCCACTGTGTGTGTGTGTGTGTGTGTGTGTGTGTGTGTGTGTGTGTGTGTAATAACATTTGTCTTTGATGAGAAAGCGGAACTGGGAACTGAAGCTAGGGCCTTGTGCAACCTACAAAGTGTCCTACGCAGAGTTCTACCCCAGTCTTAAAGTCTTTTTTTTTTTTTTTTTTTTTTTTTTTTTTGGTTTTTCGAGACAGGGTTTCTCTGTGTAGCTTTGGGCCTTTCCTGGAACTCACTTGGTAGCCCAGGCTGGCCTCGAACTCACAGAGATCCGCCTGGCTCTGCCTCCCGAGTGCTGGGATTAAAGGCGTGCGCCACCACCGCCCAAACGTCGCAAGTCTACCATATTTTCTTAAAGACCTTTTTTAGGTGTACGAGTGTATTGCCTACATGTATGTATAAGCACCATATGTGTGCCTAGCACCTGCAAAGGTCAGAAGAGGCCATTGGATCCCCTGGAACTAGAATTACGGATGGTTCTGAGCTGCCATGTGGGTGCTAGGAACTGAATCTTGGTTCTCTGCAAGAGCAAGTGTGCTTAACCTATGAGCCATCTCTCCAACCCAAGTCTACCATATTTAAGCAAAACAAAATTCGTTCTTGAAGATCCACGTATATCCAGGCAGGGTCTACCTTTTCCTGATATATATGTTCAGGTGTATTCATTTAAATCGGGATTCAGTGAAATTCCTTACAAAGGCGATTGATTGTTATGTCTTCAGACAAAGGGATGAATTCTGAAACAATGAAATGCAAATTTAGGGTTGGTGACAATGTAGCAGTCCTAACAGGTGCCAGTCATTGAAGCCAAGCAGCAATTGTCCAGCCATTCACCCGTAGATATCTATCAGGTGTCTCCCACATGCCAGGCCTGGGATAATGGCATGCTCACCCTGCTCAACCAACTTGCATCTGCCTAAGTGTGTTACCATCTCCCTCCTCCAGCACCCTGGATGGCTAACCTCGAGGGGCTGGATCTATTTATTTTTTAACGGCAGAGCCTATGCAGAGCTGTTTGTTTACCATATTTGGCATCCATGGTGATGTCATTAAAATCCCTCTGGACTCTGGCTCCCTCTCACCAGCATGGCATGCTCAGCACCTCCGTGTATTCACTAGCAGCCTCTGGGATGGTTTTCAGAACACAGCCCCTGGGCACTGAAGGTGCTTTCCTCTGGGAATATTACACTTTCCCTTGGGCAACCAGAGCCAAGCAAGGGTGAATTGGAGATTAGAAAAAGTCCAACTCCTTTGCGGGACTCAGGGTGGTCAACTCTGAGGGGCCTGTGCTCCGCAACTCCCCAGAGGTGGTGCGATCTGGGATAGGAAACCGGCTTCTCTCCCTCCCTTAGTCTGTTTCTCTGTCCTGCAGAGCCCCAAATCTGCTGAGCTCATAGCATATGTCCAGGGTCAGGATCTTGTTATGCCCCCCTGGAATCAACTGGACAGCTGAGGTTGGCCTCGAACTCATTGTGTAGCTCAGGCTGGCCTTCAACTCACTGTGTAGCTCAGGCTGGCCTTGAACTTGTGATGACCCTCCTCCCTCTGCCTCCCGGGTCCTGGAATCACAGGTTCTGTCATGGCCTGGGTTGTTCTTGGCAGACCCCCAACTTTAATATAAAATCCGTACACTACCTCTGATGTCACTCAGAACCCCATCTCTCTAGTGACCACCCACACTTTTATACTGTCTTTCACCTTATACGCCCCCCTCAAAACCTGGATGCTGAACTTCAAAACAACTTCACACGGGAACATCTCCACGCTTGCACTTAACGAATCATAAGGGTTTTTATTCACTTTACAAAAGAATTCACAACGGGGTTCTTCACACAGAGAGCCCCACTTGAGTGTTTAAAATAAAATTACGAGATTTTACAAAAAAAAAAAAAAAATCGACCTAAAGCAAATTTCCAGAAATAACATATCCCATATAAAGCAGGAGCCTGAGTACCGACCCAATAATTGAGACTTTCAAACTCCTCCTTGGGAAAGTGCTTTCTCCTGAGGCCCCCTGCTAAGTCTCAGATTCTTTTTTCCTCAGCCCCCTTGGCCATACCCTGAAGGGAGTTGCCATGGTGACCGTGGGACTGTGACCTCCAGAGTAGCTGGGGCTCAGAAGAAAGGAATTTCCCCAGTGTGGCTGAGAAGTGGAAAGCAGAGAGACAGAAGGATGGGTATTCTCTTTCCCCGGTGACAGGCAGATGTTTTTCCGCTAGGGAGACTGGGAAAAGGTCTCACATGCTTTCTGAGTGTCCTGGAGCTGGCTGACTGGGCTCACCCTTGCTACCTACCCACATGCCAAGATGCTAACTAACAACATGGGTTCAGACAATGTGCACACCAAAGAAAAGGCATCATCCTGGGAAGGCGGGTTGCCCCTGAATGACTCTTAATTAATTTATTATGAGAGGCCATGGGAATAAAGGAAGGGTCACCCCATATGTAAATGACTCTGTCTTTAATCCCAGGATCTGAACCCAGTTAACCAAGAACATGAAAGCCATGTCACGTTTCTTTAATTAGCTCAAGTGAGGAACAAACAGGCTTGAGAGCAGGAACCTGCCCAGGGACTCACTCGTTCCCCACCTACTTAACACAGAGACCACGATGAACTCTGCCTTGGTCCTTTCTCCTTAAGTTATTAACATTTGTAATGACAGATGTAGTACATGGTCATTATAACAAGTCAAAGAATGCAGCATTTTTTTTTTAATCTTTGTGCACGTGTGTGAGCAGGTGTGCGTGTGTCACCATGCACATGTTTAGACATTCTAGGATTACAGATGGGCACTACTGTGTCTGATCTTACATGGATTCAGGGGTTCCAAACTCAGGTCCGCAAGCCTGTATATCAAATGGGTTACACGCTGACCATCTCCCCAGCCTAATACAGGGTTTTTTGTTTGCTGTTTGTTTGTGTTGAGGCAGAGTCTCACTATGTAGCCCTGGTTGGTTTGGAACTCCCTACATTGACCAAACTGTCCTTGAACTCAAAGGAAGCCTCCTGCTTTACCACCTGAGTGCTGGGATTAAAATGTCATGCCACCACGTCCAGCAAGGGTTTATTCTTTTATTGCTGGGTGGTGTTTTTTTTCCAACTATTTTTTAAAGAGTGTGTGTGTGTGTGTGTGTGTGTGTGTGTGTGTGTGTGTGTGTGTGAAGAGTGTGCCCCAGCATGCATGTGGAAATCAGAGAACAACTTGTAGAAGCCAGTTTTCCCCTCCTACCATATGGACTCTAGGGATTAAACTCAGGTTGCCAGATCCAGCGGCAAGCAGCCCCACCCAGTCATCTCGCCAGCCCCCAGTAAGGGCTTTTCAAGTTTTTGTCTCCCATTGTACCGGTCCAAGTCATTTCTCATTGGCCCTGTGGACATCTGGAGTCTACAGCCTTCCAGATGGTTGTTATGTTATGTTATGTTATGTTATGTTATGTTATGTTATGTTATGCTATGCTATGCTATGCTATGCTATGTTATATGTTGTATTGTGTTATGTTGAAATAGGATCATACTCTAAAGCAGGGTGGGTGGTGGTGCACACCTTTAATCCCAGCACTTGGGGAGGCAGAGACAGGTGGACCTCTGAGTTCGAGGCCAGCCTGGTCTTCAGAGTTTCAGGACAGTCATGGCTACACAAAGAAACCCTGCCTTGGAAAGAAAGAGAGAGAGAGAGAGAGAGAGAGAGAGACAGAGACAGAGACAGAGACAGAGACAGAGAGACAGAGAGAGATGGAGAGAGAGAGAGAGAAATAGAATCATACTCTGTAGCCCAAGATAGCAATCCTCCTGCCTCAACCTGTCTTCTTGGTCTTCCTCTGAGATAACTTACTGGTATACAGCCCTCCCTTGTATAGGTCTGTCCTCCCTCTCCAATGCACACTGCCTTTTGCTTTTGCTCCATGACATCATGCCGTGGTGTCCTGGGGATTCCTCCAGATCAGTGTGACCCTAACTCACTCTTCAATGCCTCCACAGCAGCGTATGCATGGTGCGTGCATACTGTAATTCACTCGGCAACCTTCTTTTTTAAGTTGTATACCCTTGTGACAATTTTCTGGCAGGGATTTAAGGACACTTGTGATTCCCCTCATGTCAGCAGGCTCCTGCAATCTCAGAGACTGCACCTAGGTCACACTTAGAACTGGTGCTACCAAAGGTCCCCCTTCAAAGTTGGTGGCTTCAGTGGTCACTTTAACCGAGGTGGGGCCCATGCTAACATTCCCCTTTTAATAAACAATGCAGACAGCTGGTCTCTGAGGTAGGGGACAGCTCTGCAATGGACAGTGTTGTGTGTGTGCACATCCACACATATGATAACTGCACATATTTCATGTTTGGGGTATAAACGGTGTTCGCAGGGACTGGAGTCATGGCTCAGTGGTTAGAGCTCTTTCAGTGCTTACAGAGGACCCAAGTTTGGTGCTTGGCCTCCATGTTGGGTGGCTCACAACCATCTGTAACTCCAGCTCCAGGGGATCTGCCTCCACTGGCACCAGCACACATATGCGCATGCTCACACACGAACACACACATACACACATATAATTTTAAAACTTAAAAATAACAAGTCTGCTTTTTAAAAGGTGCTCATATTTAATTCTAGCTGTCACCTTGAGACTGCTTTCCCAGATGTCGGAGCACTCCCCATCTTCGTGAGCAGTATGCAAGAGTCCTGCTCACTCACTTGCTGCTCAGCGCTGTCTCCTCTCTTTATTTTTCCCCTATCTGATAAGCGAGACTAGTGTTAATTGTTGTTTTGTTTCCCGTTTCCCTGGCTGCGCGGCTTTCACGCGCTTATTGGCCGCTTGGATTCATTCATCTGTAAAATGTGTTTCCATGTCTTCTGTCGGCCTCTTTAAAGCTTTCACTTTGCACGTTACATATTAGGGACACGCCGCCTTGTCTGTCACACGGATTGTCATTAGTCTTTTGTCTTTGTGAGGCTTGATCATTTCTGTCCCTTCCCTGTCAGCGTGACGGGTGGATGTCAGTTTTGACTATTATTTTTTCCAACTGAATAGGCAAAGATGTCCAACTGGGAAAGGCAGGTGGTCACTTAGGAACAGGGAAGAGACTCAGATGAAAAGAACACTGGGTTTGTGCTGGGAGAGCAGACTGTGGAAACCGACGGTGGGCCGGTGGGCCGCGTTTAGCACCTGTGACACCTCCCCCTCCTTCAAGTGAGAACACTTAGCCCAAGGTCTACTCCCTTAACACATTGGGTGCAATACATTTTTATAAAAATTTGTTTTGTCTTTAAGTGTGTGTGCATGTATGCATATCAGTGCAGGTGACCACAAAGGCCAGAAGAGGGTGTTGGATCCCCCGGATCTGGAATTACAGGCAGCTGTGCCCTGCGGGTCCTCAGACTATCCCTCTAGCCCCTGTACAGCACATTTTTATTGAGGTAAACTTTAGTAATACTATGATAGACATTGTGGGGTGACAGAGTCATAACCCACAGTGCCTGACCTCAGAGCAGTTAAAAACTAGCTATGGCACAGGAACACGCCAAGACTGAGGCCGCAGAGCATGAAAGCCATTGCACTTAAGTAGAATCCAGTGTTCTGGACAGCCAGGGTCGGGCGTGTAGAAGCCAGGGACTAGTCACAGAAGATGCAGCAACCTGGATCTTGGAAGGTAGAGGTGATTTGGGTAGAAACTAAGAAAAAAGAGAAAAAGCCACTTAGGGACAGCAGGGAGACCGGGAAAGAGCACAGGGGGACATGGAACAGCCGATCAAATGACCAGAGCACAGACTTTGTGTTGGGATGAGGAGCAAAGCCAAGCTGAACAGCACCTGGCTTCTCGTATAAAACTTCCGGGTCACATACAGATGTGCGAGCGTTTCCCGATGCAGCCCGCTGACTGTGGCCCTCTGTCACATACTGTGAAAACAAAGTTATGTATCCTTCTCACTGAACTGTGAGCCTCTGGGTCGGAGTATGGTTGGAAGAATAACGTATGCCCAGCCCTCATCCATCCCCGGTTATGTCTCTGTGAGTTTGAGGTACCACAAGGCAAAGGGCAATTGGCTTGCAGATGGAATTAAGGCTGCCTAGCCACTGACCTTAAAATAGGCAAAGTGGGTTATCCAGTGTCGCCACCACATGGATCCTGAAAAGGTGAACAGGAGCGTCAAGGGGAAGTGTGACTATGGAGGAAGGCCCCAGTGGTGTATGGGAGAAAACTCTGGCTTGCCATTACAGGATTTGGAGATGGAGGAAGGAGGCCATAAGCTGAAGAATACTAGAAACTGGAAAAGACAAGGAAACAACTGATTCTCTCTTAGAACATTCAGAAGAAACATGGACCAGTCAATCTCTTGATTTTAGTCCAGTGAGAACCCTTCCACACATCCAACCTACAAAACTGTCGAGGTAATACGAATATGTTGTTCAAACCACTAAATCGAAGTCATTTGTTTGGGTGGTGCTTGGGGATAGGACTCCAAGATACTGTGCATTCATGTTGGCAAGTGCTCTACCACTGGGCTACCTCCCCAGCTCTAAAGGCAACTTGTTTACAAGAGCAGTCGGATGGTAACATTGGACGGTAACATCGGAATGTCTATAGGTCTCAGATGTATTTACAGCCACGTGTAACCTGGTTCTGGTTACGGAAGGGCTCAGTCCACGCTTACTTAACGAAATTACGTAGTCTCAACAGTCCTGCCAACAAACAAAAACCAAAGTCTAGCATCAGCCCGGTGCTTGCAGCCCGGCGCTCCAAGCTGCTTTGTTCTTGACAGCCTTTGCTCTGCTATATAAATAAAGCCAGAGGACGCGCCTCCCTTCTGCGCTTCAAGCAACTTGCTTATGCAAGTGGGATTCCTGGGTCAAGGATGCTGCGTGCTTTTTTACGGTCCTTCACTCACTTAGCCAACTCACTTTGCATAGAGTCTGAGCCCATTTAATATGCTCACTCGTGATGCATGCAAGCAAGTCTTACCCCCTGACACGACCAGACCCATCCCTCAGGCACGGCCCCTCCCTGATCCCTGAGCTTGTTCCTACTCCAGATAAACTCTGAAGTTCTAACCCCTCAGCTTGAGGGAGGCATCCCTCAAAGAGTAGAGATCCTGAGCCCCATGCTGGTGGGGCAAGACTAACTTCATGGCCACAAGGAAGATTCCTTAGGGATAATATGGCAGCAGAGGGAGGAACCTGACACCCCCCTAGTTAATTTTATCAGTGACTGCAGTAAGGGATTTTTTTTTTTAAGAGTGGCAAGAGATGGTTGGCCTGTGTTGAAGAAGGCAGTAATTTTCCAGTGTTCCTAAGTAGCCTGGGAATTGCTGTGAGTGACCCAGAGGGGAAGGCAGGTTTATTTAAAGAACTGATTTTTCCCCCTTTCCTTTGCAGCTGGAGCTTCTTTTTGTTTCTTTTTCTTTCTTTTTTAGTTGGAGTTTGGGTTTCTTGTTTGTTTGGGGTTTTTGTGTTTAATGAGTCCCTTGTTGGCTGGGCTAATAAGAGCATTCCAGAAGTGAGAACAAGATGGCTGATTTTTTTTTTTTTTCTTCACCTGCTTCTAATCCGCAGAGAAGAAACCAACGGAAGGCTTCACCCTCCCTGAGGACTGTCTTCCCAGTTCCAGGGAAAAATGAAACATCCGTGTGACAACTCGGCCCCCCTCTTTGTCTCTCAGGAGCCTCACTGTGCTGGGAGACAGTGTTCAAGAGCAGAGGGGTGGGTCAGTGGGAGCGGGAGAGCAGGGCCTGGCAGGGTCTGGCAGGGTCTGGCAGGGTCTGGCAGGGTCTGGCAGGGTCTGGCAGGGTCTGGCAGGGTCTGGCAGCAAAGGCGTCAGGGAGATTGGCCATCCCTGTGACGGGATCTATCATGCATGAACTCTAATGACCTCCCCCTGGATTTTTTTCTTCCTTCCTTCCTTTCTTCCTTCCTTCCTTCCTTCCTTCCTTCCTTCCTTCCTTCCTTCCTTCCTTCCTTCTTTTTCTACCCCTTCTCAGCTTGACCATATAAAATAGAGCTGAAGAGCCGGGCGGTGGTGGCGCATGCCTTTAATCCCAGCACTTGGGAGGCAGAGCCAGGCGGATCTCTGTGAGTTCGAGGCCAGCCTGGGCTACCAAGTGAGTCCCAGGAAAGGCGCAAAGCTACACAGAGAAACCCTGTCTCGAAAAACCAAAAAAAAAAAAAAAAAAATAGAGCTGAAGAAACCGAGCACTGTAGACAGAAGAACGTCCCTGAACAGTCGGGGACCCAGGCAGATCTGTCTCTCCCCAGGTTTTTGCTGGCGTGTGTCTGATCAGAAGAACGGGAAAAGTTTCTGGAATTCAGAGAACTTTACCAATTCTTGGCCCTAACCTCAGACTTCCCTTGTGACTTGGGGCCTTTGGTTCTGAGGGCCTCGAGTTTTCCCTCTGGGAAAATGCCCAAATACTCCTGTTCCCCAGGGAGCAGCGAGCACAGAGCCCGCCAAAGGAAGACAGAGCAACCAATATTATAAACTACCCCTGAAGTGCCTGCCAAAACAGAGTGGAACATGACCCAGCCAGAGCCTGAGAAGGGCTTCCTTCCCTTGCCTCCCACCTCCACCCTGACAGAGCCCCACAGGCCTCCTGCCTCCCTGTGAGGCCCCAGGCGACTTCACAGCCCATGAATTTCCTCTGGCACTTTGAGACCCCCCCCCCCCCCACTTCCCCAAGAGGATTCATGAGGCCGCAGCAGGAAATGAAGAACATATTTTTAAATCAGAGGGGAAGCAATGTCTTTGTGTCAGATAAGTGGCCTGGATCCAGGGCTGAGAGACTGTGGCGCTTTTCTCCTTGCAGACAGCAGGTGCTCTTCGAGATGTGGTTATGGCAACAAAATAAATGATGGATAATTGCTTTTGTGACAACTTGCCAATTAAATTAGACTCAGCAGAATAACATAATGACAATTTGTTATGCTCCGGTGGGCACTAACATACCAATCATAATTAAATTCTATGACTGAAATAGAATACGGCTCGACGCAGGAATATATAACCCCAATTCCCTCTCCGTGAAACATTATAGGTTGAGGCTTGATTTTAATTTCGGGAAGATAATGGCATTAGCGCATATCTGAGTGGGTTTGTGGAGAGGCCTGTGGTGAGAGGAGACGGGTCTGAGTGAAGGCTGGCCCAGGGGAACACCCTGGGGGCTGAACGGCAAGGTGGTGAGGAAGTGCTGGGGAGCCTGTGGTGAAGACAGGGCTTCCAGGCTTGTGCCTGGTCCTGCCTGTGGAACATGGGAGGCAAAGGAGAGAGCCGCTGCCTACAGCCTCTGGAGTAACCAGGCCTACATGGTGCAGCCCCAAAGCCCTCACTCTAGAATGTTCTATGGATGGTCTCACATCCTATTTAAAAAGAGGAACTTAAAGTCAGCCCTAAATGATGGGACATCTTTGTCACTCTGCACCAAGAAGGGTGTGTGTGTGTGGGGAGGGGGGGGGGTGTATGCGCGTGCGCAGATGCGCATGCGGAGAGGGCGCAGGGTGAGATCTGGAGGATGGGAGGGACGCTGTGAAATTGTCTTCTGGATAAACCACGGCTGCTGGACACACGAACTCACAGCAGCACAAGCTCAAACCAGTCACATTCCAGCCCAGATCTCGGAGGGGCTCCCAAGGCTTCACGACACTGAGGACCTGTTGGTAGCTAACTGGCCACTAGAGAAGGGAGTCCATTTTTCTGTGGGAATGCCCTGGGCAAACATGGGCAGCACGGATTGCCGTTTACATCAGCACAGGTCCTGCATCCGAGGCTCCGGGAACATCTCCAAAGAGGGGTCGAGAAGATTGTAAGAGCCAGAGGACCAGGAAGTCTGCCGTGACATTGTGCCTGCTAGCTATGACCGGGAAGCCACATCCAGGAGATCTCAACAACATGGCTGCCTAAACATGGTCTAAACCATTCCAACAACAGTTGGCACCCCTACAGAGATGGGGGACATCTCACGGGCCCCACCTGCTTTGATTATCCAATACCCAGTGGTCAGCTCTAGAAACATACTTGCAGACAACACTGTATGGACTCAGCGGGTTATAGTTATGTGTTTGCTTATTTATATGTATGTGTAACAACAATGGTTAGAGAAGAGGGGACCATGAACTTGGGGAGGGTGATCAGACCGGAAAAAAAGGTAGGAGGGAGAAGAATGAAGGAAGGAATTATGTAAGTATATGTAAGATTTTTTGTTTTTTGTTTTTTGGGGACAGGGTTTCTCTGTGTAGTCCTGGCTGTCCTGGAACTAGCCAGGCTGACTTCTAGCTCGAGAGTCTCTGCCTCCTGAGTGCTGGGATTGCAGGTGTGCACCACCACCACTGGACATAGTTAATATTTTTTTTTTTTTTTTTTTTGGTTTTTCGAGACAGGGTTTCTCTGTGTAGCTTTGCGCCTTTCCTGGAACTCACTTGGTAGACCAGGCTGGCCTCGAACTCACAGAGATCCGCCTGGCTCTGCCTCCCGAGTGCTGGGATTAAAGGCGTGCGCCACCACCGCCCGGCTCATAGTTAATATTTTAAAAATGCAAAAAGGAGGAGGAAGCTGGAGAGATGGCTCAGAGGTTAGGAGAGCTGGATGCTCTTGTAGAGAATCCAGGTTCGGTTCCCAGCACACACATGGCAGCACACAACCATCTGTTACTCCAGTTCCAGAGGATCTGACACGCTCTCCTGGCCTCCTCCTCAGACACCAGGCACACATGTGGTGCACATATACACGTGCAGACAAAATACTCACAAAGATAAATCTTTTTTAAACATGATTTTAAATGATACAGAAACATAAGACATCTAACAACCGCCTCTGCATATACCCACATGCACACATATCACACATACACATCTACACATATCCCACACACATCACATACATATCACACACATCTCTCATCTCTCCTCTCTCTCTCTCTCTCTCTCTCTCTCTCTCTCTCTCTCTCTCTCTCGCGCGCGCGCGCACCAGTGTTAGATTTGGGGCTGGAAAGATAGCCCAGGATTAAGAGCATTTGCTGCTCTTACAGAAGACTAGAGTTCAAATCTCAGTAACCACATCTGACTCTCCTGTCACTCTGGCTTCAAGTGATCCAACGCCCTCTTCAGGCCTCTGCAGGTACCTGCACTCCCATGCACATGCCTACACACATATACATAAATCAAAAGAAAGTAAATCTTTTTTAAGTTGGTATTCTTTTCCTTCTTCTGAGTCTCTCTCTACCTGCCTCTGCGGCCGCCGCCACCGCTCTGCCTGTCTCTCAGTAAATCTTTTTTAAATTGGGTTCTGCCAAATATGCAAGCCCCTTATTAACATCCTAAGCATTGAGTACTAACAGTTTAATTTTTTTTCAATTTTGGGCTGTTTGTTTTGGTTTTTTTGTTTTTGTTTTTGAGACAGGATTTCTCTGTGTGACCGCCCTAACTGTCCTGGAACTTGATTTGTAAACCAGACTGACCTCAAACTCACAGAGATCCATCTGCCTCTGCCTCTCAAGTGCTGAGATCAAAGATCTCACCATCATGCCTGGCAGTTTGCTTGGTTTTTGAGACAAGGTTTCTCTGTGTAGTCCTGGCTGTCCTGGAACTTGCTCTGTAGACCAGGCTGGTCTTGAACTCACAGAGATCGGCCTGCCTCTGCCTCCTGAGTCCTGGGATTAATGGTAAGCACTACCACACCAGGCTCCATTTTGTGATTGTGTTGTAGTCGTTGCTGAGTTTGAATACCACTTGTTTTATGCGGTATCATAAATCTCTTCTCTGACTTGCTAATTCCTCTGTGA
This sequence comes from Peromyscus californicus insignis, assembly GCF_007827085.1. NCBI lineage: Eukaryota > Metazoa > Chordata > Mammalia > Rodentia > Cricetidae > Peromyscus > Peromyscus californicus. The sequence continues at coordinate 34,416,005 of NW_026294551.1, forward strand.
TTTTCTCTTTCCCTACTAGAGTGTAGCAGCTCTTTGCACATGAGAAGTGTTCACCTTTTTAGAATTTTCATTTTATGTGTGGATATTTGCTTGCATGTAAGGCAGTGCCCCATGTGCATGCAGTGCCCATGGAAGCCAGAAGAGGGCATCAGAACCCCTGGAGCTGGAGTTGCAGACACTTGTGGACTGCATGTGGGTGCTGGGAATCAAATGTTGGCCTCTGGAGGGGCAGCCAGTGCTCTAACCACTGAGCTTCTCTAGCTCCGGGTGTTCACCTTCTGACACACACAGGTTTAAAGTGTTTTTTTTTCTAAGCACGGTGTGTGGGTGTTTTCCACACTACAGAGCTGTCATTGTTGATCACAGTTTGTACAACTGTCCTCCAGAACGGTCATTCTGTCTTCTGGGTTTCAGGTCAAGCTTAGAAAGGCTTCTAACACTTTTGTAGTTGTAATTTTACTTTTACATCTTTAATTCCCTTGTAATTTACTGAATTATGGTACTAGTTAGAAAACCAAGCTTAAAGATTCCCTGAAATTCCCAGCCGATTCCCAGCTAATGATCCATCCTTACCTCTCTAAAGTGTGATATTTTGTCATATACTTGACATCCATACACCCAGGGCTGTTCGTCTAGACCAGTGGTTCTCAACCTGTGGGTCTTGACCCCTTTGGGAGTCACATATCAGATATCTTGCATGTCAGATGTTTACATTATGGTTAACAACAGTGGCAAAATTATAATTATGAATTAGCAATGAAATAATTGGTTTTTGTTTATTTTCCAAGACAGGATTTCTCTGGGTAGCCTCAGCTGTCCTAGAACTCACTCTGTAGACCAGGCTGGCCTCAAACTCAGAGATCTACCTACCTCTGCCTCCTGAGTGTTGGGATTAAAGGTGTGCGTCACCACCACCCAGCTAAAGCAAATTAGTTGTTTAAAACTTTTGTTTGCAATGAAATAATTTTCAAAGGGAGTCACCACAACATGAGGAACTGTATTAAAGGGTCGAAGGTTGAGAACCTCTCTCAGTTCTGGACTCTCTTCTGGACTCCCTGGCCTGTCTACTTCTGCACCTGAACCACGTATTCTGGTGACTGTTCTTCTATGCTGCTGGCTTTGTCGTTGAGGCAGTGTCTCCTGATGTAACTCTAACTAGCCCAGCCCCCACTGTGTAACCCAAGGTCGTCGTATAGACATGCAGTGAGTGACTGTTCCTCTGCTGCCTGAGTGCTGGCATTACAGTGGCCACCACTGGCTGTAACACATTCAGTAGGTAGCAAATGATATCACATATGTGTATTTCAAAAATTTGACTGGCAGTTCTCATGCATTTACCTCCTCACTGAATTTTGCTATGAAGTTGTTAAATTGAAAATAAAAATTAGGCCCGGCGGTGGTGGCGCACGCCTTTAATCCCAGCACTCGGGAGGCAGAGCCAGGCGGATCTCTGTGAGTTCGAGGCCAGCCTGGTCTCCAAAGCGAGTTCCAGGACAGGCGCAAAGCTACACAGAGAAACCCTGTCTCAAAAAATCAAAAAAAAAAAAAGAAAAATTAGGCCCAGCGTTTGTGGTATACTCTGGAGGCAGAGTGTTAGATCAAAGTGTTGGATCTCTGAGTTCAAGGCCAGCTTGATCTATGGAGTGAGTTCCAGGACAGCCAGAACTATACAGAGAAATCCTGTCTCAAAATAAATAAATAAAAATAAAAATTAGAAATTTAAAAACTTGGAACTAAGTATGATGACACCCAAATGCAATCCCAGTACTTGAGACTCTAGGCCAGGAAGATTGTGAGTTTGAGTCCAGCTTAGGCTACACAGCAAGACTCTGAAATGATAGATAAATAAATAGGTAGGTAGGTAGGTAGGTAGGTAGGTAGATAGATAGATAGATAAGGGCTGGGTGTAATGACACAAGCCTTTAATCCCAGCACTCAGGAGGTAAAGACAGAAGCATGTGGATCTCTGTGAGTTCAAAGCCAATCCAAGCTACATACTGAGATCCTGTCTCAATATCAATAAATAATAAAAACTGAGGCTAGAGAATATAGCTCAGAGGTAGGGCATGTTACATTATAAAAAAACGGCGGGAAGGAGTCACGCCATACAACAGGCCCACGTGGGAGGTTTATTGAGAAGAGGGGAGAGGAGGGGAGAGAAGGGAGCAGAGACCGGTCCCTGGGGGCGAGAGCAAAGGAAGAGAGGGAGAGAGGGAGTGAAGGGGAGGAGGGGAGAGAGGGAGAAAGAGAAAGACAGAGAGACACACAGAGAGACAGAGAGACACACAGAGAGAGACAGAGAGAGAGAAAGAAGGGGGCAAAGCCTGCCTTTTATAAGGGAACGTAGGGAATGCACAGGGGTGCTCTTAGTGGCTGCAGCTGAGGTCTATCCTGTGAGGACCCTGAGGGCAGGCCGGCACAGACGCCTAAATGCTAACATTCTCCCTTTTGTTTATTATAAAAAGGTGAGGAGTTAGAAAGGGTAGCAGGTGAGGCGGGGATGAGGGCGCCTTGTTCTCGAGACTGCTTCCTGCTGACCTGGGGAGCATCGATCATCTTTGGGGGACCTGAGAAAACTAGGGTGCTGGCCACGTCCTGGGGCAGCTGGCTGTTTCACTTTGCTGTCCAGGCTCTGTGGAACCATCTGGTACCTCTTAGACCTGGCAAGATGTTGTCTGAGGTGAATCCAAGTCCACTCCCTAGAGCTCACAAGAACTTTTGAGTTTACAAAAAGAGACAAGTTTGAGACATATTAGAAAGCAACCAAAAGGAATTTACAATCCTGAACTTGTGGCTAGGATACTACTGTGGTAGAGGATAGTGTTTAGTACTTCACCAGAGCTAGATTCATAGCTTATCAGAATCCCATCAATTAATATCAAGGTTGTGAACAGTAACAGAGAGAGAAAAATCTGGAACACGTTCATTCTTTTATACACATCAAATCACTTTCTCCTTATCGGCACGTGAGCTTTCCTATCTTCACATAACAAACCTTGAAGTGCATGTTCCTTCCCACCACAGCCTCACCTTGACACCCTCTTTCTATCCCATTTACCAGGAGACACAGGCAGTTCATGACTGAGGGCGGTCAACATATTTGAGGCTTGCTGCTTTCCTAGTTTAAAAAGGGATACAATGAACAGAGGGCTCATTAGGACTAAGAAGTGTACTCTTTAACTTCAGTAAAAGATGGCTGCCGGCCATATAGCTGCTTATATCACCATGAGGTCACTAGCCAAGATGGAGAAAAGCCACGCGGTTGCTGTTTAAAACATGTTTTTCTAAACAATAATTACAGGCACATGAATGTGGTGGTATTGTGTTCCCCGAAATATTGTGCACCCTAATAAACTTATCTGGGGCAGAGACAGAACAGGCACAGTACTAAACATAGAGGATAGGCAGTGGTAGCACACACCTTTAATCCTAGCATTCCAGAGGCAGAAATCCCTCTGGATCTCTGTGAGTTCAAGGCCACATTGGAAACAGCCAGGCATGGTGACACACGCCTTTAATCCCAAGAAGTGAGCCTTTAATCCCAGGGAGTGATAGCAGAAAGCAGAAAGATATATAAGGCGTGAGGACCAGAAACTAGAAGCATTTGGCTGGTTAAGCTTTTAGGCTTTTGAGCAACAGTTCAGCTGAGACCCATTCTGGATGAGGACTCAGAGGCTTCCAGTCTGAGGAAACAGGATCAGCTGAGGAACTGGCAAGGTGAGGTAGCTGTGGCTTGTTCTCTCTCGCTGATCTTCCAGCATTCACTCCAATAACTGGACTCAGGTTTGTTTTTATTAATAAGAACTTTTAAGATTCCTGCTACACATGAACACAGAGTTTAATCCAAGTTACATACACATATACGCAGAATTAAACCCAGTTTACATTTACACATATAGGGTTAAATCCAAATCTCTCTCTCTCTCTCTCTCTCTCTCTCTCTCTCTCTCTCTCTCTCTCACTCACTCTCACATACACACACACACACACACACACACACACACACACACACACACACATTTATATATATAAAACAGGAGTTGAATAAATTAAAAGGGAAAAGCGGCATGTGCTGAGCCAGATGAAGCTGGCTTCTCCATCTCTGACTCGCCTCGCACGCACGTTGCAGCAAACAGGACTTTGAGTGAGAGAGTAGACAGACGCAAGCGGTTCTTGAAGCAAAGAAAAAGAAGAAAGTGGAGAATTCTTTCTCGGTTCCCCGAGAATGGTAAACTGGATTGATGAGAGCTAGGAAGAACGTAAAGAGAAACTAGTACCATTTTTGAAAAAAGTTGGCTTCCATCCCCAAAAGGACATTCATTTTATGCCCTGCTCGGGATTGACAGAAGCAAAGCTTGAAGAGCAATCAGATTTCTGTCCTCGGTATGCTGGCTTACCATTTATTCCACATCTGGATAATTTGCCAAACTTCATTAGATCAGTTGATGGGCCAATCAGTCTGCCAATCGTTGATAAGTACAAGGATATGGGGACTGTGGTCCTGGGAAGGCTGGAGTCTGGATCTATTTGTAAAGACCAGCAGCTTGTAATGATGCCAAACAAGCACAAAGTGGAAGTTCTTGGGATACTTTAAGGATGTAGAAATGGATTCTGTAGCTCCAGGTGAAAACCTCAAAACCAGACTGAAAGGAACCGAAGAGGATGAAGAGATTCTTCCAGGATTTATCCTTTGTCATCTTAATAATCTTTGGCATTCTGGACGCACATCTGATGCCCAGATAGTGGTTATAGAGCACAAATCCATCATCTGCCCAGGCAGATATAACGCAGTGCTGCGCATCCACACCTGTGTCGAGGAAGTCGGAAATAACAGAACCACCTTGCTGGTGCCCAGATTTCTTTTAGCTGGCTGCAGTTGGTGTTTTTAAAAGTAGGCTAAACAGACTTCTGATTTGAAAACCCAAGTTAGCTGTCGTTGTTCTGAGTTGCTGGGGTTTGTGATGTTTATTGATCTTCTGCTTTTATTATCTGTCAAAAGTAAATAAGATAGAGCTCAATTCCTAATAGAATTTGCTTTTCTTTTTTTTTAAACAAATTATTTTTATTTTATGTGCATTAGTGTTTTTCCTTGCATGTATGTCTGTGTGAGGGTATCAGGTCCCCTGGAACTGGAGTTACAGACAGGTTTGAGCTGCCATGTGGGTGCTGGGAATTGAACCTGGGTCCTCTGGAAGAGTAGTCAGTGCTCTTCACCACTGAGCCATCTCTCCAGCCCCTGAACTTCTTAACCAGCACCTGTGGAGTCCTCTCAAGGACAGTCATTATTGTGTGAAGGTTCAAATTCAGCTGTTAGCATGGAACTTTCAGAACCTGTTGTAGAAAATGGAAAGACAGAAATGTCCCCAGAAGAGTCATGGGAGCACAAAGAAGAAATAAGTGAAGCAGAGCCAGGGGACGGCTCCTCAAGAGATGGAAGGCCACCAGAGGAAAGTACCCAAGAAATGATGGAGGAGGAGGAAGAAGAAATAGCAAGACCTAAGTCGGTGGTGGCACCGCCAGGTGCCCCCAAGAAATTAAGTGGAGAATTCTTTCTCGGTTCCCCGACTGTCTGGTCCAAGAAATACTGAGGCCAGTCTCACATCCAGGGGAATGGTCAGAGGCAGGAAGCCCCACCAGAGACCCAGCTGTTGGTACCGAATGGCAGGCAACGCTGTCAGTGAATGAGAGAACAGATTTGTCGCAGGTGAAAGAGAGTAAATCCGCTGCAGGCGGAGCAGGCAGGTAGAGTGCCAGCGTCAAGTGGGTATCCTTGGCAGGTCCTGGAAGGTGTGCCACTAAACAATCATGCCACACGCAACAAAGTTAGGACAAGAGGTGTGAGGGAGGGGGAGAGCAAAGAGTGGAAGGCTACGTCAGAGTAGGGACTTGGTAAGAGAAAGCCTGAAAGGAGGGTACCCCTTCCGTCTATCGGATCGCAGGCAGAAGTTGCAAAGGTCCTGTGAAATACGGGGATGTGGGTAAGCGGCTATTTTGATTGGCATCTGAGGAGAATGGGACCAAGTCTGACTACAAAGGCAGATAAGCTAAGCCCTTAAATCAGGGGCTTAAATATGGAGGTAGGAACGTTTTCCGTGAGTGAGGTAGAGAAGGTCCAAGGGCTGGAATTTCTTGTGTCCCAGAGATTCATCAGGTACAGGCTGCTCAGTGGACTCTCATCCAAAAAAGCAGGAGCTACGGGCTAAGAGCCCGAGTGAAACACAGTCGCCTGGTACCAGGACTGCGAGAAAAGCCAGAAGGCGAGGACTGTGCTCGAGAAATGAAGCCTCATTCATGGGAAATGGCCAGAAGCGGGGGCTTACCAATCGTTGGTGTTGGATGGAGAGTCCCAGCGATCTGTCAGGTGGGAAAGCAGGGCTGTTGGGGGCGGACCGGGTCCCGGGCACACCTCAGACTGCAAGGAGAGCCTACCCGAGTCACAACACCGAATGTTGTGTCACGCCATACAACAGGGCCACGTGGGAGGTTCATTGAGGGGAAGGGAGAGGAGGGGAGAGAAGGGAGCAGAGTCCAGTCCCTGGGGATGAGAGGGAGGGAGGGAGGGAAGGAAGGAAGGGAGAGAGGAGGAGAAAGGGAGGGGGGGAGAGAGGGAGAGAAGAGGGGAGGAGAAAGGACAGGAGAGGAGAGGGGAGGGGGGGCAAAGCCTGCCTTTTATAAGGGAACATAGAGAACGCACACAGGGCATGTCTTAGTGGCTGCAGCTGAGGACGTATCCAATCAGGACCCTAAGGGAAGGCCAGTACAGATGCCTAAATGCTAACAGGGCACTTGTCTAACAAGTACTGTTTTTGTTCCCCACTGAAAAATAAAATAAAATATAAAATAGACATTTTATTAGGAAGCTTAGGATTGCCTTAATTGAAAGCATTAACTCGGAAAGGATGAGATAAGGCTGTGTGAGCTGACATGCTCGTGCATGCCTTTTATCCCAGCATTTCAGAGGCAGGTGGCAGGCAGATTTCTGTGAATTTGAGGCCAGCCTGGTTTACACAGATTGACCCAAGGCTAGACAGAGCTGTATAGTGAGACCCGGTCTGAAAAAAAAATTAAAAAGATTGTCATTTGGGTGAAAGGGAAGAACACAGCTTTTGTGGCTGTCACGCCAGTACAGGAAGCTGTGGTCTGGCCCACTCAGGTTAGGATGATCACGAAGAACTCTTAGGGGAAGACTCCTTCCTGCCCACACCCAGTTCAGTGTACTCAGCTTGCTATCTGCTCAACTCCTGATTTGAATTCTTGTTTGGCTCCAACTCTGATTTCTACTGGCCATCGGTTGTTTCTCTGGCCTTCCAATCACTTCCTGGTCTCCCAAGATGGTGTGTATGGCCTTCATTTTGTAACCTATTCATCTTTGCAGTGACGCCTGCCACTTCCAGACTGCCCCTCACCCCCACTGTCCAGAGGGGGTCAGAATTGAGGCATGCCTTTGATGCTGTAATAACAGTTTCTATAGCTCAGACGCCTTCCTTTGGCTTAATTCCCATAGCACAAAACCCATCAGGAAGTGACCACAGGTTCAGGCTGTCTTAGTGTAAGTGGTAGCTTGGGAAAGGTGTTTGAATTTTCGGCAGCAATAAACAAACAAACAAGCAAACACAACACCAGAATAACCCCTTTAGTATCACTTGGGCCTACAGATGTTCGGTAAGTGACAACAGCAGATGTGGCATTCCCCCTTGCTGCCTTGACCTATGTCAGGTTTGGTCCGGCTCCAGCTGGAGCTGTTGCCATCCTAAGGCCGCTGCAGCAGCCTGAGTGAGGTAGCTTCTACCCCACCCCACGCTCTTGAGCACCTGAGTCCTTCAGAACAGAGGAAAACCTCAGGCTAACCCACCCCAGCAAGCCAATACGAGCTGCCTCTCTGTTCAAGAGCATCCTGGCCCCTCTCCCGTTAATGCTGACCCCTTCTGCTCAGGAGTGAAGCCCCTTAAGGCCTGGCCTTACTTGAACTCATGATCCTCCTGTCTCAGTTTCTCAAGTGCTAGATTGACAGTTGTGAACCACCACACCCAGCTTAGCATTGTTACTTCTCGGGTTTGAGAACTTGTGATGATTCCTTAGAGTCCAGTTTCTTTGGAAATTGCATTATTTATTTGTTTGTATGCACGTGGATGTCAGAGGAGGACCCACAGGAGTTGGTTCTCTCCATAGTGTGGATCCTGGGGCTGGGAGTTATGTCATCATCACACCTGAAGGTGAGCTTGTGGTGATATTTTAATTGTGCTGAAATGTGATTTTATTTGTATGTTAATAAATAAAGTTTGCTTGGAGATCAGAGGTCATAGCGGGCCAGGAATAGAAGTCAGGCGGTGGTAGCCCACACCCTTAATCTGATTACATGGCAGGCAGAGTCTCTGTGTGGTCAAGGATACAGCCAAGCATGGTGACACACGCCTTTAATCCCAGTACCAACCATAGAGACCTGGAGGTCTGTATAGACAGGCAGTGACGAGGAAGTGAGGTGGCTGGGCTTAGAGCCAATGAGAAGGCAGAACAGGAAAGCAATAAAAGTGCAGGATAGGCAGGAAGAAGCTCTCTCTTGTGTGGGAAACTACGGCTTGGTGGTAAGCTAAAGGGTAGTCAGTGGCTCTTTGCTAATTCTCTGATCTCTTCGGCTATTACCCCTGGATTTGGCTCTGTGTTTCTTATTTATTGAGACTGTTTAGAATTTCGTCTACGTGAGCTCCCTTATCAGCCTAGAGCCCAGTGTCTTGAACTGAATGTGGGTTGCAGGAAGTTCGGCAACAGCAAGAGGCCTTGCCCGTCTTCCTGCACACTTGACTTGGCCTCACTTCTACTGTTTCCGTGTCCAAAGACCACTAAGTCTCCAACCCTTCTCTGTGGACAGAATCCTATTTTAATTCAAATTTTAGAAAAGTGTGGTCTTGGTAGGCTTTGGCAAGTTCTGTTGGTACCATAGACTATGCTTTGGTAACCCACTGTAATCCACTCGCAAGGAGACTGCCAGCTTTGCTGAGGCTCAGGGCAGGAAAGTGCTCCACAGCAGGTTGGGGCTGTGGCACAGCCAGCCCTGCCTCTCAGACTGTATGACTCCAGAGGTTCCACGGCACTGCAGCTGTGGAAGGGGTCCCACGTGGAGCTTTCGGTGAGTCCAATAGAAGAATATTACAGATGCCTAGGGCTCTAAACCAAGCATGCCATCTGCAGGAAGAATCATCTACCAACTGAAACGCTACTACCAGAATGCAACTGGGCAGCAGTAGAGATGAAACTTCTGAGTGACGATGACAAATGACCAGCTGGAGCTGCCCATCACGGACTAAGCTCTGTCTGATCCTCTGAACCACAAGGGCAGCCAAGCCCAGCCAAAATTGGCCTTCAGACGGGCATGGAACAGTCACGGTCAGCACCAGGAGGCTACAAGAAGAGTAGCCCTGCCAGGGGGTGGTGGCACACGCCTTTAATCCCAGCACTCGGGAAGCAGAGGCAGGCGGATCTCTGTGAGTTCAAGGCCAGCCTGGGCTACAGAGCGAGTTCCAGGAAAGGCGCAAAGCTACACAGAGAAACCCTGTCTTGAAAAACCAAAGAAGAAGAAGAAGAGGAGGAGGAGGAGGAGGAGGAGCCCTGATTCCTAGTGGTGGTGCCTCTGGCCTTCCTCCCTCAGTTTACACTCGTGTGTAAATGAGGGGGTCCTCCGCACAGTTGGTGGAGGAGGAAAAAGGCCAAGCTAAGTACCTAGATCACCATGTAAGTGTGAGCCAGGGCTGCTGACACTTCTCAGAAGGTGGAGGAGCACTCTTGGTTCCCAGGTAGCTCAACTGGGCCATTTCTTGATTTCCTATTCCCAGTTTCAATGAACCACATCAAGACCCGAGAAGAACTAGTACCAAACGTCCATACTGCCAGGAACAAGAGTGTGGGTCATCCTTCCTGACAAGCCACTTGGGCTAGTAGAGATGCCAGCTGGGACAAGATGGCCCTGGCACAGGTGACAGAAAGAACTATAATGAACATCAGTGGAGCCCTGATGTCAAACTTATCATCAGGGACTCTGGTTTCTCCCATTAATCCAGGAAACAAAATCAGTCACCACCCTAGAGGTACCATTAAAGATGGATCACACTCACTATGAGAGTGAGAAAGTCTGGGCAGCTGGAAGGGTGGCCTGTCAGGATACTGTCCATCTATCCTGTCTTCAAGGCATCCACACTCAGCCCTCCACTACTGGGAATCTGGGCTGTGATGGCTCAAAGCTTCATCCCTCACTGGAAATTGCTTGACCTAAATTACACCTCTTCCTATGGGATGAAACAGCAGGTTAATAACTGCCTGATGAGTCTAGGCAGGAGGGAGGCAAAGGTCCAGCACTCTTACCTTAGACAACTCTGCAGGGCCATCCCAGCTCCAGAGCTCCCTTTGGGGTCAGTTGAAGCCTCCAAGCACATCGCTGGCAGCATCTCCTCTGCCAGATCCTGCCTTCCTGACCCCCCTTCCATGTGTATTTCCTGACAACACTTCTACCCCGTGTCCTGCCTGGAGCTCTCCAGCTCAGGGTCTGTTTCCAGGAAACTCAGCTTCAGACATCTCCCAAGCTCAGGTCACTGGTTTGAAAACCCAAAGGATGCTGATTCAGTCCCTCGACTCAAGGGACCCCTGCAGTTGCCCATCCACTTGTCAAACAGTGGAGCCTTCCACGCTGTTCCTAGCCTGTCCTCTCCCACTGAAGATTGTGGAAGTTACCCAGCAGCAGGAAAAGACAGCCAGTCCCACACTTCATTGGTCAGAGATGTTCATGTACCCCGTCTCCCTCCCTCAAGACCACATGACTGGGAAGAACTTCAGACAATTATAGTCAAGCCTTTGTAAGGCAAGGGCAAATCCAGGGACCTCTGCAAGGGAGCATAACCAAGCTTGTCCTTCCAAAGTGAAGGGGAATGGCTGCCATCGTTCATGAGGTCCACGGGGGATTCAGGAGTATGCAAGAGTATTTTTAGCAAATGACAGAAAAATGGAGAAAACAGGTTGATTGATTGACAGACAACCCAATTTTTAATCTGGACATCTTTAATAAATTCTATAATGCAGGATTATCCATCTTATCTCACCCAGATTGCTGTCCTTCACAAGGAGATGGCCTTGATTTTAGAGGCCAGATTAAGTGGTTTTATCAGAAGACACACTGTAAATGCCCATACCGTGTAGTGCCAGTCAGTCCCCAGGAGCCAAGTCTCACCAAGATTTTTGGTTTGTTTGTTTGTTTGGGTGGGTGGTTGGTTAGTTTTGTTTTGTTTTGTTTTTTTCAGACAAGATTTCTCTGTGTAGCCCTGGCTGTCCTGGAAATCACTCTGTAGACCAGGCTGGCCTTGAACTCACAGAGATTGCCTGTCTCTGCCTCCTGAACGCTGGGATTAACGGCCTGCGCCACCACTGCCCAGCAGAGGTTATTTTTTTTTAATTTATTACATCTTTTTATTATGTGTGTAGGGGTATGAGTATGCACATGTATGTGGGAGCTCGTATGCCATGGCACACATGTGGAGGTCAGAGGATAACGTGTGGGAGTCAGTTCTGTCCTTCCAAAGCATGCAGGTCTCCAGGATCAAATTCGGTTTGTCACGTTTGGCAGCAAGCACCTCTGCCTACTAAGCCACCTTTCTGACCAGCTACAAACAGGAAATGTCATTTTGCACAATCCTAAGTTTGAAAACCAGCAAAATACAAATGCCATTTCCACCTGGATGCAGTCATGCTGTCCCAAGAAGCTGCAGTCACGGTGACATGTCTGATGCGTTGATAGAATGCTAAGTTCTTATCCTTTTGAAAATATTTTATTTTTCCTGTATATGTATTTCCCCAACATGTATGTCTGTGCACCGCTTCTGTGCCTCTTGCCTGCCCAGGCTAGAGGAGGATGTCAAAGCCCCTGGAACTGGAGTTACAGATGGTTGTGAGCCATCAGGAGGATACTGGGAACTGAACCTGGATCCACTGAGTCATCTCCACAGACCTTCTTCTCTAAAATCAAACAAGCAAACAAAAACTCTGTGTGCGTGCATGTGTGTGCATTCATGTATACAAGTGTGTGTGCGTGTATGTGTGTACATTCATGTATACGAGTGTGTGTGCACACACGTACCTCAGCAAGCAGATGGAGGTCAAAGGACAATGCTGGTAGAGGTCCTTGCTTGCCACCTCACTTGAGACACAGTTCCCTATCATTTGCACCTGCATGTGCCAGGCTAGCTGGCCCCGGCCCTTCCAGGAATTCTGTCTCCATCTCCCATTTCATCATGAGAGCACCGGGATCACCAGCATGTGCTGGCACACCCAGCTCTGTACGGGTCTAAAATCCTCATGTGGCTTTTTGCTTTGTTTTGTTTTTTTTTTGTTTATTTGTTTTTTGAGACAGGGTTTCTCTGTGTAACAGCCCTGAAACTCACTTTGTAGACCAGGCCTCGAACTCACAGAGATCCTCCTGCTTCTTGCTCCCGAGAGATGGGATTAAAGGCATGCACACCACGCCTGGCTACTTTTTTTTCAAACAGGGTTTCATGTGTCCCAGGCTGGCTTTGAACTCCTGATCCTCCTACTTCCACTTTCTAATTGCTAGGGTTACAGTTATGTGTTACCATGCCCATGCAGGGACAGGGGTCAGACCCAGGGCTTTCTGCATGCTGGGCAAGCACTCTGTCAACTGAGGTACCCCCCACCCCAAAATGCTAGGTTAATATTCAGGCTCTCTTGATCCTTACAGCCCCTCAAAGCAGGATCAGTGCTGGACCATCCCACATTGGATGAGCAAATCGAAGCATGTAGAGGTTAGGTCATCTCCCCATGATTACAAAATGTTGGAACCTCAATCTGACCTGTCCAATACAGTCTGTATCCTGGCATGGTGAGGTGGTACATGCCTGTAACCCCAGCCCTCAGGAGACTGAAGCAGGAGGATGAATGTGACTTTGTGGCCAGCATGGGCTGTAGCCTGCAGTGAATTTCAGAATAGCCAGTCACAGTGTCGGACCCTTTCTGAAAATAAAAAACAAGTCATGCATAGCAGGTCAAGCCTATACTTCTAGCACTTGGGAGGTAAAGATAGGTGTTATCATGAGTTCAAGGTCAACTTCAGCTACATAGGGACTTCAAGGACAGTCTGAGCTATATGAGACCTTGTCTCAAAAAATAAATACAGGGGCTGGAGAGATGGATCCCCAGGTAAAAGTACTTGTTGACCTTCCAGAGGATGGGAGTTTGTCTATAACTACAGCTCCAGGGAATACAATGCTCTTTTCTGTCTGTCGGCACCCACATGAACACATACACACATAACTAAATCATAAGGAAAATAGTTAAATAATTAATGAAGACTGAGGTCTTACTCAACTATGAAGTCAGACTGTAAGAAGCACTGAGTGAAAACTAGGAGCCTCAGTAGGCCCTCAGGAACACCTAGTGTTTGGCCAATGTGTCTGGAAACAGATAAAGGTCCCAGGCTATCCTCATTCTTATTTCTTTCTTGAAGAGCATGATGGTGGCGTGATGGTACAAGTCTTTAATCTCAGCACTTGGGAGGCAGAGGGCAGGAGGATCTCTGTGAGTTCAAGGCCAGCCTGGTCTACAGACTGAGAGATCCTGTTTCTAAAAAGCATCACTTTTTCAACTATTTTTGTTGTTGTGGAGACAGGTTCTCACATAGCCTAAGCTAGCCTCAGAACTCTCCACGTAGCCGAGGGTGAACCTGAACCCCTGATCCTCCTGCTTCTGCTCCCTAAGTGTACAATTACAAATGTGTACCACCATTCCTGGTTTATGCCATGCTGGGGGTGGAACCCAGGGCTTTGAGCATGCCAGGCAGTCACTCTACCAACTGAGCTACACAGCCCCGAAACACATCTTCTGGGTGCATGCCAAGGTCTATGGGTCACAGTGGTGCAGCTTTAGGGTCCTCAGAGAAAGGAGAACTTGAGATGGGAGAAGGCAGCTGAGAGTCGCCTGCAGCATATAGTACTCAGACTCCAGGACCCAGCAGCTGTATGACTTTGGCCGTAAGGCCAGCTCTGAGCTGATTCTGTTGTCTGGGGGGGGGGGGGGGATATGCATGCCTCCCAGTGTGGTGTCAATTAAGTTAGATTCAACAATATCTGGAGGAAAGCTTTCAGCATAATGTTAGGTACCTGTGAACTGTCCCATAACAGTACCCTAAGACACTTCCATCCTCAGACATGCAGGGACGTGCCCCTCCCCTCGTGAGCTCACAGGTGGAGTTGACTGGCTGAGATGCACTGCCTCCGGTAGTGTTGATCTGGATGAGTCATTCAATTCCAATGGTCATTATTTTGAAGGCCTGGAAGGCAGACCTCCTGGATTTTATCTCCCCTAACTCATTCTGTGGCCTACAAATAGAAAGGACAATAATTCAGATATGGCGAGGGCCAAACACCGCCCCCCCCCAGATTCCCCTGCCTTCAATAGAAAGCACCCTGTAGCCAAATGGTGAGCTGTAGTGTTGTGCTAAAGCAGAAGGCTGTTTGAAAATAATAATCAGAAGTTCTCTCAGGAAGCCCGATTATATTTTTACATGGAGAATCAAAACGCTGGCAGGGTGGACTTCAGCCTAGCCTTCACGAACCTTTTATCCTATAATTAAGCCCGCTCTGCTGCTGGGTTAATTCTCCCCTGAATGACACCACCCTTTGAGCCAGCCCGTTTGTCGGGAGAAGGCTTCAGCCTGATGATCTATTACACCAATACATCACTGCGGTGAGCTGCCTCCTTAATGATTTATCCATAACACATCATCAGAGTGAGGCACACTCATAATATATTGCTCAATAAGTCTGTGGTGGCCAAGGGAGGAAGTGACGGGCAGCAGCCCCCTCCGTGTCCTGATATGGCTGGTGTCAGAGTGTGGGCCCACACTGGGCTCTCCCTTCCTAAACCAATGTTTATAGAGACAGGAGATCTCTCACGCCAATGGACTTTCAAGACTTGAGAAATCATGAGCCAGGGCAAGAAGGTCCCTCATGTCCAGTGGGGTTTATCTAGGCCTGTCATCTCTAAACATTCTCTCTAAGTACTTATTACATAGGAGGCCAGGGCCATTGCATGCCCTGACCCTAAGGAGTGCCATCCACTCTGTAGTCCATGCCAAGGGTTCCCACCACCACCCGCACTGTGAAAACTACAACCTGGGCCACGCAACAGGAATACCTTTGTTAAAATCATATACTGTGGGGCCGGGAGAGCTGGCTCAGTCTGTTAGCTATGCAGGCATGAGGATCTGAGTTTGATCGTCCACACAACCAGGAACAAGCCGAGCACGGTGGCACATGCTTCTCATCCATCTCTAGGGAGCTAGAGACAGGAGGATCCAAGGGGCTCACTGGCCAGCCAACTTATCCCAATCAGTAAACGTCAGGCTAAGTGAGAAATCCGTCTCAAAAAACAAAGTGAGCAGCTCCTGAAGAATGATAGCCAAGGGTGACATTCACCCTGTACATGTACACACACACACACACACACACACACACACACACACACACACACCCCAAAGACACACACACACCAGACACACACACACTACAGACACACATACACACACACATATACACCACATACACACACACACCAGACACACAAACACACACTATAGACACACATACACCACATACACACACACACCCAAAGACACACACACACACTACAGACACACACACACACACACATATACCACATACACACACACACATACATACACACATAAATACACATATACACACATCATCATACACATACACAATCATTTTTTAAATCATTTATTTATTATTTGGTGTGTGCCGTTTGTGTGCATGTGGAGATCAGAGAAAAACTTGCAGGAGTCGGTCCTCTCTTTCCACCTTGTGGGTCGTGGGGTCAAACTCAGACTGCCAGGCTTGGTGACAAGCACCTTCACACACTGGGTCACATCACCAGAACACCCTCCCTGCAAAATGGTTTTATTTATTTATTTATTTGGTTTTTCGAGACAGGGTTTCTTTGTGTAGCTTTGCGCCTTTCCTGGAACTCACTTTGTAGACCAGGCTGGTCTCGAACTCACAGAGATCCACCTGCCTCTGCCTCCCGAGTGCTGGGATTAAAGGTGTGCGCCACCACCGCCCGGCGCAAAATGGTTTTAAGCAGAGACTGTGGCATGAGACTGCTTCACTTGACAAAGTGCTGAATAACAATAGCGTTCATGGAGATATTGTAAGCTTGAATAAGACAGTGTGCAGAGAGCTGAGGGTCTATAGAAAGCAATGGCATGCTCTGCACAGTTGGGGAGAACATGAGCCTACCATACCAGAGGATCTGGGTTCAAGTCCCAGCACCATGCCAGAAGCAGAAGAAAGCATTCCACCAGGGTTAGTGCTCTAGTGACTATCTTAATTCTGAGGGCCCCAAAGTCTTCAGGCTTACGTCTCTAAATTGTATTCTTCATTCCATGGAGCCTCATTAGATTTTTATTTTTTTATTTTATTTTTTTTTTTTTTTTTTTTTTGGTTTTTCGAGACAGGGTTTCTCTGTGTAGCTTTGCGCCTTTCCTGGAACTCACTCTGTAGTCCAGGCTGGCCTCGAACTCACAGAGATCCGCCTGCCTCTGCCTCCCAAGTGCTGGGATTAAAGGCGTGCGCCACCATCGCCCGGCTGATTTTTATTTATTTATATGATGCTTTTGAATTAGGGCAGGAAGCAGAGAAATGGGTATTTACAGAAATACATAGTATGATGAAAACGGAGGCATTGGGGACATTGGAGTAAAGGGGATGAAAGATTAAACAAGACTTAAGCAAACGTAGCATGTAAAGTGAGGGGGAATGGGTGAGGCCCCCAGGCCCTCACATCCTTGGCAACCATGCAGGAGAACTAATCACCTTGCTCAGAAAGCTGAGGATGGGCTGCCCAGCCCAGCAATCTCACTGAAGAGGTGAGTCCTGGCTCCAAGTTCTTTCTTGTAAACGCACAAAGAAACAGGCACAGTAATGGTCCTTGCAGCATCCTAGACAGCAACCTCAACACCAAGACGGGGCTGTGTGTGAGAGAAGTGTACACACTTAAAAAAGAGCTATTCTGTTTTGCTTTTAAGATTTATTTGGCTGGGCAGTGGTGGCGCACGCCTTTAATCCCAGCACTCGGAAGGCAGAGGCAGGTGGATCTCTGTGAGTTCGAGGCCAGCCTGGGCTACAGAGTGAGTTCCAGGAAAGGTGCAAAGCTACACAGAGAAACCTTGTCTTGGAAAAAAACAAAACAAACAAAAGACCCCCAAAAAAAGATTTATTTGTTTATGTATTTTATGTCCATGGATGTTCTGTCTGCATGTACACCTGCACACCAGAAGAGGGCACCAGAACCCATGAGAATCACATGAGACAACATTATAGATGGGTGTGAGCTTCCCTGTAGGTGCTGGGAATTGAACTCAGGACTTCAGGAAGAACAGCCAGTGCTTTTAACCACTGAGCCATCTCTCCAGCCTCTATTTATTTATTCTTTGAGATTGGGTCTCTCTATGTAGCTCTATCTGTCCTGGAACTTGCTGGGTAGACCAGGCTGGTCTCAGACTCACAGAGACCCACCCGCTTCAGCCTCCCACGTTCTGGGAATAAAGGGGTGTGCCACCACACCAGGTTTAAGATTTATTTTTATTTCTATTTCTGTGTATGTGTCTGTGTGTATGAATGCCATGTCTGTGCCAGTGCCAGGGGAGGTCAGAAGAGGACTTCAGATCCCCTAAGATGGAGTTATAGGCAGTTATGAGAAGTCCAGCATGGGTGATGGGGACTGATCTTGAGCCCCCTAGGAGAACAGCAAGTGCTTTTAAACACTGAGCCCCCCTGGGAAAAAAAATTCATAGAAAGGATAATTGCCAACTCCAAGAAGACAGCACAAGGTACAAAATCAAGAATTTACATAGAAACACTTTGCTTGGATTTTATAACTTTAGTCATTTCAAACTCAGAGCGGCATGCACCCAGGGCTAATATTTGTATATATGTGGTTGTATTTTATATATTCTTTGCTCTTTTTGTATGCTTGAGGATACTATCCCAGAGCTATGCCCGAATATAGATTTAACTGAATTTAACTGTCAAGGCTAACTCGGAAACTAAGACACCAGATTTACCAAAACCATAAAAGATAAATCTTCCCCTTGTTCGGAAGCAGCACCAGTTTTCCTTGAACTAAGATGTGACAGAGCATTCTCTCATGGGTCTCTGTGAAAGAAAAGATGGATAGTGACATTTCCTCAGGATACAGAAATAGTCTGTAGAGCCGGAGCATGCCCTGGCATTATGAGATGCTGGCCACAGGCTCAGCATCAACAGAGGATTCAGCAGCAGCATCTCCCACATCCCCAGAGCTAATGGGCCTTCCTGAGGCAGCTGGGAGGCAGGCAGACCCTGATGAGTTGCTGGGGATGAGACAAGCTAACCCTGAGTAAGACTCTCCTCAAACTCCTGGCCCTGGTGGACACTCCATCAAGTCCCTGGGACTGGCACAGAACACAGAGGCCAGGCCGGCAGATACAGCCCTGCCACTGAAGACATCTACTCCGTGTGCATGAGTGGCATCCAGGATGGAAAAGCTACTCGCCTCACTCAGCAGAGCCCAGGGAGGCTGGTGGTAAAGCCCCAGAGGTCTCCTAAGGAGGCAGTTAAGATTCAAGTAGTTTAAACCAAGCACCCTGACAAGGTTGGAGGAGCCTGCTTCTTCCTCAGAGTTCTCCAGCAGCCTGGATGCTCCCACTCACCAGCCCTGGGTGCATGCTGCTCTGTGTTAGGCTCTGCACCCTCTCAGTGTGGGGTGTTCCTTTTCCTTGCATCTTTATCTATGAAGTTGCAGAAAGCTTGGGTGTCTCCAAAGTTTGACGGCAGACAGCATCTAGTTCCACCTTGGTACTTCAACATGAACTTGGCGACCTTGTCATCTCCGTGGTCGGGGTGGGGAGTCATTCATTGGTACATTCACTTGACATATGTGCATTCAAGGGTCTGTTCCAAATTCTATGCTGGGGTTGGATGTGGCTCATGGTTAAGTGACATTCTCCAACCCATGAGCATCGGGATTGGAGCTCAGCTGTTTCAATTAGACAGTAGAGGAAGGAGGTGAGAGCCTCCCCTGTCACCTCTCCTGAGTGTACGCCACAGAAGGGGAGGAATGAAGAGCCCTGGCAGAGAGGAGAGCCACCGGCACTCATGCAAGCCAGCATAACAGCTCGGGAGGTGGAAGCGGGAGTCAGGAGTTCAAGGTCATCCTCAGCTACATAGTGAGTTCAAGGCCAACCTGGCCTGGTCTATTACTCACTCTCTCTCTCTCTCTCTCTCTCTCTCTCTCTCTCTCTCTCTCTCTCTCTCTCTCTCCTCCCTCTCCTCTCTCTCTCTCTCTCTCTCTCTCTCTCTCTCTCTCTCTCTCTCTCTCTCTCACACACACACACACACACACACACACACACACACACACACTGTTCACTTGTTTTTAACGAAGCCTACCACCACTGGGTACATTCCAGGAGTAGGTACTCTCCTAAGATATGTTTTAGTTCCCTTTTTCACTCTTCACTTAAAAATGCATGTTTATTTATTCATGAATACGGTGCTGGAAAGAGGTGGTAACAGCCAAGTATGGAGCCAGGGCTACAGGATGAGACCCTTTTTTTTTTTTTTTTTTTTTGGTTTTCTGAGACAGGGTTTCTCTGTGTAGCCCTGGCTGTCCTGAAACTCACTCTGAAGACCAGGCTGGCTTCGAACTCAGAGATCCGCCTGCCTCTGCCTCTCAAGTGCTGGGATTAAAGATGTGTGCCATCATGCCCAGCTGAGACCCTTGTCTTAAAAAACCAAACAACAAACAAAAGAGGTGGTGGTAACTTTGGGGGTCCAGGGTTGAGAGATCCAAGTGCTTAAACACATGACGGGTGGAGCAGTACAGTTCCATGTTGTGTCTTGTCTGTGTTCATGTAACGCACGCCCCTCCCCACCCTCCTAGACACAGAGGGCAAAGACTACAGCCAAGAATTCAGCTTCTGCTGCCGTCTGATCCACAACCCAATGAGGTGGATGCTGTGAGTGCTGTCTCACAGATCAGGAAATCGACTCCCCTCACTGCACAAGGCAGCCATAGGTTAGACTTCTGGTTCCTCTGGGGTGGGGGGTTCCGGTTGCCCCTCACTGCCTCCCTACCTACACCGTTCCTCCCTCTTCCTCTCCATGAAGTTTGCAGATGTGACATTGAGAAGAGACGGTTAGGAAACACTGCTCTGGGCAGTCTCCAGGGGCCCAGCACAGTTAGCTCCTTCCTCTCTGGCTCTTATTATAGTGCCAAGAGCCGCACACCCCGTCCCCTATACACATACAGCCGCAGGCCTCTGTCATTTGTCCCGTGGCCTGTCCCCTCCCATCTCCACTCCATCCCAATAGCACCCTAGGACCTCAGCTTCCTCAACCTCAGCCAGAACATCATTTCACAAGGACACTTACCAACCTTGAAAGACAAGGTACCCGGAGGCAAGGAAATAAAGCCATCGTTCTAGTTGAACAGCGTGAGAGCACAGCGCCATCTAGTGGTGCTGCCGCCAACTGCTCCAGGGCGGTGACATTTTCAGACAATCAATACCTCATTATTAACCATAATCACAACCTGATGTTTACTTTTGGAGACGTGTGCTGGCAAGGGACGCACATGCACTTTTCTGCATGATTCCGAGGCCTGCGATCCTAAATGCCACAGTGACTGTTAAACAGTGTCCTGCCAGTAAGCAAACAGGAGGGAGCCGGGATTGACGGTCTATCTTTTTCATCTAAGCTGCTCACCAAAAACAAAGCACCCGTTGAAGCCAGTGACCTTTCACTAACTGCTGGAAGGCAAATGCTTGATAAATAATAGATGGCCCCCTACTCGCTGTTGCTTGGAACCATCTTTTAATTAAAAGAACCGAGCAGTGAGAAGGTCAGGTGACTGATGTTTAAGTTAAGTCCCAGAAAAGCGTCAATCAAGGGGAAAATTAAGCTTGAAATGCAATGTGATTGTCAGCTTAGCAACTCAACAACAACAAAATCTCCCTCTGCAGTCCCCTGGTGGAAGGAAGGAATGGCAGTTGATGGTGACGTGTTTCGGGGACAGGGCACTTGACTCTCAGGTTCCTTTGTCTTCCCCTAGCAACCTCTCACTGAGCCTCAGCAATAGCCACTCGGCTGGTCCACCATCTCCACAGAAACTGGTTTGGAGCTAGGCTCATCCAATCAGGGGCCAACATGCCACACTGAGCACTACCTTAGGAGTGACATGGAAACCATTTCTCGTCTTTTCCACAGAAGGGCAACTGCCCTTCCTCTGCCAGCCAAGGTGACCTCCACCAAACGGCTCACGAAAATGCCCCAGCAGTCCACAGCTCACCCAACAGTGATGCTGGGGCCTGACCCACCTCTGGAATAGGCCTCAAGAGCACAGAGCAGGCAACCAGTGAGAGCGTCCACTTCCCGCCCCGCCCTGCCCCGCCCTCACTCGACTCTAGCTGAGGCAGTGCAGCTGGCCTCTACTCTCAGGGCCATATTGGCAGATGCCCTCACTCCAAGACAGACTCGGGAAAGCTGCCAACCCAATCCAGTTTCCTGTCAGGCTTGGTCACAGCCAGATCTGAAGAGAATGGACAAGGCCCAGGGCCTCCAAGTGGGCCACATCTGGATCCTCTGGAGCTTGGTGGGTACCAGTAGTAGTAGTAGCTCAGGGAAAACTTTATCAACCTACTTTCATGGCTGTGTCTTAAAAAAAGACCAGGCTGGCTCAAACTTGCAGCAATCCTCCTGCCTCAGACTTGCACTACCATACCTGGCATCGATTTCTTGCATGGTCCGTGTGTTCAGGTGCAGGCATGGGTGTGCAGATATATGAAGAGGTGAGGACATTCACCGACTTGGCTACCTCCTCGGCCCCTGGCTTCACTTTTATCGCCTTTCTCCTTGCTGTCCTTAACTGTGAACACTTCCCTGGCCAGACCCCACACTGTTGTGCCCTGCCGCCGCCACCGCCACCACTGCCATGGCCACCACCGGTAGCCATTCATTCTCCTAGCTCTGAACCTTATTTCTTTACTAGAGACTTCATCCATTTCCTAAGTACCTGGGCCCCCTCTATCTCCGCCCCCTGGGCACTGAACCGTAACCTCCACCCGAGCAGAATTAAAGCCCTGAGTGCCCATTCCTTCCCCATTGGCCCCCCTCACAACACTGCCAGTCGCTCTGTAACGGGGACTAGCTAGCTCCTCTCCCCTCCCTTCTCTCTCTCTCTCCCAAGTCCTGAGCAAGCCTTCTGTTGACCTGATGCTGCTTTGACGAGGAAAGCTTCCAGGCTCACTTTCCTACCCTACTGAACTCCTCCTTGTGGCTGCCAAGGCCATCACGGTCTGATTCCACCCTGTCTGTTCAAACCCATTCCCCATCACTCCTCAAAATACCCATCCAAACCCACGACAAAACCAGCAAGCTGTGCATTCACCACCTCCCCTCACAACACAACCCCAGTCCAGGCAAGGCCTTATTCTGTCAGCTGGTGACTGTGATGGGCACGGGGTGACACCAGCGCACACAGACATCCAGGAGGACCGAGGACCTAGCTCTTCAGGCTTGTCTTCCGCAAACTTCACTGAAGCCTGGACACCTGCCTCCGGCTTCAGCTCTTCAGCTGCCCGAGCTCTTGGGAGGGCCTGCTCCTGAAATGCTGTTCAATGCTCCAGTGGCCACAGAGTGAAAATGTCTGTCCTTGTTTGTTCTTAGTAGGGAAGAAATGCCTGTAGCTGAATGCAGGCCACGGGAAGTTCAGTGGAGTGCGGGCAGCAGCCTGGGCGTACAAACCACAGTGAAGGGCCCAAGTGCGGTCCCCATGGGGGTTCAGCAGGAGGCTGAGTCTCAATCTGAACCATAAAATTTCCAGACTGAGCCACCATCTGAACTAGACCCTGATCTCTGAAGGCCGAGGGGGTCCAGCACAGAACCTTCCAGTTCCCTCAGGCAGTACTCCAAGACTAACCCAAAGAGGATCACCCCCCACCCCAACACACACACACACACACACACACACACACACACACACACACACACACACACACACACCCTCTACCATGCTTCGTTTTGTGTGAGCATGGGCGCACATGGACATGTGGAGGCCAGGTCAACCTCGGTTGTCATTCCTCAGGTACCACCGCCCTGTCTGAGTCACATCTGTAATTTGGCCGGAGTTCAGCAAGGCTGCTAGCTGGCTGCTAGCTGGATCTGGGACCCACCGACCTGTCTCCTGGCATTAGGATTGCATGTGTGGGCTGGCTTCTACTTTTCACTTGGATGTCGGGGATCAAACTCAAGTCCTCTGAGCCTCTCCCTGAGCCTTCTACCACAGGTTTCTACAGTAATTCAAAAGGGCTCCTGTCCTCCTCATTGCTTCTGGAGCCACGGTCTTCTCAACCTGATTCTAGACTTTTCTATGGCAAGAAGGGGTCCCATCCTCTCTAAACACCAGAGCAGCCTGAGGAAGGCTTCTGCACAAAGCGCGACTTCGGTCCTTAACCTCACAAGTCCCTGTGGTAGCAGCTCTCCACCTCCCCTTCACAGGGCTAGCCTGCGTCCCCTCCCTTCCACAGGCTGACTCTCAATATCAGAACGTGGAGAAAGGCATTCTCACATCCTGATGGTGAAGCAGAATTTAAAAACTAAAAGCCCAGAAATGTAAGGACTGGAGGGCGCTAAGCCAGCTCCGGGCCGCCCTCCTGAGAACATCTGCGGCACCGCCGTCCATGCCCTCCCCACAGTCCACCCCCTCCTGAGAACATCTGCAGCACTGGTGTCCTCCCCACAGTCCACCCCTCCTGAGAACATCTGCAGCACCGCTGTCCATGCCCTCCCCACAGTCCACCCCTCCTGAGAACATCTGCAGCACCGCTGTCCTCCCCACAGTCCACTCCTCCTGAGAACATCTGCAGCACCGCCGTCCATGCCCTCCCCACAGTCTACCCCTCCTGAGAACATCTGCAGCACTGGTGTCCTCCCCACAGTCCACCCCTCCTGAGAACATCTGCAGCATCGCTGTCCATGCCCTCCCCACAGTCTACCCCTCCTGAGAACATCTGCAGCACCGCCGTCCATGCCCTTCCCACAGTCCACCCCTCCTGAGAACATCTGTAGCACTGCTGTCCATGCCCTCCCCACAGTCTACCCCTCCTGAGAACATCTGCAGCACTGCTGTCCTCCCCACAGTCCACCCCTCCTGAGAACATCTGCAGCACCGCCGTCCATGCCCTCCCCACAGTCCACCCCTCCTGAGAACATCTGCAGCACCGCCGTCCTCCCCACAGTCCACCCCTCCTGAGAACATCTGCAGCACCGCCGTCCATGCCCTCCCCACAGTCCACCCCTCCTGAGAACATCTGCAGCACCGCCGTCCTCCCCACAGTCCACCCCTCCTGAGAACATCTGCAGCACCGCCGCCCTTCCCACAGTCCACCCCTCCTGAGAACATCTGCAGCACCGCTGTCCGTGCCCTCCCCACAGTCCACCCGGGTATTTGGGACCCAATCAGTGTCTGAAGTCTTCGAATGGATTCGATTTGCTTCTCCATCTGAAAGTGAGATCCCCATCGTGAGGAATCATAACGCAGCATCAACACCGGGCAGCACGAGGCACTTCAGCCAGGGGCTGCAACACCTTCACCGAGCTCTCCCATACAATGAGGTGGACAGGCCGACACCTGGACTCTGTCCCTCAGTCCAGACAGAGAAGGTCTGCACTCAGAGAACTGCGTGGAAAAGCCACAGAGGCTTTAAGGTAAGGACCGTCTGAAGCTGCTTTTGACTTCAGGATGAAAACTACTAACCACAAATACAGAGTTGCATCACAACGGGCATCTCGTTTACTAGTAAAACACGGTCTGATAAAGCAGCCAGGAGGAGGGTGTTCACGGAGAAGACCATCTGAATCAGTTGCCCCAACCCCAACCATCTTGGAAATCCAGTTACTAATAAAAACACCAGTCTTTAGCTAAGCATGATCATTTATTCATTCAACAAACATTTCTAAGCCACCTATGAGCTGCAAGCCCATGCTAATCATCTCCAACACACTTAACCCATGACACTCAAGTTATGGTTTTGGTCTTCGTCCATATCAGACAGGTCCTCAGTCTTACTGCAGCTGGCTGGGCCTCTGCTGGGCCTTTCAAGCTGCAGTCAATAGCATTACAGCAAAAGGAACAGATGCCACCTGCAGACAGAAACACTTGGCCAAGGAACACCACTACGTGGTCAAGTATAATTCTGTGGGATCCAGACGAGAACAAGGGCGAGGTTCAACGCAGTGGCCGCAGCCAGCACAAGGCACCTTTGGAAGTTTCCAGATGTTATCGACTTTGAAAGCATTAGAAAACCCTTTATATAACCATGTCATAAAGTAAAAGTTCACAAAACTGTTGCTTTCAAACCACGGTACTGAGATTTCTGACAACCCAGAACCGGCAACAGAGAGAAGGCAGACATGCCTGAGAGATGGAGACCAACAGAGTCCACAGCTCAGCCGAGCCGAGTCCCAGGTGGTGGACGCGCTCAGTGCACAGAAGGGCCTCACGGAGAGGAGGCGTCCGTCTTTGGCTCCTGGGCATCTTCCTGAGGCTGGTTTCCTTCCGGCGAAGCCTGGGGTCTGACACTGACCTGTTAGGGTTTGAGGGAATGTGACTACCATCATGTTGCTTACAAGACCAGGAACAAGCACGTGTCTCAGACGCCGCCAGTGCACACAGCTGGCTGCAGCCGTGTAACCAGGCACACTCTGGCATCTGGGAAATGCTCAGCAATGACATCTCAAGTCAATTGTCTTCTGACAAACAGCAAGTGTACAAAAATGTGCACTGAACCACATTCCCAAGGGCTTACACACTGTAAGCAGTAGTCACAGAACCCCAGGATATTCAATACAGCAGTATTTGACCTGGGGTTAAAGGCATGAGCCAAGGTTTCAGGAAGCAAACCACCCCTCCCTTTCACTGCCAGAGAGACAACACCAACTGAAATTAAGTGTGTGTGTGTGTGTGTGTGTGTGTGTGTGTGTGTGTGTGTGCACTCACACAAATGCGCAGCTGAGCACACACGCTCCTGCTGAGCTCCACCCCCAGAGGCCCAACAGAACAGCTTTGACAACCAGGTACTCACATTCCTTGCCTCTCTTACTCGTCTTAAAATGACCCCTTCTGCCAGCAGAGCCTTCCCGGTCTCCACAAACAACTTTTCTTCATCTGTCTCTCCGAGATCCTGCAGCTCCATGTACTTCTCCACAAACCTGCAATTCCAAGCAGCCCACCCCAGGCCTGTGTTGGGGCTACAGCGAAATCTGCTGCACAGTAGCAAGCAAGCCCAGAGAGAGCTGCCTAGAGGAGCACCCCTCCTGAGGGAGACCTCCACATACTCCTCAAAAATGACAGCTGAGCTGGGCGGTGGTGGAGCACGCCTTTAATCCCAGCACTCGGGAGGCAGGGGCAGGTGATCTCTGTGAGTTCAAGGCCAGCCTGGTCTACAGAGCGAGTTCCAGAACAGCCAGGGCTACACAGAGAAACCCTATCTTAAAAACCCTACACCCTGAAAAAAAAAAAAAATAGCTGAATCCTCGGGGGAGTTTGATTTACTCAAGTCTGGGGAATACTTACCGCTGACAGGTAGACTTGAAGTTTGGGTTGAACAGATCAAAAGCTTTGTGACCAGATCCATAGACAGAAAAGAATTTCCTAGAAAATACAAAAACAATATGAATCTCCACGATAGGCTATGGAATGGGGAGAGGACTGCGGAGCAATGCTAGACCCGAGACGTTCAGAGCCTAACCCAAAGAACGATGCACACATCAAAGGGACAGAGGGGCTCAGGGAGAACACTCCCTCTCCATGCTGCCCCAACTGCCCTGTTCCCCTCTCAGAAGGCAACAGTTTCACGGGGCACCACATTCCGAAATGCCCCACCACAAATAACACCACAGATGCATCACTCCATGTGTGAGTGTATATGTGTGTGTGTGTGAGTATGTGGTGTGTGTGTGTGCCACATGCACACTGAGTGTTGCGGGCACGTGGAGGACAGAGCAGGACATTGTGTCTTCCTCCACCACTCCACTTCTGTGCTCTGAATCCAGGTCTCTCACTGGTCTGGAAGCTCACCATTTTGGCTAGGCTGGTCGGCCGGCACATTGTCAAGATCTGCTTTCCCTCTGCCCCCCAAGGCTGAGGTTTACAGGCCCATGTAGCCAGGCCCAGCTTCTCACATGGGTGCTGGAGATTCACACGCGGGTTTCATAGTTTCACAGGAAGTGTTCTCACACAGTGAGTTGTCTTCAAGTCTCCCAGCTACATCCTTTAACCAAAAGAAGGGTATCCATCTTCCTTTTTTTTTAAACTGGGGAAAAATTAGTCCTTGCTGGGCCTTTGAAGTGGCTCAGCAGGTAGAGGCACTTGCCGCCAAACCTAACGACCTGAGTTCGATCCCTAGAACACACATGGTAGGACTCCGGTGACGTTGTCCTCTGACTTCTACATGGATGCTGTAGCATGTACTCAAACATGTGCATACATGTACATCTCCACTTCAATAAAACACAATGAAAATTTTAACAACCCTTCTTAAGTGTACCAGTGACATTTAGTGCAATCAGTCATACAACTATCACCTCGATAGTTCCAG
This sequence comes from Peromyscus californicus insignis, assembly GCF_007827085.1. Lineage (NCBI taxonomy): Eukaryota > Metazoa > Chordata > Mammalia > Rodentia > Cricetidae > Peromyscus > Peromyscus californicus. Next base: position 34,443,714 of record NW_026294551.1, read on the forward strand.
AACATTTTAAAATTACACCTATTTGTTTACTTAAGTGTGTGTAGGTGGCGCATGTCACAACACATGAGTGGAGGTCAGAGGACAACTTGAGGGAGTAGATTTTCTCCTTCCACCATGTGGATCCTGGGGCTTGAACTCAGGTCATCAGGCTTGGCAGCAAACGCCTTTACCCACTGAGCCCTCTCACTGGCCCTCCAAAACATTTCGATCACCCCCACAGAGGCCAGTACCATTATGCACGCACACCCCTCACCCCATATCTTGTGTTTTCAGAGTTTGTCTCACATCAGTGCAGAGACTGTTTCTAGTCCTTTGCCATCAAGACTGCTGCAAGAACACCTGGCTGCCTGGGGTGCTGTACAGGTGAGTCCACGAATAAATCCACAGACATGGTAGCGTGAGACCCAGCTATGTGCTTATGTATCTGTTAAAACAAAACAAAACCAACCTCCCAAACTGCTCACATGCCTCTCAAAGCAGCAGTGCCAAACTCACACTCAGGTAAGTTCCACAATACACAAGTGCCTGTCTTCCTGTTTCACGGCCCCTGCCAAACTGATAGGCTGGAAACTGTAATTACAGTTTCAGCACCGTCAACCCCCCCCCCCCCACACACACACACACACAAAACAGGAGAAAAAGAATGGCATTGGACATTCTCTCAAGTCTGAAAGCAAACTGGATTCCTTTCCTGTAAACTATTCATCTTCTCTGCCCATTTTCCTATGTAGTGGTTGCTATCAACTTCAAATTCCTTTGTGGAAACCGCAAGGTGTGACAGTAGAGGCGGGGGCTTTGGGAGTTCATCAGGTCACGCACACAGCCCTTAAACAAAACAGCACTGGTGTCCTTCAGAAAAGACAGAAGGCATGCTTCCTTTCTGTTCTCTCCCAAGGAAGGACACCGCGAGAAGACAGCACTCTCACAGGTGGGAGATATCTCCAAGTTCAAAGCCAGCTTGATCTACGCAGCAAGTCCCACCCAGGAATCACAATGAGTCTCAAAACCAAACCAAACCACCAAAATGTCTGTGGTGTCTCACAGGCTGAGTGCTCCCTATGTGGACAAGAACCTGAGCTGTCTATAGTGTCTCACAGGCTGAGTGCTCCCTGTGTGGACAAGAACCTGAGCTGTCTGTGGTGTCTCACAGGCTGAGTGCTCCCTGTGTGGACAAGAACCTGAGTTGTCTGTGGTGTCTCACAGGCTGAGTGCTCTCTGTGTGGACAAGAACCTGAGCTGTCTGTGGTGTCTCACAGGCCGAGTGCTCCCTATGTGGACAAGAACCTGAGTTGTCTGTGGTGTCTCACAGGCTGAGTGCTCCCTGTGTGGACAAGAACCTGAGCTGTCTGTGGTGTCTCACAGGCCGAGTGCTCCCTGTGTGGACAAGAACCTGAGCTGTCTGTGGTGTCTCACAGGCCGAGTGCTCCCTGTGTGGACAAGAACCTGAGCTGTCTGTGGTGTCTCACAGGCTGAGTGCTCCCTGTGTGGACAAGAACCTGAGTTGTCTGTGGTGTCTCACAGGCTGAGTACTTCCCGGCATGGATCAGAACCTGAGTCCAACTTCAGCACAGTAAAGCACAAAGAGGCAAAAACATACATGCAGCAAACCCGAGCAGAAATGTCTGACAGTCTCAGAGAGCAAGAACATGCTTGTCCTGCTGGATCGGGAAGTGCTATGGAGAGCAGAGTGTACTAGCTCATGTCTGTAATCCCAGCACCTTGGAGGCTGAGGTAAGAAGCTGGAGAGAACTGACATCAGCTTGGCCTCCACTGGAGTCAGCCTGTCTCAAAAAAACACAGAACTAGTTAAGTCTTATCCTCCCATCTCCCTTCTCACTGTCTTCTCCCGCCAGCCTAGTGGTTTCTTCCAATCATCACACCACTAACGGTTCATCAACGGACGGTTATGAACCACAGGCCATGAGCCGCACTAGCCACTGAGAAGATGACAGCACATGGTCCACGGTAGGTCCTTTTTTAAGGGTGGAGTTGTCAGAGACAGAACTAGAGACTGAAGAACTGAGGCCTCACACACGCCAGGTGAGCCCGATCACTGAGACACGGCCCCTGGGTATCGGGAGCAGTTTCACTATGTAGCTCAGGCTGACCTCAAACTCTTATCCAGCTGCCTCACCTGCCAGGTGCTGGGATACACGTGTGAGCCACCATGCCCAGCTAGGTGACATCTGAACTTTCCTTCATTAACTAAAAGAAAAAGAACTATAAGGACATTAGAAGCCCATTTTCCAACATTATTTAGGTTAGAAGGAGTAGAAAGCAAATTAAAGAACACATATTTTCATTTGTTTCAACACCTGATTAGTACTTTAAAAGTAACTCAAAAAAGGTAGGCCTGGGACCAGCGAGATGGTTCAGTGAGTAAGAAGTGCTTGCCCCCAGGCCTTATGACAAGAGTTCGATCCTTGGGACTCAGATGGTAAAAGGTGTAAACCAACTTCCACAAGTTGTCCTCTGACCCCACACGCATGCCCACACACATGTGCACAAGTACACACAAACTAGAGAAGTAAATGTAGTAAATTATATTTTTTTTAAAAAAAACAGCAACAATAACAACATAAAAACTCAGATGTGATAACACATACTTGGAATCCCAGAAGTCGGGAGGTAGAGGCAGAAAGACTACAAGTTCAAGATCACCCTGGGTTAAAATTAAATAAGATAGTTGAGTTTCCTGAAAAAGACCTTCCCAAACACAGAGGTGAAGAGGCCAACAAAAACAAAACCTGGTGGGTGTGAATATACTGTCTATCTTAGTGCCTAACACGTGTAGAACAGCGTCTGACAGGAGGCATGGCAGAAAACTTGTAAAATGAAATCAACAACTTCCATACACTAAGAGAGGCATTGTGGGGCTGGAGAGCGAGCACTGCTCTTCCAGAGGACCAGGGTGCCCACCGTTCCTAGCACCCAGGACAGCAGCTTCACAAGTGACGCTAACTCCAACTCCAGGGTATCTGACCCCCTCTTCCAGCCTCCTCCAGCAGTGAACACACAGGCACACAGTTAAACATGCAGGCAAAACTCTATACACATAAAATAAAAATAATCTTTATTTAAAAAAAACTGCTGCCAGGCATTGGTGGCGTACACCTTTAATCCCAGCACTTGGGAGGCAGAAGCAGGTGGATCTCTGTGAGTTCGAGGCCAGCCTGGTCTACAGAGTGAGTTCCAGGACAGCTAGGACTGTTACACAGAGGAAACTTTGTCTCGAAAAATCCAAAAAAAAAAAAAAAAAAAAAAAAAGCAAGACCTCTGGCTCTGAGAGGCATCTGCACTCACATGGACATATATGTAATTAAAAATAAAAATAAATCTTAAAAACAACAAAATACCAGGAGGCAGAGGCAGGTGGATCTCTGAGTACAAGGCCAGCCTGGTCTACAGAGCAAGTTCCAGGACAGCCAGGGCTACACAGAGAAACCCGAATCTTGAAAAAAAAAAACAACCACTTTTAAACAGTAGCATCTTCCTTCACCTTTACAACTCTAGCATTTTGTCTTATGATGCGAAACAAGATTACAGGGACAGTGTTTCCAAAGTGACAAAGCTAAGTTCCAGGAGCTGCCTTCAAACCACTGCCTCAAAAGATAGGGCGATGGGGATCTGATCTTCTTCTTTATGCTTTTCTGTTGTTTCTCAATTTTCTATAATGAATATGTACACCAGACATGGTGACGCATGCCTATAATACCAGGATTCCAGAGGCAGAGGCAGGAAGATCCCCTGTCTCAAGAGGAAAAACAAAGAAGAAATAGATGCTAAAGAAAGAAAGTACACAGCACTTCCTTAAATGTCTGGTGATGACATTAAGTGCTTTGAACTTCTAAGCATCCATTCTTGACTGGCTTCAATGATCATTAGATGTTAAATCCACAGACCATGTTCCTCTGATTTCCACTTCCAAAGAAGCAGATGCGACAGCCAAGCAAACAGCCAGAGTCAGAATTTGATTTCCCAGCTCTGCCCCTCCTGTGCAGCCACAGGCAGTTAACTTCTTGAGCCTCATAGCTCTCTTGAGGAAAACAGAGGCAATGATAACTGCCCACTCTGACAGGGTCAAAGTCTATGAGTTGATGTTTGTGAAGGGCCTATCACGGTACCTCAGTACCTCACACAAAAAAGACCGCCAATAAACAGACAACATCAGCTGCGATGTTCTGTCAGTTTAGGGGCTCCAGATTCCACCTCTTAGAACTTCTGTTTCTGGCGGATGGTGGTGGCCTTCGCCTTTAGTCCCAGCATTCGGGAGGCAGAGGCGGGTGGATCTCTGAGTTTGAGGCCAGCCTGGTCTACAGAGTAAATTCCAGGACAGCCAGGGATACACAGAGAAATCCTGTCTCAAGCAAACAAACAAACCAACAAGCAAACACTTCTGCTTCCTCTTACCACAGGGGAGGAGTGAGATGTCATTATTTTACTTGCTATACAAGACCAACTCCACAGAGCAAGCCCCTGTCAGCTCGTTAGCAGACTTCCACATAAACCTTCCTTTCTGAAGGTCTGTTGCATCCATGCTCACTACAGGGGACAGCCACTCACGCTCGAATCTGATCCTCCCGGTAAAAGATGTCCTGGATGGTAGCTTTGGCTTTGCCATATCTCAAACGGGGTCTTCGGAAGACAGGCTCTCTCAGGGGCGGAAAGGCCTTATATATGTCAAACCACAGCGGCTTCTCCTTCAACACTCCAGCACGCATCAGATCCCTCGTCCTTAGAGAGGGAACAGAACCACGGTCAGTCCATTACAACAGCCTGTCAAAGTCCTTGAACCAACTTAAGGCAGGCCGGAGCAGCGCAGTTCAGGTGAGCTGAGCAGGGCTTCCCACCTAGAGGAGACATGGCCACATTCCACAGCAACCTAGCAAGGCCAGTGTTAAGTCCTGTTGTTGTTTAGGTCTCACATAGCCTAGGATAGCCTTAAACTCAGTATGTAGTCGAGGATAACCTTGAATTTAGTGCCTCTCTGAACTTCTCCAGTGCTAGGATTACAGCGTGTCCACGCCAGGCTGTCTTTTTGTTTTGACAAAAAGTCCTCCAGTAGCCTGACTGGCCTGGACTTCGCTACGTAGCCCAGGTTGGCCTCGGTCTTCCTGCCTCGCCTCCCAAGTGCTCAGATTATGGGCATGAGCCACCACATTCAACTTTACGCCACTCTTAGCTTCTCGCATGCATCCCAACCCCCCAGAACATGGTGGAAACGCCAAGACCGACCAGTCAAGCCCTTCAGCCCCTTCTTTATTCTAGAGGTCTCCCCCGAAGTGGGGTGGCGAATCTTTAAAGTGACAGATCAGAAATCCAAGGGGATGTCGACAAACTTTCCGAGCCAGGAGGGAGCACGAGGGCCTCTCCGGGCTCGGACACCCGCAACCGCGTCCCGCTCCGGCCACGCCAGGAGGACCGTGACCCTCTGGGAACCCTGCTCATGCCCGGCTCTGAGCACGCACCGGGAAAACACGCTCCCAATGGTCTCCAGCCGGCTCCCCGCCATGGTCACCTAGGGCAGAAAGCCGCTAGCTGCTACCGGAAGCGGAAGCGGCAGCAAGCGAGCGAAGGGGGAACAAGCTGCTGGCCGAGCCGAGGATCACTGTCCCGCCTCAGCGTCGTCCGGAGGGCGGAGTCAGGCAGAAGCAAATGATGGGCTGAGCGGGCGCGCTCCGTTACTCCTGCGGGGACGGGGGGGCGGGGGTGCCAGACAGGAACAATCGATGGCCGATCCGGAAAGGGCAGGAGTGCGCCCAAGCTACGCAGGAGTTGTAATTGACTGGTCCAGGGCAAAGATTGAATGTGGCACTTGGTTTCTTGCTGACATTAGGAAGCCTCCTCCTCTCCCGCAGGTCGGGCAGTGTGGAGGGAATACAGTGGGGCTCGCGGAGATGAGGCACATCCTACAGTCAGCCAGCCAATCTTGACATTTGAAGCCACCGGCTCCAGGCTCAATTAGACCTAATCTTGGCCAGTTAGGCTACGCAGAAGGAAACTGAGACCCAAAGAGGGGCGAAGTCACTTTCCCAGGCCTCCTTCCTTAAGCCGGTCGCTGGAGCAATCTGCTTTCACGCTCAGTGGAAAGCTGCCTGCAAGTAGCGTTTCCTCCTCTGGGGGCGTCACTCGCCGCCCGCTAGCTCTGGAGTTTAAAACGTGACAAGTATTCAGAACTAACACGCTCAGGGAGGAAGCTGAAAATCTGGGGGAAAGTAGCCTGTCAGTGGTCAGCTTTTCAAAGTGTGGGTTTGGAGAGATGGATGCCTTAGATCAGGAGGACTCCGTAGAAATTAAGGCGTTTCATCAGGGTATTTGTGCAAGGGTCATCATTGTTGATTGTAGTGACAAGACTAAAAAGAAAAAAATCCATCGGGCTGGAGAGAGAGCTCAACAGTTCAGAGCACTGGTTGCTCTTCCAGAGGACCCAGATTCGAGTTCCAGCGCTCACATAATCACCTGTAACTCCAGTTCCGGGGAATTCGATGTCCTCGTCTGACCTCTGCAGGCACCAGGCACAGACATACATGCAGGCAAAATATCCATACACGTATAGTTAATTAATTAAAATTCGTCAAATGGCCGGGTCATGATGGCTTACACCTTTAATCCCAGCACTTAAGATGCAGAGGATCTCTTTGAGTTCGAGGTTAGCCTGGTCTACATAGTGAGTTCCAGGACAGCCAGGGCTATGTAGAGAGACCCTATCTCAGAACAAACAAACAAAAAAGTGGCTGGAAAATTAGAGTTCATTGGTTCTACTAAACTTTATGCAGCTATTAAAATCAGCAAACTTAGTTCATCTGTATTTACCTAGATTAGTGCCCATGGTTTGTGGTCAAATGAAAAAAGAAACAAAAAACAAACAAACAAACAAAAAAACTGCATCACTTGAGGATTCCAGCCTGTAAGAGGGAAAAAGAAACCATCCATCCACAGGTGCCAGTGTTTGTATGAGGATAAAATCTGTGCCAAAGGATATGGGACTGTGAACTTCAGTTATCCCTAGGACAAAAATGCAAGGGTTAATTCAGAGGTGTTTTTTCTCTTTATTTTGTCTTGTAAAGAGTTTGTATTCGTATGTAAACTTTTTGACCCAATGCATGTTTTGAATCACACACTAGGTCGCCAAGGAGCCTGTTATCTTTGTCCTTAGGAAAAAGCGTGAAGTCATCTCAAAATCCTCCCACTCTAAGGGAGGTCCCAGAAGGGAAGGCAGGGAATGTTTTCAGGGCAGTTGCCGCTTGTTTGTGTTATCTCAGAGATAACTCCGCCCACCCACAGCGTAGCTATTATCATCTTCACTGTGGGTGAGAAAGCAAAGCCGCAGGAACTTAAGTACCTTTGTCTGATATGCAACTGATTGAACCGGGATCCAGCCCAACCTGAGCACTCTCCTGTTTCCCACTGGGCTACCTTAACTAGCCAAACGCTGGAGACAGGGGCTGAAAGACTTTAACAAAACTGGCCTTAGCAGCAGGAGATACAGTGACCTGAGGCCTGAGCTGAGAGGTGGCATCACTCCTGCCTCCAAACTCTAGAACAGGGGCTGGAGAGGTGGCAGATCAGTTAAGTGCATATACTGCTCTTGCAGAGGACCTGAGTTCAGTTCCCAGCATCACAAGAGCCTGTAACTCCAACTCCAGGGAGACCTGATGGCTCTGGAGGTTGTGGGCACCAGCCTGTAGCTGTCCTTCACACACACACACACACACACACACACGGGGTAGTTTTAAAAACAAAATCTTAAAAAGAAGGAGGAGGAGTAGGAGAAGAAGAAAAAGAAGAAGAAGAAGAAGAAGAAGAAGAAGAAGAAGAAGAAGAAGAAGAAGAAGAAGAAGAAGAGATGTGTGTCTGCAAGTCCACTACCTATAAACTAGGACATTATACCATATGTTTAATCTAAAAAGAAAAAGAAAGAAAGAAGAGAAAAGGACTCTGGCCCCTGGGCCAATTGGCTCCCAGGTCCCTGAGATCTAAGGGAGTCAGCTCTGGGGAGTAAACACGCTCCTGGCTAAATATAACCTTCCCAGTCTTCAACAACTTTCTAATTCTGTCTGTGTCAGAGCTATCTGCTGCCCTAGTCTCCAGGCATACTTCCCTTCTCCCTCCAAGGCCTGCCCCTGTAAGCTAGCACAGTCTATGCTGCAAAAGAATTAGAAAGGTTTATTCCGGGAGGCAGAGACAGGTGGATCTCTGTGAGTTCAAGGCCAGCCTGGTCTACATAGCGAGTCCCAGGAAAGGCGCAAAGCTACACAGAGAAACCCTGTCTTGAAAAAAAAAGAAAGAAAGGAAGAAAGAAAGAAAGAAAGAAAGAAAGAAAAAGAAAGAAAGAAAAAGAAAGAAAGAAAGGAAGGAAGGAAGGAAGAAGGAAGGAAGGAAAGAAAGAAAGAAAGAAAGAAAGAAAGAAAGAAAGAAAGAAAGAAAGAAAGAGAAAGAAAGAAAGAAAGGAAGGAAGGAAGAAGGAAAGGTTTATTCCAAGTTCATGGAGGAAAGCAGAAGACATAAATTCTCGAGTCAGAAGAAATTACAAAGTGGGGAATTTTTCTAAGTTATTCTGGAGTGATCCACCTTGAACCTTTGAAATTCCCCTTTCCATTGTCACATTTAATCCTTCTGCAACAGAAAGAACAGAGTATTGGTGGACAAAAAGGAATACTTGGGAGTGTGGAGACATGGCTGATCAGAAGCCCACACTCAAGACATGTTTGCTCATAACACAGGATGACGTTGTTGGGTAGCTGGGAACAGACAGAACAGACAGTTGAGGCTTTGTGTCTTCTAGAGTAGGCTGAATGGGACAGGCTGGGGTACACAGTAAATGCGGGTCAGCAACTGTCCCATGATGGTCACAGTGTCACTGTTGTGATGCCCAGCTGGGAGTGCGGCCTTTGATGACGTTCCGCAGATCGCCTTCTGGGAGATTGAGGCACCTAATGTCTCACATGCAAGTACTCTACCACTCAGTTATAGACACACCCAAAACAGTGTTCTGCCTGCATGGATGCCTGCAGGCCAGAAGAGGGCACCAGATCTCATCATTGATGGTGGTGAGCCACCATGTGATTGCTGGGAGTTGAACTCAGGACCTCTGAAAGAGCAGCCAGTGCTCTTAACCCCTGAGCCATCTCTCCAGCCCAGTGATCCATTCTTTCCACTAGCCCTTAAACACCAGCTCTCGCCTGACTCTACAAGAGCAGTATGTGTTCTAATGAACCATCACTTCAGCCCCTTGTTGTTGTTGTTGTTTGTTTGTTTGTTTATAGACAGGGTACCACTAAGTACGCTGGCTGGCCTGAAACTTATATAGACAAAGCTGACCTTGAGCTACAGAAATCTACCTGCATCTATCTGCCTCCAAAGTGCTGGCATTAAAGGCATGTGCCCCCATGCCCAGATTGTGGTGGTGGCTTATTGAGATGAGCTGTCAGTCTAGGACTCCAGTTCAGCTCATAGAGTGCTTTTGTAGTACGCGCAAAACCCAGCATTAAATAAACAGGATATGATGATGCACACGCGTCATCCCAGGTCTCCAGAGGCAGAAGCAAGAGAATCAGAAGTTGAAGGTCATCCTTAGCGACAAAGCTTTGAAGGCATGCTAGGCTACCTAAGTCCTTGTCTTGCGGCTGGGAGGGGACAATCTCACTATAAAGCCTTATGCACAGAGTGGCTTTAAACTCATTCCGTAGGCCAGGCTGGCCTCAAACTGTCTGTAATTCTCTGGCCTTGGCCTCGTCAGTAGCGGTATTACAGGCACATACCATCACGTTGGTTGAGGCGGGGCTGGGTATTTCTATAGTGCGATTCTTTTACCTTGTAGATGTCTGCTTGTTCTCTTCGTCTTCACATGGTCTTTTCTCCATGAGCAAAGCTATGTGTGTTTTAATCTCATATTGGATTAGGGTCTATCTTTATAGAGTATAAAGACTGTCTCCAAATGCAGTCACATTCTCATGGACTTAGAGCTAGAATTTCAGTATATGAAATGAAGGAGAGGTAGGTCCGCCCGCAACATTGGATAGTCAGAGCTGAACACTCCCATTTGCTGGCTGATCCATATCCACCCTCTGCCACTCTTCACCTTGCCCTACACTGCAGGAACCTCACCTCTGTGGACTGCACGCACCAGCCCCTTGCCCTCTGCTTCCAGCTAGATCCTAGTTGATTCTGAAGTTGGAGGCACTAGCAGGGAGTCGAAGGAAGGAGGGGAGTGGAACTGGGCTTTGTTCTACCTCCTACTCCCTCCCTCACGCTCCAAGAATACAGGTCACAGCCTACCCTGAGCCCCTCTCCACAACTGTCCCTCAGACCTGGTTCAGCTTGTTGAATTGTGCTCTCATCACTAGCTTTGGGGTCCCATCTACATACCTACCCTACATGGTTTCCCTATATTCTACCAACATCTTTATAGCACCCTTGTTTAAGAGGTGCACCGGGGCCAGGCGGTGGTGGCACATGCCTTTAATTCCAGCACTCGGGAGGCAGAGCCAGGTGGATCTCTGTGAGTTCGAGGCCAGCCTGGTCTACAGAGTGAGATCCAGGACAGGCACCAAAACTACACAGAGAAACCTTGTCTCAAAAAAAAAAAAAAAAAAAAAAAAAAAAACAAGAGAGAGAGAGGTGGGGGGGGGGATGCACAGGAATTTGTCATACAAGAAAGAACACTGAAGATGCCAGCCTGCTGGTGAAATCATGAGAACTGCTAGCTTCATGTGCTGGAGATCTGGGATCAAGGAATGAATAAACAATTGCATCATTTAAATATTTAAAAATTACGAGGGGTGCACATGCCAGAAGACAACCTGTGGAAGTTGTTTCTCTACTTTCACCGTGTAGACGCCAAAGATTAAACTCAGGTGCCCCAGCTTGGCATCAAGTGCCCTTACCTGCTGAGCCATCTCCTTGGCCCCAGCAATTGCTTTAAATGATAGGAAAGAAATAGTGTGTATTCATACACAGCATAAGAATTATATGCCGGGAGGTGGTGGCATGCGCCTTTGATCCCAGCATTCAGGAGGCAGAGGTAGGCGGATCTCTGTGAGTTCGAGGTCAACTGGTCTACAGTTTTAGGACCATCAGGGCTACACAGAGAAACCCTGTCTCAAAAACAAACACACCACCAAAATGTATAGGGCTGCACAGCCTGGACTACATAGTGTGTTCCAGACCAGCTTAGACTACATAAAGAGACCCTGACTCAAAACACACACACACACACACACACACACACACACACACACACACACACACACACACACACCTACTGAATAGGTCCAGGGCAAGGAGGGTGCAGGGCAGGGAAGGGAGGGTACAACGCCTTTGCTCCTCTCCAGGCTGTCGGGTTCTGCTTGCCTTTCTAGCTGAGCATGCGCCTTCGGATGCCCACACCTGCAGCCCCCACCATCCCCAGCCACATGGGCTGAGTGCCCCAACCTGGTCCTTCCCTCACAGCTCTGGCTGTCTACTTGTCTGTCTCACTGGGCTTCTTTCAGGGCAGGAACTGGGCCTGTCTCTGCCCACACCCAGCCTGGTGCAGGGCCCTCCGCTAGTTCTTAGTGAGTTTTCTAGAGAACAGCATGGATGAATAAAGCCAAGTCAGGACAAATGATGCCGTAGTGACCACGGGCCACTTACGACTGCCTGCACACATCTGATCCTGCCACCTGAGTCTGGCTTCCCTTTGAGGCCTTTCCAAGACATTCTGTGTGGAAATGTCCTCCGAGCCCACCATGCATTGAGTGTGTACTGTCATTTTTAATCTTTGGCTATCCCCTGCCTCAGTGGGACTTTTTATAATCCTCTGGGGCTTCAACTGTCTTCTGTAAAATGGAGCTAACCATAAGACCCAACAGAAAGTCTTTTCTGGGAGGGGTGGCGCACATACGTAATCTCAGCACTTGGGAGGTGGAGGCAAGAGGGCCTCAAGTTCAGGCTAGTCTGGGCTACTCAGTGAGACTTTGTCTCAGGGGTGTGGGGTGGGGCGGAAGAAGCCTTGTTGTGAAGAGCCGGTGTGTTAGGACTGCAAAGCACTTGTGGGTAAACATAACTGATGATGATTTCTGAGGACCCCACACTTAGGAACATCCCACCCTTAAATCACATCTAACAATTCACAAGGCATTGTTACAAGCTGCCCAGCTTCCCTGCGCTAACAGGTGGCTGCCCTGAAGGAGACTCCAGCGCAGACAAAGGAGAGATCAACACTTTGTGCCCATAACTGCCCTGGAGGTCTGTGTGACTTTGGCTCCTTTCCACAGCCAAGGAAAATTGGGGTGAACTGAGCCAGAGCAGCTGCCTGTTGGAGTTTATGCTGATTAGAATCATTCTGAGGGGTTGCATGGATCACTGAGGATGAGACCCCTTCAGGGCAGGTATTTCAGGGCTTGTGAACCTGGGGGGAAGCTCCTAGGGAGTTCGAGCAAGGCAGATTCTGATTAGGTTGGTTTGGAGTGGGGTCCTGAACTGTGTTTCTAACAAGCTTCTGGGTTGATTGACAGCCAGGCTGCTAGTCTGCAAATAAGGTAAACAACTTTCTCAAGTTGACATTGCAAGTTAGAGTGGATGTTCTTGGTTCTAGTTTTGTGAGTTTTGCATCCAGGCCACATTGTATTTTGTGTATGAGTGTTCTGCATGTATACCTGCACGCCAGAAGAGGGCATCATATCCTATCACAGATGGTTGTGAGTCACCATGTGGTTGCTGGGAATTGAACTCAAGACCTCTGGAAGAACAGCCAGTGCTCTTAACCACTGAGCCACCTCTCCAGCGCCCCAGGCTACACGTTGGGTGACAAGACAGGCAGTGTTTATGTGAAGCTTCACAGCTGTTCACACGGGAGTCCCTGGAACAATCCTCCTGACATGATTGTTTTTCCTCTTTAATTAGTGATCCCGAGAGCTGGGATCTAGTACAGTGGCAAAGCATTTGCCTGTGTATACGTGAGGCCCCGAGTTTCATCCCCAACTATAACAGTAAGATAAATAAACAGAGTTTTTAAATAAAAAGAATAGTGACTTTATTTTCTACAAATGACACCTGCTAGGTGTGGTGGCGCACGCCTTTAATCCAAACACTGGAAGGCAGAGACAGGCGGATCTCTGAGAGTTTGAGGCCAGCCTGGTCTATAGAGTAAGTTTCAGGCCAGCTAGGGCTACATAGTGAGATCCTCTCTCACACAAAATAAAACAAAACAAAACAAAAAAAATTTAGAAGTGACACCTGTAGGCAGTCCTCCCAGGCAGGGCAGCTCTTGTTTTATGGGTCCTGAAGCTTATATAGCTTTAGTGACATTTTAAATTAAAAACGATCTTTGTTTTGCAAATTTCTCCAAATGCAGCTATAGAAACAAACTCCCTGTGGTCTGTATGGCTTGAGGCCAAAGGCCTCCTTCAAAAATGATAGTTCATCTTTCTGTGGTCAGTGACTGTCACTTCTGCAAATGACCACCTGGGGGCAGTAGGTTTACACAGACCCTTTTCATCTGCCCCAGCTCCAGAAAGTTCCAGCTTCCCTCTAGCTGGCCCAGATCACTAATCCAACAAATGAATCTATGCTGTGATAATGGGCATAAGGCCTCTGCGTACTTCTCCCTCAATAGCCGGCTTCCTGTTTGCTGAATATGCTCGGAGATTGTTTTTAAATCCAGATAAAGAATGTTAATAGGGGGTTCCGGACACACTGCTGGATCACAGATCCCTGGGAGGTGTTGCTGAGCAGGTAGGCCTTTTTCTGTTCTTCACAAGTTGTATCCATGTGGGGGATCCTGGATCTTACCACCTGTCGTCCACCTGCCCCCAACAGGTAGCTTAGTGTTTAGGCATCAACTCTGGAATTCTGCTGCTGGCTTGTTCAAATCCAGGGACTAGCATTTACTAACGACGGCTATCAACTCCATCTCTGCACCGCCCTGTGCCTCCATTTCCTAGTGGGTAAAAATGGGAGTAATGGGACTGATTTCATGTCATCATTGCTGGGTTAGGTACAATACAACATACGAAGCACCCCAGACGAGTGTCTGGCACACAGTGAACCCCTCGTAAATGCTATCACCATCGTCATCCCACACCTTACCTGCCCCTTGTGGTCTTCAGGACAGGTTCTCTGACCACTATCCCCTACTCCCAAGCAGGTGCTCCCAGAGAACGAGGAGACAGAAGCTGAGACTCCAGCATAATAACCACACCTGTTCTTCTGTACACAATGTCCATCAAACCCTATGATCTTCCTGCAAGTTAGAGCCAATGCCCAGGGATGCCAACATGTATGAAGGGCCAGGGGCACCGGCAGGGTCAGACTCCAGAGGTCCTGGCTGCATTTTTACAGAAATCTTTGAACATTGCCGTGTGGCTTCCAGGAGCTTCCCATGTACAAAGGCTGCTGGTCTCTTCTGGGTCTGTTCTTCACACTCTTTAACCCGATTATGGCTCTCCCACCTGCCCCCCTCCCGCTGTGGGATAGTTACAAGTTACACTGAAGGTGTTCAGTTGCAACTTACAGTACTAGACAAAATGGCACATGACTCTAAGAACTTTGTATATCAGAATCACCCGAGATTTTGCAGTTGCTTTTCCAGGCTAAATTGCAAACCAAGTACAAGAGAACACGTGCATTCTGAAAGTGCAAATCTCAGACCTGATGTTCTAGAGTTTCTTAAGCTACAGTGTTCATACAAGTCACTGTGATGAATTGTTAAAACACGTTATATAGCCAGGCGGTGGTGGCGCATGCCTTTAATCCCAGCACTCACTCGGGAGGCAGAGCCAGGCGGATCTCTGTGAGTTCGAGGCCAGCCTGGACTACCAAGTGAGTTCCAGGAAAGGCGCAAAGCTACACAGAGAAACCCTGTCTCAAAAAACCAAAAAAAAAAAAACAAAAAAAAAACCATGTTATATAATTCTGAAGCTTTGGGAGCTGTCTTCTTTTTTAAATTATGTTTATTTATTAAAATCGTGTGGCTGTGCTTGTGCGTGTGAGCATGCACACGGAGGTCAGAAGAGAACTTTCAGAAGTTGGTTCTCTTCTTCCACGGTGCGTTCTGGGGATCACACTCAGATTGTCAGACTTGGCAGCCGGTACCTTTACTTACCGAACCATCTTGCTGGTCCAGAACTGTGGTTCTCAAACTTGAGTATGGACTAGAGTCATCTTCAGGGCGTGTTCCAGAGCCTTCCGGTTGTAACTTTGGTAGCATTTCTAACAAGCTCCCAGGGGGTGGTGGCTGCTGGGAGCACATTTGGAGCAAAGGGGGAGCAGAAGCAGCAAGGCACTTGCTTTTAGGCCCGGCAGCCTGGGGCGCCTTTGCTAGACTACCTCAGCTCCAATTCTATGAGCCTGGCATGTCACTTAAATTTATGTCATTTCCTTATCTGTAAAGTGGTGATTGGGCAAGATCGACTCCGCTCATGAGTCACCTGACTGACAGCCTGGAGCCCTGGTTCTGACCTGGTTGCCAACTTGAACCCTCCTTGGGCCACTTTGAAAACAAAACCCATAGTTGTTGATTTAATTGGTGGGGAGTACTAAGCATAGGGATTTTGAGAAAGCATCTGGGGAGTAGGAGCCTAACACCATGGCTCCCAAACTCCAGTGTGTGTAGGAACCACAGATTGCTTGGTTACACCCTTCATTTCTGATGCAGAAGGTCCGGAATGGAGCATTTCGGTTTTTTAAATTTTAATTTAAAAATATGCACATATGTATATGTGTGTGAGAGAGATGCCAGAAGTGAGCATCAGATCCACCGGCACTAGAGTTACAGGCGGCTGGGAGTTGCCTGGTGTCGGTGCTGGGAATTGAACTTGGTTCCTATACAGGAGCAGTATGTGCTTCGCCACTCTGCCAGCTCTCTAGCCTTGAGAACAGGCATTTCTATAAGCCCACAGATGGCTCTTCAGCTTTCCTTCAGTACGCATAGCCCTAGGATATTGCTGAATGACTGGCCTAAGGCTGGAAGAGAATCTTACTTTACCTAGTACAGCATGCCAGCCGTCTCAGGGATGCCACCATACCAGCCTACCTGTATCTGCTAGGGTCAAGGGAGGGCCCTGATGGAACAGCATGGGGGACAGTTGTTTTATCCTAGCGTGAAAAAGTGAAATTGAGGGGAAGAGGCACACCCTTGGCGGGGTGACCCTGAGCCCAGAACAGGAAAGATGAGCTGTTAAATGCCACAAGGAAGCCTTGGGCTCCACACAAGGAAGAATTTTAACCTTGAGAATGGCCTGTTCTGAAGAGGGCATCCGTTTCCTCTTTCAGTAGCCAGCCTCCTGCCCCTGCCTGTGTAAGGGGAGTCCAGCTGAGTTGCGGGCACAGGAAGTTGAGATACTTCTAGAGGAAGATGGTTACAGTCCCTCTCAAGTGTGAGGTGCACGCCTAGCCTCTGGGATGCACACCTCGAACCTCCGGTCCGCTCCACGTCGTTAATCCAGAAGCTTTGTGTTTAACGTAGGAAGGCGTGGTGTGGCACTTTCGCCACAGGCTGGGTTTTTCAACCCTGTTTTCTCGCTTATCAGCAAGCGGTTTTTTGCACGGCGAAGAGGAAGAAAGGAGCAGCGTTAAACACGGCCAGCAGGTCGCACAGGCCGCTGGTGTCACCTCCTGAGGCGGTGTGTAGGATGCCTGAGTCCTATGGACTCCAGAAACAACCCTGAGGGTTAACCCCGGGCGGGTGGGGGGAGGGGGGGGAAGCGATGAGGGGAGCAAGGCAGGTGGCCCAAGGATTTGGCTCTTCTCCAGAGGCCAAACTCTATCCCCTGCGGAGGGAAAAGGAGGGAGGGTCCAGCCCACGCCGCTGGCCACATCAGTGCACCAAGAGAACACCAAGTCTTTATTACCGGAATTCCTATGAAACAGCTCCAAGTTAAAAACCACACACAGGAGGAAAAAAAAACAACGAAGTGACACACAGAGACCTAGAGCTTTCCCTTCCTGCGCCTGACCCTGGAGCAGGGACGGCCCAGACCCGACAGGAGCACAGTCTAGCCGCCCGGGGCTCGTGGGGGGTGGGGAAGTGTCCTTCTCTCCTGGGGGTCACAGGACTGGCTGGGTGCCAGCGTGGTCCCCCACCCCCATCCTGCACGGCGCACGCACGTTTCCAAACTTGGTCACTCTGTGTGCACCGCACTCCCGAGCCCGGGGAAGCTCGGCCGGCAGGAGTTGAGGTGATGGCGGGTCCCATTTCCACCACGCTCCCATTTCCCACCAGTCCCTAGCAGCCCCGCCGCCACCCAAGCATCGGATCCCACTTTCAACCAGGGCCCCCCGCGCCTGCCCAGGCTTCCCAGCTCTCTCTAAAGGTCAATGAGTTCCCAGATCATGGAACGAGTGGGGCACAGTTGCGGCCTCCAGCCCCTTGGTGCCGGCTAAGCGTTCCTAGAATCACCTCTGTTCTTCAGATCACCTCTGGGTCTCCACTCGAGGCACCCGGTAAGTTCCTGTCCTAGGCGCTCCCCCATCCCCCACCCCTGCCCCAGCTGGTAGCCTCTGCAACTTTGCACTTCAGCCCTGCACCTTCTCAGTTGGGGTCACCCTCACCCCGAAACTCCAGTACCTCCCTGCCTTATAAAACAGCAGGACCAGTCCAGCCCCTGAGGAGCCCCACTGTGATGTAAATCAAGAACCAGCTTCGATCTTCAGCCAAACTAAAGACCAGGCTTAGATAGAATCCTCCAGCTCCGGGGTCACCCTCCCCATCCCTGCTGGGTCAAGAGGAGGCTGCCGGAGGTAACAGCCAGCCCTTAATAGAAGCAGCCCTATGAGCTGGACCCGGCAAGACCACAGCGTCCAGAGTTCTGTGCAGGTCGGGGCCAGGAGTCAGCAGTTCCAGCCAAGGCTGAGATGGAGGCCTTTAGAAAGAGAGGCCACAGGGGACGGGGGATGCCAGGAGCGATGGGAAAGAGAAGCAGGAAAGCCCTCTTCAGGCCCAGAGTCTCCGGATGGGTCATTTTGCCAGTTAACTACAACCTTGGCGGCTTCCTGGGATCTTTCTTTCTTTTCCTTTTTTTCTTTTTCTTTTCTTTTTAAGGGAGGGGTGGTTCCTGAATTTCTGCGCATCCGCGGTAGAGGAGACAGACTACAGACCCGGTTGTGGCTGGCTGCTGTCTCTAAGGCTCCAGGTTCTTCCTCCAATCACAAGCAACTCTGAAAGTTCTAAGTCCCGTGGAAAGTGGCAGTGGCTGGGCTGGACTGTGGCCGAAGAAGCCTGGGCCGTGGTCTGCAAGCACCATCTGTCTCCGCTGCAGCTGGAGGGCACTGGTCACCTCTGGTCACCTCCGCCCCGTCAGAGCAGCTCTGGCAGCTGCTGGCACCTGGGGAGTAGGGAAATCGGGTGACGTTTTCATCAAAGGGGTTCCCGGGTCTTTCCCTGCCACCGGTTCCTGGAGAATATGAGGCACCGCCTCCTTTCTCCAGCGGTTCTAGATCATCCTGGAACTCTGCTTCGGTCGACACCCACTGCTCAACCGCAGGATCCTAGCAGCAAGACAAGGAGGGGGAGAATGGGGTGGGAAGGAAGCTCTGCCTGAGAAGGCCTTACAGGTGGGAGGCTGCTCCACCCATTCTGTGTCCCGTTAGTAGCTGGGGGCACGAGAGGGGGGGCGGCGGAGGGGGGGAGGCTACACTAAGTAAGAGAGCCTGAAGGGGCAGAAAAGTAATCCCAGGCTAGAATGTGGTGGGCCTCAGACACCAGGCTGAGGTTCATAAGACTTTTGCTCAGAAGACCCACAAGAAAAGCACGGGAGAGGTAGGACCACAGTGATGACTGGTGATCACTGACAGGTAGGGCCATGAAGACATGAGAGATCAATCTGTCGAGACTGTGGGGGGCGGGGGAACCAGGACTCCTGGACTCATAGGCAGACCAGTTCCAGTCAAAACCTGGGCATTGTTCATGGAAGGGAGCCAGAATGCACAGCAGGCCCTGGACCTGGCAGGTGACCGCCTGGATTTGGTCCCTTTCTGGAGCTGCCACTTTGCAGCGGATGCAGGAGGATCTTAGTTTTTACAGTAGGGAGTTGAGAGGAGAGAAAGCGGGACAGTTCAAAAGCGATAAGCAAGTTCTGCGATGGGGTGGTTCTGGGTAGTGGATACAAGAAGGGGTACAAGTGGGGGCAACTCCTTAGCTCCCCTTACTTGGGTACCCCAGAAAAGCAGGAAGCTGGGGTGCAGCTCTGTGGGTGAGGAAAGCCTGGGAAGCATGGAAGAGAGCTGAAGAGGAATGATGAGAGGGGAGAGTGTGTTGGCTGCACTTGCTGGCTCCACCCCCTGTGGCCTGGGCTATCTCACTGCCACTACTACCATACATAAGAGGGGCATCTGTTCCTCCATGGTTGGAAACAGGACCAGACCCACCGCACAACGGCTCAAGAAAGCCTAGTCGATGCTGAGCACTGGGACCAGGACAGCAGGTGGGCAAGCAAAGTAGGTGGGTGGGCAGACGGCTCCTCATGGGGGGGCGGGGCACCTGAAGAGGGTCAGGCATGCCTAGTTTCTGCAGGAGATGCTGGCATTTCCTATGCACACACCCCCCCAGAAGAGTACACAGGGAGAGAAGAGGAAAGGCAGGCCAGCCCCGAGGCTCCAGACAGAAGCAGCCATTCCAGGGG